>NC_073625.1:137478739-139978739 GCF_029407905.1 Bubalus kerabau | reverse complement strand
TACATGGTTGGGTTCAGTCCCTGGGTCGGGAAGATCCCCTGGAGTAGGAAATAGCAACCCACCTCAGTATTCTTGCCTGAAAATTTCCATGGACAGAGGAGCCTGGCAGGCTACAGTCCAAAGGGTTGCAAAGTCGGACACAACTGAGTGATTTAACACAAATTGTGAAAACTATGAGTTTTGTACAATTTTAGAAGCCTAAAATGATGATGATTCTAGTCAAGATGTGGCAGGATTTTGTTTTCATTTTACTTCAGAAGTTCTTGCTACAGCAAATAGAATTGAACCAAGGAATTTTATTTACGTAAATCTCTTAATGTTTTATTCGTTGGTACATAAAACCAGATTACCCTTCTTGCATAGTTCATTCTACTATATGCTCATTTAGTAAGTGGTTCAGTTTAGTTTTCCTTAGTATATTTTCCACTTATTAAAGCCATGCATGACACAAATGAGTTTTTATGTCTGCAAGATTCAGAAACCTTCGATAATATTAAAACAAGCCATGGAAAAAATTTGTGTATTTTTCTTAGTCACAGTTTTTGAAATGCCAATTTTGCTGTTACAATAACAAATGACAATCACAGCAACTAAAGTTTCTAATTCGTGAATATGTTGGCATTACACAAATCTTGATATTCAAGTCAGCAAAAAAAGAGTGATTAGCAAATGTTTTCCAGGAACTACCTAAAATCATGCTGCTTTGACTCTGGGCCGATAACAGTTGTTATAAGAACTATTTTTGGTAGCCTCTGGGTAGAATAAGATAGTAAATTCTGCTTCATTTCCAGCCATTTTGTGAAGTACCCTGGGAACTCCTGTGCCTGGAGCCAGCATATTGCATATTGAGTGAGGATCTGGAATAGCTCAACTGGAATTCTGTCACTGCCGGGGGCCAGCGTGAGGCACTCCGCCCATGGCAAAGGTCATGAGGAAGGAGGCTCGGCATACGCAAAGGCGGGATCGAGCCTCAGGAGTCCCCCTGGAAATTCTCGAGCATCTACCCCCAAAACCAGAGTCTGCCTACTTTCTGCTTTGTGCTTTCACCTACACCTCTGACTTTACGGGGAGCTGTCCCCCACTACCTCTCTCTGAAAAAAGAATTAGCTTACAGCTCCAGTTAATAATTCCTGGGTGTGACAGTGTTTCAACCTACAAACTCCTTTGGAAGTCCTCTAGCCTGCCTGAATAGGTTTTTCCGGCCACATGTGATTGTTCAGAGCCTCCCAACTGTGAGAGGCAGGAGATGTTCTAAACTGTCTAAACACAGATTCTTTTGAGTAGTTAAAAGATTGATTAGAAATTGTATTGGTGAAGGGTTTTTCACTTGTTGAGCCAATGTTTGCTGCTCAGTCTCCATACTCCTTACCTACTGTGTCCTTGGCAGTGTATTGATTGATATAATGGGTGTATAGAAATGTAAAATGCAGCTTTGTCCAATGCTTTTTTGGAGGCTGGTGCCTGACTTTGGAATAATCACCTTTAGAGAAAAATAAGTTTCTTAAAATGTTAACAGGCCTCCAGGCCAGAAGATGATGTCAATCACCTGAACTTTTGCATATGATAAGTTTGAAAGCCTGGCTTCAATTAGAACCAGGAACTGCTGTCCTTGCATGACTCCACCCCTTCCCCCATTATCCTCTATGCACAACTTAAGGTATAAAACTACTTTGGAAAATCAAGTACGCCCCTTTTTTTTGTTCACCGAAATTTGGTCTCCCCATGTCGTTCCTTCTTTCACCTTCTGGCTGAATTTTTCCTCTGAGGCGGGGAAGCTCCTCAAGCCTACTAATTTTGCCTGGGCTTCTAAGATCCGACCGGGGAGGCCTTAGTGTCTCCTCTCCTTCGGGAGAACGGGAGGACGCCTGTGGCCTTCGTAGGTGACGTTAATTCCCTGCTTTGGAATTTTATTCAGCTTCTTTTCTCCACTAAATTTCCTCACTGAGCTATCCTCATTCTATTACTCTTTATATCCTTAATTAACGTTTAATTAAGCAGTTGTTTCCCGACCCTCGCCTACGCCGTCTCTCCTTCGAATACCCTGGATCAGCTGGGGCTGGACCCCGGCACTGCTGAAGGCTGACTCAATTTTACCCATTTTTGACATAATGTTTTCTTTCTTTATATTCAGCATATAAACTGAATATAAGCCAATATGCAAATTTTTAAATACTCAGATTGGCCTGTAATGATAATACTGAGATGGACTCCTTGTGTTTAAAAAACATCCTAATTTGCTTGTTCTGGTGGGGTGCTCAAAGCCCACTAGAGAACCTATTATCTCTTCTATTGAAAAGAGAGATGATGTCTCCTTGGAGGCAGGCAGAGGTTCCAAACCAGGGAGACAGGTTGATCACTTAAGCTGTATTTATTGGCCCTGACAGCTAGGCAGAGTGTGATGGGGTAAGATATCAGGGAGACAATTTGAATAATTAAGTGTGAATCAGAAGTGCAGTTGCATTGGGGTAAAAGTTAAGGGGTCCTGATGAGGCACTCTGATGGTCAAGATTTATGAAACATTGCCACTGTTAAATATGGTTATTTAGCTCATTTTGGACAGCTCTTTCTGAGATTTTTTATTAAATAGATCATCATGTTTTTGAGATAGGGACCTTCCATTAATGTTTTAATAGACTTCCTCTTCTTTAATAACCTTCATTTCCTACAGAAATACTTCTAGCCTGGTAACTCCAAAATTAGTAAAAATGAGCAAATAAGGTCTTGGCCAACATTCTATGAGCTGAGTGAATGATTTTTTTTTTTTTTTTGTCCTTGTTACTTTTTTCCTCTGTTTTAAGCTCTCAATTGAAATAACGGACTTTTACCAGGAACAAATCAATGACAGAAGACCAACCTAATAGCAATGAGCCAAGAAATATCAGCTTAATATCAAAGTCTTTGATTAAATGCTTGGAATGAGCCAGCAAAGACATGTAGTTCTCAGAGTTCAAAGCAAAGAAATAATTCCAGAAAGCAATTGAAAGTTCAGAGAAAGTTTGAGGGACAATAATCTTATAATCTGCTAGTAATTTTTAAATTAAAAAAATTTTTTTTGATCTGCTAATAATGTTAGTAATATTGAGGCATTATTCTGATTTAATCCTGATTATTTTATTTATTTCTCCAGGACAGGAAATAAGCCAAGGGTGGCTGGGGGGGGGGGCGGGGTTCTGAGGTGGTTGAGAGGTGAGGAGTATCCCCCTTGAAAAGAAGGGAAATAACAAAAGAACAGTGTTAAATCAGACCTCAGAGAATGATATTCTCTGACAAGCAAACATGCTGTGTCTAAATTTGACTTTTCCTGGTAATGAAGCACATTTGTTTTATAATAAAATGAAAAGCAGTTACTGTAACAGTGGGTTGCTAAACATGGGATCAATCTTGTGATGGTGTAAACAAATATTTGTACCTTTTAAAAATATAATACAGAAAAGGTGAACAACAAAGCATTTGAGTGATTAAAATCTAAATGAGATAAAATATAACATGGCTACATAAAATATGCAAATGATGTGATCTTTTTCTTCATTTACTATGTCTTAATGGTGGGAGAAATAATGTACTTCCAATTGATACTAAAAAGCAACCATTTTATTATGTTTACTACACAATGAGCCTGCCTAAGGCATTCTCTAGTTATGTTATACATTATTAACTGTTATAAACCATTACTCTGAATAGCACCCAAGAGGCCTGTAAGTTAATGTATCTCTTTAAGTGCTTAGCTCACTGCAAGAGAGTAACTTAGACATTGAAAAGTGACTGCTTGTTCATTGACTCTAGTTCTGCCAAGATTAGGATCAAGTTTGGTGGGGGTCAGAACATGTTAGGAAACATAAAAGGAAGAAGAGGAAGAAAGAGTCAGTTCATTGAAATAGAAGTTCTAAATACTGATTTTATGACAGTCTAGGATATCTGTTTCAACAACTGTCACAGAATTCTCCAAACAGTCAGAGAATACGGATCTGATATACCCTCCTTTCCCTCCAAGAGGTATGTCTGTAGCCTTTTTCCTGCTGAAGTTAAAAGTTAAGTGTTAGTAGCTCAGTCGCATCTGACTCTTTATGAGCCCATGAATAGTAGCCCACCAGGTTCCTCTCCAGGTCAGAATACTACAGTGGATTGTCATTCCCTTCTCCAGGGGATCTTCCTGACCCAGGGATGGAACCCCGGTCTCCTGCATTGCAGGAAGATTCTTTACCAACTGAGCCACCAGGGAAGCCCTTTTCCCTGTTACAACTGCTAATAAGGATATGATTAGAGAGATAGACAGGGTTTGGAGAACTTACTTCCCTCTTTTTCTTCTTCCAATCTGTTAAACTTATTTGGTTAGAAAAAATTTCTGCACTTCCTATACTGCTAAGAACAGAGATAATTAACTGCTAATTATTTCATGAATGTTATCTTAGCACATGATGTAAGGGAAAAGAAAAGTGAAAGTGTTAGTCACTCAGTCGTGTGTGACTCTTTGTGACCCCATGGACCACAGCTGACCAGGTTCCTCTGTCCGTGGAATTCTCCAAGCAAGAATACTGGAGTGGGTAACCATTTCCTTCTCCAGGGGATCTTTACCACCTGGGATCGAACCCAGGTCTCCCACATTGCGGGCAAATTCTTTACTGTCTGAGCCATGAGGGAAGCCCTGATATAAGGCAGCCCCCCTCTGTTTTTGTTCTAGTATATTCAAAAGTACAAATATGTGTTCACTTGTCTGATTGAATTTTTTTCTTCATTCAGCAAACATTATTCACCTATCTACTATTTGCCAGGTCTTATGCAAGGGGTAGGAAGAAAGTATCTATATACAGATAGATATAGATATAGATGTATATATATATGTATGTTCTTTTGAATACAATTGGAAAATACAAGAGAAAATCATAATTTTGGTTTCTTTTATATAACAAGTTTAATTTTGTTTTGCTAGGATACTTGTGTTCTTTTTCTTTTTTTGGTTTACCTTACTTCATATCTCATTCATTGTGAATTTTTCCCAGACCTGTAAAGCATTTTTTTTTTAATAGCATGAAGTTTCTTATGATATACAGTGGAAAAAGATATACAGGAAAATGTGTTTTCATAGTCTAAAACAATGTGAAGCGAAAGTTCCATTGTTTTTGAAAATAAAAGATAATTTAATCAGATAGGCAAGAGCTGTTTCTACATTGTGGGTTAAGCAGATTGAGAGAAATCAGTGATAATGTCCCTAGAGAGGTGGTAAATAAAATGATATGCAAAGAAACAAAGAGAAAACTTACCAGTATGAGCAAAAGGTTGAAAAAGGAACTAGAATTTCTTATGTCCTGTTTTGAAATTGAAATCGTTTCCTGTAGCCTTCTCCTTTCTCTACAACCCAAGAGTCAGCAAGTGTTTAATAGGGATAGCATCCTGTTTTAGAGAATTTTATGTGCTTTCTTAAAACAAGGATTCCATTGGTCCAGTCCACTGTGTTTGTTTTCCTTCAATTCCAGGGTTTTGGGAATGACCACTGATTCCACAAAGAGACCTACTCTTATATAATGTGGTTGGTTACCAAGAAAAGTGATTTTACATACTTTTACTATCTGCTTCAATGAGAAAAGAAAAGTGAATTGATTTCCATTTCTTTTCAGCACATTTTTTCCCCAGCATATGATTATTTGGTCACAGATCCTTCATCATCTCTGTGTTACATCTGGTATGTCCTTTAGAGGTAGATCAGGGTTTTGGTGGCATAGTTCAACTTGGTGGAAGAGAATACCCTCTTTTATTACTATTTTTGTATTATTATATACATGTGTATATATATTTGTATATATATGTATATATGCACACACACGGACAAATGTGATTTCTTTATTGTGTTTTGTCTTTTCTTCCTCTTTTCCTTGTGCTTTTTATCATTCACCTTATTTTTCTTTCTCCTCCTCCTCCTACTTTTATTAGTATTAGCGCTTATTAGTAATAGTACTAGTCGCAGTAGCAACAGTATTATCTTCTATTTATTGAATAATGACTATATATTTGGTATGTGTTTGTCATCCTATTATACACATTATGTAGAATACCTAAAATGTTTTTGTTTCTCCATTTTGCAAGGGTAGAAACAGAGGGGGAAAAAAAGGTTAAGTCACAAAGTTAGTAGAGCATGATCCCTGCATTGAATTATTCTCATAGGAAACTGTTGAAACTAAAATTTCACAATTTGTAACATGAATTTGTTAGCTCACAATTTGTTAAGAGAGCTAGCCTCAGTGGATATTCAAAGAAACAAAGGGAAACTTATCTTACAGATGCAAAAATAATAAATATTTCCATTTGTATAATTTAGGGACAAGGTTATAAATTAATGCAGGGTGTGAACTTGAGTTATTTCTGGCTATCATTTTATCATAGAGTCATTTAAAAACTCCTGTGTTAAATGAAAATGATTACCAAAGTTTTATCTGGTTAAATAATAATTTTGAAATTTTAGTGAAAAGTTATCTGCTGCCTCTCTCCCTAAAATTATCTCCTTCACTGATGCTCCATTCTTCAGATCAGTAATGGTACAATAAATAGTAATTACAGTTTATCTTGAGAGGGCACTTTAAAACTTCAGCTATAAGTGGCTGTAAATGTTTAATGTGTAATTATAATGTGGAAATAAATTACTAACCTGGAAAAACAAAAGAAGGGGTTGGCATGTTTTCCTTATGTGCTTAACATTTGTCTTTAGACACTGTTTTAGAACTTTAGGTACTTAAAACAATACTGTAAACCTAAAGGAATTTTTTACACTTGATGACCAAGTTATATTTGGCACATAATATACTAAATATGTTGGTGAATGAATGAGTGATGGACAATATAGATTGAAGTTGGCTTGTACTTAACATAAAAATATTTTCTAATATATAGGAAATGATTGACAAAATCTTGGAGTATACAAAGATATTTTCAAGGCAACAGGCATTTTCACCTGAAAGAAACTAAAACTAATAGTACTGGATAATTTATTCAGATAGTCTCAGATACTGACTTTTCAAGATCTCTCCATGAGAAATTTATTATTTGCTTTAAACTATCCAGCTAATTCATTAAATCATTCCATATATGAATACATTGTTTACTAAGTAAAGAGAATGGACACAGTGACTCTCAATTTGGAGAAGTTAAAAACATCTTACTTGATATTCTGATTGTATATGTTTTAAAATTTCTCCTTTTCTTTCAAATTATGATAGTTTCAAAATCAAGAAACTAGCCTAGATAAATCATTCGTCAAAGTCCAGCCATTAAGAGGATCTTCATATTTGATACAATTCCATCCCTAATCATTTTACTTTTTGCTTTTGAATAATATTATTTTATAGTTTAAATTGTAAGTTTTAAGGTTCCTTTAAACATTTAAATTTTCCTTCTGTTTAAGTTTCTCAATTCACCTCAGTATTATCTAAGTACAGTTATTTTTCAGAAATAAATTCCTGCATTGACTTCTAGTTTTTTCCTACCTGAAGTTCTGTCTCAAATTCATATGTATTCATGAAACATTTAGGAAAAAAAAGAGATGGAAATTAGATAGCCCAATTTGATTTTCCAATACCTGAGTTTTACCAAAAACAAAAAAAAAGAGAGAGAAAGATTAGTGTTATCATTCAGAGTATAGTACTTCACTGATCCTTTAGAAAATATCTAGTTCCTGCTATGTGACAGCAAAGATGTTCTTTGTGAAGCTCTACTTATCTGATAAAGAATGAGTTTATTCATGAATTGTCAGTTACTCAAGATGGTTCAACAGGATGTGAGAGAAAAATGGCTGAGACAATTCATGCACCAAGCAGTTTTTTAATGAGTGAATAGCCCCCTCCCCCAATCCTAGTAAACAATCCTGTACAGATTTGCTTCTTAGGATCTTGAGAAGATCTTCCTCTCGAGCATAAGGTGTTCAAACTTATGTTTTTTCAAAGGTTTATGTTCTTATGTTCTTTCAAAGGTGTTCAAACTCTTGGAATGGTCGCTATTCATCAGCTTACACTTTACATATTACATATGTCAAGTATTTCTTCAAGGCTACCTTTTAATTATCTCTTCCTAGTACTATTAAAAATTCTTTCCATCAAAATACATTTATGTTTTAATTTTCATCCTTTTACTTATCAAATGAATGTAATAGCCAGTCACAAGTACTAAATTATATTTTCAGTCAAAAGCAAAACAACAAACTTAAATTTTAATTTACCTAGGTGGGTCTCTATTAATTTGAGACTCATCATGGCCCAAAGAGTCTGAATCAGGAGGCATAGTTTTGGTTATAATGATTAATAGTGATTTTTCAGCATGAATAATGATCTTTCCCCCATTGATCCATCTTTTTCACAGCTATCAGTTTAGTATTTACCATAAAACCCTGCCAATATCTTTCAGTGATATTAGCTATTTCTTCCAGAAGAAAAACCAAGCTAGTTAGCATGATTTACCAGGGGAGCTGTAACCTGACCCGTTCCTCATCTTCCACCTTTACTTCGGTTATAGTACACGTTCAAGTAACTTAACCACTGGGCTTCCTGATCTGTACTTCACTTCTCAACATTCTCTCCAAACATACATTACTAGTGTCTTGTATTCCCTGCCAGTCTAGCTCCTTCCCATAACCCAGCTTTCAGTGCAGAAAACTCTTCTGAACTTTTCAGCATGTGCTCCCTTGGCAACTCGTGTGTGTATGTGTGTTTGTGTGAGTGTGTGTGTGTGTGTGTAAGCTGTCTGCCTTTCTAGGTGCTTAGCGCTTTGAAAGGTGAGTCTGTGTCTGAAGAATCATTTGTGAAGATCTACCTGGTACTTGGCACACAAAATGCAGGTTTAGAGATAAGCATTAGGCTGGTAAAAGAGACCCTGAATGGAAAGAAGAGTAAAAGGTTGAGTTCATGTATTTAACTTCCTTTAGTCAACTGCCAGCGAATAAATGGACAAGAGCATCTCATTAGAGTTATGAATTGAACTACTCAGGAGTTCCGAGTTAGTTTGCTTCTGTTACATTCTTCCTCACACTTTCCCTGGTGACTCAGATGGTAAAGCATCTGTCTACAATGCAGGAGACCTGGGTTCGATCCCTGGGTCGGGAAGATCCCCTGGAGAAGGAAATGGCAAACCACTCCAGTACTATTGCCTGGAAAATCCCACGGACAGAGGAGCCTGGTGGGCTGTAGTCCATGGGGTCAAAAAGAGTCGGACACGACTGAGCGACTTCACTTTCACTTTCACACCACTCACCCCATTGATAAAAGGTGGTATTTCCCTTACAGGACACGAGAAAAATACCAGTATTCTTGCTGTTTATAGTTAATGCATGCAAAATCTGTAGTTTTCACAGCTCAAGGCAGTTAATGGAGGTCCCTAGTTTCTGCTATGTTACAAAAGTGCAGCAAAATTTTCAAGTTATGTTCTTTTTCCTGGACTTCAGAAAAAGGTCAGAACCTCAAGAGACCTAGAGCAAATTTTTATTTTGCAGATGAATAAACAGTTGCTTATATATCCATCATCCATTTATTAGCTTAAAATGCCAAGAAAATGCCTGATGCTGTGACAAAATTGAAAAAGCTTACTCTTATTCTGGGAGTTCACTGTTTATTTTGAAATAATGAAATTTAATAAGATAATTACACAGATAAAACATTTGCAAAATTAAAGCTTCGTGCATAGATGATTGGTGGTTGATCTAAAGTGTGGGGTACAGATGAATTGTCTTAACTTCTGTCCTTTGCTCTTTCTAAAATTAATAGTTTTTAAAAGTTTTTTAAACTATAGAGTGATATATAAATATTTTCATTACCTCATGCTACCCTCTGATATTTTACATTTCTGTTGGTTCAATATTAAACGAATGTTTACTACAGTATATCTAAAATTCTGATCTGGTGTTATTTCTCATGGACTCCTAATTCCCTTGAGAGAAGATAGGGTGTAATGATGAAGAAAACACCATTTAGAGTGAGAGACACTTGAATCACAATTCTAGTCCACCAATTATAAGAAATACAACCTAAGACAAATTAATTGCCCTTTCTAAGTTTCCTCAACTGCAAAATAGGAATGGAATTGTTCCTCCCATATACAACTTTTAGCATATTTAGTAAGACACTGAATGTGATGCAACAAACATGGTAAGCACTCCATAAAATTGGTGGAAAAGTTTGCTATTGTTGTTGTTTTGCCACTTATATACCATCTTTATAGATGTCTCTAAAGGCGAGTGAACTGGAAAACATGCTGCCAATAACAACATTTTGGAACTGAACTTGGAGTTCACTCAGGTTACAAAGTAAAAATCATTTCTTCATTCCTTTGCTCAAGCTGATTTCTCAGCTTGCAGTGGTCTTGCTTCTGTCTCTCAGCCCTCAAAAGCCCTCTGTTTCTTCAGTTTTCACCTCAAATGTCCTTCCACAAAGAAGACTTCACTAAGACTGCACAGAAAAATTGATTCTCTTTCCCCTTTTTCCCTACCCATAGTGGTTTGCTGTTATCATTCATTTCAAACATCCTGATTTTAAAATTCTCTACAAGTCTATCTTCCCATAATATGATGGGATCTGTAAGCATATGGGGAACGTTTAGCACAATTTTGTGCATAGTAGGTTCTTCTAAACTGAATAGGAAATGAGAAATTCATTATCCTTGTGACTCATCTTAATTTTGCAATCATATTCCATCATTTAAAAACAAATCTATAAGAGTGAATGCAGATGTGATGATTAGGGTATTTGAGCACATTGAGGAAATCATAATTCTAGAAAAGTGTAGAGGAAGTAATTTTCTGGACTGGAAAGCAATGGTAAACTTACTCATTTTTTTATTTTATTTGTTATTGAGCTATAATTGACATATAATATCATGTTAGTTCAGGTGTATGTACCACATTTTGATTTGATACTTTTACACATTAAAAAACGATGACTGTAAGGGTGGCTCAGATGGTAAAGAATCTGCCTGTAATGCAGGCGACCTGGGTTCTGTCCTTGGGTCAGGAAGATCCCATGGAGGAGGAGATGACAACCCATTCCAGTATTCTTGTCTGGAGAATCCTATGGACAGAGGATCCTGGCGGGCTACAGTCCATGGAGTTGCAAAAAGTTGGACACGACTGGGCAACTTTCACTTCACTTCAAATATAGTTACCATCTGTCACATACACAGTTGTTACAGTATTATTAACTATATCCCTTGTACTGAATGTTGTATTCTTGTGACTTATCACAGGAATTTTATACCTCTTAATCCCTTTCATCTATTTAACTTATCTCCCGACTCCTCTGCCTTCTGGAAACCACCAGTTTATTCTCTATCTATGAATCTGTTCTGGTTTTATTTGTTCATTTGGTTTGTTTTTTAGATTCAACATGTAAGTAAAATCCTATAGTATTTCTCTTTGTCTGACTTACTTCACTTAGCATAATACCCTCTAAGTCTTCTTTATCCAATCATCTATTGTTGGACACTTTGGTTGCATACCTGTCCTGGCTATTGTAAATAATGCTACAATGAGAATGGGGTGCTTTTATTGTTTGTTTGTTTGTTTGTTTTTTGATTTAGTATTTTCATTTTATTTGCATAAATACCCAGAAGTAGAATTGCTAGATCATATGGTGGTTCTATTTTTAATTTTTGAGGGACCTCCACACTGTTTTCCACAGTGAATACACAAGTTACATTCCTATCAATAGTATACCTGGGGTATGTTTTGTCTACAACTCACCAATCCTTTTTATTTTTGTTATTTTGGTAATAGCCATCCTAACAGGTATGACATGGTATCCAATTGTGCTTTTGATTAGCATTTCCTTGATAATTTGTGTTTGTTCTTCAGTCACTAAGTTGTGTCTGATTCTTTGTGACCCCATGGACTGCAGCACACCAGACTTCCCTGTCCTTCACTGTCTGCTGGAGTTTGCTCAAATTCATGTCCATTGAGTACATGATGCTGATAATTAGGATACTGAGCACTTTTTGCATATACCTGTTGGTCATCTGCATATTTTATTGGAAAAATGTCTGTCCAGGTCCTCTGGTCCATTTTTTTAATAGAGGGTATGCTTTCTTATACTGAGTTGTATGTGTTCTTTCTCTATTTTGGATATCAATCTCCTATTAACATATGATTTGCAAGTATCTTTTTCCATTAATGGTTGCCTTTTTGTTTTGTTGATGATTACCTTACTGTGGCTGATTGATGTATTCCTATTTATTTTTTCTGTGGTTGCATTTGCCTGAAAAGACATATCCAAAAATTATTGCTAAGATTTATGTTAAAAAGCATAAAAAGCATATTTACTTCTAGGAGTTTTATGGTTTCATGCCTCACATTTAAATATTTAATTCATTTTGAGCTTATTTTTTTATGGTGCAAGAAAGTGTTTCAGCTTCATTCTTTTGCATGTAGCTCTCCAGTTTTCCCAACACCATTTATTGAAAAAACTGTCCTTTCCCCACTGTATATTCTTGGCTTCCTTTGTTGTAGATTCAGTTCAGTTCAGTTCAGTTCAGTTACTCACTTGTGTCCTACTCTTTGCAACCCCATGAACCGCAGCACGCCAGGCCTCCCTGTCCATCACCAACTCCCGGAGTCCACCCAAACCCATGTCCATCGAGTCGGTGATGCCATCCAACCATCTCATCCTCTGTCGTCCCCTTATCCTCCTGCCCTCAATCTTTCCCAGCATCAGGGCCTTTTCCAATGAATCAGCTCTTTGCATCAGGTGGCCAAAGTATTGGAGTTTCAGCCTCAGCATCAGTCCTTCCAAGGAACACCCAAGACTGATCTCCTTTAGGATGGACTGGTTGGATCTCCTTGCAGTCCAAGGTACTCTCAAGAGTCTTCTCCAACACCACAGTTCAAAAAATATGTTGTAGATTAATTGACCATTAATGCCTGGATTTATTTTTGGTCTCTTTATTCCATTCCATTTATCAAGGTGTCTGTTTTGCTGTGAGTACCATACTGTTTGATTGCTATGACTTTGTAGTATAGTTTGAAACCAGGGAGCATGATACCTTTTACTTTGTTCTTTCTCAAGATTGCTTTAACTATATAGGGTCTTTTGTGGTTCCATAAAAATTTTAGAATTTTTTGTTCTATTTCTTTGAGAAGTGCCATTGGAATTTTGATAGGGATATCTTTGAATCTGTAGGTTGTTTCTATTTTAAAAATAGAAGCTAATAAATGGGTAATTTGTGTTTCACTCATGTATCCATTCATCTCTTTCAAATATTTATTGAACCTTTAATAAGACTCTAGAATTTGAAATAATCAGTACTAATTTATTCTCTAGAACTTAATATTGTTAACATATGGTAACATGTATACCTGTGGCGGATTCATTTTGATGTTTGGCAAAACTAATACAGTGTTTGAGGTTTAAAAATAAAATAAAATTAAAAAAAAACACATGGTAACATTAGGCTTTATAGTTAGAATGTTTACACCTTAAATTAAAAAAAAATTTTTTATACATATTTAACACTTATTTTACACATGCTGTATTGTAAGAATGGAAATCCTTTGAGGAAGAAGATGGGGAAACAAATTAATTCTAAATAAATATATACATTCAGGTATATTTATATACCCATCTTGAGGTAGCTATGCATTCAAAATTTAACATGCTATAATTAACTTGTAGTCATTTTAGTCCTGAATTTAACCAAAAAGTAGTAAAGTGTAAAAATTATATCAGATCATTACTATTGACCACATACAGAGCAAAATCCATTGTACATTTTTATTAGAAACATAAATATATGTTTCAGTTATTTAAAGGGAGAAGAGATTTAAAAGATTATTAATACATTTGTTTTCCATTTTGTAGATGTTAAAGTTTTGACTAATTTATTCTCACCTTAAATAGTGTACAGTAGAAAGGTTTCTTTTATTTAATTTGAATAAATTCTTTTTATTATAATGAAGGAAAACCCAAAATTTTTCTCACGCTTGAGTAGAAAAATTATAGAAGATATTCTTTTTAAAAAAGATTATGAAAAAATGAATATAGCAAAATTATAATCATTGTGCTTCTCAGATATACTTAAAATCAAGTTTTATCATATGTTTAATTTATTTCTTTACAAGTCAATACATTCAAAACTATATAATCTCTTTTTTTGTTTGATTTTAGGTTTTCAAAGTTATAATTAATAGAAAAAAACATAATTATACTGTGGTTGTTGGTGTTCAGTCTTTCAGTTGTGTCTGACTCTTTGTGACCCCATGGACTGCAGCACACCAGGCTTCCCTGTCCTTCACCATCTCCTGGAGTTTGTTCAAACTCATGTCCATTGAGTCGGTGATACCATCCAACCATCTCATCCTCTGTGGTCCCCTTCTCTTCCTCCCAGCATCAAGGTCTTTTCCAATAAGTCAGCTCTTCATATAAGGTGGCCAAAGTATTGGAGCTTCAGCTTCAGCATCAGCATTTCCAATGAATATTCAGGGTTGATTTCCGTTAGGATTGACTGGTTTTTATCTCCTTGCAGTCCATAGGACTCTCAAGAGTCTTCCCCAACACCACAGTTCGAAAGCCTCAATTCTAGCACTCAGCCTTCTTTACAGTCTAACTCTCACGTTCATACATGACTACTGGAAAAACCATAGCTTTGACTATAGAGACCTTTGTCAGCAAAGTAATGTGTCTGTTTTTTAACATGCTGTCTAGGTTTGTCATAGCTTTAAGGAGCAATCATTTTTTAATTTCAAGACTACAGTCAGCATCCAAAGTGATTTTGGAGCCCAAGAAAATAAAGTCTATCATTGTTTCCATTGTTCATTTGCCATGAAGTGATGGAACCAAATGCCATGATCTTAGTTTTTTGAATGTTGCATTTTAAGCCCGTTTTTTCACTCTTCTCTTTCAGCCTCATCAAGAGGTTCTCTAGTTTCTCTTTACTTTTTGCCATAAACGTGATGTCATTTGCATATCTGAGGTTATTGATATTTCTCCCATCAATCTTGATTCCAAGTTGTGCTTCATCCAGCCTGACTTTCTCATTATGTATTCTGTATATAAGTTAAATAAGTGGGCTGACAATATACAGCCTTGATGTGTTCCTTTCCCAATGTGGAACCAGTCCATTGTTCCATATCTGGTTCTAACTGTTGCTTCTTGACCTGCATACAGGTTTCTCAGGAGATGAGTCAGGTGATCTGGTATTCCCATCTCTTTAAGAATTTTCCAGTTTGTTGTGATCCACACAATCTTATCCAATCTCTTTTCCATTCTCAGAAACAACTGCTGTAATCAGGGTATCTGCCATCATTTCCTATATATTTACCTGCCTACTCAAAACTTTTGCAAGAATATTTTATGTGTATTTAATCAAAACATACGTATCATTCTACACCTTTTTTTTTCCCTTTTTTTGGTCTTTTGTACTCTTTAGTAAGTTAACAATCTATAATGCATTAAAATTTTTTTAATTTAACATATTTTTGGTTGCTATTATGAATGGACACTTTTCTCTATAATATTTTCTGATTGCTCATTATTTTTATATTTGAAAGCTTTTGATTTTTGTGTGTTAGACCCATTGGACTTGTTATAGTTTGACATTGATTCTTAAATCATCTATGTAAATGTTAGTATTTCTTATAGATGTTGTTTCTTTTCTTATATTTACATCTTTTTTCCCCTATTTTTGGCATAAAATTTCTGTGTTGAGTAGAATCAATGATGGAAATAATAACTCATTACATGACAATCATAAAGTAACTTCTTTTTTCCTATTTTGCCTTTTAATCCACATGGTGGACCATTTTCTTTCCCTCAGAGGAAATTTATGATAGGCCACACTCAGATTACCCCCCCCCCAAAAAAAAATCCCAGACCATTGTAATTGTGACAATCCCACATTTTTATTCAATGTTAAACTTCTCCCACAGCTTGAAACTGCATCATGTCAGAAGCCTGAAGCAGACACTGGCATGTTTTCCTCTTAAGCTCTTCCCATTCCTGTTCCTCTGTGACTGTGATCCTCCTCACTCACTAAGGGTGTTCTTTTGTTGTTTTGCAGGCTGCCTGACTCTTTCAGCCACTATTTCCTTCCTTCTGCCAGCAGGTTATAATTCCCCTTAATTTTGCATCCAAGGGCATCACTTTGACCTCCTCCTGAAAAAGCTGTTTTCTCTGGCAAAACTCTGGTTGGTTAAACTTTCTTTCTAATGATCCCAGGTCAGCATTTGTACCATGAATTCCATACTCACTTTCCTGGAAGTCTTCACCTTTGGACTTCTATCAGTACAAGGGCAGTTACAGATCCAACACAGTGTGTTTGTGTTTCCAATCATGTTAGTTTCCATGTCAGGCATGCATTGGCACATGCATGCATCCCTACAGGTGGTTGTGATTTTGTGAATTTTACTGTCTAGTGCTGCATAGAGTAGAGTAGTACAGTATCTTTATTTCAAGCCCAGGATGTCCAGAAGCAAGTATAAAAGCAGCCGTGATGTAGCTGGTACTGCTAGGAAGTGCCAAGTGATAACGATGGGAACAAAAGTGAATATATTTGAGGGAATGGAGTGACAAGAGGAAGAAGAAATAAGTGAAGAAGGGAAAATATTCCCAAAATATGAAAAGGCCAGAAGATTGTCTGTATTTGAGGAGGTACTGTTAGTTTTTGAGTCACAAAACCCTAATGTAGACCAGTACATGAAGGTTGCAACAGCTGTTCAGAATGCAATAGCGTGCTACCATGTCATCTATGATGAGAAATAAGATCTGCTACCCAGACATCACTAGATCTTTTCTTGAGGGTAGATGGAATTGAATCCAGCAAGGAACCAGAACCTGTGTCATCAGTATCAGGCGTGACTGAAATTGCAGCTTGCCCTCCATCTCCTACTGCTGACAACCCTTCAGCTCTACCTTCTCCCATCTCTTCTTCCTCCTCCAGTCAGTAACTCTTCTTGCCTGTTCACTGGATGCCAGCCGTGTGGCATTATATACTGCTGTACTTTTCAAGGTACTATACTGTAAGATTAAAATGTTTTCTTTTTTTGTGTTTGTTTTTTATGTATTTGTGTGAAAAGTATTATAAGTCTATTACAATATAATCTTATATAGCCGATTTTTTTAGTTGGATATCTAAGCTAACTTTGTTGCATTTGCAAAAAAAAATGGACTTATGAACACACTTTTGGAATGGAACTCACACATATATAGGGTACTTACTGTCCAACGTTCTGCTCCCCTGCCATGACTCATTTCAGTCAGTGTTTGCTTGCACCTTTTTTCCTACTGTGCAAGGTGAGTTCCAAGGCATGCCTACCAAGGTCTTCAAGTCTACTCTTTGAAGCTACTCATCCTGAATAAGAAGAGAGATAAAGCCTTCATCTTCCCTCCTCCATGGGGAGGGGAAGGAAAATGTGTACATATAAATCATTTTTCCATATAATCAGTATTGTGTTAAGAATCACAAGCCAGCTATTTTGTCATCTCCTTTCCAAGTTTTTCACTGATGCTCTAGAAGCTCACTTTGGAATAATTTTGTTCTTGATCTTGTCTAAGAAAGAAAATGTTCAAATGAACATCTTGGTTTTTTTTTTTTTTTTTTTTTTTTTTAAGTCCTGGCCATTCTTGATTTTTTACCCAGTCTGTTACCATGTTACCATTAAATGTGGTTTTTAGCACTTTAAATATATCATACCATTCCTTTATGGCTTGCAAAGTTTCTGGGAAAATTCAGCTGATAGCCTTAAGGGAGTTCCCTTGTATATTACTCTTTGTTTTTCTCTTGCTGACTCTAGAATTCTGTCTTCAACTGTAACTTTTGCCATCTTACTTATGAAATGTCTCAATGTGGGTGTGGTTGGATTCATCTTATTTTGGACCCTCTGTATTCCCTTTACCTGGATATTTGTTTTCTTCTTCAGATTTAGAGAATTATTAGCCGTAATTTCATCAAATTTATTTTTAACCCCCGCTTTCTCCTTCTATGATCCTATGATGTAAATGTTGGTGCACTTGAAGTTATTCAGAGATCTCTTAAACTATTTTCATTTTAAAAATTTGCTTTTCTTTTTTTGCTTTTCTAATTGGGTGATTTCCTTTATTCTATCTTCTAGATCGCCTGTGCATTCTTCTGTTTCATTTAGTCTACTGTTCATTCTTTCTACTGTGTCTTTCATTTCATTTATTGTATTCTTCAGTCTGACAGCTTCTTTTTTATATTTTCTAGTTCCATGTTAAAAATTCTCATTTTGTTTATCTATTCCTTTTTCTAATTTAGTTAGCATTTTTATCACTAATGCTTTATGTTCATTATATAGTAAAACATTTCTATAGTATTATGTTTTTGAGGGATTTTTCTCTTCCAGTAGAGACCAGTTCCTCTGTCATTTCATTTTGCTTAACTTTCTCTATAAATTTAGATAAAACAGTTGCCTATTGAGGTTTTTAAGGGGTGTCCTTATGTAGGAGTTTGTGCCCATGCCTATGGTGAGAGATCTGGATTTGATGTGAAGAGGCAGTGTTCCCCTCTGCTCAGTGGCCATCATCTGCATGTTGGGGATGGAGTCACACACCAAGCTGATGGAGAAGTTGTGAGGATCAGATCTATGTTGCCTCTCTTCCCTTTGCATCTGTGGTCTTTGCACCACCATCCTTGCCCTAAAGAGAAACAGTATTGGAGCAAAAGGAGCACCTCATGACGTGGGGTGGGCTGCAGTGGGCCGGCCACAGACAGAGGCAGTGCCTCCAGTGCTCTGCCTATGCAGGTGCTGGCATTGACAGTGGCTTCCATTGGATGAGTCTCCATTATTCTTTACAGCTGATCACTCCCTCTGGCCCCTGCTACCCTCACTCTTTTGTGCAGCAGGCAGGGCCCCCACTGGCTCTTAGTATGTATCAGAGTGCAGACTGTCACAGTCCAGCCACTCCAAACGATTAGGACCACCCATGATGCTACCTGTGTATGTGCCAACAGTGGCCATTCCTACTATGATCAGACACTTTCCAGGGTCCCAAATTGCCTCCATATCCCATGGCCAAGGGCTGACCTCTCTTGCCATTTGTGGTAATCCTCACTCCAACATGAAATTGTGAGGTGAAGTATACAGAGCTGGAACACTTACTTGGTTCAGGCTGGCGTCTCTGCTGTGCTCATTGTGGGAGATTGGTCAGCCACTGGAGCAGTCCTACCCTCTCTGCCGTGCCTTGGGAGCATACAAGCATTTACATACTCCTCACAAGTTGAGTACAGGCTTCCCTTTTGTTCTGGTGGCCCTCAAAACAGCCAAGGGGGCTTATCTTCCATGTTACATCCCAGGACTGGGCTGCCCAATTTATAGCTTGAACTGCTAACTCCCCAGGCTAGATCTCTGCCCATGTAATCTTCCTTTTCCTCTGAGCTTCCTCATGGGGCACAGGTCCCACCTGATTTTTTTTTTTTTCACTTGCTACCCTCTTCCATGGGGATCTTTCTTATTGCCTTGGTTGTACAGGAGTCTTTCTGTTAGTTTTCAATAAGGTTTTGTCCACACGTTGATGTATTTTTGATGTTTTCATGGATGGAGGTGAATACCACGTCCTCCTAATTTGCCATCTTGATCAAACTTCAGCACTTTAAATGTAAGAGAAGAAAACTAAATGATTAAAAGAAACTTCCTCATATTTGATCATACTCTGATGATAAATCAAATTCCTGTGGAAGCCATATGAATGAATGACTTGTTATATGCTTATTTTGTTCTATACACAAAAATAATATGTATGACCCTAAAGTGATTCTCCAGCAAGAGTACCTGTTTTTGCCAAGCTAAATGCTAATACCTCTACAACCTTTTCTTATGATTCAATGAAAAAGAACTCATGTAGGGTGGCTTGATACATGGATTTTGGTAGAAATGTGTTTCATAACACAACCAACTGAACACAAATCAAACCTGTGACCCTGACTTTATTTTTGTCATTATCTTTATATCAAAGCCAACAGCATAGACCATACAAAGAGGTGTTGATGAATTCAAATTTTTAAAAATAAAACTCAGTCAAAATAGAACATCTATATAATTAAGTAAGCAGTGTTGTTGTTGTTCAGTCACTCAGTCATGTCTGACTCTTTGTGATCCCATGGACTGCAGCACGCCAGGCTTCCCAGTCCTTCACTGTCTCAGGGAGTTTGCTCAAACTTATGTCCATTAAGTTGATGAGGCCATCCAACCATCTCATCCTCTGTCGCTCCCTTCTCCTCTTGCCCTCAGTCTTTCCCAGAATTAGGGTCTTTTCCAATGAGTTGGGCTCATCACATCAGGTAGCCAAAGTTTTTGTGCTTCAGCTTCAACAAAAGTCTTTTGAATGAGTATTCAGGGTTGATTTCTGTTATGATTGGCTGGTTTGATCTCCTTGCTGTCCAAGGGATTCCCAAGAGTTTTCTCCAGCATCACAGTTCAGAAGCATCAATTCTTTGGCACTCAGTCTTCTTTATGGTCCACTCTCACTTCTGTACTTGACTACTGAAAAAAACTATAGCTTTGACTATATGGACCTTTGTCAGCAAAGTGATGTCTCTTTAATACACTGTCTAGTTTTGTCATACCTTCTCTTCCAGGGAGCAAGTGTCTTAATTTCATGACTGCAGTCACATCTGCAGTGATTTTGGAGCCCAAGTGATTGAAACTGCAGGCTCTGTCACACAACTTAAATTCATGTTCTCCACTCATTGTTTTGGACAAGTTACATAATATTTCTAGAAATATCAGTTTATTCATTCATGAAATGGGGATAATAACAGTATCTACCTCATGGAGTTATTGAGTAGAACTAATAAGGTCATTCATGAAAGGGTGTTTTGCCAGTGCCCAGAATATAATAGATAATAAGGGGTAACTTTATTAGATTTTATTATAACCATAAAAAGTACTTTAAGTATCCAAAGTAGTGTGTTATGTATTCTGTGAGTTAATCTTCATAAATAAGTGGTAGAATCTACCTTTGAACATTCAAATGACTTGTTGAGAAGAGCATTTACCACTCTTTTCCAAATTTCATGCTGGTCTGAAAGAGTTCATGCAACTTTCCTAAGTGTCTATTTCATGAATGAAAAATTGAGCATATGTTTGTGACTAATAATGAGAATGATGATTTTGTTAAACAATCAATGCTCTAGTGGTTATAGTACATTCCTAAGGGGTATAATCCTATGAACATTAATCAAATTTATTTTTCAATTAAGTTTTAAAGTTGATCCTTGGTCCCTGAAAATCCATTCCTAATTATAGAAGCTGGGATTGTAAAAGTGTATTTCAAAATAGCATACAGTTTCTTTAGTGCCTGCTTTTTTAGGCACCTTTTTTCATGGCCTGTGATCATATATTTATATGTATAAATATGAATATTATTCATTTGGGTCCACTCTATTTTTTCCTAGTTTTATGAATCTCTTATTTATTTTGAAATTAGACTTTAAGTTACCCAAAAGAAGTACCTCAGTATCCCTCTGATTGTTGAAAAATAAGAAAAATGGAAAAGACTAGAGCCTTGGAAACTATGCCCCAGATTTTATTAGGCAATGATTTTAGGAAACAGAAGTGAATTTTTTTGTGTGCCAATGTTTCCATCTTTTTACAGATGGCTCTTGCTGGCAGAGATAAGGGCAGAGGGGAGCCAATAAACTTGCCATCTTTTCCCTAAGAAGATATGAATAATATAACATATTGCTCCTAAAAATAATTTTTCCTATCATTCTCTACTAATATATGTTTCCTCTTGTTTATCTGCCTTAAGGTTGTCATACAAAAACAATATTTAACCTCCATATTTCTTGTCAAAGATATTATATCCCTATTGACTGTATTTTGTCTCTCAGTCTTCTCTTTCTTAACAATGAAGTCAGTGCTCTAAAAATGGATGGCAAGAATAAATTTTAAGTGGCAGGTGATGTTTGTTCAATAAGCAACATCAATTACTTCATGTTCTTTAAGTAGAGGAATAAAGGTAGAATTTAAGATTATACATTATAAGAAGAATTTAGGATAATACAGACAAAAAGTAATAATGTGCTTGAAGATTTTGCTATATTACGGTTTAACTAATAATATTTATAATAATAAAATTATTCTTATATAGTAAAAATAATCATAAAATTATCCTATTTAATTTGTATACCTAATCTGTCCCTGGTATAACAAATAATTAAAATAAGTAGGCTAGCATCACATTTAACGTTTTATTTATAAAATATCAAATATTTTAAATAATAATATTCATAACTAAGAGTTTCTTGATGAATTTTACATCAGTGATCTGTGGCAATAAATAGGATTGTTGAAACAGTAAGATTTAGATAAGTTAGAAAATTTTGATCTCATTAATTAGACATTAGTTCAGAATTTCATTTTAACACTTTATTTGTTTCTAGAAAATATTTGATTGTTCTTAGTTGAGTACATTGTATTGAACACAGACTGAATTAAAAAAAATTTTTTCTTCTTGTATAAGGTGTCTGATAAGCCTCAGAATAAACATTGTGAATGCTATAGTTTAACTAATAGCATGTGGTACCTGTAACTATTTAGGTAGAAGAGATTTGTTTGATTCTTTTTTTAGAAGGCATCCAGTTTAGGTGAAATGCTACTTGGATTCAAGTAATTTACCTTAATATTAGTTATTCTTCTTTACTTAATAAACCTTTACTGAGTTCTAAAATGTGTCAAGATTTAGAGAGTGACTTAAGGTATAAAGATGAATTTGACATGACCCCCTTCCTTCAGATGCTCAAAATATATTGCAGAAACCAGAGAAGCATCAGGCCAACTGAAAGTAGTATGGCAGGAATGGTTAATGTGGTTTGAACTAATTATTGTAGAACCTAAGATGAATCTGCATATTACAGAAAAAATAAAATTAAACTGATTGCATTTTAGTTAAATAGATTTTGAGAAGAGTTATCAGCTACAAATCTAACTGTGTGGGTCCCAGGCAATGGGTAACAGACTTTAAGGAAGAGCAGCCAAATATGTTGGAGAAGGCAATGGCACCCCACTCCAGTACTCTTGCCTAGAAAATCCCATGGACAGAGGAGCCTGGTAGGCTGCAGTCCATGGGGTCGCTAAGTTGGGCAAGACTGAACGACTTCACTTTCATTTTTCACTTTCATGCATTGAAGAGAGAAATGGCAACCCACTCCAGTGTTCTTGCCTGGAGAGTCCCAGGGACAGAGGAGCCTGGTGGGCTGCCATCTATGGGGTCGCACAGAGTTGGACACGACTGAAGTGACTTAGCAGCAGCCAAATATGTAGTTAAACAGCGAAAAATATTTTACTAGCTTTCTCTCATCAACCACTATTTTTACAAGATTATGTGAAAGGTTCACAAACTGATGCTTCTGTTTACAAATTCTTTTAACATTCTTAAAAATCTTCTGTCAGCTATTTTTATTTATTTATTTGTTTGTTTGTTTGCCAAAAAGTGCTATCCATTAACCTGGATGGTCTGTGAGTCAGGGAATTAAAATACATGAACAGACTTTAAAAATAGCATGCATAAAAAGCTACACATTTTCTAGACAGCTGTCCATGGAATATATCATTTGTTCTTTGAAAAGTCCTTATTTAAACTTAAGGTTGACACTTTGTCCTTAATTCACGCTGCAATGCTTCTAACTTCCCTACATAATAATGTGAGTTAAGGAATGTATTAGTCTACAGTTGCTAGTGCTGTCACTTGGTTTAAATATTTAACAGTGTAAAAACAACTCTTAGATGTTTCTCTCTGTATGATATAGAAATACATGCATATGTGTATGTGTGCTTATTGGGATCATCAGTTCAGTTCAGTTCAGTTGCTCAGTTGTGTCTGACTCTTTGCGACCCCATGAATCACAGCACGCCAGGCCTCCCTGTCCATCACCATCTCCCAGAGTTCACTCAAACTCACGTCCATCGAGTTGGTGATACCATCCAGCCATCTCATCCTCTGTCGTCCCCTTCTCCTCCTGCCCCAATCCCTCCCAGCATCAGAGTCTTTTCCAATGAGTCAGCTCTTTGCATGAGGTGGCCAAAGTACTGGAATTTCAGCTTTAGCATCATTCCTTCCAAAGAACACCCAGCGCTGATCTCCTTCAGAATGGACTGGTTGGATCTCCTTGCAGTCCAAGGGACTCTCAAGAGTCTTCTCCAACACCACAGTTCAAAAGCATCACTTCTTCAGCGTTCAGCTTTCTTCACAGTCCAATTCTCACATCCATACATGACCACTGGAAAACCATAGCCTTGACTAGACAGACCTTTGTTGGCAAAGTAATGTCTCTGCTTTTCAATACGCTATCTAGGTTGGTCATAACTTTTCTTCCAAGGGGTAAGCATTTTTTAATTTCATGGCTGCAGTCACCATCTGCAGTGATTTTGGAGCCCCAAAAAATAAAGTCTGACACTATCATAAATGGGTTCAAATGTTATATTTATGTCCTAAATGTGAGTCTCAAATCAGACTCAGTAGTTTATCAGCTGAAATAATTGCTATTGTGAGTTCAAATAACTGGAAGACTTTAAAGGTTCAGAGAATGTTTCTTGAACATACTTTTAAGTTGCCCATCTGTACCTTCGATGTCATGTGCACTGGTAATCAAGATAATAGTGTGTGTCTTGTTCATCTAACCAGAATGTCATTCTGAGTGGCCGTTTTATTGATGACGTAAAAATTCAACACATTTATCTCTGTGTAGTTTAAACTCCTCACTAGCATTATAATTAATTGGAGAAATCAAACATTTATTCAGAGTCAATAGAGATTTTGGCACAAATAAAGTCAAAACATCATAGAGCAAGAAGTAATCTAAGAAAAGCAAACATTTCAGAGTATTTATTTGATTTGTCTCAAGTGTAACAGCAGTTGAAAATTATGACCATATGATATTTTGAATGATAAAAATATATATATTTATGATAAAAATGGAATATTGAGATGAGTGTAAGTGAAAAAGTAAACATTTAACCTGTTTCCCCATATCTCATAGTGTACTTACTCCCTGTTCTGTTGTTCTTAGTTGCTCAGTAATGTCCGATTCTTTGACACTCCATGGACTGTAGCACACCAGTCTCCTTTCTCCATGGGGATGCTCCAGGCAAGAATACTGAATTGGGTTGCCATCCCCTCCTCCAGGGGATTTTCCCAACCCAGGGATTGAACCTAGCTCTCCCATGTTGTAGGCAGATTTTTTATCCACTGAGCCCCCAGGGAAGCCCAAGAATACTGGAGTGGGTAGCCTATCTCTTCTCCAGGGGAACTTCCAGACCCAGGAATCGAACCAGGGTCTCCTGAAGGCAGGTTCTTTACCAGCTGAGCTACCAGGGAAGCCCAGTTTCTCCCTAGTGAAAACAATTTAAAACAGTTTCTAGTTATCCTTCGAGGGAATATATGTGTACATATAAACGTGTACGTTTAATTCTTTTTTGTACAAATGAGGTGATGCTTTTCATATTGTTCTGAAATGTACCTTTTCTTCTTAATCATGTGTGTTACATAATTTTAATGTCCAAACATATAGATCTATCTAATTCATTTTAACAAATGTCTAAGACTGAATTGGTTCACTGCTAATGGATGGATGGATCTAATGGATGTTTTAGTTGCCATTTTTTTTTTATCATTTCATTTTTGGAATGACTTAATGATTATATTGTTATCATGGGCAGTTGGTAATTTCTGAATCTGAAGATGGTTTAGATTGATCTCCATGAAAGGTATCAGATCAAACATGGGTAATATAGTTGCCATCACTAGTGATGGGATTTTTGGAAAGGTGGAGTTAACTTACAATGTTTCTGTGATTATATTTATAAGATGGATGTATTTTAAAACAAGAATATCAGCCCTTGATGTACAAGGTGATTAGGAGAACACAGTGAAGAGATGTATGTTTCACAAAAGATGAAGTCCCTTTTAAATGTAAAGTAGATTTAGCGTCCCATGCTCTTAATAGATGGAGAAGGCAATGGCACCCCACTCCAGTACTCTTGCCTAGAAAATCCCATGGACAGAGGAGCCTGGTAGGCTGCAGTCCACAGGGTCGCTAGGAGTCAGACACGACTGAGAGATTTCATTTTCCTTTTCACTTTCATGCATTGGAGAAGGAAATGGCAACCCACTCCAGTGTTCTTGCCTGGAGAATCCCAGGGACAGGGGAGCCTGGTGGGCTGCTGTCTATGGGGTCGCACAGAGTTGGACACAACTGAAGCGACTTAGCAGCAGCAGCAGCTCTTAATAGAGTTATATAGCTCAAACATGGGCTGTGTTATGTGCCTCAGTTGTGGAAAAATAACTTCTGACAATTTTATTTGATTATGCTTCACTTGATCTGAGATTTAAGGGATGTCTGAGATCTCACTGGGCAACACTCAAGACAGTGGATGAATCTGCTTCTACTTGCTCCTTTAGTTACTGTTATTACAACTGGTCCTGTGAGCCCCACAAAAGCAATCCTACTGTTGGAGAATATTCTGAGGCTTTTAGTCATATTTGTCTACTGTAAACTGTGGATGGATAGAGAACAGTAAGTCAAATCAGATATGTATTTAGTTGTGTAACTTTGTGACAATTAGGTCTTTGAAAGTGCTAAGTAGGATAAAGTACATACAACATCTAGCAAAGTTCCTGACAGGCTCATAGTCATTCAAAAGTTAATTCCCTCATAATACACAGATAACCAAATTAATTGTAATGTAGTAAAGGTAATGGATTTAAAGAAAAATCTCAGCAACTTTGTTTTACTATAAAATCATTAAAAATTTATTGTACAAAACTGAAAAAACTTTGTGTATGGTTTGGTAAACTGATAACTTAAACTATTGTATTTGTGAGTGCTGTATATTTTCAAAAAGTTCAGTTCCTTCTAACAGCTCCTATTTTATCAAAGTTCATATTTTATGGACTTTTGCTTTGGGTAATAAATAGTAAAATATCTGTAGGTATTTCTCCATGCCTCAGATGGAGAACAGGAAAGGGAGCAGGTATGGCTTGGCAACTTTTATCGTGTGCTCCAAGCTCAGCTCGTTCCTTTTATTTGTATTGTTCCTTACCACCATGAATAAAAATCATTACAGGAATTTCTCAAACTATAGCCTTATATCTTGTTACCACAGTTCAGTTTCCCCCTTTGATTTAAGTATTCACAATTAATTAAATTTCTTTTTTAAAAAAATGTGAAATCACTATCCAGTATTAAAAAAAAAAAAAGATGAGGAAGTTTTATATTTACAGATACGGAAAAAGCTCCCAGATATATCATTAAGTAAAAAAAGCAGGGAGCAAAACAGTTAATTTAAAATATTATCCTTTATGTAAAAAAGAGTAAAAATGCATATAGTTTATAATTGCTCATGGCTGTAGAAATAATTTTCTTGAATTTTCATGGAGAATACAGAAACAACACACACAAAACTGAAAAGTAGTTATCTACAGGATTGGACATAAAAGGAAGGAACAGGGAGTTAGGGGTAGATAAAATGGGACCATGACTTTTCAATGTACTTTGATATTTATTGGTTGATTTTTCAACTTTGTGAATGAATATCTATTTACAGGATACACCAAATGAAAAAAAAATTTGAAATTCATAGTAGATATAGAAAAATGCATTATAAATGGCATGGAGTATAAACCTGAAGGAAATCGGTCTTGGTAGCACATTTTTTTACTGTGGCCTGTAACTTAAGACACGTTACTGAGTCAGTCTTCCTGGCCTCAATGTCCTCACCTGCTCCACGGGAACAGGATGCAGTAGGTTATCTCATGCTGTAGATGTCATTTGGGTTGTATTTTAATTGAGCTAAGAAAGTGCATAATCTAGAGCTACTGGATTAATCCCATGGGTCACTGAAAGTATGGAAATCTGTTTTCTAATATATTTTCCATCCAAAAAGTTGTCATATTTCTTTGACAAGGTCCCTTTTATAATGTTCTTCTGTGTTTTTTAAAAAGTAGAGACATTGTGTGACATAATTTCTCTTTAAAGTATTTGATTATGTAGCAGTTTTCCTTAGAGGAATTTAACTTTTCAACAAAAATTTATGCCCTGAAGGTAGTGATAGAATTTATGGAGCACCAACTATGTGGCAGGTCATGTGCTGAGAAGTTTACATCTGTAATTTTCACACCAATCCTACAAAAAGTTACTTTTATACATGTATTTCTTCTTGAGGAAATAGGGCTTAAAGATATTTAGATGACAGAATAGAAATTCTAAGTATAAAACTTCAGTGTCAACAGATGTATTAGAAAAGGTAAGGAAGATGAATATTAACATCTCTCTATGGAATATGTTAGCTGTAGCGCTGTCTAGAGGCAGTAAAAGGCTAAATAATTTCCTTAAGTCTTTTCACTGACAGACTGGGTCTGATAGAGGATGTGTATCATGGGAGCTTCTCTTGTCTGCCTACTCTCCCACAGGCATGCTGAACAGAGAGACAGACAGAGGGTAGTGGACACAATGAGATAACCACTCAGTGATGCACACATAAATGGGAGCAAGAGAAAGACACACACACACTCACAAACAAACCATACCCACAGGCACAAAAAGAGAGATAAAGGGAGAAATGCAGAACGAGATATGCATGCCATCTAAAACAAACTCAGAGACAGCCACTATAGAGATACAGTGAGATGCAGGGGGAGGCTCACAGAGGAAAATACACACAAAAATACAAACAGAATGGGACACAGAGCGTCAAAGACATTCAGAAGCAGCAAGAGAGACTCATAAATGGAGACACAGAGAAATATATATGACAGAGAAAAAAAAGCAGGTGCCTGGTCAGATAGATACACAAGGCAGAGTGAAGCATGCAAATAAGCAGCAAGACATAACTGGGCAGAGTCTCATACATTCAGAGCCATTTAGACCAAAGCAAAGTGAGTGACATGTAACTCCACAAGAATGAAACACATGTTTAACTAGACAGAAAAACTCACAGATGCTCACACACAAAGAAATAACACAGACAGAAGCAGATGTAACATCCATGTACACAAAGATAGGCACACACATAAACAGGGAGAGAGATACAGATATCCACAGTCTGTAGACAAAGAGAATAAGACTTTAGTTCTTTATGTAATAATAGTCCCTTGCTTCCCTGGCTCCTGCGCTAGACAGAAGGTCAAGAATTCCTCATTTCCCAGGCCACAGATGGTGCCACCACCCTTGGATCACTGTACTCTGTTCCTATTGCATTTTTATACTTCTGTTTATTTCATTATGTTCTAGGGAGTAAATGTCTCTCACTTTTTTATCCCCTTTGGGTATTTCTTGACAATTTTCACATCTTCCTTATGTTACACTCCTTAATTATTCTAAAACAGAAAGTTCTGAACTGCTTCACACTGGGTTCATTGTCTAAAAATGACCTTTCCCAATTTAGGATTTCCTGCATAGCCTTTTTTCTTCCATTATGTGCCATAGTAAAGTAGATATCCCTGCTGATAGCCGAACCCCAAAGAATAAAAAATTTTGTTAGAATCAAATAAATTTTATTTATTCACATCAGTATAGTGTGAAGTACTTTGAGATAAAGATTATTTCTTTAGTAGATTTATAAATATGAAAGCAAAGGAATAGAGCTACTTAGTATGTTTAATGTCACATATATGTTTGCATTGATTTTATTTACATATATGATAGTTTTACCTTCTATCTATTTAAATATTCCCACAAAATACAACTTTATTTGGAGTGGGCAACTTTGTTTCTTCTGGGCATTGTCTTCTCAAAGAGAAGGCATCGTTAGCCTTGAGCTTGCAGTCACACAGACATTTACAGCTAATATGTGTCATAGCCAAGCATGTATGCAATGTGGTCAATTTTAATATATTTATGGACAACTTTTCATTTACTCCAGTTGAGAGTCAAAACAGAAAAAAAAGAGTCAAGATTCCCCAAATAGAAAAGAATCTAGAACACAAGTTTTCCTCAAATTTTAGCCCATGGACCTCAGTCATCATTAAATTGTTGGATTCTTGGCTGAACCGTGACCAGTCTCAGGAGAAAGGGTAGGTAAGAATTGTGATTTTTAATAAGCTCCTTAGGTGTTTTTCGGAGAAGACAATGGCACCCCACTCCAGTACTCTTGCCTGGAAAATCCCATGGACGGAGGAGCCTGGTGGGCTGCAGTCCATGGGGTCGCGAAGAGTCGGACACAACTGAGTGACTTCACTTTCACTTTTCACTTTCATGCATTGGAGAAGGAAATGGCAACCCACTCCAGTGTTCTTGCCTGGAGAATCCCAGGGATGGGGGAGCCTGGTGGGCTGCCGTCTATGGGGTCGCACAGAGTCGGACACGACTGAAACGACTTAGCAGCTAGGTGTTCTTATGCACACTGTTGGAGAAGCACTGTCTGGCGAACTAAACTGTATTGATTTTTTATAGGCATTATTCTGAAAAATAAGTTCAAATGCAGAAAAAGGGCAGTGTGAGAAAGCTTTCCAAGTGTGAGTTTTGTACATTGAAATTGCCCTGAATCTATCTATTCAGTTTCCTTTCTTCCTTTTTTAAGATGATGAACCATTTTAGTCTTTTTATGTTCTTGTTCTCTTGTGAGGTTTTTCATTGTCCATCTGCTTAATCAGAAATGTCTGGAACAATTTAGTTGCCTACAGATTTCTACTCCATTTCAACAAAATTATGTTGAAATTCATTTGCTCTCAATGAAAAGTAATCTTCAGATGAATCACAAAGGATAAATGAACTCTAATTCTATGCAATTTAAACATTAGCTAGTGTTTCTTAACATGGCCAAGAAAAGCTGGGTTTTAATACTAAATAAATACAGATGTGTGTGCTCAGTCACTTCAGTCGTGTCTGACTCTTTGAAACTCCATGGACTATAGCCCTCCAGGCTCCTCTGTCCATGGGATTCTCCATGCAAGAATACTGAAGTGGGTAGCCATGTCCTCCTCCAGGGAATCTTCCCAACCCAGGGATCAAACCTGCATCTCCTGTGTCTCCTACATTGCAGGCAAATTCTTTACCCACTGAGCCACCTGGGGAGCCCAAATACAGATGTAATCCTATTCAGAGGGGAAATACATAGGGATGGTAACTTAGAAAACACGCATTGGAGTGATTATTCTCTTGTAAATGGGATTTATTTATCCAAATAATTCACCACAGGGTTTCAACACTGCAACCTCTCTTAGTGTATCTAAAACTTACAAACATTGATTCATGTGCAAATTTTTGAAACACATCTCTTGCCTGAAGTCAAGTGCGTATTTTTTATTGCTTTAAATTTTAATACATTTGTATCCAGTTTTCTATAGTAAAAAAATTCTGTGATATTCATGACATGGCTGTTTATCTAAATATGAAATACTTCACAAAATCAAATGTGATTTCCATATTTGAAAAAATGTGCTTGCTGTTTTCATTGTAAAAATATTGGAGATTAAATATAAAAGCATTTATGTTTATATGGGTACATTTTTTTTTCTTCAAAGGCATTCTTGATTGCCAATAGCAAAATATAAGTATTAAATATGTCATCTTTGTTAAGTATTGTTATTTTGGACTATCTTGCAAAAAGTTGCCTGATTTGTGGCATTTTAATGGCTTAAAGGGTAGAATGAAAATATGTGGAAGGAGAAATCAATAAAGCATGGGGCTTCTTATCCCGCATTGATTCTTGTAATCCAGTAACTATTAAATACTTGAGAGATAAGCCTGTTTTAATATGGCATGTTTGTATTTTGAAGATCAAATGCCTTAATTTTGCTCATGGGTTTCCCCAAAACACAGTTCATGCACAAAATAGAATGCAAGCTTTCACTGGTCATGCTTCCTATTATAGATATTCTTAAACTGAGAGTCTTAAAGGCTCACTGTGAGTGGAGTTAACCCTCAAGCAACTGCTTATTATAGTGTGATTTCACCTTTTAAAACATGTTACACATTATAAAATAAAGCTAGAATGTCTGAGATGATAATAGAATGAACAAGAATATTTTAATGTTCAAATCATTTAAAAGCATAATCTCATCCTGAATATCATTCTTAACCTTTCTCCAAAAATTTTTTTGGCATCTTAACTGGGTAAAGTATGAGAAATGCTAGCTGTCTCAAACCTGTCAACTCTCTTCTTGATGATTATTATTACAATGGAAATAAAGAATTGTTATGACATTTTGCTTTTAAATTTTCTGTATTTTTTTATAATGCTACAAATTCAGACCTGACATTTTTGCCAAAAATGATTAAAAAAAGCAAGTTTTTTTTTTTTTTTAAATTTTCATTTGCTGGTAATCATTTTCAAATCTATAATGGCTAGATACCAAAAGGGTAATAGTTTTATTAAATACATTTGGAATGTTTACTTGTATAAAGACATCATAAAATACCTTTTATTTTATTGTACACTTGCCCTAGTATCAATTAATCTAGTTTTTTTAATGTTTCAATTACTATTTAATATTAATTTTTAATATTTAGTGTGTCCTTAAAAATGTACCAGAGACTGTCTTAAAAGTACCAGATATATTACCACTTTAAAAAAAAAATTATTTATCTATTTTTGGCCAATCAGGGTCTTTGTTGCTGTTCACAGGCTTTCTCTAGTTGCAGCGAGCGGAGGCCATTCTCCAGTTGTGCCCGGACTGCTCACTGTGGCGGCTTCTCTTACTGCAGAACATGGCTCTCGGGCACATTGAGCAGCCGTCAGTAGTTGTGGTCTGCTGGGATCAGTAGCTGCAGCCTGCGGTCTCTAGAGTGCAGGCTCATTGCTTGTGGCACATGGGCTCAGTTGGCCTGCAGCATGTGGGATCTTCCTGAACCAGGGATTGAACTGATGTTCCTTGCATTGCAAGGCAGATTTTGACCAGTGGACCACCAGAGAAGCCCTATTACCACGTTTAATATGAGCTTCGTAATATTTCTATTCCCAATTAACAGATGGATAAATCAAGGACCAGGGTTTTCAAGTAACTTGCTTAAAGTCTGACAATAGGTAGGACAGTGGAACCAGAATTCAGCAACAGGAAATCTGATTCCAAAACTTGTTCTTTATAGATATGTAAGGATACAAGTGGATTTTAATTTTAATAATTGTCTTAAGTATATATGGATTTTTTCTTTAAGATAATACAGATACTTTTCTTTTGAATATGTGAAGCAGCCAGTTCTTTGTGTCATAACTGTGACCTTTGTAACTGGTAGTCCCCATGATTTACACTTCACTTACTAATAATTACGTAATACAAGGTTCCTATGTTACATGAGAAAAGCCTTTTGAAATATGTTCATAAACATCATCTTATTTGATTCTACAATAATCTCCTGAGATGGATAGAATGCATTGTCTTTTCCTTTCTACAGCTAAAGCAAGGGAGGTTTAGAGATGTGAAGTAACTTGAGCAACGTCACACAGATTAAATAAATGGTGGAGTTCAACCTAAAACCTAGTTCTTTTGTTACTAATGTGGGCTCTTTCACTACAGATCCTGGCAGGTGTCATTTTGCGGTGAACCATCTCATGCCTGTAAGGCCTTTGGGTACTGTGAGAGCAATTGTTCATAGCTTCATCTAGGCTCTAATGTACCTGTGGGATCCATAGCCCTGGGTCAAAGTAACAGATTTGGTTCAAATGTGGTGTTCTCCATCTAAATAGATCATGCTTCCCGACTTCTTCCAGGCTGTCTTGCTTGTATAAAGCTAGTTTCCTGCATACTCAATGTCTCTGTTAGGGACAGGACATCTATGAGACTCCTTCCTTCTGCAGAGCACAGTACTCACACATGTCTTTATTTTTTTTTAATCCTGTGTATACAGTCTTGTTTCTCTTTCCTCCTACCATAGAAGAGTTACTCAGCACATCTTATGCTCTACTTTCCCTCATTTGTAATTGTTTCATTTACTGTTTTCTTCATCATTTCAATGCATCTATGCCCTGTAACAGATTAGAAGCAGAGTGAGTAAGGAGTCTCAGATTTCAGATATAGATATCCATCTCATTGAGATTCTCTTGGATTTTAACTGCTATTCTATTGATATCCCTGAATGCAATTTTTAAAACATTTTTGTGATATTCTGTGAGGGCACAGAATAGTCCTGATGGTATGAGTTTCAGAAATACAGATCTGGGTCCACATCCTGGCTCCCTGTTTACAGAAAAAGATACTGGACTAATTTGTTATTTTTCTATTCTGTAGACTCCCTCTCCAACTCACCTGTTAACAGAATAATAATAATCCTGGGATTTGAAATAGTTGTGAGGAGTCAGTGTGATCAACCATGTGGAGTAGTAATATAGTATCAGTTTTCTTGAACAAGTTCATTAGTTTCTATTTCTTAAACTATTAAGTAAGGATAATACCACCTACTTCACTGCAATAGCTAGTATTTTGGTTGCCTATTTACATTGTATCAGGTAAGCAATTTTATATTTTTGACTAGTTCTTATAACAACTTCATAGGTAGCTGTCCTTATTAATGTCCTTATTTTACAAACCAAGAAATGAGGAAATAGAGAAATTAAGATCACAGAACTTGTAATTAGCCAAGGCAGGATTTGAACTAGATAGCAGAGTTCTAGAACCTCTGCTTTAATCAGTATGCTGAACTTCTTGGCTTAGCCTAACTGTTAAAAATATATGAAAATCCATTATTTGTTAGACACAAGATCATCCAGAAAGCTATTTCTGGCATATTGTCATTATAGATAATAGGGAAATTGTTCTTAGGTGAAGAAGTACTTTAACAGACTTACTGGATTCTATTCTGTTCTGTTGGCATTTTCCAGCTTTATATTTAAAGATGCTTGAGTAGTACAGAGCATAAGAACATTGCAAAAGTCACATAGCTGGTAGATGACTGAGTGGGAATGACCTAATTCTAAGTCCTTTTTCTTTAGAACCTGTTATGAAAGGAAGTATATGTGTGAGTGTGTGTGTATGTGTGTGCATATTAAGAATTTGTTTTGAGTCAATGGATAGGAGGTGAAAGACAAGCAAAAATTTAACCAAACTTCTCTATGTTAAGCCCTTTCCTAGGTGCCTTAATTATTACAACAATATTTAAGGGGCATTGGCATTGGGCTGCTAAGAATCTATGAAGTTAAAAAACATGTCCAAAGTTACACAATTGGCACATGAAAGAGTCAGTATTTGAACCTATATATATATATATATATATATATATATACACATATATACCTGTCTCTAAACCTATATATACAGGCTTCTTGGTGGTTTATGGTAAAGAATCCGCCTGCCAATATAGGAGATGCTGGTTCGATCTCTGGTCCTGGAAGATCCCCTGGTGAAGGAAATAGCAACCCACTACACTATTCTTGTTTGTAGAACCCCATGGATAGAGGAGCCTGGTGGGCTACAGGCCATGGGATTGCAGAGTTGGACACGACTTAGCATCTGAACAACAGCAAACAACAAACAATGAAACACATACACACACCCACATATCTGTGTCTCAACACATTCACAATACCAAAAAGTATTACTGTATATTTTAGGAAATACATTTTAGAGTCATAGGCTTCTGGGTTTAGAAATGTCTTTCAGATTAGTCCAGAGGTAATATTTAAAATATAAATTGTCTAGTCAGAAAGACTGTCAGCCTATATAGTGACGTCTCTTGGTGCTGGGAGCCCCCTGCTGTGCCAGGCATCAATCCTTTAGTTTCTTAAATCTGCTACACTGAGGACATCTGGGGAAGGGGCTAGAGCTAAAGCATCTGAGGTGCTAGAGTAGAGGTTTCTGGACAACAAGTAATTTGCTGACCTGTACAGAGCATTTTCTGGACTACGAAAAAGGCAGAACGCCCAAGAATTGATGTCTTCCAACTGTGGTGCTAGAGAACACTCCTGAAAGTTCCTTGGACAGCAAGGAGATCAAACCAGTTGATCTTAAGGGAGATCAACCCTGAATATTCACTGGAAGGACTGATGCTAAAAGTGAAGCACCAGTATTTCGGTCATCTAATCTGCACGACAACTCATTGGAAAAGTCCCTGATCCTGGGAAAGATCAATGGCAGGAGAAGAGGGCTTCAGAAGATGAGATGGCTGGATGGCATCACCTATGCAATGCACATGAACTTGGGTAAACTCTGGGAGATGGTGAGGGACAGGGAGGCCTGGCATGCTGCAGTCCATGGGGTCGCAAAGAGTCAGACACGACTGGGTGACTGAACAACAGAACATCTCACTATTTCATTGCCCTATAAGGCTGTGCATTAGCCCTAGCTGCTCTTGCTCTTATTATTATTTTTTTAATTGTTTAGTTTTTATTTCATAATCATAAATTTAACTTTGCAATCCATCTAAACTTGGAGGGAGATAAGGAAAATATGGAACCCAAAGAACTGTAGCGAGAGCACAAAGATTATAGGATATTTCAAGCAGATGGGGGTGAAGGGGTGCTCTCCTGGGCTACAGAAGGAGTGATCTGGTGGTTAAGTAAACCACAATTCAAATTGATTAGATTTGTCCACAGTCAGCAATGGTGATCTTCTTGCTGGTCTTGCCATTCCTGGACCCAAAGAGCTCCATGGCTTCCACAATATTCATGCCTTCTTTCACCTTGCCAAAGACTACATGCTTACCATCCAACCAGTCAGTCTTGGCAGTGCAGATGAAAAACTGGGAACCATTTGTGTTGGGGCCAGCATTTGCCATGGACAATATTCCAGGACCTGTATGCTTCAGGATGAAATTCTCATCATCACATTTCTTGCCATAGACGGACTTGCCACCAGTACCATTATGGCATGTGAAGTCACCACCGTGCCGTCTTTGGAACTTGGTCTGCAAACAGCTTGAAAGAGACATGGCCCAAGGGCTCGCTGTTGACAGCCATGTCAAAGAACATGGTGGGATTGACCATGGCTAGACAGCACAGGAGGCTCTGGGGTGGCTGTGTCTGCAAGGCCTTTTGCTCCTCTTTTAAGTCAGGTTGACTACTTCATTTGTCTGCACTTAAATTATTCCATACCAATTTAGTTTACTAATAATATTCAATGTGAGGAAGTTGTCCCTCTTAAGTTACATTACTTATTTTGTTTAAATTCTGTGATCTTCGTCCTTCCTAGTCTATTGGCTTGTTTTTAATATTTTTTCTGGTTTTTCCATTTAAAGGTGTTTCTGTAAATATTTATTTTTATTTAAAGTTTAATTTCAATGACTTCTAAATAAAATACTGGTTAGGGAAGTCCTAAAGGCTTTTAGTTGTAATATAATTATGATAAGTCTATCAGTTTGTGGTTTATTTAAAAAAGATCTATATTATATCTGATATTCCACACTCAGTTTTTCCTTTTTCCTTCTTGTCCTTTATTGCCATGTGGCTTATTTTAAAGGAGCTAACTAGGTAAGAAACCTGAAATCTTGACCTAACTCTGTTTTTGACCAGCTCTGGGGCCAGGTAAAGTCATTTCACGCTCTACTTTCATTTTGTTGAGGACCTGTGAAGCAAGAGGATTTGATAGTCACTCAATAGGGTCCCTTTCCAGCTCTAGTGTCTGCCCTATGAATCTGGCCATTTGATCACTGGATTCAAAAGTGTCTTTACAGAATCCAGTGTAAACTTGACATTTATTGCATCAGGTGAGAAAGAGCACAAAACTGTGTCCCCAACAGATTCGAGATCACATGGTAAGAGAGAGTCAACCCATGTGGGCTTGAGTACATGGAGTAGAAAGTACATGCTTCATTGGGGATCACAGATGATTAACAAGGACAGGCATGCAGGAGACTGGAAACTCACGGAGTCATCTCAGGAACACATGTTCAGCCACGAGGCTTACCTAGGACTTCAGCATTAGAGGACTTGCTTCACTGGTTTCTTTCCCAGTGAGACCCACTTGGATAATAGGATCTTAATAATTACCGGCTCAATTTATTTATCTAACTCATGGACCTAAAATAGAGTGATGTCCATGAATCAAGGTATTTTCACAATCAGATCTTGCTGAGGCATATAGAACTACCTGTAGTTCATATCCCGAAGACAGCAGTTGAGGCAGAAAAATACAGTAGTACTCCTTTTTTCAGGGTAAAAACTTTTTACATATTATTGTTGAGGAGATTCCCTATGATTATCCATCTCATTTTGTCCTCTCTGAGTTTATTATAAATAGAACTTTAAAGAATTAATGCTATGGGATAAAACACACAAGATGTGAGTGCAAGAGTGCGCTTCTGTGAAATAGTGACAAGACTTACAATGGGAAGAAAAGCATTCTATTTTTATTATATGGTTTTTCCTCACATATGTTTGGTAAGAACATTTAACTTAGGCTCTCTTAGAAATTTCAGTTATGCAGTACACTGTTATCACCTATAGCTGTAGTTTTCATGTTGTGCATTAGATCTTCAGACCGTCTTCATTTTATAACTGAAAGTTTTTACCCTTCTCTATTTCTCCCACTCCCAGACCTTACAAACCCTACCACTTATTTTTTTATTTTTTCTATACATTTGACTTTTAAGCATTCCATGTGTTAATTGACACCATGTAATATTTGTCTCTCAAGAGTCTTCTCCAACACCACAGTTCAAAAGCATCAATTCTTTGGTGCTCAGCTTTCTTCACAGTCCAACTCTCACATCCATACATGACCACTGGAAAAACTATAGCCTTGGATAGACAGACCTTTGTTGGCAAAGTAATCCAGTACTTTGGCCACCTCATGTGAAAAGTTGACTCATTGGAAAAGACTCTGATGCTGGGAGGTATTGGGGGTAGGAGGAGAAGGGGATGACAGAGGATGAGATGGCTGGATGGCATCACTGACTCGATGGACGTGAGTTTGAGTGAACTCTGGGAGTTGGTGATGGACAGGGAGGCCTGGCGTGCTGCAATTCATGGGGTCGCAAAGAGTCAGACACGACTGAGCAACTGAACTGAACTGAATATTTGTCTATTTGTCTTTCTGGTTTGTTAACTTAGCATAATGCCCCCCAGGTTCATCCATTTTACTACAAAGCAGACTCTTTCTTTCTTTTCTGAAGCTGAGTAATATTCTATTGTGTGTATATATGGGCTTCCCTGGTGGCTCAGATGGTAAAGAATCTGCCTGCAGTGCAGGAGATCTGGGTTCCATCCTTGGGTCGGGAAGATCCCTTGGAGAAGGAAATGGCAACTCACTCCAGTATTTTTGCCTGGATAATTCCATGGACGGAGGAGCCTGGCAAGCTACAGTCCATGGGATCGCAAAGAGTCAGCTAACACACTAACTAAAGGGTGGGGTGGTAAATACATACACTCCATTTTCTTTATCCATTCATCTGCCGATGGGCACTTAGCTTGTTTCCATATCTTGTTATTTGTGGATAATGCTGCTATGAACATGGAAGTACAGACATCTCTTTGAGATAATGATTTCATTTCCTTTGGATGTATACTTGAAAGAGGGATTGCTAAATCATATAGTACTTCAACTTCTAACTTCTTCAGAAACCTCCCTACTCCTTCCATAATGGCTGTCCCTATTTACATTCCTGCTGACAGTGTATAGAGATTCATTGTTCTCTACATTCTCTCCAGCATTTGTTATCTCTTGTCTTTTTGATAAGAGACATCCTAAGAGATGTGAGGTGATATCTAATTGTGGTTTTGATTTACATTAACCTGATGATTATTGATGCTGAGAACTTTCTCATTTACCTGTTTATAATTTGTAGGTCTTCTTTGGAAAAATGTCTATTCACGTTCTAAATATTTTTATTGTTGTATGCTACAGAGTTAAATGAGTTCCTTGTACATTTTAAGACATTGACCTCTTATTGGATATGGGGTTTACAATTGTTTTTTCCCATTCCATAGGTTGCCTTTGGTTTTATTTATGGTTTCCTTTCTGTGCAGAGTTTTTCAGTTTAATGTAGTCCCACTTGTTTATTTTTGCTTTTGTTGTCTTCTGGTATCAGATTAAAAAAAAATCATTGTTAAGATCAATGACAAAGATGTTTTCTTCTACCAGTTTAATGTTTCATATTTTTTTTCAAGTCACAATGCATTGTGAGTTTTTATTAGTGTATTATTAATTTTTATTAATAAATGTATTATTAATGTATTTTTAATAATGTATTATTATGCTTTTGTGTATGATGTAAGATGGGGGTTTATTTCATTCTTTTGCATGTAGTTGTCCAGTTTTCCTAAAATTGTTTATTGAAGAAACTATCCTTTCTCTATAGTATATTCTAGGCTCCACTGTTGAAAATTAATTGACCATTTATGCATGTTTTTATTTCTGGAGTCTTTATTCTGTTCTACTGATCTGTGTATCTATTTTTTATATGAGTGCATACTGTTTTGATTACTATAGCTTTGTAATACAATTTGAAGTCAGTAAGTGTGACACCTCCAGCTTTGTTATTCTTTCTCAAAATTGTTTGGGTTATTTGGAACCTTGGAGGTTTCATACAAATTTTAGAATTTTTTTGTTCTATTTCTGTGAAAAATGTCACTAGAATTTTGATAGGTATTGCACTGAATCTGTAGATCCCTTCAAGTAGTATGGGCTTTTTAAAAATATTAATTCTTTCAGTTTATGAACATGGAATATCTTTCCATTTATTTGGGTCCTCTTCAATTTCTTCCATCAATGTCTTATAATTTTTACTGTATAAATATTTTGCCTTGGTTAAATGTATTACTAAGAATTTTAATTTTTTGATGGTGTTATATATCAGATTATTTTCATAAATTCTCTAATATGTCATTGCTATAGAAGCACAACTGATTTTTATATATTGATTTTATATTCTGAAACTTTACTGAAATAATTTATTTATGTTAACAATTTTTTGGCTGGCAACTTTAAAGGTTTCTATATATGATATCAGGTCATTTGCAAGTAGATAGTTTTTGCTTATTCTTATATGATGGATATATTTTATTTCTTTTTCTTGGCTAATTATTTTGGATAGAACTTCAAGTACTATGTTGAAAAAAGTGGTGAAAGTAAGCATCCTTTTCTGGTTTCTGATCTTAGAGGAAAGCTTTCAGTAATTCACTACTGAATATGATTTTACCTATACACTTGTCTGTTATACAGAACTCTTGTTAGGCTGAGATACCTACCTGCTTACAATTTGACAAAAGTTTTTTTTGGTTTCTTTTTTTTTTTATCATGAAAAGATACTTAATTTTTCCAAGTACTTTTTCTCTATCTATTTAGATGATCTTTGACTTATATCTTTTACTTTATTAATGTGATATCATCACATTAATTTGTGAATATTGAATCATCCTTGAATGGTTCAATAAATCCTTGAATAAATCCCATTCAATCATGGTACGTGATTCCTTTAATATATTGTTGAATTTGGTTTGCTAAAATTTTGTTGAGGAGTTTTGCATCCACATTTATCAGGGATATTCCTATACTTTTCTTTTCTGTATCTGTTTGTCTGATCTTGATATCAGAGTAATGCTGGCTTCGCATAATGAATCTTGAAGCATTCTCTTCTCTTTTTTTGGGAGAGTTTATAAAGAATTGGTGTTAGCTCCTCTTTAAATATTTATTAGAATTCAGATATGATTTATTTTGGAAAGCAGTAGAATGAAAAGATGAAATCTAGAAAGAATAGGAGTGTCTTATGGTTCACTCTTGGGCATTTAGTCTAAGATAATACAGAATAAGGAGATAGTAAACGTTTTTAAACAGAGTAGTGAAACAACGAAAGTAGTGTTTAATAAACACTAATCTGAACTGTATTTAAAAAACATATTTTACATGATTTGTTTCCATTTTGAATTTTAAAAAATCGTATTTTTGCTCATGAATTTCTAAAACATCAAAATGAGTGTTAAACTATATTTAGTTTTCATCTGTCTTTAAAACTATTTTAAAACTCACAGTACAAAATTGCTGTACATGCTTTCACATTCCCATTCCCTTGGAGTGCTTGCAATTTTAGTCTTAGAAAGAGTTGAATGTGTGTACATTTTAGTTGACGATAATTATTAAATCTTCTTTTTTGGTTCACAACTATTGTAATCTACTACTTTGAAGATTTAGGGACTACAGGATGACTTGGGAGACAGTCTAGAGTCTGGACAACAGTGGGAGCAACTATAAGACTACTAGAATAATTCAAGCATACGGCAACGGTGGCCACAGACCAGGCTAATAATAGTTTGGGGAAAAAGTGACAGGAACAAAATTTCTCTTGAAAAATTAATGAAGTCTGGTTAAGGCAAAAGGGAGGAAGAAGGAATGGTTCAAGATTATTTCTAGATTTATAGTTTAGAAACAAAGAAAAAGCAAAACCTATGATAGGAGTTAAAACTGACTTTGAGGTAGACATGCTGGACATCCCTGATATACTGAGATGGGAATGAAATCTCCAAGAAGGAATAGCTTGTGGGCTATGTTTTTCTATGAATATAAGAATAATTAGGATATATTAATTTTCCACATGTTAATTTTCAGGCAAAATAAATCCATGTATGGATTTAATAGAAAGCTTTAAAATATTTATAAAGTCTCAGATATGCTAGTATCTTAGATTTCATTTTTTGGTGACATATTTGCAAACAGAATTAGAATAAGATATTGTAGACTCCTTTTCCTGATCTAGTTTCTTCTAATATAGCTACTTTTGTCTGATAAAAAATGTAATCCAAAACCTATATAAAGTTTCCTCTGTCATATTTATTAGAATGACTTTGCCTCTTTCTGATTTTCTGTTTAAGATTCAAATAGAGCAGAGTTTATCAGTTTGTGCTTAAATCTTTTAAATGGCTTCATATTGATTTTAGGATTAAGAAAAAATTCCCCAGACTGAAAGAGCTGCATGCTCGGAATGATGCCTGTCTGTCTCTTCATCGTCATCACCCGCTACTCTGTTCTACACCATAGTTGGCAGCCACACTGACCTTCAGGTTCCTTCTCATTTTAAGACTTTGCATGTGCTGTATTTTTCTGTCGCACATCTTCCCACCCTACTTACCTATTTGCCACCTTTTTTCCTGCTTAGTACTCACTTATCCTTCAGTAATCAGGCTACACTGCACTTATTCAGTGAAAACTGCCTGGGCTCAACCAGATCCCTTTGTATAACATCTGGTAACATTAAGACTTAATATCCTTAACACAGTTTTTGAATATGCACTTATGTGTGTGATTATTTGTTCAGTGTTCCCTTGTCCACAAAAGGAATTTTCATAAGGGCAAATGTCTTCCTTTTTTGCCCACCGTATATCTAGAGGACATTTGTTGAATGACTGATTATTGGCAGCCATGAGAGGGAAGTTGCACTATTGATGCCATCCCAATCATCTAGCCAAGTTGAGATATCGCTGAGCATCTGATGGCACTTGTATCCTCATCATACTCCAAGTACATCTCTGGATAATATGTGGAAAGCTAGGGCAGTACAGAATGTATCCTCACAAAGTACTGAAGGGTTTATATAGCAGACAGCCACATTGTCCCAGATGGGAAAGGAACATTATTCTGACATTCTTCAAGCTATGCAATATTGCATCTGCATTTTTTTTTAAATCAAACAAATATAGTGTTAAAAAATAAAATGAGCATGTGTAAATTTGGTGATGCTCAGATTAGGGGTTAACCTAGTTTACTTTTTATCTAGTTAAAATTTTTCTCCCAGATCTTATCATTTTTATTTTAGACAGGATTGCTTTTGACTTTATTTTTTTTTTTTTTTTTTTGACTGGCAGAAGGGTTTTATTTTTTTTTTTTTTTTTTTTTTTTTTTTTGGAGATTTCTTTTTTTTTTTTTTTTTTTTTTAATTTTATTTTATTTTTAAACTTTACATAACTGTATTAGAAGTGTTATAGTCAAAGTAATTTTATGAAGAAAAAACTCACTTTTCATATAAATATAAATAAGTACTTCTTCAGTTCAGTGTTATTTAAAACACTAAGAACACTATTTAGAACACTCTGGGACCAAAATTGTTCTTCCTCTCTTTCTGGAGTGTAACAACAGTGTCTCTTTTTTTTCCCAAACATCATGTTTTCATCTGTATTCTTCCCTAAAGAACTGTCTGAGGGCATATGTTTTGTGTTCATATTGGCAATTTCTTCAAATACAAGGGTAAATATAGAGAATGCTGCTGCTTTCATAACCTTGGAAATCGATTTCCATAGCATGTGTACATATGAACTACTACCATAAATAGTCAGCTTATCTAAAGGATACTGAAACGTCATGAATGAGATATTAGTGCTATCAAAATTTGCACAATAGATGGATTCTTTGAAAACTATCAGTTGTTCCAAAGTTTGCTTCTAGTATCTCATTACAGCTGTTTGCATTACATTTTAATTTTATCATAATGTGGATTTATGGCATTATTCAAAAATATTTTTTAATTGAAAAATTTTCAGGAAAATATTTTTGATATAATATTTTGATACATGTTCATATAATCGATTGTTTAAGAAGAGTGATAACTTTCAGTAGTATAGTGTTAGTAAATTAATGAGTATTATTCCAAGTCAATTACTTTCACACATTTCTACATTCTTAAGAGATATATATTGCAGTTATATTAAATAGAATAAATTTCAGTGGGTAAAATTTAATACCTTTTCAATGACACCAATTGTTGTGATATTTGATTTTTAAAGTCATTGTACTTAAATGTTTATCAATTTGGAAAAAATCAGACATAATAATATACTTCTGTTTTTATTTAAAATGTATTGAAGTCTAGTGTCGTCCTCCATATATTCTTCAGACATAGTTAGATTTTTACATCCTTGATCTTAGTTTTGTAAATAAATTTGTCCTAACAACATCCCTGAAAAGATTTAGCCAGCTTCCAGTGGCTCCAAAACAACAATGACAACATTCTTAGATTTTCCCATTCTGTGGAAACTGCCTTAGTTAGGAATCTTTTACAGTCAGTGTACCTCAAAGGCTGTTGGGTAAAGAGGGTGGGGAAAGAGTACAGCAGTGTCTTTAGCCAGGATTCTCCATCTCCATTATGATGGGTCTCACTGGAGCCAGGAGCTCTCAATAATTCTAAAATTTCCACACGTATTCTCTTAAGAAGGACACATTTCTCATGGACAGCTTTCTGAATCAGAAGCTAGTGATACCCTCAACCTACTTGCCTTTTTTTGCAGATATGTGTGACACAAAGTATGAATAATTTCTGCTGAATTGAACCTGTAATGAAGGAATTTATAATCAGTTCTAATGTATTTGAGACTTAAAGTATATTAGACCTTCATCAAAGGGAATAATAAAAAGCAGCTTTAATGTGGGTGGATAGTAATTATTTCGGTGCTCATAATTATTCTACAGTTAACTACAGAGAAATGCTGATATTTTTATTCCTTTTTCAAAATATAAAAGGCACTGTGGTCAGATTCTGAAATGTAAGAATGCATCATGCATCTTTTGTAAAGGATGATACTTTGAATTATACTTATGTTAATGGAAAAGGAACTATTTTAGATTTAAATGAGTTCAAAGTTCATGGTTAGGAGTTCCTGTACCTTTCTTAGTCCTATTGTTTCACTGCTGAATCTATTTATTGGCTGTGGGAGATATAAAATATAGTAACTACTCTCACTTTATTTCTAAAAGACATGCGATCTGCTTTCTTATTAACTCTCATAAGAGTTATGAGTGAGTTCCTCAAGGAGGACAGACCCTATGGAGTTTGAATATAGAATAAATCACTTCCACACTCAGGTTTTAGAGAACTCATTTCCTTTATACTTTGGTGATTTAAGATGCCCATTTAAACTGCTGGTTTTGAAGATGCACTATTTGTAGTTTAAAAGAAACATAAGCTATGGTTGGAATGTTGATAATGATTGTTATTTATGATGAACAGTAAATGTTTTGCCCTTTGAGGAAATCATGGTGATCAACTTGCTGGAATGCACGCACGGTCTCTAAATAGTGGTTGCCTGTTGTTGTTAGAAAATGAATGACAATTACCCCTTAAAATATTTCTACTTAAAATTTTTAAGCATCAGTAATTACATCAACAGTAACAGATTGAAATAAAGGAAAAGTGAGACAGAGTTGCTAATATTCTAGAAAGAAGAGAGATCAAGGAAATGGTTTTCTTTCCAGCTTGGGAATGATGAATCTTGAGATCATGTAGAGATATTTCTATAATCCATAAACATATTTACTCTAGTTTCTCAGTTTGCAACCTAAAACCTCTCAGATATTTGTTCTCAGTGCCTTTAGGCACATAAGATAAAGGAAATCTGTTTTCTTTCTTTTTATAATCCTTTTTTTTTCCTTGCTGGAAAATTATCAGCCCTTCTTCCCAGGTACCCTTCAAAAAATCAGATGTGTAAAAAATTCTTGATGTTAAGAAAACCCAACTGTACTTGACCCACTAAAATCTAAAATGCTACTGAAACCCACAATGTGGAAACAATTTAATATCATCCAACAAGAAGATTTTAAATAAAACCTACTAAATAGTATTCACCAGGGTTTCCCTGGTGGCTCTGATGGTAAAGCATCTGCTTGCAATGCGGGAGACCCGGGTTTGATCCCTGGGCCAGACAGATACCCTGGAGAAGGAAATGGCAACCCACTCCAGTACTCTCGCCTGGGAAATTCCATGGACAGAGGAGCCTGGTAGGCTACAGTCCACGGGGTCACAAAGAGTCGGACACAACTGAGTGAGTTCACTTTCTTTTTTCTCAAATAGTATTTAATAAATGGAATTCTTTAGTTGAGAAAGTGGCTTAACACTTCCTTTGAGTAATGATGCCCTCATCTGTTCATGATGCTGAAGCAATATCTGTATGTTTCTAACCCTTCAGATTTGCCACAGTAAAAGATGTTCCATGTAGTGTATGTTTGTAATCATTATCTCACATCAGTTAAGATCATTGCAACTTTCTGAATATGAAAAGTGATTATAAATAATGTAGCACAAAGCTGGTTCAGCTATGCCCTGTGTGGAAAAGTTCTCCCACAGACATAGTATCATTTTCCTGGTTTATCTACTAATATAGACCCAGAGGCAGATAGCAACTGAGAACTATGTTTGCCATGCAGACAACTGGGGGATATTGTGTTAATAAAATTTTTTTGCTATCTTATTTCATGTAGAACAAGAGCTAACAATTTTGTGTGTGTGTAAAGTATGTAAAACTACTGACTCTTGGCTGTAGAACCTGAATGATTTCCCAAAGGAATCATGTAAATTGCCTTGGGCACCCTAAGAGGAGAAAGAAAGATATCTTCCAAGAGAGATATAGAGCCACACACTTAATGTAATTGTAATAGGGTTTATGTTTGTCTCCAAAAATTATTGAAATAACAATTTAGCAAAGAAAAATGTGAGCTCACATTGCTGTTACTGCTAAGTCGCTTCAGTTGTGTCCAACTCTGTGCGACCCCGTAGACGGCAGCCCACTAGGCTCCCCCGTCCCTGGGATTCTCCAGGCAAGAATACTGGAGTGGGTTGCCATTTCCTTCTCCAATGCATGAAAGTGAAAAGTGAAAGTGAAGTCGCTCAGTCGTTTCCAACTCTTAGTGACTCCATGGACTGGAGCCTACCAGGCTCCTCCGTCCGTGGGATTTTTCAGGCAAGAGTACTGGAGTGGGGTGCCATTGCCTTCTCAGTTACACTTGACTAGCTGGATTCAAAGGCTGCTTATGAAACCTGTCTTCCATGTAACAAAGTGCTGCTCTAGCACAACCTGAGAACTACCCTGGCCACATTCCACCTCAAAACAAACTTACATTAAGGGTTTCCTAATATAGCCAAGAGTTAAGCAAATTAAGTAATTTAGCTAGAATTGGAAAACAGATGTATTTTGGCATCAATAAGAAACTATCCTGTACTTTAATCTGTGTTGTTAACTGGTAAATAAAACCATAATTTTTATATGGTGCCCTTGAAAATAGAAATGCAAGAAAATATATTTGTTGAGGTTTATTAATTTATTCCTTTAGGTAATTAGAGAAGAGTTAAACATTTTTCTAAGTCTAATATTTTACATGGTGTAAGATATTCAATATTTCAAATATAGTTCTGATCCAGTAATTTTAAAATCGAAATTAATGTTTTTCTATTTTTCAGAAATGCAGCAACATTGTTGCATGAACATCATATAATACTGAGGACACTTTCTTCATTTAAACAGGGTTATATTCAAGAAATTTTGATTTCTGTGAACTTGCAAAGGAGTGCTAATTGTAAACTATTGCTTTCATCTAGTTTTTTCTTCTCAATGGAATGATTACTTGCAGGACTATGAAATTTACCAGTTAATTTACTGTGTAGAGCTCCTCTGTATTGGGAATGGCCTTGACACCATGACATTACAATTGAGTAATCAATGGGTCCCTTCTGTTACATCATCAATTTCTCTATTTCCAATTTTTGATCTTTGCCAGTTATTCCTATTTTTCAAGGCTGTCCCCCTGAGCTGATGATACTCATATATGTCTCATTTATTTCCTTCTGTTTTCTGGGATGGTGTTTTTTATTCTCTGAAGGCTGTGATATTAAATGTAGTTTTGAAATTACGAACAATACATGGTAATCGCTGAAAAGACTTAGAAATCTTTCTCAAAATGTTTAACAGTCCCTTCCTATCAAGTGTGCTTAGAATTAATGCCTGCTTCTTTACTATTTATATTATTAAAATCGACATATGGTGTTCAGTCCTCTTTTTTTCCTTCCTTTTTCTATAACTGTTACTTTATGCATGACAAAATTCTCTTGCTTATGGTTATGTGGTTGGCTGTCTTTTAACTTGAGTGTTATGTGTTTGTAATGATTGCTTTTTGCATGAGGATTATGAAATGCCATACAAATTAAATGGTTGCGGAAACAAAAAGAAATGTAGGGCTTCACATGCTTTTTTGTGTGCTGAATATGTCAATTATGTGATGCTTAAAATTACTTTCATATGGTCTTTGACTTCCCCTTTGGTGTCCTACTTTATTCTTAGCAAATTAATATTGTTAAGAATAATAAAACATTTATTAAACATTCACAGTATTTTAATACAATTATTATCCTAAAACATGACCCATTATAAATAACTACACTGGGCATGAAATTGCACTAGGGCATAATTCGTTATATTTCTAAACTGATTATGTAATATAAGCCCTGACTCTGTAACTACCTTAATTAGGAACACTGACTTCTACAGTGGTACCTTTGTTCTACCAAATGATGAGATTATTTATTCATACATTTGTGCAAGTTGCAAAGGTTTTAAATCCATGGCTACTTTTTAATCAAAACACATGGGGAAATATTTGTGTAATGACAAGTAATTTTAAAAAAAATCACAGTTTTGAAAAATGTGTGACATAAAAATGCGTAAAACCTAAGTGTTAATGCTTTTACAATAAAACAGAAGAAAAAAAAGAAAAGAAAAAACCCTAAAAATTTTTATATCTCTGTTTTCCCTAATGGTATTATATTGTCCCAAATTAATGAATGAGTTTGGCCTACTTTCTTTATTGTTGTCACCAATTCAAATTAGAAAAGACACTGAATAAATTAAGTTCTTTCAGCTAATAAAACTGTTTACTTTTTTTGTATGCAGTTGGTATTAAAAAAAAATCATTTCCTTTGCTTATGATGTGACTTTCAAACCATATGTATTTTTTATGCTGGATATATTCACAAGCCAAATCTGTGAGATATTTTGGGGAAAGGGAATTTTTTTTTTTTTTTTAACAAACTAGATAACCAACTTTGATATACTCACTCCCCATGCTTTTTGGAAATAATCCTTGAGAATTTTAGTATTTGCTCTTATTTTTTCCCCTCAGTCTTGTTTATTCTTGAATTGTCTTTTTTTTTTCCCCTCCATTTCTCCGTTCTCAATCCTAGGTCCCCTTACAAAGAAACAGACAGATGATTTAGGTGATAATGACGGTGCTGAAGATGAAGGTATTTTTCTCCACCCAATCTATTTGCATGACAAGGGCCTCAATCACTTTTTCCACCCTTTTCTATTTTTTTGCTTCTTGTCTTTTTTTGAAGAGTTGTTTTTAATTCCCGTTTTTGATGTGTTTTGTCTTTTTGCTTGTTGTTACATATGAATATACATTTTTAATTTTTTAAAAAATGAATGTTAAATTTTGATTTTGATGCCAACCATTACAACGTTTTAAAAAGAGGGGCATTTTTTGTTGTTGTTTTCTTGAACTGACTTTTGATATGTTTCATTCCACATTTTGACTGAAACTTGTCCATATTCTTTGAACTAACAATCTCTTCCCTGTAGTCTCTTTGTATGCATTTTGCATGTTTTCTAATCTATGTAAATATTTTACCCAATACAAAATGTTTCATTTTGACATTTTATATTTGTTTAAAAAAAACCACACCTAATAAAGTGAAGGACAAGCTAAAAGCTGATATAAAGTGTTTCTTGAGCAATATAATTTAGGTTAAAAAAATACTGTTTTGTGTTTATGTGCTTAAATATTACATCAATAATAAAATGATATGGATGTGAAAGGCATACACCTATTTAGATAATTGTAGTAAACCTTACTTAACCACTTAAGAACCCTGAGAAGATTAAATGAATATCTTTTAATATCAAAGGCACATAATTTGAAGATGGACAAGTAAAATATTCTGAATTTCAGATTGTTGCTAACTATAAGTAATAATGTCTTCATACTGTATTAATATCAAAATTCTTTTCTCTTTCCAATTTTCTTATGACTTACAATTCTGATATACTCTGTACATGTAAGTACTCACTAGATTGATTTGAGATCTCTCATTCCATTATGTACTTTTACCTGGTATTAAATGGAGTGTCTAGAGAGGCCCATTGAGTCTTTCAGTTCATTTGCCTCCAATTAGTTTTTTTATTTTAATGCCACCCTAGTTATGATTTTGCCTCCAATTAATTTTTTTTAATGCCACCCTAGTTATGATTCTTATAGAGATGACTAATATAATCCTAGGTTTAAAAATAATTCCCAGAACCTTGGAAATTAAATCTCATGAAAACAATAATGTGGTAAGAAAGATTTTCCAAAACAAGATAATCCACACACAGGCCAGCAGAAGTGCTAGTTCCATAAGGAACAACTATGAATGTGTTCTTACTAAACAATTGAGATTTTTTCATTAATATATATACATTTAATAAAGTACTTCAGAATAGAAAATTGTAGAAACAAATTATTAAATATTTAAAAAATTTATTAGATGTTAATATTTTTATAACATTTAAGAATTATTTTGATTAAATGAAATTTATGACATTTGATTAAATATTCATTTGCCATGAATACTACCAGTGGGTTAAATGTTAAATACAACACAGTCATTAATACTTGAAATAAGTCCTTATAGCTGCCCAAGATTGTCATTTTTAATGCTAAATAGCTAAAAATAAATTTATAATATCAAAATACAAATTGTGATTTTTTTAAACCCTGTTGGAAATCTGAAGAATTAAAACATCAAAGATATTTATTCACCTTGAGGACATGGGTTGTTGTTCCTAGTGCTCTATGAAAACAGCTTACACTTGGGGACCTTGATGTAACTTTGTAAAGTCCAAATTTTCCCAGAATACTCACAATGTTTGTTTATATCATATCCCATTTAAAAAAATATTTTGATGGCTGATTTTATGTGTTACTTTTTTTTGCTTTTGGTAAAACAGCATCAAGTAAGATATTTACATGTTTACAAGTGATACCTCTGAACAACCACAGTGAACTAAGCCCTGTAAATGTAAATATACCTCATAGACATAATTTGAAGCATACTTAACATTTTCAAATAGGCATTAAAATATCCTAAACCCCAACTTAAATTGGCAGGTAGTATTTAGGTTGAGTATTAAGCCAGTCATCCTAAGAGTTACCAAATCAGTAAATATTTTTAAAGAGTTACCAAATCAGTAAATATTTTTAAAGACTCATAAGTGTAGAGTCCAAGAAATGAATCCAAGTTCTTATTTCTCTGTGTTGTTTGGGTAATTGTTTAGAAGATAAGGATAAATTCAAATACCCTCCAGGATAAAAACCTTTGAATAATAATTGAGGTTCATCAAATGAGTAGAGGGCAAAACATTTCTTGAAATGTCTTTAAATGTATCAGGGAAAGATTTGATTCAGGCAATACCCCCAATTTTAAATTTGTTCAGTTCAGTTCAGTTCAGTCGCTCAGTCGTGTCCGACTCTTTGCGTTAGATGCCCCCAAATTCTAAATTATGGGCAATTAAAAACTTCATGAATCTTTAAGAAAAAAGAAACCAGTAAACATGTTCAAGTAGTTATGTGACTAATAATTATTCACCAGGACTGTTAAAGGGAATTATGACTTCAAATATTGGTTGTCAGGCAAGAATAAATCCCAACTGACTGCTCTAGAGCTATTGGCACTTGCTACATTGGCTTAAATTTTTGATGTATCAGAAAGATAAAATAGTTACTAAAATTTAAAATCAAGATACCTACTCAGTTACCAGTTTATTCATTTATAACTTGAAAAAAAAATTTTTTTACTGTAAAAATTTTAGAATAAAAATAATCAGCAGTGTATAGTATTTCTTATCACTTAGTTCAAAGATCTAGATGCTTAGCAAAACTTTAAGACATTGTAAATAACAAAAAATATAAGCATACTTTAGGAATATTTGTAGTTTTACTAAACCTGAGCTAGTGTTTTAGTCTCTGAGAGTATTCTTTTGATTTTAGTGAGGTCAGTAGCAGCTGTTCAGGCAAAGTCAGATATCTTAGGTGAAATGCAGTTAATTTCTAAGGGAACATATGAGATAAAGTAGAGGGACAATATGGCTCTAATAAATTCATTATAAATTATTACACCTAATATGTTTGCACTAAAGACCACGTGGCTATTCCAAATTTTATTATTAAAATGATGGCATTAGTTGATAGTATTCAATAGTAGGTTATCTGGTATATCAATTTCATTTATAGAGTCTAGTTCTTTATAAAATAAAAATTTATATATATATTAAACTATCTACCTTTATTGTTATGTTATTTTTATTATAGTTGAACAATTTACTATTTATATTTACATCAGAAAAGACCTGTAGACTATGAAGAAAAGTAAAATCTAAGACGGACCCTATGATAAAATGCTATCAAAAGTAAAGTTTTTAATGAGCCACTAAAGGTGAGCCACTCTGATAAAGCACTATCAAAAGTTAGCAATTGTTCTGTAGTATAAATATGGCATTTCCCAAACTTATTATTAGCAGTATTGAGTTTTTATGTACAAGAGTGTTGCCTATGTTGGTGATTAATATACTATCTAGCATTAACTTTAGGGTTACTTCAAGCAAAAATAAATATTGTTTAGAACACAGCATTAGAATTTTATAGAACTTTCTGGAAAAGAGCTGCTGGATGCATTCAAGTACTTAAGCAAAGTTGAAATCATTGAGAAGTTTGGAAAGACAAATTGGAAATTAGAATCAGCCCAATCAATCAGTAATCCTTTCAAGTCTAATTTTCAAAGAAAACTAGAGAGATGCCACTTAGAATCCCTCCTAGAATCTACTGTCATATTTTCAGTGTATTCTGGCACTGTCTACTCCATTCTGCTATATTAGGTGTATAAGATGTGGCAGGTCTTCTCAATGTGTGCCTGTATTGTTTTCCAGGTGAACAGAATGGTTCTACCAAGATTTCATTACTGTTCACAGTTGGTGCTTTGTAATTCTATGTAATTTTAATTAAAGAAGAATTCTGAAACAGCCTCCCTCTGTGCTACCTCCAAGCATACAATTAGCAAAGTACAGTGTCTGCTGTGAATAGTCAGTTAATGATTTTGATTTAATAATTTATTATTGCTTCTTCAGTGCCAGCCATACTAGAAAAATAAGCTAAAACTGTGTGCAGTGAACAGGCATTTAAGGAGGAGAGTTTGACAATTTCAGAATTGTTTCTTTCTATAAGCCTAACATCTCTATGAGTCCCCCAAGTCTTACAAATGAGTGAATATAATTTCCCTCTCACGGATTTAAGGAGAAAATACATTTAGGTTTTTTTCACTAAATGTAGGGTGTGTCTAGTAGATGGTTTTTATGTCAGAGTATCCTCCTCTCACCACTTAAAAATAAAGACACTTCTCAAGAACACATTTGTGGGGAGAAGAGAGTATGATAAACTCACACTGATATTAGATATTAAGTCAAATTTAAACTAGACATTTAAAAATGTCTCTAAATTCTGCAGTTAGCTATTTCTCCAACTTGAAAATCTGGACTGAGGTTGAGCTACAATTCCTGATTTTACAATGATTTTCATTGAAAAAAATTATTATTAGAGTAGAAAAATTGACACATTTCTACTTGTCACCTTTTTTTAAAAAACAATGTAAAGCAGCCTCTAAATTATCACTAGTTTTTTCAATGAGTTTGTATCATATTAGTCTACTCTGAAAGCTGAAACTTCAATTGTTATGATGTAGGGGATTTGTTTGATAAAATATGTCAAAAGCAAAGAAACAAAGCTATTAAATGATACTTTATTACTATTAACATTAAAAAAGAAAGATTACACACTTGGTGTAATTTGGTTTCAATTGTGGGTAGAAGAGATCATTAGATCATTAGATCACAATTTCAATTGTGGGTAGAAGAGATCAATAGAAGGGCTATTATATAATAGTGTTTCAAGTATGTGCTGCTGCTGCTGCTAAGTCACTTCAGTCATGTCCAACTCTGTGCGACACCATAGACGGCAGCCCACCAGGCTCCCTCGCCCCTGGGATTCTCCAGGCAAGAACTCTGGAGTGGGTTGCCATTTCTTCCTCCAATGCACGAAAGTGAAAAGTCAAAGTGAAGTCGCTCAGTCGTGTCCAACTCCTAGCGACCCCATGGACTGCAGCCTACCAGGCTCCTCCGTCCATGGGATTTTCCAGGCAAGAGTACTGGAGTGGGGTGCCATTGCCTTCTCCAGTTTCAAGTATGTATATATTCATAATCATACAGATATATGTACACATATAATATTTCAATTTATATAACAGTTAAACCTTGTTAACCAGTATGCGGTCCCTGGTTGCTCAGATGGTAAAGAGTCTGCCTACAATGCAGGAGACCCGAGTTTGATCCCTGGGTCAAGAAGATCTCCTGGAGAAGAAAATGGCAACCCACTCAAGTATTCTTGCCTGAAAAATCACATGGACGAAGGAGCTTGGTGGCCTACAGTCCATTGATCAGACACAGTTGAGTGACTTCACTTCCAATGTTAACCAATATACAGTTTAGCATTTTTTGTCTCTAGAAATTAGTACATTTTTTAACATTTAAAATTATCCAGTGTTTCCCTTATATATTATTTCTAGACCCTGTTGAAAGCTACATAATCATGGTTAAGTATCTTAGAAAAGCAAATACATTTGATTAAAATTTAGAACTGTAGAAATCACTTCAACATCACTCTAAACTTTAGAATTGTTCACTTGAACTTAGCTGTATTTTTTCTAATGTCTACATGACAAAATCATAGAGTCAAAGTGTCAGTCAGTTTTCTTCTTTTAGAGGATAAGGGTAATTTGAATGAACAGATGACCTGAATGGAACTGAAAAATATCATTTGAATGAAAGTCCCCTAAATGCAACAAAGATAAAAATATAGATTTTTGCACTCTATTGCCTACAATTCATCTGATAGTACTTGAATAGTTAAATGATACTTCTTTCAAATTCTGTAAAATAATGTTATAATTATGTTCTCAAATTGGAGCATAAGTTATTCAGTGTAATTATGATGCATTCAATATGAATCTTTACATTAATTAAGATGGGGAAAAGAGTGTTTTATTTATAATAGCAGTGATAGCATTGTCCTTAGTTTTTAGCTCATAAATTCCATAGGCGGTCTAAACAATTGTTAAAAGAAGTTTTAAGAATCATTATCATTCTATTATTTCAGTACTACTGTCACATCAAAAATCAATTAAAAATAGCACTGAAATTCACACCTACTTGCAGTTATTCCAAATTTTGCAGTTCAGTTTTATAATATTTAACAAAATTTTAGAAAGAAAACAACAAATATTTATTGCTTTTTTCAGCAATAGATCTTAATACAAGTTGCTTAAGAAACACTTTAACGAAGACAACAATTTAAAGAATTATTTTAAAATCATGCCCTCTTGTTTCTAAATTGGAAAATATATTCTCTGCTTCATTATGCATGTAGAGGATAAGAACAGTTGCCAATCATTTGTTTTTCAGATATTCGGGACAGTGGGGGTCCCAAACCAGTGATGGTATACATCCATGGTGGCTCATATATGGAAGGGACTGGAAATTTATACGATGGGAGTGTCTTGGCAAGTTATGGCAATGTGATCGTCATCACAGTCAACTATCGACTTGGGGTGCTCGGTAAGAAGTTTCTGGTTTTTTTTCAGCATCATTCCATGAAGATGTGATAATTTTATTTTGACTTGTTTTGTTTTGCTTTGCTTCCTTTCACTCATAGTTCTATGTTTGCAGATTTTGAAGCAAAATTTTTTATATTTTCAATTAATTCTATAAATATTCATAAATTACTTGACAAAAGACAGCCAGGGTTAGTTTTATATTTAATGATAAAAGGTAATGAAATTATTCACATTGTTGAAGAATGCTCTTCTTAGCTTGACTGTATAGAAATGTGAAAAGCAGCAATGACAGGGCCTTTCTTAACAAGAATTAGTCTCTGGGCAGATTTTTCTCTCTTCTGCATTTCTTTTTTACAATGCTATAAAATTGGCTGAGGTTTGCCAGGAACGTAGAAACTAGTTTATATTCTCTTCAAGAATATGTGTATGGACTAGCTTTGGGAAATGATTGCCTTTGCTGTGTTGGTTTGTTTTTAGCTTATCACGTGTAATTAGAAATATTTTGTTTAGATGTCATTTGTTGAATTATTTGATTTGCAAAACATACATTGATTTCACAAAGTGTCAGTGTGTTCAATAATGTATATGCATGTGAAACAAAATCAAACTGTAGATCTTTTGTTTTTTGAAGAAAAGTATAGAGCAGTGTTATTATTTAAAATAAATTATCAAGTACTCTGAAATAGGTATAAACTTGCTATTCTACTTGTATGTTTATTTTTTTTACAGTATTATCACAATTTAAGGAGTAAAAAAATCTGTATCATTTAATAAAACTCCTCTATCTGTGGTGTTTTAAAAATACTTGCTGAGAGTACAATTATTACAAGAAGTTGTTTTTTAAATCTTAATTGATCAAAGTCCTATCTCTTACTATGCACTTAGAAGTTATAATTTATGTTACTTGAGCACAAAGAGATACTACACTCATTCTTCACTCTGAAACATTTTGAAAACCAAGTTTGAATTATGTTCTCCTTCACAATAATTGTTAATATCATTTATTTTAGCCACATTGAGAATCAGTTTATTTTTCTCATCAGTGTTAGTTATTATTATTCTAATCCCTTCTATGTAATCCTAGTTCTGTGTTTATGCCAATCTTAAAATATAAAAAGGAATAATTTTGCCAATCAAGGTTGTGTGTTTGGGGGAAGGGGATGTGTTAGCAAAGCAAAGTGAGACTTGATCTTTTTCTAGTGTGCAGTTTTGAATGTGGAATATGGTGGATAATATAATAGATACACTCTAGCAATGTAGGTATAAAATATTTCTGTAGCATTGTTCAAATACACATCAGTTCAAGTACCCATCATGTGTAATCATGCATTGGTTCAGATGTTCTTATAATTTCACTACATAGGGGTGAATGACCTCACACCAATGAAAACTCTCCATGTTAGAAGATATATAAAGAAATGTTAATAATAATCTTCTCAAATTAATCTTAAATATCCTAGTGTTGTCATTGGTTTCTTAGACAAGATTTGAATGTGAGAATCTTCACTATCTTTAATGCATGTAACTTTAATTATGGCGCTGTTTATAGCTAAATTGTTTTTAATGTTTATTATTCTCATATTTTTCTAAATTTATTAAATTGAAAATCTTGATGCAGTGACTAGTTTTCCAATTGAAAATTCAAGATTAGATGCCAAATTATAGCAATAGTGTTTTCAGAACTTGAAGATCTGCATAGTTATATACAGTGATTTTATTTTAAAAAATCTTTTGGCCATAGATTATGTTGCCTATGATTGGTTATACTCACATAAAGATCTCATAGAGTAACTTGTGCTGCTATGCTAGTACAAGTTTCGCCCATTTTAAAAAATTTATTTGGAACTGATAAAGACGTGACGTTGATCTTTGTATCCTCTTTAAATGCGTATTCTAAATGACTGGATTTCAGGACAAAAGATTCACCAGTTAAAAAATGAAGAACTTGATCTGTATAACGGCAGGCAGTGTTGGGGTTGATAATGGATAATTTTTCCAGTGTTAAGTGTTTGCTCTGGCTCTGCTACATTTAGGATTTAAACTTTAGTGGGCTCCTTTGTTCCTCTAAGAGACATCATACCCTAATGTTTATCTGCCCTTACACCATAAAGTACTAAACTTTGTTAGGGAAACATTTTTAGGGGCGTTTTGGAACCTTACCTCTAGAGCCAATATTTTCTGGTCACTTCCTAAAATATGTGTTGGGCCTTAGAAAAAGTATTTAAGTGAATTCATGAAGAATAAATTATCAAAATATTTGTTTCAGCACACTTTGTGTGTGTTATACCACAATCAGATCAACAGCTGATCTACCAGGGGGACTGCAAGAGTAAAGACTGTAGGGTTTTAATTGTTGTTAATACTTTGTCTAACAGTAACAAGGTAAGCCAAGTTTTCTTGGGTGTAGGATCCAAAAGTATTGCTATTTAGTTGGCTCTTGGGAGAAGTTTGGACTTTAAGTAGAAAATGATTTGATCACATGTCAGAGTATATCCTGAGCTGTGTTTTGATTTGAATGTTTTGGTGTTATGGAAATGAATTTTGGGGTCCAATGTATAAATTGGCTAATTATAAGACTTGATCTCAGGTGATTGATAAAACATATCAAGTTGACTGAAACAGGTAATGTAATTAGTTTTGCTTTGAATTTGCCATCCCAGAGGAAAACTATTACAAGTTTGTTTTAGCAATAAGTAAAATGTGATAATGTTTCAGTCAAAAATTTCATACAGATATCTAGCAGCCAAGTTCACAGTTTAAAGTATTTTGTTAAAAATATATATATTTTGTTTGTTGCAAAGTAGAATTAGCATAAAAGGAAAAAAAATACCTCCAATGATAGCATTGTTTCCCAACCAAGAAACCAAGACCCTGTCCTGGTTTCCTTTGAAATGGTAACGCAGACTATCTCTATCATTGCATTGGAAATGCTATATTGGCGGTGATTAAAAAAAACTGTAATAAGGTTGAAGAAGAAAAAATGGCTAGATATAGAGGATTCTGCCTGCTAACCTACTTCCTCAGGTTCTCTTAAAGTTCTCCACAACTATATCTTATTCAGTGTCACATCCTTTTAGTAAAAATTTAGACTTTAGTTGTATACGTTCTTTGTCCTCATTTTAACTCTTTGTCCTCTGTTATCTAATACATATTATATAAATTACTCTTTAAAATGTTTTAAAAATAATTATTAATAGTTATTTTTAGTGTTCTATCAATAGTATATGGTTAAAAAATCAGAATAAAAATTATAATGTTGGAAACAGTGAGAAATGCTTTGGTTAAGTGGTCTTAAGAGAGGAAAGTAGTATTAAATAATTTTTTATTTTACATAGGATAAGTATATGTACTTATGGACAAGCATTGAAAGGGAATATGAAATAAATTCTTCTGTATTAACAGGAGATATGCAATAAACATTTTTGAAAATAGAAACCATCCAAATGTATTTTCAGATCTTAAAAATGGAAGCATACCTTAACTAATTTAGTGTTAAAAATATGTTTCAGCCCCTCTCTCTAAATTTAGAATAAATTTATTGTTTTTTAGAGAAAAATAATTTAAAAATTATCTCTGTGGAGATCTTAGATAAACATAAAATTTTTATTTGATGGAAATATAATAAGATAGTTTTATTTTGATATGGATATTTTAGAGGCAATTATGCATTCATAATTCAAACACATGTGATTTATTTTAGAAAAAAATTCTCTTAAATATTTCAGAGCTACTTATAATTCTGGACATTTGGCAACTTCTTAGTAAAGAGTCTAATTAAATATTTTGCTTAGTAATCTAATGTCTCTACTACCCATCTATGGAAAAAATAATCAAGTGCTAGTTCATTTACCAGTTATGTTTGAAGAATTATATTTAGCTAACTTTATAATGTCATGTGGAGAAGGCAATGGCACCCCACTCCAGTACTCTTGCCTGGAAAATCCCATGGATGGAGAAGTTAGGTGGGCTGCAGTCCATGGGGTCACTAAGAGTCGGATACGACTGAGCGACTTCCCTTTCACATTTCACTTTCATGCACTGGAGAAGGAAATGGCAACCCACTCCAGTGTTCTTGCCTGGAGAATCCCAGGGATGGGGGAGCCTGGTGGGCTGCTGTCTCTGGGGTCGCACAGAGTCGGACACGACTGAAGCGACTTAGCAGCAGCAGCAGCATAATGTCATGTAAGGCTAAGCCATCTAAAAAAAACTTTTATTAACATTACTGAATATAAATTTTAATGAACACCTAAATTGATATTTATTCTATTGTTGTGAGACCTGTTAATTCTTATAAGTATAATGTCTATGCAATAATAATGCTTCAAGTATTATGAGACAAATGAAAGAAATAAATATAAATTTGGAGTTGTCGGTCATCAAATATATAACACTTGTTTCTAGTATTGTATATCTTCTAAGACGTATAAATATAAGAATAGTACAATCCTTATCTTTAAAGAGTTTTCAGTCTAATTGAGGGAGGAAATAGGCAATCAATAAAGAATATTGATATTCTACTTCATATTTTATAATAATATGTATTTATTAATTGATTTGTATGTACATGGTCACTTGATATATAAAAAATCAGAACAACAAAGAAAGAAAACATAGAATATCAGATGGATCAACCTGATACAGTGATGAGATTCTTATTTGAATCTGAGAAGTTTAGCAGATTTGCTAAAGTTTAGGTAATGATCATGATTTAAAAAGAAAAATATATTCATTTAAGTGACTCAATGTTTTGTCATTATTTTTTGCATTTTTCAAATTTCTTTGGCTCTGAAGCCTGAAAGAAACAAACTCTAAATATGACCTTATATTTGAGATAAATATATATATATAATATAATCAAATATTATATATTATGATACAAATATCACGCTGTCATCCAAATGTGTTATTAGTAGGTGGAAGAGGGAATCAATCAGTCCTTGAAGAGTCAAAGATGTTTTCATGGACTTGGTAGTATTTGAGCAAAACCGTGAAGGATGGGATTAAATGAAGAGAGAAAGACATTCTTTTTATTTGTATTTGTTTATACTCTTTCTGCTTCAAAAAATTGGAAGTGATTTATGACACACACATGTACATAGGTTGATAAAACCATATTGAATATGAATGCATAGATTATAGAGAAAGATTCAGAAATTTAGGCTTTGAAAATATACTGGAATTGAACATAAATATGTATCCCAATTTCTTAGAGGCAAAGTAAAAAGGATAATGGATTGAATCTCATAATTGTTATTATGAGATAAAGGAAACGTGTATATCAGAAAAATACATAGACGTTTTTTTCACAGTATACTACAAAGAAATTTATCATGAGTTGTATGTATTTGGAATACTAAAAAAAAAATAGGAATCCTGTGATAGTCTTTATGCCATTAGAAGATACAGAAATATTCTCAGAATATGTTTATATCCTAACCCTCTGTAAAAGCCAAAGACATAGTGATAAATGTCCACAACTTTTATAGTGTCATTTTAGCAAAGAACTAACCAAATGCAGTTCAAGTAAGACATTTGGTGGTTTCACATTTAATAGACTAGAACTAAAAACCAATATAAAGCAATGATAGTTAACTTGGTCCATAGATTTCTTCTGTCAAATACCAGTTGTGTTAACTGAGTTTTAATAGGGGCTGGATGGTAATCAATTTTAGTTTGAGTGCTTAAACGATCTCCTGGAATAGAGATATTGTTTGTCCTTTGGAAAAAAAGAAACTGTAGATAGATAGGAGCTTTCCAGATTGTCAATTCCATTGGTCACTTCTCTGTTCTTACCTTATCTCATCTCTCCATAGCACAGGACACAGTTACTAGTCCCTTGCGTGTATGCTTGTTTGTTTGCTGATGCCAGGATTTCCTCCTGCCTAACTATCTGCTCCTTCTCAGCTCCTTTTGTTCTTTCTTACCCTGATACCTAAATATCGGAGTGCTGCTACACAGATGTGTTGGCTCCCTTCCTTACCATGTCTCCATAGGGAAATTTATTTATGGTTCTCAGTTCAGTTCAGTTCAGTTGCTCAGACGTGTCCAATTCTTTGTGACCCCATGAATCGCAGCACACCAGGCCTCCCTGTCCATTACCAACTCCCTGAGGCCTCCTCAGACAGCCATTTTGCTTTTTTGCATTTCTCTTTTTTGGGGATGGTCTTGATTCCTGTCTCCTGTACAATGTCACGAATCTCCATCCATAGTTCATCAGGCACTCTGTCTATCAGATCTAGTCCCTTAAATCTATTTCTCACTTCCACTGTATAGTCATAAGGTGATTTAAGTCATACCTGAATGGTCTAGTGGTTTTCTCCACTTTCTTCAATTTAAGTCTGAATTTGGCAATAACGTATTCATGATTTGAGCCACAGTCAGCTCCTGGTCTTGTTTTTGCTGACTGTATAGAGCTTCTCCATCTTTGGCTGCAAAGAATATAATCAATCTGATTTCAATGTTGACCATGTGGTGATGTCCATGTGTAGAGTCTTCTCTTGTGTTGTTGGAAGAGGGTATTTGCTATGACCAGTGCATTCTCTTGGCAAAATTCTATTAGCCTTTGCCCTGCTTCATTCCGTACTCCAAGGCCAAATTTTCCTGTTACTCCAGGTGTTTCTTATGGTTCTAAATACCATCTATAAATAGTGACTTCCAAACTGCATCTTTAGGACTGACTGTTCCTCAAAGCATCAGATTTATGTACTTCCACCTACTGACATCTCTAATGATTAATGAAAATCTCCAACTTAATAGCTGAAATATGTTGATTTTCTCAGGTCTGCATATTTGTCTTCTGCATCTAGGTTATAGTAATTATTGCAGCAACAGTAATAACAATCACAGTCACATTCATTGAGAAATTCCAAAAGCTATTTTGGGCAGTTTGCATAGATCACTTTTTTTTTTTTTTTTTTGGTTCCCCATTGGAGAATCCAAGGATTGGATTATTAAATTTCCATAATAACCTTATGAGGTAGGATTGTTATTTTCCTGATTTTATAAATGAAGAAAAAACTGAGTAGAGAGCTTAAGTAACTAGTTCATACTCATGCAGATCAAAGAGTGTTAAGTGGTAGAACCAGGATTCTAGCCCAGATGGTCTTCTCTTGAGCACAACCCCCACTGATGGCATTGGTACTGCCATCCATCTGGACAAGCAAAGAAAACCTCTGCAGACTTTTTCCGATTTGTCTTTTCTTTAGGCTGAACCTCCAATTCATCAGCTTCTCTCAGTGACTTGTTCCAACATACATCCTGGATCTGTCTCCTTTCCATTTCTCCCTTTGCCAAACTAAGCCAGTTCTCCTTGAGACTCTTATATTATTTATCTCTTTCACTTTTGCTCCCTACCTATAATCCATTCTCCACACAGCAAAATCATATTATCTTTTTAAGCCATAAATTATACCAGCTCACTTTTCTGCTTAATACCCTCCACTGACTTCCCCACTGCTCACTGAGAATAGAATCCAAACTCTGTCTCTGCTCTGTCTCACAGAACCCTGTGTGAAGAAGAATTTGTATCACTTAGTATCTGTACTTCTTGTACATGTATCCCTTAATTTGTCTCAAAATGCTCTTCCTCTCTATGCCAGCCACATTTTGTTCTTCCTACACACCAAACTCATTCCCATTTTAGGGATATTATACTTGCTGTTCCCCCTGCATCAGATCTTTATGGGGCCAGTTACTTATTCTTCTGATTTGGTTTAAAATGTCCTCTTCTTGGAGAGACTGTCCACGTTTATCCAGTCTACAAAGAGTCACCATGTTACAAGTCATGTACTTTAAAAAATTCTCTCTATTGCATTGATCAATCATACCCAACTGAGTGAATGAATGAAACAGTCACTAAGTCATGTCTGACTCTTGTGACCGCATGGGCTGTAGCCCACCAGGCTCCTCTGTCCGTGGGATTTTCTAGTCAAGAATACTAAAGTGGGTAGCCATTTCCCTCCCCAGGGGATCTTCCCGACCCAGGGGTCGAACCTGGATCTCCTGCACTGCAGACAGATTCTTTACTGACTGAACTAATAGGGAAGCCCATACCCAAGTACTTCCTATTTATATTTGAATTTAAAAATTTTATTACTGTCTGGCACTCTGAAATCTCTTTAGGCTACTTTTAGTCCCCATGTGCTGTGTACTCAGTTGTTTCAGTCATGTCCAACCCTTTGCTCCTCTGTCCTTGGGATTTTCCAGGCAAGAATACTGGAGTGGACTGCCATGACCTCCTTCAGGGGATCTTCCTGACCCATAGATCGAACCTATGTCTCCTGTGTCTCCTGCATTCCAGGTGGATTTTTTACTCAGTGAGCCACCTGGGGATCCTGTTTTAATCCCTGACACATGGTATTTTCTCAGAAAATATTTATTAAATAAATTTAAAGTGGATATGAAGAGTCAATAAGTGCTCATCTGATGTGGTCATGGAGTGGAGGAAGCCAAGTTTGAGGCTGAGAGAGAAGTCTGAGTGAAAGCCAGAGGAAGAGAGACTTGGCATATTAAAAGATATGAGCAAGGCTAGCAGGAATGCTTTGAGTAAGGGGTAAGCAGTGTCAAAAAAAGGGTAAAAACAGGCAGCAGGTCACACAGCATCTCATTAAAGATTTAGGACTTCCAATAACAATGAGAAACAATGATAGGGCTTTGAGCAGATAAGTGACATGATTAGATTTGCATTTAAAAAACTGTGTTGAGTAGGCCTAGACCCTGATCAAAGTTGACATTCTGTTATGGATACAAAAAAAAACAAAAAAAAAAAACATGGCTTGTGCCTCATTAAAGTGACATTCTTGGTAAATTCTGTGAATGAGACAGATATTTTGCTCATAAAGGATTGAAGCACAAACTGAGTGCTGCCTGACTCAGGTGAGCATGGGAATCTGTCTTTTATACGAAGAGCATCACAGGGGTTTTGCTGCTTTTGCCTCCGTTTTTTGATAATGGAAAGAATCAAACCATCATTATGGAGAACTCTATTGAATTCCTGCTTAGAGGAATATGAATTAATATGATCAATATTATTCCAGAGACTGGCCTGTACAAGAAACTGCAATAAATTATTGGGTTGGCCAAAACGTTTGTTCAGATTTTTCCTTAAGATGTTTATGGAAAAACCTGAAGGAATTTTTTTCCCAAGCCAATATTGTCCTATGATGTCTTATTTAAGTTTCTGTGTTGTTAATATGACCACATTGAAACTCTGGGTTGTCCTAAAAAAGAGATTAAAAAAAAAAAATTCTGTGACACGGTTGGAAGTATGTGGTTTATGATTTCATTAAGACCAGTGATTTGGAATAAGACCTCAGAACACAGAAGAAACATTTCCCTCATTTCTAGTTACAGTGATCTGCGACTAGAATTGGACTACTATTTTCAGGCACTCAAAAGGATTGCAACTCACTAGTCCATAAACAAAAAGATATTGAGTTTCCTTTTCAGAGCAGAGACCATCATCTTAACTCAGTCATTGACTTATTCCATGAACATTATTCCATGAACATGTTACGGGCCCACTATCAGTTCCTGGTAGTTGGGGGTCTGTGTCACATTGTTGGAAAAAGTCAGACCGAAACCTTCCTTTCTGAAGCTCCCAGTGAGTAAAAAGAATGCCATTAAACAAATAAACGGAGAAGGCAATGGCACCCCACTCCAGTACTCTTGCCTGGAAAAATCCCATGGACAGAGGAGCCTGGTGGGCTGCAGTCCATGAGGTCGCTAAGAGTCGGACATGACTGAGCGACTTCACTTTCACTTTTCACTTTCATGCATTGGAGAAGGCAATGGCAACCCACTCCAGTGTTCTTGCCTGGAGAATCCCAGGGACAGAGGAGCCTGGTAGGAGGCTGTCTATGGGATCGCACAGAGTCGGACACGACTGAATTGACTTAGCAGCAAACAAATAAAACTATTAGCACAAATTTTGTTAAGTTGTATTTCCAAAAAGAATAGACTATTAAAAAAAAGAATGCTTGTGGTAGAATGTAGACTGAAGGGTTCTGGAAAGGCCTCTATGCTAGTACAGTTGTAGCTTTGGTTTGTGTTTTTCTCCATGTATTTACAAAGTTAAATATTGGAAGGTAGATAAATATTTTTAAGTAATTTTAAAAGATGTAAGATAATTAGAAGCAAAATAAGTCCTTTGAACAAGCAGCTAGGTTAAAAATACAAAAATCCAAACAAACAAACAGACCACCCACAATTAACCAGGCAAAGTTCTCTATCAGAATTGAATGAGCAAAATTGGTTTGTGAAATGCAAATATACCAGGAAAGAATCCCACTGGAGGGACTAGCCCTTAGCTACTGAATCCTTAGAGAGCAGGACACCGTTCTTTTCAGAGACAATTCAAGTGTCCTCCTTCATCAGCCTTATATCCCTGAGATAGTCTATGCAAAGTAGTAAGGCAGTCCCATTATTGTTTTTTATTATATTATTAAATGGAATATGGTCTCTTTTTCATCCAGTATCAGTTTTTTTTTTTTTTTTTCTCTTTGTTCCAAGCAAATAATTTGGGCTAGGATTTTGCTTTGGGGTTTAGTTTGCTAAGGGATCAAAAATGATCCTTTCCTTGCTCTGATGAGTCCTCAATATGAGACCAAGTCAGGATTCCCTCACCTTCCCATGACCTAGTGCCAGGGTCCTCGAAATCCCATTCACTTTCACTACTTTGCCTTCAACACATACTGCAACTTCCTCTGCCAGAGCATCTCATGAGGTCTTCCTCCTTTTCTTTCTTTTTTCTTTCTAAAGTCTTTTCTTGAACTACTTCATAAACATTCTAATTTGCTCCTTTTCCTTTGTCTTCCTATTTTTAATTGGTACAATTTAATTTTTCTTTTAAATTCCTTACATTTGTTTATTTCTATTGCTACTGACTGTTCACCTTGGGTCCCAGGTCTTCTAGCCTCTAGATTCAAATTTATATGTAATTTCATTCCACACCACAGGCAGGCAAAATAGCTTATAAATATAAGTATCATTTTTTGCTTTTTTTTTCAGTTTTAATTTCTGTTTTTTAGTTTTCCTCTGATCATCGTCTCCAAATGGTTCTCATTAACTCTAGGATCCATTGTAGATATTTCCTGCCATTCAGGTCTGCTCAGGTCTGCTGTTGCTCTTCTCTTCAGCAAACTGTATCTTTTATTCATTTCTGGAAAGTCCTGTCCACACAATCCAGGCTAACTTCTTCACAGCCTACCAGGATCAGTTCCAATATCTTACTTGCCACATTTTGCCCAATCTCCCAGACTCAACTATCACCGTACCTTCTGCAGAGCTAACCCAGGCCAGATCTGTCTCTTCTTTGTGCTCCCATAGCTTTCACTTCGGCATGCAGAAAGCCAATCCTACTTTTTATTGTTGCATGTAATAACTTTAATATAGTAGCTGCCTTGCAACCCAAACTAGAAATACTTTGTGTTATTTGGTTTGCCAATATGCTTCAGACTAGTAAGTACTCAGTATATATAATTCAAAACTCACTAATAAACATGCAAATGGATTCACTGTCTCCTCTTCTTGGGATATACATGACTTAGGATACAGACGAGGTGGAAAGGATGGCTGATGGTGGATGTGGGTAGTGAAGAGTACTACTATGTGCATACATGAGCCTTGTGTCTAGTCCCATATAAATGAGTTTAGATCTTGTTAATGGTAGCAAAATGGTATTTTGCCCACAGGAGAAGTGGCGAGAAAAGTGTCCTCAAAGCTGTAATTTATTGTAAACTGGTAAATGATTTTTGCATTTGGTGGTTGTGGTTTAGTCACTAAGGCATGTCTGACTCTTGTGAACCTATTGACTATAGCTTGCCAGGCTTCTCTGCCCATGGGATTTCCCAAGTAAGAAAATTGGAGTGGGTTGCCATTTCCTTCTCCAGGGGATCTTACTACCCAGGGATTGAACCTGTGTGGTATTACAGGTAGATTCTTTACTGGTGAGCCATGATGGATTCTCATTTCTGCATTTAGCCTGCATTTAATATTTGCTTTATTCTGTTTCCTGCTTAGCTTAGGATAAGTAAAAAGATTTGTGCTCCTGAGCATTAAACATAAAAACAGTATTAAACACCAGTCTTTGAATTAAAATATATAAAAATGGCAGAAAGGGTAACTATGGACTCTATGTGTGTAGTGGGCTATGCACTCTATATAAATTTTTTGAACTCAGATTTGAGTTGCTCTTTTGTAAATGCAAGAGGAAACAAAAGGAAAATATTTTTTGTAATTTTTTTTAAACTTTGCCTTTTGATACTTTACCTATCTTGAATTGATTTACAGGTGCTCAACTATTGCCATGAGCAGACAGTGGTGGCTTGAGAGATCATAAACTAGCTATTGATTAACCTCATCCTGATCCATTTTTTTCTAAAAGTGCAATTAGGATCATAGATTTAGATATTATTCTTAGAAAAAATGTGCATATATGAGACAAGTTATATTTCTCAACTGATAATAAATTCACCATTTAGAAACTCTTTCTAAAGAGCTGAGGCATATCCCTGAGATGAGACAGATCCAAGAGAAATATTAATTTCTATACTGGTATGAGCTAGCTTCTTGTACTTGAACTTTGAAAAACATCATCTTTTCCAGAAAAGTTAGTTCTCGTAGAGAATATACAACACACTCAAACAAAAAGAAGTTTTGAAAAGGATTTTTGTGTTAATATCATCATAATTAGGAAGAATTTTTCTGATAGAAAATATGTAACTCTTCTTAAGTTATTTAATTGTGCTGGAATTAAGTTTTTTTTTTCATTTCATATTATAAGTGTTAAGAAATATTTATTATTCCTTTTAAACATAAATAAAAACATTGCTTCATTATATAATGTTTTCCCTTGAAAAATGCCATAACTTAAACATGTTGAAAGTCGTAAGAAACTTGTTTTTCAGAGTGTATGTTCAACTCTTCTGTTTTAGGGTCAATATATAATATTTATCAAAGCAGATTGTATAGTCTACAGTTTATATTTGGATTAATTTTCTAGAAAAACTTCTTTAGAGGGACCATCAGATCAGATCAAATCAGATCAGTCGCTCAGTTGTGTCCGACTCTTTGCAACCCCATGAATTGCAGCACACCAGGCCTCCCTGTCCATCACCAACTCCCGGAGTCCATCGAGTCAGTGATGCCATCCAGCCATCTCATCCTCTGTCGTCCCCTTCTCCTCCTGCCCCCAATCCCTCCCAGCATCAGAGTCTTTTCCAATGAGTCAACTCTTCCCATGAGGTGGCCAAAGTACTGGAGTTTCAGCTTTAGCATCATTCCTTCCAAAGAAATCCCAGGGCTGATCTCCTTCAGAATGGACTGGTTGGATCTCTTTGCAGTCTAAGGGATTCTCAAGAGTCTTCTCCAACACTACAGTTCAAAAGCATCAATTCTTCAGCGCTCAGCCTTGTTCACAGTCCAACTCTCACATCCATACATGACCACAGGAAAAACCATAGCCTTGACTAGACGGACCTTTGTTGGCAAAGTAATGCCTCTGCTTTTGAATATGCTATCCAGGTTGGTCATAACTTTCCTTCCAAGGAGTAAGCGTCTTTTAATTTCATGGCTGCAGTCACCATCTGCAGTGATTTTGGAGCGCAGGAAAATAAAGTCTGACACTGTTTCCCCATCTATTTCCCATGAAGTGATGGGACTGGATGCCATGATCTTCGTTTTCTGAATGTTGAGCTTTAAGCCAACTTTTTCACTCTCCTCTTTCACTTTCATCAAGAGGCTTTTTAGTTCCTCTTCACTTTCTGCCATAAGGGTGGTGTCATCTGCATATCTAAGGTTATTGATATTTCTCCTGGCAATCTTGATTCCAGCTTGTGTTTCTTCCAGTTGAGCGTTTCTCATGATGTACTCTGCATATAAGTTAAATAAACAGGGTGACAATATACAGCCTTGACGAACTCCTTTTCCTATTTGGAACCAGTCTGTTGTTCCATGTCCAGTTCTAACTGTTGCTTCCTGACCTGCATACAGATTTCTCAAGAGGCAGATCAGGTGGTCTGATATTCCCATCTCTTTCAGAATTTTCCACAGTTTATTGTGATCCACACAGTCAAAGGCTTTGGCATAGTCAATAAAGGAGAAATAGATGCTTTTCTGGAACTCTCTTGCTTTTTCCATGATCCAGCGGATGTTGGCAATTTGATCTCTGGTTCCTCTGCCTTTTATAAAACCAGATTGAACATCTGGAAGTTCACGGATCACGTATTGCTGAAGCCTGGCTTGGAGAATTTTGAGCATTACTTTCCTAGCATGTGAGATGAGTGCAATTGTGTGGTAGTTTGAGCATTCTTTGGCATTGCCTTTCTTTGGGATTGGAATAAAAACTGACTTTTTCCAGTCCTGTGGCCACTGCTGAGTTTTCCAAATTTGCTGGCATATTGAGTGTAGCACTTTCACAGCATCATCTTTCAGGATTTGGAATAGCTCAACTGGAATTCCATCACCTCCACTAGCTTTGTTCGTAGTGATGCTTTCCAAGGCCCACTTGACTTCACATTCCAGGATGTCTGGCTCTAGGTCAGTGATCACACCATTGTGATTATCTGGGTTGTGAAGATCTTTTTTGTACAGTTCTTCTGTGTATTCTTGCCATCTCTTCTTAATATCTTCTGCTTCTGTTAGGTCCATACCATTTCTGTCCTTTATTGAGCCCATCTTTGCATGAAATTGTTCCTTTGGTATCTCTGATTTTCTTGAAGAGATCCTTAGTCTTTCCCATTCTGTTGTTTTCCTCTATTTCTTTGCATTGATCGCTGAAGAAGGCTTTCTTATCTCTTCTTGCTATTCTTTGGAACTCTGCATTCATATGTTTATATCTTTCCTTTTCTCCTTTGCTTTTCACTTCTTTTCTTTCCACAGCTATTTGTAAGGCCTCCCCAGACAGCCATTTTGCTTTTTTGCATTTCTTTTCCATGGGGATGGTCTTGATCCTTGTCTCCTGTACAATGTCATGAACCTCCTTCCATAGTTCATCAGGCTCTCTATCTATCAGATCTAGGCCCTTAAATCTATTTCTCACTTCCACTGTATAGTCATAAGGGATTTGATTTAGGTCAGCAAATCTATATAACAGTTCCCTAATTCCAGGCTACTCCACATTGAAATGAATAGTAAGTGCATACTTCCATAGTAATATTTTACCATGACTTACATAATCTTGATATTTACAAAGGTAATTAACTACATATTAAATAAACACCTATTTTTACCCTTCCATTTTCTAGAAAGTATTTGTGACAGCTTATCCGAGCATATACAATAAAATATGGTTACATATAATATGTGAATTGAGTTTATAAAAAATAGAAGGCATGGAAAAGGGGAAAAGACATAGTCTCAAAACATTTTCAGAGTTGATAATTTGGGCTCTGAGCTGGGACTCTACCAAGTTTTCTTTATTTCTTAATAACAGAAGAGTGGTGAAACATGACTATTCCGAGAAACCAAAGACATTCTAGGCATTAAGTTTTTCAAAAAAATCTTTTCATGTGTTGTTTCATTTTCAGAGGACAATTATATAAATAGAATTCTATTGTAAAAAAAAGCATAAAAATAAACAGCCCAAACCCTGTAGTTTAGGCTTAATCATGTGCCTTGTTTTCGTGTGCTCTACTAACCTACAGTCATCTGCCCCATGGGTTACTTACCCTCTACCTGTTGCTAGAGCCAGCAAAAAAAGAACTTCCAAACACAGAACAGGTGAGGACAAGGGATGTTGAAAACAAAGATGGGTTATAGAAAGATGGGTTTTTAAGGTATGTACACATTATATAGGTAAATTTTCTAATGGATATTTGTTTTGTATGAGAAAATGACTATTTTCATTATAATATAATCAATATATTTAATTTTAAGTTTTATAGTGGCCACATTAAACTACAGAGAAACAGATAAAATTCATTTAATTTTTTTCATTCAACTTATTATTTTACTCAATCAAAATGTTATGATATCTAGGTGGAATAAACAAAATCTTAATGGACATTATGTATTTTTTCTGTTTTGCAATAAAGTGTATATTTTACACTTACAGAACATCTCAATTCATATGCTTATTTCTAACACATAAAGTAAAATGTATTCCTACCAGTTGACACTGATTTGTTTTTAAAATTAAATAAAATTTTAAAATGTAGTTCTGTGACACAAACCATATTTTAAGTGCTTATTGGTTACATGTGGTTAGTGGTACTAACCACATGTAATAGTACATGTAATAACCACATGTTGTAATAACCACATGTAATAGTAATAGTACATTAGGTACTATTACTCTGGACTGTTGTTTCTTTACGTTTTGAGTATACTCTCTGTTAGGATAAATTTTTGAAGCAAGAATCCTCAGCTCATGGTTATATTTGTAATCTATATGTATATACTATGGTCCTAATATATTACCTATATCATAAAAATACATAAAACTTTAAAACTTTTAAAGTTTTAAAGATGAAATGGCATTTTAAAATAATGGTTAAGTTACTCATTTTTAGACACATTTTAAAAGCCATGTGCATAAAAATCATTGTGATGTTTAAGATACTAGTTTCATACTTTTGTCATAGAGATATTTGGAAGACTGTAGGATTAGTCTAATGTTAAGTTTTAATGGCTGTTAGGGCTGAAGATGATTCATAAAGACACCAAAGTACTTTTAAGTAGCAGTTCATTACTAATCATAGTATATTTAAATCTATATAATAGTCTTGATAATTGTAAAGATTGAATTCTAGTTAATTAGATTTAAACTGTCATGGTTTCTGCCTTGGATGTGCTTGGCTACAGGCTCTCACTTAACAGAAAAAAAAAAGTGCCATTTTGTCACTTTTGTGGCTTATTTGTACTTGTAACACCTTAAGTCTGTGAATATTTATTGTAGGAACCCTTTGAAGCCACCTGCCCCCTGTGAGTGCGATTTGTTACAATTAGATAATGTAAACAATAAATCCATCTAACTGAGCTGATGTAATGTGCAGTATGCCCTAGAAAAACAAAATTAAAAAGGGCATAATAGACCGTTAAGCAATATCCTTCCTGCCCTCAGGAATCCTCATGCACTGTATATGACAGGTGTACGTGACATGTGCATTTACCTGGTGTGTTTGATCTACAAACCCAGGGAGAAGGCTTCAGTGTCATTCTGTATATCAGAAAAGTTAGATTTCTTTTCCTTTACGAAAGATAAACATAAACATATGTTTTGTTGTTTTCTTCCTCCAATCCTTTGGATTACACTGTGACTCCCTTAGGCAAGCACTTCCCATTATGAAGACTACTGATAGAAGTGTAAATGTTCCTTATCATAAGGAGTATGCTTTAGTGACATTATGTACTGATATTATAGTTTGAGTGTTTTTCTTTTATTGAGCATTTTTAGTAGTTTCAATATATCTAATATAAGTAACTAGAAATATCTTTCATTGTCTAACAGTGAGCACCATGGTATTCTTAAAGCACACTAGAAACTTTATATGGGTTCTTTCAGTTTTGTGAGTATATAAAAACCCCATCCAGCAATCTTGCAGCCTTAAAGTGGACCCAAGTAGCCACTTAAACCTCCTCAAACTGTGCCCAAGAGAAGAGTACAGAAAACTGTGCCAGCCAAAGAACAAATGCAAGAGTGGTGGAATTAGGATCTCTGTTTTAAAAATATTCCTTGTTTCACTCACTTTATAAAAATTCAAATTAGGCTTTATTGCACTTCAGATTATGATACTCTGCTGAAAGGGATTGAGAAAGCTTTTAGTCAAAAAAGAAAAAAAACTTTTTAAGTGATGTTTCAAAATGTTGGAAGTTTGAGTTTCATTTATTTTTAAAAATAAAGTCTACTTCTTTGCAAATGTCATTATGATAATGAACATTTAAAAAGATCTTTTTTTCGTATTTCATGGTGGGAAAAACATAATCATATGACATTTTAAAAAAATTTCAGCTTGATTGTGTTTTTTATATCCTTTGCTTGGCCATGTCATATTTATAGTGGCTAATATCGGTAAAATGTATTCTGTTATTTAATATTTTTCTTTTTATTCTATTTCTTCCTCAATGTAAGGCCTTTTGTCAGTCAAAAATAACTGGTGTTTACACCCTTCTCTCCAAATCTCAGGAACTTTGCAGCCACATTTATCTCAGATGCTCATCTCCATTTAGCATGATCTTTTTTTTATATGGTTTTTGATATGTTCTTTTCCACTAATGGGAAATAGATCTATGAAGATTAGATCAAAGAAATGATAAAATTGAAATCACCATTTGCTTCCTTTTGATTATTGAAATTATCAAATTATTTCATTGATCCTGTTATTTCAAGCTTCTAAAATACTTGAAGTTTCCCAGGTGAAAGGTTACTAACCTCCCACTCTAAGATAATTTCTCTGTAGGTAACTAAGTGAGAGCCTAATGCTAAACTGTGGTTTTCCTTCATTACACAGGTCATGTTGTTGAGCAAAATACAATGCTTTCTGAGTCAAGGCTCTGATGGAAGTAGGCAAAGTTAAGCCATCTCACTGAAAATGTACACTCATCTCCTAAATTTATTATATAATTGCACCCATGAGACATATTAATTCAAAAAGTTGACAAATTCATGCAGTTTAATTCCAGAGTATTTTTTTATTACAAAAAGTACATTGACTACTGACTATGTGTGTGTCTAAATAGAAGAGTGTTTCTCTATTCCTCCAAATAGGCCAAGTTTTGCTCCAGGAATTAAAACAAAGTATCACTTAATATGACATAATATATATTTTTTTCTTGTTCACTCAAATTCTTCTTGAGATACAGGCAACTCTCTTGATCATCTATCCTCCGTGTGACATTTTTATAACTCAGATTATCTCAATTTCGATCTGTGTCTCTGCCATCGCAATACATGGCCTTCTTTTATTCCGAGGCCAGAAAAGTATCATAGAATTGTACGTAGCCTTTTCATTGCCTCAGGTCAAAGTAACTGACGGTGTTGGCTACAACAAGTGCTTTGCCTCCGTTCAGCTGCAAGAGAGTTGGTGCACATCAGGAAGCAAAGAAATATGCCATTACTGTTTCAGTCATGATGCTTTTGTCATTTAAGGCAACACTTAAACTTTATGGGTCTGATTTCTCAGAGATTCATTCTAAAGTTCAGTCTGAGTATATTTCTTTAAAAAGCTATTTTGCAATGTTTTGAAAATAAGGGCTTCTGGAGAAAATACTGATGATGATTCATTCTTTTTGAAAAACAATAATTAGATAGTTAATTTATCCTAAGCTAGATATTGAGGATACAAAGAGGAGTGAAATATAATCTTTCTGCTCTTGAGAAGCTTGCTGATCTGTGAAAAAGATAGTTGAACTTGTAAATTATATTGGTAAAAAATTCCTCTTACCTATTCAACAAGTGTTTCAGTTCAGTTCAGTTCAGTCGCTCAGTCGTGGCTGACTCTTTGCGACCCCATGAATCACAGCATGCCAGGCCTCCCTGTCCATCACCAACTCCCGGAGTTCACTCAGACTCACGTCCATTGAGTCAGTGATGCCATCCAGCCGTCTCATCCTCTGTCATCCCCTTCTCCTCCTGCCCCCAATCTCTCCCAGCATCAGAGTCTTTTCCAATGAGTCAACTCTTCGCATGAAGTGGCCAAATTACTGGAGTTTCAGCTTTAGTATCATTCCTTCCAAAGAAAACCCAGGGCTGATCTCCTTCAGAATGGACTGGTTGGATCTCCTTGCAATTAGACACCAAGTCCTATAATAGGGATCAGGACAAAGTTTCTGGTTCATAGTGATTATATTCTACATGAGAATAAAGATAGTGTATAGAAAAATTTAAGAAGTTATATCAGAGAGCAATATGTACTGTGAGAAAGATAAAACATTATGATGCTCAGAAATGGAGTTTGACAAGCTACTTTAGATTAGGTGACCAGAAAAGACTGTGCAGATTGGGGCCACTCCTGCTGAGACCTGAGGTGCCATTCATTCCAAGATCCTGGGACACAGCATTGTGCAGAAAGACCAAGAAGGATCAAGTTCCTCAAAATGTGATTAGTTATCGTAAAGGAAATCACCCCTGGATATCCAATGGAAGGACTGATACTGAAGATGAAATTCCAGTATTTTGGCCGCCTGATGGGAAGAGCCAACTCATTGGGAAAGACCCTGATGCTGGGAAGGTCTGAGGGCAGGAGGAGAAGGGGTGACAGAGAATGAGATGGTTGGATGGCATCATCGACTCGATGGACTTGAGTTTGAGCAAACTGCAGCAGATAGTGAAGGACAGGGAAGCCTGGTGTGCTGCAGTCCATGGAAAGAAAGTGAAATTGCTCAGTCGTGTCAGGCTCTTTGTGACCCCGTGGATTGTAGCCTGTCAGGCTCCTCCACCTGTGGGATATTCCAGGCAAGAACACTGGAGTCAGTTGCCATTTCCTTCTCCAGAGGATCTTGCATGGAGTCTCAAAGAATCCGAAATGACTTAGGAACAAGACTATAGAAAACAGACCAGTGGCACTGGAGCACAGCATATCAGAGTAGAGTGATAGAAATAGAATTTGGAGATGGATGCAAAATGTAAGTTACATAGCGTCTGCAAGATTAGATGAGTATTCTAGTGAAGAGATGGAAATGAGCTTAGGCTATTTAGGGGCCCTCAGTTGGTTCTTATCTCATAGCTAGGCAGGGGATCAATGAGAAAAATTGGGGAGAAAGGGTTCCTGAGCTGGATTTTAAAGAATGAATATGAATCAGTTGGTCCAGAAGAGTTGAGGGTCAGCACATGCAGGGAACATTAAGCTGCTCATTATTATTAAAACTGAAAATGAGAGGAGGGGGATCATAAAAACTTATCTGACTGCTAAGAATATGGAGGTGTGGACAGCAAAAGGGCAGCAACTGAAGACTCCCAGTATTTCTTTATAGATCCTGAAAAAATATCAAACAAAATTGTACCATTTCTCACATTAACATTTTGGTTATCGAAAGAAAAGAAAATTAAAGGATGTTTTATAGTTTTTATAATCTTCAATTTGCTAAAATCATTCCTATGATTGAAGCTTCTTCATTATATGAATATATAATGGAATGATTTGAGTCGCTGTCATATTATGTAGACACTTATATAAATGCTTATTAATTTTGGCATTGCAGATTTTTTCTTGTGTGAATTCTGCCATGATTTTCAGGACTTAAACTATTTTGAAGGCTTTTCAGAAATTTATGAGATTTAAAAAACTAGGCTGAGAGTTTATGTCCAGAAATAAAAATCCCTTCTTTGTGATAAAGACAGGTGATTCTCAGGTAGGAGTCCTTCAACATTCATTCAGCTAATATTCACAGACGACTCTACCATGCTAGACACTGTTCTAGGTACTGAGGACACAGAAGCAAACAAGTAACAAAATTCTCTCCCTTGTTGTGCCTCCAATTCAAGTGAGAAGAGAAAAACAATAAACAAAATGAATAAGTAAAATATGGAGTATGTTAGATTGTGATAGTGCGGAGGAAAAAAAAAACACATCATAGAACAGATGGGAAATTTGAAAAAGGAGTAGTGAGTCTTAATAGAGTAGCCAGAGAAGGCTTTTAATAAAGATATGATTGAGAGTCTGTATCACTAAATATCTAGAGAAGAAGGTTTTAGGCAGAGAAGAAATCAAAAGTAAAGGAACTGAGCTGCAAGAGGGACAGAAGATCAGCCTCCAAATAAGTTAGATGAGCCCTGGGACTGGAATGGGGTGGATGATGCAGAGATGCCATTGGAGGAAATGTAGCTGCTCCCTGCCCACCCACCCCTGTCCCTACCCTTTGAGTAATATGGAAAGGCTTTGAAGAGTTTTGAGCCATGATGCCATGCCCTGAATTACTTTTTTAACTGTCGTACTTTGTCTTCTGTGTTGAGAATAGATTGAAGAGAGGCAAGAGTGTATGTAGGGTGAATGGGTGGGAGGCTACTGTGATTATCCAGGTAAAATATGATGCTGGCTCAGACCAAAATAGTAACCGTAGAAGTGGCTGGATTCTGAGTGTTTTGAAGGTAGAGCTAATAGGATTTGAAAGATGGTTTAAAGGAGACAAGAATGTTTCTAAGGTTTTTATTCCTTAGTCACTGAGACTGGGAGCTTCCATGTTCTGAGAAAAATAAGGTAACAGGAGGAACAGCTTGGTGGTGGTACAGCAGGTGCTCAGGGCTAGATAGCAAATTGGAAATGCCTGTGTGCACGCGCGCTAAGTCGCTTCCGTCGTGTCTGACTCAGTGTGATGGTATGCACCGTAGCCTGCCAGACTTTTCTGTCCATGGGATTCTCCCAGCAAGAACACTGGAGTGGGTTGCATGCCCTTCTCCAGGGGATCTTTCCGATCCAGGGATTGAACCCCCATGTCTTTTGTCTCCTGCATTGGCAGGCAGGTTATCACTAGCACCACCTGGAAAGCCCTGGAAATGCCTATTAGGTATCAAAGTGGAGGTCTCTACTTGGTAATTGGATATGCAACTCTGGAGTTTAGGGGAGAGGTCCAGCTAGAAAGAAATGTGGGTAAAATTAGTGGGTCTTCATAATCTAAATAATCATAATTTCAGGGTTTGAATTCCTCTATAAGGTTTTCCTGATTTGTTTTCTCTAATCCATTTCATTCATATTTTAATTTTTTTCTTCTGCCCTCTTGTATTCTAGCAGTTAACATGCAGCCCATCTTATTTAGTACTTGGCCTTGAGCATAATTATATATCTAATGGTTTTAAAAATCATCTGTGATGTTTCCTTCTTACCTACAGCAAATAGTTAATTGATCCTAAGCTGCCCCACTGAGTGGCCATAATATTATTTTCAAGATGACTTTTAGTAGGTTATAGAATTACTAGAGTTGGGGTGTGTGTGTGTATGTATAGATATATGTGAATGTGTGCATATGCATAATATATATATATTTGTATAATATATATGTGTGTACATATGAATATATATAGTCAATCAGTTTATCAATATGTTTCCATGTGATGTTTTTATTTTTACTTGGACTTATCTGAGCATGTTAAAGAGATACCTGTTTAATATAGTAACTGTGCATATAGTCCCACCTGTCTCCTCAAGGCTTATAATTCTCTAATTTCATAGGTCAGTTAATAGGGTTCCCATTCAGCTCCCAGGCTGTCATAACTTATGACATTCAAGTATATGTTTTGGGATGGTTTTAGCCAAGGGAAGTCATGTAGCCAGTGAAGCAGAGAAAGGAAAGAAGATTGCCATACTTGAATCTGTATCATCAAAATGACAAAATAGGTCTATACTAAACAATAGGTTAGTGCTTGATATGCCTACAGCGTCAACTCTAATGCACAACAGGCACGTTATTTATGAAATGAACCTCTTGAAAATATATAGCTCTTTTAATATGAATCTCATTTCTATGTTCCTTTCAACAAAACAGTGTGGCATTATCCATCTATTTAAAACACATGGTTGCTCTTTTTTTAATATGATGACACCATAGGAAGTGTCAAAGAAATTCAATCATGTCACAAATAGAACCCAACTATTTTTAAAAATATCTTTTGTGATATTTGCCTTTTTAAAATTTAGGAAAAAAATAAAATATGACTTTCTAGAACACAAAGCAGTCTATGTTAGTTTTAGGTATATATTATTTGTAAAAAGGAGAGAGACTTCTCAGTAAAAGATGTGTTTTGTTTGCAACTGATAGTCAATAGAATTTTTTTTGTTAAAATTCTCCTAGAATGATAATTTAAATTTGCAACAGTAAAATTTAGGCCCCAATTTTTTTCTTTGGGAACATATATCATTGTCAATAATCTAAGTCAACAGGTTATTTATTTTAATAGATGTATATTTTGAATAATACACATTATTAGTATATGTAATAATATAGATAGTAATGTATTCATGCAGTCCATGGAGTCACAAAGAGTCAAACACGACTGAATGATTAAACAACAACAAAACGTATTCAATATTACATGTACACACACAGATTCTTTCATCTATGCCTTCTCTATCTCCAAGAAGATTTAAAATAACATTTGGCTACCACAGATATATAGAAAGTTTTTAATCCTGAATTAAGGTCCTGAGACACAATCCAAATATACCAGATGCTTCCTTCCTGGTAGGAAAGAAAAAGTGGTCATCTGTCTTTCTCTCACTGAAAATGAAAAACTTAGAACAAAAGAATGAATATAGCTCAATAGACTAAAGGCAGTTAGAAAAATAATAGATATACATAGAACTTAGAAATTTATGAATTGTTTTTACAGTTCTTTTCTCATTTGATCTTCATAAGATCTTTGTAAATTCGGCAGGATATGTCTTGATAATTCCAGTTTGTATGTGGAATATATGGGGCTCAGAGATGTTAGCAGGGATGGCTGTACTGATAGGTTTACAAGCCAGGGCTGGAACTAGCTACCAGGTCCTCGTTTATGATTAAAACATAAATTCAAAATGGTTAAGATAAGTCTGTATCATAAATCTACACCATCATGACTATAGAGGCTATTAAAGACACTAGAATGTTTTGGAATATAGCTCTAACTTTATAATGCATAATATATCAAATCTCAACCATAATGACAATTCTATAATGACTTCAGAGTCTTATAATGTTATTATAAGTAAGAAATATATTGGAATTTTGAAATATTATTCATACTATGAAGTTAATTATTCTTGGAGATTAGCATCCTATTACTACAACTACTATTCTTATTATTACTACATCTAATACGATAGTAGTAATTATTTGAATACTAGCAACAATATTCAGTTCAGTTCAGTTCAGACACTCAGTCATGTCTGACTCTTTGCAACCCCATGAATCACAACATGCCAGGCCTCCCTGTCCGTCACCAACTCCTGGAGTTCACTCAAACTCATGTCCATTGAGTCAGTGATGCCATCCAGCCATCTCATCCTCTGTCGTCCCCTTCTCCTCCTGCCCCCAATCCCTCCCAGCATCAGGGTCTTTTCCGATGAGTCAACTATTCGCACGAGGAGGCCAAAGCTGCACAAGCTGGAATCAAGATTGCCGGGAGAAATATCAATAACCTCAGATATGCAGATGACACCACCCTTATGGCAGAAAATGAAGAGGAACTAAAAAGCCTCTTGATGAAAGTGAAACAGGAGAGTGAAAAAGTTGGCTGAAAGCTCAACATTCAGAAAATGAAGATCATGGCATCTGGTCCCATCACTTCATGGCAGATAGATGGGGAAACAGTGGAAACAATGTCAGACTTTATTTTTTTGGGCTCCAAAATCACTGCAGATGGTGATTGGAGCCATGAAATTAAAAGATGCTTACTTCTTGGAAGGAAAGTTATGACCAACCTAGATAGCATATTGAAAAGCAGAGACATTACTTTGCCAACAAAGGTCCGTTTAGTCAAGGCTATGGTTTTTCCTGTGGTCATGTATGGATGTGAGAGTTGGACTGTGAAGAAAGCTGAGCACCAAAGAATTGATGCTTTTGAAGTGTGGTGTTGGAGAAAACTCTTGAGAGTCCCTTGGACTGCAGGGAGATCCAACCAGTCCATCCTAAAGGCGATCAGTCCTGGGTGTTCATTGGAAGGACTGATGCTGAAGCTGAAACTCCAATACTTTGGCCACCTCATGCAAAGAGTTGACTCATTAGAAAAGACCCTGATGCTGGGAGGGATTGGGGGCAGGAGGAGAAGGGGACGACAGAGGATGAGATGGCTGGATAGCATCACCGATTCGATGGACGTGGGTTTGGGTGGACTCCGGGAGCTGGTGATGGACAGGGAGGCCTGGAGTGCTGTGATTCATGGGGTCGCAGAGTCGTACATGACTGAGCAACTGAACTGAACTGAACTGAGCATAGAATCTATAGAATAAAGGGAAATCTGCTTTAGGACAGTAGAAATAGACAAGTCTCCTTTCTTTATGACACAACCTGAATTTTATTTTATTTTTTTTTTAATTTTATTTTATTTTTAAACTTTACATAAGAAAGTCTGTTATAAAATTATCTGAAGATTTTGAAAAGCCTTTTGTTCCATAATGATATTCATTAATGTACAATATGTTGAGCAAAAGGAATAGCTGTTACCTGAGATAGAGTCCAGTTATCTGAGTCTTAGAACAGAAAGGCAAACTCAGTGACATGCTGAGCATTCAAATTCAAATGCACTCTAAAAAGTTCTCCTTTGTATCTGTATATTAAAGTGTTTCTCTATATTAAAATGCTAATATATTCTTTCTACTGCAGGGTATTTTCCTACCATATTTAATAATATACAATTATTTTTATTTTTAACTGTGGCAAATCAAAAATAAATAAGTAAACAATTGGTTGTTGTTCAGTCACTAAGTCATGTCCTACTTTTTACAACCCCATGAACTGCAACATGCCAAGTTTTCCTGTCCTTCACCTTCTCCTGGAGTTTTCTCATACTCATATCCGTTGAGTCGATGATGCCATCCAACCATCTCACCCTCTGTCACCCACTTCTTCTCCTGCCTTCAATCTTTCCCAGCATCAGGGTCATTTCCAATGAGTTGGTTCTTCATAACAGGTGGCCAAAGTATTGGAGCTTCAGCTTTAGCATCAGTCTTTCCAATGAATATTCAGGGTTGATTTCCTTTAGGACTGATTGGTTTGATCTCCTTGCTGTCCAAGGGGCTCTTAAGAGTCTTCTTCAGCACCACAGTTAGAAGCATCAATTCTTCGGCACTCAGCCTTTTTTATTGTCCAGCTCTCACATCCATACATGACTACTGGAAAAGCCATAATTTTGACTATATGGACCTTTGCACTCTCACATCCATACATGACTACTGGAAAAGTCATAGTTTTGACTATATGGATATTTGCAGGCAAAGTAATGTCTCTGCTTTTTAATAAGCTGTCTAGGTTTGTCATTGAGAAGACAAAGGCAACCCACTCCAGTACTCTTGCCTGGAGAATCCCATGGATGGAGGAGCCTGGTGGGCTGCAGTCCATGGGGTCGCTAGGAATCGGACACGACTGAGCGACTTCACTCTATTTTTTCACTTTCATGCATTGGAGAAGGTAATGGCAACCCACTCCAGTGTTCTTGCCTGGAGAATCCCAGGGACGGGGGAGTCTGGTGGGCTGCCGTCTATGGGGTCGCACAGAGTCAGACACGACTGAAGCGACTTAGCAGCAGCAGCAGCAGGTTTGTCATTGCTTTTGTTCTAAGGAGCAAGCATCTGTTAATTTCATGGCTACAGTCACCATCTTTGGTGATTTTGGAGCCCAAGAAAATAGTCTTTCACTGTTTCCACTGTTTCTCCATTTGACATGGAATGATGGGACAGGATGCCATGATCTTCGTTTTTTGAATGTTGAGTTTTAGGCCAGCTTTTTCACTCTCCTGTTTCACATTCATCAAGTCTCTTTGGTTCCTCTTTGCTTTCTGCCATAAGGGTGGTGTCATCTGTATATCTGAGGTTATTGATATTTCTTCCGGAAATCTTGATTCCAGCTTGTGCTCCATCCAGCCCGGCATTTTGCATGATGTATTTTGCATAGAAGTTAAGTAAGCAGAGTTACAATATACAGCCTTGACATACTTATTTCCCGATTTGGAACCAGTCTGTTGTTCCATGTTTGGTTCTAATTGTTGCTTCTTGACGTGCATACAGGTTTCTCAGGAGGCAGGTCAGGTGGTCTGGTATTCTCATCTCTTTAAGAATTTTCTACCATTTGTTTTGATCCAAACAGTCAAAAGCTTTAGTGTAGTCAATGAAGCAGAAGTAGATGTTTTTCTGGAATTCTCTTATTTTTCCTATGATCGAACGAATGTTGGCTATTTGATCTCTGGTTTCTCTGCTTTTTCTAACTCCCACTTGTACATCTGGAAGTTCTTGGTTCACATACCGTTGAAGCATAGCTTTTAGGATTTTGAGCATTACTTTGCTAGTATATGAAATGAGTGCAGTTGTGTATAGTTTGAACATTCTCTGGCATTGCCCTTCTTTGGGATTGGAATGAAAACTGACCTCTATAACTAGCCAAAGTGTGTATATATGATATGGTTAGGTTCTGTGCAGAGGAGGAAGGTAAGAACAGGTGGAGTCTATACACCTCTAGACAATAGGTATTCATGATCTGAAGTTTTTATATAATTTCAAGCCATAAAATAGCCAATTTGTATTTTTAAGCAGCTTTATTGAGGTATAATTGATATACTAAAACCTGGGCATATTTAATGGAGATAACGTGATGAGTTTTGGCATATGAATGTATCCAAAAACCGTCACAACAACCAAGGTATTAATGAAAGTATCAAGCCATCACCTCCAGAAGTCTCCTTGTGTCTTGTTGTTGTTTCTGGTAAAAACACTTAATATGAGACTGTCCTCTTAAAAAGCTTTGCAGTGTGTAATATACTATTGTTGACTATGGACACTATACTGTACCACAAATATTTAAAAATAATTCTTGAAAAACTGAAACTTTATACCAATGAAAACAACTCTCCTTCTTCTTTCCCCAGTCTCTGCTAATACCATAATGATCTCTGCTTTTATGAGTTTGTCTATTTTATGTACTTTATATAAAGGGAATCATGTAGTAGTTTGTGTTTGGTTTATTTAATTTGACATAATGTCCTCCAAGTTCATCTGTATTGTGATAAATGATAGGATTTCTTCTTTTTTAAGGTTGAATAATATTCCATTAGGTGCATATATCCCCCCTTTTTTTTAATCCATTTATGTGTTGGGGGACATTTAGGTGACTTACATAACTTGGCAGTTTGCAAATAGTGCTTCACTGAAAATTTGTATTTTTGAAATTTTATAAATGGCATGCTTGCAGTTGAAAAAAATAGTCTTTGATTGGACAGAATAGGAAACAGTGTTATGCAGGTAAGTGACAGAAAGTAATAAAACTGAGTCTAGAACCAGATTTATTTGTTGTCTGGGTCAAGACTTATTCTTTTACATTGTAATCTGGTTAACCTGAGAATTTTGTGTAGTGTGACTTTTTGAAATTACCTACCACCTGTTCAACTTGCTATTTTAAGAAAGAAAGATTGGAAGATATATGTTGGTAATTGCCTATATAAGAACAACATTTTATTTATATCTGTTTTAACTTCAGATTTAGCCAAATATACAGCCTTGCAAAATAAGTATAACCCCCAAGATTTGGATAATTTACATATATCATATTTTGGATAATTTAAATGTGTCATATTTTGTTTGACCAACTGCATATTTATGACATGTTTTATTTTGAAAGTTAACTTTTAGCTTTTACATTGCTCAGTTACTGAACAATGTTCAGTTACTGATATAAGTTATCACATTTATCAAGTAAGAACTTGCTTAGTAATTTTGTATTCCTTGAAAAGTTATTTTTTAATATGATAAATAACTTTACCAACCCTAGTCTTGAAGTCACCCCACTAGAATATATGTTTAATATGAACAGGATTTGTCTGCCTGTTTCCGTGCTGGATTCTCAGCCCTGAATCTCTGCCTGTCACAAAGAGACTTTTCAGAAATATTTGTTGAATGAATGTGTGATTCATTGCTGCTTTTCTACAGAACTTGTAAAAAAAAAAGTAGATAATGATGTTGGTGGAGTTTCAGAATATTTCCAAGAACTTCTGAATTGCTTAGAGAGAGAAAAAAAATGGGCTTATGATTGCTGAGGCAATGGATTCTATACTCATAGAGTGAAATTGTCTCTATGTTTGGAATCCTGAGAGTGTGAAGAAAAATATGATGTGCAAGCAGTCGAGGTTGACTGATGCTTCACATGAAAAGTCTCACTGATATTGAGCTATATTTTTCTTCTGTATATATTCAAGATGTTAGAATGTAGGAATTATATTTTATTCATGAAACTAGTTTTCTTGGTTTAATTTTATATTATCAACAATCAAATATTGAACAGAAAATGAGACCCTCACGTTACTCTTTTCTTAACTCTTTGAATTGCATGACTACTTTTTCTTTAGAGATTAAGACAGGCCAGAAACTTAGTTATTGTGAATATATGTGTGTATATATATATCCATCGACCTTTCTTAATTCATTAAGCTTAAATCATGTAACACAAAGTCATTGCCCTGTCTGTCATTTTGTTACTTTTCTTTTTTTTTAGTTTCAAGTAAAACTTGAATTTACCTGTTATATAAAATTATCATATTCTTAAACAGTGAGTTTTCACCTTGTGTTGATCTGGGTCAGGTCGTCAGCACAGTGAGACCCTGAAGATCCTCTGAGGGTCTCTAAAAACTATTGTATACTTTTTTTTTTTTTTAACTGTGACAAGACCATTTAACATATCTACGCTCTTAACAAATGCTTAAGACTAGGTGGATATTATTTAAATCATCCAAACAGTTGTGACAATCAGAAGGGAAATACGTTATTATGCATGTGCCTAACAGCCCTGTCATTAGTGTTCTCTCTTAAAAAAGCAAATGAGGCACAGAAAAATATAAGTAACTTTAAATATTTATTCTGCCAGTGACTGCTGTGCACATTGGAACCCAGAGACAACCTGAAGCAGGGATTCCAGCCTAACTTGTGTGGTATTTTACAAAGGAAAACTTGAGTGAAGGTATATTTTATACTTAGTTTGACAGACAAATTAAGATTGGAAATTTAGTGATAATTTTTGAAGTAAAAAGATATGCCTGGACTATGATAAAGAAAATAGTGGTAGATAATAAGTAGGTACATAGTGGTAGGAGAGTGTAAATAGAAGGCCATGTACCTACACAGCAAGGAAAATGTGAGGTGCAAATTTGTTCACCAAAAGTATGAGCATGAAAAGAAAGAGGATTTGTTATTGCTAGTGAGAGATATAGGAGAAGGCAATGGCACCCCACTCCAGTACTCTTGCCTGGAAAATCCCATGGACGGAGGAGCCTGGTGAGCTGCAGTAATGGGGTCGCTAAGAGTCGGATGCAACTGAGCAACTTCCCTTTCACTTTTCACTTGCATGCATTGGAGAAGGAAATGGCACCCCACTCCAGTGTTCTTGCCTGGAGAATCCCAGGGACGGGGGAGCCTGGTGGGCTGCCATCTATGGGGTCGCACAGAGTCGGACACGACTGAAGCGACTTAGCAGCAGCAGCAGCGGCAGTGAGAGATATTATAGGACACCTCGTGAATGGATGAAGGGAGGAAGAGTCAAAGATGAAGCTGTGTTTTTTGATATGCCCTGCCCAGTTTTTAATGTCTCACAAGCTGACTTCACCTAACCTGTGCAGCTCCCCTTCCTCCAGCATCTCTGTGAATATCACTGCTGTCACCCCACTCTGAGAATTAGATTGAGGATCATAAACATGCAGAATCCTAATAATTACAAACATGCAGACGATTTTGCACCGTAAGCATAGAAGCTACTAGCATTATCGTCATTATTTCCCACTTTTTTCTGTAGTGCCTAAGCAATTCTAAATTTTTTGGCAAAATTTGAATTCAATCAAGCTATCCTTTTATCTATATCTGCATCTATATATCCCAAATCAAATACCAAATGTGGCAAAATTGTTTGTTGTGGTATTATAAATGGATCATTATCTCCAGTGTAGAGTTTTCCTCAAATATAGTTCATCTGGTGTGACTTCATCCCATTCCACTGAAATGAGAGTATATTTACCCTTTAAGGCAGCTTTAGAAAAATTTTGAACACAGCACCTAAAATAGAGGATTGTCTATTTTAGGAGGATTGTCTTGGCATTCCAAGGGAATGAGGGAAAATTGTTCAGGGAATGGAGGATGTGTTCAGTTACTTACAATTTTGCTGATTTAAGTTTGTAGTGAGACAGCGAAGTGGAGATGCCGATGAGCAATGGCAAACACTGATTTGTAGTTCTGGAGACACCTGTTGTGTACATAGACATTTGGATGGTTTCCATAGAGGGCATAGCTGAAGTCTTGGGTGCAAATGAAATTGCTAAAGGAGAAATATTGGGGAGCAAAATGTGTTGAAAGTAAAAACTTCAGGAAATTTCTACATAGAAGAAATCACAACAAAGATGAATCAGCATAGGTAAGAAGAGACACTCACGTGAAAGGAGATCCAAAGAATAAAACATGATGAAAAATATTGCTTGATGCTCCAAGAAGGCAATGGAAAAATACTGGTAACTTTAGTGGTCATGCATTAGGGAACATGGTTTTTAAAGAATGAAAGAGTCATAGTTCAAATGGCAAAAGGCTAAGGAACACATACTTACCTGAGGCTGGGAAGGGGGAGAGATCACCCTTGTAGACTGCTGTATGAAGAACTCTCGTGATGAAGGCATTGTGAGGGGAAAGTAGACTGGAGGCAAGTGCTATATTTGTTTTGTTTTCATGTGTTGATGTAGTGCGTGGGTGTGGTTGCAAGTGGGTAGGTGTGTTTGGAGGGGTCGTCCTGCACATTTCTAAGGAAAATTAAATATGAAAACAAGAACAATGGAGAATGAGTTTTTGATAAAGGACTGAAGATTTGATGCAACAAGTTCTTGAAACATGAGAGACAGGCTGAGGTATTCAGGCTGGAATCAGAGTACCTTTTCTGCAAATTTAGCAGCAGAGTAAGAGAAGTTTCCAACTTGTGTCATCTGCTTTTACATTTAAATTTGTTGAATTTGGCTGTAAATACTGGAAGGGAGGAACAGTGAATAATAAAGTATTTCATTGTTTCATTCTAGATATTTCTTTAACAGAGTAAGCATAGTTCTAGACATATTTGGCATGATCATTCAACATTTGAACTCATTTGACAACTTTTATTGAGTGTATGCTGCTGCTGCTAAGTCGCTCAAGTCATGTCTGACTCTGTGTGACCCCATAGACGGCAGCCCACCAGGCTCCCCCGTCCCTGGGATTCTCCAGGCAAGAACGCTGGAGTGAGTTGCCATTTCCTTCTCCAATGCATGAAAGTGAAAAGTGAAAGTCAAGCTGCTCAGTCGTGCCGACTCTTAGCGACCCCATGGACTACAGCCTACCAGGCTCCTCCGTCCATGGGATTTTCCAGGAAAGAGTATTGGAGTGGGTTGTCATTGCCTTTTCCCTATTGAGTGTATAGTATGGATTATATACTATATCAGAAAAGACAAGAAACAAAGTTGCTGCCACTTTCAAGAAACTCACTAGTAGTTTAAAATGACCAAGAGTTATAAAGCAAAGAAGGTTATGACATAGGAATAAAAACATTATCTTATGATCTGTGGATATTCTTTGAATTGGCAAAATACCTTGCACTTTAATATGGCATCTCTAGGGAGGAAAAGGGTTTGAGGGGATAAAAAAATTGACATTGGACTATGTGAAAAGGAGTTTCTTGGTGATCATAAAAGATAGTGAATTTCCATAAAATGGTATCTCACTCTTTATTTTGTTTCATGCTCCCACCACACCTGCTGATATTAGTTGAACAAATTCTATTTTATTAACAGATGTATGGTTATTTATGTTCAGTTCAGTTCAGTTCAGTCACTCAGTCATATCCGACTCTTTGCGACCCCATGAATCGCAGCACGCCAGGCCTCCCTGTCCATCACCAACTCCTGGAGTTCACTCAGACTCACATCCATCGAGTCAGTGATGCCATCCAGCCATCTCATCCTCTGTCGTCCCCTTCTCCTCCTGACCCCAATCCCTCCCAGCATCAGAGTCTTTTCCAATGCGTCAACTCTTCGCATGAGGTGGCCAAAGTACTGGAGTTTCAGCTTTAGCATCATTCCTTCCAAAGAAATCCCAGGGCTGATCTCCTTCAGAATGGACTGGTTGGATCTCCTTGCAGTCCAAGGGACTCTCAAGAGGCTTCTCCAACACCACAGTTCAAAAGCATCAATTCTTTGGCACTCAGTTTTCTTCACAGTCCAACTCTCACATCCATACATGACCACTGGAAAAACCATAGCCTTGACTAGACGGACCTTTGTTGGCAAAGTAATGTCTGCTTTTGAATATGCTATCTAGGTTGGTCATAACTTTTCTTCCAAGGAGTAAGCATCTTTTAATTTCATGGCTGCAGTCACCATATAATTTTGATGTTGTTGTTTAGTCGCTAAATCGTATCCGACTCTTTTATAACCCCATGGACTGTAGCCTACCAGGCTTCTCTTTCCATGGGATTTCACAGGCAGGAATACCGGAGTGGGTTGCCATTTCCTTCTCCAGGGGATCTTCCCAACCCAGGGACTGAACCTGTGTCTCCTGCATCTCCTGCACTGGCAGGCGGATTCTTTACTACTGAGCTACCAGGGAAGCCCAAGTTTTGATGTAGCAATGTAAAATACGTCTGTGCGCTAATGATCAAACCCTATAATTTCTTTACAGCATCAGTACAAAAGAGGGCTTGCTTTATTGGAACTTAATATACAGCTTGTGTGCTGTGAGATATAAGGCCAAATCCTATTAATATCTGTGTTGCTGTTCAGTCGCTAAGTCATGTCTGGCTCTTTGCAATGCATGGACTATAGCATGCCAGGCTCTTCTGTCCTCCAACACTATCACCTGGAGTTTGCTCAGATTCATGTCCTTGAGTCCAGGATGCTATCTGACCATCTCATCCTCTTCTATTCCCTTCTCCTCTTGCCCTCAATCTTTCCTAGCACTGGGATCTTTCCCAATGAGTCAGCTGTTTGCATCACATGATCAAAGTATTGGCGCTTCAGCTTCAGCATCAGTCCTTCCAATGATTATTCAGGGTTGATTTCCTTTAGGACTGACTAGTTGGATCTCCTTGCAATCCAAGAGACTCTCAAGAATTTTCATCTATTTACTTTCTAGTATAGAAACTCTGGCTAATTATCTTCTATTAACAAAAGCAAAGAAACAAAATAAACCGAAACACACACATAAACTCTGAAGTATCTTAAGTTATTATGATGAGAAATTTATATTGTTATATAGAAAAATACTCTTCAAATATATCTTTAAGATCCAGTAATATTCCTGTTAGTTAGATAGTTGATTTAATCCAGGAGCAATTTAGTAGGATACAAAGAATCTTAGAACTGAAAGGGACTGAAATAGAAATTATCTAGTCCAACTCTTTATAGGTTAAAAATTGAGGTGAGATATTAGAGGGAAATATATTGCTGGAATCTAGTTCTCTGTACTCTCATTTTGAGTTTTAATTTAAAATGTTTTGATATCATAGTATTCAACACTTTGTCCTTTAACCATCTGTTTAGTCATCTGTTTATCACTCACCTCTAGGATAGTAATTTTCCTGATGGGCAAGAGCTATGTTTTGCTTGCTTGTGACCCAGGTACAAGTACCATGAACATAATTGGTGTTTTGAAAATATTAGGAGAAATGAATGAATGAGCCGTCTTATCTAAAATGGATATTTATAAATCCTCCACTCAGAGTTCCATCCAGTGTTGCCAAATGAAGTCTCACTGAACAGAAAAAACTTCCCCCACTCCATTAGATCCTCTGGCCTACAAGGGTACAGTCTCAGCAGGTAACAGGAGACCCGGGGCTCAGTGTTTTCATATAAGGTAATCTGGCCCTCATATTTCAGGGACATTTCCAAGCAGTTTAGAATGAAAGTTAGAAACATATCTGGAGATTACCTTGAGTGTCTGGAATCAGAGAAGATGGGAGGATGATAGGAAGGACCCAAGCTTGGGAATCCTTATTCAGATCCCATCAACATTGCACATTTAGTTCTCTGGATACCACAACCCTGACTCTGACCTGGAAAGACAGGAAATCTGATTTCCCTGTGTGTCATCCCCTCCCATTCCACAAATACACTGAATGGAGAGAACCCTGTTGGGGAGAGAATGATGATATTTACTGAGGAGGAAATTGAAACATGGGAAGATTAACTCATTTGCTCAAGGGTACCATGAATTATGTGTGCTCACAGTACTATACCAAACGGATACCCCCCTTTCCACACATTAGCATCAATGACCTCAAACTGGTCTCACTTACCTTTAGGATGGCAGTTTTCTTGATGGGCATGAGCTATGCCCTTTATGAGTATATGAGTTACTAAATTAAATGGAAGCTTTTCTTTTAATAACCATGTGAACAGTGGACATTGTCCTTGTGTCTAAATGAATCAAGGAACCCCTCTAGTAAATATCTCCCTGAAGTATTAATAGTTTAAAACATTTTAAAACCTTCCTTTGTAATTAATATTGTTCTTTTCTACTGCTCCGTGATGGCTCCATATGGGGTTTCCCTGGTGGCTCAGTCAGTAAAGAATCTGCAGGCAATAGAGGCAACCTCCTGCAATGCAGTAAACATGGGTTCTATCCTTGGGTCTGGAAGACCCATTGGAGAAGGAAATGGCAAACCACTCCAGTATTCTTGCCTGGGAAATCCCATGGAATGAGGAGCCTCCCGAGCTACAGGCCATATACAGTTCACGGTGTGGCACTTAGTGACTAAACTATGGCCATCACCACCACCTCTGCTTCATGAGCACACAAGAAAGGAGAGGAAAATGTTAAATTGCCCCTGACATTTACAAATATTTCAGAATAGTTATCTTAAAAATATATTAAAGGTGCCTCTCTTACAGGTCTTCCTTTATCTGATTCAGTGTTTAAAGAGCAACTGTTTGAAATGATGAACTTGCAAAAGACAGTTAAATGTGTTCCTATTTTAAAAAAGAAACACTCCAATGAGAAGGTTGTTTAAAAGATATCTTGTGATTGCATTCTGAGATGACAACTGATGAATAGCTTTGTTTTGCTCTTTTTATGCCAGAAAGATTTTTATACATTACTTAGATCTCTCAATGCATTTTTCTCACATGTTGAAGATGGTAGGGTTTTTATATTACTTACAAAATGCAAATTAAACACAAAGGGAAAGCAGATATTTTGATTGAGGCCTCAATTCTGCAAATAAATGTTTTCAACAATGACTGCTACCAGCTATATTAGAAATGTTAGTTTTAAAAACAGTGATTTATTCCAAAGGAAAGTTTTTAAAATACATTAGTGTATTACTTTAGGCACTCCAAAAAAGTATATTCATTATAAAATTAGATTTTAGGAATGTACAGAAAAAGATAAAACTTTTTTATATTATGAAATTCATCCACTTGCACCTTTTCCTACTTATATTTCTCTAAAATACAGCTTTGATTATATGGGAATGTTTTTGAAAAAATAGCAATAAAGTTAACCACACAAATTATTCCCCTTAAGAATAATATTTTTATTTAATCAGTAATAAAAGCTTACATTCAATGCTGTGCACTTGTATAATGTAAGAAACCATTTATTGAAGATTTGAAACAGGCTAGGTGAATATAATGTCAAAGAGATGAATAAAGTTATTCAGTAAACAAATGTTTTCTGTTCTCAGGAAGCTTACAGTCTAGATTTCCCTGTACTGAACATTTACTCTATGCCATATATCTTGTTAATGGCAAGGCATGGTTTTTAAAGCCTTAATATCTGGAATTAGATTATAGATTGTCCAATTACTATCTGTGAGACCTTGAGCATGATATTTAACCCCTCTATCCTTTTCTAGAAAATAGTGGTAATTGTAAGGTAGTTGTGATAATTTAATAAATTGATAAGGTAAAGATTCTGGAAAAGTGCTTGGTGCACAGTAAGCATGAAATCAGTGTTAGCTATTAGTAACCTCAATCATTATTCCACATTCTGAGGTAGGTATCATAATCTGACAGAGAACTTTGGTGACATCGAGTCTTTCCTGGGCTTCCCTGTTAGCTCAGCAGTAATGGGAACCCACCTGCAATGCAGGAGATGTGGGTTCGGTCCCTGGGTTGGGAAGATCCCCTGGTGAAGGAAATGACAACCCACTCCTGTATTCTTGCCTGGGAAATCCCATGGACAGAGGAGCCTGACAGGCTACACAGTCCATGGGGTCACAAAGAGTTGGATACAACTTAGCAACTAAACAAGAAAAAACAGCAACCTGAATCCTTATTGCACATTTACAAGGTAGGTATCATAATCTCTGACAGAGAATCTTAGTGACATCAAATCTTTTCCAAGTTTGTACCCTGGAGAGGACAAAGCCATGAATTAGTCCTATGTCAGATCACCAGACTCTCAATTCCACTGGTCTTCACACTGGTTTTCAAATTAATTTTAATGAAAAAATCTTCAAGTCATGTTTCTCACAAGATAGTAATAGTATGAAAGGGAAATGAAAGTTGCTCAGTTGTGTCTGACTCTTTGCCACCCCATGGAGTATATAGCCCACCAGGCTCCTCTGTCCGTGGAATTTTCCAGGCAAGAACTGGAGTGGGTTACCATTCTCTTCTTCAGGGTATCTTCCCGACCCAGGGATTGAACCCAGGTCTCCCTCGTTGGCAGGCAGATTCTTTACCATCTGAGCTACCTGGGAAGCCCCAATATATTTTATTTTTACTGCAAATGTCATCTTTGTGAATGGTATAGTGTCTTATTTCATTGTTTTTAACATTAAAAATATGTATGTATATGTTTTGTGTCTACTTGTATGTATCAGATCAGATCAGATCAGATCAGTTGCTCAGTCGTGTCTGACTTTTTGCGACCCCATGAATCGCAGCACACCAGGCCTCCCTGTCCATCACCAACTCCCAGAGTCCATCGAGTCAGTGATGCCATCCAGCCATCTCATCCTCTGTCGTCCCCTTCTCCTCCTGCCCCCAATCCCTCCCAGCATCAGAGTCTTTTCCAATGAGTCAACTCTTTGCATGAGGTGGCCAAAGTACTGGAGTTTCAGCTTTAGCATCATTCCTTCCAAAGAAACCCCAGGGCTGATCTCCTTTAGAATGGACTGGTTGGATCTCCTTGCAGTCCAAGGGATTTTCAAGAGTCTTCTCCAACACCACAATTCAAAAGCATCAATTCTTCGGCGCTAAGCCTTCTTCACAGTCCAACTCTCACATCCATACATGACCACAGGAAAAACCATAGCCTTGACTAGACGAATCTTGGTTGGCAAAGTAATGTCTCTGCTTTTGAATATGCTATCTAGGTTGGTCATAACTTTCCTTCCAAGGAGTAAGAGTCTTTTAATTTCATGGCTGCAGTCACCATCTGTAGTGATTTTGGAGCCCAGAAAAATAAAGTCTGACACTGTTTCCACTGTTTCCCCATCTATTTTCCATGAAGTGATGGGAAAATATACTTGTATGTATAAAGTATATGTATACATTTTATGTATATTTATAATATATATGATTTTTGTATATTTAATTTATATATATAAATGCCATTTTCCCCTGAACTGCTATGCTAAGAGAAGATTTGAGGTAAGCAATAGACCACCTAGAATGTTGGTCTGCATTTACTGAAGTGTAGATAATCACCTTCCAATTTGGAATACTTAGTCGATTTTCTCAGCTAATTTTTCTTCTATTTTTAATAGATATTTAATCTTTATGTGAATTGTTTTATCTCCTATTGGGTTTTAATGAGATGTGAAGTATTTTATTTTCTAGCTGTTATAGAATTAAACAGTATCTATTGACATTAACAATTAGTTATAATTACCTGCAATAGGTGTATTTTTAAACCAGTTATAAAGAATTGAAAAGCTGTTTTCTAGGCATAAAGAAAGTGTGTGTAGGGGGTGGGTGGGTGGCAAGTTGCACATGAAATGATAAATGAATTCATAACTTCTTAAAATGCAAGAAATACATAAGATATTTCTAATAATTTTTTTTATAGCTTATCACTAATTCTCCTTGGACTATAGATGATTTTTTATAAATATCATACAAACTTTACAATAACTAGCCTATAATTAAAAGATAATTTTTTCACTGGGAAAAGGGTTATATTTTTTCCTTCAACTTAATATTGTTTTGTTTAAATAGTCTATATGTGGTACCGGATAAATATGTACTTAATTTTAATTCCCATTGGTTAGTCACTTAGGTTTCTACTGATCTTTATAGATGATAAGACAGAAAATGACAAATTTGATCTAGTTGACTCCATGTGTTGTCACCCAGTCATCTAAAAAACCTTAAGACCAATTAGTCAAAGCAAGAGACTGCAGAGTGACAGTAGCTCCTTCATCTGAATATGATGAGATGTTCACATGTTATCCGGAGAAGGCAATGGCAGCCCACTCCAGTACTCTTGCCTGGAAAATCCCATGGACGGAGGAGCCTGGTGGGCTGCAGTCCATGGGATCGCTGAGGCTCAGACACAACTGAGCGACTTCACTTTCACTTTTCACTTTCATGCATTGGAGAAGGAAATGGCAACCCACTCCAGTGTTCTTGCCTGGAGAATCCCAGGGACGGGGGAGCCTGGTGGGCTCTCGTCTATGGGGTCACACAGAGTCGGACATGACTGAAGTGACTTAGCATAGCATAGCATCACACGTTATCAGAAGCTTGTTTGAAAATTCTACTTTAGTTTATTTATTTATTAATACTATTTTATTAATAAAAATCTGTAGTGTGCAAAATATTAAATACTTCTTAAGATTTTTAATTCAGCATAATTTAGGTATGAGTTTCATGCTGTCCTAAAATTGGCTTTAAAGCCTATGCTAATTATTTGTCCTTAGTCAAGCACTTTGGGGCAATGTTGGGAGCATAGAAAGAAAACAGTGTTATATGGTAGAAAGGGTGCTGATTAGGAAACCATCCCTACTTTGGCGATAGCCTCAAGTGTGAATTTTAACTCATTTCAACTATCTGAGGCTCCCTCTTCATATATAAAATTATGACTGGTGATTAAACCAGATGATTTCTATGTTCCTCTATGGTGATGTAATTCTCAGATCCCATGACTATGAAAAATTTCCATTCAATAAATAGATGTGTTCTTTTAGAAGTGTGACTCATAGTTCTTTAATATCACCAAGTATATCTGAGCTCAAATGTAAGAGAATCATATATAATAGAAATATATTAACGTGAGCATAATGCTTTGTCTATATTAATCCATTTGTTTTAATCACACACACACACACACACATACCAATACATATTTCTTCATATACGTGTACTACTTACTGTGGAAAACTCAAATGATACAAAAAATACAAAGGGTGTAAAAAGCCCTAAAGTTTTACTGCTCATGAGCAGTCAGTAAAAATAGTTTGATAATCATCTTTCCAAACATTAATCCTTGTTTTAAGGCATTAATCCTTGCATATTAAGGTAATACACAATTTTATATAAACTGTATTTTTTACACATATACTTATATATGTATGTGTATATTATTATTTAGTCACTAAGTTGTGTCTGACTCTTGTGACCCCATGGACTGTTACCCCCCCAGGCTCCTCTGTCCATGGGATTTCCCAGGCAAGATTACTGGAGTGAGTTGCCATTTCCTTCTCCCTGGGATCTTAGCTTTATACTACAATTTAATATCTGATGGGTCTAGACCACTTCACACACATTCACTACTTTTTGTTCATTTACTTTCCTAAGTATGTTCAGAAGTTTAATTTTTTTCTGACATATTTTAGAACATTTCATTGGATCTAACCTCCTGAAACACATTATAGAATTGTAATTAATTCTGTAGTGAATATATAAATTAATTTTAAAAAGATAAACACTTTTTACAATGTCAAGTTATTTTTTTCCCACCAATAAGGACTCTTCTATTTTCAAATCTTTGATGTTTATTTCAATAATACATATATCTAGGTTGCATACATTTGTAATTATATATAAATATTACTTGATATTTTAGGATTTTGTGAATGTACATTTGAGATTTTTTAAAAAATTATATTCTATAAATAATTACTTTTCTGAAGTGATTCCTAAACAGTCACCCTAAAGAATGATTTTATACTTTCTGACACGACTGAGCGGCTTCACTTTCACTTTTCACTTTCACGCATTGGAGAAGGAAATGGCAACCCATTCCAGCGTTCTTGCCTGGAGAATCCCAGGGATGGCGGAGCCTGGTGGGCTGCCGTCTATGCACAGAGTCGCACAGAGTCGGACACGACTGAAGCGACTTAGCAGCAGCAGCTTTTCATATAACTTAAATTTTCCAAGTGAACAATTAAGTATTTGAAAATATTAATAATGTTATCCATGTCTTTTCATACTTAGATTAACTGGATGAGGACTAGATCCAAGTTGTTTACTAACAATACTATCCTTTCATTAACAGTGCTAGGAACCTGGAAGATGCTCAAATAACTCTGAGTGGGTTAAAAGATTTTGATTACATGGTTCTAGCTTAGGATTTAAAGAAGAGAAGGAGTAGCTGTCACTTTGCTTAATTTCTGGAATACTTCAAAAATTCTACCATTAAACCAGACTTGGTCTTTTGGTCAGAGTCACAAGATACTCATGTTAAAATCTTAATTACTCATTCATTTCTTACATGCTAATAGTCTTATTAAAATAGAACCTAAATTGTATCAAATGCAGTTTAGTATCTGTTGGCATTTTTTTTCTTTTCACATATTAACGTGGTAAATTAGAGTGTTTCTAGTTGATATGGAGGCTAAAACTTACACAGTTTAAAGGACTCTCTTTAAGAAGGGGTACAAAATTGTGAATGCCTAGTTGACTGTGAAAGTGAATATTTATTTAGAATGAAAAAGGAAAAGCTGCCATAGAAGAGTTCTCTAGGAGTAAAAACTTCATCAAATTCATGTTGTTGTGAATTACAGCAAATTTCTAATGTTTAACTAACCTTTTGTTTCTGAGGTGAACCCTAATTGATCATGGCATAATTCATTAGATATCTTGTTTAATTCTATTTGGTATTAATTAAAATTATTAAGATTCATATGAAATTATCTTATAGCATTTTTTTCAGGATTTATTTATAAAGTTTTAAATCAGTGATATGTTTTGTGAAAACAAATGAAAAGTGTCCTTTCCTTTCTCTGTAGTTTTTATATTTCAGTGGGCTTAATGTTGTTGCTTAAACTTGTAAGTCTTTTGTATTGAAATGATCAGTAACAACTTGACGAGGTCTAAGAAGAAACATTTATAATAGGAACAATATCATTTTAGTCTGAAAAGAGGTCATATTTTTATTCCATCAAACTGATGTGGAGAGAGAAAAAAGGCCAAGATATTTACAGATAGTCTCAAGTAAGTTTATTTGTGATCCAGTCTGCCATTATTATTGCTATTTTAATATAATTGTTTATCAGAAATACAGCAAGTCCTCAACACCATTATACCCATGTTTTTTTCACTTTGTATACTGTTCTGCTTTTAAGACACATCCATAATCACATGTAACCTGCTTCACTAGTCAACTCCTTAGACAGCTTCCCAGATTTTAACTGTATGTTGTGAACATGTTGGTGCTGCCATAGGGTGTTAGTTGCTCAATCGCATCCAACTCTTTGCAACCCCGTGGACTGTAGCCCGCCAGGCTGCTCTGTCTATGGGATTTTCGAAGCAAGAATACTGGAGTGGGTTGCTATTTCCTTCTCCAGGGGATCTGGCTGAGCCAGGCATTGAAACTGGGTCTCCTCAATTGTAATCAGATTCTTTACTGTCTGAGCCACCAGGGAAGCCCCACAGAAAGGACAGCAACAGATGACACCTTTCCTTCATAAACTGGTCAGGTAGTAAATTATTTGTGAGATAGAGACATATTTCTCTCTCTCAATGTTCCCACTGCTGATGCATTTTGGGCTTAAAGAATTGAGTTCAAGTATAAATTTAGAGTTTCAGCACATCTAAAAAGCCAGGAAACAGTTTGAACTGAGTCTTAAACAATATTGGAAACTTTTTAAAAATAATATCCTTAATAACTTTTTCTTACCAATCCAGTCCCTTTTGCAAAATAAGTACTTTTGTATATAGTGCAATACATCTGACATTAGATCCCTAAGGAAAGTTATGCCCAACCTAGATAGCATGTCCATCTAGTCAAGGCTATGGTTTTTCCAGTGGTCATGTATGGATGTGAGATTTGGACTGTGAAGAAAGCTGAGCACCAAAGAATTGATGCTTTTGAAGTGTGGTGTTGGAGAAGACTCTTGAGAGTCCCTTGGACTGCAAAGTGATCCAACCAGTCCATTCTGAAGGAGATCAGCCCTGGGATTTCTTTGGAAGGAATGATGCTAAAGCTGAAACTCCAGTACTTTGGCCACCTTATGCGAAGAGTTGACTCATTGGAAAAGACTGTGATGCTGGGAGGGATTGGGGGCAGGAGGAGAAGGGGACGACAGAGGATAAGATGGCCAGATGGCATCACTGACTCAATGGACGTAAGTCTGAGTGAACTCCGGGAGTTAGTGATGGACAGGGAGGCCTGGCCTGCTGCAATTCAGGGGTTGCAAAGAGTCGGACGACTGAGTGACTGAACTGAACTGAACTGAACTGAAAAATAAATATAACAAATATGGAGTGTCCCCAAAATCTAACACAGGGAAAACTTCATATTTATACTGTAGTTTACTGATTGGCTGAATATCATAAATGAATTGAACTATAAACTGGTACATCAACTATTTCCTGTATGTGTCTACTGAGTGCATTTTGACTAAGAGTCTTTGACTTTGTACTGAATACATGTCTTTTGATAAACTGATACAATCTTAGAAACTTGCATTACTTCAGTTCAGTTCAGTTCAGTCGCTCAGTCGTGTCCGACTCTTTGCAACTCCTGAATTGCAGCAGGCCAGGCCTCCCTGTCCATCACCAACTCCCGGAGTTCACTCAGACTCACGTCCATTGAGTCAGTGATGCCATCCGGCCATCTTATCCTCTGTCGTCCCCTTCTCCTCCTGTCCCCAATCCCTCCCAGCATCAGAGTCTTTTCCAATGAGTCAACTCTTTGCATGAGGTGGCCAAAGTACAGGAGTTTCAGCTTCAGCATCATTCCCTCCAAAGAAATCCCAGGGCTGATCTCCTTCAGAATGGACTGGTTGGATCTCCTTGCAGTCCAAGGGACTCTCAAGAGTCTTCTCCAACACCATAGTTCAAAAGCATCAATTCTTCAGCGCTCAGCCTTCTTCATAGTCCAACTCTCACATCCATACATGACCACAGGAAAAACCATAGCCTTGACTAGACGGACTTTTGTTGGCAAAGTAATGTCTCTGCTTTTGAATATGCTATCTAGGTTGGACATAACTTTCCTTCCAAGGAGTAAGCGTCTTTTAATCTCATGGCTGCAGTCACCATCTGCAGTGATTTTGGGGCCCCCAAAAATAAAGTCTTACATTGTTTCCACTGTTTCTCTATCTATTTCCCATGAAGTGATGGGATCAGATGCCATGATCTTCATTTTCTGAATGTTGAGCTTTAAGCCAACTTTTTCTCTCTCCACTTTCAACAGACTGTATTCAGCTTCATATTTTCTTAAGATTTTTTTCTGTGCCAAATGTTATGATTTTAAAAATCAAAATAAATCAACCCAATAGTATGTTAGGAACTCATGGTCGGCAGTATTAGTGACAGTACCTTTTTTTGAGTTTTAAGTAAAATTACTGTGATAGTCATTTTGCAAATTAGTTATCAAAATGTATATACTTTGATGGTGATGTACCTTGTTTTATACAATTCATAGGTTACACCTCAAACATTTTTACTGATTATATGTAACATCTTTAATGTATTTATAAAGATTACTTGTAAAAACTGATCAAACACTTAAATGTGGAAAACAAAGTAGGTAACTTTTTACCATTCAGATACCTAAGTTCTCATTTTTCCAGTTTTTTTTGAAATCTCTCTGAAAATTAGTGTATTGACCCACCATTCACTTTTTTTAGTGTTTCTTTTCCTATTTTTTACTTCTTTTCTTTTTTAAAAAAAATTATTTTCATTTTACCATTTTTATGCTATAGATTTTTGTGCTAGATATTTTTTGAAAGCAAAATACACCTTTAATATAGGGGAAAAGCTCTGTTCATAATTCAAATGTCCATTTTCCTTAATAAAGTACATCAGTATAGCTTTAAAAAAAAACAATAGTGCCTTGGGAACTCATTTTAATTAAAGTAATCAAATTACATTTGCTACCTAATTTAAACACCCTATAAACAGTCTTCAATTTGAATATACAAAGAGAGAAGCAATGCAAGTAGGCCAAATGAAAGTTCTACTTCATTATGGCTTTGCACAGGAAGACCTTTGTCTCGAAGCATGTATGAAAGTAGTAAAAATTGTTAAAGAAAAAAAAAGTATAAGTTGTGTGAGTATGAATTTGTGCTAACTCTCTGTGTATATCTAATATTTACTCATATCATAACCAGGATTCGCTTATCTATAAGATAATGAATACCTATAACTCTTTTCAAATCAATATGTACATTCATTGTTTTATTATAATAACGACAAGCCAAAGAAGAAAGCTGTATGGGAAATTCAAAATTATATTGAGTGATAAAAAATATGAAAGTTGCAGGGAATGAAATGCCATTAAAATTTATATTCATTAGGGAAAATATTGTGGAGTAATTGAAACCCAACTGGAGCGCAAAGGACATATAGGCCTGAAATAGAGGGCGACGTGGAGAAAGATGTCACTGCTGTTTTTTCAAGATGAGGTTTTGCAAGATAGTTACCTCCCTGTTTATACTTGGGCTTTCCTGGAGGCTCAGATGCTAAAGAATCTGACTGCAATGCGGGAGATCTGGGTTTGATTCCTGGGTTGGGAAGATCCCAAGGAGGAGGGAACGGCTACCCACTCCAGTATTCTTGGCTGGAGAATTCGGCAGACAGAGGAGCCTGGTGGGCTACAGTCCGTGGGGTAGCAAAATGTCGAACACAACTGAGCAACTTTCACTTTACTTATACCTAGTGGCTCAGGTCTTTGCCAGGCTAGTTTGTTTGTTTCTTTAACAATACTATGAAACCAAAAAATCAGAACAGAAGAGACTAGATATTTTGTTCAGAGTCATGAAGATTTATGCTTCACAGACCAAAGTGTGTCAATCCTGGTATTTTGTATATTAATGCACACTATCACATTTTATCACTATTAGAAAGAAGGAGTAAAAAGAAAATACAACATAGGCTATCACTTTAAATTCTTGAATAAACAGTATTTGCTAAGATGTGGATTAATTCTTTTAGAATCATTATAATTAACAAGTGATGACCATGTTCATAAGAGAGGTAATATAAGAAATTTGTATTTTAAAATTAGTTCTATTTGTGTACCAAGTTACTGACTAAAGTTGTCTCTTTGGAAGAATAATTGTTCAGTTGCTAAGTCATGTCTGACTCTGTAACCTCATGTACTGCATGCAGCACATCCGGCTCCCTGTCCTTCACTATCTCCTAGAGTTTGCTCAAATTCATGTCCAAGGAAGAGGAATTATAGTACAATTAATTTGAAAACATTTTCTTTGCTAAGGTTGTTTCTTCTGGATGTTTGCTTGTTGTCATTCAAGTGTGTATATCTAAATAAAATAAACTTATCATTTAAAATTCTCATGAAAATATTTATAATTTTTAGGATTAACTGTACTCTAAACGCTGTCTAGTAAATGTCTACTTTGGTAAGTTAACAAGAAGCTAACTAATGACAAAATACTCTTGATTTTTAAAAATTGAGATGTGCATGTGCCTGGCAAAGGAGTTTTCTACACTAAGCCCTACATATTTGAAACATTAATTTCAGATGTGTCTATGGCAGTATAATGCATTCTTGTAGTCTTCCAAGATGTGCCAAATTTTGTAATCTTTCCTAAGAGCCATAGATCAAGAGACCTGCTATATATAAAGTAAAGAATGACCATGACTATTCAAAGAGAGTTGCCAGTACTAACAATTACCAAATTTCTGTTCATCAACATACATGGCTTGCATGTCAAGAAATCCTGTAACCACATTTAACATGGAATTCTAGATAATTCTGAGTATTGCCAGTCATCCTCAATATTGGCAAGGCAACATCCCAATTCAACTCTATAAATAAATATGCCAAACCTCTTATAATTTATATTATGGTCCCAGACTGAAGGATGGGGAGCGTGCACACTATGATCCTTAAAAAAGTTAATTTCATGTTTCCTAAATCATGTTTGTTACTTTTGATGAAATAGTGGTGCTGTCCAGATTCTTCTCTCTCCCTGAATCTTCATTACCAGATCTTATTTTTCCCACAAATAGCAAAAAGAAGGAAAGATGCTATTTCTCTTCTGTTACTCAACTGTGTCCAATATTGGGATCTTGAGGCATTCCTCTTGGGCACTTTGTCAAGTGTGCAACCTCTTATTTTAATGTGAATAGGGAAAAAAAAAGCTGCTCTCCTCATGTTGCAGAGACTTCTTCACTTCTATGTAATGTAGTCGCAACATGTTTATGCTGTTGCCGTAAGTAGTAATGGTAACATTACCACATATGGGTAGCATTTTTTAGCTCTTTCACTATACATTATCTACTTGCTAGCCTATCTCATTTAATCCTAAACCACCTGTGTCTTGGAGGTGTTAATCCTGTTTTCCAACTGAGCGTGACTGAATTTTAAAGAGTGCTGTCTTTGTCTAAGTCACGTAGTTGAAATGGAAATACAAAGCAGATCTCTCTTAGATGAAAACTATCTGAATACACATGTTTTAAAAACTCGGCATTTACCAGTTGTATTTGCCAGAGATTGAAAAAGAGAAAGTAGCATACATAACTCCTGTCACAGAAAATGTAGCTTGTAACCAGGAGCTATTGTCTATAGGTGTGACAGTTCCATCTAAATTAGATCCAAAACAAGCTGTGCAAAAACAAAGAGGTTGAAGATCCTTCCAGGAATCTATCCGCATAAATGCATATGCATGCAGACCCTTCCACAGGGAATCAAAAGAAAATGAGAGTTGTTTGTATGTGGAAGACCAGAGAGTAGTAAAAGACTAGAGTGTACGGCAAATGTGGCAAGAGGTCCAATATCACTGGAAAAGCCAGATGTTGGCATATGCAATTTCATGACGAGTTTTGTGAGACTCAGTGTCAGATGAACTTTAGAGCCCACATTCCCAGGGAAGTACAAAGTACATGGGGTGGAGTCACCATTCTTTAAATCCAACAATGCTGTGGCTTGGAGGACACTGGGAACTTGGGAATCTAGAAGAGATTCTTTTGGCATTTTCTCAGGGCATTAGTAAAAAACTAAGTAAAATAAGAAGAAACAAGATCATTCATGTGGCTCCTGTTTTTATTTAAGACTCACTCTTGATCACTAGAAGAAGTTCATATAAGAATCACTGACTAACATTCTAGAAACATGTAAGAATAACAGCTAAAGGCTTTGAAATAATCTCTCAAAGGGTGGCTTTGAGAGGTATTGCCTTAAGTCAAGCAGATGGAAGCAGAGTCATGGTAATTTGAGTTGATCCAAATTTTACTGTTGATCTAGCTTGAACCCACTAACTGCTTGATGCCTGGCACATTCGTGATCAAAATCCTAAAACATTACTCAGTATTTCCTCTGTGTTCTAAATATCCCCAGTATCAAGATTTGAAACACACCGTCTTCTAATCCTAGGACTCCCTCCCATGTCAGTCTTGCAGATCTTAACATTTGGTTTCCAAATCCAAGTTAACTTCCAACTTTCTTAACTAACTTGACTTATTTTCTTTCTCTCTCACCTCCGAATCTGACAAAGTGGACACGAAATGAATATTGTTGGAATTGGCAGTATTGAACAAGCTTTGAAAATTGACCTAAGATTAGCAAAAAAAAAAGGGCAAAAAATCATGTTACCACCTTGGAAGGAGAAAAATGGGATCAAATTCTTTAAAAACTGTAGCCTTGGAAATTTATTTCATTTATTGGGCTATATTGGGTATCTTTAGGACATTACTTTTTTCTTACTTTACTGCCCAAGAACTCCAGGATCCCCTTGCTTCCTATCTCAAGCATATTTTTTAAAAATTAAATCAATAACAACCAAGTGCTAATAATAGAAAGAATATTTTTTAAAAACTATTTAAGTCTCAGTATTACCCTAGGTACAAAAACATTTCTCTTTGTAAAGTGTATATATATATATATATATATATATATATATATACACACACACTACTGTTTCAATGACCTCATTTTGCAGTTACCTCTTTGTTATACTCTTCACTTACACAGTGAGCCTGAAAAGAGATTTCCAGCCTTTTCTTTTCCATTTTGAAATCTCAGAGGACAACATTGTGCTGGATTTAAAACATGCATGAGTGAAGAAAAATGAGCTCTGTCAAATTGCTCTGCTTTGGACTGACTCATATATTTTCCCTATATCCATACACCAGACAAAATAGAAGGATAGAATGATTTGTCATTTTCTGTTCTGGGATGTTTGATTTCAAACACCTTTTTCAATGTCTGAAAAAAGTGGTTACCTTCTGTTTTAAAGTTATAATCTAGTAGTCAAGCCTATGTAGGGCCTGGGTAAAATGGTAAAGTTTGATATATCTCAGGGAGCACTGCCATTTGGATAGGTTTCCAATTTCTGACTCTCTTGTTTATCCCAGTTGTTGATTAAAATGGGTCATGATTTCTGTCATTGGTTATCCCATTGTAAACATACAAGTTTAATATTGAAAGGAGTCGGTACAGATGGCTCCCATGATAATTCCTAACTTGTACATTATTTGATTTAATTTCATTTGGAATGTCAGTTTTAAGCACTGAGCACAAATGAAAATTTTATATGAGACTCCTTATTCATCATTAGGACTAAATTGCATGTATAGTTCATACAGGTAGCTCTGGATTTTTCATTACTACAACATTTCTGTGAAGTACTCATTCTAGCTCTGAAAGTGATTTTCAAATCATTTATTCATGTCTTCACAACTATAGAAGCCACACTAGTAATGTCAGTGGTTAATTGAAATCATGGATCATGTCTTAGTTTGAAAATGTCTCTACAGCTTTTGTCTATAATAAAACCGACTAAGGTTTTGGATTGGAGAAAATCATAATATAAATTAAAAGTGTTTCTCTCCTTAAAAATATATTTAAGATAGGGTTTCAGTATGGCTTAATTTTACTTTGTTGTTGTTGTCTCACTTTGCACGGCAATGAAGCCTGAAATACTTCAGGGAAAGAGAAAAATAAAAAAGAAAGAGAAAGAAAACAAGTGAATCTTTCTAATTCACGGGCTCTGGTAGCATCTTCCTAATAACTAACACCATGAAAATGATATTATGCTCTCAAAGAGCTTACAATAAAATTGTATTTAAAAACAAAACAAAACAAAACATTCTTTTCTTGTTTGTTTTGTCAAAAAATATGCATTTGAGCCTCTTTTTATTTTCTCCACCTCTGAGACACATGTAACTGTAACCTAGCAAAATTATTTTGGTTTTTTTGTTATGCTATTGCTTTGTATCAGTAGCAGGCCCAATTCAGTATATTCAGAGAGATCTCTATTCATGTAGGTGTCTCAGAAAATATTTGTAAGGGCTGTTATTTTAGTCCTTAGGAAACAATTCTGTCATATGATGTGAATGAGCAAGATAACAGTAAAAGAGACATTTGATAATATTCTTTGAATCCATGGATACACTAAATAAAATTGGGTAATTAAAATAGCTCTTTCCCTTCCCTCATTGAAAAACTAAATTTTCTTCTCTAGGCCTCAGTTTCTTATCTGTTTATTTAGGGACTTGCACTGGATAATGTACAAATGGGGTCTCATTTTACATATTTGAATTTCTGTTTAAGATGTATAGAGCACATACACTAACATTGTCCATTCGTCCCAATTTTAGAAAATTTGGCATAAAATTGTTTATGCTATTTTCCTGATATTCCTAAATCTCAAGAGTATCAGCAGTTATGTCACTCCTACTTCCTTTCAGTCTTAATTTTTAAAAATTTGTGCTTCTTTCTTATTTTCTCAATCAATCCTACCAGAGTTTTATTTATTTTATACATCTTTCAAAGGGTCAACTTTTGGTATTATTAACCTTCACTATTTTGTTTATTTTTCTTGTTATTAGTTGATTAGTTTTCTGCCTTATTATTTTTGAGGTTTACTTTGTTATATTTTATAATTTTATTAGAACCTTTAAATTTATTACTTTTAGTTTACTTTTTCTTTTACATTAGTAAATATTTTATTAATATTTAACATTAACTCTTAGATGTATCTGAAATATTTTTACAAATAATATTTAACTTCTGTTCTACATATTTAGAAATTTCCATTATGATATTCTTTGACCCATGCATTATTTATATACATTTTTTTTGAGTTTCTAAATTTCTGAGAATCATTGCCTACTTTTTGATTTCTAATTATACTGATTTTTCTGTGTGGTTTTTAGCTTATTGATTATTTTGTATTTTTCAAATTTTCCTTTGTGACCCATTGTTATTATAAAAATATTATCTGTTTCATTCTAGAGATTCAAAAGTATTTTCTCAAATTAGTAAATCAACAACCAGATACCTTGGAGGGAAAATGAGTGCCATCAATAGACTAAACTACATTTAAAAGAGTAAATAAACTGCCCTTGTGACAATGTGACCAGATTGATTCATTAAAAGATTCGAAAAGGCAAGGACATTTGCATTCGAGCTTCTATTCTTTTATAAAGAGAAATGCTCTCTAAAGAGTTGAAATGTAAATAAGTTCAATTCTTCATAAAAGTGTTCTTAAATAAGACTTCTCCACAGTGCGTGTCGCCTGCCCTGTTTCAGTAAAAGGGCACATTGAGGGACAGGCCTGTGGGACAGAGACTTAATGACTGTCAAAGAAATGCGGGCCAGTTGCCTGTTCTAGTCAACATGAACATAAATGGGCGACCAAAGGGTATTTGCCATCTTCTTTGAGTTATAATATAGGTTTGTATATACTTGTCTATAGTTCAGTTACAGTACACAATTTATACTCTTAATGCTATTATCTGTGTTAGGGTTTTCTTAATTAATGTATTGTAACATCAGGAAAGACTTTATTATATCTCAAAATTTGAAGTACGTGTTTTAAACCTTGGAAGCATACAAAGAATAACTATAAAATAGCATACACTGGATGGTGGGAAAGATATGATTTTGAAAGAACAGTAACTACTTCCTCTTTTATATGATGGACTCTATGGATGATGTGCAATTTTGGCAAATCAAAAGAAAGAAGTAAAAGTCTATATATCTTTTTTTTTTTTAGGTATACTGTTTTATTAACATTTAAACCAATGTTATGATCATTGAAATAAAATTATAATAGACAGAGCTTTTAATGTTGAAAGCAAATAATTGTTGAAATAAAATTATAATAGGCAGAGCTTTTAATGGAGCAACATATTGAACACAGCAGATTACATAGACAAAAGCCCTGGAATTGGAAGTAAAACCCACCATTGACTAAACAGAAGTCCTTGGTTGCTGACAGAATCTCTGACTTAAGACAAAGCTGAAGGAATCAGTAATGAAGTCTAGGATCCTTAAACGTGAGCAGATATCGCAGATTCCAAACCTTAGATGGTTTTCCGAAGCAGGGAAAGTCTCTATATCTTAAAGTCTATAAATCATGGTAACCACTAGAAGGTTTCTTAAATAATGATAAAATAAAAGAAATAGCATAATCCAGAATTGGGAGGTGGAGAGAAGAGAGGGATAGCATTTTTGTCTCCTAAATTTCTTATTTTTCATAATGGTAAGTTAATAGATATTGTTGAATTGGCAGTTCCAGTATTTGGCATGCATGTGTTTATATAATTGTTCATATACAGCTGTAATATTTGTAATATTTAAAAATAACAATAAAGTTAAAGTTACTGCCAACAGAAAAGTTAAAACTTTGGATAGTGCAGATTATGTGTATATGTGTGTGTGCTTCTGAACTTTTAATTTTATAGCCTTCTATATGGTTGAAAATATTTAATTATGGCCATGACTTAATAATTTTACTATCCCTGTTATACAGGCAAAGAAACCATCCTATATACAGGCAAAGAAACACTGTTCAGATAATTAACTTGCTACATCTGTATATACTGATATCTGTATATACTGATATGGAAAAAGGACGACAATATCTTTATAAGTAAAATAAAAACATACTACATATAACTGTGTATATTGTGTTCAGCTGTGTCTGACTCTTTGTGACCCCATGGACTGTAGCCCACCAGGCTCCTCTTTCCATGGGATTCTCCAGGCAAGAATACTGGAGGGGGTTGCCATGCCCTGCTCCAGGGGATCTTGCTAGCCCAGGTACTGAACCCAGGTCTCCCACACTGCAGGTGAATTCTTTACCATCTGAGCCACCAGGGAAGCCCAGTTGTGAATATTATGTATTCTAATTGTTTAAGAATAATGAAGATACATATATGTTTCTTTTAATCAATGCATGGGAAATACTCAGAGAGAAACACACCAAACTAATAACAGAGGCTATGTGGGCAATGCTGTTTTTTGTATTCCATCATATTTATTATTTAAATAAATTATTTTCACTGAAACAATTCATTGATTATACGGTAAAATTTTAAGAGTAAAGGAGATTCTAGATAACTTAGTTAACAGTATATCTAACTTAACTTAGTTTACTCTGTGCTTCCAATGTTTAGATTTTCAACTCTGTAGATACAGGAGTGTGCCTTGCTCACTGCTCAGCAGCCAGACCAAGTCAGTCACAAATAATAGAACTCTTTAAATATTTCTGGAATGAATTCATAAATTTAAACAGATTGCTTAATATAGTATGTGATATATAGTAGGCATACAATCTGGAATGAATTCATAAATGCGGATTGCTTAATATGTGGCATAGAATATGTATGCAGTAGATGAAACCTCTTGTTTTGTTAAATAGCCTATATGAACCAATAAAAATAATTAGTTTTCAGCAATTAAAAATCATTCAGATAGCAATGCGAATGATGGCTGATGGAAAACTTTGTTTTTTTCTATTATTTTCCTACGTGTATTTTTAAAATTATCTACTTGTACCCATATTTCATTTTTAAAATAATAGAGCTATTAAAAAGTTAACTTCTGAATCTTTTCACTCAAGATTAAAACAGAACATTCTCATTTGTACCTTTATATTTTTGTCAGTGGCATATACCTGCCTTTCTTTACAGATTATGTTTAATCCAGATTTCTCTAAAATGGATAATACATTGCCTAAAGCTTCTTTATTATCATTCTTCATATCAGCAACCAGCAGCAGAAATCTTTGCTTACTTTTAGGTTTTAGAATTCTGATAAGCAGCTTGGTGCTCCTTTCTTGTAAGTTCTATCTACAATAAAATCCCATTGAGTACAAGAGTATATAATGGCATTTACTTCCTCAATTAATTTCATTGTGACTGTGCTAGAACTTGTGTCAATAAAGTCATTCTGAATGTCTTTAATAGACAAGAAGCCTCAGTCATGATCATAGTGAGGAAAAGGGAGAATTGCACATGTGCTAATTTGATAGTTATGGCTTCCGATGAGTTTCCATTTCCCTCAGGCTTTGGACTAAAGCTGAAAGCAAAAGTAAAATGCGAGATGCCAGAGGTACTTTGCTGCTCTGATTTAGCTTAAATTAAATCAGTTACTGACAGGACTGGCACTGAACAGTATGATAGTAGCCATAACCCAGTAACCTAGAAGAGGAGGTCTGGAAGTCTTCAGGCAGATGAGAGCTTGGTCACTTGTCATGGTGTCTTCCTCTTATATTAATAAAGAGAAACTGATCAGTCTCTCTAAACAGGCAAAGTTATGTTTCTCTTCAAACTCAAAGTACAACCTGACATAGCTCTTTCTCATATTCTGATGTTGGTGAGAGGAAAATTGGAAATGTCTCAAATGGTAAAATTATGATCAGAAAGGAAAAATGTAACCATTTTGCTTTGGTATAAATAAAGTCGTCAATCCAGTAATAGACTGTTGAATGGCTTGTTTAAATGCAAGAATTTAGTATAGCATTCAAGAATTACGATATTATTCTCTTTATTTAACAAGCATAATATGATAGGAAAAATAGCCTCTTGTCTCCATTTTAGAAATGAGGTATAAGTAACATATTATAAATTTGTCCCAGTTCATCGATGTGACAGCTAATAGATGCACATATTGGGAATTTGCTTAGTAGATTATCATTTACTGTCACTTTTTTAATTAGAATGTGATCTTCCATTGTCTTTAATCTATTTGCATCATGATGACAAATTTCTTTCCCTTAAGCAAAATCTTTATTTATCATAAGGCAATTTCACCAAAACTGCTATATACAGGAGGAAACTATAATAGGAATCAATTAGTTTTTGAATTTTCAGACTACTTGGCATCTTGAAAAAACTAATGAAAAATATTTTATTTTTAGTAAAAATGTGACATTTACCTTCTCAAAAAAACTCATATTTTATCTTAAATATGTAATTATTTTGCCCTTAATTTTGTAAGTATGCCATGGAAAATTTGAGTAGACTAAGGCATTGTTGATATATATACAACTGAAACTTAAGTGCAAGTATAATTAAACACTTCCAGTCAGCTCTGATGGCAGGAGTCTTCTGTGTGGTTTTAACTCTGCACATGCACCTCTTTTGCACCTATAAAGAGGCTGTAAAAGTAAAGAGTTCTACTGGTGTAAAGGAGTTATTTTTAGAGGAACTCTGGGTAAATGGGTTATGGAGGAAGGAGATTGGAAAAAAATAGAGTAAAAAGTCGGAATTGCCTTTTGAGGGGAAAAAAAATCCCACAATTTTGACTGGATATGTGGTGACAATCCTTCAGCTTCTATTGGGAGTATAACAGTAAGTGCATATAGATGATGTTTAACTAATGACACTGTTTAAATTATTTCAGAGTGGGCTGTCCATAACATGGTATAATTAGCTAGTACCAACTCCAGAGTAAGAGAAAAGTAAATGCTACTCCATATTAAGAGACATCTTTACCTTTATTTTAGAGACTTGGTATGAAGTAACTATAATTCCAACTGTATTGATACTTAACTTTTATTCTTTGTATTTATTTCGGTTAATCCATACTTAAAAAAAAAAATCTCAGTTCTAAAACTCACTTTCATCCCTTTCATCTCCTAAAGTTTTAGCATCATAGTGTACTATATGAGCACTGCATACCATTGTCTCAATGTCTTTAGGAAAGACACACTGCCTTACCTCCAGAATGCTCCACCCTCAATGACTGTGTTGTTTTCATACATACATGATTATAGCCAAAATTTATTGGACGTATATTGTGCCAACAACCTTTCTAAGTGCTTTGACATACACTAAGTTTATTCCTGACTTCATCCTTAAGAGAGAATCCTATTGTATTTGCCAGCTTATACAGATGAAAGCCTGAGACACAGAGAAATGAAGAAACTTGATGAAAGTAACTTTTCTGGGAACTGGAAATTTTGAAGTTTAAATTCAGGTAGCCTGATTCCAGACTTTATCCTGAATCTTAAACATAGAATTTTGATATTTTGAAATACAAATGCCTCTTGCAAGGATGACCTTTAATGTGGCTTCTAGACATTATTTATGCTTCAGAATGAATGAAGGAAAGAAAATTTTGATGATTATAAATTTGACATTGGAAGAGAGATGGTTCTTGGGAATGAAATATGACGAAGAACTGAGATGCTAGAATCTGGGAAACACAAGACCCTTAGTTGACAATTTGATTAGAAAAATATGTGAAAGTTATCTTATGCTCTTTGTCTGAGAAGTAAGGGGTGGTAGACTCCCTCTTCAGGTGACTAGTTTAATAGCACTTGGCCTACACAGCTGAGAGAACCACCCCCCAAAAAACCCAGATACCTATGAATACATCTGCTTCTTTTCTTTAAGCCTGTTCTTTCATGAAGATAATTTTGTAGTTTGGAAAGATCTGGTTGTAAGAATATTTTTGTGAAAAACTCTGCAAGTAAATAATAAGGCAGCTTGTTACTTTGAGAATTTCTAATAGTGGGGGGCAGGTATTTGAAAACAGTAATGACAGTAATTAAATATAGAGTCGTTATTTTTCTATAGTATATAACTAATAGGAGCTAAGGTCTAGTTCTCTGTATATGAATGAGTGGAAGAATGAATGAATGAATAGATAATGAGAGAGAATGGGAGAACGATGATGGTTTTTTGGAAAAGCAGTCATGTTTGGTATTATCTATTATGAGTAAAACTATTTTAGAAATTGAATTTTTGAAAATTAACTTACATAGAGTTGATTTTATATTCTCAACTAAGTTTTAGTCAATATCAAATATGAAACCTCAGCAGCATTCAATTGATTTGCTGGGTTTAGACAAAAAAGAATCTCATGGAAAATGTTGTGCCTTTGTTAACTCATAGTCGCTGAAAGGATCACTTTTTCAATAAAGCCACATTTTCTTTAATAATATGTATTAGGTTGGCAGTGGAGATTTATATAGTAGAGATGTTAATTATCTAGCATCCTTTTGGGGCCAGTTTTTCTCCTGTATTTAGATATAATAAGGTTTAAATTATTTCAGAAGGATATGCAATGTTTATAATGTCTTTATGGGGAGAGGAGTAAAAATGAACAAGAGTTAAAACTTAGAAAATTCCATCATTCAGAACTGTAAGTTTCCAACTATAAATATGGAATGTTTATGTTATATGTGCAGTACTATCTTCCAACAATACAGCCTGTCTATACTGCTAGGAAGATCTGAGTAGCACATGAAAGATCACTTGGTAATCAATTAAAACTCTTAAAACTGATTTATATACAAGCTGTCAAATAATGCTTAAAATGCAATGCTCTCCTTATCAAAGGCTGCAGAAATGGTATCAGATACCAGGAAAACAGTCAGTTGTGCCTCCTAAATTTAGTTTCAACCTAGGAAAAACATGTTCACTCTATTGAACCAGAAAGTAGAAGCAATTTTGACAAGAAGCTTGAGTTCATACATCTAGTAAACAGGCTGTCTTAGATGAAAAGAAATATATGCTTTACAATATTTGCTAATTTATATGTTTTTGCACAAGATTACTGAAACTACCAATTTGTGTCATTTATATTGTGGTTTTGGCTTTTATCTATCTTTGATAGATAAACTGATTTTTATGGTAATTTTTTACCATAATTCTTTGTCCAATAAAAGTTATAAATGTGTCTTTCAGATGTTAAACCAAGTATACTAGTTTTCAAGGGAACATACATTCTACATGTATTCTCTTGCCTCATGGCTTGTTAGTAAACTATTAGTTCATATGAATTATCAGGCTGAATTATCAGGTAACTGCTGATAATGGACATTGTGACCAAAGGTGGTTTATTAGGTGATGGTGGTTGGGAGGATACTTCAGTTACTCTTTGAATTGTGATAATGTACACATATTTGATTCCTAGAAAATAGTCACCTGAAGAAGCAAGATAATGGGGACATATGATAGACTGAGAAGTTTCAAATTCAGTTACTAATAATATTTAGAGGTACATATATGTTTTCAAAGTGAAGGAACCATGATTCATTTGTTTGAAGTAAGAGTTAGACTTGCTTTAGCTATTCCAACTATGGCCCTGGAGAAGGTTCTTATGTGACTTACTGCCATTTTTAAAAAAGTAACTCACTGTCCAAAACCTTAATCCTACATGGATAAAAGTCCAGATTTTCTACATATCTTAGAACTTTAATATAATTTTAAAACTGTATCTTTCTAATATTTCCAGTTACGTTCATAAATTCCATGCAATTCATATCTATGTCCTTCTCTTCACATCAGTGATTGAGAAATGGTTGGTAAAACTGCAACAGTTGGACAGTCCTGACCTTTTTATCAGCAGTTACAGAATCCTATGGGTCGGATTAGTGAGAGGAGGGAGAAATAGTTGATGTGGGCGAGTATGGAAAAGGTGAATGTGAAAATCTACAGGTATTGGATACCCAGGAAGTTAAGGGAAGATATCAAAGACAGTAATACTTTAAATGTTTTATCCGTGTAAGTTCAATTAATACCTATGTCTATATTGATATCATTCAGAGGCTGAAAAGTATCATGTTTTTGCTGCCCAGAGATTCTGGTATATATGGCATCACATAAAGTTTACTTGGATTGTTGTTTTAAAATAATTAGGATACTGTAAATTACAAAGTTATTTATAAAGTTATATTGATCACTATTCACTGATTAGTGAATAAAACAGCATTTGTACATCTGTGTTCCTGTAAAGTGTGGTTTACACATCTTTGAGTGAAGCGTAACATGGTTTAGGTTGTGGCAAAAAGAAGGATTCACCCAGAAATCAGGCTGAATCTGACTGTTTAAAGCTTTACACAAAAGAAAGTCTAGAGCAGTGACTGTCAAGCCTCACCAGGCATATCAAACTTTGGTAAAAATGTGAACTTCCCAGGGTCCTATGGCCACGAAAACTGGTTCCTTAGTTCTGGTGGGAAAAGACCCCTGCATTTTACAAACACCTCAGGTGGTCTAAGGCAGGTTTCCATTGACCATATTCCATATTTTGAGGTAACCTGACTTCCCTGGTGGCTCAGATAGTAAAGCGTCTGCCTACAATGAGGGAGACCCAGGTTCGATCTCTGGGTCTGGAAGATCCTCTGGAGAAGGAAATGGCAACCCACTCCAGTACTCTTGCCTGGAAAACCCCATGGACGGAGGAGCGTGGTAGGCTATACAGTCCATCGGGTCGCAAAGAGTCGGACACGACTGAGCGACTTCACATTCACTTTTCACTTTCAGTCACTAGTTGGACCTAAAGCCGTAATATTTCATGAGGCATTTGAAAAGTGGAAAGAGGAAAAGAAGGAGTGAGGGAGGCAAGAAAGGATAGAGAATTAAGAAAACAGAAAGAAAAGAAAATCCTTGGAATAGTTGGACTAAAAGGCAAAGGTTATCAGTAGAATCTGAAAGAGCACAAGATACTGTCTCTTCTCGACTTAAAATGTCATTTTTCATATTTTTAAGTATATTTTTACTGAGTGGTGTTTCAGACTTTTAAGGAACATAGCAATAGATCAGAAAAAAGTTAATTCCAACTGCAGAGGATATCATTTGGCTATACCGTTATTTTTTTAAGTGCAGATAAATGGTGAGTAGCATTAAATCTGAACATTGTAGCTTAAATGACAGAATCATGTACTGCTATTGAAATTGCTCTCAGATTTAGAATGAAATAAAAGCAATTCCTTTCAATTAGTAATTCCTCATATTTGATAAAAATGAGTGATTTCCTCAACATAGAAATGACTATATGCCTTTAAAACCAGTTCCACATATCAAAATGCTACTAGAGTGTCCATAAATTTAATGAAAATGGTAAGTAATCTTGAACATTGCCAGATGATGGTATCTAAGATTGCAGATGTATGCTAATTAATTGCTTAAGGAAAATGTTTGGTTTTACTCCCTGGATACCAGAAACCTATAATCTTTTATTGTAAGGAAAAATGAAGGTTCTCTTTAAATCCCTTCCCAGAGCCTATCTTAAGAAGACACTTTCTGTTTTTGAATAGGAAATGGATGAAAAAAATCTGTCTGTAGGAAGCTACATTTATGGGTGGTCAATAACCTAACCTGACCACTTCAGTGGAAACACAGTCTCCTTCATGTGGGAAGAGACCCTCAAACCAGCATGAAAGAAGATGCATTTTTCCACTCATGCTTCCCATTTTTGTACTGGCCTCAGTGGAATTATACCTTCATATAATATTAGGCATTATATAATATATATATATATATGTCAAAAAAGCTCTAATTAATTGTCTCTTTGACTAGTGTTTTTGTTGCTGTTTGCATCAGATGCCTGACAGAGGAAAAATTACAATTTCACTCTGTATCGAGAATTCCAGCAGACAGAGGCATCTGATTCAGATAAATTAAGCACACATTTGAATGAAAGTCTTTTATTCTAGACATGGCTACTTCATTGCTAGCTGTGACGTTCAGCAGTAGATTCAGAGGCCGAGAGAGAGGAAGTGCTGACCAGTACAAATACATTTCAGTTTGTGAAGTATGTTGGATTATCGGAAAGTCTGTTCAGAATGCATTTCCTAAGTTTTAGCAGATATCCTTACTTTTCCATCAAAAATATCTGGTATTTACTATACACATTACCATGTGTCTCTTAAGGCCTCTTATTAAGTTATCTAAATGTATATTTGCCATTGTATTTATCTCATTTGAAATTCAAACTTTTAAATAAATTTATTTATGTATATCAAAACCCCCAAACTATAAATTCCATGAAATTAGGGACCACATCTTTGAAAAAAACCTAATAAAGTACATCTCACCTAGTTGTTGCCTGTTGAAATAATGAATACTTGATTAGGTTGAGACAGCTTGGGAAATTAAAAAGAACTAGAACAACATATAGGCCTAGAGGTTGGTTTTAGATAAAATTCCCTGATGGCATAGATGGCAAAGAATCTGCCTGCGATGTGGGAGAACTGGGTTCAATCCCTGGGTCAGGAAGATCCCCTGGCGAAGGGACTGGCAGCACACTCCAGTGTTCTTGCATGGAGAATCCCGTGGACAGAGGAGCCTGGCGGGCTACAGTGCATGGGATCGCAGAGTCAGAAATGACTGAGCGACTCATACTTTCACTTTAGTGCCTCATTTAGCTCAGTGTTTTCTTTTTAAGACTTTTGTATATATTTTATTGAAGTATAATTGATATACAACATTTTATTAGTCTCAGATATACATTGTTAATGGAGAAGGAAATGGCATCCCACTCTAGTATCCTTGCCTGGGAAATCCCATGCACAGAGGATCCTGGCGGGCTACAGTCTGTGGCATTGCAAAAAAGTTGGACACAACTTAGCGACTGAACAACAATAACAAGTACATCATTAAGAATTCAATATCTGTATATATTGCAAAATGTATATGACAATAAGTCTAGTAAACATCCCTAACCAGAGTTATGCTTTTTTTTTTTTATTGTGATGGAGGCTTGGAAGATGTATTCTCTTAGCAACTCAGATATCAATACAGTATTATTAACTAGAGTCGATATATTGTATCTTACATCCCCATGATGTATTTATTTTTTAACTGGAAGTCTGTGCCTTTTAACTTTTTTCACCCATTTGCCTTACCTCCTCAACTACTTTCCCCACAATGAGCATTTTTTTTTTAAATTAAAGTATAATTGCTTTACAAAGCTGTGTTGATTTCTGCTATACAACATAAATCAGCTGTAAGAATACATATGTCCCCTCCCTCTTGAACCTCTCTCCTACCCTCATCCATGCCTTCAAAGTTGTCACGGAGCACTGGGTTGAGCTCCGTTTTATGCAGCAACTTTTCACTAGCTATCTCTTTTACACATGGTAATGTGTATGTTTCAGTGCTACTCTCTCAATTGCCCTGATCCTCTCCTTCCAAGCTTGGAGTTTTTGTTAGCTTATTTGTTTTTAGACTCCACATATAAGTGAGGTCATTGGCTTTTGTCTTCCTTTGTCTTAGCTCAGAGTTTTCTGATAATTCCAGCAAAAAGGGTAACTGTTTAATTTTGCTCTAACAGTCCAATGAAAGGAGTACTCAGGATGAGAGATTTATCTGGTTCTGAATGTAAGAATGTGTCAAGCTGGAAGATAGTTGAAACTATATAGTTTTTTGAAAGGAACAGAAACCATTTTTATGTTTCTTCTTTCTTCTGTTGGCCCTCAGTGAAAATGGATAGTGTGAAATTAGATGTTTATGCGCTGAGGATATTACACTGAGGAGCCACCAGAGCCAGAAAGATATTGACCATTGTTTTCCTAGGATTTAACAAAATGCCTGGCATATAAGAAGATCTCAGTAAATGCTGCTCAAGTTGAAATACCTCAATCTCAATTAAAAAGCAAGCTGGAGATAGGTCACTGACTTTTGTTCTTCAAAGCCCTGCTGCTGCTAAGTCACTTCAGTCGTGTCCGACTCTGTGCGACCCCAGAGATGGCAGCCCACCAGGCTCCGCCGTCCCTGGGATTCTCCAGGCAAGAACACTGGAGTGGGTTGCCATTTCCTTCTCCAATGCATGAAAGTGAAAAGTGAAAGTGAAGTCGCTCAGTTGTGTCAGACTCTTCACGACCCCATGGACTGCAGCCCACCAGCCTCCTCCGCCCATGGAATTTTCCAGGCAAGAGTACTGGAGTGGGGTGCCATTGCTTTCTCCGTCTTCAGAGCCCTACTAGTAGCTAAACATGTATAAGATACCTGAATCCCAGATAACATGGTATGGTAGAGTCATGTCTGGACCACCATCTTGATAATATATTGATACAAGCTCTCAATTGTTTCAGACCTGCATGTTTGCTGTTAATACATTTCATTTGGTACAAGAATGGTCTTTATAGAGACCACAAGAGCATACATGTCCTGTTGCTTCAGGTGAGGTGTGAAATACCTAATCATTGTCTTGCTTTGGCTGGAAATTTGGGGGACATTAACTAGAAAATGAAATTTTGAAACTTGGGTGACATTAAAATAAAACATAAATGTTTATTATCCATAGAACTTTTTATTTTCAAACAGTCATGGCAGTTAACTGAAATCCATGAGAAATAAATTGCTGAACAGAACCTTTGGCTTATATTTTAATCAAATGAAGACTGTTTGGAAGATCCACCGGGTGAGGCAGCGCCAGCTGCAGCCAGCGGGGCTGGGTAAGGAAACAGGGGACTGTGATCCTGGGGGCAAGGGCATGGGAAGTTGCCTCCCTCTCATGGAAGGCATTCCTCAAGAAAGTCCCCTGGTCTGCATTAAACAGGATGACAGTTTGATTTGACTGACTGGCTAGCTCTTTAGTCTGAATTGAACACGTAGGCAATAGAAGGGTCTTTACTGTGTCTTCAGGGTGGGCCTGTGCTAACGATTGAGCAAATATGATTTAGAATGGAATATGCATGAGTGCTCAGTCACTCAGTCGTGTCCAATTCTTTGAGACCCCATGGACTGTAGCCTTCCAGGCTCATCTGTCCATGAAATTCTCTAGGTACGAATACTGGAGTGGGTTGCCATGTCCTTCTCCAGGTGATCTTCCTGACTCAGGGGTCCAATCTGCAAGTTCTACATTGATACATTGACAGATGGATTCTTTACCACTGACTCACTGCACTATAGTCTGAACTAAAATGAAGCAAAATTTCTAGAATTACAAATGACTTCTGTACTATCTTGGCTATGTTCTCTTTATCTCTGTAGGCAGGCAGGATTTCTGGGAAAATGCCTAAGTGATTACTGGATTTGTCCAATGATGTCTTGACTAAACAAAATTTTGTTTCTTTTTTAAGGGGAATTTATTTTTCTACTTTTGCTATAGAAAAATGTTTTCACTTGGAGATTGTGTGTGTGTGTGTTAGCATGCTGCAGCTTCTTAGTTCCCTGAGGCCAACCAGAGGGTCCAGCATAGGATTCTTCAGTGTTTGGGGTGAGCCCATATGGCTTCAGAGGTAGCAGAATGACTGCTCTTTTATTCCCCCACTGAGGCCCTGCAGCTTGCTTTAAGGATTTTATTGTTTGGCTTTTAGTTGGCTTCTCTAAAAGTAAAGTTTTGAAGTGGGTTTTAAAGCTTATAATCTCACTAAGTATCTAGTTTATTTCTTTGCACAAAGGGCTTTTGGCTGAATAATGTCTGGAAATTTCCTTTATCCTTTGGAAGCTTTGTCTTTGGTTCTTTATCACACAGGGAGACAGAGAGGATATAGGAAAGTAGGTGAAAGAGGAAGTGAACCAGATCGGAGTTTGAGGACATTATGTCAGTTACATCATATTACTATGAAATAACCCAAATCCCGAGGTCAACAGAGCCTGGCACATGAAGGAACTCAACTTGTTAACTGCAAAAATGTATACATTATGGATTTAAAATATTGTAAGCTAAGGAGATGCTTTAAAAAAATTTATCAACATAATGAAAATTAGCATAGTAAAAATAATATTCAAAGGTTTTATTATAAATTATTTAAATGATGGAGTCATGTGTAATTTTAGCTGTTTGTGTTCTCTATTTATATAGAACAAGACAGTATTTAACATCTGTGTTTTGTTTTATTGTGGAGTTTTTGTTCTTAGTAAAAGATAAATACTTACAAATATTGTAAATGTTTTTAAAGTAGTCTTTTATGCATATTAGGATGTCCTGGTCATCTGTGAAAGCCTAGTTTTCTTAAACAGTCATGACCTGGTTTCAGATATAATATTTTCTTACTTCAGCTACATATCCTGTCTCTTGGATTGCAGACTTTGGGCAGTGACTATCTTACGCTATTGGACAATCAAGAGAACCTCCACGGTGTATAGACTGTCAGCTTTTTCACTTTTAAAAGAAGATCCTTGACACGTTTTGGTCTGAGACTTGTTTGATAATGTGGTGGCTCTTTTCTCAGAACATTGTCTTTTGTTGTTGTTTAGTCACTAAGCCGTGACTGACTCTTGCAACCCCATGGACTGTAGCCTGCCAGTATCCTGTGTTCATGGTATTTTCCAGGCAAGAATACTAGAGTGGGTTGACATTTCCTCCTCCAGTGAAACTTCCTGACCCAGGGATTCAACCCATGTTTCCTGTATTGGCAGGCGGGTTCTTTACCACAGAGTCACCAGGAAAGCCAAAATGTCTTTAATGAATAAAATAAAATATTAAAAATTACAAGGAAAACCAATTATATGGAAATACAAAATATCAAAATATTTTTAAATGTAAAGCTTAAGATCATGTGGGCATTCTTATTAACACACTGAATAACAACATCTCAGTTCCGTTCAGTCGCTCAGTCGTGTCTGATTCTTTGCAACCCCATGTATCGCAGCATGCCAGGCCTCCCTGTCCATCATCAACTCCCGGAGTTCACCCAAACTCATGTGTGTCAAGTCGGTGATGCCATCCAGCCATCTCATCCTCTGTCGTCCCCTTCTCCTCCTGCCCCCAATACCTCCCAGCATCAGGGTCTTTTCCAATGAGTCAACTCTTCACATGAGGTGGCCAAAGAATTACAGTTTCAGCCTCAGCATCAGTCCTTCCAGTGAATATCCAGGACTGGTCTTCTTTAGGATGGACTGGTTGGATTTCCTTGCAGTCCAAGGGACTTGCAAGAGTCTTCAACACCACATTTCAAAAGCATCAATTCTTCAGTGCTCAGCTTTATTCACAGTCCAACTCTCACATCCATACATGACCACTGGAAAAACCATAGCCTTGACTAGATGGACTTTTGTTGGCAAAGTAATGTCTCTGCTTTTCAATATGCTATCTAGGTTGGTCATAACTTTTCCTTCCAAGGAGTAAGTGTCTTTTAATTTCATGGCTGCAATCACCATCTTCAGTGATTTTGGAGCCCCCCAAAATAAAGTCTGACACTGTTTCCACTGTTTCTCCATCTATTTCCCATGAAGTGATGGGACCGGATGCCATGATCTTTGTTTTCTGAATGTTGAACTTTAAGCCAACTTTTTTACTCTCCATTTTCACTTTCATCAAGAGGCTTTTTAGCTCCTCTTCACTTCCCGCCATAAGGGTGGTGTCATCTGCATATCTGAGGTTATTGCTATTTCTTCCGGCAATCTTGATTCCAGCTTGTGCTTCATCCAGCCCAGCATTTCTCATGATGTACTCTGCATATAAGTTAAATAAGCGGGGTAACAATATACAGCATTGAGGTACTCCTTTTCCTATTTGGAACCAGTCTGTTGTTCCATGTCCTGTTCTAACTGTTGCTTCCTGACCTGCATATAGGTTTCTCAAGAGGCAGGTCAGGTGGTCTGGTATTCCCATCTCTTTCAGAATTTTCCACAGTTTATTGTGATCCACACAGTCAAAGGCTTTGGCATAGTCAATAAAGCAGAAATAAATGTTTTTTTTTTACTCTCTTGCTTTTTCGATGATCCAGCGGATGTTGGCAATTTGATCTCTGGTTCCTCTGCCTTTTCTAAAACCAGCTTGAACATCTGGAAGTTCACAGTTCACGTATTGCTGAAGCCTGGCTTTCATCTACAAGTGGTCTAATAGCAATCATCATTTCAAAGTTCTGATGAGTATAAATATTAATAATATTTTGGCATATCTGTAATGATTATCATGTGATATGACATTACTGATGCTTTCTATTGATAATAGAATTACAGTACTTGTAATACTGCCGTGGTTTATTGCCTGCATTCAAAATGAAACACAATGCAAAATTGCAATTAGAGGATAGTGATGATAGACATATAATCTTTTTCCTTATTCAAGTTCACAGACTTAAGTTATAAACCCCTGTCATAGAGCAGCAGTAACAGCATGATCTCCACTGTGTAAAAAGGTAAAGTTTTATTACTCAAATGTTTCTAATAAGATGTATATTTTGAGTAATACATTTGCACAGATCTATCCCCATCTCTTGATTATTCCCTTTGTGACTAGTAGAGTGTTTTTGAAAGATAATGAAAGGAGGGAGCAATCTGATTATAAATAAAGAAAATCTAACCCAAGCCCTAAGACAGTGCCCTTTTTAACTAGTGGATTTTGAAGCATTTAAGGCATACGTGCTCTAAGGCAGTGCTCTACAGTCATGGTTAGTAAGTTTAGCAGATCATTGGGTTTTGGTTTTCAAAGACTAAGGAGTATTGGGGAATAAACCATGTCTTCTCAGGTATTCCTGTAGTAGAGCAAAGAGTTTTCACAAGCTTCCACAGTCCCTGTCAGACTTTGCCATCTAGGACATGAGTGCCATAAGAAAAGTGCAAAAGATGTTTGGATACTGCAGGAAAGTGTGATTTGGTTGAGCTGGGTTCTAAACTGAATGTGTGTCCCCCCAAAATTCATGTGTTGGAATCTTAACTCCTAAAGGTGGTGGTGTTAGTAGGTGGGACCTTTGGGAAGTGATTAGGTGAGATGGAGCCTTCATGAGTGGGATAAGTGCCGTTAGAAAAGAAACTCCACAGAGCTTCCCAGCTGCTTCTACCATATAAGGATGCAAAGTCTGTGACCTGGGAGAAAAGCCCTCACCAGCCCTATTGGGTCTGACTTCTGGCCTCAAGAACTATGAGAATGAAATTTCTGTCATTTTTTTATGATCCACAACCTGTGGCACTTTGTTAAAGCAGCCCTAACAATCTGAGACACACCAACAGAAATTCATGAATCCACAACTATTTGTTGCACATATGGCAGTGACTTTCAGCTCCCTCTCACCTCCATTCAAACTTGACTTTCCAGGCAAAATCTGTGTGTGAAATGTTCATTCATAAGATCTGTACTTAAGTCCTGACTCTGCAGTATATGCTGAATATCCTTCACCTTTGGACTATTCATTTATAAAATCTGGTCAGCCTTCTAAAAAGATTTGTTTAAAGCATCAGATGTAATAATGTACACAAAAGCCATTTATTGTAACTTGTGAAACACAATGCAAATATGGGTAATAAGATGATAATAAACATAAACATACTGAACATTGTATTTGCAAATGAAAGCTAATGTAGCAAGACTTTTTATTTATTCAAAACAATTTTAAACAAAAAACATGGCATCACTATTTTTTAATGAGAAAACACTTTGGTTTTAGCCTTTCATAGTCCAAAAATATTCCTAATAATATCCTACATTTTACAGCATTGTATTTTCCATTGGTTTTAAGATATTAAACAGGCTAGGAATACTAGATGTTAGGAAACTTCTTTCTAAAATTATGACAGGAAGTCCAGTATTTTAATTGAATGTTTTATCTAATGGAATGACAGACTTATTTTCATATGATTAGCAAGCAAAAACTCAGACGTGACTTTGTAAATCAAATCTTACTACTCAATATGAAATTAGAAGACACTTACAAAGAATTTAGTGCAGGTCTGTCTGGGATAGATAAGAGGTTTTAAAGTTTAACATGTGCCTGAAAAGCATCTCAAAAAATTCCTGAGAAAAATTTAAAAATGAAGATAGTGATTGATAAATGTGATAATATTCTAAGTATAGTAACAGTGCTGAGGAGCTGAAAAATCAAATTGATTCCCCTGGAAGGCAGGAACATATTAAGAAATGTCAAGTAGGTAGGGGTTCTTGGAGGAAACAAGATTTTTGAACAGTAGGTTATGATGCTTGTGGAAACGGGTAATTTTGACAGCACATTTGTGTTGGTTCTGTATCAGAGCAGGTTAAATCACTTTTACAAAATACCTTTTCCTCTTTGTAACTTAATCACTGACTATTTACATCTCACAGTTTAAATCGTTTGGGGAGCTTCATTTTATTTAAAAATTTAATTCTGATTCATTAAAATAATGTTCAGGTGTTTGCATGTATAAAATTGAAATAGTACCTTTCAATTTAGAACAACTAATGAAAGGACTAAAATTAGACAATAAGTGAAAATTTTTAGTGAGATAGTGTTGATTTAAATTGCCATGAAAGAAATATAGAGCATTGCTAAAAATAGTGTAATTTTAAAAGGTATTATATGATTCCAGAGCTAGGTCAAGAAAACATTAGATAAGCCTGGGGCATCTTGTGTTGCCAGAAAATAAAAAAGTTCTAAAAAAAATAGGGTTTATCCAAAAGACATAGAAGCTAACCTGAAATAGCTCCCAGTGGCTGAAAGTAGACCAACTTAACCACAAAATGAATAGCATAAATAAATATATAAAACAAATGAATAAAACAAAACCTTAAATAAATATCTATAAATCCATACTGACAAAAATACATAAGTAGGTAAATGCATGAATGGGGTTGAAGTGACACCTTTTTCTAGAGAAGAATTTCAGTGAATAAGTGTAGAAAGAATGAATAAGAAAATCACCATTAAACCCCAAATTAATAATTGCTTTATTCAAGATCCACCAGTGAATGCTAAAATTGGTGAGTAAAAGTTTAAACAGAAACTGGATATTTGTATAGTCTCAAAGTATCCTCTCACCAAATGTGAAATTACAAAGCGAAAAAAATAGCATTATGATAGAGAATCCTGCCAGATACTGTACTACGTTAACCAAGTGATCAAGGTTAACAGCATCAGCAGTACAGAATCATATGACATACCTCCACTCCACTCACTGAGAAGGGCATAAAACCTGTCTAATATATCTTTGCTAATAATACAGAAACTGAAACTAATCATGAGAAAACATTAGACAGACCAACTCATGAGTCAGTCATGAGTTTATGAAATAACTGACCATTACTCTTCAAAGGTGTGAAGATCATAAAAGATAAGGAAAGACTGAGAAACCGTCAGAGAAGGGAGGAGGCTAAAGAGACATGACAATTAAATGCAATGTAGGGTTTTGGACTGGATTCTGAAAAAGAAAAATTATGTTAGTGAAACAAATTGGAAAACTTGGATAAATTCTGTACTGTAGGTAATAGTACTCACCCAGATAAATTTTTTACTTTTGACAAATGTTCCATGGTTATATAAGATGTCAACATAAACAGAACTTGAGTGTAGGATATATGGGAACTGCTATTTTTGAAACTCTTCTATTAAGTCTAAAATTATCTCAATATAATTTTTTTAAAAAGCTGTTATAATAAAACTGGCATATACAAGTGTATATGATTAACAGTTATGCAGCAATATATGTCATGCACCATTTTAAATGCTTTACCTTTACTAGCTGGATAATGTTTAACATATTTTAACTGCTATTAACATACCCATTTTAAAAATGGGAAAACTGAGGCAAAGAGGGGATACATTTTTTCCCAGTCATCCGTTTTGATAATGGTGGACTTAGGACTTCAACTCAAGATTGTAACTCTAGAATCTGAACTCTTAAACCACTGTCCAGTGGCCAAGATAAATGACTTACCTATAAAAAAAATACAGCTACTTCAGTGGTGTCACTTTTGTTTTAAGCGCCTTGGGAATTTATTTTAGAGTTTATACCACTTTAAAAAGTTAACCTGTGTATGCTAGCTAATGTTTGTACTTTGAAAATGTCTTTGGTATTTAAAAATTATTTAGGGTCACTAAGCTAGGTAGTTTTAAATAAAAAGTAAGGTGTGGTTTCTTAGTAATGACCCCAGCCATCTTTTGTCTTTTTATGGGTATTATTTTTAAATTTTAAAGAGATTTAATTTTTATCACCTTTCTCTAATAAAATGCATGACATGGATACTGATTTGTAACCGGATTTTTCACTAAACTTATAGCATAAATATAATAGCAATAAATACTAATCTCCGTCACTTGCAATAAGAGAAGCATTTAAATCTATGAATGTTTTAAATTTCATACAATCAAGTATGTGGGTTTGGATATTTGGTGTTTTTTTAAGAAACAATACTGCTATGAAGACCCTTGTATACATACAGATGACCCTTGAATAATGAGGTTAGGGCTGCTGACACCCATACAGTCAAAAATCAAGTATAATATATAGTTAGCCTTCTGTATCGGAGAAGGTGATGGCACCCCTCTCCAGTACTCTTGCCTGGAAAATCCCATACACAGAAGAGCCTGGTGAGCTGCAGTCCATGGTGTCGCGAAGAGTCGGACATGACTGAGCGACTTCACTTTCACTTTTCACTTTCATGCATTGGAGAAGGAAATGGCAACCCACTCCAGTGTTCTTGCCTGGAGAATCCCAGGGACAGGGGAGCCTGGTGGACTGCTGTCTATGGGGTCGCACAGAGTCAGACACGATTGAAGCAACTTTGCAGCAGAAACAGCAGCAGCCCTATGTATATACAGTTTCTCTGGATTCAAAGTTCCAAACCTGTGGATCCAACCAAGCTTAGGTGGTAGAAATGGAAACAAATATGTTTATATGTAGACCATTACAAATTTGTGTTACTCAAGGATCAGCTGTAATTTCTTGGATCATTTTCCATTTATACATTTATTAATTCATCTTTTTTCTCATTCATTCTTTCAAGTATATTTATTTTTACCACTACACTAAAGTCTTTGACTGTGTAGATCATGACAAATTGTGGAAAACTCTTGGAGAGATGGGAATACCAGACTATCTAACCTGTCTCCTGAGAAACCTGTATGCGAGTCAAGGAGCAACAGTTAGAACCCTATATGGAACAACTGATTGGTTCAAGATCGAGAAAGGAGTATGACAGGGCTGTCTGCTGTCACGCTGTTTGTTTAACCTATATGCTGAGCACATCGTGAGAAAAGCCCGGCTGGATGAGTTACAAAACTGAATCAAGAAAGTTGAGTGAGACATCAACAACATTAGATATGTGGAAGATACCACTCTAATGGCAGAAAATGAAGAGGAACTAAAGAGTCTCTTGATGAGGGTGAAGGAGGAGAGTGAAAGAGCCAGGGTTAAGACTAAATATTAAAAAGGAAAACAAAACAAAACTAAGATCATGGCATCAGGCCCCATTCAGTTCAGTTCAATTCAGTTCAGTCGCTCAGTCATGTCCGACTCTGCGACCCCATGAATCGCAGCACGCCAGGCCTCCCTGTCCATCACCAACTCCCGGAGTTTACCCAAACTCACGTCCATCGAGTCAGGGATGCCATCCAGCCATCTCATCCTCTGTCGTCCCCTTCTCCTCCTGCCCCCAATCCCTCCCTGCATCAGGGTCTTTTCCAATGAGTCAACTCTTCGCGTGAGGTGGCCAAAGTATTGAAGTTTCAGCTTCAGCATCAGTCCTTCCAATGAACACCCAGGACTGGTCTCCTTTAGGATGGACTGGTTGGATCTCCTTGCAGTCCAAGGGACTCTCAAGAGTCTTCTCCAACACCACAGTTCAAAAGCATCAATTCTTCGGCGCTCAGCTTTCTTCACAGTCCAACTCTCACATCCATACATGACCACTGGAAAAACCATAGCCTTGACTAGATGGACCTTTGTTGACAAAGTAATATCTCTGCTTTTCAATATGCTATCTAGGTTGGTCACAACTTTCCTTCCAAAGAGTATCTTTTAACTTCATGGCTGCGATCACCATCTGCAGTGATTTTGGAGCCCAAAATAAAGTCTGACACTGTTTCCACTGTTATAGGCCCCATTACTGCATGGCAAATAGAAGGGGAAAAGGTGGAAGTAGTGACAGATTTCCTTTTCTTGGGCTCCAAAATCACTGTGGACGGTGACTGTAGCCATGAAATCAGAAGACAATTGCTTCTTGGCAGGAAAGCAATGACAAATCTAGACAGTGTGTTGAAGAGTGGAGGCATTACACTGTGGAAAAGGTCCATATAGTCAAAGCTATGGTCTTCCCAGTGGTCATGTACAGTTGTGATAGCTGGACCGTAAAGAAGGCAGAACCCCAAAGAATTGATGCCTTTGAACGGTGTTGCTGGAGAAGACTCCTGAATGTCACTTGGATGGCAAGGAGATCAAACCAGTCAATGTAAAGCAAGATCAACCCTAAATATTCACTGTAAGGACTGATGCTGAAGCTGAAGCTCAGTATTTTGATCATCTGATGCAAACAGACGACTCATTGGGAAAATCCCTGATGCAGTGACAGATAGAGGGCAGAAGGAGAAGAGTGTGTCAGAGGATGAGATGGCTGGACGGCATCCCTGATGCAATGAACATGAACTTCGGCAAACTCCAGGAGATGGTGAGGGACAGGGAGGCCTGGTGTGCTGCAGTCCATGGGGTCACAAAGAGTCAGACACAACTGAATGTCTGAACAATAACACTAGTGTCAGACACTATACTTTGTGCTAGAAGTATAGCAGACAAAAAAGAAGTTATCCTCTATACCCTAGCATGTGTGCTAAGTTACTTCCGTCATGCCTGACTGCAACACTATGGACTGTAACCCGCCAGGCTCCTCTGTCCATGGGATCCTCCAGGCAAGAACACTGGAGTCGGTCGCCATGTCCTCCTCCAGGGACATCTTCCTGACCCAGGGATCTAACCTTCATCTCCCTCAGCTCCTGTGTTGCAGGTAGGTTCTTCACAGCTGAGCCACCCAGGAAGCCTATCCTTTACCTTTAAGGATCTCATATTCTTTAGGATAAATGCCTGCAAGTAGAATTTTGAGTCAAAATTCTATGGATATTCCAAAAGTATATGGATATTAACATATTTTGACTGATTTGCCACATTATTGTCTAAAGAAGTTGTGGCAATTTAAAATCAGAAATATCTTAAACAGTCCTGGGAAATTGATTCTCCAATATTTTCTTCTCTGTTTTTTAGATTGAATGATTTCTGTTGATCAATTTTAAAATTCACTGAATTTTCATGATATAATAACTTAGAAATTTTATCTTAGATATTATATTTTTCAGTTCAAAAAGTTCATGTTTTGGACAGTGTCTATTTCCCAGCTGATTTACCTTATTATTCAATTAATACTGAGTATAGTGTCTTTAAATCCTTGAGCAGAGTTATAATAGCAGTTTAAAATCCTCATCTATTCAATTTTACCCTGCAGTACTTCCAAATCAGTCTTCATTAGTTGCCTCTTTATTGAGTATAGATCACATTTTCCTATTCTTTTAATATAATTTGGATTATATCAATGAACATCATGAATGGCATATTGTAGACTCCTGATTTTGTTATGTTCTTCCAAAGATATGCATACCTTTGCAGATGTTGTCCAGTGTCTTCAGATAGTTTTGTGTGGTTTTAATTGCCAGAATTTATAGTTGTCACATTTGAGATAGTTATTCCAATAAGAGCCACGTGGCCATGGCCAGAAGCATAATTTCCATGTAAACTGGTTCTTGAAAGCATTTTTCAGATGTATTTTAAAATGCTTTGAACTTTAGAATAGTATTTTGCAGACAGACCATCACTGCATAGATAGATTCTCTAGACTTTGTTTAAATTTAATTACTTTGTGCCCATAGTCTATAACTAAATATGATTTTTTCTTTCTAATTTTTAAACCTATTAATGTGTTTAATAATCCAAAGAGGTTTTCTTTCTCATGAAATTAGATCAATATTAAAAAATGATAACGTTTCATTGCCTTTACAAAGAATTCCTGCTCTGTAGTTGACAAGAATTTTCTAGGGGAGATAGAATTATAAATAGATTTTTTAAAAATTAAAAATAAGGCAGAAAAATCAGACAGAAGAAATCAACTTCGATTTATGACTTTTTTTTCCTTGAACCCAATTTCTATTTCTGGGCATGCTAAAACCACCTGTCCTAATCTTAAAGTTTTACCCTTATGTGCTATTTGTAATGCAGCATGTTAGAATATAGATTGTTTCAGATTTATGGCCTGCCCTACATCTGTTCATAGTGATCTTCAGGTAAAAAATAGAAATATAGTACTTTCTGTACTGTCTACTAATATATTGTTAACAGTGAACGATAGGAAGTCTGATTTAGGTTACTTAATAAGGAATGACTAACTTTGCCATGAGCTGAAATTTTTATACCCACATATACCCATAATACACAGAGGAAACTGAAAGGAAGTTTCCTGCATATATATGTACACACATACATACATACATAAGACCCTACATTCTATCTGTACACTTATTTTTATCTCATATAAATTAAAATCAGATCAACACATATATAATCTACCAATGCAATAAAAGTCAGCTGAACTGTCACAGTGTTCAAGGAATCTGAAGATCAGCCCTATGGAATCTAGCAAATATTAATGTTTTACTGTGAAATTATGTTATGCCTTTTCCGCTGACCTCAATTTTATTCTTAAAACTGGTTTTTAAAATCAACTCCCCACACAATGCAGAACAATATTCATATCCTGTATTCTGTTATTTTTTCATAAATATATTATATCTGTCCAGCTCATTTGAAGCACTTTATTTAAAGGAAAGTAAAAGTATTTGTATTAGGTATAGTATGTGATTGAGAAGTGAAAGAATGCATTTATTTTCACTGCTATATTATAGTTTGAAAGTAAAGGAAATATTTTAAGGTATATTGCAAAGCTAAAATATTTAACATGATAAATGCTATATGGTCAGCCTAGAAATAGATCCTGTTACATGTAAGAATCTGATATATGTGTCATATTAAATACATGATAAATAGGAATTTTAAATCATTAATAAAAGAAAGGTCATTCAATAAGTGATTAAGGGATAATTATCTAAAGGAAATAAAATGTATGTCACCCATTGTCAATTCACTAAATATTCAGTTAAACACTTGAATATTTTTAAAATGTTAAAAATCAAAACTCAGGAAACAGAGAAAACACAGGGAAGAAATAAACTGCAGAGAAAAATTTAATTTTTTGAGATATAACTTTTAGCAAATATTAAAAAATACATATCTTAATTACCAAAGCATTCAGATATTGAAATATATTAAATTTCAGAAGATAAATGGACAAAGACATTATATAATCACTACTAAAAATGTAATTAATTAATCTATAAGAAAAATTCAACCCTTCTATATTTAAAGACCTGTACATTGAAATAACATTAAAGATCTATTTCCAGTCCCCAAATCAGTAACTGTTACATAATAATAATAACATCATATAGTAAATGGTATACTGTGATTGGTAAAACATTTTTTAGAGAGTAATTGGAAATTTGTACCAGAAATCATATACATAATAACCTTACTTATTATTATTTCCTTTCAAAGAATGCATTAATAGGAAAGAATCCAAAATATGAAAAAAATATACTGTATGGATTTTTTTTTTCCAATGTTACTTAAGACAGAAGTATTTCATATCACCTAGAGGCCATAGCTCAGACAGTAAAGAATCTGCCAGCAATGTAGGAGACCCAGGTTGGATCCCTGGGTCTGGAAGGTCCTCTGGAGAAGGGAATGGCATCCACTCCAGTATTCTTGCCTAGAGAATTCCATGGACAGAGGAACCTTGCAGGGTACAGTTCATGAGGTCATAAAGAGTTGGACACGACTGAGTGACTAACGCTTTCACTTTCACTAGAAGCCATCAATAGTGAATTATTCAGGTTAAGTTATGGTACATCCACATAGGCTTCTATGCAGCCATTACAAATAGTGGTCACTAAACCCTGTAAGGTCATGGCCTCTTGTTTATTATATAATGCAAAATGAAATATCAGCATATAAAATGATAAAAACAGAATTATTATATCAATGTAAAAGAAGGACACTTAAAAATAAAATGAAAGTAAATACCTCCAAACTGTGAAATTATGTGCATTATGGAGACACCATGAGTAATTTTTTACTCCCTTCTTCTACTGCTCAAATTTACTCTTATTTGAATATTACTCTTTAACTACGAAAACAACAGCTAAGTATACAGTTTTAAAAATTTGCATCTTAGTACCAGATATACCCTAATGTGTATTCTACATTTTTAATAGTTTCATCAGTTTTACCAATTATTATTTGTCTTTCCTTATGAGGACAAAGGAGCGTCACTGATAGCTCAGTTGGTAAAGAATCTGTCTGCAGAATGGGAGCCTTGAGTTCAATCACTGGCTTGTGAAGATTTCCCTGGAGAAGGGCAAGGCTACCCACTCCAGTATCCTGGTTTGGGAAATTCCATGGACTGTATAGTCCACAGGGTCGCAAAGAGTCAGACACGATTGAGTGATCTTCACTTTCGTGTTTACCTTCACTTTCATGAGGACAAAGAGTATTCAACAGGAGGCAAGTGCAGACAACCCTCTGGTTCTCAAGATTTCCATAGCACATAAATTATAAACAGCCATTCCTTTCTCCAGGGGATCTTCCCAACCCAGGGATCAAACCTGAGTCTCCTGCTAAAGGCAGAGTCTTTACCATCTGAGCCACCAGGGAAGCCTCCTTAAACTGTACATAGAGCAAAAATATTTTAGAAGCAAAAATAATTTTAATAATTCATTTTACCAGTAAAATCTAAAATATGGATGAGTCTAAAGATCAAAATGACAGACAAAATTCTTCAGCTATATAAATATAGACTTGGTGTCTCAACTCAGGAAATTCCTGGATAAAAAGTCGCGTCCTGCCTTCACAGTAAGTGAAGTAATATGTGCGTGACCAGAGACAATTCAAACTAATAAAAATACCCGTCAACCCCCTGCATGCTTTTGCAATCATGCCATGTTTATGATTCTCCTCATACTGCAAAATAGACTAAACATAGAAGAATTCAAGGAAAAATGTATTTTTAAAAATAAGGCTCTCTTATCTGATTAGATTTCACAGTTTTTCAGAGACAAATGTTTTTATACTTCTTTGTCACCAGAATAAGTCTTGAGATATTAGCCATCCAGTGTGTATATCAAAAGTTGAATAGTCAAAATTCATCATTACCATTTATTTCTTAAGGTATAGATTCTTCATCTCATTTCGGGCAAAATGCATTTCTTCATAATCTTTAAACAATATTGTTTTGGAAAGATTGAAGACACCATCCAAGAGTGGGAATATATACTTTTCTGATTCTCAGGACTTGATCACATTTAAGAAACTTTAATTGGGGGGACTCTAGTTTCGTTTCTTAGATCACAGTAGCTTTGGAAGCCTAAAGAGTTCAAAATTCACATCTCATACATATTTTCTCAATTTTGTTTCCTTATCTTCTTTCACCACTGGAGCTAAATGCTGACTGTAAAGTCAGAATCCAGTCAAAATGTGGACTTAACATGTTTAGTAATCATGATAAAATTATTTGGTAAATTTTGTCTAAAATATCAAATATTGTATATTTAGAGCTGGAACAAGTCATGAAAATTGTCACCTAGTTAACATTCTCCACCTCACTAAAATTTTGAAAGCTTTAAGTGACTTACTGAAGGACCGTAGCTAATTAGAGGCAATGTTCTGACAGAAAACCCATATCGCTCAACTCCTGTTCAGTGCTCTATGCAATACTTTATGTTGCTACTGAGGACAATTTTAATTCTAATTTTCCATGGTTAGATTTAAAGCACAATCATTTTCAAAATATACTAGGGAAACATATATTTTTTTTTATTTCTAAAGATAACCAGCTCCAAAGTAGATTTTCCCATTTTATCTTATTTTAATAACTATTTTTAAATTATTAATCTGCTTTTATAAAAATGTCACTCTGAAGATTCAAAACAAAAATAACATTGCAGAAACACTTTGACCGCTACTGTCATCACCAAAATATGCATTCTTTTCAATGAAGTAATTTATAAACTTTAGTTAGAACTTTCTAAGTGATTTTTTAACTGATCTAAGTATATCTCACTCCTTAAGGTAATGCAGATATTTAGCATCAGTAGAAAATATTTACTGCCAGTGACAGTGGAACATGTTGGTGTATGTGATCGGCATACACGAGGCAGGGAATAAAATCTTTGTGATTCACAATACCCTCTTTATTCTATTCCCAGGACTCTCAATTATCAGCATATCTGAACCTCCCAGTCCGATAATAATTGATTTAATAATAGCTATCCTAAAGCAAAATAAGATACTGAAGTGCTTCTTAATATCACAGATAAACTAAATAGTGTTGAACATATTTTTGTGTTATGCTCATTTCAATATAGGCTAATCTTTTAAATATATAGTGAATGTATATTATACTATGCAATTTTATGAATATGATTCCTCAGAACTTCTAAAATAGTAGATAGCAGAAAGTTTTTATGAAGTGTGTTTTTCTCTACATTATATTACTACATGGTTTTTTTTTTTCAGGTATTGAAGAGGGCATTGTGATTTTGAGGAGTATTTCAACCCTGCAATGTCCCAATTAAAACCAAGACTCAGAAGTCAGCCCTCCTTTCAATACCTCATTTGTCATTTGTGCATGGATTATTGACAGCAAATCATTTACAAGACATGCACAAAGACAGGGTTGTCATGAGTTAGTTGTTAATCAACTGCTCTGGCTGGAAACTTCCTCTGATTAGGGCAGAATACTACATTTCACAACAGCTATAGAAATATTTTGTTTGTATTCACTATTTGCATGTAGAATCATTTTGAAACTAAAATTGAAGGCTTCTAATTTTGTGCAGAATGACAGCTATGTATTTCCATAAATGTCTGAGCATTTTGATATGAAACTGTTATTTCTCATCCGAAGTCATAATTGTTCAGTGTGAAAGTAGGACATGGGGATGAATAATAATAATAATTTGCTTTTCTGAGATCATGGCAATAATAAGCATAATTTTCAGAGCTGCATATAAGCAAAAGGAGCTTTGACTATAGGCAGTATGACAAGATGGTTATTGAGGGGAGGCTTGTGAATTGCTGACAGGTGAGTTACCCATCTTTGAGGCCATCTTGCTTCTCTGTCCTTTTTTCTATGTAACTGCAGTCTCTAGCCAGCTACCTGCCACTGCTTTACTGGAGACTGCGACAAAGCAAGCAAAATAGAGCCAGAGTAGGAATCCCAAAGGGGTAATATAATACGTTTTATTATAAAGCTTGATGGTATGACCATTTAGTTGTGACATGCCAATTTTTTAAGCAATCTGTTTCTATTTAGAAGGATCCATTTCTCTGGGTTGTCAAGGATCCATTTCTCTGGGTTGTCAAGAAGTAAAAAGATTCTTTTTTGTTGTTGTTAAATGATGTTTTAAATCCTGCCAATTTTATGTTTAAAAAAGGTAGCTAAGATGGTTGAGACTGAAAGACAGTGAAACATGAAAAGGAATAAAAGAACCCAGCAAACATAAGGTCTGGCAACAGCCATGATAGTTGTTTGGCTGCCAGTAGCAGTAATAAGGACTAGTTGTACTGGTTGAGAAAGCTGTTTAATTCAGAAGCATCCAACAAAATACACACCCTTTGAAAGAGATATGGTATATAAATTTACACTTTGAAAAGCACCATCACTAACTCCAATTCTGAATGACTCAAAAAAAAAAAATTTTGAATTCTTCAATCTCATAGAGATAAGAAAGAGCATGTCGAATTGCAGAAATCAGGAGAGATTTTGCCAAAAATAAAATGTTCATTGTTTTTGTGTATGTGTACATGAGCATGTGTCTGTATGGGTTTAAGTAAAATTGTATGAGTTTATTTGGGCTCGGTATCATTTTTCTGGTGACGAAGTAATCATTTTCAGTTACTCCACTTAGCTATAACGTCTATAGAGTAGAAATCTGCAACCAAGCTGTCCCCTTTAGCATTCTGTGTTAACCTGGACTGTGAGAGGAAATTCCCTTTTAAAAGTGATAGTATTACCATTCACACAGGAAACTGTCTTTCATGTGTTCAGACCCCAAAACTGACCCTCATTCCTGGGACCTAGCCTTTAGATTTTCAGAGAATGGTGAGAGGTTTGTTCAGAACCACCCACACATGCTTGTCTGTTTCTTGAGTGATCAACAGAATGCATTGTGAAAAGGCTGTCTGGATCAGAGATGGAGCCTGTGCCTTGGATACAGAGATGTGAGATGCTCCTCAGTGCAAAATCTCACTGACGTTTATGGATATTGCATTAGCATCGTGCACAAAATGTTCAACTGTCTTACTCTTGAACCCTTCTCCCTGACCCCAGACAAATGCTTTCTGGAGATATAAATGTGTGAAAGGTGGTCATCTATATAAACCTGAAGAAATACACAGAGATAGCATTGGAGGAAAATTGTTATTGCACTCTGATCTTGAAAGAAAATTGATTTATTATTATGAAATAACAAAGTACTCTTAAGGCTAAAACCTTTTTTGCCCTATTTCAACCTGACGAAAAGGTTTACTTTCAAGTTATAAACCCATCCAAAGTGTGGCCTCTAATGGAAAATCTGAGAGCTCCTTCACATGGCAGTAGGAACCCCTGCACAAATAAAAGACTTCATTAAAATATGGTCAGATTCTGTGTTCTGCAGCAATTTTCAGCTACAGATAGAAAAGGAATTGGTTGCACCTGTAATGAGAGTTAAATTAAATAACCTTGGGAAAAAATTATAAGGAAATTAAATATTGAATCCTTCATCATTGAGTATTTATTTTGAAGTGGATAATGTATAGACTGGAGAAGAGAAGAGTGGAGATAGGCAGGCATGGCCTCTTTTCTGTTTATTTTCTCCTGCTCAGGACCTATTCTCCTACCAGAGCTTCACCTCCAAGTCTAGTTCTGTGAAAAAACAGGGTGATAAAGGACCACTTGTTCCACATAACACATAGATGTTTGAAAAGTTGATAGGTGATGTCAATAAAGCACTGTAAGCTTTATGGACACAGTAGTAATATTGTACAGTCTTTGTTCTTTGAGCTGTTGATCAGATGCAATGGCCTAAATAACCAAAAGTAGCAAATGCATTTGTTGATCTCTCGTTTCCCAGCTTGGAGCATTGTAGGCTAATAATATCTCCCAGGATTCTCTTTAACCTGAAGTGGTATTTTGTTGGATGTTCAAGTTATCTGAATAATCTGAAAAATCATTTAAAATATTTATAGAGAAAAAGCCTTTCAAATCCCTGCAGAATATTGCATTTGGTCAAAGCACAGCCCTAAAATAATTTCTCTTTTTTCTGTACATGATATCTTTGCCTAGTACATCCCTCTTCCACTAATGCCTAGTTTGACTTTACCTTTTCCAACAAAATTCCCAAATCCAATTTTTTCTAGCTGAAAAATCCACAAATGTTTAACAGCAGGAGTGATTTACTCCTGGCCAACATTCATGGCCATTTTCCAATTCCCCAGCACAATCCCAAAATTTACCAGGACAGTGACTGTGAGTGGCCCCCACTGAGGGATCCTGGGGACTCTTCTGAAATCCAACATATTCAAATTTAGAAAGGTTGGTCCTTTCCAATACCCAGTGTTCCACTGAAATCTAATTATACTATCCCTAAATAAACCCTCCAGCTCTGTCCTAATCAAGTCACAATAATGCCCATCATGCAGAAAAGACCAAATTGCTTCTAGCACACTGCCTCACACCTAGCAGTGAGTAATAAATACTTGATGAATGAATATGCAGGAAAGTGCACTAAATAGCAGAATATTCTACAGCCAAGGTCATAGCAATTACGTTTTGGAAGCAGGCTTCATGGGGAAGTAAGTCACCTGCATCAGTGTTCTACTGAATCACATAGATGAAATGGTTTTGTTTATCACGGAAACTTGATACGTGAGAGATATTATTTATTTTCACTTTATCAGTATTTACTTATTTTAAATAGGGGTTTCCCTGGTGGCTCAGATGGTAAAGAATCTGCATGGAATGCAGGAGATTCGGGTATGATCCCTGGATTGGGAAGATCCCCGCGAGGAGGAAATGGCAACCCACTCCAGTATTCTTGCCTGGAAAAATCCCATGGACAGAGGAACCTAGCGAGCTACAGTCCAGGGGTTCACAAAGAGTCGGACATGACTGAGCGATTAACACTACTTTAAATATATTTTACAACAGAGTTTTATACACAAATTTAAATATATTTCTTTGCTTGCCTTATTTTTATGTATTTTCATTTTTAGTTACCATTGTTTCATTGCTTGGACCTGTGAATACAGGCTACTTTATAAGTTTCTATAACATGGTCTCCAACAGTTCCTGCCATCTCTGCTTTCATTTTATGCAGCTTCTGTTTTCAGATATGATGCATTCTTTCTAAATGTGGGTTGGCCAGATGAAGGTTGAGAGGAACAAAACAGTATTAAAATTTTCCTGTACATGTTTCGTACACATCGTTTTCTTTCTACCTTCCGAAGAGCACTGTTAAGTAACTAATTGTAGCCCCAGTTTACAGATGAGAAAAATGAGTTTCAAAAAGTGTATAACTTCCCACTGTCAGCACTGTATTCAGAACTTTGAAAAGACAAAGCAAAAAAAGAAAATGACAGTTAAGAAATGAGAAATCAGTAATAGCATCTATTGATTGGAACACTTCCTATGATTTCCACATTGCTATACTATTGTGGGGTTCCTGCCCAGGTCTGTATCCCAGTTATGGCTCAGGAACCACGGGGCAGGGAAATGTGAGGTGACTCAGTGGGTGACTGCAGCAGCTAGAGGGGGAGGGTAGTGAAGAGTGCCAAACACTCACTGCCATAGCAGGCAGGGAGGTCTTAGGCTGCCTCAGAAGAAATATTGTTCTTGACAGCCTTAACAGTAGGTGGCGATCTTGTACTGCCTTGTAAATTTGGGGAAGCCCCTCCCCCCGCCTTTTTTTAAATATCTGAACTGAATCTATATTAAGTCAGTTCAGTTTAGTTCAGTCACTCAGTCGTGTCCGACTCTTTGCAACCCCGTGAATCACAGCACACCAGGCCTCCCTGTCCATCACCAACTCCTGGAGTTCACTCAAACTCATGTCCATCAAGTTGATGATGCCATCCAGCCATCTCATCCTCTGTCGTCCCCTTCTCCTCCTGCCCCCAATCCCTCCCAGCATCAGGGTCTTTTCCAATGAGTCAACTCTTCGCATGAGGTGGCCAAAGTATTGGAGTTTCAGCTTCAGCATCAGTCCTCCCAATGAACACCCAGGACTGATCGCCTTTAGGATGGACTGGTTGGATCTCCTTGCAGTCCAAGGGACTCTCAAGAGTCTTCTCCAACACCACAGTTCAAAAGCATCAATTCTTCGGTGCTCAGCCTTCTTCACAGTCCAACTCTCACATCCATAGATGACCACTGGAAAAACCATAGCCTTGACTAGATGGACTTTAGTTGGCAAGGTAATATCTCTGCTTTTCAATATCCTATCTAGGTTGGTCATAACTTTCCTTTCAAGGAGTAAGTGTCTTTTAATTTCATGGCTGCCATCACCATCTGCAGTAATTTTGGTGCCCCCAAAAATAATGTCTGACACTGTTTCCACTGTTTCCCTATCTATTTGCCATGAAGTGATGGGACCAGATGCCATGATCTTCATTTTCTGAATGTTGAGCTTTAAGCCAACTTTTTCACTCTCCACTTTCACTTTCATCAAGAGGCTTTTTAGTTCCTCTTCACTTTCTGCCATAAGGGTGGTGTCATCTGCATATCTGAGGTTATTGATATTTCTCCCTGCAATCTTAATTCCAGCTTGTGCTTCTTCCAGCCCAGTGTTTCTCATGATGTACTCTGCATATAATTTAAATAAGCAGGGTGACAATATACAGCCTTGACGTACTCCTTTTCCTATTTGGAACCAGTCTGTTGTTCCATGTCCAGTTCTAACTGTTGCTTCCTGACCTGCATACAGGTTTCTCAAGAGGCAGATCAGGTGGTCTGGTATTCCCATGTCTTTCAGAATTTTCCACAGTTTATTGTGATCCACACAGTCAAAGGCTTTGGCATAGTCAAGAAAGCAGAAATAGATATTTTTCTGGAACTCTCTTGCTTTTTCGATGATCCAGCAGATGTTGGCAATTTGATCTCTGGTTCCTCTGCCTTTTCTAAAACCAGCTTGAATATCTGGAAGTTCATGGTTCACATACTACTGAACTCTGGCTTGGAGAATTTTGAGCATTACTTTACTAGCGTGTGAGATGAGTGCAGTTGTGTGGTAGTTTGAGCATTCTTTGGCATTGCCTTTCTTTGGGGTTGGAATGAAAACTGGCCTTACCAGTCCTGTGGCCACTGCTGAGTTTTCCCAATTTGCTGGCATATTGAGTGCCGCACTTACAGCATCATCTTTCAGGATTTGAAAGAGCTCAACTGGAATTCCATCACCTCCAGTAGCTTTCGAATCTATATTACAGCTGTGTAATTCCTTGTCCCCTGCCTCTTGTATACCTGCTAGTTACACTAATGCTTAACCCAGACTGAGATTCAGAACAACAGTTATCTCCCATCCACAACTCTCTGAGAAATCAGACCCTAAAATCCAAGTCCTTTGGTTCTTCACGTAGATGTCTCCCAGCACCTCAAAGTCACATGTCCTAAATGGAATGTATTTCCAACTCAAGCTGTTATCTATCTGTTCTGACTTTTCTCATTAGAGATACCCCCATCCACCTAGTCATCCAAGCCATTAACTTGGGTATAAGCATTATGGGCAATGACATGGTGGTTAACAGCTATAAAGCATATGGGTACTGAGGTCAATTGTCATGATTTGGAATTTGGCTCTCAAACTAACAGTGTGACTCTTTAAATCTCAGTTTTTCCATCTCCAATATGGATGTAACAGTCATACCATACTTAGTTTTATTGTGCTAGTCGCGCACAAGAGTCGGACATGACTAAAGCGACTTAGCAGCAGCAGCTTAACATAGAGAAAGACCTATATAAGCACCAGCAGAAATTAATTTTGATGGTGACCATGATGATTAATGATGATCTTTGACTCTTTTCTCACTCATCCTCATGAAAGGTTATTACCAAATCCTGAAAATTCTAAGTATTTTCAGATCTTCACCTTTTGTTTATTATTTTACCTTAGTCCTTGATCTTTTTTGGTGTAAGCATTATTGTATGGGCTCCTAACGTGTTTCTTTACTCTTGATTAAACCAGCTCTGTTTGTCCTTCATGTTGCCCCTGAAACATAAATATGAGTTTGTTTTCCTCTGCTTAAAATTCTGTAGTAGCTTGCCTATTGTTTATAAATCCCAAACTCCTTCTCATGTCATAGAAGGTCTTTCATGATATGAGCTCTGAATATTTATCCAACAACATCCTTGGCCTCCTGCCGCTTCCATGCTTTATCCTTGTTCATTCAGGGTTTTGAATGAAAAGGAACCAAAGTCATTTCCCCTTTTCACACCCTTACTTATACCCTTACTCCTGCGTGAAACATCTTGTCAATGTATCCAACTTTCAAATTCCTATTCACTGTTTAAAATCCCATGAAGCACCTCCATGTCCTCTTTCCTACCATTCCCAAACCAGTTGCTTTCTCTCTTATGACACAATGGATTTGGTATCGAGTTCCATTATATCACTATCACAGGGTTTGCAGTAATAATAATGCAACAGTAAGATGATTATCATTATATAGTTAGTCTGGTCCCACCGGATGCCTACATCCAGCGCACCATTCTACAGGAAACTGGTCAGAAGCCTGGGGAACTTGTGGAGCATGGTGGCTTACCAAGAGGTAAAAGGAAAGCATGCAAGTTCGTCGCTAGACACAATTCATCTCAGACGCTCAAGTTTATAAGAATGGAATAGTCCTTGATAGCTGGCAACTTTTCCAACCACCTGGGGTTAGGGAAGGAATCTCCAAGTCATTCATTGTCCTGAAAGATTTTTTAAATTGACTCTCATTCTTCTTTGATGTTCATTAAAGATACACTCTAATAGAAATTTCAGAGTCACACAATGTATTAGCTTTTCATTCAGTTCCGTTCAGTTGCTCAGTCGTGTCCGACTCTTTGCGACCCCATGAACCGCAGCACACCAGGCCTCCCTGTCATTGCTGCCATACAAATTGCCACAGACTCAGTGGCTTAAGACAGCATACACTTTTTATCTTATAATCAAGCAATTAGAAAGTCAGACACAAGTCTCCCTGGGCTAAAATCAGGTGTCAGCAGGACTGTGTTTGTAATTGCAGGATCTATGGTAAGATCTAATTCCTTGTTTTCTCAGGTTGTTGGCAGATTTCAATTTCTTGCAGTGGCAGGGCTGGATTCATTATGAACTACTGATTTTAGATTAGGTTTGTCTGTATATCACATCTGCAAAGTTCCTTTTGCCATGGAAGGCAGTATATTCACATGTTCTTAGGATTAGGGCATAGTCATCTTTGGGGAGCATTATTCTGCCCACATACACAGAACAGAACCCAATAATTACTGTCAGGCTGGTTTGTCTGAGAACTAGAAAATTTTATGGTGTGTAGCCTTAAAGTATCTTTGGTTCTGGAAAACAAGATATTTCCTTTAAATCAAGTCTTCTGTATACCCTGTTGTAAAGTATCTGAAAGGAATAGATAGGTTTGCGTCTCCAGTGTAACAAATTTTGGAGGTGGCTTTTGTGAATTCCCCATGCCCTTGGAAAGCATTTTATTTCACTAGTATTTAGGACCTTAGTTGGCGTGTGGATCAAAGCTGGAATATGCGCTATTGGTAATTCTCTGACATTACCTCTGCTTTCCATTCTTGTTTCCATTCCAACCTCAGAATGTAGTTCCCATTCACCAAATGGACATTGATGTATATCATTATAAGGTGCTTCTCAGCCCTGAAGTCTCCAGTTCTTTCAATCTAGTGTTCTTATCTAGCATCACTCCCACCTTTTCTCACTTAATCATAATCTTCCTCAGCTAGAGAACTTGACTTCAATTCTCATTTCACTCAAATAAATACTTCATTCCTTGTCACACACCTTTTTACCTTTCCTTGAACTGGACTGTCATCTGGTGTTCCCAACCTGCCTTGGTCCTACTAGGAAATACAGCCTGTCAAATTTTTGCCGTAAACTATTCCTATGTCTTACCGAATGTTGTTTCCAGAGTCCCTGAAGATCTTATTTGTTAGAAATAATGTTCTGTTACTCACAAGAAAGTACCTTACTTGCCTTTTCCATCTAGCTACTCTTTGAAAATCTCTATTCTATTGAACCCATGATTTTTCACTTTTCTGTTTTACATATTTTTAAACTCTTACGATCTTTCTGGACTTTTTTGTTTTGCCTCATAATAAGATTCCCCAAGATTCAGCCCCACTCTTTCCCCTTCTGGCAATCCGAATAGAGATCATCACTCATGTAGCACCTTGATGCCTTGTAGTAAAATCTTTAAGAACCTACTATTTTCCTAAATAACTACTGTGTTAAATTCAGAGTGTGAGATTTAGTATTTTCCCTCAAAGAGTACTTTTCCATATCATTGCTACTCTTTTCAATTCCTACTAATATAATCATTAAATAAACACACTAGCTGAGGCCCACTGTGGCTCTGTAGAACCTAGAAATTAAGATATAAATATGAAGATCCAAGATTGGATAAATTGTTAAGCTACTAAGTATTGTCTAAATATAGTCTCAGTCACCAATAGGCCTGGTTCATCCTTATAAAGAGATTTTACTTTTAGAGTGTGCCCCTTAAATCCAGTGAGAATTTACATTTTGATCTCATTATGTCTAGGTTATGTATACTGTCATACTGATAACCTTATTTGAATGTAAAACGAGTAGAATGTTTTTGTTCTAACTAGTGAAAGGCAAGATAAACAATAAATATCTTAACAAGAGTCTTGTTCACTGAACTGTAAAAAATTTAAGGATTCAGTTCTACAAGGAAGCCATAGATTTCTTCTCTCCATACCATGAACATCTATCACTCATGTTACAAATCAATATCAATAAAATAGTAGGGTGTTCTCACTCCTTTTAGGCTGCACGAGTCATTTCAATCAATCATATTGTAAATGCCATGGTGTACTGTAAAACGTTAATATTTGGGAAAAAAGAAGTTAAAAGTCACACATAAGAGAAATGCATATTGAGATTATACTGGAATTGCCATAATTTTAAAGAGAAAATATATCTAATGAAAGGTTTTGTCTTAAAAATTAGCTTCTACTGATATTTTGTTGTTATTGGTTAGTCACTAAGTCATGTCTAACTCTTTACAGCCCCATGGACTGCAGCCATCAAGCTCCTCGGTCCATGAGATTTCCCATGCAAGAATACTGGAGTGGGTTAACAGTTCCTTCTCGAAGGGATCTTCCTAATCCAGGGACTAAACTTGCATCTCCTGCATTGCAGGCAAATTCTTTACCACTGAGCCTGAGTAGGGAAGTCCTTTACTGACATAAATGATCATTTTTCTGCTAAATGTCCCCTTATTATATGTAACAATTTTAGATTTTACTAAAAGATATAAAGTATCAAGATCTTTATTTGTAAGTTAGCCTGTATTTTTTAAGTCCAATATTTTTCCATATTTTAATCATTTAGAGGATTTTATTTTTATAGCTGTGCATTTATGCATAAATTTATGCATACACTTATGCATTTTATACATTTATACATTTATGCATAAATTACATTTATGCAATTATATTTCTTTGTACATTTTTTACTTTACATTTTGCTTAAGTAAATATAGGAAGGAGTTATGCTTTACAGTTTCTCTTTTAGATATGGGGAGAAAATTACTATAGTTTCTTAGTACAGTAGCAGGCAGTGATGTGCTGAAGCTAGCTCTTACTGGTTTATAAAAGCCAATTGCATCCATCTCTCCCCAAATCTGGACTCAAATATGTTACACTGAGAACTCAAAATGGGCCATGGTGGGAATATTCACATCATAGAAATCATCAAAAGCTACAAATCAGGCCTCTTTTTCCAGACAACTGGTTCTTAAGTATTAACCAGCATACCACTGCTGTTAGGGTATATCGTTGTTGTTGTTCAGTCACTCAATCGTGTCCGACTCTTTGCAACTCCATGGAATGAAGCACATCAGGCTTCCCTGTCCTTCACTCTCGCAGAGTTTGCTTAAATTCATGTCCATTGAGCTGGTGATGCTATCTAACCATCTCATCCTCTGTTGCCTTCTTCTCCTGCCCTCAATCCCTCCCTAGGATATCCTCCCTTATATACTAGCTGGTAGATCTGAGGAGCCAGATAATGTGGTTAATTGGTTTATTTTGTTTTTGTTGTCATCTGTGCAGTGGTTGTGGTTTATTTTTTAGTTTCCTTTTTTTTTTAACGGTTAACTAGGGACTCATCCAATAATGAAGTAAAGCTGTCAGTATGAACTGTGAGTCATTTTTTAGTAGCAGGGATGTGCATTCCTTGACAAGGCACCAACCACAAATAGTTACTATCATAAACAGACTATCAGCCACAGCATCAATACATTTTCAAAGAGATCCAAAGATGTTGAGCAAGCCGAAGTTTAAAGGAAAAAATGAAATTGTTCTGTGGATGATTCAGGTAGAGCTTAAAGAGAACATAGAAAATGATAATAGCAATAAAAAAATCAAGTTTGATCAGGGGGTAAAAATTAGTTGTTTCTAAAGATAACAGAATTATTTGAAAATATTACATGTCAATTCAGTTTAGAGAAAGAACGATAAACATATACTTCTCTGAATCTTTTAGCAAAATAATATAAATAAGAAGCCAGTTCCATTCCTTCTACTTTCCCTCCATCACTCCCATTTCAATCTCCAAGAAACTGTGGGCTTTCTTTACTTTAGTAGAAGCAAAAAGCTTTGAGGTACTGGGGTACATAAGCTTCAAAACTTAAAGGATGATCTTAGAAAACAAAATTTTACCAAACTTGATGCAGAGTTGCATTAATGATTTTTGTGATTAAAATTAACACATTGACATTTTTCACGCTAATTGGTAAAAAATAATTGTGACTTGTGTGAGTAGACTGCATTTGTTAAAGTTTTTCTAAGAACATTTTGAACAAGGCTGAAAGATGTTACCTCTATGAAACTCTTCAGTTGGGAACATGAGTGACCCCAGGTCACTGCTGTCCAGCTCTTAGTTAAATTAGAACAGTGAGATTAAACCAGGCTTGGCAAACTCTGCCTGGTAGGCCAAATGTGGCCTACCACCTGATTTACATAGCCACTGAGCTCAGTATGATTTCTCCATTTTTAAACGATTGAGAAAAATCAAAGCAAGTATAACTTTATGACATAAAATTTATATGAAATTTAAATTTCCATAAGTAAAGTTTTATTGGAACATATCCATGCCCATTCTTTTATTATATAGTCTTATGGTCACTTTCAGGCCATAATGGCAGGGTTGAGTGATTGTGACAGAGATTATATGGCCTATAAAACCTAATATATTTATTGTCTGACCCTTTACCTATAGAAATCAGCAGAAGAAATTAACCAAAGACATTTGCTTAAGCTGAGACTAAATTATACTTATTTTTATTTGATGTTTTATTTCCATTTCTTTATGTGAATTAAATTAACAAAATCAACAATTTTCTTAAGAATTTCAAAGACTATATAAGCAACTATGAAATGTCTAAGCATGGAAATAAAATGATGCATATGCAATCAACTGAGTTCATAACAGATTATGTATTCAGATTTTTCTCTTCCCCTGAGTTGTCTCCAGCCAATGACTCTTGAGCAGCTGGCGGATCTTCCGCTCCTCATGTTCTCACCTCACCAAAACACAGAAGATAAAAGGGCAAAGCTTTTTGGAAATATTAAAAAGAGGTCAATAAAAATAATGGTCAAGACAGAGAAAATAAAGAAATCACCTCATAATTATATTGTATTCTTTTTTACTAAATGCTAAAAACATTGATTTCTCAAACATGTACTTTAAAATGTGCCCAAGCTTTGTTAACTCTATTTTGGCTTTACTTCATTTATTTAATAATGAAGAGCCCCCAAATGATGAGAATGGTCCTTCTCAGAGTCTGACCATAGTTCTGGGTGCATCTGTTACATTGTAGATGTGTATATACCTTAATGTCATTGTCCTGCTTATATGCAAATATAGGTAACCAACTAGGAAAAGAAGTCATTATCTCTGGATCAAGGCTGGCCAAATGAAGACAAAAATGGATTTTAAAAACTCATGGATTTCTCCCCATGAATCCCTTTTTATTACTTTTGTTATAATTAAATATGGTTTTGAATAGCCCTATCTTTATCTCTATGCTATGCAGGTTTTCATAACTATGTAGGGGTTGTGGTGAGCAAAAGAGGGAATCTAACTTCTCATTGTTAAGAGGCAGGGCTTACTTAGGATTACCTGTCCCAATCCCAAACCATCTTGAGGTCTTCTGAGTTTCAGAGAAAGGCAGATATGCACAGTACAAAGATTCAGAGACACAATTGACACTGAGACAGAGCAACATTTATTTTGACCAAGAAAGTCATCCTAGTAAATCAGTAAAACAATTTAAACTTAATTATTTTCTGCTCAGCATTTTATCCTGATAGTAGAGGTGTGATATTTTGTCTACACCGCATCACAGAAAACTAGCTAACTATGAAGTAATTGTTTTAAAGTCACAAACATAATAATTAACATAGTCATGTTTTAGAGCCAAGACTTCTGACTCCAACGTCTTCTCTTTTGCAATTGCTCTTCAAGGAAAAACAGCATAGAACTTAAGAAAAGCACATAAGAATCCTCTCTTAGGACATTTTGACCATCTAATTAAAAAATATTCCATTGCTATCATTTAGCCTAGCAAAAGCTAATACATATATATTTTTTTTCCCTCACCTTCCAGAAAATCTGTTTTCCCATTTTTAACATGGCATCATGAAATGCATTAGGAATTCACATGTGTATGTTCTCTGTAAGATGTTCCTGTATATTGTGTGGCCCACCATGATGTGGGGAGGGGAGAAGGAAGAAGCAGGATTAATTACATAGACTTGCTTCTGAAACCAATAACTAAAAAATAGAAATAGAAACAGAATATTTGGAAGCTGGCATGATTTGTTGTTGTTGTTGTTTGTGTGATTTTTTTTAAAAGAATGTGTTTTCTTTCAGCAGCTTGGCATTTTTCTCTACTGCATGTTAGAGTTGAATAATATAAAATTACAGTTAAATCTGTTTGCAATATCATTTTGGAGTTTATTCCATTTGTTAGCTGCCCCCTAAAGAATATTTCTTATTTTGCTTATTCAGTGTTTGCATATTTTGTATATAAAACTTAGGTAAATGAGATTCTTATTTCATAGATTCCCTGCAAAGTAATAAAATATTCTATTTTTTAGAACTCAAGTAGAAAATGGTGGTATCTCTCTTCATGGTACTCAAGACATTTTGATTTGATCATTTCATTTTGGAAACTATGTTGGGAAATGATCTGAATTTACACAGGGGGTTTAACTTCTTTTTCAAGAATAGGCCCTAAAATTGTGTGGAATTTTATTGATTTACTTTGAAAATCACTGCACTGCCCTTCAAGAACTCTGAACTGAATTGAAAGGACATATTGCAGTTGCTGTATCAGAGATGGAGCCATTTGTCTCACAACATTACACAGTATATATTGAAACTTCAGATACATTTTGCTTGTCTAAAATACAACTTTTATATTTAAGTCATTTTAATGACAAGCTAGTATAAAAACTAATGATCAGATCTTCTGGTGCAGGTTTTTTTCTGATAGGTTTGCACTTGGCTTGGCATCCAAAATCTGGCTGCTTATACAGATAGCCTTTGAATAAAATGTTAATAATTATCTTAATGAATGCTCAGACTGTTTCAAGAAACCCTCCAGTTTCTCCCCTTCTACCATTCCCCATATCCCAACTACTTTTAGCTTGTATAATTTTTCTTTAATTTATTCAAAATCCCACAATTTTCCTATTCTTTTGAGTAGGACCCATGAAACAGTCCACTTAGGGATTGGACACATGACTGGTCTATGTCTTCACCTTCCTCATTAGAAGATTCAGGATTAGAAATACCTGATTCTTGGGACTTCCACTTCTTCAGTGGTTAAGATGCCGTTCTTCCACTGTAGGGAGTGTGAGTTCCATCCCTGGTCAGGTAACTAAGATACCACATGGCTCATGATGTGGCCAAAAAAAAAAAAAAAGAATGCTAATTCATGACACTAATGATGTGATTTTAAGAGAGTTTCTATAAGAATAAAGAAAAATGTGATATCTCAGATTTATAGGTCAACTTGATTCATATAGCAATGTTTTCTAATGGTAACATAAACTTACTTTTTACAAAATGGAATAAGTTAAAATTGTGTTTATTCTTACATAACACCTTTAAGTAACCAGGGCTACACAAGCTGTTTTTAAACTGGCAAGCTTCTAGCAACTATATTCTATTATTTGATTTTTGGTTCTTTCAACAGGCTATATAGCCTTACTCTTTATTTTGGGCGGAGGTAGGGTGTGGTCATTAAGGAAGCTTGGAAGAGACATGGAATAATGAATTTTGACTTGTTTCTGGGCCAGCTGAGAACATAATTATAATTGTATTAGACTATAACTATTCTGTGAACTCACAGTATCTAGTCTAAATATAATATCAGGAGCATCTATTTACTAAGATTAATCTCCTAACTATTGTGTGCCAGAGAGTTTTCTGGTGTTGGAACCAAACCAATGGTGAGACTCATTACCTTATTAAAGAACTTCTGTGAACTGTGAACGTCCAGATGTTCAAGCTGGTTTTAGAAAAGGCAGAGGAACCAGAGATCAAATGGCCAACATCTGCTGGATCATGGAAAAAGCAAGAGTTCCAGAAAAACATCTATTTCTGCTTTCTTGACTATGCCAAAGCCTTTGACTGTGTGGATCACAATAAACTGTGGAAAATTCTGAAAGACATGGAAATACCAGACCACCTGACCTGCCTCTTGAGAAACCCATATGTGGGTCAGGAAGAACTGGACATGGAACAACAGACTGGCTCCAAATAGGAAAAGGAGTCCGTCAAGGCTGTATATTGTCACCTTGCTTATTTAACTTATATGCAGAGTACATCATGAGAAACGCTGGGCTGGAGGAAGCACAAGCTGGATTCAAGATTGCTGGGAGAAATATCAATAACCTCAGATATGCAGATGACACCACCCTTATGGCAGAAAGTGAAGAAGAACTAAAGAACCTCTTGATGAAAGTGAAAGAGGAGAGTGAAAAAGTTGGCTTAAAGCTCAACATTCAGAAAACTTAAGATAATGGCATCTAGTCCCATCACTTCATGGCAAATAGACGGGGAAACAGTGGAAACAGTGTCAGACTTTATTTTGGGAGGCTCCAAAATCACTGTAGATGGTGATTGCAGCCATGAAATTAAAATATGCTGACTCCTTGGGAGGAAAGTTATGACCAACCTAGATAGCATATTAAAAAGCAGAGATATTACTTTGCTAACAAAGGTCCATCTAGTCAAGGCTATGGTTTTTCCAGTGGTCGTGTATGGATGTGAGAGTTGGACTATGAAGAGGGCTGAGCACTGAAGAATTGATGCTTTTGAACTGTGGTGTTGAAGACTCTTGAAAGTCCCTTGGACTGCAAGAAGATCCAACCAGTCCATCCTAAAGGAAATCAGTCCTGGGTGTTCATTGGAAGGACTGATTTTGAAGTTGAAGCTGCAATACTTTCTCCACCTGATGCGAAGAGCTGACTCATTTGAAAAGACCCTGATGCTGGGAAAGATTGAGGGCAGGAGAAGGGGACAACAGAGGATGAGATGGCTGGATGGCATCACCGACTCTATAGACATGGGTTTGGGTGGACTCTGGGAGTTGGTGATGTACAGGGAGGTCTGGCGTGCTGCAATTCATGGGGTCTCAAATAGTCTGACACGACTGGGCGACTTCGCTTTCACTTTTCACTTTCATGCATTGGAGAAGGAAATGGCAACCCACTCCAGTATCCTTGCCTGGAGAATCCCAGGGACAGAGGAGCTTAGTGGGCTGCCGTCTGTGGGCTCGCACAGAGTCGGACACGACTGAAGCAACTTAGCAGCAGCTGTACCATGATGAAAAAACTGCAAGAACTCTTGGGTTTTCCACCTAACTTAGCTTTAGTGGATCAGGACATTCTACCCAAGATGAACAACACATGTAAATGTCTAGAAAAGTTTAGTGTGGAGGAGAGACTTCTGAAGTACACAATGACCAGGTCAGGAAGGGCATTGCCTCTTCTATTAAGTTTATCCTGGGAGAAAAGGACCCCACACTGATGGACTTTAAGGAAGACTATGGCCTTATCAGATCGAATCTGTAGCCATCCAGAAGAGTGATGATTAGATCTAAGGAAAAGGGATTTCTATGAAAAGGGTGATTTGGAGAAAGAATAGGCCAGGTTGACTTGGCTACCAATTGAATGAGGGAAGGAAATGGAGTAGCCAGGATTAATCATGGCCCGGACAGATGATGAAGCTTTTACCTTAGACGTATATGTGTGTGTTCAGTTACTCAGTCATGTCCGACTCATTGTGACCCCATGAACTGTAGCTCCCCAGGCTCCTCTGTCCGTGGAATTTTCCAGGTAAGAATATTGGAACAGGTTGCTGTTTCCTACTTCAGGGCATTTTCCTGGCCCAGGGATTGAACCCGCATCTCTTGTGTCTCCTGTTTTGGCAGACAGACTCTGCCACTGTGCTACCTGGGCTAGAGGTCTATATGTACTAATGTTAAAAAGCCCTTGTATGATAATGATGATTTAATTTTGTGCTTTGACTATTTAAAAAATGAAAAAAAAATATAAAACATAAAATTGTTTCTTTAAACTCTTTAACAAAGGTCTCTACCACTGCAGTTTCATATTTCCCTTCTAGAAGGGACGGATGGCAGCCGCAGACTGGGAAGAGGTGATTAAAACGTGGAAATTATCAATTGGCGAAGCCAGGGTTACCTCATCAAGGTAGTTGCCTTTGAGGTACGGGATATTGGAGAAAAGGTAGGAAACTATACCTGTGGGTATATACCTTCTGAAACAATGAAGCATTTGCTGAAAGCTGGGACAGTGTGTCTTCTATTTTAAAGTCTCAAATCAGAGTCAGTGTCTCTCTTAGCCAAATTCCTTGAAATACTGTCATATATTTCAGGCAGCTGTAAGGGGATCTTTTATTATATCCTTTCAAATCCTGATGTGCCCTCTAGAAGTTGGCTTTAAAATACCTGTAGTCTTTTTTTTCTCCCCAGCACAGACTCAGAAGGCTCTCTCTCTCTTTTTTTTCATTTTCAAGTAGCTACAAAGTTTACTTTTGAAGTAGAGATTTACCTTTTCAAGAAATTTTGAAGGTCTTCGATATGACAGTACAATTTGAACGTTAAGAACTTCATAATATATCCATTTATGTGACTTTCGGTTGTCAATTTTATTTTGTTTTTTGAAAAAATCAAATTTTCTCAGGTTGTTAGTCTGCATATAAATTCTTATTTATTACATGTTATTTCATTAGTGCATGGACTTTTAAAAATAAAACAGGTATTGATGTAAAAATCTTCGATTTTCATTCTTTTTTTTTCTGTCTCCCATCTCCCTTTTCTCTGTTCACTTTTGTTCCAACAAATATTTATTCTTGGACTAATACTTATGAAACTTTGTGGGAGCCCTGGAAACACAAAAAGAAGTTATTTCTACTGTCAGGTGGTTAGAATCCCTGTTTTTCTTGCTTTTCTCTTTTTAACTTTCACCCCCCCTTTTTTTTTTCAAATACATCTTGTCTATTTTTTCCTGCCCTGTTTTTCTAAATGGACTACACTTTTGTATGTATGTGAGTAGATAGCATTTTTGCCCCATTCAGTTTTCAAGTTGTTTAGTTGCTAAGTTGTGTCTGATTGTTTTGGGACACCATGGACTGTAGCCTGCCAGGATCCTCTGTCCATGGGATTCTCCAGGCAAGAATACTGGAGTGAGTTGCCATTTCCTTCTCCACGGGCTCTTCCTGATCCAGGGATTGAACCCCAATCTCCTGCCTTGGCAGGCAGATTCTTTACCACTGAACCAGCAGGGAAACCCCCGTTTTCAAGTGGGCAAGCACAAATACATGGCATATAGGTTCATGGAATGTTTCCATCCCCAGCATGGCAGCTGGAAAAAGACATGAATGGTACATCTTTTCATTTCTTCTTCTGGATTACTTCTCCTTCTGGGAGGGAATGCTTGGGACCAGATCCGACAGTACAAAAATGAATTTGTGTTTGTGGCCTGGCTTGGTAGGCAACAAAGTGATGGCAATAAGATTTGACAGAAAAATGCCAGCAGCTGTAGACTAGAATGAGCTCCACTCATTTAGATGAAGGATAGTCTTACCAATACAGACTGCACAAAGCTGGAGAACCTTCAGTGTTTCCAGTGAGGACAAGGTGCCCTGTCTTTCTTGGCCCCAGAAAAACCCTAGTACTGCTGCTTCTGCCATATTCTTGTGGTGAGGATCCTATAAGAACTTTGGAAATGGGGTTTTGCACCACCTTGGCACCTCCTGACAATAAAGGCAAGTTCAGGTTACCTGCCTGATGCAAGTAACTGGTAACAATTCCAGGATCTCTCTATATGCTTGCTTGAGCTCTCTTTCCCAAATGGACTATCTCCATAGCAGGATGAGGCCTCAGGCCTGCTGAGATCTATTCCTACAGGTTCCAGATTCTATTCATTTTCTACAGATGAATGGCACTGCAAATGCCTTGGTTATTTCTTTATTCTTATTTTGCACAGTTTGAATCTGGAACTTCAGCCTAATTGTAAAATGACTCTAGAGCAGGTAGAGCCAAAAATTTCATGTTAACTTCCAACCCCAATTTGTACTGCATGCTTAGAGCACCATGTTAAGGAGCATGCCAAGGTTTCGTGCTGGTTCAGTGAGAGAGAGTGCTGGTCTATAAGGGATATGTTCCATCAGCAAGGCAGGGCAATAATGGCATGTGTTCCTGACATTTCCCATTCCTGGCCTAGCACTATCCTAAATCTTTAGGAGAAAGGAAGACAGACCTCTTGAGTGGCCCGCCCTGGGGTGCACACTGGCCTGTTGGATGCTGTCTGTGAATTATATTATCAGATCTGCTAGTGACGATGGATGTGATAAGAAATACATCATTTGTGCATTTCAAGCGAATGCAGAAATGTTTGGTAAAAATAACAGAAGGTATGGATCCAAGACCACTTTCTCTAGCACATTTGCCTCTATAATTGCAAGGAAGTCTTACTACATATTCTTTTCCTGAAGCAAAATGGATGTCACTGACCCTGTAGGGCTTGTGAGGTTCTTAGAACTCTTGCCCTAACAGAAATAAAAATCTCTTCCATCAGTTTGTGGGTGCTTCTTGAAATTTAATCATAGAGAACATATCTCTATGATATACTATGTGAATGAATTGTAATAAATAAATCCTAAATTGTAATAGGATTAAAGAACTCTTGGAGTAAGAAGGAACACTGGGTCATTGATTCCGGTTCAACTATTTTCTCATCGAGGGAACTGAAACAACCTAACCAACTGGTTCTTATTCATTTCAAGGGGAAAGAAAACTGGTATTTATTCACTAGCTCCTACCAACTGTCTTATAGATCAGAAGACTTGAAAGCAGAGAGTTTATGTAATATGTTTAAGATTATGCAACTAGGTTAGTAGCACAGTTAGAATTCAAATCTCACTTTTTCTGGCCCATAAGCCCGCATGCTCTTTGCATGAGATCATATTGCTTTCTTATTATTCTTCCCATCTATTCTTGTCCTTATCCAATTTACTCACTCTATTATCTAATTCTACTGAAATCTGATCTCTGATACATTTGACTTAGTAAACACCTGATAAACTAATTTGTGACTTGTGTTGGGAAGACTTAATGTCTTATGACACTTATTGTATACCTATTTTGTGATAGTCTCTAGGAATAGAAAAGAGAATCCACCCTGCTCTGAAAAATCCCAGAGCGTTACTGCACTGCCATCTATCTGGGGCTTCCCAGGTGGTTCAATGGTAAAGATTCTGCCTGCCAATGCAGGAGACTCAGGAGATGCAAGTTCAATCCCTGAGTTGGGAAGATCCCCTAGAGGAGGAAACAGGAACCCACTCCACTATTCTTGCCTGGAAAAATCCCAAGGACAGAGGAGTCTGGAGTGCTACAGTTCTTGAGGTTGCAATGAGTTGGACACATCTGAGTGACTGAGCATGCATGCATGTACACATCTATCTGAACAATCTATTGCTTTTTGTAAACAAATTTGTGGTTAAGTTATTGATATAACTACATTTTCCATCATTCCCAACACAGAGCTAAAGCAGTGGCTGTTTCTTTTTCGTTGTTGTTGTTGTTCAGTGGCTAAGTCCTGTCCAACTCTTTGCGACACCATGGACTGCTGTACCCCAGGCTCCTCTGTCCTTCACTATCTCTTTGGTAGCCCTCCATGGCATGGCTCGTAGCTTCATTGGCTTATGCAAGCCCCTTTGCCATGACAGGGCTGTGATCCATGAATGAGGATGCTGCTTTGGACTATTTTAAATCTACTTCTTCTGTAACACTAGATTTCTTTCCCTTTTTTCCCTTCTTTTCATGAAATATTAAGAATGCCTACTTTACTAAGGCTCAATTCTCTTTGATTAATTAATAACTGCTTGGAAAGGTATTTGAAAACCTCAAATATGAAGCAAATTGTAAACTATTTTCTCCTATAGCTTTTGGCATTTTTCCCCTCTAGAAACAGTTGAAGGTCTTTCCCATCATCTGGACCTAGTCATCGTTAAAACCTAAAGAAGAAGAAATGGTGGCATGAAATATCTAATTATTGCCCCTGGCCAGGCTCAGCAGGCAGGAAAGATTCAAAACCCAGCAAGCCTATAGCTCTGCTTCATTATAAAGAAATGCCACCACCAGCATTTCTCACTTCACTTTCTGAAAGGATATTTAAGTGCAAGAGTTTTTCCCCAGCAAGCCCTTGTTATTCAGATTGAAGTGTTATGTCGGATGATACCCTCTGACTCTGAGGGACAATTTAAAGTGTGTTGCCCCTTTCATTGGTGTAGAGCAATGCATTCTTGGTATTTACAGAGTTGAATATTCCACAGAGGATTTCTTTGGAGTCAAGGACAAACACTCTCCTTCCCCATGTCCCTACATGTCTGTCCTCCAGCTAAGTCATTTTCTTTCATTATCCTGTATGAAAAGTCGAGACTACTAGGTTGAAATAAGTATCCTAAAGATGGTGTAACTTGCAATTGCTTCAGCTATCTTTCAACACACTATGGAGCTAAAAGAAGCAAACAGCGCACTCTATAGATTTAAATATATGTCAGTTAAAACTATAACAATAAGGGATTAAGGGACTATTTACAGCTACTAAATTTTTTTTAAAAATATTTAAATGTTAATACCATAGCTAGTTTGAGTGCAGTGAAAACATCACACTTACCTGGTCATTGCAGCTCAGAACTGTTCATGAGCATCCTGGGGAATTCTTGCAACGTTCCAGTGCCATCCTCCATCCCCACCCCAAACCTTTAGGGATGGAGCAAAAAAAAAAAAAAAAGGCTTTGTGAAAGTGATTTTCATTATATTTAAAGAGCAACAGAAATGTTTGCATTTCTAAGCCTCATAATCTCACTTATGGTAAATTATTCTAAAGAAATAATTCAATATAAGGGAAGAACTACATGAGAGGAATTTGTAGTTATTTATTATACATAAAAATTTAAAGAACTTGAATATTTAATGGAAATAATAATTTCTAGCCCCATCACCCCACACCCACCAGTATAACACCACCTGCCTATGTCGGGTTTAAAGCTTGTCTACTGCAGAGTTGGCTCTGAAACCAGGCAGAATGCAGCCTACTGGTGGCAGATATCTGATTCTAGTGGGGTTGGCAAAGCCAGGGGCAATTAGTATTGATGTCATTACTAAAATTATATTTTTTAAAAAAGAAACTGCTTGTAAAAGACCAGAAGGAAATAGAGAAAGATGAAAATGATTTGGCTTGTTGAAATAGTGGAACTGTACAATAATTGTTTTTCTTTCATTTGAATTCTCTTAACATAATTTTAATGCCCATACAAACCTTTTTAATGGAAACTATTGGCAGGCTAAAGATATATTTTAACTTTATTAATTTGTCTAAAGGTTACAAGTAATAACATCAATCGGCCAGACTCAAGTAGCTTAAACCCAGTGTCTTAAGAGTCACCATTTGTCTTAAGAGTCACCATGTGTAAAGCATCACATAGTGCCTCTTCCTATCAGTGGAACAGGAAAATGGATCATTCTTCCATTACAGGCACACATTTGGATTAGGACATTTTCTCTCAAAATGAATGTTATTCATTTTTAGGAAACGACTAGCATATGCATCTTATTATATTAGCTAGTTACTGAGTCAAGAAGTCCTTACGGAATGATTCAACGCAAGGAATATTTGACTGAAGGGAGTCAGGAAGGCTCAGTTAAGATACAGAAAAGGTCCAGACACTGGCATTTGGTATCTCAAAAAGTAACGCAAACTTCATTTTAACCCTGGGCTTGACTCATTATCAAGCCTAGGAAGCTGTTGATCTTGTGTTTCCTTCTGGATTCTTCTGTGGATAAATTGTCCCTAGGGGATCAAACTTTACCATAGGACTTCCCCAAACAAAAGCATTGCAGATTTTCTTTCCTGTAACAAATTTTTTTCAAAAGAGATTCTGCGTTTATGCGTGTGTGTGTGTGTGTGTGTGTGTGTGTGTGTGTGTGTTCTGTGCCAGGTATAGTCCCTGGCATCCTAGACCTTACAATCTCATTTTAAGACTCACCTTGTTTGGGCTCCACTACTGAACAATCAGTTCACCTGAAGATGCAGATTATTTCTGATGGATTATATCGTTTTTCATCTGTCAGGTCAATGGGTGAGCAGTTTATTAACCCAGAGGCCTCCTAGTGTTAAACCCTTAAGTCCCTGGAATATTAATCTAGGCACTTGAAACCACTGGGGTTGATACTCAGTTTCTTTCTTCTTTTCCCTGATTGTTGGTAACAGTTACAGTGAATATTAAAGGCCACACCAGTTCAGTTCAGTTGCTCAGTCGTGTCCGACTCTTTGCGACCCCATGAACCGCAGCACTCCAGGCCTCCCTGTCCATCACCAGCTCCTGGAGTCCACCCAAACCCATGTCCATTGATCACCACATAGATCACCACATAGTTCACTCAGGACTTTACTAAAACACAGATTCTGGTTGAGTGGAACTGAGATGGTGCCTTAGATTCTGCAGTTCCAACTCCCTCAGGTAGCGCAGGTTGTGTTGCTTATCCATGGGCTACCATTAAAAAAACATAGGCTCAAAAATGAGCCACACCCTGAAAGACAGAGGAGGAGAGAATGCAGTCTTCCTACAACAAACTGAGTGTTAGCCTTCATTCTCCCTTCCAGTAATCCATATGATCATTCTAAGTCTAAAATTTGAAATTTGCTATTATTTTATTGTGCTTTTTTGTGATTTTCCTTTTTCTTTCTTTTTTTTCCCAGCGCAGGAAAAAAATGGGAAAAAAATAATGTAGTTAATTCCTTAATATAGGTCATATTTCTTTGGTATCCTTTTATTATTTAAGTTCTGTGAATGGTATGCAGGGAGCTCCCAAGTGACTTAGTTGGTAAAGAACCTGCCTGCAATTAGGAGACACAGGAGAGATGGGTTCGATTCCTGGGTTGGGAATATCCCCTGGAGGAGGGCCCTTCAGCACCCTCCAGTATCTTGCCTGCAGAACCCCATGGACAGAAGAGCCTAGCAGGCTATAGTCCATAGATCACAAACAGTTGGACAGAACTGAAGTGACTGAGCATGAGTGTGGTATGCAGTTTTCATGCAACTTCAGCATATATGTGTTACTATATTTAAGATTTTAAAATTGCTAAATTTTTATAAATAATATATAAAGCTCTCAACTAATATGTGTGTTATGTAAATACTTAGGTGAAAAAACAATCATTTTGATAGTGATGCAGCTTAAAGAATCTATAATTGGTTCAGGTACTTGATTATAAATTAGGGCTGTATTCATTTCATTGAAACTGGCAGTTTTCTTACCTTCTGAAATTGTTCTTCATCATCTGTAGAATGGGTATCATTACATTATCAGGGAGTATTGAAAATTAAAAGAGAAAATTTACATGAAACACCTTGCAAACAAAATATTTTACATTGTTGCTAAATATTGATGATTCATTGTTTTCATATACCTTGTCTGAGATCACAGTATGTTTTATTGCATTTCACATGCCAATATCAATGAACTTCATTGAACTTAACTATAAGAGAGATAGTAAATTAAAAAAACAAGCTCTTTAAACTCACCCTAATTCACCTCTAGAAAGAAGCAAATTGTTATAATATACACACAGAATTTATTGAGAGTAATCCTCTAAACAATGAAAATGTGCTAATTTTTGAGAAATAATTATTTAAGCTATTACAAGCTCCAGTGCTTTTATACCTAACATTTTTTCCTCTAGCTTTCCTAGATCTAGTAGTTTATCTCAATTACTAAGTGATGCTAATATGTAAGTATTCAAGAGGTGAAATAAATTCATATTAACCTTGTGTAGAATGGCTTCTAAAACAATGATCAAACCGTGAAAATGCTCCTAAAATATGATAATCATTTAGAAACACTGACACATGTATCTAATGAGTCAAAAATATTAATTTCCTTTTGCTCTACCCCAATATATGTAAATGTTAGCACACCTGCGGAAAAGGTTGAATCAGAGATTAGCTCAAAACTGTCAAGGAGAATATCAAAACGGCACCTTCCAGGGCATGTAGGCAAACCAAGTACTTAGTGGAGACAGGCTAATTTATCATAGTGCAGTTGCGATGGCAACAACAGTTCTTGGTGCCATGTGACCCAAAGCAGTTTCTGTTGACTGGCTCTAATTGACTGTCAGTTTAGCAAAGGTTCCACTGTTTCCAGTGAAAGGGAAGAGAGAGCATTGATACTTGTTGAAAAGGCATAATAATAATAGTGTATCTCAAACCATGAAAGCAGCCCTTTGTCTCCTTGACGTTTATTTTTATTCTGGCTAAAGGGACCCCTCTAATTTTTGCTATACAAAGGTCCCTTAGTAATTCACAGATTAAATATGCCTACCTCTGTTTATGAAGCATTTTGTCTATGCCAATAGAGTTGCAAGCAAATATTTAAATCGTTTATGATATTAATGATATTTTACTTACAGTGTGCTAAATTTTGAGCATCATTTTCTAATATTTTCTATAAAATCAAAATAAATCTGGTTGTATGAAAAATGAGCTAATAATTAAATTTCCCTGCATGTCATTTTCTCAAATATAAAAAATGGAGCCTGGCAGTGTTCCTCTCTGACCAGAAATAGCATGACATCTTTAGGGAAGGTAGACAATAGGTTTGCACATAATTTTTCTTGTCTCCTTTTCACTGTGAATTTTCATTGATGTGTAAGTAACAAGGGCCATAGAGATAGTCACACTCTTTGATTCCACAGTTCCACTCTTGGGATTTTATCTTGAGGAAATTCCAATAAAGAAAGAGTTCTGTGACATAGGGGAGAAAGAATGAAGTTTGGAGTCAGATAGATATGAATTTCAAATCCTGGTTCTGCCACTTGCTCACTGAGTGCCCTTAGGGAAGTATTCTACCTCTGTGAGCCTCAGGTTTCCTCATTTGTAAAATAGGCTAGACAGTGTCCATCCTGAACAGTGATTGGGAGCCTTATAAATCATATGTGTTAAGTGTCTGGTCTATGCCTCATGTATCTATCTGAGCTCTCAGGATGCAATGCAGTCGTTCTCAGTGCAGCATCATCTGTAAAGCAAAAACTCAGAAACAATCCATATGCTCTGAATTAGAAATATGAGTCAGTAAATTCTATATGTGTATCAACAGAATTAAATACGATGTGATCATTTAACATTTTCATACTAAAATATGGACGTATGGGGGAATATTTATGACAATATAAAAACGTCAATATTACAAATAGCAGAAGTAAAATATGGGCCTTATAATACACTATCATATGAAACAGACATTTATGAAGAAGGTAGTTTGCCAAATGAAGATAGTATATAGGTCTTATGACTCTAAGTGATTACTGTATTAATGTAGAACACCTCCTTTAAGGTATTATAATCTCTTTTCAAATAAAATTGCATAATGAAAGAAAAAATGTAGAAGTTGGAGTGGCAGAGTGAGCGCCCTCAATGGCCAAAGAAACTGGGGAGCCCCCTACATATCCCTCTTTCTCTTTCACTTAAGATTCCTTCACCCAAACTCCAATATAGGCACTGAAATGTGGTTCTGCCAACACTTCTGAACATTGCCTTTATGTCCCCAGAGCACTGCTGCTTCAAGTGAGAAATAGAAAAGACTTCACAAGAAAGAATTCATGTGTGAAAGAATATTGCAGTGTATGCACCACGGAGATAGTCAGTAGATGTGAAAGCAATCTGCAAATTGATAAAAAGATGTGGTTCACGTTTGGAATGCATTTTCTTTTGAATTTAGGACTTTGACCTTAGATATCCTAGCATTTGGAAGGAACAGCTATAAGTCACGTTCTGGTGTTTTCCATAGAACTAAAAGTTCATTATAACCTCACACTAATGACCACAGGAACTGAGAGACATGATTTTCTAGCTGAGTTTAAAGTAGCAGCCGAGCAGGTCATAGAGAGCCAGGTTCTGTGCTGACAGCCTGGGCAGGAGTGAGGAAGACAGGTAAGAAGGCGTTGAAAGAGGCAGCTCAGCTGGGTGGGTCTCTCAGTGAATGCTGACATGCTTTCCTCTCTCTACATCCCAGCTAAGCTGGTGAGTATCCAGGTACTATTATTTACTCTGGCAAGGACATGCCACATTTCACCTCATGCAAAAAGTATGTCAAGCAGAAGAATGATGCCTTTTAACAGTATTCTTATCAAGACCGCTCTGATTTTAACCCATGAGGTGATTCCTGAAGAGTCTCTGTTGAATTTTCTGTTGCTGCTTTAAAACAGAATATGTATTGAAAAAGATGTAAAAATATGGACTGAAATTCTGTCCTGCTGGTATTGGTAACTTTTGTCTCATTCATTGTTAGGGTCTCCTCTGAAGGCCAGAATCACACCACACTCCAGTGGGCTTATATAGTAGACTCAAAACAAGGAAACTACACTCTTGTCAAGTACTGCGTCACTGTCATTCCCACTGACAAGCCCAAGTGGTCTTTCGAAATTTGGTGGCACTGTGATTCTCCCTCCCTAGTTCACCCGTCTCTCCCTCGTTCATCTGTCTCTCCCTCATTCATCCGTCTCTCTTTGTGATCTCACCTCTCTCTTGGATATGGCTGAGTTCCCATTGCTCTGTTAGCCACAGATTTCTCCCCTCACTCAAATCCCTGAAAAGATCACTTTTGAATGAGAGGCACCCCTGCTCCACTTCAGCCTGTACCTTCCCTTTGCCTCTTCAAAAGTTTTAGGTTTTTGGAAAGGAAAAGCCAGCAAGGTTTTTACAGACTCTGCCTAATTTGTGGTTGGCCTCATGCATCCCCAGAGGCCATGACACATATAGTCTACCGGGAAAAAAAAAAAGGTAAAGGATAACAGAGAGGAAAAACAGTATTCGCCACTAAAATACATACCTTCATAGTCTAGGACAAAGCATAAAGTCGTGTGTGTGTGGTTTTATTGCCATATGAAAGTGAAAGCATAGAGGCATGGAGACAGGGAATGCTAAAACAAACATGAATCAGTAATGGTAAGATCCCCAGGCTGAGTGGGGAAATGATTTGAGTTCTCTTACATAGGCCCTTCATGTTAATGTGAGGTCAGCTCCAGAGATCACTGTTTCAGAAATCAATATAACTCTTTCAAGTGTATTTGTTTTGACCTAAAGTCAAAAGCGTGCCATACTTTGTGTGGGGGGTTGTTCATTAGATGCTGTGCTTATATTTGAGCTGGTATTTGAATGTGGCATGAGATTTTATCTTGAATGACATATAATATTTTGAGTTTTTTTAATAATCAGTAAAGTTACTCATAGCATTAATTGTGACTTTTTTTTTTAATCATTTACACCTTAAGTGTGACTTTGGTCTTTTAGATTAGCTTGTTTGGGCAGCATATTAACAGGGTTGAGATTTCAGGCATGAATGTCTTGGGACCTGGCTAACCTGACTTCATTCCATGGTTATAGATTAGACCTCTAGTCTCAACCTGTCAGTTTTAAATGCATTCTTCTGATCTCAGGGGTGTTTTGTAAGACTATGTGGACAAATCAGTGGAAATTGATTTCCAATTGGAGAAAGACTCAAATTTTATGACCTACATCTTATGAGTAAACAGTATCTTAGCAAATGGAAGATATAATTAATTCATTTATTTTCAAATGTCTACATACATGTCAAGATAGAACAAATTTACATTGAAAACATTGTTTACTCTTGACAGATCAGTAGACCGAAGTCTGTGTCTGCAGGCATGAAATTTGTTGCTCTTGAATAATATCCATTTAAGCTTTTCAACATTTTGTGAGGAGCATGCAAAAAGGGGGAAAAATTATATATATATATATATATATATATATATATATATATACACTCTCCTGCTCATGATTCTTTATCTTACAACTAATCAGTAACTTCTAGAACTATTTTCACCATAGGTAATACAGTCATCTTAAATTAATAAAGACCTATTTCATCTGTTAAACCATGCAGATACATAGTAAATGTGTCAGAAATAGTTATGGTGAACTGCAGTTTTATAAGCTCAAGTCATGTAATGTCATTTGCTGCTCCCCTATTCAAGCCTGGACTAGCCTTTTAAATTTTTTTAAAGAGCCATAATGCTTATGTGTCTCCTTTTATTACCAATGTCCATGCAGCTTTTTTTCCCCTTTGTTTAATGCTCATATTTAATGCCTATCCTAATTTTTATTATTCCTTTCCCATTCCTTTTTTTTTTTAATTTTTTGGATTAAAGTATCATTTTAGGCTGAATCTAGATTGTGTGGCAACATAGAACATGAATGTTTTGAGCATGATTTTAACTTCTCTGAACCTGTTTTCAAATTTATAAAGTTTAAGTAATGATTCACTCTATCTTAGGATTCTTGGGAGAACAAGATCATTGTTATTGTTGATGTTCAGTTGTTAAGTCATGTCCAACTCTCTGTGATCCCATGGACAGCAACACGCCAGGCTTCCCTGTCCTTCACTATCTTCCGGAGTTTGCTCAAACTGACTTATGTCCACTGATTCAGTGATGCATCCAGCCATCTCATCCTCTGTCACTCCCTTCTCCTTTTGCCCTCAGTCTTTCCCAGTATCAGGGTCTTTTCCAATTAGTTGACTCTTTGCATCAAGTGGCCGAAATATTGGACCTTCAGCTTCAGCATCAGATAGGCACATTATTAAAACTGGTACAGTCCAAGCATATAGTACACAGTAAAAGTTAATTTGATGATCATCAGACACAGGGGATTTGGGGTCCAATTGCCTTTTAGCTACCTCACTATTGCTGAGGTTAATGAGTGAGCTGTGAAGAACTATGAAGATATCTAATAACTTAATCCTTTGCAACACATCTTGAAACAGTAACTAAAGTTAAGATCTTATATAAGATATATTTTAAAACTTGAAATTCCACACTTTGGAAGATATTAATATTGTACTGAAGACATAATATCTCTTGTATTACAAAGCTCCAAACACAATTGGTCAAACACACCTGTAGCATGCTAGAAATAATATATTCATTCACTGACTTATTGATATATTGATCACTATAAGTAGAGTGATATTAAAAACAAATAAATAATAAACTCCAGATTAAAGAAATATATAAGGGAGGCACGTAATTACAATGCAATGTAATTATAATATTTAGCATCAAATCACTGGACACATGTAAGAGTTCTTTTTAAATGTTGTCATAATAGTGACAATAAAGAATTGACCACTTTGATCACTGATGACCTTCAAGGTAGAAATTTTAATGGAACATCTCTTTATATGTAATTTTTAACTATTGTACAGCCCAATTTTGTAAAGCCCAACTTTCAGAAAACTAAGATCATGGCATCCAGTCCCATCAATTCATGGCAAATAGATGGGGAAACAATGGAAACAGTGAGACTTTATTTTCTTGGGCTCCAAAATCACTGCAGATGGTGACTGCAGCCATGAAATCAAAAGATGCTTGCTCCTTGGAAGAAAAGCTATGACCAACCTAGACAGCATATTACAAAGCAGAGACATTACTTTGCCAACAAATGTACGTCTAGTAAAAGCTATGGTTTTTCCAGTAGTTGTATGGATGTGAGAGTTGGACTATAAAGAAAGTTGAGCACTGAAAAAGTGATACTTTTGAACTGCGGTGTTGGGGAAGGCTCTTGAGAGTCCCTTGGATTGCAAAGAGAAAAAACCAGTCCATCCTAAAGGAAATCAGTCCTGAATATTCATTGGAAGGACTGATGCTGTAGCTGAAACTCCAATACTTTGGCCACCTGATGCGAAGAACTGACTCATTGTAAAAGACCTTGATGCTGGGAAAGATTGAAGGCAGGAGGAAAAGGGGACAACAGAGGATGACGTGATTAGATGGCATCACCAACTCAATGGACATGAGTTTGAGCAAGCTCCAGGAGTTGCTGATAGACAGGGAAGCCTGGCGTCCTGCAGTCCATGGGGTCTCAAAGAGCTGGACATGACTGAGCAACTGAACTGAACTGAACTGAAAGCCCAATTAGATGCATAGTTTTGTGAAGATTACATAAAATGTATGGATAACAGAGACAAGGCTACCTTTTCATAAAAGTGCATAAATTTGACCTGATTGTAATATAGAATCAATGTTCTAGTTTATCCCTAAAGGATATCCTAGTATTATGAGGCTAACAATTCACTGGCTCCTTGAGAATACTAAAAACAGATCTAATGCTTTGATTAGAGTAATGTTTGAAGAGCAAATAAATGTTTTGGATGGTTTCTGGTGATTGGACCAAATTGTCAAAAGAAGCAAAGACCAAAAAACAAAAAACAAACAAAAAAACAGACCTTGTTTTGTGTCAATTTGGGTGTTGTTTTTTTCTTTTCTCCACAGTTGCAGAATAAGCTGACTTCCAGCATCTACTTAATTGACTGAGAATGACTTAGAAATGGAAGGCGGTACACAGTGCTTAAAAACTAGTTCTAGCAAGAAAATCTGAATAAGTGCACTCCAAAGGGATTTGAAGAATTTACATAACAGAAACTAGGAATAAATTTAGAGATGAAGGCTCTGATTTGCAGAATCTGATATTGCTTTACTGGATGAGGAGGAATTTCTTGGATTTTACTATAAAGGAAAATTAAAGGAGATAATTATCCTTTGGATTATTTTGTATTTCTCTGTGTTAATATTTTATCATGAGTATTGGAATCAGTCATCCCTGGAATTGAATTGACTGTGTAATTTTAGACAAACTTTGTGAGGAATAGGTACCTCTTTTATAGAAATGCATGCATGCGTGAGAAGTCACTTTAGTCATGTCCAACTCTTTGGGGCCCTATGACTGTAGTTGGTCAGGCTCCTCTGTCTATGAGATTCTACAGGCAAGAATCCCGGAGTGGATTGCCATGCCCTCCTCCAGGGGACCTCCCTGACCCAGGGATCGATGCCTTGTCTCTGGCATCTCCCTGCATTGGCAGGAGAGTTTTTTACCACTAGCAGCACCGAATACTAGTATTTAGCAGCACCAAATACTAATATATATATTTATATATATAAAGTATAATATATATATATATATTAAGGTGACTAGTATAAGACCAGGTACAAAATCAGTATTCATTAAATATTAATTTTGCTTGGATTTCTTATATAGATATTAATGCTTCACCTCTTAAGACAATGGCAATGGCTTTTGAATACAAAAGCAGATTTTCTATGAAACAAAGTATGTAAACATGCCTTTCTTTTCTGCCCTTTAGATTTGTTTAAGTCATGACCTAAAATGGTCAGTCCTGAGTTCTCTAGTGATGGTCAGACTGTTACTTCCTGTTAGGGGAGATATTCAGACTAAAAGTAAGGCAGAAGCACTGGTCTCCCTGATAACTCCCACCTTGTTGGAGAGGCTTCACATATATGACAAGCTGAAATACTATCATCTGAAGTCAGGAGGAAGCTACTCACAAATGTTTCTCACAAAGCAACCTCACAGTCTTCAGCCTTTCATTTTTGGTCCCTATCTCAGTTTAGTTTTGGTGAATGGCATAGAATTTTAAATCAACAGACTGTAGTTCAGATTCATTCACTTTCTTTTTGTTTGTCCTTTTGCAAGTTAAGCATATCAATAGATTTATATAGTTTCTCATCTATAAAACTGATATATGAACACTTCTGTCATTGACACATAGTAAATAGTCACTCGAGTGTAGTAACTTTTAGCATTATTTATTAAGATAAATAATATTTTAATTATTACTTATTAATAGTGTTTGTAACATGCCTATCCCATTGACAGTAAATATTCACTTGTGTGGTATGTTTAGTATTATTTATTAAGATAAATAATATATTAGTTATTACTCATTAATATCTTCAAAATGTGTTACCTGTAATCTTTTTGTTGTATTTTTATGGGGTCTTTACTGTACTTATGCTTCATCATGTGTTACAACATCAAATAACCTGGTTACCGATATCATCATAGATCTCTGTAGCTTGCTACACATCTCTAGAGGGTATTAGAAAGCAGAATGTTAAAATGTATAGAGTGGCAGCCTCTTCTAAGTCATTTGTCATCTTCACTAATTGTTTAAGTTTTCCATTGCTGCTATAACTAAAAACCACCAATTTGGAGCCTTAAAACAACCTAAGTTTATTATCTTCAAAAAGTGAAGGTGTTAGTAGCTGTATCATGTCTGACTCTTTGCTACCCCATGGACTGTAGCCCACTAGGCTCCTCTGTCCATGGAATTCTCCAGGCAAGAACCCTGGAGTGTTGCCATGCCCTCCTCCAGGGGATCTTCCCAACTCAGGGATCAAACCCAGGTTCCCACATTGCAGACAGGCATTTTACCATCTGAGCCAGCAGGAAGCCCCAATTTTATCTTACAGTTACAGTTCTAGAAATCAGAAGTCTCAAAATCAAGATGTTGGTAGGATTGCATTTCTTTTGGAAGCTCTAGTGAAGAATATATTTACTTGTCTTCTCCATCTTCTAAAGCTTGCCTTCATTCCTTGGTTTGTAGCACCCTCTTCCATCTTCAAAACCAGTGACCCAATATATTTTAATTTCATTTTCTCTCTCTGACCTTTGCTTCCATCATCACATATTCTGTGATTCTCAGTCTCATGCCTCCTTCTTTCCACTGCAAAGACTTCTATTATTTTGTTGTATCCACCCTAATAATTCAGGATGATCTCATTTAAGTTTCCTAAATTTAGTCACATCTACAAGATCCCATTTCTTATATTAATATAAAATTTTTATATTCAATATTCTGGATATTAGGGCATGGATATCTTTGGGAAGTAGGAAGGCTACTTTGGGATCATACAGCGGATGTTAAGAGAAATGTTCAAGTTTAATCTTGTTCATTTTAAAATTTATAGTATATATCCAGGAGGATATAACAGAGGAAGCTATTATTGGGTTTTTACCATGTAACAGAATCTGTGCCTGTTAATTTACATAACTTAATTAAATTATCTAAGCCACATCCATTTTATTAGGTAGGTTGCTTTACCCTATTTCACAGAAGAGAAAACAGGACTTTTAGGGCAATTTATCCAAAATAGCCCAGCCAGTGGTAGAATCAAGAATTTGAAACAAGCCCTAATAGAAGCAGAAGATATTAAGAAGAGGTGGCAAGAATATACAGAAGAACTATGCAAAAAAGATCTTCATGACCCAGATAATCATGATGGTGTGATTACCAATTTAGAGCCAGACATTCTGGAATGTGAAGTTAGGTGGGTCTTAGGAAGCATCACTATGAACAAAGCTAGTGGAGGTGGTGGAATTCCAGTTGAGCTATTTAAAATCCTAAAAGATGATGCTGTGAAAGTGCTTCACTCAATATGCCAGGAAATTTGGAAAACTCAGCAGTGGTCACAGGACTGGAAAAGGTCAGTTTTCATTCCAATCCCAAAGAAAGGCAATGCCAAAGAATGCTCAAACTACCACACAATTGCACTCATCTCACATGCTAGTAAAATAATGCTCAAAATTCTCCAGACCAGGCTTCAACAATACATGAACCGTGAACTTGCAGATGTTCAAACTGGATTTAGAAAAGGCAGAGGAACCAGAGATCAAATTGCCAACATCTGCTGGATCATTGAGAGTTGAGAGCAAGAGAGTTCCAGAAAAATATCTACTTCTGCTTTATTGACTATGCCAAAGCCTTTGATTATGTGGACCACAACAAACTCTGGAAAATTCTGAAAGAGATGGGAATACCAGACCACCTGACCTGCCTCCTGAGAAATCTGTATGCAGGTCAGGAAGCAACAGTTATAACTGGATATGGAACAACAGACTGGTTCCAAATCAGTAAAGGAGTATGTCAAGGCTGTATGTTGTCACGCTGCTTGTTTAACTTATATGCAGAGGACATCATGAGAAATGCTTGGCTGGATGAAGCACAAGCTGGAATCAAGATTGCTGGGAGAATACCTCAGACATGCAGATGACACTACCCTTATGGCAGAAAGTGAAGAACTAAAGAGCCTCTTGATGAAAGTGAAGGAGGAGAGTGAAAAAGTTGGCTGAAAATTCAACTTTTAGAAAACTAAGATCATGGCATCTGGTCCCATCACTTCATGGCAAATAGATGGGGAAATAATGGAAACAGTGACAAACTTTAGTTTCTTGGGCTCCAAAATCACTGCAGATGGTGACTGCTGGCATAAATTAAAAGACGCTTGCTCCTTGGAAGAAAAGTTATGGCCAACCTAGACAGCATATGAAAAACCAGAGATATTATTTTGCCAACAAAAGTCTGTCTAATCAAAGCTATGGTTTTTCCAGTAGTCATGTATGGATGTAAGAGTTGGACTATAAAGAAAGCTGAGCATTGAAGAACTGATGCTTTTGAACTGTGGTGTTGGAGAAGGCTCTTGATAGTCCCTTGGACTGCAAAGAGATCAAACCAGTCCATCCTAAATGAAATCAGTCCTGAATATTCATTGGAAGGACTGATGCTGAAGCTGAAACTCCAATACTTTGGCCACCTGATACGAAGAACTAACTCATTTGAAAAGACTCTGATGCTAGGAAAGATTGATGGCAGGAGGAGAATGGGATGACAGAGGATGAGACGGCATCACTGACTCAATGGACATGATTTTGAGTGAACTCCGGGAGTTGGTAATGGACAGGGAGGCCTGGCAGGCTGCAGTCCATGAGGTTGCAAAGAATCAGACGTGACTGAGCGACCAAACTGAATTGAACTGACCATTTCCAAAGTTCACACTCTTTACTGAGTTATGCTCTGTCTATAAATTATTGTAATTTAACTAAAAGAGGTTAAAAGTATTCCTATAGTATAAACAAATTTTTTTAAGATTTGCATATTACTTTATACGGCTAATTGCTTATATATTTACTAGTAATTTTACCTTTTGTTGAACTAAAAATGGAAAACATTAAATAGAAAGTATCTTTCTATTACAAATGTAGTTATTAAATATGAATGGTTTTGCTAAAAAGATTAATTTTTCTTTCATAATGGATGATTTTTTTTTAAAGATTCACATAAATTTTAGAAGAAACAGTATCAAAAAAGTTAACATGGATGCTGAAGAGTTTTGTACTTTAATCAAATTAGTGTACTGAGATGCTATTTATCTTTTAAGTTTTATTGGAGGGGCCCTACATTGCAAAGTGCCCTGAGTGGTTAAGCTATTTCTCAGTGAGCCATTGAGGAAAACAGAGCAAATCTTATATTGTATGAATTCAGCAGTTCAAATATCAATCTTCCAGTCTTATAAGAAAGACTAAACACAATTACTTTAAGGCACTAAAGTGAAATGAAAATAAAATAAGATAATTACTTACAGTTATCATGTGTTCTATTCTACCTCTATAGTCATCTAGTCTACTGATATTTCCCCCCAAGTTAATACCAAATGAATGGCCTTTTGGATTGAATGATTCTTTAATTACTAAAGCAAGTTTGTTAGAAAGCTAGTAGAAATATAAATGTTATTTCCCCATTGAGAGTACACATATAATAAAGAGACTCCAAATTTGAGTTGAAAACTAACCTGTTTCCTTCAGATTTTGCCTAAATATTATATCTTATCATACAAAAAAGGCACAGTCTAGCAAAAAGATTAGCCAGTGTAACAATGAAAAATTGTTCCTGGTTGAAGCAGCCGTGTTACCATTATACCTGCCAACCCGTTTATTTAGCTGTTTTCATCTTCCCAGCCATTTTTGTTATAATTCTTTACCAAATTCAAAATAGGAACCATTAGCTCATCTCATTTTTTATAAAAATTTTGCCAATCCCTAGCCCAACCTATAGGTTTTAAACTGTTTCTCAGATTCATTTAGAAGCCACCTAAATGTAGATGAAAGGATTGCTGAGAAAAGGAAGACTTAAGTGCTCCAGACCTCTCAACCTATGCCACTCAGAGCTTTTCAGTTATTTGTTTTGACTGAAAGACAGAGATGAAACGAGGGAGAAGTGTTTGAAAATCACTGTTCCAGCACCTCATACCTGGTTAACAAATACATTAGCAAGTTTAAAATTAACAGTTTGTAGTTTCAAACTGTGAATATAAATTCAAGGACCGTAATATAAAAGTGAACTAGAAGTTAGCATATGTATTTCAGTTTCTGGATCTAATGACTTATTTTTCAACTAATATATTTAACTTCAATTTTGAGACTCAAAATGAATTAAATTGAAAAGCACCCTGCAAGCTTGGAACTTAACATGGAGTTCCCAGGAACTGATTTCACTACACTTGTTATTTAATGGATATACAGTAGAAACATTGCAGTTGACTTCAGTAATCTACGGTTTTGGTTGCAGTGATTTTTTTTTTCTGTGTTCAAATTCAGTTGATACTAGGAATGCATCTAGACATTCAAATGACTTGCTTTCATCCATCTAAAGATTTGATTTATTTTGTGTTGATTGTGATTAAATCTCATCTATTTTACCCTAAGAAAATAATCATTTCTCAGCAACTCAAACTTAATTGAACTTATAAAGATGAATTTTCACTTCACTTAAGAGATTATCAAGGCTTTTTCCCAACAGGATTATATTGTCCTCGTTGAAGGAAGCAATTAAAGTGTATATGAATTCTATGACTTGTCCCAATTATACAGTAATTAAGTATCAAAATGAGAAAAGAAACTAAAGGCTTACCAACTTGTATTTGTTCTCACCATGATGTTTCATCTCTTATATATAAAAACTTTGATGATACAAATAATTAAAAATTGACATTATGAAGAATTTGGTGCTGTTGATCTTTGATAATTGTAGTAGTTGGGATTATTTGAATTGCTTGATTGAATGAAACAGACCCCTAGGACATGATTGTTCTTGTCACTCATTTTCTGTCCTATGTAGAATATTTTCCTCTGTGCCATTCTGAATATGTTATACCGAAACCTATATCAAGGCCTTAGCAACCAGGGTGCTGCTAGACACTTCCTAAGTCTCATGTAATATTTTGGTGGTAGTGATGCTCTTTGATGATTGCTAAATATATCAATTACAAAATAAGGTCTTAAGGAAACAGCCTCATTGATCCAGGTGAATGCAACTAGAAGTGTTTAAGGATGACTATAGAAACAGATTTTCTTCCTGATTTGGAATAAAAACCAATTTGTATAAAAAACTAAATGTTGTTGTTGTTGCTTAGTCACTCAGTCATGTCTGACTCTTTGTGACCCTATAGACTGTAGCCCATTAGGCTTCTCTGTCCATGGAGTTCTCCAGGCAAGAATACTGGAGTGCATAGCCATTCCCTTCTCCAGGGAATCTTCCTGTCCTCCCCCAAAACACTTTAATATTCATGTTTAATATTTTGGATCAAGTTTTATTAATAAACCTTCCTTGAAGTTCAAATGGATAGGATCAGGCAAACATAAGTTGTTTCCAATCGTAATAGAAGAAAGAAAATATAAATATAGTTCAGGAAATCTTCATGTTTACTAAGGTAAATTCAAGGAGAATTATTTAATCATTTGTTTGCATAACACCTCAAATGAAGGGCTTCCCTGATAGCTCAGTTGGTAAAGAATCCACCTGCAATGCAGGAAACCCTGGTTCGATTCCTGGGTTGGAAAGATCTGCTGGAGAAGGGATAGACTACCCACTCCAGTATTCTTGGACTTTCCTTTTGGCTCAGCTGGTAAAGAATCCACCTGCAATGTGGGAGACCTGGGTTCGATCTCTGGATTGGGAAGATCCCCTAGAGAAGGGAAAGGCTACCCACTCCAGTATTCTGGCTGGAGAATTCCATGGACTGTATAATCCATAGGGGTTGCAAAGAGTCAGACACAACTGAGCGACTTTCACTTTCAAATTCATGATTTAAGGTACATAGCCTAAAGTTTTGGAGGAATTGTCTCCTGGAAGAATGCAATAGTTTTATATTTTAGGGGGGGATTTGGGTACTTGGGAGAGGATTTGATGGCTTATTAGACTTGTGTTTGTGAAAGGTGTCTAGAATGACTCAATAATAAGACAATCGTTGCAATTCAAGTTGTTGTCTTCAGATGGGAACAAAATCAAAAACATTGCATTGGCAGCATGTGCTAATCAAATGTACATAAACTGACGAACAAATTACAGCAAACTTTTCAAATAATTTAAATATTTGTTTTGTCTAATATTGGATTAAGTGATAAAACAGCTCAATATGAGAAAAAAGGACAATCTATTGTCTGAACTCTTCAAACAATGTAATCAAGATTATAAAATCATTTAAAATACCAAGATAAAATAATATGTTGATGAATATTTCTAGATATCCATCAACCTTGGTGGCTAATGCATGCCACAGGTAGTGGACCAAAGATTGTAGAGGCCCATGGGCACATGTTTGTATAGCCAACTTAGTGCCTATTCTGATTATCCACTGTCATACAAACCAACCCAAAATGTAGCGACTTAACAATATATTTTAGAGTTGTCTCGTGATATTGTTGTTCACTGAGCTCAACTGGGTGTTTCTCATTTGGGACTTAAGGGTTTTCAGTCAGACAGTTTCTTTGGTTTTAGTCATTTGAAGATTTGAATGGGCTGGACATCCAAAACAGTTTCTTCACTCACACATCAGATGCCTCTGTGTCCCTCTGTGAGGGCCACTCTTTGTAGCAGAGTAGCATGGACTTCTTAACAAGAGCCAGGAAGCAGAGATGACAAGTCCCGTTCAGGGCTTCACAGATTACATATAATTTGTGAAGCCCAGAGTCAGGTAAGAATTCAGGCTCCCATGTGAAGCACGGAGCCCTGTATGAGACTGGCCTTGGCTCTATTTAAAGGTATGTCTGCAGCTGACACAGTGTCACTTGAGCTGCTCCCTGTGGAGAAATGTCATGTGCATACAGGGCTTAAAGAATTGATAATGGCCATCTTAGAAGTAAGCTAACTGTAGTAGTTTAAAAAGAAGTGGAGTCAATGGCTGACTTTGAATAACTGGAAGATTCTACATTAAAAAAAAAAAATGCATGAGACTTCCCTGTAAGTCCAGTTGTTAAGACTCCAAGCTTCCAATGCAGGGGGAATGGATTCAGTTCCTGTTTGGGGAACTAAGATCCCATATGCCACACCATGTAGCCAAAAAAAATTTCTGTCTTCCACTGAGCACTGGCAACCATTTTCCAATGGCTTCCCTTTTAGACAGAACATGGAACTTCCGTTTCACACATTCTTTCCCTAGCCCAATGCGTATTTACATTACCTTCTTGTCCACTGCAGGCATTTGTATTTGAGAATTTTTTGTGCTATTAGCATAAAGTTCTGTTGTTGTTGTTTTTTTTAGTGATGTAACTGTTTTATAACTATTGTATAAAAAAATTATGTGTACTATTCTAAAGTTTTATATATTTTCAAATTTGATTTTATGTATTTCTTATATCCCTCTATGGTTTCTCATTGTTTTCCTTTTAAGATAAACTATGGATTTAATTTAACAAAAAATAGAATTCTTTACTTTGACAAAACATGAATAAAAAATAAAGCTTTGTATTTTCTAGCAAGGTCCCCTTCATACTTAATTTCACATAATATGTTTCATTATGGTGGCATAGATTTTTATCTAGTTATTTTAATCATGACTGACCCTTTTCATATTTATATAACAACTTAATAAAAGGAACAGATGAATGAGAAAAAAATTCTGACCAATAAATATCTTATAAACCTTAACATCTCCCACAGATTTTCAAACCTATTCATATAGAAACCAGGATTTGGATATATGAAAATAAATGTTACTATGTTAAATAATCTTTATTAGTACTAAAAGTGATTTACAAAGATTCTATATCATAATTACATAAGCAATTGTACTTACTTTATTTTTTATATACTTAATAGTACTTTTGAAATAAAAATTCTAGTTAAATGCTAAGGAGCTACATTTTTTGACCATTAAAAGACTATGAAATCACAGTGCTTTCCTTTTGTAACTTTCACCTAATTGTAATCCCCCCATGAATATTAAATGTGAAAATATAGAACAATTTTAAAATTAATAAGAAAATTGGATGTCTTACGAATACCACATCATTCACCTTAAAACCAATCAACTCAATTTAGTGGCTAATTATTTTTCAACAAATTTTCTTATATAATATTAACTTTACTAGGAAATATAGCTCAAATTTTTAAAAAGCGGTTTCTCTCCATAAATCCAAACACATTTGTACACATTCTGAAACTGAGAAGTTATTTCTAGAAAATAGCTAAATGCTTTAACATTATGTTTTATAAAAGCTATTATACTTTCATAGAATTACTAAATTTAGCCCAGTGGGTATTGGCTGAATTTTTCCAAGATAATTTTTTTTTAATTAATTGCACAGCCTTCTTCAAGAACTGCAGAGTTTCTTCTCAAAATAGGGAAAATGGCAGATTAGGGGTAAAGGGAATTGGAAAAAAGAAGTTGGAAGTTATTTTTTGAAAATAACTAAGCACTTTGCCCTTTTTACCTAATGCTATGTATCTTCCCTGGAAAATAATTCTATTGACTAAGAGTATGACCTTTTTCTGGGATAGCTGTAGGTGTGCACTCATAGCAGGCAGGCTGCTTGGGGGTTAAATATCATTAGCAAGTCATTTTACCTCTTTATTCTTCACTTTCCTTATCTGTAAAAGGGAAAGACCAATAGTGCCCATCTCCTATGGCTGTTCTGAGATTTAAATAAGTTCATGTATGAAAATCTTTTGTTACAGTGACTGGAAATGCTATACACTCCATGAAGATCTTCCCAACCCAGGGATCAAACCCAGGTCTCCCACACTGCAGGTGGATTCTTGACCAGCTGAGCCACAAGGAAAGCCCTGATAACTGTGATCTTCAAGCTAAAGTAACAAATCCTGGAACTTTTAAGATTTTCCAAAGGTTTCAGAATCAGTACTTCTAAAGGAATCATTGTCCATCCTGAATGATGATACACACTTCACTCTAAGATGGATCGTTCTGAGAATGTGACTGCTTTGGAGTTAACACGTGTTCTGTTTCTTCTCCTTTTGTAGAAAAGAAAGAAAGAAAGTCGCTCAGTCGTGTCTGACTCTTTGTGACCCCATGGACTGTAGCCTACCAGGCTCTGCCACCCATGGGATTTTCCAGGCAAGAATGCTGGAGTGGGTTGCCATTTCCTTCTTCTTTTATAAGTGCACTTCATAAAAACAATATCCATCTCTTGCTACCCAAAGTTTACTGATTTCTGTGGTTTAAAAGAATAGTATCCATCTCTTGCTACCCAAAGTTTACTGATTTCTGTGGTTTAAAAGCCGTCCATGGGATTTTCCAGGCAAGAATACTGGAGTGGGTTGCCATTTCCTTCTTTTATAAGTGCACTTCATAAAGAACAATATCCATCTCTTGCTACCCAAAGTTTACTGATATCTGTGATTTAAAAGTCTCAGGGATGGTTTAAACATCTTCCAAGATGAAGCAATCTTGAGGAAATATTTTTAAAATTTCTGATTGATCTATGATTATGGTATGATTTCCCTCTTCTAGCTCGTGGAATCTTCAGTATATATCTGATAAATGAATTCAAACATCTTCAGAGCCTTAAACAAAGAAAATTTAGAAAATTGTATTGAGAAAGAGAATAGCTGAGTAAAAAAATTCTTTAACAAGTCAGTTAATTTCCAGTTCTTCCTTTTCAACAAAATTGAAGGTGATGTTAATTGAATTGTCAGCTGAGATCATTAACAGTAATTTTTTATTACAGATTACTATGTGATTTCTGGCACATAATTTGGAAGGAGTTCAAAGAATTGAATGACACTTCTGTAACAAAACTCCGTTTATTCTCATTTTTTATTTATGGATATTAGTTTTCTCAGGTCTGACATATAAAAATAAAAACTAACAATAAAAATTATCTTGAATACCATCTTATTAGAGCAATAAAAATATTCATCCTTGAGCACAAGAACTGGTTGTATTAATAGAATCAAGAACCATCCATCTCATTAAGAAATGAATTTCCACTTTATTTTGATTTTGTTTAGTAATTATCAAAACTGATGTTTATTTGTCTTAATCAAGTAGATACTAAAAATAATTATACTAAAAGTTAAAGCTGAAAAGAAAATGTTAACACTTAGATTCTCCTGATCGCAGGAAATTTTTGCTTTTTTCTTTTTATATACGTAGTTTTGTGGCAGAAAATTTTAAGAGGATGCTCAGTAGAGGTCTTTCATATGTAAAAAATTTATTCTATTAAAATACATTTTTGAGGAAGATGTGAAATCAAATAAAAATTCAAGGATAAAAAACTATGTAAAATATTTTAACTGTTTCAGCAAAGCTTGTTAATTTAGTATATTTTGTAATACATCATGGTGCATATTAAACTGATGTGACATTTAGAATCAGTCAGATACAAATAAAAGTTACAAACATTATTTTAACCTGCCAATACTTCCAGTGTATTGGGAATTACATATTTTCGAGTGTTAAATTTATGAAAAAACATTTTAGAAGTGAAATATATGAAAGTACATAGTTTTAAAAATATTTCTTTAGAAGGCATATGAGCAGATATACCTAAAAACTACAAACTGATAATTCCTTAAGGGATTATATGGTTCTAAGATTATATGATTACTTTGAATAGAAAATATGTGCATTTAATAAAATTTTAATTGGAATCTTATCCAGAACTGTTTTAGAATATTTAATGTTACGATCTTTCAAAACCTATTTTCCATTTTTAATGTTTATTTTCATGTGGAAATTCTTTGGCAACTTGATAGTCTCCCTAAAATTTAAAAAAGGATTAAGACACAGGTAGAAACACAAGTAGAAACACACCATGGGCCAGGCCTTTGGGGTTAGTTTAGGGAGAAGAGTAGGAGGGAAGGGGAAGCCAGAAACATTCACTAAAGCACTGTTTATTGTGATAGAAAATGCCCTATAGAGATGTTAACAATATAATCCATTTTAAGTACTTAATTTAAAAAATGGCATTTTAGAGAGCTGTATGTAGAAAATGAAAGTAAACCATTGAGGTTCTTTGGGGGATGTTGGTATTTTGACAGGGGTTTTGGACTAACAACATTTTGAAGAAAAAATGGTGCATTTACAAAATTCAAACAGTAATAACTCTCTGACTGACAAACCAGCCCATTGCCTTCAGGAATGAGGAGAGAAACTTCTGAGGCAGATGGTTGTTACCAATTCAGAACAATTAAAAAACATCGACCTGGATAAAATGTAGAATTGTAACAGCTATTATTGTCCAGATGTTATCTTCAGCTGCCCACCTCACAGGACCACTGTGCTAACCTGGGAGCTGGAGAATTGCAGTCCCATTTCTAGATTCAGAGTAAAAGAAAGGGAGAACCTGCTGCCAAAGCATAGCCCATCTATAGAACAAGGAAGATAATGATGACTTTCCCCATAAAGAACAGATCATTTGACAAATATATGTTGGTAAATATATTCTAAAAAGACCAATTTGAAATATTTCTAACATAATTTTTAAATTATGTTAAATTTTAAAATACACCATAGATTTAAAGTTTGAAAAATATATATTCATAGTTTACATAATAATAAATCAGCACCCAGAGTAAGAAATAGAACATTACCGTTAAAAAAGTTTATTTTTTGAAGTAACATCTATGTCATTCCTCTGATTTCTCCCACTCCAATTAGGATGCAGAGATCTTCAAAAATTATGTGTCATTCAAAACTTCTCTAACTGTCACTCATTCCTATTTTAGTACTGTCATTTTCATTAGAATCATGGTGTGTTAAAAACTGAGATCTTACTATAATCTAGTTCTATTTAAAAATATTTTTAAAGTGATCATACAATGAAATACTTCTAAAAATCCAGGCCTAAAGATAAATTTTTAAAGTATAATTTCTTTCTTTAAATGGTGTGTTGTTGTTTTTTCTGTTTTCACCTTATCTATGAATAATTAGATCAAAAAAGACTACCTTTCTAACTACAAAAGAGTTATCTCTTATATTCTGGAAAAGATAATTTCGTTTCCCTAACTGTAACTGAATTATACCATGAAACCTCATAAAGATCTAGGTCCCCAACTCTAGTTTCCCTAGATAACACTATTGTCTTCTGTTATTTTCCCTTTCTAATCATGAAACTCAAAAATCAATTTCTAGCTTCCCACAGAGATTAAAATTCACCTGAGCCTGCTTTTGCGCTTCCCAGGTGGCGAGTGATAAAGTATCCGCCTGCAGTGCAGGAGATGTGAGTTTAATCCTGGATCGGGAAGATACCCTGGAAGAGGAAATGGCAACCCACTCCAATAGACTTGCCTGGGAAATACCATGGACAGAGGAGCCTGGTGGGCTACAGTCCAGGGGGTTGCAAAAGAGTCGGACATGACTTAGCAACTGAGCATGCACACATGAGTCTGCTTTGTAGGGATTCCTGTTGTCTGATCCCAACCTTCTTTCTCACTAAATTCTGAGAATAATCCACTACAAACAAATTCACTTGTTTTGTGTATTCACCATCATCCATCATCCTTTACCACCCATCCAAAATCTATCCATGTTAAAGCAATTCCTTCTCTAGAGTAGTACACAGAGAATTTCATTTCTTTGATCATATGAGGTTTTTGCTACTGGTTCCATCTTTACTATCCATCATATGTTCTTTTACATCCCATATGTATATGTGATTAGATGCTGCATGAAGGCAGGGAACCACACTCATGTTATAAATTTTAAAAAACCGAGTTTTGTGGAGCATGGATGAAGGCAGAACCCAATGCATTATCAACAAAGGTCAGTCTAGTCAAGGCTATGGTTTTTCCAGTGGTCATGTATGGATGTGAGAGTTGGACTATAAAGAAAGCTGAGTGCCGAAGAATTGATGCTTTTGAACTGTGGTGTTGGAGAAGACTCTTGAGAGTCCCTTGGACTGCAAGGAGATCCAACCAGTCCATCCTAAAGGAGATCAGTCCTGGGTGTTCATTGGAAGGACTGATATTGAAGCTACAATACTTTGGCCACCTGATGTGAAGAGCTGACTCGTTTGAAAAGACCCTGATGCTGGGAAAGATTGAGGGAAGGAGGAGAAGGGGATGACAGAGGATGAGATGGTTGGATGGCATCACCAACTCAATGAACATGGGTTTGGGTGGACTCCGGGGACAGGGAGGCCTGGCATGCTGTGGTTTGTGGGGTGGCAAAGTGTCGGACACGACTGAGCGACTGAACTGAACTGAGTGCATTAACAGTTCTGACTTTAGAATAAACCTTAACCAAGTGTTTCCAAACCTTAGGATAATCCAATAATACAGTGCCTACATCATTATAATTTTATTGTAGCTTTACTGTCTGTTGATTTTGGTAGACTATATGCAAAAAGCCAATTGAGTCTTTTCTTACCACTTCCCCTTTTAATAAGCTCTGGCAAATCATTTTTTCTCCTGATAATTAAAAATTTCCTTATAGCTTTTCTGGACACTGTGAATTATTTAATTTTTAAAATTTTGTATATTGAAAGTCTAGTATACTGACAAAGCTGAAATATTTCATTAGGTTTGAATTCTCCCCTCTCCCAGCTCAGGCCTAACTGAGGCTCAGAAACTTACAGGAAGAGGTGGAGACACTATCAGTCTTTTCTACAACTTTTTCACCTACTTCACCTCTCTCTCCCTTCACGGTACTGCCATTGACTCTTCCCAGGCTGGAGAAAGAGTATGAATAGAAGAGGGCATGAAATTAGAAAGGCCATTCTTGGAACTGTGAGTATGTGTGTATTTTCCAAGAGTGGGCTCATTTTTGGATTGGGGGAAAAAGTGAGGACCATTGAGGGGAACTTGGCCTTCCATTCTCATCTAGTCATTCTGTGTGCCACAGAGAATATTAAAGGTTTCTTTATCCTGAGCAAGGGAGCAGCTACTAAGGGGTCCTACCCCTTGAGTCCCTGTACCCTGCCTTTGCAGTGATAGGAAGAGGGACTCTGAGAGTCTCACACTTCTCTGAAGACCTGGTCGTGCCCAGCCCAATAGGAACTGTACAGCCCTTTTCTAAGTCATCGAAATTCCCCAACATTCAGAGTCACACACAAATTTCCTGGAATACACCTGTAGATAGATTTCTATTATTTGTTTTTATTGCCATGACTAAGGAGTTTTTCTAAACAACTTTAAATATAAAACTTCTTTATTTTACATGTGGAATTTTGAGTTATCTATCGTTAATCTTAGGGAGTGGTTAGTGTTCGTATTCTTTTATATGTGGAAACTGAGACTCAGGAATTTAATTTTTTGCCTGGGGTCACACACTTGTGACAGAGCCTTTTGATCCTCTGTTCTTCAGGGTCACCATATAACCTCCTTCAGGGAGCCAGTTAAACTGATGACATTCCAGTTAGCCTTGTGAAGACTGCTATGTATCCCAACTATGTGATATATTACCCTCTGTGATCGCAGACAAACTATTGAATCTCAATGATTTTATCTGTTAAAATAAAATGATATTAATTATTCCTATCTCAGACACTTATTGAAATAATTAAAATAGTTTGTGACACGTATAAGGCACTTAATAGTGTTCGAATTGAATGAAGTTTCACAGATAATAAGTTGGCTTTTGTCTTAATTTTCAACTTGAGATCTATTTTTCTCTTCCCCTGTCGTCAATGGAGTGGCAATTAGAAGTACTCTCACAATAGATAATGTATAGTTAACTTCTGAAAGGAATAAAGTTTTAAAAGAAAGGTCAGTTATTATTATAGATACCATTCTTATAGAATTCTGTATTACAGAATATCTGAATTTTCTTGTGAAGGTCAGTTTCTATAAACATACCCAATCCAGAGGTTTTATATCAACTTGGCATATGAGATACAATCCCTTCAATCCATGTTTCATGGACAAAAGTTAATGCAGTTCTTACTTTTCCCTGATATGAGAAGAGCAGAGTGCTCCTATGCATAATTCAATGCTTCACAATGGCTTCAGATGGAGGAAAAACTTGTAACAGTTGCAAGATGATCAGTTATCTTCTTGTCATCAGGGGTTTACAGTCTGAGTACCATATGGTTGGTGTCATTTATTTTGCATTCCTGCATAGTCTTTCTTTCTTGTAAATTACCAGCTAAATTGTACATTCACCTTAAAGGAATTTGAAGTATATGGCAGGTTGTCAGATTTGCCCACACAGTATCAGATGTCAGACCACCCACTGAGAGTTTTAATTGAAGTTACCTTTTCGCTGAGTGGATGGGAATTATGTGATTTTTGATTCTGTAGTTATAATGGAATATTTTATAGATAATCACTGTCACTTACAAAAAGAGAAGAAAAACAGAGCAACTTAATTTCCCCAAGTCTTTTCTGGGAGGATCAGATCTCTTTACTAAAGTGTGTGTGCGTGCGTGCTGTCACTCAGTCAGGTCCAACTCTTTGTCACCCCATGGACTCTAGCCCACCAGGCTCCTCTGTCCATGGAATTTCCCAGGCGAGAATACTGGAGTGAATTGCCATGCCCTCCTCCAGAGGATCTTCCTGACCCAGTGATCGAACCCACATCTCCTGCATCTCCTGTTTTGGCAGGCGGATTCTTGACCACTGAACCTCCTGGGAATTCCTTATTAAAGTATATGTCTATCCAATGAGCTCTTTCAAATTAACTCCTCCCTTTAAGTCCTCCTGATGACACCTGATAGCGAGTGAACTAGTTGATGCTCTTTCAGGTAAGAAGACAATATCTATGCCCCATCTGCACTTGATGCTTTTAGAAATGATGAATGTTTTAGCTAGGAAACTTTGTGCCTACTGGGAGACTTACTCTTTAATGTCATCTATCAAAAATATAAATTGCATATTACCCCAGGGTTGGGGCCAATTATTGTAATTATTGTTGTTTATTATTTTTTATCACCATCAATGTTGCACCTAGTGACTCTGGTAGAAATGTTACAGTTAGAAGAGGAACTGTTATTTTCATATTTCCTAAGCAACATCAATTTGTATGGCTAACATTTTAGCAATAAAAAGCAAAATGTAAAACTGCAGCCTGCTGTGAAGGGAAGTCTACACATTGAATGAACACTGCAGGGACATGCTCATAAATATTCATTAAATAGGGTTTCATTGAAAATGAAATGTAAGTACCGAAGGTAATGCAACACAAGTACGTAAAAGGCTATTCCACCTCAGTGAAGGAAACTGGGTAGAATGAGATAATCTAAGAAAATAGGATAGAGTTTTTGTTTTGTTTTTTAGGATAGAGTTTATAGAGCATGCGTTTTGTACTTCAAACTATGAACCAAGAAGACGGAGAGTTAATCTAATTGTCATATTTATCTTGGTGCTTCTGATGCCCAGTTTTCAAAATAAATGGGAGCAAGGTTTTTAAACATCCTATCCAACATAATCTGAATTTGGTACATGGTTTGAAAGTCTTTGAACTTCCCTGATGGCTCAGATGCGAAAACATCTGCCTACAATGTGGGAGACCCAGGTTTGATCCCTGGGTTGGGAAGATCCTCTGGAGAAGGAAATGGCAACCCACTCCAGTACTCTTGCCTGAAAAATCCCATGGACAGAGGAGCGTTGTAGGCTACAATCCATAGGGTCGCAAAGAGTTGGACACGACTGAGCGACTTCACTTCACTTTTGAAAGTTAGGGAATTCTCTTGGAAGAGGTAATGAAGCATAATTTTTTAGATGGACAGTGGCACCCCACTCCAGTATTCTTGCCTGGAAAATCCCATGGACGGAGGAGCCTGGTGGGCTGCAGTCCATGGGGTCGCTAGAGTCGGACACGACTGAACGACTTCACTTTCACTTTTCACTTTCATGCGTTGGAGAAGGAAATGGCAACCCACTCCAGTGTTCTTGCCTGGAGAATCCCAGGGACAGGAAGCCTGGGGCCTGCCGTCTATGGGGTCGCACAGAGTCAGACACGACTAAAGCAACGCAGCAGCAGCAGTATTGTTCAAGCACTAAATGTGGCCTGCTTCTTAAAATCTCTGTGGCCTCTAGTAAGTCACTAAGATCTGCAGCTGTTTGAAAGAAAGATAAGTGAAAGTGAAGTCGCTCAGTCATGTCCAACTTTGCGATCCATGGACTGTAGCCTACCAGGTTTTTTTCCAGTCAATGGGATTTTCCAGGCAAGAATACTGGAGTGGGTTGCCATTTCCTTCTCCAGGAGATCTTCCAGACCCAGGGATTGAAACCAGGTCTCCCACGTTGTAGCAGACGCTTTACCATATGAGCCACCAGGGAAGTCTTAGCTGTTTGCTACCTGTAAAATGCATAGCACTACTTCCTCACTCACATGGTTTTGTTGAGTATGTCTGTATGTAAAAGCGTTTTATAAATGATGAAGCAGCATAAATTCTTTATTGTTATAGTTTCCTGGTATTTATTTCAGTATACTTGTGGAGCCTAGTTCCAACCTCAGTGATGGCTTACTTTTACTGACCTTTTTATGTTTATTGCCTGTATTCTCTTTAATTGCAATAGATGAATTAATAAGTGAATTCAGATAATCAATAAATATTAAGTGAGACCCTGTTAAATTGCAAGCATCATCCTAGGAGCTCAGGGTAAATCAATAAACAAAACAAACAAAATATCCCACCTGCGTGGAGCCTATTTTTATTTAGGGAATATCAACAAAACTCTAACGTAACTACATAACAAATTAAGTTTGTTATAGATGAGAAGCACTTTGGAGGAAAATAAATAATGAAGGTGGAATAAGAAGTATGGAGGGTAGCAGGAGTGTAGAAGAGCTGGGTACAGTAATTTCAAAAGAGACTGGTCATGGAAGCCTTCAATATACAAATATTTAAAGCCAGACTTTGAAGTGCATGAGGAAGCAAGTTCTGTGGATATCTAAGAAAGAGCATTTCAGGCAAAGGAAGCAGAAAGTGCAGAGATCCTGAGGCAGAAGTATGTCCCTGGTATTCAAGGACCATCAATAACTCTTGAGCGACTAGGAAAAAAGTGACTCTAAGAAAAAATGGATAGAAATAGTCTCAGAGTTAGGAGGCCAGATATCATAGGGACTTTAAGGTCATTGAAGATTTGACCTTTTATTTGTGCATAAATAGAAAAAAAGGAAAGTTTTGACAGGACTTATGACAAGATTTGACCTATGTGTTAACTGGATTATTCTGACTTTTGCACGGATGAGTTAGGTGGCCAGTCAAGAGAACATTGTAATAATCCAAGTGAAACAAGATGGTAGATTAGGGAAGAACAGTAGCACTAAGAGGGGTGAGAAGTGTGAAGATTCTAGGTGTCTGAAAGCGAAGGGAAAAGTGCAGTTGCTCAGTGTGTCTGAAGTTGCTGCCTGCACAATCTGTTCATAGTTTGGATGAGAGGTGTGAGAGGAAAATCAGAGGCAGGATTACCTGAGCAAATGCAAAGGTTTACCCCTGAGCAAATGGAAGAATTGGGTTTCTGTTAACTGAGGGCGGTTTTTGTTTAGTTTTGTTTGTTTTTAGTATGTTTGTGTCTGAGTGAGCATATGAGTACTTAAGGTCAATATAAGGTAAGTTACTTGCTTATTTTTCAACCAGTTACCAGTATGAGTTTTCCTGTTCCTACAGTTATTAAACAAGAAATGCTACTGCTTCAAGTTGATTTATATTATTGTAGCAATAGGTTAGTTCTTAGTTTTGTTTTTTTAAAGGTTGATTTATAAGGAACAAATTAGGCTATAACTCCTTTTTCTGTGTCATTTATGTTGTTATAAGCTACAGAATTATAGAAGAAAAAATATGCTGATGTGTTATGATTAATTCCAGTGTGCTAAAGAGCAGTGAACTGTGTTCAGTCAGAAAGTGAATCCATCCTCAGGTCGGAAATCTGTGAGAAAAAGAGAAAGATTCATATAATTTTTAAAAAATATTGATAGGCTATTTCTAAAGTTAAATCTGGGAGAAAAATAGAAAGACAGAAATTGACTCCTATGTTATTGTTCAGGGGAACTGTTAAGATAGTGACGTCATCCATGGTTACTGAAGTTTGTGTGTGTGAACAGATTCTTTAGGTTTGTGGTGGCAGGCAGTGGAGAGGACTAAATGGCTGGAATTACTAGTTTTTATTTGTTAATCTTGATTTGAGTGATGGTTTCATCACATGTCTTATGAGCTAAAGAGAATGAATGAGTTAGCACTTTTAAAGACCAGCTGGTAGATAACTGACTGAAGATCAGGGAACAACTCATGTGCCTGCAGGACAAGTCAGGTAGCTGTGACTCATCCCAGACGCTGATTGCCTCGGGCAGCTACTGTGGTACAGCTCAGCTCATGTGTAAATGTGGGAGTATCTGCTAACGTTCTTTTGGTATAAGCCACCTGAAATCAAGAGAGATTAACATCAGCATAAAGGTGGCTGGTATGATGGGTAGTGGTGCCAGTTATTAGAAGGAAGCTCAAAGAATCACAGATGTCCTAAACAACCATATATTGAGAAGGACAGACAACAGGAAGCCTCAGGAATCTTGGGAATCTTAGAAACAAGTAGGGGAGATACTGGTGATGAGCAAAAATGGGTATCTTGGGAATTATGGAACAATTAGATGGGGAAAGAAGGAATCAATCATCAAAGAGATGAGATGGCAAACAAGTTAAATATTCAGAGAAACACTGGAGTTATCTAGTACAGTTTTAGAATCGGATTAGAGAGACCCATGAATCAGATGCCAAAGTCTGTAGTGACTGATGGTACCACAAGGGAGAAACTAGAAGTTCAGTGAATGGCAGGAGAAAAGAACATGGAAAGATAGTGGTTTGAAAGCATTGTGGTACAGAGAAAGGACATGCTTCCCATCACCTGACTTGCAAGTAGGTAAAAATGAGCCTCCATTAAGAATACTTCACAAAAGCCATCTTTCAGTTAAGGCCATGTTTTAGTGGTGGAAAAGTGGCTGTCTTGGGGGTTGAAAAAGACAGCAGGTGTTGGAGACAGCTTATTTAGTTTGCCACAAAATTACAGGTACCTCAGACCCACTGAAGCTTGGGAAGACCCCAAGCACTTTAGGAGGGGTCAGATCTGATGTAATTAGTTATTTTTCCTTCTGGCCTTTTCCATTTCGTCTTTCAGAAACATGTGATGAGATGATAATGACCATCAGACAAATCAGTGGCGCTTTCTTGTGATATTTTATTTACTTTCCCTTAATGTAGATGCAAATCCCATTAGGCAATGACCAGATTGTTTTTGTGTCTGAATAACATTAAGCAGACTCTGTGCATTCCAGAGATGCTAATCTCACCTATTTCGCCTAATCTCAAAATCTCAGCTGGTTTTCATAGATTTTTTTGGGGGGTGGGGGAGGTGGGGGGTGGGGAGGGGCAGAGCAGCATTATGCAGCTTGTGTGATCTTAGTTCCCTGAACAGGGATTGAACCAGGTCCCCACAGTGCAAGCACTGAGTCCTATCCACTGGATCTCCAGAGAATTCCCTGATAGATTTCGTTTTCTTAACATATTTTTCAGATCATAGTTCTTTCTTTAAATGTGTATTGTAATTGAATAAGGATCATTTACCAAATAACAATATGATAAGCAAATACTGCCCTCACTGAAGGAGAAATGTTAACACCTGAAGATACACAATGTTATATCAGTATTGAGGAAAGTGAATGTGTTTGTTGCTCAGCCGTGTTCGATTTTTTGTAACCCCATGGACTGTAAGTCAGCGAGATTGCTCTGTCTGTGAAATTCTCCAGGCAAGAATATTAGAGTGGGTTGCCATGCCCTCCTCCACAGGATCTTCCCGACCCAAGGTCTCCCGCATTGCAGGCAGATTCTTTACCATCTGAGCCATCAGGGAAGTCCCCAGTATTGAGGAGGGAGGTGCAAAAGACTTTGGATTGTTTTCTAAGACTAAAATATCATTAGATAAAAAAACATACGCACAAGTAAAACAGCTATGAATGAATGGTTTTAAGTGCATCTACAGTTTATCAGGATCACAAAAATTGAGGGATAGTTTACATTCTGTGCAATAAAAAATTATCAGAGCTATTCATTCTACTTTATCATTTTATGAAGAGGTTGCAAGAAAAAGTGAATAGTAAAGATTTGCACTTGAATTATAAGGATATATTGTGATGAAACTCAAATAGAGATAGTTTTTAAATGAAGGGTAAGAATTATTGTGAGTAACTATGCACTTATCATAGGGCTGCTTAGCTTTCTGGTCCTTTTCTGCAATGGAGATCACATTGTATACCTTATCTTTATTCCTAGCAAATAAGATTTTCCCCTTATCATATATATCCTGAAAAAGCAAGTTCTGTAAATAAATTACAATTTCCTTGTTTTTGATTAAAAACAAGGTTTGCATTCTCAAATTGTTTTCTCAGAAAACCTCTTGATGATTCAGTCTCAATCAGAAAATGAACCTTTATTTAGATAAAGACCAAATCACAGAGCAGGTTGAGTCCATAGTTTTTCCACCAGCATGTCCTTATTTAAATATCTGATGAGGTTGAATTTTAAAATCTCAGATTTTTTCTTTGGAGATATAAGAGGTTATGCATGCCTGTGGCATCTTCTCCAATAAAAGAGCCAGGATTTAGTGAAGACGTATGGCCAGCCCTTGTTGAAAGTATTTACTTTTCAGTTCATGAAGTGCTCACAGCAACTTTGTGAGGTAAATATTGTTATCTCTGTTGTAGGAAGGGAGGCCCCTTCCAGGGCCCAAAACTGGGCTCTTGTCTAACACTCAGAAATGAATTGTCCAAGGAGACACATGTGCTGACAAAACAAGAGATTTTATTGGAAAAGGGCACCCAAGTGGAGAGCAGTAGGGTAAGGGAACCCAGGAGAATAGCTCTGTCATATGGCTTGCAGTCTTGGGTTTTATGATGTTGAAATTAGTTTCCAGGTTGTCTTTAGCCAATCATTCTGACTCAGAGTTCTTCCTGGTGGTGTACGCCTTGTTTAGCCAAGATGGATGTGAGAGAGGATTCTGGGAAGTAGTCAGACATGTGGTGTCTCCTTTTGACCTTTCCCCAACTCTTGCAGTTGGTGGAGGCTTATTAGTTCTATGTTCCTTAGCAGGACCTCCTGTCTTAAAACAACTCAAGCAAATGGTTACTATGGTGTCTGGCTAGGGTGGGTGGTTTCAATCAGTGTGCTTTCCCTAACATCTCCATTATATAAATGAAGACAGTGAAGTTTAGTAGTTATGTGTTCTCTCCTAGACCTCAACATTATTCACAAATAAAGCTAGCTTTTCAGACTAGCCATTGCTCTTAAATTCTGTGCTAAGTTCCTTCTTTCTGAGAAATTTAGAATCTTTTCCTTTTTAATTTGACTGCCTTAGCTCAGGCCATCATTATTTTGCTGAAATCCAAACTAGTTCTTTAAATTGTGAAGCCTTTCTTGATCTTGCTTATATCAGATCATTTATAGTTAAACCATTTGAGGCTTATAAGAAGTTAAGAGACTTGTCGAACCTCATACAGCTAAAAAAAAATTTCAGAGATGAAGTTTAGCTGCAACTTAGTGAATGAGAGATACAATTCTTAGTTAAAATCTTGGGACAAAAATCAATAATAAAAATCTAACCTAAAACTTAATTTATGCAACATGAAAATATGGAATTTCCTATCTGCCCTGAAGGTCAATAGCTGCTAGTTTCATTGGACCCCAGGATAAATGAAAAATCCAGTAAAGCCACTCCACAAAGCCAACCAATTTCCAGCCTCTTGAAGTTCAAAGTGGCTGGTTCCATCTGTTATGAGAATATAAAATCTACATAGGGCATGAGCATACACACACACACACACACACACACAAACTTTCTATAAAAGTGATTCAGGAAAAAAATCCAGTAAAACCAGAAACTAGAATTTGAATACTCTAACTTGTTTGTCTGAGATTTTATTTAATTTTTGTATATGTATTTTTGAATGTTTTTAACCAATTGTTAGTGTTAAAAGCATTCTTTTTAGTAACTAGGGTGAAAAAATTATTAGAATTTATAAACTCTAATGAAATATTGAATTATACCATGAGGGAAGGTGGTAACTAATATGATTTTCAGTCTCCAAAGACATGTATCAGTCCCCATGGATGGTGTAAAGACTTCAGCAATGTTATTCTGAGCTTGTTAAGAATTCTTAAACATATTTTCAAGGGTAACACCTCATGGAAAATATTGAACTAGTTGCCAAAACTTGTCATAGACATAGATTATGTTGTTCAAAATTATCACTAATTTCCTGAAGATTATTGGATCACTACATTAATATTAACCCTTTAAAGGGAGTAGTTTCCTCTTTTATGTTATTTTTAGTTTTTTTCCAAGCATTTATTATTTTCACTTGCAACTGACACAAGAATTTCTACAAGCAGGGTCATCTAAGTAAGTGTCAGCAAACTGCAGCCCATATAGGTCAAATCCAGCATGCTGCTTATTTTTGTACAGCCCTTGAGCTAAGAATGCTTTTTAAATTTTTATGTGGTTGAACAAAATCAAATGAAAGATCCTTCAAGACATATAGAAACTATGAAATTCAAATTTCAGTGTCCATAATTGAACTTCTATTGGAACACAGACCTGTTGATTCATCTAATTACTGCTTACGACTGTTATCATGCTACAGTGGCAGCATTGATTAGTGGAAACAGAGACCCTGTGGCCCTCAAAACTGAAGCATTTAATATCTGGACCACTGCAGTTAAAAAATGTGCCAAATCCTGATCTAAAGCAATAATTTTTAAGTCTTCCAAAATTATTTTTAATGTGGGAGACATCTGTTTCCTTTTTTCCCCAAAATGTGAGCCTCCTTTAATTTATTTTTATCAGGTCTCTCTCAAGGCCTAGCATATTCATTGTATCAGTAAAATTGGTAATGTCAACCATCAAGATGATTAAAGACTTAATTACAAGAAATATTTTCTTGAGAGAATATTTTATGAACACAGGCCTGTGTTGAAAGGATGGTCCTGGATATCTCAATTTTTAAAGAAAAAAATTGTACTTCTTCAGACTATGTTATAACTGAAAGAGTTTGAATTGACCCAAATTCCTAGGTAGGGCATTCAATCAGTCTTAATACAGTGAATGGGGGTCATTATATCAATCTCATAAGTTTGTTGTGAAGTGCAAATGTAGTAAGTTTTATAAACAAATAAAGTTTTCAGGGTACTATTTATTCTGATTTGTAATAGATTGTCAATGTATTTTAATCTTTTTCTGTGTCTACTCAAATACTAGCTGGGCTTTCTGTTGTCTGAAGGCAAAAATCAGATCTAGAATTCTATGTAACAGCTCTAACAAAATAGCCTAAGAGTGTTGCATTTTTTAATCTTTCAAATACTTATTCTGGTTTTGTAGTTTATAAATCCAGTTTCTGCATCTGCTTTCTCCTTAAGGGCACCATGTTTCATCCTAAGCATGGCCATATAGGTGTCTACCTCCTACACTTCCTTATAAGTACCGTGCATTTCATGTTTATTACAGTGTGTTTAATTTGCATTATTTCAGGTTCCTACACTATGGGTTTATACATTTCAGGTTAATAAGGCTTATAGAAGTACTTCTCTCATTTATTCTAGCATTATAAGGGTAATGACATCTAAGAAGTGTGACCCATGGTGAGTCTGTTTGGATGACTGGAATTACAATGGCAGATTGGCAGCCTGTGGACATTATTATTGAAGTTTTACTGTTGCATTTTCACATATTTTAAATTAAAATTCTCAGCTGAAAGGGTGCCTAAGATTAAAGAAACTACTTTTAAAATGAAGCAACTTGCGTAACTTTTCATGAATCAGTATATGGATTTTATCATTCTTTGAGGTTTACAAGATATATGCCTTGTTTTGCTGTACCACCATTGTTTTAGCATTATAACATGGAAAGGAAATTATTGCCTTAGTTTTTACCCTAACATTGGTGCTTTTGCTTCAGCATTCACTGTCATATGTTAGGCGGTTTGTATATTAACAAATTGAAGGACTTTGAAGTGATTCTAATTGTACTCTTTCTTGAATTAGTACATTTCTTTTCATTGTTTAGAAATGTTACAGAAATAAGATTCCCCCCCCTCCCCAGAGTAGTATGTAAAACCGTGTAAAATAAAACTCAGGTGAACACAGAGACATGCATAGAAATATAAGGCAAGTATTCTGAATTAACTTGTACCACAAACTTTAAAATTGTGGAATTAATAATTTTATTCCTTTACCATCTTCTCTTGGAGAAGGCATTGGCCACCCACTCTAGTACTCTTGCCTGGAAAATCCCATGGACAGAGGAGCCTGGTGGGCTGCAGTCCATGGGGTCGCAAAGAGTCAGACACGACTGAGCAACTTCACTTTCACTTTTCACTTTCATGCATTGGAGAAGGAAATGGCAACCCACTCTAGTGTTCTTGCCTGGAGAATCCCAGGGACAGGGAAGCCTGGTGGGCTGCCATCTATGGGGTCGCACAGAGTCGGACACAACTGAAGTGACTTAGCATCAGCGACCATCTTCTCTATTTCCATGCTGCAGCTCTCAGACCATTTAATGGGCAAGAAGACCATCAGGACTGTTAGAAAAATGACCAGATTTAAGATACATTGGTTCAAAGTAAGGGCATGAGCTGTTAATTATGGATACATAACTAACAGATAATGTTAGTTGAATTAATGCCTTTTGTGACTATATTAGCTTCTCAGGTGCTTTTTTGTTTCTTTCTTAATGATAAACTCAGTCTCATAAGTTTATGAAATAATTCACCTATCAGTGAGAGGCATTCGGGTATTTACAAATGAAACTTGTTTGTCTTGTTAAACCACTGGAACTTTGGAATTCTTTGAGACTGTGGTCCATCTTGTCTATCTTCATCTGTCTTGACCGATACTGCTAGTGTATATAAAATATCAAGGAGGCACAAATTAGAAACTGTATATTGTTCTAGGCTATGAGAGTTGAGAACAAATGATTATTTAATCATTAGCTTGGTTTTTGCAGTGCTATAGCTTGATAGGAGGGCCAGAACACTTTGCAGATTGAGGGAGGCCCTTACCCCTTTTTCTGTACTCTGAATCCCATTCAATCAAATCCTACAGAGAGGTACTGAGAAAAGACGTCACCTCAGGAGCTGTTAGCATCAGTAATTGATGACAGATATCCTTGATGGAGGCTTGCCATGCTCTCCTCCCATGGACAGAGGAGGCTGGTGGGATACGGTCCTTAGGGTTGCAAAGAGCTGGACACAACTGAAACAATTTAGCACACACGTATCCTTGATCATAAAAGCGGAGTTTAGGGATGTACCCCACACAACTTTCTATCTCTCAGCTGATTCAGGGATGATGTTTTGGGGGTGAAATGAGTAAATCAGTATTTCCTGAATTTAGCTGATCCACACAAAGACGTGATGAACCTATTAAAAGTTGAATTTTTTTTAAGCAATGAAAGTTGAACACAAAACAAAACACAACCAAAAGGTTATAAAACAATGAACCTAAATCTCTTCCCTTATCTAGACTGTATATCTTATTTCAAGAAGGTATTAGTGTAATTAGTTTTGTATGCCTCCAGAAATTTGCAGTATATGTATATATTTATGTAGCATATGGAAAAATATGTATACAGTAAACACTTTTAATCTTTTTGCTAAAATAGATTTATTTATGAGACCATTTATACATGTCTTTTTCTTCTTAATATATTCCCATCTGAGGACCTTTTAAAAATTCAAATATCCAGGCCTCCATAGGTTCTGCTTGAGTGTACCTGGACAAAAAAATTCAGGAATGTTTATATTTAAAAAGCTGACCAGGTAATTCTAATGGTCAGTTATATTGAAAACTTTGTAATAGGTATTTGATAAGGTTCCTTTTTCAAGAGTTTTAAATTCCATGATATGTCCACATAAACGATAAAACTGTGATAGTTTCATTGGTTCTTCATATAAGCACAGTCTGTTTAGTCTTGACAATTAAATAACTTTGAACTTAGATCTGCTGTGTGCCTTATACTTCACATTTCTGTAGAGAAGCATTGTGTGGGTTATGCAAAATGGGCTTACAGAAATGAGTCATTAGCAGAATATTTTGTAAAAGCATACCACAAAATGCCAAATGTGCAAATACTAGAAAAATTACAGTTCGTAATGTAGCTTAAAATTTCAACTGGAAATGTTCATCTAACTGTTCTCATGGGCAGAAGAGCTCAACTGTGTTGAACTCAACCAGCAACATTGATTTTCCATGTTCTTCTCCCTTCTGCTGAAAAGAATCAAGTTAAATCCCTAGGGAATGAAAACTAAACAGCTCTTAACATGAAGGTCCTTGTCCTATTACATTTATCTTGTAGGTTAAAATCACTCATTGATCGCTAATCACCTGTGGTTGTTTACACACAACAGTTTCCCTGGATAGCACAGAGCCACAAAGAGGATTATACATACTGCAGGAAGCAATCAATAAAAAAGGCTCATAATGATCTTGCTGAGAGGAAACTGAAAGATTTTCCCTTTGTGACAGTCTGTATAAGTGTGATGGGATTGTCAAAACAGACATAAGGGTTTCCAGCTGACAGAAACATTTTTTTTTTAAACATTTGGCTATCATATCCACTTTTCTTGTCTCACTACAATATTACAAATGAAAAAAATCATTTAAAATTTATCTTAATAGATGATTAAATTCTTACTTTACATTTTTGCCCAAATAATTATGAAACATGCCATTTGTCACCTTTAGAGTGTTACTGGGTTATTTTTGGTTTTGGTTTTGGTTTTGGTTTTGGTTTTGGCTTTTGCTGAAGCATCCACTCGAGTCTGCTTTTATCTTTTGAGAAGCTGGATGGTATTTATCTCAGTGTTCTTAGAAAATGGTTCAGTGCCTCTTCAAGTCAAAAGTGATTATTTGGTCTTAAACAAAAAACACATTGTGTATAATCAACTAAAATATATTGCAATTTATGCTTCAAGCACTAATCTGTGAACAGTAGATAAAGTCATGGTTAAATTAAAACTCACCTTTAAAAATTTCTTCTATCTTGTAGATTCTGGTCTACAGTATAGATTATACCTCATTCCCATTGGAGGAAATAATGGAACCTATTAACTCAATCAGCCTGAGTTTCTTTCCTGAGCTTTATCCTGAAACATCTATAGGAAACTACAGATTTAATATGCTCCATTCTGAAAAGCCAATATGAACAAATTAAATTTCAAAATGAATCTTTTACTCTTATCTCCCAACAGTATGATGAAGGAGACTGACCGTTCTGAGAACACTTGTAAATAGGGAGACAATATCTCATCTAAAATTCTTTGAGATCTTCTCATAACCATATCCCTCCTGATTTCATAAAGTATCCTTATAATTTCTCCCCAGATGATATTTGATAGTGACATAATTCTCATAAACAGGTTAAGATTATTGAATTTCTGTGTGCTCTTGAAACCAGCCAGCTGCTTATTATTATACATTTATAATAATCAATATTGACTTATACTGTATTATATGAATACTGACTATAGATGTTTTAATGATCATCATTTACCACCATTTATTTTCACTGCTTCTGAAACTTCACAATTCTTACCCCATTTTCTGTAATTATAGAATATTTTATTTAAAAGTTTTAAACATTTCACTTGGTACAGCTTAATAAAAGGGCTTTTGAGGCGCTTTCAGGGGTTAATTACAGGGAGAAAATAGTGGAAGTTGTCTAGCCTATAAATGTGTATAGACTTTGATAGTGAATGTCAATATCCACACACCAGATAGTTTTGCTTGCTGCTTCAATTATATGAAGATCACAGTATGGAATCATAATTTGCTTCCCAAACTACCCAGGCCTTTCAGAACATTGCCTGAAATTAAATCTTCTGCTTGTGCATGGCTTATGAAAAATTGAATGGCAGTTCATTTTCACAACACATGACAAACATAAAAGAAATTATGAATTAATTTTAAGCCCTGCTTAGTGAAGTCTTATCAAACTGATGGCACCCTTTGTCTCACTGAAGTCAGGCGTCAGTTGATATGCTAAATTAGAATCAGGCATCACTAAATGTTTCAGAGTGACAGCTTGGATCATCCTATTGGATCCCCTGTGCCCCATGGTTTGAAGCTTAAAACAAACAGTTGACTTAAAAGGTTGACTAGAGATGCCTTTTTACTTCATGAACTACATTAAACACATCAGAATGTGTTATTATGCTGGATGTTCCAATCAACAAAACCCAAAGGCTTTTGAGGGCTTGTTTAGACAGATGAAAGGATAGAGAGAAAGATTTTTTTAAAAATTTATATTGGCTTATGTGTCGTTGACTCTTCAACAGTTTTTCTTCAGTTTCTTTCAAGGGAAAACAAGACGTTAGAATTCACTGTCCTTCTGCCATCGTCTTTGGATTATTCAGAAATCAACTATGCATTTGATTAATTGTTTAGATTTTTTCTCTTCCATCTTAGCCAATTCGGCACTCATTAGACACAATGATCGGCTTCTACTTGACACTATACCATGAATACACACATATTATCATTTTTCACTGTGAAAGTATTCTACTTATGAATAATGTCCACTGATGCTATGGGACACCAGCTCTTTGTTGTTAATCAGATGCCAACACTGATAGAAAAGGCTGCCCAGTCCTCCATGTTTGTAGAACTTTGATGATCCTTCTTTACCCACTAATAAGTGTGTTCTTAGGTTTGGAGTATATTTTTCCAGGGAAATACCATGGTCAAGAATATTGAGGAAAATATATATGTACATTTATATAAATACACATTATATATATGTATGTATTTATATAAAACATATATTATACATAGACATAGGTGTGTATATATATATATATATATATATATATATATATATATATATAAAGCACTGTCTGTATTTTGGCCAGCCTGTAATGATTGTATACTGTTTTAGAGCTAAAAACTATATGGTCAGTCAAGTTTCAGTTCAGTTCAGTCGCTCAGTCGTGTCCAACACTGCGACCCCATGAATTGCAGCACGCCAGGCCTCCCTGCCTATCACCAACTCCCAGAGTTCACCCAAACTCATGTCCATCAAATCGGTGATGCCATCCAGCCATCTCATCCTCTGTTGTCCTCTTCTCCTCCTGCCCCCAATCCCTCCCAGCATCAGGGTCTTTTCCAATGAGTCAACTCTTTGCATGTGGTAGCCAAAGTACTGGAGTTTCAGCCTCAGCATCAGTCCTTCCAATGAACACCCAGGACTGGTCTCCTTTGGGATGGACTGGTTGGATCTCTTTGAGTCCAAGGGACTCTCAAGAGTCTTCTCCAGCACCACAGTCAAGTTTACATCTGTTTAATTAACTCAAAAGTAACCCTGGAAAGAGTTTGTGGTATTGGTTTGAAACAATAAAAAATGTAGAACTGTCCTCTATCATTCACTGAAGACTAGCCTAATAGCCATTATAGGATTAAGGTAAGACATCTCAGGTTCAGATGATTATGATATGGTTCAGATTTTACTCTATTTCCAGCCTATCTCAGTCTCATAATAGCACCAGCAATTACTGACATGTCACATGTTCAGTTCAGCATTATACAGTTCCAGGAATATTTTTTTTTTCCAATTTGGAGGGGAAAAAAGTCTCCATCTATTAAGAGCAAAATGCAGTCACAAGAGGTGTGAAACTTTTGTGCCCACAGGAATAGACTTGTATTTGTTTCCCTTTCTTTCATGGTTTATTACAGCTTCAAGTATTTCCTTGCATGATTGATACTTTATTAAAATAGTGATAGTCATGATAAGGATGAAAGGTACAGATCTGGGAAATAGTGTTAGGACTAAATTTTCATATATTAATTTAATTAAAAGTACAGTTTATTACTCTTAATTCTCTTTGTGGACTGACAGTGTAGCATATTATTAGCCCTGAAAGTAAAAAAGGGCATAACATTTTCTAAAACATTCTTTTCTTTGTAAGTGCTTCCACATTAATTACTTTCATCTCTTTACTCTCTTTACTCACTGTAACCCCAGCAAGATCCTTGCTGAGCCATCCATCCTTTGTTTGCATTTCAGAATCAGTTCTTCATGTTTCATTGAGGCACCCATCACTCCTACCAGGATACAAGCCAGATCAGGAAAGCATGGAAGGCTTGAAGTTAACTTCAGTGAAAGGTCATTCACAATCAGTTGCATTTCAGCTTTTTTCTTGCTTAGGTACTTGGAGTCTCTGCTCCTCCTTCAGTTGGGTAATATTTTGTGTTATCTGCTTTGTCAGAGAACTCTTAAGAATTGAAAATGAGCCAATAATTGAAGCTTTTGGAGGAATTAAACTTCTTAAATTTGAAGGGTCTTTGATTTTGTTGTACTTTACAAACAAATTTCTTTCCCAGCCATCTGATTTTCACATCTCCTACTATTATTGCCTATAAAAGTAAGAACAGCATTTAGGGAGCCCAACAAAGCTTCCCAAGTGTGAAGCTGTGACATTTTGTTATTCCAGAACCACTTCAGGAAGCAACGTTGTATTTCTACTTAACATTTAATGTTTTGCAGCTGCTAAAGAATTATTCATTGAGTAGTAAAACAGAGGAAAATCAATCTCTTCCTAACATCATTAGTAATAAATATGTTTGCTTATATTTTCCAAGAGAAGTGACAAGAAACACAGATAATGAGCAACTATTTGACAGACAAATGTGCCAGCCAATATTAGACAAAGCAAAATGTAAAATAAGAAACTGAAACATTTTATCATTTCTTATAATAAAACCTCATTTTAAATGTCCAGTTAATATTACCAAAAATTTTGGTCCCTGTGGAAGGAGAATTATAAACATGGCAGGAAGAAAGCATTGTACTCCCTTAAGAACAATCATTTCTTACAAGAAAATGTATTTTTGTATTCTATTTTATGTTAATTTCCAAATTGAGCTCAATTAAAATGAATCATGAATGATCATAAAGGAAAAAATCCTGCATTAAATAAAGACAAAAATAGAATTTCTGTCTAAAGCTTTGTTTACACACAAGTCAGTAGAAATGTTCCCCAGCATTCTGTGGCACTCTATGCTAGTCTGTAGGGAGAGACTGGGAGGAGCAGCTTCTGGTCCTGGAGAAAGTGATTGGATGGAATGCTATTAGATCTCTCTCAGAAACCAAGGGTATTCATTGCCAAGTGTGGAGTTTAACTAGCAAGTCTAGCTAGGAGGAAAGAGAGATGTGACCTCATTGATCTCTCCTATTATCAGTTTTGATAAAGCTGGAAAATTGTGAGAACTCACTTGTAAGGCCATCTTTCACCTTCTCTGTCATCCCCAGAATAGTTGACTATTCCTTTGTTCCTTCCCTGTGTTTTCTAGTCTGATGATTGGATGCAATGTATTTTAATTATCTGTTTTGTATTTTTGCTTCCCCTCCTAGATTATTAGCAGATGATAGCTCCTTGAAGGAAGTGACCAAGCCAGATTCACATTGATTTATTATATAAATAAATATATAATAAAGAAAAGAATTTGTTCTGTCTAAGAATTCTATGGGTGACTTTATATTTGACAAACTTTGATGTGAAGATAAAGTGAGACAGAGGCCACTTGTGAATAATTTAGATCCTTAAGCCCGCTTTACCTGGCCTTAGATGGAAATTTGATTGGATTGCTTTCATCCAATCTGGGCTTCATTTGACCTGATTTGAAAGTCAATAATGTGATCTGATAGCAGGATTCTAATATATGCCTCTTCTGCTTGATTTCAGGAGTTTTTTGAAAAATTCTGAAATAGATGGTGTTTTTCATCACATCTTGGCTTCCTTCAGAGAGGGTGGTGGGACCAGGAACCAGAAATCTCTCCCTGGTGACGTTGGTTGCATCTGTGCAGCTATCAGCATTTCCTCCTACACCTCTATCCTAACAAATACAGTTTTTGATGTGGGTGTAAACCTAATTTCCGTGTGCATAATGTTAGTGCCTCTGGAGTGTGCAGAGCTGGCTGGAATCTGTACTAAGTGGTTTGGGAATCAGGCTTTCCTTGTCATTATTTGCACAGTCTGTAGTATTCAGCTGCCAACCCATGCCACATTATTTGTGTGATGCTTGGTGACAGTCTGTGTTGACTTTTAGCTATGATTCTTGACATAATTTAATGAGCTAGAATGCCATTTTCCCCTGGAAGAAATATGCACATATTTTCAATGCCAATGAAAAGTTGTTTATTTTACACATATATTATTTTTCTGCATCCAGAATTTTGACTCTTGAAATGTATTAACATGATACATTCAGTATGTAAAAATGTACTATTTCCCACTTGCATTTAAAAGAGGTTTGGTCTTCAGCATAATTGAGGGAGGAAAATGTACCCCCTTGCTTGTACTAGGCTTGCTTCTTTTCTCCCTTTCCTAATTAGCTTTTAACAAGCTGTCAATCTTCCACTCTATATGTTGCATTTGTAGGGAAGGGACAGGGATGTGTTGCAAGCTCCTGTGAAAGTAGACTGCATTCCTTAAGGGAGGCAGCTCCAGGCTGTCAGGGTGGGTCTTAACGCCACAACTTTGAGTCAAATACAGTCTGACTTTTCCTGGTGCCATAAACCAGTGCTGAGCGCTTATATTTATGTGTCTGTGTCATCTGTCTTCTTCCTTAGAGATGGCATCGGCTTCTTCTGCACAGACCCACTTCCATATAACAGGAAAAATCTCACTCAGTGTTTTATTTCCTTCATTAAATTATTTAAAATAACATCTACTGTTTTAGTGGTAGAAAGGTTAGTTGCTCAGTCTTGTCTGCTTCTTTGTGACTCCATGGAATGTAGCCCACCAGGATCCTCTGTCCATGGGATTTCCCACACAAGAATACTGGAGTGTGTTGCCATTTCATTCTTTAGGGGATAGCCCCAGCGCAAGGATTGAACCCATGGAAGGGTTGTACTCCTGGAAGATTCTTTACCATCTGAGCCACCAGGGAAGCCATAGAACATTTAATAGTAGAAGTAATATGCATTCAGTCTGAAGAAAAGTAAACACTCACAACTTATGTTGTCTAAACCAAAATAGCCTGTTATTCCACCACACTGATAATTAATTTAATATTTTGATGCATTTCTTTTGGGGTTCATGTAGGATTTGTGTGTTCGTATCTATATACAGATGTTTAATTTTTTGTTATTCACAGAAAAGGTCACATTTTATATTATTTTGTAACATACATTTTTATTAGCAATAGTTTATGAACATTTCTCATGTCAGTAACTGTTGCAGTATGATTTTTAATACACTGTCATATGGCAGTATAGGAATTTACTTAACCTACTGCCCCATTAATGGATATTTAACTCATTTTTAAGTTTTTGCTATGCATAAATTCTTTCTTTGCATTTCCTGGATCTTTTGGACAGATTTCTAGACATGGAACTACCAAATCAAAGGCTACCCTGGTGACTCAGTGGTTAAAAAAAAAAAAAAAAAAAATCTGCCTGCAATGCAGGAGACCCAGGTTGGATCCCTGAATTGGAAAGATCCCCTGGAGAAGGAAATGGCTACCCACTCCAGTATTCTTGCCTGGAAATGCCATGGACAGAGGAGCCTGGTGGTCTACAGTGCATGGGGTCACAAAGAGTTGGACATGACTTATTGACTTAACAGTAACAACCAAATCACAGGCTAGGTCCATGTTGGATCTTTTATATCTATTGCAAATTACCCTACAGAAAGATGAGATCTTCTCATACTTCCACTGTTAAGAATGAGACTTTCGCTGAACTGACCTCTACTCAATGGGACATCTTGTCTTTAATCATTGCCAATATGCCAACTGGAATATAGAACCTTTTTAAAAATATTCACATTGGTGAATTTAAACAGTTCTCATATGTTTAATACTCATTTCATTTAGAAGGAAAAACCAACTTAAATAGTAGCTTACTGTCATTTTTGAAAGAGGGGTTCCTTGAATCACATTGCTTGGTTCTCCACAATGTTTCACCCATGTCATATGGCCTGGGTGAAATTAGCTTATGTTTATAATGCAACAGTGGTAAATACTAATTAGCCATTAGGATTAATATATTCCTACATATAATAATAATAAGGAAAATAATAATATTATATACATCTCTATGGTACTTTCTACATGATAGGCACTGTCTTTAGTGCTTTACATATGTTAACTCTTGTACTATATTATAAAATTATATATAAGGCATTTAGCATATGCTTGGTACCCTCAATAAACATTAACTTGTTTTTGGTAAATATTATACTTTTCTTACAACATGTGCTCCACATGGGCTCTTAGGGATGAAAAATGATTTTACTAAAACATTTTCAAATTGTCCACATAAAATTGCTTTAAAATATCCAATGCAGAAGTTTATTGTGAGCAATAATTTAAAATTCATTTTTTGTTTAATGTATGACAAGATTATGAGAAGGATGGATGTTTGAAAAAGTAGGTTACTAAGTAATATCACTATTATTGACATATCAAGTGCCAGTATTCGGTGTTCTTACTCATTGTTAGAATTGTAATATACAGATTACATGAAGTAGAATCAAATAGGCATTTAGTGAATTGGAACAGTGGAGGCAATTTATTTGGATAGTAAAAAAAAAAAATTATTTCTCCATTTTATTGAATTGTAGTATCTGCTGCTATCAGAGTTCAAAAACTGAAAGATAAAACAGTTAACTACTTGTTCATTTATTCTTCAAAATCCTGATATTTGGCTTCTGGTGGATATAAGTGTGGAGAAGGCAATGGCAACCCACTCCAGTACTCTTGCCTGGAAAATCCCATGGGCGGAGGAGCCTGGTAGGCTGCAGTCCATGGGGTCACTAAGAGTCGGGCACGACTGAGTGACTTCACTTTCACTTTTCACTTTCATGCATTGGAGAAGGAAATGGAAACCCACTCCAGTGCTCTTGCCTGGAAAATCCCAGGGATGGGGGAGCCTGGTGGGCTGCCGTCTATGGGGTCGCACGGAGTTGGACACGACTGAAGTGACTTAGCAGCAGCAGCAGGATATAAGTGTGTGTTTTATTTATTTATTATTATATTTGTTTTTAGGATAATATTTATTTAATAAGTATCCAGTGGAAAACTCTGATATAGATATTTTTTAATGTAAAAATATAATTTGTTCAATGTTATCTTCTGAAGAAGCAATCAACACTACTTGCCTTCACTTCCATTTGAAAAAAACATAACCTTTAAAATCATTGGTTAGTTCTCTGCTGAAATTCTTTTTGTTTTAAATTTATTTTATTTTATTTTATTTTTGAGTTAAAATAGCATTTTTTTCTGTAGAAATTTTTCTTTTTTTTAAATTTTATTTTATTTTTAAACTTTACATAATTGTATTAGTTTTGCCAAATATCAAAATGAATCTGCTATAGGTATACATGTGTTCCCCATTCTGAGCCCTCCTCCCTCCTCGCTCCCCATACCATCCCTCTGGGTCATCCCAGTGCACTAGCCCCAAGCATCCAGTATCGCGCATCGAACCTGGACTGGCAACTCGTTTCATACATGATATTTTACATGTTTCAATGCCATTCTCCCAAATCTTCCCACCCTCTCCCTCTCCCACAGAGTCCATAAGACTGTTCTATACATCAGTGTCTCTTTTGCTGTCTCGTACACAGGGTTATTGTTACTAAGTAGAATTGATTTACAGTATTGTGTTAGTTTCAGGTGTACAGCAAAGTGAATAAATTCTATATATACAAATATCCACTCTTTTTTTAGATTGTTTTCCCATATAGACCATTGTAGAGTATTGAGGAGAGCTCCCTGTGCTATACAGTAGGTCCTTATTAGTTATCTATTTTATGTATAGTAGTGTGTATATGTCAAATCCAATCTCCCAGTTTATCCCTCCCTCCCCTTCCTCCTTTGGTAACCATAGGTTTATTTCTTACATCTGTAACTCTATTTCTGCTTTGTAATTAAGTTCATTTGTACCATTTTTTAAAATTCCACATATAACATACACGTGATTTTATATGATATTTGTCTTTTCTCTAACTTGACTCCATGTGACAACCTCTGCAGTGGTGTTATTTCATTCTTTTTTTTTTTACTGCTGAGTAGTGTTTCATTGTAGGTAGGTAGCATATCTTCTTTATCCATTGCTCTGCCAATATACATTTAGATTGCTTCTATGACTGTGTGTTTTAAAATTAGTATCAACATTTAAAGCTCTATGAGGCAATGCGGGAGGAAGCGTAGAGACATGGCTATGAGCACACATTTTGGTGATGGAAAAACCTGTCTTCAAATCTCAAGTCTGCCACTTCAAGCTGGCTGGCACTAGAAATGTTACTTAAGTTCTCCAGGTTCTAATTTCTTTATTTATAAAATGAAGATATTTACCTCAGAAGAGAAATTGATGTGAGAAATAAATGAGATAAGGAATGTTAAGTGTATAGCACAGGGCCTGGAACATGAAGCACATTACTAAAGTAAATGTTAGTTGTTGATTTTATAATTATTACTATGTGGACAATGCTGAATTATCTAACATGTATTCTGTTGATGTGTCAAGATTTGATTTTGAGTTATCTGCAGAACATAAATGTGAAGATGATCAGCAGACAAGTAGGTATAGTTGCCTTAAACTCAATGAGAAATGCATTTGTTTGTCATTAGTGAATATATAGACAGAGATAAACAGTTTCAGGAGAAAGATGGTACCTGAAAAACCGGGTTTAAGCAGGCCCCAGGACACAGGAAGAGAATATTTTATACAGAGAGGAAGAGGGAAGTCTATGCCGTAGCAACAGGAGGGAGGTGAAAGATGAGTGTGGGTGAATTCATGAATATTTATCTATTTGTCACTCCAGTACTTGTGCTTATGAATCTTAAAAGGTAATGTGTTTTGTCTTGATTCTTACTAAAGTTTTATTTTAAAGTGATTATGTGTCTGGAAGCTTTAGTTGATTACAAAAAAACTCAAATTTACTAGCTATCCAGAAAAACCCTAGCCAGAATAAAAGAGTTTGGAGAAATTGATAAATGATGCATTTTAAAAGTTTTTGTTTTTTTTTTAAGAAAATATAAGACAGTTTGTTAAATTTTTAAGAATAATAATTTTGTACCCCGGAAAAGGTTTGCCCAATGGGAAAAGAAAGACATCTTTCTTCACTCTGTTTTTTTAACTATAGTCCTAACCCATGTAAGAAATGGCACTTACATATAGAGAGAAACAGCTAAACAATTAGATAATCAATATAAAAGAGTATTTGGAAAAATAACTCCTCATACATTCTCTCTAGACTTATAGTTCCCTTTATGTAAGGATAGCATGTTTTCAGTTCAGTTCGGTTCAGTTCTGTCACTCAGTCATGTCCGACTCTTTGCAACCCCATAGTTGCAAATTCTTAAGGTATAAATATACTTTCTGAATATATTCTTAATTATTTCAATAATTGACTGCCAAAAGGAGAGCTTTATATATGATCCTGCCTTTAGTCATTTTTCTTTCCTAGCAGAAATGATACATTTAAGAAATATAAGACTTCTTAATCTGCAGGGTGGAAAAGAGCAAAACTGTAAATAAAACATAATTAGAAAGATTTATTTTCCTATATGACTTGGGGCATTTTACAAGTTCTACTTCTTCTTATTTTATTTTCAGAATAACTCCTCTAATAGCCAGTGCTATAAATGTCAATTTATGAACTCTGAGGTAAAAGAAGCATCTGAATTGTGCTTTTGAAATCCTGTCTTTGCTACTTTGAAACTAAATATGATGAACTGTTAAATAATCTTCCATTGGTAAAACCAAGTCCTAAAACTGAAGTCATCCATAAATGTTCAGCTTAAAAAATACTAAAGAATATCTGTATAATATTGTGTCCGAAAGTGAAGTATGACATTGCAATACACCTAAAAAAGAAAATTAAATAAAGCTAGAATTTATACAAATTTATTACCATAGATTTACCAAAGTGTTGCTAGACTTTAAGATGTCAGAAGGAAATCATTATGTCTTGCATTGCTAGATCAATTACCTTTGCAGAATCTAATAAATTTTGCCTTCTGATTTTGATGGATGTTTAGCCATCTGCTTCTGGAAAGATTTCCGTTTATAGACCTGGAAAATGTTTCAACAGAGTGCTTATTAAAAGTGTTAGCAATTGAAAGATACAAATAGGTTTTGTGTGGTTACTGTGGCTTAAACAAATGTTGGGATCACATTTTATAACTAAGAAAATGAAGGAAATTTAATGAATTATTGTTTTTCTTCATTTGTTAAAATGGTCCAAAGAATATTTCATGCAGTAATCTATGTTAAACTTTTAAACTGCATTAACTCAGTGGAAAAAAATGGTAAATACTTTGAAAATTGGTCTCTGTAAATATTAAGATTTTCATTCAGCCAAGTCTGTTTAGCCTCATTTATAATAAGTATTAGTTAAGTATTTGATGACATAAAAAATTAATTACTGAAAAATATAAAATATTTTTTCATAGTTACAAAAGCATTTGGAACTGGAATGTTTAACATGTAATAAATTTAATCATTAAATAAATGTTTATATGAAAAGGAGCATTTAAATATATGTATTCATATTCCAACTTATTCTTAATAAGTCTTAAAAAGTAAAAACAAAAGATGTTTATAAAACTAGATTTATAAAGACCTATTTCTCCATCTAACTAGAGAAAATAAATATTAAAAAATTTTCCTTGGAAATTTTGTGATAGCTTTTCAATTTATTAAAATTAGTCTGATAAATTCACATAATCTGATAAAATCATAAAATGGCTAAGACTTTTGCTTGGCATTTTTAACAGTATTGATTAGCATATTAATAATAACCAAAGCTACAACATAGTTGATCTGGTCTCTTCCTACTAGATAGAACCTCTTTAAGAACAGGTATCATTCTGATCTTTGTATTTTATATCTTATAACCTTTTTGTGAATTTTAATATATGTCTTTACATATTCACATAATTTCACCACGGTTTAATGTTGCATCATCTTATATAATTCTTTCACAGGATAACTGATGCACATGCAATAGAAAGTATATGTGTCTGTGACCTAGGGTATTCTTTAGTGGACACAGTACCATACTCAATGCCATACCCGGTGTGATTTCCTTTTCTTTTTTGTAAAATAACATTGTAGCAGGAGTAGAATATGAGAAGTGAGCATTCTCAGGGAAAAATACTTCTTTCTCACTATTTAAGTCTATACCCTTTAGGCATGAGAACCTCCTTCCTACACAAACGTAGATAAGCATGTGAGCTGGGACAGGCCAATCAATCTATTGTTGTTCAGTCGCTCAGTCATGTCCAACTCTTTGTGACCCTATGGACTGCAGCACATCAGGCTTCCCTGTCCTTCACCATCTCCCAGAGTTTGCTCAAACTCATGTCCATGGAGTGGTGATGCCATCCAACCATCTCATCTTCTGTTGTCCCGTTCTCATCTTGCCTTCTGTCTTTCCCGGGATCAAGGTCTTTTCCAATGAGTCTGCTTTTCACATCAGGTGGCCAAAGTTTATTGGAGCTTTAGCTTCAAGCATCAGTCCTTCCAATGAATATTCAGGGTTGATTTCCTTTAGGATTGACTGTTTTGATATCCCTGCAGTCCAAGGGACTCTCAAGAGTCTTCTCCAACACCATAGTTCAAAAGCATCAGTTCTTTGGTGCTCAGCCTTCTTTATGGTCCAACTCACACATCCATACCTGACTACTGAAAAAAAACCATAGCTTTGACTGTATGGACCTTTGTAGGCAAAGTAATGTCTCTGCTTTTTAATACACTGTTTAGGTTTGTCACAGTTTTTCTTCCAAGGAACAAGTGTCTTTTAATTTCATGGCTGCAGTGACTGTCCACAGTGATTTTGGAGCCCGAAAAAATAAAGCCTATCACTGTTTCCATTTTTTCCCCACATATTTGCCATGAACTGTTGGGACAGGATGCCATGATTTTAGTTTTCTGAATGTTGATTTTTAAGCCAGCTTTTTACTTTCATCTTCATCAAAAGGCTCCTTAGTTACTCTTCACTTTCTGCCATAAGGGTGGTGTCATCTGCATATCTGAAGTTATTGATATTTCTCCCGGCAGTCTTGATTCCAGCTTCTGCTTCATTCAGCCCAGCATTTTGCATGATGTACTCTGCATATAAGTTAAATAAGCAGGGTGACAATATACAGCTTTGACATACTCCTTTTCCAATTTTGAAGCAGACTGTTGTTCCATATCTGGCTCTGTTTCTTCTTGACCTATGTACACGCCAATCAGTCTATTCCTCCTTCAAGACATAGTTTTAGGGAGCTCCTGCCCCAGTGAGATCAATAGTCTCAAGTCCCACACTTTCCTTCAGCTTTTATGCTGAGCCATAAAAATGGAAAATATAAGCCTCAAGCTTTTGGCAGCCGTATTGTCCACAAAAGGAGATATCCTACAAAGAGTCCTTGTAACATCCTTTGATTCTAGGATCCTGTCCAGTTTTAACCTAATACTACCATGGATTTTTTAACTAATAAAGTTGGCTCAGTGGTAAAGGATCTGCCTGCCAATGCAAGAGGCTGAAGAGCCATGGGTTTGATGCCTAGGTCAGGAAGATCCCCTGGAAGAGGGCATGGCAAGCCACTCCAGTATTCTTGCCTGGTGAATCCCATGGACAGAGGAGCCTGGTGGGTTACAGTCCATAGGGTCGCAAAAAGTCAGATGCAATTAAGCACATAAACACACCCTTATTTTTGCTTAAGCCTTTTTAAGTCGGACTTATATTACTTGCAACTGAAATATGTTTGATACAGTCATCTGTATTATGGTTGGGAGTTCCCAGTGGCTCAGCAGGTAAAGAACCCGCACAGTGCAAGAGATGCAGGAGACTTGGGTTTGATCCCTGAGTCAGGAAGATCCCCTGGAGGAGATCATGGCAACCCACTCCAGTATTCTTGCCTGGAGAATCCTATGGACAGAGGAGCCTTATGGGCTACAGTCCATTGGGTCACAGAGTTGGACATGACTGAAGCGACTGATTCTAGAAATCAGTGTACTAAAATGGACTGGAATTTAATTCAGAGGACCATTATATCTATTACTGTGGGCAGGAATACCTTAGAAGAAATGGAGTAACCATGAAGTCAACAAAAGAGTCCGAAGTATATACTTGGATGCAATCTCAAAAACGACAGAATGATCTCTGTTCGTTTCCAAGGCAAACCATTCAATATCATGGTAATCCAAATTTATGCCCCAACCAGTAATGCTGAAGAAGCTGAAGTTGAATGGCTCTATGAAGACCTAGAAGACCTTTTAGAACTAACACCCAAGAAAGATGTCCTTTTCATTATAGGGGACTGGAATGCAAAAGTAGGAAGTCAAGAAACACCTGGAGTAACAGGCAAATTTGGCCTTGGAGTACAGAATGAAGCAGGGCAAAGGCTAATAGAGTTTTGCCAAGAGAACACACTGGTAATAGCAAACACCCTCTTCCAAGAACACAAAAGAAGACTCTACACATGGACATCACCAAATGGCCAACACTGATATCAGATTAATTATATTCTTTGCAGCCAAAGATGGAGAAGCTTTATACAGCAGCAAAAGCAAGACTGGGAGCTGACTGTAGGTCAGATCATGAACTCCTTATTGCCAAATTCAGTCTTAAATTGAATAAAGTAGGGAAAACCACTAAACCATTCTGGTATGACCTAAATCAAATCTCTTATGATTATACAGTGGAAGTGAGAAATAGATTTAAGGGACTAGATCTGGTAGACAGAGTGCCTGATGAACTAGGGATGGAGGTTTGTGACATTGTACAGGAGACAGGGATCAAGACCATCCCCCCAAAAAGAAATACAAAACAGCAAAATGGCTGTCTGAGGAGGCCTTACGAATAGCTGTAAAAAGAGAAGTGAAAAGCAAAGGAGAAAAGGAAAGATATATCCATTTGAATTCAGAGTTGCAAAGAATAGCAAGGAGAGATAAAAAAGCCTTCCTTAGTGATCAATGCAAAGAAAGAGAGGAAAACAATAGAATGGGAAAGACTAGAGATCACTTCAAGAAAATGAGAGATATCAAGGGAAAATTTCATGAAAAGATGCTCACAATGAAAAACAGAAATGGTATGGACCTAACAGAAGCAGAGAGGTGGCAAGAATACACAGAAGAGCTATATAAAAAACATCTTCATGACCCAGATAATCACGATGGTGTGATCACTCACCTGGAGCCAGACATCCTGGGATGGGATGTCAAGTGCGCCTTAGGAAGCATCACTACAAACAAAGCTAGTGGAGGTGATGGAATTCCTGTTGAGCTACTTCATATCCTGAAAGATGATGCTGTGAAAGTGTTGCACTCAATATGCCAGCAAATTAGGAAAACTCAGCAGTGGCCACAGGACTGGAAAAGGTCAGTTTTCATTCCAATCCCAAAGAAAGGCAATGCCAAAGAATGCTCAAACTACTGCAGAATTGCACTCAACTCACACGCTAGTAAAGTAATGCTTAAAATTCTCCAAGCCATACTTCAGCAGTATGTGAACCATGAACTTCCAGATGTTCAAACTGGTTTTAGAAAAGGCAGAGGAATCAGAAATCAAATTGCCAACATCCGATGGATCATCGATAAAGCAAGAGAGTTCCAGAAAAGCATCTATTTCTGCTCTATTGACTACGCAAAATCCTTTGACTGTGGATCAAACTGTGGAATATTCTGAAAGACATAGGCATACCAGACCACCTGACCTGCCTCTTGAGAAACTTGTATGCAGGTCAGGAAGCAACAGTTAGAACTGGACATGGAACAACAGACTGGTTCCAAATAGGAAAAGAAGTACATCAAAGCTGTATATTGTCACCCTGCCTATTTAACTTATATGCAGAGTACATCATGAGAAATGCTGGGCTGGATGAAACACAAGCTGGAATCAATATTTCCAGGAGAAATATCAATATCCTCAGATATGCAGATGACACCACCCTTATGGCAGAAAGAGAAGAAGAACTAAGGTGCCTCTTGATGAAAGTGAAAGTGGAGAGTAAAAAAGTTGACTTAAAGCTCAACATACAGAAAATGAAGATCATGGCATCCAGTCCCATCACTTCATGGGAAATAGATGGGGAAACAGTGTAAACAGTGGCTGACTTTATTTTGGGGGGCTCCAATATCACTGCAGATGGTGATTGCAGCCATGAAATTAACAGATACTTACTCCTTGGAAGAAAAGTTATGATCAACCTAGACAGCATATTAAAAGGCAGAGACATTACATTGCCAACAAAGGTTGATCTAGTCAAGGCTATGGTTTTCCCAGTAGTCATGTATGGGTGTGAGAGTTGTACTATAAAGAAAACTGAGCACTGAAGAATTGATGCTTTCGAACTGTGGTGTTGGAGAAGACTCTTGAGAGTCACTTTGACTGCAAGGAGATCCAACCAGTCTATCCTAAAGGAGATCAGTCCTGGGTGTTCATTGGAAGGACTGATGTTGAAGCTGAAACTTCAGTATTTTGGCCACTTGATGTGAAGAGCTGAATCTTTTGAAAAGACCCTGAGGGTGGGAAAGATTAAAGGCAGGAGGGGAAGGGGACGACAGAGGATGAGATGGTTGGATGGCATTATCAACTCAATGGACATGAGTTTGGGTAAACTCCGGGAGTTGGTGATCGACAGGGAGGCCTGGCATGCTGCAGTTCATGGGGTCACAAAGAGTTGGACACGACTGAGCGACTGAACTGAACTCTACTGAACTATTCCATTGTGTATATGTACATGGCTCTCTTATCCATTCATCTGCCAATGGGCATCTAGGTTGCTTCCATGTCCTAGCTATTGTAAACAGTGCTGTGATGCACATTGGGGTACACATGTCTTTTTCAATTCTGGTTTCCTCGATGTGTATGCCCAGCAGTGGGATTGCTGGGTCATATGGCAGTTCTATTTCCAGTTTTTTGAGGGATCTCCACACTATTCTCCATAGTGGGTTTACTGCTTTGCATTCCCACCAACACTGTAAAAGGTTTCCCTTTTTTCCACACCCTCGCCAGCATTTATTGCTTGTAGACTTTTGGATAGCAGCCATTCTAACTGGCGTGAAATGGTACCTCATTGTGGTTTTGATTTGCGTTTCTCTGATAATGAGTGATGTTGAGCATCTTTTCATGTGCTTGTTAGCCATCTATATATCTTCTTTGGAGAAATGTCTGTTTAGTTCTTTGGCCTATTTTTTAATTGGGTCATTTATTTTTCTGGAGTTGAGCTGTAGGAGCTGCTTGTATATTTTTCAGATTAATTCTTTGTCAGAAACTAATCACTTTTAAAAATTATTGTTAAAGATAAACATAAAAGGAAGGAAAACTCTAGATATGGTATATTCTGATACAAAATATATATGTGCTCTCTGTTACCAAGTTTATGTAGTCATAAAAATAAACTTTGATTTAAGAAGGGGACATCATGGAACATCCTCTCCAGTCTTTTGTTTTATAGACAAAATAACCATAGTATGTGCATGCTAAGACCCTTCAGCTTGGTTCGGTTTCTCAGTTGTGTCCGACTGTTTGCGATCCCATGAATTGTAGCACACCAGGCTTCCCTGTCCATCACCAACTCCTGGAGCCTACCCAAACTCAAGTACATTGAATCAGTGATGCAATCCAACCATCTCATCCTCTGTCGTCCTCTTCTCCTCCTGCCCTCAATCTTTACCAGCCTCACAGTCTTTTCAAATGAGTCAGCTATTCACATCAGGTTGCCAAAGTACTGAAGTTTGAAGTTTCAGCTTCAACATCAGTCCTTCCAGTGAACACCCATTGAGTAATGGAATATTACTCAGCCATTAAAAAGAATGTTTTTGAATAAATTCTAATGAGGTGGATGAAACTGGAGCATATTATACAGAGTGAAGGAAGTCAGAAAAAAACCACCAATACGGTAACAGTTCAGTTCAGTTCAGTTGCTCAGTCGTGTCCGACTCTTTGCTACCCCATGAATCGCAGCACGCCAGGCCTCCCTGTCCATCACAAACTCCCGGAGTTCACTCAGACTCAAGTCCATCGAGTCAGTGATGCCATCCAGCCATCTCATCCTCTGGCGTATACTAACGCATATATATGGAAATTAGAAAAATGGTAATGTTGACCCTATATGCAAGACAGCAAAGAGACACAGATGTAAAGAGCAGACTTTTGGACTCTGTGGGATAAGGCAAGGGTGGGGTGATTTGAGAGAATATCATTGAAACATGTATATTATCATATGTGAAACAGATCACCAGTCCAGGCAATGCATGAGACAGGGTACTCAGGGCTGATGCCTTGGGATGACCCTGAGGGATGGGATGGGGAAGGAGGTGGCAGGGGGATTCAGGATGGGGAACACATGTACACCTATGGCTGTTTCATGTCAGTGTATGGCAAAAACCACTGCAATATTGTAAAGTAATTAGCCTCCGATTAAAATAAATAAATAAAATTTTTAAAGTGCTTAGTTTCTTTTTAACCTCTATATCTTTTAATGATTAATTATCTGTTCTGCTATTTATAAAATTCATAGTAGATTTGAGTTGTTAATTTTTAAAAATATTAATAAAAGCAATTAATTGTATTTAACCACATAAATGACAGTGAAAGAAAAAAATTCACATTTATAAATCAGTTTATTGACTGGATTGTCTTAACTAACACCCAAATCATATTATCTTTACCTAAAGTGATTTACCACAAGACACACTTTGTTTAAACTCCCCTAAAACATTATTAATTGTCCTATAGAAGAAGTTTCATTTAAAAAAAAAGGCACTGTCACTTTTTGAATAAAATTATGTTAACTCTTAAAATTGATTGTTATCCAAATGAGTACAGATATCAAGGTGAGATCCTGGTTAATGGTGGACAGTCCTGGATTGCCTTGATCTGTTTCAGGTGGCATCTGTTTTCCTGTTGTAATTATTAATGGGGTCTCATTTTAATATTGTAAGTATCCCAGTTTGGAGAAAAATTATATAGTCACACAGATACAGCCATCAGAGATACTTTATAGCCAAATGGTAAAAGAAAAGGCTGATAAATGAAGTATGAGGGGATATAACTACAAATGGTATATATGGAAACAATATATAAAATCTAAAATATTATCATCATTATATTCTATAATTTGTGGAAGAAAAGCATGAAAGAAATGTAGATGCTTCTTAATGAACTTTGCTATACTCACTAACTTTCAATAAACTATTCCTGAAAAACAGGAATTGAATGTCACCGCCAGCTACTTGTTTTGTCTACATCAGTGCATTGTATAGGAAAACTCGGTGCTAAATGAAGCATTCTTTACTAATCATCTACATCAGTAGTCACACGAAGAAGGTCTTTCTAAACTAAATCTTGAGATAAATGCAAAATGTTATTATTGTTATAAGCATTATCATTAAAGTGCATAGCAGTATAACCCTTTTCATTGGGAACCTTGCATTTAAAATTTATAGAAAATTTGTTTTGCGAGATGAATTTCATTTTGAACTTCCTGGATAAACTGTTAGGTTAAAGTGGAATCAGCATTAATGTCACTTTTGTGTCCTACTTTCTTCATGTATATTCTTTCAGTATAAATATAATACTTCTGAAGGAATAAAAGAAATTAATCGCTAATTAATTAGAATTATTTTTAATTTATTGTTAACCATATTAAACCACAATAAACTAGGTTCAGACACAGTGGGAAAACTAAAACCAAAGCAGCTTTTCCTGGACTTTCTTTTTAAATACACTTCCATCATTTTATTTAGATTACCTTATTCAGCCACATACACATATGCACACAAATATAGGAATGGTGGGCTGGCTCACAAATATGACAACCATCCATTGAATATGGATATAATACTGTGTATTTCAGGATCCATGAAAAACTCTTTAAGGTATCAACAGACCATAGGAAAAGATTGACAAACTTTGTTAGTAAAGGGGCAGATATTAAAGGTTTTAGGTTTCATGAACCATATATATGATCTTAGCTGCAATTGTTTCATTCTGCCATTGTAGCAAATAGATAGCCACAGATAATGTTAAAAATAAATGTGACTGTGTTCCAATAAAACATATTGACACTGGAATTTGATTTTCATGTAAATGCCACATCATGAAATAAAATTCTTCTTCTGAATTGTTCCAACCATTTAAAATATAAAAGCCATTCTTAAATCACAGGCCATAGAAAAACAGTCAAGAGGTGACATTGAGCCTGTGATTCATAGTTTGCTGAGCCCTGTCAGAGAATATTAACACTGTGCCCTGTCAGAACCAAAAAAATAATAAAGAATTGTGTGTGGCATACAACAAACTTCTCAAGTGTGCTTTAAGATACATATAATGCTTTGAAAAACAGGAGTTGAATTTTTTTCTTTCCTTAGAAAATACAGAATGTTGTAACAGTGGAAAAATTCTATCACAACAGCTTCTAATTGGTGTTTACATAAAAAGTCCATGACAAATACCCTGTCAAAAGAATGCTTTATTATGTGGAGATATAATGTCAGTTTCATGTATAACCAGCTTCCTTGCAAATCAAATAATGCTATAGATAGGTGTGACATCATGTCTAGGCATAATCATAGTTTGACTGATAGGTTGGAATATGGTATATAAACAGGAAACTAGAAAATAATTGCTTAACTTAAACTTTAGTTAAAAATAATTGAAGAAGGACAACATTACTAACATGTGAATGTATTAGGAATATCCTAAAATTGTTGCTTCTATAACTGTCAAGATATAATCTAATGATGAAGAACCTTGAAAGTGGTTGATATCATTTAATTTATTGGTTAATGAAATTGCTTATTTTGAATACATTTCTATTATATAGATCAGTATTAATAATATAATTATAGACCACTCTAAATACTCAAGAATAAATATAGCTTATCATATGAAAGTATAGTTTCAGTTCAGTTCAGCCGCTCAGTTGTGTCCGACTCTTTGCGACCCCATGAATCGCGGCACGCCAGGCCTCCCTGTCCATCACCATCTCCCGGAATTCACTCAAACTCACGTCCATCGAGTCGGTGATGCCATCCAGCCATCTCATCCTCTGTCGTCCCCTTCTCCTCCTGACCCCAATCCCTCCCAGCATCAGAGTCTTTTCCAATGAGTCAACTCTTTGCATGAGGTGGCCAAAGTACTGGAGTTTCAGCTTTAGCGTCATTCCTTCCAAAGAACACCTAGGGTTGATCTCCTTTAGAATGGACTGGTTGGATCTCCTTGCAGTCCAAGGGACTCTCAAGAGGCTTCTCCAACACCACAGTTCAAAAGCATCAATTCTTTGGCGCTCAGCTTTCTTCACAGTCTAACTCTCACATCCATACATGACCACTGGAAAAACCATAGCCTTGACTAGACGGACCTTTGTTGGCGAAGTTATGTCTCTGCTTTTCAATATGCTATCTTGGTTGGTCATAGTTTAGTGCTAATTATTAGCAAAATAGGGAATTAATGTTATATTTTTACTAAATTGACATAAATTCTTTTTTAACATGCTGCCGCTGCTGCTGCTAAGTCGCTTCAGTCATGTCCGACTCTGTGCGACCCCATAGACGGCAGCCCACCAGGCTCCCCCGTCCCTGGGATTCTCCAGGCAAGAACACTGGAGTGGGTTGCCATTTCCTTCTCCAATGCATGAAAGTGAAAAGTGAAAGTGAAGTCACTCAGTCGTGTCTGACTCTTCATGACCCCATGGACTGCAGCCTACCAGGCTTCTCTGTCCATGGGATTTTCCAGGCAAGAGTGTACTGGAGTGGGATGCCATTGCCTTCTCTGTATAGAGATCTTAAATGACATTAAAATAAAAACACCTATATATGATGAGACAAGTTTTTTTTTCCAACATTGTTATAATATTGTTAATCTACAGATTTTATCAGATTTCATCAATTGTATCATGATATATATTTAAATTTTATTTTTTTTAATTATTATCTAATATTTCATATTTAAGCATGCTTGAAAATTATGAAGCATGATGGTAAAATAATCATCTGTCAACCAGTCACTCAACTGAAGATCTAGAACAGGGTCCATAAACTATGTGCTGTATTTATATAGTAGGCAAAATCCAGCCTGCTGGCCTGTTTTGGTGAATAAGAATTTATCAGAACACAGTTGGTGAGGCAGAGATTAAATACTTGGGTGATGTGGTCTGGCCAAGTCCTTCATTTTAGAAACAAGGATATTAAGCAGAGAAATATAAAGAGACTTACCTGAGGTTATACAGCATGTTACTGGTAAATTAAGATAAGGACCCAGTTTTGTTTTGTTTTATTTTTTCCTCTTAATATTCTGCAATTGAAGGAAACAAGCAAAAGCCAGCTTGTGAGAAAAGAAAATGACAGCATTTTAAATTGGCCACATGATCTTTCATTGTCATCATCTTCTCCTCTCCCATCCTCTTTCCCCATTCTCTTCCTCATTCCTTAAAAGCTAGTGGTAAGCTTAATGTTGTGATTTTAAAAGAAATTTAATTTAACGTAATGTAATTTAATTTTATTTGTAGGTATTTCTATCCTAAAATGTATTTTATGTGTTCTCAATTAAAATGTACTTTATGAAACATTAATTCCTCCATGGTGGTCCTGATTGTGTATTTGAATGTTTCTTAACATTTCCAACATCCTAAATACACTTGATGTATTTAACATTGTTATGTGATAACACAATGTTACACTTAATGTATTTAACATTAAAAAATGTTTCTTAATATTTCCAACATACTAAATACACTTCCTGTAACATACTAAATACACTTCCTTGGTGGTTCAGATGGTAAAGAATCTACCTGGAATGTGGGAGACCTGGGTTTGAACCCTGGGTGGGGGAGATCCCCTGGAGAAAGAAATGGCAACACACTCCAGTATTCTTGCTAGGAGAATTCCATGGACAGAGGAGCCTGGTGGGCTACAGTCTATGGGGTCACAAAGAGTCAGACACAAATGAACGTGACTAACACACACACACAAATACACTTAAAGAGTGGTATTCAATTGTATTTGTTCTATTCAAAATAAAGCATGATGATACTGTTCATGATTGAAACTTATTGATAAATAACATTAATATAATCTTCTCATCCATGAATCCGAAAGAAGATTTGCAAAACCCTGCATATTAAATAGCCCACGGATTTCTATGGGGATTAGAAAAATTATTTTCTCCACTAATTTAAGCATATGAAGGACTTTCTTAATAGAACTCACTGATTCCTACCAAGCTGGATCCTTTTTAGGGAGTTAATAATATGCTGAGCATGATGAAATGGTGATTTCAGGCATCCATGTGAAGGCTATCAAAACAAAAAAATATTAGTGATACAGCTGCAGGACTATGACTCATGCTATAAAATTACAGAAAAAATAACAAATTTGAAGAATACTGTAAATGACAAATTTTAAACATCTTAGCATTAAATGTGTATGTCTTTCTGAGAAAAATATGGTATTTATCTGTATGGATAAGTTGTTTGGGTTAAACCAACCCTAATTAATCACAGCCTGCATTAAGTCAAAAAGGGCAATATCAGAAAAATTTTTGCCTCCAAACCGATGCTTAATCCTACAGATCGTAATGCATATATAAACATCAAAGCTTATTATATTTTAGATAGCTATAGTCTATGGAGAACTTCTGAAATATTATTTTTTGCTTTATTTTATTTTAGATAGATATTCTAAAATTGGATTTTCTTTTATTCTTCAGTGATATTTCTTGTTTTTTTCCCCTCTGTTTCTCAGTATTACATAAGGCAGAAATTTGTCTATTTGATTGCCTTAGCCAAATAGCTTTCACTGTTTTTTTTCTGCTTTATAACTCATTAAATTTTTCACTGCAAAACTGAATAAATTGATTTGTCAATTTGCTTTTAGTTTTCATCTCTTAATATTAAAAGCATTTGTAGATAAAATTTTAATTTCTGATTAAACCTTTGCCTATGCCCTCAAAATTTAGATATGCAGTATTCTTACTGTCATTTTTATAACTAATACCTGAGTGGAATTTTTCCCTCTGTTTGGCCCCAACAGTTGTTATGTAAAGTCCTTTTCATTTAAATTTCAGGGAATTTTGGAATGTTTGCAATTTTATTTCTAACTTTATTTTTTTATAGTACAGTCATCCCTCTGTATCCATGGGTAATGATTCCAGGACCCTCTTCCTCCTCTGCAGATATCAAAATCTGCAGATGTTCAAGTTCCTTATATAAAATGGTGTGGTATTTGCACACAACCTATGCACATCCCCCCACATACTTACATTTTCTCTAGAGTACTTATAATGCCTGCTGCTACTGCAATGCAAAAAAGTGAAAGTGAAAGTCACTCAATCGTATCTGACTCTTTGCGACCCCATGGACTATACAGTCCATGGAATTCACCAGGCCAGAATACTGGAGTGGGTAGCCATTCCCTTCTCCAGGGGATCTTCCCAACCTGGGATCAAACCCAGGTCTCCCACACTGCAGGTGGATTCTTTACCAGCTGAGTCACCAGGGAAAATAGTTGTAAATACAATGTAAAATACTATGTAAGTAGTTTCTGATGCTCAACAAATTTAACTTTTGCTTGCTGGAACTTTCTGAAATGTTTTTTCCAAATATTTTCTATCTGCTGTTGGTTAAATTCATGGTTGGTTGAATTCATGGCTGCAAAACCTGAGAACATAAAGGGCTGATTTTATTTGGCTCAGATGGCCTAAGAGCTGTCTACTCTTGGAATTTATTCAGGTTTTTTGGTATTTATATATGATAATTTTAAAATACTTTTGTGGAGTTTTAAAGCAAAGATATAGGATATTGTGCATATGCATGCTCGGTTGTGACTCTTTGGATCCCTGTAGCCCACCAGTCTCCTCTGTCCATGGGATTTCCCAGGCAAGAATACAGGAGTGGGTTGTGATTTCCTCCTCCAAGGAAAATTCCTGACCCCAGGACTTTAATTATAAATATATAAAGAGAAATACATTACTTCTATTGTATTAATTTTATTTTTAAGATCTTTGTATATACTTGTCAGTTAAATATTTAAGTAAAAATAGAAGCAAGTTATTTTTTTCTCCTGTGTCTAAAGTTTCTGCCCACTATAAACATTTTTTTTCTTTCGGTTTAAATACAATATTACTCACTTTGTAAAGGCTTATGCCTGATCTATATGTTGTATAGATTATCAATGTTACACCATCAATGTCCAAAATATCACTTAGGTTTATACTGTTGTGATTCCTGTTTTCACATCAAATTTAGATGTCATTTCCTAATCTGTCCATTTATTTTTAATTGTCCGATAGTGCGTTCTTTAGGTGTGTTATCATGAGTATCATTTGAACTTGATACTGTAAAACAATTTAATGATATATTTTCTGTTTTTGTGATTCCTTGCCGTTTACTCTGTATACTTTACATCCCTTAGCTATATGAACTAGAATATAAATAGTGAGTACCTATCTCTATATTTTTTTTCCTGCTCATCTCCTGTCCTCTTCTTTCTTTCTTTCCCCTTCCTTCCTTCCTTTCTTTTCTTCTGAGTACTGTTGGCTGTGTGTGAAAACAGAAATACACTACTGTGGAAATAATTGAAAGGAAGCTCAAAAAATTATTACCTTGAATGTATACCACAGACTTGTAGCAGTTCTTGGGTTTGGGATGTCTTTATCTATTCCCAACTTTACTAATCAAAGCTGATTATAAATTGATTTCTCTTCCATTGCAGGGCCAATTTAGGAGTTCTATAAAATAGTGTCTATACATATAGACTATTTTAAAAATGTTATAAAGTAGACAAGTCATTTGTAGTAGTTGAGATACATGCATACCTAGTTCCCTTGCATATACTGCTTAAGTTGAAGACAGACTGGCATTAAATACAGATGTTGAATATAAGGTGGATGTAGGTTTTTATAAACCTAAAGAAAAACCATATGGCAAGACAGAGGACTCAATACCATGGAGATAATGATGGTGCCTCCTCTGCAGGTGAGGAAGGGTAGACTCCATGCTGAATGGAGGATCTAAATTAGAAGAATTTCATTAGAGACGATTCATTAGTATTGACCTTAAAGCTTAATAATGGCAGTTCTTACTGTCTACTATCTTGAGCCCCAAAGTGACTTATAGTTGATCTGTCATTTATGAAAGTCTTCATCCTGAAGTCATCCTTCTGTCTTCAGCTCCTTAACTATCTGCTGGTCTGAGTAATGTGTGACAGGGAGACAGAAAAGTAGTAAGCTGTTTTTAAAAGTCTTGAGTCTTTGTACTCAGTTCATGAACAGTTTCTACTGAGAAGATGATTTTTAAAAATGAAGTTGGACTTTGAAATTCAAGCACAAGACAGTGAGTTTGCAACAAAATGAAGTTCACAGTACAGAATTCTGACCTATATATATATATATATATATATATATATATATATATATATAGTTTTATATATATATATATAGTTTTTTATATATATATATAGTTTTATTTTCTGTGTCTTTGAAGGCATTTCGGAGGTCACTATAAGGAGTCAAATAAGAAGCTTCTTATTCAAGTGCCATCTTAAATTGAAGGCCTGGTGAAGACAGTATTTCATCCTCTCTTTATAATACAATGTATTAAGTCAAACATCCTTTTCAGGCTGAGCTTACTCATCCAAGTCTATTCTTGGTGAACGTTCTACCATGAACTGTCACAGTTTAGTTAAAACTTTCAACATGGATGTTTTATTTCTCCCTTTATTTGAACATTATTGAAACTACTTTTCAATTCTAAAACAGATGCTAGAAAGTCTCAAATATTTCCTAAATAATCATTTCTTTTTTTTAAGTGGGAAATTTAGTCCCAAAGTTTAAAGTTCTGAAAGGATAAAGAATTTACTATTTACTAAACTAGGAAATTCTCTATTAATGCAAAAGCATGTGTTAGTTCCATTAACTAACAAATACATTCTTGGATGTGTCTCAGTAACTACGAAGTTATCCTTCTGGTACAGAATAGCCTAAGGGTACTTTCTAATTAAAATTTTGAAAGCTGATGCTCAGTATACCGTATCTGTCTGCAATTCTAAATTAAGTTGGGATCTCTTATATTATATTAGTCTATAATCTTTCACTGCTGTGTAACAGTTGAAAAAATGCTAATTTAGTAAATCAGATCAAGTTCAACCCTGAACTCTTATTGCTATACCGAATAAAGTTTGTGGTAGTTATGATCGAGTTGCAATTTATGGAACCTCATAATCCTACTAGTAATAAAAATAATAATTCCAACAATAATAATATTCTCTCATTTATTTCACTCCTGCTGTGTTCCAGGCCTTTTAAATATATCATATCATCTGACTCATGCCACAACTATGTGAGTTATTCCAATTCTATGATTAAAACAGCTGAGGTGAGAAAAGAGGATGGTTTTAATTAAGACAGAGATGGAAGCCATGAAGTTAAGTGGGGGAGAGGGGGTAAAGGGGGCAGTTAGAAAAGGGGTTCATTAAAGAACTTTAAAATCTTACAAGTAACTTTTTTGTAGTTTTATAAATTGCTTTTCTAATGTCTGTGAACCTTAGATAATGTGGAAAGATAAAGGAAAACACAGAGAAAATAAAAATGGCCAATTCTGTCTCACATGTGTTGCACTCCACGTGCTTAACAGATTTCAGGAGAGATTGTAGATTAGTTAGATGGCATCTGCAGTTCAGGAAAAGAGTCTGAGTTACAGTTTTGAAAGTCATCAGTGTTAATAGAAGTTGAAGTTTCAGGTATGGAGTTTTTTTGGGGGATGTGCTGTATTGGGTCTTTGTTGCTGTGCGAGGGCTTTCTCAAGTTGGCAGGGGCTAGTCTTCATTGCAGTGAGTGGGCCTCTCATTGTGGTGGCTTCTCTGGTAGCTTCTCTGGTTGTGGAGCATAGGCTTGGTAGCTTTGGCACACAGGGTTTGTTGCCCTGCGTCATGTGAAATCTTCTCAGACCAGGGATTGAACCTGTGTCCCCTACATTGGCAGGCTGATTCTTACCACTGGACCACCAGGGAAGTCCTGGAGAAGCTAATTTAAAATAACTGTGTAGACTGAGGGAAGAAAAAAAAGAGGACAAAGGCTAAAGCATGGGGAAACATTGGTATTCAGAAAGCAATAAAATTAGAGATATTAGGAGAATTAATCATTCAAACAGGGAGTTAATACCAAAGCTAACAAAAAAGAGATTTTATGATATAGAAATAGTGAAAATGTTGAATTCTGGGACCAAGTAAGATAAAACTTGAAGGTATCTAGTGGGTCTGTCAGTTGGTTAGCAAGTGAGCAAGAGGATGTGGACAGGCTTGAGAGCTCTGTGCTCTATTCAGGAGCGTGTGGTAGGAGACTAGTGGGGAAATTAGTGGAAACTTTATAGAAGCCAGCGTGTGCACAAAAGTAGAGACAAGGTCAGTAGCTAGAAATTCACAAAAGAGTTTTATTAGAGGGACTTAAATACGTGTATTTGTGGAAAGAGAATATATGGAGACAGAGAGAGAGGATACCAAAGGAAATCTTGAAGGAGGATCTTGAAGGAAGATCCATACCTCTCAACAGGATGTCCCAAGGGGCCTGCTTCAGATACTGACATAGGGCCCTGAGTGAAAGGAAGACTAGATGCTGAAACCCAGCCCATCCCTGCTTGCCCAGCCATGTCAGCTGGAACAAAGGGTGCTTTTTTTTGTTAATAGTCCAAATGGGGCTGCTTTTTCGATTTAGTCTTCTCAGAAAGGACACCTTTTATAATTCATCCTCCCAGAAATGATGACTTCTTTTTTTGACTTTTAATTTGACTTCTAACTTGCACAAGTATTTGCTAGTAGCAGCCCAAAATTTAGCATGAAGCTGGTAGTTTTGTTTTTATTTCAATTCTCCATGTCATGTTATAAAAAAATCTTTCAAGATTCAAGCACAATTTTAACGGTTACTGTCAAATATCTTATCGAGGCAAGAATTTAGCACACATTTTGAACATCTTTGAACAGCTATATAAAGAAACAAATGATTAGCAACATCATATAGACCTACCGTATAGGTCTTCCCTCGTAGTTCAGTCGGTAAAAAATCTGCCTGCAACACAGGAGACGTGGATTCGTTTCCTGGGTCAGGAAGATCCCCTGGAGAAGGAAATGGCAACCCACTCCAGTGTTCTTGCCTGGAGAATCCTATGGTCAGAGGAGCCTGGCAGGCTACAGTCCACAGGGTTGCAAGAGTTGGACACGACTCAGTGACTAAACCACAACCACCACCATATACTTTTGTATCTAGATGAAATGTATTTGCTTTTTTAAAAGCACAGTAGCAAAGCAGAATCTATTTGTCATGATTATAAAATTTGGTTGGGGTTCCTTGCCTCTTGCAAAGAATTAGTAAATCTGTGTGTTTTCATACATCTTACACACAAAATTTTATTTCCTTTTTTTTGTTTTCTTGTTTTTTAGAAGTTTTATTTGGAGTATAATTGATTTACAATGTGTTCATTTCAGTTGTACAGTTAGGAGATTTAGTTATACATATGCAGGTATACTTCTTTTATGTACTTCTGATTAGTGAGGGACAACATAGAGTCCTATAGTTTAGGGATCCCCAGCTCCCAGGCCATGGAACAGTACTGGCCTGAGGCCTGTTTAGAACCAGGCCGCACGTCAGGAAGTGAGTGGTGAGTGAATGAGCAAGCAAAACTTCATCTGTATTTACAGCTGCTCCCCATCACTGGTATTACCACCTGAGCTCTGCCTCCTGTCAGATCAGCAGCAGCAAAATAAATGTAATTCACTTGTATCATCCTGAAACCATCTCCTCCCACCACCCACCTGGTCCACGAAAAAACTGTCTTCCAAGAAACCAGTCCCAAGTGACAAAAACTTTGGGGACTGCTGCTGTAATCCTGTTACCAAACTGAAATGACAGAATGTCAGCATTGGAAAGTACCTCCAAGTCTTCTACAGCAGCCTTGGACATGTTACATTTGACCACATTCAGAGGGTGTGGGACTTGCCTGTGGTCACATAGCTGACCAGTAGCAGGGCCATACGACTTCTGATTCCCCAAGAAGTGTTCTTTCCACTAGATCAGAAACAAAGACTTAAACTTATACTTTTTGTGGCAGAACATGAAAGGACTTCTTCACAGAGCATCATGTGTATCATATTCACCTTATATGAGGTAGAAGCTTGAAATACAATCAATCCTCTTGCTTTCTAAACTTGCCCTACTTGTAAAAGTTGGAGGAATCAGCTGTAATTCTGACTTTTTTCTTTAAATTTTTAATAATGGTTCTTCCTAAATGGATAGAAAGGGGCATGGTTAAATGTGGCAGCTTGATTTTTCATGATAGTCTTCTACATTTATGTCCTTGTGTTCAAATAACATTTTTTTGAAATTTTATGCCAATTTTTTTTAAAGTAAGAATATTGTTTGAGTTATATTTAACATTTTGAAATAGTGCATGAGGATGGGATTGGCAATCACATAGATCAAATTTAAAGAAGACCTTGGATTTTGTGGTAGCTGTCTAGATATCATGGTCTGAATAAGAACACACACAGTCATAAAGAACTCTGTTGGATAGTTGTGAAGAGCAGTGTATCTTGGTTTATATTTTTGGTCATTGTTTTCCAAATTGTGTTTCTTGAATTATTTACAGGTATTATTTGAATTAAGAAGTCTGTGGTCTATAAATGATGCTATACTTTATTATAACTTCTTGCTACCCTTATGTGAAAATGTATATAGAAATATTCCACAGGTGGGAAATATTTTTCTTAGAGTTTTTTTTTTTCCTTTTCCTTTAGGATCTTTCATTAAGTAGCCAAGTTTTAACACATCTTTGGACACAAATGATATCTTTACCTGAAGTAAAAGTCCTCTTGCTGCTCTAAAGAAATTGCTAAACTAGCTGAAAAGAAAACATAACACACTTCATTACAGTAAATGCAAATGTTATTGATAATACTGTTTAAAAACTTTAAATATATATATATAAGTATACATATTTTTATAGTATACATATTTTTATAGTATGCATGTGTTTGTTGTGTGTTAGGTTTGGGGAAAGGGGCTATCAATACAACTATCTATTTTGAGCCAAGCTTATTCATGTCTTAAGGATATTTCAATTTTATACAATTCAGTAGTATTTAGCTTATACTCTTTCTGAGAATTGAAGATTTTTAACTTTGAGTAGTGTAAACTAATACTTGAGATACATATTATTTTCATCACAATTTGGTTTCTTGTCTCTCTCTGTAACAATAGAGCCAGTGATTTAAAATCCCTCATTCCTATGCTCAATATCTTTCTGTTGTTGTTCAGTCACTCAGCCATGTCCAACTCTTTGCGATCCCATGGACTGTAGCACGCCAGGCTTCCCTGTCCTTCACTGTCTCCTAGAACTTGCTCAAACTCATGTCCATTGAATCTATGATGCCATCCAACCATCTCATCCGCTGTCGTCCCCTTCTCCTCCTGCCTTCAATCTTTCCTAGCAGCAGGGTATTTTCTGAGTAAGCTCTTCACATCAGGTGGCCAAAGTATTGTAGCTTCATCTTCAGCTTCAGTCCTTCCAATGAATATTCAGGAAATACTGATTTCCTTTAGGATTGACTGGTTTTATCTCCTTGCGGTCCAAGGGAATCTCAAGAGTCTTCTCCAACACCATGGTTCAAAATCATCAATTCTTTGGCACTCAGTCTTCTTTATGGTTCAACACTCACATCCATACATGACTGCTGGAAAAACCATAGCCTTGACTAGATGGATCTTTGTTGACAAGGTAATGTCTCTGCTTTGTAATATTATGTCTAGGTTGGTCATAACTTTTCTCCCAAGGAGCAAGCAACTTTTAATTTATGGCTGCAGTCACCATCTGTAGTGATTTTGGATCCCAAGAAAATAAAGTCTGTCACTATTTCCATTGTTTCCCCATCTATTTGCTATGAAGTGATGGGACCAGATGCCGTGATCTTTGTTTTTTGAATATTGAGTTTTAAGCCAGCTTTTTCACTCTCCTCTCTAACTTTCATCAAGAGACTCTTCGGTTCCAGTCAAAAGTCTACAACTCTGCCTTTCAAAGCACACTGTCATGCATTCTCCTTATAGGAGTTAACTTGTTTTCCTAAATCTCAAAGTGTATGACATGAAGTAATCTGAAGATGCCATGAGATATATATTTTTTGTTTGTTTTGATTTGAAATACTAATATGAAGTAAAACATCAGTCTTGAAGGAACTGTCATCAGAAGCAAATATTATTGTGTTACCAAACAAATAATATAAAGATAATTAAACAATAAACTAAGAAAGTATGTGAATTATTTGTACCACCCATTTTTTACATTACTTAAAAAATAGGGAAACTTATAGATATAATTTAAGAACGTTCAGATGACCCAGGTGGGTGCTGAACGTATATATACATTCCATACACTAACTCTAGCTGCCTGTATTACCACACTCATTGATAAGCAGACTTTATGAATTGTTATTTGCTTGTTCAGCAGAATCAACAATGACAATCTGGTAGATTTTAAAAGACAAAAATTGAACAGAATACTATAGAAATAGATGAAATATTCCCTTAAAATAGTGTCAATGTTATACATAGACCTTACTAAACCCCCAAATTGAGAGTAGTTTCATTAAGTAGGATACATTTTGCAAGGTAAGTGTACAGACTTGATCTTCCCTGTAGCTCAGATGGTAAAGAATCTGCCTGCAATGCAGGAAACCCGGGTTCAGTCTCTGGGTCGGGAAGACCCTCTGGAGAAGGGAATGGCAATCCACTCCAGTATTTTTGCCTGGAGAATCCCATGGACAGAGGAGCCTGGTGCTCCACAGTCCATGGGGTCACAAAGAGTCGGGACAACTGAGCAACTAATGCTACTACTATACAGAAATATGACATGAACCAAGCCTTTATGTGCATGCATGCTAAGTCACTTCAGTTGTGTCTGACTGTGACGCTATGGACCGTAACCCACCAGGCTCCTCTATCCATGGCATTCTCCAGGCAAGAATACTGGAGTGGGTTGCCATGCCTTCCTGCAGGGTATCTTCCCAGCGCAGGGATCGAACCCACATCTCTTATGACTCCCGCATTGGCAGGCAGGTTCTTTACCACTACTGCCACCTGGGAAGCTGGAACCAAGCTTTACATTTATTCAAAGAGAAAAGTCTAGGACTAAATAATGCCAATGCCAAAACTTCTTTAGGAGATGAATTGGAAATGAATATCTGAAAATTGGAAATGAATATCTGAAGCAAATAATCCCACAGTTTCTGGAACAGTTTTATAAACTTTGCCTGCAAGTCACACTTAACATCTAATAGCAAGACAAGGTCAACAACAGCAGGGTCCTGGGACATCAGCGTGGAAGGGAAGCTCACTGAGATTCAGATTTACTGGACTGGACATATGTAGAAGATGGATAACAGCAGGGTGGCAAAGCAGCTGATAGACTAGCTTAAATGAAGTGATTGTAAGCACAGTAGGCGAAAGAAGTACTCTAAGGCCTTCAAGCAATGTGGCAGAACTCCTGACTGCTGGACAGTGATCGCAGCAAACAGACCATACTGGCCTCCAGCAGACAGAACCTGAGAGCCTCACTTCCTGTAACCCTACCCGGCACACTCTAGGACTCTTGCCTGAACTGGAAGAAGGTGACTCTGATGAGATGTTTTAATAGTATGTTTTCTCTTAAATACTTTAAATACTTTATTGTACTAATTTTAACAACTAATATTTCCACTAAAAAGGAGTTCTTGTCAAAATTTATCCTTTGGCATTTTCATAAGGGCCTTTTTTTTCTCTTTTAAGTCACCATAGAAGGCAATGGCACCCCATTCCAGTACTCTTGCCTGGAAAATCCCATGGATGGAGGAGCCTGGTGGGCTGCAGACCATGGGGTCGCTAAGAGTCGGGCACAACTGAGCGACTTCACTTTCACTTTTCACTTTCATGCATTGGAGAAGGAAATGGCAACCCACTGCAGTGTTCTTGCCTGGAGAATCCCAGGGATGGGGGAGCATGGTGGGCTGCCGTCTATGGGGTCGCACAGAGTCAGACACGACTGAAGCGACTTAGCAGCAGCAGCAAACTTCCCCTATTACCTCTGGTTAAGTTTTTACTTTTTTGACATAAACCTGCTTGGAAGTTTTTAATAAAGTGTGTCAAACAGAAAATAAATACTTTATAGTCAAAAGATATTCAATAAATGCTTTACTGAATCCTAGGCTTTCTGGAAAGTTATTACAGAGTGAACTTTGATGTTTTCACTTTCTCAAACACTCTATAATTATTGAGAAATCATCTTTAACTAGACCTAATTGAACCATCCATGGGATTTTCCAGGCAAGAGTACTGGAGTGGGTTGTCATTGCCTTCTCCGAATTGAATAAGAAAAGAATATATAAGGAGGCTTAAAAAACAAAATTTGCTTGTTACTGTCAATGTGTATATAGGTTTATATGTATTTTTCACTTTGTTTATTTTTATTTCCTACTTATTGTGTAAATGAAAATGACTTGAGTATGATTTCAGCATCAAAATGTGACCAAACATAGGGAATAAAAATTAAATTATAAGCAGTTTTATTTTTTTGTAATCAAAATCGCAGGGACAATATGCCATGTGCTGTGATTTTAATTATTTGATAAAGGAATGCAGACCAGTTCATCTGGAAAAACAAATTATTTCCTAGTATTGAATTTTATATGTACTTTATTAAATGAATCCTTACAGAGAGTTTTAAAGTAACATAATTGCAATGTAATTTTGAAGAATAATGGGAAAATTTCTTCAATATTTTTATCACCCATTTATAAAAGCCGAGAACTAAATGCCATTAGTAAATATTTTAGGACTTCCCTGGTAGCTCAGACAGTAAAGAATCTGCCTGCAATGCATGAGACCCAGGTTGGATCCCTGGGTTGGGAAGATCCCTTGGAGAAGGGAATGACAACCCACTCCAGTATTCTTGCCTGGAGAATTCCAGGGACAAAGGAGCCTGGTGGGCTACATTCCATGGGGTCACAAAGAGTCAGACGTGACTGGAGCAACATAGCAAGCAAGCAAGTAAATATTTTAGAGATTTTCTAAACCTTTGATAATTTATGCTCTAAATTAGCCCATGGACAGAATATAAAAAACTAAAGCATGAGTTAGCCTGTTCCTTGAACAGTCTGTCCCAGATACTATAGATTAACATGAGTTTGTTTTAGAATTAAACTATAGTCAGTACAGGACTAGATTCTGTGATGAGTCTGAAGTGCCAGTGTTCTATGCTGTTGATTCAATAGTCATGCATATTGTTTAAACATGATGTAAGTCTATATTAGAGCTAACATTTGTTATGAAAATCTGGGAACTCGATTTGTCTTCTCACCACTTTTGCACAGAGGGGTGCCTCAAGTAGAATGTAAATTGTTACCGAAAAGGAGTTTTGACTCATCCCAAGTAATTGCACAATAATTTATTTCAAATCTCAGAGTTCTGCTTCATGAAGCATGGAGAGGATGGATATTTGTGCTTAAAAAATTTCACTATAAAATAGAACCTTTTATGGCCTATTTTTATTATATCACTATAATATTTTTAAAATGAACTATATACAGTTATTTTGGAGAAGGCAATGGCAACCCACTCCAGTATTCTTGCCTGGAATATCCCATAGATGAAGAAGCCTGGTAGGCTGCAGTCCATGGGGTTGCGAAGAGTCGGACACGACTGAAGCGACTTAGCAGCAGCAGCAGCATATACAGTTATTTTAATGCATTCAGTAGGTACAAAATCATGTATTGAATTTCTGACAGAGTTTCTCTTTTTAACTCTTTTCATAGATTCTGATACCTAAAATAATAGGAGTAATTTAGATTAGTATTTTGTAAATACATATCAATTAGAAAATATACTCTAGTTTATTAAGCTCCTAAGATAAAGTAAGCCCAGTCCTTTTTGCTAAAGACCAATAGAGTACTTGTGTTTAGTGGTGGGTGATTCAAGTAAACGTTAAGAAAGGCTTGTAATAGTCTATGGTAAGTATTATGAGAGAAGATATCCAGGATGCTTTGTGAAAACAGAGGAAAGTCACCTCAGCAGCCTGAGTCCTGAAGGTTATTTCATTGTTAGTCATTCTAGCTAGAAGGGACAGCATTTCACTGAAATTTGAATCCAAATGCAAGAAGTTGTATGCTTGCAGTCCAGCTGTTTTATGGGTAGGTAGGAAGAGATTAAGGAGGAAGGACATAGAAGCCAGATAATTAGGTCTTCGCTTGCAATGGAAATAAAGTTGGATTTTATTCAAAATTATAAGTGAACATTAAATCTGGGACATAGGAGGAGTGGCTCAGATGGTAAATAATCTGCCTTCACCGCAGGAGACCCAGGTTCAGTCCCTGAGTCAGGAAGATCCTCTGGAGAAGCAACTGGCAACCCACTCCAGTATTCTTGCCTGGAGAATTCCATGGACAGAGGAACCTGATGGTCTACAGTCCACTGGGTCGCAAAGAGTCAGACATGACTGAGCTTTTCATGACCAAACTTTCACTTCACTTTCAGACTCCGGAGCTACTGGAAGAACACAGCATGGAAGACCCGCCTAGATCTGGATTTAAATCCTGGCCTTGTCAGCTAAGAGTTAAATGACTTGGGCAAGTTATTTAACTTCTAAACAGGTGTCCTTATCTATAAAATACTTGTGTAGTGTATAGTTACTGTGCAGTAGGTGGTAGTTGCTACTGGTGATGCTGGCTGCTACTTCTTAAAAAGTAGAATTGAAGACCAAATTCTAGAGGTAATAGAAGGATTGAGTGCTACTGAAGAGCTGACTGGAAATAAAGGTAGAAGAGTAGATTTGGAGTTCGGTGTTTCAGACGTTAAATTTGAGACAGAGAGTGCAAATCTAGTGAAAATCAGTTTGTGAGTTATTGGTAGCGGTGTGTTAAATGGTAAAGCTGTGTGAATGGTGATTCACCACTCGTTCTATTGCCTAGAAAGGATAATAGATAGGATATAGATAGCAAGATCTTAATGGTGAAAACCTGAATACACTCTCTACTATTTAAGGGATAGTGTGTAAAAAAATAAAAACAATGAAGACTCTGAATGATAGAGGGGACCATAAAGAAAGAAGGGGAAAGCGGTGTCAATAAAGAAAGACTCCAGGAAGGGAGCTGTTCATACTAAGAATTGCCAATGAGAAGTCAAATGTGATAAGAGCTGAAAAATATCCACAGAAAAGAGCAACTAGGAAATCACTGGCAACTTTCAGAGAGTGAAAAGGGCTAAAATCAAATTTCCATGTAATGGGAAGTAATTGAAACTTGAAGAAATGGAGAAAGAATATATAGACTTGGCTGAAAATAGAGAGAGAGAGAAGAGGTTAAGAATATGTTTTTCTAATTTGAGCATATTATCACACCCCATGGAAAGAAAGAGCTGTTTGAGGATAATTATACAAAGTGGTGAATAATTTGGTAATAGAAATTTTATTTGGAAATTTCCCCTGGATCGCAGAGGAACAATAGATGTGAAATCCTAAAGTGAGGTACCACGTCCCTCATAAAGATATCAGCTTAGATTTCCTAGGCTTCTCTGAGGCCATGGCATGGGTTCCCTTTAGTCACAGGGGCTTCCCTGATAGCTTAGTTGGTAAAAAAAAAAAAAAAAAAATCCACCTGCAATGCAGGAGACCCCGGTTAGATTCCCAGGTTGGGAAGATCTGCTGGAGAAGGTATAGGCTACCCACTCCGGTATTCTTGGACTTCCCTTGTGGCTCAGCTGGTAAAGAATTCTCCTGCAGTGTGGGAGACCTGGGTTCAATCCCTGGGTTGGGAAGATCCCCTGGAGAAGGGAGAGGCTACGCTCTCCAGTATTCTGGCCTGGAGAGTTCCATGGACTGTGTAGTCCATGGAGTCACAAAGAGTTGGACACGACTGAGTGACTTTCACTTTAGTCCCAGGGCACAGGGAACTAGTGGTGCCCAGCGCACACTAAGTGCAAACCTCCCTATGCATATCCAGTAAGAAAGTCCCTTCTCAGAATTCACCAGGGCTAAGGATGTGTTAGCATTACCTCTGAACCCGTATGGTTTACAACCAAGAACCGGCATGTAGGCATTGGCTCTTACCGAGGGGATTACCTGAAGTACAAATGAGTAGAGGGGTCTATGGAGAGTGAGTGTCCAGGAAATCAGGAGCCATGAGAGGAGCGATTCATGGCCACATGTGACAGCTACAGTGGAAAGCGCCCCCCTGGGGAGCTTCTGAAGAACACACAGCAAACCAGTGAAGATACAACAGGCTAGAAAACATAAAACACCTTACAACAGCATTAACCAAGTAAGAATATTCCACTTGCCCTTTCCTAGTGGGAGAGGAGAGAGTTAAAAAACACAGTCTAGGTATTTCCCTGGTGGTCTAGTGGTTAAGACTTCACCTTCCAATGCAGTGGGTGCATCTTCAATCCTTGCTCAGGGAGCTGAGATCCCACATGCCTCGCAGCCAAAAAAAGAAAACATAAACGAGTCGATATTGTAACAAATTCAATAAAGACTTTAAAAATGGTCCATATTTAAAAGAAAGAAAGAAACACAGTCTGCCACATTCCTTTCCTTGGTGGCCTGCCTGCCTGCAATAGAAGTAGCTTCAGCTTAGATAAAAGTTCAGAGTTTTGACTATTATTTAGGACTGAACTAGTATTGAGTAGATATAGGATTTGTGATTTAAAGTGATTAGTTTTCTACAAGTAACTGGAAAAGTTATGGATTGTTTGGATTTTTATCACGGTAGTGGTGGAGGAGAGGGACTTTTCCATTCAATAAATGTAGAGATGGGAGACAAAAATAAGTTGTGTCGTAACTGGACGCACAAGTCGTGCTTATTCAGCTTACTGGTACATGTTATTAAATAAGATCCCAAGAGCGTGACAGTAATGAAGTCCGCATTTAGGAAAACTGAGCTTGAGCAGAAAGCTTTCACATATGTGGAACAGGAGATAATGAGGGACAATAACAGTTAGATGTAGTTGAAGGAGGAGATGAGAGATGAGAAATAAGTTGGAAGAAATGTCCTATTTTCTTTGGGAATTGAAGAGCCTTCCTGCTGAGAGTTAAGACAGTGGGAAAGTGGTGGGTAGACTAAAAAAGACTGAGGCAAATGATAGAGGTTTGGAGTTTAATACAATACTGCAGTGGTTCTCAAAGTGTAGTCTCTAGACTTGGAGCATAGCGTCTCCTGGTAACTTAAAAAATGCAAATTATCAGGCCCCAGTGACACCTACTCAGTCTGAAACTCTAGGCACAGAACCCAACAATCTGTGTTCTAACAAACCCAGCTGGTGATTCTCACACAGGCTATCGAGTTTGAGAACCACCCTGGTAATATAGAGTGCTTTAAAAAACAAGGTTCTGTGTTTACAGTAGAGCAAAGCAAGGAGATCCAACCAGTCCATTCTAAAGGAGATCAGTCCTGGGTGTTCCTTGGAAGGAATGATGCTAAAGCTGAAACTCCAGTACTTTGGCCACCTCATGTGAAGAGTTGACTCATTGGAAAAGACTCTGATGCTGGGAGGGATTGGGGGCAGGAGGAGAAGGGGACAACAGAGGATGAGATGGCTGGATGGCATCACCGACTCAATGGACATTGAGTTTGGGTGAACTCCGGGAGTTGGTGATGGACAGGAAGGCCTGGCTTGCTGCAATTCATGGGGTCTCAGAGTTGGACACGACTGAGTGACTGAACTGAACTGAAAGTCATTTGTTAATTCAGTGCCTTTTGCAAATTATTCAGCCTGTCTGTGCCTTAGGTCAGAAAAGGCAATGGCAACCCACTCCAGTACTCTTGCCTGGAAAATCCCATGGGCAGAGGAGCCTGGTAGGCTGCCGTCTATGGGGTCGCTAAGAGTGGGACACGACTGAGCGACTTCACTTTCACTTTTCACTTTCATGCATTGGAGAAAGAAATGGCAACCCACTCCAGTGTTCTTGCCTGAAGAATCCCAGGGACGGGGGAGCCTGGTGGGCTGCCGTCTATGGGGTCGCACAGAGTCAGACACGACTGAAGTGACTTAGCAGCAGCAATAGCAGCCAACTCATAGTATTCTTATAAGATCTATATGACTCAATGCATCTTCAGTCTTTAAAACAGTCTCTGGTATATTGAAAGCAAATTCTTATTATTGTGGAAAATAAAATGCTCAGTATTCTTGAAACACCTGGTAGTTCTGATTAATCTAATGTGCTATGCTTTGAGATATTTGCTCCCTTAGGGCATGGATTCATTGTTTTTATCCCCAGCCAAAAGACTGTGAGCCCAGGAGCTGTGTCATTTTTTCCTTTTTTGTGTAATGTCTTTAGCAGCATGAGGCAATGACTCAGGAAATGGGGGAAGAGTGAAATAAAATGTGCAGAGCAATGCATATAGAATTAGTCAAATTCTGCAAGAGTTTTGAACAAAAACATGATAACTAATTATTGAGGAATAAGATTATGTTTTTGAATTTTTTAAAAAACACTTTAAGTATTTCTTTGAAGAAATATTGCTAGTAGACCATATCTAATGTAGTGACCTGGTGAAGGACAATTTCTGTGTTAACTAGAGAAGCCTAGTTTCTGGTGCATTTGAAAGAAAATATCAATTTGTGTTGATTATTTTTCCATTTACGTAGATCTACAGAGCTTCACTCTTCAAGTCTTTTTCAAGTTTTCCAAGACCCTTATCCTTTGATCATAATGTTAGCCACATAGATGATTCCCCAGGAGCTCTGTATTTATTATCAGTGGTAAAACTACATTTAAAAATCTCCTATTTGTCTTTTTCGGGCTATACTCTAATAGTTTGGAAATGTGTGATAAAATACCCTAATGACTACACCTTGAGAACTGAATCCCATTCTAATTGTTTTGATGCATGAGCTAGCAGGATAATTGATTGACACTAAGACCACTCAGTAAACAGCCAGCTAACAGAAATAGATTAATCAAAACATATGGTAACTACAACTGTGCAGAACAACTTGGAATCTGCAATGTAGCCTGAGGGTAAATAATCAGAAGTCTGCTCAAAGAGCAATTAGACTTAATAAGTCTTATTATGCGATTAGGATTAAGAGAGGCTAAAAGATAAAATTGTAAAGTTTTAGGAAGGTATTTGATGAAAGATTTACTTCATTCCTAAGAAAACAGTTCTAGTATTTAGAGTAAACATTGAATTTTTAGAGATGTGATTATATGTATGTTTTTATAACTTTGCTATAAACTTAAGACTTTTCATAGTGCTTTGTGTTTTTTATAAAATACATGTACTTTTGAGACCTCAGATTTTGACTCATTCATTCACCTAACAATAATTCTTAAGCACTTACTATATACAAGGCTCTAGATAAACACTGTTGAGAAGAGGTAATACAAGCCACAAATCCTGACCTTTGAAATTAGATTTTGGTGGAGAATTAAAATTTTTATAATTCCAGATGAGCTATTTCAAAGACTAAAAGATGATGCTCTTAAAGTGCTTCGCTCAATAAGACAGCAAATTTGGAAAACTCAGCAGTGGCTACAGGACTGGAAAAGGTCAGTTTTCATTCCGATCCCAAAGAAAGGCAATGCCAAAGAATGTTCAAACTATCACACAATTGTACTCATTTCATGTGCTAGCAAAGTAATGCTCAAAATTCTTCAAGCTAGGCTTCAACAGTTGGAGAAGGCAATGGCAACCCACTCCAGTACTCTTGCCTGGAATATCCCATGGATGGAGGAGCCTGGTAGGCTGCAGTCCATGGGGTTGCAAAGAGTTGGACAGGACTGAGCAACTTCACTTTCACTTTTCACTTTCATGCATTGGAGAAGGAAATGGCAACCCACTCCAGTGTTCTTGCCTGGAGAATCCCAGGGACAGAGGAGCCTGGTGGGCTCATCTATGGGGTCGCACAGAGTCAGACACAACTGAAGCGACTTAGCAGCAGCAGCAGCAGCAGCAGCAACAGCAGCAGGCTTCAACAGTATGTGAATCAATAATTTCCAGATGTTCAAGCTGGATTTAGAAAAGGCAGAGGAACCAGACATCAAATTGCCAACATCTGTTGGATCATAGATAAAGCAAAAAAGTTCTAGAAAAACATCTACTTCTGCTTCATTGACTATGCCAAAGCCTTTGACTGTGTGGATCACAACAAGCTGTGGAAAATTCTTAAAGAGATGGGAATACCAGACCACCTGAACTGCCCCCTGAGAAACCTGTATGCATGTCAAGAAGCAAAAGTTAAAACCAGACTTGGAACAATGGACAGGTTCCAAATTGGGAAGGGAGTACATCAAAGTTTTATATTCTCATCCTGCTTATTAAACTTATATGCAGAGTACATCTTGCAAAATGCCAGGCTGGATGAAGCGCAAGCTGGAATCAAGATTGCAGGGAGAAATATCAATAACCTCAGAAATGCAGATGACAGCACCCTTATGGCAGAAAGTGAAGAGGAACTAAAGAGCCTCTTGATAAAAGTGAAAGAGGAGAGTGATAAAGTTGTCTTAAAGCTCAACATTCAGAAAACGAAGATCATGGCATCTAGTCCCATCACTTCATGGCAAATAGATGGGGGAACAATGGAAACAGTAAGAGACTTTATTTTCTTGGTCTCCAAAGTCACTGCAGATGGTGACTGCAGCCATGAAATTAAAAGATGCTTGCTCCTTGGAAGAAAAGCTATGACAAACCTAGACAGCATATTAAAAAGCAGAGACATCACTTTGCCAACAAAGGTCCATATAGTCAAAGCTATGATTTTTCCAGTATTCATGTGGATATGAGAGTTGGACCATAAAAAAGGTACAGCATCGAAGAATTGATGCTTTTGAACCATGGTATTGGAGAAGACTCTTGAGAGTCCCTTGGACTGCAAGGAGATCAAACCAGTCCATCCTAAAAAAAATCAATCCTGAATATTTGTTGGAAGGACTGTTCTGAAGCTCCAGTACTCTGCCACCTGACGCAGAGAGCCAACTCATTAGAAAAGACCCTGATTCTGGGAAAGATTGAAGGCAGGAGGAGAAGGGGACGACAGAGGATGAGATGATTGGATGGCATCACCAACTCAATGGACATGACGTTGAGCAAGCTCCAGGAGATGGTGATGGGAAGCCTGGTGTGCTGCAGTCTGTAGGCTTCCAAAGAATTGGACATGACTCAATGATTGGATGAAAACAAAGTTCAAGGTGAGGAAAAATAGAAAATCCTTAGGGAAAGGTATAGATAAAATACTAGCGAAGATAAAAAGAAGTGAAAACTTTTGTGGGGACTTCAGAGAAAGCTTTAGAATTGAGTCCCAATTCTTAAAAGTTTAAACAATCTGTAACACATATTGATAAAAAGAGAAATGTCTTATTTTACACTATTGTCTAAGATGGCCCTATTTTATGTTTTTCCCTTCCATAATAATTGAAATTATATATTTGATTTTGTAGTCTCATTGTCATTTCCTAGATACATGAAACTAGAAGTAAAGCCATGAGTCATAAATCATAAATGATCAGTTTTCCACTCTTATTTTGATTCAAGACTCAATAATGTTCTTCTCTCGTGCCACCCTAAATATTTATTATTAGGTTCAATGAGCTCAAACATGGAGGTGACCTATGGTCATATCTTTCTAGAAACAGAACACTGGCTAATGGGATTTATATATTTCCAAGCCTGGGATCTGAAATGGTATCAGCATCATAGAAATGGATTGTACATTTTTCTGAAGATGAGTCTATTTGCACCTTCAACTGTCTTCAGATACATCATTGTTTTTTTTTTTGCTAGATACCTTGGTCTGAAAATAATCTAGTTTTTATCTCACCAATTTGAGGATTCAGGGAAAGTAGACAATGAGTTCACATGGAGATTTAATGGAGGAGGCTCAACAATGGGGATCTCCTCCAAACCTCTCCCTTTGATCCCCTCTACTACTATCCACCACTGTCCTTTCCGATCAGTGAGGAATACTTGACTGGAAAATCGACTATGAGACAGAGAGAATGCCAAGACAAGAATTATTGTGTGATAAGAAGGTGACAATCTGGTGTTATGTAGACCATGGAATAATATTGGTTCCAGAATGAAAATGTAATCGATTTTCAAGGAGGGAAAATGTACTAATACTTAGAAGTGTAAAATAATTCTTCTAAGCATGACAAATATGTGCAGGATATCTCTGAAAATATGAGAAAATGGAGATTCAGACAGGGTGTTTGACTTCCCCAATGTTGCACAGGCTAGTATGAGCTTTTTTTGGAGACAGTATCTTTTGATTCCTCTTCCAGTGCCCTTTTCTCATGTAACCTGAATGTCCAGGGCTTCTCTAACCATCTTGTCAACTCCTTCCCACTCTAGTCATCATCTATCATATTACCCTTCATCTTTTTTTGTGGCATTTTTGTGTTCATGTCATTTTGATTGATTTTCTCATGTTTATCTTTATTCCACTATAGACTAAGTCTCCTGAGAACAATAATATATCCTGTTCACTACTGTTTCTGCATCTGGTTATCACTACTGTATCCCAAGCACCTGATACACTATTGGTAAACCCACAAGAAATATTTATCAACTGACTATTTACTATAACAAAGTGGTTGCATGCATGCTTAGTCACTCAGTCATGCCTGACTCTTTGCAACCCCATGAACTGGAGCCTGCCAGTCTCCTCTGTCCATGGGATTAAGTTTTGACAAATCAGGGTAATCACAGCTGAGTGATATATTGATACATTGAGTGCAACAAGAGTTATGGAACTAACATAAATATTGCCAAATTCCCACATTTGGGTTTTTATTTTTCTCTCTTATTTCAGGGCTGCCCAGGTGGCTCAGTGGTAAAGAATCCACCTGCCAAGCAGGAGACATGGGTTTGACAAGTTATTCTTTTACTGATTCTCTATCATGGATAAATATGCCTTACTACAAGCTAGTCTCTCTAATTTTTTTATTTTCAGTTAGTTTTTCCAAGCTACACTGAAGAGCACAATTCTGCAAGCCATGATTCTTTCCATGACATGGGTCCTTAAGGAATCTATGACTTTTCATGTTTCACTATCATTTTCTCAAGTAAGCATTGGCATTTCTTTTCATCTTCCCTCATAAATACTGTTTAACTTTTTAATAATTTGATTTTTGACCACTTGCCAATTTGTTAAGTTTATATGTTGTCACTTTACAGATTTGTATCCAGGTTCTATACTCAATATCTGAGCAGAGAAATTCACTCACACATTCATTCCTTCTTGTGTTCTTTCATTTAACAAGTATGCATTGAGTATTTACCATGTGCTAGGTACTATAGATATAATGTGATCAAATACAGTCAAGGTCCTTTCTTCCTCGAGTTTCCAAACACACACACACACTCACACGGATATGTCTACGACTACAATTGTGACAAATGCTATGAAAGTGAAAAGTGAAAGTCACTCAGTCGTGTCCAACTCTTTGCGACCCCATGGACGATACATTGGAGAAGGCAATGGCACCCGACTCCAGTACTCTCGCCTGGAAAATCCCATGGACGGAGGAGCCTGGTAGGCTGCAGTCCATGGGGTCACAAAGAGTTCGACACGACTGAGCGACTTCACTTTCACTTTTCACTTTCATGCATTGGAGAAGGAAATGGCAACCCACTCCAGTGTTCTTGTCTGGAGAATCCCAGGGACGGGGGAGCCTGGTGGCCTGCCGTCTATGGGGTTGCACAGAGTCGGACATGACTGAAGTGACTTAGCAGCAGCAGCAGGACTATATATTCCATGTAATTCTCCAAGTCAGAGTACTGGAGTTGGTAGCAACACCCTTCTCCAGGGGATCTTCCCTACCAAGTGATCGAACCCAGGTCTTCTGTGTTGCAGGTGGATTCTTTACCAGCTGAGCCACCAGGGAAGACAAATGCTCTAATAGATAGATATCCATGCTATGTGAACCTATAATAGGGCTATTGGACATCACCAAGTAGATAAGAGAATGCTTCACAGAGAAAATAACACAAACTAAAATTTGAACCATGACCATTTAGTAATTAGGCAAACAGGGGAAGAAAACATAATTCAAACGGGGATGCAGGTGGGGGGAATTGCCTTGATTTAGTGATGAGAGGGTTTATGGTAAAGGATAGGCAAACTAGAAATTTACTAGTGTAACCAAAATTCAAAGGATAAAGGGGAGCTTTATCTAAGTTTGATAAGGTTGGTAAAGATTGAAGCATGTAAGATCATCTGCAGCATATTAAGGAGTTTCTTAACCCTAAAAGAACTAGGAAACAACTAAAGATTTTTAAGCAGGAATTTAAACATTTCATATGAGAAGTTAAAGGTGCCAAAGTTGATTTTTAGTGATCAGATTTTACTGAGACTGAGAATAATGGACAGAGTCCAGACTCTAGAAGCATGAGGGAAGGAAATTCATGCATTCAATTTTGGCCATGTTGAGTTTGAGATGTCTTTGAAATACCCAGGAGTAGATGTAAAGTAGGCAGTTGGTTATACAGATTTGGAACTCAGAGAGTGTTATGGCCTAGAGATATAATTGTATGAATTGATTTTGACTAGCTGATAACTGAATCTGTGAGCATGGATGAGATCACATAGGGAGAAAATATCAAGTTAGAAAAGGAAAGAGAATTAAGGAGCAGTTTTAGAAGATTGTCAACATCTTGTGGCTTGAAGGAAGATGAACATGCCAAGAAAGTTAGAAAGAAGAAGGAAAGAAATAGGAAGAAGACCAGGAGACAACTGTCTTGAAGCCAAGGGAAAAGAAAGTACCAACAATGTCAATGTTAGGGGATAAAAGGTCATGACTCTTGTGTTTACAAGTAACAAATAAATGGTGTTTATTGACCCATAATGATCATGTCCAGCATTGATCTGGCTTCGTATAAGCCTCAGTCAGATACAATGTCACCAAGAATCATATACCTCCTCCTGCTTTCTGTGACATTGACTCTGTCTTCATCCATGATTGACTGGATGGAAGAATGATTGATAAGGAAATATTAAAGATGGCTTCCAGGAACTTCAGCTGAGCTTTTGGTTAGCATGCAATACTTATAAAGATGGATCCCAAATTCTAGCTTGTGTATGTGATGACATATTGGCATTTTTCACTAAGATTAATAAAACAGTTTTGGCAGGAAATTTTTAATTTAGTTGAGTTTAAGAGATATGTGAGCCATCCAATAGGCAGTTAAAAGTAAAAGTAAGTGGTAAGTAAAGTTATGAAAGTGCATGGAATTATTTATAAAGACATAGAGAAACTGAAGAAGGCCGCATTGAGAGACCCCAGCATTTAAGGATTAGGTACAAATGAAACAACCAATGAATAAGAACAAAAAGTAGTCAGGAAGAAAGAAAATCAAAAGTATGGGATATCACTGAAGCCAAAGAAAAACAGAGTGATCAGCTTTGTCAAATTATCCTGAGAATCAAGTAAAAATGAGTAAAATAAGGACCAAAAACATTCATTTTAATTAATTGGTGACATTAGGAGTTGTTTCACTAATAAACTAATGGCAAAGGCAGGTGACAATTAAGTCAGATTGGAGTGAATTAAGGAGTGAGTGGGAAAATAAAGAATGAAGAAGGGATGGCAGACTAAATATATATATATATATATATATATATATATAACCCTTCCAGAAGAGTGAATTGTAAAGAGGAAGAGGTGAAGCAGTAACTAAAGGAGAAAGTGGGATCAGAGAGGTGATTTTATTTGTTTGATGAGAGACACTTGGGAATGTTAAATATAGAATGGAATAATCTAAGAGAAAGGAAGAAATCAGAAATACATAACAGGGAAATCAACAGATGGGCAGGGATGAGATTCCGAGTGTGAAATAAAGATTTTATAAGGCAGGTACAAGGTCACAAGATTATTAAACATTAAAATTTGTTTTAAAAATGACTCAAAGAATCTAGGTTGAATAGGAAAGATGTGAAGATATGACAGAGTTAATAGGTAAGAAAGGTCTTATATAAAGACTCCAGTGAGACAAAGGCTTTGTTTAGTGTAATTGAGCACCAATATTTAAAGAATGTTCTGTTGTAACAAACTTTGGGCTAATCCTGGTACACAATGCAAAATTTTTCAAGATAACCATGAGACTGGAAGTCTTACCAAGGTTACTATAGGGACATTATCTTCCTATATAACCATGGGACTATTTTTGCCTTCCTGTTCTAGTCTTTTCATTATATCCTTTTATTGATTGCATATGTATCTTTACAGATAAGTCTAGATTATGAACTCCTAGAATTCTTTCTTTCCTCTTCTTAAGGATACCAAAGATTTTTTGCTTTTTTTTTTTTTATAAAAGAATACTCTATAAATGTGTTCAAAGTATTGAGCTGAGATTCCTCATTTACCATCTTAATCATGACTGTATTGATACTTTTGAGGTTAATGTTAAGCTCCCAGGTAGTAGCAATGGCATAAATTTACTTCCATCTCATCTTCTATATTGAAGCATGGTGTCTTAAAGGTAAAAATGTGTAGAAGTAATGTGTTATTGCTCCCGATCCAAACCCACCTACTCAGTAAAAATACAGTGGGTTATACCAGCCATTTGTGCCTCTTGGCCAAATTTAAATCACTGGAAAGTGAATTGGAAAATTGAAAAATTACTTTATAGAATTAACATATAAAAACCTCATTTAAAACATTAACTATTAAGTAAGAAATAATGTATACAAAACTACATTGATTAAAAATACATATTATCCTAAAATATAGGTCCTTTTAAGTTTCCTTCATGTTATTTTCAACTTTCATTTTTATTTATATTATTTAGTTTATGTTTATCATTTTTAATGACTGCAAAAAATGCCACTGGGTTGATGCATTATAATTTACTAAGATATTCCTATTTTGTTTGACATTTGGTTATTTCTATTTTTTTCCTTATTATAATACTTTAATGAATATCTTTGGAAATATAGTTCTTCTTTCTTGTTGGATTTTTCCCTTGGATATATACCTATGAGTATAGATTGCTATATCAAAACATAAAGACATTCATATGATTGTTGATATGCTTTCAAAAAAAGATTGTATAATGACACACTCTTCCAGACTCATCAGGTATAAAAGTTCTTGCTTTAATATATATAAAATAGCTTCTCTGTTTAATTTGGTTGGATGGTAGTGGATGTTATTTCAAGTTACTGTAAATATTCCTCTAATATTTGAGTACTGTAATTGGTCTATTTATATTTTGTAGAATATAAATTATTATCAATTTTATTTGAGGAGAAATGACTTTTTTATCATTTAATCCATACATTCTTCTCAGTCCAGACTTCCACAACTATTAATTTCAGTTATGTCTATTATACATAGTTTTACATAAATTATTTTATTAAATTATATCAAATCTTTACTTGCAGCCTATATTTAAGACTATATTAGTGTCTGACTCTGGATCTCATAGTCACATGAAACTTGATTTGAAGCCCAGATATGAATCTCTAGTTGCCTTGCTGATGACTTAAACTTCCAGTTTTCTCATCTGGGAATAATAATAACTACAGTATAACAATTGTGGGAGGACTAAATATAAAATACTGAAGTATTGTGTTCAACAAAGTTCAGCTATTCACTGATTTAGATTATCAGCCAAGCAAGTCAGGATAACTGATTTTATTTTAGATCATTGTTTTTTATCACTCACTTGTAGATTCACCAGGCATTTGAGTTGATAGTATTTGAATGGTTTCATACCATGAATTGAGCTTCCCTCCTGGTGGCTCAGAGATTAAAGCATCTGCCTGCAATGCAGGAGACCTGGGTTCAATCCGTGGATTGGGAAGATCCCTGGAGAAAGAAATGGCAACCCACTCCAGTATTCTTGCCTGGAGAATCCCATGGACGGAGGAGCCTGGTGGGCTACAGTCCACAGGGTCGCAAAGAGTCAGACACGACTGAGTGACTTCACTTCACTTCACTTCAGTGGCTCAAACAGTAAAGAGTCCACCTGCAATGCAAAAGACCTGGGTTCAATTCCTGGATCCTAACGATCCCCTGGAGAAGGGAATGGCAACTCACTCCAGTATTCTTGCCTAGTGAATTCCATGCACAGAGGAGCCTGACAGGCTATAGTAGTCCATGGGGTCATGTCGAGTCAGATACAACTGAGTGACTAACATACACATACACACACACACCAGGAATAAAAGTATAGAATGTTGAATCTTTTTAGTGGGAATATTGACCCAACACATTTCCATATAAAGTTGTTTTAGCTCAAAGTGCTAGAGAATTTTGGTCATTGCTTATAGGCATCACTGACACACTGTATAATTCCAGCTATTTCTATGTTATATTAAAGCTGAGATCTTATTTCATTTGATTCATTATATCTGTTGTTCAATGACATTGGCCAGATATGTCTTCTGTTTTTTATACTGCTAGGTATGTTTTGATGTGCTGTTTATTTTAATGTTATTACATATGTCCTTTTTTAAGATAGTTAACTTATATCTGTGTTATAGTGCCTGCTCTTTGCATTGTGTACCATGGTACCAGGCATATTTTCTTATATATAATCATATTCTAGCAATAATGCACATATTTATATAGCACTTTATAAATTTTGAAGCATTTTGCAAGCTTTGATTTTTCTCTTTGATATAAATGTTGACAAGTCATACACATATGAATATCATAAATACATAAATCACCTGCCATGATGTTTTCTTTTTATTTCAAGTAAAATGATTTTAATGACACTTTTGTGCCACATTTATGACTTTCAAAACACTCTCACTCTCAGGTTTTTTAAATCTCTTTTGATATTCACCTCAAACATGTCAGGAACAGAGAATATGTATTAGTGTCAATTTACACATGAGAAAGTTAAGACTCCAAGGCATTAAATAACATATCGCATGGTCATGTGTATAAAAAGTGAAATAAATAGGTCTAGAATCCAGGTATCTGACCATTAGCTCTATTCTAACTATTCATGTATGCCATTCTTTAGTTTGGTATAAATGTAAATGCCAAGAATAAGGCACTCTAGTTTCTAAGGACTAAAAGAAAATAGACAATTTCGCTGAGAAACATACTAAGAAGGTTTATCTAAAGCAATAAAAAAATAGAAACTACACAATTTATATTTAAATATTTAATTATTCTATGCATTTTTTTTTCTTGAGAAAGAATAGGACTAATGGGAGTAAAAAGAAAATACTTTTAGGAGAGAAAAGTAGAATTCCAATAGCCTTCTATTCTAACTCTACCACATATCTTTGAATGCTTGGTTCATAGAATTTAAGAACCCACATATAAGAAGCCAGAGGATGTCATGGATTGTAAATTTAGAGTAAGGGCCGTTAACTCTATAAGATGAAGAATGATCATTCTAGAGAATAAAAAAAAATAGGAATGAAAAGTAGTAAATGACTGATTAATGGTCATCGTCAGACATGCCTTGTATCAGTTTTGAGTCAAAATGCTTCCTGTCATATTGGTGAGGGTGATCCCTATTGGTAAGAGATTGATTTCATCTCTGTCGTAACTGTGAGTTTCTGTGAGGGTAGTACTGATAGGTACCTGGAACATACAAATAACTTGTAAGTATTATTTTCTCTTTTTTAAGTTAAGTTTTGATTGCAGTTTACTTTGAAAAATACATTCCAAATTCTGGCTCACACATTACATTCTTTTGTCACCACCAGACACTTCTCTGTTGCTTGGCAACATGATACAACTCCATTCCTAGAATGAATCTTGAAGAGGTATTGGTCACTAGTGAGTAGTATGTGGATAGTTGTCTAAAGATAGTGAATAGAGTTAGAATAACAGAGACACTACTGAAATTCTACTTGTTTCTTCATAAAATCATTTTTATTTTACCTATTAGTTTTATTTTTTCTCCCTGAAGGGAACAAAAAAGGAACAAAATATGAAATAATTAAATTTAAAACTACAAGTTATTGATTTCTTCTTTTTTTCCTTTGTTATTTTGGATAAGCTCCCTAGCATATTTCTCATAGACATTGTCAATTTTTTTTTAATTTTATCTTCATATTTGAAGAGGAATGCATTACTTGATTTTACATGTACTTATCAAAATGTATATCAATTGGAATATAATAAAAAATAGTAAGTTACTTTACTTAAATCATGACTACAGGGCACCTTAAAATTTCCCTTTGGCCTTAAATTTCCCCAGATAACTGTCCCCAATTTGCCCTGGATGTATGAACTGTGAGTGGAGAGCACTGGTTCCACTCTGCTCAGGAAATGCTACGGATTTCAGTTTTGAGTTCAGTGTGTGCCCAAAGGATTACTGTATAAATTCCTTACGCGTTTTTCATGAACTTCCTGAATCCGAAACACCTGGATCTTTGTTTGAAAGGCAGGATCTTTGTTTGATCTATCCCAGGTTAGAATCATTGGCGCTGAATTCTAGGAATTTGACCTCAATGTCCATCTCTCTACCTTCCTCTTGGCTCCTGTGCTTCAATCTCTTTTGGTCTCTGACTCACGCCAAACCTGTCTCCACTAGATCTTGGTGGCTCAAACAGTAGAGAATCTGCCTGCAGTGCAAGAGACCTGAGTTCAATTCCTGGATTGGGAAGATCCTCTGGAGGAGGAAATGATAATCCACCCCAGTATTCTTGCCTGGGAAATCCAGTGGACAGAGGAACCTTGCGGGCTATGGTCCATAGGGTTGCAAAGAGTCGGACATGAATGAATGATTAACACTTTACTTTCAGAGTCCACACACAACTCTTCCTCTGCCTGGATCTCTCATTTCCCAACTTTCCCATGAAGGATTCCTTCTCCCCATTCAAGTCTCAGTTCAACTGTTACCTCTAGACAACAGAGTTCGCTGATACCCCAAAGTAACCCCTACTGTCGCCCAGGAGTTCCTGTCTCATTAACATGTTTTATTTGTATCAAAGTAGTTAGCAATGCCAGATTTTATTTATTTCTTTATTTTTGACATTTAATATCTGTCTCTTTTTTGCTCAAGTTGAAACTCTACTAGCACAGGAACTTTTCTATGCTTTGTTCACGGCTATATTTGTAGAAGGTGCTCCAACAAGAACAGGTAGAATAAATGACTGAATCTTTTTAATAAGCTCCTTAGGTTACTGTCACATATCCTCAAAATTGACACCTTGGGGCTAGAGGATGTCTCAGGAATAGCGTATATTTCTCAATTAAAACCAAGCAACATGATGGCTGAGGTGATTTCCAATTCTTTGGCATAAGCAGATCTTCTCAGAGGCAAATCAAATCTAACTGAACCCCCTAGGAGTGCTCAGTACATCCAGGAGCCCAGTGGCTGTGAGAAAGTTTACTGGCTGTGACTGAAGATCCTGGCTTTGGGTTCTGGCTCTCTGGTTTATTATATACCTTCATTAAAGGCAAATAACCAAAGATTGTAGACTTTAGGGACCTCATCATGATGCCATATCTCTCATAGTCAAAATTTCTGCATATATCAAATGAGAGAATGAGACCAGATTAGTAATCCATACTAGCTTCTACAAAATGCCAGTTCATTAAAACCTAAATATTGGCTTACTCAAAATAATGCAAGAAATTGCAAAAGCTTGTATGGTACAAAAATGTAGGAAACTACAGTTCTCTCTCTTGGAGATTCAAAATACACATTTGTAATTTTAAAATAATAAAAAAATCCTTTGGAAATAAATTTCTTAATATTATTTAACTGAGCATTCATCAAACTTATCTGATCATAGCACCTTTTCTTATCCTGCAACAGCTTGAACTAATATTCCACAAAATTCAGTTTGAGAAATGCTGGATTAGATTATCTTAAAGCTATCTTCTGGTACATGTGGTCCAGAATTGTCTGGTGCCACGTTATAAGCACGCTTGCCATCCACTCTAGAAATTCTGTAATCCCCCTGGGAATGACTATACATCTACAGTAAGAAAGAGCTATGGTGATTTGAAACTTTCTGCTTTATTTGCTGAAATCACTCGTTAGTATCCACAAGGTTTGGAGTGATCCCGGATAAGATTAGCCCCCTTCTATGAGAGCATGTGCAGGCAACCTTCCCACTCCATCCCAATAAATTCTAAATCTCAGAAAGCTGTGCAAAATTAAAAGATTTCAGGCCAAGGAAACCTTTATCCATGTAGCAGAAATTCATTCTTGTGCCAATTGACAGGTTAAGAGAGAAACTCTTGTCTATTTTTATAGAAAATATACATTGAAAAATTAAAACAAGGAGTTTTAAAAGTTTTCCTTTAACTGTCACTAACACAATGTTTCCATACTTCAGATGCCTCAAATGAATTTGCTCTTTCATTTGTATGAAAGAGCATACAAATGAAAAGTATGCCTACATATGCCTGAAGTCATGCATTTGGTAATAAGGTGATTTTTTAAAACAAATACCATATATTACTTCATGTATGTGGAATCTAGAAAAAAATGTTTCAGATGAACATATTTGCAGGGCAGGAATAGCGACACAAACATCGGGAACTGATGTGTAGAAACAGTGGGGTAGGATCAACTGGGATATTGGAATTGATGTATATGTGCTACCATGAGTAAAACAGACAGCTAGTAGGAACCTGCTTCATAGCACAGGGAGCTCATCTCGGTGCTCTGTGATGAACTAGAGGAATGGGATGGGGGACGGGGGTGGGAACAAGGTTCAAGAGGGAAGGGGCAATATGTATATGTCTAGCTGATTCACTTCATTGTACAGTAGAAACTAACACAACACTAAAGCAGCTATATCCCAATAAAAAAGAAAAAGAAGCTATTACATTATGGATTGAATTGAGTCCCCCAAAATTCATACGTTGAATTCCTAACACCTGGTACCTTAAAGGGTGATCTTCTTCAGGAACGAAGTCATCACAGATATAATTAGTTTAAATTAATAACATTAGGATGAGGTCATATGTGGAATAGAGAGGGCTTCTAATCCAGTATGAATGGTGTCCTTATATAAAGGAGACATTAGGACAGCAAGACAAACATGTACAGAGGGAATGTGATGTGAAGAGATACAGGAATAAGATGCCATTTACACTTTAAGGAGAGAATCCTGGTATAGATCCTTCTCTCACAGCCCTTGGAAGTAACTTACCTTGCCAACATTTTGATTTCAGACTTCTGGCCTCCACAAACATGGGATGGTAAATTTCTGTTCTTTAGGCAATCCAAATCTTGGATTTAGTTTCAGCAGACCTAACACACTGGTACATAGGATCTAAATGTTGGGATCAAGTCTCTTAGTCCTGTAGGTACATTTGTCCAATTCTCAGATGAATTCCTCCCTTCAGAATATCAAATGCATGAGTGGGCCTAAGATGTTTCAGAGCAAGTCAGTGAGTGGTCCTCCCCAGACCGCTTTCTTTGGTTCTTGTCCCCATGGAATAGCTGGTTTAACTCAAGTCTTAGAGTAGAGCCCTTAATGACATTTCAATGAACTTTCCTTTAGTCTTCTAGAGAATTTTGCTTCAGCTGAAGTAAAGATTGGAAGAAATTACAAATATTTGGAAAGATAAAAGGCAATGAAATTGCTTTGAAACTACACTTTATCCGGTCTCATAAGGTTGACCAAACAACATTTTGGGCAAAACTGCCTAGATTTTTGAAGTGGATGTTAGAAGTGGCTAATATAGAAAATTGAAACAAATCTTCCCTGAAATTACCACTACCATTTCTAGTGTTCTTTGAGGACTGGCATAATGCAGTTCCTTCCTCTTAGCCTACAGCAAAGAGGTCAGAGCTTTAAATGGTACTTGTAACAAAGGGAAGAGTCAAATTGCTCTTGTCATTAATTAGTTCAGATGTTACTTCAAATTGACTTTGGCCCTATTATTGAATTAAGAAATTCAAATCTGAGGGAATCAACTGTGGGAGTGCTACTAGCTCAGAAAATTTGAGCTCCATTTTTTTTTGCAATTAGAAAAGGAAAAAGTGCCCATGTTTAAATTCAGTTTAGCACTAATCTTGATATAAGAGGGTTGACAAAATATGGAAATAATTATAATATGAAAAATATTATATCAAGGCTTGAATCCAAAAGCTTATAAACATTTCCATGACAGTTTCTATGTTTTGTTTCTCTGTTTGCAGCTCCTTTCTACATCCATTACCTAGTTTGCCTTAGTGGAGTAGTATCATCTGCAACACCATAATTGTCACCATTAACTTCATTTTCACCAATAAAACAGTCATTCAGGGCCTCATCCTCTGAACCTGTGCAAAGAGTAATGTGCAGACCCAGCTCTGCCCTGTGGTTACTTATAACTGTATCATTGTATTGAGTATATGCCATACTGTGATTCAGTTGGACTTAGCAAATGACTTAATAATTCTTTTCACTTTTATCAGGAAAGGAGCTCTTACTGTCGAATACTCTCTTGCTTTGAGAATTAATGAGTTTGTCTATTAGTTGTGGCTTCACTGTCAAATGTTCCAAATGCCTTTCTTTATCAATACTGCTATTTTACAGTGTATTTTCACTTTTACTAAAGCGCATAGTCTCTACTTGGATACTGTGCCTAGAGCAATAGGAAGGATGCTCAGATACATTTTGGGAAAGCTCACCATTTTGCTATCACCGAAAGAAAAATTAGATACCTGATTACTGAATATGCCCACTTTTGAAATGTAGTTTCATATGTTCATTTCTTATTTTGTTTCCAAACATATGAGAGATCTGGGGACACAAACACTGGAGTAAACAGGAACAAGTATATAAAATAAGATCTGTCTAGTCTGATAACCCCTATCAGGAGGCTGGTACCGAAAGTCGTCACAGTTTGCTTCTCTCTGTGGGAAAAGAGTTGCAACAAATGGCAGATCCTATTTGAAATGTTCTTTCCTTGTGGGGAATAAAGTTTCTGTGTGACTAAGGGGCAAGCTCATTCTTAAAAAGAAAAGATGAGATGCTCTTTTATATTCTCTCTTCTACCATGCTTCTGTCAGGCCTTTATAAAAACCTGCTGTTTTCTTAGGGCTTTCCTTAGCCAATTCTAGAATGAATGAAGAAAAATTAAAAGTTGCTTTGACTTTAACTGGAAGAATGAGGGTGAGAAGGCTTTACCTTCTTCACACAAGCTTACCTATCATGACTTCCAAAGGGTACAACTATTTCTTCCAATAATTATTAATAATTCTTCCTGGAAACAGTTGTGCACAGAGAAATTAACATTCTTTCCTGTATTTTCTTTGTTCCATGTACAACTTTCCTGAATTCCACATGCCAATAGTTCTGTTTTTAAAATGTATTTATTGCCAAATATGTTTTATGTACTGCTTTCTTCAACTGAACTGATTGATTCTACTTTAATTTTCCTATTAGATGCACATCTCTCTTTTTCTTTTCCTTCAGTACCACTGCTCTCTGCTCAGCATCTTCATACCCTCCCTGCCATTTCTACCTACCATCTCTGTCATCTCAATCCATCACCTCTCTCGCTCGCTCGCTCTCTCTCTCTCTCTCTCTCCATCTCTCTTGTGCAATCCACTTTTGTTTTTCCCACTTAGAATGTGGAAGGAAAGATAAGGCAGGAAAGACCAGTCAGCTGATCGGCAAGAATGTTCACGAGGTGGCACCTAATTTGGTGAATGCATCAGGCTTTGGCTCAGCTAACTGCCTTCCGTCACATCTCTCACAGGTTGTTACTCATTAACTAAGCCTACAAAGCCCGAGGTATAAGGCAGCTATTATCATAGAATGAGAAAACCCAACACTCAAATCAACTGCTATAACAGCACCAGCAAGACTTACACATTCCTTACCTTTAGGCAAGTCTGCACCTGAAATCACAGGCTGTACTCAAAACAATCTGAGTCAGTTTTTCTTAAGAAATGACCCCTACCTAAGAGAGCTTGAAGAACTCTTTTCCACCGCACAGATAACTCGGACAGCGGTGTCATCATGCTTCAAGTCTGTTGCCAAAACCCCCTCTCCCATGGGCAGGTTTGAATAGACATTCAGGGATGATATTTTTTTTCCTCTGATGTTTTGTTTTCTCCTTACCTCCATATCTGAGCAAACTCTTTTGGACTGACACTTCTTTTTCAATTATGATGACAGATGAGTTGAGTCATAGTCCAACCTAGTAGTCTTCCCCTTTAACTTTAAGAAGACTTTGTGTTGCTTCAACCTTTCCCACTATAAATGTTAGAATGTGTCCAGCCAAAAGTAACCAAAAATCCCATTCACAGTGGATAAAACTATAAAGACATTTAAAAAGAAGTCTGAGAGTTTGTAGTCTCAGGGCAAGTATAGAAAGCAGCTCAATTATGTCATGGAAGATTCTTCTCCCACCCATCCTTTCTCCCATTCTCAGGAATTTGGTTTTGCCTCTCATGATCCTCACAGCTTCAAGTTGTCATAAAACAACCAACAGATCAAGAAGGGAGGGACGGGGGCTCTCTGCTCTCTCTTATAGGACCTTCACCCCACCTCATCCAAGCTCTGCCTCCCTCCTTACTTTTCTTTGGGCAGACCTGGATCACCAACTCAGCTCTAGACAAATTACTGGCAGAGAAGAACAGAATTGGCATAACCAGTTTGGAATAATCATGATCCATGCTCAGCAGCTGGGCATATCGCCCAGGATGAGAATGAGGGATGGCTTCTCTTAACTAGCAAGAAGTAGAAATGGCTGTTACATAGGCTAAAATGAATGACTGCCATACCACACCCCACTGGGTGATTATATAGTTATTCTCTTAGGAAAAAGTGACTTCATTTATTTTTAAGTCTTTGGGTGCTAGGCAACCTCACAATTTTCCCCATGTACTGCTTACCTGTCCTTTCTCATTCAGACTCTGCCTGTTAGCTATTTTTCCCTCTCCCTATCTTGGGTGAAGACACTTTATAAAGAGAGTCAATAGTCCCTTTATAAAAATACATTTTGTTTTTTTACAAACACACTTAAGATTGCAATTGTTTGAAATTTTTTACAAACAGCTTGCAAATTTTTATGTGACTTATATAACAATTCCAGTTAACAATGTTGCATTGCCTTAAAGATTTATTTTTCAGAGAGTCTTAATCTATTTTGAATATTATTTGATGCAGCCAGTATCATGAAAATTGTTTACTCTATTGGAAACTTGATGATAATGGTAGTTCAAGCAGTATGTGTCTTCTTGAGATAATGTCATTATAATTTAAAGGGGAAATTAGTAAACAACTCACAGCTGTTTGGTATGAAATGTGTGTGTATAGTTTTAAATATTCATAAATATTTTATCCTAATAAAATATATTAATTTTATTTTTTCTAAAGAAAAATAGCAAAGGATATTAGAATATAAAATATGTTTTTGAGTGTGTTTTCTTACTTAAAATATTTTTTTAAGTATACATTCATTTTTAACAAACTTTATTTTTTAGAGCAATTTTAAGTTTACAGCAAAACTGAGGAGAAAGTACAAAGATTTTCCACAAACTCCCAGAAGCCACACATATATAGCCTCCCCTAAATGGCAACCCACTCCGGTACTCTTGCCTGGAAAATTCCATGGACTGAGGAGCCTGGTAGGCTACAGTCCATGGAGTTGCAAAGAGTCAGACACGACTGAGCGACTTCACTTCACTTATTATCTACATGCTCCTCCAGAGTGGTACATTTGTGACAATTGATGAACCTATATTGACACATCATTATCACTCAAGTCCAGAGTTTACATTATGGTTCATTCTTGGGTTGTATGTTCTATGGGCTTGAACAAATGTATAATGGCATGTAACTACCTTTTAGAAGGGCTTACCAGGTGGCACTAGTGGTAAAACACCTGCCTGGTAATGCTGGGGACATAACAGATGTGGGTTCGACTCCTGGGTCAGGAAGATCCCCTGGAGGAGGACATGGCAACCCACTCCAGTAGTCTTGCCTGGAGAATCCCATGGACAGAGGAGCCTGGTGGGCTACAGTCCATAGAGTCTCAAAGAGTCAAGCACAACTGAAGCGACTTAGCATATGTGCATGCACCAGGCTCCTTTGTCCATAGGAATTCTCCAGGCAAGACTGCTGGAGTGGGTTGCCATGCCCTTCTCCAGGGAATCTTTCCAACCCAGGGATCAAACCCAGGTCTCCTACAGTGTAGGCAGATTCTTTACCGTGTGAGCCAACAGGGAAGCCCAAGAATACTGGAGTGAGTAGCCTGTCCCTTCTCCAGAGGAACTTCCCAACCCAGGAGTCAAGCCAGGGTTTCCTGCATTGCAGGCAGATTCTTTACCAGCTGAGCCACCAGAAATAAAAAATACTTTTAAAATCCAAAAAATATATATATTGTCTGTATGACTTGTGTGCATTTGGTAAGTTGTATGTGGTTCAATATTGTAAATCTATGACTGTATTCAGTCTGAAAATATTGTGCCAAATTCATAATTCATTAAAAACCTCTAGAGCAGAGAGCTGTCCAAATGAACTTCTGCGATGACAGAAATGCTCTATATCTGCACTATCCAACACAATAGTTACTAGCTTACATGTCTCTTGAACACTTGATATGTAGTTAATGTTACTGGGAAATTGATTTCATAATTTTATTAAATTTTAATTAAATTTAAATAGCCACCTGTGGCTAGTAGTTACTGTGTTGGATATCATAGGTAGAAGGAAATGTCAGGTACAAGGGAGAATATTTCTGTCATATATTATTGAAGGTTCTAGACACCCCTTCTCAGAGTGTGGAAATGGTCTCTAGTGCAATGGACCCCCCACATATCAGAACACACAAGAATTACCTGGAGAACCAGTTTTATGTAAGCTCCTCAACATCAGAGATGCTTGATTCAGTAGGTTTTGAATGGGGTTTAGGTTCAGGTCATTCTGATACAATTGTCCTAAGAACCAGATTTGAAACATACCAGTATCATTTCCCCTGCCTGTCCATAGAAGCCAGCACCAGAAGCTGCTCTCCATTGCAAAGTGCCTTTCAAACATTCTGTCTTTTTCCTACAATTCATAGTAAGCAATAAATTATCATTCTCCACAACAAACATACACACCCATATATATTTATGAATGTATGTTTGTATAATATATATGTATATTAAATATGTATGTATACACACCAAAGGGCTTCCCTGGCAGCTCAGCAGTAGAGAATCCACTTGGAATTCAGGAGCCACAGGAGACGTAGGTTCGATCCCTGGGTTGGCGGTGGACTACTTCAGGGTTGGGGTCACTGAGTGTAGCAGTGCCTGCATGGGACCTTTTGAAGGAGGTCTCCATAATCTTCATTACCTCCACCATAGTTTGGCCCCAGGTAAATAACAGGGAGGGAACACAACCCCACCCATCAACAGAAAATTGGATTAGAGAGTTACTGACCTAGGCTCACCCATCAAACAAGACCCAGTTTCCCCCTCAGTCTCTCCCATCGGAAAACTTCCATAAGCCTCTTATCCTTCTCCATCAGAGGGCAGGCAGAATGAAAATCAGAACCACAGAAAACTAACCAATCTGATCCCATGGACCACAGCCTTGTCTGACTCAATGAAACTATGAGTCATACCTTGTAGGGCTACCTAAGACAGATGAGTCATGGTGGAGAGTTCTGACAAAATGTGGTCCACTGGAGAAGGGAATGGCAAACCACTTCAGTATTCTTGCCTTGAGAATCCCATGAACAGTATGAAAAGGCAAAAAGATAGGACACTGAAAGATGAACTCCCCAGGTCAGTAGGTGCCCAATATGATACTGAAGATCAGTGGAGAAATAGCTCCAAAAAGAATGAAGAGATGGAGCCGAAGCAAAAACAACACCCATTTGTGGATATGACTGGTGATGAACATAAAGTCTGATGTTATAAAAAGCAATATTACATAGGAACCTGCAATGTTAACTCCATGAATCAAAGCAAATTGGAAGTGATCAAACAGGTGATGGCAAGAGTGAACATTGACGTATTAGGAATCAGCAAACTAAAATGGACTAGAATGGGTGAATTTAACTCAGATGACCATTATATCTACTACTGTGGGCAAGAATACCTTAGAAGAAATGGAGTAGCCATCATAGTCAACAAAAGAGTCCGAAATGCAGTACTTGGATGCAATCTCAAAAACGACAGAATGATCTCTTTTTTTCCCAAGGCAAACCGTTCAATATCACAATAATCCAAGTCTGTGCCCCAACCAGTAATGCTGAAGAAGCTGAAGTTGAATGGACTATGAAGACCTACAAGACCTTCTAGAACTAATACCCCCAAAAGATATCCTTTTCATTATAGGGGACTGGAATCCAAAAGTAGGAAGTCAAGAAACACCTGGAGTAACAGGCAAATTTGGCCTTGGAGTACAGAATGAAGCAGGGCAAAGGCTAAAACAGTTTTGCCAAGAAAACGCACTGGTCATAGCAAACACCATCTTCCAACAACACAAGAGAAGACTCTACACATGAACATCACCAGATGGTCAATCCTGAAATCAGATTAATTATATTCTTTCCAGCAAAATTTGGAGAAGCTTTATACAGTCAGCAAAAACAAGACCCAGAGCTGACTGTGGCTCAGATCACGAACTCCTTATTGCCAAATTCAGTCTTAAATTGAAGAAAGTAGGGAAAGCCACTAGACCATTCAGATTTGACCTAAATCAAATCATTACAATTATATAGTGGAAGTGACAAATAGACTCAAGGGATTAGATCTGATAGACAGTGTGCCTGAAGAACTATGAACAGAGGTTTGTGACATTGTACAGGAGACAGGGATCAAGACCATGCCCAAGAGAAAGAAATGCAAAAAGGCAAAATGGTTGTCTGAGAAGGATTTACAAATTGCTGTGAAAAGAAGAGAAGTGAAAGGCAAAGGAGAAAAGGAAAGTTATACCCATTTGAATGCAGAGTTCCAAAGAATAGCAAGGAGAGATAGGAAAGCCTTCCTCAGTAATCAGTGCAAAGAAATAGAGGAAAACAATAGAATGGGAAAGACTAGAGGTCTCTTCAAGAAAATGAGAGATAGCAAGGGAACATTTCATGCAAAAATGGACTCAATAAAGGACAGAAATGGTATGGAAATAACAGAAGCAAAAGATATTAAGAAGAGGTGACAAGAATACACAAAAGAACTGTACAGAAAAGATTTTCATGACCCAGATAATCATAATGGTGTGATCACTCACCTAGAGCCAGACATCCGGAATCTGAAGTCAAGTGGGACTTAGGAAGCATCACTACAAACAAAGCTAGTGGAGGTGATGGAATTCCAGTTGAGCTCTTTCAAATCCTAAAAGATGATGCTGTGAAAGTGCTGCACTCAATATGCCAGCAAATTTGGAAAACTCAGCAGTGGCCACAGGACTGGAAAGGATCAGTTTTCATTCCAATCCCAAAGAAAGACAATGCCAAAAAATGCTCAAACTAGCGCCCAGTTGCACTCATCTCACACGCTAGTAAAGTAATGCTCAAAATTCTCCAAGCCAGGCTTCAACAATACATGAACCGTGAACTTCCAGATGTTCCTGCTGGATTTAGAAAAGGCAGAGAAACCAGAGATCAAATTGCCAACATCTGCTGGATCATCGAAAAAGCAAGAGAGTTCCAGAAAAACATCTACTTCTGCTTTATTGACTACACCAAACCCTTTGACTGTGTGGATCAGAACAAACTGTGAAAAACTGGTATACCAAATATGGAAAATGGGAATACCAGACCACCTGACCTGCCTCCTGAGAAATCTGTATGCAGTTCAGGAAGCAACAGTTAGAACTGGCCATGGAACAGCAGACTGGTTCCAAATAGAAAAAGGCATATGTCAAGGCTGTATAGTGTTACTGTGCTTATTTAATTTATATGCAGAGTACATCATGAGAAATGCTGGGCTGGATGAATCACAGGTTGGAATCAAGATTCCCGGGAGAAATATCAGTAACCTCAGATTTGCAGATGACACCACCCTATGACAGAAAGTGAAGAACTAAAGAGCCTCTTGATGAAAGTGAAAGAGAAGAGTGAAAAAGTTGGCTTAAAACTAAACAGTCAGAAAACTAAGGTCATGGCATCCAGTCCCATCCCTTCATGGCAAATAGATGGGGAAACAATGGAAACCGTGAGAAGCTTTATTTTTTATCTGGGCTCCAAAATCACTGCAGATGGTGATTGCAGCAATGAAATTATAAGACTCTTGCTCCTCGAAGGAAAGTTATGACCAACCTAGACAGCACATTATAAAATAGAGACATTACTTTGCCAACAAAGGTCTGTCTAGTCAAGGCTATGGTTTTTCCAGTAGTCATGTATGGATGTAAGAGTTGAACTATAAAGAAAGCTGAGCACTGAAGGATTGATTCTTTTGAACTGTGGTGTTGGAGAAGACTCTTGAGAGTCCCTTGGACAGCAAGGAAATCCAACCAGTCCATCCTAAAGGAAATCAGTCCTGAATAGTCATTGGAAGGACTGTTGCTGAAGCTGAAACTCCAATATTTTGGCCACCTGATGCGAAGAACTGACTCATTTCAAAAGACCCTGATGTTAGGAAAGACTGAAGGTGGGAGGAGAAGGGAACAACAGAGGATGAGATGGTTGGATGGCATCACCAACTCAAAGGACATGAGTTTGAGTAAACTCTGGGAGTTGGTGATGGACAGGGAGGCCTGGTGTGTTGCAGTCCATGGGGTCGCAAAGAGTTGGACACAACTGAGCGACTGAAGTAAACTGATATTTACCTTTATTAGTAAAATGAATTTTGACCTTTTAAATTACATTCTGCTTTTTGCAGGTTTTAAGAATCTAGTGGTGACCCATTAAAATGATTTATGCCTCAACAATGTGTTAGGACTCAAGTCTAAAATAAATCATTATCTGGATAGTCGTGATTCAATTCCTGAATGTTTTACATAGGACCTCAGGGTAGAGACACAGAGACAGCAAATGGAGAAAGATATTTTGTTCCACTCTACATTAACCCATGGGCACCCCCGCATAGCTATAAATCTGATTCAATAAATGAACCAGTAGCTTTTTGTCTTTTTTAAGTGAATCAGGAATAAACCACATAGTTATGGTCTGATTGCCATAAAAATGAAACATAAATGTCTCATTTAAGAATTATTTTATATGTAAAATACTTATCTTAAAATATGATGATGAAAATCAGTATAATAGTAACTTTTTATGCTGAATGTTAAATGAGTAGTTTTAACACACTCTCAGGTACATTATGTTAGTTTTAATATATATTTTTCATTTTATATAGATCCAGAAAAGGCAAGAATTTATGAATAGCATACATATAGTCTAAAGTTCTGTTTATTGTAAAAATCCAGATATTTATCATAGATGCTTAGTCCAAATAATGCAGCAATGTTTGTGCTTATTTGTTAAAAAAGAAATCTTGGAAGAGATTTCTGTTTACAGCAATCTTAGTCTGTTTTTCTCATGTCGGAATGGCTTTTAATTTTATCCATGTGGGTTACAAATCTGAAGCAATTAAAATTAATGATGGTCTGGTAAAATATGACAAGAGGCTATTTAATCCCTGGGGGATAAATGGTTCTTCATTATCATTTATTATTCCTCCTGTTTCTTGTTACAATATGTAAACAAATAGAAGAGGGACACCTTATAGGCATTTTCATTATTTTGATGTCACTGAGACACAGTTAAATACTGGCATAATGAGTGGTCTCCGCACAGTTGGATCCCATATTCAGTGATATAACATCTTCATCGAGATGACTTGAATATGCCGTGGGAACATTAAACCATCTTACAGATCAATTCCTCATGAGTTCACTTGTATGTGGCCAAGAAAATTCACCCATTTAGTTATTCATGCTGCTACTTGTGGTTTGTAAAAGATATACTACATGTGCACTAAATGGTCTGTTCTGTGCTAACTGTATTTGTAACATCACATCAGATGGAATTTGGACATAAGATTCATTCTTCTTGTTGCATAGTAGATCAAGTATATATACACAAACACATATATATACACACACAAATCAAATTAAAGTAAATGCTTTTTTTGTTTCATGCTATTATATCTAAATATTACACATAAGTCAATAGAAGTGAATTACATAAAGGATTTTACATGTTTAACTCTTATTGAAAAACTAAAATAAAATAGGAAAAATATATATGTATTTCATATTTTACTTTAAAATTGTGAAACATTTAGACAATATATTGGTAGATACTAGCTTTGTAAGATTTTCTTTTGTGTGAATATTTCCATATTTAATCTTGATAAAAAGCAAAAAAGCCTTAATTAGTAATGCATTAACTCTATTTTAAAACCCATTAGAATTTAGCTTTCTATCTTACATCTGATGGCAAAATTTTAAGCTCTTGCGTGATTCATTCCTTTTTTACACTGAAACATCTTGTGTAGCAAAGGATCTGGGCAAAATTAGGTGACAGCATTAATCCTTTCTTTCTCTCTACCAGCATCTAATTCCTTTACTTTAAGTTGGAATTAAGGATATGTGCTTTGCCTGAAGAAGATGAAATTTTTTTGTTTTTAAAATTCTTAACAATTTTTGGAATTCCATGAGCACTTTACCAATGTCAAATAATTGTAAAAATACAAAGCAGAAGGCTAGACCAACATCAACAGCTTTACAGAGAAAATGTCTGAAGCTTTAATCCTACAAAGAGGAAACAGAAGGAGAAGGATGGAAGCTGGTAGAGTTGGGCAACAAATCTTCAAAAACCATTAGATATAAAAAATATTGAATTGACATGTAAATGTCTAATGTTTTTTATCTTTCATTTTTTAAACATGCTCATTTCTGTGGATTTTCTTGGACCAAAGAATTCATTTTTTTCTACTCTTAGTTTCCTAAAGATTATCTAGCCTACCAGCCTATGATTTGCAATATTTGGTTGCTTATGAGAGAAACTAACTAGGACTGGCTTAAGCTAAAAGGAGATATTGTTTGAAGATTATTTGGGTGTCGTGAAACCCAAAGGCCAGAATGCCACAGCTCCCAAGGAAGGTACTGCAGCCAGGGACTTGGAGTCTGATAGAACTCTCTGCTTCTCTCTATGTGCTCACCCCATTCTTTCTGTAGACCAGCATTCTCTCTTTCAAAGGCTTATGGAAGAAAACATGCCACCCCTCACCCCTCACCTCCTTGAATTGTGTGTTTCAAATCCAGCTGCAGAAGGGAAAAGGAATGAATGAATCTCTATGAATCCCAGTCCTAAATTCCTTAAAGGGAGACTCTGAGCTAGAATTGGTCATGTGCTTACCCTGGACCAATCATCTGTGTCCGCACGTCATCCTATTGTACAAATGCTGCAGGGGACTTTCTGCCATGAATGAAGTGAGAAATAAGGAAAAATTGTCATTAGTTGGTCCGACACTCCAAAATGCCCCTGTTTAATGGCAGACTATTTTGTGGGTTTTTTTTTTTAATTGTAGGAATGACTTCAATTAGTTTCAAAATATCAACAAATATATATCAAATTCTCAAGGGGAATATATCAGTCTAAGCATTGGGGTATCTATGTTGTCATTTTTTTTTTTTAACTGAAAGTAAAGTTTGGAGTAGCAAATGGTGTCAAATAGAAAAATAATTCTTACTTCTGTTCAATGGTTGTGGCTCAGCATCTACAATTTACGTGGTACTTTGTTGCCATTCCACATATATAAAATTATCTCTGTCTCTATTTTAAGATACTTACTGTATATATAACAACAAAGAAATGATGGGTGTTTTGACTTGGCTCTTCTCAAACTTTAAAGTGCATCGGAATCACCTGGAGGTTTATTAAAACAGTTTACTTAGTCTCACAGCCAGAGTTTCTGATTCAGTAAATCTCGAGTGCATCCCAAGAACTTCCTTCAGGAATTTTGTCAGCAAAACTACCCTAAAAATGTAAAATATAAGCTCCAAATCCGTGTGTGTGTGTGTGTGTGTGTGTGTGTGTGTGTGTGTTAGTCACTTATTCATGTCCGACTGTTTGCAACCATGGACTGTAGCCCACAGGCTTCTCTGTCCATGAAATTCTCCAGGCAAGAATACATACGAAGTTTTTCAAATAGTGGGTTGTGATGTGTTCGTGTATGATTAAATCAAATTAGTGGATTCTTTTTTCCCAGATGAAACAGGATGCATTATATGAAGGCATATTATACTTAAGGTAATTATTATACTATGAATAATAGCATAATATAGTTTCACAATACAGGTCATTGTCATAAAAATTTACAGTAAACTGCATCAAATCATTTTTAGAAGTGGATGAGATATATAAATGATAAAATCTTGGAATGGGGCTACAGCGTACTTTTGTACAAAATGATGATGGGAATAGGAATATTCCTATTCAATATTCTGTTCTATAGAGATCAGTTATCCATCAAAGATGGCATGAGAGACTCATATTAATTTATTAGAATTCTGCCTCTACTGATGTTTCCAAATTCATGCACTTCTGATCTGGATAAAATACCCAAAATCACCCATTAAAAGTGAATTTTAAACTGTGTTTCAGAATCCTAAGACTGTATTAAGTTTGCTAAGAATTGCGAAATTGAGGCCTATGTGAGTAGGGCTTTTTGTTCATAATTCTACTTTAATTAAAGCCCTTTATCAAATGGATTCTAAGGTTAACAGTGGTTCTTGAGTTCTTACTATGTTCATAGCACTATTCTAAGCAACTGTTCTTCTTCATAATTATCCTGTGAGGATTGTAATATTATCATCACCTCCATTTTCAATTAGGGAAACTGAGGCATGGTGAGTTTAAGTAATTTGCCCAAGTTTTCAGATTGTGTTCTTAACTATTATGCTATAGCTACATCTCATAGCACGACTATACCCAAGCACAAAACAAATAAATCTATTTTTTAAAGTTCCTGATCTAACCACATAATGTAAGAAAGAGACTTTCAAAGCTCAATGAAGTAAAATAATGGAACCAAGCTTCATAGTAGCAGGAGACCCAGGGCTAGAATTGAGGTTCACAGTTGGTTTAGTACTGGTCCCATTAAACCAAGAGTCATCCAAGATATTGCCCACTGTCAATAAACTTTGACCACTAATGTCCCATGGGCAAATAATACCATCAGTGCAAATGTCTCTATGGATTGAGCCACACTTGAGGTTGGCTGAAGGGATGGGTATGGCTAGCTTTCATGATCTGCAGAACCTCCTGACAATTATATTCATTTTACAGAGGAGGAAAGTGAGGCCCATCACAGATACATAGCTTTTCCTGTGTTATATTTTAATAAGGAGCATAGGTAGGCTTTACACTTTGGACAGCTAGCCTCTAAAGCATTCATTGCTTTCACCTCATTCACTGATATTTCACTTGCCAGGTCCTCCATTGTCAAATTAATTTTGAATTTGGAATATGCTTACTTTAGAGTCAGCTTTCCAACTCATGTGTCATTTATCCAAGCTTAAGGCACACTGTTACACCTTTAGAAGAAAACGTCCATGTGCCTTGCATGTCTCAGTAGAGGAGGTAATTAATAATGTTATGATGTTTTCAGCAGGTGGCTAAAATATTGATATATTAAGAAGAAATGGTAAAGTATAATCTCAAAGTCAAACTTCACTTGATTATGTGTATCAAAAAATATCATTTCTGTTAAAACCCATTTATGGCAATTTCATCCCTTCCATTCCCAACTAGGTACTCATCACCTATAGTCCATTTATCTGAGTCCTCAGAGCATATGTGGATGTATGTTCAGGATTAGATCTATTTACACTTTTATTCTCACCAGGAGTTACTGCCTATCCTACCTCTGCTCCCACAGAGAAACCCAATGGTCCTGCTGATTTCAGTTCTCTCAAAGCTGCCAACCCCTGAAATATTGGTATATTCTAGACTCTAGACAGAGATGAAGGGAATATCTTTTACGTTTTGCACACTCCAATGCCATACCAGACATTATCCCCTGGTTCTGAAAGCATTGTTACCCATAACAAAGTCTATGAAAGGTTCCATACAAACAATTTTTTCTGCTGCTGGTCTTCAGCTCCTAACTCCAATCAGAAGCTTTACACACCAACAGAGAAAGCATGCTTACTTCTATGATGGCCAGTAACAGTCTTCAGACATAGACCATGGTTTCTTCTATGGAGATAACAGTCTCTCTAGGAGCCAGTATCTCCAGACATGTGGTGCAACTCTGAATGTCCCATAAAATCAACTTGGTTACTTGATAGAACAGTTGAACTCTTAGAGACACAGTTGATTAGTCATATCCATTGCAGAAAAGTCTGACTCCTTAATTTTCTCATAATAGAACTCTGGTTAGTATTTTTCCCAGTACACAAGAACAATTTGCCCCAAAAGGGGATTTCAAGGAGTTTTAAAGAAAGCTTTTAAATGACATTTTTTTTCCCCATATTCTACCCAGCAAAATTTTAAAAATTCTGAGTGGATTTTATTTGAAGTACTTGGTCATAGATGACATTCGAGAAGTTCTAGGAAATTATTTTAACTTTGATATCTCTGAATCTATGTCATAAATAACCAGGAATATAATTTCAGCTGTATACTTATAATAATGGAGAAAAATTACTAAGAATAAGATGATGCAAATAATGAACATTTCAAGAAGGTATGTGTGAAAAATTGGTAAAAATCACTGGTTGAAAGAATTAATATAATTTTTTCAAGAATTATAGCTAAAAGGGTAACTTTATTCTCCTGCTGACACTTTGTATTTTTAAATCCTAATAACGTTTTGGGAACTTACCTCTTAATTTTCTTTCAGAGCCAATTTATAAGACAAAGAGATTAATTTTCTTTCTAGTTACACTTCGTTTTTGCCCAAAGCTGGTATTAACCAGCATGATCACTATTATATTCACAAATGGAGCTTCAATTGACATTTAACTAATTCCAAAGAACTGAATCCACCCTTGAATAATGAAAGCATATTACTAATAAGTACAAAGGGTAAAGCATTTCAAAGTAGAGTGGCATCTTCAAAAGAATAGTGAAAACTTATTTTAAACAATGTGGTAATTGCATGTTTTTCTAAAGTTATCAATTTAAAAAAATAACAATTTTTCTTTTCTAATATAACTAGATTTTTTAAAGTCCATTAAAACAAGGACTTATAATAAAGAGTTGTATGAATACCTTAAACATTTGTCATCCCTAAACATATAAATATACATTACCCACGTTACTGTGCCAGTCTTTTGATGTAAGACCAACAACTTTACTTTGCATCCTATTTCATTAATGGGAATCCTTCACATTCTTTCTTATCTATAATACCCTGACTACAGACTTCCAGTTTCTAATTATTTGGAGTAAAAATCTAAAGAAAATTGCTCACAAATATGAGAAAAAGATATTCTATATGTTTTCTATCTTAATTATTATACATATGTACCTAATGTGGCCACTCTTCCCAGGTGGCTCAGTAGTAAAGAATCCACCTGCCAAGCAGGAGACACCAGTTTGATCCCTGGGTCAGGAAGATCCCTTGCAGAAGGAAATAGCAACCCACTTCAGTATTCTTACCTGGAAAATCCCATGGGCACAGGAGCTTGGAAGGCTACAGTCCATGGGATCACCAAAAAAATCAGACATGGCTTGTAAACAAAAATACCTAATTTACAGCAACATATTAGTTTTCATAATAGTTACTCTATTCACATTCATCTTCACTGTCAAAATAAATGTTTATCCAGCATAAACAATGTTGGAATACCTTTGCCAAGCAGACAGTTCCACTTGCAGAAGCAAAAGTGAGTGGATGAATCAGAGAAAATCCTACCACCTCCCAGATTCTGTAGGTTTTGGAAAGCTGTCAATAGGATTTACAGAGTTCAGAGAGATTGATGAATCCACAGAATTAAGTCAAGCTTGTATAAGAAAATTCTAGTACATTGATTGAGAAATTATCTGTGTGTATTATGGTAAAATATGTTAAACATATAGTGTGAGAGTCATATAATGAGGACAAGCATGCAAAGAACTCATTGGGTAGAGATGAATAGAGAAGAAACCATGACTTCAGTGAAACTTAAATGATAGGTAAATTTAAATACTTAAGATGAAGGAGGGAAGGATAAAATTGACCTGAAAGGGGCAGTGTGGTAAAGTGTGCAAGTGCAGAATGTGTCAGATGTGTTCAGTGGTAGCCAGAGCTAAATTATTAATACTTGAGTTAGGGGGATGGGATGGTACATGGTCTTCTTTTGGGCTCTTCCAAATCCCAGAAGATCTAACAAGCCCAGTCAGGGACTGCCTCTGTAGTGTTTGTTATGTACTATTTCAGCCTAACACACTCTAATCCCAATTCCAGACCAACCCAGCCCATCCCTTCTTAGTTCACTCCTGCTTCATCAGGCTTAAAAGCAAGATTTAATTCTACCAAGAATTCATCAGCAAAAGACCTTTGAAAAGCATGCTAATCTAAGTTTCCATGGAAGATAAAGTAGAAAAAACAGATAAGGAAAAATTAAATTGGGCTTTCCAACTGCCCTAAAAGTTTTAATTTTATCCTTCAAGATGATGAGAATGATTTGAACTGGTTATTTAATGAATTTAAAAAGGCTTATTTTTTTTAAAGTTGTACCAGTTTATACTGGCACCATTAAAAAGTGCAAATACTGTACCCAATTTTGGAACACTTCTACTTTTTACATTATTTTAGTTATTTTGAAATTCCATTTATTTAAACAAAAAGCCACAAAAGAATAATTCATCTATTTGTCCCACCCCTAAACCCTTGCCCCTGGGTAAGCACCAATCTCTTCTTTGTATCTATTAGCTTGGTTTATTATGAGTGTGTGTGTGTGCACATATTATGTAAGATTCCATATGTTAAGAGAGATGATACAGCATCAGTCTTCTCTGACTTATTTCACCTAGCATATGCCCTTTAAGTCCATCTATGTTATCTCAAGTGAGTGATAGCTTATGGTGATCAGGTATCTTTTCAAATTAGTACCTTTATTTTCTTTAGCAAAATGCCTAGTAGTAGAATTGCTGGATCATATGGTAGTTCCATATTAATTTTTTGAGGAACCTTATACTATTTTTCATATTGACTGCACCAAATTACTCTCCCTCTGACAGTGCAATAAGGTTCCATTTCTCCACAGCCTTGCTAACACCTGTCATTTCTAGTCTTTTTGATAATAATCATTATAACAGTTGTGAGATGATATCTAATTGTTTTTTTTTTAAATTGGAGTCAAGGCTATGGTTTTTCCAGTGGTCATGTATGGATGTGAGAGTTGGACTGTGAAGAAAGCTGAGCACCGAAGAATTGATGCTTTTGAACTGTGGTGTTGGAGAAGACTCTTGAGAGTCCCTTGGACTGCAAGGAGATCCAAGCAGTCCATTCTGAAGGAGATCAGTCCTGGGTGTTCTTTGGAAGGACTGATGCTGAAGCTGAAACTCCAGTACTTTGGCCACCTCATGCGAAGAGTTGATTCATTAGAAAAGACTCTGATGCTAGGAGGGATTGGGGGCAGGAGGAAAAGGGGACAACAGAGGATGAGATGGCTGGATGGCATCACCGACTCGATGGATGTGAGTTTGAGTGAACTCCAGGAGTTGGTGATGGACAGGGAGGCCTGGCATGCTGCGATTCATGGGGTCGCAAGGAGTCAGACACGACTGAGCGACTGAACTGAACAGTTTCTTTACAATATTTTGTTAGTTTCTGCTGTACAACAAAGTTAATCACCTCTCTCTCTCTTTCTTTCTCTCTCTCTTTAAACACACACACACACACACATGTCCCCTCCCATTTGGGCCTCACTCTAACCATCTCCATCCCACAAATTTTTAGAGAAATACAAATCAAAACTATAATGAGATGTCACTGCACATCAGTCAAAATGACCATCATCAAAAATCTACAAATAATAAATGCTGGAGAGGGTGTGGAGAAAAGGGAACTATCCTACACTGTAGGTGATAATGTAAGTTGATCTAGCCACTATGGAGAACAGTATGGTTCCTTAAAAAAACCAAAAGTGGGACTGCCATATGACCTAATTCCACTACTGGGCATATACTCAGAGAAGACCACATTGTGGTTTTTATTTGCATCCAGACATGGAACAACGAACTGGTTCCAAATTGGGAAAGGAGTACATCAAGGCTGTATATTGTCACCCTGCTTATTTAAATTATATGCAGAGTACATGATGAGAAATGCTGGGCTGGATGAAGCACAAGCTGGAATCAAGATTGCAGGGAGAAATATCAATAACCTCAGATATGCAGATGACACCACCCTTATGGCAGAAAGTGAAGAGGAACTAAAGAGCCTCTTGATGAGAGTGAAAGAGGAGAGTGAAAAAGTTGACTTAAAACTCAACATTCAAAAAAAGAAGATCATGGCATCCGGTCTCATCACTTCATGGCAAATAGATGGGGAAACAATGGAAACAGTGACAGACTTTATTTTCTTGGAATCCAAAATCACTACAGATGGTGACTGCAGCTGTTATTAATGAAATAATTAATTTCATTAGTTTAATGAAATTAAAAGATGCTTCCTTCTGGAAGAAAAGCTATGGCAAACCTAAACAGCATATTAAAAAGCAAAGTCATTACTTTGCCAACAAAGGTCTGTCTAGTCAAAGCTATGGTCTTTCTAGTAGTCATGTATGGATGTGAGAGTTGGACCATAAAGAAAGCTGAGCACCAAAGAATTGATGCTTTTGAACTGTGGTTTTGGAGAAGACTCTTGAGAATCCCTTGGACTACAAGGAGATCCAACCAGTCAATCCTAAAAAAAATCAGTCCTGAATATTCATTGGAAGAACTGATGCTGAAGCTGAAGCCTCAGTACTTTGGCCACCTGATGCAAAGAACTGATCATTGGGAAGGAGCCTGATACTGGGAAAGAGTGAAGGCAGGAGGACAAGGGGACAACAAAATATAAGATGGTTGGATGTCATCATGACTAAATGGACATGAGTTTGAGCAAGCTCCGGGAGTTGGGATGGACAGGGAAGCCTGGCATGCTGCATTCCATGGGGTTGCAAAGAGTTGAATGGATAATTAATGATGCAAAGCATCTTTTTATGTACCTGTTGGCCTTCTGTATGTCTTCTTTGGAAAAATGCCTATTCATATCTTCTGCTCATTTTTAATTGGATTGTTTTTGCTATTGATTTGTATGAGTTCTTTAATATTTTGTTGTTTAACCACTTATCACATATATGATTTGCAAGTATTTTCTCCCATTCAGTAGGCTGCTTAATTCTTTCTGCTGATGTTTTCCTTTGTTGTGTAGAAGCTTTTTTTAGTTTGTTGTAATCCCACCTTTAAATTTTGCTTTTGTTGCTTTTGCAAAAAGCTTTATCTTTACTCAAAATAGAGGGTATGTTTAAAAAGAAAAGTATGGGAATCAGAAAACATTTTGAAAAAGTTATTTGTTATTGGTAGCTTTGTAGTATGCTCTGAAGTCAGGAAGCCTAATTTATCCATCTGTTTTTCTTTCTCAGTATTGCTTTGGCTATTCAGAGTCTTTTCTGTTTCCATATAAATTGTAAATTTTTTTTGTTCTAGTTCTATGAAAAATGTAATTTGATAGGGATTGCATAGAATCTGTAGATTGCTTTGGGCAATATAGTCATTTCACATTAGTGATTCTTCCAATCCAAGAACATGGTATATCTCTCCATCTGTGTGTGTGTATGTGTGTGTTATTTCTTTAATCAATGTCTTATAGTTTTATGCATACAGGTCTTTTGTCTCCTTAGGTGGATTTATTCCTAGATATTTTATTCATTGTTACAAAGATAAATGGGATTGTTTCCTTAATTTCATATTGAGGGATACGGTTTCAGCATATGAATCTGGAGAGGATACCAATATTCATTCCATAACAACCTGAAAAGCCTGTGAAAAGGGGTACAGCATAAAACCAAAAGGAAGTAACAAGGAATTGAGGAATGGTGAGGCTGAGGTGGCAAGAGACAATTCTGTGAGCCCTTTTGAGGTGAGGAAGATGGGAAGAAGGATTTAGTGTTTCACAAGAGTAATAGGGACATTAATCAGATGAACAGCATCATAAATGTTAAGGACTTATAGGAAAGAGAAAATTGCGAAGGTTCTTTTCCTCTTTTGAAAATAATTTATTTTATTTTACGTTATATATTAAATGAGAATTATTTTAGAATAATCAATAACACTAGTGAAGTAGAGTTCATTAAATCTTTGCTAGTCAGTGAGTGGTCCATATGGACCAGAAGCATTGATATCACCAGGGAGCTTGCTAGAAATGCATAATTGAGGTTCCTCTTCAAATCTGCAGGTGTATTGTATGCACATTGAAATTTCAGAAGCACTACTCTAAATTAGAAAGTCAAGCTTTTGGTGAGTAGATACATATTAAAATAAGATGACTTTAAGAAACCCTTAGTCTCACGTCCTAAATCGTGCTTAGCCTAAAAACAAATTTAAAAGATTTTTTATCTAATAGATATTTTATCTGCAGGAATACAAAAAGGGATATTTTTAAATTCTAGCATATCTCTTTATGTAAATTTCAGTGTAAAATATGGTTTGTTAAAAGATGGACGGGGAATAAGATTTTCAAAGAAAAAACATATTTGCCTATCTTACCTGTAAAGCCTACACAATTAGATACTTTTCCTTGAGTTAATAGGATATGAACTGGCATTGTTTCACAATTGAACTTATCAAGATAATAATAATTTTGATGCAAACTAATATTTATAAGTATTTGTAGTATATAATCAAAGATTATATGTACAGTATTTAATGGGATTTATTTGATATTAGCATGCTCTGTAGTGGTTTATGGAGAAGGCAATGGCACCCCACTCCAGTACTCTTGCCTGGAAAATCCCATGGATGGAGGAGCCTGGTAGGCTCCAGTCCATGGGGTTGCTAGGAGTCGGGCACGACTGAGCGACTTCACTTTCACTTTTCACTTTCATGCATTGGAGAAGGAAATGGCAACCCACTCCAGTGTTCTTGCCTGGAGAATCCCAGGGACAGAGGAGCCTAGAGGGCTGCTGTCTATGGGGTCGCACAGAGTCGGACACGACTGAAGCGACTTAGCAGCAGCAGCAGCAGTAGTGGTTTATACTTTCCATAGAACCAAAGAATTTTAATGTTTGAATAGACCTTGTAAATGACCTAAAATAATTCACATTCAGTTTTGCAATCCTTTCCTCATTGTCTATGTATGAAGTTTTGAGTATCTGTATCACTTAAAATATGTTTCTCAGAATTTAACCAAGCACCAGATCCACAACAATGATCACTTCTGACGAACTGAAACTTGTAATTCAATTTGTGTAGCTTGAAGCTTCCTGTTAGCTTTATTACAAAGACCGTTTGTAATTGTTAAAATTATGTTTAACCAAAATTATCAGAACCCTCCCATGACTTCTTGCCAGTGTTCTCTACCAGACTAGGCTTGTGCAGTTGAATTTATGAAAGTAAAATATAGCTGCTGCATTATCAGGTGTTTGGGCATAGGACTGACTTGTTAGTATTTGTCAAGATAAATTTGAATCTTGACTCTCAAGCCTCTATGTTTTTTGCTATCTGCAAATTTTAATACATTTTATATCATTCTTTAAATAATAGACAAAAATGTTCAAACCTAAGGGAGTACACTGCTAAAATCAAGATATTCTTTATTAAAAATTAAATTAGTTTGGAAGAAGGTCCAATGTGAATTTATATTGGCTCTTTCTGTTGGTTAACTTTCTGAATGCAAAGATGCTAATTTTTAAGCAATAAAAAATATTTCTCCTTTGTATTTAAAATGGAATGATAGTCATCAAGATTTCAAAATGCAGAAATACTTTCATGTATGTCATCAAAGAACAACTCAGTCCAAATATTAGCATCTGTTGTTTAAACAGAGTAAAAGACCATATCGAGACAGGGTGTAATATGGCCAGATATGGTTACCATGGGAGTCATAACTGTGTCTTAAATTATGTCCGTGTTAAATCTCAATCATAACATCATTTTACTGTAAGACTTTTTAAATTTAATTAACTTCAGATTTTACAAATTATGTCTTTATTACTTCTGGAGAAAATGATAAAAGCCTCTAAAGATTATTCAGTGTATTTAAAATAACAAGTCTACCTGGGTCAAATCTAATAATTAATATTTCCCTAATGAAAATAAAATGAAGATTTCTTCTTATTAGATAGTATTATATACTATTTTCATTTATTAATATTACTTCACCTCTCCAATGTGCCTTTTATTCAAGGATATAATCATCTGTTGTAATTTCATCTCTATTTCATTGATGGACAAACTGGGATATCAGAGGTGTAATGACTTTCCTTGAGTTGTATGTCCCATTAAGGATGAAGGCAGCTTTATTGTAATCTATGACCTCTGATATAAAATAGCACCTCCATTCTTCATCAAATTGCTAGTGATCCCTTTAAGTATCACTATTTGGAAAATCCATAAGTTCTTGATTTTTCTTCATCCTGTCTTTAGATTCTAGTGTAAGTGCCAGAAATATAGTAGATGTTCAGTAAATATTGAATATATTTTGAATATAAATATTCAATAATATTGAATATACTGACAAACTAGAATATATATGACTCTTTCATTTAGAAAATGATTCCAATTGCAAAGAGCAAATAAATCAACTTTACTTATTCCCTCAACTTGCTCCTGTTTTATCCCTTATGAGCACACAGCATAAGCCCATAGTTGCATTTGCCTTATCTCACAATCCCCCATCCCCCACCCACACAAACACATGCTTGTTCATTCTTGCCCATATGAAATTGTTCATGCTCTTCTTGCCACCTTCAGTGATTTTCTTTTTTACCATCAAACTAAATTTATATATAGAGAAAAAAGAATGACAATTAAATGTATGTGTACTGGAGTGAGATGCCCAAGTCAAATATTTAGCTCTTTGATTAACCAGCTGCTCCTGCTAAGTCGCTTCAGTCATGTCTGGCTCTGTGCAACCCCATAGATGGCAGCCTACCAGGCTCCCCCATCCCTGGGATTCTCCAGGCAAGAACACTGGTTGGGTTGCCATTTCCTTCTCCAATGCATGAAAGTGAAAAGTGAAAGTGAAGTCGCTCAGTCATGTCCAACTCTTAGCTACCCCATGGACTGCAGCCTACCAGGCTCCTCCGTCCATGGGATTTTCCAGGCAAGAGTACTGGAGTGGGGTGCCATTGCCTCTTCCGGATTAACCAGCTATGTAACATTAAATACTATACTTCACCTGTGTCTCATTTTCCCTATCATATAACAAGGATGATGGTAATTTCTGGCTCCTAGGCTGTTATGAAACTCAAATCATCAAATAGCTAGCAAGGTTGACTGCATCATACTTTCAGCTGTAAGATCTTGTTCTCATACTCCTTTGTGCCATATAATCAAGCTACCTTCTCCAACTTCCATTTTCATCTCCTCCATAACCTACCCTTGTCTATTATAGACCATTTGATAAGATTATCAATACTGCCCTGGTTGCCAAATCTAATGACCTTTCTCAGAATTGGTTCTTTTTTTCCCCCATAAACAGTTTTAAACACCCCAATGACTTTGTAAATGCTTCCTCTTCTAACTTCACAACTCTTTTGAGGATCTTTTTCTACCTCTTTAGATTATATTTCTAGTTTCAAGACTTCTATTTCTATTCTAATCAAGAGTTTTACCTTTGTAACCATCAGCATATAGTCATCAGGTCACAAAATTAAATTCAGTTATATTTTCATTTTCATTATTCATTCTGTCTCTCATTTTCTCTCACGAGTATCTCCTCTGCTCCATCCTCACTGACATTCTCTTTTTTATTATTTTTAATTGGAGGATAATTGCTTTACAGTGTTATGTTGGCTTTCTTTAATCAGATCCTTAGTTGCCTGTATTTGAAAAAATCTGTCCAATCTGTCTCCTTGTCTTATTTACCTCGTGCACAAACATGATCTATGTAAATCACAGATCTAATTGTGTGTCCCTCTCTTGATTACACATTTTCAGTTCTTTCCAGTTTCCAACCAAACCATACCTTATTTTGTCTGTTCACCTGGTTGTGGACTGAATTGTATCTCCTCCAAATTCATATGTTGAGACGGTCACTCTCAGTATCTCAGAATGTGACTGTATTTGGATATAGGGCTTTAAAGGAGGTAATTAAGTTAAAATGAGGCCAGTAGGGTGGGCCTATATCTGATAGAACCAGACGCTTTATAAGAAAAGGAAATTAAGACACACAGAGATACCCTGGGTGCCTTTGCACAGAAAAAAGATCACGTGACGACACAGTGAGAAGGTGGCCGTGTAAGTCCAGGGGAAAGGCATCAGGAGAAACCCAACCTGCTGACACCTTGTTCTTGAGCTTGCAGCCCCTAGACTGTGAGAAAATACATTTCTGTTGTTTAAGACACCTTGTCTCTTGTATTTTGTTTTGGCAGCTGTAGCAAACTAATACACACCTCTTACATCCTTCACAGTTTCATGCTTTAATCAAATGAGTTGTTATTTTCAATTTCTGTACTTTAGATGATGCCATTCTTTGATTTTCAAATGTTTCTATTCTCTTCCCATCAATCAACAATCTTCTCAAAAACTGTTTTGTGAAACATCCCCTGAATCTTTCCTGACTGTGACCTCCTGGAGCGCTTTGTTTCACCTTCCCTTATGGCACATATTACTTTATATCTTAGGACACATTATAGCTTATCATGTGCATGTTTAAGTCTCTAACAAGCAGTCATTTTCTTGATAAGAGAAACTGTGTCTCCTAAGATATGTTTGCATCATCCTCTGTTTTCGGCACACTACATGGGACAAAGCAGTGCTGAATGTCATGAAACAAGAACCAGTTTTTCATGTTCTGAGGATTTCATATGTGGAATCTCATAAATATTGTAAACTGTAGAAAGCAGGAGTCAGGTCTTCTTATTGTACATATACCTGGAGATGCAGGTAGATTCAAAGATAGATAAATCTCTGTATGTACACACACATACACTTGTTAATATGAACATGCACGAACAAAATGATGCTGAAGGTGTGCAGTTTTTAGAATTGAGTTCTCCAGAGTGATCAGAGTGAGTATTGTGGTTTTGCTGGCCCAAATTAGTCCTGACTGATTTGGGGTGTGTGTGTGTTTGTGTGTTTGTGTGTGTAGTAGGAGTATGGGGGATGCCACTGCGGGGTTTTGTAAGAGAATCTTACTTGATGAATGAACCCCAAAAGGGTTCTGTATTAATGTGGTTTTTGCTGGGTTACGTTGTGATTTTTGTTGTTCAGTCTCCCAATTGTGTCCAACTCTTTAAACCCCATGTACAGCAGCACAACAGGCTTCCCTCTCCTTCACCATCTCCTGAAGTTTGCCCATCTCCATTCTTGCAGCAATAAACATTTTGGTCTAGTTGTGTCCCCATTCTATCCCCTCTTCATTTCTGCCAGGCACATGTCACTGGAAGGGAAAAGGTTAATGAAAGGACCACAGAATATCCCCTAGTGCTGCTCAGATGTAGCATATGTCTCTACTGCTCACATTCATTGGCCAAAGCATGTCACATGTTAAAGCTTGATGTTAGTGGTAAGGGAATTATACACCTCCCCCAACAGAGAGGGACCCTTTATGAATAGGACTATATCATTGTTTGACTTTGAAGAAAATATGTGAATGTAAATGCAGATACATAAAAATCCTAAATTCCCCTTGCTTCTCATCCCAACATTTTTCTCCACATGTTCTTTTCTGTTTCCTCCTCACCTTTACCCTTGCCCTAACTCCATAGACTCATTCTTGGCTCTTCTGGCAGACATTCAGGTTTGCTTGTACAGGTATGCCCATCCCTAGAGGAGGAGAACATATCCTGAGTGTGTTCAAAATACTGATCCTCACTCTACTGTACAAATCGGGCTCTGTACAGTTAGGAAGAAACACAGATTAATGTAAGACAACAGGACTAGGGCCATATCTTCCCTGTATAAACACCTACCCAATAAAGAAGCAAATTTCTTTATGAAACTTAGGGTTCTTTCATGTTCTTGGATATATATATATATAGACAGTGATTCTTGGGAAAAATTGAAAACCCCCTTTCAAATTAGAGGCTTTTCTTTTTTTTATTGATTTAATTTCATTCATTTATTCAGTCCCTCATCTAATGGTATTGAACATCTATTCTGTGTTACATTCTGTGTTCCACTATGAAAGATACTGAATAACTATTAATTATAATATATAACAGCTTGCCTTCTCCGACAGAGTGTTTAGTATATGTCAAATACCATGATAAGTGTCTTTAAAAATGCATTATTTCTTGAAATTTTTTCAAAATCTCTATCTAACTCTAAGAGATAGATACTATAGGGTTATAGTAGAAGAAACAAGACTTAGAAAGGTTGCATAACATTGCTACATTTGCTCGCTAGAAATTGGTGGAGTTAGAGCATGAATTAACCAAGGTTTCTTTGACTTCTGAGTCAACACTCTTAAACACTAAGTGTACAATAGTTTGATTCTTCGGGAACCTTATTATCTAGCTGGTGGTGAGGGAAAGTAAATATCTAGGTTAAATTAAAAATAGAAAATACAATATAGAATTTGTAAGGTGTGTTTCATGGGAGAATAGAGAAAAGTAGGGGTGATTAATTTCTAACAGGCAACAGAAGGGGGACATGGGAATCCTTTATCACAAGGGCAATGAGTTATCTGAGCATAAAGGATGGTTAAGACTTCCATAGGCAGAAGGCATGTATAGGTTGAGCCAGATCAGAGAGGTGTGGCCATGTGGAGAGGACAAGGCACAGAACTGGGTGATGTTACATGAATAGGACACTTAGGTTAGAGAAGGTGAGGATCCCAAAGGACCTTAGTGACTACCATAGTGGAATTTGGAAACTTTTATGGATGTCAATAGGAAGGTGCTTCTCCTCTAAATCAGTATCAACTTTTTATAAGTATTTTAGGGAATGTGAAATGACAACTTTAAAGATGGCTTACAAACAGGACTTCCAAAAAATTTTTAATTCAAACATAATACCTCTGAAGATTAACTCTGTGATGTTTAAGGACAATTTAGTCTCTGAAGTTCAAATGAGCATGAATGTAATTAGCCATGTGCTCCCTCAAAATGAGGATAGATCTGTCTAATGTAGCTTGTAATTTGCCAATTGCATGTAAATCATGTTCTCCTGAAAATCACTGAAGTTATATAAAGGAGCAGTCCTTTTAACAATATTAAACCAAAATACTAACACTTTTCAATTATTATTTGATTTTTTAAATTTACAACATAATAATGCAAAGGGATAAAACTCTTTTCAATTGAACTAAATATTATTTAAATACTTCAGGAATAATTCTGTTAAGACATCTGTATGTGTAATAGTATCGTCTATTCTATACACTGTGTTTCTTCTGATTTGATTGTTCTTTTCTACAGATAGTCACGATTCTTTTGACAGATTTTACATAATGGCCAAATTGCTTATTAGTTAATATCTTATAGCAGGTAAAAAATTGAATGAGAAACCTGAATTAATGAATTAAAGTTGGGCTTCATCAAAATTTCTTGTTTCCTTATGAAAATTGATGAGTTTGTTGATGATTTATTGCATTTTCCATTTGGAAGCATTTTATTTAGTGCCATTAAGTTATCATATAAAATATAAAAGGCTAGAAAAATTGATACCATGTTTCTCTTAAATCTGATGATAGGATGAGAAGGTAAAATCTAAATCTCAGTCTTCAAGGTCAAAGAGGAATTTCTTGCCTGATTCAATTACTATTCAATTTGATAGCAGTAAAGGAGTTAAGAGCATCTCTCTTATAATTTGGCTAGACTTTCATTATAAAAATAGAACACATTAACAGGAAACCATTAAACACAATTTACGTGTGAATAGCACCCTTGGTAGAAGCTTTGCTTCTGCCATTTACAGGATAAAGTAAAGGTACCGGTTTCACATCAATTACCAGTCACTGCGGACAACATACTTTTATTAACTCTGTGGTCAAAAGCATTCATATTTATATTTTAAGAATGACACAAATCCATTCTTTTCAGTATTAATCTGCGTCTCACACAATTACTGCCCTGACATTTATTGGAGTAATAAATTGGCTTTAGTGTTTGTTGGCTTTTCCCTTCCTTTTGGCCATCCTGCTTTGCTGTATTGTGTAATGTGCCTTCATTTTTTTAACTGACTGGAGGGAAAATGGTTCCAATTTCACATTAGTGAATGTGGCCCATTTATTTTAATTCCTTGGTACCCCTAAGAGGAAAAAAAAAAGTATAATCAGAGTTTCAATTCAGAACAGTAGCTATAAACACAAAATGCAAACTAGCTTGGGGGTTTAAAGATTCTATTTATTATCAAAGTTTTAGTTTATGTTTCTTGGATCCATAACTGTGCCGAGTGGTTGTAGCTGTCTAATGGTAACGAAGAGATCCAGGTTCAAGTCTAGGCTGTGCTTCTCTCTTAGTAACTCTGGGACCCTGGTAGTTCTGTTAATTCGAGTTTTATTCTCTCATCTGTAAACTGGGGATACTAATAGCTCCTTTCAGAGTTATTGTAAAGATATATTTAAATAACAAGTATTCAACAATACTCCTTGAAGCTCGCAATGTACTGAAACACTGAGCTAAGAAAGTTTACATGAGCAAACAAAACCCAGAAAATGCTCTTCTCCTTTGGAACTTTTCTTTTGTCACAGGAGAAAACAAATGGCAATTTTATGGTACAGTGAAAGTGAAAGTCGCTCAGTCCTGTCTGACTCATTGCGACCCCCAGGACTATGCAGTCTGTGGCATTCTCCAGGCCAGAATACTGGAGTAGGTAGCTCTTTCCTTCTCCAGGGGATCTTCCCAACCTAGGGATCAAACCCAGATCTCCTGTATTACAGGCAGATTGTTTACCAGCTGAGCCATAAGGGAAGCTCAAGAATACTGGAGTGGGTTGCCATGCCCTCCTCCAGCGGATCTTCCTGACCCAGGAATTGAACTGGGGCCTCCTGCATTGCAGGTGAATTCTTTACCAACTGAACTATGAGGGAAGCCTTATGGTATAGAGTAAATGCTTAATATTTCCAGAACTTTCTATAGCCTGTAACTATAAAATGAGATGGCATATTTTAAATGCCAAACTGATACCAATATTTCCAGAACTTTCTGTAGCCTATAGCTATAAAATGAGATGGCTTTTTTTTTTTTTTTTTTTTTTTTAGTGCCGAATTGATAGATGTAGGGCCAGAGCTTCTGAAAACATCCTTCAGTGCTTCTCAGAGCCCCCAAGGAGCCTCTCTGGAGCTCAGAGAACTTGCTAAAGTTCTCACAATTCTCTGCCCAGCGTGACAGCAAGTCTGTGCTTCTGACCTCGTAGTTGATGTAGCCCAGTGCTCCCATGGTGGCCCTGTCCACCTCCCTTAGTACCTATACTCCAGCCTCAGGGAATTCCATGTCCACTTTACCTCCTGCCTGATAGACAAAATAAGAATTTACAACTTCTTTCTTGATGAAATCTATTTTTCTGGTTGTTATTTTTCTATCCTTTGCATGCTAAGTTGCTTCAGTTGTGTCTGACTCTTTGTGACCCCATCGACTATAGCTTGCCAGGCTCCTCTGTCCATGGGATTTTCCAGGCAAGAATATTCCATTGGGTTGCCATGCCCTCCTTCAGGGGATCTTCCTGACCAGGGATCGAACCTGTGTCTCCTGCAGTTCCTACCCCGCAGGAGAATTCTTTACCGCTGAACCACCAGGGAGCCCCTTAATCTGATCTTTTTTTCAGTATGAATGACTAGGAAATCTCACTGGTTTCAAAGGAAATACCATTTCCCACTGAAAGGGCACATGTCCTGACACTCAGCTTCCCACAGAACAATTAACAGAACAGATCGGTCTTGACTAACACTGTGGGTACATATTGTCTGGTTCATGTCATCTTTATCATTTCGCCTTCAATTGGAGGAGTTCTAGTGTTCCTTCTACAGTCCTTGAATAAGTTTCATAGTTTTTAAGTCAGCAACTTGAAAATTTGCAGTTCTGTTCTCACTGTCATTGTTTCAGAGAAACCAGGGTCAAATTTTGGTCATTACTCAGTCCTACAGTGAGAGTTGGGGATGGTCTGTTCCCTTTTACTCATCTGGAATTAACTCCTGGAATTAACTCCTGGAATACTCATCTGGAATTAACTCCTGGAATTAAGACTACATTCTGTTTGTCATGTTGTGTGCAGTATGGTTGAGACTGTGGGTACCACTTTCAAGGGATGTATTAATAGTAGAGATGCTAGATTTGAATATAACAATTAATCAAGAGCTCCTCTTCTTTCCTCTGAGGATTTTCAATATGATATTGTAAGAGAAAAAAATAATTGCCCCCTTAATCCTTTTGAATTCTTAGCTGAGGTTGCTATAATAAGAGACATATTAACAAGAGAAAAACAAAGAAGTTGATTAACAAGTATATATGTATACCTGGGAGAACCCAGGAAAAAGTGAGTGACTTCCTAAGGTGGCTTAGAATTTTAGTTTATATAGTATCATCAGCAAATAATGATAAATTTTTGAAGAAATGACAAAGAAAAGCAGTTTTAGGCTTCTAAGAGCTAGTAAGTAGAATATGTTGTATAGATTCCTTTGGTAACTTCTCCAGACTATTAAAGTCTAAAATTGCCTCTGGGAATTAAACTTTGTCCTTTCTGGTAGAGCAAGGAGGAGAAACACCTTTGTAAATTTGTGTCCTCCTTTTAGGAGGGCAGAGAACTTTCTTTTTATCTATTTCTTCTCACCTGCTTTCAACTCAAAATAATCAGTATGCCAAAGTGCCATGTTTGGGGATAGCACAATCTGCTATACTTCAACATGAAGTTACCAAAGCAGGGCACAAAGTTTAGAGCAATAAAAGTGAATCAGATAGTAAGGAGGAAACACAGGTGCTTTATTGATATTTATACATGGCAATAAATGAATCATAATTGTCATCTTTAAATATAAAGAGCAGTTTCTGCAAAAATGTGAGGGGATAGTAAATTCAGAAACGAGAATAACTTTAAATTGTGATGCACATGACAGATGAAGTCTTTAAGATTTTGCACAAAGTAGTGCCTCTTGATGAGTCCATTTCTTGGTTAAAGGGTATTTTCTTGGAATGATAATAGACACTTGGGATTTTGAGTGTCCTTGAATGAATTCTTTATTTCTAACAGTCTTCACACTGTTAATACTTTATTATAAAGCATTTGAAAGGCTTTAATGCTGGCATGATTTGCAAATAACTGTTTTTGCCTTCCAAATAACAATATAATTGAGTTTAAGACCAATATGCTCACAGTTGGATGAAATAATTTTTTAGAATGCTGAAATAACAGTATCTTACTAACTCAGAGGCAATTATGTCAGTCAGTGAGTTTATCTTCAGGAAGATCAAACCCAATACAAAGGTGTCAACTTCTAATTAGCTACAAGGTCATCTAGCAGTTATTGAAAATTATTAGCGATTGAATAGACCTTAAAATTTCAGACTAAAGACAGAACCTAAGCATATGTGATGCTTCAAAATACATTCTTTAAGCCAGAGAAAACATCAGATAAATCTCCATTTTGCTATTCTCATTTAAAAGCGGTATTTTCTAAAGGTTATGTTTAATACTGCTATGTGTTTTAAGTAAATTGAAACTTTGTCAAAGACTGTGCAAGTGTTGAAAAGTTAACAAGATAGTTAACAGAGGATCTCAAAATTGAAAACAAACCAAGACCCATGGAAACTATAAAAAAATTAAAAATCACCAAATAGCTTCTAAATATCTTAGGATAACCACATTTTTCTATATAAATGAGTGTTACATTTATCCTTTTATTTGTCCTGAATAATAAAGAACAAACTTATTAACATATCATCTTAAACATTTTGCTATATCATCACAAACTTGTCAGATTCACCCATATTTTGCTTAAGTTTAAACCACTCAATTCCTTCCCCGTCTATATTGTTCTCTTTTTTGCCATCTGTGGACATTCTACTTGTGCTTCAAGGCCCTATTTAAATATTATCACTGTTGGAAGAAATAGTCACCTCCCCCTCACCTGTTACACTTGATGCACTCTTCTATTAAAGCTTATTACTGTCTCCCCATACAATTGCATTTCATTCTTTACTTGTATTTCACCATTAACTTGTATCCAGAGGAAAGAGATCGCACTTTATCTGTCCCTTAATCTCTAATAGCATGTCATAAAAGATAGAGGGTTTAGAGCCAGGTAAACAAGGTAGGATTTTGAATCTTAGATCACAACTACTATGTCTCAGAGAAAATCATTCAATCTCTCCAACTCTCTGTTTGCTCATCTATAAAATCAGGGTAATAACCTACCTCTCAAACTTGTTGTGGGAATCAAGTGAGTTACCATATAAAAGCACCTAGCTCAGTACCTAACCCTGAGTAGAGACTTAATAAATGAAGATTACTATTCTCGAGGGAAGAGTAATAGAAAGGAGAGTATTTCCAAGTCTGAGTAGCAGTGAAAGTGGAAATGGTCATTAGAAGAAGGACCAGCAAACAAACTGAGTACCTGGAGAAAATTTCCAGCAACTCACATATTTGAGTGATTTTCCTATGGACAAAAACAAGTCTTTTTCACTCTGTGTCTCAAAGTGGTCCATTTATACACCATATTTTTGCTCTATTTATTTAAAGTTTGCCCTACCTATAGTTATAAAGATAAAATTATGTCAAATTACTTTAATTTTATGGCCATCAGTCAAGAAACAGCACATTATATTCTTACAGAACCTGATTTCAAATTTTATGCTATATATAAAAATACTTGAATATTTAACCATAGACTCAATATAACTCTAGATTTTTAAAGAGACTTAGTTTTTATTTATCCAGGCCCCTCATTATGCAGAAGTCTATGGTTGCTTCACAAACATTTTAATAAAATTTAGGTCTTTGATGCATACCTGTGTACCTTAATCTCTGGGTTGTATAGATATAAAAAATCATTTCTTTGGCAACTTGTCAAATACCCTATTTAGCTGAATTCAATTCACATGACTGTCTCTTTAGAGGAATCAGAGATTGGTACAGTCTGTGGCCATTTCATAATGGATTTACTGAGAAGGCCCTACCTGATTTCTCAGGTGGGAAAGATTGAAGGCAGGAGGAGAAGGGGACAACAAAGGATGAGATGGTTGGATGGTATCACTGATTCATGAACATGAGTTTGAGTAAACTCCGGGAGTTTGTGATGAGCAGGGAAGCCTGGTGTGCTGCAATCCGTGGGGTCACAGAGTCAGACACGACTGAGCTACTGAACTGAACTGAACTACCTGAGTTCTCAAGCAGTGAGATTCCACAGATTCATTTGGAAACACCCTTAAGACAAAATTTAAATTGCCTTTAGAGGACATTAAACACAAGGTTCTCCTTTCAAGACTATGAACCACTCAAGTATGTTAATTGGTTTCCCTACTTTTCCTTTACCTCTGCAAACTCATTTGTAGGTTAGAAAGTACAGGAGTGAGTATTGCCTTTGATTAAAGTAGCCAAATATGCCTGTGTATAAATCTGATCCCATACAAAGTGGATTGTGTTGTATAACTTTAGTGTGATTGTGTGTATAATAATACCATATTTTTTAAAAATAGGACCAAACCTATAACTATACATATGTATTTATTTTAAAATATAAGAAAGACAAATAACCCTAAATGTAAACAAATATTATTTAAGAGGATATCACCACAACAATGTTTTTGTATCAAAAATGGAAACTTCCCAATGTCACAAGAATGGGATAATATTTAAATCACTTATTTAATAACACCAAATACTAGCAGTAATAATAAATATATATATGTAGTTGAATTTAAGCAAGGAAATGTGTTCCCAAATATATCTATATATTATGCAAGTAGATTATAAAATTATATGAACATTATGATGCTATTTTGTTGCAAGTAAACACTTTCAAGAATGCAAATAGAACTAGAGATAGGTACATAGAAAGGCACCAATATCTTCATAGTGAATATCTCTGGATGATAGACTTATTGGTGATTTTTGTTTTTCTTCTTGCTCATTCAGGTTTTCTGTTCTGAATATGAATCGTTTCATACTAGGAGAAAGGGAGAAGTTAGTTTTCACAAAGGAAATAATGCTCCAAAGTTTTAAGCATTTAACTCCAAACATTTAGTATTTGGTTTAAACACTTTAAAATGTTTGCATAGGTATATACTAGAATGAATGATTGACTTTACCAGAAAACTAGCAGTATACCTTGACTCTTACTGTAACTCAGTCCTCAAGGTCTCAAGTCACAAGATTATATGATGAGTTTAACAATGTTCAATGACCTGCTTGTAAAACTTGAATTAATAGTTTCTAAGTTGGAGATGTCCTGTTACTGAATTCTGTGCTCTAATACATCATGTTATGGTAGCTTCTGTTGCTCTTACGTTTTAACTCACAGGTCATTTTGAAATTTTTGTTAAAAAGACAAATATCTTATATAACATAAATTTGTAGGTCACACATCCATCTGAACCTGTCATTTACTCAAATCGCAAAGCCATCATGTGTAATTTGTCTCAATTAACAATTTTATGGTTAGTAATTAACTTTACTGTTAATTGATTCTCTCTGCAATAAATGCTTGAGGAAGTGAAATGAATATGATGTGATTTTTTTTGTCAAAGAGAAAAATTTTAACTTGAGATTTGTGCAAAAGCTGCATTGCCTTGGAAGGACAAATTTTTTTTCTTGCCAAAATTGACACCACAAGATTGATGGGATTTCTATCAGCTCTTTTTGAAAATTGAAAATTATGTCGATAATTTTGGTATTATTTTAATTTTTACTTTTTAATTTTTTTCTCATTAGAAATGTAATTTTACCTAATTTTTTAAACATTGATATCTAGGTCTTGATGTAATACTCTCCCTAAAAGGTGTGATTAAATGTGCTTTCATAAGGAAATCTATTACACTAACAGTTTGAGGAAGCCTGTATAAATTTGTAAAGGATTAATTTTATATTATATCTGAGTCATTCACTCATGCAAATGCTAATTTGAAAGCTTGGTTTGTTGTTGAATGACTGAATATATTCCAGTGTAGCAGTTTGAGTTTTGCTCTTAAACACTGCAGAAAAATTTTCCATTTAAAGACCTCATTATGCTTATGAAGGTATGGGAGGGACACATACAATGCAGTTAGAAAACAATACCAGCAAATTAGGCTTCATATTCTTACATGAATATTTGGAATTTGGAAGTAATCTTGTGTCCTTTAGTTGGTGCTAAGGGAAAGATCTAGGGTTGTGGTCTGTGTTTTTATATTGTGTAGCAGATTCAAAGAGAGGAAAGGATTTAAAAGTACATACTCCGGAAAGTGATGAGATGCGTTTAAGAGGAGGAAACCCTTTTACTCTTAAGGTCTCTGACTGGGCCTCAAAATTAGACTTAGGAAGGCAGATTAACAGGAGAAAAGCAGGCGCAGTTATTTAACGTAAGTTTTATGAGACATGCGAGCCCTCTGAAGGAAATGACAACCCAAAGAAATGGCTAAGCCTGAGCATTTTTACTCTAGGTTTGATGAAGAGTGGAGAATCATGGAAACCCATGGTAAGACAAAGGGTGTGCAGGAAGGGAGGTAAACTGAGGGGAAGAGCAAGGCCTGCCTGTTTGGAGTCCTCTGAGTATACCTCAATCTTCGCAAATAGGATGCTCCTCCCGTGAGGGTCTTCTGACCCACTCCAGGGGAAATGAGGGAGGTCAGAGAGTCCTTCCAGCTCCTGCTGTTTCTGTGACCTGCTTCAAGGGAGGGGATTTATGACAACTGAGTTCTTTGGGGAGGCCCTGCTTTTAGGCAGTTGATTATTTCAGGAACTCACATGCCTTTAGCTCAAAATAAATCTGATGTCAAAGTGGCTTATTTCCGAGTGTCATATCCTAATTCCCTTCAAGCTTCACATCTTTTCCATGAATGATTTAACCACTGAGTATATCTCTTTATCCTTTTTTTTTTTTTTTTCTCTTGCTGGCTTTTTCTCCTTGGTTTCTTCCTTTTAATAAACCTGTCCTGACACTGGTTTCTAGTAAATGAGTGGATGGAGAAGGGTGGGCAGTGGTGAAGACAAAACAAGATTGTGTGGAGAGAGAAATACACCCATACTGCTTGCAGGTCCCCACAGCACCTTTCTCGTATCTCTTGGTGTCACTGAATGATGATTTACGAAGACTGTCGCTGGTCAGTTATGATGCATTCATGGGTGAAATGGAAAAAAAATAAAGTAATAACATTTCCTAAAGCTAAATATATTCAATTTAAAGAACTGCCCTTTATTTTGAGATTATAAAAAAATTCTCTCAAGTTAAAACTATCCCTTTGTTTAATGAAATGGTAGTATTTGTAGAAGAAAGGTTGTTTGTTTTGTTTTTTATATCTCCTTTGGGGAAAGCAATTAGATGGAAATTCTGTTTTGGTTTCCCAGATACATTTTTTATTCTAATTTAACTATTTTATGAAACACAACCATATCGGAAGCCAGCTAATAGAAAGTAAAAGAAATAAAAGTAAGGCAGTTTCTCTCAACATTCAAGTTAAGATGCACACCTGGGAACTGCCAGACGCTGTGGTTCTAAGTGTGTAGAGAAACCAGATTTAAGACTATAAATCTTTATGCAGAAAGCCTGAAAAAAGTGATGAGAGAGACATGGGGAGAAAAAGAAAGCGATCCAGAGGTCATCACATTTCTGATTTGTTGTCTGTAAGTCTAGCTCTTCTCTTGATTTTCCTTACATGAAATAATGCATTCCTTTTTTATTTCAATGAGATAGTTTGTGGTGGCTTCAGTCACTTGCAAGCAAGAGTGTTTCCAGGTAAAGGAGTTTCTGGAAAGGGCAATCTCCAGTTTCTTTGAAGGGCCCTTGAACATTTTCTTTCAAGAGCAATGCCCAAGAGCTTGACTTGGTTATGGTGGTGCAAGTCTCAGGAGGCTTCCATGATGCTGCCTCTCCAGCTCTGGGCTCTGTTGCTTGCTGTTCTAAAGATGGCCAGTAGGTGGCAGAGATCTCTACCTCCTTTGTCATATTTCTGGTGTCTATCGGTTTCTTCGGAGGATGCAATGGCACCTCACTCGGGTACTTTTGCCTGGAAAATCCTATGGACGGAGGAGCCTGGTAGGCTGCACTCTATGGGGTCGCTGGGAGTCGGACACGACTGAGCGACTTCACTTTCACTTTTCACTTTCAGGCATTGGAGAAGAAAATGGCAGCCCACTCCAGTGTTCTTGCCTGGAGAATCCCAGGGACAGGGGAGCCTGGTGGGCTGCCGTCCATGGGGTAGCACAGAGTCGGACACGACTGAAGCGACTTAGCAGCAGCAGCTTGGTTTCTTGGTGCAGGTTTCTTATTAGGATAAACCTTTTATGTCTAGCACTCCCCCAGTCAGACGGGCAGCACTGAGGTCTCTTTCAGCCCCAATGAAGCAGCTTCCTCTGTTTATTCTGTTTGCTTTACACAGCCTTCTGCTGTGGGGCTGGGTTAAAATTTAACGTGTGTTTGTTACTGTGATATAAAACAATTTAGGAAATCCTAGAACTGCAAAGTGAAAGGGAATGTATGAGCATTTAATTTTCAAAAGCTGTAGGTACAGAAACAAGGTGGTTGGGGGCTTGTATGACTATATTTTCAACACATTATTTTCATATACTTCGTATCTTGGGAACTCTTTATTAAAATATGCATAGTATTTATTTCTATTTTTTTGCCTTGCCTTTCTCTTCTACTGATGTATAATTTTCATATTTCTATTGTTTTAAAGGCAATTAAATAATAAGTCTTCCTTAAGTCAGATTAGGAAATTTATTGTACATTTATGTATCTTTATCTTCATAAAGAGAACAATGTTTTTTTTGCAGAGAAAATTAATAATATTAGTATGGTTATTATCCACAGTTTAATAACTAATTTTTAAAGCACTTTAAATCTGTATATACATGCAGATAATTGATATGCTAATTTTAGAACAATTCAAACTTATCTTCTGAAGTAGTCACTTGACAATAAACTGGTAATTATGTATGCACTGTAGTAATAATTAAAATTCAAAATTTTCAGTTACTCTCATTGACTATACCTCACGTTGAATAATTAGAGTTGTACCAATATGAGTTTACACAACATAAAAATCTTAGAGTTTTTTCACAAATAAATCCTAATTATTAGAGATTTTTTTCTGAATTATTTAACAATGTCACAACAGAATCCATGCCCAATGAATACCATCAAGCCAACAGTTATGGCTAGTGGTGAGTTATCTTGTCTTTGGAAAGATGAATTCTCCATTGCCAAGACACCATTTAAGACTAGCTTGCAGGAAGATGCAGCAGAGAATGTAATCTTTAAACACAGCCTAGAATATTAGCTCTGAAAAGTCAGGAAAGAAATCTTTCAAATGAAAGTCCTGGGGTGAACTGCTGAAACACCACTGTCCCTGAATACTGAGGCAGAACTAGATGCAAGTTGGGGAAATCATAGTTCTAGCTTCCTCTTCCAGAAGAACATTCATTTGATATACAATATAATTTTTGACCCTGATGCAAAGTTTCTTGAGATTCTTTGAATCTTTTGAGTACATTCCAGCTTACTATTATCTTTCACAACTTTACAGGACCTTGAAGGAGACAAATGGAGACTATGGAAAGTGCTTGTAATGATCTCTTTTATAATAGATCAAAGTGTTGGTTACAGGATTGTTCACTTTGCAAAAGTTCATTAGGCTATAAACTTAGGATTGGAATGCTTATCTCTGCATACAGTGGGCTTCCCAGGTGGAACAGTAGTAAAGAATCTCCATGCCAGTGCAGGGGACGCAAGAGACATGGATTTGATCCCTGGGTCAGGAAGATCCCCTGGAAAAGGAAATGGCAACCTATTCTAATATTCTTGCCTGGAAAAATTCCATGAACAGAGGAGCCTGGTGGGCTACTGTCAGTCCATAAGGTTGCAAAGAGTTGGACATGATGGAGCACACATCCACACTCTGCATACTGTATGTTTAAATATACTTTTACTTAAAAATGAAAAAAAAAATCTAAAAGGATACATTTAATTTACTCCCATAAATTACTAGAAGGGGGAGTAATTGAGAGATAAAAAGGAAAAGGCAAAAATAAAAAATAAAAACCAGGAAGTAAGAGAGGCACTATTATGCCAAATTACCACATGGCATATGACTACCTGCAACAGTTCGTATTCTTCCAACAGCTATGGCGTGCCAGGAAGATGTTCTGTGTTCCGCATACAGCACCTCATTTAGTTCTCCCCAAAACTTGATGAGTTAAGCATTATCATCTCCGTCTTACTGATGAAAAAAATGTAAAGTTCAGCAAAGATATATGATTCTAGGGTCCCAAACCTGGTCACTGCAGGAGGTAGGATTCTGTTTGGCGATAGGCTCCTTCTCCCTACATACATACATACATTTGGTAATCATAGGAGGTCCCTCTTCTCAGGCATCAGAAATGCTGGCATCTGCCTGCTGTTTGCAAGGGTCAGGAATGAGGTATGGGTAGAAAGGCATAGAATGAATATCATGAAATCTCAAGGGGATTAATGCCCATTACTTCCTTTGAGGTGGAAATCCATCATCTCAGTGTGGAGAGGCACTGCTGTTAAATTCTCTGCAAACAGCCATCTGTCTGAGATCTCCCTGGAGTGGCTGCCATCCAGGATGACTGTGTTGCTGCAGTCTTTGAGTGGTTGGAGCGCTGTAATGTCTATGTTAATATCTGGGAAATAGCAGCAGCAGCCAGACCACTCCAATGGAACAATTCAAATTGGGGTAAGTTTGATTGAGCAAAAACAGTCGTGCTGACTGTGTGATGAAGAGGCAGAATTGGTAGCAGTGACAAGCCCTGCAGTCAGCAGCTGCAGATTTTATGTGAAGGGCAGACTGATCTGGAAAATGGGAAGGGTTGACTGCCAACAACAGTTTGGGGAGTTTTGTTCTGTACACCCCACCCCTCCTTTTATACCACTCATCATATGTAGACACTTAGGAAATAAAACATACTTACCATATCACAAATTGCAGATGAGCATATGTAGATACTAGTGCTGAGAGAAGATAGAAGATAGAACTAGTGTTCATTGCAAAAATCTAAACAGGGCTTTGTCTACTACATCCAGAAGGTCATAACTCCCTGGTGTTCCTAGTAGTGAAGTCGCTCAGTTGTGTCCGACTCTTTGCGTCCCCATGGACTGTAGCCTACCAGGCTTCTCCATCCATGGGATTTTCTAAACAAGGGTACTGGAGTGGGTTGCTATTTCCTTTTCTAGGGGATCTTCCCACCCAGGAATCGAACTCGGGTTTCCCACATTGCAGGCAGATGCTTTACTCTCTGAGCTACCAGGGAAGCCCTGGTGTTCTTAGTAGCCCTTTAAGAATAACATGGACTTGACCACAGTTAGACTTCCATAGTAGAACATGTTGTAGTTGTTGTTTATTTGCTAAGTCATGTGTGACTCTTTTGCGAACTGTAGCCTGCCAGGCTCCTCTCACCATGGGATTTCCCAAGCAAGACTAGTGAAGTGGGTTGTCAGTTCCTTTTCTGGGGAATCTTCCCAACCTAGGGATCAAACCCATGTCTCCTCTTGGCAGGTGGATTATTTATCACTGAGTCACCTGGAAAGCCCCATGGTAAAACATAAATCATCTGTTAAGTCAGAAAATACTTGAGTATCTGTTGGGTATAAAGCTTGGAGTGATAGGTATTTAGGGGAATAGAAAGAGAGAGGTCCTAAGACTTGTGCCAGTAAATGAGTACTACATGAAATGAGGCCCACAGGAGTACATGGTCTCTCTTCTGGAGAACTGTTTATCTTCTGGGTAGGATCAACTATATTTTCAAGAATGTGAAAGAGGCTAAGATTGGGAATACTTTAGGTTTATGACCCTTATATAACTTCTCAGAGTTACACTTTCTGTATCCCACTGAGAAAAATTTTCTCCTTGTATACAAGATAGTCATTTGTAGGTGGTCCTCTGTAGATCTCCCCAGGGCATTCTGGCAAAAATAGAATGAATTTTTTTTTTTTAAGTCATCATTCAGAGCCATGAGAGATTCTGATGTCCTCTATCAGAAGCACAGGAAAGGCTGGTAAAAGTCAGATTTCCCACGAAAGGGCACTATGAATCAAGTCTTTCATAAACACCGATGACTCCTTGAATCATTTGTCTGCTGATTTGCAATAAGAAATCATCACCATCCTGTCAATCTAGCTGTAGTTAAACACTTGGCTCTGCAGGAGTGCCATTTGGAGTTTGTGGCATCTTTCATATAAAACTCTTTAGAAGAGAAAATAAACACATTCCATTTTATTAGCATTTAATTGCACAAGATAAACAAATAAAAATTAAATGCCTACCTCTAAATCACACCTGTCATTTTTCATGAACACACAAGGTTCTTTCTTTAGCTCTTTTTGGCTAATAATCTCTTCTTATAGTAATAATAATAACTACTATTTAGTACATGCTTCCTGTGTGCCAAGAATTAGAGATACTTTATTACATGTTATTTAACTACATTCTCAGTTCCTATTAATCATAGTATTATGAAGATTTTTCTAGAAATCCATTTTCTATGGATTTTTGTGGATTTTTCTAGAAAAATATTTTGAAAAAATGGTTAATGAATACATAGGCCAAACTTAGATTTCCAAATGAGGGTATCAGTTGCTAAGAATCATTGAGTAACTAGCCTGTAATCTTTCTGATTTACAGTTACAGAGTATGACTTAAACATGATTCAAAAAGCACAGACAAGAAATACAAAGCATAAAGAAGAAAATTATGATAGTCTGTTCTTTGGAAAATGTTATACACAAAACTGAAAGGAAGGTCACAGCTTAAAAGGAGATATATTCAGCATTTAAAATTGATAACAGGGATTGTTATCTAGAATACACTAGGAATTCCTTTAAATCAGTGACAATGCCACAGATTCCAAGAGAAGTCATAGAAGTATGACTTAGTTGGCAAAATATTTAGGAAAGGAAAGGTGCAGAAAGGGAAGCCCAATGGATGATAAACATATAAAATGATGTTTAAACTTATTAGTGAGGGAAACGCAAATTAAAACAATGAGATGCCATTTTGTATCAATCCGATTGGCAAAAACTTGAAAGGAATAACTAACTATCAGGGTTGCTGAGGATGCGGCAACACGGGTGCACTGTTGATAGGAGTGTAAACTGGGTTAGTTTTTCTGAAAAAGTTATTGCTGCAGAGAAGCAGTTATAAGACTGCTCTGTGACTTTGGTTACACAGCAGAACTTAACTATGTGAAACTCCTTTATTTAAAAAGTCACAGAGAGACAGCTACTTGTATTTTGTGGGAAATATTTTCTTACAAGAGGGAAATAGGGTATTTTATCAGTAGCTTTAAACCTTTTACTAGAAATTTAAGTTAGTAAAAAAATTGAAAAAAATTTCAGATATCCTCATTTATTCAGTCTTCTATTCCCAGAAGCCAAACACTAATGTCCACTATTGTGCCTTGAGTGTATGTGATACTAACAGTTTTGGATGAATAGAAAAATTAAGAAAAATGTTTTTTAAAAAGTCCTAATTAAAGTGTACATATAGCTATATGGCTAATTTTAAAAATCATAAGTGAAAAAAAAAACACACCTAAAATGTAGACTATATCACAAACCTTACTCATTTAAAGAACAGATAAACCTAAAACCCTACTACATATTTTACACGTCAACTATCAAGCATAACAGAGTCTGAGGCAGGAGCAGTTTGAGTAAAGGAATTAGTAACAAAATATAGTCAAAGCTATGATTTTTTCAGTAGTCAAGTACAGATGTGGGAGTTGGACCATAAAAAAGGTTGAGTGCTGAAGAATTGATGGTTTTGAACTGTGGTGCTGGAGAAGACTCTTGAGAATCCCCTGGACAGCAAGGAGATCAAACCAGTCCATCCTAAAGGAAATCAACCTGAGTATTTACTGGAAGGACTGATGCTGAAGCTGAAGCTCCAATAATTTGGCCACCTGATGCGAAGAGCTGACTCATTGGAAAAGACCCTGATGCTGGGAAAGACTGAAGGCAGTAGGAGAAAGAGGTGATAGAGGATGAAGTGTTTGGATGGCATCATTGACTCAAGGGACATGAGTTTGTGCAAACTCCAGGAGAGAGTGAAGGACGGGGAAGACTGGTGTGCTGCTGTTTATGGGGTTACAAAGAATCAGACACAACTGAATGACTGAACAACAACGACAACAAAAGGGGAGATAAATAGCTTTATAATACTTGTCCTGACCATGTGCCACAAAATGTTAAGAATGATTAACCCAGTTCTTTGCACTTGAGATCCAATAAGCAAATAAAACCCCCTCGATTTATAGCCTATTAATAACAAAGGCAGAACTTGGAGCTAAGTTGCAAGACTTTCAGCTCCTAATCTTACCCTCTTTCTATATTGTGTATTTGTATACTAAATATTTCCAAAATTCATTCATGCTATAAAGATCATTATAACTCAATTTGAAAATGTTTACTATGTAGCAGTTGTGTAGGAAAAATGGATTGTCCTAGGTTTTCATAAAGAATATAGCTAGAAGGGTAAGCCAAATAAAACTTGGTTAAATTAGGTGTAGTTCCATTTGAAAAAATAAATGCTAAAACAATAATGAAGTTTCACCAAGTCTTTGATGCAATGTAAACTTATACTAATATTGTTGAATAGTATAGCACTCAGCAGAATTTCTGAAAAAATATAATTTACCTAGCTGTCTACTCAAAGTCCTGGCAACTACTCCCTCCAAAATGTATCTTCTTGAACTATCTAAACACTCCAGTCCTTTTCCCTCATACCATCTTCTTTAACTTTGTGTTTGTTTAGTTTTCTTCTTCATAATATAGTTACTTCTGTTCTCATTTTGATCTCTGCAGCTCTCAGTTCACTTCAGTTCAGTCACTCAGTCATGTCCAACTCTGCAACCCCATGAACCGCAGCGTGCCAGGCCTCCCTGTCCATCACCAACTCCCGGAGTCCACCCAAACCCATGTCCATTGAGTCGGTGATGCCATCCAACCATCTCATCCTCTGTCGTCCCCTTCTCCTGCTCTCAGTCTTTCCCAGCATCAGGGTCTTTTCCAATGAGTCAGCTCTTCACATCAGGTGGCCAAAGTTTTGGAGTTTCAGCTTCAACATCAGTTCTTCCAGTGAATGTTCAGGACTGATTGCCTTTAGGATGGACTGGTTGGATCTCTTTGAGTCCAAGGGACTCTCAAGAGTCTTCTCCAACACCATAGTTCAAAAGCATCAATTCTTCTGCACTCAGCTTTCTTTATAGTCCAACTCTCACATCTGTACATGACCACTGGACCATAGTCATGACTATGACTATGTCATAGCCTTGGCTAGACGGACCTTTGTTGGCAAAGTTGTGTCTCTGCTTTTTAATATGCTGTCTAGGTTGGTCATAACTTTTCTTTCAAGGAGTAAGTGTCTTTTAATTTCATGGCTGCAGTCACCATCGGCAGTGATTTTGGAGCCCCAAAAAATAAAGTCTCCACTGTTTCCACGGTTTCCCCATCTATTGGCCATGAAGTGATGGGACCGGATGCCATGACCTTAGTTTTCTGAATGTTGAGCTTTAAGCCAAATTTTTCACTCTCCTCTCTCACTTTCCTCAAGAGGCTCTTTAGTTCTTCTTCACTTTCTGCCATAAGGTTGGTGTCATCTGCATATCTGAGGTTATTGAGATTTCTCCCAGCAATCTTGATTCCAGCTTGTGCTTCATCCAGCTCAGCATTTCTCATGATGTACTCTACATATAAGTTAAAGAAGCAAGGTGACAATATACAGCCTTGACGTCCTCCTTTTCCTATTTGGAACTAATCTGTTGTTCTATGTCCAGTTCTAACTGTTGCTTCCTGACCTGTATACAGGTTTCTCAAGAGGCAGGTCAGGTGGTCTGGTATTCAGTCTCCTTCAGAATTTTCCACAGTTTGTGGTGATCCACACAGTCAAAGGCTTTGGCATAGTCAATAAAGCAGAAATACATGTTTTTCTGGAACTACTTGCTTTTCCGATGATCCGGCGGATGTTGGCAATTTGATCTCTGGTTCCTCTGCCTTTTTTATATCCAGCTTGAACATCTGGAAGTTCACAGTTCATGTATTGTTGAAGCCTGGCTTGGAGAACTTTGAGCATCACTTTATTAGCATGTGAGATGAGTGCAATTGTACAGTACTTTGAGCATTCTTTGGCATTGCCTTTCTTTGGGACTGGAATGAAAACTGACTTTTTCCAGTCTTGAAGCCACTGCTGAGTTTTCCCAATTTGTTGGCATATTGAGTGCAGCACTTTCACAGTATCATCTTTTAGGATTTGAAATAACTCAACTGGAATTCCATCACCTCCACTAGCTTTGTTTGTAGTGATGCTTCCTAAGGCCCGCTTGACTTCCTATTCCAGGATGTCTGGTTCTAGGTGAGTGATCACACCATCATGATTATCTGGGTCATGAAGATCTTTTTTGTACAGTTCTTCTGTGTATTCTTGCCACCTCTCTTAATTCCATCTGCTTCTGTTATTTCCATACCATTTCTGTCCTTTATTGAACCCATCTTTTTGTGAAATGTTCCCTTGGTATCTCTCATTTTCTTGAAGAGATCTCTAGTTTTTCCCATTCTGTTGTTTTCCTCCTACACTGTTGGTGGGAATGTAAATTTGTGTATCACAATGGAAAAAAATATGAAGGTTCCCTAAAAAACTAAAAACAGTGTTGCCATATGATCAAGCAATCTCACTTCTGTGCATATATCCAAAGAAAACTAAAAAAAAATTCATTAAAAAATGCTTGCACCCCAGTGTTCACAGCAGCACTATTTACAATAGGTAAGACACGAAGGACTCTAAATATCTACTGACAGAGGAATGGATGAAGAAGGTGTGGTGCATATGTACAATGTAATATTACTCATCTATAGTAAAGAATGAAATAGTGTCATTTGCAGTAACATGGATGGACCTAGAGATTGTCATGCTAGGTAAAGTAAACCAGAAGAAGAAAGATAAATACCGTGTGATATCACTTATATGTGGACACTAAAATGTGATACAAATAAATGTATTTACAAAACAGAAAGAGACTCACAGACATAGACAACAAACTTCTGGTTACCAAAGTGACAATGGGGGACAAAAAGAATGCTGGAGTAGCAATGTTAACTTCTCTGAAGTAGATGATTTCAGAACAATAGAGATTATCAAGAATTAAGGGTATTACAGTTGAAGCACCTGCTGTGTGCCTAAAATCATGACAGTTTTTTTCATTCACAGTATCCCATTTATTCCTCACAAAAATATAATGGTCAGGAAGCATATACTCTTTGACTATAAGGAAATTAATAAAGTGCAAAAATGCATTGCATTGGTTTCATTTTATTAAATTAATTTCATTAAACAGGTAACAAAGAACTATCACTTGAAAACTGTAAACAGGAACTCACTGCATCATTATGGACTTTGCTCATCTTATATCATACTGGTTATTGTCATATAAGCCTATTTAAAACTGCTGCTCTCAGTTAGGCAAGACACCAAGGAAGACGTGTGGTCAGCAGAACCTTTCAGGTCAGCCTGTTGGTTTGTGTGGTCTGTGGTTGGTTATCTTGTCTCATAGGTGCCTGATGATCTTGTGTCTGTGTCACGTGTAATCTTGGTGGCAATTTTGACTGCTTCCCAGTGTCTCACAGCTCTGCCACATGGCTTGATGTTGTGTTTGGTATGTGCTTAGCACATTTCATCTGCCTGCCAAGTTTGCATTTGCTCCACTTAATGCAGCTCCTGCCTCGATATCCTGCTACCATTTATCATTCACAAACATCTCACCCTGCAGAGTAGAGCTGGAGCGAGCGTGGCTTCCGTGTTGCTGGGCTGGCTGGAATCCAGGGTCTTGTTGCCAGTGTTATGCGATTCCATTTAATAATAGAAAGGGCTGATGGTGTGGCTGGTGAGACTGCCTGAGAAATCCACATGCTAGCAAATCTACATCCCATTATCACTGCCCTGAACTTCAGTGTTTCAGGCCACTGACTTCATTCTTCGTTGCATGGTCCTTTGGAGAGCCAACTGTATACATTCTCCATTTAAAAAGTAGACAATGTGTTATTTGGTCTGATGTGAGAAATGGCATGATTTTTTTAAAATATCATTAAAGTCAAGATAGTCAGTGTAATTCATTTTTAAGTAAGTATCAATTCATTAACATAAGCAAGAAATTAAAATATTACTTTTATAGTATAAATATTATTCTTTAACAAATTGTCAATCAACTAAAGAAACTTAAAGCCCAGATTGTACTTAAAAACAAAATAAAAGAAGCATGCAGGTAATTTAGCCAGGATATTCATGCCACAGGCCTCCTCTACACTTCCTGGCTTTGCAGATTTATTTTATGCATATTAGTTGTATTTAACACACTCTTAGGTAGTGATTTTTGTATGTCAGATAGTCTTTTAAGCACTTTACAAATATGACAAGATTTAATGCTCATAACATCTGTGTGAATTAGATACTATTATTATCCTCATTTTATTGATTAATAAACTGAGACACAAGAAGCTTAAGTTGCAGAAAGTGGAAGGACTGAGAATCCACTGAGGCAGAGCTACTGCATTATCTCAGTAGATAACCTTGTCTGTGTTTTATCATCTCACCCACAAGAGTATATCCCCAGTGCTAAATTTCAATATTACTTCTAGCCAAACTCCTCATTCTATGGAAATGTATTTTATTTTCTCTAACAAAACATGGAAGGACACTGTGGATGTTTACTGATTGCAGAGAAACTTGACATGATACAAACAGTTCAGTTTTGACTCCAAACTAACAAGTAAATGGGGTGGTGAAGTTTAGCCCATTGTTCACAGAAACTAGGCAGCCTAGTGTGGGCAAAAGATGACAGACTGGAGGCACTAGGCGGAAGTTCTCGTCTCTCTGATGTTCTGGAATAATTGAGTTATTTTAAGTATTAGAAGAATACGACTCCTCAGAGTCCCTTCAACAGCAAGGAGATCAAACTAGTCAATCCCAAAGGAAATCAACCCTGAATATTCATTGGAAAGACTGATGCTGAAACTGAATCTCCAATACTTTGGTCACTTGATGAGAAGAGCTGACTCACTGGAAAAGACCCGGATCCTGGGAAGGATTGAAGGGAGGAGGAGAAGGGGGTGACAGAGGATGAGATGGTTGGATGGCATCACTAATGGACATGAGTTTGAGCAAACTCCGGTAGACAGTGAAGGACAGGGAAATGTGGTGTGCTGCAGTCCACAGGGTCTCAAAGAGTCAGACATGACTGAAAGACTGAGCAACAACAACTAAAAGGTGTTAGAATATAAGCGTGTAGTTTCTGGAGTCAAAGCAAGTCATCAAACCAGCTTCCCCCATTCCTCCCCTTTGAGAAATAGGCGCACAGCTTGTCACTTTATGTGATTGTTTTCACCATCGGCATTGTTCAAGGGTCAACCATGCATCTAGACAGTGCCATCGCACAAAATCCTATTTATAAACAAGCACAGATGAGGAAATAGGAAACAGAACTACTTAGATATTAGCTAAGGTTGATAATGAAGGGTGAACTTCATTTTGTAGTGTGTTTACTTAGAATAATTAAGTTTCTCAAGGCCAGTATGTCACTAATGCTATTTTGCATGTTTTAGCACCTTTTGCTTCCTCTGAAGTAAACATGTGAAAAGAGTAATTAAATAGCCATAGAGGAAGTCTAAAGCAGTGGTTTTGGGCATATTAATTGGGTAGTGATTTCAGCAATAAACAAGTACCCTTGACAGTGTGATGAAACATTACCGAAGAACAGTGCTATGAGGACTGGGATTGTAATAGGTTGAAAGAGAAAGTATTAGTGCAAAAAAGTCAGGGCAGAGATGATACCTAATGTTAATGCCTCCGGTAGTAATAAAAATATATTGAATGAATTTTATGACATAAATACATTTGCAAATATGGAAAATTATGTTTCTTTTCAAAGAATGTTATGAGGCATGAACCTCCTAAAGAATAATAACTAAAATAAGATAATAAAGAGAGAGTGTGGCAGTCAGTGTGAATCTGAAGAATATAATCCTCACTGGGTTTTAACTCTTATTTAATTTCTGTGAACAAGTCATGGAGCTTTATTGCCCCACTGAATTGTCAGGTTTTGGTCAAAACTGATTTTTTTTAAATCTATTGTCTAGTTGTCCTGTGGCCAGTTGGGCGCATCTTATGCATTGTACCAAGCTGATTCATTGAAGGTCAGCCATTATAACTTCGCTTGATTCTCAACTCATTCACCATATTGAGAAGGAATTTACCTATATACTTTGCCCTTCTTGTGATGTGGGACATGTACTTTACCTCAAATATATTCCCATTAGAAGATTCCCAGTAGTAAACCACTTCTACAACTTATTATAGGAATAGTCTTCTAATCATGTAAGCACATATTAAAAATAAAGTTTAATGCCAACATCTACCATCTTTCTTATAGAAGTTCTATTCAGAGTGCTCCTGCATGTGCTATATAACTATATATAGGGAATATTCTAAGTTTGCCCACTGGTTTATTTAAAAAATTTTTTTCTTCCAAAAACAGCTACTACAAAGAATTAAATTATTTTGCTTTGGAAAAAAAATTTACTGTTCTGAGTCTAGAGCTGTCTAGAAATTTCTTTTGTTTCCTGAGAGTTCAGGTGACCTTTCATAACCCCTACATATTCTTAAAGTGGTCTCCTTTCTCATTGTTTAGAAATCTTGAAGAATTAAAGAAACATACTCCAGCTCTCTTAATCCCTTCTGTACCCACAATAGCCAATGATGCTTAATTATTTTGTGTTTTAAATGGTTCTTTAGTTATTTGTTGTGTGTAACCCTTGAGGCAAAGATCATGTGGTATTTTCCTTGTATGTGCTCCACACAATCTATCACAGTCTTGAGCATTGAAAATTGCTCATTGGATGTAAACATAATTCACTTAGCGAGCTCTAGTTTCCTTTGAAGTTGTTTCACATAGTATAGGATTGCTAGGGCATGAGAAAACAAGTAGACTCTCTGAAAAGCCAGTCATTTGGGAAGGAGGTACCCAGTCTCCAATGCCAGTAACCTCATAATTTTACCTTCAGTTCCAGGATATAATTTTTTTTTTTAAACCTCAAAAGGGGTTATCTTATGGAAAGGGCTGTCCAAGATTCCTCAGTTACTTTCTGTAATTCCAAAAGCCTTTCATTGGCTCCAAGTGATTTTCCCCCCGTGAGAATGAAGCATTCAAAGGTATCGAGTAAGAAAGATAACATTCAGTAGGTTAGTGCAGCTATTGGAGCTCACTCCTTGCAAAGGACAAAATATGCATACCTGGACAAATGAGAAGAGCAATGGGGTGAGTCTCAGGACCGGCAAGCACAGCCAGGGTTTCCAGCCATGAGCTGCAGTGTGTTTGGAATCATTTGTGTTCACAGAGGCTTTGTAACAGGCCTGTGACTGCCTGTGCTTAGGAAGATAAGGAACATTAAGAGGTAACCATTTTCTGCTTAAGAATGTGAGAAACTCCAGTAAAATAGGCAGGACCTTCATGTCGCCATAACGGTAGCCGAAAAGTTTGTTGAAGTTGAGCTACTGATAAGCCGAGAATAGAAATAAGGCCAATCCTCGGATGTTCCAACCACTTTCCTGAAAATGATCTTTCTGAGGTCAGTATTCACAGTTCTCACAAGTCAAAGGCATTTTTCTCTGTCCTAATTCTCCTTGACTTTCCATAGCAGTTGACTCCGGCTCCCCACTATTCGTGATAGGCTCTAATTTGACATCCAGCCTGCTACATTCCTCTGTCCTCTTTCTTTTTTGCCTACTCTTTTCTTTTCAGAGAAAAGATGCAGGAGGCTAAAAAGGCTGAATGTCCACTGTGGATCTACTTCTAATTAGGTCTGTGTATGGGAAGGGGAAAGATGGGGAGGGAGGTCTATTATTCCTTGGAGAGGTCAAGGACACCCTTCAAAAGAAACCCTGAGCAAGTGACAGCCAACTCTGTACAGGAGGAGTGAGGAATGAAAGTTAGGTGGGAAAACATGAGCAGATTCTAGCCTCCTCTGAAAGGGGCCTCCTGTGACCCTGAAAGAGGATGTTGGTGAAGTAAAGGATAAGAGAACCAACACACATGACACACAGTAGGTCAGCTTTTGCTGGGCAACACATTCATGCATTATAAAAAGAATAATTGATCAGCTGCATTAAAATGGAAAACTTCTGCTCCTTGAAGGACACCTCTGAGGAAAATGAATAGGTAATCCACACTGCAGCCTTCCCTGGTGACTCAGTGGGAATTCTCCGCCTGCCAATGTAAGAGAAATGGGTTTGATCCATGAGTCTGGATGATCCCCTGGAGCAGGAAATGGGAACCCACTGCAGTATTCTTGCCTGGGAAATCCCATAAACAGAGGAACCTGGTAGGCTATAGTCCATGGGGTCCCAAAGAGTCAGACGTGATTTAGTGACTAAACAAAAACAGAGAATCCACATTGTGGGAAAACAGATTTGCAAAATATGTACCTGAGATGTCACTGTCTCCTTTTATCTCAGAAAAATTCTTTAGGAAGAAATTATGATTTCCCCTTTACCAGAAGATGAAAAAACATCAGAAAATTTCAACTTTTTGATAAATTTTATAAAAAATTTCAAACATCAATGAAGTTGAAAGAACTTTACAGCAAGCACTCCTAAATCTACCATTAAATTCAGTCATTAACATTTGTATACTTACTTTACTCCATATTTATCCATCTATTTATCCCTCTATCCATAAATCTATCTTAGTTTTTGATGTAATTCAAAGTAAATTTCAGGTATCAGTACATTTCTGATACTTCAGATGCTTTAATATGCATATATAACCAGAATTCAATATTTTCCTCATAGCTTTTTTTTTTCCTGTTGATACACAGCACAGACACAGATGCACAAATCTTAAATGTTTTTTTAACAAAGTTTTGACAAATGCAAACAGACTGTGTAACACTGACAGCATGCTTCATCACAGTCATTGCCCAATCCAAAGTACAATCACTGATTTTTTTTTTTTTTCAGAATAATTTTGCTTGTTTAGAAATTCTTGTGAAAAAAAAGTGAAAGTGAAGTCGTGTCCGACTCTTTGAGACCCCTTGGACTTGTAGCCCACCAAGCTCCTCCATCCATGGGATTTTCCAGGCAAGAATACTGGAGTGGGTTGCCATTTCCTTCTCCAGGAGATCTTCCCGACCCAGGGATTGAACCCGGGTCTCCTGCATTGTAGGCAGACAGATGCTTTACTGTCTGAGCCACTAGGGAAGTCACCAAGAAATTCTTGTAGATGGAGTCAAAGAGGATGCGTTTTGCCTATAAGGCTTCTTTTATTCAGCATAATTATATTGAGAACTGTCCGTGTTGTTGGCATATTAGTATTTTTCTTGTGTTGAATAGTATTTCATTCTATTATTATTATACTGTATTCTGTTTACTTATTCTTCTGTTAATGGACACTTTAGGTTACTTGCAGTTTGAGGTCATTATCAATAAAGCTTCCATGAATATTGTTGTACAAATCTTTTTATGAATATAAATTCTTATCTTTTTTGTATAAATACTAAGGAATAGAATTTCTGTGAGTTATTTCTCCAAGTGACTACCATTTTCTGTAAAATAATACATGTCAGTTACAACTGTTCCACAATCTTACCAATACTGGTGTGCTCAGACTTTAATATTATTCATTTTTGTAGTGTTTGTAGTAATTTTAATGATTATTTCCTGGATAATAATGATCTTGACTGCTTTTTGTGTGCTTTTTTTTTCCCCTCAGCTTTGTATGTGCTTATTGGCTGTTTATCTTTTTTAGTGAGAAGTCTGTTCAAATATTTTTCCCACTTATAAATTGTGTTGTTGGACTTTTTATCATTAGAATGTAGAATTATGTATATTTTGCATAGTTTTTCTTTATCAGGTATACATTTCAAAGATATTTTCTCCCACTTTGCCTATTCATTTTCTTAAAGGTATCTTTTGATGAGCAGAAATTTTAAATTTTTGATGTATTTCAATTTATCAGTTTTTAAATACTCATTTCTATCTTCTAAGAAACTTTTGTTTAGCTCCAAGTCCTATAGATATTTTGGATTTTTCTTTTTGTATTTTCTATTTTTCTTTAAAAGCATTAATGTTTGGATGTCACAATTGGGCAAATGTTCAAATTAATTTTTGTATATGATGTGAAGTAGTTTTTGAATTTTATTTTTTTCCATGTGGGTATCTAACTTTCTAGTACCCTTTGCTGAAAAGACTTTTCTTTCTCTATTGTATTGCTTTGGTTCTTCTCAAAGACTTTTACATAAATTACTCAAGATTTCTCAGGCCAAGGAACAAAAGCCAAAAATCACATTTGACTGAATAAATCAATTTATGTTCTTTCCCAAAACATATATGCCTAATGAAAAATAACTAATAAAAATAATAAAAAGTTAATAGTCACTGTGCTATTTCTTAGCATAGGTTGTTCCACTTAATTTTCAAATCCACTCTGTTAAATAAGGAGAAGGAAATGGCAACCCACTCCAGTACTCTTGCCTGGAAAATTCCATGGATGTGGGAGCCTGGTAGGCTACAGTCCATGGGGTTGCGAAGAGTTGGACACGACTGAGCGACTTCACTTTCTTTCTGTAGTTCCTTTTGGAGAAGGAAATGGCAACCCACTCCAGTGTTCTTGCCTGGAGAAGCCCATGGACAGAGGGGCCTGGTGGGCTACAGTCTATGGGGTTGCAAAGAGTCAGATGAGACTAAGCAACACTAACTAACATACACACTATTAAATAAACATTTTTTATGATGCTTGCTTAGAAGTAAGGAAGCAAACTTAGAGTGGTAGAATAATTTGTTAAAGTCACACAACTCCTAAGTAACAAAACCAAAGCTTAATCCAGGTCCAGTTGAATCTCTAAACTGCATTCCTAAGCAGTGTGCTGTATCATCCTGAAATGAAGATCAATATTGCTAATCATACATTTCATATGTAAGAATTGGCTTAACGTTAGGTAGGACTGCTTCTGCTACCTAGCAAAAAGTCATCTGTGAACCTGCACAATACCTGGAAAAAAGCTGGAATTTCAAACCAGCATTTTTAAAAATCGTATCATGATGGCTTTAATGACTTACATTTTCATGATTTATATTTTACTTATAGTGTTTAAATAAATCTACTTGCAAATATGATTTTAAAATAGTGTCAGTTCAGTTCAGTCACTCAGTCGTGTCCAACTCTTTGCAACCCCATGAATCGCAGCATGCCAGGCCTCCCTGTTCATCACCAACTCCCGGATTTCACTTAAACTCACGTCCATCGAGTCGGTGATGCCATCCAGCCATCTTATCCTCTGTCTTCCCCTTCTCCTCCTGCCCCCAATCCCTCCCAGTATCAGAGTCTTTTCCAATGAGTCAACTCTTCGCATGAGGCCAAAGTATTGGAGTTTCAGCTTCAGCATTGGTCCTTCCAATGAACACCCAGGACTGATCTCCTTTAGAATGGATCCTTTAGGTTGGATCTCCTTGCAGTCCAACTAAAATAGTGTAACGGAGGGTAAAAATGGAATGTTGAGATTTTTTTTTCCTTTGTTGAAACAAAGCAAGCCATTCAGTGCTCTGAAATAATTTCTGTAACCAGAGTTCTGATCTCAAATCAGACTTTCTTAGTTTCAGGAACTCTGAAGAAAGGCACTATGATTTAGAGTACTGCTAGGGTAAAAACTATTTGTTTGGAGACTATTTGGTGATTATAGTCTTAGTGTTTCAACAATGACCTAAAGAAAAAGGTATTATCTCAATATGTGTGAGATTTATTGCAAGCATATTACTAAGAACTGTACCTACTGTTTTGCAAAACATGAAAAATTGAGGCTGTAAACAATATTTTCTTAAATATAATTCAACAGTGACTTGAAATTGCTTTTATACATATAAAGATGACAATAGTATTTCCTCAGATGGACTCGAATACAGCAGTTTCATTCTTTAAATAATAATGGAAAACTGAACATTGGCAGAATAACATATTTACCCCTGTTTCATTAAGAGCAGGCACCAATGCCTCTAACAGAAGCAAATAGATTAAAAAAAAAAAACAAACAAACTCTTTTCCTTTGTTTGTGTGAATGTTTTTGCATCTTTAGTGCATAGGAAATGGGGCTGTGCAGTATTTCTGGGCTCTGCTAATGATCTAGCTGCAATCTCCCCAGTGTAACACTTGTTAGACTCTAGTTACCTCCTGTTTCTGTGTTTGAGCCCATAATTTGGGTTCAACAGGCTCATGCTTTTCTATGTTTACATGGGAAAAAGAAAACAATCTCAGTGCAAACTTCTAAGTATCTCTTTCTTCAAAACTGTATCTTAGAAAATACAGATTTATATCTCTCATATCTCCCATGCTGCCTACATTTTAAAATCAAGGTGAGAATTTTTAAAAATTGCTAAATGATTGTATATTTATAATGTATCAGAGGGTGGATTCCACTGCTAAGCCAAAAAATTGCTTTCTTATTCCTTAGTTTTATTTAGTGTTGTGTCACCTATCCAACAAAGTTTACAAGAGCTAATAGTGAATATCTATGAAAATTGTATAGTATACTTAAAATAGTTTTTGAAAGATTTGGGGGACTTCCCTGGCAATCCAGTGATTAAAATTCCATGCTTCCAATGCAGGGGTTGCAGGTTTGATCCCTGGTCAGGAAACTAAGATCCCACATTATGAGCCACGTGGCCAAAAAACAAACAACAATCCACTTTGAGTGTAAACAAAAATTGTTAAGGCAAGTTATTAATGAAAAATAGGTGGAATTTATAGAGTTTTAAATATTTCTATCTTCATGCTGAAAGAAATATTAGATAAAATAGAAATGTTAAAAAAACTATAAAATAAATGTCATTAGATGAGAAATTCTTGTATTTTTCTCTGCCTTTACTTACTATATTTCTTATATTTAACTTATAAGCACAAAATAAGATTACTATATTCTGAATATATATATTAAGTGCATTCAGTACATATATTCAGTGCATTCAGTGCATATATTCAGTGTATTCAGTGAATAGAATATATATATTTTAAGTGCATTAGAATGTAATCAAGTTGCCCTAATGTGAAATATTGGCTCTATTAGAAATACAAGGATACTTCATTTAATTGCACTTAACAGATATTGCATTTTTTACAAAGTGAAGTTTTGTGCAACCCTGTGTTGAGCAGGTCTATTGGTGCCATTTTTCCAATAACATTTGATTGTATCCTGTTTCAAATGTTGGTAATTTAGTAATATTTTTTAATATTTCAGACTTTTTGTATTATTATATTGGATATGGTGATATGTCATCAGCGATCTCTGTTTGACATTACTTCTGTAATTATTTTGGGGGTGTTGCAAACCATGCCTATATATACAATTGACCAAAAATGTATATGGCCAAACAAATAAGATGGCAAGTGATAGATATTGCTGTCTGATCTGACTGCTCCACTAACCTGCCATCCCCCCAATCTCTCTCCCTCGCCTTTGGCCTCCCTAATCCCTGAGACACAACAGTACTGAATTTAGGCCAATTTATAACTCTAAAATGGCCTTTAATATTCAGGTGAAAGGAAGAGTCACGCATCTCTCACTTGAAATCAAAAGCTAGAAATAATCAAGCTTAGCGAGGAAGGCATGTTCAAAAACTGAGGTGGGAAGAAACCCGAGGCCTCTGGAATCAGAGTTAGTTATGTTGTGAATTCTAAGGAAAAGTTCTTGAAGAAAATTAAAAGTGCTATTCCAATGAGCACAAAAATGATAAGGAAAAAAAAATGATAAGGAAGAGATATATATAGCCTTATTGCTCATGTAGAGAAAGTTTTAAGGGTCTGGATAGAAGATCAAAACAGCCACAGCACTCCTTTAAGCCAAAGCCTAATCCAAAGCAAGGCCTTAACTCTCTTCAGTGCGGTGAAGACTGAGAGAGGTGAGGAAGCTTCAGAAGAAAAGTTTGAAGCTATCAGAACGTTGATTCATGAGGCTTAAGGAAAGAAGTCATCTCCGTAACGCTAAAGTGCAGGTGAAACAACAAATGCTAATATAGAAGCGATGGGAAGTTATCCAGAAAAATCTACCTAAGATATTTAATGAAGAGTTTCAGCATAGATAAAATAGACTTACATTGAAAGAAGATGCTATGTAGATTTTCATAACTAGAGAGGAAAAGTCAATGCCCAGCTTCAAAGCTTCAAAGGGCAGGCTGACTCTCTAGTTAGGGGCTAATGTAGCTGGTGACTTTAAGTTGAAGCCAATGCTCACTTATCACTGGCTATACCTAGGGCCGTTAAGAATTACGCTAAATGGATTCTGTCTGTGCTCTATAAATGGAACAGAGCCTGGATGACAGTACATCTGTTTACAGCACATTTCTCTGAATATTTTAAGCCCACTGTTGAGACCTACTGCTCAAAAAAAAGAAAAAAAGATTTCTTTCAAAATATCAGTGCTCACTGACAATGTACTTGGTCACTCATGAGCTCTGATAGTGAGATTAGTGTTTCATGCCTGCTAGCACTAAATCCATCCTGCAGCCCATGGATCAAGGAGTACTTTCAAATTTCAAGTCGTATTACTTAAGAAATAAATTTCATAAGACTACTGCTGCCATAGATAGTGATTCTGCTGATGGATCTAGAGAAAGGAAGTTGAAAACCCTCCAGAAAGTATTCACCATTATAGATGCCTTTAAAAACATTCACAATTCATGGCAAAAGGTCAAAATAAGAACATTAACAGGAGTTTGCAAGAAGCTGATTCCAACTTTCATTAATGACTTTGAAGGGTTCAAGTCCTCAGTGGAGGAAGTACCTGTATATGTGGTGGAAATAGAAAGAAAACTAAAATTAGAAGTGGAGCCTGAAGGTGTGACTGAGTTGTTCCAATCTCATGATAAAACTTGAATGGATAAGGAGTTACTTCTTATGGATGAGCAAAGAAAAGTGGTTTCTTGAGATGGAATCTACTTCTAATGAAGATGTTGTGAAGATGGTTAAAATGACAACAAAGGCTTTAGAATATTACTACATAAACTTAATTGATAAAGCAGTGGCAGAGTTTAAAAGGATTGACTCCAGTTTTGAAAGAAGTTTTACTGTGGATAATAAAATGCTATCAAACAGCATTACATGATACAGAGACATTGTTTGTGAAAGGAAAATTCAATCAACACAGCAAACTTCATTGTTGTCTTATTTTAAGAAATTGCCATAGCCACCCCAGCCTCCAGCAATCACCACCTGATCAGTCAGCAGTTATAAACATCCAGGCAAGACCTTCCATGAGCAAAAGGATTATAGCTTGTTGAAGGCTCAGATGATGGTTAGACATTTTAGCAATAAAATATGTATTAATTAAAGCATATATATATATTTAGACATAATACTATTTCATCCTTAATAGACTACAATGAAGCATAAACATAATTTTTATATGCAGTGAAAAACAAAAAAAAATTCATATAGCTTACTTATTTTGATATTGACTTTATTACAGTGGCCTGGAACTGAACCCACAATATCTATGTGGTACACTTGTATATTTTTATGAAGTGCAAATTTTTTTCATTTCCCTCAAGTTAGTGAGAAGTCAGGATTCCATTAACAGAAATTCATTTTACAGTAAACCCCAAGATTACATATCTATTCTATCAAGTAAAGGATTACAGTTTTAGCCAAGGTCAGATAGACAGTTCTATATATAAGTGAGATGGTAACTGAGAATTGAGATATGAGTTAGGATTTAGTGATAGATTGAGAATTGTCCAAATTCAGTTATTGTGTTGATACCATATGCACATACTATTATATTTGCTTGAGAAGATTGTAAAAAAAAAATTATAGACAATTCCCATCCTTTGGGATTTTACAATCTGATAGGAGGGATAAGAAATGAATAAATCTTAAGCATACACATATACCTACACACACAAGTACACAGTATGTATCAAGTAAATATAAAGAACAGCCAGAGAAGACAGAGTGTGCCACTGAGAGTCTGGAGACCTTGTGCCAGGTTCTATCCCTATCACTGTGTTGTTTGTACAGCTAAATATTTTTATTGAAAAATGTTAATTTTTTCAGTTTTATTCTTCCAAAATATTCAAGATAGTCAAAAATAGATATAATTTACAAGTTATTTCCTTCAGACAAAGATAGTTGATGAAATTTATGTGAAGGAAAAATTTTGGAAGGAAAAATAATTTGAAACCATGCAGCACCCTGGGGTTCTAAACGGGCACTCTGAAGTCTGAAATGTTTGCTAGGTGTAGGCAAAAATTGGAGCATGAGCTTTCTAGAAGGCAATAAAAAGAAGATTTGATCAAGTTTACCATTTGAAAGATCTAAATAAAGCAGTTGCACAAGAAGAAACTCATCTATTCTCAGAACTGGGCAAGAGGAGATGTGTTAAACCTACCCTCAGGAAGAGACGTTGTAGGACGGAGTCAGCAGGCATCCTCAACTCATCATTGTGACCATACAGCAGACTCCCTGGGATTGATGCCATGACACCCTTCTAGATGGGCTGCTGGTTTAATATTAATTGATCTAAAAATCAGTTATGTGGTTTTGGGCTGGCCCCTCACCCTTTCCAAGCTTTAGTTTCCTTAGGTGCACAGTGAGAGAATTAGATTGATTTAGAGGATAAATTTCAGCTTAATGTGCCAAAGAGAGGTGAAGTCATTGGTGTCAATGATGGTCAAAGAGTCTCTGGGGAAGAGGTGTGAATTTGGTCACACAGAAGTTAATATCCTCCCAGAAACATTAAAGAGACTATTGGAAGTGGGGTAACAGAGAATGATCAGGGCTGGAGAAAAACTTGTAGGTAGTGTCGTGTGTCACACATTAGAGCTGTGAGTAAAAGAACTCCTCCTGGAGACAGTATATAGGTAAGAGACAAGAACCAATCTATAAAGGAGTATCTGAGAGTCCACATGGAATGCCAGGATTAAGAGATGAAAGAGGAACCAACAAAAATAATAGAGAAAAACAGAGGTCAAGAATTTTAAAAGAATGTTAAATGATGATCTTGTGAATGATAATGAAAAATAACACGTGAGGATAAGATACATTACTAAGTATGATGCAATACAATTAATGAAATCAAATTAAATACATAAAGAATTTTGTTAGATAAATACTTATAGATGCTAGTTACTACAAAAAGCTTTTAAAAGTACTAGGGAAAGAGTTATTGCTACAATAAATGCATATGTTGTATGAATCTGATAAGTAAAAAAAGAGAAAGAAAGAATACATTAGACTATAATAAACACCAAAAGACAAGCAAAATTTTCTGCACCTTTGAAAGAGATAGATTCCAGCTGACTCACAAATCCAGAATGACCTTCATATAAGTAGAAGCATTGGAAATGATCCCCAAAGAGCAAAAGTGACAGGACTAGTACATGGGGGGAGAAATGTGATTTTGAGCATCAGAAACAGTGTGGACAAAGACTTGTGAGTGGAAACGTTTGAGACTTTCAGGAAACAGCTAGTAACTATATTGGTCACATAGAAAATTCTTATATTGATACAAGGCAGCAGTTATTGATATATTTGAAATGTTAGATTGACAAATGCTGGTGTGAGAAAAGTCAATTCATTGGATGATAGGAAGCTATTGAAGTTTTTGAGCCAGTAAATGGCATGATCAGAGAAGTTCTTCAGAAGACACATCCTGGCCATAATAGGATAAAACAGAGCAGATTAGAGTCAAAAGAATGGGAAGTCTCAGAGGAAGTCCAGTTGTGGCAATAGTGTATGTAGATGGCCTAGGCTAGGGGGAGTCACAGCAGGAATGGAAAGAAGGGGATTGAAAGGGCTAGCTAGCACACTTGGCCAGGGATTGAATGTCAATTTGTAACTACTAGAAAATGACTGTGTGAACGAAGGCTAAGTCCCTATCTCCACTGCCATCTTTCTTACTTAGTAAAAATGGATTTCAGTGTTTTGCTTCTACCTGTCTCAGAAATGCTGTCAGAACTGATTACACATATTTTCCCAAAGTAATCTAAAGTGCTTTAATGCCTTGGAACTGGACACTATGTAAATACGATTATTCATTATGTGTAAAAGAGGAATACAGGATGATGGATGTGCCAAGCCTACACAAGGGGACTGTGTAAGAATATTGAGAGGGAAAGAAGCTGGATAATCAATATGCTGCTTAATGTGGAGGGCTAAAGATATTGATAGAAGGATACTGAGTGAAAGGGAAATAAAAGAGGGTAATGTATTGGGGAGTTAAGACGGATGAAAGACGGGTATGTTACCTTAAATAACAGAGAAAATGTCAGTTTTATGGATTCTCTGCTAAATATTAAGCAATAAGGAAAAAGTTTAAAAGTCATTTCGTTTAGATCATTGGTATGGTTTATGAAAAGAGATGAAAAGAAATTAGAACAGTTTTACATATAGGTGTCTACTGCTGCTGCTAAGTCACTTCAGTCGTGTCCGACTCTGTGCGACCCCATAGATGGCAGCCCACCAGGCCCCCCCATCCCTGGGATTCTCCAGGCAAGAACACTGGAGTGGGTTGCCATTTCCTTCTCCAATGCAGGAAAGTGAAAAGTGAAAGTGAAGTTGCTCAGTCGTGTCCGACTCTTCGCGACCCCATGGACTGCAGCCTACCAGGCTCCTCCGTCCATGGGATTTTCCAGGCACGAGTACTGGAGTGGGGTGCCATTGCCTTCTCCGGATATAGGTGTACATTCTAAATTTTATACCAAAGGTAGTCAGCACTTCTATGTACAGTCACATTAGAGAATAACTCTTGTGATTAGAAACCAACCACTAGAGTTCAAAAGAATGGGCACGGATATAGGCTACCGGCATTGACATTAAGGAGGCAAATGTAAAGTACTCAGAAAAATCACTTTAGTATCAGGTTTTTAGCTGATACTTGTATCAATGACCATGAAAAGAAAGGAATTCAATTCCATGAAACTTGGACTGTGAAATGTCTATTTTTTCAAATTTTCCTAGCATGATTGTGGATCGCATTGACCTAATATTTATCACATGTTAAAAGTCTACAATCAGCTGTTGGAACTTCTCAGGTGACGCTGGTGGTAAAGAACCTGCCTGCCAATGCAGGGCACGTCAGAGACGCAGGTCTGATGCTTGGGTCAGGAAGATCCACTAAGGAAGGCATGGCAAATCACTCCAATATTCATGCCTGGAGAATCCCCTAGCCAGGCTACAGCTGATAGGGTCACAAAGAGTCAGACACGGCAAAAGAGACTTAGCACACACACACAATCAACTGTCAGGCAATAATGCATCATTTAGCATCAAATAAGCAAAGTCACTATTAGACAACTAATGTTGTGGCTGCTTACAGAGAAGAGGCTCTGCTTGGGATTAAAAAGGTGAAGTTAATTACGTCGGTCTTTTGGGACTTCTGTCTCTCTAAACGTTACAACCGCAGCCTCTTGGGATCTTTTTCAGCAAGAGTTTCTTTAAAGCTTTTCTTCTCTCAGCTGAAGGTGTCTTTTTTAAGTTAATTTTTATTAGAGTATAGTTGCTTTACAATGTAGTGTTAGTTTCTGCAAAATGAATCAGCTATGAATATACATATAGCCACTTCTTTAGATTCTTTTCCCATAAAGGCCGTTACAGAGTATTGAGAATAGTTTCCTGTGCTAATAAGTGGGTTCTTATTAGTTATCTATTTTATATATAGTAATTTGTATGTGTCAATCCCAATCTTCCAATTTATCCCTTTCCCTTCTTACTCCCTGGTAACCATAAGATTGTTTTCTATATCTGTAACACTATTTCTGTTTCATAGATAAGTTCATTTATACCCTTTTTCCTTTAAAGTGTACTCAGGAATGTTGAAGAACATTCTAGAATCACAAGAGGGAAGCTATAATGGTGAAATGGGGACTAGAGTTATTGCTCTGAGGGTGAAAAGTGTCACTTCTGTCTGTTTCTCTGACCAGTTGAGCATGATAAGTCTCATTAGAGAAAGAAGAGAGTGCTAGGCTGACAGGTTAGATATTGGGAAAAGGCTTGGCCAACTCTGGCATCCAACAGTCAGAAGCATTGTGAAGATACACCCTTCCCAGTGCTTCTCAGGACATTGTTAGTATAATTATCAGAAACTGCAGGTTTTTCACAGGGGTTTAAATGTGTGTGTGTGTGACATCACACACTGATCCCACAGTTTCCAGAAGAGTCCTATGAGATGCTAATGTTCCTTATATTTCCCTCACAGCCAAATGCAGGAGGTAAGGAACCCAGGGAGCCCTGTGATTCCCTTCTTCTGGTTCTGCTGCACCAACTCTGTTTTACATGTTTTGCTTGATGTGGTTCCAGGTATTATTACACTAGGAAATAAGATTCTATTCTTAAGATGAAGTAACTAGGAGCCGAGAAATAGAAGTGACTCATACAAGTTCCCACTGGTTTCCCATTTCGGAGCACAACCTGCAATATTAGACCGATTTGTAAAGGGACCCATGTGGACAGAATTTCATAGCCCCAGTGTAAGAGACAGAGTAAATGAAGAGTTGGTATGTCCCTCCGAAGAGGTGCCAAGCCTGGGGTTTTACTGTTGAGATCGTTCCATTCTCACCTTCGTTAGCTGGTCAGCCGACATGTAGACCAAGGAGAGCTCCCTTTTGTTTTTTGTGAATTGGCTTTTGCTGTAGTAGAACTAACTGGCTGCAAGGTAGATTTCTTACAATCAATTTGGAATGGCTCTGACTTTCTCTTACCCTTATATGTGGCAATCAACTCTACATGGATGCCTGGAAGATGCTTCAGGGATTGGAGGATGTGAATGGGACAGAATAGCTTATAAACCAGGGCATGTCACAAAATCTAAAAGAAGAAAGTAATTAAAAAGAAGAAAGTAATTATAGTACCCAGGGCTATGGGGAGAACTAATGGGATCAGACTAATAGAAGGAGATGTTGCTTGAGAGTAAGTGGCATTAGCCTGTGTGAGAAGCTCAAAAAGAATATGGAATTATGCTTTTTTGTGTCATTAAAATATTGATCCCCCCTACTTAGAAGTCAAAAGTATATCCCTGGTAGACAGATGAACTTTGTATGTTTTTTTTTTCTTTAATTGAGGTGTAATTGCTTTACATTATTGTGTTAGTTTTTGTTTTACAATGAAGTGAATCAGCTATATGCATACATACATTACCCTCCCTGCTGGATATCCCGCCCACCCCACCGCCATCCTACCCCTTTCGGTCATCACAGAGCACCGAGTTGAGGTCCCTGTGCTATACTCAGGAAGCATATGAGCTTCCCTCATATGCTTTTACTCTATCTAACTTTCTGTTTGTCTGGATAAAGATGCAGGGAAATACTATTGAAAAGAGATGTAGATTTATGTGCTTGACAGTAATAGCTCTAGACATGGATTCTCTGCCTTTCTGATGCCAGTAAAGACCCTCTTCTCCTCTGTGGAGAAATTTAGTTATTCATATAGCACAAACTGTTTTAACACTTAAGGCTCACAAACTCCAAGCAAATCTTCAGCTAGATGTTAATTTCTTTTTTTACTTGCAGCCTCAAACTCATAATAAGATGTCACTGGACTCGTTTCCCTATGAACTGCTTTCTGAATGTGCTGGGTTGGAGATGTAAAATGAAGTGTCATTACAATCTGGGGCAAAGAGAACACACGTGTAGGAGAAAAATACTCAGTGCATGAGGCTGTAATCGATGTGTAAGAGAGACTCTGACACAATTCTGGCCTCTTTTGATAGCATGTTCTACTTTTCCTTTTCCTTCGTAAGTACACAAATTATTTTCTCTGGAGACCTCAGAGTTAACAAGAAAATTGATGATTTTTTTTTTTTTAATTAAGCAAGGAATATACTTGAGAACAGGACTTCCCAGATGGCACTAGGAATAAAGAACCCACCTGCAATGCATGGGATGTAAGAGATGCGGGTTCAGTCCCTGGGCTGGGAAGATCCTTTGTAGAAGGAAATGGCCACCCACTCCAGTATCTTTGCCTGGAAAATCCCATGGACAGAGTTACAGGCAGGCTACAGCCTATGGGGGTTGCAAAGAGTCAGACACGATTAAGCAACTTAGCAGGTTCATACTTGAGAGTGGACTTCCTTGGTGGTTCAGACGGTAAAAAATGTGCCTGCAATGCAGGAGACCTGGGTTCGATCCTGGGTTGGGAAGATCCCCTGGAGAAGGGAATGGTATTCCTTTTCACTTCAGTATACCTGCTTGGGAAATCCCATGGACAGAGGAGCCTGGCAGGGTACAGTCTATGGGGTTGCAAAAGAGTCAAACACAACTGAATGACTAACTTCTACTTTTCATGCTTGAGAATACATAATTTGTAATAAATATCAATACTAAAAAACCCATGATGCAAAGTTCACTGAAACCTGTTCATTTTTTAACTTGAAGTGAATAGCCATATTTCTTATTATAACATATAATTTAATGCATTAAATAGGGTGTTATACAGATATTTTTTAATATGGTAATAAAAATCAAATGGAACCAACCAAATTTATATTATGGTGAACCTTGAGGCTAATATTTTACCATATCATTTATTTAACCTCTCATGTTACTAGTCATTAATAAGAGAATGGTGAGATAATTAGGTGCTTCTAGTAGAGGGTTTACAGCTTAAGCATCTGTGTCACTGACACTAATGACTGATATCTGTGAGATTTTCAGTAATGCAAATCTGACAACAAAATTCACAACCAATAGACTTCTAGAGGATTCCCAATTTGGCTTAACCACCAGAGATTATTACATTACAGTACCAACTGCTTTGTGAAAATAGCAGCAATACTCTATCAAAAATGCTTCTAACAAAATAGATGTCACAATAATGTTTTATACCTAGCTAATCACTACCTTATCCAGGGAGAAATATTACAGAATGAGGTTATTTGTACTCCATGCCTCAGATAAGATCAGATCACATCCGTCGCTCAGTCGTGTCCTACTCTTTGTGACCCCGTAAATCGCAGCATGCCAGGCCTCCCTGTCCATCACAAACTCCTGGAGTTCACCCAGACTCACGTCCATCGAGTCAGTGATGCCATCCAGCCATCTCATCCTCTGTCATCCCCTTCTCCTCCTGCCCCCAATCCCTCCCAGCATCAGAGTCTTTTCCAATGAGTCAACTCTTCACACGAGGTGGCCAAAGTACTGGAGTGTCAGCTTTAGCATCATTCCTTCCAAAGAAATCCCAGGGCTGATCTCCTTCAGAATGGACTGGTTGGATCTCCTTGAAGTCCAAGGGACTCTCAAGAGTCTTCTCCAACACCACAGTTCAAAAGCATCAATTCTTCGGCACTCAGCCTTCTTCACAGTCCAACTCTCACATCCATACATGACCACAGGAAAAACCATAGCCTTGACTAGACGAATCTTTGTTGGCAAAGTAATGTCTCTGCTTTTGAATATGCTATCTAGGTTGGTCATAACTTTCCTTCCAAGGAGTAAGCGTCTTTTAATTTCATGGCTGCAGTCACCATCTGTAGTGATTTTGCAGCCCAGAAAAATTAAGTCTGACACTGTTTCCACTGTTTCCCCATCTATTTCCCATGAAGTGGTGGGACCGGATGCCATGATCTTCGCTTTCTGAATGTTGAGCTTTAAGCCAACTTTTTCACTCTCCACTTTCACTTTCATCAAGAGGCTTTTGAGTTCCTCTTCACTTTCTGCCATAACGGTGGTGTCATCTGCATACCTGAGGTTATTGAGATTTCTCCCAGCAATCTTGATTCCAGCTTGTGTTTCTTCCAGTCCAGCGTTTCTCATGATGTACTCTGCATATAAGTTAAATAAGCAGGGTGACAATATACAGCCTTGAGGTACTCCTTTTCCTATTTGGAACCAGTCTGTTGTTCCATGTCCAGTTCTAACTGTTGCTTACTGACCTGCATACAGATTTCTCAAGAGGCAGATCAGGTGGTCTGGTATTCCCATCTCTTTCAGAATTTTCCACAGTTTATTGTGATCCATACAGTCAAAGGCTTTGGCATAGCCAATAAAGCAGAAATAGATGCTTTTCTGGAACTCTCTTGCTTTTTCCATGATCCAGCGGATGTTGGCAATTTGATCTCTGGTTCCTCTGCCTTTTCTAAAACCAGATTGAACATCAGGAAGTTCACGGTTCACATATTGCTGAAGCCTGGCTTGGAGAATTTTGAGCATTACTTTACTAGCATGTGAGATGAGTGCAATTGTGCGGCAGTTTGAGCCTTCTTTGGCATTGCCTTTCTTTGGGATTGGAATGAAAACTGACCTTTTCCAGTCCTGTGGCCACTGCTGGCATATTGAGTGCAGCACTTTCACAGCATCATCTTTCAGGATTTGGAATAGCTCAACTGGAATTCCATCACCTCCACTAGCTTTGTTCATAGTGATGCTTTCTAAGGCCCACTTGACTTCACATTCCAGGATGTCTGGCTCTAGGTCAGTGATCACACCATTGTGATTATCTGGGTCGTGAAGATTTTTTCTGTACAGTTCTGTGTATTCTTGCCATCTCTTCTTAATATCTGCTGCTTCTGTTAGGTCCATACCATTTCTGTCCTTTATCGAGCCCATCTTTGCATGAAATGTTCCTTTGGTATCTCTGATTTTCTTGAAGGGATCCCTAGTCTTGCCCATTCTGTTGTTTTCCTCTATTTCTTTGCATTGATGGCTGAAGAAGGCTTTCTTATCTCTTCTTGCTATTCTTTGGAACTCTGCATTCAGATGTTTATATCTTTCCTTTTCTCCTTTGCTTTTCACTTCTCTTCTTTTCACAGCTATTTGTAAGGCCTCCCCAGACAGCCATTTTGCTTTTTTGCATTTCTTTTCCATGGGGATGGTCTTGATCCCTGTCTCCTGTACAATGTCATGAACCTCATTCCATAGTTCATCAGGCACTCTATCTATCAGATCTAGGCCCTTAAATCTATTTCTCACTTCCACTGTATAATCATAAGGGATTTGATTATGATACCATAATCAGATTTGATTATGATACCATACCTGAATGGTCTAGTGATTTTCCCTACTTTCTTCAATTTAAGTCTGAATTTGGCAATAAGGAGTTCATGGTCTGAGCCACAGTCAGCTCCTGGTCTTGTTTTTGCTGACTGTATAGAGCTTCTCCATCTTTGACTGCAAAGAATATAATCAATCTGATTTCGGTGTTGACCGTCTGGTGATGTCCATGTATAGAGTCTTCTCTTGTGTTGTTGGAAGAGGGTGTTTGTTATGACCAGTGCATTTTCTTAGCAAAACTCTATTAGTCTTTGTCCCGCTTCATTCTGTATTCCAAGGCCAAATTTGCCTGTTAATCCAGGTGTTACTTGACTTCCTACTTTTGCATTCCAGTCCCCTATAATGAAAAGGACATCTTTTTTGAGTGTTAGTTCTAAAAGGTCTTGTAGGTCTTCATAGAACCGTTCAACTTCAGCTTCTTCAGTGTTACTGGTTGGGGCATAGACTTGGATTACTGTGATATTGAATGGTTTGCCTTGGAAACGAACAGAGATCATTCTGTCGTTTTTGAGATTGCATCCAAGTACTGCATTTTGGACTCTTTTGTTGACCATGATGGCCACTCCATTTCTTCTGAGGGATTCCTGCCTGCAGTAGTAAATATAATGGTCATCTGAGTTAAATTCACCCATTCCAGACCATTTCAGTTCGCTGATTCCTAGAATGTTGACATTCACTCTTGCCATATCTTGTTTGATCACTTCCAATTTGCCTTGATTCATGGACCTGACATTCCAGGTTCCTATGCAATATTGCTCTTTACAGCATCAGACCTTGCTTTTATCACCATGGAGCCAAAGCAAAAAAAAAAAAAAAAAAAAAAGAATACTCCATGCCTACTCCTATACTATTCCCAAAGCACACATGTAAGAATTTTTATAGTTATAGCATTCTGTCAGAGTAATATTATTTTTAGGGGGATAGTGTAATGTGGAAGAAAGTACCTTGAAATCAACATTAAAAGCCAAAAAAAAAAAAGCTTAGGTGTGTCTCCTGCCTTCAAGACTTAATATCATGCAGTGAGGGACAAATTTCTCACTATCCCTGAGTCTCAGTCTGCTCATCAAAAACCGGATTGGAGTTCCTTGTTCCACTCAGTTTCAGGGTCATTATGATGATTAAATATGGTGATGAAATTGAAAGAATTTTATAAACTGTGAAGCAAAATTATTGTTTTAATTTTTAAAATTTATGCCCTTAGTGGGCTTACAAACACAATTTCACTAATTGCCGTACTAATTATAAGTGCATCTTTTGACACTGGCTATATAGTTTTGACTTCATATTTATAGTACTTTTTCCTGTTGCTTTTTTTTTTTTTATTTTATTTTTAAACTTTACATAACTGTATTAGTTTTGCCAAATATCAAAATGAATCCGCCACAGGTATACATGTGTTCCCCATCCTAAACCCTCCTCCCTCCTCCCTCCCCATTCCATCCCTCTGGGTCGTCCCAGTGCACCAGCCCCAAGCATCCAATATCGTGCATCGAACCTGGACTGGCAACTCATTTCATACATGATATTTTACATGTTTCAATGCCATTCTCCCAAATCTTCCCACCCTCTCCCTGTCTCACAGAGTCCATAAGACTGTTCTATACATCAGTGTCTCTTTTGCTGTCTCGTACACAGGGTTATTGTTACCATCTTTCTAAATTCCATATATATGCGTTAGTATACTGTATTGGTGCTTTTACTGGACTTTTATTAGTTTGAAATCATTCTAAGTAAACCAGTGATGCAGATGCTTAAACTGTACACCCTCACACTCTATGAGAAAGACTCTATGATTATCCCTTCTTTAAAGATGCAGAATTTAAAGCTTAACAAGGTTAAATAATTTGCCCAAGGAAATCTGAGCAAAGACCTATCCCTAGAAATCAGGCTCTTAACCATGATAACTTACAGCCTGTTTTCCCAGAAATACATTTAGATAATTTACACTGATGTAATTGGTGTCTTGGGTGGTTCCTTATGTCTGCTCTTTCCCCTCTTCATGCTACATTCTCTTTCAAATGTATTTTCTTACTAAGAGCAGAATAGTTTTTCTTGCTCTCTTTTATAGATTCAGGTTTTGGAGGTTCTGAAAGCAAGTCATATGGATGGGAACAAAGATAGACTGGAAGATCTTTTTTAATCTTTCCCATCTGAGAATATTTTTTTCCTTTTATTGAATTATATGTAATACAGAATTATCATTCATATGTCATTTAAACAGTCTACTTGGGCTTTTTCCTACTAATTCAGCGTTATAATTTTCTTAAAAGTTAAGTAAACCATAAATCTTTCATTGGAGCAGGTTTTACTTTCAATACAAAGGGGAATTCAAAGTTCTCACCTTAGAAGTTCTCTGAGACTAGTATATATAATGGGATTTTTATGGTTATTCCTTGAAGATAAATGGCCATTTCTGTTTCTATTTTTCTGTAATGAACCATTTAATAAAACATTAAATTCCTCTATGTCATTTGCTAATAAGCTCAAGTGCTATATTTTAGACTTAAGAAAACCATTCTCCTTTCAGGCATTTTAATAAATTGAGAAACCTTGTCATTTATTATGGTAAACATGAACTTCATCAAATTAATAATAAGGGACTTCTAATTTATCTTTGGTTGCTTTCATTTTCTTGGGGATGCAGTTTTTATAATATGACTTTTAAGCCATGTATATATATTTTTTTCATTTTTCTACATTAAGATTAATTATTTGCTGATTGACAGTTTGAGTTGAGTCCTATTTTCCTCCCGCCTAATTACATCTAATCGTTTTGTTATCCTTCTGTAATTTCATGACAATTCTACTGAAAGTATTGTGACTGTAGATTGATGTTACACAGCCTCTTATATTCTTGTGATTTAGGGCCTATTAATGGCAGACTGGGGAAAAAATAACAAGAACTTAATTGGTTTTAAATTGGCCTTAAATTGTAATTAGAGGAGAAGAGAAGTAAGTCATAACTTAGGTGTTTTTTATCACAACAAAATTTAGAGGCATTGATGTGTCAGGGCACTGTTTTTGTGGGGGGAAGGGACACTTCCTAGTAATTAAACATGTGTTAATGCTGCAGTGCTTAGCAGAAAAAGAAGCCAGCACGTGTGAGATGCTGATGAACCTTAATTTGCAGGGACTCTGAACATCTCATACTAAGAGTCCAGCTCTAGGTCTGGCGATAGCCAGGCAGAAAGGTGAACATATAATTATATATATATATATATATATATACACACACAAAATCTTTCACCAAGACACAGGACATAAAATTGAGTTGCTTGGCAACTGGATTTGAGGAATGCCCCTCCATGTAGTTTTCTAATCCTTAAATATTTTTGTTATATAATTATATATATATATATATATATATATATATATATGCCTCCTTATATATTATTATTACCACTGATAGCCAGCTCTGGCTCAAAGTAACCTTGATCCTGCAATGGTCTTGGTTTGGATGTCCATGGGAGGGCAGTCTGGTTGCCACATCTGTCATCTGTTGATTCTCCAGAGTTGTTTCTGGTCATCTAACTTGCTAAGTGAGGATCCATTTTTTGTTCCCTTCAACTGTCCATCTAAATCTGTTGCAAGCCTCAATAAAAAAAAAAAAATGACCTTCTAATATAGAGATGAGTCATCTTCAGTCAAGGGAATTATTGTTATTACATTTGCTGGATATAGTTATAAAATTAGATCCTCTGGGGGTGGTGGTGGTAAATTATTTCCTTTAATTTGCTAAAACCTCTTACCTCTTTTACAATAGAAAGGAGATAGACTTAGATGATGAAAAGAAGTCCTTGTGGAATCAAAAATAGAAGAAAGAGTAAAATATTTGGATTAGTATTGGTTGCGAGTATTGGATTAGCATTAGAAGGAGAGGAACAGACTAATCAAGTAAGAGGCAGAGGTGAGAACAGGATCCAAGCCTTTAGCTTATTTATATTCTCAAGCTTATCTTGGAAATGACACTTTATAGCTAAGAAAAGATTGCTTCCGAGAGTGAGATCAGGGTAAAATGGCTAAGTGGACAGTTAGGAAGAGAAGAGCTCATCATTATAAAGTTGACCTGAAGTCATCAGTTTCTTCCCTTTGAGGGGGTTCTCCAGGGAGCAGAATACTGGCAGGGGTGGCAGCAGCTTTTCTCTCACGTGAACCTCCCGATGTTTAATGAGCACAAAACTCTTGCTGAAATGTCTGCCACACTGGATGCACCTGTAGGGCTTCTCCCCAGTGTGTACTCGCCGGTCCTCGCGAAATCTCGTACAGTTATTGAAACTTTTCTCACAGTCCACACACTTGTAGGGATTCTTGCTAGTGTGGACTCTAGTGGGCGCTTAAGTGCGAACTGTTGGTGACGCTCCTCCTGCACTCACCGCACTGGTAGGGCTTCTCTCCAGTGTGGGTTCTCTGGTGTATAATGAGACTGGAGCTCTGGCTGCAGCATTTCCCACACTCTCCACATGTGTAGTTTTTCTCTCCTGTATGAATTCTCTGGTGGGCACCAAAGTTGGAGGAGTCGTTAAAGCTTTTCCCACAGTTGAGATATTTAAAAGGTTTTTCTCCCGTGTGGATCCTTTGGTGTTGGACTAGACTCCTGCTTCTGCCGAAGCACTTCCCACAGACACTGCACTTAGAAGGGTTTTCCTTCTGGTGGGTCATGCAGCACATGAGACGCTCACTCCTTCTAAAGCTTTCTCCGTATCTGAGGAGCCGGAAGGGCCTCTTCCCCACAAGAGGCCTCTGATGCACTATGGCTTTCCCCAAATCTCGAGGCTGATGCACCAGTTTTCCCTGTCCAATTCCATGAAGGTTTTCCCACTGTCTTCCTGAGATGTAATCCCTTTTACGATATTTACCTGAATCAACATTCTGAAAAACGACCCTTTTAGACTTTTCTATGAATGCCCTATGCTGCTCCATGTCCTTACAGATTACCTGTGTTGTATCCTCTTTGATACTACTTTCAATTTCAAAATCACTCTGGTTTTGCAGTAAACCTGGAGGTCCCTGGAATTCTGGTTCTTGAATGATTTCCTCCTCACTCATTCTCTCCCTGCCAGAATCTTCAACAAGTGCCTCCTGGGAGTCCTCCTAAGGTTCCCAGCCTGTAGGTTCCTGAGGTTCAATTTCCATGTCGTCTCTTTCTTGAACTGAAGATTATTGGGCTTCTTCTGGGGAGCTGGTGGGAGAAGCAGATACCCGAGAGTTAATCAGGGCATCCATCTCCTTGTAGGATCTGCAGGAGTCTAGCACATGACCATTTTTCACTTTGCGGTGACTCTTCTGAAGGCTTTTGAACTTGGTCTGGCACTGTTCCAGAGTTTGGAGGAAGCCACACTCTCGCAGCTGCTCAGCCACGGTCCCATACCACTTGCTCTTCCGATGACAGGCTTGCAGCACTTCATAAGACCAAGTCTCATGGAGGATGTCAAGGAAAGTCTTGGTTTCCTCGTAACCCCCGTGCACACCACTCAGGTTTTGAAATATGACAGGGCCACCATGAAGCTCAGGCTTCCAGATAAACTCAATGCCCATTTCATCACCATCAGACTCCTCTGCAGCTTCTTCTTCCTCCAACAAATTGATCTGTTCTTTAGCACTGATGCCAGTTCTCTTCAGTCTGGGGAGAGACAGATCTCCCTTGGCTTATCTGTGGATGAAACATGTGCTGCAGGATTCAACAAAGCACCCATATCCTCAAAGAAGGCACAGGGTTCTAGCACATGGCCATTTCTCACTTTTCGGTAACTCTTCCGCAGATTTTTGAACTTGGTCCGACACTGTTCTGGTGTTCGAAGGAAGCCACATTCTCTCAACCGTTACTAATCCAATACCATGACACTGACTGTGATTTTGAGGGAAGAGAGTTGTAGCTAAGATTTCTTTGCATCTGTAGTGAAGTGACTGTAGAATTCAGTAACAATACAGATGGCAAATGGTAACAAAGCAGATAAGAATATATTTACCAGTATTTTTTATGCCGCCTTTGTCAGGTGAATGAACTCAGAATCTTTTATATCATTATTCATGTAAAAGCAGGATGTGCATAGGGAATTAGGCAGAGAAGCAGTTTTTATTTTCACAGTTGAGTTTTTAGAATTATGAAAACTTCACTTCTTTAACTCCATTTGCTTGTACATCGTTTTGACACATTCTGTAATGAAATTTTATGGCAAGGTAAAGCATTTATACTGGAAAGTACCTATTTCAGTTAAATTAGATAAAAGCACATGAATTGGACATCATTCCCATTCCACTGCAGATGAATCTCACTTTTACAGAATTTGGAAAAGAGCATTAAGAGTGCTATGTTATAGCACTAATAAAGAGATTTATGTATTTCATCTTGCTTCTTTCATGCCATTTCCCAGAGCCCATGAAATTGCATGAAACACAATAGGTAAATACTCATAAATATTTGTTGAAGAATTCCTAAATAAGTAGATGAATACTAATCAAAAAAGACCTGACTATATGGCTTGCACATATAGTCTTGCACATATATATTTTAAACATTAATAAAATATTATTCTCCCATCACTAATTTTAACTGACCTACTTCTGCCAGAAGGTGTGAGGATAGTTTGGAAATAAATATGTGTATTGCATGATTACTGTGGAAAAAATTTATTCCTTACAGTAATCTATGCCATTTTTTGAAGAATTTTAAGCAGCAAATTTCTATGCAGGAATATCTAAAGCACTGAATTTGTCGATACTTCCTTGTCTATAGATAATTTCTGGTACCAAAGGTTCAGCATATCCTCGGGCAAGATATTGAGAACTTTTAAAGCAAATGCCAGGTCTTTCACATTCAACCCTGCAGGCTTGAGGATGAAATGTGAGTAATCTGATCTACAAATATATTCACATATGTGTATAACAGCTGTATGTAGAGAGAATATGAGCAGTTTCCCGTTGCTGTTTAATACTTTTCTGAGCTTCCACAATGTGCCTGGTGCTAACTGGGGCACCTCAATTATTCTCCATCTGTGCTCACTACCAAAGCTGCCAGCCATCATACTGCTCGGGCCCTGACGCCTATGGCAGAGAGCCTGGCAGGGTAAACGGTGCGATCTAGTATTTCTTCCTGGGTAGCCTTGCTAGTTAATCTAGTAAAGGGATCTCTTTGTGCCCAGTATTGACTTAGACCATGAAATAAAGCCATAGGTTAGCATGGACTCAAAGGCAACTTGCATAGAAGAGATACTATGTTGGAATTCCACATAAGAGTATTTTCAGTGCCAATGGAACAGGATGGCTTAAGAGCAAAATTGCTATAAATGAAGGTGTTCTAGGGGAGTGAGGGGGAAGTTTAGTAATCAAACTTGTGAATAGATTATAAAATGCATCAGCCTCTACTCCCAGTTTTGTTGTTGTTGTTTAGTCACTATGTCATGTCAGACTCTGTGACCCCATGTACTGTAGCCTGCCAGGCTCCTCTGTCCATGGGATTTACCAGACAAGCATACTGGAGTGGGTTGCCATTTCCTTCTCCAGGAGATCGTTCCTACCTAGGGATCAAGCCTGCATCTCCTGCTTGGAAGGTAGATTCTTTACCACTGAAGCTCCTGGGAAGCCATTCCCAATGTTCAGTTCAATGCAGTTCGGTTGTTCAGTCGTGTCTGACTCACTTCCTATTAAATAGTGTGCTATATCAAATCAAATAGACTTTTCTGCAAAAACCCTGGGAAAACCATATTTTTTCTTTAACCTAATAGCCATGCTGCAATCTTGAGACTACAGTTGGTGAAAATTAAAACCTATGACTTCTGGCAATATTTGAATCAAGTCATATGCCTTGTGACTTATGATGACCCCAAGTTGTTTCATGAGAATCCATAAAGTGGCAAGCTCTGTGCAGTAAGCTCTACATGGATTATTATTCCTAATTCTTTCAATAACTATGCAAATTAGTTGTTATTACTAACTGACAGGAAGAAACTAAGGCACAGAGGAATTAAGTAATTGTGCTGAGTTTGCATGGCTATAAGCATCTAAGCTGGAGATTTGAACCTGGCTGTATATGACAGTATAACTCATATTCTTGTACACACTGTGTCTAAGGACTCAAAGCTCTCATGGATTTATAACTGATTTCTGTGACTTCTGAATTCTCATCTCTGTCCTCTTTAAAACTGCTGATGAGTGTGTGAGTTGGAGAAAAAATTACTTAGCTCTCCTAAGGACATAGAAAGTAGTAATCATGGTACCACCAATGTTGGACTAGAGGCCTTCAATTCAGAGTCATTTTTATTTTTCATTTCTCTTTCCACATGGTACTCAGTATATACTCTGTAATAAAAACTTGAGTTGGGGGACTATGGTAGGGGGAGCAGTGAATTGGAATGTTTTCCCTTTTCCAGCTAAACCTGAACAAGCCATTTTATCTCATATGTTAGCAGATCACATAACTTCGACTATGTATAAATTGGACTTTTTGAGCTGATGTGAAAATAGAGAAAAAGGAAAAAAAAGAGGAAGGGCAGGAAAAGAGAAAATGGGAAACAAACCCTGGAAATGATTCAAAAGTACAAAAAGAAGAATCAGAACATGTGTTCTCCTCTACTTTTCTTGAGCAGTAAGATTTAAAGCAAGTAGAAATAAACATTTCCTTGAGGCTTTTTCCCTTTACTCTCGGTCCCCAAGCAAATGTTCATTTTTCTTGAAGGAGATTGCTGATCAGAATCAAATTCTCCCTTCCTCTTTCTTGCCACATCCCATCCTGCCCTACAATTCAACTTGCTTACTCCTACACCTTCAAGATTCCTCCACTTTCAGTCAATCAATCATGAGGAGAGCCATGCTGTAATTTTGCGCTTTTCACAATCTTAACTTACTTTACAATGGGATTTTGAGGTGCTTTTTGCTGGCTTGAGCTGATAAGAAAAAAAATATATATATAAGAGTGTTGGCTTCTTGAGCTTACATCAATGTTGTGAATTATATAATGAAACCTGTCTGGGTTGGAATTCTAAAACTATTATCCTCCTAGCACTGAGATAGAACACCAAAAGAACTGCTTAGGATCTCTTAGCCATTTATAGCTTGATAAGTCAGTTTCCTTTCCTCTTAAAAAAAGGTTTGTTGAGAGTTAGTTATTCAACTTACCACATTGTCAATATTTTGCATTACCAGCCCTTGGGGAACACACTAAATCCTAAGGTATGATTTCTCCATAAGGTTATTCTGCCTCTTAAATGAGGTCTCAATATCTATTCTAGTGGTGTTTGAAAAGTTTTCACTTGGGATCTTCTGTGACCTTGGTGTTGTGTGCCATTTGTGCATCATTAAAAGGTTGTAATGAAGTTCTGCCGCACACAGATTGTAAAAGGTCAAGCAGAAAGTTAGGAGCCAATGAGGTTGGGAAGAAAAATTGTGCTTGCTGCAGAAGTTGAGGGATTCATTATATTGATGCTATGGGGTTTTCAGCAGAGTAATAACTGGGTTAGCAATAGAATGTAAATCTTCTCAGCCACTTAGTCTGAATCTGCTTCTTCTTGATTTGTGGGGATATATTTTTAACAGAGTACAAGGAAAGTCATTACACTCAGAGGAAAGCCAGTAGAATTGGTAAATGCACTATAGATGTTTCAGCCATAAAGAAGAGTAGAACCGGAGGAATAACAGCATATCAGCCTTCCTAGTTGCCACTCAAAGAATTATTGTCAACCCCTATGAAATAATTGTCTCAGAAGAACTTTGCATAAGTGATTACTTTTATTCTTAAAAGGATATACATTGTTGTTTTTAGCTTCAGTAGTCCAGAAGTACAAATAAAGCTAATTAAACTGTTTAAAATAATCAACAAAATTAATTAAATGGATTTGAGATAAAACATATACAAATAGTACCAACTTCAAGCCAATTTATTAAGGACCAGTAAGACAAGCTAATGAGGTCCTGACTACTGTAAAAGGAAAAGAAACTTTAAAGTTACTGGTTCTCTACTAAATATTCTCTGGATGCATTTTCTTAAAATGAAATTCTAGAAATTATGTGCAAAAGTGCAGCAGTTGATTGCATGTCTCACAAGCTTACATATGGAGTGAAATAATTTCTTCTTTAAACAAGCCCCAAACCATCTGTTGACTTAAGTCAATTCTCCGAATTTTACTTGGAAATAATTGGAAGTCTAGATATTCTATAAGACTGGCTCAATGTGTTTATTTAATTTATTCATGAGGTTTTATGTATGTGTGTATGAGGGGAGAGGGATCAGTTCGGTTCAGTTCAGTCGCTCAGTCATGTCTGACTCTTTGCGACCCCATGAATCCCAGCACGCCAGGCCTCCCTGTCCATCACAAACTCCCGGAGATCACTCAGACTCATGTCCATCGAGTCAGTGATGCCATCCAGCCATCTCGTCCTCTGTCGTCCCCTTCTCCTCCTGCCCCCAATCCCTCCCAGCATCAGAGTCTTTTCCAATGAGTCAGCTCTTCGCATGAGGTGGCCAAAGTATTGGAGTTTCAGCTTCAGCATCATTCCCTCCAAAGAAATCCCAGGGCTGATCTCCTTCAAAATGGACTGCTAGGATCTCCTTGCAGTCCAAGGGACTCTCAAGAGTCTTCTCCAACATCAAAGTTCAAAAGCATCAGTTCTTCGGTGCTCAGCCTTCTTCACAGTCCAACTCTCACATCCATACATGACCACAGGAAAAACCATAGCCTTGACTAGACGGACCTTTGTTGGCAATGTAATGTCTCTGCTTTTCAGTATGCTATCTAGGTTGGTCATAACTTTCCTTCCAAGGAGTAAGCGTCTTTTCACTTCATGGCTGCATTCACCATATGCAGTGATTTTGGAGCCCAAAAAATAAAGTCTAACACTGTTTCCCCATCTATTTCCCATGAAGTGATGGGACCGGATGCCATGATCTTCATTTTCTGAATGTTGAGCTTTAAGCCAACTTTTTCACTCTCCACTTTCACTTTCATCAAGAGGCTTTTGAGTTCCTCTTCACTTTCTGCCATAAGCGTGGTGTCATCTGCATATCTGAGGTTATTGAGATTTCTCCCAGCAATCTTGATTCCAGCTTGTGTTTCTTCCAGTCCAGCGTTTCTCATGATGTATTCTGCATATAAGTTAAATAAGCAGGGCGACAATATACAACCTTGACGTACTCCTTTTCCTATTTGGAACCAGTCTGTTGTTCCATGTCCAATTCTAACTGTTGCTTCCTGACCTGCATAGAGATTTCTCAAGAGGCAGATCAGGTGGTCTGGTATTCCTATCTCTTTCAGAATTTTCCACAGTTTATTGTGATCCATACAGTCAAAGGCTTTGGCATAGTCAATAAAGCAGAACTAGATGTTTTTCTGGAACTCTCTTGCTTTTTCCATGATCCAGTGGATGTTGGCAATTTGATCTCTGGTTTCTCTGCCTTTTCTAAAACCAGCTTGAACATCAGGAAGTTCACGGTTCACATATTGCTGAAGCCTGGCTTGGAGAATTTGAGCATTACTTTACTAGCGTGTGAGATGAATGCAATTGTGCGGTAGTTTGAGCATTCTTTGGCATTGCCTTTCTTTGGGATTGGAATGAAAACTGACATTTTCCAGTCCCGTGGCCACTGCTGAGTTTTCCAAATTTGCTGGCATATTGAGTGCAGCACTTTCACAGCATCGTCTTTCAGGATTTGGAATAGCTCAACTGGAATTCCATCACCTCCACTAGCTTTGTTCTTAGTGATGCTTTCTAAGGCCCACTTGACTTCACATTCCAGGATGTCTGGCTCTAGGTCAGTGATCACACCATCGTGATTATCTTGGTCTTGAAGCTCTTTTTTGTATAGTTCTTCTGTGTATTCTTGCCACCTCTTCTTAATATCTTCTGCTTCTGTTAGGTCCATACCATTTCTGTCCTTTATCGAGCCCATCTTTGCATGAAATGTTCCCTTGGTATCTCTAATTTTCTTGAAGAGATCTCTAGTCTTTCCCATTCTGTTGTTTTCCTCTCTTTGCATTGATCACTGAGGAAGGCTTTCTTATCTCTTGTTGCTATTCTTTGGCACTCTGCGCTCAGATGCTTATATCTTTCCTTTTCTCCTTTGCTTTTCACTTCTCTTCTTTTCACAGCTATTTGTAAGGCCTCCCCAGACAGCCATTTTACTTTTCTGCATTTCTTTTCCATGGGGATGGTCTTGATCCCTGTCTCCTGTACAATGTCACGAACCTCATTCCATAGTTCATCAGGCACTCTATCTATCAGATCTAGGCCCTTAAATCTATTTCTCACTTCCACTGTATAATCATAAGGGATTTGATTTAGGTTATACCTGAATGGTCTAGTGATTTTCCCTACTTTCTTCAATTTAAGTCTGAATTTGGTAATAAGGAGTTCATGATCTGAGCCACAGTCAGCTCCCAGTCTTGTTTTTGTTGACTGTATAGAGCTTCTCCATCTTTGGCTGCAAGGAACATAATCAATCTGATTTTGGTGTTGACCATCTGGTGATGTCCATGTGTAGAGCCTTCTCTTGTGTTGTTGGAAGAGGGTGTTTGCTATGACCAGTGCATTTTCTTGGCAAAACTCTATTAGTCTTTGCCCTGCTTCATTCTGTATTCCAAGGCCAAATTTGCCTGTTACTCCAGGTGTTTCTTGACTTCCTACTTTTGCATTCCACTCCCCTGTAATGAAAAGGACATCTTTTTTGGGTGTTAGTTCTAAAAGGTCTTGTAGGTCTTCATAGAACCATTCAACTTCAGCTTCTTCAGCGTTACTGGTTGGGGCGTAGACTTGGATTACTGTGATATTGAATGGTTTGCCTTGGAAACGAACAGAGATCATTCTGTCGTTTTTGAGATCGCATCCAAGTACTGCATTTCGGACTCTTTTGTCCGAAATGATGGCTACTCCATTTCTTCTAAGGGATTCCTGTCCTCAATAGTAGATATAATGGTCATCTGAGTTAAATTCACCCATTCCAGTCCATTTCAGTTCACTGATTCCTAGAATGTCGACATTCACTCTTGCGGTCTCTTGTTTGACCACTTCCAATTTGCCTTGATTCATGGACCTGACATTCCAGGTTCCTATGCAATATTGCTCTTTACAGCATCGGACCTTGCTTCTATCACGTCACATCCACAACTGGGTATTGTTTTTACTTTGGCTCCATCCCTTCATTTTTTCTGGAGTTATTTCTCCACTGATCTCCAGTAGCATATTGGGCATCTACTGACCTGGGGAGTTCCTTTTTCAGTATCCTATCATTTTGCCTTTTCATACTGTTCATGGGGTTCTCAAGGCAAGAATACTGAAGTGGTTTGCCATTCCCTTCTCCAGTGGACCACATTCTGTCAGATCTCTTCACCATGACCCTCCCGTCTTGGGTTGCCCCACGGGCATGGCTTAGTTTCATTGAGTTAGACAAAGCAGTGGTCCTAGTGTGATTAGATTGACTAGTTTTCTGTGAGTATGGTTTCAGTGTGTCTGCCCTCTGATGCCGTCTTGCAACACCTACCATCTTACTTGGGTTTCTCTTACCTTGGACATTGGATATCTCTTCACGGCTGCTCCAGCAAAGTGCAGCCACTGCTCCTTACCTTGGATGAGGGGTATCTCCTCACCGCCGCGCTTCCTGACCTTCAACGTGGGATAGCTCCTCTAGGCCCTCCTGCACCCGTGCAGCCACCGCTCCTTGGACGTGGGGTTGATCCTCCCAGCCGCCGCCCCTGGCCTCGGACTTGGGTAGCTCTTCTCTAAGAAACCTTTTTTTTCAGAAGGATAAAGAGTCGGTAAGATATGTCATAATATTAAGACTATTATTAGGCATTTTAACTTGACTCAAATCCATTGATTTAAGTTGAATGATTTAAAAGTTTTAGAAAAATAAAAATGACTTTTTGGAAAGCTTTGAAATTTGGGAATGAAGGACAATGGGAGTTACAGAAATTTTTTTCAAAAACTTGTTTTGTTGTAATTATCAAGGGATAAAGTATTAGACTAAAACTTATGGTAGAAAAGCACCTGTAATTTGATTTGCAATAGGTGGCATTCTGTTTTTATAAAAATTGATTTATTTTCTTTATCAAAACTTTATAAATGGCTTCCTCAGGCCAGGTAGAGTTTGAGTATCTCTCCAGTTCAGTTCAGTTCAGTTCAGTCACTCAGTTGTGTCCGACTCTTTGCGACCCCATGAATCGCAGCACGCCAGGCCTCCCTGTCCATCACCAGCTCCCAGAGTTCACTCAAACTCATGTCCATCGAATTGGTGATGCCATCCAGCCATCTCATCCTCTGTCGTCCCCTTCTCCTCCTGCCCCCAACCCCTCCCAGCATCAGAGTCTTTTCCAATGGGTCAACTCTTCGCATGAAGTGGCCAGAGTACTGGAGTTTCAGCTTCAGCAGCAGTCCTTCCAAAGAACACCCAGGACTGATCTCCTTCAGAATGGACTGGTTGGATCTCCTTGCAGTCCAAGGGACTCTCAAGAGTCTTCTCCAACACCACAGTTCAAAACCATCAATTCTTTGGGGCTCAGCTTTCTTCACAGTCCAACTCTCACATCCATACATGACCACTGGGAAAACCATAGCCTTATCTCTTGCCATCATTCAAATATAGTAATGCCAATATTTAAAAAAAAATTTATCCAAAAATTCTAACTGATTAAATATCAACTAAGAATTCAATGATTTGAAAGTGTTCCTTGAGAGGAAAGCAATAATTGGATGAATGGGAATGTTATATCACAGTCCTTTAGAAGTAGAAATTCTATGCTTCATTCATTAATATAGTCTCATTGTTCAGGGGAGATAGATATCTTTTCTATCTAGATTTTTTTCTCCAAAATATAAATACTATTGAAATCATTGTCTTTGTGATAAGGAAACATAGTCATTTATTGATATGTTATTTATTACTTTAAAACTGCTTTTTCTATTAAAATTTGTGTAAGCAAAATACTTTGGTTACTAATTTAACACTGATTTAGTATTATAATTATGTATAATAAATATTGTATTTATTATGTTTGCATCTAAGTATTACATTATTTTAAATACTAATAATAACATCCAGAGTTTTTTCTTGGCAGTGGTACCTATCTCATTTGTTTATTCATTTATTCTCTCATCCAACAGTTTCTTAGTAATTTCTCTCTATCAAGCTGTAGTAAGATAAAGTGGAGAAATAAGCAGCAACTTAGATAGATGAATGGGAGTTTGCTGGACAAATAAAGTTATTCCAAGGGGCAAGAATAAAAAATATACCAATAAGATGGTCTGAAAAAGTATGGCAAGGGTGCCTAATATTAAAGTATGAATTTCAGGGAAATGTCCCACAATGAGTTAAAGAGATAGATAAGGTTCATCACACTGTGAAATTTCTCAACATATGAGCATGCAAATTCTTCTGAAAGGCATAGATCTTTCTTTTTGATTTATAACGCTGTAGTTTTAAAATGGCATAGCAAAATAAAATTTCAATATAGTTGTCCCTTGAACAGCATGGTCTTGAAATGCAGGAGTCCACTTGTATGCTAGATTTTCTTCAATAGTAAACACTAGAGTACCGCACAATCCATACTTGGTCGAGTCTGTGAATACAGAGGAACCATGAGTATGGAAGAAACTCAGGTACCCTGGACCCAGGGCTACAGAGAGTAGATTTTCAACTGTGCAAAGGGTTGGCACCCCTAACCCTCCTGTTGTTCAAAGTTGAACTGTATATCAATTTTACTCTAAGATATGAGAAAATTAAATACAGTTAAGTCCCCTATATATGAAAGAGTTCCATTTTGAGAGCATGTTCATAGTCCAATTTGTTCATAAGTCCAACAAACTTAGCCTGGTACCCAATAAACACAGTCAGCTGTATGATAAGTTTATAATTACTGTACTCTAATAGGTTTATATAGTTTTCATGCAAATAACACATTCAAAAACAAGCACAAAAAATAAAATATCTTTAATCTTATGGTATAGTATCATGAAAGGTACAGTACAACAGCTGGCATATAGGTACTGGCATCAAGTGAACAGGCAAGAAGAGTTATTGATTGGAGGAGGGAGAGGAGGTAGGAGATGGTAGAGTTGAAGGATCATCAGCAATAGGAGCAATAGGAGACAGAGGGCGAGCTGCAATTTCACTCATGCCTGACATTGGTGGACTACACGTTTGCATCTTTGAAAGTTTGCAACTTGAAGATATGTATGTAGGGGATTTACTGTAGATGCAGAAGAACTAAATAACATAATTAGTAAGGTTCAGTTCAGTTCAGCTCAGTCGCTTCATGTCTGACTCTGCGACCTGATGAATTGCAGCACGCCAGGCCTCCCTGTCCATCACCAACTAACTCCCCTAAGGTAGATACTATAAATGTATATTGAAATATACATCATGAAAATAGAAAATATACATTTTTCTCAGGTACTCTTGAAACATTCATAAAAGTTGACCATTATACTAAGTTATAAAGAATATCTTAGTATGTTATAAAGTTTTAATAATACTAACATTTTTGTATCAATACATAACAAAGTGAAAGTCAAAGTGAAGTCGCTCAGTCCTGTCTGACTCTTTGCGACCTCGTGGACTGTAGCCCACCAGGCTCCTCCGTCCATGGGATTCTCCAGGCAAGAATACTGGAGCGGGTTGCCATTTCCTTCTCCAGGGGATCTTCCCGACCCAGGGATTGAACCCGGGTCTCCCGCATCGCAAGCAGACACTTTAACCTCTGAGCCATCAGGGAAGTCCCAAAAGACTTTCAACCTGGAAATATCAGAATTATCTATTAACCAAATCCTGAGGAAAAAGGAACATACAAATCCTGATTTCAGAATTTCCAAAAATTAATATAAAACTCCATATATTCAAATCTGTGTGATACAAATAAATCGATAACATAAAATATTTTAATCTTAAATATTTATATCAAGAAACATGAAAGAATAATATAAATGAGTTAATTTCTCAACCCAAAAACACAGCAAATAAAAATAAAAGCACTACAAAGAAGTAAATAATGAAAAAAGAGACTGAAGTTCAGATCAGATCAGTCACTCACTCGTGTCCGACTCTTTGCGACCCCATAAACTGCAGCACACCAGGCCTCCCTGTCCATCACCAACTCCTGGAGTTCACCCAGACTCACATCCATTGAGTCAGTGATGCCATCCAGCCATCTCATCCTCTGTCGTCCGCTTCTCCTACTGCCCCCAGTCCCTCCCATCATCAGAGTCTTTTCCAATGAGTCAACTCTTTGCATGAGGTGGCCAAAGTACTGCAGTTTCAGCTTTAGCATCATTCCTTCCAAAGAAATCCCAGGGCTGATCTCCTTCAGAATGGACTGGTTGGATGTCCTTGCAGTCCAAGGGACTCTCAAGAGTTTTCTCCAACACCACAGTTCAAAAGCATCAATTCTTCGGCACTCAGCCTTCTTCACAGTCCAACTCTCACATCCATACACGACCACAGGAAAAACCATAGCCTTGACTAGACAAACCTTTATTGGAAAAGTAATGTCTCTGCTTTTGAATATGCGATCTAGGTTGGTCATAACTTTCCTTCCAAGGAGTAAGCGTCTTTTAATTTCATGGCTGCAGTCACCATCTGTAGTGATTTTGCAGCCCAGAAAAATAAAGTCTGACACTGTTTCCACTGTTTCCCCATCTATTTCCCATGAAGTGGTGGGACTGGATGCCATGATCTTCGTTTTCTGAATGTTGAGGTTTAAGCCAACTTTTTCACTCTCCACTTTCACTTTCATCAAGAGGCTTTTGAGTTCCTCTTCACTTTCTGCCATAAGCGTGGTGTCATCTGCATATCTGAGGTTATTGAGATTTCTCCCAGCAATCTTGATTCCAGCTTGTGTTTCTTCCAGTCCAGCGTTTCTCATGATGTATTCTGCATATAAGTTAAATAAGCAGGGTGACAATATACAGCCTTGACGAACTCCTTTTCCTATTTGGAACCAGTCTGTTGTTCCATGTCCAGTTCTAACTGTTGCTTCCTGACCTGCATAGAGATTTCTCAAGAGGCAGATCAGGTGGTCTGGTATTCCCATCTCTTTCAGAATTTTCCACAGTTTATTGTGATCCATACAGTCAAAGGCTTTGGCATAGTCAATAAAGCAGAAATAGATGTTTTTCTGGAACTCTCTTGCTTTTTCAATGATCCAGTGGATGTTGGCAATTTGATCTCTGGTTCCTCTGCCTTTTCTAAAACCAGCTAGAACATCAGGAAGTTCACGGTTCACATATTGCTGAAGCCTGGCTTGGAGAACTTTGAGCATTACTTTACTAGCGTGTGAGATGAATGCAATTGTGCGGTAGTTTGAGCATTCTTTGGCATTGCCTTTCTTTGGGATTGGAATGAAAACTGACCTTTTCCAGTCCTGTGGCCACTGCTGAGTTTTCCAAGTTTGCTGGCATATTGAGTGCAGCACTTTCACAGCATCATCTTTCAGGATTTGGAATAGCTCAACTGGAATTCCATCACCTCCACTAGCTTTGTTCGTAGTGATGCTTTCTAAGGCCCACTTGACTTCACATTCCAGGATGTCTGGCTCTAGGTCAGTGATCACACCGTCGTGATTATCTTGGTCATGAATATCTTTTTTGTATAGTTCTTCTGTGTATTCTTGCCATCTCTTCTTAATATCTTCTGCTTCTGTTAGGTCCATACCATTTCTGTCCTTTATCGAGCCCATCTTTGCATGAAATGTTCCTTTGGTATCTCTGATTTTCTTGAAGAGATCTTTAGTCTTTCCCATTCTATTGTTTTCCTCTATTTCTTTGCATCGATCGCTGAAGAAGGCTTTCTTATCTCTTCTTGCTATTCTTTGGAACTCTGCATTCAGATGTTTATATCTCCTTTTCTCCTTTGCTTTTCGCTTTTCTTCTTTTCACAGCTATTTGTAAGGCCTCCCCAGACAGCCATTTTGCTTTTTTGCATTTCTTTTCTATGGGAGTGGTCTTGATCCCTGTCTCCTGTACAATGTCACGAACCTCATTCCATAGTTCATCAGGCACTCTATCTATCAGATCTAGGGCCTTGAAAGAGACTGAAGTTAATTAAGTATAAACCAGAAAAAAGGAAGAGATAGTAGGCACATCCCATGTTGACTTTTTGACACATTAATAAACTAAACAAGCCACTGGCTATCCAGATCAAGAAAAAAAGAGGGAAATAAAAAATAAAAATAATTAAAATATATATTACCATATATATATGTATTTATGTACATAAACATAAATACTGTGAATCAAAGAAAGCAAAGTTCAAAAATTTTTATGTTGACAAATATAATTTAAACTCCCAGCAACATCATCTCTAATGTTTAATATTAAATATTTAAAATATGTTTGACATGTGAGGAATCAGAAAAGTATGACTCATAATTAAAAAAATGACAGTTTACAGAAACAGACCTTGAGAGATTCATATTTTGGAACCAGTAGAAAAGGACTTTAAAGCCATTATTATAAATATATTCAGTGATTTAAAAGAAAGGGTGTTTACAATAAATAAATATGTGGAGAAATATCAGCAGAGAAGCAGAAACTATAAAAGTGCACCAAATGAAAATTTTAGAGCTAACAATTAGAATGTCTTAAATTTTAAAAATCAACCATGGGCTTAAAATGAAACTGTAGAATGCAAAAGAAAAGATTACTGAACTTGAGGATGGACCAATAGAAAGTACCTGATCCAAAGAAAACAGGGCAAGTTTGAAAAAAAAGTGAAGAATATCAATATTTTGAGAGACAATGTCAAGTAATCTATGTTACATGTGATATGAGTCCCCAAAAGAGTAGAAAGACAAAATGGAGAAAAAATTTTGAAGAAATAATAGTTGAATGCTTACCAAATTTGTTTTAAAATATCATTATGGATTAAAGAATTTTCATCAATATTAGAGTAAATAGAGAACCTCATTCAGGTAGATCCTAGTCAAACTGCTAAAATTCAGTGCTAAAGAGAAAACCCTGAAACCAGCCAAAGGAGATAAAATATCATTACAAACATGGAAAAAAAAATATAATGAACCATAGCCAGGTATGAATGAGGTTGGAATGGCATCTCAAACATGTTGAAAGGAAGGAAAAGTTGAACCCTGGATTTTATATCCCATGAAAACATCTCTGAAACAAAGGATTAAATACATGTATTTTTGGATGAATGACAACTGATAGAATTGTTCATTGGCAGACTTGTACTACAAGAAATGCTAAAAGAAAAAAAAAGTTATGGTGCTAAAGGAAATGACACCAATGGAAACTTTGACCTACAGGAAAGAACAGAGGTCTCTGGAGAATGATACATTGGTGGGAGGAAGAATAGAAGAGACAATCAGCTTTTTAAAAATTTCTTTTTAAAAATTCTGTCTGTTTAAAATAATAATATAGTTTTATTCCATATGTAAGTGTGAAATATATGACAATGGCACAAAGGATGGGAAAATAAATAAAATTAAGTTCTTTTGAGGTTTGCGTATTTTAAAAGTACTAAAATTTATTATCAAATAGCATATAAAAATGATGATTTGTGTGTGCACAAGCACATATGTGTGTGTATGTGAGAAAGAGGGAGAGAAAGAAGGAAACAGAGAGGAAGAAAGAGATGAAGACAGAGGATGTGGTAAAAATATTAATAGATAATTTAATAAAAGGGCTTATAAGTAGTTATTAGTCTTTCAACTTTTTTATAATTTGAAATCTTTAATAATAAAAAGAGAGGAAAGGTAATAGCAAATATAAAGTATCAATAACTGGATATTTTAGGGATAAAGAAGAAACAAACAAGGAAAGAGTCTATGAAAAAGATATTGAAAGCTGCATTAAGACAATGCTTTATTCTTAATATAGTGCTGGAATTTAGTAGGTGTAAAATATTTTGGATTAATTCATTGATGAACAGGAACTCGAGACATGGGAGATTAGAAAGAAGAAAAGGAAAGGAATTCTGAGTATTAATCCACCATCCTAATTTAGCAAACATGTGTGCATACTGTGCGTGCTGTCACTTCAGTTGTGTCTGACTCTTTGAGACCCTGTGGACTGTAGCCTGCCAGGCTCCTCTCTTCATGGGATACTCCAGGCAAGAATATTGGAGTGGGTTGCCATGCCCTCCTCCAGAGGATCTTCCTCACTCAGGGATCAAACCCCCATCTCTTACATACCTTACATTGGCAGGCGGGTTTTACCACTAGCGCCAACTGGGAAGCCCTTCACATACAGTGTATGTAATTAAGAACATGAACTGTGATGCCAGATTCATAGTTTGAGTCTGAATCTTGATGCAGTTACTTACAAGCTATGTTGTTGTTGTTTGGTCACTAAGTTGTGTCCCACTCTTTGGGACCCCATGGACTGCAGCACTCCACGTTTTCCCTTCCTTCACCGTCTCCTGGAGTTTACTCAAATTCATGTCCCTTGAGTCCAGTGATGCTATCTAACCATCTCATCCTCTGCTGCCCCCCTTCTCCCTTTGCCTTCAATCTTTCCCAGCATCAGAATGTTTTCCAGTGAGTCAGCTCTTCACATCAGGTGGCCAAAGTACTGGAGCTTCAGCTTTAGCATCAGTCCTTCCAATGAATATTCAGGGCTGGTTTCCTTTAGGATTGACTGGTTTGATCTCCTTACGGTCAAAGGGACTCTCAAGTCTTCTCCAGCACCAAAATTTGAAGGCATCAGTTCTTTGGCCCTCAGCCTTCTTTATGGTCCAACTCTTAGATCTACACATAACTACTAGAAAAACCAAGCGGAAAGCAGAAACACTTTAAGACATTATTTTAACTCCATCTGGGTAATGTGGTACACTACTTCTTCAATGACCGGCAGTGATCCCGTGTCCTCATAATCATGCTTTTTTATAATGCCCTCTCCCTGGATTTCCTGATGGCTCAGACAATCTGCCTGCAATGTTGGAGACTGGGGTTTGATCCCTGGATTGGGAAGATCCCCTGGATGAGGGCAACCCACTCCAGCATTCTTGCCTGGAAAATCCCCGTGGACAAGGGAGCCCGGTTGGGATACAGTCAGTAGGGTCTCAAAGAGTCGGACACAACTGAGTGACTCAGCACAACACAGCATGACTCTGTGTGTGAGCACAGTCCCTGGTGAATATCTTCTAGTGAAGAGAATATGGCTAATGTGATGAGGTTATAAAAGAAAGTGACTTCTGTCTTATCCTTGTTCCCCTCCCCACCCCAACCAGCTCTCCTGACTTACTTGATCTGAAGAAGTCAGTGGCCATGTTGTGATCTTCTCTTTGGAGAGGTTCATGAGATGAGGAACTAGGGTAACCTTTGATCAAGCCCCTTGAGGAACTGAATCCTACCAACAACTACATAAATGAGCTTGGAAGCAGGTCCACCCCCTAGTTGAGCATTAAGATAACTGCAGCCCTACTGCGTACATTGAAGGCAGTCCTGATAAGACTGAGTCAAAAGATCCAGCTAAGCAATGCCAAAGAGATAATAAATATCATTGTTTGAAGCCATGAAGTTTGGGATTATTTTGTTGCATATCATAAAATAACTAATACACTTGGCTTTGTAAATGTGTATTTTTACAACAAATTTGAATAGTTGGAAAGTTTAATGATATTTTTGAAACCTTAAAAGGGTTATTGCTGCTGCTGCTGCTAAGTCACTTCAGTCGTGTCTGACTCTGTGCGACCCCATAGACAGCAGCCCACCAGGCTCCGCTGTCCCTGGGATTCTCCAGGCAAGAACACTGGAGTGGGTTGCCATTTCCTTCTCCAATGCATGAAAGTGAAAAGTGAAAATGAAGTCGCTCAGTCGTGTCCCACTCTTAGCGACCCCATGGACTGCAGCCTTCCAGGCTCCTCTGTCCATGGGATTTTCCAGGCAAGAGTACTGGACTGGGGTGCCATTGCCTTCTCCAAAAAGGGTTATTACAATAGGCTTAATGCCAACTTCACCACTATACAAATGATTGTTAGAGTCTAATTATTCATGGTCTCACTAATGTAAATTTGCAGAAGCAGTTTATTCTTTATCTTTTTTTTCTTCTGTTCCCCTCATTTATAACAGATGATCTAGTAACTAAAGTAACTTGAAAATGATGGACTTTTAAAAATTAAAATATTCTAGAAGAAACTGCCACAAATAAAAAAAAGAAGTTATTTTAAGACACTGTATTTGACAGGGTATTTGATACTTCAAATCTGTGTAAGTTACGTGTCAACTTATTCCAAGGTTGAATATACTTTTAAAAAGTTTGTTTTCTTATTTAGTTTTTTCACTGTTGACCATGATGTCAATTCTATCTAAATATAGTTTTTAGATGGATTATGGAGCAAATCTTTGTGTATCTGCATGTGTATCTCTTAATTTTAGTTGTCTTTAGGTTTTCTACTGTGTAAGGTTAAAATCATGTCTCTATGACACCTTCTTTCTTTAAGTGCTAACTTTAAGTTGGTTCTTGCTGTGGGCAAAGTGTGTTTTGGCAGGACTTCATATGTGAATGACTTGTTTGTATTGAAAATTATGATCTATATTCAAAAAATCAGGACCAACAGTCTTTCAAATGATTTAGTCTGGTATTTGATAGAAGAAAAAGTTGATAGCAAGTAAGTTCTTCAAATATACTCACTGAAGCTAATGTGTTTTTCTCAGATTGTGATGCTCTTGGTGATAAAAATAATAACATAAAGAATATTTGATACAATCTAAAAATCTTTTTCCTTCCCTATATTCCTGAGTTCTCTGCTTAATAAACATTATAAATATTTCGCTGTTGCCCTGAAAGTATGGATAGTTGCCAAACATAACTCCTTCAGATAAGGGAAAAAAATTCAAAACCATAATCTCAAAGGAAAATAGGTAAATAATGATACTATGTTTAAAGTCATCAGAGTTGGCAAATCTTGACCTTTTTTATTCTGTTGCTGAGAGAAATGAATTTGATAAATTTACCTTTCTACCTTCCAAGCCTCATTAAATTAATCTTATTACAAGTGGGAATTTAGTAAAACTAGAAGGCAATGGCACCCCACTCCAGTACTTTTGCTTGGAAAATCCCATGGATGGAGGAGCCTGGTAGGCTGCAGTCCATGGGGTCGCTAGAAGTTGGACACGACTGAGCGACTTCACTTTCACTTTTCACTTTCATGCACTGGAGAAGGAAATGGCAACCCACTCCAGTGTTCTTGCCTGGAGAATCCCAGGGATGGGGGAGCCTCGTGGGCTGCTGTCTATGGGGTCGCACAGAGTCGGCCACAACTGAAGCGACTTAGCAGCAGCAGAATATAGCTAGGGGGCATATTTTTACTGACTATAGAGACAGTCTGAACTATACTTTTATTTCCTCTGAGTATTCAGAAAGAGTAGATCAATAATTACAAATTCAATATCCAGAAGTGATTTTCTTCCATTTTAAATCATTGAAGAGATTTTTAACACTGTTTGTTTAGAAAATGTGGTTTAAAAGTCCACATGGAAAGTTAGTGTCACTTTTCTTCTCAGTGACATTACAGAGTTAGATGAAGTCTTCATTGGGTTAAAATAGGCAGATCTGAGTAGACTTCTATGAAAACAATTATTCTCAGGTCTCCCGTGCTCTGATGGGCATGCACTGTCCTACCAGAGGAATTTCATTTGGCAAATTTGTGATGTATCTGTGCAGACCAGCTCTGTTCCCTAGTTTAAGTCATCTATTACACTCTGTGCCAGGGTCTCCAGATATCTAAACTTAGACACCCTTTAAGAAATGGGATAATCAAAGTCATCATTTGAAGAAAATAGTTTGGGGCATTTGAAAAAAAGCTCAAAAGGACATAAATATTAAAGAAAGTAAATGTAGACTGTTCAAGTACAGAGAATTGTCTTGAGAATCAGAACAAAAAGCCCTGGAAAAGCTCACCCTAGTTCTTTACTTTGAAGCTCTACAGGATTTCCTCTCAGCAGGCTGGCCTGAGGCAGAACTGGGAAGTAGGTGAAGTTGGAGTACATTTTTTCCCCCTTGAGTCTTGTCTTCTAGCACTACATGTGAATTTGCATCTTAACTTGGCTTCCTTGTTTTCCCTACTGGAAATTGACATTTTAGGTGCTATGAAAATAGCTGAGAGGGAAAAGAGTTTCTGAGTATGATGACCATTCAGTGCTTCTCCAGATTTGCTAGATAACAGCTCCCTGCTCTGCCTAAGCACCTAGGGCCCTCTCTTGAGGATAAGCTAGTGATTACAGTGAAAATGAAAACATATGAAATACATAAACATCTATTGAAAAGCTTCAAGTTTGTCCCAGCCACTAACATGAGTCCAGTCTGCTAGATATCCTAATCTCTATGGACCCCCCTTGCTAAACCGTGTATGTTCTTGATTTGAACCTGATATGTCTCTTTTGCACTTAGAATTAGCAAAACATTATGCACTTATCAGAAATGTTCACCTTGGACTGACTTTATTTGCAGGCTTTTAAAGTTTGCTTTAAAATATTAATTTAGAAAATGTTAGTGAACCTGAAGAAGTTATATTTGATAAAGAAATGATCCTAGCCACAAGGTCCCTTTTTAAGAGTGTTTTCTCTTTTTTTAATTGCTTTTGTTGGAATATAGTTGCTTGCCAGATGGTGCGAGTAGTAAAGAACCCACCTCCCAATGCAGGAGACATAAGAGATGCAGGTCCGATCCCTGAGTGGGGAAGATCCTCTGGAGGAGGGCATTGCAACCCACTCCAGTATTCTTGCCTGGAGAATCCCGTGCACAGAGGAGCCCTGTGGGCTCCAATCCATAGGGTCACAAAGAGTTAACACAACTGAAGCGACTTAGCATATTAGTACACATAGGTGCTTTACAATGTTGTGTTAGTTTCCACTGTACAGCAAAATGAGTCACCCATACATATACATATATCGCCTCCCTTTTGGACTTCCTTCCTATTTGGATCACCACAGGGCATTCCGTAGAATTATCTTTAAAAAACCTTATTTCCTCTTCATTTTAAACTCTTAACATGATGTTTATCTAAAATAATAGGGTAGAAATGCAATTTTTATTTTTAATGTAAAAAAATCAAACAAAGCATTTTGTTGAATAGCAGGTACACACCACATTAAGGTGTGTGGAGATGGAGTGATACCTGTAGTATGCCAGGTACTGAGAGAAAAGAGTTGGTGAGATGAAAAGAGTTACTGCTGTACATATGTGTGTATGTATGTGTCTGATTCTGTGCTAAACTGTGGGGTAGAGATGAAGAGGATAACTTAGTTTCACAGAAGGGAATCCTCATTCGCAGACAATGAACGTGCACAGGCTTTGGAAATGGATAAAAAATGGGATTTAATCTTTCTGTAAATCCAGAAGAAGCTGTATGATATTGAAGTCCGAATAAGTGTAATCTGGCATAAGGCATGGAATAAGTCATATGTTACCTGTAGCAGTACCTCACAGGGCAGTGAGGTTAAATACTTAGGAATAACTTGATTACCTTGGATACAGGTGTGTCCTGCAGTTTTTAACCAGAGTGTAATGTGATCAAAATGGCCTTTTGGTAATGTAACTGATAACTGGGCACAGGTTAGAATAGAGACGAAGAGACAGAATGAGGGAAACAAGTTAAAAAACTATTGCAGTGACCAGATAACTGATGATAGTGGGAATGAAGAGAAGGGGAATACCCTGGGAGATATTTTGAAGATGTAATTAATGAGACTTTCTGTTTATATAAATACAGTGCATGAAGGAGGCTATGAGGCTCCTAAGATGCTCAACTGCATGTTTCATACACTTTTTTCCTGTATAAAATAAAAATAAAATTTATATTATCTAAACATATATTTTCTGTAGCAAATGAGTATTTTAAGGTTAGATGAAGGAGGAATACAACCGAGTTGATAGTGGACTTCCCAAGTGGTGCAGTGGTAAAGAATCTGCCTGCCAATGCCAGACTGCAAAAGATTTGATTTTGCAGGAATCAAAAGGGTTTGATTCCTGGGTCAGGAAGATCCCCTGGAGTAGGAAATGGCAACGCATTCCAGTATTCTTACCTGGGAAATTAGATGGGCAGAGGAGCCTGGCGGGCTACAGTCCATGGGGTTGGACACGATGGAGGAACTCAGCACACATGCAGGAGTTGATAGAGCTCGTGAAGATGTGAAACTGAACCACATGGGGGACAGTGTGGGCAGCTCATTGCTTATACAACTGTCTAGATAGCTTTTGGTCTAGAAGTCAAGAGATAATAAAGAAACCACCTTGGGTGTGTCAGAAGAGTGACAAGAAAGTAGTATGAACCTCATTTTTGTTATTCCTGAAAAAGTTGTATACTAGTGTGGTTGGCTATTAACACATGTAGCAAAGGAAAACCTTTCCCTTCTTTCTTTTGAGAGAGAGTTAGAGGCAATGTGGAAGGTTGATAATTTCTGCAACTCTAAAGGGGAAACTAAGACAATAATTAAATTGATATAAGACATATTAACCAAGGAAAAACAAATTTAATTTTTTATGTACAGTATCCCCCAAAATATGAGATTCAGAGAAGTAACCAAAGCAGGTAGCTTTTATACCTTTTAGGCAAAGAAGCAATAAATTAGTGTTGGATTGACAAGGGTTTTGAGCTTAGGGTAGCTAATTAGTGAAGAAGTAACAAGGTTAATTTATATAGGCTTTTTGCCCTTGAATTCTCTGTCTCTGGAGATAGAATGTCTTTTTACCTCCTGGTACAGGGAGAGCCTCCCCTAAACATGGAAGATTCATTTCCTGTTTTTAGGAAAACAAAGGAGGATCAGAGTGTCCTTTTGGTAACTGCTGTTTCTTAAGTAACTTTAATTCAATATAATCAATATTTTGGATGGCATATTTTGCTCCTTTTACCACAGGATCTGGAGACAGAAAGAATAGGTTTTGAGTTCCAACTCTTAAACTTACTTCTTATATGACCTAATATAACTAAATCTCAGTATCCTCATTTGTAAAATGGAAACAACAAAGGTTCGCTATAGGGTGATTTTGAGGATTAAATGAGACAGCTAATATGCAATACCAAGTGTTCAGTTCAGTTCAGTTGCTCAGTTGTGTCCGACTCTTTGCGACCCCATGGACTGCAACACACCAAGCTTCCCTGTCCATCACCAACTCCCGGAGTTTACTCAAACTCATGTCTACCTAGTCAGTGATGCTATCCAACCATCTCATCCTCTGTTGTCTCCTTCTCTTCCCTCCTTCAATCTTACCCAACATCAGGATCTTTTCAATGAGATGGTTTTTCGCATCAGGTGGCCAAAGTATTGGAGTTTCAGCTTCAGCATCAGTCCTTCCAATGAATATTCAGGACTGATTTCCTTTAGGATTGACTGGTTGGATCTCCTTGCAGTCCAATGGACTCTCAAGAGTCTTCTCCAACACCATAATTCAAAAGCATCAATTTGTCGGCACTTAACCTTCTTTATAGTCCAACTCTCACATCCATACGTGACTACTGGAAAAGCCATAGCTTGGACTAGATGGTCCAAGCTATGGCTTTTCCATTTGTCTTTTTAATATGCTGTCTAGGGTGGCATTAATATGCTGTATTTAGTATGCTGGCATACTAAATGTGGCATTCAGTAATTGATCAGTCCATAAATAATAGTTGCTCTTGTTATTACCATGTTATAATATGGACAAATGAACATAGAATAATGATTTGGGACATGGTTAGAGGCAATATGGAAAGCTGATCTTTTCTGAAACTCTAAAGGGTAAACTAAGATTATGAAAGGTGGAATTAAAAAGAACTTAGATAGAAGATTTCTGCCTAAGATTTTTCTATTAACTTGAAAATAAAAGCCTTATAGCTATGCATTATAGTTGGTTATTATTTGCTAAATAATTTATCACATGCACTTCATAATCACTGACATTTTAATATAAAATCTGTATATTAAATAATAAAAAGTTTATTATATTAAAATGTCTGAAATAGCTAAATATTTAAACTGATAAATTACTATGAAGTTGGTGTACTCATTAAGAGTAAGGGGCATGGCTAAGATATGATTTTTAAAAAGAGAAATTCTAAACAGGAAAACTTCTGAAATTTTTGGTGACTATGTGAAAGAATAAAAGGAATTTGAGGCAGCTTCCAGTTTTCTGTTATTGTATCATTTGATATGAATTTTTAAAAAGATGACTGATGATTTGATCCTGAAAGAGAAGTGTTGGCAGAATACTGAAGGACATAGGTTTGTATAGAAATAGAGTTAATTTAAAAGGTGGTGTTGAATGCTTAGTTATGTTGTGTGGAATTTGAGGCAAAATTGCCTATCCCACCCTAGATGATGTCAAATGGGCAACTAAAAATATGAAGCTGGTGAGAAGGTTAAGAAATAGTCTCAAGTCATTCTGTTCTTTATTAATACAGGCTTTCTGTGAGAATCCATACTAAGAATTTCTTTTAAGCCATTTATATACCGGTTAGATCTAGTTGCAGGATCAAGAAAGCCAATGCCTTCTAGAAAAATTTAGACAAGCACAGATTAGAAGGCATTCCATATAGAAGAGATCTGAATGAATAAATGAGTGGAAGAGGTGCATGGTTGCTAAGAAATGAATACAGTTGTGTTTCTTGGCTACAGAAAAGGACAAAGATAGCTGAGAATCTTTGGAAAGTAAGTCTGATGTAGGAAAAAACTTTTGTATTTATTGTATTTAATACAGTTGCACTAAGTAGTAGTTGCTTGCTTTTTTATTCCACAAATGAGAAATTTGAGAGTCAGAGAATTCATTGGCTTGTCTAACATGTTTAACCAGAAAGTATGATATGAGGACTCCGATTCCCAAGGAGAGATTTTATGTCTTTGGGGAAAGGGACAGAAGGAGGTTTTGCTCTTCCATGAGCTGAAAGATGGTGTTGTTATATAGGATCTAAAAACAGCAGAAAGCTAACTTTGGCGTGATGATGAACAGTTTGTTCTAAGATTGCCAGGTAACAGGTCATCCAAATCAAGATTGGAAAATGTAGGCTCAGGAGTTAAAGGTTGACAAGTTATAATAATAAAACTATGAAAGTGATGGGCATATTAAGGGCACTGATGATAAAAGGATGTGGTTCAGTGATGAGGTCTAAGTTATAACTTGGCAATACAAAATTTGAGACCTGATAGATTGGTAAAGCTATTTAATCGCTTCCCACCATGTTTTCAGTCCACGACAGGAACAGACAGAACAGAAACTCAGACGCTGTGGATAACAGAGACAAGTATTGGTGTGGTTGCCGTAGCATAAGGTAATAGGTTACTAACAATTGTGTGGGAAGACCCACTGAAGGAATTGACCATAAGAGTCCAAAATAAGTTCATGGCCAGACCAGCTAAGAAGAAGCTAATGGTTTATGAGTGATTGGGGAATAGATGAGTGAATCATTACCACTGTTAAGTGTTCATACCTGTACAGGGTATTTGACATAAATGACTCAGATTGAAGACATTAAGTCTGCTGCTCCCATGTAAAAAGTGTAATATTCCCTTCTTAATAAAGTGAGTGACTCTCAATAAAACATACCTTCTTATGTGGAATTTCATCTGTATCAAAGGGTTCCATTACCTAAATAATTCCTTAAGTTCTGTTAGTATGGTATTACTATGAACAACATGTAGCTCAACTATTTAATCAGTCTCAAAAGAAAACAAATCAATAAAAAATAATATTTTAGATTTAATGAGTTCAAGGAACATAGACTGTCAGAGATGGAACTAGAAAATATTTAAGTCATGCTTTGTGTTTTTTCTTTTCCTGAATGAAAAACCACATAGAATTATATTAGGGATACAGGGAGGCATTCCTTTAATACCATTTGAATAACAATGTAATCAATCATGAAGTTTATATGCAAAGTTTACATATTTTAGTATTTTATTTCACTAAGATTAAGCATTTATGCTGCATATATTTTAGTAACTCTTAAGAGATAGAATTCAGAGTTCTTAGGGAGTGGTCATTTTAGAATATCTGAATAGTATTGGGATGAGTGTTTAATAAGAGGATAGCTATTTGAGCCCAGAACTGACAAGATTTACCTAAAATCATTTCCTTCATTGGTAGAAAATGCTAAACCTTGAAATCACTGCTTTGGACCAAGACACTGATTCTCTGCTTCAGTTCTCTTCCTTCTAGAAGTCCACATGGGTAGCAAGCAGTAGAGCCTGAAAGATTTTTTTCCAACATTTTGGAAATCCTCATGAAAACCCTAATTTACGTCTTCACATTTGGCTAAACATATAGCAATCCTAATTTCATGCTAATCAGAAACTCAGATTAATTGTTAGTGGCATCACTGAAACTTTTGACATGTGAAGGATGAAGCAGACTCACTTACTGAATCACATGTCTGGTCATCACAGTGCCCATTTCAATCACTTATTACCACAAAAAAAAAAAAAATGCAAAATGGGAGTTAAAGTCTTCAAAAACATAAGATCTACAGGGAAAACAATAAAATGGTCCTTTATGGGTTAAAAAAAGGCAAAAAAAAATGAGAACCACCATTTAAAAGTACTCATAATATCCCAATTTAAAATGTAAATATTGCCAGGAATGACACAATAATCTGTTGGCTCCCATCTAATACAAAAGCAAAGACCAATTATCAGTTGGGGGCTTTCCAGGTGGCATAGTGGTGAAGAATCTACCTATCAATGCAGGAGATGTAAGAGGCGTGGCTTCGATCCCTAGGTTGAGAGGATCTCCTGGAGTAGGAAATTGCAACCCACTCCAGTATTCTTGCCTGGAAAATTCCATGGACACAGGAGACTGGCAGGCTCCAGTCCATGGGATTACTAAAAGTTGGACACGAATGAGCAACTAAACACACACACAAACAACAGAGCAAAAAGCAGAGACCAATACAATATACAGAAAGAATGTCAATCAAATTGAAGGCAGTGAAAAGGTCAGGAACAGGACTCTTCTGGGAATGTTTGTAACATAAGGTTATTTGTACTTTAGTGTAGAGAGTGTCTTGAAATAAAAGACTTGATTCCAAAAGGAGGATGGAAGTAAGTGATAACTGCCTCAGACAAGCTCTGTTTAAATCCTGGGGGGCAGGGAAGAGAAAGAGAATCAAACAGACTTGCTAAATCACAATTATTACCCATTTTCTATTGACAAAGATGATGACGTGCTAGTACTTATTGTTAAGCTTCTGTGGTTTAGGTGTTGCTTATGATTAATGATTTCACACTAATTTAATTATGTTTATTTTAATAGAAACATAGACATGAAAAAGAAAATATTTAATTCAAAACTATTTTTCATAGTTATAACCAATTAAAATGTGAAATGAGTGAACTTACTTTCAGAGGTATTACTTATTTTCTTGCTGAAAACATATTGAAAGTCTCGAACAAAATGCAAGTCACAGTATTCAGGATCAGATATGAATTTAACTTTAACAAATTACACCGGATTTACTTTTCTAAAGAGTAGAAAGCTCAGTCATTGCAGTCCATGTTGACAGCAGAGAAATCACCCACATTATCCATAACAAATGAGGTGTAAGCTGCTGGGCTTCCTCATTGAGGCCTCACTAGTGGATATAGTCATGGATGATCTTAGTGAGTAAGGACCACAGCGGATCTTCTGAAAGCACAACTTCTCCCTTCAACTCAGCCTTAAAAACAAGGTTTAAGGAGGCTGAGACACAGCCTTGTCCAGAAATATGCTGATGGCCATCATACTTGAGCCAGGAGCTTCTGATCAATCTTAGGGTTATACAATGCACAATTCAAAAGCTAATTAAAATTAAAAGCTTCTTCACAACAAAGGAAACTATAAGCAAGGTGAGAAGACAGCCTTCAGAATGGGAGAAAATAGTAACAAATGAAGCAACTGACAAATAATTAATCTCAAAAATATAGAAGCAACTCCTGCCGCTCAAATCTAGAAAAATAAACAACCCAATAAAAATGGGCCAAAGAACTAAACAGACATTTCTCCAAAGTAGACATACAGATGGCTAACAAACACATGAAAAGATGTTCAACATCACTCATTATCAAAGAAATGCAAATCAAAACCACAATGAGGCACCATTTCACGCCAGTCAGAATGGCTGCGATCCAAAAGTCTACAAGCAATAATTGCTGGAGAGGGTGTGGAGAAAAGGGAACCCTCTTACACTGTTGATGGGAATGCAAACTAATACAGCCACTATGGAGAATGGTGTGGAGATTCCTTAAAAAACTGAAAATAGAACTGCCATATGACCCAGCAATCCCACTGCTGGGCATACACACTGAGGAAACCAGAATGGAAAGAGACACATGTACCCCAGTGTTCATTGCAGCACTGTTTATAATAGCCAGGACATGGAAGCAACCTCGGAGAAGGCAATAGCAGCCCACTCCAGTACTCTTACCTGGAAAATCCCATGGACAGAGAAGCCTGGTAGGTTGCAGTCCATGGGGTCGCAAAGAGTCGGACACGACTGAGCGACTTCACTTTCACTTTTCACTTTCATGCATTGGAGAAGGAAATGGCAACCCGCTCCAGTGTTCTTGCCTGGAGAATCCCAGGGACAGAGGAGCCTGGTGGGCTGCCGTCTGTGGGGTCACACAGAGTTGGACACGACTGAAGCGACTTAATAATAGGAAGCAACCTAGATGTCCATAAGCAGATGAAGGGATAAGAAAGCTGTGGTACATATACACAATGGAGTATTACTCAGCCATTAAAAAGAATACATTTGAATCAGTTCTAATGAGGTGGATGAAACTGGAGCCTATTATACAGAGTAAGTAAGCCAGAAAGAAAAACACCAATACAGTATACTAACACATACATATAGAATTTAGAAAGATGGTAATGATAACCCTGTATGCGAGACAGCAAAAGAGACACAGATGTATAGAACAGTCTTTTGGACTCTGTGGGAGAGGGTGAGGGTGGGATGACTTGGGAGAATGGCATTGAAACATGTATAATATCCTATGTGAAACGAATCGCCAGTCCAGGTTCAATGCATGATACAGGATTCTTGGGGCTGGTGCACTGGATGACCCAGAGGGATGGTATGGGGAGGGAGGTGGGAGGGCGGTTCAGGATGGGGAACAAGTGTATACCTGTGGCAGATTCATGTTGATGTATGGCAAAACCAATACAATATTGTAAAGTAATTAGCCTCCAATTAAAATAAATAAATTTATATTAAAAAAAAAAGCTAGTGTATACTAGGAACCTTGTTCAGTTCTAAACAAACTTCTCATCCATCACTCTTGCCATTTCTACAATTACCCCCACTTGAAACAAGTACATTCTTGAATTTAATGCTATGGAACCAGAGCAAGATTTATTTACCTTGATGTCTCCCGGAGTGATGCTAACGACCCATAGATGAGCTGTAGGAGCTATTTGACAGAAGAGTATAGGATCTGCCATAAAATTTCATCCCAAATATGAGTGATATTCAAAGAGTGTCTTTATAATAGTTTAACTTAATTTTCAATATTTCTGAGAAAAAAAGCAATTCCATCAATATTTGAAAAATGCATATTTCCATTTTTTAGTTGTTTAGGGACCCTCCATACTTTTCTCCACAGTGGCCGTATAAATTTACATTCCCACCATCAGTGCTGGAGGGCTCCCTTTTCTTTACATCCTCTCCAGCACTTATTGTTTATAGATTTTTTGATGATGGCCATTCTGATCAGTGTAAGATGATACCTCATTGTAGTTAAATCCAGAAAGAAGGGATTATATGTATACATATAGCTGATTCATTTTGCTGTATAGCAGAAACTAACACAACATTGTAAATCAACTATAGTCCAATAAAAATTAATTTAAAATGTGTATTTTCATGTCCTAAGATCTGGAGAAATTTAGGAAATAATCAATAATTTATTTTACTGAAGCATACTATTAAGTTATTATATGAAGATAATGATTTTAAACAACATAAAATTGGTTGATTGTGTTTCTTAATCAATAAATAGCAAATCAATTAAAATGATAATTGGAGTCTCTAGATTAGAAACAATTTTGATTAAGTGCTCCTTTAAAATAAATGCCAGACATGATTGAAAATGTCACAAAATGAATCAAAATTCTTTTCTGATATTCATTTTGGCAGTGTAACCTGCCCAGGAATTACACATTCTAATTAAGGACAGAATGGAGCCACATAAGAGTAGACATTTCTGCAAATTAATATGACTCTTCCTTAAGTTTTTACTAGTAAACCTCATAAGCGTTTGTGTGTTAAAATATCATAAAATTTACTTTAAGATATTTATATTTTGCAATTAGAACTAAAAAGAAAAAGAGGACACAGAAGTAATCCATATGTAGATTATTGATTCTTATGTGTATCAGTATTTAGATATGTCTCCATGCAACTGAAAATAAGCCAATAATATCTTAATTTCATTGCTTTAATTAACTTTATCAGTATCAAATCATGCATGGAAATAGCTAATTTAATACTAAGTATATACACTTTACACTGTTCTATGAAGAATCACTGTGGGTGTAATAACATCTGAGATAGTAATTAAACTAAGCAACAGCATTTTATTCTACATATCTCTGCCCATACTCCATCATTCAATTAGCTTGTAATTACTAACCCAATTAAATTATAATTTATATTATATTATATAACGTTATTTGTCCAGTATATATCATCCCTTGTCTCCAAAACTGAATCAGTGAAACATACCAAAATGTTTTAAATTTTGAAAACAAATTTTTTCCAAATAAATTTTGTTCTTCTTAGAAGTGATACAGGCATATTGTAATTCTAGATTTTAGAATATTTTAAGATCAGTTCTTTAACCGTTAGACCCAATTTTCCTTTATTGGTTTAGCTGCTTTGTAGGCATACAGAGAGAGAACTTCAGTTTCTTCTCATCACTCTGTTCAAACTTCAGTGAGGTTTCCTGAACACTCACAGTGGGTCTGGATTCCCATCTGATTCCAAGGATTCAGGATGGGTCAGAGAAGATCCAGACAGTGTTCCACTGTGTTCAACCAAAGCTTTTATCTCAATTAGAAAAGCTTCTCTATGTTCTCTCTGCCTAACAAACTACTATACATCTTTCTCAATACAATTAAATTGTCTTATCTCCTATGAAACTTTTCTTGATGCTGCCAGGGAGAGTTAAGTATGAGTTCCTCCCTTCTCTGGGACAATAAAATGAGAGTGCTTGTATATGTGTGTATGTATATGTGTGTGTGCCCATGTGTCTGTTTATGTTCCATGTACATGTATGTGTGCATGTTTCTAAAAGTACTGTGGATTTAAGGCGGATAGCCTAAAGTTTCATTACAAGGATTAACTTGTAATATTACTGAAATACATTTGAATCATCCATACTCACTGTAATTTACATGATGCTAACGAAAGTTAATATTCAGGACCTCTTATCTGCATAGGCCCTGTGAGCACTCCCTGGAGTAGGATACAGCAACCCATTCCAGTATTCTTGCCTGGAAATTCCATGGACAGAGGGGCCTGAGAGGGGCTACACAGTCCATGGGATCGCATAGTCGAATGCAACTGAGCAGACACACAATGTAAATACTGATAGTTACTGGAAGGTATATAACGTTACATATTGAAACATTTGCTTGTATTTCTGGTGAAGAGATCCCAAAAGAAGGCATTTGAATCCCTAATGTTTCAATATTTGGTATGTTTTACTTTCTAGTTCTAAATAAATATTTACTTTGTGCCTAAAAGGAAATGGCAACCCACTCCAGTGTTCTTGCCTGGAGAATCCTAGGGAAGGGGGAGCCTGGTGGGCTGTGGTCTATGGGGTCGCACAGAGTTGGACACGACTGAAGTGACTTAGCAGTAGCAGTAGCAGTAAATTAGTGTTTGGATTTTTTTTTCTTTTTCTTAAAGAAGTTACCCCAGATTGTATAATCCTTAGGCACCACAAAATCTAAATCATCCTCTTTGGAAACAGCAAAGTAGATGCAGGAGAACTATTCACTGAACTCGTGAGTAAGCTTAACATTTGTTCTGCACTCATCACTGCATTCAGTAGGGTCTTGCCAAGGTTCCATATTAGAACTATAAAATTCTTTGCTTTTTTTGCCCTTGTTTCCTCTTCATATGTAATTTTTGCAAGGCAAGTTTCTGGAGACTCAAAAATAAAGACGCTGTAGTAGAGAAAAAAGAAACAAACAGTGAAATCAGAGAGATCAAAATTCAAGGTTCAAGTCCCACACCTACCTTTTATCCACCTAGCCTTTAATCATAACTAATCAGTTTAAAATTTCTGATTCCTTATTTCTACATGTATGTAATGCAAACAGTAGTCCCTTCCTGGCAAGGTTTGGGATGATTAGAGATGACATATTTAAAATTTTTCATAGATCACAGCTAATCAAAAACTGATGTAACTGCCATTAGAATTATTTCCTCTGAGTGAAAACTGTTTTGGGAAATGGTTTCTGCCCATTTCTCTTTCATAATTCTAAGGGTAACCATGAAAGAGTCTCAGTTTGGTGCTAATGTACCTTTAACAGCTCTCTTTTACAGTGGGTAGTTCTGAGCTTACCCAACAAGGAAAGACCTCTGAGTGCCATTTTTATGAGAGAGACATGGCATTTCTTAGCTCAAGCTATTTACCTTACCCACTAAAAAAATACCACAGAGAAGGCTGACAGAGAGCACAGAATATTTTAAATCAAAACAATCAAACATGTAAGACTAAAAGATCTCCTCTTCAGGTGAAAAGACAGCCTTCAGAATGGGAGAAAATAATAGCAAATGAAGTAACTGACAAAGAACTAATCTCAAAAATATACAAGCAACTCCTGCAGCTCAATTCCAGAAAAATAAACGACCCAATCAAAAAATGGGCCAAAGAACTAAACAGACATTTCTCCAAAGAAGACATACAGATGGCTAACAAACACATGAAAAGATGCTCAACATCACTCATTATCAGAGAAATGCAAATCAAAACCACAATGAGGCACCATTTCACGCCAGTCAGAATGGCTGCGATCCAAAAGTCTACAAGCAATAATTGCTGGAGAGGGTGTGGAGAAAAGGGAACCCTCTTACACTGTTGGTGGGAATGCAAACTAGTACAGCCACTATGGAGAACAGTGTGGAGATTCCTTAAAAAACTGGAAATAGAACTGCCTTATGATCCAGCAATCCCACTGCTGGGCATACACACTGAGGAAACCAGAATGGAAAGAGACACGTGTACCCCATGTTCATCGCAGCACTGTTTATAATAGCCAGGACATGGAAGCAACCTAGATGTCCATCAGCAGATGAATGAATAAGAAAGCTGTGGTACATATACACAATGGAGTATTACTCAGCCATTAAAAAGAATACATTTGAGTCAATTCTAATGAGGTGGATGAAACTGGAGCCTATTATACAGAGTAAGTAAGCCAGAAAGAAAAACACCAATACAGTATACTAACGCATATATATGGAATTTAGAAAGATGGTAATGATAACCCTGTATGTGAGACAGCAAAAGAGACACAGATGTATAGAACAGTCTTTTGGACTCTGTGGGAGAGGGCGAGGGTGGGATGATTTGGGAGAATGGCACTGAAACATGTATAATATCATAATTGGAACGAATCACCAGTCCAGGTTCTATGCATGATATAGGATGCTCAGGGCTGGTGCACTGGGATGACCCAGAGGGATGGTACGGGGAAGGAGGTAGGAGGGGGGTTCAGGATGGGGAACACGTGTACACCCGTGGTGGATTCATGTTGATGTATGGCAAAACCAATACAATATTGTAAAGTAAATAGCCTCCAATTAAAATAAATAAATTTATATTAAAAAAAAAAAGAAAATTTCTTCTTCAATAACATTTCCTCTATCTGGATGACTGTACATTTTGGATACAGGAGAAAGCTAATGTATTCTATCTGTATACCCTCCATTCCTTTTCTCTTTTTTTCTTTTTAATTGGAGGATCGTCGCTTTACAATGTTGTGTTGGTTTCTGTTGTACAGCAATGTGAATCAGCCAAAAGTATACATATATACCCTCCTTCTTGAGCCTCCCTCCCACTGGTCCCCTATCCCACACATCCCCATCCCACACCTCTAGTTCATCACAGAGCACCAAGCTGATTTCCCTGTGTTCTACAGCTGCTTCACGAGCATACCATCACTTGGTCCAGGAGGCTGAGATGATTTGGAACTCTTGGAAATCACTGACAGTGGTAACAAGATAATTCAAATTTCTCCTGTCCAGAGCAACTCTGGGCAGTCCATCTTCTGAATAATTAACCTACAGAATATTCTGCAGCTGTTCAGTTCAGTTCAGTTCAGTTCAGTCGCTCAGTTGTGTCCAACTCTTTGGAACCCCATGAATTGCAGCACACCAGGCCTCCCTGTCCATCACCAACTCCTGGAGTTCACTCAGACTCACGTCCATCGAGTCAGTGATGCCATCCAGCCTTCTCATCCTCTGTCATCCCTTCTCCTCTTGCCCCCAATCCCTCCCAGCATCAGAGTCTTTTCAAATGAGTCAACTCTTCGCATGAGGTGGCCAAAGTACTGGAGTTTCAGCTTTAGCATCATTCCTTCCAAAGAAATCCCAGGGCTGATCTCCTTCAGAATGGACTGGTTGGATCTCCTTGCAGTCCAAGGGACTCTCAAGAGTCTTCTCCAACACCACAATTCAAAAGCATCAATTCTTCGGCGCTCAGCTTTCTTCACAGTCCAACTCTCACATCCATACATAACTACTGGAAAAACCATAGCCTTGACTAGACGAACCTTTGTTGGCAAAGTAATGTCTCTGCTTTTGAATATGCTATCTTGGTTGGACATAACTTTCCTGCAGCTGTTAACAGAAGCTAATTTGTTCAAACAACTGCATATTTTAAACAGATTCCCCCAAAATGTACTTTTTATATATCTTATGTGTATATTTGACTGTTAAACCAGCTCTCTGATGGACACATCAAGTGACAAATTACAGTGAAAAATACATTATTTTCTAAGAAAAATTCCCATTTTAAAAATGAAATTATGGAGAATATATTGTGGGGAGGAAATGGAGCATTGCTCTACTTTGAAAGTCTTGCTCGATTACGATCGAAATGCATCAACTTAGATACCCTAATTTTACAGGAGTTCAATGCATTACTACATCATTGAAATCTGTGAAGTAGCTTTACTAACTTGGCTTTTAAGTGAAACTTGTTTTGTTTAAGGGAAGCAGTTTACTTTCTAAAGTTGTGATGCTAGAGTAAGTGATATAAAATAACTTTATAGACAGTAGCAAATGCTCAGAAAATAATCGAATAACATGAACAAAGTTGGCATATTTAGACCTTTAGGTTCAATCCTCAAATTTTTGGTTCACAATAATCAGGCAAGGAAGGCACATTTTAATGTAGCTCAAAATATCAAAAATTTGGTCTCTAGTGGGAACAAAAGGCAAAACCATCTCACAGATGTGCAGTTATTCTCTAATGAATTACAAAGTTAATTCTAAAGTGGATCCATGAGGAGCTCGTGATGGAGGAACAAAATCAAACACACATCTACATATGTTGTATAGCCTTTTGCCTACAGATGAAAAATACTCAGTACTGCTAAAACCTTAAGTAGAATATTTTAAAAATCTAATTTATATGATGGATTCATTGCATTGATAGAAAAAAGTTACTACTTAGTAAGCTTTCCAAGGAGAGCAGCAAATGGAAGACTTCGTTTTGCTAATTTATTTATAACGTAATGTTGCAAGAGGGTGACAAGCATACATGTTAGAGTCTCCTTTTTGGAGAAAAGTTTTCAAATACTCCGTTGTGTTATGTTCTGGAGTCAGCAGAGTCTACTCATTGAAGAAAACAGAGGTGTCCAATAGCATATGTTTACAAGCATTAATAGTAAATTGTTGTCCTTCCGAAGGGTTCTGGGCAGAAATTTAGACTATATTATTTCTGAAGGCTCTTACAACACTAAAATTCTATGTGGTTTCAATTTTGTAATCCTAGTCATGTATTAACATATATAGGATTCTTCCTCACAAAAAGCGTATAGACATTTCAAAAACAAAAACAAACAAAAAAATGGTAATCGGCTAATGGAAAGAGCTTACTCTGTAAAGTCAGAAGAAAGATCAAAACTTAAATCCTGCCTGCCACTTCCTACCTATGTAACATTAAAGTTATTATCCAATCTTCGAGATCCTGGTTCTTTTTTCATAATTTAATATTAAGGATGGAAATTACTTTCCCTATTTTGCTTTATAGTCACTGAAAAGGAGGCTTCCCAGGTAGCACAGTGGTAAAGAGGCCACCTGCCAATGCAGGAGACACATGAAATGCAGGTTTGGCCCTTAGGTCAGGAAGATTCCCTCGAGAAAGAAATGGCAACCCACTCCAATCTTCTTGCCTGGGAAATTCCATGGACAGAGGAGCCTGTCAGACTACAATCCATGGGGTTGCAAAGAGTCAGACATGACTGAGTCACTGAGCACCAACTGAAAAAGAAATGGACTGGCAATTTATTTACTGCTGTTTTTCATTAGAAGCAACATTGGATATGTTATTTTAAGAGAAATTTTATTTCAGTCATACTTTGCAACTTCCTACTCTGAGAGTATCTTGCATAATCCTTCCCCACCTCCAAATCTAAGGAACACTTGTTTTAATATTAACTGTATTTCTGTAAATGCAGATTACTTTTCTTTATTATTTTAGTGAAGCAAAACCCATGATATAATTATGTGTGTGCATGTGTAACAGTATAAATGTAAATGTATTTTTCTCCTCTTTCTTATCTGTCAGATTGCAGTACTAATGCACTTGGCTAAAGACTGTGCATGATCTCTGTATATTACATCTGATTCTTTCTACTCTGCTATCATAATTTCTGTTCAAACAACCATTGCACCAATGCCTACATTCAAAACATAGCCAATGGGATGGAGATGCTCAGTCATAAGAGACAGAATGAATTAGCCCTTTTCTATCATTCTGGTAGAGAATATATGTCAGAAATCTGGTTGCTGTCTTGGGTGGTTGGCTGAGTTTGAAGACTGTTTCATCAGTGAGTGGGCTGCACCTCTCTGCTGTGTATTCAACCATGAGTTTTCAACTGGACAAGAAAAAGTCTGCATTGCTCCACATTGGTGGTATCAGAGAAAGGCATGCATTGTATATTTATTTATAACTGGGGAAAAGAGAGATACTTAAATTATAGAAGCCTACCTTGAATTATTTAATCAAATTTAAGGACATTTCTGCCACCCAATTTGTTCATATCAGAGAACAATGGAGGGTTCTAATATGAGGTATTTAGGCTATAAGACTGATACTGAATGTACATTGTAAATGTACAATAGCTACAGAGTTATTATTATTTGGTTATGGGTGTTAAAATGAGAGCCTAAGAAATCGATTTCATTATTCAAGTTATACTTTTGTACTTGCCTCTCTATGTAAAGTGAGAACATCAAACAAGTTTAAAAAGAATGTTCAATTAGGAGGTTTTCCAATGAGGCAAAATACACTTTGATATAAGATGTATACATGTATTCTCCATACTTTCTTGATATGACTGCCCATTCTTCCTTTTTTATACACATCCTAATGTTCTTTTACTAAAACTTTATTTAGATCATTGAGCCAAGAGGAAGTTCATTCAAAAGAAAGTAGCAATTAAAAGAGGTAGATTGTAGATACTCTATCACGCTTATTCATTCTAGCTTTAGCTATCATTCTTTATTACTTTTGGTTGAAAATAAGACCAGTATATAAGCAGTTGATGGCATGTTATTCAATCATTGAAAAATATTACTCAGAAGAACTGCATAATAGATTGGAAATGATTTTAAGATGTAATAGTAAATTGAATAAAGGATATATAATAAATCTCAAACATGGTTAAAGCTTTGTTTATAAAACTTTTTAAAATAAGGAAATATACCAAAAGTAGTTTCTTTTCCTGTGTATGGTAAAACTCTGACCCTATTTTATGCTTTTTCTATTTATTTATAGTTTTTTTGTTTTTTTTTTTTACTAAACATAGATTTTGTTCTTAAGGGAACATATATTAGATGAACATACATATGCATGATATAGTGGAGTGGTTAAGCATGTAGATTCTGGATCCAGACTGACAGAGCTTAAGTGGAGAGTCTTCTTCAGCAAGTTGTCTCATCTCTCCTGACCTTCATTTCTTCATCTATGAAATGTGCACACTCATTGGTCTGTTGTGAAAAAACATGTTAATGTATATAAAGCAATTAATATAGTGCCTGGCCCTTTGGAGGTAATCAATATGTATTAAGTATGATGGTTAAATTTATAATTTAAAACACATTGCAAATTGAGGACAATCTGACATTCAGTGTACTTTGAAAACACATATTTAAAATCTATAATTGTATTTATAATATTCAGTAACATCCGGATTTTGAGGTAGCTTACTTAAAATTTGGAACATATTAGCTATTTGGAACATAGTTAAAATATGGATTTCTTAAGTCTTTGAATATTTAAAAAATAGATTCGGAAAGTTCATATGCTAGTCCTAGTGCCTGTGTAATTCATTCTTTAAAAACTCTCAAACCCTTGGAGTACTTTTTCTTATTTTGCAACCAGCTCATACCCTGATCTCAATTTTTTTCCTTTATAACCACAGCAAATAAAATGAAAAGATACTGGTAACAGGGTTTCTGACAAGAAGAAAGAAAGAGAGTTGGTAGACAGATTCTTAGGACAGGGACATAACAACAACTATGTATTGTGGAAAACAACAACAAAAAGCTCAAGAACCATTCATTCTGCAGAGGAACAAACAGTTTCTGGGAGAAAAAAAAATACTATTTTTTATTTTGCAGTACAGTGAATACAAAAAGATGATACTTCTGCTAAATTTTTAGTAAGTTACCATTCAATGCACTATTTCATAAAGCAGAAACATTTTTCACACATTTTAGAAGATTTTTTTTTTAATTTAGTACTTTTGTGTGGGAAAAGATATGGGAAGAAATAATTACATGAAAAGGCTGATTACTTAATTTCAAACAACTGAGTAGTAAAACAAATTCCAAATCACAGTTTTTTAAAGTTCTCTCCTTTTGCATTTTTCATATATTTTTCTAAGATTGTACAGGCACTTACTTTACAGCTATAGTCAATTTATTTAATAATAGTCGTTCCTAAAGAAGAGTTGTTAATAAATAGGTTACAGGAAAATTCCATCTATCTTTTCATAGTCCATTCTCTCTAGGTTTTACTTAAAACAAAAACAACATACTCTTTCTACTCTTGAAGATGATATGGAGTAAAAAAAAAAAACAAAGGATAAGGGAGGAAGACTCAAAAGAGACTGACCACATAAATTATATTCTTATATTCTTTGTTCTCTAAGAATTCGGAATACAGATGAACACAGATAACTGAAGTAAGGATGAGATGATGGTTGGGTTCATCAATATTCAAAGGAAAAAGTGATTGGAAAGGATTATCTGATCTAAATTAAGAGAGAGTGATGTCAGCCTCTTAATAACTTCTCAGAAAATACTGTTCCTGACATTTAATGCTTCAAATTTTTCCTGTAATCTTTTTTCCACTCATGATATGCCATAAAAGTCTATCTTCTATAATTCAATCATGATTCATGTTTTTATACTAGAATGATGAGCTTCAGTCTTGATATCTTACTCAAAGTCGACTTCAAATATTTAAATAATGTGAACTATCTCTTTTTAAAAAACTTAATAGGGAGACTGAATTGTAATTCATCTTTTTGTCAAAACTATGACTATATTTTCTCAACTATAAAATATCTTTTTGATTGTAGGAGTTATCACCAAGTTAGAAACAATCCTTGAAGGAAAAACAGCACTATCATATTTAAGATATATGTTGGTAGCTGGTTGTGAAATGTGGTCCAATCTCATAAAAACTGCAATTATAAAAATACAAAAATTATTTCTTAAAATTTGCACCTTAGAAGTGGATAGATGGCACATATGTGATCAAGCAAATGTAATAAATAATAGGTTGGGTGAAGAAGGCTGAGCGCTAAAGAATTGATGCTTTTGAACTGTGGTGTTGGAAAAGACTCTTGAGAGTCCCTTGGACTGCAAGGAGATCCAACCAGTCCATTCTGAAGGAGATCAGCCCTGGGATTTCTTTGGAAAGAATGATGCTAAAACTGAAACTCCAGTACTTTGGCCCCCTCATGCAAAGAGTTGACTCATTGGAAAAGACTCTGATGCTGGGACGGACTGGGGGCAGGAGGAGAAGGGGACGACAGAGGATGAGATGGCTGGATGGCATCACTGACTCGATGGACGTGAGTCTGAGTGAACTCCGGGAGTTGGTGATGGGCAGGGAGGCCTGGCGTGCTGCGATTCATGGGGTTGCAAAGAGTCAGACACGACTGAGCGACTGAACTGAACTGAACTGATAGTTGTTATATGCATGCTTACTGTATTCTTTTTACTTTGCTGTATATTGAAATTCTTCCAAATGAAATGTTAGGGAAATTATGCATCTTAGGATGGAATAATTAAAACCTCCTAATTCAAATTAAGAAAAATAGCATTTATTAGACCTTCAATTACTTTACTGAATTATCTTTCTATTATCACTCAGCTTCCCTGGTGGCATGTGGGAAACTCAGTTTCCATATCTACTTTTGGAAAATCCCGTGGAAAGGAAATGGCAACCCACTCCAGTATTCTTGTCTGGAGAATTCCATGGACTGAAGGGCATGGCGGGCTACAGTATGTGGGGTTGCAGAGTCGGACACAATTGAGCAGTTACACAGCAACAACAAATCACTCACTCATGAGTATGTCTTCATGAAGTTGTATTCTCATAAATCAAGTGTGAATCAAATAATTTCTTTGGCAGTGTATGTCCTGTCAGTAATTTCACTCTTATCCACTGGGTCTTGTTCAAATCCTTCCTTGTTATTTAAAACTTCATGCTGAGGAATTTTCATAACACACAGCTCTTCCTCTTAAGCGATCTCCCACCTTCTAGTTGTATTGTAGTCACTGTGTCTGATTCTTAACATTTTGAGCAAAGATCCTTTGTATTTTGTCCTTCAAAGCAGAGGATTACAAAGTGGAAAAGGAGAGCTTGAGGAAGAGAGGGAAGAAGACATTTTTTAATCTTTGAATTAAAAATCCAATTTTTATCTATTTTTTCTATATTTTTACCTATTGTTACCTAGCTTATTGGAAGTAAAATAGATAGTATACTCAGTTTATTGGCAGCAAACAGATTTTAATATATCAGAATCTAAGTTCAACTTTTTAAAATGAATTTATCTATTCTATAGTTTTTAACAAACAGTATTTGAGCTCCTACCATAGTCAAGTGTTTGAATAAAAGTCTCCTAATTACCATTACAGAAAATACTGTCAGTTGATTTTCAAGCATATGAATGTATTTTTGGATTAAATCATTAATATCCATCTGTGTGTGAATTTTTAAAAGTTAAATAGTATATATGTATATATATATGTATGTGTTCAGTTCAGTTCAGTTCAATCACTCAGTCGTATCCGACTCTTTGCGACTCCATGAATCGCAGCACGCCAGGCCTCCCTGTCCATCACCAACTCCCAGAGTCTACTCAAACTCATGTCCATCAAGTTGGTGATGCCATCCAGCCATCTCATCCTCTGTCGTCCCCTTCTCCTCCTGCCCCCAATCCCTCCCAGCATCAGAGTCTTTTCCAATGAGTCAACTCTTCGCATGAGGTGGCCAAAGTACTGGAGTTTCAGCTTTAGCATCATTCCTTCCAAACACCCAGGACTGATCTCCTTTAGGATCGACTGGTTGGATCTCCTTGCTATACATATATATATATAGTGTAAGGTAATTCTCTGACCAAATGTACCAAATACCTCACCAACTTCTTACCTCAACCACAATCACTTGGTCTTTTCATAAATATTTAATGAAGCATGTGTGTGTGTGTGTGTGTGTGTATGTGTGTGTGTGTATAGTGAATATATATACAATTTTGGATTATAGTGACTGTTAAACAAGTGATCTTAGATAGTTTTTTCTGATTTTGAGACGTTAATTCAGTTATTAATTGCTTTAAAGTGCTGTGCTTAGTCACTCGGTTGAACCCTGCAATCCAATGGACTGTATCCTGCCGGGCTCTTCTGTACATAGGGATTCTCTAAGCAAGAATACTGGAGTGGATTGCCATTTCCTTCTCCAGAGGATCTTCCCAACCCAGGGATCAAACCCAGGTCTCCAGCACTGTAGGAGGATTCTTTACTGTCTAAGCCACCAGGGAAGCTGAATAACTTTAATATGTACCCTTAATGAAAACAGTCATATAATAAAATATTCATTATGACCTTTGAAATGATAGGATAAAGAACTCCAGTAGAAATTTAGAGAAGTGAATATATCATAATGTTAAGTCTAGAAAACAGTACAAATTTTATAACTCAATATAAGCAACTATATATATAATATACTTGCTTAACATTTTTGGAATTGGAAAACTCAAAAATTTAAATAGCCTTTGTATCTTTGTGGTAAAATTCATGAAAGTTTTTCCTCCTATTTCCTAAAACAATCTCAAACTTTTCAAAATATTCAAAGTATTATTTTATTTGAAATAAATATTTGAAAAAGAGCCTTAAATAATATATAATACCTGGATCCACTTTTTTTATAAATCAAAAGCTTATAGCAGAATCTCTATAAAATATATTTTATATTGTAGTCTTTAATTTTTTCTAGTTATATACTTTCAAAGATAAAATTCAGAATCTCTTTTAGCATCCAAAATGCAATTAATCTGGTGATGTGATATAAAATCATTTTTTTTCATAGACTATTACTTTTTTTCAAACAATAAGGTAGGAGTTTGTTGAAGCACTCATCCTCTTAAAGCCATTTTGTTTTATATTTAGCACAGTAAGAACAAGCTGATCCACCTTTCTATAACAGTTAGAATTACAAAGCTTGCCAGTGCATACATGGATTGCAAAAGGTATAAAATGCCTTTATTTTCTTAAGCTACATAGTGTGAAAGACAACAGAAAATGTGTACTGATGCCAAGTTTTAAGTGATTTAACTAACAAGTACACCCCGCTCTTTCACTCTCACTGCAAGTCCAAGTACGGAGTTTAGATCTTTGCATAGACTCATTCTCTGGGATTTTTTGTGACTCTATATCCTGGCCTTTAAATGTAGTATAAAATTCTGTGCCACAGTTAGACCTGTGGGCACTATAAAATTAATTTTAGCATGTTTATGTTTGCCCAAGTTCCTGTAATACTCTCCCCAAGTGATTGTAAGGATCCATTTCCCCATGCTTTTCTCATTTGAATAGTTATGAGAGAAAATTATAGTGATGTATGGAATTCTCTTAATCCCAAGCTACAAAACAGAAAAAGAAAGCAAATGAGTTCTCCATCTCAGGAAGGATTTTTTACTGTCATCTTTTGCTTTGTATTCCTGTAGTGTGGTACCATTTGCTACTCAAGGCAGAGACTTTTAAATCATTATGAATGCAAACAAAGTTTTAATAGGTTTTACTAAATGATATATATTTACCATTCATTACATTTTGTGTTTTTCCCTATAATGCCATGATGTAAAATAAAGTAATATCATAGACTGATGGGGGAAAATCCATTTTGTTTCAAGATTGACTTTGTATTGACCTTAATACCCTAATTTAATAGTTAACTTGAAAAAGCTTAAACAGTTCAATCTAGGGGCCAGCAGAGGTTCAGATGCCTTCCTCCAGGAGAGAAAGCAGTAAGATTCAAAGACAAGTGAAAATTTAAAAGTGACTAGAAAGGAAAATAGACTACTTAGGAGGAGGCCTCCAGAGAATAAAAAATAAAAACCTTCTGAAAAGTGTCCATTTTGCAACCTTAATTGTCGCAATTGAAGGCCTTGCTTATCAAACTGTCCAAAGAAAGAGAGTGGGGAAAGAAAGATCATCAGTCAAAGCAAAATGATTTTTTATTGTTTAAAATTAAATAAGTATCCAAATTTTTCAAAACAGAGTAAAGAAGTTACCTAAAATGCATCAGCAAGTGCTGGACCATCTGTAATGAAGACCCGTTTATGACAGATTTGAAATAGAAGTTGAGGATACCACAGAACAGAACTACAGTCTCTTTTTAAAACATCAATGGCTTTTAAAATCTCAGATGCTTTCATGGCTGAGATTAATAAAGACCAAGAATCTATCCCGAACACACACAATGACTTCTATTACAAAAGGAAAAATGAAAACGCTGCTATTGCTGACACAGTCAATAGATCCCACCTCAGTGTATACTGTACTTTTCTATATTTTTAATTTAAATGCACATAGTTCCAGGGACTGAAGCATGATCAGCATTCTTTCACTTCAGAGCATAATGGAAGATGTAGAAGTTTGTCCCATAAATAAACATATAACCTGTCTTGGGTACCATTTGCTTAAAATATTTCCCCTGGAAGCTTATCTAGCCATTCTCAGTATGTGGTTCTTCTTCTAACCTGCTCTTTATTTCTGCTTTCCTTCTTTCAAATAGAACTTGAGCAGAATATCACAAAATTGTGCCTTCTGCCTCAGACTTGTGGATGTATAGTCCAGAGTCCACAAAAACAGCAGCTTTGTTAAAAAAAAAATAAGAGAATATATCAAAATATTTACATTCAGAGTTTCATAAGCTTAAAGAAATGCACAATTTATAAGCACATAGTCTTTCCCAGGGACCTGAAAATATTTCTTATTCTTTGTGTTTGTAAGCCCTGGGGGCAAAAGGAACCTATACTTAAAAAATTAAAAAGTAGTTAATAAATACTAATTTAACAGATCTTTCAGCAGCATTTTTATTCTTATTGTAAAGGGTGAGGGTACCAATAAATCATTTAAGAGAGCTCTGCAGTATTCATGTGGAGTGTATCACAGATATGTTTTATTTAATCCAGTTATGTTCAAGATGTAATTCTCTTACTGATAGACATCCAGAATTTCTATGACAAATTCACAAAGGCATACAGAAAGCTAAATATGCTGCACAAAATTTACCTTAGAGACTGTATGAACAGACCATTCCTTCTTTCAAGATAGCATATAGAAGACCCAGGTTCTTGTGATGGTATGCTTACTATATCCAATCATTTTGCTTTAACTCATTAACTCTTTGTCAGCCAAAAAGCAGTTCAATAGACAAAAACTTGGTTTTCATTAAGGATCTACCATTTGTCTCATAGCATAGGCATCCACTCAATCATTAACTTTTAAAATGAGGAATAAAGTAAAAACTTTCCATGCATAAAAGACAGACAAGCACCATACAAGTAGAGAGAAATCAGCCTGCCTGTTGTAAAGAACATGTATCTTTAATTGTAGTCATTTCGTTTCTGTGTCAGAATCAACAAAATGTTCTATTTATATAATGCAAATTATTTTGACTTAGAATTTTAAATAGGAAAAAGAAATAAAATAGAGAGTGCCTTAAGAAAGATTTTTTTTTTTTTTTTTTTTGCTCTAGAAACCCTTACAAAGATATTTCAATGGGAAAGAACATTTGGATCAATTTGTGACTTGGCTATTTGAGAACCAATTAAAAGCAACTTTTTGTAACCAAACCAATAGAAATCAAGTTGCATATAAGGGCTCATAAGGATTAAAAACCTTAGAGGACTGGCAATATTTGTACATGATCCACAGCAAAATTTAAGAAAATAAAAATTTCTTGCAGGAAATCAGAGCAATTTTCCAGAAAGCCCAGGGATTTCTAACCACTTTCCATTTAAAATGTGGTCCTCAGAACAGCAGTGTAGACATCATTGGGAATTTGGATAGAAATGTCAATCCTTGGCCCTTGTCTGACCCATCCAGGTGATCTGTACTACTTTAAAGTAATAATGTCTCACCTTCAAAGTTATTTGCCACCTCCTCCAGATTTTCACAATTGTAAATAATGTTGCAGCCTTGATGCATTGCTAGGCCTTAATCTGTGTAGCCTGAGGAAGCATAGTGCTGAAACTATGAGGCAGAATTTCTCTTTTCCAGACAGCTCTGACCTACCCAGAGCAATGATTGATCTGAGATGAACTGGTAACGGAAAGAAATTAACCTGGAGCTATGAAACCAAGATAAAATTTGCGGTGGTCTCTAATCAATCTGGCAAATGGATTATTTAAGGGCTTAAGTGCTGGGCTTCTCTAGTTAAACTTTTTAAAACAGCTATTTATTTTCATAGGAATCTATTTTTATTACCAGTGCTTCATGTGAGTTGTGCATTTATTCAACTATTATAGAATGTATTTCCACTCTGAATTTTCAAAAATTTCTTAAGGTGATTTATAAATTAGACCTACTGATAGGAAACACTTTCCACTTTTTTAAAGGAAAACTCAAATTAATATTAAGTTCGCCTTTAACCTTGGCCTGTTGCAGAAATATTTGCTTTAGCTAGTATAGTATTTAGCCTATATCCAAAACTAATCTTTCACAGTGTTTTCTTCTTTAAACTAACAAAGAGATGAATATTATCACTACTATTGTATTATCACTACTGTTGATATTATCACTACTATTATAGGCTCCTCATGCTGTAGTCACTATCATTTTTAATACAGAAATATAATTCTCTTTTATTATTTTTATTTTTTTCTATGTGCATGGCCTGCAGAATCTTAATTCCCCAATCAGGGATTGAACCTGTGCCCCCTGAAGTGAAAACACAGAATCTTACCATCTGGACTGCCAGGGAAGTCTCTAGAAATATTATTCTTTAACATACTTTGATAAATTATTTATTTTTCCTTTCCTTAGATACTGGAAAACATATTTGTAACAGTGTTAAACTTTGGTTTTCGAAAAGTAGTAAAATTTGTTTTGGGAGATTTTCCTTGAATTTTAGATATATTATGAAACTTTATAAAGTCCACCTAATTTATAATGTCAGTTAAATTTATGAATATGTTTAAAAGGTAATTTATAATTCATTAATTACTAACCAATGATTCCCCTGCCTCTATAAATTATCTAAACTCTAATATCATCACTACTATTATAAGGCTCCTCAAATATGGCCAGGTTCCAAAGTAAAGAGCAAAGTAGTTGAATCTACTCCGCAAATACTGTGCCAAAGAAATCCTGAAGTAAGTGAGTTGAAAATAAATCTTTGACTATCTCTGAGGTTTTGGACCTCTCGATTTATGAAAGAACAGACAAATATATTTAAATTATAAATAAAAATACAATGAATTTTGAAAAGCATGAAGAGAGAAAAATAAAATGGATATGTTGTGTTCAATGCAGTCCTCAAGTACCTAATAGCCCCTTGACTATAGCTAAAAAGTGGAATTATTCAGAGAAAAGACCAAAAACAGGTGACTCTTTAGAGCTTTTGAGACAGTAGTGGACGGGCAAATGCAAGGAGGCAGCTATGAGCTGAGAAAGACACATAAGGAAAAGCAGAGGGAAGGGTGTATGCGAAGGATTATGTATGAGTGTAATAGGAAAAAGAGAGAATAATCTCATTTTCAAAATGGAGGGCAATTGCCATTGCTATGACAGATAAGATTTGTTTTATTTTTAGTGATTATAAGGCAAAATTTTTCAGATGGGAACATGAGAATTTTGGTTATCAGAAGGTATAATTTATCCATAGGTACTCTGAGCTGTACTTCTAATTAAAAGCTGTTATCAAAATAAGTTGCCATTTGGTAATTTAGGAAAATTAAATGGAAATGATAATTTCAGGATCCTGTGTTTCACATTTTTGAGACAAACCAAAAAGTTATATTATTCATAAAATTTTTCTGTCTCTCTTTTTCACTTCAGGAGGAAAGGGATCTCTGGAGCACTTTGGCACATGTTGGTACATGACAGTTCTGGTCATTTCATAAAGATATAAAGTTAGTCCATAAATTTGACTTTATAAAAAATTGTTCAAACCTACAATATAATTTTTTCTGTCAGTTTATGTAACTTTAATATTTAGAAAATCCTTTTAGTCAATGTCAGAATAATTTAGTTAATATATATTTATTACTATACATATTTATTAAAGTATAAAGATTGAACCTCCTGCCTGCTTCCTCTCATCCCCAACAAATACCTATTCTAATGTGTTTCATAAATTTCCTTTGTTTCTCTCAGATGGTCTTCGCTGTGCTCTCATATATCTAAAGAAGAAAATATAATAAAATTTAGTATTATGGTTTTGGAATATAAGTAAGGAAATTCTATTTTCCATGGAAATTGAGTTAAGGAAATTTGTCTTTATCATATGGATGTACAAATCTGAACATTATCCAAGAAAGTAGTATGAACACTATGTCCTAGTGTTCTATATGTTGTTTTTGTTGTTTAGTTGCTAAGTCTTGTCCAACTCCTTTGTGACCCCATGAACTGTAACCTGCCATGGGGATTTCCCAGGCAAGACTACTGGAGTGGGTTGGCATTTAGTGTTCTGTGTAGTATTGGTCTCCTACATTGCAGGCAGGTTCTTTACCATCCAAGCCACCAGGGAAGCCCCATATTCTGGTATACTGCATGCTTGCATGTGTGCTAAGTCACTTTACTCATGTCGGATTCATGACCCTGTGGACTGCCAGGCTCTTCTATTCATGGGATTCTCCAGGCAAGAATACTGGAGTGGATTGTCATGCCCTCCTCCATGTAGTATAGTAACTCTAATACAAACCTAGGGGAAACAAGATGATTTTGCATAATTTTTTATTTAATTTTTTAAAATTTTATTTTATATTGGAGTATAGTTGATTTACTGGAGAAGGCAATGGCACCCCACTCCAGTACTCTTGCCTGGAAAATCCCATGGACAGAGGAGCCTGGTAGGCTGCAGTCCATGGGGTCGCGAAGAGTCGGACACAACTGAGCGACTTCACTTTCACTTTTCACTTTCCTGCATTGGAGAAGGAAATGGCAACCCATTCCAGTGTTCTTGCCTGGAGAATCCCAGGGATGGCGGAGTCTGGTGGGCTGCCGTCTATGGGGTCGCACAGAGTCGGACACGACTGAAGTGACTTAGCAGCAGCAGCATAGTTGATTTACAATGTAGTGTTAGTTTCAAGTGTGCAGCAGACTGATTCAGTTACACACACATATATATATGCATCTGTTATTTTTCAGACTTCTTTTCTCATTTAGGTTATTACAGAATACTTACATATTTTCTTAAACTTTTTAGTAACTTTATATTTAATTAATACTCTAGAAAGCAATTTAGTTTGAAACATAAATGAAAAGATGGTTACTACCTTTTGTTTTCCATCTAATATGTTTAAACAATTGTATTTTAAGGACTCAATACCTTTTACAGGAACTGGTAGCTACAGGGTAAAGTCATCATCTTGCAGTTTGATCAAAGCTTATGTGGCTTGTAGCTCAAGTCCTTCCATGTCACTTTGCCTTAGTGTCCCTATATGCAAACTGAGACTGTTTATTACACCATATGCTATTCAGATTTAATAGGCATCCATTGGGTTTCATTTTGGTTGGACTCATATTTGAAGGTTATGGTTTCTCTTAATCTACACTAAATCCTCTGAAAAATTTTACTTGAAACTTTCATTGTGAACATAATTATCTTATGGAGTAAATGTGGGATTTTAGGAAGGTCTAGGCTTTACTCCTTGGAAGAAAAGTTATGACCAACCTAGATAGCATATTTAAAAGCAGAGACATGACTTTGCCAACAAAGGTCCGTCTAGTCAAAGCTATGGTTTTTCCAGTGGTCATGTATGGATGTGAGAGTTGGACTGTGAAGAAAGCTGAGCGCTGAAGAATTGATGCTTTTGAACTGTGGTGTTGGAGAAGACTCTTGAGAGTCCCTTGGACTGCAAGGAGATCCAACCAGTCCATTCTAAAGGAGATCAGTCCTGAGTGTTCTTTGGAAGGAATGATGCTAAAGCTGAAACTCCAGTACTTTGGCCACCTCATGTGAAGAGTTGACTCATTGGAAAAGAGTCTGATGCTGGGAGGGATTGGGGGCAGGAGGAAAAGGGGACGACAGAGGATGAGATGGCTGGATGGCATCAGCGACTCGATGGATGTGAGTGTGAGTGAACTCCAGGAGTTGGTGATGGACAGGGAGGCCTGGCATGCCGCAATTCATGGGGTTGCAAAGTCAGACACAACTGAGCAACTGAACTGAACTGAACTGAGGCTTTACCTCGGAGAAGGCAATGGCAACCCACTCCAGTACTCTTACCTGGAAAATCCTATGGACAATGGAGCCTGGTAGGCTGCAGTCCATGGTGTTGCTGAGTCGAACACAACTGAACAACTTCACTTTCACTTTTCACTGTCATGCATTGGAGAAGGCAATTGCAACCCACTCCAGTGTTCTTGCCAGGAGAATCCCAGGGACAGGAGAGCCTGTTGGGCTGCCGTCTATGGAGCCTCACAGAGTCGGACACGACTGAAGCGACTTAGCAGCAGCAGCAGCAGGCTTTACCTATCTACTAGTGTAATGCCCTAGGCAATTTTCTTCTCATTGAGCTTCAGATTCTTCTTTAATAAAAACAAAATAATAATAATATCTATCTCACTAGATAATTCTAAGAAATAAGTGTATATATAAAAAACTGTAGTAAATTTTGAAGTTGTACTACATATTGATATTAATGCCAATCAGTAATATCACTCTGAAAGCTGCCATTATGAGGTTTATTTTGTTCGTGGCTCAGTCCATAAAGGATCTGCCTGCAATGCAGGGATCCGCCTGCAATGCAGTAGACCCAGGGTTGAATTCCTGGGTCTGGAAGATCCCCTGGAGAAAGAAATGGCACTCCAGTATTCTTGCCTGGAAAATCCCGTGGACAGAGGAGCCTGGAGGGATACAGTCCATGGGATTGCAAGAGTCAGACACGACTTAGCGACTAAACCACCAAAAAGCAAACAAAATTTCACATTTACATTTGAAATAGCAGGATTTAAAAATACGCAGTGTGTTAGATAATATTTCTAAACATATGGCTTTCCTTTTCTTAACCACACAAAATTCACAAGGACTTCACCTTCCCTGTCTCATAGCACAGACCCACACTGGTGAGTGGTCACTGCTGCATTTTCTTCACTGAACTCCTGGTCTACTTAATGAGATGCTTCCAAATGGGGGAAGGCGTGATGTCAATTAAATGGAAATCAGGAAAATGTTTATCTTTTCAAAAGAATCCTTTGTTCTTAGTAAATCCCCTTCCTCTTTCTGGTTACTGGCAAAACTGGCTTTATATTTGATACATACTTTACATCTCCACTTAGAAGTCTCTGTAATTGCAAATTTCCTAAAATTGACAAGTTCTTATGGGCCTCAGGATGAATATACATGCTGTTCTTTTTGCCTAAAATAATCTTCGAATGCCCAGCTTCTTAATTTTTGAGTCTCAGGTTATATGTCATCTCATTCAAGAGTATGTCCTTGACTACCAAATTCAAAACACATCCCATCTATAGCACTCTTTTCTTCTCCCTTGTAGGACTGATCTCACTGTGTAGTTATGTGCCTGTTTATTTACTTATTTGTTGTTTGCCTGCTCCAGTTTACTTTGAACTCCATAAGAAAGGGTTACCATGTCTGTTTTCTTCTGCTACATATATCTAATGTAGTACCTGGTACATAGAAGGCATTCAGCAAATGCTTACTGACTAAATGAATAAAAGGAATGGAGAAAACATAATTTTTAGTGCTTTGTGAAATTAGAATTAGTCCAGAAAAACTGTCTCAGAAGACTGGATTCATTTCACTTCAGTTGCACAGTCGTGTCTGACTCTTTGCAACCCCAAGGACTGCAGCACACCAGGCCTCCCTCAGTTCAGTTCAGTTCAGTCACTCAGTCATGTATGACTCTTTGCAACCCCATGGGCTACAGCATGCCAGGCTTCCCTGTCCATCACCGACTCCCAGAGCTTACGGAAAGTCATGTCCATTGAGTCGGTGATGCCATCCAACCATCTCATCCTCTGTCGTCCCCTTCTTTTCCTGCCTTCAGTCTTTCCCAGCATCAGGGTCTTTTCAAATGAGTCAGTTCTTCGCATCAGGTGGCCAAAGTATTGGAGTTTCAGCTTCAGCATCAGTCCCTCCAATGAACACCCAGACTGATTTCCTTTAGAATGGATTGGTTAGATCTCCTTGGTGTCCAAAGGATTCTCAAGAGTCTTCTCCAACACCACAGTTCAAAAGCATCAATTCTTCAGTGCTCAGCTTTCTTTATAGTCCATCTCTCACATCCATACATGACTACTGGAAACCCCATAGCTTTGACTAAGTGAACATTTGTTGGCAAATAATGCCTCTGCTTTTTAATATGCTTTCTTGGTTGGTCATAGGTTTTCTTCCAAGGAGCAAGCATCTTTTAATTTCATGGCTGCAGTCATCATCTGCAGTGATTTTCTATTCCAAGAAAATAATCTCTCACTGTTTCCACTGTTTCCCCATCTATTTGCCATGAAGTGGTAAGACAGATGCCGTGATCTTAGTTTTTTAAATGTTGAGTTTTAAGCCAGCTTTTTCACTTTCATCAAGAGGCTCTTTAGTTCCTGTTTGCTTTCTGCCATAACGTTCGTGTCATCTGCATATCTGAGGTTATTGATATTTCACCCTATATTCTTGATTCCAGCTTGTGCTTCATCCAGTCTGGCATTTCACATGATTTATTCTGCATATAAGTTAAATAAGCAAGATGACAATATACAGCCTTGAAATACACCTTTCCCAATATGGAACCAGTCCATTGTTCCATGTCTGGTTCTAACTGTTGCTTTCTGACCTGCATACAGATTTCTCAGGAGGTGGTAAGGTTGTCTGGTATTCCCATCTCTTTAAGAATTTTTCACTGTTTGTTGTGATCCACACAGTCAAAGACTTTAGCATAGTCAATGAAGCAGAAGTAGTTATTTTTCTGAAATTCTCTTGCTTTTTCTATGATTCAACGGATGTTGGCAATTGGGTAGTTGCAATTGTTGGGTAAATATTTCCTTGTGAATCGTTTGCTAACATTTCAGCTCAATATACCTTAAGCTTAAATCACTATTATTTCTTTTATGCCTGTACCCTCCATCACAGGTGCTCATACTTATACACTTACTGACTCTTGTAATGGCTCCATCTACCTTTATAGTAAATTTGGTCTGAAAGTCCCTTCTTCATTCTTATGTATATTTGTCTCTTATCTGAAAATTTTCATTAACTAGTGACTAGATTCCATGACTCCAGTTTCTCCATTTTTATATCCATGGACAACAAGGAGTTCAAACCAGTCAATCCTAAAGGCAATCAACCCTGAATATTCATTGAAAGGACTGATGCTGACGCTGAAGCTCTAATACTTTGGCCACCTGATGTGAAGAGCTAACTCATTGGAAAAGACCCTGATCCTGGATAAGATTGAGGGCAGGAGGAGAAAGGGGTGACAGTGGATGAGATGGTTGGATGGCATTACCAACTCAATGGATATGAGTTTGAGCAAACTCCAGGAGCTAGTGAAGGACAGGGAAGCCTGGTGTGCTGCAGTCCATGGAGTCACAAAGAGTCAGACATGGCTTAGCGACTGAAAACAACAGCAACAACAATTTACATGCTGGTTTGTTGTTGTTGTTTAGTCACTAAGCTGTGTCGGACTCTTTTACAACCCCATGGGCTGTAGCCCGCCAAGCCCCTCTTTCCATTGTATTTCCCAGGCAGGAATCCTGGAGTGGGTTGCCATTTCCTTTTCCAGGAACTCTTGCCAACCCAAGGATGGAACCTGTGTCTCCTGAATTGGCAGGCAGATTCTTTACCACTGAGCCACCTAGGAAGCTCTTATATGCTGATATCACCCATTTATTTATTTTTTAATTTAATTTTATTTTTTAAACTTTACATAATTGTATTAGTTTTGCCAAATATCACCCATTTAATTATTAAAACCTTAAGGACAGGGATTCTCTTCATTATCACAGTTCCTAACATAATGACATATTCATAATCAGTTCCTGCTTAGTGCTTATTTACTTACCTATGACCTAAATCAAATCCTTTTGATTATACAGTGGAAGTGAGAAATAGATTTAAGGGACTAGATCTGATAGATAGAGTGCCTGATGAACTATGGACTGAGCTTTGTGACATTGTACAGGAGACAGGGATCAAGACCATCCCCATGGAAAAGAAATGCAAAAAAGCAAAATGGCTGTCTGGGGAGGCCTTTGTAAGGCTGTGAAAAGAAGAGAAGCGAAAAGCAAAGGAGCAAAGGAAAGATATAAGCATCTGAAAGCACAATTCCAAAGAATAGCAAGAAGAGATAAGAAAGCCTTCCTCAGTGATCAATGCAAAGAACTAGAGGAAAACAACAGAATGGGAAAGACTAAGGATCTTTTCAAGAAAGTTAGAGATACCAAGGGAACATTTCATGCAAAGATGGGCTCGATAAAGGACAGAAATGGTATGGACCTAACAGAAGCAGAAGATATTAAGAAGAGGTGGCAAGAATACACAGAAGAACTATACAAAAAAGAGCTTCACAACCAAGATAATCATGATGGTGTGATCACTGACCAAAACCCAGACATCCTGGAATGTGAAGTCAAGTGGGCCTTAGAAAGCATCACTATGATCAAAGCTAGTGGAGGTGATGGAATTCCAGTTGAGCTATTTCAAATCCTGAAAGATGATGCTGTGAAAGTGCTACACTCAATATGTCAGCAAATGTGGAAAACTCAGCAGTGGCCACAGGACTGGAAAAGGTCAGTTTTCATTCCAATCCCAAAGAAAGGCAATGCCAAAGAATGCTCAAACTACTGCACAATTGCACATGTCTCACACGCTAATAAAGTTATGCTCAAAATTCTCCAAGCCAGGCTTCAGCAATATGTGAACCGTGAACTTCCTGATGTTCAAGCTGGTTTTAGAAAAGGCAGAGGAACCAGAGATCAGATTGCCAACATCCACTGGATCATGGAAAAAGCAAGAGATTTCCAGAAAAACATCTAGTTCTGCTTTATTGACTATGCCAAAGCCTTTGACTGTGGATCACAATAAAAGGTGGAAAATTCTGAAAGAGATGGGAATACCAGACCACCTGACCTGCCTCTTGAGAAACCTATATGCAGGCCAGGAAGCAACAGTTAGAACTGGACATGGAAAAACAGACTGGTTCCAAATAGGAAAAGGAGGACGTCAAGTCTGTATATTGTCACCCTGCTTATATAACTTCTATGCAGAGTACATCATGAGAAACGCTGGGCTGGAAGAAGCACAAGCTGGAATCAAGATTGCTGGGAGAAATATCAATAACCTCAGATATGCAGATGACACCACTCTTATGGCAGAAAGTGCAGAGGAGCTAAAAACCCTCTGATGAAAGTGAAAGAGGAGAGTGAAAAAGTTGGCTTAAAGCTCAACATTCAGAAAACAAAGATCATGGCATCCGGTCCCATCACTTCATGGGAAATAGATGGGGAAACAGTAGAAACAATGTCAGACTTTATTGTTTGGGGCTCCAAAATCACTGCAGATGGTGACTGCAGCCATGAAATTAAAAGACGCTTACTCCTTGGAAAGAAAGTTATGACCAACCTAGATAGCCTGTTGAAAAGCAGAGACATTACTTTGCCAACAAAGGTCCGTCTAGTCAAGGCTATGGTTTTTCCAGTGGTCATGTATGGATGTGAGAGTTGGACTGTGAAGAAAGCTAAGCGCCGAAGAATTGATGCTTTTGAATTGTGGTGTTGGAGAAGACTCTTGAGAGTCCCTTGGACTGCAAGGAGATCCAACCAGTCCATTCTAAAGGCGATCAGCCCTGGGATTTCTTTGGAAGGAATGATGCAAAAGCTGAAATTCCAGTACTTTGGCCACGTCATGAGAAGAGTTGACTCATTGGATAAGACTCTGATGCTGGGGGTATTGGGTGTAGGAGGAAGAGGGGATGACAGAGGATGAGATGGCAGATGGCTGGATGGCATCACCTATTCGACTGACGTGAGTTTGAGTGTACTCCAGGAGTTGGTGATGGACAGGGAGGCCTGGCGTGCTGCGATTCATGGGGTCACAAAGAGTCAGACAGGACTGAGCGACTGAACTGAACTGAAGGGACTTCCTTGGTGGCTCATCTGGTAAAGACTCAATCTGCAGAATTGTTAAACAACAAAAAAAAAAAGACTCAATCTGCAATGCAGAAGATCCTAGTTGGATTCCCGGGTCGGGAAGATCCCCTGGAGAAGGGATAGGCTACCCACTGCAGTATTCTTGGGATCCCTTGGTGGCCCAGAGGGTAAAGAATACATCTGCAATGCAGGAGACCTGGGTTCAAATCCTGGGCTGGGGAGATCCCCTGGAGGATGGCATGGCAACCCACTCTAGTATTATTGCTTGGAGAATCCCCATGGACAGAGGAGCCTATCAGGCTACAGTGCATGGGGTCACAAAGAGTCAGACACGACTGAGAGATTAAGCATACACACACACACGTACCCTAAGATCCTGCAGTTGTTATACTCCTTTGTAGAGTCAAACTATAATGTGTAATAATGATGAATTATATTTGTAGAGTTGTTTTCAACATGTCTTCAAATCCTTTGTCTCATAACTTAGCTCTAGTTGGTAATCATTCAAACATCATTTAAAACCTACTGTGCTGATTCTTCTATCTCTTTCAGGCAGTCTGCCCTGAGGATATAAGCAATAGTATCTATTATTTATTTTTTTTAAGATTCCTTGTTATACCCTATTAAACCTTGATAAATATCTTCCCTGTGTGTTTCCAGGGAAAATAAATTGTGTTTCTGCTCAGCATTCCTTGGCCCTACACACACACAAAGAGTAGAGTATGTGTTTTTAAGTAGAAAAGGGAAACAGCAAGCCATTCCCAACGAGTAACATTTTTCATCTCAGCAGCTTTGTGACTTGGTCAGCAGTGGTCCCACCTTTTGCAAAGCAATAGCCTAATCAGAGTGAAAAGAGGCAGAGGGATCAGGCTGATCAGAGGAGACTTGTCTGTAGCATCTAACCATTTCTCTTTTGCCCCAGCAAGGAGCAAAGAGAGTTCATCAGGCATGCAGCCTCATATCAAATGTTCTGGACACTTTCTTTGGGGCATTTTTGGATGTTTGACTAGACAAGCCTTTTTCTGCCTCAACACCCTTGTCATGTTATTTCTTCATGGTCAACATGACTGAGATAAGATAATGTTTGAGGGTGACTTGACAGGATCTGAAAAATAGACAAATAGACCTTGAATCTGCTGAGCTTCAAAAGTTAGTTATAAAGTTGCTTTGTGAGGGGAAAAAAAAAGGAACACAGTTATGGAGCTGGATTTAGTTCAAGAAGAAAAATCCAATTTTAGTAGCCAACAGGTAGCCAATGAAAATTAAGTTAAGGGCATTTGTTATATACATCTTGCAGATTACCTGAAAAGTCACTAACAATTGCTGAGATATATGCTAAATTAGATTGCAAAAACGCAACAGGGGAGTCACTGTCTTGTTTAAGAGCCCCTATATACATACATAGGAGAAGGCAATGGCAGCCCACTCCAGTACTCTTGCCTGGAAAACGCCATGGATGGAGGAGCCTGGTAGGCTGCAGTCCATGGGGTCGCTAAGAGTCGGACATGATGGAGCGACTTCACTTTCACTTTTCACTTTCATGCATTGGAGAAGGAAATGGCAACCCACTCCAGTGTTCTTGCCTGGAGAATCCCAGGGATGGGGGAGCCTGGTGGGCTGCCATCTATGGGGTCGCACAGAGTCGAACATGACTGAAGTGACTTAGCAGCATATACATGCATATTATATATGTAACATTTTACAGATACTACTTATAAGCACCACATTCAGGGAGTAAATTTTCAAACTATTTTGGCAGTAGAATATTTTTATATGACACTTTTAATGGTTATTGAATGTATGATATAAATTAAAATGGAACTACTGAGATTAAAACAATTATGGGAAAGAATTAGAAACTCCATACACTTAGCCTTCACACCTGTCTCCCATGGTAACCCCTGAAAAGTCCTCTACACAACATGGGTTTATTTAATCAAGTACCAATAAAATCTATATATTAATACTTAATAGTGTAAAACTTTCTAAAGTCTAGTAAACAATATAATCATGGAAGTGTTATTTAATAGAGCACTAATTAACCTGTGTAAGTTATATGTCTTACCTTATTTTTATAGCAACAAATCAGAAAGTCAATAAATATTTCACAAATGTTACTGAATGCAGAAAGACTTTGAGACAAATTTGACAAATGATTTTTAAGAAAATGAGGCTCATAGTGGCTTTCTTCTCATAAATTTTCAAGGAGGAAAATTTGGAAGTTAAAGAACATATGGGCAGTTAAAGAACAAATGGTTTCTCTGCATTTGTCATAACAATTCCATTTCCTGGAACTTGCATAGAAAACATATTCTTCCATGTGTTAATCATCATAAGGGTCGTGAAGAATATCAGATGTGATAACAGAGATCAGTATACTCACAATGACCTCAGATCAAAGTAATCTGAAATTAAGAGATCAAAGACCAAATCATACAACTAGACAATGCTCTTTTTTTCAAGCTGCTCATATATTTAACTGTGTTAAAGCAATTTGCAAATACCCAGTGTACAGTTATTTGAAAAAATCTTAACAAAGTAAACTTCTGTTAACATTTAAATGCCTGAATGGCAAAGCTGATCATCCACTTTGGACTTTAGAGGGAGGTCAGAAATCGTCCTCATCATTTCCACTCCCAAAGAGAAAGAGTGAAATAGACTCCTTCTTTTCTTCATGCCTCAGGCATAGAAGGAATTCCTGGCCTCAGAAATCAACATGGTACAAGGCAAGAGAAGTCACACACTGAATACTCCAGTCAATCTCCAGTCCAGACTAGTTTTCTACTTAAAGATTTCCAGGAATCATGCTTACTTGGTTTTGGTACAGAGTCAGGATCGATTATATTTAAATTTAAAAAGGAAGTAGGTAACAAATAGAGATTTTCAAGCATTGATTTAATACTAATCTATGAGAGAGGCATTCAGGGTATAAGTGGACTAGAGTATCGCCCCAGAAACCTGGGAGAAGTAGGTGGGTCGTTTAAGGTTTGAGCCTCATTTTTTTCTCAGTCAGTACTATCAGTAGACTCTTTCAGGTTCCCAATAACACAACTGCTGTATGAAATCCATGTACATTTTTGTAGGCATCATGAAAATAAGTAAATCCTAAAATAAGACTGTGACAGAGTAATTATTAGTATTATCATAATCCTTAATAAAAATAATAAATGTGAGTTTTCAAAATCAATATCAAAGAGGACATGAACATTGATGATTATTTTTTGTTGAGGTAGAGTTGATTTATAATATTAGTTTCAGGTATACAACATAATGATATAATATTTTTATAGATTGTACTCCATTTAAAGTTATTACAATATAATGGTTATATTTCCCTATGCTGTACAACGTATCCTAGTGACTTATTTATTTTATACATGGTAGTTTATGTTTCTTAGTCCTAAACACCTATCTCACCCCTTTCCCTTTCTTTTCTTCACTGGTAAACACTAGCTTATTTTCTTTATCTGTGAGTCTGTTTCTGTTTTATTATATATATTTGTTTGTTTTATCTTTTAGGTTCCTCGTATAAGTGATGACATAGAATAGCTGTCTTTGATTTATTTCACTAAGCATAAAACTTTCTAGGTCCATCCACATTGTTGCAAATGGCAAATTCTCATTCTTTTGAAGGGTGAATAATATTCCACTGCACTTTTTTTTTAATCTCTTTATCTGCTGATGATCACTTAGATGGCTTCCCTATCTTGGCTATTATAAATAATTCCACTATGAACATTGAGGTGCATGTATCTTTTCAAATTAGTTTCCTGCCCCCCTTTGGCTATATACTCAGGAGTCAAATTCTTAGATGATATAGTAGTCCTATTTTTGATTTTTTGAGGAATCTCAATACTGTTTTCCACAGTGGCTGCACCAATTTACATCCCTACCAACAGATTATGAGGGTTCTGTTTTCTCCACATTCTCACCAACATTTGCTGCTTCTGGTCTTTTTGATGATAGCTATTTTGATAGGCGTGATGTGACATCTCACTGTAATTTTGATTTGCATTTCTCTGATGATTAATGATGTTGAGCATCTTTCCATGTACCTGTTAGCCATCTGTATGTCTTCTTTGGAAAAATTTCTGTTCAGTTCTTCTGTCCATTTTTTAAGTGGGTTGTTTGTTTTTTCTGATATTGAGTTCTATGAGCTGTTTATATATTATGGATATTAATGCCTTATCAGTAACATCATTTGAAAATATTTTCTCCCATTCAGTAGATTGTATTTTTGGTTTCGTGGATAGATTCCTTTGCTGTGCAAAAGTTTTTAAGTTTAATTAGGTCCCATTTGTTTATTTTTGCTTTTGCTTTCTTTGCCTTAGGCAGCAGATCCAAAAAATATATTGCTATGATTTATGTCATATAAATATTCTGCCTGTGTTCTACCTATGTTCTTCTCTGAAAGTGTGATACTTCAACTTAATTCTTTTTTCTCAAGATTACTTTGACAATTCACGGATTTTTGTGGTTCTATATACATTTATTCTATTTTTTCTAATTCTGTGAAAAGTATCATGGTTATTTGATAAGGATTGCATTGAATCTCTAGATTGCTTTGTGTAATATAGTCATTTTACAGTATTAATTCTTCCAGTCCACAAACACAGTATACGTTTTCATTTGTTTGTGTTATCTTCAGTTTCTTTCATCAGTGCCTTATACATTGCCTCTGTCCTTTTCCAAGTACAGAACTTTTACCTCCTTTTTGAGATTTATTTTTAGGTATTTTATTGCTTTTGATGTGAAAGTAAATGGGATTGTTTCCTTAATTTTTCTTGTTCCTGATCTTACAGGAAATGTTTTTAGGCTTTCACTGTTGAGTATGATGTTAGCTATGGGCTTATTATATATGCCGTTTTTAATACTGAGATATGTATAACCACTCTGTGGAGAGTTTTTAATCATAAATGGATGTTGAATTTTGTCAAAAGGTTTTTCCTCATTTATTGAGTTGATAGTATGGTTTTTATTCCTCAGTTTGTTAATGTGGTATATCACATTGATTGATTATGTATATTAAGCCATCTTTTCTTCCTTAGGATAAATCTCACTAGATCATGGTGTATGATCCTTTTACTGTATTGTTGAATTCTGTTTGCTAATATCTTTTTGAAGATTTTTGCACCTATGTTCATCAGTGATCCTGGCCTGGCATTTTCTTTTTTTTCTGTGATATTTTTATCTTGTTTTGTTATCAGGGTAATGCTAGCCCCATAGAATACATTCAGAAGCTAAACACTGATGATTCTTTTTGCTTCATAGCACTTGCAGCATTGTATTTGAGTTTGTATTATGTGGAAACTATTCATTTTGGGAAACACAGTTGAAGTAATTTTTTTTAATAGTGAAAATAAGCCTCTTCTCAAATTGATAAGCATTTGCTCTATTTTCTCTTGACATATTAATACCTGCTGGCATGGTTCCAGTGAGTGGCTGGTTTCAGCTTCATTAGGTTGACTGAAATTCTTGTAACCTGTTCACAGGAGCTTGTCAACAGTCAGTTAGTGTCAATGTTGCCTTCTTCCTTTTTCTGCGTAGATGAGAATTAACTAAAATTAGGACAGCTGACATAGAACATTAAAGAAGCATCTGAAATTTAGGAACTCTTGGTTTCATATCCTTTCTCTTGCTTTGCTGAGCAATGACAAAGAAGTTGAAATCTTATCTGAACACACTTATACAAGGTGCCCTTCCCACGATCTCCCTCTTTCAACTGAGTTTAACTCTCTAACTCACCCAGGCTGGGCAGGCTACTTATCTTTTCTATTTATTTATCCTCTAATACTTCACCATAATGCTTTTCACATGGTTCAGGAGCTATGTGAGTGAAAACGGAGATCATGTAACTTTGTCATTATAACCTCAGAATCTATCCTTGCCTCTTGTCCATTGGAGGCTTTCGATTTTATATTAATATAGCAACATTAATTTTATGAGTGGTAAAATCAAACCATGCCAACAGATAGCACTCTTGATAAATAAGAATGTAAATAAATTATTTTTGGAATGAGGTAGCTCCACTTCTTCATGCTTCTGCTTTCAATTAGATAACACCATCAAATATAGATAGGAAATTAGGAACAGATGGCATAGTTCCCCTACTCTGTCCCTGAAAACCACTCTTAAGAAATCCAGTTCTCCTATCATTGATACTTCCTATCATCACATTCAATTATACATATTCATTTTTTCTTTTACGATCCAGATTTCTGTATGAGAATCAGCTCATCTAGTAAATTACTTCACAGTTAACTTATGATTAATAAGCATGTGTTAATGTCAACCGAATAGCTTGGACTTTTTTACTCTTACAGAGAATACATGCATTTAAAATGACGGAAAGAATAAAATACTTAGGAATATATCTACCTAAAGAAACTAAAGACCTATATATAGAAAACTATAAAACACTGGTGAAAGAAATCAAAGAGGACACTAACAGATGGAGAAATATACCATGTTCATGGATTGGAAGAATCAATAGAGTGAAAATGAGAATACTACCCAAAGCAATCTATAGATTCAATGCAATCCCTATCAAGCTACCAACAGCATTCTTCACAGAGCTAGAACAAATAATTTCACAATTTGTATGGAAATACAAAAAACCTCGAATAGCCAAAGCGATCTTGAGAAAGAAGACTGGAACTGGAGGAATCAACCTACCTGACTTCAGGCTCTACTACAAAGCCACAGTTATCAAGACAGTATGGTACTGGCACAAAGACAGAAATATAGATCAATGGAACAAAATAGAAAGCCCAGAGATAAATCCACGCACATATGGACACCTTATCTTTGACAAAGGAGGCAAGAATATACAATGGATTAAAGACAATCTCTTTAACAAGTGGTGCTGGGAAATCTGGTCAACCACTTGTAAAAGAATGAAACTAGAACACTTTCTAACACCATACACAAAAATAAACTCAAAATGGATTAAAGATCTAAACGTAAGACCAGAAACTATAAAACTCCTAGAGGAGAACATAGGCAAAACACTCTCTGACATACATCACAGCAGGATCCTCTATGACCCACCTCCCAGAATATTGGAAATAAAAGCAAAAATAAACAAATGGGACCTAATTAACCTTAAAAGCTTCTGCACATCAAAGGAAACTATTAGCAAGGTGAAAAGACAGCCTTCAGAATGGGAGAAGATAATAGCAAATGAAGCAACTGACAAACAACTCATCTCGAGAATATACAAGCAACTCCTACAGCTCAACTCCAGAAAAATAAATGACCCAATCAAAAAATGGGCCAAAGAACTAAATAGACATTTCTCCAAAGAAGACATACAGATGGCTAACAAACACATGAAAAGATGCTCAACATCACTCATTATCAGAGAAATGCAAATCAAAACCACTATGAGGTACCATTTCACACCAGTCAGAATGGCTGTGATCCAAAAGTCTACAAGTAATAAATGCTGGAGAGGGTATGGAGAAAAGGGAACCCTCTTACACTGTTGGTGGGAATGCAAACTAGTATAGCCACTATGGAGAACAGTGTGGAGATTCCTTAAAAAACTGGAAATAGACCTGCCTTATGATCCAGCAATCCCACTGCTGGGCATACACACTGAGGAAACCAGAAGGGAAGGAGACACGTGTACCCCAATGTTCATCGCAGCACTGTTTATAATAGCCAGGACATGGAAGCAACCTAGATGTCCATCAGCAGATGAATGGATAAGAAAGCTGTGGTACATATACACAATGGAGTATTATTCAGCCATTAAAAAGAATACATTTGAATCAGTTCTAATGAGGTGGATGAAACTGGAGCCTATTATACAGAGTGAAGTAAGCCAGAAAGAAAAACACCGATACAGTATACTAACCCATATATATGGAATTTAGAAAGATGGTAACAATAACCCTGTGTACGAGACAGCAAAAGAGACACTGATGTATAGAACAGTCTTATGGACTCTGTGAGAGAGGGAGAGGGTGGGAAGATTTGGGAGAATGGCATTGAAACATGTAAAATATCATGTAGGAAATGAGTTGCCAGTCCAGGTTCGATGCACGATACTGGATGCTTGGGGCTGGTGCACTGGGATGACCCAGAGGGATGGAATGGGGAGGGAGGAGGGAGGAGGGTTCAGGATGGGGAACACATGTATACCTGTGGTGGATTCATTTTGATATTTGGCAAAACTAATACAGTTATGTAAAGTTTAAAAATAAAATAAAATAAAATAAAAAAATAAAATGACCTGTAAGGTTTAATCAGAGGGCATAATCCTGACTGGAGTGTTAGGGACGCAATGGCAAGAGGTTATGACTATATGTCTACTGCTCCATTACAAAAGTAGATAGGAGTTAAGTTTGAAAATGGATAAAATTTAAATGTGAAAACCCCCAAATAAATATGAAAATCATTATGTTTGACTGAGATGGGATTTCTACTAAATATTTTGTGATTTTTTTGAATAACATAGCTGATAACCATGGAAACCACTAGTCTGTTTTATTAGTATGTTTTTAGGTTTTTGTTAGGGGTGATAATTTTTGAGAAAACTTGGTGAATTGTTATTTTAGTGGAAATTCTCAACATTCTTCTTCTTAATTAAGAATATTTGTTAGAATATTTTTAAATATAATTGAATTTGTAGAACCTATACTAGTGGCATTTAGAAGCTCTCTGACACTTTCATAGGGGACCTTAAAAGACAAGGCAACATCTTTCTGAGAATATACTGGCGTGAATTAAGTAATTAAGTAAACATACAAGCAGACAAGTGTTGTGTGTCTGTGTGTATATGTAATTTTTTAACTGATAACTTGTGGCTTTCACCACCACCAAATATTCGAAGGGTTTCAATTTTCCCACTCTGAGAATGATTCGATGGTTAATGAGACAACTGGTCCATGAGTACCACTGCAGAAAGATGCTAGCTACACATAAATGATTATAATTATCCAATTTTATGAATGTTTTCTTAATAAGCAGATGGGAAATTTCTGTCCATGGCAAGGAATTTCAAAGGCTTAATCATTTCATTTTTGTAACTATTCAAAATTTCAAGTATAGCTCCGCTTAGAACTCAAATCACTTTTAGAAATCATTCATATTTATTCTTCAGGGCAAAAATTAGTGAATGAATGTGAATAAGTTTGGACGGTCTACACACCAGACAGAAAAGTAAAATCTTGGCAGTTTTTTGATCCGTGTAGATTGACAAATAAAATATTAATAGCCAAAAGGAAGCCTTTAAAATAATTTGGATTTAGATCTGCAAGGAATTGTTTTTCTGTATTAATATAATGTACGTGAGTCTTTTCTATCAAGCTTCTGTTAAAAACAGATAATTGCTCTAGTCACTCACTCAACCTTTTGAATAGTCAATCATTAAATCCAAAATGATTTCAATTGATATGAGTATAGGGCACAATTATGTAGTGTTTTGGAGTCAGTGTATCCAGCTGTGAATAAAAACACAGTGTATAATGGAAAATCTCTGCTCTAGGTTTACAAAGAAAGCAGTTAAAAGGGTAACTGAAGTAGCTCCTGGGGTTTCATAGAGAGATCAAGTCCTGATGGAAGTGGTCAGAGGTGTGGCACAGCCTCTAATTAGGAACAAGGATACCCTCTCATTATCACCCCACAGCAGCTCCCCCTAATAGGGCAGTGATTCATTGTCAGTGGATGAGCGGTACATACGTACAAGCATAACTGCCCACAGTTCAGTTAGTGTAGCTCTAAGCTTATGTCTGGATTAGCTGTTTTATCTGTCTTTCCTCCAAGTATTTTCTCTGCAGCATATCACTGAAGTGGTATTAACATTCATCTGATTAAAATCAAAGCATTTCCCTATAAATGTTGGACCAAAGCAAATGCATTCACAGGAAAAGTAAAAAGGAAATTTAAATACAAATCGCATGCATAATACTGCTAATTTGTTACTACTTGCAGTAAAGCTCTTAATGAGATTATCCAGGATTGGGTCTGTTTCCACTGAGAGTTTCATTAACCCCCCTGAATATTTTTCCTTTGTTTATACAATGTACTGAATATATTTGATTATCTGCATTTCACATCTTGTAATTCAGTGTTTGCAAGTTTGTAAAATTTGTGTTTATCATAAAAGAAGAAATTCAGATGTGCATGATATAATTGTTCTTTGTATAAAATTTATATACATGTCTATGTCTATTTGCCGGTATACGTACTTACAAAATTATTCGGTGAAGGTAAAAGGTGGAGGATATTTTTCAAATTCAGGGAATTCGGTGCTTCACATGCTGTTTCAAGTGGGGAGGACAATAAGAAAATATATAGGAAGTTGGATGTCTGGTAGTCTCAGTTTTCTGCAGTCCTGTTCAGACGAGACACACTAAATAGAGTCTAGAGTACTTCTCAGACTTTCATGTGCCTCTTAGTTCCTTAGGCTTCTTGTTAAAATTCAGATTTTTGATCAATCAGTTCACTGTGAGGCCTGAGTCTCTGCATTTCTAGCCAAATCTCACAAAGGCTGCTGCTCCATAAATTGATAGCATTTTGAGTTGCAAAAGGATTGTCTGTTAAACTACTAATAGGTAGAATCATTTCCAGTTTAATGAACAGAGCATAAGGCAAATGAGTGGTATAACCAAAATCCAAAAAGTGAATAATGTCTTAAAATACCTACGCCATTCGAAAATGTATTACATAGAAGCCTGGCTATGCATTTATCAGGAATCTTAGCTTTGATAACTTGAATAAGATCTCATTAAATAAATGAAAATGCCACAAAATGAAGTTGGGCTCCCTGCTGGGAAATTCTGATAGTTACTCATATTAAAGATAAACTGCTTTATTAAAACTGGACATTTCTATTAAAACCAAAAGCAGTCCTTAAAAACAACTGTATAAATCAAAAGGGAAAATCAAGGGAAAACAGTGGGAGTTATGAAGCAGACATTTTAGTTCCAGTTCTGCCATGGAACCAGCTTTCATTATCTATAAATTGAAAATGATAATTATCTGATCCAAATCTCATAAATGTGTGATGAAATCTGAATATGATAATCCACATGTATGCATTTTGAAATCATTTATAACATATAAGTAAAACATTTTTAGAATTGCAAATGTTATTTGCTGCTGCAGATACCAGGCCCTGATATATGCCTTGTGGTATATGTGCTAATTTGCAGTGTTTAATTTTGTTTATGATCTCCAGATTTTAACACACATGAGGGAGAAACTGGTCAATTTTATTTGGTATTACATTTTCAAAAATGCCCTGGTTTCATCCGAAAATGTGCTTAGAGATTCTCTTGGCACAGATTCCATTTAAACGGTGTTAATGTTATTCATTCTCATTGAAGTCTGTCCCTAGGGTTCTGGGATTAAAGGAGAGAATGTAGTTCCATATCTGGGTAAACAGCTACAGGAAGTGATTAAAACTTATTAGTCTTATCAGTAATTATGTTGACTTGCAATATATGTGCCATCATTTTAACCATTTAGTTAAACATGGTAAGGAAATTGAGAAGGACGCTTTAATTAATCTCAGAAGTAAAAAGTTCAAAAGAATTTGCTAGCATGACATAGGCACCTTGCAGAAAAAAAAAAAAAACTTACTGTTTAGTCAAAGAGAGCTAAAATGTGAAAAAAAAAAATCTGTGAAATTAATTCTCTCAGGCAATGAACTTGTGTTCCAAAAGTTGCAGTGTTTCTCAGTGTTCACTTCTGGATGCGATGTAGTGCCAATGTGTTTTGCTGAGTTAGGGATTTCTCATGGCAGCTGTCAAGGTTGATGTATCATCTTTAAAGATGTTCCTTAAAACTTTGCTCTGACCCCTGGCTACTCTTAGACCTTTCTGTGGATCACAGAAGGCATACTTTAGTTTATTCAGGTTTTGCATTAATTGAGTATGGAGTTTGTGTTTCTTGTTGAGAAAAAAAAAATGATAAGACAAATCTCCCTTGAGTTTTCCAGGATTTCACTTAAAATGAAAACTCGCAGCGTAATCTTGTGCTCTCATTGCTGCTCCCATTTTGCTGTGCCAGACTCTAGACAACTCTGGAATCTTTCAACATGGGCTAAATTTTGCATAAATCAACAAATCCCTATGTTAAAAGTGTTCAGTTGTATGTACCACATTATAGATTTGTAGTCAATGTTTATCAAATGGATACATGACTAGAAGAATGACCAACTGACTGAGTGAATGAATGAATGAATAAAGACATGTTATTACCTGTCCTCAAGGGAAGAAAGGTGCTTTTACTATAAGCCATGCTGTATGTCAGAAGTGCCCTAATAAATAAAAGACAATAGGACCAGTGAAGAAATTGCATTTGCTTTTACGGGGATATCAGGAAGTACTCACAGAGAAAAGGGTACTTGAATAGAGTTTCAACATGTAGAAAGTTGTGAGAAGAAATGGCATTTCAGACAAAGGGCATGATCACTGTATTTTCATTGTACAATGAATATCTTAGTAAATAATATGTTCTGTAATTTTAAAAAATGATGAATATTTCTAAAATTGAAGGCAGACGTTCAGACTTTTTACTCTCTGAAGAGGCCTTTGTGGTTGCCATTTTTTTCAATGACACAGGTATTGCTGACTGTAATTTCTCCTGTGTTGATCCACACTTAAACAAAATCACAGTCAGGCTTTCTTTTCCCTTTTGGTTTAGCTGTTGAACATTCATATGTGTGTGCAGTGGGGGAGTGAGATGTTCATTTTTTTCCCCTTTGCTTCTTAATATAATCATCTCGTAAAACTACAGTTAAAATTAATAAAGATCTTTTTTCTAAAATTAGAAGGATCTATTTGCTTTGACAAGTTCTAACTGTTTATAGTGTCAGATTATTTTCAAAATATTACAGATGTGGAAAAGGGGTAGAATTAGTTTTGAGTAAAATTATGGCTTGTCGGCAGATAACACAATCAACCTTTCAAAAGCAAACACCTCTTTCCAAGTATAGTTGTTAGGAAATGAAAGCCTTATTCAAATGCTAAATAAGAAAAATGAGGATGGGAATATAAACTCCTCTGGAAAAAAAATAACAAAGAACAGTATTTTAGGCATGGTTTTCAGAGATTTCCAACTCCAGGTGCTGCCTAGTTGCTGATTGGTTCATTGGATGGCCTTGATGGTTTTGATATCTCATCAAAGTGGGAAATTCAAGTTAATCACAGCTAATAACATGATTGAATGGTGTCTGATCTATTTGAGGATGGAAAATCGATAGTCTATTAGATTCGTCAGGAGAAGATGGGGAAGGGAAAGCAAGCTGTATTTGCCTTCATCACCACGGCTACACTAATTAAGCACCGCCTTCAGATGGAGAGGAGCCTGGAGAATTGAACTGGTAATGAGATTCAGGCTTGAAGTAAATGAAGCAACTTCACCATAAGGCACGCAGACAGACAATTAAACCTCTTTATCAATGCAGCTTTCATCCAGAAAGATAATCTCATATGGCAGCTATAAAATAAGTGGGGGACCAGGAGGAACTGTAAATCTTTTTCTCAGCTTGCAGTTCTTACAATTTCCACACTGTTTTGACATTTGGGTTTCTTTGCATTAGAAGTTAGTCATAGTTAGTAACATTTCATTTGTTACATGGAGGTTCCTGGTGTGGCACGTTTGTTGAAACCTTTCAAGAAAGGTTTTGATTAAGTATAAAACTGATTAGAAATAAAAAGCAATTTCCTCCAAAAATTTTATACTGGAAAGGGAATACTATAAACAGTGCCAATAATCGTTAGCATTTCAAAAATCCTTTAAAAAATATTTCAAAGTAGTTAATTTTATAGATAAAGGCTCATTTTTGCTTATCCAAATATCACCTTTTCCTCCAGTTAAAAATTCTCTGTTGGGAAAGACCATCTCAAATAGTCAGAGAATCTTCTCATCTAAATTTCTGGAACTGGAGTAGATTTTATTTTAAACACAATGGGTTTAAAATGGGGTTTTATTGGCCAATAAGTGTTCAGGAGAATGGGCACATATAAAATATACTATTTAATATTATAAAAATAAAATAATATCAATCCATCCGCATTTTGCAAAAGAGATATGCCTTTTAATCCGAGGTCTTTTGTTATGTTCTGGTGTGTTAGTGTTATGGTGAACTGCTGCATATAACATAAAAATATTATCACCTATGAGAATCACACCGAAATACCTCACCAGCTATATTCTTAGTGTAGTTTGTACTGTGTGACTTAGCTGTGCATTTACGTATGAAGTTTCTAGACATATGTTTTAAGATTTGCAGGGAAATAGCTAGAGACGTGACTTAGCAGCAACAGCTAGAGCATAACAATATCTTTCCTTTTTCTTCTTTCATTTCTCCGATACTTAACATTATGAACTTCACAAAACATATTTATCATTTCCTTTTTCTATATATTGGTTATTGGTAATATTTTCTAGCTTAGTTTTGGTGTAAAGGCAGAAAAATAAAAACACCTGGCTGTTTCATCTCATAAATTATGATACTTCACTTTATTTTTTGTTTACTTATATATTTAATACAATTTCCCATTTCTCAGCCTTTCACAATGGCTTCTTATTTCGTCTTTCAGCATTATGAACCATCCTTCCTTAAGCTTTTGTTATTTCCTTATTTCCTCTTCAGTTGTTCATTTGTCCTTCTATCCATGTTGTATGGCTTGGCTGTTTGAGCTTCAGAAATATTATAGTAATGCTTCACTTAAATTGAACGTGTGAGCTTTAGAAATATTATAATAATATTTCACCAGAACTATTTGACTCAAAAGCTTTTACTGAGTACTTGTAGAATATATTGTGCTGGGGTATATTCATCCAGGGATATGGATATGTGCAGTTGTTCGTTCATTTACTCAGAAAACATCTGTTGAACTCAGTGTTTTACATGTGGTGAATACCAAGGAGCATAGCACACTGGGTATTCAAAGATAGTCTTACTAGGCATAGATTCAGTCTTTGCATATATATATAGCATTTATTTTTGCTGTAAAATACATGGATGTTTGCATGGCATCATCGACTCAGTGGACATGAGTTTGAGCAGTCTCCAGGAGATGGTGAAGGACAGGGATGCCTGGCATGCTGCAGTCCATGGGGTTGCAAGGAGTCAGACATGACTGAGCAACAACAAAAAATGTATTTTAAAAATTCAAAATACAATATCACATAATCAAAGTTAGATATATTAAAATTAAATATAGTTTAAGTAAAAATGAAAAATATATATAGAAAAATATTACTATATAATATAGTAAATATATATTTACTAAATAATATAGTAAATATATATTTACTAAATAATATAGTAAATATATATTTGATGAGATGTAGTGGTACAGAAAAAGTTGAGGTTTTTTGGTTTGTTTGTTTGTTTACTTTGTTCTTGCTCAGGAGTTAAAAGTTTCAGGGAGGAAGTAGGATTTGAGTTCAGTCTTGCAGATGAGTAGGCTTCCCTGGTGGTACAGTGGTAAAGAATCCACCTGTCAACACAGAAGATGCAAGAAACCTGGGTTTGATCCCTGGGTCAGAAAGATTCCCTGGAGTAGGAAATGACAACTCACTCCAGTATTCTTGCTAGCCCGGAGGGCTATAGTCTATGGGGTCACAAAGAGTTGAATGAACTGAGCACATATACACTTGCAGAGGTTGTTGTTGTTCAGCCCCTCAGTTGTGTCCAGCTCTTTGCCATCCCAGGGACTGCAGCACGCCAGGCTTCAGATAGTAGGAGTTTTGTAAGTGACGGAGAAGTGGAGAGACGCCCATATTCATGAAGTCCTGCAAGTCAGCAGGGTTAGTGTTGGTTTCTTTTGGCAGGGTCATAGATTTTGTTGAGATGGTTGGCATGAAATTGGGGTCAGATTACAGAGGATATAAAGTACCATGACTGAGGAGTTCAAACATTATGCTGCAGCCAAAGATTTCTTCTGATCAGGAAATTATATGACATTATGAGTTTTCAGGATATGGCTAGTGGTAATTGTTGGAAAGAATGTGTGTGTGTGTGTTCAGTCACTCAGTCGTGTCCAACTCTGCAACCCCATGGACTGTAGCTGGCCAGTCTCTTCTGTCCATAGCATTTTCCAGGCAAGAATACTGGAGTGGGTTGCCATTTCCTCCTCCAGGGGATCTTCCTGACTCAGGGATTGAACCCGCCTCTCCTGAACGGGCAGGTGGATTCTTTATCACTGAGCCACCTGGGAAGACCGTTAGTAAGAATATGCAGCATAACTGTGTTCTCCGATTATACCTAGCAGCAAAAAAGTGAGGATTCATTGAGGAGGCTATTGCATAGATACTTGTTCAATTGCTCAGTCGTGTCCAACTCTGTGATGCCATGAACTGCAGCATGCCAGGCTTCCCTGTCCTTCACCATTTCCTGGAGTTTGCTCAAACTCATGTCCATTGAGTCGGTTATGCCATCCAACCATCTCATCCTCTGTCATTCCCTTCTCCTCCTGTCCTCAATCTTTCCCAGGATCTGGGTCTTTTCCAATGAGGTGACTCTTCTCATCAAGTGTCCAAAGTATTGGAGCTTCAGCTTCAGCATCAATCTTTCCAATGAATATTCAGGGTTGATATCCTTTAGGATTGACTGGTTTGATCCCTTATAGATATAGGTGAAAAATAATATATACTTGTGTCTTGGCAAGTAAAGTGGAGTAAAAGAAGAAGAATCACCAAGAGGGAAATTGGAAAGTTTAATTCATAAGAGTTAACATGTCACTGGATGTGGAAGGTGCTAGAGGGAAAGGAATTGAAACTGACTGAGTTTCCAGACTGACTAGATCAAAGGGTTTTATTGTCAACTTAACTGTGTTGCCATATTGTTTTCATTCTGGGCTAGTATCTTCATATTGAGAGAATTATTTTCTTTATTGGATATGTACAACTCTTAAAAGTATATTTCCACCTTTTAAATTTTAGCTAGCGAATTCCTGCCATTTCTCCATTAGAAAATAATAGTACAGAGGACACTTAGGGACCCTTGGAAATGTATGTCATCAGTGACATTGGTTTTGGAGCTATTGTATGAATGGCTACAATACTCCACAGCCATAAAGTGTGTGCTGGGTCACATGGGTAAACTGCTCAAGAAAGTGCAGGCTCAGTCTTTGCCTCAGATTCTTGAACCCCTGAAAACAGTGCAATAACTACCATTGATTGGATATCCATACTGCACCTGAGCAACTGATAAGATCTTTACAAAAGATATCTTACTCAATCCTTGGAAGGAATCATTAGTCCTCTTTCACAGATGAATAAAATGAAGTTCAACAGATTAAATCACATAACCAAAATCTCACTACCAGAGTCATGGAGAAAGGATTTTAACTGATGTTAGAATCTAGTCCTAATTTAAAGTTTGTAAGACATTGTTTACTTTTTGAACTTAAGGAGTTCTTTGATATATGCCTACTTCTTTGAGAATTTAGCATTATTCTATATATATAATATTTTCTCAAAAATTCAAGTGGTTACATTTTTCTATTATACACTGAGGCTACAATTTTTCTATCAGATTTCTTCCCTCAATATTCCTGGGTCTAGAAGTAAATTATAAAATTTATCATACATCCATACTCAGGATTCCTCAAAAAATATTCTCTTCTTGTCTTTTATCATCCTTTTTGGAATTATTTTACTTCATTTCACTTATTCAAAGCAACTAATAGCCATGAATTTCTGTAACATTATACTTTTTAACAGAACATTTTATTTGAGATAATTGTAGATATAGTTGTAAGAAATAATGCAGAGGCTCCATGTTACCTTTACCCAGTTTCCCACAATGATAATATTTTACAGAACTATAGTAGAGTATCTCAAGCAAGATATTGATATTGGTTCAGGCAAGATAAACAATAACTGCATCACCACGAGGACCTCTCCTGCTTCTTTTTAGAGCCACACCTACTTTCCTCCAGCTTCACCCCATCTCTAATCCTTGGCAACCACTAATCTGTTTTTCATTTCTATAATTCTGTCTTTTCCAGAACACTGTATAAGTGTAATTTTGTAAGTAAGATTGGGGATTGGCATTTTCACTCAGTCTAAATCTCTGGAAATTAATACAAGTGATATCATATATATTTATATTTCTGCATACTAAAGTGTGAGCCATATCTTTAATATTGAGGGAATCTATGTATTTTATAAATGTAATGGTATGTTTATAGCAAAAAAGTCTCTGTAAATTTTTAATAGACATGTGTGTACAGTTGCATACTGAGTATTTTAAGTAACCTCTACACTGACATGTCTTATTCTTCCTAAGCATTTAGAATTAATTGACTTATTTGGAAAAAGAAATGAAAAACAATTAAAATGTAAAACAGGTGTCTTCTAATAATTTAAGCTAACATTATTGTACTTTAGGGGTGATTTGTCCTTCTGGGGGAACTTGTAAATGATAAGCTCCTTTATCTAAAGTTTTAAAAGTATTTTTCCCCATGTCTATTTGCAGTCCCCTTTTGAGTAGGCATTATTTCTTGTTCATCACTTTCTAATTTGGATTTAACTAGCTTAGAAGTCATTGTTATGTTCTGTTGAATAGACATATGGCTTTTTTGGAGTTGCTCCTCAATTTTTCTTCTCTATGCCTAACTTACAAGGACTCCTCCCTCTTGTTTGACCATGCATGTTTTAATAAGCCACTTAATTTTCATAAACATTTTATTTGACCCATACTATCAAAAGTTCTCTTTCTTTTCCTTTGAGAGAGTATTTTTCTTTATTGCTGACCTTTGAAAGAAACTAACATAGTAAAAAATGTTTCTTTATCCCTCTTTATTTGGGCTCAGTTGAATTTTTATCCAGCTTGGAAAAGAGTATTAGCCATTAACGTGTTGTACCTTATTGGAATATTTATGATAAGCAAAGACGTGAAGATATATTAAGCATCTAAAGATTCCTTTCAGGGTTACATTCAATGTTACTCTCTAGGAAAAAATGCTTTGAAATTTAAATGTGGAATCCTGTCTGCTGATGCTGTAGCATTCGTGTCTGAAGTAAAAATCATAAGCTGGCCATAAGTTCCTGAACCATTTCTCACTTGGCCGACTGAAAAGGCAAAGGCCTTTTTGTGAATTAAAGACATGCTAAATAACTTCAAAAACAACTGAAACATTGCCTTCACAGAATTATGTGAAGGGTTCCACATTTTTCAGTTTTCAGAGTGGTATACACTTGGTTTGTCATTTTTAGAAGCATGCATTCCTCCAGTGCATGCTTCCCCAGACTTGTTAAAGCCTGAAACTACCGATGTTCACTTAGATGGCTTCTTTTTGGCGAACATTTCCCTGATTGGTAGTTATTTAATTCTCTTTTCCATCAGGTACTGTGCTACATTTCCCTATAGATTTGTACATTCTTTTCCATATCTCTACCTTCCTAATGAACTAATCATAGCATTCAGTTTGGCTGTTTGCATTATTACTATAGATGAGTTTTATTTCTGTCTAGATATTTTAAAGGGATATTTGTTTCCTTGTAATTATTTTTTTCAGGTAAGGTTAGATATAATTCTTCTTGTTTGGATCTAACATCCATAAGAAAAGTATAAAAACCTGAAATCAATAGAAAACAAATGTTTTTAATTTTTTACTAATTGACTTTTCAAGTATTTTTTTGAGTTTAAATACATTGTAGCAATGAATGAATATTATCAAAAGAGAGCTGTTATGACATTAACTTCAAGGACAATGCCTAGCACATAGTAAGTTCTCAAAGAATAGTCCAGTGTATGAACAAATGAATAAGAGAGAATGTTTGCTTGATGTAGACTGCCAAAACATGTCAGTTTGACCAAGGATCCTGCTGCTGCTACTGCTGCTAAGTCACTTCAGTCGTGTCCAACTCTGTGCGACCCCATGGACTGCAGCCTTCCAGGCTTCTGTGTCCCTGGGATTCTCCAGGCAAGAACACTGGAGTGGATTGCCATTTCCTTCTCCAATGCATGAAAGTGGAAAGTGAAAGTGAAGTCTCTCAGTCATGTCTGACTCTTAGCGACCCCATGGACTGCAGCCTACCAGGCTCCTCCATCCATGGGATTTTCTGGGTAACAGTACTGGAGTGGTGTGCCATTGCCTTCTCCTCAAGGATCCTAGTCAACGATATTATTTTCCTAATATCATGGCTCTTTGCTTAAATTATCTGGATGAATGCCTCAATTTGTCAATGCATCTTGACTATATAAACATAGAACCTTAGAACATTTTCTTTTACTCTCAGGAGATCTAGGGTAAAATGTTGATGGGGTAAACAAATTTAAAGCACTAATCAAAAAAATGTATTATTCCAGAGAATAATCCTTTTCTGACTTATGGTAAATTGTTACTGCTGCTTCTTAAAGGTCACATTCAGAAAGACTCAAGACAAGTGCTGAGAAATATTTATTGTCAGTCCTTCTTATACATGCTTAGGTACCACCTGACACTGAGCAGCAATAACTATGTCCTCATGAATCAGCTGGAGTAGATCATTTTTTAAATTATCATCTTTTTTAAAAAAAGCATTTTAAAAATCTAAGATTCTGTGATTTTCTTAACTATCAACTATTACTTCTGTTAATTACTAAAGGCCAGTCTAAGAGGGGAGGTACAAACTCATATTCCACAATGTGGCCAGGTAAGGTAGTAAAGTGGGCAGGGCTATGTCAGTCCCCAGGGAAAGCAGCAGCTGCTTCTAAGCTCTGATAAGTCACATATAAAAATGCAGAACAAGTATCTCCAGCTCATACGATAGCTTCAGAGAAGCTGAAGCTTTGAGTTTTTATGGAAACTCTCACCTCCCAATTCTTAAATATAGGAATTTAGTTCATGTGTTTTTAAACCCACTATGATTAAAGCAAATGAACTACAGGAAGATGCATAATATAGATGAAGCTTAGCAATATATTAAATATAAAATAAAATTCCAAAATATTTTATATTGCCTTTTTAACTTTTTGTGGAGTTAAAGTTATAAAAATATACTTTTAATGGATATATACATGTGCAATAAAACTCTAGAAAAAGGAGAATGATGAATATAAGTGATACAGAATGATAATTATATTTGCTGGAGAAAGGAAAAGAATACATTATTAGATACATGTAATTAAAATCTTGTCTTATGGATTGAATGGAGGGTTCCTGAGTGCTATTACATTATTAAAAATAAAATATGAATGAATGAACACATGAACTTACTCATAAACTTATAAGGAAAGTATGTCACAAAGTTCAAATTCTTTTCATATTTAGTCTAATTAAAAAATGTATTAGACTAAGCTAAATACATGTATTGTTGGATATACCAGTGAACCTAGTCCTGAAACTACCAATTTTCAACCTAAGAGAAAAACCAAGCTAGCAAGATGATTATTATGTAGGTGAGAAGTTAATATGTAAGATCAACAGTGGTTTAATAGAATGACTAAAGAAGGGTCACAAAGTAATATCTGAATATTTGCCAAATTAACAGATAGGCAGTCGGCACTAGATAATGAATTAGAATAATTTCTAACTATTTGGAAAGATGTATGTATGAGGTATAAGAACTGAGTCTTAATGTATAGGTAGGTGGTTTATATGTAGGAACTTAACAAGATCAAACTGTCCAGTTGAAAAATAAAGCCACCTGGATATTGAAATATATATATAGACAGATATTAATTTAAACTTTCTCTTACTCCATTGCCATATGTATAATTTTTTTAACTCCCTAATACTCCAGAAAGCTGTTATGAATATAAGAGCTAATTCCCAAAATAAGAGTTTGAACTTCATGGATACAGTCATTAAAGTAAATATAGGAATAGTCAGTGTCAATATTGTTATTATATTGAAGTGATCAGTGAAATTCTTATTTGTCTCTTCTGTTTTAACCCAGTGCTATTGCTGGCTCAGGTGGTAAAGAATCCACCTGCAATGCAGGAGACCTGGGTTCGATCTCTGGGTTGGGAAGATTTCCTGGAGGAGGGCATGACAACCCACTCCAGTATTCTTGCCTGGACAGAGGAGCCTGGCAGTTCCCCCAGTCCATGGAGCCACAAGGAGTCAGACACAACTGAGTGACTAGGCCCAAATTTCAATATTTGCTAATATCACTCTGTTCTGCTCACTGTTCGATAGATTTGGGACACAGATTAACTGTCCAGGTTGGACAGAGAATGTACAGTATACCTCCAGTTGTATTGAAAAGTCATTCTAAAATGTCACTTATTACTCCTGCTTCTCTATTAAAGGGCTTCCCTGGTGGCTCAGAGGTTAAAGCTTCTGCCTGCAATGCAGGAGACCTGGGTTCGATCCCTGGGTTGGGAAGATCCCCTGGAGAAGGAAATGGCAACCCACTCAAGTATTCTTGCCTGGAGAATCCCATGGACGGAGGAGCATGGTGGGCTACACAGTCCATGGGGTCGCAGAGTCAGACACGACTGAGCGACTTCACTTTCAGACAGTAACCAAATAAATTAATGGCTTGGCTTTTTTCTTTGTTAGTTGATCCTCAAAACAACTTGATACAAACCACAAATATTTATGGATAAATATAAGCAAATATGCTGTTCCTATAGAATATGTATATATAAAACTATATGTGTACATGCACAGAATATTCTCTATAGCTTTTGATTTTTCACTTTCAAGGGATATTAACATTATCATAGAACAGATACATTAGTAAGGAAAGGAAGATGAGAAAAATAAAAATAGAAATTATTCTACCCCTCATACCAGATAACAGTTGCTTTTTTATGTTCTATACCATGTGCAAGTGCTTTGAAATTTTTTTCACTTGAAGGCAGTAATCTTAAGAGCATCTGCTTATCAACACTCTATAAAACTCCAAAAGACACATTTTCACATGCAAGTAAAATATGGTATTAATTTCATACACTTTTAAAAAATTGATCTTCAAAAAAATCAAATGATAATGTACAGAGATTTTGACTTCCTAAGGTTTCTGAAGAAAAATGGTAAAGTGGAAGCAGTGCACAAAAGATATGCTTTATTTCCAGATAACAAAGTTTTATGAGACATATTCTTTATTATTTAATTCAGATATATTCTTGTCTAGTATTTATTAGGGTAAAGTGTCAGTAAAAAGTTATTTAAAACTTTGTGGGACTATTACTTTCTTATAATTTGCACATCCCCTACTTTGAAAAGTTGAAAGTGATAGTTGCTCAGTTGAGTCCGACCAGGCCAGAATACTGGAGTGGGTGGCTGTTCCCTTCTCCAGGGAATCTTTCCAACCCAGGGATTGAGCCCAGGTCTCCCACATTGCAAGCGGATTCTTTACCAGCTGAGCTACCAGGAAAGCCCTCAGTTCAATTCAGCCGCTCAGTCATGTCCAACTCTTTGAGACCCCATGACTGTAGCACTCCAGACCTCCCTGTCCATTACCAACTCCCAGAGCTTACTCAAACTCATGTCCATTGAGTCAGTGATGCCATCCAACCATCTCATCCTCTGTCATCCCCTTCTCCTCCCACCTTCAATCTTTCCCAGCATCAGGGTCTTTTCAAATGAGTCAGTTCTTCACATCAGGTGGCCCAAGTATTGGAGTTTCAGCTTCAGCATCAGTCCTTCCAATGAACATTCAAGACTGATTTCATTTAGGATGGACTGGTTGGATCTCCTTGGTGTCCAAGGGACTCTCAAGAGTCTTCTCCAACACCACAGTTCAAAAGCATGAGTTCTTCAGTGCTCAGCTTTCTTTATAGTCCATCTCTCACATCCATACATGACTGCTGGAAACCCCATAGCTTTGACTAGATGGACATTTATCAGCAAATAATGTCTCTGCTTTTTAATATGTTGTCCCTATTCCCTAGATAAATGAATTTAATTTTTTTTTGTCCTGAGAACTTTGCAACAATTATTTCTATAAAAACAACTGAAGATGCTCTGTGTTTTAGATATGGTGATAGGAACTAATGAGCTTAACTTCTACACAATTAAACAATTGGAGCTCAGAATTAACCTCTCTAGGTTTGCATCCTGGCTTTGCCATTTATTAGTTGTGTGACTTTGGAATAATCACTGAACTACTCTGAGACTCAATTTAAATATTGGATGTGGATTTGGATCCAAATAGAAATTATGTCATAGAGCTGTCATATAGATTTATATGGTGCCTAATATTTAGAAATATATTGATACTTTAAAATACTTCTGATATTTGATAAGCCCACTGTTAAATTTTTATATATCAGTCACCGTACATCGATGAATCAACTTAAATCTTAAGGGCTGGACATTTGAAGGGTCTATATCAGCCCTTTTTTTAATCACACTATAAATCTTTGGAAATCAGGATTTACAACACCAGTTCAGACAAAACTTAGCTACAATACAGCTGAAGTAGGTGCCACTCTAATAAAGGTAATTTTTCATTTTGCCAGACGCTCTCTTCTCTAACTTTATCTCCCATTCTTTCTCTATTTTTAGGTTGAATGGTGCAAAGACTAGCTAGAAATTTTCCAATATATTTAAAGAAACTACTCTGTGGAACATAAATTTATTTCTACATCATATTTATTTAGACTGGGGTACCAGTTTTAATTCTTCAGTGTTGTACATGCACAAGCTTTGTTTTTTATGCCAGCTGATCCAGACTGCTTGCATTTCTTTTCTTTTCTACCTTTGTGGCTTTTAGAGTATTAGAAGTGTTTAGGCATTTAAGTTCCCAGAAATGCAGCTTACAGGAACAAACATATGTCATAAACATTAAGGGAGAGACTTCATGTAACTCATTAAAATACCAATCTATGAATATCAAGTTAAAGCCCCCCATAATATGAGTGAAGTTGTAAAAGTGATCTCTTCTCTCATTTTGCATAATCCTCTGTTTTAAAATGGTATATAAACAGTTTCAAAACTCCCAGGAGTGCTCTAAATATTGTAAAGTGATTGCTTCATACCAGTTTATCTGATACCTCACTCAATGAGGCTTTTAGTTTCAACTCCATCAAGTCACAAAAATAATTACTGTGTCAAAAACAAGCCACAAAATATAAATAAGTTTTCTTTCCTTCAAAATCTGTTTCCTCTTAAATTACAAACTTGGTAAACATGATTTTACTCACTTTCTAGTTACGTTTGTCACATTTATATTGTGCTTCATAGTTTACAGGCATTTCTAAATTATCCATAAAGTGCTGTTATCATTGTCTACCTCAGAGGTGTACCCAGCAAGCAAATCTTTTTGTCTAATACTCATTTTTACCTTGGCTGGAAGGTTCTAACAATGCTTGTAGGTCTCCTCTCTCAGTGAGTAGGGTCTTCCAATTCACAGTCATCTCTGACTCTCCAGATCTTAATCTCAGAACTATACTACAAATTAGTATGCATCAGTTTTCATCTGTTAAAGGCCAAGAAACTGCAATTCAGAGTGATTTGCTTAAGATTTTGAAGCCAATAAAGAGTAAAAGTTGGAGAGGAACCTAGGTTTTCCAGACCTTAATAGAGACATCTATGCTGCCTAGTTACAAAAGACTGTTGATTTCATTGATATCAAAAGTGGTTTTGTGACTGTAGACTGTCTCTGTCAAAATTTATTATGATTTTTGTTTTTTTTTCTATTTGCAAATTAAAAATCAAAGTCAGCAGAGTATGGTCAATGGAGCAGTACACTGAAGTTAGATTTGGGTTCAAATCCTGGATAGCTGCTTGTTAACACTGTGACCTTGGAAATGATATAATTATCCTGAATTTATTTATTTGCCAATGAGAAGATTAAATGACATACCTAACGGACTTAGATAAGACAATTATTGGCACTTAAACTCAAAGTAATAGCCCTTATTCTGTAAAATAATAAATAAAAATGTGGGAAAAGGGGATTAGCTATCAGAGAGTATCCTGGCCTGGTTCTTCATACCACTAACTGCTGTGTGACCTTGAACAAATCTTACTGTCTGGATATTGTTTTCCTCATTGGTTAAACAGATATAAAACCATATTACAGAATCCATATAAAGATAAATGATTCATGGAGAGGTCCTTTCAGCAGAGAGCCTGGAGGTCATGGAGATAACTTTTGAATTCCTGAACCAAGAAATTAAAGGTATAAAAAAGTCTAAGAATAGGTGATAAGTGAAAGTGTGGCAAGGTTAACTTAGATACTGGACAAAGATATAGGAAGCCTGGGGCTAGTCTTCCATCTTAGAAGATGTAATAAAAAGAAAGACCCTAGGGTTTGAAAGCTTGGACTATAATTTCTCTTCTACCTCTAATTTGGTATGGAGCCCTAAAATTGTCAAGTAACTTCTCTGATCTTCAAAGCCCTATCTGCTTAATGAAGATATGGAACTGGATGACATGTAACTGTGGTCACCTCCAGCACTATGGTTCTATGTGTCCATAAATCAGTTGACAGCATCATAAAATCTATTCCCCTAGACACTTAATATTTTTAATATTCTACTTTTAGAATTTTAGGGTAAGGGATGTTTTAGGGTAAGGGATGTTTTAGGGTAAGGGAATGAAATATTCCCATATGAAATTCTGTATATGTCATCTACCTCCTTCAGTTCAGTTGAGTTCAGTCGCTCAGTCATGTCCGACTTTTTGCGACCCCATGAATTGCAGCACACCAGGCCTCCCTGTCCATCACCGACTCCCGGAGTTCATTCACATTCATGTCCATCGAGTCAGTGATGCCATCCAGCCATCTCATCCTCTGTCATCCCCTTCTCCTCCTGCCCCCAATCCCTCCCAGCATCAAAGTCTTTTCCAATGAGTCAATTCTTCGCATGAGGTGGCCAAAGTACTGGAGTTTCAGCTTTAGCATCATTCCTTCCAAAGAAATCCCAGGGCTGATCTCCTTCAGAATGGACTGGTTGGATCTCCTTGCAGTCCAAGGGATTCTCAAGAGTCTTCTCCAATACCACAGTTCAAAAGCATCAATTCTTCGACGCTCAACTTTCTTCACAGTCCAACTCTCACATCCATACATGACCACTGGAAAACCATAGCCTGGAATAGACGGACCTTTGTTGGCAAAGTAATGTCTCTGCTTTTCAATATGCTATCTAGGTTGGTCATAACTTTCCTTCCAAGGAGTAAGCGTCTTTTAATTTCATGGCTGCAATCACCATATGTAGTGATTTTGCAGCCCAGAAAAATAAAGTCTGACACTGTTTCCACTGTTTCCCCATCTATTTCCCATGAAGTGATGGGACCAGATGCCATGATCTTCGTTTTCTGAATGTTGAGTTTTAAGCCAACTTTTTCACTCTCCTCTTTCACCTTCATCAAGAGGCTTTTTAGTTCCTCTTCACTTTCTTCCATAAGGGTGGTGTCATCTGCATATCTGAGGTTATTGATATTTCTCCCAGCAATCTTGATTCCAGCTTGTGCTTCTTCCAGCCCAGCGTTTCTCGTGATGTACTCTGCATATAAGTTAAATAAGCAGGGTCACAATATGCAGCCTTAACGTACTCCTTTTCCTATTTGGAACCAGTCTGTTCCATGTCCAGTTCTAACTGTTGCTTCCTGACCTGCATACAAATTTCTCAAGAGGCAGGTCAGGTGGTCTGATATTCCCATCTCTTTCAGAATTTTCCACAGTTTATTGTGATCCACAATAAAAGTTTACAAAAGAAGAGTTTCTTGGAATATTAAACATCTAGAAAATACAGCCCAGAAGAGAAACTACTAACCCCTCAATTCCCAAATTTAGTAGCCTCCATGGAACTTGTATCGGAGAAAGCAATGGCAACTCACTCCAGTACTCTTGCCTGGAAAATCCCATCGATGGAGGAGGCTGGTAGGCTGCAGTCCATGGGGTTGCTAAGAGTTGGACATGACTGAGCGGCTTCACTTTCACTTTTCACTTTCATGCATTGGAGAAGGAAATGGCAACCCACTCCAGTGTTCTTGCCTGGAGAATCCCAGGGATAGGGGAGCCTGGTGGGCTGCCATCTATGGGGTCACACAGAGTCGGACACGACTGAAGCAACTTAGCAGCAGCAGCAGCATGCAACTTGTATAATCACTTTTATAAGTGTTGCACTGGACAGTATAAGAGCTTTGGAAAATAGTCAAATGTAAGAGATTTTTATCATTATCATCTTTGTCACCAACATCACTCCCACCACCACAACCATCATTATCAGCTACATCAACATTCATACTGTCTTGCATTTATGAACACCACTTCTATCTATATACTGCAAAATGTATTGTTGTTGTTGTTGTTTAGTGGCTAAGTTGTATATGATTATTTTGTGATTCCATGGACTGTATTCTGCCAGGCTCCCCTGTCCATGGGATTTCCCAAGCAAGAATATTGGAGAGGGTTACCATTTTCCTTCTCCATGAGCTCTTCCCAACCCAGGGATCGAACTCACATCTCCTACATTGACAGGCAGAGTCTTTACCACTGAGCCACCAGGAAAGCCCTCAAAATGGATTGTAACATGTAAAATTTTGGGCACTCACAGGCTAAAATAGCATTTGGAAAATATGTCCCCTACATCCCAGAAAGCTGACTGTTGATTTTGGACTTTTATTCACTTGGTTCAAGTGTAGAATTCAAATGTTCTTCAGTTCAGTTTCTCAGTTGTGTCCAACTCTCTGCAACCCCATGAATTGCAGCACACCAGGCCTCCCTGTCCATCACCAGCTCCCGGAGTTCACTCTGACTCATGTCCATCGAGTCAGTGATGCCATCCAGCCATCTCATCCTCTGTCGTCTCCTTCTCCTCCTGCCCCGAATCCCTCCCAGCATCAGAGTCTTTTCCAATGAGTCAATTCTTCGCATGAGGTGGCCAAAGTACTGGAGTTTCAGCTTTAGCATCATTCCTTCCAAAGAAATCCCAGGGCTGATCTCCTTCAGAATGGACTGGTTGGATCTCCTTGCAGTCCAAGGGATTCTCAAGAGTCTTCTCCAACACCACAGTTCAAAAGCATCAATTCTTCAGCCCTCAGCTTTCTTCACAGTCCAACTCTCACATCCATACATGACCACTGGAAAAACCATAGCCTTGACTAGATGGACCTTTGTTGGCAAAGGAATGTCTCTGCTTTTCAGTATGCTACCTAGGTTGGTCATAATTAGGTAATGACAATTGCACTCATCTCAGATACTGGTAAAGTAATGCTCAAAATTATCCAAGCCAGGCTTCAACAATACATGAACTGTGAACTTCAGATGTTTAACCTGGTTTTAGAAAAGGCAGAGGAACCAGAGATCAAATTGCCAGTCATTATTTGACCTGCAGTATATCTGAATCTCTAGGGCAATAGGCCTTGCTGTTAGCCATTCACTTCAGTGACTTAATAGCCTGCAGCTTTCAAGACCCTGTAACTTATACACTAGGAAGTGCCATAGAGCCAGGGAAATTCAAGTTCAACTTGAATGATACTTTTAGAGTCAACTGGGTAGCCTTGCATGTGATCTATAGTTAGTAAAACATGGAGGGTTCAGGCCAAGTACATATGCTCATTATTTCTGCTGTTCTGGAGCAGTGACTCTGACACCATTTGAAAGAACAAAAGCAGTGAGTTCTGTCTGAGAGCCACTTGACCTTTTCAACTCTACTTGACCTCCACTCTGTTCACAGGGCCTAAGTGGGAAAAGTGTGCCTGAAAGTGCTGTTGTCTACAGCAGCATTTTGTTTTGAGGTCACTGACCCGTCACATTTCCACCTAATAGGGTGATGTCTACTTTATGTGAGAAGATTGTCAGTAGGGCACAGGGCAACATTGCCACATCGGTTCCCATCTGTATTCTAGACAAGTTCGCAAGTGTATGAAATTAGCTAATACAATCAGTGATTGGGGCTTGAGTTTCAAATAGCCCTAGAAACTAGTTCTAAAGTAGGCTTTCAGCACAGGGGAAAAAAAATTAAAGCTTTTGCTTCATAGCTATGGGAATAAAATTTAGTCTTGAATAGATCTTGAATAGATTCATTTCTGGATCTTCAAATCTTCTCAGTCTTCACCACTGAATATATTCATCAAATATAAACAACTAGTTTTCACTTTCAAATTTCAACATCTCTAGGATCTTACAGAATGAGAACTATATGCCCAACTATTAAACACTCATCATTTAAGGTACATGGAATTTTATGGAGACAAAAATCATAGCTTAGGATGTACTACTAGAACAGATGTTTCTAATTCCTTTACTTTGCAGAACTAAACCTACATGCGCATAAAAAATGAGAACCTGAACTCACTTTTCTTGCACTTGTCATTTTCTTTTTTAAATTAAACAGACTTTTCTGCTTCTAGTTTACACCCACACTCTGCCCCATCTATTCTTTTACCCTATTTCATATATGTGGAAAATGTTCCCATCTTTCACAACTAAAGACTATTCTTTCCTCTCTTGGAAATCCCTTTACCTCTAGACTGGCTCTTGATCATGCTGCCTTGAAATGTCCCATGGAATAAAGGGAATAGATAAAAAGAAAAATGAGTAAACGTTTTCCCCAAGCCCAGTCATACTGACCATTTGCAGTCTCCATAGTGAAAGTCACTCAGTCATGTACAATTCTTTGTGACCCCATGGACTATACAGTCCATGGAATTCTCCAGGCCAGAATACTGGAGTGAGCAGGCGTTCCCTTCTCCAGGGGATCTTCCCGACCCAGGAATCGAACAGGGCTCTCCCACATTGCAGGCAGATTCTTTACCAGCTGAGCCACCAGGGAAGCCCTCAATCTCCATAAAAACATCGCAAAGTGTGTAATGCTGCCTGTGTCTAATTGGTTTTTCTCTTTTCAGAGGTAACCTTATTGAGAGAAGAATTTTTTCTCCTAAGATTTTAACCCATTTTGAAAACTTGTTTTTTTCGCATGTTCTGTAAGAGCTTGAGCATGAAAGAAAGGCTTAATAACCATAAAATAAAAATAGCAGGTTCCTACAAAAGAAATATAACCTTGCTGCATTTTTTCTTGCTTTATCTGAAAGCAAGGTTGTGCCCTCTGTTAGCTGAAAATCCACCAGGATCCCTTAGTCTTTTATTATCTTCTACCTAGAGGGGGAGATTATTTTTTTCCACATCTCTGATGACATTTTCAAAATAATCCTTGTTCTATAATAACCTCTTTGGGGAGAAGGAAAGAATGCAATTTATGACATCCCCATGATTATCATGTGGCAAATTTGCCCTTCAGATTCAACAATGACATTGTTTTTAAGCCAAAACCTAGAGCTAGATCTTCTAAAGCGAAGATTGCCTCTGGTTTCTCCCTCACGTGGAAAATCATGCCTAGCCTTGCTTAGTTGATGGTTTCTAAATAACAGAGTGGAGAGAGATTTCTCTTCTTTTTCCTTTATAGCTGGATCTGCCATACTTACACAATGCTGATAGATTCTGTATTCACATATGTACCAAATTTTTTTGTTTCAGCATCAAGTTATTTAAAAATAAAAATGATAAATAAATACATATCCTAGCTTTCAAATATATAAGCAGAAAGTTTTTAAAAGGGTTAAGGATACATTCAAATATCCACTAGTATTTGAGCATAATTTGGAGCTCAAGGATGGGATGCAAAATGCTACCAGTTATGCATTTACATAGTTGAGAAATATAACCGTAGATGTTTAATCTGAGATAAATTAACCGAACATGAGGCTCTCTGGTATTGACTCCACCTGTAAGGGAAAACTATATCTTTCTTCCCTTTTCTCAAGACTTCTGAGACCAGATGAGTGGGGATTTTCCTACATCAAGCAATTCTTTAGTTCTCAGCAGACAACAACTGGGTGTCCTACAAAGTTAATTCTGATACTGTCTACCTGCAGATAGCTTCAAATCCCTCAGATTAAGGGCTCAGTTCTGCAAGAGTGCCCCCACTGCACATGTCAATTTCAAATTCAGGTTGTCATGGATACTGCAGACCAAACAGCTATAAATTCAAGTTTGCACAATCCCCTCCTCAGGTTTAATAATGTACTAGAATGACTCACAGAACTCAGGGAAACATTTACTTACATGACCTGATTTATAATAAAAGTGAACTACCTAGGAGCAGCCAGATGGAAGATGTGCATAGGGCAAAGCATGGCAGGGATGGGAGGTGTGAAGTTTCCTTGGTGTGTCTGGGTATGAAGTGAAAAATGTTAATTGCTCAGTCCTGTCTAGACTGTAGCCTTCCTGGGTCCTCTGTCCATAGAATTCTACAAGCAAAGATGCTGGAGTGGGTAGCCATTCCCTGTTCTATGGGATCTTCCTGACCCAGAGTTCAAGCCCAGGTCTCCTGCATTGCAGGCAGATTCTTTACTGTCTGAGCCACCAAGGATGTCTGCAAGCACATCCTTCCAGAACCTCCACATATTCCCTAACCCAGAAACTCATCAAATCTACTTGCTTTAGAGTTTTTCTAGAGCTCAATCTTCAGCCTGCTCTGCCCTCCTACTTTCCTTGAGACAGTGGGTGGGACTGAGAACCCCTCCAGTCACTTGGTCTTTCCAGTGACCAGCCCATCCTGGGGCTATCCAGGGACCCCAACTAGTCACCTCATTAGCATGTGCTCCAAAGCTCCTTATGAATTACAGAAGACGCTCCTATCACTAAGGAAGTTTTGAAGGTTTCAGATGCTCTGAGAAATCAGAAACAAAAACCAAATATGTTTCTTAATATACCACACCAGCTCACCAGGATTCATAATTTGGGATTCCAAGGCAAAGAGAGAGCCATTTGTACATAGGTTTTGAAGATGAAAACCAGTGGCAAAGGCAGAAAAAAATGATGGCCACCTGAACACTGGAATTCATTGATGGTGAGTTACCAGAGATTAGAGAGCTCCCGCAGGTGTTGCGGTGGTCAAAGATTTCTGCCCCTGGGCAAGCAGTGATGAATTTGTTGTCAAGTGGCTGTTTTGTTTGCCGTTCTACCTCGAGATCACTACCATATTTAAAAAATTTTTCCTTTGCCATCTCCTCATTCTTATAGTGCTTTTTTAAACCTTCTTGCCTCATAGTCATAAATATATGTATTTTTCCCTTCCAAGCTATTGTACATTTGTTTCCTTTTTACAGAAAATTTTCTCTGAAAATTTCTATTTCCATTGTTATTAGTGAAGCTCTTGCTTCCAGTCCTCATGTATGGGTGAATATCATAGCTGGAACCCACATGACCCATTCTGCCTATAGCTGATGTCTCGAGAATCTGCAGTTACTTCCTAACGACTCCTGCACTAATCAGCACTTCCCCTTAACTTTTAAAATCTGTGAATATATACTATGTACTTCAATGGCCTTCTCCTCCCACATACTTGAGGGGCTTTCCTGGTTGCTCAGTGGTAAAGAATCTGCCTGCCAATGTAGGAAATGTGAGTTCAATCCCTGGGTAGGAAAGATCCCCTGGAAAAGAAAATGGCAACCCACTCCACATAAATACTTTGGCCCATCTCAAGTCTTATCTCATTTATGAAACATTGTGTTATGAACTGAGTTTTCACCTAAAATTAGTATGTTGAAGTTCTAACCCTCAGTTTGTTGTATCTGAAGATAAAGCCTTTGAAAGGTGAAAAAAAGAAAGTGCAAATGAAGTTGCTCGGTTGTGTTGGACTCTTTGCAACCCCATGGACTGTAGCCTACCAGGTTCCTCCACCCATGGGATTTTCCAGGCAAGAGTACTGGAGTGGGTTGCCATTTCCCTGTCCAGGGGAATCTTCCCAACCCAGGAATCAAACTTGGGTCTCCTGCATTGTAGGCAGACACTTTTACCGTCTGAGCCACCAGGGAAGTCAAGATTAAGTAATCAAGATTAAATGAGGACGTAAGAGTGGGCCGTAATCCAATAGGATTGGGACTTTGTAAAGAGAGGAAGAGATCTCTCGTATATATACATATAATGAATGCTGTAAGTTCTAGGAAGGAGAAACACATTATTCTATAATAGCATGTAGCAAAAGAACCAAGTTTAATCTGCATAGCCTGGAGTTCCTGGAGGTTTCTCTGAAAAATTTAAGCTGTAACTTGAAATTTCACAAAGAATTTACCAGGCAAAGAGATAGACAGTAGGTGCAAAACATCTGACTCAGGAAGGAGCTTGGGTATTTGAAGATCTTAACAAAGGATAGTCTATCTGAAGATTATTGAATGTGATGGAGAATGGCATGAAATGAAGCTGGAGAAATCCAAGGCAAATTACAATGTGGCTATGCAGGAAAAGGCAAGATTTTTATTCTAAGAGCAATGAAAATCACTGAAGTATTTAGAAGTATGATATGAGTAGGTTTATCAGTTGCTTGGGAAAGTTGGTATGATATAGGACATTCGGGTATGGACATAGTCCTTTTGGGAACTGGTCAAGTAGATAGTCAGTGGAGGTTTTGAATAGGGTATTATATAATCCAGTTTGGGACTCAAAAGACAGTTTGAAGTCTGAAATACCTTTGAAGTTGTCAGAATATACACGTGTATATCCATGAGAGTCTATATGAAGAAGGTACAGTGATCAAAGAAGCAGGCTAAGATCCAGCACTGGGTCTGGAAAAGAAATCAAGAAGTATCCAGAGAGATAGGAGGAAAAATGTAAGACTGAAATCTCAGGTCACAAGAAATGAGGATGTTTCAAGAGAGCTGGCACCAGTATTACTGTCAAAAATTGTGAGGGTTGTTTAACATGAGGCAGAAAATGCCCATTGAATTGAATAACACAGAGGTTCTACTCTGGGGAAAACATTATGCAAGGTGTTTTACATGTAGCTTTAATTCTCAAGTGCAGTAGATGTTAATGTCATGAGGCAGATGAAGAAACTGAGCATCAGCGTTCAAGGTCACACAGTAAGAAAGGGTGAAGGCAAATCTGGCCTTCATGATGCTGAAGACATGGAGACTTATACTTCTGTTCTGCCACTTAGCCCAAACCAGTTGTGTTATTTTTGTTGTTGATGCTTGTTTGTTTGTTTTGGTATTAAAATCAAGGCCACAGAACTAAATTCTATTTATTCTCTTACTGCTTTATGTGTATGTAGTAGCCTTGTCTCTCCCACTGGATTTATAACTTTGCTAAGGGCAAGCACCAGAGCGTAGTGTAGAGGAAAGAAAATAGACTTTGCAACCTGACAGACCTGGGTCACAGTTTAAAAATTATAATGTCCATGAAGTGTCTTGTGGAGTGACAGATACAGATGAGCCAAGTGTCGGATGCGACTTTCATTATTTCTTTGTATCCCTTTCAGCCCACTGTGCTGTACAGAGTAAGGTTAAATAAATATCAGATTTAATTCTTAAGGTACTTTAAGTGATAATAAATTCTTTATCAGTTAATTGTACCCATCATAATTGCTAATTTAGTTTAGCAGTCAATCCACTCCCAATAATGAAAACTCGCCTTACCATGGGACCAAGAAGAGAATAGAAAATGAGATTCTCAGCCTTTCCTTAAACCTGTGCAAATGCCACAGTAGAAAACTAGACCCCTGAAAATCATGAACTCCTTGATAACAAGTTCTGTGATTTCTCTAAGATGCCATTTCCACTGTACCTAATCTAGCACTAGGCACATGGTATTTACACAGCACTTACTAAAATAAAATAAACAAATTGCATGTTGATGAAGAGGAGATTTCTTGGCCCCTAAAGACATCAAAAGTTTTCTTCTTTGAACTACAAAATGTCAGGTGCTAGAATGGCATTCTAACTTCCTAACTACTATCCTCACTTCTCTTTGTAATACGTTTATATATAGTTTATATGCATGTACAATTGGGCATCTTATCATCCTTTCCAAAAATGTCATGAAAATAATATGATTTCAAAAGTTATTTTTGACACATGAACAAGTTAAAAATATTTCTTAGACTGGAGCCAAGGCTTAATAAGTACTTTTATCATCATGACTCATCAAACAATATATTAGAATACTCTGTGAGTATTATCTGAAGTTATCTGAATGGTTCAATCATGCCCAAGGATGTGGAAACTTATGTGGGACCAAATGTAGATGCTTAAAAACTCCTCAATTGCCTGTTTTCCACCCTTTCAAAGCTTTACAAATACAGTAACAAACAGATGATCCAAGTCTGTGCTCATTTTCTTTTTTTTTTTAATTTTTAAATTTAATTTTATTTTTTAACTTTACAATATTGTATTGGTTTTGCCATATATCAACATGAATCTGCCACAGGTATACACATGTTCCCCATCCTGAACCCTCTTCCCTCCTCCCTCCCTGTACCATCCCTCTGGGTCGTCCCAGTGCACCAGCCCCAAGCATCCAGTAATGTGCATCAAAACTGGACTGGCGATTCGTTTCGTATATGATATTATACATGTTTCAATGCCATTCTCCCAAATCATCCCACCCTCTCCCTCTCCCACAGAGTCCAAAAGACTGTTCTATACATCAGTGTCTGTTTTGCTGAACATAATATTTTATTTTTAAATTTTACATAATTGTAATATTTTAAAACCACTTGATTCTTTGTTATCCTTCAATATTTTCTGGAAGATTTGTTGACCTGTGATTGCTAATTTTCTGGACAGAGTGACAATAATATGCTTTGGATCATGTGAAGAGCTGTGAAACTGTGCTGTTGCCTCCCTTATCCCATGCTTCTGCTAAACTGGTCTCGTCAACATCTTCAAACATGCCAGTTCTGCTATCTTCCCCTGAAATGACACATGCCTCCTTTGCATCCTACTGCAGAAATCCCCTCCTTCCAAAGCTCAATTCCCAGACTTCCCTCTCTAAGAATGTACATGTATCAAAGATGCAATAGAGGCTTGAGTTGAATTTAATAACAGACAGCAATTTTCTTCCTAACTTAGTTCCTCATGTACTATTAAGAATGAATAAATTGGGTTCATTAGTATCTCTTTCTAGAACTTGAAGAAGATATGCAAACTGCAGGTGTATTGCAGGCATCTCAAACACATTAAATGTTTACAGGGACCAGGCAGTTACAAGAAATGAATATGGTGTTCCTGATGGTCAGAATGTAAAGTGGGGGTGGTAGAGGCTGTGATAAAACTAAAGAGCATATGCTTGTATTAAGTAGCAGCACCTGCTATTTTTAGCTGATTTTTGCCATTCTTTGTTCCGTCATTTACTTAATGCCTAGAAATATGCCTGACATGTAGTAGAACCTCTATACATATTTGTTGAATGAATGCATGAATGAGAAACCCTTGCTTCCAAATCTCCCACTTTCTCATAAAGAAGAGAAATCCAAAATTTGTATTGGGACATTAAGTTTTTAATTTTGATGAAAGTCCATTAAAATGAAAGGTCTGCTCTGACCAAATCCATCTACCAACCACAGTTGGTCAGCAGTTCACTAGCCATCCTATATTTGATTTTAAAGGGGGAATTCTTTTTTAACAATTTTGTAAAAGGTAATAATTCAGGTAATATTTATAGCTTCTCTCTGGCTGGAATCATCAAAAATAGTTAAATAATAATAGAAAAAGAATGGATAGAATAGATAGGAATTACACTTAACATTTTCTGAAACATTTTCATCTGGATTCTCGCTTGATCCTTACAAGAGCTCAGTTAAATGGAAGGAAAGTTACTTTCACCTCCATTTAACTGTTTTCGAATACATCCAGTCTCTTCACTGCTGTTCTGATTGAATGGTGATTATTTATTGACCCATTTTAAAAGCAGCCCCAAAGTCAGTGTAGTTCTCGTCTTTGTACATTTAGTCAAACTGACTGACCTTAGAGAACCCCAAGTACAGTGCTTTTATCTGCTCAGTTGGTAGCTTGTCACTTGTCCATTTTGGGACGAGCTATTTCAGTGGCTTCATAAAGGAGCCACCTGCCTGGACATTCAGGAAGGCTGGGTTCTTTAGATATGGTGCTGCATAAAGCAACCTGAAAAGAACATTATAAAGCATGTCCTGATTCCTGCCTTCCTCACTGCCTCATCTAGAAAATGTGTCTACCTGCCAAAGACAGCAGGATCAGAAAATCAAAATAGAAACAAGAAACAAAGGAAATTAGAGAGAAATTTATTTTCAGAGTGTGTCCTTTCCCAGGTACATGAAGAGCAAAAGAACAACTGTATCTGTTTGAGTCTATTACCTAGACATTATAGGAAACAATCCTCAGTGCAGACAAGTTCAAACACGTATGGTTAGCCTGTTGTCAGACCTGGAAATGAGAGACTTAATACAAGCAGATGAGTATCACTTAAAAGTAGATGAGTTTCCACTCTGATTACATCTTCATTTGGTTTCAGAAGTCCTGGTCTGCCCAGGAAATTTTATATTCTGTACCTTCATGACTTAGAAACGGTGAGGGCCAAACAATCAATGTTTTCTTTCAGAACTGAAAAAGGTAAGGTATCCCAGACAGCTGGTATGGAATGGATGAATCAATGAGTTTTAACATACCACCTGTTCCCCAACCAGGTACATAAAACACACACACACATTCATTCCATTGTAAAGAGGAGATAAAAACACCCACAGGCCACAATGTAAATAAATTCTTAGGAAACGCTAAGAATTTTCTTAAGTTCACAAAGATGAATTTAGCAGCCAAAGTGCATATAACACTTGAGTTAAAATAGACATGTTAGGCTCCTTGAGGACTTCAGCATTTTTTCTTTAATTTTTTTTTGGAGGCTAGTTGCTTTACAATGTTGTGTTACTTTCTGCTGTACATCAAAGTGAACATCAGATATATATATATATAGTTTTTGGATTTCCTTCCCATTGAGGTCACCACAAATGACAGATGTATAAAATGTGTTGCCTAGAAAGGTAGTAAGGACTTCACTGTCCTTTCCTAAACAAGCCATTGGGATATATGGAAATCAACAGGTCAAAACCTGCTGAAATGTGTTCCATATCTGGACACCCATTTGTACCCATTTCTGAAGTACCTTGTTGCCCAACCATCACAAAAATTAGCTGTCTTTGCCTTTGCTGCATTCTGCCTATGATGTTAAAAAAAAAAAAGAATTTCCATTTATAGTCTTTTCCAGAGTTTGTCAGGACAGAGAGTATAAGCTTCCTTGAATTTATAATAAAATGATGTATGATAACATTTATGTCTACTTTCCAATCAACCTTTGTAAAGGATTTGGTATAAGACTTGCTTTTGTTGTAATATAGCATCCAGTAGCCTGAGGTCTGTAGAAAAGTCCTGTGCCTCTGATTACTAGAAGAGATATTTACTAAACAAACAGACCATTGAAGGTGATATCATAGCTAGCTTTCTAGTAAGTTTGTATATGTAAAGAGTTCTAAAAACTAAACTTAGGCAAAATAAAATTAAATAGTCAGATTTAGACAAAACAGAATTAGATAGCTAAGCATGTGGCAATAAGTAGAATAAACATGTATTTCAAATAGTTATTTTAAAGTATGTGTTTTCACTTAGCAATTCTACATCTTGGAATTTTGTGTGAAGAAATTACAGGACAGTGCACAAAAACTGAAATATAAGAAAAATCACTTCTCTACAGCTCACAACAGTAAAAACTGGTAGTGCCCTGTGCCTTTCAAAAGATTATTATTTAATAAATTATTGTACATCTATATAATGTAATCATTTCCATCATTAATGATAACATAACACAGAAAGAGGACACAGAAACGATGTCCATCATACACATTAACTGAAAAAGCAGATTATAAAAACAGTATAATTAATTGCATTTTTTCTTAAACTATACATGTAAAGAAAAATATCTTGAATGATAAACACCAAAGTATTAGAAAAGATTATGTCTGGAGGGTGTAATTAGGCGTTATCCTTGTTTTTCTTTGTATAATTTCTGCTAATGGTATACCCAATTTTTATATTCAGACAAAGGAAAGGAAAATAAAAGAAAGCATCGTATTTCTATCTTAAATCATAAAACTAGAAAACCAGCTTGCAAAAGTCACAGACTGACTATAAACCAGTTGGTAACTCTCAAATTCACAAACTCAGGTTTTCAGATAAGCTGTGCTTCACATCTCAAAGACTCCCATCCCTCTGAATTCATTCAGTCCTTGATTTTGGTAGTGTTAAAATGGTCTGAGCTAGAGGAAATTAAGGAATTCTTTCCATTCTAGAAGATGTTCTTTGTCTTCCTAAATTATTAAGTTACTTTTCAGTTCAGTTCAGTTCAGTCGCTCACTCATGTCCGACTCTGTGACCCCATGAATCTCAGCACGCCAGGCCTCCCTGTCCATCACCAACAGTATTTCCGACTTCAAAGATATTTGCTGTGTTTACTCTCCCCTCCTGTATTCCTTGTTTCTCGTAGGCAATTCTAATATGCTTGCTATCTAGTTATTCCAGGTTCCCACAGAATAAGTAACCAACAATTGATGAAGACCACCAGAATGGTCATAATGACAAACTGGAAAGCTATCCTCTTCAAACTTCCCTGAATCTTTGAACAGTTTTTCAAATGTCTGTCCCACAGAAGCAAGTATGTTCCTCTATGTGGTTCTTCTATATGCTTTCTGTTTGTGTGTGTGTGTTTTGTTTTTTGGTGTTTTTAAAATTGAATTATAGCTGATTTACAATATTGTGCCAAGCCCTGGTGTACAGCAAAGTGACTCAGTTTTACACACACACACGTTCTTTGTTTAATATTCTTTTCCATATGGTTTATCCAGGAGATTGGATATAGTTCCCTGTGCTATAGATATAGAGTAGAACCATATTGTTTATCCATTCTATACTGTTCCAGAGGAACAACTCTCAAAATGAGTTCAAGACAAAAACATTTTTATTAATGGTCTGGCTTCCTCTTTACACTTCCTCTAGGATATCACTTGTATCTCTAGTTGCAGTAAAAAGTGCTGAGTAATCCCCAGTGAAACAGTTGATTCAAAGATAGATCACTAGTGAATGCTAAAGCCCTTATGTGAAAGTTGAGGGTAGGGAAGTACTAACAGAATAATTGTAAGGTTTCAAGGTATTATTCTACAGACTGCTTGTTAAGTGCAAGTGGGAAAACTTACTTTTACTATGGAGAAATCCTGTGGGAATCACCTTAACCAAGAGATCAAATTTAACTTTATTACTAGTGGGATTAGCTGATATTATATGCCTTCTAATTTGAAGTAATAAGAAGTAACAGTATTGCTTACAGAGTATGCTTGCTTAAGATTGTTCAATTTAAAAATAACCAAAGCTTTAGATATAACTTCTAGTTCACTGGAATTGCAGAGGACAAATGCACAGATTAACTCAAACCAGGAGGAAACAATCAGAGAAATCCAGACTGTAAGCCATTCTACAAAGCAATTGGCCTGGTCTTTTCTAAAAATCAGTATAATGGAAGAAAAAAATGGTGGGACATAACAAACAAAGGCAATAGGGAACCCTTTATTGGGTATTGGTTTTTAAAAAAGAGTTATAACAGACACTTTAATGACAATTGGGAAAATTTGAATTTGAATTGGATATTGGGTGATATTACAGAATTATATTTTTAAGTGTGATATTTTAAGTATTTTAAGTGTGATAGTGAAATTTATAGCTACATAAGAAAATATGCTTATTCTTAGAAGGTGAGAACTGAATTATTTGAGGGAAAGACTTATGTATGAAATTTACTTTCAGATAATTCCTCCCAGAATGAAAGAAAAAGTAAAAGAGCAAGAGAGAGGACAAACAAATATGGCAAAATATTAATAACTGTTGACTTTAGATGATGGGCATATGAACATTCATTTTATTATTCTCTCAACTTTCTGTTGTTTGAAATTTTTCATAACAAAGAGGGGCAAAAGGGAAGGTTAAACCAAAAAAACAAGCTTTTTATAGTAATGCTTGGCATTCTGATTGTATTTGTAAATCTGTATCATAAAGATAGGATATTTAGAATTTTTCTTTCATGGTTCTTTTAAAACTGCTTCAGAGAAAATAGTTTGAATATTCTTGTAAGATTGTCTCTCTCTTGAGGGATTCATGGATTTTTATTTTCCCAGTCTGTTTGTAACCTCCTATAAAGCTTCTGGAACATTTTGGATTAATTATCAGTAAACATTTACTAAGCACTTCCTAGAGTTCAAGCACTCAACTAGTTATCATAGACTTCACAGTGTTCAGAGTAGATTCTGTCACAGCCTCAGGTGTCAGGAAAAGGATTCTGTTCTTTATCCAGTAATGAGATTATTTTAAGTGATCTCAACAAGGAAATTCAATCTCATAAATGATTGATATGTTCTAGGTATAATATTCAGTACTCCTTGCCAAGACTGAGAGAACTGTAGGGAATGTTTACCCAGCACAGAATCCAAGAATCTGCTAGGGTCACTCTGTCCTTTGGCCATAGATAAGTTAGGTTCAAGCTGTAGTCCATGATTTGTGGAAAGTCCAGCACCTCACAAAGTTTGCTGTGAATTCCTGGGTACCATAGATTCTCACTGTCACCTCAGACTCTACTCACCTTCTGTCAGTGAATTCATTCAGTTTTTATTCCGTCCATGTCAGCTCAGACTCACTCCTTGATTTTTTTATATGAAAACAAGGATTTGATGATTTATGGAAATTTTCTGAGATGTCATGTGGTCCATACCTTTTATTGTCTATTGGAAGGGGAGAAATGTAAAGCTGAAGGGAAAGCAGCCAAGGAATTAAAACCTTCACAGATCATTAAAGAGTCCAGATCTTATCCTGCTTCCTTATCTTTAGGTTGAGCCTTTATGGAAAAATGTCTTTCTATCCTTTGACATCTAGATTCCAACTGCTTTTTAGGAAACTCCATCATTTTAATTTCTCTTTCAGGAACTATCTCTGCTTTCCCAACAATACAAGTCCCATACCTAAGAAATTCAGGGTGAATTAGTCCCTGGATCACCCGCCAGTTAATTCTTAGAGAATTTTGCCTTTGGAATCAAGCATAATTTTGACTTTTGTTGGGAGGTGGGTAGAAGGTTCGGTGCTGAGGAGATGGAGGATGTGGGGAGAGGCTTTGGCACTCCCAGCCAGGCAAAATAGTTTATGATGGACAAGACCTCCCTCACAGTCATATCTCCAGTAGAAACCTTACAAATTACTCCTCCAACTGTATGAACAAATTCACACACTTCTCAAAGATGAACAATAACTTTCTGGAAACAAGTTGTCAATCCCATGAGATAAAACTTTTTCTTACCTGCCTTTTTAATTATCAAGGCATTCTTTCTCACAATGGAATGAATATTTCTTATTACAAAAATAGTGATTTTTAAAATCCTTCCCCTACCAACTGCCCCAAACAATACATGCCCCCTCCAATACCATGAGCATACACAACCTCACACCACAAGCACATACACACCCCCGCTTTCCACCCCACCCACCTACCACACACTGTTTTTATTTGAGCCTTTTTAAGAATTGGAAATAGACCTGGGTAGCTCTTTTGGTTATTCCAATACCCAGACAAAACTTTGCAGCCATGACCAATAAGAACTTAAACTGTTAATAATTTCTTAGACAAGGCTTTCCTCAGTTTCGATCTTGAAGGTGAAGGAAGAGGACAAATTATTTTATTGAAGCTATAGGAAGGCATGGCTGTGATTCAAGAACAGAAATAGGAGAATAACCTGAAAAGTGGTCAACAGACTGAGAATCAAAAAGACCATATTAGAAAGTAGTGAACGAGAAGGTCAGTTTGCAGCACCCTGAAGAATGAATAGATTATGAGGGACGGGTGAAGTAAAAATGAACAGAGTTTTTACACAGTCTATAAGAGAAACAGAGAGAAATAGGAAAGCAACATGGCCCATATTGTTTGGTTATCACCTCAATACTTCCATGTACATGAAGCCATATACTTAGCCAAAAATTATTAAATAAATAATTTTGGGCATCTTTATAATTTAAATTACAAATCAGACCTTGAGCACAGAAAAGCTATATTCCTTTTTGAACCTGAATGAGATGTCCTGTCCCCTTCCTGACTTTGTACTGAGAGGCTGAGAAACCGACTCCGTGGTGGGTGCCCAGTATGACACTACATAAAGAGACTGAGGTGTGAGAAGTAGTAAGAGAAACCTGATTTATCCTCACTTTTCTGGACAGCCCCAAAGGAGCCTGTAGCTTCTGAGTAAATGACTTGAAGCTAGATAGTGTGGGCCCTGGCAATTCTGAAGAAACTCTTAAGCAGTCCGGGAAGTGAAGATTGGATCAATTTATCAAACACAGTGAAATGCTACCTGACCAGTGAAGGAGAAGCTGGGTGCCCAGGCACAAGCAGAGGCCAGGGTTTAATCCTGCCTTCCTAGATATCAAGCACATTCTCCAAAGGGTTTGAGGGAGATTCAGGGCTATACCTTTTTGTCTGCCTGGAAGGGTTGGTGCTCTCCCCGCAAGAGCTTGCTATTTATACTTTCTTTTCAGAAATAATCATAGCTACTTCTGATATAAAGGCAATTTAATGTTCTGCTAAAGTTCTGAGATTATTAAAACCATTTTCCTAATGTCTTTATTATAATAGCTATCATTCTGATCATCCCACTTGTAACATTATTGTTTCTTAAGATTTCTAATGCATCTTAATCAGACATATGGTTTCCTAAGTTAACCACTTTTGAGGCAATTTCATGAAGATTATATTACTCAGAACCCTTATTTTAAATCATATATTAGGTAAATGTCTGAAAATACTGAGTAAGTAAACAGGGTTACAACTTTTATTTTGTATTTTCTTTTACAAATAGAATTGTGAGTAGTTAGCTAGAACATGCTGGAGAAGGCAATGGCACCCCACTCCAGTACTCTTGCCTGGAAAATCCCATGGACGGAGGAGCCTGGTAGGCTGCAGTCCATGGGGTCACGAAGAGTCGGACACAACTGAGCGACTTCACTTTCATGCATTGGAGAAGGAAATGGCAACCCACTCCAGTGTTCTTGCCTGGAGAATCCCAGGGATGGTAGAGCCTGGTGGGCTGCCGTCTATGGGGTCGCACAGAGTCGGACACGACTGAAGTGACTTAGCAGCAGCAGCAGCAGCTAGAACATGCAGTAGGTTTGTTTTCTGTTATATCCTAATGGCAAGCAGGTGACAGGAAGGTGTAATATTTTTTAAAGGTAAATAGCATTGAATATGCTTGGAGAGGGGGTTAGTTGCTTAGAGAGTACATAGTTGAAATCAAGTATTTTTCTAACCTTCTGAAGGTTTCAGTGATTCCTATTAATAATCCAAATATATTTTTGAAATAGCAAGGTCTATTATTGTTTACTCTCGTTCTAGGTAAATGGGCTTAAAGTTTTAACAGTTTTGACTTTTAAAAGTATATTCTGTCATCTCCAGATCTTTCACAGAAAAAAATGTACACACCTATGGGGTTCAAAATATAGCCTATTAGTTGCAAGGGTGTGCAGGGTCCAGTGCTGAAATAATCACTGAGATCATTGATGCTTTAGCTGAACTTAAACTTAAAATTGAAGTTTATCTGTTGCTAAGTATATAGCATAAAATTTACAGATTAACAAGTATCTTGACTAAGTAATCCTTATTTTTAAACTAGTAGCTTTTGGAAAACCAAGTTTTAAGATTCAGACCTAGATCAAATATGGTGACATAAATAGAACTTACTATTAGTGTTTCATTAGAAATCAAAATTCAATAAAGTGAAAAGTGACTGTTATTTGCGGACTACTTTTACATTTTATAATTCTACCTTCCTTTTGTTTTCTCAACAAACATGGCTTATTTCTAGTCTAATATGTTTAAAACTATGCACATATGTAGGGTGCTTTGATCTTTGCTCAATCTGAAAATAACTCCAAAATTGCAAGATTGAAGTAGTCCAAAATTGCAAGATTGAAGCAGTCCTCAATTACTGAATATTTTGCAACTCACAGGATATGGCATATATCTGTAAATGTGAAAATATGTGTCTAATGTTATCGATGGAGTGTTTACATTAATATCCAGAACAGGAAAATAGAGCCACACTGCAATACCTACCATGTTATTGGTGTTTGTTACCTCCATTTTTCAGATGCTAGCAAAAGGAACCAAGTCCAATGAATACGCAAGACTGTTTTCATGAACCCTAGTGCTAAACTTATGTGTCTCAGTAGTATCAAATTTGGACTTAAGTCATTGAATTCTGAGGCTACAGAGCCAGGTAAAATATAGGAAAAACTTTATACTTACAGGGTAGACAGAGCAACATTGTTCTGAACGGTGGAAATTATTCAATTACAACTTTTTTAGGAAAAGCATACCTGGTATAGACTGCCTGATTATTACTAGAAGAAAGGGAAAAATACTATTTTCTTGACATTTTTCACTAGGTTCAGGAGAAACAACTCAGTTCACCATGAATAAACTAGCTGTCTTCCATTTGAAAATATGTCTTCTCTAGGCAGGTCAGCTTTTCGTAAGATTTTAGGACAAGAAGTTGGATTCCTGTATTGGGCAGAACACTCTGGGCTTCTTAAATATCTCTAGGGTCAGATAGTATGATAAATGGGCTATCACTCAGAAGTGTAATAGGACCTCAAGGCCATTTTGGCCCCAGCCCAGACTGACCATTAGCAGAGTCTGCAATAATCTAACCCTGAAGTTATCCTACTGGACAGCTCTATGCCTGGGGATTTAACCAGATACATATTACTATGTATGAAGGCACTGTTTTTCATCTCTTGGTTAGAGAGAATTTTAATGAAAAATTATTTAGTAAAAACAAACTTTGAAAAGAAAATAGTAAGAGTTTTCAACTGAAGATACTCTTAGCTCAGTGAGAAAACTTCTCAAAAGATACTGAAAAGAGCAGGATTGATGATATGCTCATTCATACATCTGTTCATTCAACAAATAACTACCAGTGTGTCAGCTCTCAGCCAAGTTTCAGGTGCTGTGGTGAAGGAAATGCAGTCACTGCCCTTATGAGAGTCAAGGTTTTAGTCCTAACATTCTGCTAAAGATGTTAAAGTGTTACACTCAATGTTTGAAGATGCATACACTATCTTGAAAGTGTTAGGTCAATGCATTGCCTCCCCCATTGCCCCTCCATCACCAACGCTATGCTGTATTACTTTATCTTAAAACAATGTGTGTGAGTGTGTATAATTATAGTTTATCTTGTCAGTAATGGAACCAGTTTTCCCCTGTTCAAGTGAAGATTTTGCAGGAGAAATGTGATTTCTGCCTTTTCCTTTGGTCTCTAGCAGAGTAGGATGCATTTTCTCATCAGAAATGCATTCTCATTTCTCATCAGAAAAGAGGAGAAAGAGCTCAGGGTTAGAGCTCTCATCTTTTTTTTCTTGTCACTTATTGCCTCAATTCAAGGAAATTTGTTACAAATAGGTTAAATTTGTTTTTACTTTTAGTGCAGTAGCATACTCATAGTAGGAGAAGGCAATGGCACCCCACTCCAGTACTCTTGCCTGGAAAATCCTATGGACGGAAGAGCTTGGTGGGCTGCAGTCCATGGGGTCGCGAAGAGTCAGACACGACTGAATGACTTCACTTTCACTTTTCACTTTCATGCACTGGAGAAGTAAATGGCAACCCACTCCAGTGTTCTTGCCTGGAGAATCCCAGGGATGGGGGAGCCTGGTGGGCTGCCGTCTATGGGGTCGCACAGAGTTGGACACGACTGAAATGACTTAGCAGCAGTAGCAGCAGCAGCATATGATGATTATATTCATATAAAACTTACCATTGTGTGGGCAGCAATTCTTAGTAGGAAAGAAGAGGATAAGCCACATCTAGTGCTTGCCCTCTAAGTGCTTAAAACGATGAAAATTTAATCATTGTAACTAGAGAAGAATCAAGGCCTTTTTACTAGAAAAAAAAATAAAGAAAAACTACAAATACTTATTCAAGATATTTTCTGTAAAGAAGTATTTCACACTGTTCTAAAGTCAATTATGCTCTAATTCAATGCATAAGAAATCAATTTAAGTTATATCATTGGTATACAAAGATATGTAACAAAGTTAAACAGGTAGCTTTACTTAAGGATTCAGTATATTAATTGTTCAAAGGATACTAATATGCTAGATTTCCCAAACTAATTTGACTGTAGGATATATTTTTTCTGAATACTTATTAACTTCAGCCTCACAGAACACATGTTCCACTGAATAGTTTGAGAAATGCTGCTATAAATTTTTACTTTGAATAGTTGTTCCTAGAGTATTATTCTACACGATCTAAAAGAAAATGAAATATATCAGCAAGCACACCACAAAAATTACAAACAAATATGAATTACACAGTTCTTTAAGGCTCTTTAAATATTATACTGCTGCTGCTAAGTCACTTCAGTCGTGTCCAACTCTGTGTGACCCCATAGATGGCAGCCCACCAGGCTCCCCCGTCCCTGGGATTCTCCAGGCAAGAACACTGGAGTGGGTTGCCATTTCCTTCTCCAATGCATGAAAGTGAAAAGTGAAAGGGAAGTCATTCAGTCATGTCCGACTCTTCGCGACCCCATGGACTGCAGCCCACCAGGCTCCTCCATCCATGGGATTTTCCCGGCAAGAGTACTGGAGTGGGGTGCCATTGCCTTCTCCAAATATTATCCTAAGAATGTAAAAAACATCATTTTGCAGCAAAGAGGAATTCTTTAGGAGTCATTTACCTAGGTTTTGATCAGGACTCTACCTAATTTACTTCAGGAGTCACTTACCTAGGCTTTGATATAAACCAAATGACTGTGGTAGAGAATTTGGGCTTCTCTCATAGCTCAGTTGGTAAAGAATCTGCCTGCAGTGCAGGAGACCCAGGTTCGATTCCTGGGTCGGGGAGATCCCCTAGAGAAGGAAATGGCAACCCACTCCAGTATTCTCACCAGGAGAATCCCATGGACAGAGGAGCCTGGCAGGCTACAGTCCATGGGGTCACAAGAGTCAGACACGACTTAGTGAGTAAACCACCACCACCAAATGACTGTGGGAAAGCACGCTAGTTCTCTAAACCTTAGTTTTTTCATCTGTTCTATGGGGATATTAATATCTATTTTGACAACCTTGCTGAATGATTGAAAATCTCAAACAAGTTCATGGATGTGAAATAACTTTCAAAATTCTCACATAGAAGGACTATTATGTTCCACCAATACTATGTGTCACTGAATGTCCTGGGATAACAAAAGACTAAATGTGCATAATAAATCAGTACAGACATATTAATTTTGACATTTCTTTGGGTAAAACAAGAGAATAGTCTGTACTATTTCGGCTATTTTACATGTAGGGAAAGTTAAATACTGAAAAGTAAAGTTATTTTCTCTGATCTTATTGGGCAGAATGGGGCAATAACATCTATTTCAGCTCCTGATTTCAAGAAAGAAACAAAAACAGGTTTACTTGCACATATGGTACCCAAACTGTTCTGGAAATCATTCATCTGGTAGTATTTGGTCAAGTGTCATTCTGCTTGTTAGCACCATTAGCACAGAAGAAATTGATTACTCCAGTTGGACTGTTAATCCATTTGACTCAAAGTTAGAATTGACATTGTTTTCCAACCATTCTGTTAATCTATAGGCATCATTCCTAACACTAGGAAATCTCAGGTCCCCTAAAATTTAACATAATGCTTATAAAACACAAATAACTTGACATTGGGGTAAATAAAATAGTGTAATAGATAGCAAGTTTTGTCTCAGTAGAATATGCCTGTTTGCATGTGTGCATGGTAAGTGGTTTCCCTCATGTCCAACTCTTTGGGCTATAGCCCACCAGGCTCCTCTGTCCATGGGATTCTCCAGGCAAGAATACTGGAGTGGGTTGCCATGCCCTCCTCCAGGAGATCTTCCTGACACAGGGATCCAATCTGTGTCTCCTGTGACTTCTGTATTGCAGGTGGATTCTTTACCACTGAACCATAGGGGAAACCATGCCTGTGTGGGAAGCCCAGCCCATGAGTGTGTATACATACATACATACATACATATATATATATATATATATATAAAATATTTGTATTTTACCTGTATATATACAGATAAATATAGTAAATATATATATATGTAACAGTTTAAAAATATATATATTTAAAGTGCTTGAAATTTGGTATAAAAATTTAGTCACCAATGAATATGATCTCCTGTTAATTCAAGTTGCTTGAAATTTTTTTTACCAAACTTATGCAAATTATTTTTAATAAGGTTAATTTTTAATTCCTCGAGGCTTAACTCTAAGTTGCAATTCAGAATGATATCATTATTATTTTAATAGAAGTATAGTTGGTTTACAAATTCTATTAGTTCCAGATATACAGCATAGTGATTCATTTTGTTCAGACTATATTCCATTATAGGTTGTTGATATCATTATTAAGTTACAATTTATTCTATAGTCACTATTTTTTCTCCCCCTTCCTCCTCACATTCACTCTTATTACTAACTTATAGAACTCTTGGCTTAATATTTAGTTTATTCTGCATAATGGTACAAATCTAAATGTTTTTATGAGTTTATCAATTCAACTTTCAATCTCTATTTCTTCAACTTTTGGTGTTCACTAAAATATAAAAAAGGAAGGCCAAGTGCTATGTAAAAAAATTAAATCACCTAGTTGATTAATTTCAACAGTAGACTTGAAACATTTTTGTTTATTTGAACTTAGTTTTCTAGTTGTTTTATAATCATGGCTAAAGCGTGTATAAGCCAAACATATTTTCAATACCCAGTCTCAAATTCTTGTGCTAAAAAATTAGATTCTATATTCTACTAACATTATTATATTATTGCTTAGTCGATATCTACAAGCCAGATACATTTTTTTAATGAATTGACTTTATTTTTTTCAGAACAACTTTAGGTTCACAATAAAATTTAAAGGAAAGTACAGAGTTCCCATGAACCCCTGTTGACAGATATATACGGCCTCCTCCGCTATGGCCATTCCCCACCAGAGTGGTACAACTGACTTGTTACAACGAATGAACCTACACTGACACATCCCAATCTCCCCGAGTCCATAGATTACATTAGGTTCACTCTTGGTGCTATCCATTCCATGAGCTTGGACAAACATAGGACATGTATCTACCATTGTAGTATTACACAGAATAGGTTCACTGCCCCCAGAATTCTGTGCTCTGCCCGCCCCCTAAGCCCTGGTGACCACTAAACTCTTTATTGTGATCATCATTTTCTTTTTCAGACTGTCACATAGCTGGAATCATCCAGTATGTAGCTTTTCCAGATTGGATTCTTTCACTTAGTAATATGCATTAAAGTTTCTTCCATGTCTTTTCGTGACTTTGATAGTTCATTTATTTTTAACAGTGGATAATGTTTCTTTGTCTGGATGTACCAGAGTTTATCCATTTCCTCTGGAAGGACATGGTGGTTGCCACCAAGTTTTGGCAATTAAGAATAAAGCTGCTATAAACCTTTGTGTGGAAATTTTTGTGTGGATGTAAGTTTTCAGTTTATTCTGGTAATTATCAAGAAGCATAATTATTCTGTTGTATGATATGAATGTTTTAGTTTCATAAGAAACAGCCAAACTGTGTTCCAAAGTGGGTATCATTATTCATCAGCAGTGACCAAAAGTTTCTTTTGCTTTAAGTCACTGTTAGCACTTGAGGCTTTGGCCACCCTAATAGGCATGTAATGCTATCTCATTGTTTTAATGTGCCATTCCCTAATTTTTTTCATAAACTTTCATAATCTTTTCATAAGCTTTCTTGTCATCTATACACCTTTCTTAGTGAAGTGACTGTAAAAAGATTTTTGCCTATTTTTAATAGTGTTATTTCCTCATTGTAATGTTTTAAGAATTCTTTTTAATGTTTTGAATAACAGTCTTTATCCATTGTGTCCCTTGCAAATAATTTCTCTTTGTTCATGGCTTGTCTTCTCCTTCTATTGACCAGATACTTTTCTTCTGTGGAAATATTAGCTATATTTTTCATGTGATTTGTGATATATTATTTCACCCACCTTAAAGACATCCAGTATTTTAGACAAGCAAAAAGTATTTATAAGATTTTAAACATAGAGTTGATCCATTGTTTCTTGCCAGATAATCACTTTATATGCTAACTTGACTATCTCTAATCTATTTTCTTAGTTTATTTTAGATATGTTCATTGTCACAAGTTAGGTTTCAAGAGATATTTTGTAAGATATACATAATTTCTTTCACATAGAACTTGAGTCAAATAAATAAATCTTTATGTTTAAAGTTTTATATTTCAGATAACCAGTGGTAAAATAAGTATTCCAAGTATTTTATATGTATTATTTCATTCAGCCTTCATAGACAAAACTCTATGAGACAAGAACTGTTATTATTATCCACATTTTATGGATGAGGATATAAGACAGAAAGAAAGTAACTTTCGGAAGGTCATATGACAGTTCCTGGGCTGCAAAAGTATTGTTCATACTCCAGCAGTATAGTCCAGAAACTTGGGGCTGAACTATTCCATCCCATTAACAGTGGGTCATATTTCTCCTCTCTGCAACATTAAAATTTGTGATTGTTCTTGGTTAGTAGTATCTCCTTTAGTTTTCTGTCTGGTAGGTGATTATCGGTTTTTAATCAGTAATTTTTTTTTACAGAGATTAAATTTTAAAGAAAGAGCTGAGGAGGAAGAACAGGTTACTTCATAAATTGTACAGGCAAAAGTTGAAAGTTTTTTTTGTGTGTGTGTGTGACATCTTTTTTTTTTTTAATTTTATTTTATTTTTAAACTTTACATAACTGTATTAGTTTTGCCAAATATCAAAATGAATCCGCCACAGGTATACATGTGTTCCCCATCCTGAACCCTCCTCCCTCCTCCCTCCCCATTCCATCCCTCTGGGTCGTCCCAGTGCACTAGCCCCAAGCATCCAGTATCGTGCATCGAACCTGGACTGGCAACTCGTTTCATACATGATATTTTACATGTTTCAATGCCATTCTCCCAAATCTTCCCACCCTCTCCCTCTCCCACAGAGTCCATAAGAAAGTTTTTTTTTATTAACTCATTTAGAAAAAATATATATATATTAGTTAATGACTCAGTTCTTGGGGATAACAAATTTATTTTTAATCTCTACATTAAAGAATTATCATTTATTATTTCTGAAATAATTAAATAGCCAAAGAATACAATTTGAGTAAAAGCAAAATCTTAAAATACATATGGTAAATGTTGCTTAATGGCTTCTTAGCTCATTTTATAATTGTTGTTACACTTCACTTAACATTTTTCTGGTCTTTCTTTGGTAATTAAGTTCTTCTGGCTTCTCCATACCATTTAAGTCATAGTTTTTTTTTACTGTTTTTCATTAAATTAACAAGAAAAAGACGTTTCTTTAATACAAGCAAATTATTTTTCGCGGGGTTAACGGGAATAGGATTACATCCTTCAGGAAATTTACGAGTAATTTTCCTATCCAGTGATAGAACAGATGAGAGGAGCATTGCTCAAGTGTCTCCTGATATTTCATCTTGTCACGTTAGTATTCATTAGATGCCAAAATTCAAAAGGCCTCCCATGAAGAAAATAAAATCACGTGTGTGGATGGTCAGCTATTCAAGGAGGAGCAATGGGTACAGGAGCAGGAAACTCAGTTTGATGAGAAAATGGTTTGAGTCACTGAAGATATAAATAAATCTGAGTACAATCTAAGGCCCTTATGGGAATGAAACATAGATGCCTAAAAATGTCTCCCTCACAATATTCTGTAGTTAGTACATCTGAGACACATATCAGCTAGTGATTCATTAAATGAACAGATCACTATGTTTAGCACCTAGTAAGTGTAAGATACTATCTTATTTTTAGCACTGAACTATATAGACCAGGTACCAGTTTAATGAAGCCTGCAGTCTGGTGGGGAAAGGGAGAGACACATAATAAACAGATTATCAATAAATGAATAAGGTGATTTCAGATGGTGATAAGTATAAAAAAATAAAACAACATGAATACATAGTGACTGATGGCCAATTTAATACATAAAATGTCATTATTTATATTATTTATTCTGTGTTTATACCACATATATAGAACTAAAATTCACAAATGCTTAAAATCTAGCTTTAGAAATAAAACACACATGTATACCTGTGGCGGATTCATTTTGATGTTTGGCAAAACTAATACAATTATGTAAAGTTTAAAAATAAAATAAAATTAAAAAAAAAAGAAATAAAACATTGAATCCTCTATGTACGCTGCTGATCTCAGCTTCTCCCTTACCACCGCATCGAGAATTTGCCACCATTTTTAAGTCTGTGTTTGTCATTTGCTTGATTTTCCTAGTGATTTTACCACACACATATATACCTGACAACAGAGTGTCTAGTTTTACATACTTACAATGCTACAAAAATGAAATCATAGCTTTTCCCATTTGTTTGCAACTAGATTTTTTTAGGTCTACATTTTGTTTCTGATATTCCTCCATGCTGATGCATATTCACACATTTTCAATACAATGTATAATATTCCTGTGTGTGAATTCATCACAGCGTATTTATCCATCCTGCTCTCTATTGACATTTGGATTGTTTTCAAGTTGTTTGTTTTCTTCTTGTTTCTATTACAGCTACGATAGTGCTGATTATTTTAAAAATCAGACTTTTAATGTGATGCATATGTGTTTCTCTATGGGTATGTCCCTATATGTGGAATTTCTGCATCATAGGGTATGTGTATTCAAATTTTCTAGAAACATTTTTGTTCTTTCAGGTAGTACCTATGCACACTAGAAATGTGACTGTTTGAACACAGAATGTTCCACAAAAAGAGAATACAGGCAAAGGCCATACAGTAGGATGAGCTTGGTTGTTCTAAGAAGAGAAAGAAAGGCTAAAAAGCTAAAACATAGCAAGAAGTCTAAAAGCTGGGACAGGGCTAGATCTAATAAAATCTTTGGAACATTTGAAATAGTGATCAGGATGAGAAGCACATGATTGTACTATACCTAATTGTCAGTAACCTTCAAATATATATACATTAATTTATATCAATAATATATGTTGATAATATTAATGTATTATAATATAAATGTGTGTATTATATAATGTATAATATATGTCATTATATAGTACAAAGATATAAAATAATTTATAATTTATAAAATAATAATTATATACATTTTACACTGCCACAGACAGTTGAAGCCACAGTTCAGTTCAGTTCAGTCACTCAGTCATGTCCAGCTTTTTGCGACCCCATGAATCACAGCACGCCAGGCCTCCCTGTCCATCACCAACTCCGGAGTTCACCCAGACTCACGTCCATCGAGTCAGGGATGCCATCCAGACATCTCATCCTCTGTCATCCCCTTCTCCTCCTGCCCCCAACCCCTCCCAGCATCAGAGTCTTTTCCAATGAGTCAACTCTTCACATGAGGTAGCCAAAGTACTGGAGTTTCAGCTTTAGCATCATTCCTTCCAAAGAAATCCCAGGGCTGATCTCCTTCAGAATGGACAGGTTGGATCTCCTTGCAGTCCAAGGGACTCTCAAGAGTCTTCTCCAACACCACAGTTCAAAAGAAGCCACAGTTAGCCACTGGGAAATTTGTATTTTATGAAAACTCCAAGTTATGACACCAGAGTAAGGAAAGCCACAGAGGCAAGAGTGGTGATGTTTGGCCATAACTTAGCAATTATTATTCCTGCAATATAAGATGCAATTGCTGTCTCCAAAGATGTCACCTCTAATCATCTCTCTGCTCTAAGTGGCTTGGTGGTTGTGTACCCTGGTTAAGAATGAACAAGCAGAGATTTGTTTCAGAATAGAATTTTGCTTTATTTATTCAGATGAGATGCTGATGGAGATGACTGGGGTTGAAAGCCTCTCCCCACAACACAGCCCTTGGCACATCCTAGAGAAATAGTATGAATTTATGGTCAGCTATTGGTTCCCAATCTGGCCCCCTTACACAGAGGGTGGGGAGAAAACTGAAGAAAAAGGCAGACCACTTCAGATTGGTAGGTGGCAGATTTAATTAGCAAGGAAACCTCCTCAGGAGGCTGGTCATGGGCGGCCACAGGAGGAGTAGATTGTTGCACCTGCCTATTAGAATCTTGAAAGGGTACATAGAGACCTTACCTGGGTTTGGTCACAAATACCATCCAGATGGTCTCAACAGCATGTTGCTCTCAAGTCTGTGTCCTTGAAAATGGCTCCCACTGTGGGCACAGTGGGCAGGATGTATATTCCAAGGACAGTAAGTGGGTGAGGAGCCTCTGATAGCTCAGGTCCAGTTCTCAGAACAAGGTGGTCATGTCCTCTCAATTACCTCTTCCAACAGTTATTTAAACCTCCAATGTGTTTATTTTTCTCCATCAGATATGAGTTTAGGATGTTTTAACAAACTCTTCATAGTGAAAATTAATTACTGATTAAATAACATCTACAGACTGAATACAGCAATATTGCTTGATTAATTAATGTGTCTACCTTGTATTCATAGAAGAAATAAGGCATTTAAGATAAAATAGAAAAAATAGGTAAACAAAGAAACACATTGCACTTTAAAGAAAAAATAAATCATCAATCTTAAATCTCTGACATTGCTGCTTGCACTTTGCAGCACATTGATTGCACCATAACATCTTATGGAAAAACCCAGATAATAACATTCTCTGTTTTGAAGGACTAGAAAATACCCTGAAATTTAAGACACTAGCATTATTCTTAGTTTGTAAAATTATAATATATTTTAGTACTTTTTTGCACCATAATGCTAAAGTACATAGTTACATTATTTAAAAAGATATTAAAATCTAAACTCCATATCTACCTAAAATATTAACACTATATCATTCAGTACAGTTCAGTCGCTCAATTACGTCTCACTCTTTGTGACCCCTTGGACTGCAGCATGCCAGGCTTCCCTGTCTGTCACCATTTCCTGGAGTTTGCTCAAACTTATGTCCATTGAATCAGTGATTCCATCCAGCTATCTCATCCTCTGTCGCCCTCTTCACCTCCAGCCTTCAATCTTTCCCAGCATCAAGGTCTTTTCCAATGAGTCAGCTCTTCTCATTTGGTGGCCAAAATATTAGAGCTTTAGCTTCAGCCTCAGTCCTTCCAATGAATATTCAGGGATGATTTCCTTTAGGATTGACTGATTTGATCTCCTTGCAGTCCAAGCGGCCCTAAAGAGTCTTCTCCAACACAGCGATTCAAAAGCATCAGTTCTTAAGCACTCAGCCTTCTTTATGGTCCAAATCGCACATCCGGACGTGACTACTAGAAAAACCGTAGGTTTGACCATAGGGACCTTTGTTGGCAAAGTAATGTCTCTGATTTTTAATAGTATGCTATCTAGGTTTGTCATAGCTTTTTTTCCAAGGAAGATGTGTCTTTTGATTTCATGGCTCCATAATCTATAGCGTACTCCTTTTCTTTAGTAGGGTTTACATAAAACAAGTTTAAGAAAGAAAGAAAATTCAGTTCATGGAAACTGAGCTTTAACAACGATGAAAAACACCTTTTTAAGAGACTTGAAAACTTGATTCTTGAAGAAGCAGACATGATTCTTCAAGATGTTTTATAGATGTAGCTTCCCAGTGACCCCCCTGATAATTGAAATTGCTTTACCATTCATCCCCAGTTACAGAAATAGCATTCCAGAAGTAGCCAGTATTTTTCATTCATGCCAAACTACAGCTAATGCTATAGACTATTAAATTGAACCAGGCTGTGTGTAAGGATGTGATGAGTAGCATCTACATATTCCCAGTACCTGAAGAAGCCCTCTTTAGACTGAGGGAAGACAAATCATGCATGATGGGGCCTGCATGAAATCAGAGCATGAGGGTGTCCCCTACAGGCCTACTGAGGTACAGAAAATTGTTGCCACGAAGAAGTGTAGGCTCCCTTTTCCCAGCTCTTTTGATTTTAACAAAAGGGACTGAAAATCTGGATTTGTGTGTAATAGCTTCCTTTTTCTAGATTCTTGCAAATGATCTTTAAGACATTGCACACTATGTGGGCAAAACACATCACTAGCTGGATCTGACCCATGAAGTGCCAGTTTAGAGGCTGTGATGTAATTCAGCCTGAAGATTTACACCTGCTGAAATCAGAGAAAGGGAGGATATGGGAATTAATTAGATTATTGTGAATAAGAGTTTCTTAATATATTTGGAAAGACCTCCACTTCAAACACTGCATATGAATAATGCATGATAATGAGATGAATATTATTGTACTTTAAACATAAATGTACTACCACATTAAAATAGCTTCTAAATCCTCCTCTTGTTCTTAGTTGCAGAACAAATTTGCATGCCCCAATTACCAACATTCTGGTGTGCATTTAGCAGAAGAACACTTCTACAGAAGAATGTGTGTCATTCAGTGAAGAACGTGACATAACAGGCTTTCAAGCTACTAAACTGAACAATGAATTTTTAATTTTGTCAGTGACAAACATCAGCTATTCTCCAATTTGTTTAAGGAGTATGGGTGTCTTCCCACGTTTGCACTGTTTTTCTAATTTTTTTAAAAAAAAAAGACCTTAGGAAAATGCATCATTTATGAATGCACTGTTTTTCTATTCAGTTTCAGTCATATAGATTCCAATCAAAAGTGACATAATATATCCTGGACAATCTTACAGAAGCCATACATTGCCTATAGAAGTTGCAGGGTGAGAGTAATTATTCCTAAATGGTAGGTACTTCCCCATTACTTACAGATGCATAAATAAATAAATAAATACAATCTTACAACACTGTCCCCAGCTAATTTGGAAATATATAACAAATTGCCATGATCCAATCGCTACATTTACATTCTTTCCTACTTCCTACTCTTTTGCCTATATTCCTTTAAATTTATTTTCAGCAACATATAATTAATACTCAGCAGCATAACTGGATTTACTAGCAGTTAATTGTGTCCTCCCACTTAAATACATAGATCTTGATTCAGACACCATCTACACATATACATGTATTCTGAGAAATTTTATGTTATAAATCCAAGTAGGATTATTAAAAAGGGGTCAAAGATATTAAGAATTATTGATAATGACTCTTTGTGTGATTTCAACCCTTCATTTATTCATCAAATATTTACTTAGCACCTGCTGTGTGCCTGACTGGAGTACAGGTGTGTACAACACAAACAGTAAACCTTTTATTATGTATACTACACATTTCCACAATTATATTATTCTGCTATTATAGACCTACCAAACGAAGTACAAGTTGCCATATTATACCATTTGAAACCTGGTGCAACAGTACATGAGCCCATTGTGACATTTTCCCCTCCTCTTCTTCTATGTGTACGAATAGAATATTTACATTTGCAAGGACCTAGTGAATAAGGAAGTTCTTAAGGTTTGACTTAATCCAATAGTCATGACCTCATCTAGCTCTCATACGTTTGTATTTAATAAAGAGTAAAATCTTTCAGAGTAATGGTAAACCCATCCCTGATTTCTACCAGGGTTCCGTTGGCCAGAATTGGATCACAGATATGTCCTGGCCAGAAATACTGAGCAAGCATCAGTAGCATCTGGCACACTTACTTAGCATCCTTTAACACTCTAATTTAACATCCTCTCTTAAATGTTCATCTTTCCTCATACTACTCCTTTGAAATATCTTCTTTTTCTGACATCTCCACCTGTTAAAATCCTACATTTCAGTAGTGAACTGAAACTTGTCTTGAAGTCTACATATGCCTCTCCTTCCCAAGAGGAGAACTTCTGCATTTTAAACATTCAGTCTGTCACTACCTTCTTTTCTCATTTTTAGGCTTTGTTTAATAGTTATTAGCATGCATCTTTTCTTTTGGTATCAAATTATAGACATCTTTGAATGTAAGAACAGTTGTGTTGTCGTTGTGCTTTTTTTAATGGTTTTAAAACCTTTTATCACCTTCCTAAATGATATAGGCACTGAACAAATATTTCTGAATAAAAATTTAACCCAGAGAATTCTAAAAATATGTTACAAACCTGAACATCATATGATAGATAAAAGGTCATTTGTTTTTAATGACATTTTCCACATTGCAGGTGCTCTCCTCTGCCTTTAAATTCCCTGGGCCATACACATGTTTTTCCCAGGTCTGGAAAGATCTCTACTGCCCATGTAATTGCCTCTTTCTTTTCTAAGTGTATGTTTAATACAGCGAGATTGTAATATCATGTATTGACAATAGCAGCCTTTACACTTCCCTGGTAGCTCAGCTGGTAAAGAATCTGCCTGCAATGCAGGAGACCCCAGTTCAATTCCTGGACTGGGAAGATCTCCTGGAGAAGGAATGGCTACCCACTCCAGTATTCTGGCCTGGAGAATTCCATGGACTATTACATGGGGTCAGGAAGAGTCAGATGACTGAGCGACTTTTTTTGTTGTTGTTTATTTTTTATTTATTTATTTTTAAATTTAAATTTATTTATTTTCATTGGAGGCTAATTGCTTTACAATATTGTACTGGTTTTGCCATACATCAACATGAATCCGCCATGGGTGTACACGTGTTCCCCATCCTGAACCCCCCTCCCACCTCCCTTCCCGTACCATCCCTCTGGGTCACCCCAGCGCACCAGCCCCAAAACTGAGAAACTTTTACTTTCACTTTCAGAAGCCTTTACACATAGAAATCAACAAAAGTAATCGTCGTTTTGAAATAGTGAGTTATATAAAAGAAGTTCATTCCTCACTTTCACTTACACAATCTTAGAAATATATATATTATATATAATATAAAAGCAGTTATATATACATATATAAAACTTAAACTTATATATATATATATATATATATATAAACTTAAAGTTTTAAAGTAGTTATCAGCTTCCCTGGTAGCTCAGCTGGTAAAGAATCTGCCTGCAGTGCAGGAGACCCCCATTCGATTCCTGGGTTGAGAAGAGCCACTGGAGAAGGGATAGGCTGCCCCCTCCAATATTCTTGGGCTTCCCTGGTGGCTCAGATGGTAAAGAATCTGCCTGCAATGCAGGAAACCTGGGTTTGATCCCTGGATTGGGAAGATCCCCTGGAGGAAAGCATGGCAACCCATTCCAGTATTCTTGCCTGGAATCCCCATTGACAGAGGAGCCTGGCGGGCTACAGTCCATGGGGTCCCAAAGAGTTGGACATGACTGAGTGACTAAGCCCAGCACATATAAACTGATCAATTAGTCTCTACTTGTTAATATTTCAAAATTTTACTTTCTACCTTAATTACCTCCTGACAACGTCTACATGCATTTGAAATAGTTGCTCATATTGAACATGCTGATCATGTGCACTATTTTTCAAATATTCTGATATCTTGGCCATTGTATGTGTGTGTTTGCATTTCTCTGGAATGTTGAATTGTCCTCAGGCCTCTAAGTTAGAACATATTTATGTTCCCAAATAAATTTCTCATAAGAATTTATCTCAAACAGATTAAGTTTCCTTGAATCTCTATAATTTATTCTTTGTAAACCTTTACATAGTCTTCAGAAAACAAGCACAGCTTGGTTCAGACTTATTCAGATCATTGCTATGTTGATGGGTTTTTTTGTGAAATCTAGTTTTTAAAAGTATTTTTGCATCAAGGACTGAGTGACTGATTTAAATGAAGTATGCTTCCTGAGCCATTGGTATATTAAATGAAATCCAGATATTCCTAAACTCTTTGGACAGAGTTCCTCTTCTTCTCTTTAATGGATTCCCACACTTGGTTATTGTTGTTCAGTCACTAAATCCTACACTACATATGGACAAAAGATTTGTTTCAAAAACCCATTTCCTAGTTAAAAGTTAGCTGAGGAAAAAAAAAAGTCTCAAACATTCATTAGAATTTTTGAACCTCACAATGTGAGTAGAAAAGAAAATGATTATGAAGGAAAGAATACACATACAAAAACACCTCTGTATATCAGCTCTCCCATCAAAAATTTAAGAAAAGAAAGAAATTTATTATTTATCATACATCAGATGCAAATCAACCGACCAAAATAGGTCTAATTTTTGTATTTTTCTGAATTGCAAAATGTACAATGGTGGAAATAAAATTATTAGCTAAAACTCTAAACTATTTAAAGAAAAGTAGAGCTAAACTTTTCATCTCAGTTCAGTTCAGTTCAGTTCAGTCGCTCAGTCGTGTCCAACTCTTTGCGACCCCATGAATCGCAGCACGCCAGGCCTCCCTGTCCATCACCATCTCCCAGAGTTCACTCAGACTCACGTCCATCGAGTCGGTGATGCCATCCAGCCATCTCATCCTCTGTCATCTCCTTTTCATCTAGGCTACCCCAAATGCATCATATACTAATCACTTAGCAAAATATAATATCTACCTACCTACCTATCTGTCTATATACAAATACATAAATATATCATCTGAACCATATTTAGCATACTTAGGATTCTTCACCAGAGGGAAAGAAAAGCTGTTCTCAATTTCAATTAAACAACAAGATAAAGATGAATAGTACTTTGTTTACTAAATATATTATTTTTAAAGGACATATCATTCAGGCCTGGATACATGGTATTCACTGAGAATCCAGAGAGCTCTTTCATATTATGAGACCACTTTTAAAAATTTCATGTTCAACTAAGAAATCCAGATAATTAATGTAATGATCCTAAACCATCTACTTCTGTATACCACCTGCTATGACTACTGTCTGTTAAATATACAAAAGCCAGTATGGTCATTTTTAAAAGTTTATCAAATCATTTTACTTATATGCGTATAAGTTTGCAATAGATTTTCATGCATATAGAATAAAATATGAATTCTTTGCCAGTCTCTACTAGATTCTGTATCATCTAGCCCTAGCTTACATTTCCAACTTTACCTCATTCCTTTCATCCCCCTGTCTGACTACACTCCAGCCAGCCTTAAAACACCAGCTCATGTCTTTGTCTTCCACAGGGCAACTAGGTTCTTCTAGTTGGTGACTTCTCCATCTATCTTCAAGTCTTAGTTTAAGTGGTTCCACTTTGAAGAGGTTTATTTCTGATGCATCACTCTCTTATGTGTTCCCCAACATGTCATAGGACTTACAACAATTGGTAATTTTGACAAATTATGAAGGCTGCATTTTATGGACAATGGTCATGTACTTAGTATAAGCAAGATAACATTACAAGGACAATTTTAAACTCAGTTTCCCTCAGATTTAAAAAAAAAAAGTAGGAAGACATGGTGATATTCATTCTCCCACACATATTTAAAATACCTATAGGTATAGATATATGTCGGAGAAGGTAATGGCACCCCACTCCAGTACTCTTGCTTGGAAAATCCCATGGACAGAGGAGCCTGTTAGGCTGCAATCCATGGGGTCGCTAAGAGTCGGACACGACTGAGCGACTTCGCTTTCACTTTTCACTTTCATGCATTGGAGAAGGAAATGGCAACCCACTCCAGTGTTCTTGCTTGGAGAATCCCAGGGATGGGGGAGCCTGTTGGGCTGCCGTCTATGGGTTCACACAGAGTCAGACACGACTGAAGTGACTTAGCATAGCACAGCATAGATATATGTAGTGTTTTGCTTACAGAGAAAATTACACTGAAGACAACACATAGTCTGGCTGGAGAGCTTATCTTTTTTCTTTATTTCTAATGTCAGTTCTACAACTTAATAATTATATTCACCCATCCATCCATGCTTATGCTGAGTCATGTTCAACTCTTTGTGACCCTTTGGACTGTAGCCTGCCAGGCTCCTCTGTCTTTGGGATTTTCTAGGCAAGAATACTTGAGTGGATTGCCATTTCCTCTTCCAGGGGATCTTCCCCACCCAGGGAGGGAACCCATGGTCCTGTATTGCAGGTGGATTATTTACCCCTGAGCCATTAGGGAAGCCTAATTACATTCATATTTATGCTTAATTTTTCATGATTTAACAATAGTAAACATCTTGAAATGCTTACAATTTCATTAAATATAAATTGAGTTGAAGATGGTATATCACATTTACAAAATAAAACTACAATATGTTGTAGAATATATGTTTTTTAAAAAATAAACTGAACTTTGAAACTTAAGGATTTAAATTTTTTGAGTGCTATTTATATTTTTATGTTTATATGTTTTTGTGGAGTAGCATTTTCAATTACCAAATTTCAGTTGCCAAATGGTTATTTTTAAGTTTTTTATTCCTTTAGCAATACTAGATTATAGTAGCTTTAAGTATTTGGACACAGTCAAATTATCAGTATAATTTGGATAAGAAATAATGGATGAATATAAATTTAATCACTTCAATTAAAAATGCAGATAACATGAGTGAATTCATCTAAATTTATTCCCATAAAAGCGTCACTATTTTTCCAAATGCCATCTAATTCAACATGGTTATCTTTTGTCATTTACAGAAAAGTGAACTACAACATAGCCAAAATAAAATATAACTGTGATTCATTTCCATATGTGGTTAGTGGCTAATGGCAACATTTTGAAGGTAACTCATCTTCAATGAATTATATTAGGTTATTAGAAAATTAAGAAGGATCTAAAACTATCATTATTCTTTAAGATGGCATATTTTTCTTCTCAAAGCAGAAATTAGCAGAAAGATCCCAGGCAAAACATGGTTCATAAAAGAGAGAGTTTATGCTTCTGAGAAAGTCAATATTAAACTGATTTTAAATAAATTTCTTTAAAGAGTGGTAGTATAATATACTTTAGGATTCTACAATGGAAAAATGAGATTGCATTTCTGTGGAATAAGTGGTGATTTTTCCAACTTAATTTAGGGCTCTCTGTCCTCAAATAAATTGTTCCATGGATGACATAAAGTAAGTCATTTGGGACTTTCTACACAGGGTTTTTCAAATCAAGCTTTTGTGAAAGAATATTACTACAAGGAATTTTACTGAACCAGAAAGTGTAAATGAAGGATCATTGATGAAATGTGTTGAGAGGGGGGAAAAATGTGAAATGCTGCCGAACTAAAATGAACTTTGTTTTGTCTCCAGGGCAGTCCTGACTTAATGAAATGCAGCTATGAGTAGAATAAATCAGCCTTTGCATAGAAAGTTGACAGAGAAAGCACTTAAAAAGAAACCACAATGTCCCCAAGATAGAATCTGTGTGTGTATATGTTTGTGTATATGTGTTTGTGTGTGTATATAAAAGATTTTCATTTTCCTTCCTAAATACATCTGATATATTTGAAACATTTTTGTTCCTCAATTATTGAGAGATCAAAAGCCCATCATTTTAACATCAACTGGCATAACTTGAATTTCTTTTTTTATTAAAAACTTGCCCTTACTATGTCTTTTTTCAAAGACAAGACTTTGGTACTCTAGGTGGAAGCTGTTTATGTTTCTTTCTTTCAAGAGATGCTTGACAGCTGCTCCCTGGAGAGGAGCTCGGACTCTTTAAATTTTTATTAGGCTTCGGTATTTGAAATTTGGAGAGTAGACATTAGCCTTTGAGGTGCAGTGTTTGATGGTATGAATCTTTTAAGCTGGAGTACTGTGAGAGAAAATTTTAGAGATTTGCTACAGACCATTTGTCAGGGGACAATGAGGCATTTGTGAACAGTATACAGTGAAAATACGCTTGCAAACTTTTCATTAGACAATATAGGAAAATCTTACTGGTATGTTTTTCAGGTTTCAGTGATATGTCAAATAGCATAGCTACTGAGGATGTAATGGATTTTTTTTTTTTTTTTACCATTTAGTTCTCATTTTCACACAAGTCTCCTTGGCTAGAGTTGTTTTATATTGTAGAAGTAGAATATAGCACAAATTTTAATGAAAATAAGCAGAACATGCAAAGTGAATAACGGTATATCAAAATGAATAAAAAAATAAGGGTGACAAGAGCTAGAGTGCGTGTGTGTGTTCATATCTGTGTGTGTGTGTGTGTGTGTGTGTGTGTGTGTGTAATACAAAAGAAGCCTTGTGTGATTTCCAAAAAGCAAAATAGACCTTAGTGAAATCCATTTTATGCACATACAGAAAGGAATGTTATTCCTTTAATTTTTTTTTGTTTACAATGTTTCTGTCTTCATTTGTAATCTAGTATTTCCATGATAACATAAACTGGCAGGAGGCCAAATTCAAGGCACATGTTGATCATTTCAAATAGCAGGGTACATAGGCTGTGAGAGGAAAATTCACCAGCTTTAACCAGCCAAGGCATAAAGAGCAATGGTAAAGAATTAGATGAGAAAAGGTTTTTCTTTAAAAAATAGCATCATGCTCTGCTTCTCTTCTTCTCGAAAGCCTGTATGGGGTAAAAGCAGCTAAAACATGCTGTATGCTGGATAGTGGCTTTGGGTATGCCATTTAAGGCAGTCAACTGCTGTAATACTATAGTAAGCCTTTTAAACTAACAGCTGTTCCCCAAATAGTTCATTTCTCTGGGAAATATATCCAGGAGATATCACAATTAGGGTCTGCTGGGCTCCAGGAAGTGTGTTCACCCTGTTGCGTGGAGTCTTAGCTCAGATTGCCATAATCATATACCACGGACTGGGTGGGTTAAACAGAGGACATTTATTTCTCACAGTTCTGGAGGTTGGGAAGTTCAAGTTGCCAGCTGATTTGGTTCCCTGATGAGGGTGCTCTTGCTGGCTAGCAGCCCAGTCTCCTTCTCACTGTGTCACATTGTGGGGATGGGGCTGGGGCAAAGGGGAAGGGAGATAGAGACAAAAGAGAAAAAGAAGAGACAGAGGCAGAGAGAAAGACTGAGAGAAAGAGAGGAGCTATCCTGTTATCTTCCTTAAAAGATACTACTTCCATTATGAGTGTCCCATCTTCAGGACCTCATCTTAACATAATTATCTCCCAAAGGCTTCCACATCCAAATATCATCACATTGCGGGTGGTTATGCCTTCAACACGTGATTCGGGGGAGATACACAATTTAATCCATAGCACCTGGTTTTCTTTTTGACCTATTTTGTTCTCTTTTTAAAATTTTTTATTTATGTATTTATTTTTGCTGCACTGGCTCTTCATTGCTGCTCAGGCTTTTCTCGAGTTGCGGCAAGTGGGGGCTATTCTCTAGTTGTGATGTGTGGGCTTCTCACTGCAGTGGCATCTCTTGTTGTGGAGCAAGGGTTCTAGGTATGAGAGCTTCAGTAGTTTCGATTCCAGGCTCTAGAGCCCAGGCTTAGTAGTTGTAGCCCATGGGCTTAGTTGCTCAATCTCATATGGAATCTTTCCAATTTAGGATCAAACCCATGTCTCCTGCATTGTCAGGCATACTCTTCACCAAAAGCCCCCTTGTTTTGTTCTTTTAATGCTCCTAGTTTTCTGAATAAAAATAATATGATCAAATTTGAATGGAATATTTAGAAATCCTTTTCATTCAGTGACTTTATATAATTAGTCATCCGTCAATGAGAAAAGTTAGATTTTCTTATAAAATTATGTTATAGGCTAGAGAATAAGGTTCAATTTACAGAACCTGATTGTATACATTGAAGGTAATAGTTTTGAGAATGACGTTAAGACATAGTCTAACATAAAACATAAGGGGGGCATCTCACTTAAGGAAGTCCTTGTACTTCAGAGGGAAATTTAATCTGTAATGTGCAAGTTTGACAAAGTATGAAACTTATAATTTTAACAAAGTCTGATTTTTGCACAAAATTTACAATTAATGCCAAAATTTAAAACAAGTTAATGTTTGAGAAACACTTACGGAGAGCAGTATTTTTTATATGGGTGTATATGTATCTCATAAGGTGAGAGGCTGGGGAGGTGGGAGGGGGTGAGGGAAGCTAGGACAGAGTATATGTCCTATAGTTTGATAAAGCCATTAATCAAACTATCAAGACTTACTTAGTACAGACGTCAGGCTCACTATGTCTGAGCTCCTTGAAAGTGGAAGTGAAGTCGTTCAGTCGTGTCCGACTCTTAGCGACCCCATGGACTTCAGCCTACCAGGCTCCTCCATCCATGGGATTTTCCAGGCAAGAGTACTGGAGTGGGGTGCCATTGCCTTCTCCGACGCTCCTTAACCCACCTTAAAAACCTACCTCCTTCATTCTTCAGGCCTTTCTGGCAACCTTCTGTGTTAATCTAGACTGTGGTAACAGCTGCTCACAATTACAGGATGCCTTCACCTTTTTTTTAGTCTTCCTTTCTAAAAGCTTATTTCTGAAATCTCCACAATGTACATGAAAGACATAAAAATTTCCTTTCTGCAGGGTAGAGAAGAATTCCCTCCTGAGTAACCACTGAGTCAATTCAGGAACAGCCAGGTTGATACTCATCCAGTATGCAGCGGACATCATTGTATTGGTTGTAAAAATAGCTTGAGTAGCTCCCTAGGGAACGGCTGCTACCGCAGAAGTAAGACTTCCTATTCTTTATCCGCAGTTCTCCGGATTTATGGCACTCTGAAAACCAAGTGTGAAGTAAGATACTTGAGAGATTTTCACCCTTGCTGTCTGTACCTGCCTGACTACAGTTAAGTTTTGATCCATATTTAGAATTGATAAGAGTCACTCAACTACCAGCCAACCAACCAACAAACAAACCAATGAAGGGCCAAATCCAAGGAAATAGTAATTTTTTTTTTTTTTAAACCTGAAACACTGTATTAGTTTTGCCAAACATCAAAACGAATCCGCCACAGGTATACATGTGCTCCCCATCCTGAACTCTCCTCCCTCCTCCCTCCCCACACCATCCCTCTGGGTCGTCCCAGTGCACCAGCCCCAAGCATCCAGTATCGTGCATCGAACCTGGACTGGCAACTCGTTTCATACATGATATTTTACATGTTTCAATGCCATTCTCCCAAATCTTCCCACCCTCTCCCTCTCTCACAGAGTCCATAAGACTGTTCTATACATCAGTGTCTCTTTTGCTGTCTCGTACACAGGGTTATTGTTATCATCTTTCTAAATTCCATATATATGCGTTAGTATACTGTATTGGTGTTTTTCTTTCTGGCTTACTTCACTCTGTATAATAGGCTCCAGTTTCATCCACCTCATTAGAACTGATTCAAATGTGTTCTTTTTAATGGCTGAGTAGTACTCCATTGTGTATATGTACCACAGCTTGCTTATCCATTCATCTGCTGATGGACATCTAGGTTGCTTCCATGTCCTGGCTATTATAAACAGTGCTGCGATGAACATTGGGATACACGTGTCTCTTTCCCTTCTGGTTTCCTCAGTGTGTATGCCCAGCAGTGGGATTGCTGGATCATAAGGTGGTTCTATTTTCAGTTTTTAAAGGAATCTCCACACTGTTCTCCATAGTGGCTGTACTAGTTTGCATTCCCAGCAACAGTGGAAGAGGGTTCCTTTTTCTCCGCACCCTCTCCAGCATTTATTGCTTGTAGACTTTTGGATCGCAGCCATTCTGACTGGTGTGAAATGGTACCTCATAGTGGTTTTGATTTGCATTTCTCTGATAATGAGTGATGTTGAACATCTTTTCATGTGTTTGTGAGCCATCTGTATGTCTTCTTTGGAGAAATGTCTATTTAGTTCTTTGGCCCATTTTTTGATTGGGTCATTTATTTTTCTGGAGTTGAGCTGTAGGAGTTGCTTGTATATTTTTGAGATTAGTTGTTTGTCAGTTGCTTCATTTGCTATTATTTTCTCCCATTCTGAAGGCTGCCTTTTCACCTTGCTAATGGTTTCCTTTGATGTGCAGAAGCTTTTAAGTTTAATTAGGTCCCATTTGTTTATTTTTGCTTTTATTTCCAATATTCTGGGAGGTGGGTCATAGAGGATCCTGCTGTGATGTATGTCAGAGAGTGTTTTGCCTATGTTCTCCTCTAGGAGTTTTATAGTTTCTGGTCTTACGTTGAGATCTTTAATCCATTTTGAGTTTATTTTTGTGTATGGTGTTAGAAAGTGTTCTAGTTTCATTCTTTTACAAGTGGTTGACCAGATTTCCCAGCACCACTTGTTAAAGAGATTGTCTTTAATCCATTGTATATTCTTGCCTCCTTTGTCAAAGATAAGGTGTCCATATGTGCGTGGATTTATCTCTGGGCTTTCTATTTTGTTCCATTGATCTATATTTCTGTCTTTGTGCCAGTACCATACTGTCTTGATAACTGTGGCTTTGTAGTAGAGCCTGAAGTCAGGTAGGTTGATTCCTCCAGTTCCATTCTTCTTTCTCAAGATCGCTTTGGCTATCTGAGGTTTTTTGTATTTCCATACAAATTGGGAAATTATTTGTTCTAGCTCTGTGAAGAATACTGTTGGTAGCTTGATAGGGATTGCATTGAATCTATAAATTGCTTTGGGTAGTATACTCATTTTCACTATATTGATTCTTCCAATCCATGAACATGGTATATTTCTCCATCTGTTAGTGTCCTCTTTGATTTCTTTCACCAGTGTTTTATAGTTTTCTATATATAGGTCTTTAGTTTCTTTAGATAGATATATTCCTAAGTATTTTATTCTTTCCGTTACAATGGTGAATGGAATTGTTTCCTTAATTTCTCTTTCTGTTTTCTCATTATTAGCGTATAAGAATGCAAGGGATTTCTGTGTGTTGATTTTATATCCTGCAACTTTACTATAGTCATTGATTAGTTCTAGTAATTTTCTGGTGGAGTCTTTAGGGTTTTCTATGTAGAGGATCATGTCATCTGCAAATAGTGAGCGTTTTACTTCTTCTTTTCCAATTTGGATTCCTTTTATTTCTTTTTCTGTTCTGATTGCTGTGGCCAAAACTTCAAAAACTATGTTGAATAGTAATGGTGAAAGTGGGCACCCTTGTCTTGTTCCTGACTTTAGAGGAAATGCTTTCAATTTTTCACCATTGAGGATAATGTTTGCTGTGGGTTTGTCATATATAGCTTTGATTATGTTGAGGTATGTTCCTTCTATTCCTGCTTTCTGGAGAGTTTTTATCATAAATGGATGTTGAATTTTGTCAAAGGCTTTCTCTGCATCTATTGAGATAATCATATGGTTTTTATTTTTCAATTTGTTAATGTGGTGTATTACATGGATTGATTTGCGGATATTGAAGAATCCTTGCATCCCTGGGATAAAGCCCACTTGGTCATGGTGTATGATCTTTTTAATGTGTTGTTGGATTCTGATTGCTAGAATTTTGTTAAGGATTTTTGCATCTATGTTCATCAGTGATATTGGCCTGTAGTTTTCTTTTTTTGTGGCATCTTTGTCAGGTTTTGGGATTAGGGTGATGGTGGCCTCATAGAATGAGTTTGGAAGTTTACCTTCCTCTGCAATTTTCTGGAAGAGTTTGAGCAGGATAGGTGTTAGCTCCTCTCTAAATTTTTGGTAGAATTCAGCTGTGAAGCCGTCTGGACCTGGGCTTTTGTTTGCTGGAAGATTTTTGATTATAGTTTCAATTTCCATGCTTGTGATGGGTCTGTTAAGATTTTCTATTTCTTCCTGGTCGAGTTTTGGAAAGTTGTACTTTTCTAAGAATTTGTCCATTTCTTCCACATTGTCCATCTTATTGGCATATAATTGTTGATAGTACTCTCTTATGATCCTTTGTATTTCTGTGTTGTCTGTTGTGATCTCTCCATTTTCATTTCTAATTTTATTGATTTGATTTTTCTCCCTTTGTTTCTTGATGAGTCTGGCTAATGGTTTGTCAATTTTATTTGTCCTTTCAAAGAACCAGCTTTTGGTTTTGTTGATTTTTGCTATGGTCTCTTTTGTTTCTTTTGCATTTATTTCTGCTCTAATTTTTAAGATTTCTTTCCTTCTACTAACCCTGGGGTTCGTCATTTCTTCCTTTTCTAGTTGCTTTAGGTGTAGAGTTAGGTTATTTATTTGACTTTTTTCTTGTTTCTTGAGGTATGCCTGTATTGCTATGAACTTTCCCCTTAGGACTGCTTTTACAGTGTCCCACAGGTTTTGGGTTGTTGTGTTTTCATTTTCATTCATTTCTATGCAAATTTTGATTTCTTTTTTGATTTCTTCTGTGATTTGCTGGTTATTCAGCAGTGTGTTGTTCAGCCTCCATATGTTGGAATTTTTAATAGTTTTTCTCTTGTAATTGAGATCTAATCTTACTGCATTGTGGTCAGAAAAGATGCTTGGAATGATTTCTATTTTTTTTAATTTACCAAGGCTAGATTTATGGCCCAGGATGTGATCTATCCTGGAGAAGGTTCAATGTGCGCTTGAGAAAAAGGTGAAATTCATTGTTTTGGGATGAAATGTCCAATAGATATCAATTAGGTCTAACTGGTCTATTGTATCGGTTAAAGTTTGTGTTCCCTTGTTAATTTTCTGTTTAGTTGATCTATCCATAGGTGTGAGTGGGGTATTAAAGTCTCCCACTATTATTGTGTTATTGTTAATTTCTCCGTTCATAGTTGTTAGCATTTGTCTTACATATTGTGGTGCTCCCGTGTTGGGTGCATATATATTTATAATTGTTATATCTTCTTCTTGGATTGATCCTTTGATCATTATGTTGTGACCATCTTTGTCTCTTTTCACAGCCTTTGTTTTAAAGTCTATTTTATCTGATATGAGTATTGCTACTCCTGCTTTCTTTTGGTCCCTATTTGCATGGAAGATCTTTTTCCAGCCCTTCACTTTCAATCTGTTTGTGTCCCCTGTTTTGAGGTGGGTTTCTTGTAGACAACATATGTAGGGGTCTTGTTTTTGTATCCATTCAGCCAGTCTTTGTCTTTTGGTCGGGGCATTCAACCCATTTACATTTAAGGTAATTACTGATAAGTATGATCCCGTTGCCATTTACTTTATTTTTTGGGGTTCGAATTTATACACTGATTTTGTGTTTCCTGTCTAGAGAATATCCTTTAGTATTTGTTGGAGAGCTGGTAATTTTAAGGGCAGTTTTTAATTGAGAGAAACATTTTTTTAAAAAATTCAGCTCTAAATCTGATAAGACTCACATGTGTATTCACTAAATACACAACTCAATTTTATAAAGCCCAATTTATCTGATTATGCAGACATGAAAGATAAAAAAAGAGAAACAGGATCTAGTGAAATCTGGGAGTGGAAAAGAGAAAGAAAGCTCAATAGGGAAAATTATTTTGGTGGAGAGAAATATTTATAAAGAGAAGATCACACAGAAGAGCTAAAATTTAGAGAGGCAGGAAGAGACAAATTCTCTAAGCTATGAGGCTGATGTGTTAATCGAGTTAGGCTGCTGGTCTGACTCCAGTTCATTTGTACTATAACCGTCAAAGGAAGTGATCACCTGTTATCCTTCTCCTTTGAAATTGCAATGAGCTTCTCAGCAATTATACACTAGCCATTGCTCTTCAACTATTCCTATTACATTTAGTTTAACCTTGGGTAGGCATTTAACAAGATGCCATGACAGCCTCCATAGGGGATTGATTTCATTCTCTTAGATGCATTGTTAACATCCATAGCAATATCATTTCATAGATACTTTGGATGGACCAGATGAAATCAATTTCTTATGGAATCTTCTTTTTCATGCAAAGAAAAGTATTCAGTTTGTTCCCTGATTTTAGCATGGATTCTTTTCCTTTTACCCAACTCCAGAGCCTTCACATAGGCACACATGCACATAAGCACAGGCTTTACGAACAGAATCCAATACTTGTTTTTTCTTTTTCAGCTTCTATTTGTAAATAACAACAAACTTACAGAAGATTTATGAAAATTACACGAAAAACTTCAAGATTTTTCAAATGTTAATATTTTACCACACTGGCATTCTCTCTCATTATTTTTTACCTCAGTCATTTGTGAGAACACTGTAGACCTGTAGATCCTAATCATCTCTTTCTCCAAATGCTTCAGTATTTCCACCTCTCCAAAAAACTAAAGAAGAAAGAGAGAAAAAGAATTTTTTTTACACTTAACTATAGTAATCAGTTATTTAAATACTGTTTCTATTAGTAAAATTGTTTGGCATCCTTCACCACCAAAATACTTTATTTACAATAAAATTGAAGTTAAACACCTGTTTTTTTTTAAATCTAGCATTTTTTTTCCCACAAGACATTTACTTAAGTTGCTGACATCTCATTTTTTCCTATTCATTCTTATACTTTTGTGAAGTATTTTGGAAGAGATGACTGCAAAGCATAATACCTTAACTGAACATTTTTGTTTTTAATCTCTAAATTCCCATATTCTTCCTAAACTTCATGCTTGACCCTGCAAATAGTGTGATGCTATCTCACTTCCAAACAGATCAATATAAAATACACTTTTAACAATGGCATCTGAAGAACTGAAAATGATTTATTTTGGTCAGTCAGTGTCAAATTCCAGAACAAGTTTTGTGCTTCTAACATCATTGAAATCATGTCAGCTTGACTGTCTATACATAAAGTTGTTGAATATTAAGTTTGTTAATAAATATAAAGCACTTGAGAAAAATATTTGGCAGGTTTAAATTTTATATGAGAGCTGCTATTATATTTTAATATAAAATAATTCTTCAAATCCATCTTTCCTTCCCATTATTTTCCTACTACTCTCTGTGGTTATGTCATATTCTTAGCCACATAGGTTCAATGTCAGAGTGATCATCAACTTTCTCTCTTGTTTCCCTGCCACTTTATTGCTACTTCTACCTCTAGGCAAACACATCTGATTATTTCTACTTTTGTAATTGCATTTGTTCCCAATGTTACTGCCATCCTTCTGGGCTAGACCTCACCACATCATGTGTCTGGTAACATTAGTTTCACAGTTTCAGTTCTTCTTTCCACCCAGTTTTTCTATACAGCATTATGAGATTCCCTTCCCCAGGTGATCTTCTTCCAAGGTATTGGAAACACAGCATCCTGCCTCAGCCTCTTCACACCAAATACTCCTGCTCACTGGAACATATTTCTTTTTTTATCTGTCCATTAAATGAGAGTATTTGTGAATACACTTTGTGGAGTATAAAGTCCTCTGTGAGATTTTATTGTTAGGCTACATTGTAACTTAAGCTGTGGGTTTTAATCAGTTGTTAGGAGAAAATCCTATTAGTGTTATATACAGTCCGATTCTTGAATAAATGAGACAACACCAGAAAAAAACTCATAAAAATCCCTGAAGATTAGTGTGTCTTTAAAGGGTTAACTTAACTAAATGTCAATTTTATTACTTCCTTTAAATATAAATTTTTTCATTTTCATTTTTATGTAGAAAATAGTGACCAATTTTAAGAAAACTTGATACTATAGATTTGTGTTTTCTTTATCTTTCCGTTTTTCGACTCAGTTGAGTAAAGCATTGTGAAAGCAATTCCAAATCTGTGATGGAAAATCATATGAATAATATTCAGGCTCATGGATCATAGCTTAGAAATGCAATAACAATTAAAACAATTCACCTGAAAACTGTTACTCACTGTCAAATTTTCATACGTAGAAGTAAAATATTTACTTAGCAAAGAAAATATTATGTTTGACTTCCACATAGTTTTGAAAGTTATGACCAACCTAGATAGCATATTCAAAAGCAGAGACATTACTTTGCCAACAAAAGTTCATCTAGTCAAGGCTATGGTTTTTCCTGTAGTCATGTATGGATGTGAGAGTTGGACTGTGAAGAAGGCTGAGCGCTGAAGAATTGATGCTTTTGAACTGTGGTGTTGGAGAAGACTCTTGAGAGTCCCTTGGACTGCAAGGAGATCCAACCAGTGCATTCTAGAGGAGATCAGTCCTGGGTGTTCTTTGAAAGGAATGATGCTAAAGCTGAAACTCCAATATTTTGGCCACCTGATGCGAAGAGCTGACTCATTTCAAAAGATCCTGATGTTGGGAAAGATTGAGGGCAGGAGGAGAAGGGGACGACAGAGGATGAGATGGTTGCATGGCATCACCAACTCAATGGACATGACTTTGGGTAAACTCTGGGCATTGGTGATGGACAGGGAGGCCTGGTGTGCTGCAGTTCATGGGATCCCAGTGAGTTGGACATGACTGAGTGACTGAACTGAACTGATTCACAGATGATATGATATTATATACAGAAAACACTGAAACCCCCATTAAAAACTGTTAGAACTAACAAAGGAATTCATCATGTTGCAGAATACAAAAGCAAAACCAAAAAAATCTGTTGTGTTTCTATATGCTGAAATAAAATGAAATATCAGAAAGAGAAATTAAGAAAATAGTCTCATTTAAACTCATTTAAAAATGCTTACAAAGTAATAAAAAAATTCGGAATAAATTTTATCAAGAGGTGAAAGACCTATATATTAAAAACTAATATACATTAATGAAATAAATGGAAGAAAACAAAAATAAATGAAAAGATACTCCATATTCATGGGTTAGGAAATTTTATACTACTAAAATATTCATACTACTCATAGCAATCTACAGATTCCATGCAATTCCTATCAAAATTTAAGTGGCATTTTTCATGGCAAAGATAAAAATAATCCTAAAATTTGTAGAAAATCATTAAAGATCTTGAAAAACCAAAGCAATCTTGAGAGGAAAAATAAGCCTGAAAGCATTACCCTCCCTGATTTCAAACTATATTGCAAAACTATTATAAAGCAGTACTGTCTTAGTGTAAAACCAAACACATAGGTTTTGTTTTGTAAAACCAAAAACATATGACAGATAATAGGGACCCCAGAAATAAACCCACACATATAAAGTCAGTTAATATATGATAAAGGAGGCAAGAATATACAACAGGGAAAGACAGTCTCAAGTAATGGTGTCCGGAAAACTGAACAACCACTTGCAAAGAATGAAACTTGACCATTACACAAAAACTAACTCAATATAGATTAGAGACTTGTAAAGAAATCCAAAACCATGAAACTCCTAGAAGAAAATATAAGTAATAATCTCTTTGATATAGGTCTTGGCAACAATTTTTTAAATAGGACACCAAAAGCAGAAGCCACAAAAGCAAAGCTGTTAGCCAAGTGGACTAAAGCAAACTAAAAAGCTTCTACAAAACAAAGGAAACCGTTAACAGAAAAACAAACAACCTACTGAATGAGAGATATATCTACACAATATATACAATATCAGATATCCAAATAGTTGCAGAGTTAGACACTAATGAAGTGGATTAGCATGCCCAAAATATTATTAAGTCAGTTTTTGTTATTTAATTGACATTATTCAGAATCTAGCAAACTTGTGGAAAAAGAGCTTAGTATCTACTGAAGATACTTTTTCTACCTAGGAAGTTTTGTGGAAAAAAGCTATAGAGCTAAGTAATAAAATAATAGAATACTAATTTCAACACTGTGCATGCTGCTTAGAAATTTCAGCTATCTTGATGGTAGTAAGATCTTAAATAAATAGGCCTAGTTTTCTGATGAATAAATTTATAAATTGAGGAAGAGACTGTGCTTCCCAGGTGGTGCTAGTACTCAAGAACCTGCCTGCCAATGCAGGAGATTTAAGAGACACAGGTTTGATCCCTGGGTTGGGAAGATCCCCTGGAGGAGGGCATGGCAATCTATTCCAATATCCTTGCCTGGAGAACCTCATGGACAAAGGAGCCTGGTGGGTTACAGTCCATAGGGTCGCACACAGTCAGACACGACTGAAGAGACTTAGCAAGCATGAGGAAGAGAAAACCATTTTGAATTTTTTAAAAGTAAGCTTTTAAAGTTTAATTGTGTTTATCTGTTTATTATAGCATATTTTTCTTTACATTGATTAAGTACATGGCTTTAAAATAACAATCTATTAAGAAAAGCTGATTAACATCAAATGTTTGTATCTTTACATAAAATACTTTTGAGACACATGAGGAATACTTTATGCCAGGCTCAATTTCTCTCCATATGTCATATTTCGTCAATTCAAAGACACTTTTTCCCCTCTATTTTGACTCAGATACCTTACAGTTGATGGCATCGTACAATCACTATGAGCTAGACAGCAGTTGTGATGTGATTATCACTGACTCTGCTGTGACTTGGCCATGACTGTTTAGTCTGTTGTCATTTAGGTTGAGTCATGTGTGTTATAGGAGATGCACAAGTGGACTTTCATTATTATTTAAAGAGTCTTCCACAATAAAACATATATATATATATATATATATATATATATATCATTCAGTATTTAAAAATAAATGAAGAAACACCAGAGGCATTAAAAATGGTGAATTCTTATTAAGCTATAATGAAAAACAGTGATAGCTTACAATACCCAAATGTATTCTTAAGGGAAATTAAGGGATGACTGATTTATTGCTTCCCATCTTGAGTATATCCACAGGATGCCAGGTATTCCCCCTACTGTTGAGAAGTTCAAGATGTTAATAGCCACTGACCAAGATTCATTATGTGTTAAGGAGGACTTTGAGCGCTAAATATTTCCAAATTTTCCTCATTGCTTTTCTCTGTAAAATCTCTTGAGCCTGTTGATGAATATTTGCACAAATACAAGCCTGAGACATTTTCACTTCTATGAGCTGTCTCTTTTGTGTTATTGTTTCAAATAAAAGAAAGCAATGCTATAGCACACCAATTTTTAAAAGCACTAGAGTTCTAATTGTCATCTTTAATTTTCCTTAAGCCCAATAAACAAGGTGTACAGATTAGATCAGAAATTCTCAATTTTTTTCTGCCACAACATAAACCATGGTAAACACTCCCAGACTTTGACAAAACACCAAAACTATTTTGTTAAAAAAGGCTGTTTCAATGTGATCCAAGATTTTCATCATTGTGAGGGTCAGCTTCCATCTGCTTCCAAAAAATCAAGAATTCTAGGGATAGAAGGGCTTAGAGGACTAATTCAAATCTGCATCCAATCCAGGAATCTTCTGGCATGTAGTTCCACAGTAACTTCAGCAGTCATATAAAAAAGCAGTTAAACCTAAGAACAATACAGTACCTAAACCGAGGAATAAGCTGGCCCTCCAGTATCTTGTCGTGTGTGTCCCAGCTATGACTCTCTGAGAAATATAAACATGATTGCCTTGTACCCCTCACCCACAAATAGAAGCAGGTCTCATATTCTTTTTAGGACTTTTTTTTTTCCCTTCCCCTGTGTCTATTTCCTCAATTTTTCTGTGCCTTACTAACATGAGATGGCTTCCAGATTCTGACCTCATTCTTTAGTTTGTCAAAATGAAACATCTAGATCCACATCAAGTAACCCATGTATGGACTGGGTTTGATGGGACTATAAACTCTAATCATAAATCATTCTCACCAGAGCAGTTGCCTCATTCACTAAGAAAGTCATCTATAAAACCATATTTTTGTTCTGCTTTATAAGATCAACTGCTAACAACTGAATGATATCCCATTCTGTATCATGAAATTGGTTTATTGAATTTATTCAAGATTTTGTATTTATTCTTTTAAATTTTGCTTCATTATTTTCCAAAGAAACTATCAGATTGTCCTCAACAATAAAATGCCTATGGAACCTGATTAAGGATTTGCGGTAAGAAATGTGACAAGTTTAAAGCATTCTTAGGGCTCTTCTGCCATCTTGTGAATATGCAAACTCTCCATGGCTTAACATATAGGATGTTATAATAGCCTGTAATTCAGGGCAGAAGCATCTGATTAAATAAGGATGAGGGAAAGCAAAGAAAAAAAAATCACTTTAATTCTTCCACTGTTCTCTTGTCAAGCATAGGATTAGGTAAATGATTTATCACTTTTTATTGACACCCAATCCTAAGAGGAAGATATATACAGATCTGTTCTCTTTGTACTCTACCATACTGGATTTAAAATCTGGGAGCTTAGGCTTGCATCTTTTTCCCTGCATTTGCTAGCCATGTGTTATAAGCAAGTTCCTTGAATCTTCATTTTAAAGTGGACAACAAATGAGACTAAACCTTACAAAGAGAAGTCTCATTAAGTGCTATTTGTATTAAGATTATTACTAACTACAGGACACCACTATCTACTGCACTAGAATATTTTCTATTAATGGGTAGGAATGGGGAAAACACCAACCTTCTTCTGAAACTTAAGTTAATTATTTTCTTTTCTTCTCCTTTCATGAGATCATCATTCATTACCCAAGGTTATTTCTAATCTCTCTAATAAAATATACGTTTTTTTCTCTAATATATAAGGAGCTTCCCTGGTGGTTCAGTTGGTAAAGAATCTGCCTGCTATGCAGGAGACCAGGGTTCAATCCCTGGGTGGGAAAGATCCCCTGTAGAAGGGAATGGCTACCCACTCCAGTATATCAAGTACATCTCCATATGAATCAGAACCTAGGAAGCTTTATTTTCTTTTTTGTATATCTTTTAAGTTTTTATTCACTTTTCCATCAACATTTCTCACCTCCTACAACCTTTAATAAGATCTTTTGAGACTGAAAAATAAAATCTAAACAGTGCTTTCCTTGGAATTTTTACTTCTTTCAAAACTACTTTGCTTTTGTGCTCTGGTAAAGGCGTGCTACAGTGCAGAGCAGCACATGGATGATCCACTGTTGTAATCTATCAGCAGGGCTCCCTGGCTCCAAGATGGATTGTTGTATTACATCATCAGCCCAGAGGCTGACAGGAAAGAAAGTGCTTCAAACAGACTTCTTTCATAAATTGTTTTAGTTCTAATGAAAGAAAAAATGATTCGAAAGGGTATAGATGAGTAGGAAAACTTACTATACCTTCAGCTCTGTATTGAATTATATGTACATGAGAGCAGCCACCTAATATTTTCAGTTCTCAAGATAGAATTTTGTTTTTGTTTTAACACAGTGAAACCAGCTAATGTGTGTAAGTGACCACTGTATTGGGAAGAATCTTGAAGAAATTTGATCATCTTAATTAAAGAACTTTGGTTTTTCATTAACATTTTATACATATAAGTTAGTTGCTCAGTCATGTCCGACTCTTTGCAACCCACAGACTGTAGCCAACCAGGCTCCTCTGTCCACGGAATTCTCCAGGTTAGAATACTGGGACAGGTTGCCGTTCCTTCCTCAAGGGGATCTTCCCAACGAAGGGATCGAACCCAGGGCTCCTGCATTGCAGGAGGATTCTTTACTGTCTGAGCCACCAGAGAAGCCCTTCCCACCAGGAAAGCCACCAGGGAAGCACAGGCATGTATACTGTTGCTCTATTAACCCAAATGTTTAATTCACAACTTTCAGCATTCTGTATCCTTACCAGGTAACAGATTTATCACTGAACTTAAATATACCTGTTTTATATTTATACATGAAAAATGTGAAACAAAAATTTGCATTCTTATTAAGGAAAAGAAGTCATGAGCCATGTTATCTGTGTACTTGATATTTAGTAGGGTTTTCATAAGTTTGTTGAAAGAATTGGTAGACTGCTATATAATTAAATCTCTCATTTCTTTCTTTTTCTAAAGAAATTAGTTTGAAATATATAGTAACATCACATATTTTAGAATAGTGAGTCAAATGTTTTTGCAAACAAATCAAAAAATACAAAACTTTATGAAAAATAATTAAAAATTAGGTGTCTATTATCATCAGAGAGTTGTATGAAAAATATGAATTTTGCAAGATTTAATGTGTATTTTAATTTGCCTACTCTGTTATTTTTTATCCTAAATTAAATAGCATCATGAACAAAATGAGTTTTAGGACAAAGTCTGTTATATCGATTATCCTGAATATGCTCCCTCTGCATCATTTTTCAATTGTAGAATTTGCTCATTGAAAATAAATAGCTGCACATTATGCTATGGTCAAAGAGAACTCTGATCTAGAATGTGCCATGTGTGCTCATTCATGTATGACTCTTTGCAACCCCATGGACTGTAGCCCTCCAGGCTCCTCTGTCCATGGAAAGTTACATGCAAGAATACTGGAGTGGGTTGTCATAATATGTGCTTGTAAACTAGTTTCTACCCTTTTCTATTTAATAACTCATTTAGTGTTTTTTTAAGAGATCTTTTATGTGGAAAAATTAAATATTAAAGTATTTAATTTCCTTCTAAGGCCACTAATAAAATAGGCTGAAATGAATTCATAAGCATTTTTCAGAACTCTTACAATGCCAGCACCTCAAATCATATTATACTTTAATTTGAATTTTCAGGTATTACATTATTCCCAAATTTGAAACATTTAGTTACATCAATAGACTTCTTTCATAGTCCCAGGACTCTCCTTGCCACCAATTTTCTCACCTTTCACTCCAAGTTTTGTGGCCTTGAGAAGCTCACATTCCTCATGTCAGGGTCTCCAGCTTGGGTGACAAGGTTTCAATTCTGTGATTCTTCTCCCAAATGTTTATTTCTATGCCCAATGAATCATTCTGGTCAATATAATAATGTCTTCCTAATTTACTTGCTGAACCCCACATTTTAATGCAATCTTTATATAGGGTTTATATTCAGATATTTGGATCTTTCGATGCCAAGAGTTTTCCCAAGGCTTTCTATCACTTTGGAATCTCTTCTAATTTTTAAAATATCCACTCACTACTTAAGTGGCATGGATATTGCACAGAAGATTATCATTAAAGTTCCATTCCCAGAATCCTGTGGCATCTATTAACCCCTTCACCTCTCATGTGCAGTAGGCATTAGTATTTATAAAGTGCCTCAGTATTTAATTATTTTAAATTATTTGTGAGGTATCACAATCTTTTTCACCATTTTCAGAGTGAGGAAAATGAGACTCGGAGGTTAAAAGACTTGCCCAAAGTAATATAATCCTAGTATGGTCCATGCTATGCTAGAAATATTTATAATGCCTTCTTAACACCTCTGCCATGCTTGCCATTGGCAAAATTGCCAATAAGAAAATCTTTGAAATATTTCTTTTCTCCCACCTGTGGTGAAAATATTAGTCTTTCCCATTTGCTGCACTCAGTGTATGTTTCCTATATTAAATCCACATCCACAGCCACAAACAAGTCAGGGAATACATTATTATGAGGGTTTGTACTTAACACATCCATGAGTTCTGTTTTGGGTTCAGATTTCTGGATGTAAAATCAGTTTTGTTGAATATTGTATTTTACTGTGTAATTTAGAAGTCATGTGGGGAAATAGGAAAATGCAACTGTATATTTTTAAGTGGAAAATACCCTTCACCTTTTACCTTACAGTACCCAAGTAAAGCTTCATTAAATATATTTATATCAATTAAATATAAGAAGCAGTCAACCTCATTAGAACTGATTCAAATGTATTCTTTTTAATGGCTGAGTAATACTCCGTTGTGTATATGTACCACAGCTTTCTTATCCATTCATCTGCTGATGGGCATCTAGGTTGCTTCCATGTCCTGGCTATTATAAACAGTGCTGCGATGAACAATGAGGTGGATGAAACTGGAACCTATTATACAGAGTGAAGTAAGCCAGAAAGAAAAACACCAATACAGTATACTAACGCATATATATGGAATTTAGAAAGATGGTAACAATAACCCTGTGTACGAGACAGCAAAAGAGACACTGATGTATAGATCAGTCTTATGGACTCTGTGGGAGAGGGAGAGGGTGGGGAGATTTGGGAGAATGGCATTGAAACATGTAAAATATCATGTATGAATCAAGTTGCCAGTCCAGGTTCGATGCACGATATTGGATGCTTTGGGCTGGTGCACTGGGATGACCCAGAGGGATGGTATGGGGAGGGAGGAGGGAGGAGGGTTCAGGATGGGGAGCACGTGTATACCTGTGGCGGAGTCATTTCGATGTTTGGCAAAACTAATACAACATTGTAAAGTTTAAAAATAAAATAAAATTTAAAAAATAAGAAGCAGTCAAATAAGAATTTCCTTGAATCTGTTACTTACAGAAACATTTAGAATTTTTAGAATAAAATTCTTCGTACAATATTTAAAACTGTCTTAAGTTAACTATAGTTGTACACAGATATAAAGAAGATAAATCACTAATAGCATTTTAAAAGTTCTAGCCATCCAGGGACTGCCATGGTGGTCCAATGATTAAGACTCTGTGCTCCCAATGCAAGGGGCACAGGTTCAATCCCTGATTGGGGAACGAAGATCCCACATGCCATACAGCATGGCCAAAATAAAAATAAAATTCAAATCGTGATGTATGGAAAAACAGAATTCTGCATTTATACTGAGAAGCTTTTCTGCAGGCCATCAGCTGTTAAAAGTCCCTTTCTCTAATGAGCAGACTGCCTGCCTCCTTGGGAAGGAGAAAGCCATTATAGCTTAGTATTCTGAATTTTTTTTTTTTAAGGAATGTTGTAAATTGTTTTGTCTGCTCAAGTGCAGAATAGTGAAAGAATGGTGAATGATGACTTTGTGATATAGATTGCTGTCCAAAGGGAACAGAACAGAGGCCAGGTACATCATTTTAATTGGACCTAAAAATCAAAAGCATACACTTGAAATGCAAGTTGTATGTACAATCATACAGACACTCATGCACACTCACAGTTAATACTGATATCACTTGGCCGTAATTTATATGCATAACATAGGGACAGGAAAGAGTTCCTAGTGATGTGTATGACTTACCTCAACTGAAAGATGACTCAGGTTTGATGACTCAAAACTAATCCATGCATGCTTTTAACTGTTCAGTGCTAAATTTTATGGAAAACATCAAATAGAGTTACTTAGTCAGGCCTGAATAGGAGATTTTTATAATCTGACAAGCTATAAATATTTAATTTGAAATGATGCTATTGTACAACATAGAAATAATTTAGAAAAATATACTGATTTAACTGTGCACTATACTGAACATTTGAAAAGTATTTCAGAATTTGAGGCTAATATAGACCCTCTACTTCAACCACAAAAATATTTATGGAAAATATTTGGAAGGAAATATATCAAGTGATTATTTTTCTCTGACAGAAGGTATTTGGAGTAATGTTTCTGCTACCTTTTGCATTTCATTTCTCCCCAGTTACATATTTTATAGCTTTTGATTTTATAAAACTACTTTAAAAATAGCTAACTAGAATACTAAACAACAAGTAGAGTACTAAATTTTAAAATCTACTGAGAAACATTGATCTGTATTATGATTAGAAGGAGTGGCCATACTTGGTGATAAATTCTCTTTGATTCCTTCATTCATAAGCTCCATTACTGGTTTTAGAGATATATCATATGTCATAACTATGAAAAAATAACTAAGTACAAGGCACTGTCTTCAGCAAGGGAGAACACACTACTGAAATTTATGGAACACAATTATTTTCAGTTTTATAGATAAGGAATAATTATTTGGATACCAAGTAAGAAGTGGTTCATATATTAATAAGTCTAAACATTTTTTAAAATGCAAGATTTTTGATTCAATATACTTCCATACAGTCAAAATATCATTTACTTATGACCTTTCATTGTGCTAAATTCTTAAGAAATATGAGTAGTATTGACTATAGAAATAAAAGCATCATTTCAGTTCAGTTCAGTCACTCAGTCATGTCCGACTCTTTGTGAACCCATGAATTGCAGCACGCCAGGCCTCCCTGTCCATCACCAACTCCCAGAGTTCACTCAAATTCACGCCCATCGAGTCGGTGATACCATCCAGCCATCTCATCCTTCTCCTCCTGCCCCCAATCCCTCCCAGCATCAGAGTCTTTTCCAGTCCTGTGGCTACTGCTGAGTTTTCCAAATTTGCTGGCATATTGAGTGCAGCACTTTCACAGCATCATCTTTCAGGATTTAAAATAGCTCCACTGGAATTCCATCACCTCCACTAGCTTTGTTTGTAGTGATGCTTTCTAAGGCCCACTTGACTTCACATTCCAGGATGTCTGGCTCTAGGTCAGTGATCACACCATCGTGATTATCTGGGTCGTGAAGATCTTTTTTGTACAGTTCTTCTGTGTATTCTTGCCACCTCTTCTTAATATCTTCTGCTTCTGTTAGGTCCATACCATTTCTGTCCTTTATCAAGCCCATCTTTGCATGAAATGTTTCCTTGGTATCTCTAATAAAAGCGTAGTCACAATTAATAAACTTTTGCTTTATTCTACATGTTGGAATCAGTGTTTAACCATGATGTAGTGACATTTCAGGTAAAAATACTGCTTTGTCATGCATTTGACACATCCTGGGAAAGTAGAAGAGTGAAGTGAGGAGAACACAGGCTCCAGAATCACGCCCAAGATAGATTCTCAACTCTGCCACTCACTAGTTTCATGAATTGGGGCAAGTTTTTTAATCTCCCTTTGCTTCAGTTTTCTCATCTGTAAAATAGGTACAAAAAAGATAAAGGGCTTAATATTTCCTGACACAGTAGGAAACTTATGATGAAAACAAACAATTTTTATAATCACTAGTGATTTCTACAAATTATGGTTGTTGATAAAGGAAGTTCATGTATACTATGCAAAGTATTGCAAATTATTTATAAAGTAGGCAGTGTATTATTTATTTTATATCTTCCACTTAAAATGCTATCTCTGTATTCACAAGAATAAGCAGGAAGAAAAGCAAAGTATTAAGCTAATCTAGGGGAAAAGTTTTTTCCCTTAATCTATTCAGATAACTGACCCACAAAGCATGCCTTCTTTTTTTACTTGATTTATAGTTATAATTTCCTCCATTCTCCACACAGCGTGTGTAGTCAGTTTAGGTGTTATTCAATAGACCTGTTTCAACATCTACTGTGATTGATTTATTTAGAAATACCTGCAGGCCAAAATGAGAATGAAAATAAATGGAACAGATGAAAGTGCCCTGCTGCAAGCAAGAGCTACAAATTGAGGTTAAGAGTAATTGCTTTGGCATAATTGTTATTTGTAATCTTAGAACAAATGCAAATCTCCTATTAGGAGCAGTAAATCCGGTGCTTAAAGAAGAAGATGAGTATTTCACTGCCTGGCAATGGGAAGCCATAGCTGAATGCTAACTGCAAGGACATTAAAATTTCCTCAGGTCCTTCACTTGAACTAATAATGCAGGGGATACAGTGGATCCAGGAGTTTACCTCAGAAAATGAGTATCGAGGTATGATTTATTCCTTTTGTGTATTTTTTTTCCAAAACGCGTTATAAAAACTTTGTGTTTGCAAACTCTTCATGTGCTCTTTATCAGAAATACTTTATACTGACACTGAGTCTGGCTTTCATAAAGCCTGATGTGCTTTTTATGATTATGAGTCTTTACACCTTCATCACTGAAGTAGATGATAAGGTGAAGTTATTATCTTTATTTTAAAGAGATCAGAATAGAAATATTGAGAGGTTCAGTGACTTTCCCAAGGTTATAAAATCATTCTGATAAATCTGGGGAAAAGCATAAAGTATATGTAATTCAAGCTCATTTCATCTACCATATCATTGTTTTTCAGATCATTTTTTAAAGTCGGTAGGTAATTATTAGTAGTGAAATTATGATAATCACAGCGATAAACTAAAGGTTGTCATTAGATTCCTCAAATATTCAACAATTGCAGGGCCAGGATTATGATATAAGAAAGGCTGTATTTATTTTTAAATGAATTGCTTGCCTCACAGGAGAATAGTATTTTAAACTATTCAATTAAAGCTTAGATAGGATTAAATTGAGTTCTTGGCTACATAATAGGTTATGAAGAATAAGTGAGATTTCAAGGTCATGTGTATCTACAAGATTATTTAGAAACAAAGAAGTTGCAGAAAAGACTTGAGTAGATAAAACCAGATGTGTGTATTTGAGAAAGTAATGAGTACAGTGGAATAGAAAATATATTGTAGTGTTGCAATTGAGTAATGAAAAACGTCAGTATTCAGACAGTTTCTGGTATACACATAGTCAGGGTCAAATGTCAAGTGGATTTTTTTAGTCTCCCTAACTGATCACACCATCTTAATACTATTTGCTAGATGTTGGCAAGAAGAAAGGTTAGTGTGATATAATTGTATTTTAAACTTAAAACACTTACTTTGTTGATTTTTAAATCATGCCTTGTCAACCCTTGAGAGGAAGGAGGGCAATGCAGAGTCCATGGCAAATCCAGAGTAGTTGCTTTAGGCAAATGGGTGTGTTTCAACTCTAGAGAAATGGAACATGTCTGGGAGTTATCTCCCTAAGAGTGCTACCCAAAGGTGATCTCAGCTTTCCCACAAGATCCTTACTGGTTTAAGAATAGAATTTTAATTTGAAATCCATTTTTAAGGGGCAACATTCACAAAGCCACCCTCTGACACCTTCTTTTAACATATGACCTCCTCCCTCCAATAGAACCTACATAGGAAAGCTTTTGCTCTGCCCTCACAGTTAATCATTTATGACACCCTGGATGGGGAGGGACATTTTTGCCAAAACAGTGATAGAATTATAGCAATATAGTCTCAAGCTGATTCAGTGAGACCATCTATTTTTCTTTAATAAAATAAAAGAGCTGTCAAGCACTATTTATACCCCCTGCTGCCATTTCTATATGGAAAGAATGCAGCCCCTTCTTTCAATCTAGTAAGAAGGCAAAAAAGTCACAGAAGAGTTAGAGACGAAAGAAAAATTAAACCCAATGCAGAAGTGAGAGAGCCTTTTAGCATGCATTCGGGAGATGAGAGTAAAATGTCAAGGACACCGATATCACGGGACTCATTCCCTCCAAAAAGAAACCACCAGTGACTGAGGAAGGTTTGCAGCTTTATCACCTTTTCTTTCTCTTTCTTGTAGTCTACAATGTGTTGTCCAATTTTTGTGTGAATCTGACCTAGCTGAATGGTTGCATTTAGCTAACAAAGAAAATTAACAAGTGCAAATTTATTTTTGAACAGTTTGTAGAGAAATGTCATGCAATTATAGCCAAAACAGATGTGGCATTCAGAAATATTTTACAGGATACAAATAGCTTTAATGAAGGGGCAAAGGTGCTAATCTTTATCCTCTTAAAGCCTAATATTAATCTACTAATGATTTATACATATAAAGCCAATGTGGGAAAATCCTCACTTATAATTTTATTCCTATGAAGATGGTAAATCTCACCTTCATCATCATTTATATGCCTCACCCCATAATTAAGAATCCAGTTAACTTAAGATAGTACATATATTCTCTGAGTGCCTACTCTGTACCAAACATGATGTCAATGACCAAGATGTTTATAAAAATAGATAGTATTCCTTACTGCTTAGAGATCATAAGCAAGTAGAAAACTCAGACTATAAGAAAGAAAAAGGGCAGCCCATGAATTATAAGGTACAAAAACCTTGGGAACTGTGGAAAAAGAATATGTGTTTGCTACTTAAAAAAAAGAGAGACCGAGATATTTAAGTGGGTTTTGAAAGATCAGCAAGAGTCTAACAAGTGATTGGAGTGCAGAGAAAACAGATTTACATTTGATTTATTTCTTTGCAGACAAGGAGCAAGATTTCACTAAGTTTTCCTGTTTTCCATGTGAGAGACATGGTTTATAAGAAATTACTGTGTACCTTGATCTGCAATAACTCGATGAGTGACACTTCATAATGTTATTCACCTGTATTTTTCAGTATAGCAAACCTCCTCCTGACACAGCATTCTGCTGCCACATGGAATGACATAAATTTACTGAATAAACCCTCTGTGCTCACTCTGCAAGGCATTCTTTGTAAGATTTCCTTTGTATTCTGGAATTCCACTTCCAGCCTCCGATCTTATCCACTGCACGTATGCACATATTCCTGGCTATTTATTAGGTCTTGAGAGCTCTTTGCGGGAGTTCCCTCATCTGAGAAGTATTTTCTGAAATCATCCATTCCAAATCTAGATTCAATATTTCTCCTTAGGGCCACCAGCCCATGGCTGTTACCTTTATCATATCACTTACTTCATTCTATTTCAGTTGCCGGTTTGTTTTTCTGTGTCTTCTGTTAGGCTGTAAATTCCTTGAGGGCAAAGACCAAATAATATCTGATAAGCTTTTTTATCTACAGCATCTGGAAAAGAGCCTACCCTCTGGAAGGTACCAACTCAATTAATATTTGTTGGCTGGGAAAAAGAAAAGTAGAAAAATGTAGAAAAAATGACTCTGAATAAACTTGGGATCTCATCTGATCTTTAGTTGGCCAGAAAATCATAGGTGATTACATTCACCTCACCCATAGGTCATGTCTTTCTCTCACCTTCACTTGTCATATCTGTAATGAGCATAACATACCAATCTTTCCTTCTAGATATTTCTTTTCCTTTGCCTCTTCTTCTTCTTCTTTTTCAAATCTCTACTAACATTGCCTTAATGCAGTACATCATTTTTCACCTGGACAATATTGCAATAAACTCTTAACTGGTCTCCCAGTTGCAATAAATGTCTATTAAATTGAAATGGTTGAATTGCTTAAAGTCACACTCTTATTTTGAAAATAAATCAGCTAGAAAGTACCTGCTACCCACCAACAATAAGCACTATTATGTGCTTTGGGGGAGTCAGAAGAAACAGAGCATAGAAACTACCATTCTACTCCCAAACCACTATAATGTGGGCATGGAGAACCATGAGAAAGTGCTTCTTAAAGTGCACCATGCATACAAATCACCTGGGGATCCTACTGAAATACAGATTCAGTAGGTCTTGGTTGACACCTGAGATTTTGGATTTCTGATAAGTTCCTGGGTGATGCTGGTGTCACTGGCCTATGCACCATTCTTTCAGTAGAAAAACATTAAAACCCATTAAGTGACTTAGAGTGGCCTTATATGAAGATTCTAAGGGCAAGTAGAGTTCAGAGGCAGTAGGAGATAAAATGAGAAAGTCTCCAAGTTGAGGTAAGTATATATGCTAAGAATCTAATACAGTTATGTAAAGTTTAAAAATAAAATAAAATTAAAAAAAAAAAAAGAAGAAAATAGAAGTTCATGCCCTTTTCCAAGTCATTTGTTAAGACTTGGCTCATTTCTCCTATCCTTTCTAAAACCTTCCTGAATCACCCCTCTATAATCTCACTGCTGTTCTTTTTCCCAGTTCCTTATCTGTCCTCTGAACTGCACTCAGAAAGATCATTCTAAAATACAAATCTAATTTTGCCACTTGTATATCTTTCAGTCACCTGCTATATAAATTTCATACTTGAAAATCCATCCCACAACCATGCCCAACTCTCTAGCCACACTTTCCACCACTGCCACCACATGGAAACTGTGTTGCCAGACTTTACTTTGAGCTGTCTTATCCTTGCTTTTCACAGGCTGCACCCTTTGTTGGAAAGCCCTGTTCCCATTGTCTGTCCTGTTTTTCTTGTCTTGCAAGGCAGAGTTAGATATCTCAATGCCTCTCTTAGTTCCATAGTACATAATATAATATCACATTCATATGTTTTATTTCCACTGATGCCATCACCCCCATATGAGCCTCTATTTGGAACGATCTGAAATTCATCTGTCTTTGCAGTTCCTACCTAGAAAACTTTGTTCAAAATATAGACAGTGCTTCAGTAACTATTGGCTAAGAGAATGAATGAATGAATAAATTCCAACTATTCAACCAGTCCATCCTAAGGGAGATCAGTCCTGGGTGTTCTTTGGAAGGACTTATGCTGAAGCTGACACTCCAATACTTTGGCCACCTCATGCGAAGAGTTGACTCATTGGAAAAGACCCTGATGCTGGGAGGGATTTGGGGCAGGAGGAGAAGGGGACGACAGAGGATGAGATGGCTGGATGGCATCACAGACTCGATGGACGTGAGTCTGAGTGAACTCCGGGAGTTGGTGATGGACAGGGAGGCCTGGTGTGCTGTGATTCATGGAGTCGCAAAGAGTCGGACAAGACTGAGCGACTGAACGGAACTGAACTGAACTGAGTTACTACTAAAAGATAATTTATAACAGCACTAATAAACAAAATCAGTGCCTATTGTGATGAGATTTCAATATGCTGAAGATGTAAATGTTGGGGTGAAAAGGGAGGAGAAAAAGAAGGTAAAGGAGGGAAGTGCTAGGAAACACTACAACAGGAGCAGGAAGACAAATATTTATCACTTCTGCATTGCCTCTGTTCCCTTGTACATGCCCACATATGCACATGCCATTCATAATTTAAGCTGCCCTAAAAATGCTACCAAATTAAAGCTCATCTCCAGAAATCAGTAGAAAAGGCAGGAAAGTGTATGATTACTCCTTTTCCAGGTCACTTAATATTTGCCTAAGTCCTGAAAGTTATGCCTCAGATATTGGATTGAACTGAACTGAAAGGTCTCATGGTGAGAACAATCAATGTTCCTCTTATTTACAGAAGGCATGGCTAGGCTTATGGACAACATATGTGAATTATTATTTTTCAGTTGAAAGTGAAGCTCAACCTTGAATGTCAGGGAACAATTCAAAGATGGTTCCAAATAAAAATAAAGCATACCTCATACCAAGTCCTGAGAAAGGCCACATAAATGATCACATTGGTAAGAGAAAATGTATTTAGCATCTTTTCTGGACCACCACTCAATAGAAAAATACAAAATCCAAAAATATTAGACATAATGATAAGCAATCAGACCGATGGAAAGATTACTTGCCATTTACAATCAATAAATTATATTATCAAAATTATTCTTACTCAGAACTTACATCGTTAATAGGAACCTGACAATGAGTAAAAGAACTTAAAAGTATTCAGTCTATCTCACCCCAAACAAAAAGCACTAAACCAAAAATTACAGTAGCAAAATCAATAGAACTTTCCCTAGTGGCTCAGCAGTAAAGAATCCACCTGCAATAAAGGAAACATGGGTTCAGTCCCTGGGTCAGGAAGACCCTCTGGAGGAGGAAATGGCAACCCACTCCGGTATTCTTGCCTGGTCAATCCTACCCACAGAAGAACCTGACGAGCTACAGTTCAGGGAGTCACAAGAGTCAGACATGACTTAGCACTAAAACACTACCACCAGAAACATCAATGGGAAGTTATATGGTAAAGTATTGTCACATTACATAAGGATTAACCTCAGGGTTACTTCATATTATTCTTCTATAGCAATTAAATATATGTAATTTTTCCCCACCCCCCAAATTATAACATTGCTTTTCTATATCATCCTTCATTTTAATCATTTTTATCCCCAGTACTTTAGAGTGCTTAGCAGGTTGTAAGTTCAATATGGATTGAAGTTGAACAAAAATGATTTGTACTAAGTTACCATATCAACTCTGGGAGTTGGTGATGGACAGGGAGGCCTGACATGCTGCGAATCATGGGGTCACAAAGAGTCGGACACGACTGAGTGACTGAACTGAACCATATCAGTCAATCAGAGCATCTACCTATATTCCAAGTGCTGCAGTGAAGGACATAAAAGAAATAGGGAACTTGGACACTGCCTTCCTTCCTGGGCATTAAAATGTAGACAAAAGACAATACTAACAGTTGAAATAGTGAGGAACTCTGGAAGCTAGTAAATACACTCTATCGTGTAGCTCAGAAGACAAGTGCCAGTAGGATTCAGTGTTCAGAAGTTCTACAATTCAGGCTTGGTTTTATAGGATGGGGATAGAAAGATGAAAAAAGACTTTAGGAGGAGCTAGATATAAAGTGCGGAGAAGGCAATGGCACCCACTCCAGTACTCTTGCCTGGAAAATCCATGGACAGAGGAGCCTGGTAGGCTGCAGTCCACGGGGTCGCTAAGAGTCGGACACGACTGAACGACTTTACTTTCACTTTTCACTTTCATGCACTGGAGAAGGAACTGGCAACCCACTCCAGTGTTCTGGAGAATCCCAGGGACGGGGGAGCCTGGTGGGCTGCCGTCTATGGGGTCGCACAGAGTCGGACATGGCTGAAGAGACTTAGCAGCAGCAGCAGCAGCAGCAGCAGCAGCAGATATAAAGTGAAGCCCAGAATGAAGAAACGTAGGGAGGCCTGTAGGAGTAAGGTGCCTGTAACACAACTAAGACTTAAGGAGGGCCCTTTTTGAATTGTGACATGTACAACCTGCCCAACTGTATTCAGAGGCCCTGCTGTAAAGCTCCTTGAATACACTGTGCTGTTTTAAGTCTCCCTGAACTCACTTGATTCTGTCCTTTGAGACCCAATGTCTCTGCCTCTGTGAAGCCTTTCCAGATCCTCAACCTTCTATCACACTCTGTACATCTATTAACAATTCTCTGCATAGGCCATGACTGTATATATTCAAGCCTACCAACTTCTCCACTCCCTTCTCCACATAATCTAAAACAGCATTGCTTAGTACAACTTTCTATGATGATGAGAATATTTCTGTACTTTCCAATGCAAGAGCCTCTAGCCACCTTGGCTATGGAGCACTTGAAAGGTGGCTGTTACAGAGAACGTGAACTTTTTATTTCATTTTATTTTAATAGATTAAAATAAAAATTTAACCAGCCACATGTGGCTAGTGGCTACTGTATCACACAGTGAAATTCTAAACTATGTGCTTCTTGTGGGAAAGAATTGTTTATTATCATCCATAGGTCTCAGTGTGCTCAATTGTGGTATTTATTCAAGAAAGTTTTGCTGAATGAATGCTCAAATCTGGGTGATCTCAGTGTGTTTTTGACAATGTAATGAACACAAATATTAGATACATGAAAAATTTACAAATCTTAATGACACAATTAGCATTGAAACATGAGAATGGAAAGTAATGAGGGATGGAGGTATATTTTTAAATAATTATTGGCAGTAGTGGCCTAGAATAGAAATTAACAACAAAAAAAAATCAGCTGAAATATTGGTACTCCATATAATTTATATGTGTAGGACAGTAAAGACTATGCCTCCAATGCAAGACACCCAGGTTCCATTCCTGGGTTGGGATGATCCCTCAGGGAACGGAGTGGCAACCCACTCCAGTATTCTTGCCTGGAGAATTCCATGGACAGAAGAGCCTGGTGGGCTACTGTCCATGGGGTCGCAAAGAGTCAGACGTGACTGAGCAACTACCACACACACATCCTCTTATTTCGTACTTTTCTTCATTATATCTAAGTCTTCATATACTAAGCTTAACCTCCTTGAGAACAGGGCTTTTTAATCTCACTGTATCTTCAGATCCTAACATAAAGTCTAGAACATAGTAGGTGTTCAACAAATGTTTATTGGATAAATGAAATTAGTGATCAAATGGGAATTAGTAAAACTAGTAGAGCTGATGCTCAGAAAGGAAAGATAGCTATTGCAAAACTCCTAAGTGACTCTCATCAATAAATCATCCTGTGGCATCTATTGTACGTGAGCATTTACACCTTGTGCTTGAGAAACCTGTAAGTTATTTCAAGTAACTTTTCCTAAAACAAAATCACAATTATCTTTTTCTCCCTGTCCCCCATCCATTGTTCTATACAGTCCCATTGATTTTAGTTTTACGTTTGGTGTTAGCCTCTTTGGCTCTTTCACTATTTTAGTATTTTTGTCATCTTAAAAGAATAAAGTTGAGTTTCTTTTACTTTCTCGTGGTGGGTGGTTAACCTATGCAAGGAGAAAAATGTCACCATAGACTAATCAGAACAAATTGAAGGAATTTTGCCTAATGCTTGTGCATCAAGCTTGACGTGTTAACTAGCATATCCAATTTATCATTTCTGATAGATTAGAGTCTGCTTTATATTTGCCAGCCAATGCAGCTTCTCAGAGCATAAATTTTTACCATGTTGTCATGTCAGAAGGTATTGTTTTCGCTTTTCTCTCAAGAAGTGCCATCGTTACCTTTTTTCTATCATCTAAGAAGCTCAGAAATCAATATGAAAGCAAGTCTTTAATTGTCATTGCTTAAATAAGACATAGTAATTCCAAAGATATTTACTGAGCACTTACTACCCAAGACCATGTTCTAAGTGCTTTGAGGGATATAGAGGTAAATAGTGCATGAATCTGCACTCAAAGAATATATGGTCTCTTCTGAAACTTAAGATATCTATCTATTTATATACTTTATATATTATATATATATATATATATATATATTAGTTACAAAGCAGAAATGAATAAATTTAGTACAGTTGTTTAGAACAGAGCCTTGGATTTGTATCTTGTCTCCTGTATTAGAGGATGTGTGACATCAGACAAGATGCATTAACTTTGAGTTTTATTTTCCTCATCTGTGACATGGAAAAGACAGATTTTTGTCTCTGGATTCTTGAGCTATAATCTGAATAAAGCCAAACCCTCTGGTGGAGGATGATCAAGGCCAACCATGTGCATACCTTAACGTAGTTCTGACCCTGGCACATGGATGAAACACTTAGTATCTGGCACAAAACAAGTGCTTTCCAAGTTTAGACAGATGTTTTCACTGTATGGGTTACCTGAATTTTATCTGAGACAGAAAGACTGATAGAATTGGAATGTAGAAAATGCAAAGGCGAGGTGGAAGGAGAAGGACGTTGACTGTACGTAATCATTCCAAAGGCCAGGAGATTGGCATATTATTAATTTTCTTAATAATTATATTTATCTAAACATTAATGCCTTCAGAGTATGAAGCACCATGCTAGGTGCCTGGGGGAGGGAGGGATGGCACAAATTTAAACGCTCTCTACTGTTACAAGGCTAATTAACTAGAAGAGGAAAATGTGTACAAACATAATGGTGGGGTATAAAAAAGAAAGGGGCCATAGAACAAGGACACAGAGAGGGCTAAGTGTGAAAGTAGCCAGTTTTTTAAAAAGTTTTATTTGAGCATGGTTGCTTTACAATGTATTAATTTATGCTGTATAGCAAAGTGAATCAGCTATATGTATACATGTATCCACTCTTTTTCAGATTTCTTCCCATTAAGGTCACCACAGAACATTGAGTGGAGTTCCCTTTGCTATGCAGTAGGTTCTCATTAGTTATCTATTTTATACATAGTAGTGTATATATGCAGAGAAGGCAATGGCACCCCACTCCAGTACTCTTGCCTGGAAAATCCCATGGACGGAGGAGCCTGGTAGGCTGCAGTCCTTGGGATCGCTAAAAGTCAGACACGACTGAGCGACTTCACTTTCACTTTTCACTTTCATGCATTGGAGAAGGAAATGGCAACCCACTCCAGTGTTCTGGCCTGGAGAATCCCAGGGACGGGGGAGCCTGGTGGGCTGCCGTCTATGGGGTCACACAGAGTTGGACAGGACTGAAGCGACTTCGCAGCAGCAGCAGCAGCAGCGGTGTATAAATGTCAATCCCAATTTCCCAATTCATCCAACTCCTTCTTTCCCCCTTTGCCATCCATATGTTTGTTCTATACATCTATGTCTCTACGTCTGCTTTGCAAATAAATTCATCTGTAGCATTTTTCTAGATTTCACATTCTTTATATCTCAAATCAGCACAGTCTTAAACACAGATCCAGTCCTGTGGAAATAATGGTTGATTATTTTATCCTCATCTAGTAGGTAGATCAAGGGCCAGAGAGAAGAACAAATTCAAATCCCATCCTAGTGATATGCTTAAAAGCTCATATCCCAAGGCTGGAGATTTGTAAACACAGAGCAACTTAGTGGAAATTTGGCAACCATGACAGAGAGTCAACCAAATCCAACAGAGTTCCAAAAACACCTGCATACTTTAGGAGGTGGGACCTCTATCTGGAGAGCTTCTTAGAAGTCATGAAATGATGGCAGTAACTATTCCTAGTTCCACCTTGGCTTGATGGACTCCTGGGAGAAATTTTCCCTAATCCCTAACCTCTACTCATGGTTCTCTCATTGGTAAAACTGTTATTGTGGGTTTACCAGGACAGTGGGCTCCTAGATGCCAAGGATAGTGCTTCAAATACCCTTGTATCCTCCACACTAAGCTCAGCTCTTAGAGCATAGTAGATACTCATTACATATGTATGAATGAGTGAATCAACACACATATTATTGAATGAATGTATTCTAGTGTTTACTCCATAGTAAAATTAAAAGACTTGTAAAATAATTTTAAAAATAACTCTTTGAGTTTAAGGATATAAATACTTAAATGATATTTATCAAAGAGAACAAGGTTTTGAAGGTAGAACTAACAGCTGCCGAATGATTTTAATAACAAAAATGGTATTTGTGATAACATCATGGCATATTTGTATTGTGCTTCATGCTTTTCCAAAGTTCTTTTGGTTTACAGCTTTGTATTTTTATGAAATATGGTCATTTGAATTTGTATAAATATCTTTCACCAAGAAATGTTTCAAGAAAAGGAAAAGGCACAAAATAATAGCCAATAATAGTAAACATAAAAACAGTAATAACGTCAAAAACACAAGCTATCTTTCATTGAGTAGTTGATATGTTCCAGCTAGTGTAATAAATACCTTTCATGGGCCATCTTCAGAGAAGGCAATGGCACCCCACTCCAGTGTTCTTGCCTGGAGAATCCCAGGGATGGGGGAGCCTGGTGGGCTGCCGTCTATGGGGTCGCACAGAGTCAGACACGACTGAAGCGACTTAGCAGCATGGGCCATCTTACTTAATCCTCACAACAATCCTATGAAATAGGAACTGTTGCAAGCTCCCTGCTACCATGGAGGGAACTCAGAGTTAGAAATCAGAAAGAATGTCAAAGATCATACAGCAGGAAGTTAGTAAGACCAGGATTGGAATCCACGTGTGTTTATCCCAAAGTCCTTGCTATTAACCAACCCACTAAACTACCTGCATGTGTGCTAAGTCGCTTCAGTCCTGTCTGACTCTCTGTGAGCCTTTGGACTGCAGCCCACCAGGCTCCTCTGTCCATGGGATTCACCAGGCAAGAATACTGGAGTGGGTTGCCATTTCCTTCTCCAGGCGATCTTCCCCACCAAGGGATCAAACCCACATCTCTTATGTCTCCTGCATTGGCAGGCAAGTTCTTTACCACTAGTTCCACCTTCCCACTCCTAAATAGCAATAACAACAACAACAACAAATACTATTTGTAAACCCATCCATCATGTGTTCTGTGTATAGGGTCTTCATTGTATTATTTATCCTCAAAACAATAGGAAGCTGTAGGTTTGATTATTCTGTATTCCAGGTGAGAGAACCAAGGCTTAAGGAATCTTGGCTCCTTGCCTGTGTTTACAAATCTAGTCAGTGGTAGAGAATAGACTCAAGTTCACTTCAGAGAGTCAGCAGGGTTCTTATTCACCAATTGATGTTAATGGAATTTAAGTATCCTGGTAAGCAGGAAATTATTATATTTAGAGTATGTGAATTTTTACTATAGCTAGAATAATATACATACTCTTGACATTAAACTCAGATCAAATACAATTTGCTCTTTACACAATGATTAGAAAGGCACTTCAGAATCTTGAAGTACCTCATCACCATGCCCATAATTAGCATATAATAATATTTTTTAAGTGCTGGCGTTTGAACCTTTGGGCCATTCAGCCTCTGAGTATGTGGGAGTTTGCTTGAAATATTTTCCTTTACTGAAATAGTGCCTGAGTAAATAGTTTTGAAATCAAGTAGTAATGGAAGACACAGAGCAAAGAGTACTTGTAATCCAAGCCCTACACCCTCACATGAGAGAAAAAATATCACCCTTCCCTAGTGGAAGGGGTCTTTCACAATGAATCAGTTGTTCACATCAGATGGCCAAAGTATTGGAGTTTCAGCTTTAGCATCAGTCCTTCCAATGAATATTCAGGACTGATTTCCTTTAAGATGAACTGGTTGCATAGCCTTACAGTCCAAGCGACTCTCAAGTCTTCTCCAACACCACAGTTCAAAAGCATCAATTCTTCAGCATGCAGCTGTCTTTATAATTCAACTCTCATATCCATACATGACTACTGGAAAAACTATGGCTTTGACTAGATGGACCTTTGTTGGCAAAGTAATGTTTCTGCTTTGTAATATTCTGTCTAGGTTGGTCATAACTTTTCTTCCAAGGAGCAAGCATCTTTTATTTTCATGGTTGCAGTCACCATTGTAGTGATTTTGGAGCCCCCCAAAATAAAGTCTCTCACGGTTTCCATTGTTTCCCCATCTATTTCCCATGAAGTGATGGGACCAGATGCCATGATCTTAGTTTTCTGAATGTTGAGCTTTAAGCGAGCTTTTTCACTCTCCTCTTTCACTTTTATCAAGAGGCTTTTTAGTTCTTCACTTTCTGCCATAAGGGTGATGTCATCTGCATATCTGAGGTTATTGATATTTCTCCCAGCAATCTTTATTGCAGCTTGTGCTTCATCCAGCCCTGCATTTCTCATGATGTACTCTGCTTATAAGTTAAATAAGCAGGGTGACAATATACAACCTTGACGTATTCCTTTCCCCATTTGGAAAATCGGAAAAGAAAAACTGTTCTATGTACAGTTCTAACTGTTGCTTCCTGACCTGCATACAGATTTCTCAGGAGGCAAGTCACGTGGTCTGGTATTCCCATCTCTTGAAGAATATTCCACAGTTTGTTGTGACACCCAACGGATGTTGGCATTTGGATCTCTGGTTCCTCTGCCTTTCTAAATCCAGCTTGAACATCTGGAAGTTCACAGTTCATGTATTGTCAAAGCCTGGCTTGGAAAATTTTGAGTATTACTTTACTAGCATGTGAGATGAGTGCAACTGTGTGGTAGTTTGAGCATTGTTTTGCATTGCCTTTCTTTGGGATTGGAATGAAAACTGACCTTTTCCAGGCCTGTGGCCACTGCTGAGTTTTCCCAATTTGCTGACATATTGAGTGCAGCACTTTCACAGCATCATCTTTTGGGACTGGAAATAGGTCAACTGGACTTTCCTAGCTCAACTGGACTTGGAAATAGCTCAATAGTTGGAATAGCTCAACTGGACTCACCTCCACTAGCTTTGTTCATAGTGATGCTTCCTAAGGCCCAGTTCCCTTCACATTCCAGGATGTCTGGCTATAGGTGAGTGATCACACCATCATGATTATCTGGGTCATGAAGTTTTTTTCATATAGTTCTGTGTATTCTTGCCACCTATTCTTAATATCTTCTGCTTCTGTTAGGTCCATACCATTTCTTTCCTTTATTGTGCCCATCTTTGCATGAAATGTTCTCTTGGTATCTCTAATTTTCCTGAAGAAATCTCTAGTCTTTCCCATTCTATTGCTTTCCTCTATTTCTTTGCACTGATCACTGAGGAAGGCTTTCTTATTTCTCCTTGCTATTCTTTGGAACTGTGCATTCAAATGGATGTATCTTTTTTTCCTTTGCCTTTTACTTCTCTTCTTCTCACAGCTATTTGTAAGGGCTTCTCAGACATTTTTGCATTTATTTTTCTTGGGGATGGTCTTGATTCCTGTCTCCTGTAAAATATCACAAACCTCTGTCCATATTTCTTCAGGCACTCTTTCTATCAGAGCTAATCCCTTGAATCTGTTTCTCACTTCCACTGTATAATCCTAAGGGATTTGATTTAGGTCTTACCTGAATGGTCTAGTGGTTTTCCGTACTTTCTTCCATTTAAGTCTCAATTTGGCAATAAAGAGTTCATGATCTACACTACAGTCAGCTTCTGGTCTTGTTTTTGCTGACTGTATAGAACTTCTCCATCTTTATCTTTGGCTGCAAAGAATATAATCAATCTGATTTTGGTATTGACCATCTGGTGATGTCCATGTGTAGAGTCTTCTCTTGTGGTGTTGGAAGAGGGTGTTTGCTATGACCAGAGCATTCTCTTGGCAAAACTCTATTATCCTTTGCCCTGATTCATTCTGTACTCCAAGGCCAAATTTGCCTGTTACTCCAGGTATTTCTTGACTTCCTACTTTTACATTCCAATCCCTTATAATGGAAAGGACATCTTTTTGGGGGTGTTAGTACTAGAAGGTCTTGTAGGTCCTCATAGAACCATTCAACTTCAGCTTCTTCAGCATTACTGGTTGGGACACAGACTTGTATTACCGTGATATTGAATGGTTTGTCTTGGAAACAAATAGAGATCATTCAGTCATTTTTGAGGTTGCATCCAAGTACTGCATTTCAGACTCTTTCATTGACTATGATGGCTGCTCCATTTCTTCTAAGGGATTCCTGCCCACAGTAGTAGATATAATGGTCATCTAAGTTAAATTCACCCATTCCAGTCCATTTTAGTTCACTGATTCCTAAAATGTCGACATTAACTCGTGCCATCTCCTGTTTGACCACTTCCAATTTGCCTTGATTCATGGACCTAATATTCCAGGTTGCTGTGCAATATTGCTCTTTACAGCATCAGACTTTAGTTCCATTGCCAGTCACATCCACAGCTGGGTGTGGTTTTTGCTTTGACTCTGTCTCTCATTCTTTCTGAAGTTATTTCTCCACTGGTCTCCAGTAGCATATTTGGTACCTACCAACCTGGGGAGTTCATCTTTCAGTGTCCTATCTTTTTGCCTTTTCATACTGTTCATGGGTTCTCAGGCAAGAATACAGAAGTGGTTTGCCATTCCCTTCTCCAGTGGACCACATTTTGTCAGAACTCTCTACCATGGACCAACCGTCTTCGGTGGCCCTACAAGGTATGGCTCATGGTTTCATTGAGTTAGACAAGACTGTGGTCCATTTGATCGATTGGTTAGTTTTCCGTGATTGTTGTTTTCATTCTGTCTGCCCTCTGATGGAGAAGGATAAGAGGCTTATAGAAGCTTCCTGATGGGAGAAACTGACTGAGGGGGGAACTGGGTCTCCTGATGGGCAGGGCCATGCTCAGTAAACCTTTAATCCAATTTTCTGTTGATGGGTGGGGCTGTATTCCTTCCCTGTTATTTACCTGGGGCCAAACTATGGTGGTGATGTCCATGTGTAGAGTCTTCTCTTCTGTTGTTGGAAGAGGGTGTTTGCTATGACCAGTGCATTCTCTTGGCAAAACTCTATTAACTTTGCCCTGCTTCATTCTGTACTCCAAGGCCAAATTTGCCTGTTATTCCAGGTGTTTCTTGACTTCCTACTTTTTAATTCCAGTCCCCTATAATGAAAAGGACATATTTTGGGGATGTTAGTTCTAGAAGGTCTTGTAGGTCTTCGTAGAACTGTTCAACTTCAGCTTCTTCCACATTAGTGATTGGGGCATAGACTTGGATTACCATGATAGCAAATGGTTTGCCTTGGAAATGATCAGAGATCATTCTGTTGTTTTTGAGATTGCATCCAAGTACTGCATTTCAGACTCTTTCGTTGACTATGATGGCTACTCCATTTCTTCTAAGGAATTCCTGCCCACAGTAGTATATATAATGGTCATCTAAGTTAAATTCACCCATTCCGGTCTATCTTAGTTCACTGATTCCTAGAATGTAAATGTTCACTCTTGCCATCTCCTGTTTGACCACTTTCAATTTGCCTTGATTTATGGACCTAACATTCCAGGTGCAGCCATGAAATTAAAAGACGCTTACTCCTTGGAAAGAAAGTTATGGCCAACCTAGATAGTATATTCAAATAAGCAGAGACATTACTTTGCCAACAAAGGTCCGTCTTGTCAAGGCTATGGTTTTTCCTGTGGTCATGTACGGATGTGAGAGTTGGACTGTGAAGAAGACTGAGCACTGAAGAATTGATGCTTTTGAACTGTGGTGTTGGAGAATACTCTTGAGAGTTCCTTGGACTGCAAGGAGATCCAACCTGTCCATTCTGAAGGAGATCAGCCCTGGGGTTTCTTTGGAAGGAATGATGCTAAAGCTGAAACTCCAGTACTTTGGCCACCTCATGCGAAGAGTTGACTCATTGGAAAAGACTCTCATGCTGGGAGGGATAGGGGGCAGGAGGAGAAGGGGACGACAGAGGATGAGATGGCTGGATGGCATCACTGACTCGATGGACATGAGTCTCAGTGAACTCCGGGAGTTGGTGATGGACAGGGAGGCCTGGCGTGCTGCGATTCATGGGGTCGCTAAGAGTCGGACACGACTGAGTGACTGATCTGATCTGATCTGATCTGATGCAATATTGCTCTTTATAGCATTGAACCCTGCTTCCATCACCAGTCCCATTCACAACTGGGTGTTGTTTTTGCTTTGGCTCCATCCCTTCATTCCTTCTGGAGTTATTTCTCCACTGATCTCCAGTAGCATATTGGGCAACTACAGACCTGGGGAGTTCATCTTTTAGTGTCCTATCTTTTTGCCTTTTCATACTGTTCATGGGGTTCTCAAGGCAAGAATACTGAAGTGGTTTGACATTCCCTCCTCCAGCAGACTACATTCTGTCAGCAACACAAGAGAAGACTCTACACATGGACATCACCAGATGGTCAACACCGAAATCAGGTTGATTATATTCTTTGCAGCCAAAGATGGAGAAGCTCTATACAGTCAGCAAAAACAAGACCAGGAGCTGACTGTGGCTCAGATCATGAACTCCTTATTGCCAAATTCAGGCTGAAATTGAAGAAAGTGGAGAAAACGACTAGACCATTCAGGTATGACCTGAATCAAATCCTTTATGACTATACAGTGGAAGTGAGAAATAGATTTAAGGGACTAGATCTGATACACAGAATGTCTGATGAACTATGGATGGAGGTTTGTGACATTGTACAGAAGACAGGAATCAAGACCATCCCCAAAAAAAGAAATGCAATAAAGCAAAATGGCTGTCTGAGGAGGCCTTACAAATAGCTGTGAAAAGAAGGGAAGTGAAAAGCAAAGGATAAAAGAAAAGATATACCATTTGAATGCAGAGTTCCAAAGAATAGCCAGGAGTGATAAGAAAGCCTTCCTCAGTGATCAATGCAAAGAAATAGAGGAAAACAACAGAATGGGAAAGACTAGAGATCTCTTCAAGAAAATTAGATATACCAAGGGAACATTTCATGCAAAGATGGGCACAATAAAGTCATAAATGGTATGGACATAACAGAAGCAGAAGGTATTAAGAATAGGTGGCAAGAATACACAGAAGAACTAAACAAAAAAGATCTTCATGACCCAGATAATCACGATGGTGTGATCACTCACCTAGAGCCAGACATCCTGGAATGTGAAGTCAAGTGGGCCTTAGAAAACATCACTATGAACAAAGCTAGTGGAGGTGATATAATACCGGTTGAGCTATTTCAAATCCTGAAAGATGACTCTGTGAAAGTGCTGTGCACAATATGCCAGCAAAGAAAGGCAATGCCAAAAATGCTCAAACTACCACACAATTGCACTTATCTCACAAGCTAGTAAAGTAATGCTTAAAATTCTCCAAGCCTAGCTTCAGCAATACATGAACCGTGAATTTCCAGATGTTCAAGCTGGTTTTAGAAAAGGCAGAGGAACCAGAGATCCAATTGCCAACATCTGTTGGATCATCAAAAAAGCAAGAGAGTTCCAGAAAAACATCTATTTCTGCTTATTGACTATGCCAAAGCCTTTGACTGTGTGGATCACAATAAACTGTGGAATATTCTGAAAGAGATGTGAATACCAGACCACCTGACCTGCCTCTTGAGAAACCTATATGCAGGTCAGGAAGCAATAGTTAGAACTGGACATGAAACAACAGACTGGTTCCAAATAGGAAAAGGAGTATGTCAAGGCTGTATATTGTCACCCTGCTTATTTAACTTCTATGCAGAGTATATCATGAGAAACATTGGGCTGGAAGAAGCACAAGCTGGAATCAAGATTGCCAGGAGAAATATCAGTAACCTCAGCTATGCAGATGACACCACTCTTATGGCAGAAAGTGAAGAGGAACTCAAAAGCCTCTTGATGAAAGTGAAAATGGAGAGTGAAGAAGTTGGCTTAAAGCTCAACATTCAGAAAACGAAGATCATGGCATCCAGTCCCATCACTTCATGGCAAATATATAGGGAAACAGTGGAAACAGTGGCTGACTTTATTTTTCTGGGCTACAAAATCACTGCAGATGGTGACTGCAGCCATGAAATTAAAAGACACTTACTCCTTGGAAGGAAAATTATGACCAACCTAAACAGCATATTAAAAAGCATAGACATTACTTTGCCAACAAAGGTCTGTCTAGTCAAGGCTATGGTTTTTCCTGTGGTCATGTATGGATGTGAGAGTTGGACTATAAAGAAAACTGAACACCGAAGAATTGATGCTTTTGAACTGTGGTGTTGGAGAAGACTCTTGAGAGTCTCTTAGACTACAAGGAGACCCAACCAGTCCATCCTAAAGGAGATCAGTCTGGGTGTTCATTGGAAGGACTGATGTTGAAGCTGAAACTCCAATCTTTTGGCCACCTGATGGGAAGAGCTGACTCATTTGAAAAGACCCTGATGCTGGGAAAGATTGAGGGCAGGAGGAGAAGGGGATAACAGAGGATGAGATGGTTGGATGGCATCACCAACTCGACGGTCATGGGTTGGGTGAACTCCGGGAGCTGGTGATGGACAGGGAGGCCTGGAGTGCTGCAGTTCATGGGGTCACAAAGAGTCAGACACGACTGAGTGACTGAATTGAACTGAAACTATGGTGGAGGTAATGAAGATAATGATGACCTCCTTAGAAAGGTCCTATGCGGGCACTGCTACACTCCATACCCCCAACCCTGCAGTAGGCCACTGCCAACCCATTCTTGTGTCAGAGAGTCCTGGACACTCATGGGCAAGTCTGGGTCAATCTCTTATGGGGTCACTGTTCCTTTCTCTTGGGTCCTGGTGTGCACAGGTTCTGTTTGTGCCCTCCAAGGGTCTATTTTCCCAATCCTGTGTAAGTTCTAGCAGCTCTCTAGTGGGGTTAATGGCGACCTCCTCCAAGAGGGCTAGAAAAAGCTTCTCCATCCTTCAGATCTGTTTCATGAAAGTAAAATTTTTCTAGCTCCCTAGCAAAGGAAAGAAATTCAAGTTATGTGAAAGTACTTACCATTTCCTTTAAGGTACTGGGATTTAAAGTATGCATTTGTCCATCATTCTTCAGCAGGTTTCAAAATCTGCTGTGTATTATCTTTTTTACAACTAATAGAACTCATTACACTAATAGTCTAGTTTATGTAAATGTGTTTTATCCAAATATCTAGTATCCATAAGTTGTTTATTCTCTATATCCCTAATGTAATGTATCAAACAATAACTCATTTGTCAAAAGGAGACAGTTCATTAAAATTCAACAACCATTTGGCCGGGATAAAACAGCAATAGTATAAAAATTGATGTTGCGAAACTTAACAAATGAGGAATAAGGAAAGTACAAATTAGGAAATTGCAGGCCTGCCCTCTAGGACCATTTTTGGGTCACTTGTCTGAATTTTAATATTACAATTGTTTTACAAGAGTTGTCTAAGTTATTAGGCTAGGAGGGAAGCCAATTTACAGCTAGGTGACTTGACTATCAGGGGCATTCAATAAATGAGAACATGATGCCACTTGGGACTTAATAGTAAAAAAGATGCAACACTTGAGCACTGTGTTACAATTCAGTTTTAAAAAGTGAATTATCATGTGACTTAGAACGCATGTTTTCTACTTTGCTGAGTCATATTTAAGTAGCATGATGAATAAGAGTTCTAGACTTTTTTGTTTATGATTTCAAATGCAATTTTTACTCCATATTTTTAAAAAGAAAGAAAGTATCAAGTGAAAAAATAGCATCTACTAGAATTTTGGTCTGTTTAAAAAGCAAAAAAAGAAAAACCCTTATCCTATTGTGAAGCTTACAGTATTATAAAAGGTGGCAAATTTTAGGGGAAAAAAAATGGAAGCATGCAACTTTTTAAGGCACTCAGAGAAGTACAGTTTTAATTAACAATAAAAGTTCATAATTATATATAGTATATACATAATGATAATTATATAATTATACATAAACAATAAAAGATTATAAAAACATCAAACATTTTTAACACAGGTTATGTTTACCAAGGGGCTTCACTGGTAGTTCAGCTGGTGAAGAATCCTCCTGCAATGCAGGAGATACCAGTTCGATTCCTGGGTTAGGAAGTTCCCCTGGAGACAGGATAGACTACCCACTCCAGTATTCTTGGGCTTTTCTGGTGGCTCAGACAGTAAAGAATCTGCCTGCAATGGGAAAGACCTGGGTTTGATCCTTGGGTTGGGAAGATCCCCTGGAGGAGGGCATGGACCCACTCCAGTAATCTTGCCTGGAAAAGCCCCATGGACAGAGGAGCCTGGCCAGCTACAGTCAACAGGGTCACAAAGAGTCGGACACGACTGAGTTGTTGCCTAAGTGCAGCACAGCACATGTTTACCAAGATTATGTTTTTCTCATCATTAGTATATTCATTTGTGCATGTGTACACATTTAAGAAGAAATTTTATGTTTATGTACAGGTACTGGTTTATGATTTATTAGTTGACTCTATGTTCTTGATACCTAAATACCTTAAGCTCTCATCACTTTAAAGGTGTCTGTACATTTCCAAAGTCCTTTCCCTTGTGCCCGAACAGGCTCTGATCTACATACAGTCATCAGGGAATGTCACTTTTGACTCTTCACATGGACAAAGGAACTGATTTTCCAGAAATCTCTTTCCAAGGACAAATATTAAGGGTTTCATTGGAGCAGAGATAATCTGATACTTGAGATGATTTTATTCTGTTCTCTTTCTGTTGACAGTAATATATATTATAATAATATATAATAACTTATTTAGATAATAGTTATATACAGCCAACTAATAAATCATATTATAAAACTTTATATAACTGTACATACTTATATGTTATTTATGTATATCATGTATTATATATATAGTGTGTTCTTAGTCGTGTCTGACTGTTTGCAACCCCATGGACTTTAGCCCACAAGGCTCCTCTGTCCATGGGATTTTTCAGCAAGAATGTTACAATGGGTTGCCATTTCCTACTCCAGTGGATCTTTCCAACCCAGGGACAGAACCCAGGTCTCTTGCATCACCTGCGTTAGCATTTGGATTCTTTACCACTGAGCCACCTAGGAATAGTAAATAACACATATTTATATATAAAATTTATACTTTTTTATATAAATTGATTTGCATGTTTATAGTTATATATCTTATATAAATCCATATTTATATTTAAACAACAGATAAACTTACATAAATATTTATGTATATTTATAAAACTTTTATTTTCTACATACACCCAATACGTTACACTTGTTTTTTCAGTTAATAGAAGCCTTTTCATGGGTAAAAATGGCATGCATTGTGAAAGGAAGCCAAAGTAATCAGACTTGTTTGGTCCTTCATGGATCAAGTTTTTCTTAGAAATCTGCTTTTTGTTCTCTATATGTTAATTATAAGGAGCTTTTCTTATGCAAATAAACAGATCTATACAGTGATCTATACACTAACACTATAGTGTATACATCCATACACTAACCTATTTTTGCCCTGTCAGAGTTCCACCTGCTGTTAGGAGACTGCTGTATTATGCATGTGAGAAAAAGTAATCAAAGTACAGAGTGTAGTTGTTTATTAGTATTATACATAATGAGTTGTACATATATGCTTCCTTTTAAGCTGTTAGTCAAATTATGCAACTAGTAAGCAAAAGATAAATGAGCAAAGCCATTTTTGCTTCCCAGTTTTGTTCTTGACAGAGATCAAAAAGGGAGGCTGACTTGCAATTCTATGACATGCCATTATGTGAAAGTGTGTCCCTAGACAAAAATGAAGCTACAAATCACATGTTGTTTGGTAGTGTTCATGTACTTTTTTGCATGACACCTCACTGAAACTATGAATAAATTGCTGACAGGTATTGCCTGCTTAGCAAAATGCCATATCAAGAAGTGGAATCATTAAGAATACTGAAATGCTGTATCCCAGGCTTTGGAGCTCAAACCTACACTTTCAGATTTTGGAGTTTTGGAGTTTTTTTTTTTAATCAATTTCAAAGGTTTATCTTCAAATAAAATAACCTGAGTGTCTGAGCATCTATAAAATTTCCTTCAAGTGGGGTCCTTAATTAATACTGCAAATAAGGTCTACTAGAACTACTTGTTTATACAATATAAAGAGGTTTATTAAAACAAACAAATGTGATTGTGGCTTATTATACTTATACTTTTATACTTATTATGCTGCTGCTGCTAAGTCACTTCAGTCGTGTCCGACTCTGTGCGACCCCGTGGACTGCAGCCTACCAGGCTTCTCCACCCATGGGATTCTCCAGGCAAGAACACTGGAGTGGGTTGCCATTTCCTTCTCCAATGCATGAAAGTGGAAAGTGAAAATGAAGTAGCTTAGTTGTGTCCAACTCTTAGCAACCCCAGGGACTGCAGCCTACCAGGCTCCCCCATCCATGGGATTTTCCAGGCAACAGTACTGGAGTGGGGTGCCATTGCCTTCTCCCTATACTTATTATACTTATATTTTAATTTTTCTATTGTGCCTAAACCTCTGAAATTTAACTTTGTGTTGACCATATAACAGGATATCCAGAGAAGATATATGTTTTACTTTTGACAGTGTCAGATGATGAAAAAAACAGACACATTGTTTTATTTGAAGAGATCATAAAAGATTTGCTGTAATAGGATTTTTGAAAGACATTAGAGAAATTTTATCTCGAAAAATTTAAAGTCTTGAACAGAACCACTGTTTACTCTCTTAAATTTTTGAAAAATAATTGAGTTCAATCAAATGACCAAAGTTTTTTTTTTAATTAATTAATTTATTTTAATTGGAGGCTAATTACTTTACAATACTGCAGTGGTTTTTGCCATACATTGACATGAATCAGCTATGGCATGTGTCCCCCATCCTAAACCCCCCTCCTACTTCCCTCCCCATCCCATCCCTCAGGGTTGTCCCAGTGCACCAGCTTGAATGCCCTGTTTCATGCATCCAACTTGGACTGGTGATCTATTTCACATATGATAATATACATGTTTCAATGCTGTTCTCTCAAATCATCCCACCCTTGCCTTTTCCCACAGAGTCCAAAGATCTGTTCTTTATATCTGTGTCTCCTTTGCTGTCTCACATACAGGGTCATCATTACCATCTTTCTAAATTCCATATATATGTGTTAATATACTGTTTTGTTATTTTTCTTTCTGACTTACTTCACTCTGCATAATAGGTTCCAGTTTCATCCACCTCATTAGAACTGATTCAAATGTGTTTTTTTTAATAGCTGAGTGATATTCCATTGTGTATATGTATCACAGCCTTCTTATCCATTTGTCTGCCGATAGACATCTAGGTTGCTTCCGTGTCCTAGCTATTGTAAACAGTGCTACAATGAACACTAGGGTACACGTGTCTCTTTCAATTCTGGTTTCCTCAGTGTTTATGCCCAGCAGTGGAATTGCTGGCATATGGAATTGCTGGGTCGTATGGCAGTTCTATTTCCAGTTTTTTAAGGAATCTCCACCCCGTTCTCCATAGTGGCTGTACTAGTTTGCATTCCCACGAACAGTGTAAGAGGGTTCCCTTTCCTCCATATCCTCTCCAGCATTTATTGTTTGTAGACTTTTTGATGGCAGCCATTCCGACCAGATGAGATGGCACCTCATTGTGGTTTTGATTTGTATTTCTCTGATAATGAATGATGTTGAGTGTCTTTTCATGTGTTTGTTAGCCATCTGTATGTCTTCTTTGGAGAAATGTCTGTTTAGTTCTTTGGCCCATTTTTTGATTGGGTTGTTTACTTTTCTGGAATTGAGCTACAGGAGTTGCTTGTATATTTTTGAGATTAATTCTTTGTCCATTGCTTCGTTTGCTATTATTTTCTCCCATTCTGAAGGCTATCTTTGCATCTTGCTTATAGTTTTCTTTGTTGTGCAAAAGCTTTTAAGTTTAATTAGGTCCCATTTGTTTATTTTTGCTTCTATTTCCATTACTCTGGGAGGTCGGTCATAGAGGATCCTACTGTGATTTATGTCGGAGAGTGTTTTGCCTATGTTCTCCTCTAGGAGTTTTATAGTTTCTGGTCTTATGTTTAGATCTTTAATCCATTTTGAGTTTATTTTTGTGTATGGTGTTAGAAAGTGTTCTAGTTTCATTCTTTTACAGGTGGTTGACCAGTTTTCCTAGCACCACTTGTTAAAGAGATTGTCTTTTCTCCATTGTGTATTCTTGCCTCCTTTGTCAAAGATAAGGTGTCCATAGGTGTGTGGATTTATCTCTGGGCTTTCTATTTTGTTCCACTGATCTATATTTCTGTCTTTGTGCCAGTACCATACTGTCTTGATGACTGTAGCTTTGTAGTGTAGTCTGAAGTCAAGTGGGTTGATTCCTCCCATTCCATTCTTCTTTCTCAAGGTTGCTTTGGCTATTTGAGGTTTTTTGTATTTCCATACAAATTGTGAAATTATTTGTTCTAGTTCTGTGAAAAATACCATTGGTAGCTTGATAGGCATTGCATTGAATCTATAGATTGCGTTAGGTGGTATACTCATTTTCATCATATTGATTCTTCCAATCTATGAATGTAGTATATTTCTTCATCTATTTGTGTCATCTTTGATTTCATTCATCAGTGTTTTATAGTTTTTTATATATAGATCTTTTGTTTCTTTAGGTAGATTTATTCCTAAGTATTTTATTCTTTTCATTGCAATGGTGAATGAAATTGTTTCCTTAATTTCTTTCTGTTTTCTCATTGTTAGTGTATAGGAATGCAAGGGATTTCTGTGTATTAATTTTATATCCTGCAACTTTGCTATATTCATTGATTAGCTCTAGTAATTTTCTGGTGGTGTATTTATGGTTTTCTATGTAGAGGATCATGTCATCTGCAAACAGTGAGAGTTTTACTTCTTCTTTTCCGATCCGAATTCCTTTTATTTCTTTTTATTCTTTTATTATTGTGGCTAAAACTTCCAAAACTATGTTGAATACTAGTGGTGAGAGTGGGCACCCTTGTCTTGTTCCTGACTTTTGGGGAAAGTCTTTCAATTTTTCACCATTGAGGATAATGTATGCTGTGGGTTTATCATATATGTCTTTTATTATGTTGAGGTATGTTCCTTCTATGCCTGCTTTCTGGAGGGTTTTTATCACAAATGGATGTTGAATTTTGAATAACCACAATTTTTTTTGCCTGCCTGATGACTAGTCATTTCTTTGGGGAACATTACTTTTTCAACTAGTTGCTGAAATGCTGCTTCTATTCCCTGGATCATGATTCTCCTCTACTTCTATTGTTTTATTTACTCAGAGTAAAGGAACATGATATTTCTTAATCTAATGTCAGATCACTGTCTAAAAGTTCCCCCAATATCAAACATGTAAAACCTTAATTTGAGAAACAATTTCTATTGTTCTCTTTCATACATATTCTACCTATCCGTTTTCAGTGCTTCCAACTAAATCAATTTATTTAGGTTATATCCAGAACTAAAGCTAACTGGGCTGTAAAAAAGCTATTTGTAGAGAAAAAACTATTTTTTTGAAAAGAAATTAGATCAATAGGTATAAACAGATGACATATACATAGATATAAACATCAATAGATTTAGCACTACCTTTTAAAACTGAAAAGAATCTTGTAGATAATAAAGTATAACCTCTTCACTCTAAAAATACAGGAAAAAGGGCCCAGAAAGTTTCAGTGACCTCCTCAAGGTTTTTTTTTTTTTTATTCCAGTCAGAGCTGAATGCAAACACAGAAGTACTGACATTTAGACTACTTACTTTCCATCATGTATGATAATTCTTGGAATTTTATGTTCGAAACAGAGTAAACAAGCAAGTTTATTATCTTGCTTATCTGGAAAACGGAGCTTTAAAAGATATTGATGGCATTTCAGAGACATCCTTCTTAACATCAATTATTATTTTATCATTAAAATACAAGTTAAAAAGCTGCAGTAAGTATACAAATGAATAATTGAGAGTTTATTATATGAACACTCAAAGAGATAATTAATAAACCAGGGAAAGACACTACAGATATTAGGGGGCCAATTAATCTATGAGTTTGTACATCCAGCCAATACAGGGTTTGAATTTAGACTTGAACTTAGTGGGGCCTTAGAAATCTCCAGGAGTCAGGTTTGTTGATTATACAAGACAGGTCAAGCATCTGTGTACAACCAGTATCCCTCTCCGATGGACCACATCCTCTTGATTCCACATGATTCATCTAGGTTAGAACAGATGTCATTAAAGAACAGTGAGTACAGAAAACACGACCCAACTCTTGGAAACCATCAGTGAAGCAGGCTACAGTTTAGAAAATAATTCCCTGTATCAGGGGAGATGACATATAATCAGAGGTCAAAATGGAAATCTACTAATGTAGAATGGCCAAACATTCACATGGTTTGGGGATCAGCTGCTCGTTCAGTGAGCTCATTTCAAGTTTACTAAGTGCCAGACCTGGAGAGTAAACCTAAATCCTAGGCCCCAAATATAGAGGTTCACTGGTTTTCTCATCCTCTGCCAAGATGGATGAGGATTCACTAGAAAAGAAGCTTGAAACCTGTGTAAGTTGAATCTTCAGCAGTATATAGATAGACTATTCTAGAAAGCATAGATTGACAATAATAAACTTAAAAACCAGTTCTTAAAATGATTTTCATTAATATAATGTTTTCATTTAAGTAGCATCATTTCCTTCACAAATGCCTATTGTGTACCTAGCAGTAGTTTATAAACTTTTTTAACCTAGGATTTTGTCATAGTCAGTTTTTATCTCTAGAACCTAAGTTTATAGCTATTGATAAATCAGAGGATGATACTATGTATAAAATTTTCTCTTATTTTTCACTTTATGGGTAATCTGAAGCTCTTCCAGTAGTTATCCAAAATTATACTTAGGTTTTCATGAATATTCATTTGTTAATTAGAGTTGAAATTCATTTTCAAAAGTTCTCAATTTGAATTTATCATTTTGGATACACCTCGTATGCAATATTATCAATTAAAATGTATATATGTTTTAAAAATTATTATAACCATCTACTGTAACTAATGATCTTAACTTTTCATGCGCAGAAGTTGCTATTTCATTAAAGTTTTGGTATATTTTTATAGAATTGACTCTTTTCTACACATTTTCATTGATCATAGGTCAAAATGTACCCAGACATCTTTTGGGTTTATTTTCTATAAAAAATACTCATTTGACACTTGAATTATAATTTGAAGAATAAATCAGCTAGATTTTAAATAGTGGCAAATAATCACTATTGTCAAGAACTACAGTGTATAAAAAATTGTTAACACATGTAGAACTTCATATATGTCAAGCTCTATCCTAATGATTTAAATATGTTGACTTTATTAATCTTTATATCAGCTATATGAATAGGAACTGTTGTTATCTCAGTTTTACCGATGAAGAAAACTGAAGGTTAAGTAGCTTTTCCCAAGGTCTTTTAGCTTGCAAGTGGAAAAGAAGGAATTAATTAGACCACTTAGATGGTCAAGTCCCTGAGTTCATGCTCTTAATGAATGTTTTATTTGGTGTCTCTGGAATAAAATCTTTTATAACATTTTCTTGTTACTGGGAATGCATGAATTACAGAAAAGTCATTATCCTTTTCTGCCATCAATTTTGCTGATATGTTGGGCAGGCCGTGACCACAGAAAGTGAGAAAATTTTATGTAAATAGTTTTGACAAATAGAGCATAGGACTGAAAAAAAGGATACTTTTCAAAAATGTAGTGCATGTGTTGTGTTCTAATGATGAGCCAAAATTCTTGTCTGTCTTGAGGCCACCACTAATAAGCTAATGAGTTTTTCTTTAGCCATTTCCTCAAGACTATAGATTAAATACAGGAGACGGGATCTCTGGTTGCAAGCAACAGAAGACAACTCTGACTACCGTAAACAAAAGGAAATGTACTGAAACAATAGTAAAAAGCCACGGAATGACAGGAAGACTGAAAAACCAACCTTGGAAATGCAAGAACCAAGTCATATTGGTGGAGAAATAAGGCAGAACTATAGGTCCAGTTTATATCAGGTACAGAGTGTTTAGGAGAGCCATACCACGATGAATGAATTCCAAATATCTTCAATCTGTGTGCTGCTCTACTCAGATTCTAGATTCAAATTATAATAAAGGAGGACTGAATTAGTTTCACTTCAAAAACATGACTCTTCCTTGGCTAGGAGAGGGAAGGGACTAGAATACAATCCTGCTAGACTGTTTAATGAAGATAACATACTTTTCCTAATGACCAGTGAGCTTGCTATTAGACAATGGAAATGGATATGGGCAGTCAAAATCCCACAAAAATTCATGGTTGCAATTTTGAAAATGATTACTATCATCTTGTGTGTGTGTATTAATCTTTTGTGAAAACTGTTTTAAAATCATATTTTGTTAAAATATTTTTCTAGCTATAACAGTAACACATATTCTCTATAGAAAACTTGGAAAATACAGTTACCTGTCATCTCAAGAATTCTCTAGTATTAACATGCTAATGTTTTCTTTTTTTCCTTCCTACAACCAGTTACACATACACACATATATCTATGCTGCTGCTGCTGCTGCTGCTAAGTCACTTCAGTCATGTCCGACTCTGTGTGACCCCATAGACGGCAGCCACCAGGCTCCCCCGTCCCTGGGATTCTCCAGGCAAGAACACTGGAGTGGGTTGCCATTTCCTTATCCAATGCATGAAAGTGAAAAGAGAAAGTGAAGTCGCTCAGTCGTCTCCGACTGTTAGCGACCCCATGGACTGCAGCCCAGCAGGCTCCTCCATCCATGGGACTTTCCAGGCAAAGTATTACATATATATATAAAAGAGCTTCCCTGGTGGCTCAGATGGTAAAGCGTCTGCCTGCAATGTGGAACCCGGGTTCAATCCCTGGGTCAGGAAGATCTCCTGAAGAAGGAAATGGCAACCCACTCCAGTATTCTTGCCTGGAAAATTCCATGGACTGAGGAGCCTGTGGGCTACAGTCCATGGGGTTGCAAGAATCGGACACGACTGAGTGACTTCACTTTCTTTTTACTTTCATATAATAAGAAATTGTGATGATTTCTGTAATTTTGCACTGTGTATTTGTCATTTGCTTAATTATCATTTCTATACATCATTTGGAGAAGGCAATGGCACCCCACTCCAGTGCTCTTGCCTGGAAAATCCCATGGATGGAGGAGCCTGGTAGGCTGCAGTCCATGGGGTCACTAAGAGTCGGACACGACTGAGCGACTTCACTTTCACTTTTCACTTTCATGCATCGGAGAAGGAAATGGCAACCCACTCCAGTGTTCTTGCCTGGAGAATCCCAGGGATGGCGGAGCCTGGTGGGCTGCCGTCTATGGGCTGCACAGAGTCAGACACGACTGAAGCGACTTAGCAGCAGCAGCAGCATACATCATTAATCTTCAATAACATTATTCCATTAAATAGATGGTTATAAGTAATACAACCATTCCACACTGCTGTACGTTTAGATTAACAAGTAATAATGATAATAGAATAATGAAAATGAGACAACTAATATTTGTTGAGCACATACTGTGTGTCAGGCATTCTGCAGAGTGCTCTACACCAAACCCCATTTACAGTTGTAGAAACAGACTTAGTGAGATAAAATTCCTAAAGCTTAAAGAGCTAGTGACTATAGGGTTAAGATTTGAACCCAGATGCTTTTTTGAGCCTGGGTCTTGGGTTTCTACCTGTGGTTTATTAAATAGAATATGATATAATCCTCATATATAAATATTTTGTACAGCTTATTTACTTGAAATAAATTCCTAGATGGGGAAATTATTGATTCAAAGATTATGAAAATTTGCAAAGCCCTTGATATATTTTTCCTCCACAAATAGACTAATTATCACTCTTCCTGGCAGAATATGAAAATGTTCATTTCATAACACTATTCCCAAAACTGGACATTATTGCTTAACTTTCCAAATTTGACAATTTTAAAAAAATGGGATCTTATTTTTATTTGCATTTTAAATAATAACAATATTGGCTATATTTCCATTAATTATTTTTATCTTTATTGTAATTAAGTGATATTCACTGCACCATATTTATCTAATGCCCACACTTCCCTCCTCTGAGGTATTATTTAATAACAAAGATAATATGGTTGGATTTTTTTTCTGATTTGGTCTTATGATGAGTTGTGCACCCTCAACACGTGGAGCAGCTTTGCGGGAGTCCATTTACCCTTGCTATCCCTAGAGTACATAATGCTGTGACCGTGGATGTACACTACGTGTTCCTCATCTTGAAAATGACAACAAGAATAGTACGTATGTCATAGGTTTGTTGTGAGGATTAAGTAAGACATAAAGGACTTAGGACAATATGTGACTCATCCCAAGTGTTTGTTGTTGTTCAGTCACTCAGTCATGTCTGACTCTTTGTGACCCCATGGACTGCAGCACGCTACGCTTCCCTGTCCCTCACTATTTCCGGAATTTGCTCAAATTCATGTCCATTTTGTCGATGATGCAATCCAGCCATCTCATCTTCTCTCACACCCTTCGCCTCCTGCCTTTCAATCTTTCCCAGCATCAGGGTCTTTTCCAATGAGTTGGCTCTTCCCATCAGGTGACCAAAGTATTGGAGCTAAATGTTTATAAATGTTAGCGACTATCCGGTCCCACCACTTCATGGGAAATAGATGGGGAAACAGTGGAAACAGTGTCAGACTTTATTATTCTGGGCTCCAAAATCACTACAGATGGTGACTGCAGCCATGAAATTAAAAAACACTCCTTGGAAGGAAAGTTATGACCAACCTAGATAGCATATTCAAAAGCAGAGACATTACTTTGCCAACAAAGGTTCATCTAGTCAAGGCTATGGTTTTTCCTGTGGTCATTATGGATGTGAGAGTTGGACTGTAAACAAGGCTGAGCACCAAAGAATTGATGCTTTTAAACTGTGGTGTTGGAGAAGACTCTTGAGAGTCCCTTGGACTGCAAGGAGATCCAACCAGTCCATTCTGAAGGAGATCAGCCCTGGGATTTCTTTGGAAGGAATGATGCTAAAGCTGAAACTCCAGTACTTTGGCCACCTCATGTGAAGAGTTGACTCATTGGAAAAGACTCTGATGCTGGGAGGGATTGGGGGCAGGAGGAGAAGGGGACGACAGAGGATGAGATGGCTGGATGGCATCACCAACTCAATGGATGTGAGTCTGAGTGAACTCCGGGAGTTGGTGATGGAAAGGGAGGCCTGGTGTGCTGTGATTCATGGGGTCACAAAGAGTTGGACACGACTGAGCGACTGATCTGATCTGATCAGTAGTAATAGTACCAAGAATGAGTGTGGATGTATGGTCAGGGCACTATTTTCTAATTCTGGGAGATCTGAACTAACTAGCAGAGGGAAGCAATCCACAGTGTGGAACGGTTGTCCTAGAGTTCAGAGTCTAGGAGAGTCCCTCTCAGAGCGGTCTTTTCACTGCACAGACAACTGTGTCAATGAATGAATACAATACTTGAGATTTGCCATGAACTTATGGCCAGAGATGGAGGGGCTGTCAAATATATGCCCTGAATGGCTCGTGTAAAGGAAGTGTCCACATTTTTCAAATTCTACCATTTCACTTCTTCAGAAATTCAGATTCAAGTGGCATTCACTGAGGTGACTACTGTGAACCAACACACGTTTCTAGTTTTCCAAGCATCCCAGTTCAACTTAACAAAAATATACCTAACAACTGTGAGGGAGGTCCTGTTATTTACAGAATAGTGTTACTGACAGAGGAGGAAGCAAATGACATAGTTTAATATCTGCCCAAAGCCCACATTACAGTCAAGTTAGTCTGGCATTTTTTCCCCTGCCAGTGACCTGTTTCAGGACTTTTAGGCACAGAGACCTCTCTCTGGAGACCAAATTTAATAAAGGAAGTCTTATAGTTCCTAATCTGCCTTGGGTTCCAATACTAATGCACCAGCAGCCCTGAGTTTGAGCCTTCCTGCCTCTGCCCTTTACTCATTAAGTCCCCTTGGACGAATTACTTAATTACCTGTTTCCTCATCTGTAAAATGGAGATAATAACATTTACCTCGTAGTGTCAATGCTGAGAGGAAAGGTAACTTTTCAAGCTCCTAGCACATAATAGTAATTTATAGTTATATTCAAGACACTAGCCACTCAGCTTCTAAGGCTTGAATCCTATGCTCCCAACTCAGCTGGCTCAAAATAAGCACAGAACTTAAGTCTTCATATCCTGGCCCAGAAACAGACTTCCTCCACTGCTTCTGTCATTTCTACATCACCTATAAGGCAAGTGCTTACTGTACACAGGCTCAACTTACATGCCATGGAAGGCATTAAGATTAATCCAACACAGATTCAGCCTTGAATGTCCTCACAGTCTATCGGTTGCAATGAGGTATGAATTGGTACACATAGCAGAAAGTGATCGATGCTTCAGTAGAATAAGATTTCAGAGCAAGTGCTATAAATGTTGAGGAAAGATTAATTTCAACTAATAAAGGTCACAAGGTAATAATATTAACAACTCTTTCCTTTTATATGGGCTTTTATCTGGGACCAAAATCTCACTCCAGCCTCCCTCTCAGCCATTAAATTGGGCAACTTTGTCTTACTCAACCTTAAAAAGACCAATTAGCCTTCCTCTCTCTAGCTATTCTTCTCAGCCATCAGGAGAAACATTCCAATTGCATGGGGTCCAAAGTACTGATAACCCTTTTTTATCTCACCTAGAGAAGGAGTATCCTCAGAATCTGTAAGTGTTTAGTTCCCCAGGGTAGAAATTGCTTCATTTGTTCTTGCATCTCCTAAGGTCTCTTTTCCTTAGTGGCCCTGCTGAGATTGAGTCCAGGTCTCTTGCATCTTCACTGTTCTCCTTACTACACAGCATCATCTCTCCTCAGCAATGGAGGACTACTGACAGCTTTCTCACCCCATGGACAGTCAGGTTAAAATTGCAGTCTGGAGATTCAGGGATTGATCATTTGGATGGATAAGGTCTAAGGAGTAGGAATCAAGAGGTCAGAAAATCCTCAAGTTCTTCTCAGAGTTTAAATGCAAAAGGAGAGGACAACCTTGAAAGAGATTTCTCACACATAGATAGCTCCCACCAGGGCTTCCATCCACTCTCAGCTAAAGTTTGTGCCTATGACTGAACCAAATAGGGTCTTCTTGCCTACTCGCAGTAAGGCCAATCTACTGACACCAGATTGTGAAGGAAAGTACACCATTCAGTGTAAGGTGCCAGAAAAGGAGTCCAGGACAGCTAATGCTCAAAAAACCCAAATTCCTCAATGGGTTTCAGGAAAGCACTTTTAAAGGCCAAGTAGGGAGGCTAGTCATAGGGTTTGTGATCAGCTCCTGCACAATATTCTGATTGGTTGATGGCAAGGTAACAGGCCAGTGTCAGAGGGATTAACATCAATTCTCTGGCTTTAGTAACTGGTCTGGGGGCTATAAGTCATGATCATCACGTAGTTAATGTCTTCCATTTGGTAGCTGTCTTAACATCTATAATATAATACAAGAAATGTGCTTCACATATTGTTACCAGTCCTCACGGCCCAACTACTAACTGTGTCACTACATGTTCACATACTTTCAATCATTCATTCTTGACTCAGGCTTTTGTGACTCAGGGGAGGCCTAGGAGATCATAGTTTTTCTACAAACAAGAGGTAGGCAGAGGACATGGGGGCAGGGGTCTGTCCCAGGAAGACCCCATAGTGTCCTGCTAGGTTACATGTCTAGGATGTGAGGGACAGAAACCTCAATAGATGGACAAGATCATGAGACTAATATGATGGTAACATGCCACTGCACTTTCCGTGGTTCTCCTTTACCTAATTTTCCAAGACCTGTTAAGTGAAGTTTTTTGTTGAAGGCAGATTTTTTTTCCCCTTTGTGTTCTCTTTTTCCTTCATATTTCTTCCTACTTATCTTCTCTCTCTGCATATTATTCTTTGATCATCCCTTCTTTTCTCTTATGCTTCTTTCTTTTCCCATTTCTATTTCTTCATTTCACTTCTTACACTCTCAATTCACTTCTTTTTCTCATTTTACCGTCTTGACATGTCCTATCTCTTGCTGTCTCTCTACCTTTTTTCTTATCTCTCTCCCTTGACACATATCTTGTGCACACAATACCTATGGTACCTGAAGAATTTGGGATCAAATGACCTGGGTCCAACACAAATCTTCTTGCTCCATTAAGCTAAATACAAAGGCTGGTTCCCAGCTCCTGTTAATCATGTCTATTTTCAACATGAAAGACTGCTAATGATCTAGCAGGTCCACTGTGTAGACGGAATCCAATAATCTGCTGTGCGCTGCACAGTGGTCTTGTGCCTGCCAACCATGCACAGGTGGTGAAAATAGTGTGCCTACTTTATTCCTAAGCATAAGAATGTTTTTCCACTTTAAAAAAAATGGAAAAAAAACCCCACAAAACCTGAAAAAATAGTTTTGAAACTCAAAGTACTTTATCCAAAAGGTCAGAGATCCAATGAAATTCTGTTCTTTTTTCCTTGTTATTCAAGCTGCCATTTTTCTGTAATATTAACTGTGGTGTGTTTATGTTTTCAACCTGAGTTCTTTCTGTTCCTTACTATTAGACTTTGCCTTCGACTCATAATCCTTCCTGCTTTTCAGAATGTTCATTTTTCCATGGCAACAGAGATGCAGATGAAATATTCTGGTGTTACTGCAGGGAAGAAGTAGAAGAAAACCTGGATATGATTCATTTAAAAAATCTGTTATTTGAGAATAAATATCTGCAGCAGTAATAATAGAGGCTGGCCCTCGTGGAAGTCAATGAGTTGCACATAGGTGGCGGAGGGCAGGATTCTAACCCTCAGTGAGTGGTGATACATGCCAGTCCAGTAAATTGCCCTTATTTTTCTGTTAGAACTCCTGGGTGTTTTGTTTTTTTTTTTTTTTTTCTTTTAAGAGAAGGAACACTCCCTTAACAATTTTTTTTGCAGACAGATTTGAATGTGTCACTGAACAGGTATGTGCATGAAGGGCTTACTTACTGAAGCACACAGTTAAGATCTCCTCCCCTATGTTTATTAGTTCTTAGCATGGGGACCACCTTCTCACATCCCCACTAGCAGAAATTGCCTGATGCTGCAGTGACCTAGACAAGAGAAGTAATTTTCTGGCCCTGTGCAGTCTGGCAAAGGTTATTATTCCAATTGCTGCTGAGGATTTCCTTCACTGAAGGATGTCTAGGATTCTTGTTGGAGGGTCGTGAAGTGGGCAGAGAGTGACTGGAGGATGCAGGCATTCACCCCGCAGGTTAGTTGGTTGCACATTTGGTTTTGGACAGCTCAAGGCGGATGTTTCCTGTGGTGCTTTGTCTCAGGACTTTCTTCTGTTTCCCAGGGCACTGTTATTCCATCAACAGCCATGCTGTTTCAGCTGCAGAAGGCAGATACAGATCTGATTCATCCAGAGTAGCCAGATATATGAAGAAAATGGATGAAAGACCACAGAATACCCGTTCCGTACCCTCTCCTCCAGCATTACCAACATAGGAAGCCAGGTTACATGAATACAGACTAAGAGTTACAGAATGCTCATGAAGCAAGGTCTTGAAAGAGGCAGAATTTTTTTTTATTAAGTCTTTCTCTACGGAATTTCTAGAACTGAATGATAAAGCTGTGTGGCTATTCTGTTATTAGAGAAAATCCAATCATTATTATTATTATTTTTTTTTGGTTAATCATTCTTTATTAAAAAAAAAAAAAAAAACTTCCATAGCAACACAGACACAAAACAGATTTTATGGGCAGATATTATAATTTAATTCAGATAATACAGAACTTCTTATGGAGTCATTATTTTAAAATTATAATGATTGTACAGGTATTTTCCTTAAAGCAATAATATTAAGATTTTTAGGGAAAGGAAGTAAAGTATATCTTGCCCAAAATATACTTTTATATTTTTCTATTAAACTTGAGACAACAGAGTTATAGCTACATAAGTTAAATTAAATCAGATACTAATCATTTATTGAATACTTTTTATTTATTCAAATCTCTAATTTTTTATAGCAGTGAGAGGTTTGTTTTTTTAAAAAAAAACTTTTATAAAATTAGCATATTATTAGCTCAAGTCTTTAATGACTTCTAATACCAGAGCAGCTTTGTTGTTGTTGTTGTTCTTTAAGGACAATGATTCAGAGTATATTTTAGGATTTTGCAGCACTCCAGACTTGTTCCCAGAGAGAGAAATAGTCTCTGCATGTCAAAAATATTTTAACTTAAAATATAATGAAGCAAAAGCATGGATTAATTGTGTTTTCACTGATACAGAGAAATCCTTATTGAAAGTTTCAGCTGATCAGTCACTGGATTAGTTCATAAGATAAACTCATTCATGAATGGTAACAAGTTCTTGTGGTTTCATTGGAGTGTGTCAGATTCTGTTGCTATTTTCTCCACTAAATATATAAATATTTTTTCCTAAATATCAAAATTTGAAGTGAAAGTTCTGAGATAGTAAAAGTTCATGAGGAAGCAAAAACATGTAATCTGATTCACCAGATTTGTATCTATGCATGGTAAATTATAGAAGATTATGGCATTTCTATGACTAACACCCAAGAAAAGCTTCACAGATGAAGACTTTTTTAATGTGGATACTCTTTCATGTCTACAACAGTTTAGGGTATCATCTAACCACAATTTCCCAACTTTTGAATTTCTAGGCAGGCAAAACATTAAAATACATATTAACTAAACTTTAAACAGGTTTTTTTTTTTTAGATGCCACCTGTAAATCCTTCTGGATTATCTACCTCCAGATAGCATATCTTAAATCTGAAGAGGTTTATTAAAGAAGGAATTAAATGTGATTACTGGTAATGAATTGGCAGAAATGGAACTTAGAAACTAGTCACATGATCATGTGGCCGCAAAACCTCTTGATCCAGAAATTATGTAATTGTGCTTAACACAAATAGTTAACAAATTGTTGTGGCACTTTTATTAATTTCAGTATGATTCAAAATAAGAAACCATTTTTATATGTTCAACAAAGATTTCAAGTGACATGAAAATATAATTGTGGTAATTTTACCCTTGCTGCTGCTGCTTCTAAGTCACTTCAGTCGTGTCCGACTCAGTGTGACCCCATGGACGGCAGCCCACCAGGCTCCCCCGCCCCTGGGATTCTTCAGGCAAGAACACTGGAGTGGGTTGCCATTTCCTTCTTCAATGCATGAAAGTGAAAAGTGAAAGTGAAGTCGCTCAGTCATGTCCAACCCTCAGCGACCCCATGGACTGCAGCCTTCCAGGCTCCTCCGTCCATGGGATTTTCCAGGCAGGGGTACTGGAGTAGGGTGCCATTGCCTTCTCCAAAGCCACTGAATTTCTCTCTTAAAAAAACTAAGTTATTGAAAATAAAGCCCTTGAAGATTTAACATTGATTCTGTCATATTCTCCTTTCAGAATACAATTAGCCTGAGGTTAAAGCTAAATATTATATCTTTACAATTTTCAAAAAGAAAATGGAGGTGAATTCTATTTAGATTCTAATTTTATTTAGAATTCTATTGCTCCTACTTCAGCACTTCCTTTATAATTAGTCAGTTGTTGTTGTTGTTCAGTCAACCAGTGGCGTCCAACTCTGCGACCCCATGGACTGCAGCGTGCCAGGCCTCCCTGTCCCTAACCATCCCCTGGAGTTTGCCCAAGTTCATGTTCATTATTGTACATGTGCACCATGTACAATTAGTCTGCACAGCTCTCCAAATATAATAATAAATTAAAATTTTAACTTTCAGTTCAGTTCAGTCGCTCAGTCATGTCTGACTCTTTGCGACCCCATGAATCGCAGCACGCCAGGCCTTTAGTTAACATTAAAAAAGCCAAGTAACTGTATTTTTGTTACTGCAAATAATATTGTAATGTTTATATTATAGTTGCCATTTTTTTCCTCTTCCATTATGGTTTATTTATAGGATACTGAAGATAGTTCCCTGTGCTATGCAGTAGGACCTTGTTGTCTGTTCATCCTATATATCATAGTCTCATCTGCTGATCCTGAACTCCCACTCCATCCCTCCTCCCCAACCCTTGAAACTACACATCTGTTCTCTATGTCTGTGAGTCTGTTTCTGTTTCATAGATAAATTCATTTATGTCACGTTTTAGAGTCCACATATAAGTGATATCATATGAGATTTGTCTTTCTTTCTGATTTACTTCACTTAGTATAGTAATCTCTAGGTCCATCCATGTAGCCTCAAGTGGCATTATTTCATTCTTTTCTTTATTATAGCAGCCATTTTTAAAGTTTTCCACTCTTCAAGAGTTTTATATATTATTTCAGTCATAGTATCTATATATGTGCAGATCTCTTGCCTTTTTTTAAGTTATATTACCATAGGCATTTGGAAGGTAAATTTTATAAGAGTTAAATAATGAATTAAACCACCTGAAGGTATGTCCCTCTTTTTAATTTCTATGATTTTCCATTTAAAAAGAAAATACTGAGACAGATGACTATATATTGTATACATAAGTGAAGTCTCTCAGTCGTGACCCCATGGACTGCAGCCTACCAGGCTCCTCTGTCCATGGGATTTTCCAGGCAAGAGTACTGGAGTGGGGTGCCATTGTCTTCTCCAAAATAATAAATTTAGTAGCATTTAAATTCTGATTGTAAAATACTTACTCTTTTAATTTTAACATTCTTCCACAATATATTGTAGAGAAGAAATCTGTTTGAAGAACTATGTGGCTTTAAAAGTCTTCTTAAACTTAAGTCCAACCTTAGAAGGTTCATGTGAAGGTAACTGAGGTTACTACATGTAACGAACTTCAATGTAGTGCCTGGTATCTACTGCTCAATAGGCAGTGGCCATGATTATTTTTATTAACTATTTTAATCAACATAGATGAAGTAAATATGGAAATCATGTGATTAATTCAGTGTATCTAGAGCATCGGAAAACAAATGGAGCAACCAAACAAACACCTCTGTTGTGAAAGTCCAAGTGAGTCTACCAGAACTCTCTAGTGAAGATGATCATATTTGTTTCAGGTCAAAAATAAGAAAGTAAAAGTGTTAGTTGCTCAGCTGTGTCTGACTCTTTGCAATCCATGGACTGCAGCCCTCCAGGCTCCTCTGTCCATGAAATTCTCCAGGCAAGAATACTAGCACAGGTAGCCATTCCCATCTGCAGGGGATCTTCCTGGTCCAGGGATCAAAACCAGGTCTCCTGCACTGCAGGCAGACTCTTTACCATCTGAGCCACAAATCTGATTTCAGATCAAGAAATGCAGAGAATTCCCTGCAGTCCAGTGTTCAGGACTCTGCGTTTTCACTGACAAGGGCACAGGTTCAATCCTTGGTCAGGGATCTGAGATCCTGTAAGCAGCCAAAAATAAAAACATAACAATTCAAAAAAAAAATTTAAGGAAAATGCACCATGCATTCTACAAATAATCACAGGTCATCTCCTGAGCAGATACCTCCAAAGGCCTTGAAGAGGCATCGTGATTCTTTTCTCATTGGTCTCCTGTTTGTCTGTGATGAGAGGAAATAACTCAGACAGTGTGGTCCAGGCTCACGTCAGCTTTCAGCCACCAAGGTCAAGGAGGCAGATCCAGATCAAGGAGGCACTATCAGGCATCATGGAAGCAGGGCCAATAACTGGCAAAAGTATGAATTGTGTTTTAGTTAGAACACCCTTTCATCTTTCCAGAGAGAACCCTTCTTTTACCTCACACCACTTCCCCTGACTCACAGACTTCCTGTCAAATCCTATATTTCCTCAAACTTCTCATCACTGCTCTCCACTGAGGTCACCCACTCTGCAAGGAAGATAGGAAGGGAGGGACTTGTGTTCTAGCCTCATCCCCTCACTGCTGTTCATTCTGAACTGCTTTGGACATCTGTCAATCTTCTAGAGAACTTGCCTCCTGCAGTTTCCCAGGCCTTCTTTTCAGCTCCTGGTGAGATAAATGCAGGCTAAGATCTCTGCTGAAAACTGCTTTCTGGACTTTTCATCTTAACTGGCATTCTAAAGTCCTGTGTAGAAAGGGAGAAAGAGCATTAGAACACAGGCAGCACCAAATGTTCCTATTCTTGTGAAACAATAGGCTTTAGAGGGAAAAGGTAAGCCTTTATTTACCCAGCAAGACCTAGTACAGGGCTGGAAACAATATGATACTCAGTTGGCCTGAGCCTCCTAGATTATTCCAGAGAACCTATTTATGGTTGGGAGTGTGAAACATGATTTGTGTGTATTTGCCTTATCCTCCCTTTCCCTGGGGGCTTCCCCAGTGCTGCTAGTGGTAAAGAACCCACCTGCCAATGCAGGAGACATCAGAGATTCGGGTTCAATGCCTGGGTCAGGAAGATCCCCTGGAGGAGGGCATGGCAACCCATTCCAGTATTCTTGCCTGGAGAATCACATGGACAGAGGAGCTTGGCGGGCTACAGTCAATGGGGTTGCAGAAAGTCGAACATGACTGAGGGACTTAGCATGCACACACTCTTTTCCTAGACCCTGGACTGCTTTCCAAGTTACAGTGGAAACACACATCAAAGACTTACAGTAGACTCCTGATTTAGGCTTTTGTGGGAAATGTGAAAGGATATTAAAAATTCTTTTTTCTCTTTCCTCTTCTTCTAGCCTGATGATATTTGAAAAATGAATGGTGCTTGTTTTGAGTGTTTATACCTCTGGAGAACCAAGTGGGTCTGAAAAAAGTGAACAGAACAGTGAATAAAAACAACCTGGGTGCTTGGGCCTAGTGGGCTGGCATTTAGACTTGTAGGGATTGCATGAGGACTCTGCATTATTTTGTATAGTTCATCCATGATGAAGAGGGCAAGACTGGGAAACAAAGCATGCTCATAATTAACAAAGACAACATACTTGGCCAGTGTAACCTTTAATTCTATCTCCCAGCATAAAGGTCGTGCCCAGATCCTACAGAGAATGAGACTCCAAAGGATTCTTACTCTCAGGCGCTGGGCCTGGCGTGTAGTAGGCGTGCAGTAGTGTAGTGTACTGCCTGTGTGTGTGTGTTTGTGGTTGTGATAGTTGCTCAGTTGTGTCTGATTCTCTGCGATCCCATGGACTATAGCCCACCAAGCTCCTCTGTCCATGGAACTTCCCGAGCGAAAATACTGGAGTGGGTTGCCATTACCTTTTCCAGGGGATCTTCTCAACCCAGGGATCAAACCTGGGTCCCCTGCATTACAGGCAGATTCTTTACCATCTCAGCCACCAACTACTATATAAATGATCCAGTACAAGGATACAGACAGAATACATACAATTCTGTTTTCAACTCAATGAGAAATAAAATGAGCATTTTTATTACAAAGAAATTGATTCATATTATCTTGCCAAGCTTAGTGTGTGAACTGAATGGCTATTATAATCCACATGCATATGGCCCCTATACATGGGTAGCACAAGCTATGAGAAAATTCTACTAGAGAGATATTTTGTACACCAGGATAATTCTCTTATCCTATTTTCCAAGTAAGACAGTCAAATAACTGTCCTCAAAGACATTTGCTTATACCTTCTCAAAACTATTCATTCTTTGTGTGTATTGCTGCCTGACCAAACTATAATCTCTTTTTCCTCTTTGAACCCCTCATGGTGCCAGGCATAGAAATTTACACATTCTATGCCTTCAGTAAAAGTTGAATTAATATTCTTGTTAGAGATGTATAAATGAATTTCTCTTAATTCAAATATATGCAAACTAGAAGTGCGTGCCAATTTCTAATTGGTAAATAATGTAAGCACTGCTTGTGTTTGCTTTGCTTTCTTTGAATACTGCCTATATTTTTCAAACCCCTTGACACATAAAACAAAGCTTTAGCAAAAGGCAAATCAATTTATTTTAAAGAGACTTCTTAAGAATGCCTTTTGGGGACATGAATGGATGATATAAAAAGGGCATCCACTTGCCATTATTTCCAGATCATGAAAATATCGTACATTTCCAATTCTACGCTTCCGGCCTGACCACCCAAAGGAAAGGAGCAGTGTGACTTTGTATTCTCATTTCAAATTGAGGGTAGTCTGTGGGAAGTGGAAGACATGGTTGAATTTTATCAAGTCAAACTTTATTTCTCTTCACCAAATTTGCAGTAAATCTACGAAGCAAAGAGCAGGGTGAGGGTGATCCAGTTTGCTTCCACAGCATAACAGTGAGTTTATTCAGACCAGAAAAGGAAATAAATGGTAGATCAAGGCAGATGATTCCCCATTACTGTAGCTGACATGACTTCCATTCCAAACGCCTAATTTAAATCTGATCACAAGGACTTCAGAGCTAAGTCTGGGATCAGATATAGTCTAAGCTCTCATGGAAAGTTTGCCAGTCCTCTGTAGTATTGCTGACAGAGAGCTTGCCTTAGGTAGCTTGCATTTATAAATCTGATGGCCTATCCATATGTTGTCATCTAATGTGTACTATTATTACAAGATAATGCCCTTAAGGGTGAAAAGGAAATGAAAATTTATCCATGTCGAGAGTCAAGAAAATAAGCACAGTGCCTAAAACCTCAATTCAATCAGCAAAATCCCAAAGGAAATCATCAACTGCCCTAAAAGAACTTAATACTCTTTTTTCTTGTCTGTGTTCGTGAAGGTCTTTAGTACATTTGCAACAGGAAGCAACGTGTGCCTTAGCCTAGTGATATAGCAAGTGTGAAAAGTGATGAAGGTGTTAGTCATCACTCAGTCGTGTCCAACTCTTTGCGACCCCGGGGCTGTAGCCCAGCAGGCTCCTTTGTCTATGGAATTTTCCAGGCAAGAATACTGGAGTGGGTTGCCATTTCCTTCTCTGGGGCATCTTCCCGACCCAGGGATTGATCCCAAATCTCCTGCTTGGCAGGCAGATTCTTTACCACTGTACCGCCTGGGGAGCCCTATATCACTTAGGGATATAGGCAGGTAGTAATTCTATGTTTTTAACTGAGGTGCTGCTGCTTTTGTTTTTGTATTTTGTTAAAGTCTTCCTCCATCTTTTCCTTTGACAGCACCATTACTCTGCTTCTCTTGTATTACAATGTTTAACCCTGTGCATTATAACACATACTTCAAACCATGGTATGGAAGAACATCACAAAGTTTGTTGTTACTACATTCTTCACATTAAAATAGTATCCACTGTATTTTCCAGTAGATCTCTGCATCACACAGGGGTAGATGTATTCCTACAGGTAAATGCTTAAAGAACTGGTTAGATCAGATGAGATACGGGTTGATTTGAGGAGGCATCTTGTCACTCTGGAGCAAGATGATGTTCATGACACTGGTACATCCTCACTAGGTACTCTGGTGCCTGTCCAGCTTTCTACCCTTCATCTCCTCCTCTGCTCACCCAGACTGCGATGCATTGAATTGGGAACCCTGGCATTATATCTTTTTCTAGACCACCAAGGTCATTCCCACCTTTAGGGACTTTGTTCCCTCTTCCTGAAATGGTCTTCCTGCAGATCATCACATGGCAGGCTCCTCCTTAACATTCCCACCTGAACTTATATATCATTTCCATAAATTGTATTGCCTAATAGTCCCCGACCCCTTTCTTATATGCTAACACCAGTTTTTATCTGTCACATTCCCTTCTTTGACATTCTTCCTTTTACTTTTCACTATCTGAACTTACATTTATGTCTTTATGTGTTCCCTGTGTATTTCTCTCTTCCCCATTGTAAAAGATCTTCCCCATTGTAAAAACAGCCCTGTCTCTCTTGCCTGCTGTTGTATCTCCAGCTCCTTGAAATACCTGGTTGGTGTTGTTCAGTCACTCAGTCATGTCTGACTCTTTGCAACCCCCATCAGTCGACTGCAGCACGCCAGTCTTCCCTGTCCTTCACCATCTCCCAGAGGTTGTTCAAACTCTTGTCCATTGAGTCAGTGATGCCATCTAAACATCTCATCCTCTGTCAGTACAGAACAGGTACAAAACAAATATTTCTGGAATAAATTAATGTGCCCTTCAAAGAGTACTATAGACAGGTTTAACAAGGTGACTGATGTTAGCAAAGGTGGGAGGGGCTTTGCCTATTTTCCCCTGATGACTAAATTTTCTGTTTCCTGAAATGTCATAGAATTAAGAAGCTGGAAAGAGCTTAAGGTGCAAAGAAAATGAGATTCATAGTCTCTTGACTAAAAATTGACAAAGCTGAGACTAAGTTCAAAGTCTTTGTACTGTTTTCCTCTCCCTACCAGTCCCTACCTTAAGAACTGAATTATAAAACTAGCTTTACTACAAATGACATATTTCATTATAGAGAAGATTGTTTTCCATACCTGCTATAACAGATTACCTAAAATTTAGTGGATTAAAATAGAACAAAGTTATTAACTTACAGCTGTATATGTCAGCTGTATATGTCTGACACAGGTCTTCCTGGGCTAAAAGTAAAGTGTTGGCAGGACAACATTCTCTTCTCAAGGCTTTTGTGAGGAATCCATTTCTTTGACTTTTTTGGCTTCTAGAAGCCAACCCTGTTCCTTGATTCTAACTTCAAGGCAGCAACAACTGGTCAAGTCCTCACATCAAATCATTCTGACCTTTTCTTTCTGCCTCACTCTTCTACATTTAAGGACCCTTGTGATTACCCTGGACCACCCTGCATAATCTAAGATAATGTCCTAATTTTAAGACCAGCAAATTATTCATCTTAATTATATCTGCAACATTCCCCTGTGTAACATATTCACACATTCTGCGGAATAGACTGAAAATTTTGAGGGAGGGCACATTATGTGCATCATTCATCCTACAAGAATCAATATGAAAAAAAATTTTGATAAGTCACACTTTTTCAAAATCACTATGGTTTACCTTTTGCAGTATGTGATACCATTTGAATTGTAGGCAATTTTTGATATTAATAAAATTCTGCTGAAATAGTTGCCTACATACATAGTTAATTTTTCTGTTAAAGTATACTTTTTCAAAAGGTAAAAATAGGAGTCCCATATAAGTTTAAGATAAATATTTTTCTGTTTCTTTTTTTAAATTAATTTATTTTAATTCGAGGGTACAATATTGGAGGGTACTTCACAAAATTGTGATGGTTTTTGCCATACATTGACATGAATCAGTCACAGGTGGACATGTGTCCCCATCTTGAATGCCCCTCCCATCTCCCTCCCCACCGCATCCCTCCGGGTTGTCCCAGAGCACCAGCTTTGAGTGCCTTGCTTCATGCACTGAACCTGCACTGTTTATCAGTTTTACATATGGTAATATACCTGTTTCAATGCTATTCTCTCAAATCATCCCACCCTTGCCTTCTCCCACAGAGTCTAAGAGTCTGTTCTTTACATCTTTGTCTCTTTTGCAGCTTTTGCTGCCTTGCATATAGGATCATTGTTACCATCCTCCTTGATTCAATATATATATGCATTAATATACAGTATTTGTGTTTCTCTTTCTGATTTACTTGGATTTACATGAGCTATTCTGAAATGTTTAGTAAATTGTTGTGAAACTAGCTTATAAAAACAGATAATTATTAGTGAATTCTTAATCTCCTTTGCTGTGTGACAATGGTGGTCCCTAATAAAAGTGTTAGTAAGTGTATAACACGTTTATGGGACATACTGTAGTGTTCTCTCTTGAAATAAGGCTTAGTTCTTTAAGACTGGGCCCATACTCAAGTCCCTTTGGTGCCTTTTTGGTTATCTGAGATGGCAGATTCCAAAACATTCAGTTACTGAGAAAGCTTTCAGATTTTTTTTTCAATTGCAGAATAACCTAGTGAGTATTTAGAAATAGTCTTGAATATATATATATATATATATATATATATATATATATAGTATAGAAAAAACAAAATATAGTGGCTCATTAAAAAGGTGATTATCCATTTCTCAAGTAAAAGAAATTCAGAGATAATCTGTAGGGTAGATCTATGGTTATCAGTAACCCAGGATTCTATAATCTTAGTCTCAGTTCCTTCTAGAAGATCATTTTACAAACCAAGATGCCAGCTTCTTAGAAATTACACAAAATCCTTACACTTAAATGTCATTGTCTAACATTTCCTGGGAAATATATTGTTTTGATTGGATGCATGGATGCCCAAAATCAAATCAGAACAAGAAGGGAAAAATTAACATTCATTGGCAATGAGGAGTTTCTGCCATGTTTAATTAATTGTTAAAACTGTTAGAATCTGATGGAATTGACAGGGAGCTCAAATCAAAGCTGCTGCTGCTAAGTCGCTTCAGTTGTGTCTGACTCAGCAACCCTATGGACTGCAGCCTACCAGGCTCTTCTGTCCATAGGATTTTCCAGGCAAGAGTACTGGAGTGGGGTGCCATTGCCTTCTCCGATTTCAGGTCCAGCTATTATTAATTAGAAGTTTTCCCTGGCTAAATGACCTGAACCTTGAATCTCAAATCATCATTTGACTTAACAGTGAACATATCTTGGATTTCTTCTAGGTAAAAATTCACTGATTTTATACTATCATGTATTTATTTATAATAAAACATAAAATTTATATTTTCCTATTTAAAGAATCTGCCTGCAATTCAGGAGACTGGGATTTGATCGTTGGGTTGGGAAGATCTCCTGGAGGAGGGAATACCAACCCATTCCACTATTCTTGCCTGGAGAATCCCATGAAAAAAAGAGCCTGGCAGGCCACAGTCCATGGGGTCACAAAGAGTCAGACATGACTGAGCAACTAAACAGATTCTTATAATGTTTCTTTCTTGCCCTAAGAAACAAATTATGGTTGGATTTAACTATTATCATGTAAGGTTCTGGAATGCTCAAGACATAAACTAAAAGGGTTTTTTTTTTTTTTTGAGATATAGTTAAGTATATGAGCACCCCTTGTCCCACTAATAAAAGTGCGATACTTTCAGAAGCCTGTGCATAAGTCTCAAAGCAAAAACTCCTATTTTAAATGATATCTCCTGCCTATGACTGAACCAACATACTGAATACTTTCTTTACTCTGAAACTTTGAGGACTGTTTGCATATCAGGAGTATAAATTTTAGCTAACCTAGCAGGAGGGAAAGTATTTATTTTGCACTGAGAAAATTTTGTTTCAGGAGGAGTGAAGCTATTTGACTGATGATTGTCATCTTTTATATGCCTTATAACTGTGATAGATGGCGTGAGCTTCGGTGATTCATAATGGCATTTGGAGGCCTGTAAAAAAGCAGCTAATTCAAATGAAGGAGTCAGTAAAACATCACAGCAAATGTAGGTCACAGAAAACCATGGAAATCTAACAGAAGGGCAGTGTGTTGCCAATGAATATACTCGAGGACAGTAAAAGAAAAGTATTTCTACGCTCATCACTGGCTCCAAATAAAATGGTGCTTTTATCTTTCCTACTCCAGCTTCCCACTGTGACAACCCTTCTCCTTCCATTCCTTTCACTCTTGCAGACCTTTACCCGACAGAACCTAGTGGTTTTATGCCTTCCTCTTAAATATTCAAATCTTCTTAATATTCAGAGGAGAAAACTGTGACACAGAGGAGATTCATGAAAATCCCACAGGTGAAGTTTTGGCAGTACAGAGATTAGAAATCCAATTTTACTGGATTTTCAATTCCCTTTCAATTGCATTGCAGTGTTCTTTAGTAATTCCCGTTAAATTGTGCCTTGTCCACGTTTGGGGATCTGGTTAGTAGTTGAGCTGAGGGCAGACTCTAGACTCCTCCCTTTGATTCCCTGTACCTCCCTCTACACATCCTGTCATCAGCAAATGGATTTGCATTCTGAGTTTAAAGAGGCTCCATGGAACCAGTGAGAGAGATAGACCAATTGAAGGACATAGGGCTCCCCCAGTGGTGACAGGTGATAAGCCAGCCCAGGTCTTTCAAACAAGTTTTGAACTCATGCTCTGTAGCATGCACTATGCAAGGTGCTGAGAATTTAACGGGGGTAAAAAAATCTCTTTTTCCATCTGCCAATCATGTTGGCCTTGAACAAATGGTAGATGGAAATGAAGAAGACTGTGTAAGGAGGAAAATTGCAGAAGAAGAGCAAAGATCTACAAGAGCACCTAATACTTTAGGCTCTCAACCAGTGATAACTACCGCCATGCCATGTACTCATCTGTATATGCAATATTTAGGAACATCAATATTGAGGATAGTTTAGATCTCAGATTGTGATACTGGGTCAGCTCAAAAAACCCTGATACAGGATTAAGTAGAGTGGGTGGATACCACACATCCCTTTCCATCTCAAAATACCTTTCCTATTGACCTGTCAGGTACCTGAGTCACATCCTTAGTAGTATTGCTTCTGCAATATCATTTTCTACTGAAGGTCTCATTGTAACAGACATATGTAAGTTATTCAGATACAACATTTTAACAAATTAGGCTCTAAATTGCTGTCCTAGGCCTGCCACAGCAAAGCATCATAAACTTAGTGGTGGTTTTTTGTTACTGCTTTAAGTACTTTATTTTTTAATTTTTATACTATTTTTAAAGGTTACTTTACTTTTCATTTACAGTTATTATAAATTATTGGCTGTATTCATTGTGCTGTAAAATACAATCCTAAGCCAATCTTATACCCTGTAATTTGTGCCTCCCCGACACTGGTAACCACTAGTTTGTTCCCTATACCTGTGAGTCTTCTTCCTTTCTGTTTTATTCACTAGTTTGTTGTATGTTTTATATCCCATATATAAGTGATATCATAAAGTATTCTTTATGTATAAAAGTATTCTCTTTTTTCTATCTGACTTATTTCACTTAGCATAATGCCTTCCAAGTCCATCTATGTTGCTACAGATGGCAAAAATTTGTTCTTTTTCATGACGTAGTAGTATTCCACTGTGGGTGTTTTTTTTTAATAACAGAAATTCATTCTCTCACAGTTCTGTAGGTTAGAACTCTGAAATCATGTTTGACAAGATGTAATTAGTTAATATGAGGTCATATTCTATTAGGATGGGCTATAAATTCAGTATGACTGGGGTCCTATAAGAAGCAGACACAGGAAAAGAAAACTTCATGAGGCATCAGTGGTAGAGATTGGAATTATGCTGCCACAGCTGAGGGATACCTAAGGCCACCAGAAATTGGAAAAGGCAAGCAAAGACCTCATGTTAACTAACTACACTTGTTATAACCCTATTTCTATATTCTGAGGTAATAAGAGTTAGGACTTCAACATATCTTTTGTGGAGGAGACACAATTCAAACTGTAACAGTTTTCCATTAACACATAAAGTTGTTCATCATGTTAGTGGACCTTACCCACAAGAAGCAAGAACTCTGGAAGAATGAAAAAGAAAGCCAGTAAGTTTTTCTGAAGTGAAGGGGAGGGTGAGAAGACAGGGAGGATATGTGAAGAATGGAATGAAGCCAGTATGGCAGTCCCAAGTGAGGTGCAATCACAGACAATGGGTCAACCAGAAGACTCCAGAACCATGCTGCTGCTGCTAAGTCACTTCAGTCATGTCTGACTCTGTGTGACCCCATAGACAGCAGCCCACCAGGCTCCCCTGTCCCTGGGATTCTTCAGGCAAGAACACTGGACTGGGTTGCCATTTCTTCTCCAATGCATGAGAGTGAAAAGTGAAAGGGAAGTCACTCAGTCACGTCTGACTCTTAGTGACCCCATGGACTGCAGCCCACCAGGCTCCTCCATCCATGGGATTTTCCAGGCAAGAGTACTGGAGCCATAGCAGGCATCAAAGGGGAAAGGGGCACCACAAGATTTGCCAGCAAAAGAGTGAGGGGGCTGAGGAAGACGAGCCTTACCTACTTCATAAGTTTGCCTGCACCAGAAAATAAATGAACTTTAGATGCAGAGTTTTGCAATTTAAAGTAAATTAAGTCGATGAATAATTTCCTCAGAAAATTGTCTTTGGCCCTCTCACGGTTCTTTTATGGCTTACTCTATTTTTTTCATGGGAAAAATTAAAGCTTTAGACAAGCTGAATCCATACCACTTAAGTTCCCTTTAAATAATCAAGCAAGGTTAAAATGAGAATATTCATGATAATAGAATCTGCCACCAGGGGAATATCACTTACCAAGAAAACTATGACTAATATCATTCTTTGACCACTCCTTACCTTCCTGAGAGTAATAAGGTAAAATTGCAGTAGGGAGGGTTTAAGACAGATAATAAAAATGCTCCCAGTACAGTTTTTTTTTTTTTTTTCAGTATTGCTTCATAATTTTTCCTTGAGGGAGATTAAGGAATAGGAAGGAGATTATCAGAGGTGGTTTAAGTGTGATGCTGCCTTACCCCACTCACTCTTATAAATTCTTTTTAGTATAGCCAAAATATTTCCTAGCACAAATACTCTTTTTCTTTGCCCCTCAGCACAGAGAATTGCTTTTTCAATAAACAGCAGTTATGTCCTTAAGAATCTCACCTCATGTAGTTTTGCAGCCAAGGTCCATGTTGTGGTTCATGCGTGCATACTAGGTCACTTCAGTCATGTCCAACTCTTTGCAACCCAATGGACTGTAACCCTCCAGGTTCCTCTGTCCATGAGATTTCCCAGGCAAGAATACTACAGTGAGTTTCCATTTCCTCCTCCAGGGGGTCTTCCCAACCCAGGGATCCAACCCACGTCTCCTGCATTAAGAGGCGGGTTCTTTACCACTAGCACCACCTAGGAAGTCCCCCATTCTCATGTTGTGGACCTCCTTCAAAAAAGTCAACCTTGGGACTTCCCTGGTGGTCCAGGGGTTAGGACTTTGCCTTCCAATGGAGAAGATGTGGATTCAGTCCCTAGTTGGGGATCTGAGATCCCACATGCCTCATGGCCAAAAATATAAAACTGAAGCAATATTGTTAATAAATTCAGTAAACACCTTAAAAAAAATAGGCATCCTTGTCTTTGGAAAACTCTTAGATGGGAGCTAATGTGTCACTTCAAAATTAAGACCACTCTGAAGAGAAGTGGGTCAGAACAGTGTAATTAAGACATTGCTCATTAAGCCTTGTGCTAGATAAGTTACCAACATTTCCCAAGTTTTATTCCCCCCCCCCCATAGAATTCATTGTAACTGTAGTTTCTTGGTTCTGTTATTCTCTAAGTTTCCCACTCTGTGCAGGGATCCAGCTGACAGTAGCCCTTTTTCTATTGTTTGGAAGCATTTCATCAGTTCCCTAAAGTGGGAGGCTTGCCTCTGGCTGTTATTGCCATTTATTGAGATTGGGATGATGCTTGAGTCCTGACAGAATAATTTTGGTTTATGTTCAGCTGGTGACTCATTCTGACCTAGATCATTTTCTGCCATATTTGTTCATACTCAGTCTTCCCTCTTTCAAGTAAGTATGAAATATCCTACTTTATTTCAGGTAATTCGTCATGATACCAAAAAATGATTCCCTATTTTATAAAATGCTGGCAAATACTTTTGTATTAGTCAGAGTTCCACAGAAGAACAGAACCTATAAAAGAATTTATATTTTTATATATATATATAATTGGTTCATGCAATTATGGAGGCTGAGAAATCCCAAGATCTGCAGTCTATCTGCTGGAGACCCAGGAAAGCTGACAAAGTTCTAGTCCACAAGCCAAGAGGCACAAGACCCAAGAAGGACCAGTATTTCAGTCCGAGTCCAAAGACCAAAAAAGACCACCTGCCCAGCTCAACAGTCAATCTTTCTTACTTAGCACTTTTGTTCTACTCAGGTCTTCCATTGATTAGATGAGGCCCACCCACATTAGGAAGGGAGTTTCCTAGGTGGCTCAGTGGTAAAGAATCTGCCTGCCAATACAGGAGACAAGGGTTTGATCCCTGGAGAAGGAAATGGCAATCCACCCCTGTATTCTTGCCTGGAGAATCCCATGGCCAGAGGGGCCTGGTGGGCTACAGTCCATGGGGTTGCAAAGAGTCAGATATGACTGAGCGACTATGCACAGGCATATTATGGAAGGTAATATGCTTTACTCAGTGTACTGATTCAAATGTTAATCTCATCTAGAAAGTATTAATTTAAACAATACATCCAGAATAATATTTGGCCAAAATGTCTGGGCACACCATGGCCCAGTCAAACTGACACATAAAAGTAACCATTGCTGCTGTTACTAGGGTCAGCTAGTGCCATAATTAAATTGTTTAGTAGACCACTCTGGAATAGGAACCAGGACCCATGAAAGACACAGATAAGAGACTATGAAGGAGCAGAGTGAAAATGCCAAGGGTTTTAAAACTATATAGATTGGGTTTGCACCCTGCCTCTTCAGTTGGGAACGTTATGCAACTCTGTACTCCTCTGTGTCTCTATCTGTAAACTGGGGATTATTAAAGCTGTTCCATAGACTTGTACTGAGACTCGCACTTGAGTAGTTCTCAAGATAGGGTTCTTAGATCATCTCTTATACAATCACATAATTATAGGGGTTACTTGCTTAGGCAGATTCCTAGACCCCATCCCTGAAGATTCTGATTGAATAAATCTGGAATGCAGCCCGTATTGCTGACTTTTTTGTTTTTTGGCTGCACTGGGTCTTTGTTGCTGAAATGTGTGCTTCGTTGCACTGCAGCATACAGGATCTTAGTTTCCCAACCAGAGATGAAACCCACATCTCCTGCACTGGAAGGTGGATTCTTAACAATTAGAGCACCATTGAAAACCCTAGATCTCTGACATTTTAGCAAACATCTCAGATCCTGCCAAGGCTAGAAAACCACAGCTGTGAGATTTAAGGGTAAACCACCTGGTGCGTGGAAGGAGTATAACAAAACAGATCCTGGACAAACCATTAGCTCCTTGAAAACAGGAATGATGTCTGTTTACTCTTGTATTCCCATTACCCCAATGTCCTGGCACATGAGAGATGCTCAGTAAATGTTTGTTAATATGGTTGGTTAGAAATCACTAGTCAGAGGTGGAAGCAGAGACTGGGAGGGTCAGAGAATCTTTGATGCAAGTGAAACAGCATAAAAGCAAAACATCCCATCAGAAAATAAGCAGGATGGCTGAGTGCAGCTCAGTGTTCCAGATGTCAACACTAGTGGGAAAAACAGCCATCTGGTATCAGGTAGAAGCCATTAGGAAGACAGTGGAAAGAAGTTAGACATCTAGTAGATAACTATAGCAGGAAGGAACCAGGCAGAGAGAGGATGAAAAACTCATTGGCAATCAGGATTAAGATGTCTACAAAATCTGAAGGGCAAGACACCCTAAGCTGGAGAGCAGAGAGTGTGTTCTGAGAGTTTGAAGCAGAAAATTTGATCACCTAGCAGAGAGTGGGAATTTGAGGGTAGATTCTGGTAAGCAAATCACCAGAGGTAGGTGGTTTCATGGATGGTACTAGCCTAAATCAAAATTTAAAACACACTGAAGGAAAATAGAAGCATCAGATGTATGATAAAAGACAAATTGAACAGCCCTATTTAACTCAATCAAAAATTTAGTTGTAAATTTGTATGGTGATCCCCTGAACAAATGCACCTATTGGGACCCTATTTCACACACTCTCCACCTCTGATCTAGACCTAGGAATATATATGATTAATGTTTTATAGCTGGAGCTATCATGGTTGTTATTGGAATCATAACCAAGCAGTGATTTGATCCTTAAGAGCAGAATATCCTGACAAAGCTATTCTTTTCCTGCACTCATACACTTGAAGACAAATTTAGAGGAATATAGCATTATTTCAAAAATAATAGTGAATTGACCATGTAAAAATGATCTTACGGATTTAAGAAATATACCTGAAATATGTGTACATAAGCTTTATTCCTCTTTCATTTTACATTTGATTACCTCAGACATTATCCATAATGCTGTATGGATCTATTTTCCTAGTCTTATCATAATACAGTTTTCCAGGGCATCACTTTACACATGATTGTGCTTTCCCAGTACTTGAGTTATAGTCTTATATCTTATTATGCATATGAAATATTTAGACAGCAATTAGCCCAACGATTCAGTGTATTAATTACTTGATTTTTAGGAAGTAACATGCCAGCAATCTACAAAGAAAACTACAAAATAATTCTATGTCAATATAAGCACTTGTGTGTTTTTACAGATAAATCCATTACAGGGAGTCATTCATGGGGAATAAACAGCAAGCAAAAATAGGATTTACCAGGGTAAAGCCCTAAGGGTTGTAGAAAACACAGGAAAATCCAATTAGAACTGCAGGGAGTTGGTTCAATCTCTTAATCGGCACTACAGCACAGCAGATTAATATTATTGCCTACTATTTAAACTTTATTACTCCATTTTTCTGTCTGTGGTCCTCTGCTTTGCCAGCCCACCTTGAAAAGATGGCAGGCAGAGCCGTATAATACTTTTTATGGCCTTGGCATCAGCACTGTTTTGTGACTTGAAAGATAAGTACCATTCCAGAAATGATGAGGTGAGGAAGCAGTGGACACTTTAGCTTGTTTTATAAGCCAGAGTGTGGGGCTTTTGCACTGCATTCTAATCACGAAAGCCATCAACAGGAGCACTTTTCCAGCTCCTACTGACTGACAGTAGAGTTTACAGGAGTCATTTTTCTATAGCATTATCCTCATAAAGTCAGAGGCAGCAAGAGACAGTATCTACAGCAAAGACTCCAAATGTGTGAGGGTCCTGGGTTCCAATTTTAACAGTTACACAGATTTACCAAATGACCTTGGGCAAGTCATTCAACTTTTTGGTGTCATGAACAATCCTTGAAGTTTATTTAGAACCAGTTTCCTGGATAAGAAGTACCTACATAAACATACGGGCTTCCCAGGTGGCTCAGTGGTAAAGAATCTGCCTGGATGCAGGAGGTGCAGGAGATGTGGGTTCGATCCCAGGGTTGAGAAGATCCCCTGGAGGAGGAATTCTTGCTTGGGAAATCCCATGGACAGAGGAGCCTGGCGGGCTACAGTCCATGGTGTTGCAAAGAGTCGGACATGACTGTGCATGCATGCACAAAAACATACATAAACGTTTCTTTTCTGAAAATGTCAAGCTGTCTGTCTGAATTTCATCATCCTCTCTTATCTTTTATAAAGACACTAGTCATTGGATTTAGGGCCTACCCTAATCCAGTATAACTTTATCTTACTATACCTGCAAAGACTACATTTATAAATAAAATCACATTCTGAGTTTCCTGGTGGACATAAGTTTTGGGGAAACACTATTCAACCCTCTTCAGTAGAATTAAATATATAGCCCTAAACCTTTTAATATTTTGATGTGAGTAGACATAAATATTCAAATAATTTAAATCATATGTTTTTTCATTAATGGGTTACTCCATATACATGTTAAATACAAATGCAGTTTGCTTGACTTTATGGTATGTTAACTCATGCAGCAAGTGTTAATTTTGTTTGAAACCTTTTAGCTATAACAAGAAGGTTGTGTAATTCCTTCTTGTGCTTTATTTTGCAAGTACTTCAACTAACAAAAGACTTCCGTACTTAAGAGTACATTCTTCTGCTCTATATAGAAACGGTAGCAAATGTCAATCTGATTCAAAGTTTAAAAAACTGATAAATTAAAGCCTTCTCCATGCCTCAAGTCAATGCATGCATTATTTCACACAGTAAACAGATGTAGTATGTGGCTTGCAAAGTAAATAATTTATTTCAAAATCAGCATGGTTCTGTCTCACTTAATCACTTTTTTTGAATAAAAGGTTACTAGGTTATAGTTGGGGTCCATGTTGCATTGGCACAAAAACTCATTAGATTCAGCTCAGTCAATATAGCTGGCCAAATAAGATTCCTGTTTGGGCAAGCGAAGTTTTCTTTTCTCTGAATTTTCAGTTCTCTTCCATTTTTCAGGTTCACAAGACACATGTAAATGTAATCTCCTTTCTGCACACCACTGATTCATTTCTTTCTTCCATTTCTTCCCAGGTGTTGATTAGACCATCCCAGTTGCTGTTTGTATCTATTTTACTGTATGGAGTTGTTGAATTGATATAAATGGAAATGTTTATTTGAAAATATCACTTTTTTCCCCTTATCCTTTTTCTATTCTAAGGTCGTACTTTTTAAAGTATACCACTAATATTTTTTTCACCTTTCCAAAATCAATTCTCACATTTCATGGAACTTATTTGCCAAGATTCTTACATGGCTTGTGCCACCAGAGAGAAGAGTAGCCAATCTTGAATCCTTCAGGGGTTTTATATCTTCTCCATAAATTACTGAGAATATTTTACCTTCTCCTAACAGGGTTCTCACACGGATCAAAGAGAGTTGACAACTTCACCTTGTTCCCACTGACAAAATCTCTCACATCTCCTTCCCTTCCTAACTAAATGTGTGCTTTCTCTCCCTTTGTGCCAAATTGGTGTGCCGCTTCTGCTTTTTGTATTTATCATTAATCTGATCAATGCCTCTTTTGGTCCTTGATGATAAGTTCCAATGGGGAAAGTTCAAATCTGTGTAGTTTTTTGGCATTAAACCTAGAAAAGTATCACAGTAAAGTTCTTAACAAGTCCCTTCACTTTCAGTTTCTTTTCCTACCTTCTTTCCTTCTGTCAGTCTGTTAATGCCTCCTTCTCACTTTGCCTGTTCCTAATCTCACCCACTCACCTGCCTCCAACCAACCTGTCCACTGGCATCTCTCAAATCAGTGTGTGCAGTCAGATGTCTTTGGCCAATTTCTAAATATGTATCCTAGATCCAGAACAAGTGCTTGGTTGACAACTGAATAGCTCAGGAATACCTTTCCAAGATGTTTTTCGAACTTTGTTGACTTCTTTCCACAGAAATAAATGCATTTTGCATCTCAAGTCACAAAAGTATACTCAGAGACACAAAAGGACTGCATGAGTTGGTGTTCCCGTTAACATGACCATAATTAAACAAATCATTACCACTTTCCAAATTGTCTTACTTCTATTTTCTCTTGGTTTGGGGGAACCTAATATAGAAATGCAAAAGTTATTTTGGGCTTTTCTCTTCTACATTTCTTACCAAATTGGCCACAAAGTCATTAGCATAAAATTCTTAAATATCTCTCGAGTTTAACCCCCACTCTATCCCACTCCAATACTTTGGCCACCTGATGCAAAGAACTGGCTCATTGGAAAAGACCCTGATGCTGGGAAAGATTGAAGGCAGGAGGAGAAGCAGATGACAGAGTATGAGATGGTTGGATGGCATCACCAACTCGATGGACGTGAGTTTGAGCAAGCTACGGGAGTTGGTGATGGACAGGGAAGCCTGGCGTGCTGCAGTCCATGGGGTCTCAAAAAGTCGGACATGACTGAGCGACTGAACTGACTGACTACCCCACCACATAGATCTATTATTGCATGATAATCTCAAAAGTTCTGCTTGTCTTTTATCTGTCTCATGAAATTCTAACCCATCTTTCATATTGCTGCATACATTATTTTTCTTCACTTTTGTTTGCTTATCTTTCTCCTTCCATGTTTCAATCACTTTCTAGGTTCTATAGATAAGCAAGAAATAATGCCTCTCCTGAGATACTTACAATGCAGAGGAGGAAACAGAATTGTAAACTAATAGTTTCCATGCTTGTGTGCTCAGTCATGTCTGACTCTTTGAGAACCCAGGGACTGTAGCCCTCCTGACTTCTCTGTCCATGCAAGTTTCCAGGCAAGAGTACTGGAATGGGTTGCCATTCCCTTTTCCAGGGGTTCTACCTGACCCAGGAATCAAGACTGTGTCTCCTGCATTGGCAGGTGAATTCTATACCACTGAGCCACCTGGGAAGCCCAATAATGATCACACATGCATGTGTGCTAAGTCACCTCCATCATGTCCAACTCTCCAACCCTATGGACTATAGCCCACCAGGCTCCTCTGTCCATGGGATTCTTTAGGCAAGAATACTGGAGTGGGTTTCCATGACCTCCTCCAAGGAATTGTCCCAATCCAGGGATTGAAACCAAATCTATTATGTCTCCTGCATTGGCAGGTAGATTCTTTACCACTAGTCCACCTGGGAGACCCAATAATTACCATACCAGATATAAACTATTCTAGAAATTTGAACAGTTTCAACATCTCAAAAAAGGAATGACATGTAAATCCTAAGGAACTATCTTACACAACTTAAAGTCATTGTCTTGAGGAAGTAGATGTAGACACATACACTCACTTGGCATCTACCACATGTGCCTTTCCCTTTAGGAGGTGTGTGAAGCTAACAACATTTTTGCACTAGTCTTTCATCTTTGGAAAGTCACTCAATTATTTTTCCAAAATCCCCAGGATTTTTCACAGAACAGGCTTTGAACGTCACTGATGTTCAGATGTATAGATAGGGAATCTGAGGCCAAGAGCCAACAATTAATGTGTCTAAATTCAGAGAGCTCAGAGGTTGAATCAAAAGGAAAAACCAAACCTTCCAAGTAATAGCCCATGATTTCATTTTAGGTTTGGGGCAGGTTCTTTACTTGTCTCTGCTGCCCTTTTCCCCTCTCCCAGAACAGAAAATGACAACTATCTTAAGTATCTTCCTAATACTATACCTGACTTGGGAAGGGCTGTCTATGCAGTTTGAGATGTTAATTACCATATAATAGTCTCAAAAACATCTTAATACAGATGTTTTGGATCTTGCTTGAAATATTAATGGAAAATATAGTCTTTTTCTACAAACAAAAATATGCCTGGGACTTTAAAGGGTTTTTCAGATGCCACTAAATGCTTCCAGGGATCCCACAGACATTCAGTTTGTGTAATGGAAAAGGGGAGAAGAAATTCAACAACCAGCATCTGGTCAACCAGTTTGCAACATAAATAACCAAAGTGATGCATCATTCCTTGTACTGTTGGTCTGTGTGTATGTGCTTAGTCGCTTTAGACATGTCTGACTCTTTGCAATCCACTGGACTACAGCCTGCCAGGCTCCTCTATCCATGCAGTTCTCCAGGCAAGAATAATGGAATGGGTTGCCATGCCCTCCTCCAGGGAATCCTCCCAACCCAGGGATCCAACCCATGTCTCCTGTGTCTCCTGCATTACAGGCAGATTCTTTACCACTGAGCCACTGAGGAAGACCATTGGTCTATCCCTGTATTATTAGATTATTCTTGCAAGTCAGAAATATAAGCCTGCAGAAAAACAAGTCTTATCGTTTGGACCATGAATTATCTTCATTTTTGGAAGTATTTTTTTTTAATGTTTTGGGGTTTTTTTGTATCACTATAATTAAACTCTAGAGTAACAAGATATATTATGCATATCAAAGAAGAGATTTCTGGAGCAGAAATACCAATATGAAATATAGCAAAAGAGCATAACGATCTTATTTTATTAGAAGTTGTATAGACATGATCACAAAATTCCATATAATTTTCTCCTTTATGCTGAATGTCATGTTTCCTATATGAAATAAAATTGAAATTCACTAACAATCGCCAAGACTTAATTATCTCCTGGATCATCAAAATCTGTTCAAAGAGATGATTAAGAGACAGATGGCTGGAATTGTCTCTGTTATGAAGAAAGCATGGAAGTTTTTTATGAGCACAGCTAGGAAATGATCATGGATGCCAAGAAAGTATATGGTTTCTAATTAAAGGTATATACTGTATCTGCAGGAAAGGGATGGAGTATTAAGCTATTCCTCCCTAGTTATCTAGGTGTATATGTGACCATCCATTTCTCATACAATGTAGGACCCAGGCCTAGCTGAGTAGGAAGTTAAGCAGGTCATACTGTGAGAGGGATTTTCTCCAGAGTTGTGTTTTGTTTTGTTTTGTTTTTTCCAGGTTCAATTAGCATGACACAGAAGTGGTAATTTTAAATTCTAGTCTGTATGTGACTTTGCAATTGCTGTAACACTGGGATACTATTAAAGAATATATAAGATGCTTTTAGGCTAGTTTTTGTTGAGCTCAGCTTTTACTAAACTCACGATGCATAGAATTTTATTGTTACTTCCTCTACTTTTTAAGTATCTACAACATAAGAACCAGGTGCTATATGTCTGTTACTCAATTAAAAAGAGCTATATACCATCCACTAAAATTTAAAACAACACTAAAATGAAGAAGTGACTTGCTGAAATGTTCCTTTGTGAATATTCCCCCATATCTTGGGCAGCCTGATGGTGGTCATTCTATCCAAATTGGCAGTTCAGGGAATTATTCACGTCTGGGGTAGTATCTTTTTCCATTTATCCCTGATGCAAAGGAGCACGTGTGTTTTAATGAAGTTACGTCTTAAATATCTGGTTATTTATTACTGGTATACAGGAAATGAAAGCAAGTAGAGCTAGGATCTTTGACTTTAAGTGATTCAAATATTAAAAATAATTCTAGAGTAGGTCTAGTAATAATAGGCAAGTTAAGCATAATAAGGACTACTTGCATAGGCTTTATTAAAATTTATAAGTGGGAACAAACAATTGTTACACTCACCTCCCAGGTTCACATAGATGTTCTGTGAAAAACATAAAGCAATGTTTATTACCAGTACAATTAACTAATTGAACACAATGGTAATTTTAAACACAATGGATTCATTACATCAACCAAATTCCTGTGCAATTGTAAGGCTAAAGCATGGCCACCCAAGGGAATACTCATTCTTCCTATTTACCGGGGAAAAAATATATATATATAATAATAATAATAATAATATTTCTACTATCAGCTCCATTTTAAAGAATATAAAGATTAGGAAAATAAATAGAAGTTCACAAAACTCATTTGAATGATGGCAGAGATGCAAACACAATTATTTTCAATTCTATAATCTCTATTTTTTTTACAAGATTTTTATTTTGTAATGATTTTCAGCAGTTCAGGAGAGCAGATACTGATTTCCATCTGTAGAGATATTATAAAACTCAATGGCATGTAGAACAACTACATAATCTGTAATCTTCTCTTGATTTATCTACAGTACATAGTAGTCATACCACTTAATACATTGGGTTGGCCAAAAAGTTCGTTTGAGTTTTCTGTAAAATGTTACCCAAAGTCCCAATGAACTTTTTGGCCAACCCAATAATTATTTTATTTTTACTGCCAATTATTTTATAATTTACCAATTAGCTAATTGATATCAGTCCTATTTTGTTTTGGAAGATTTTCAAAAATATTTTAAATTATAATTTATTTATTTTTAATTGGAGGATAATTGCTTTACAATATTGTGTTGACTTTATTTTTTAAGAGAGTGTAATTTTTATAACAGGAAAAGAGCTTCACAATTCATCTAGCTCAATCTGTTTTTTTTTTCTTTTTTTTTTAATTTAATTTTATTTTTTAACTTTACAATATTGTATTGGTTTTGCCATATATCGAAATGAATCCGCCACAGGCATACATGCGTTCCCCATCCAGAACCCTCCTCCCTCCCCACTCCCCATACCATCCCTCTGGGTCGTCCCAGTGCACCAGCCCCAAGCATCCAGTATCGTGCGACGAACCTGGACTGGCGGCTCGTTTCATATATGATATTATACATATTTCAGTGCCATTCTCCCAAATCATCCCACCCTCGCCCTCTCCCACAGAGTCCAAAAGACTGTTCTATACATCAGTGTCTCTTTTTCTGTCTCGCATACAGGGTTTATTGTTACCATCTTTTCTAAATTCCATATATATGCGTTAGTATACTGTATTGGTGTTTTTCTTTCTGGCTTGCTTCACTCTGTATAATAGGCTCCAGTTTCATCTACCTCATTAGAACTGATTCAAATGTATTCTTTTTAATAGCTGAGTAATACTCCATTGTGTATATGTACCACAGCTTGCTTATCCATTCATCTGCTGATGGACACCTAGGTTGCTTCCATGTCCTGGCTATTATAAACAGTGCTGCGATGAACATTGGGGTACACGTGTCTCTTTCCCTTCTGGTTTCCTCAGTGTGTATGCCCAGCAGTGGGATTGCTGGGTCATAAGGCAGTTCTATTTCCAGTTTTTTAAGGAATCTCCACACTGTTCTCCATAGTGGCTGTACTAGTTTGCATTCCCACCAACAGTGTAAGAGGGTTCCCTTTTCTCCACACCCTCTCCAGCATTTATTGCTTGTAGATTTTTGGATCGCAGCCATTCTGACTGGCATGAAATGGTACCTCATAGTGGTTTTGATTTGCATTTCTCTGATAAAGAGTGATGATGAGCATCTTTTCATGTGTTTGTTAGCCATCTGTATGTCTTCTTTGGAGAAATGTCTGTTTAGTTCTTTGGCCCATTTTTTGTCAATCTGTTTATTTTATAGATGAGAAAACTATGACCAAAAAAAGGCAATGAAAATTTCTTAAAGACTAATAGATGTCTGGTGATAAATATGTCAAATGCTGGAACCTGGATTTCCAACCATCTTTCAAAAATATTTATTAGTGTTATTTAATTAATGCAAATGAAATAATCTTCAATGTACAGAGATGGAGAAAGAAATTAATGTTATCATTATCTAATATTTATTTGCTATATATACATACCTGGTGTATTAAAAATACAATTCTCCTGGTTGCCATTAAATTTGGTCATTGTGTGAGCACAAATAACAATCAGATCTGACATTATTTGTGCCTTATATATACTTAAGTGGTTTGTAATATATATTTGTATATATATTTATGAAAGTTTGTACATCACATTTGATAATGGTAAGAAAGTTTTATATTACCTCAGAATTGTTGTTTTTTCCCTCTATTTCCTTATATTGAAATCATTACTCAATTGGCTTTTCCAAAGGGAATTCCTCAGTTAATTATGTAGGTATTTATTAAGATAATTGATTCATGAAATTAAGATTACCTTTGTTCATTTGATTTTGGAGGAGCACTAATGTAACAAATAAACAACCTTGTCATTTGCTACATTTTTCCAGTGAATGCTCAGGAAAGAAATTAAAATGCATCATCAGTGTGTCTTCCTGTAAAGTCAGATGGAACAACTTTTGCAAATCAAATGTGATGCAGTTCCACATAACAGAGATTTGGCTCAATTATGAGTTTAATCATGGTTCTATTAGCACAGATCACTTACCTTTATCCCCAGAGTGGATCACTCAGTCATGTCCAGCTCTTTGCAACCCCATTGACTGCAGTACTCCAGGCTTCCCTGTCCATCACCAACTCCCAGAGCTTTCTCATGTCCAAGTCGCTGATACTATCCAACCATCTCATACTCTGTCATCTGCTTCTCTTCCTGCCTTCAATATTTCCCAGCATCAGGATCTTTTCTAATGAATCAGTTCTTCACATCAGGTGGCCAAAGCTTTCCAATGAATATTTAGGACTGACTTCCTTTAGGGTTGACTAGTTTGATCTCCTTCCAGTCCAAGGGACTCAAGAGTTTTCTCCAACACTACAGTTCAAAAGCATCAATTTTTTGGCCCTCAGCTTTGTTTATGGTCCAACTCTCACATCCATACATGATTACTGGGAAAACCATAGCTTTGACTATATGGACCTTTGTAGGCAAAGTAATGTTTCTGCTTTTTAATATCTCTGCTGTCTTGGTTTGTCATAGCTTTTCTTCCAAAGAGCAAACATCTTTTAATTTCATGGTTTCAGTCACCATCTTCAGTGATTTTGGAGCCCAAGAAAAGAAAACCTGTCACTGTTTCCATTGTTTCCCCATCTATTTGCCATGAAGTGATGGGACTGGATGCCATGATCTTTGTTTTTTGAATGCTTGAGTTTTAAGCCAGCTTTTTCACTCTCCTCTTTCACTTTCATCCAGAGGCTCCTTAGTTCCTCTTTGCTTTCTGTCATAAGGATGGTGTCATCTGAATAGCTGAGGTTATTGATATTTCTCCTGGCAATCTTGGTTCCAGCTTGTGCTTTTATCTCCAGAGGAACATATTTGCAGGATACTTACTATGTGGTAGGGGCTAAGGAAACAAAACTAAAAACATCAGTGTATTTTCTTTACCATGTATATATAAGGGGATATAAAATATCTTTTAGAAAATAAGTGTGACATAGATGCTACTCAGCATGGGGTAACTACATGGTTGCCATTTTTGATTCCTCAGTGATATGCTCCTGCAAATAAAATTCCATTTGCCCTTTATCTACATCAGGTGAAAAAAAATTCATTTCAAACTACAGCATGAAATGTGCCCTTCCTTTTCACAGCTCTTCTTCAGAGTATGCCCTGCCCCCAGTAAGCATTTTTTTGCACACCTGTTGATGAGATAATAGTATGATTTTCCTCATCTGTCAGATTTCTGTGGGAACCAAGAAATAGCACAAATATTCATTATGTAAGTAGACTATTGTATTATATAGATTGTAAAGCAGACACTGATAATTTCCTGGAGGGTGTTACTGTGTAGAAATTAGGCTGTAGGTTCTGCTCCCACTGAAGATCAGTAATTCCATGTTTCCATAGCACAACAAGTAATGCAGTGATGTGGTTCAGGGGACAGGTGCCAACCTCAAACTGGATTTTGATTCCTAGCTCTACCACTTACCAGCTATGTGACCTAGGGTAAATTCTTTACCTCTCTCCATTTAGCTTCACCACAGTAAAGTAGGATTAATTATAGTTCCCACAATATAGAATTACTAAGAAAATTAAATGAGCTACTATTTCTAAAGGACTCATAACAGACTTTGGAGATAGAAAGTGAAGCAGAAGGAAAGTGTGCTTTGGTGCCAGACAGAAGTAGGTTTTAATTATGAGTCTTCCATGCATTAACTGTATGACCTTAGGCAAGTTTCCTAAAAGTTATGTTTCAAATGGAACTAACATGGGACTGAGATCTCCATCAAGCCTAGCTCATAATATATTATCTCTGTGTTCAGCTGTTCAGTCATGTCCAATTATTTGTGACCCCATGGACTGTAGCCCACCAGGCACCTCTGTCCATGAGATTTCCCAGCCAAGAATAATGGAGTGGGTTGCCATGTCCTATTTTAGGGGATCTTCCCGATCCAGAGATTGAACCCATGTCTGCTCATGATATATACCCACCTAATCCCTTGCCCCTTCTTTTCAAAACTCTCAGTTTATAAATTTGCAACAATATCAAATTATATAATTCCCACACTAATAAAATTGAAATGAGATTTGTTTCAGTAGCTTGATTTGAGGCATAATAAACTTTCCTTCATATCTTTGTCTTAGGCAAAGATCTCCTGCCAATGAATACTAAAAAAATGAAAAACAACTAGTAGATATACATATTTGTACGATTTGCTAATTCATTCAAAGAAGTTATCAATAAGAATGAAGCAAAAGATTACAGTAAATTTTCATTTTATTATAATTGTGATTATGTGATAATGACTTTTAGAAGGATTTCTTTTGGTAGGAAGGAGACTACTGATTCTTAGGCCTGGTTTCCCTAAGGCTGTTTCTGTTGTTTCTGTGGCCTGCATATGGGAAGCTATCTCTCCACTCTTGTCTGAGCAGAATATCCTTGAGCCTGCAGTTCTTGTGTGATATTTATTTGACAGGAAACACTCTCTTCCTAAATGGATGAATTAAAAGAAGTTCAGTGACGTCCTTAAATTACTTCTCATTAACAATTCCTCCCATTTCGCTACAGTCTTCAGATACATTTTTCCAGAAGCTTTTCCTACACTTGAAGGCCTCCCTTGTTCATAGGTGGCAATGTAGCCAGGTGCAAATGAGACACCCTGATGTGTCTTGAACACCCACCATGTACACAGCACCTTCCTCTGCACCTTTTGAGCCTTTTGTCATTGGAGAAGTGTAAGATAGAAAAAACTGCATGCAACCTCAAAAGCTGACTGAGAATTGAAATGACTATTTTCCTGGAAAATTTCAATCAAGAAAGCTTAAATGTATTTGTGAACAGCATGAGAAAATTTGCATTCTCACTAAAAAATCAAAGAAATACAAATTAAAAGAAAATGAGATGCCGTTTCACCTCATGAAGTTATCAAAGATGATTACAGAAATTATAATACCTGGTGCTAAGAGTAGGAGAGTGATATGGATCTAACATTCACAATTACCGGTGTGTAAAATGATATGAACTTTTTTGAAAGAAATGCCATAATATATTGTCGTTGTTGTAGTTGTTGCTGTTCAGTTGCTAAATCATGTCCAACTCTCTGTGACCCCATGAACTGCAGCATGCATATATCTACCTTAAAATATGAATAGAGCTCTTCCCAGGGTTTTCACTGTTAAAAATCTAAAGGTGATCAGAATATAGGAAAAAATGATTCTTGTGCAAAGGTGTTTATTTCAGCATTATTTGTTTTGGTGAAATATTGGCATCAATCTAAACATTTAAGTACAGTGATATGACTATGAGGTTATAGTATACTTATAAGACAAAATATTACCCTGTTTACATATTATACTTTGAAATGACTTTAATTAGTAGAGGGAAATATTTTTGATACAATTTTAAATGAAAAAGCCAAATGAAAGTTGTACATGTTGTGTATATAGATGTAAGAAATTCTCTTATCATTTAACAGCTGGTACTCAAGTGAAGAAATGTTGAATAATTATTTTCATGATCATAGTTTTCTTTTTCTTGATTCTCCAACAATGGCATGTACTGCTAATACTGTCACTTAAATACCTTTTAAAACTACAGAAATATGATTACAAATGACATTATGAAGCCCAGCAAAGTATTTTAAAATATTAGCATGTGATTGACTTATGGGAATTATTTTAATCCCTATTCCACATGGCAGGAAGTGGAAAAGAAAATTCTATCCATTGGTGCATAATGTTTTCTGATACTTTCCCCTTTCATATCAGTGTCATATCAGTAAAGCTTCAATACTTTGGCCACCTGATGCCAAGAGCTAACTTTTGAAAAAGACTCTGATTCTAGGAAAGATTGAGGGCAGGAGGAGAAGAGGGTGACAGAGGAAGAGATGGTTGGATGCCATCACTGACTCAATGGACATGAGTTTGAACAAGCTCTGCAAGATGGTGAAGGACAGGGAAGCCTGGTGCATAGCAATCCATGGGGTTGCAAAGAGTTAGACACCACTGAGCAACTGAACAATAATGATAATAGTGTCAACTTGCTGTCCAGCAGTAGCTCAAAAGCACATCTGACCTGTTGCTAAAGTTGATGCTGCTCCAGCTCTAAGGAGAGCTTTGTGAAAGCTTCTGCTGTATCAGTCACAGCACAGCTGGGTTAATGGAATATTCTGCCCCTTAGCAGAATATTCGCACTTCTTAGGAGCTCAGAGAGAATTGGGGATTACTCCAAGGAAGAGCCAACTAGAGCCACAGGGTAGTGCATGGTATTGAGAAATCACCCCAGTGAGAAGTTACTTGTTACAATGTCTGGAAGCTTCTAAATGTTGAGTAGCTTTATATATGACAGTTATAGCTGAAAAAGTATGCAAATCTGCCCTCTGCTTTCCAAAAACACACATTGAATTAGGTGTCAGCAGGGCAGTCCTTCAGAGCTGACCACTTATATCTCGGGCATTCTGAGATGTCTCTTTCCTTTCCACCCCTAAGGGACCTCTTTGCCAGTTTACCACTAGTTTACTTAAATCAAATTTTAACAGGTTACCTGGAATAGTCTTTTTGTTTATACCTCCTCTCTAGATATAATTATTATTAGTGTCCCGTTTCACTATGAAAAATGTCCTAGTTTAGTGAAGGTGTAACCCCTGAAACTATGCAAACATACCTCGAAGAGTAGCAGATTAAATGTTTACTTGAAACAAACCATCTACTATTTTCCCTCCTCATTAGTATGATTTTTGTTTTAGGTGACATCATTCCACACTGAGAGTAATCGAATAGCCTTCTAAATAAATGCTCTCTCTCTGGCCTTACATTTCTCCAATATACTTTACATGTTGATGCCAAGTTGATAGAAAATTCATGCAATCTCCTTTTCCCCCTGCTTGTTAAAACCTTGCCTCAAATCCTCGTGGTGTAAGGTTAGGAGATAAGAAGACCATACATATGATCCTTCATAATACAGCTTCAACCAACAAAATACTCAATGAATATTGGCTTTTGTTTTTATTATCCTGTAAAATCCAGCTTTTCATTTTCTCCAGGAAGCCTTCCCAAGATTTCTTATGCTGCCTCACTGTTTTCTACACCTTGTATTGTTATACTTTTCATACTATATTTTACTATAGGTTTGGGTTCCTCATTGACTGGCAAAGACTGGATCTTATTTGTCTCTGTATTGCCAGTGGTGGTGGTGGTTTAGTTGCTAAGTCGTGTCTACCTCTTTGTGACCCCATGGACTGTAGCACACCAAGCCCCTCTGTCCATGGGATTTCCCAGGCAAGAATACTGGAGTAGATTACCATTTGCTTCTCCAGGTAATCTTCCCAATTCAGGGATCCAACCCGGGTCTCCTGAATTGCAGGCAGATTCTTTACCAACTTTGCCACAAGGGAAGCCCAAGTATTCCCAGAGTACCTAGGAATAGGTACGTAAGAGTGAATTTTGAGTCAAATGAAATTTAATTTTTGATTGATGTTCATCAGTCTTTCCAATGAGTCCGCTTGCTAAGGGTAGATTTTCAAAAAGGAATGGAGAAAATTAGGGCCTTAGGAGTCTAAATGTGGATGGCTAACTCGTGACAAAAAAGACATACTGATGGTAGAAATGGGGAGAGGGGAGGAGAGGGTGAGATGTATGGAAAGTAACATGGAAACTTACATTACCATATGTAAAATAGATAGCCAATGGGAATTTGCTCTATGTCTCAAGAAACTAAAACAGGGGGCTTTGTATCAACCTAGAGGGGTGGGATGGGGAAGGAGCTTGGAGGGAGGTTCAAAAAGGAGGGGATATATGTATACCTATGGCTGATTCATGTTGAGGTTTGACAGAAAACAACAAAACTGTAAACCAATTATCCTACAGTAAAAAAAATATATTAATTAATTAAAAAGAAAAAAAAAGAAATACTGATGGTAGAAGTGATGAGAGATAAGTAGTCTGGACAATAGACTCTTCCACAATTTCCCAAAGAAATGTGTGGCGGATTCATTTCAATATTTGGCAAAACCAATACAATATTGTAAAGTTTAAAAATAAAATTAAATTAAAAACAAAAAAAAGAAATGTGCCTTCAGTGTTTAAGATTGCAGGCTGCCAGCAAGACAGCATAGAGGAATGGCATTGTAGGAGAATTCTGGTGGCTCCCTTCTCCTCTGCACAGTATCACTTGTCCCTAAATAAAGTGTCCCTAGACTCATGATTCCTGGTCTGCAGGGCTCTCATGCCTTTCTGTCATTCCAGAACCCCAAACTGGGATGCTGCTGCTAACTGAAGCTGGCTCTGCCAGTCTGGCATGCTTCCACATTTGCCTATTTTCTCACCCTGGCTCCACCCCTAAGGTTCTTTTTCCTGGTGATTATATAGAGAAAAGAGTCCCCCTTTCTAAGACCGGGTTAATCTTTAAACTATGGAGTTGTACATTCCCTGGCTTTATAGCATAGTGATAGCTGAATATGTAGATGCATATCCTCTTGAGCCAAAGAAACGATTTGCAAGTGTGGGAATTTCAGCCGAGACGAGTCCTGCACTGAAGGTGACATTTAGTGAATACAAATCTCTGAAGAGTGGCCACCTGGACCACCCCAGCCACGTACTTCTTTAGCGATAATGCAGTTTCAGTATTTATTACATCTGTATTATATATTAATTTCTAGCTTATTTTTTGTTTTGCCTATGACATATTGACATATAGTTTCTCTTTCCTTTTATTCTTTATTTGGGCATTTAAACTTTAATTCTCTATATTTCTTTTCAGTAACCTACTTTCAATTTAATGTGAATAAAAGAATATGAAAATTAGTTTTGCCCCACTAAATCACTCAGTTATGCTTTTAGCACCAAATTAATGTAAAATAAAATTGTGCAGTTTATAACTGCAATTTTTAAATATGTAAGATAATCTCTTCCCTAAAATTTTCTTATATTTTGCATTTTTAAATAATTTCCCTTCACATTTCTTCCTTTGATACATGTTTTATATCCCATCCTTCTCGACTTTGGTAAAAAAAAAATAAGCAATTGTTCTTATCATTCTAATGAAGCTAGTTTGTTTTTAGTTAACACATCTACAAACCAACATGTAAGAGCATTTGATCTGAATTTTCTCAACCTTGTCACTGACTTGGGCTGGAAACTCAGTATTCATATGCCCTAAAGTTTGATATATCCCCTAAATTCATTTAGAAATCTACTATTGAGAACATTTAACCCAATGAAATTGGGAACTAAACAAGGATTGCATGGATGTGTCCATGTTCATGCTCAGTTGTGTCCAACTCTTTGTCACCTATGGGCTGTAGCCAACCAGAATTCTCAGTCTATAGGATTTTCCAGGCAAGAATACTGGAGTGGGTTGCCATTTCCTCCTCCAGGAGATCTTCCCTACCCAGGGATCGAACCTGAGTCTCCTATGTCTCCTGCACTGACAGGCAGATTCTTGGTTGCTGAGTCACCTGCTGCTGCTGCTGTGTCGATTCAGTCGTGTCCGACTCTGTGCGACCCCATAGACGGCAGCCCACCAGGCCTCCCGTCCCTGGGATTCTCCAGGCAAGAACACTGGAGTGGGTTGCCATTTCCTTCTCCAATGCATGAAAGTGAAAAGTGAAAGTGAAGTCGCTCAGTCGTGTCCGACTCTAGCGACCCCATGGACTGCAGCCTACCAGGCTCCTCCATCCATGGGATTTTCTAGGCAAAAGTACTGGAGTGGGGTGCCATTGCCTTCTCCTACTGAGTCACCTAGGAAGCCCCTAAACAAGGATTATCCACCTCTTTAACCCTCCTTGTTATATGTAAAGTCTATAACTCCAACTCTTTCCATTCCCATCCCCTGAACATTTCTTCTTGGCTGAGACTTCAGTTCTAGGGACTGCCATATGACCCAGCAATCCCACTGCTGGGCATACACACCAAGGAAACTGGAACTGAAAGAGACACATGTACCCCAGTGTTAATCACAGCACTGTTTATAATAGCCAGGACATGGAAGCAACCTAGATGTCCATAGGCAGATGAATGGATAAGAAAGCTGTGGTACATATACACAATGGAATATTACTCAACCATTAAAAAGAATGCATTTGGATCAGTTCTAACAAGGTGGATAAAACTGGAGTCTATTATATACAGAGTGAAGTAAGTCCAAAAGAAAAGCACCAATACAGTATATTAATGCATGTATATGGAATTTTAAAAGATGGTAATGATGACCCTATATGCAAGACAGCAAAAGAGACACAGATATAAAGAACAGATTTTTGGACTCTGTGGGAGAAGGCAAGGGTGGAATGATTTGAGGGAATAGCATTTAAACATGTATATTACCATATATGAAGTAGACCACCAGTCCAAGTTCAATGTATGAAATAGGGCACTCAAAGCTGGTGCACTGGGACAACCCAGAAGGATGGGATGGGGAGGGAGGTGGGAGGGGGATTCGGGATGGGGGACACATGTACACCAATGGCTGATTCATGTCAATGTATGGCAAAAACCACCACAATAATGTAAAGTAATTAGACTCCAATTAAAATAAATAAATGAATTTTTAAAAATAGGGAATCTGTTTTAATTAAATTGGGAAGTCCTCCTTAATAGACATGATATTTTATTGATGTATGTGTCCTTTGTGATTAAAAATGAGATTTATGATTGCTACTTGAATTTTGAAAGTTTGGATTTGTTAACTTATCCTTTGAATGATAGTAAGATAGAATATGTAAAATTATAAAAAGCTTTATTCCAGATGGAATAGTGTTTTCTTACAGGGCAGAACTAATAGTAAAGTAGTTAGTACTTGGTCATGTTCAATGCTTTGTGGACCCATGGACCATAGCCCACCAGGCTCCTCTGCCCATGGAATTTTCCAGACAAGAATACTAGGGAGGGTTGCCATTTCCTACTTCAAGGGATCCTCCCAACCCAGAGATAGAATCCATGTCTCTTGCATCTCCTGCATTGGCAGGGGGATTCTTTACCATTAGCATCATCTGGGAAACCCAGCTATGATATAGGCGTGTGAAAAGAACTTGTGTTCTCTGCAAGGTGCTTATGGTTCACTACAAGCAAATTAATTCAAACTGTAATCCATAATTCAAATCATATAATTCAAATTATCTGTGTCTATATATATTTCCTGCTTAGTCTCTCAAATACTCAGTTACATAAACGTCTTTTAAGCAATTGTTCTTTTATCAGTGCATTAATTTTTTAAATATTATTTTTCTAGGAGGCTTATTTTTATATGTTTTAATGTTATTCTCTTTGTCATGTAAATATTCATGACAACTATTTTCATTGTAAGTTATAACTCTGGTCCAACTGTGGATTTTTTTTTTAAGAAAAAATGTAAATATATGTTATTTAATATTTTTTGACTTTCCCTTTATCTAAATTTACTACTGCCCTCAAGGCTTGCTTTTAGTTTCTTTACCTTTTAATGCTTTTATATCCAATGACTTTTATATTTTTTTACATATTGCTTGTAATCAGCATGTATTTGCATTTTGTTTCTTAATCAAACAGAAATTCATTTTTTTAAAGTAGAATTTATTCTACTTAGATGTATTATCATTGCCACTCTGCTTGGCCTTATGTAGCTTAGTTTTAGGGGCTTTTTTATTATTATTATTCTTTATCTTGGTTAAAATTCCTAAACAGTTATCTTTATGTTCTTAGTTTTTGTTGTATGGGTTCTGTGAGTTTATTTTTAATTTTCCAATGAGGACAATTATTTCTAAATCTATAGAAGTAAATGCACATACACATGCTTTAAAGAGTGAGTTCATTAATTAATTCATTCAACTAATATTTATTGTACACTTACTGTATGCTAGGAAATGTTCTAGGCAGCTGAGATACATCAATAATTAAAAGTCAAGAAAACATGGAACTTGAATCCTAGTGAGTTGTTTTCAAGGAGTTTGTTATATTATAGTTAATTCATGGGTAAACTCCAAAATTAAAGTCTTTTCTGCTTTCCTTTAGTGTGAATAATTTTAAATATTATATCTTCACTTTTATTTGCTTTCCTCCCAATTTAAAGCTCTGAAGGAGGAAATGGAAACCCACTCCAGTATTCTTGCCTGGAAAATCCCGTGGATGGAGGAACCCAGCGAACTACATTCCATGGGGTCACAAAAGAGTCAAACATGACTGAGCAACTGAGCACACACACAATTTAAAGGCCTTATTAATATAAGCTACTTGTTTAAATCTAAAAATTTACATTATTTTTATTTATAGCTTAAAAAGCTTCTATTCCAAAAATGTTTTACGTTTTGTTCGTCTATCTAAAACTATAGTTACTAAGAGTATTAACTATGTTTAACAATTTTACATCATATCCAGTCATTTAACTGGGCTTCCCTAGTGGCTCAAATGGTTAAGAATTTGCCTGCAATACAAGAGACCTGGGTTTGATCCCTGGGTCAGGAAGATCCCCTGGAGGAGGGCATGGCAACACACTCCAGTATTCTTGCCTGGAGAACCCCATGGACAGAGGAGTCTGGTGGGCTAAGTCCATGCGGTCATAAAGAGTTGGACATGACTGATGTCCTTTAATCATACATTATTCCAGTTTTTAAATTCTGAGTTTTAATTTGCCATTCAGTCAGTTGGAATGCATCTTTAAATATCTGCAGAATGGACATAATTTCTGAGCCAAGCATATCTGACATTATCATTCTATTGCTTTCATGTGTGAATAAATTATTTATTTAGGAAAAAAATTTAAGTCATAGGTTGATATACTGCCCTGAAAACTCGGTAGCACCTTTTCTGTTTTCTAGTTCATGTCTCAAAGTAGTCAGTTGCTTGTCAGGCTTTTATTTCTTTGTGGGCAACTTTTTATCTATACAGTTGATGAAAGGATGCATTAATTATCCTTGTGATTCAAACATTTTGTTCTAGTAGGTGTTTATTTATTTGTATCTTTTTATTCTAAGCTATTATAATATTCATTTTTAAACTCAAGGATATACCATCCTTGTACTTGAAATTTTGCCTTGTTAATTTGTACTTGATAATTGCCTTCTTTGCAGTAACCTTGATGATGTTTTCCTCTAAAATGTGTATCTACAACTCTAAGGTTACATAGCCATTGTCTTAAACTCTAATTTCTTTTCTTTCTTTTTCTATCTTTGTCCTTTATTCTCTATTATAGGGGAGTTTAAATTTTTCTTCCTCCTTCAAGATTGCATTTTCAGTACACACTTATTTTATCTTTATAACTTTCTAATCTAGCTTCACATACTATACATTTTTGTACCCTACAGAGAGTGTAAAATAATATTGTCCATATTTGTTTTCCAATCCCCTTAGTAAATAATTTATGGAGATAAGCACTTTTTCTCAGCCATGCTGATATTATTCCCTATCTCTTTCTCAACGTCTCTTTAATTTTTTATTTTATTTTCAAATGGGATGTCGTCTACACTGACTGTATGCTTACTACTCACTAGGGCGAATGAAATGCTTTGGCTCTGATCATCGATAACCTACCTAGGAACTGATTACATTCCGATTTCATACTTATGGCTAAAAAGCAGAGTGAAGTGCTGCCCAAATCTGAGAACTTACATCTTTGCATCTAGTATGTTTGTACTGTGCTAATCTTCTCTTGGCCCCTTGTATCTAGAACTTTTGCAAGAGAGGGTCATGACAGTAGAGGTTAAATCTTTGGATGCACCCAGGCATGATGTCAATGACTTTTTAGCTATTAATATTTTATTATATGACCCAATAAATTCCCTTTATTGTTGCTTTTTTTTGCTTGATTCCTTTAAACATTTTTCCTTTTATAAATTAAAAGAATCCTAGCTAATATGATAGTTATTATATCTTTATGTGTTTTAGCATGTTGGAGACAGAGGCAGTCCATAAAATTGTAACTGCTGAAAACTATGTCAAGGACAGTGTCCATAAAACAGGTATTTAGTCTTAGATCTAAGAAGAGAATTTTGTCAGTTGAAAAGTTAACTGAGTAGGACTAAGAACAAGTCATAACTGGTAATTTGACAAATTCTGAGTCTGGATATTATGCTCAAGAAAAAATAAAAGAGAAAACATCAAAACTAAAAATATTTTCCCATTTAAAAATACTATCAACCAAAAGAAAGTTATTACCATGATGAAAATAAAAAAAGCAGACCTCTGAAAATGATACAGAAGCCAGAATATAATTATAGAAATTTGACATACTTCCTAGAATGTATAATGTATTACCTCTGAAACAGAGGTATAAATCAACTTGGAGAGACTAGATTGAAATAAAAAACATCAGGCTGATATTTAAAAATGGATGGTGAGATAAGGGAGGATATCAAGAGAACTAAATAATAGTGACAGATTTTAAATCCACAATGATTGATGTTAGCAAAGAGTAGAATCAATACAGTAGAAAACTGATTCATTGGTACAGACTTAGCCATGCCACGCATGGGTGCTCAGTCGTGGCTGATTCTTTGTGACACTGTACTATAGTCCTCCAGGCTCCTCTGTCCATGTGATTCTCCAGGCAAGAGTGCCTGAATGGGTTGTCATGCCCTGCTCCAGGGCATCTTCCTGATCCAGGGACTGAACCCATGTCTCCTGCATTTCTTGCATTGGCAGGTGGATTCTTTACCACTGGGAACAACCTGGGAAGCCCCTCTGATACAGAGGTTATACTTTAAAAGCCCACTTATAATATAGGGGAAAAGGAGAATAGAGTTGCAGTGCAGAGGGAGAAAATAACAGATATGATATTAAAAATACAGAAAACTAACTTTAAAATAGTAGAGTTTTCTAAGAAAGTTATAAAAATTGGAACAGAAGCATAATGAAATGTATTATGGAACAGTTTTCTTGAGCTGAAAAAATGAATATCCCAAATAAAAGAGCTTTCCCTTATTATAAGCAAAGACTAAAAATAGATACCCACATTCAGACAAGTCCTAAACTTTTTTTTAATTACAAAGACTGAAAAAATTCATACTCTCATCTTGTGTCTTCCCCAAATATATATATAAAGCCAACAATAAAAATCCAACATAAAATAGAATACCTAGAAAGAAACCAAAAAATCACACTGGCCCTAGCCCTGTATCCAACTTCTTTCCGGAAGACAACACAAGTTTTAGGCAAAAACATCATGGCGCAAGGATAATATACACAACAAAATTCCTATTCTCAGACATTCAAGGGCTCAGAATTAATACCACACCTGCATCATCTTGAAACAAAGTAAGAATTCCAGTACATGAAATATGTAAGAAGGTTTATGGTTCCTTCCCTACTTTGTTTGGTCCCAACTCAGGAATGCAGGTAGAAATGTCTTTTCAAAAGGGCGATTCTGCAAACTGGGGGAGACACTAGGTTCTCCCTTTTTCCTCAGCTGTTTCTCTTCTCTTTCCACACTTCACCAATTTCCAAAATGTGTTCTTTGTGTGAAATCTTCTACTTTACAACTGAAATCTTCTACTTTACAAGCCTTGCATGACTTATCTGGTATCTACTTAAAATAACAGGTGCTATCCTGGACTAACAGTTGCTAAAAATGACAAAACCTAGTCTTGAGAGTCACACAATGCTTTGAACACTGCATCCTTTTTTCTCCTTTATTTTTCTCCTAAAAAAGCAAAGGTGAATAACATCCTATTATAATCATTTTAATTACTAGAAACTGTAATCATAACCCTCCTTTTCTTTGGAAAATTCTCATTTTATAATGTAAGTCATAGTTTTTCTGTCTTTTTAGTAAGAATTTTTTTTCCATTTTATGTCTTTATTTTCTTCTTCTTCAGCTTTCAAGTTTTCTTTAGTGTATTGCTTTTTTTCATTAAAAAAAGACAAATTTTAAATGTAGTTCTCATGCAGTAGAGATGAGATCGGGAGTGTTCAGGATGGCATGGCCTTAGACTCTCATGCAATAGAGAGATGAATGCCTAACCAGGTGTTGACCTTGGACTTCTCAGCCAGGAGACCTAGGAAACAGTTTTCTAACCAACATTCAGGGATACATTTATCTGCCAATTAAAAAAAAAAAAAAAAGAACATCTTCCTGGTATTTAATGTACATAAGAGAACAAACACAGCATGGCTTTTGTCCTGAAGGATCTTACAGTCTTTGGGGAAATAGGTTCTAAACCAGTAAGCCCACCTACACCCACATCCTTGCCAATTTGACTGTGTGCTCAGCACAGCAGCTCAGCTCCATGAAGTCATCTTTAGTCTAGTTTTCACAGCAGAGTATGTTGGGGTTGAACATGGACTTTGGAGTCAGAGCATCTAAGTTCAAATCCAGACTCTACTACTTATCAACTGTGTGATTTTTGAGCTGAGGTTAGTAATAAGGTTAATCAAGATTCAATAAATCAGCATTTGTAAGTTGCTTACACTGCTTGCTGCTGCTGCTGCTGCTGCTAAGTCACTTCAGTCGTGTCCAACTCTGTGCGACCCCATAAACGGCAGCCCACCAGGTTCCTCTGTCCCTGGGATTCTCCAGGCAAGAACACTGGAGTGGGTTGCCATTTCCTTCTCCAATGCATGAAAGTGAAAAGAGAAAGTGAAGTTGCTCAGTCGTGTCACCCTCAGCAACCCCATGGACTGCAGCCCACCAGGCTCCTCCATCCATGGGATTTTCCAGGCAAGATTACTGGAGTGGGTTGCCATTGCCTTCTCTGGCTTACACTGCTTAGCCTATTGTAAATGATCTGTAAGTATGAAATGAATAAAATCCAGTTTGATCAATTTTATGATCAGTTCAAGTTCTCTAAGAGGTTTGTCATAGTCTAACTTCCAGACTTGATTTTTATTGTCATTTAAAACATTAAAGCATTTTGTTTATCCGCATCTTTTTCATTATTTGAGGGAAAGTTGAGAGAGGGTATGTTGGATTTGTTTAATCACCTACCATTTTTAATCACGTATCTTGCAAAGCTGAATAGAATGTTTAAACAGGCCCAAGCCATGGGGGTATTTAAATATTCACTTACAGACATTCCTAATTTCTAAAACAAGTATGTCCTTTGCATACTGCTTTAATAACCTTTTGCTTCAAGGAAGAGGAAGATTATATTTAAATTTCTCCTTTTAAACATGTTCATCTTCTCGGATCTAATGACTTTACTGGCTTTTTAGGCTTTTGGGTGGGCAGGCTGGAGATATAGTTACTTTGGCAATGACAGGTTCAAATAAACAGAGTCAGAAATATAAATAAGCTGCTGCCACGAAGCAAGATTTCCAAACCAAAGAAAAATGACATTTTCATGACTGAAGTTCAGAAGTTATTGCCTAACATTAAATTAGCCAGGTCCCTACCCTTGGGCTTCCCAGGTGGCACTTGTGGTAAAGAACCACCTGCCAAAGCAGAAGACATAAGAAACACAGGTTTGATCCCTGGGTTGGGATGATCCCCTGGAGGAGGACATGGCATCCCACACCAGTATTCTTGCCTGGAGAATCTCATGGTCAGAGGAGCCTGGTGAGATATAGACCACAGAGTTGCAAAGAATCGGACATGACTAACGCACCTCAGCACACACACACTTCCCCTGGGCCTTTTCCTTCATGAAATCTTCAAATCCCCCTCTGTATCACTTTTTATATCCCAACCACTTTTTAAACTTTTCTAATATGTTCTCTTTTCATACTCTTTTTGGGGTTCTTGTGGCAAGAACACTGGAGTGTTTTGCTATTCTTGCCTCCAATGGACCACATTTTGTCAGAACTCTCCACTATGACCTGTCTTTGGTGGCCCTGCCCAACATGGCTTATAGCTTCATTGAGTTATGCAAGCCCCTTTGCCATGACAAGGCTGTGATTCATGAAGGGGAACTTCCAGATGTACAAGCTGGATTTAGAAAAGGATCTCTGGCAGAGGAACCAGAGATCAAATTGCCAACGTTCACTGGATCATAGAGAAAGAAAGAGAATTTCAGAAAAACATCTACTCCTGCTTCATCGACTACATGAAAGCCTCTGACAGTGCATCACAACAAACTGGAAAATTCCTAAAGAGATGGAAATATCAGACCACCTTACCTGTCTCCTGAGAAACCTGTGTGTAGGTCAAGAAGCAACAATTAGAAACGGACATGGAACAATGGACTAGTTCAAAATTGGGAAAGGAATAGTCAAGGCTGTATATTGTCACCTAGCTTATTTAATTTCTATGCAGAGTACATCATACAAAATGCTGGGCTGGATGAATCACAAAGTGGAATCAAGATTGCCAGAAGAAATATCAACAAGTTCAGATATGCAGATGATACCATTCTAAGGTATGGAAGAGGAACCAAAGCACCTCTTGATGAAGATGAAAGAGGAGAATGAAAAAGCTGACTAAAAACTCAACATTCAAAAAACTAAGATCATGGCATCTGGTCCCATCACTTCATGGCAAATAGACAGGGGAAAAGTGCAGATGGTGACAGATTTTATTTTCTTGGGTACCAAAATCACTACAGATGTTGACTACAGCCATGAAATTAAAAGATACTTGCTCCTTGGGAAGAAAGCTATGACAAACTAGGTAGCATATTAAAAAGCAAAGACATCACTTTGCTGATAAAGGTCCATCTTGTCAAAGCTATAGTTTTTTCAGTAGTCATGTATGGATGTGAGAGTTGGACCATAAAGATGGCTGAACACCAAAGAATTGATGCCTTTGAACTGTGGTGCTAGAGAAGAGAAGACTCTTGAGAGTCCCTTGGACGGCAGGGAGATCAAACCAGTCAATCCTAAAGGAAATCAACCCTGAATATTCATTGGAAGAACTGTTGATGAAGCTGAAGCTCCAGTACTTTGGCCACCTGATGTGAAAAGCCAACTCACTGGAAAGGATCCTGATGCAGGAAAAGACTGAAGGCAAAAGGAGAAGGGGGTGGTGATCAGATGTTAGATAGCATCACCCACTGAATGGACATGAATTTGAGCAAACTCTGGGAAGATAGGGAAGGACAGAGAAGCCTGGTGCTGCAGTGCATGGGGTCACAGAGAGTCATACATGACTTAGCAAGTGAAGAACAACAAATATGTCCTCTGACTCCCCAGGTGGCTGGAGCTAGTACTAAAGAACCCACCTGCTAAATGCAGGAGACTCAGGAGACCCAGATTCAATCCCTGGGTTGGGAAAATCCCCTGGAAGAGGAAATGACAACCCACTCCAGTATTTTTGCCTGGAAAATCTCAGGGACAGAGAAACTTGGCAGGCTACATTCCATGGGGTCACAAAGAGTTGGAGACAACAGAGCACCACACACATGCACACAAACACTATGTTCTCTGAAAGTCATATGAGGTTGGTAATGTTGCAGGCTCTCATTAATTACAGTGTAGCCAATTCCTTATTCTTAGAAAGAGGACCACAAAATACTTGTTACAGATAGAAATAAACATTTAAAAGTTATTCTGGGATCCTATATGAAAAGTGACCTACAAAAATGACAACTGCCCTTAGCTCACAGGGTCAACCCTTGTTAATGCAATTAGTCAGCCAGGCAAGGTAGTTTCATTGTTCCCGTGTTTGGCCTTCAGAAAACAATGTTACACAAAAGTTAATATGTTCAGTTCATTGAAATTCACGCCCCTAATAAGTGGGACAATTCACCTTAGTACCCAAATTGTCTTTCATGTTAGGCCAAGCTCTCTGACACTTCCATAGTCACAGAGAAAGGGGGAAGTCAACTTGCTTCACTTGTGTTTAATTGTGGTTTTTCATCTTTTAGAATAAATTACTAACAACTGAAAGTAGACCGTTTTCTTTCTTAATAAAATAAGTGCAGGTTTTCTTTATGTTTTGCTTTGTTGTTGGTGGGTTTTTTTTTTTTTTTTTTCAGATAATAACTGAAGAAGGGAAAGAGAGTAATGGTTTCAGTTAAGCTATTTTTAGTTTTTTGTCTTCACTTGATGTTTTTTAGCTGTGTCTTAAGACACTTCAAGATGATAGTACTGATTTGAGAACAAATAATCAAGTGATAATCCTCCTGCTTAATTTGTGGAGAGTTTAAAAAGGTCAAATATTATGCACAAAATTTTCTACATGATAATCATCATTGACTAAGACATAAAATTTTAGTTTAGAGAAAACAGTAATTAAGAATCGAGTTCCTCTTTACAAGAAATATCACATTTTCTCATTATTGAAAGTTAGTTATGTGTACTCATTTAGGTGAAAAAAACAATACAGAACGTTTGAATAACAATATTATCCCCCTCAAAATGTCTTTTTATTGTTACCTTATTGAAGAAAATGCCTTTTAATGCTGAGTAATACTGGAAGAGTTGAAATAAAAGAAAAAAAGTATGAAGAAAATAAAACAATAAGCGGTGATTAAAATTGATTATTACTGCAAAACAGTTATGGTTTAGAGAATTTTTAAGAGGGGAAGTCATAGATGTGCAAAACAGGTATATTGAATCTTCTAAAAGGCAGATTTAGAGTGTTGCTAGTTTCTGACCAGATACCAGGACAAGAGGTGACAGAGAGATCCCCATTAAAATGCTTGGTGAGCACTCCAGAGGCTGCCTTTGAGTTAATCGGTAATTTTTCACAGACGACATCTAATCTATGAGTATAAATTACTTTGCACTCTTATTATTCCTTAATTGAAGTGCACCAATGTGAAATTGCCATAGATGTCGCAGGAATGATTCTAGCCCCAATTAACTTGGGTGGAATTGAAGTCCTTTTTTCCCTGAACTGGGACTATTGTCTGACATCTTGTATTTATTTAAATTGTTGCTAGAAAATTGGATGGAGGATGTGTGTGACTAGGTGTTTTATAAGGATGTTCTGGAGCCAAAAGAGCATCTACACAATCTATTTCTATTTTAATCCATACCCTCTGATGCAGCTGTTTTGTGTAACAGATGTACAGCCAGTAGTAGCTTAATCTCCCTAGATTCCATTTGGGAAGTGTAGATTCATAGCAATCTTTCCCTAGATTCCATTTGGGAAGTGTAGATTCATAGCAGTCTTTCCCTAGATTCCATTTGGGAAGTGTAGATTCATAGCAATCTTTCCCTAGATTCCATTTGGGAAGTGTAGATTCATAGCAGTCTTTCCCTAGATTCCATTTGGGAAGTGTAGATTCATAGCAATCTTTCCCTAGACCCAGAGGGATGGAATGGGGAGGGAGGAGGGAGGAGGGCTCAGGATGGGGAACACATGTATACCTGTGGCAGATTCATTTTGATATTTGGCAAATCTAATACAGTTATGTAAAGTTTAAAAATAAAATAAAATTAAAAAAAAAAAAAAAGAAACAATGGAGATACATAGCAACCAGAAAACAAAAGATAAATGGCAGAACTAAATCTTCATTTATCAACAATCAGTCGAAATGTAAATGGATGGAGCTCACCAATGAAAAGACACACAGTGGTGAGGTAGATTAAAAAACAAGATACAAGTCTATGCTGCCCCCAGGAGACTCATCTCTGCCCTAAAGATGGACACAGGCTCAAAGTGAAGGAATGGAAGATAATACTCCAAATGACAGCCCAAAGAGGGTGGGTGTAACCATACTTTGTCGGACATAATAGTCTTCAAGCTAAATAGACTGCACTGCACAGTGATGGAGGGAAACTAGATTCCTGGTGATGAGCATGGAATTGTGTATGTAGAAGTCAAACTATAATGTTGTGCACATGAAACTTACACACTGTTATAAAACAGTGTTACCTCAATAAAAATAGAAATCAAGTAAATTTAAAACTTAAGAAAATAATACAGTCGAATACATATTTTGTTTGACCAAATACTAAAGGAAAACTACAATGGAATATGATTTAGCCATAAAAATGAATAAAGTTGTGATACATTCTGTAAAAAAAAAAAAAAAAAAAAAAAAGATTCCATTTGGGAAGTGTAGATTCATAGCAGTCTTTCCCTAGATTCCATTTGGGAAGTGTAGATTCATAGCAGTCTTTCCCTAGATTCCATTTGGGAAGTGTAGATTCATAGCAGTCTTTTTCTTTTTTTTTTCAAAGTGGCATTTAGAGTTTCTGTGATTTTTTAATTCAAAAGACAACCACCCTTATTTTTAACTAATTATCATACATAGCTGCTGTTGTTTAATATATAAAACATGACTCAAGTTTTCTGTTGAGATTGTGGGGAAGGGCAATAAGAGTTAACTGAATATTAGGCATTCCATTCTATCAATTTTGAAAACTCTTGGAAGAACATATTGCCACTAACTGACAAATAATAATAGGCAACTGATTTAAAACTATACTCTCCTATTTCCCTAGCCAGTATTATTTAGGAAAATATTCTTGGTTGAATAGCTTTTCCCTGGAATTAAAAAACATGAGGAAAATAAATCTGATCTCTAAACACAGATAACTGAATAGATAAGAGATCCAATTTACCATGCAAAGGTTATAAATAATGATGACATTGTTTCCCAATTCTTGATATTACTAGTAAATATTATTGACATCAAGTATTATACCTCTAGGTGTTTTCTAAGTTTCAAAAGCTCTCTATATGAAAATAGTGATCAGTTTATGTTTGATTCAAATAATCTGCTCAATTTCTTTTCACATTTTTAAGACATAACCAACTCTGAATGTTGTCTCCAAAAGTCCCCTACTACATGAAAAATGTTACCTAATATGGTAATGGAACCTAACTGGCATTACTTGGAGATTAATATCAAAGGTGGTTCTCACATTAACAAAATTGTGCCCATTCTTAATTCAATTCAATATATATATTTATTGAATACCTATTATATGACAAACCTCTAGGGATACACATCAGGTGACTCCTAGACATTCAATAGTCATTCATGAGATTATTTAGTTAGTCCCAAAGCAAGTATTTTAGAATGAGAATAGTGCTAATCCTGGTTCGGGCTGAGATTAGAAGACATCTAAAAAAATCTAAAAGAAATGAGGAAATAGCAAGATTCCCACCACACACTTACTTATCTATTTAGCCTAAGCCAACTTTAATGAAAATAAAATCATTGCTCTTTCAATTGTATTGGTTGCTCTATATGTGATTTTGTCTAAATCCAACTAGTTATAATTGTAAAACCAGCTTTCCACACACAAACAAAATTTTGTGGGAATTGGTGAGGCTATGCTTCAGTAAAAGTCTCCCTGGGATGACCCTATTTTTTCATTTTTAATAAAATCTTTTCCTTGATTCTAGAGGAATTACACTCATGAATGAATGGGTGGATAAGTTCCTTGCAATAGAGAAAAATGGTTCTTGATAATCAGCAGATGGCCACAGTGATGAATGGTTCAGTAGGAACCAGAGAGAGCATGGTTAGTCTACCTTAAGAAGGTGATGAGTAAATTGAACTAATTCAACTTAAATGCCCATTGATCCTTAACAGTGTTATGTCATGTTGCAGGTAGGCATTCAGAATAGAATAATCCTCAAGAACCAATACCTCAAGAGCCTATTTAATTGGAGAATTTCCAAGTCTGAAAATTGATACATCTTAAGTATTCTCTACATTGCTGGGAGTCAGTCATGCATTAAGGAAGATTGTATATGCTTCTTTATAATGCCACTAAAATTTATGAGTCATCCATGTATTTAGGCCAGTTTAGAGACCAGCATTACAGGTGATTCTCTAGTCTTGACAGTACTGTGTCCATTTTCAGTTCAAGTCCATGGACATTTATTAAGAGCCTATTATACAGTAAGCCATGTGAATACACAATTCCTAAAAATTGTAAAAATAACCTTGACCTCAACAGCCTCACTACTCACTGAGTTTCTTTTTAACATGAGTTCTTCAACTTTATCTGGTATGTTCAATGCCTTTGAGAGAAAAGCCTCCCTCCATTTCTCTCTTAAAAGTCTGTTTCTCAAAACTTATACAAAGGACCTTGTGACAGGTCTCTCTCACAACTTTACCTCTTATTCAGACTTCTCATCTAAATGACTTTATCAATGCAGCTGAGAAGTCTCTCCAATCTTTTAACTTTACTCACAGTTTTCCGTAGTTCCTGGGTAGTAGACAGCTGTCAGCGAGACCAACTTGCATTCATCATTCACCAATCAAGCGGCCCAGCTAGGAAAATGAGATAGCGAGCTAATGCCAAGGGTCCATCACAGCTATGGCAGGAAGTCACAAACAGCCGTCTCAGCCAGAAACCTTCCAGCTGTTACAGGATAGAATTTCAGGCTCCACAGCAGTGGCTTCTGCTCTGCTTTGTTCCAGTGTCTGACCTCCTCTGAATGAGTCCTGAGAGTGTCTATAAATGTGCCTGAAAATTTACAGATGTGTGGTGTACGTAAATGTACATATTCTTGAAAAATAATCATCCACAGGACGTTTTTAGCCTGTGTCTGTACACAAGAAATTAGCAGACCAGGAGTGCCTCAGTCATTCACACTGGCTGCATTAGTGAGTGAGGTGGCTCACCACATAGTCAGTTCTACTTCGGATCTGGTAGGGGCCAGGCTTCCAGCTCTATCTTCAGATTTGCAAGTGGGACTTAGCCAGGTCATTAGCAAGTGAGGGGAGGTGAAGAGAGAATGGCAGAGCCAAGACCCCAACTTCATTTATACATTGTGTCATCCTATAAATTTATGACCTATTGTATGCTAGAAGCTGGCAGAGGATACAAAGATGAATTTTTTTCACTCCCCTCCATCTCATTCAAATGTTTATAGTCTAATATGAAAAAAGAGTCTTGTACATAATTTTTTATAAATATTATCCACAATAAGGGGCTTCCCTGGTGGCTCCTTGGTAAATAATCCACTTGCCAATGCAGGAGACACAGGGTCGATCCCTGATCCGGGAAGATCCTGCATGCCTTGGAGCAACTAAGCCCATGTGCCACAACTGTTGAGTCTGTGCTCTGGAGCCTGGGAGCTGCAGCTGCTGAGCCCATGTGCCACAACTACTGAAGCCTGCCTGCCCAAGAACCTGTGTTCTGCAATAAGAGAGGCCAACGCAATGAGAAGCCTGTGCCCAGCAACTAGAGAGCAGCCCCCCACTCACTACAACTAGAGAAAGCCTGCACACAGCAGTGAAGACCTAACACAATCAAAAATAAATGAAACTTTAAAAACAGATTATCCACAATAAATATGTATGGTCACCAATTTAGCAAACACTTAGTGAGTACTAATGGTTTGTTAGGAAGTGTGCTGCTGCTGCTGCTAAGTCGCTTCAGTCGTGTCCGACTCTATACGACCCCATAGATGGCAGCCCACTAGGCTCCTCTGTCCCTGGGATTCTCCAGGCAAGAACACTGGAGTGGGTTGCCATTTCCTTCTCCAATACATGAAAGTAAAAAGTGAAAGTGAAATCGCTCAGTCGTGCCCAGCTCTTAGCGACCCCATGGACTGCAGTCTACCAGGCTCCTCCGTACTGGGAGATAAATACAGCAAAATAAAGAATTCTAATATAAAGGTTATATCTCAGTATAGAATATGGGAAGTTAGAGCCAAAAATGGACCCTATAATCCCATATACAGCCTTGATTTAGAGCTCTTTATATTACTTTAATACTATCAAATTCCCCACCCTTGTTTCTCTGCCCTTTACTCTGTGACTTTTCCATGCCCAGAAGATTTGTGATGGCCCTCCATACAATGGAAAGTTTCAGATGAAAGTTGAAAGGAGCCCTCAAGGGAATATAACAATTGTATTAGTGCCCGTACATTTGTCTCTCAATGATACAGCCTTAGACTCTGAATAAGATGCTGCACATCTAAAGTCCTATTTTCTAGGTGTTATAAATATACCTGTTGTAGGTAATACCCTACTGTACTCTAGCCTTTAATATTATGTACTACTTCATTTAAGAACATCAGTAAGTTGAGACAAGCATTTCTTCCTTCATTTTTATTTCACTGTGATTGTTCTAATTATGTGTGTTCCTTATTCCCATGCCTCTCTACACTCAGTGCCTGATGCTGTGCCTGCCACTTGCTCCAATACATTTTTCCCTTGAGCTGAACTGTATGTTCAGAACATAATTAAGGGAGCCTCCTCCCACCAGAACCATATGGTCCTGTATAGAAGATATGAAGAATGATGCACTCAAGGCAAAGATCCAATGCCAGTCTATTTAAGGGAACATAGCCCTTCCTTGAAATAAGACTAGCCAGTTCTGACCCCGGAGCTCTGACTGACAGCGGTTTTCTTTGAGATGACTGCTGATATCAAGTGAAGCTAGTTCACATTCCCTTTAAAATTAATGTAGTAATGAAGGAGTACTTTATCCACTTACCTGCTTTATGAAAAAGGAGTCCTGTTCTACTTGTGTGAAATCTGAAGAAACCACAAGTCATTATCCTGGAAATACTTTTGATGAAAGACAAATTTTCTATTGAGTTATGTTTAAAACCAGAGGAGTTCCCCTCACTTTCCTTTTTTGCTTAGTTATTTTTCTCTTCTCTGATTGTGCCTTTGTATTATAAGAAGGAGACTGCTGTGTTTCATTGTCACAAATGGATCATGCATTGGTTCCAATGTGTGACCTGTAGAAAGGAGAAGATTATATTATCAAGGAAGAAATGGGGGTTATGTCGGTTGGATGATTTGTTAAGGTGAAAAAAGTTAAGTGTTGAAAAGAGGGATGCTTAGAAGCCCAGGAAAAGTCACCCTTTAGGTTGCTGCAGAAGATGAATATTTGGTTTAAAGAAAGATCATACACACAGGCAAACTTCTTTATCAAAATATTAAGTGCATTTTTTTTCAAGACAAAACCTTTAAGTCTTACTTTTTCATTAACTCACTAGGTGACCTCACACTCTTATCTACTATTCAGAGTCATTATCTAGTTAAATGAAATGTGATATGTAAAGTACCAACCAAGAGCCTAGTGTAGTGTAATGTTCTCACCAAATTCTAGTTGTGGCATATAAGACAAGAATTATTATTGATTGCTTTGAATAGAATGGGCTTCCCTGGTGGCTCAGACAGTAAAGAATCTGCCTGCAATGAGGGAGACTTGGGTTCGATTCTAGGAAGATCTCCAGTATTCTTGCCTGGAGAATCTCCCCATGGACAGAGAAGCCTGGTGGGCTATACAGTCCATAGGGTCACAAAGATTCAGATGTGCCTGAGCGACTAATCTCATATAATAGAATGGTGTCATTGTTTTAGTTGCTCACTCGTGTTCGACTCTTTTGCGACCCCATGGACTGTAGCCCATTAAGGGTCCTCTGTCCATGGGATTTTCCAGGCAAGGATACTGGACTGGGTCGCCATTTCCTTCTCCAGGAGATATACCTGACCCAGGGATTGAACCGGTGTCTCCTGCATTGCAGGTGGATTTTTAACCACTAAGATACCTGGGAAGCATATAGAATAGGTATTACTAAAATCCATGTAATTAGTCCATATTCTGGAAAGATTGTATGTACGTAATTTATTATAATATATATTAAAATATTTTAATTTTATTTGGTGTAAATTAAGGTGTTTATTCATGTGCACGGTAAAGAGTTGTAAAAGAAAAAATGGCACCTTGAGGAGTGAGAATCTAATGCAGAGAAATTTTCAGATGGTAAAGAAAACACAAGTAGAAGGACACTGACATAACTGAAAGCCTGGAGGAAGAGTCTGGGAACCTGGCTGAAACAGAGGCTGAATAAAAGACGAGAAGGAGGTCATACTAGTGGAGCAGACTAGGTGCTGGGTCTGAAAGCTGAGTTTGAGAAATTAACATTCTTTACTTCTGATCGCAAGTAATTTAAGAGGAGCTGTGGAGAAGGCGATGGCACCCCACTCCAGTACTCTTGCCTGGAGAATCCCATGGACGGAGGAGCCTGGTGGGCTGCAGTCCATGGGGTCACTAAGAGTCGGACACGACTGAGCAACTTCACTTTCACTTTCATGCATTGGAGAAGGAAATGGCAACCCACTCCAGTGTTCTTGCCTGGAGAATCCCAGGGACGGTGGAGCCTAGTGGGCTGCTGTCTATGGGATCGCACAGAGTGGGACACAACTGAAGCGACTTAGCAGCAGCAGCAGCAGTGGCCCAGCTCAGGAAAGGAGCAGCTGTGACCTAGGATCTATATAATCAAATGTCAATCACTCCTTCTTACCCTCCGAGCCCTACTTGTTCCTCTGAGTGAAGTTTCCCTGGGCAGAATCTGACATGCTGTTTTTAATAAGGAAAGAGATTTTTTTGTTTTACCACTGGGTACAGTATGACCATACCAGCTCAGCTTAGTAGGAAATCCAGGTTTGCTCCGTTGGCAAACTTGTACCTATAACTGGGGCTGACTGCTTTTGTTGAGTCAGCCCCTCATGTGCACTTTGGTGGAATTTTTCCTCTTCGGTGCTAGCAATATTCCAATTTCAATGTTAAGAAACAAAAGGCAACCAAGTATAAAATACAAAACTGCTATTTTTATAATTCTAAGATATTTACAGAAATGATTAAGAACTAATGAAAGCTTTACAAATAATGTGTATTTAATTGCAGCATATCATTTATTATTTATTTTCTTTGTAAGAATGGTGAGATGGGGAAAGAGTCTAAGCCTGTTTACACACAAATATAATCCTAAACGATTGGAGGAAGCGTGTTGGTTACCCCTTGGGCCAGCTACCCTGAATTCTGCGAAACACAGAATGCACCGCTGTGTAAATTAGAAAAAGGCTCCCTCTACAGGCCGACTCCTTTGTGCTGCAGCAATTTCCTCACTCAGGTGGCTCTGTTAATGAGCATCTTTACCTCATGGAGGTAGAGCTGGTCAAATGCAATACGCAAGCTGCCTTTCCTCTTAGAGAAGATCAAAAAAATTCTTAGCATGCTGCATAATGATTTTTCTCTTGGCATGGATAATAGGTGAAAAGCCTAAAGAGCACGTTATTTTCTGTAAAATAACATTGCTTTTGCTATGATTAACTTTATTCAAATAAATTGCAAATTGAACTACTATAACTTGGCTCTGATCCACAAATATTCATCTATATTACGTATTTATCCATTTATATAAGAGATGGGAAATAGATTCATACAATGGAGGGGGGAAAAAAAACTGGATTGTTTTGCCTGAGAGTATAAAGATTTTTCTTGAATATCTTGCCAGAAGCTGCCAGAGGTTTTCTATCTTCTCTGAGTACAGAACAAAAGGAAACTAGCTTGCACTATATAGGTATTTCGACTCTGAAAAGAATTTCCTACCAAAAAGAATAATAAAAAATTAGTTGACAAGAGAATTTTCTTTCCAAGGTAGCTAGAACTTTACAAGTAAGATTAAAGATTTTATTTCCCTGCATTTTAAATTCAGTTTTCCCTTTCCTTTGGAAATATAAGGATAATTTATAGATAATAATCAGCATTTTTCACTGCAAGAAAAGTTAATAAAGGTACATAGAATAGACTTCATATATTCATTTTTTGTTGTGGGAGAATTGATTTTTACATGAGTAAATACCCCTGTTTTTCTAGAAGAGTTAAGGGCAAATATAAGGTAGTCTGGAAAAGAAATCAACAGGGTAAATAATTTCATATAGCTAATTTTTGCCATCATAATCCTATAACCCAAAACACTATTACATGGGAATAGTTGGTTAGTAGAGCAAAAAGAAGAGTGAATGTGGACAACGTAGCTACCTTTTTCAAGCATAGGGCTTAGAAGATAGGAAAACTGGACTCCTAAACAGCCGTGTGACATCAGGCAATTTATGTTCAGTCTCTGATACTAGTTTCTCATCCATACAATTACATGATGACATTAGTTACTAAAGTTACTTCCAGCCCTAATATTTTGGGTAGGAAATTCTTGCACTCTTTACCTTTAAGACATCAGAATTCTCAAGTTTTAGTGCACATGGAACTCGTCTGGGAACTTGCTGAATGTGCATATTCCACCCACAGGCATTCTGGACCCCTTGTCCAGACATTCTGATTCAGTAGGTAGATTCCTAAACAGTAGGTAGATTCCTAAGAATCTTTTTCATATACTTTCTCCGTGGTAAGACTGCAGGAAGACCAAGAAATACGTTCAGGAAACATTTGGATAAAATTAACTTTCTGAATAACAGGAGACATGTCTGACTAGACTTTGTACATTGCATAACTAGCAGTGCATAATGCTAAGTTGCTTCAGTCATGTCCAGTTCTTTGTGACACTATGGACTGTAGCCCACCAGGCTCCTCTGTCCATGGGATTCTCCAGGCAAGAATACTGGAGAGGGTTGCCATTTCCTTCTCCAGGGGATCTTGCAGAGTGCCTGGCAAAAAAGTAGGCGCCCAATGAATGCTGATTCAATGAACTAATTTTCATGAAAAGATTCATATTTGTGATATTAATTCATCTCCACGATTATCTAATTCTCTAAGAAAAAGAAGGTGTTTCTACTGGAAGATAAACGATATATATACGTTCCTCAGAAAACTCCAAATTGATGCAGAAATGCTTTGTAAGTTAGCAACTTTTTTTAAGTCATACATCTCTTCAATATAGCTCCCTTCCCATCCTCAAAGCAAAAGAAAAAAAGATTGAGTTCTCCACTTGCATGCCTTTCGCTAAGTGGCATAATAACAGAATGCTCTTTTTACTCTGAAAAAGGACTAACTCTTTACATTAAAGAGCAAGAAAATCAAGTTGTCACTTCAACTCGCAGCAACTGTCTCTTCCAGCACCTCTGCCAAATGTCACCCTTCCTCTCTGGGATTTGGTTCTCCTACCAGGTCTGGGGGAGTCTGCCTCGCTGCACAGCTTGTAACATCAGCCTCTGTGCCTCCAAGTCTCTGATCCTTTCTCATTTCACTTCATGTATATTAATACAGAGATTAGTTTCACTTTTTTCCTTAATAGCTAATCACTTGGCAGCCTACAGCCTACTGTGGCATGGCAGGTCAAAATCAGCTGCAAAGGACAGTGACTTCAAGTTGGAAAATATAATGCTTCGTGAAAACTGCACCCAGGACAGGACCTCGGACTTGTCACCCAGACATGAAAGATTTATTTTCAATTACAAATCCAAGCTTAATGCGAGGCCACACTGGGGGAGATTCAGATCATTGCTTCTTCTAAATTGACCTTCTACTTGTTTCAGTATTTCCTTCGTTATTGAACAGCATCCCATGACCCTCTGAGCTGAAGATCCATATTAGCTACTATAGGAATTGCTGGGCTAGGAAAACTTTTGAAGAATTTCTTTAACTGAAGGCCAAGTTACATATAGAATTTCCTCCACGATGAGCCTTCACTGGTTAACACAGCAATAGATGTGAGGCTTCAGGCAATATTTCTGATGGGTTGCAAGAACCAATATCACCATGTCACTTAGGCTTCAGTGGAATCCAAAAGCAAAGAATTATTCCAGTTTTCAGTATTAGGTGGATTTATTGTTAACATCTAATCAAGGCTTATCACATGTCCTTTTGGCATCAATAAATAAGATCACCTGAGGCTAGTTGCTGGTGATGCTACTTTGGACTCTGGAATTAGTGATTTGCCTCAGGATATTCTGGGCCCCTGTTTTAGTGCCTTTATATATACTTAACAGCCGCTCTAAAAAGCATGCCATATGACCCTAATCTAGAGTTCACAAGCTTCTTTTAAGAACCACTAATTGAAACTAAGAAGAGTTAGGTTTAAAAAATATAAAATTGAAAATTTGGGAGAGTGGGAAATTTGGATTATCACTCAAGCTTAATCAGAGGCTTCATTATTGGGAAGTAATTTAGTGTGGTTTTCTTTGTATTGTAGCTTTCACTACTTTTAACCTGAGACGTTTCTCTTTCAACATATTTCTAGATCATTTGCTGTAGAATAGTTACCCATGCTTGGTTTCTGCCTTTGAATCTAACTATAATGTCTATGCTGCTGCTACTGCTGCTAAGTCGCTTCAGTCGTGTCCGACTCTGTGCGACCCCATAGACGGCAGCCCACCAGGCTCCCCCATTCCTGGGATTCTCCAGGCAAGAACACTGGAGTGCGTTGCCATTTCCTTCTCCAATGCATGAAAGTGAAAAGTGAAAGTGAAGTCTTTCAGTCGTGTCCGACTCTTAGCGACCCCATGGACTGCAGCCTACCAGGCTTCTCTGTCCATGGGATTTTCCAGGCAAGAGTACTGGAGTGGGTTGCCATTGCCTGGCTAATTGTGTCAGAGGAAAGTTAACATATTACCTTCACAAGGTTTATCTCATGGATGTTTAGTTTTTCCTCAGTGACTGTGTTTACATAGCATCAATAATGTTGCTAGATTTTTCTGGTATTTGTAAACCAGGATACTCCAGCTACATACCTATTTAGATTTGCATTAAAAAAATCATTAATTCTCTCTTCCCATATATATTTTAACTGTTTTTTTTTTCTGGAATTAGAAGTACTCAGAAATAGGCATCTTTAACTTCATAAGCATTTCTTGTATATCTGCTGTATGTAGGGCACTGTGCCCTGTCTGGGGATAGGATCAAACAAATGATTACAGTCCAGTGTTGGGACATACCTACAAAGGAATGTTCAGAGTAAACTGGGCATTTAAAGGAAGATGGGCTAACTGGGTTTGAAGTTCTGGCAACAACAATATTTGAGCTGAGGCTTGGAGATTGAGTACAAGTTGACCATTTAAACAAGCCAAAAAACAGTGGTCCTCTGCAGAGAAGAATCAGTGGATGAGAGTGATGGAATCAGAGCCAGGATCCCACTAACTACAATGACTGTAATATTTTGGTGAATTTGGAAATTTAAAGGGAATATTCAAGATTATTACAGTTCTTAGGATTTTTCTTTTTTAAAAAATTTATTTTTAATTAGAGGATAATTACCTTACAATGTTGTATTGGTTTCTACTATGCAACATGAATCAACTGCATATATACATATATCTTCTCCCTCTTGAGCCTCCCTCCCACCCCCCTACTCCTATCCCGCCCCTGTAGGTCATCACAGAGCACCAAGCGGAGCTCCCTGTGCTATACATCAGCTTCCCACTAGCTATATCTTTTACACATGGTAGTGTATATGTGTCAGTGCTGCTCTCCCAATCCATCTCACCCTATAGGCTTTTTCTTAAAAGAAAATTTTTATTCAAAAATGAAAAAGGCGGTTCTAAATGTATTAAACATAGTGTAGAGATGCAGGTTCGATCGCTGGGTTGGAAGGATGCCCTGGAGAAGGAAATGGCAACCCACTCCAATGTTCTTGCCTAGAAAATCCCATGGACAAATAAGCATGGTGGACTGTAGTCCTGGGGGGCATCACAAAAACCTTGAACATAACTTAGTGACTGAACTGTTCAACAATATTAATATTATCTGATTCCTGGGATATTTTGACAATCAACTGAGAGGTACTATACACATTAGCTACATACTCCATCCGGCAAGAGAGCAGAGTGGTAAAAGTTCTACTACAAAGTTCATTCATTATTTATGGATTAATTATTTCATGGAATGTTTATTCAATGGTAATTAAGTGTTAGGAACACAAAGATGGCCTCTGTTTAATCAGGGAGATAGGCTGATACACCAGTGATAATATACTTTGGCAAGAGCTCAGATAGAGGTAAGCCAGAGATTGGTTGCTAAACCATCTTGTCTACATGTTTCCTATCTTACACAGTTTTCAAAGTGCATTTGAAGTGTTCAAAAAAGGAGTTGTTTCTCTGCCCTGCCCATTGCCTTTATTTTGTTCTGTTCGCATCATCTAGGTAATTCCAAGTTGAAAGTGAAAATTTGGTGACAGTGAAAGTCGCTCAGTCATGTCTGACTCTTTGCGACCCCGTAGACTATACAGTCCAGGGAATTCTCTAGGCCAGAATACTGGAGTGGGTAGCCCTTCCCTTCTCCAAACTACCATGCAATTTACATAATCCTCAAACTTTGTCATTAAAATTATTTTTAGCTAAGGAGAATTATGGGCTTCCCTGGTGACTCAGCTGGGAAAGAATCCACCTGCAGTGCAGGAGACCCCGGTTCGATTCCTGGCTCTGGAAGTTGCCTCGGTGAAGGGATAGGCTACCCACTCCAGTATTCTTGGGTTTCCCTGATAGCTCAGATGTTAAGAATCTCCCTGCAATGCGGGAGACCTGGGTTTGATCCCTGGGTTGGGAAGATGCTCTGGAGGAGGGCATGGCAACCCATTCCAGTATTCTTGCCTGGAGAATCCCCATAGACAGAGGTGCCTGGTGGGCTACAGTCCATGGAGTCACAAAGAGTCGGACATGACTGAGTGACTGAGCACACACAAGGAGACTTATAGATTTATTTTTGCTCCCTGTTTTGTTTGATGTGTGCATGTGTGTTTGTGTGTGTATATGTTGGTACTTTGGGATGTTGGTACTTCTATATGTGATATTAGTGAGATTATTTAGTGTTGTTCCATATTAGCAGTTTTATTGTATTCCACTTTTTTACACAGTGAGATATTCCTGTATTCCAAAATTCAGGATGCTTCAGTTTCTATCTTTTGAAAGTGCTAAAGCTTTTTGTAATCTCTGTAATTATTTTATGTAACTTTAATCAACATACTTTACCAAATTTCTTTGTAAATTTACTTAGTTTTGTAATTACTAAAATTTTTTCATTTCTTTATATATGAAAAGACTAATCAAAAATTTTAACTAAAGGGAAGTCAAAGAACTCAACTATTAGTTAGAGATTTTTTGCAAAAAAATGACAATTTATTGTACCAAAGAGAAATAAGAATGTGCTCAAAAATTATGGGAACATGTCAAAATGACATTGGAAACAATATAAAGAGGCTTCCATTGGCCAAATGTGGGACCATCTAAGCATCAAAATAAATAATAGTAGTAAAAGATTATAATCCCCAGGATATAATAAGAAGCCATGAGACTATACTGCTAAGAATGAAGGGATGAATGAATCCAAATTGGGGAGAAAGAAAAGCTTGTATACCTGTGGCGGACTCATTTTGATATTTGGCAAAACTAATACAATTATGTAAAATTTAAAAATAAAATAAAATTAAAAAAAAAAAGAAAAGCTTTTTCTTACAGCAGCCAATTCCATCTAATAATAAAATGTGATGAATTTAATATTTGTTTCAAATCAACCAGTGCCCCCCATTATGCTACATTGAGATAAAAAAAAACATTATATCTATGATTTTTCTGCCCAAAATTCATAACCTGAGGAAGTATAATCATGAGGAAACACAGCATATAAACCTTAGTTGAGGGACATTTTACACCATAACTGACCTATATTTCTCAAAAAATAACGAAGTCAAGGAAAGTAAGTTCAGTTCAGTTCAGTTCAGTTGCTCAGTCATGTCTGACTCTTCGTGACCCCATGGACCACAGACGCCAGGCCTCCCTGTCCATCACCAACTCCCAGAGCTTACTCAAACTCATCTCCATGTTGTTGGTGATGCCATCCAACCATCTCATCCTCTGTCATCCCCTTCTCCTCCTGCACTCAATCTTTCCCAGCATCAGAGTCTTTTCGAATGAGTCAGCTCTTCACATCAGGTGGCCAAAGTATTGGAGTTTCAGCTTCAACATCAGCCCTTCCAATGAACACCCAGGACTGATCTCCTTTAGGATGGACTGGTTGGATCTCCTTGCAGTCCAAGGGACTCTCAAGAGTCTTCTCCAACACCACAGTTCAAAAGCATCAATTCTTTGGCGCTCAGGTTTCTTTATAGTCCAACTCTCACATCCATACATGACTACTGGAAAAACCGTAGCCTTGATGAGATGGACCTTTGTTGGTAAAGTAATGTGTCTGCTTCTTAATATGCTGTCTAGGTTGGTTATAACTTTTCTTCGAAGGAGCAAGGGTCTTTTAATTTCATGGCTGCAGCCACCATCTGCAGTGATTTTGAAGCCCAAAAAAATAAAGCCTCTCACTATTTCCATTGTTTCCCCATCTATTTGCCATGAAGTGACTGGACCGGATGCCATGACCTTAGTTTTCTGAATGTTTAGTTTTAAGCCAACTTTTTCACTCTCCTCTTTCAGTGTCATCAAGAGGCTCTTTAGTTCTTCTTCACTTTCTGTCCTAAGGTAGTGTCTGCATATCTGAGGTTATTGATATTTCTCCTGGCAATCTTGATTCCAGCTTGTGCTTCGTCCAGCCCAGCATTTCTCATGATGTACTCTGCACATATGTTAAATATGCAAAAATAAGAAAAGCAAAGACAGACCAACAAACTGTTTGAAATTGAGGAGATTAAGTGGAAAACTAAATTCCATTTGTGATTCCAGATTTGATGGGAAAGAGATTGAGAGGGAGGGAAGGAAAGATGGAAGAAGAGAAGGAAGGAAGGAAGAAGAGAGAAAAGAGGGAAGAAGGGAAGCATTGGCTTTTAGGAAATTTGGGTGAAGAAATACACGGTAATTTTTAATTCTGGTTTTTGAAAAGTTTTTGTAATACTGAAAGTATTCAAAAATAAAAAATATAAATCATTAAATCAGTCAGATTACCTTTTAATAAGGAGCAATATAGTAAAAGCAGCACTTAGTAAAGACCAGGTTTTGCTAATCATACCTTAGAATGATGTGTATCTTCTCAAATATTCTATGATTATAGAAAAATTAAGCTGTATTATCAGATTTCTTCATTGCCCAGACTTTATTTCCTATCCTTCTCTTTTTGTTATTTGTGTCCTCAGGGATCAGCTAGTGTGGGATTGAGGAACACAGCCTGCCTCCTTCCTCCTCAGATTGCAGCTCTGTGCAGTTGACTACTGCTGCTTGTTTTATAATGGTCAAAGTGACTCAAGTATCACTTGTTTTAAATTGGGTTTTGTTTTGTTTTGTGTTTTGCTATTTCATCCCACAGTCCAAAGTAAATATGTGCAACTAATATGTGTTAGCAGTTTTGGTAACTATGCTAAAATAGTATTTTTCTTTTTTCACATAGGCTTTGCCCAGGATGGTCCTATTTTAATTCCTTTAAAATTACTGCCACCCACTTTACGTCTAAAAGCATTTTCCCCAGAGGTTGTCTGCTGAGAGGGTTTGCTCCTAAATTTTTACTCTTCTGTTGCCATCAAAGAAAGACAGTTTCATTTGGAAAGTTTAGTTGTTGGTCTCCATGTGGTAACAGAATTGTAATATATTAATTCCTGTTCAGCAAACAGGTATAGCATGGCCATTGGGGGTGGATGTAGTGAAACATTCAGTTCAGAAAAAAATTAAGAAGATGAGAAAATTGTAAATATAAATTATAATTATGAAGTACATACACACACACACACACACACTATATGAGAGACCAAAATATATGTTAGACAGTTATTTATAAAAATTTGTATAGTCCTTACTGTTCCTGAAGCAATATAGTATAGTTCTAAACTGTGTAGTAATTCCTAAAAACTTTTCTTTATATAGCAACCGTTGTGGGTCCCTCATTGTAAAGTATGCATTTAAATCACTAGCCACATTCCTGCATAATCAAAACAATTAGAAACGAACAGTGTGATTTCTTGTCTATTGGGCCTTTTAGAAAGGAGATTTCTCTTTTTACACTGCTTTTTGAGAAAGATTATCCAGAAAACACAGAAATTTTGTCAGTTTTGGTAGCAGGTTTCTTTTCCAGATTGAAGTAGATAAGCACACAATAGCCTAATTCAGGGAATGTTGGATAAGCTTTTCTTGACACAGAGACCAAGAAGTGTGAACATTAACAATCTTAGGTTGGGGTGGAGAATGGAGACCATGGCACTGAACCTGGGGCTGAGGATGATGTTTTCCCCAGCATCTTGAACCCTTCTTTAAAAAAAAAAAAAAAATATATATATATATATATATATATATATTTATTTGTTTGTTTGGCTGTACCAGGTCTTAGTTGAGGCATGCAAGATCTTTTGTTGTGGCACATAAGATCTTTAAGTTGTGGCATGTGGGATCTAGTTCCCTGATGAGGGATTGAACCTGGATCCCCTCAATTGGGAGCACAGAGTCTTAGCCACTCAACCTCCAGGGAAGTCCCTTGAGCCATTCTTAATAATGGGAATAGTATACATAATTCAGGGCTAAGCAAATTGTAGTCTTTTCCTCTCCATTACTATCTATATTCAGAAGGAATTGATTAAAATAAATATTTTAGTCCTGTTTGGCCAAAGGAGTCACAAAATGTTAAAATTAGATTATAATATAGAAGGATCAGTTTCATCTATTGACCTTGGGCATGTTGAAAATATTGGGAATTTGGGGACAAAAAAATCAAATAACAACAGCTGTTTTCTTTCCATACATCTTTTAGCATTCACCTGCTTTCCCATTGTATTCCTTCATGTTCAGCTTCCAGGAACAAGAGCCTTGGTCAGTAACACAGTTTCCTTTTCCCAAACATGGGACATTAAAAAGCAAATTATCTCACAAGAAATAAATAAGACAATGTATCGAAATATAAAAGTTTAGAAATACCACTGAGTAATATGATATTAAGATACGAGCATCATTTCAGAGCAATTTGTTTCTGGAGGATATATACAAAAAAAAACTATTTTGACTTTATCCTTTGTTATTTTCCAAGAAGAATTTGGACAGTAGCTCTCAAGAGAACACAAAAACAAGGAAGCTAGCTAAAGATGATGTATAATTAAATATACCATGTGTGTTCTTTTTCCCTACTCAGACCCCAAATTATCCAATTTGAAGAATTTTTAAGTCATCATATTTTAAACAATCCTGACTCAAAAAATAAAGAGAAACTAACCAATTATATCTTAACATAAGGGTTTTATTTTGCTATTACTGTCTCCCCTCAAAACAGAGTATTTCTCAAAAGTGAGTTTGGTGACAGAATATAAGGAAAACTTGTTTGCTCCAAGGCTGAGCAACTAGTCAGAAAGATTGTATGAATCTAAAAAGAAAAGAGTATCTAGAATAAGTCAGTGACATGAGTAGAATACAGAGACAGAGTGTAAGGGAAGAATTGACCGGACTTAGCAACTAAGAAGATCAGGAGAGTTAGCATCTGGGATTTCTGATTGGATTTTTAGCCAGAGAGTTTGAGGTATTAGTCACACAGTTTTAAATATCTTTATGTTTAAGGTGCCTAGGACACAGTCTTTTCCCCAGTGATTTGTTCCATTTTTTATGCTATGACTTAGTGCAATTTGGGAGAATTGATTTTGTTTTTTTTAAGATGCTATAAGATTTCTTTTAATTGTATATAGAGGTGGTTCTATTTATAAGGAGATAATTGACATGCTTTACAGTATTATACAAACAAAACTATTTGACCAATCTTCCAGAGTGATTTAAATGATGTAACTAAAACTGGAATTATAGAGGAGACATATTTAGTTATTGTAGAGATAATTTATTACTACTTTTTTTTTACATGTTATGTATTGAATGATCATTATCAGTAAGTCAGTTTTTGTGTGAATGTAGAGATTTATTTGACTGTAACTGGACTCATTCAATATTATTTCAAGAGGAATTAAATACAAATCCTGGGTTTTGCACCAAGTGTCATAAGTTATATTTAGATATCAAATTTTGATCTGAATATATTTGATCTATATCTATATTTTGATATAGAATTATAAGCAATAAACTACCTAGAATGTATTCTTATTCTCTCAATCAACTTCTCTTTGTCTCACACACACACAAACACAGACACTCTCATATCTCCTTTATCCTTCAAGAGTCCTTTCTATCTAATGCACAGTAATCCTTCCATGATGTTGTTTTCAGGGTTCATGCCATCAACCTATTTTTATAGATCTAAACATTTGTAACAAATTCCTCCAGGAATTTAAACTAATGGTTCTGTATTATACCAAAATTCACTTAATAGCAAGTAAAGTAAAAGAATTCCTTGTCACTTTGTTTTATATTTTAATATGCTTTCATATATATGAATATTACATATTTGCAATATTCTTTTACGTAAGAAATTTTCCTTAAATTATTATGTAGCTTCAATAAAAGATGAGTTAACTAGAAAGATATGTGTCTTTGGAACCTATTTTTAAAAACTTCCATCTCAAGAATGATTTAATATTTCCAGGAATGTACACACACACACTCACTCACCTGATAGACTAGGGGTTGTCCTTTTGTTTCTTAGCATGTTGGGTCTCATAGGAAAAAAAAAGACTAATCATGTATTTCTTAGTGTTTTTCAAAATTATCCAGGAAGATTTGACTTCATCTATTGTTTCCCCCAATGACCCGAAAGAATTTCTGGTTCATATATCCATTCTGAGAATGGATTGAGTTATTCAGTCGATAGAGATTATTATCACAGTCTGGTTTTCACAAATGTAATTGACTTCCTGTTTTTTAAAAAAGTAAATTAAAAGTATATTTTAAATTGAATAAAATAATTTTTATCACAAACATGGAACTATTATGTTGTTTCTATAATGGGTCTTCAATAAGAGTAAATCTACTTTTTAAAATTAATTAGTTCCATAAACTTGCAGAGATTGGAAAATACATCCCTTAATACACTTAATCAATCTCTGCTGCTGCTGCTAAGTCACTTCAGTCATGTCCGACTCTATGTGACCCCATAGACGGCAGCCCACCAGGCTCCCCCATCCCTGGGATTCTCCAGGCAGGAGTACTGGAGTGGGGTGCCATTTCCATCTCCAATGCATGAAAGTGAAAAGTGAAAGTGAAATTGCTCAGTCGTATCCGACCCTCAGCGACCCCATGGACTGCAGCCTACCAGGCTCCTTTATATATCTCTAAATATTTTCTATGTAATAAATTAATAATCTATAAAACAGAACATTTTATAAAATACTTTTTCATTTATATTTCAGGGAAGTAAAATTTGCCACCCCAAAATGTGTCTTTGGAATGAGGATTATTTTAGGCTGTTTATTTTTAAGAAACAGAAGACTCAATAAGTCTTTCTTTTACCTCCCCCTTGAGCTGCCTAAAGAGTTAGATAAAAGGGCCCTTAACAGGAAGTGAAGTGTCCCCAGGGATAGCTTTGAAGCATATGGGCTCAATGTGGTAGGGAGAGTTTAGCAATTCATATAAATTAAAGTCAGCTCTGTGTCCCATGTCTCTGCCTGGTCTATCTTTTAAAAATTTAATTTAATTTTTTAATTTTTTGTTTTTTAGTTTTTACAATGTTGTGCTGTTTTCTGCCACACAACAATACAAATCAGCCATAATTTTACATACATCCTCTTCCTCCTTCCCTCCCTCCCAAGCCTCCCAATCCACCCCCCATCCCATCCCTCTAGGTCATCAGAGAGTGCCACACTGGGCTCCATGTGCTATACAGCAACTTCTCACCAGCTATCCGTCTTATGCCTGATGGTGTAAATATGCTGATGCTACTTTCTCCCTTCATTCCACTCTCTCTCTCCCCCACTGTGTCCACAAGTCCATTTTCTACATCTGCATCTCCATTCTGCCTGGCCCATCTTCACGTGAATCTCCTTCATTCCCTTTGAATTCCCAAACCAGCATCCTCTTTTGTCTTTAGCTGAAATGGCATTTAAGGTGAAGGCTTCAACCATTTTGGCAAAGTTTTCCTGAGTCTTTCTTATGTATACATGTTATTAAATTTGTTTATTGGTTCCTTTAGAGGTAGCATTTCTTTGTGGAAAGGTCAGCAAGGTGATTTCCCTTAGCTTCAAGAGAGTCAAATTTATAATGCCCCAGGATCTTAATACTAAAACAGCAGATAAAAATATTGTATTCAATAGTTCCTGAACATAGGGTTCACTTTTATTTATGCTAAAAGTAAGGAAACCACACTGCTTTCACAACATTCCAAAATTGTGAGGTGCTCTGAAACCATGTCTCCTATTAGTATAAATATTAGCAGTTTTGCCCTTGGCTGAAGTACAAGCCACTGTAAGAGAGTATAATTCAGCATGTTGGGCTGAAGTAGCCATAAGTAAAGGTGCTGTCTCAACACTAACAAAAGGAGTTGAAGTAGCAAACCCAGCCCAGTATTTCCCATTGTTACCTTTTAAATATGAACCATCAGTGAACCGTGAGAAGTAAATGTTACCCAAAAGAATTTTCTGTAAATCATCAGGAGAGTCAGGAGGTGGTACATCAGCATTAAGCAGTTGTGAGGGACCTCATCAGAGACAGAGGGGAGAAGAGTAGCAGGGTTAAGGTTGTTACAACATAGAAGACTTATGTGAGGAGCAGTTAACAACAGAACTTCATAAGACATTAAGTGGCTGACAAAGAAATGTTGAGTGTGATGAGAGTTTAGGAGGGCTTCTACTCTGTGGTATACAAAAATAGTTAAAGGGGATAGCAATTTTCTCAGTGGCCTTAATCAAAAGGTCAGTAGTCATAATGGCTCTAAGCCAAGGGGGATATCCCTGTGCCAGGGGGTCCATTTGCCGGCTATTGCATGCATGGGTCAGTGGTGGTCCCCATGTTTATGAGCGAGTACATACAAGGCATTCATTTCCTTTTTATATATTAAAAAAAAAAAGAAAAAGAGAATCTGGTCATTAGGATATCCAAGGGTCAGGTAAGTTCATCAAACTGTTCTTTAAGGCTTCAAAGGCTATGTCATCATCCAGTTCTTCCCATAAAATTGGGTCAAGGTTGTTACTGTTGAGTAAAACATATAGACATTTGGCCATAAGAGAGAAATTTTGGAATCCAGTTTTGGCAGTAACTGACTAGCTTAACTCCAGGAGTTGGTGATGGACAGGGAGGCCTGGCATGCTGCAGTCCATGGGGCTGCAAAGAATGGGACACGACTGAGTGACTGAACTTAAAACCTCAGAGTCAGTGCTTAGTTTTGGGTTTAAGGAAATTTAAGACACCATGAAATCTATCTGGATCTAGGTAAAGCCCTTGTTCTATTAATAACATCAGATGCCCTTATTATCGAGCCCAGGTTTGAACAAACTGCAATTTTCCCTTGGAGACCTCATGTCCCTTTAAGGCTGAAAGTCTTAGCAAGTGGTGGATGCCTTCTTGTAAAAAGGCTTGAAGAAAGCAAGGAAGCAAATCTCCACATATTGCACCAAAGTAGAACCTCTGAGGAACTTTGTGTCATCCAGGTTATCCTTCAGGATTGATAATAATAAACACTCTCAGCAAAACCATCAGACATTATTTTACTGGCTAGGTGAATTGTTTTTCCTCCTAAGTGAAAGTAAAAAGTTGTTGGCTACCTTCAACAACTGGAATACTAAAGAATGTGCCACATAATCAATTACTGTAAAGGATTCCCTTCCAGCAGGAATGGATATCAGTAGAGCATAAAGGTTAAGAATAACAGGGTGTCAAGGGATAACAATTTGTTTATTGCTCAGAGGTCCTGGACAGACTTTCTCCTTTGGCTTTTAGGTTTTCTCATCAGTAAAATGGTAGTGTTACAGGGACTAGTACAAGGGACAATTAGCCCTTGAGCCTTGTAACCTTCTATTATGGGCTTCATGCCTTCTTTACTGTAGGGTATTGATTAATTCTGGGAAAAGATTTTGAGGGATCTATTTGAACTTAATTTTTTTTTTTAATTTATTTTTGGCTGTGCTGGGTCTTGCTACATGCTGCCTTTCTCTAGTTGTGGATCGCTGGAGCTTCTCTTGCTGCAGAGCCTGGGCTCTAGAACACCTGGCTCAGTTAGTTATGGCACATGTGCTTAGTTGCTCCACGGCATGTTGGATCTTTCTGGTCCAGGAATGGATCCAACCCATATCCCCTGCATTGGCAGGCAGATTCTTAACCACTGGACCAGCAGGGAAGTTCCCGTCTGAATCTTGATAAGAGATGTGATGGGGAATTACCAACATCAGTTGATGATTTACCCAGAAGGAAGGTGGTAACTGATGTAATCGGGCCAAAGATCAGTGTTTCCAGGATCAGCCCTAGTGTCATCAGAGACAGAATGAATAAAACATGTCAAAGGGTAATTTAATTCCACTGGTAGGTTACTTTGATGATTGCTGTAAAGTTCTAGAATTGTCTTCCCCTTTTGGGAGAGAGCAATTCTGGCATGATACTTCTCTAAGAAGTCTTGGCCTCATAGGATGTGTATCTTTCAAAGGGCCTAAACAAAGACAGTAGATTCAGAGACAGGAACCTCTTTAGGTTCAACTCCACTAGTGGAACTTTTCAGTATTCCAAAGCAGAGCTGCTTTACAGGAGTGTGTTTGAACATGGAGAGTGTGACTTTAGTGTTATTTAGGACTGGAAGAGATTCATCCCCAATCTGGAGTAATATTTCTCCAAGCCGATCAAGAGGGAGGGTTGGGAAGAGCCCCTGTGGTCCTTTGGAGCCCCGTCATTGAGAAGTGAAAGGAACATAGAAAGGCAGGTTGGAAAACTGAAGGTGCCTATAGCACTTAAATTTGTAACAATCTCTTTTTCAATTTCCTGGCTCTTTTCAATAATAGAAGAAACCAGGGTAGTTTGGGTTTTGTTTGTTGTTGTAAGTCGTATCCAACTCTTTTGCGACCCCATGGACTGTAGTAGCCCTCCAGGCTCCACTGTCCATGGGCCTTCCCAGGCAAGAATATTGGAGTGGTTTGCCATTTCCTTCTCCAGAGGATCTTTCTGATCCAGGAATCAAATCCATGTCTTCTGCATTGCAGGCTGGTTCTTTACTCTGAGCCATCAGGAAAGACTTAGGTTTTGTTTAGTGATCTTCATTTGCTGGAGCTGAAGATTAAGAAGGTTGATGTTTTTCCTTTTAGGTGACTCATTTAGAGTGAGAGAGAGCTGGATTGTCAGATTAACTAAATCAGGAGTGGATGTGGTTTCCCGTTCCATCCTGATTCTTTTTACTGGAAGTAAAGGTCTCAGTTAAGCCCATTCATAAATATAGAGTTTAAAGTTACCAGGATAGAAGCAACATTTGAAAGAAGAAAAGAATTTTCTCTAAAAATAATCTGAAGTTAATTTTAATAGTTATGACCAGTTTCATCAGATTTTTGTGTGCAAGCCTGACTTTTGTCCAATCAACAGACTTAGGTAAATCCCTAGGAATTGCCTGATGAGTCACCGATGATTGCTTGAGCCTGATCAGGTAGTAAAGTAGCAGGCTGCTCTTTCAGTTGTGATTCTAGAGACCTTTCAGGATATTCTCAATTAGCAGTTTTCATCCAGTAGTGGGTCTGTCTTCACCAACAAACTTATGAACTAGCTGATATAGGTCAGACAAACCAGGTAGATAAGTCTGAATAACTACATTAAATTCCTTAGTAATTCTGTGAGGATTTTTTGTTACTTTGGGAAAATATTTGACTATGGTTTCAAGGAAAAGGGAAGTTTGGCAAGAGAATTAGTGTGGAGGAATTTAGCATATAATGAAGGAGTAGGTGATGTAAGATCTTCCCTGGAGGCTCAGCGGTAAAGAATTTGGCTGCAATGCAGGAGACCCAGGTTCAATCTCTGGGTCAGGAAGATACCCTGGAGGAGGAAATGGCAACACCCTCTAGTATTCTTGCCTGGGAAATCCCACGGATAGAGGATCCTGTCAGGCTACAGTTCATGGGATTGCAAGAGTTGGACACAACTTAGTGCAACTAAACCACCACCACCACCAGGTGATATAGAGGGAAGAGGAAGATGGCACCAGAGGCAGGTCCTGAGACAAAGAAGGCAGGGAAGGAGCATGAGTTTTTAGAAGCATTGGAAGGGCTGATGCTGAAGCTGAAACTCCAATACTTTGGCCACCTGATGCGAAGAGCTGACTCATTTGAAAAGACCATGATGCTGGGAAAGATTGAGGGCAGGAGGAGAAGGGGACGACAGAGGATGAGATGGTTGGATGGCATCATGGACTCGATGGACATGGGTTTGGGTGGACTCTGGGAGTTGGTGATGGACAGGGAGGCCTGGCATGCTGTGGTTCATGGGGTCGCAAAGAGTTGGACACGACTGAGCGACTGAACTGAACTGAATCTTTCTTTGTTGTTTTCTTTTTTTTGCCTCAACTCATCTTAAACATCTTATTTTGCAGAGAAGCAATTTTAGGCTCCTGATAACATTTGGAAACCTCAGAATACCAATTAAAATAAGTACTGCATTAAGTTTCTGGAAATGTTGGATCCTTGTCCAATTTGGCTTTAAGAAAAATGAGTTTGGGGATTTTAAAAATCCCCCATAATGGCCACTGATATTCTAAATCACCTTTAGTTAGGTTGGTCCATTTGGTTAGAAATATGCCTGAGGAAGGACTATAGTTTTTAAACATAAAATTGGCCAGAGTCCCTGTAAATGGGCATGCTCAAAACTCTAGATAGTAGGGATCCCATTTCTCAAAGATTTCTACCTAGAGTAAAAGGATAATTTTCAAATAGCATAAACATCTCAAGCAACGCAAACAGCTCAAACAGCCTGCAGGTCTAATACCAGCCAGTTCAGAAGGAACACTCTAGTTCTGAAGGTCTGCTCAGTACAGCTCTAATGTAACAGCCCAATTCAAAGGGAATCAGGCCAAAGGCTTAATAGCACAGTGCCAATAAAATAGCCCCTCTTCCAAAAGGAATTGAGTCAAAGGCTGAACCCACACAGTTATAATGAAGCAGCCCCTGATCCCAGTGGAATGAACCAAAGGCTAGCCAATTCCAGGAGGAACAGACCCCACCCCCCCACCCCCCCCACCCCCCGCCCCGTTCCAGAAGGAATCCTGCCGAAGATGAGCACAGTTCCAATTCAAAAAGGCCAATTGCATAAATCAGGCAGATGCCAAATAAGTACTCACACACATACAGAACAAAGTCTTAGCCAGAAAAGAAGTGAAGTGAAGTGAAGTCGTTCAGTCGTGTCCAACTCTTTGTGACCCCATGGACTGTAGCCTACCAGGCTCCTTTGTCCAAGGTATTTTCCAGGCAATAGTACTGGAGTGGATTGTCATTTCCTTCTCCAGGTAGTCAGAAAAGACATAGTCTTAAAACAGATCCCCAGTAAAGCCTGGAGGGCTTCAAAATGCAAATAGGGCAGAAGCTTAGGTCCAGAGGAAAGACTACCTCTTAAATCCCAGGGCTGACAAGAAAAGCAGTGAGCAGCAATGGGTTCAATGTGAGCATCACACTTCTCTACCATCACTAGCCTGGAAATCATCAGGGGTCTTCTCTGGATCTCCATGCAGGCCACCAAAATGTTGACTTAAATAGATTGCCAGCAATTTCCCCAGTAGAAATGGGTTTGCTTGGGATCAACGAAGAATTGCAGTTTGGGGTCTACAACTGTGGCGAGCCACATGCCAGTCCCCCCACAGCAAGGAAAGAAGGACTTTTTTTAAAAAGGGAAAAGGAAGGTGGGAGCATATAGTAAACAAAGAGTCTGTTGGAGGACTTTGAAGAGTTTGAAGTATAGTGGCTTTTCAGGGACCGAGTTGTGAGAGTCTCTCATTGGCTGAGCTCTTGCCAGGCAAGGAAAGCTTTTCTTCCTATTGGGCTCTGCTACTGTCACAGTGCATGAGAGCTCCCCTTTCTGACTTCCCAACTCTATTTTAATTGAGGTTTCTCTATCAGTTTTGCACTATCCATCTCCTTTTTTTAAATTGCCTTTTCTACTCTGTCAGTTTAGATCTTTGTAACCTCTCCCCACCCTCATTCTCTATTAATCAACATATATTCCTCTTCATTATTAAATTCACTATGAAATTGAGCTTTGAATATTGGAGAAATATGAATCTCAACTTTTCAAGCATCTTCAAATGTTCTATATTGTTTTCTAACTTCTTATATTATCTCAGTTTAGCATCTTGGGCATTCTAAAATATAATCTCAAATTATATCAGCTACAGTGATTCTTAACCATGGTGCATCATCAATAAATATGTGCATATACCTATACATGTAAAAAGTTGCATATAATTTTATGCACAAGTCTTAGAAAAATACCCCTGTTCTGTGTCCTCATATCCTGCCAGTCTGCCACACATACATTAAATTCCAACCATATAAGACCACGAGCAACTTGAGGACTGACAGTTTTTATGCAAAAACACACCCTCATACACCCCATGATGCTATCTCAAATATCTCCACCAAGTAAGTCAGCCCCTAGAATGTCTCTCCTGAGGTCTTTCACAATGTTTTCATTCTCTCTTTACCTGCTACCTGTTACCTGTTACCTGGATAGCTTTGGAAACATTTGGGGAAGATAAATATCATTTTCCAGATTTTAGTCTCTGCTATTCTTCCTAAAGTAAATTGGTTTATTCTGGTGGAAAATAATTTTTTCCTAAAGAACTTGGGTTTTACTCATCTTGATGAAAACAGGTTTCAATTTTATTTAAATTTTATATCTGTTTGACTCATGTCAACTCAAAATGGTGTTCTTTGATGTCTTTGGATTTCTATTTTCCAGGTTTCTTGAGCACAGGGGATCAGGCTGCAAAAGGAAACTATGGACTCCTTGATCTCATACAGGCTTTAAGATGGACTAGTGAGAATATTGGATTCTTTGGTGGTGACCCCTTAAGAATCACTGTTTTTGGCTCTGGCGCTGGGGGTTCATGTGTCAATCTGCTGACTTTATCCCATTATTCTGAAGGTAACCGTTGGAGCAATTCAACCAAAGGTATTACGCAGGTTGCGAATTCTGACAATTTTGGTGTCTGCATGCCACCACTATCAGTAGTATGTGATGCTCTGTATATATTTCTGTTTAAACTAAATGTTAGAATGAACTCAATAACTGTTTCAAACTTTGTTTCTTCAGCTTCTCTATGCATGTTTAAATTTTTGTCAAACTCTTTTCTTTGTTTCCTGTGGAGCTTGGTTTGGATGCCCTTACAAGCACACTTCAGAATAATTAACATTACAGTAACTTTTCTCTCCTCCAAAGGGTGATTTGGGGGAAGATCAAAGATGTTCACATTTCTGTTATGTTGATTCAGTAATCAAAACCAAAGACATGGGTTTTTAAAAAAATATTGTTTAATGCAAGGCTTGTATATAATCTATTTTCTAGATGGCAAACTTTTAAACCCTTTACTAGTACGAAGATAATAAGGAAGTGGTTGTTAGCTAGTTCGTCTGCAAACGTCATTTTCACTTGTCTGGGTAGAGGACAGACGTTTGATTATTTTGCATGCATGATCCAAAATTGTCAAAGCATTAAGGTCACTAGTAGAGCTTTTGATTAAAAAGAAAAATATGTTTGATTTTGTGCTTTTTCTATTTTCAACTCAAAAATGTTATTTTTTCCCCCTGAAGCCTGGCAAAGCAGCCTGGAACACTGAGGCTGGTTAAATCCATGAGATATTGTTTTTGTCTCCATTTTCTGGCCTTGACATCTTTTTTTCCAAAATGCCTGTGCAAGGCTTATCATGCTGGTCTTTATGAACTCCCATTTTACCATGAGTTTACTCACCCATTCTTATAGCATTATTAACTTGAAATATCCACAAGAACAGAGGTGTTTTGTTAGAGAAGTCTGTAAAGTGAATACTTTCTCTCCATTATACATACAGAATAGATAGGAAAAGAGAGAATACGTATCAACCATCTTATATTTTCTGCTTTTCCATTGTCAGTTTATAGATATTAAGAAAGTATACACTGTCAGTTTTAAATCATGAGGCTTATGAGTTTGTAAGACTAAGTTTTAGTATATGAGCATCAGACACAGAATATTTGTTTTTGGCATCAAAGACACATTAATGTCAAATTTCAGAATAACAGTCATTAAATGAGTTTATATATTTGGAGGATCATATATTATTACTGACTTAATTTGTAGACATAGTTTATGTAATATCTCACTTTATCAGTAGAGTTCTGATTCAAGATAACAAAATGACACCTGTATGAGAACTCTCCCAAAGTATAGAGATTTTGGTCTTCAGTGAAATGACTTATTTTGAAATAATAAAGTTTGTTGTTTTTTTCTGTACTTGAACAGATTAGAATGTTCTAGCTTGAAGACTAAACTAATGCCAGTACTTATCTAGGATAATGTTAGCCAATCTCTTCAGATTCTTAGGGTCATTTGGTCTCAAAGCCCATTTGCACTGATTTTTTTCTAAATTTTTTTTCTAAATGTAAAGTGAACATGGGTATCAAAGCCATTTTCAGCCAATATAAAACTAGCATTTTATAAAGAGATGAATCAATTAGTCCATCAGCTAGTGTTGCTATTCATCAATCAATGAGGTAAACAGTGGCAAATGGCTGTGCAAAGAGGTGAAAACATAACATTCCATCACACACACTCTTCAAGGAAATCTATCCATACCTGGCTAGATAAATGTACTTATGTGTGATCTAGTTCTAAGCTTATTTCTAGTAACAAAGCTGCCTAAATTGACCAGGAGATGCTCAGAAGGGGTCTTGGAATCATCAGGCTAATTTTATCTCTGTTACAGACTTTAAAGTTTGGGAACTTCCCAGAGCTGCAACAATTCTCAGGCCTGTAACAATCATGCATACGAGCACTCTCACTAATGATAGAATATGTGGATTTTCCCAGTACCATTTAGATGGCATATTTCAGACTATATTAAATATGATATGTATTTTTTGGGTGTATTTAGTTAATGTCATTAAGTCCCTAAAATGGGAAAGAATCTTATAGAAGTCTTATTTTAGCTATAAAGTTTTTAAGCAGTAAAATATTTCTTTGAGCCAATGTTGACAAACACAGTTTTAAAACGTTATTCGTTACTATAGGTATTCTCTTTGCTGTAGCAAACTGAAAATATTTTCATAAAGATGTCAGAAATCAAAACAAATATTTATTAGTATTGTTTGACTTTTTGCATATTTTATAATTATCTGGAAACATTATTACAGGCATTTTGAATACATATATGTGTTTGGAGAAAAAAAATGAAAGCTTTGCTTCTAATTTAGTCATTAATTTAGCACCTTTGTGAAAAAGAATTCTTATATATTAACACATATGAATGATTGAGCATGTGTTTGAATAACTGAAATACAAAGCTGTATTTGGAAATTGACAATAAAGGTAATTTTTAAAATAGAATAGATAAATTATATTTTTAAAATGAGAATTTTATTAGAAAATACCTTAATAAGTAAAGTTCATTTATAAATTTGAATGGTATGCAGCTCTTATCAAGCTGCATATGGTACCATGATTTATAATTTTTAAATGTAATTAAGTGAAAAGCAATGGACCATGTACTTTTCATCTTTTTGATAAAATATAGCAGTGCACATTCAACAGTGGAAAAAGTTAAATCACCCCCTGCCCGCACTAAATCCTTCTGCTGATGGTTTTCTCTTTAACCTAGCGAATACACTGCAAATGTTTTATCTTCCTCAGGAAGATGAGTATTCAACATACTGTGTCTGATATAAAGAGCTGGAAAGAGTATGTCTGAAGTGATATTCTGTTTTGTGTGCCTTTAAGGCCATCCCCAGGGTATGAGCAGATTCCCAGCCCCAGTAATTATGTAAACATATCAACAATTGTTTTCAAATAAATTCTGATTAAAACAAACACAGAGCCATTTTGAGGAAAGATACATGCAGCCAAATTGGAGGAAGTATCCTCAAAAGACAAGACAAAGTCTGATGTAAAGCTAAAGGGGAGAGAGCCCCATCTGGTTGGCTGTGACAGTAACATAGGTGTTTACATGCTGAGCAAATGAATACTTGAGACTTCTTTTACCACTACTATTTACACATTCTCCGTTTCTCCTTGTTTACTGCCTTTTTGAGACAGTGCACAATTTAGATCTCTGTCTTCTCAAAGTAGTTGCTACTGAAAGCAGAAGACTCTAATCCATCTTTCCAATTCATTGTACCCTGGGGATGAATTTGTGTACCTTCTCTTAAGCAAAAATGTCTCTATCTTCCTGTTTCTTGAGTCATATCTGGGTTTTTATATACACATCTCAAATATCAGATTTGATTGTTTTACCACAACATTATTCAAAGGTCATCTGAAACGTTTTGTTATTTTTTTTTCCCCCATAGGACTCTTTCAACGAGCAATAGCTCAAAGTGGAACAGCCCTTTCCAGCTGGGCTGTTAGTTTCCAACCTGCAAAATATGCTAGAATGTTGGCCACAAAAGTTGGTTGCAATGTTTCAGATACAGTAGAGTTAGTGGAATGCCTGCAGAAGAAGCCTTACAAAGAACTTGTTGACCAAGATATTCAACCAGCACGATACCACATAGCCTTTGGACCTGTGATTGATGGTGATGTGATACCGGATGACCCTCAGATACTGATGGAGCAAGGAGAGTTTCTCAACTATGATATAATGTTAGGAGTAAACCAAGGGGAAGGATTAAAATTTGTTGAAAATATAGTAGATAGTGATGATGGTATATCTGCTAGTGATTTTGACTTTGCTGTTTCCAATTTTGTTGATAACTTATATGGATATCCTGAAGGCAAAGATGTTTTGAGAGAAACCATTAAATTCATGTATACTGACTGGGCTGACCGTCATAACCCTGAAACCAGAAGGAAGACATTATTAGCTTTGTTTACGGACCATCAGTGGGTGGCACCAGCTGTAGCTACAGCAGATCTTCACTCAAATTTTGGTTCACCCACCTATTTCTATGCCTTTTACCATCATTGCCAAACAGATCAGGTTCCAGCTTGGGCTGATGCAGCTCATGGAGATGAGGTTCCCTATGTACTAGGAATACCCATGATTGGACCTACAGAGTTATTTCCTTGCAATTTCTCCAAAAATGATGTGATGCTGAGTGCAGTTGTAATGACATACTGGACAAATTTTGCTAAAACTGGGTAGGTACCTAAGAATGAAATTTGCGATACTTTAGTAAAAATATCCTCTTAAGCACTTAAAATATACATGTTTTGTGTCCAAATGATTTAATTTAATAGGTTAATGCCAATGATATTTAAGTTCCTTTATTCAAAATTTATATTTGTGGTGTTTCAGAAATCACTGCTTTATCCTTACTTTGTAAAGCTTATTAATAAAGTCTATCTTTATTGCATTACTCAATAATTTAATTTATTTTGCTTCTTTTTTAATTACACAGGATTTATTATTATTATTCAATAATGACAAGTTTTATTTTATAGAGATTTTCAGTTTAGTTTAGTTTCAGTACTGTATGTCTTTTGATCCTCCCAAGTACCTTGTGAGGAGAGCAGGTCAAATACCATAATCCCATTTTACAGAAAAAGGGCCTTAGTCTATGAAAGCTTCACATAGATATATTCAAATGTCCAGTATATAGCAGCATTAGGACTCCAATCCTCACCTGCCAATTCCAAATCCCAACTTTTTCCCACTGCTGTCTCTGCTTAGCTTGCCTATGAGAAAACTCACTTGTACTTGAATTTTTTTATCTTTGGATGTGTAGCAGTCCATGGGTAGAGAGAACAAGAAAGTGAGATTTACTCAAATTATGTTATCAAACATTTAACAACCTGCCTGAAATGGAATTGCTATTTCTAAATTAACCCAAGTTATATTAAAACAGTCTAAAGCCTTGCTGAGTTACCTCTTCAATTAAATGTTAAACTAGTGCCGTTGTGATTTTTAAAAGAATAAAGCCAATTTCTTTCTCATAATTTCTCTTTTCTAGTGACCCAAATCAACCAGTCCCTCAAGACACAAAATTCATCCATACCAAACCCAACCGCTTTGAAGAAGTAGCATGGACCAGATATTCCCAGAAAGACCAACTTTATCTCCATATTGGATTAAAACCAAGAGTTAAAGAACATTACAGAGCCAATAAGGTAAACCTCTGGTTGGAGCTGGTACCTCATCTGCATAATCTCAATGACATTTCTCAGTATACCTCGACAACAACTAAAGTGCCATCAACTGACATCACTTTCAGACCTACAAGAAAAAATTCCGTACCTGTCACATCAGCCTTTCCCACTGCCAAGCAGGATGATCCCAAACAACAGCCAAGTCCATTTTCAGTGGATCAAAGGGACTACTCAACAGAGCTGAGCGTCACTATTGCCGTTGGAGCATCACTACTATTTCTGAACATCTTGGCCTTTGCAGCCCTGTACTACAAAAAGGATAAGAGGAGACATGATGTTCACAGGAGATGCAGCCCCCAGCGCACGACTACCAATGATCTGACCCACGCACAAGAAGAGGAGATCATGTCCCTCCAAATGAAGCACACTGATTTGGATCATGAATGTGAGTCCATCCATCCACATGAGGTGGTTCTTCGGACCGCCTGCCCCCCAGATTACACACTAGCTATGAGGAGGTCACCTGATGATGTTCCCTTAATGACACCCAACACCATCACAATGATTCCCAACACTATACCAGGGATTCAACCCTTACACACATTCAATACATTTACTGGAGGACAGAACAATACTCTGCCCCATCCCCACCCCCACCCCCATTCACATTCAACAACCAGGGTATAGCCAGATAAGAGAAACAAACTATTTTTTTGATGGATTGCAGTAAAAGATTACTGAAGATTCCTTGGCTTTCAACCTACAAGACTCTTACTATTTAAATAAGGAGGAATATTATGTGAATATACATATCAAGAACTTCGGGGGTTTTGGAAAAAAAAAGAATTGTACATATATACACAAATCAACTTTAAAAGCGAATTTCAATTGCTTGAAGCAATTGTTCTGAATGATACTTTTTCATTCACATTCAAGAATTAATTTTTTGAAGATTTATGTTACATAATGGAATTAGGCATGTGGAACACCAAACAGGAAAGAACTATGTCTGAAATATAAAATATAAAAATTTTAAAAATAACCATGAATATGCACAAGGGACACACCAATGGAATGTCAGATAATTTTCACCAGTTTTTATTTGGAGCTGTTTTATTGTGTAGACCATATTTACATATTTGGATAAGTACACAAAGCACCAATGCTGTTAATGGCCTTAGCGGAGGCTCATGCTGAAATTTGCCAGTAAAACAAAGAAGTTTAAAGACTGGCAGGTACAACATTATCACATAAGTGCTGTCAGTATAAAGTTGTGGGGATAAAGGAAACTGGATATTTTTAGCACGATGTGCATGATAATTTATATGCTTGGTGGCTGTGCTGCTGATTAAGCCGTAATTAAAATTCTCCTCATCCCATTGAAGTTTTTAATAGAAGCTTCCTCCATCAATTGGCAGAACCTAAAGAAGAATTCAGGGGGCAAAAGTAATTACAATAAAATAATTCACAGCAGTTTTGATAATAGAAGGAATTAGTTACTAAATGTATCTGAAGAAACTATAGGTATAGTGGTGAATACTCGCTGACATGAATCCCAGAAAAAAAAAAATTTCCTGTGTTTTTAATGTTCTTTTCATTCCCATCTAAATATTTTCTAGAAATATAACCCTAATCGGACATGTGTTACAGGATCTATAATTTGCTGTGGTTTTTGTTATTCTGTATTTTGTTCCTTAGGGTAAGGTGAAGTGTGTCCAAAGAGTAACTTGCAAGTCTTTATGATCTGAGAATGCCCCAAATTACCACTCTGATTACAGTTCTCAGTTCATTGATTTACTCATGTTGCATGACAAAATGTTTACTACTAATAATTCAATATGAAGTTATGTCCCTCCTCACGTCACTTATCTTTCTCACTGAGGTTCATTCACTGGAATTTACTCACACAGTCTCAATAGAGTGCAACGTAGATAAAGAACCTAGAAGGAGCGTCAACACCTGGAGGATTGTAGTCTTACACGTATGTGTGATTTTAAATGAATATTCTAAGACCACAGAAAACTCTTCATCCCCTTGTTGTTTACCAGTAACAGTATATCACAGACCTTTCCAAATGTTTGTATATGTAATCAGATGTACATTTATATTAAAAAAAATCGAGATGGACTTAAAGAGCACATCCTGATAAATACTTTCTCTCTTACCTGTACTATATTTCTATTAGACTAAAGTTATGTGATTTTTTTTTACATTTTTTCAGATGACTAGCAATTTTGATAGTTTGTAAGATAATGCAAAGAACTTTCTCTGACAAACTAACTGCAGTAACAGAAACCTTTCTTTTCAGTTACTCTTTTTCAAGAATGAAAGCTTATTATACAAAAAAAAATTGTATACTACTTGATGGAAACAACTTTGTACATCTTGGCCATGTCACTGGTCATTGCGTGAAATAAAGATAATAATGACTATTAGTCCAATGCTAAGAGACATGATCTTTGCTCATTAAAGAGCTAAAATGTTTATTGCTGTTTTGTCTTTTTTTAAAAACAAAAAAAGAAGAAAAAAAATGAAACATGACCATCTCAGAGAGTCATTTCTCTAGACCAGTCGGGTTTTTGAAGACATGCAGTTAACTTCTACAGAAGACACACTGTGTACTTAAAGTCAAGTCTCATCTAAAATGAAACTGATGAAACTATTATGAATTTATAAGCCCAGGAACTCATGGAAAGTATTAGCATTGTATTTTTTAATACCTCTTCTTATGAAAGTGGCGTGGAAATAAAATGTGCCAATTGTTTTCAGTTAGAAACACACGTTCCAATTCTGATCATCAAGAAACAGGTCTATTGGAAATAAATGTGCAACATTTATGAAATACAATATCTAGGTTCCCAATATCAAGGTGATTCAATTCCCATAAAGTAATGGATAGAAAGTTATCATTCTAAGAAAATTTTAAAGTGCTGAGCAAGACTTTAAGCTAACAATAAAGATAAAAATCTTCTATTTTGAGGAATTTATTTACTTATAATTCCCCCTCCCAATTATTAACTATCAGTAAAATGTAGATGTTGCTCCATAGCTTCAAATAAAAATCTGTTGGGAGAAAAAAAAAGTCTTCAAAATCCAGAGCGGTCTATGTTCAGTTTTTGCCTGATGTGATTATGCTTTTAGGCTGTGAACTGCCAATGTAAACATAAAGAATTGTTTTGCATCTTAAATATTGTTTAATCAGAAAACTGTCTTTTACTATATTGATTAAACAAAAGATAAAGACAAAAATAGAAATGACAACAAAATAAGATATAAACGAAATCTTTCATATGCATTACTTCAGTTAGCAAAACCATTCTATTTTAATGATGGCCTTATTTATATCTATCTACTTATCTGTTGCTCTAAACTTATCTGTTACTCAATCTACCTAGCTATCATAACAGACATTTATTTTATACTAATCTACCTAGCTGTCATAACAGACATTTATTTTATACTAATTTAGGGAATTAGTATAAAATAAATGTCTGTTATGATAGCTAGGTAGATTGAGTAACAGATAAGTTAGGGAAATGACCTAGAAAACAAAGCATAGCCCTATTTTGTTTTAATTAATATAGCAAAAACTTTGTGGAAGATAAAGCAGCTCTAAGTTTTATTACTGTTTGAGGTCATGATGATGTCATTGTGAGCGTTAGTTGCTAGTTTATATTACAGCAGCTAGTTTTCTGAATGTAAAATGATGTCCCACAATAAATAGAATATGAAGAGCTGTTTTTAAAGCTGAAACGAATTTTAAATGCAATAAGTATTTTGAATAATGTTATTAGATTTTACCCAAATGTTTTAAATATATTTATTTATGATGATTTTCTTTAGAAAACAAATCACAAAATTAAAAGAGTATTTTTGTCATCACATATTAATTCAGATTTCCCTGCCTCTGCTGAAACTGCAAATAGCCAAGGCTGCTTACAATTTATACAAACATTAAGCCAAAATTAACTTTATTTCATTGTCTTCAGCTCAGTTCAGTTCAGTCGCTCAGTCATGTCCAACTCTTTGCGACCCCATGGACTACTGCACTCCAGGCTCCCCTGTCCATCACCAACTCCCGGAACTTGCTCAAACTCATGTCCATCAAGTGGGTGATGCCATCCAACCATCTCATCCTCTGTCATCCCCTTCTCCTCCCACTTTCAATCTTTCTCAGCATCAGGGTCTTTTTCAGTGAGTCAGTTCTTCACATCAGGTAGCCAAAGTGTTGGAGTTTCATCTTCAGCATCAGTCCTTCCAATGAATATTCAGGACTGATTTCCTTTAGGATGGACTCGTTGGATCTCCATGCTTTCAAAGGGACTCTCAAGAGTTTTCTCCAACACCACAGTTCAAAAACATCTGTTCTTTGGCACTCAGCTTTATTTATAGTCCAACTCTTACATCCATACATGACTACTGGAAAAATCATAGCTTTGACTATATGGACCTTTGTTAGCAAAGTGATGTCTCAGCTTTTGAATATGCTGTCTAGGTTGGTCATAGATTTTCTTCCAAGGAGCAAGTGTCTTTTATTTCATGGCTGCAGTCACCATCTGCAGTGATTTTGGAGCCCAAATAATAAAGTCTCACTGTTTCAACTGTTTCCCCATCTATTTGCCAAGAATTGATGGGACTGGATGCCATGATCTTAGTTTTCTGAATGTTGAGTTTCAAGCCAACTTTTTCACTCTCCTCTTTCACTTTCATCAAGAGACGCTAGTTCTTTGCTTTCTGCCATAAAGGTGGTGTCATCTGCATATCTGAGTTTATGGATATTTCTCCCAGCAATCTTGATTCCAGCTTGTGCTTTATCCAGCCTGGCATATTGCATGATGTACTCTGCATATAGGTTAAATAAGCAGGTTGACAATATACAGCCTTGATGTACTCCTTTCCCTATTTGGAACCAGTCTGTTGTTCTATGTCCACGTCTAACTGTTGTTTCTTGACCTGCATACAGATTTCTCCGGAGGCAGGTAAGGTGGTCTGGCATTCCCATCTCTTTAAGAATTTTCCACAGTTTGTTGTGATCCACACAGTCAAATGCTTTGGCATAGTCAATAAAGCAGAAGTATATGTTTTTCTGGAATTCTCTTGCTTTTTCGGTGATCCAATGGATGTTGGCAATTTGATCTCTGATTTCTCTGCCTTTTCTAAACCCAGCTTGAACATCTGGAAGTTCATAGTTCACATACTGTTGAAGCCTGGCTTAAAGAATTTTGAGCATTACTTTGCTAGTGTGTGAGATGAGTGCAATTGTGCAGTAGTTTGAGCATTCTTTGTCATTGCCCTTCTTTTGAATTGGAATGAAAACTGACTTTTTCCAGACCTGTGACCACTGCTGAATTTTCCAAATTTGCTGGCATATTGAGTGCAGCACTTTTGTAGCATCATCTTATAGGATTTGAAATAGCTCAACTGGAATTCCATCACCTCCACTAGCTTTGTTTGTAAAATTGACTTTGCATTCCAGGATGTCTGGCTCTAGGTGAGTGATCACACCATTGTGGTTATCTGTGTCATGAAGATCTTTTTTGTACAGTTCTTCTGTGTATTCTTGTTACCTCTTCTTAATATCTTCTGCTTCTGTTAGGTCTCTACCATTTCTGTCCTATATTGTGCCCATCTTTGCATGAAATGTTTCCCTTGGTATCTCTAATTTTCTTGAAGAGAACTCTGGTCCTTTCTGTTCTATTATTTTCCTCTATTTCTTTGCATTGATCACTGAGGAAGGCTTTCTTATCTCTCCTTGCTATTCTTTGGAACTCTGCATTCAAATGAGTATATCTTTCCTTTTCTCCTTTTCCTTTCACTTCTCTTCTTTTCATAGCTATTTGTAATGCCTCCTCAGACAGCCATTTTGCCTTTCTGCATTTCTTTTTCTTGGGGATGGTCTTGATCACTGCCTCTTGTACAATGTCATGAACCTCCATCCATAGTTCTTCAGGAATTCTGTCTCTCAGATCTAATTCCTTGAATTATTTGTCTCTTCCACTGTATAATCATAAGGGATATGATTTAGGTCATACATGGTGGTCTAGTGGTTTACCCTACTTTATTCAACTTCTAAATTTGGCAATAAAAAGTTCATGATCTGATTTCATTGTCTTGCTATTACACAAATTATTGTCAAAAGTTTATCAATGGTTTAATGTTGTTTTAGATAATGGGATTAGCAATATAAAAGTGACAGTTCTTGTAGTTTAAATTTTTTTTTGAATATGTTGACTGTGAACAAAATCTACTTGACTACTACAGATTTCTCGTGAGTTCCATTATTAACTGTAAGAAATTGGAAAATAATTTGCTATAGCATGAAAAATACCCAGCTTGAATCTGGAGAGATCATGCTAATAGCTCAAAGCAGAAAATTTGAGTAACATATAGATTATTTTATTCTTCATTTCAAATTTGAAAGTTGACCAAATAATGCTTTATTTCTAATTGTTTTGATCTGTACCACATGAAAGCAACAGCGAAAAATTTCAAAACAATCAACCATACATAATACTAAAGAATATAGCAAGGATGACATTAATCTTCTTACAGAAAAGAAATGCCAAAACTCAGTTGTTTTATCTATAACATATTCTCATTTATTTCACCTCTTGACATATTTATAATGACACATGTTAATGTAATGAAAAGATCCAAAGAATGTGGTTTTGTGTTCCAGTTTTAAAGACACTGCTACGTAGAACTTACTGGGATTCTTTTCTTTGGCGAGTTTCACAGAAATACTTTCACAGGGTAAAATGATGAATGGAGTTCTTAGGAAGCTGTCAAATATCCTGGCAATCCTTTGAAGTTTGTTTTCTTCTGTGTTATTGGTTCAAGGTACTGGCCTTCCCCTTCATTTCTAGTAATTAGTTGTTATAGACTATCACTTTTTAATGTGAGTGAAAATTAGATAATTTGGTTATACTTGTGAAAACATGCTCCCAAATAAATTCAATTAATGGGTACTTCCCTGCTGAGATTTTGTTATCATTCATTTAATTATCTTGTCAAGCTTTATTGTTACGACAGTTGTTTTGGTTTTTTAGTCAATAAACTAAGGGAATTTCTCCAACAGACTTATACCTCTCCTGCACTTGATATAGCATCATGCACTACAAATTTCCATCAGAAGTCGCTAAAGAAATTTCCTACTGAGGTGAAGTATTTAGTAACCAGCTTGATTATTTTTCATAAGCATTCTGATTTGGTTTTATTCTGACACTTTGCTGTATTTGTATGCAAGCCAGAAACCAGCTCAATTTGAAAAAGGTTGTAGCATATACAAACTAGAATAACCATGTGCAGGGCATAAGTGCCTTTCTTCTAGGATTTTATTTATGAACATTATTGTCTTTTTTTAATTTGCAGCTCCTAATAATTCAATTTAAAAGGTATAGTTGGATGACCATGTTATAAGTTTTAAATAAGAAAATTGTATTTAGAAAAGTCTTTTCTTACATTTAGTTTGATTTTTGTATGTTACCAAATGGGTCCAAATGACTTCTGGACAGAGCAAGGTGAGTTTCTGGATAACAATAATTATTTAGCATTTTATTTAATGGTACATGCAGAAATTTAAATCGATAGCAAACTTTTTTTTTCCAAATAAGTAATTTTAATGTAAAAGAAGTCTGAGTTGTCAGCAACAATAATAAATCAAACAGTTATGTAATTTTTTCTAGTCAATCATTATATATACCATATGGTATATATAGCTTAGGAACCATATGGTTTATAGAATATTTATGATGGCCCTTTCAGACTCATATATTTACAAATGACAAATGACATTGTATTAATGTATCTATCTATATATGTATCGATGTGACAGAATTTAGTTCTCTGAAAAGTCAAGCCAAAGTGCTAGCAGTTTTGTGTTGAAATGAATGATAATAATTAGAGCTTTAAAGAAACCTGTACAAATACAGTTACAAAAACTCAGCAGATGAAATTAAAGCAGAAAAACTATTTTTGAATGCCATATCCAGAATTGATATTTGTATTAGATGGTGTGTTTAGAAGGATTTTAGTGTTTTTGATTCATCCCTCTCTGCACTTATCATTTAGCATATTAATGGGACATATGTCATATTTTATGTAATAAAAGGCCATTGGGTTGTCATGTTTCAGTTTGTGTTTTGACACCCATGGCTTTCATTAAAACAAATTCATCATCACAAATAAATATTACCATGTTTTCCAAGTTGTGTTGACCATTTTTAAACTCAGAAATGATTTTCTTTCTTTGCTTGACCCACACAAAGACATTTCCAAAATAAATGTTCCCTTGCAACTTCTTTCTATTGCCCACATATGCTGACAGTTCTGATTTGATGGAAACTGATATTTTATGATCTGTTCACCTCTTGGTGAAGGCAGGGAAAGAATTTGGAGAGTAAAGTTTGGGAACTTGGATACAGTTGTTACACAGCTTGTCAAAAGAGAGAGAGATGAGAAAAAGAAAAAGAGGAGAGAGGAACTGAAGGAGAAATAAAGGAAGAAAAGCTTCTCAATTTTTAATTAATGACTTCTTGCCTTCAAATAGTTGCTTTTAAAAGCAGAGTTGTATGGTAGTTACTTTAAAAGAGAAGACAGGGATTTGAACAAAACCCATTAAACCATAATTTATTTTCCTTAGAGAACAAGATTAATCATAATTAGAAAGAGGCACCAAGTTTAATCCTTGATCCAAGTCTTGGTTAAATTGTGTCAGTAGATAAAAATCACAAAATTTTATTTTGTGTCACAAAAATAAAATCTAGAGAGAGATATTTCTAGCCTTGTACAATCTAATCAGTAATGATCTTAGTAGGGAAGACTAAAGGAAGTGTGGTATGTCTCATCTGAATATTGCCCAAGATGGAAGTACAGTCAACAAATAGGACATCATAGAATTTCCCTATGCATGGTCTAAAGACCAGTATTTTCAGACTGCTAAAAATGGTTGTCATTGCTTTCTTTGCTGGTCTCTGTGGCCACATATGTATCAGTACCAAATAAACAGTTCAAAAACACATTTTCAGAGTTTTACTTTCCACAAAAGGATTTTGATGTTTAGTGGGATTTCATGTTGGTATGATTTCATTTTCTCACTATATTTTTAAATTTCCTTACAGGTGACAATGTTATTTTTAAGTTCAAAAAAAAAAAGTCCCAAATATATTCTGTAAATGTTCATATGAAAGCAATATTTTCTAATGGAGTATCATAATCTGAAGACTTTTGTACTGCTCCCATCCTGGAAAGTTGCTTTATATCTCCCTTCAGACATTTCTATTTCTCTCCTGAAAACACTCGGCTTCCCTCTCAGAGTGGAATTTCTCTGTACTACAGGAAATCGCACCCCCACCCAGTTCCTGCAGCTTCCATTCCCATGCCTTCTCCCATTTTTATTTATGCCTTCTTCTTCAAGGATGTGGAATTTGTGGGGAAAGTCTTCAGTTCAGTTCAGTCGCTCAGTCATCTCCGACTCTTTGTGACCCCATGAACTGCAGCACGCCAGGCCTCCCTGTCCATCACCAACTCCTGGAGTTCACTCAAACTCACATCCATCAAGTCGGTGATGCCATCCAGCCATCTCATCCTCTGTCATCCCCTTCTCCTCCTGCCCCCAATCCCTCCCAGCATCAGGGTCTTTTCCAATGAGTCAACTCTTTGCATGAGGTGGCCAAAGTATTGGCATCAGTCCTTCCAAAGAACACCCAGGACTGATCTCCTTTAGAATGGACTGGTTGGATCTCCTTGCAGTCCAAGGGACTCTAAAGAGTCTTCTCCAACGCCACAATTCAAAAGCATCCGTTATTTGGTGCTCAGCTTTCTTCACAGTCCAACTCTTATATCCATACATGACCACTAGAAAAACCATAGCTTTGACTAGATGAACCTTTGTTAGCAAAGTAATGTCTCTACTTTTGAATATGCTGTCTAGGGTGGTCAATAAGCAATGCTTCAGGCAGGTTGGAAGCTAGTGACCACCAATCAAGCAATGAGAGAAATTAGACATCGATTCACTCACCAAATGGTATGCAAGGTGTGCCAGAGAATGTGCTGAGTGTTAAACACATGAGCCAACTCTGTGATTTACCCAATAACAAATAATAATTGCCACACAAGGAATAGGTTAAACCCTTAAACTACTCAGATTACCATCTATGCTACCAACTAGGCCACATTATTATGTAACATCTTGTTTTATCTATCTGATAGGTCTCAAAATAGTAAACATAAAACATTTGTTGAGTTCCCAGAAATATTATATGAGTTCTGTTGAGCAAGTCCATCAACAGAGGCAAATGTATAACAATTATTCCTAATAATAAATATGGCCATACCTAAAGTCACCTTTTATTAGGCCAAAATAGATCATGGAATACAAAATATTCAACTTAAAGCTCATCTGATCCAACCACTTAACTGATTTCTTAATACTCTTCTACAGTCCTAACATGTGGTTGTCAACCCTATCTAATACTATGAGTCTGGAATTCTAAAGCAGCCTACTACATATGGGACTGTTTGGAATTTGTTCCTTATTATGATCTACTGTTCTTTTTTTTTTTTTTTTTGGCCTGAGTCATAAAGTTTCCAACATCTCACTTCCTTTTAAATATTTTAAGTGAGTTATTATATCTTCCATGAATCATTTTCTTCTCCAAGGAAAATTTTCTCTTTTCAATACATCATTCTGAACACTATTTTTTGAATATACTACCAAACTTTTCAGAAAGTTTGATGTCAAGAGTTGAACATAGCAAACCCTTCAAGTACAGGTTGATCTCTACTTCATAGAACACCACTATAAATATCCTCATTGTAGAAACTATTTTTAAATATAATTTATGATTGTATTACCTTCTTTAATGGTCATAGCACACTAGCAATTCAGACTGAGACATTCTCCCTATTAAGCCTCTTTAAAATCTTACACACATACAGCCATTAAGAAAATTCTACCTTTATCTTGTCCTTGATAATTTGTTTTACCTCATCTTTAGGATATTGAACCCTATTAAATGCCGCCTGAAAATCTTTCCATCCAAGAGGAATGAAATCCTTCAAAATGGTAAACTTCCTTCTTTATTGACCCAGACCATTAACAAATGTACTGTCCAGACTCAGGATGAGAATAAAGCTTTGGAGTAATAAGTATAGAAGTAGTATGTATAGTACTGAGAACAGCAGTAGCTACATTTGCTGAGCACCTATTATATTCTAGGTTTTGTAATTATACCTCACAGCAAACTGCCACACACCACCCTCCAAGCACCCATCGGTTGTTTTCCATGCACTTATTCATTAAATAATTCTTTAAAAAATATTAAAGATCTATTACATGTAGGTCATTGAGCTATTTATGATAGAAAAGTGAATAAAATATAGCATGTGTACACCCTATGATGAAGAATGATTTAATTCTTCATTTTGTCTACACATGTAGTCAGAGACATTATCAGGTAAATTTCAAGAACTGATTTTCTTTCATTTAAAATATTTGAATGGCATCATAATCATCTTTAGTAGGAAAATTAGGGTAATTACTCTAGAACTTCTATTTAAAGATTTCTGAGTGGTTAGAGCTTTTATAATGGCAACCCACTCCAGTGTTCGTGCCTGGAGAATCCAGGGACGGGGGAGCCTGGTGGGCTGCCGTCTATGGGGTCGCACAGAGTCGGACACGACTGAAGCGACTTAGCAGCAGCAGCAGCAGCAGTGCTTTTACGGTAAATGATATCATAGAAAAAGAATGTGGTTCTGCCACTTTAATACTCTGCCCAATTCTTACACTAAAAATCTTTCATAGTTTAGATGCTGATTTAGGCCAGGCGTGGGATTGTTTCATAGAAAAAACAATGGGATTGTTTCATAGAAAAAAATGTTTCATAGAAAAAACAAATGGGATTGTTTCATAGAAAAAAATGACTCATGAACAAGCTAAAAGAATCCAAATAGCATAACATATTTTAAAGTAATCATCTCTCTCACTTCAAATCCCAATTCCTTCCCAGAAACACTGACAGTTACTAATTTATGTATATATTTCTACAAATATTACATTCATATATGGATAATGTGCAAATGTGTATTGCCTATGTGTGGACATAGAGGAGAAAATGTATATATTCTTTTTTAAGTTATCTGGAAATGCTCCACAGGAGCATGTAATATGTCTGATTTATGAGATAAATTAAGTAAATAAAACTGTTTCAAATTTATCCATGAATCCAAACTAATCAAAATTGCATCAGAGTATGTTTGTTTGTTTCCAAACCTTAGATGGGTTAAGATCAAAAATGACCAAGATTATTTTGAAGCAAAAGAATAAGGAGCAACAAATTCACCTACCATAATTCAAGAGTTACTATTAAGCTGTTTTAATTAAAATAATGTAGTATCGATTCAGAGGTACAAATGGAGAATAAAAGTGAACTCATAAACAGATCAATGAAAAAGGAAGAATTTGGTGTATGCCAGAGCAAAATTACAAATCAAGAGGAAAGGAAAACTCTTCAGCTAAAAATGGTTATCTGCATGACAGAAAATTATCTCAATGTCACACTACACTCAAAAAGTAATCCCACATAAATTAAAGATATAAATGTGAAAAGCAAACTTCAAATGTTTCAGAAGAACATATAAGAAAATATTGTCATGCCTTGAAATAGGGAAGAATTTATTAAACAAGAAATAAAAATAGTATAAATCATAAAGGAAAGGATAAGAAATTGGAATTTAAATCTCAGTACATCAAATAAGATTTTTTAAACAATTTCAAGCACATACTGAAAGTAAATATTTAGAGCATGTATAAGTAATGAAAGATTAACACATTGAATATAAAGCTCCTGTAAATTAATAGGAAAATAACAACTCACAAGTAAAAAGTGGCTGATGAAATACTGTGGATTGAAAGTATGTCTATTTCTTCCCTCTCCCTAATCCTCACAAAAACAAGAGATGAAAAATACATACCTCTATCAGAACAAGAATAGAAGAGACTAGGATTTCTATAAAGCTTTTGGAAGATAAAAATTAGATAAATGATATTAAGAAAATAATAAAACCTATAAAAATAACATAAATCAGCATTAGAAAAGTTAAAAAGTGCTTTAATAGAACTCAAGAAATAATTATAAATAAAAGAAACAATCAAGGTTAAATTAAACACAAGAGCAAAGACTGCTTTAATAAACTTTTAAAAATTCTTAAAGGGAAATAGAGGGTAAAAAGGGGAAAAGTCCATAAATAAAGATGAAAATAAGGAAAAAGGAAAAGGATTCAAGTATAAATGACAAATAGACAAATGAGACTCAACATATGTGTATATGGAATCTTCATAAAAGGAAACCAAAACACAGAACAAAATTTATACAATAAAAGTGTAATTTCAGAAAATGTTCTCAATGTAGTAGAAAAAGATTTGAAATTACATTTTGAAAGAATGCACTGAATACTGGAGAAAACTGACAAAAATGATATTAAGACATATTCTATTCTAGTGAGATTATTGGAAATAAAAGAAACAATTCTTTGGGTATTTATATCCAGGTAATAAGGTCAAATTTTTTATGATGGAGACTCTCATAATGAGGTTATCATCAGACTTTTCCAAAGCAATGTTTTATGCCAGAAGAAAATTGATTATCATATGTAAGATGCTCAAGGAAACAGAATGTGAGCCAATAATTTTTATATTCAGCCATAAACTAACTTTACTTAAGATACAGCTGTGAAGGCCATAGACAAACCATTAACAACATTCAGGAACTCTGGGAATATTGTTTCCATGAACATTTCCTGAGAAATTTATCAGAAAATGATCCCAGACAAACAGAAAGAAGACACTGATGTAAAGACTGATGTTGAACACTAAATGCATATGCACTGATATAACCATGACTAAATGAGGGTTATAAAGTAGAGAGTACATTAGACAGTAGCTACATGCTTTGACAATGTAGACATAATACAACTATAAAAAATGTGAGGAGAAAGGAAAATCATATGCAAAATTTTCATTACTTTCAGCAATCATGTTGGGTTTGCTAATAGTGCTATTGCTACACAAATTTTTACCTGTATAGTGAGGGTTACAGCAAATGAATAATATTGTGATATGCTAATTCAATCATCTCCACTGTTTTGAGAACCAGTAATCTTAATGTGGAAGGAACGATATGCTGATGCAAGATAGAATAAGTTAAATAAAAGTGCTGTGGTTTGGATTTTAAAATGGAAGTGTCAGAATAAACATTAAAAAAAAAAAAGTTATGCAAGGAATGACCAAGTCAGTAGCAATGAGCAGCTCCAGAGTTTGAATTGTGGTCTTCAAATAATGTTCACTACTTTAAAAGCACACAGAGAGAGAAAGGAGAAAGAGAGACCTGGGGAACAAACTGTATGAGATGAATCTGGAACATCTTGCCAAAGACTTCTATAAATATACCTGAAGGACTCAGGAGTCAACTTGAAGATCTCACTATCTAAAGATGGGACAATGTGAATATTGATAAGGATAATTTCAGTTGATCAAAATTCATAAGTCAATAATAGATTTAAAATAAAAGCTCTTCTGTCACTTATGGATGATGACTGGAGTTCAGTTCATTGTTTTGAAAACTGATAAATAAAAAGAAGCATTAAAGAATGTGTCTTATCACTCCTCTATGAATTATATTACTAGGTAGCCAAATTGTAGATGCAAAGAATTTATTCTTTATAGAATTATTTCAGCCAATAAAAGAAGGATGATTGTATTAGAATTTCACATTTTCTCACTTCCGATAAATTAATAGATCTAACTATTGTGCATTAGCATCATTATAAAAATAGAAACAACCAGTCATGATGTGCCTCTGGATGGAAGTCCACCAGCTCTGAAGAAGTTTTGCACCCAAAAGTGAACCTGGATCTGATTAGATCTCTAGGTCCAACTACTGAGAAGTATAAAGGTCAAAAGAGCAGTTAAAATAAACCATATAGAAAATTTTCTCAATTAAAATTTCTGCCTTCTTCAACAAAAAATTGCAGGAAAAACTATGGTGAGATAATATGTAGATTAAAAGAAAACTTACAGAAACTAGAAAAATGCTTAAGAAAGTACCCTTAGGTGAAAAAATAATAAAGAAAAGCAAGATGGATCACAAACACCCAAGATGGTGTTAATTTAAAGGAGAGAAAAGAAGTTAGGATTAGGATGGGGTATGTGAAGGACTTTTGAGGAGGTGTGCAAAGTTCTATTTCTCAATCTGGGTGGTTTTTTCCAGAGTATTTTTCTTATAATGACATATTATTAAACACTTATTTCATGAGGTTTTTCTGTACCTGTATCATAATTTGCAATGAAATAAAAAGAATTGCAATAAAAGCAGTAATATATGAACATGTTTCAGCCTTAAAGGATATGACTTTATTAAATGAATAAGTCTACCATTGCCTAGTGTAGTGGATGGACAGGGCACTCCATCAAGGCATATAGTCATGAAATGTCAGGGCATCAGAAGAAAAGTTTCTAAAACTTCTAGAGACAAAGAAAAGGGGGTCTCAACATCAGCACTGGAAAGTGGAAGACATTGAACAAATTAATGATCTACTTAGAATTTTATATATAAATAAAATATTGATCCAGGTGTATCAGTTCAAGAAGTCATGGGTTCAAGAGACAGAAGAGAGAACAGACAGAACAACTGCTCAGGAGACCAGAGAACAACCAGTCCAGCTCAGATGTGCCACTGGAAACCATGATAGAGAGGTCTTGAATATAAAATGGAGTATTTGATATGTTTCAGCAAGTGAAAAAAAAATGTCATTTGTATGTATTTAAATTTTTTTTTCTGAATTTGAGAAGGATGTAGAAAACTAAGCAACAAACAGAATGATCATTGTTATTCCAGAAAAAAGCAAAAAGTATTATACAAAATGTAATCCTGGAACATTTATTTGTTCACATGAATGGAAATACACACTTAAGGGATAATTCTTACAAGTAGGTTGTAAGAACAAGGTTGTATCAAAGGATATTTTTTATTTGACTATTTCCTGATTGATTTTCAAAGATGTTATACAAACATACACTCCCACCAACAGTGTATTAGAGTACCCATCTCCCTCCACTATGGCCAAAAATGCAATTATTACTTTTTTATCTTTTCCATTTTAATATGAGTGAAAAGTCATTATTGTATTAATTTGTTTTTTTTTTAATTGAGGTAAAACATCTTTTCTTATGCATATAAACCATTGTATTTCTTTTTATATTAAATGACTTCCTTTCCTTTGTATATTTTTCTATTTATTAATCTCTTCTTATGGAATTATAAGAGCTCTCTACAGATAAATAAAATCAGTACTTTTTGTCATGTGTGTTGTAGATAATTTTGCTCAATTTTTCTTTGAATTTTATGTTATTTTGTGCTGGGAAGAAATGATTGTGTTTTGTTATTTAAGTGTGTTAGTGTTTCCTTTGTGTTTTCTGGATTTTGTGTCTTACTTAGAAAGACATTTCCCATTCCAAGATTTTTTGTTAATTTGCTCATATTTTCTTCTGTATTTACAGCCTGGTTATTTAAAGTTCAATTTTTTTGATCCATCTAAAAGTTATATTGACTTAACAGGTAAGGAGGAATTTAGCTTTATTTTTTTTTCCCAGCTAAGTTAAGATTTCAGGCCTGAGTAAAATGGATGGTGTTGTAAAACTGAGAACTTTTTAGCTTTAGTTTCTGAAATCTACAAGACTGTAGAAGAGTATGACGCTAGATGAACCTCATGTGGATTGTTACTACCTCTATCTTGTGTGCTTATGACTGAAACCTGCTTGTTGCCTTAGTATGTGACATATTATATCCAGATGGGAAATTCCCAAGGAGTTTAAAATCATCTAGTGAAAGGGACCTCCCTTTCACTGGCTTATGATCCCAGTCCACACAAAGGCATCATGGGGCTTTGTGTTATTAAGTATATATGGTTTATATATACTTCACATCTACAGACCATATTTTCTAACTACCACTTACTATTAAACTAGCTTAAAAACAACAAGTTTGCAGAGTCCTATAATCAGAAGAAAATCAATAGTAAGAAAACAATCTGTTATGGGTAAGTAGTTTGATCTAGATTGGAGTCAGGAAAGACCAACAACAAAAGTATACCTTCACCTGCCCCTGGTTTTACAAACCTAAACCAGTGCCTGATAGATGCTACCACAGAATTGCAAGGAATTTCTACCAAGTAGGGTATCTTAAAGACAAAGGTGTTTGTCTTAACAACTTTAAGATACACTATATGTACTATCATGTGTAAGATAGCTAGCTAGCGGGACCCCGCTGTATAGTGCAGGGAGCTCAGCTTGGTGCTCTGTGGTGACCCAGAGGGGTTGACTGGATATGGGTGGGAGGAAGGTGCAATAGGAAGGGGATATATGCATGCATACATATATATATACACTGCTGCTGCTACTGCTGCTAAGTCGCTTCAGTCGTGTCCGACTCTGTGCGACCCCATAGACGGCAGCCCACCAGGCTTGTCTGTCCCTGGGATTCTCCAGGCAAGAATACTGGAGTGGGTTGCCATTTCCTTCTCCAATATACACAAACACACACATATAACTGATTCACTTCATTGTATAGCAGAAACTAACACAACATTGTACAGCAACTATACGCCAATAAATACGCTAGGTGATGGTCTTGAGTTTCTTCCCAAATTATACAGCAACAGACAGTTCTATAATCACTTTTTCCCCTGCTACTGATAAAGATCTTATTTAATTGTTTGCTTTATTTCTTTTTCCATTGCCCAAGATGTCTATGTCATCTCTAATTCTCTGGCCGGCTTTATTTGAGGTTGAGTCTTGGAACACACACTATTGCTGTATGACTTATTAGTATTTTTTTTTTTTTTTTACGTCCTAAAGAGCCTAGGAACAGCAATTGGTTATTTTACAAAAAAGAAGAAAAAACTAAACGGAAGTGATAAAGGAAAGGTTCCACATTAGAGCTGGAGAATATCTAATGGAAACTATTTTTGTTCAGATTTTCACAAGGCTTTTAGCAACATGAGTGAGTCCATGCAATGGAGCTGTGCATGTTTTTAAAAGTGATGAAAGGATAATTGGGTACTGTGTGAGTAAGACTGTATATAGAAGGAACTCTTTAGTTGATGATCTAAGTACACTTAACATTCATTATATCTTATGTCTACATCAGGTTGCCATTCTACACTGAGCCTATATCATGTTCCAGGAGACAAAATGAAAGAGCTTAGGGATATATGCACAGTTTAGAATAAAACATTTTGGAGCGTTAGGCAAGGAAGAGAAAGGGAAAAAAACTGCGATGCCCAGCAGATGTGAAAAGATGTGTTAAGGAGGGAGGGAGAAGTTTAAGTAATATTTTCCTCTGGCAACCAACAGTTTCTTTGAACATAAGAACACATGTCTGTTTCAAGGGCTGTAAACCATGGGGAAAGATTGAAGTCCTGAATAATTATAGCTGAAGCTGATGAATCATCATCTGCAGAAAAAAAAAATCTTAAGAGGGAGGAAAGAGTCATCAAGATGATATTCAACAATTAGGATTCAAGCTCTTCTATCTCCTCCTTGAATTCCCCACCGTTCAAATTCTATGTTAAGCTACATTTTCTTTCCATGTCCTAAATCAGAAAGTTATTTTTACCAGAAACTAAGAAATATAAAACTATAGCTTTATATACATTTGACATGGAGATAATTATGCTCATCTATCAGAAAACACTTTATCCTTTCTTTGCTATGCTATTGTTCTTGTTAAGTCACTGTCATGTCTGACCCTTTATGACCCCATGGACTACAGCCCACCAGGCTCCTCTGTCTATGGGATTTCCCGGGTAAGAATACTCGAGTGGGTTGCCATTTCCTTCTCCAGGGATCTTCTTAACTAGGGATAGAACCTGAGTCTCCTGCATTAGATTAGGTAGGTAAATTCTTTACCACTAAGCCACCAGGGAAGTCTTTGTTTGCTGTGTAGACCAGCAAAAACAGAAAATGGAGAGGTGAATTAAGACTCTAGATTAGTTTTCTCTTGTGAGGACTCAGCCTTGAATATATTGGTCAATCATTAAACTACTTACTCTTCTGAATGAAAATGTCTTGACAACTCTACCTCCATGATTTTTCACCTGTGATTCTTTTGCCAAAATTTTATCCCTACCAGTTTAACCTTTGTCCAGTGACCATGCCTTAATCTATTGTAACCCTGCTTATTCTTCTAGGTCAGACTTGGTTGTTCTCTCTCTCATGAGCATTCCCAAATCAGACCCACTAGAATTGATCCAATTTATATCCTAGCCACGTAACATGAAATATAGAGTTTTATCATGTACTCAATCTCTGTTTTTTCCTTCCCAAATAGATGAATTAAAAATAAGGACTATGTCTTAAAATATTTGTATTCCCCAAATCATCTCTCACAGTGTTTTGCAGAGTCAGTGCTTAATATATACCAAATGAATTATTGTAAAATAATTTCCCAAAGCTATAAATATTCCTGTTTTACCTCTAGAAAATGTTCAGTAATTGTACTTTTCCCCCTTGTAAATTTCTTAATCTGTCCCTTTCTAACAAAGTATGTGATTTATTTCTCTATATTTCCCTTATCAAACTGCAGCAGAAAGATCCCTCTGAAGATCTGGTGGGAGCAGTAGAAGTGCATAAATAATTTTGTTCAGTGCAGGTGAAATTGTAATTAGAATTCTCATCTCCAAAGATGCAAAGATCCCCACAGAAACTTTGCTCTCTTCTTCTAAGAGCAATGTGGAGCACATGGCCTTTTCATAAAATAACTTTAAAAATTAATTTATTTTTAATTAATTAAGTAAACTCTTCAGGGCAAGGGCTTAGTTGCTCCCCAGCATGTGGGATCTTAGTTCCCCCCCAGGGATCAAACTTGCATCCCCTGCACTACAAGGCAGATTCTTAACCATTGGACCCCCAGGGGAGTACCACACATGGCCTTTTAAATGCTTTTTTTCTCATCACCAAAGTGAAAAAGTTCAACTGCCCATATTTCAATACTCCAACTCAAATCAGGCATGATTTGTAAAGTCTTCCCTGGTTTCTCCTTTTTATCATTTATTTTATTCTATTTATTTGGCTATGTCAGGTCTTAGTTGCAGCACACAAGATCCTTGGTTGCAGTGTGTGGGATCTAGTTCCCTGACCAGGGATTGAACCTGGGGCCCCTGCATTGCAAGGCAGATTCTTAATCACTGGATCACCAGGCAAGTCGCTTCCTTGGTTTCTTTAAGTTGGAAGTATTCGCCTTCCAGCTCTATATACACAATGCTGTATCTGTATCTTTCCTATGACAGTCAGTTCTTTCTGCTTCATATTTTTGTAAATATGTATGCCCATGTCCTGTATCCCTTCTGAAGTGTGAGTTCCTAGACAGAAGAATTTTGCCTGATTTGCTATTCCACTCTGCCCATAGAAAAGTGCCTTGCATTTATGTGTTGGTTCTATAGCTGATGTTATCTGTTAAATGGTATATTGTATATATATAAAGATTATGTGTATAAATATAGTACATACTTACAGTACCCTTATTTGTATCTTTGCAGTAGAACTAATGTCTATATTAAGCCAGTCTGGTGACCACAGAAAAAGTGAGAGAATCATATTGATATCATTAATATCTTAATTGCTGTACCAAACTTATTTTGGTGCCATTATTCTCCCTCCTAAAATGTAACAAAAACCTCAAAGAGAGTTTTAATCATATGTCTTAGATATGACTTCATTCCAAAGCCTTCCCTGATTCCCAAAGAAATACTAGCATTTTTATTATAATTACACAGCAATAATTACAGAATATATATAAAATAGCTACCCACTCATTTCACTGCTTTGACTCCTTGAGGACAGGGATTATATCATCATATTGACTCTTGTGTTCACACTGCTTAGGATGGGCAGAATAATGTTCACCTATCCACCTCTGTCTCCACCAAAGACCTCCACATCCTATTCATATGTTACCTAATATGGCAGTAGTTACTTTGTAGATGTTACTGTGCTATGAATTTTGAAATGGAGAGACTTCAGGAGAAACATAGTTCTGCCCACACCTTAATTTTAGCCCAGTGAGATCCATATCAGACTTTTAACTTCCAAAAGTAAAATAATGTTTCAATACACCAAGTTTGCAGTAATATATTATAGCAACAATGTAAAACTTATGCAACAATAAACACATGGCAGGTGATTCATCAATATTTGTTCACTAAAAGAACTACAGGATATTATCTCTGAAAAAATGTCTGGTAGAGTTAATGGATGTGGGCAATCAAGAGGGTTTGCCTGTGAGAGAAGGGCAGGTAAAGCAAAAGTTCCCATTACTCATTGACAATGGGCTTGTGAGACAGGTGCAGGCAAAAACCAAAAACCCAAACTCCCCATTGTATGGTTTAGGCAACCAAATGGATAATGGAAAATACATAAGGAAGGGTTATGATCTTAGTTTGGGACACGTTTGGAATTAGGGCCACTATGGGACAACCAGATGGAAATGTCCAGGAGACAATGGAAAATTTGGTCCAGGAACTCAGAGGATATCTGACATGATCCCGTAGCATTGGAATATAAGGTTAGAATAGCAAAATAACTGGAAGACTAGAAAGGCAGCATGATGCTTCTTAAAGGCCAAGGGAAGCCAAAACCAATTCATCGGGAGGACATTGGAATGGGCAGTTGAAGGCACTTGGACTGGGAAATTAAGTCATCAAACTGATGCTTTAAGAAGGTTCGTGTGGTTATCTTATGTAAAACAGACTGGTAGTAAAGGCAGAGATGCCATTTAGACTTTACAGATCACTTTCAAAGACACTTTCCTATTTTTCCTCACAGCAGCCTTGTGAGGCAGATAAGACAAAGCATAATCAAAGGCCAACTTTTTGTTTTATCATCATAATACCATTTGCATCATATTGATGATATTTCAACTTACTTTTAGAGCTTGACATCTAACTTGCAATGTGCTCAACTTCTTACTCCTCTAATCAATGTATTAGGGTTCTTGGTCAAATTCCTAGCCTCTAACATTCAGGATCCATTAATCAATAGAAAATCAGCTTAAATAAATGATTATCATCCATATAAAATATTTTAATCCTTACACAAACCAAGTTGTCCTGAGAAGGAGTGGGGAGAACATTATATTATCATTAAAGGGTATAACAAAATATTTCTGTAAAATAAATCAAATCAGATGCTTTTATCACAAATAACTATTTCCAGAAAAGTCACATTAGGCCAACTTTGTTAACCAAGTGAAAGCATTGGGATGAACCAACTGCAGACCTTCTCTAGAAGGTCTCTGATATGGCACTTCAAGATTTCAATTTTAACTCTAACAAGGCTTTAAAATCACAGAGCTTAAAGATCACAGACTGCAATGAAAGAGTCTCTGGGGCTATATTTAGGTGCTGTTAAATCACCAGGAATGATTGGGTCAGAACAGGAGAAAGATAACTGAGAGAATGCCCAGGTAAATCAGGTTAGGAGCTCAAAATTTCTCACCATTACAATTCCCAGTTCAGTTCTCACCGTTTGATTTATAGAAGGCTGCTCTGAAGCATTCATATGAATAATTCAGCACTTACAGACACAAGAAACAATGTAGGCTTATCTTCATATGGATTAAAACAAATTCTAAAGCTGATGTCACTATGACTCAAGCTCAACCTGAAGTTCAGTTTTGACTCATGACTTGGTTTTACATCATCATTAATCCAGATAAACCACTATTTTCAAAATGCAAATATTAGCAACTATTTAGAGGATCTCAGTGTTTCAGTAACCTATAAATGGTCAATATGGTCTAAAGCCATGTTGTTCAAAGTGAGGTCTGAGGGCCAGCAACATCAGCACACATGGGAGCTTGTTAGAGAAGGGAAAACTAGTGACTTCCTGGGAATCTACAGAATCAGGATCTTCATTTTCAAACAGTATCCCCAGGCAATTCATATCCACCTTAGAAATTTCAGAAGCTCTGATCTAAAGCACGGATATTTCAGAAATTGCTTTGAATTTTATCTCCTGAAATCCATTTCTGTGACATCACAGGAGTTCCAAGCCCTTAAGTTTCCTATTTCTTTACTTCTTCTGACAGTTTCCATGATATCATCAGTAGTCAATTATCCAAATGGATTCCAGGCTCCTTGTACTGGAGGATAGTTGTTGAATGCATATGAGGGTTAATTTTTTTAAACTAAACACACTTCTTGCTTAACTATACACATGCCACATTTCTTTTTTTTCCAACTTAATTTGTACAAATCTTAGCAAGGGAGGAAGAGAGAATGCAGTTGGCAGAAAAAAACGTGTTGGGATGAAGTGGAATGCATTACAGGTCAGTGTCTTTTTCTCCCTGGTTCCACTTCATGGGTAATAATTTCAATTACTGAATGTATGATTTTAACCAATTTATGTTAGCTAGATACTCACTCATCAGCCACAGATCCATCTCTGAAATTTAATAAATTACCCACAATTTTATTATTTGCATTTCCTTACTTGGAGATGGCTTGAGTGTGACATTTCCTCACCTATAGGCCAGGTGAGCAGAAGTCTTTCTTGCTGTGTTTTGGGGGGTTTTTAATTGTATTTTTTTAACTGCTTATTTGGGTATTGTTTTTGTTTGTTTTGATCAAGCTGTACAACATGTGGGATGTTAGTTTCCCAGGCAGGGATTGAACCCATGCTTCCTGTGTTGAAAGCCCGGAGCCTTAACCCGTGAACTTCTAGAGAAGTTCCCTGTGTTCTGTTTTTCTTTTTCCTATACAACCATCAGCTGGTTCTGCAGCATGTATAGAGCAGATTGGCTGGTGTGGAACCTTCCTGGGGCTACCCTGCTCTGTCTACCACGGTCATCCACTGGTCCTAAGTCTTTCTGTTGCTTTCTGTGTCCATCTCAATGATTCTCCATCATCAGGCTACTCATTGTAATCATTCATCTCATCCATGTCCTCACTGTCCTCTGGGTCTCCTCTCTCCTGGCCATCCTAATCCTCCTTCTCCTTCTTATCATAGTGGTCTGAGTCTAGCTTGCCAAAGAAATACTAAGTTTCTGTTTTTCTGTGTGATGCTCTGGAGCCAGGCTTCATGCTGCTGTCCTGCAGCTGTGCCTGTCTCCTCCATCCAGGATCCATCCAGACTCAACCAGTGTCTCATCACATGAGACAAGAGTGATGACAGCAAGGTGGACATGGCCCCCAAGGAGCCATATGGCCTTGGTCAAGGCAGTTACCCTCTGTGAGCCTCAGTTTCCTCATTATACCAGGAAGCAGAAGTTCTGCAATGGTATCTTAGGTTATGGAGTTTGCGTGGTAGCAGAATGATAGCAAGTGAGTAGTTTCTGGCTTCCTGCAGGAATGTGCAGTCTCAGCCCAGATTTTAAGCACAAAGGAACAGGTATGTGCATACACCTAGATTCAGGAGGCCTTGATTCCACTCCTAGTTTTGTTACTATTTTTAATCCTTTGCCAGCTGTGTGGTTTTGGACAATCCTTTAGCCTATCTAAGGCTCTGTTTCCTAGGGAGCATGATGGGAAGGGAAATCTTCACTTATATTCAGTGTCAAATATGTATCATATGTCTTTACATCCATATATCCAAATATATGGATGTATATTTCCTCCCAACAATTCTGTAAAATTAATTGTTAGCCTTAATATGAGAAAAATGCAGCTTTTAGAGAAGTTAAAGAATTTTTCCAAGATCTCATAGCCTGTAGATAGTGGAGAAGGAATTCAAACTCAGGTCTGGCTGACTCTAAGACCATGGAAAAGACCATGCACTTTTTTTTTCTTTAGACCATTATAGCCTGCTGATATAGGATGTTGTGACATCCAAACGAGTTTTTGTAAATTAAAGAGTTTTTTAAAAGTGAAACCTACAGGAAGATGAGATTGCAATATTTTAACTGACTTCATTTTTATTGTATTACAAAAGCAAAAAGTCTCAGCCTCTGCCCCAAAGATGTTGATAGTCTGGCTTTGAAAAAGCCTCATAAAACAGATAATGGATGTACTCTGTCATATATATTCAGTTCATTGACTTCAGTATATAGTAAGAGTGGAATTTTGATTTTGCAAGCAGTACAAAGATGAATAAAATAGGCACCTTCCCTCAAGGAAGGAATATCATACTATAGTGAAGTTCATAAGAGTAGAAGAGTTTGTTGAAAAACAGGACAGAATGAAATGAGCATTAAACAGCGGTCTAAGAAGCATATCCAGGGAGTACAAAGAAGAAAGAAGTGATCAAGCACACCAAGGAAGACTCTAGAGTGTATCACTTTCAAGAGTCTTGAAAGATGGGCAAAGAAGTGAGAACACATTCCAGGCTGAGAAAAAAACAACTGAAAAGGCACAGAAGCTTGAAGGCATACACGTGAAAAGTTGAGTTGAGGTAGTTACATCTGAGAAAGAAACGGTCCTAGAAAGGAAAAAATAGAAAGACTTAACCACCTCAACCTATAACTATTTAGTATTGAGTTCTTGACAACATGCCTGCTCTCTTTGTTTTTCTTTTCAATTTAAGTGATGTCATATCTGAAAGAAAATAATCTGTTACATGGTACAATGGAAAAAAACTATGGAATAAAATTTTCTACCACATAATGTGCTAACTACAGGTACCAACAGTAAAAGCAAATAGGTTAGGAAAAAGCAGGGGGCTCCCAAAGAAGAAAATTTGTACAAAAGAAGCAGGGTTTGCAGTGGCCTTAAATAATAGGTTAGGGATGACTAGCTAGAGAGGAGGAAGAATTGAAAGAGAACACAGATGATTTGTCATTTCAATCATGCCTCCTTGCCTGACCCAGTTTGCCTGAGTGGAATTGTGCAAACAATTGTGGAATGTCTCTGCCACCGTGAGTACATATTGCTGTGGTTAAGTTTAAAAACCCATGAAATGAAGCATGCTACAATGAAATAGAGTGTTTTTCAGTTTGTCTTTAAAGTTCCTCCTTAGCAATTTATGTCTTCTCTCCAAAAGCTTAGAACAAATTTAAGTTCATGGCATTTAAGTTCATTTTTTTCTTTTCTTTTTCTCTCACATTTCAGTGTGAATGGTGAACATATAAGTAGAAAATCAGGGAACCTATATTTAAGATTTTTAAGGATATTATGGCGGCATTTGGTTCTTTACCAACGCATATATACAATTAAAGAAAAATAATAGTAAATTATATTAGAAGAGTTGAATGGAAATATAATGAGCCCAATTAAAGTAGTTCATAAGTGGCTGCTAAAGGAGTGTACTGGAACACTAACTGGATGATCCCGCAAATAAATAAACATTAGTGAAGTCTATATTAATTGCTCTAGGTAGAGCCTAGTGCATTTTCATGTTCAATCACTAATTAAGTTGATAGAAAAACTTTTCTTGTATTCATGTGTGCATGCTCACTCATGTCCAACTCTTTGCAACCTCATGGACTGTAGCCCACCATGCTCCTCTGTCCATGGAATTTTCCAGGCAAGAATACTGGAGTAGGTTGCCATTTCCTTCTTCAGATGATCTTCCCAACCCAGGGATCAAACCCATGTCTCTGTGTCTCCTGTATTGGCAGGTGGATTCTTTACCTCTAGCGCCACCTGGAAAGCCATTGTATTCATAGGTAGTGTTCTGGGAAGAAAAAAGTGAAAAATGTATTGGTTTAATTATTTTTGTCTCCATTTTTCACTTCAGTAATTACCTTTGTGAACCTGAATCCAAGTTCTTTGAGCATTGGCATGATAAGAAGTGGATCAGAGTCTGCATATGGGCCTTATAACCTACCAAAGGCAAACCAACTAGATGCAAGAGAAAACTGACCTGAGAAAACCAGCTTAGATATTCCAAAGACAACTTTGTTTCACCAAGGTCTACATCTTGCCCTGGATACCAGGAGCAACAGGAAGTCTTCTTGTTCATTTGGAAGGAAACTCAGATTCAGGTCTTACTAATGAGCTAGTCGGAGAAGGCAATGGCAACCCACTCCAGTACTCTTGCCTGGAAAATCCCATGGATGGAGGAGCCTGGTAGTCTGCAGTCCATGGGGTCGCTAAGAGTCGGACATGACTGAGCGATATCACTTTCACTTTTCACTTTCATGCATTGGAGGAGGAAATGGCAACCCACTCCAGTGTTCTTTCCTGGAGAATCCCATGGATGGCGGGGCCTGGTGGGCTTCCAGAGTTGCACACGGGTTGCACCGAGTTGGACACGACTGAAGTGACTTAACAGCAATGAGCTAGTAAACCGTTTGCAAAATAAGTACTCTAAGGGTTTCCCAAGTACACCTACTTGAAATTGAGACCAAAACTTGGTTAATAGGGTGCAGAAAATGCACACTCCTCACCTAACCACTCAAATGTGAGTATCCCATAGAGGACATCCTCCTTCCTTGGTGTCCGTTTCTTCCAAGAATCTTTTCCGAATCCTCTATACATCCAATGGCATCACCCTCTGTCTTTCTCCCTACGTTTAGAGGTCCATTTCCATGACTTATCCAAACCTGGTTCCTAGAACCTCAGCAAGGTCTAAAGTCCAAGTCAGCTAGGTTCGATCAGCAAGACAGAGACCCTGACATGTAGTTTCCCTGTCACAATCACAAAATGTGAAGTATCTTTTTACATTTGTTCACCCACGAATTATCTCTGACCTCTCAAACAAGAGCTAGTAGTTAGTAAGTTAATTTTCTAGGGTACCTATGACCTGTCCATGAAGTTGAGTTATAGAGGATGATTTTAAGATGTTAATAAATGCATATATTGATTCCAAGGTTTTAGGAAATGTCCTTGCTCAGGTAATCCTTCATGAATAAATAATCCTGTATTGTCTCTGGAGATAGATTGGGACTTCCCTGGTGGTCCACTGGTTAAGGATCCACCTGCCAACACACGAAACACAGGTCTGATCGCTGATCTGGAAGATCCTACATGCTGTGGGATAAGCCCAAGGGCCACGACTACTGAGCCTGCATGCCTAGAGCCCATGCTCCACAACAGAAGGGAAACCCGTACTCACCAAAACTAGAGAAAGCCCACTCACAGCAATAAAGACCAGCGCAGCAAAACAAAAAAAAACAAAAAAAATTAATTAAAAAAAGAAGAAAAACTGAATTGATTGACCATAGGGAATGTTGTCCCCTCTCCTGACACTTGGACTCCCTGTATTTCATCTTTGACTTGCTCCCTGATGTGGCTATCATTCTCTTTTCTCTAGTGATTCTGTTCATTTAGATGGTACACATTTGTCCTCATGCACATAGATAAAACTGTTCTAGCATATTTATCAATCAGTTTTCTGATTCTATGAAGCACCTGGCAATCTGATCTCCCAGTTTGCCAATCTGGATTTTTATTTTAAGCCAGTGTTTAGTTTTTGTGGAAGAATTGCCTTCATAAGATGTAAAGACGCAAACAGTACCAAAAATCATATAATGAAAAACAGCAAACACTCATTATTACCTGGTTTTTCTCTCCAGAGAAAATAAATTTCAAGTCTTTTGACTATTTTATATGGTATTTTCCTTTATATTTATAAACATACTTGTACTATTTCTTTTACTCTCCAACTTTTATTTTCAAAATTTTCAAAGCCACAGAAACACTGAACAAATGGTAGTTTTCATTGAGATCTACCAGTTGATAACATTTTGCCACATCTGCTTTATGCTCCTATCTCTTTTGATTGAAATATTTGACTGTACATAACACATATTATGACACTTTACAACCAAATACTTAGGCACATGTATTCTAAAATAAGGGTATTTTTATGCCAAATGTCTCTGGCTTTTTCATTTGTTTTGGCTGTGCAGGGTCTTCATTGCTGTGCATGGGTTTTCTCTAGTTGTGGCAAACAGGGGCTGCTCCCTAGTTGTGATGCACGGGCTTCTCATTACAGTGGCTTCTCTTGTTGCAGAGCACGGGCTCTATGGCATGCAGGCTTCAATAACTACTAGTTGCATGGGCTGTAAAGCAACAGGCTCAGTAGTTGTGGCACACGGGCTTAGTTGCTCCTCAGCATGTGGAATCTTTCCAGACCAGGGATCAAACCCATATCCCCTACATTGGCTGGCAGATTATTAACCACTGGATCACCAGAGAAGTCCTCCTCTGGCTTTTAATCATACTGTTTAAGGAACTCACAAGCTACATTAACACATCCCCAACCCAGAAATAAAAGGTGGCCTAGTGAAGCATATCCGTTAATCATTAGAGAAGTTTTATTTCTATACTGCCTATTAGCACCTACCTGGTTCATCTACTTGACACCACAGAATTTGAATATAATTCCCTGCATTCTTCTACCTATAATACTTTTTTCCAGAGAAATTATGAGTTCTATTTTCATTGTTTCGCTTCAAATTTAAGTGCCACATCTGCTTTTTTCATCTGCTAATAATGTGCAGCTGATTTGTACAACTGGGGACCAAGGTGGACCTCAAACATACTTGTAACTACATAAGAATGACATTAAGCAGCCCCAGGCTCTGATATGAGGTGTTCTTTAGGCCTTCTTGCAAATTCTAGACTTACCTTCATCTTAAAAGTAGGATGATTTTCATTTCCCTTTTGTAATTTTTGGTGACCACATCTCTTCTGGTCAGACTTTCCTTTGGGGCCAGTAGAGATCCAAATTCTTTATAATGATGCTTGCTGAGAGTGTTTGTCAATGTCTCTCTGCCTTTCTTGATCAGGGAAAGCATTTGTTTGTCTCTCTAGTAAGAGTCCCTGCTTTCTTGTAACTTATAAAAGAGCAATCATTAGCTTTTCCTCACAATAACCCTTCTACTCCGAGAATTTTGGCCCAAGTTTTTTAGCTTGGCTTTTAAGTCTGCCCACTCATGTTTTGTTTGTCTGCCTCTCTTTCTGGGCAGAATCAGAAAGACAAAGATCATCCCAAGCATTTCTCTACCAGATGAATGGTTTTCTAATTTTACTTTAAGTGATAGGAGGAATGCCTTTTTATATTGAAAGTGAAAGTGAAAGTCGCTCAGTCGTGTCCAACTCTTTGTGACCCCATGGACTATACAGTTTATTTTCTCTAAGAGAAAACCAAATCTATCTCTTCCTTCCTGATGAGAACTTCAGCTATCCAATTTATAAAGTAAATATTTAATAAGTCCCACAGCAAATATTGTAGACAGGATCAGAAACAACTGCTTTCTAAAACAGACACCTCCATGGGCCTTCCCTAGAGGGGAAGTTAAAACTCAGGCTTCCACTGCAGAGGCACAGGTTAGATCCCTGGTTGAGGGAACTATGGTCCAACATGCTGTGCAGAGTGGCAATAATAATAATAATTAAAACCAAACATTTCATAAAAGAAGTGATAAAACTTCAATTTATTTAAGGATATAACACACAGACCTCACTTACATGAAACTTGAAAATCACTTAAACAGAGAACAAATGTAAAATTATCATAAGAGGAAGTGGCAAATAGTGGTACATTGATGAGTTCTAAATACTAATGATGGACATAGAGAAAAAACTTTAAAATTAGACTTCACATGAAATGCTTTAGTTTTAACCTCACAGGATTACCTCGAAACTCTAATATGAATTTCCATAGTCCTGTTTTTCAAAGTGTTCCACAGATCAACAGTATGAAAATTTCCAGTATGTGTGTTTAAAATGCACACTCTCGATCTCCATCCTATATGCTTTCCTGGTGATTCTCACCCACATTAATGTCGGAGAACTAATATGTGAGAGAAGAAATAGTAGAGTAATCATTTGAGAGAAAGGATTTTACAAACAGAAAACATTGATTATAACTATGAAAATGACAATACATATCCATGTGTTTGGAGATGAATGCTAAAATAATATTTAATAATGAAATGATGCAGTGTCCAGGTTGAGAATCATTAATCCTGACTGATCATTATTGAAGCTAGGTGATGGAAATATGGCATCATTATTATTTTATTTCTGTATGCATTTTAAATTTCCCATACTACAAAGTCTGTTAACATGTTGCTACATGTTGTTCCCAAAATAAGAAAGAGACATTGGCCACAGGGTGACTTATCTTTCTTTTCACATGGTGAACTAAAAAAGATTAATCCCACATGCCCTGAAATCACTTAGTATACCTCTGGTTGTTTAATTTCAACTGAGCTATATCTGATTAAACATACACAGATTTGTATTTCAAAGAATTTTTTCTTTTGAAAACAATATTCTAGATTACAGTAGTCATTTAAAATTATGTTTTTTAGTTTCTTGACATTTCTCATCTTGTTTCCAGCAGCACTTATTAATTATAACTACTCTGATGTGACATCACCTTTTATTTTCTGATCTTTTTCTCTCCCACATGACCCTGTTTCTCTTGAAAAATAAAACTCTTACTTTGGAAAAGCAACTTTAATATCTGGGATCAGTGGAAAAGGTCATGTCTCATTTATTAATGTGTTGGAGTCTTTGTCCCTTTAGTCTTTTCTGATCTGAAGAAAAATAACTTCATTTTTTTTTCTACTAGCCCCAAATACTCTGAGGCATTGAACTCTTAGCCTCTCTATGCCCAGCAGCTGCTTTTTAAAGGGCTAAACTCTTCTTAGATTGGTTTCTACAAGTAAAACAATTTGAAGTACATCTATAAGTTTTATGAGATCAATAGACTAGTCTACACAGGAGATGGCAGAATGGTACTGAGAGTTGTCCAAGTCACAACTTTCTTTCAAACAGCTCAACAGTCTTTACAGACATCAGCAAGTATGAACTGATTGATATCTCCCAGCTTCTGCAAATCACATTGCTGTGTAAAGAAATGGAAATTGATTAACTTAATCAAAGTCAAGGTTGGAACAGTCTACAGCCATGAATGACTTCCCTGGGGGCTCAGACGGTAAAGCATCTGTCTACAATGTGAGAGACCCGGGTTAGATCCCTGGGTTGGGAAGATTCCCTGGAGAAGGAAATGGCAACCCATTCCAGTACTTTTGCCTTGAAAATCCCATGGATGGAGGAGCTTGGTGCAGGTTACTATCCATGGGGTTGCAAAGAGTTGGGCACGACTGAGTGACTTCACTTTTCATTTTCACAGCCATGAATATAGAAATAATGATTAAAAAAAAAAGCATTACTATGAAACTATGTTCAAACTTTACATCCAGGTACATTTTTAAAGGAGCTGGGAAATTAAAAAGAAGGAACTAAGAGGAAAAGAGCTTAAGTAATAGAAAATATTGTTTGAAAATCAACTAACTTCTTGTCAACAAAGACATAGCTAAGTTGTTTGGGGGACACACTTTGCCTCTCATGGCATCAGTGGAGCGTGTTGGCTGTGCTTAATCAGTGCTGAATGGTGATAATCTGGGCTTATGCAAATGCTAAATCATTTCTATCCAAAAATATATTGTCTTCATAAACAAGCTAAACTAAATTCTATTGTTTAGGAGTGTAATCTTTGGTGTGAAACTTATCAAACAAAGCAAAGAAGATATTACCCTAGAAGCTGGATCAGTGGATGCTTCTAAGGGGAGACCAAGAGTTGTCTTTGGGAAGGGGGATGAGGGCTTCAGGGTACTGACAAACATTCTCTTACTTAAACTGAGAGATCACCACACAGGTACTGGTGTATACAAAATTCATCAGTCTATATATTTATGTTTTATACCTTTTTCAATGTATATTGTATTATACAATTTTTTCTTAAATGTTTCAATAAAACAACTACCCAAGAGGATGTGATTTATACATCTGGTTTGTTCATCATGGTTCTGACTGATCTGGAACAGGAACCAAACCAGAAGTTTCAAGAGCAATTTCCACTGTTTAAGAATACTATATACAAGGAGTTCCCTGGTTGCTTAGTGGTGAGGATTTCAGGCTTTTACTGCTATGCATGACCCAGGCTCCATCCTTAGTCAGAGAACTGAAATCATGCAAGCTGCAAGATGAAGCCAAAGGAAAAAAAAGATTATGTATAGGGAAAGATTATGTATGTATGTATGTATGTAAGCACACATATTCATGTACATGGTTTTCTTTCTTCAGTAAAGATGTATCTACACCAACATTTCTGGCATCTAGTTAAACCTATAGGAGCCCACTTTTGTTTAATATTTCCAATTGAACTTTTCTTGGTTTGAGTACCAATAGTCTTAGAATCATGCTTCCTTGGTGGCACAGACAGTAAAGAATCTGCCTGCAATGCAGGGAACTCAGGTTTGATCCCTGGGTTGGGAAGATCCCCTGGAGAAGGGAATGGCTAACCACTCCAGTAGTCTTGCCAGAAGAACTGCATGGACAGAGGAGCCAGGTGGACTACAGTCCCTGAAGTTGCCAAGAGTCAGACAGGACTGAGCAACTTTGAGAGAGAGAGAAAGCCTTGGGATCTCTTTATATTCTTTCATAATATGATGTCACATTTCCTAATCTGCTCTTCTAGACTGTCTTCAGTAAGTTCTCCCAGCTAAGTACCCAAGGATACTGGGTGCTCACTCCCAAACATGAGGTGATACTACTTCTAGAAGTCTCCTCAGGTGCTCCCCAGCCCAGGCTACAGAGCTTAAAGTTCAGGTACCATGAGTGACTTATCCATGACTACAAAGCTGGAAACAGATTGTTTGAGCCCAAGAGTAGTACTCTTATCATATCTCAACCTAAAATAAATCCTATTTGACTATGCATATAATGCGTTTAATTCTAAGTTTTAAAATTTTCTAATTACTATCCATAAATTAAGTTCAATAGAATTTATAAGAACTGAAACTTGAGCACAGACAGACCCAACGAAGTCTTATCCCACCAATATCACACCAAATACAGAAAGATGAAAGCAGAAGAGAAAAAAAAAATCAATGTTTTCTAAAGAATGCTTCATTTGCAGTTGCAGTGGGAGGATGCTAAAATGAAACAGAAGAAGATATGCTTCTTTAGCACAGAGATGGATTAAACTCAGTCACCTAAACAATCACTTAGTTACTTTTTACCACCTTACCATCTCCCAAGCATCAAACCCAGTCACCGTTCTCAACTCCTTTCCAAGCATCCCACAACTCTTCAGTCTAACCTCTTTTTATCCTGCCCCCTCTCATTTAATCAACTTTTCTCAATGTTTCCCAATTCTACGCCCAGGACGTTTTTATTCTCCAGCTCCCAATGCTATACAGTGTTCTTTCATTCAGAGCTACTTCTGAAATAAAAAAGAAGACCCTTCTGGAGCCTAAAATCAGTGCACCCAAGCAAACAGTGAAAATGCAGGAATTTTAGGGTATTGAGTGTGTCCAGACAGAGTAAATTGCTACCATTTCAGTCACTTTATGGAGGTGCTGCCTGCTCCATGCACATGAACTATGTGGGCTGTCAAGGACCCAAAGTTTGGCACAAAAGAGTCTAGAATTCTTGGAACCCAGACATCCATGAGGCAACCACAGGAACCCTAAATTAAATATTTGAAAAGTCCTGAGATAAAAATTGTATTTTCCCAATGTAAGACCATGGTAAATTATTATAAACAATTTACTTGGAAGACAAAATATTTGTCTGAACCATCAGTGGAAAGACGAATTACAAAAAGAGCTCTTGGTGGTGTAAGGTTGGTAACTACTACTCCAGGGAACAAAGATTTAGGCTGTTTGTATTCTGCACAGAGGCTAACATACATGAGAATGCTATAAATATTAAACAACTACCTTTCAGAAGTGACATTGTGGTGAGTAGCTGGTACTTTGAAAGCAATTAACAAGGATTTCGAAAAGAAATTGTTGATCTTCTATTACAGAATGCTACTGCAAGTAGACTCCATACAGCATCAATTGAAGCATTATAATATTACCATTACAAGCCCTACAAGATTTGGAGGAAACTGATGTATCAATTACTTTAGTGCTGGCAATGAAATTGGTTTATGCATGGATGTACCTGTTTATTGTTGTTAGGGATTGGTGGGTTTACTCTAGGAAACAGGCTACATTTGCTTTTTCTTAAGGTTGAATGAGATGCTTCATAAACATACTCTAAGCAGGTGTGTTCCTAACAGTTTGTCTGTTAAATATACCCTTGGATGGCATGAGTTCAACTGGTATCTCTGCCACATCTTTGAAATGAGAAATGTTGGGGTCATTGTTTAACTCGTCTGACCCTCTGATCCATGAGGTAATAATAAGGAGTTGAATATCACAATACATATGAAAAAACTGTATTCTTTCATAGTATAACCTCACATTTCCTTTCGTAAGCTTTCCCAACCAAGTTACCAAGGACACTGGTGGTCTTGTTTTAATACTCTGTGAAGCCGTTGTTCTTCCCCATGAACTTCTGTTACATTATTAGGTATGCTTTTATTCTGCTCAGGATCAAGAGAGTATTATCAACATGGTTGCCACCAAAAAGCATGTATCAATTACATCAATTACAAGCAAATTTGATGTAAAATCCTGGTGGCTCAGATAGTAAAGAATCTGCCTGCAATACAGGAGATGCAGGTTCAATCCCTGGGTTAGGAAAATCTCCTGGAGACAGCAACCCACTCCAGTATTCTTGCCTAGAGACTTCCATGGACAAAAAGAGCCTTGGCAGGCTACAGTTAATGGGGTCGCAAAGAGTCAGACACAACTGAGTGACTAATAATTTCATTTACAAACAAACATAAATTCCAAATTTAAACAAATTTAAATATAGCTGGAAATGTCTATTTGTGATTAGTAAGCATAAAAGGCTTGCCAGATCTAGACATGTAAAAATTAAAAAGGCAAAGAATATGTAAGTATAGACAAAAGCCTTTTCTGATAACAGATAAACCCTTTCATTTAAATTATTGTATTAGTATAAAATATTAGATGATAAATGCAAAAAATGAAAATTAACAATAAAGCAAATTATCTTTGAAATCTGCAGCAAATTGAAAAACAATTTCACATATTGGTTTTACAAGTTTAAACCTGCTTTGATTGCTGTAGGCTAAGTGATATACTGTGAATGATGAATATATGTATGAATTTTACAGATTTCTTCCTTTTATCTTTTCCTCTGGCTCACTGTCTGCTCCTAAACTTTTTCTAAAAATTTCCCAGTCTTTAACTCACTGAGAGAAACAACAAAATAACAATATAACATTCAGAGAATTATAAGGTCAGCTATCTGCTTTATTTGAACAGAGGTTTATGCACAAATGTGTTGCTTCTCTAGAGCACTAAAATTACCAAAATCCATATTGCCCTCAAAGAGGAAAATAAAATAAAGCAGTTGCAAATAGGTTGAAAACCGACAGTTCCTGTGTTAGCCGCTCCAGGGATATGGTAGGAAATTGACTTTTGTAATGAAGTGTTATTCATGTCTTCAAACACGGATTACTTGTTGTGCCTCCTGGGGTGACACGGATGTCACTCTCCTTTCAAAACCCTGTGCTTTGTGCTGGCTTTCTGAATTCAACACTTATAGCATGCAGTTATTCCTGGTGCATATGCTTATTGGTCGGCGATGTTACAACACATCTGACACCACTAATATTTCAATCCATCAATTTATTTACTGATTTGGAAAGCATTTATTTGTACCCATAAGCCACCAAGAAACTGAACTAGGCACTGTGAAGACTATTTGTACCTTCAATGTACTCCCAAACCAGGGTGCTGTGTGCAACTGGATAAGCAACTACGGAAATGGAGAGGGACCCGATGAGCCCTATGGTCTTTGCTCCCCATCCATGACCTCAGCCTGCCTTTGTCTGTGGAAAAACTTTAGCCAAAGAATAAGTTTAATCAGAGAAACGATAACATGCAGAAACAAAGGAGACCAAGTAATAGTAGTTTAGTCAATAAGCATAGTCAAGGACCTTTAGTTCCTTCTCAAAGGCTATAGATACTATTCTGAGCTATATCCTGTGAGCTATCTTATAGATATGGAAACCCCCACCATGTGAAGTTAACAACATGGTGACCAGGCTGAAGCCATGACATAAGCTGCTACAATTCCAAGAACTGGCTTCAAGAAATGGAATTAAAAAAAAAAAAAACACCAACCCTAGGTCTGAAGATTTGTTGTTGTTCAGTCGCTAAGTTGTGACCTGCTGCTGCTGCTAAGTCGCTTCAGTCATGTCTGACTCTGTGTGACCCCATAGACAGCAGCCCACCAGGCTCCCGTCCTTGGGATTCTCCAGGCAATAATACTGGAATGGGCTGCCATTTCCTTCTCCAATGCATGAAAGTGAAAAGTGAAAGTGAAGTTGCTCAGTCCTGTCCGACTCTTCGTGACCCCATGGACTGTAGCCTACCAGGCTCCTCTGTCCATGCAATCCCCCAAGCAAGAATACTGGAGTGGTTTGCCATTCCCTTCTCCAGGATATCTTCCTGACCCAGGAATCAATCCTGGGTCTCCCATATTGCAGGCAAATTCTTTACCATCTGAGCCACCAGGGAAGAGCACACCCTAATGTAAACCATAGACTTTAGTTATTAATAATAATACATCAATATTTGTTCATCAGAGTGACAAGTGTACCACACTAATGCAAGGTCTTGGTGGTGGGGAAACTGGGAGACCAGGAGTAATGAGAAACTGTAATTTCTGGGGAATTTTTTTGTAACCTTAAAACTACTACACAATAAAGTCTATTTTTAAAAGAAATAAAAATGAGTAAAGTTAATTTTAATAATATACTCAATTTTACAGTTCCAAAGTATTATTTCAATGGTAAATCAATATTTTTAAAGTATTAAGAAAAAAATTATACTTTTGTCCATACTACATATTTGTAATTCTTTAGCTACATTTCAAGTCCTTAATAGCCACATCTGACTAATATCTACCATATTTACAGTGCAGGTGTAGCTAGATTAATCTTAACTGTTAGAACAGAGATATTTATAGATATATATAAAAAAAAAATAAAGGAGGGAAAGGGGTATTTAAGGCAGCCTGTGGGCTTTCCAGGTGGCTCAGTGGTAAAAAAAAAAAAAAACCTGACAGCCAATGCAGGAGATGTGGGTTTGATGCTTGGGTCAGGAAGATTTCCCTGGAGAAGAAAATAGTAGGGAAATCCCATGGACAGAGGAGCCTGGTGGGCTACAGTCTGTAGGGTCACAAAGACTCAGACACGACTGAATGACTGAGCACGACACGTGAGACAAGAATGGCAGACTGAGGAGAGGGCTGAGTTGGAAATGGAAGGAATTGGGCGTTATTTGTTAAGCACAAACCACCAGGCAGAACCAAGGCAAGGTTCAAGGCTAAGTTCTGACTGACTCAGTAAAGATATAATGAGCTACACTTAGATATAGGAAAGTTATTACTTATATTGACAGTGAAAGAAAGAATAGCTAAAAATGCCAATTCCCTCTTTGTCCTACATACCAAAAAGGGTGATAGGAAAACAAAAAGGTGCTGGTTGACTGCTATATGAGCTGTGGGATACCCCATTGCTTAAGACTCAATTCTAGGACTGTTGTTAAGTGGTTTTATGCAGCTGTGCTCTGAAGGAGATAGGACAGAAAGCCTCATACTTCATCACAGGTGATGAGAAACTATCTCCCAACAGCCTCTCAGGGAAATAGAGAGGCAAGTGAGAGATGACCTCACCACAGCTCCCCATCCTTTCAAGTCCTGGAAAGAGCAAAAGGCACTCTGCCAAGACTCAGATTAGCTGTGGCTAAAGATTTTGCCTGCATGATCTATGTGGGTGTGTGCAAGGTTGCCAGGGCGCCATGGCAGAACTACATTATTGAGAAAGAGAAAGAAGAGAGGACACCTAAGAAAATAAAACAGCATCCAGAAAGGCGAAAGGGTGCAGTGTCTGCTTAGAATACAGTAGCAAGTGGCAGAAGTGTGATACAGGAACCTTGAAACTTAGGCACAGACTAGCCTTGATGGGTCTTGTAAATCTTAATGAGAGTTTTCTACCCAAAGGAGTTTTAAGAAAGAAGGATTGGATCACTTTTAGATATTAGAAAGGTGATGCAACTTCTAGAGTCTGCTCACCTAAAGACTGTACTCCACAACAAGAGAGGCGACCACAATGAGAAGCCCACACACCACGATGAAAAGTAGCCCTGGCTCGCCACAACTAGAGAAATCCAGTGTGCAGATATGAAGATCCAGTGCAGCCAAAAATTAATTAATTAATTAAAATTAAAAATTAAAAAAAAGAAGGACCCTCTGACATCAGTGTAACATAGGAGCTGAAATGGACTGGAGATGAACCAGGGGCTGCTGGAAGAGAGACATTTTGGGGGCCAGCAAAAGCAAAGCATCATCAGTATGTACAGCCTCCTCTTATGGTTGGAAAGAAACACTCACCAATCCATAGAACATGGCCCCTGTAAGCAGGGAGGGAATGCAAAGGGCTCAATGTCACAAGCACCGTGTTCCATCTGTCAATAATCCAATTCTGCTGTCTTCCTTTTCATGTTGTAGATTTTGACCTTTTCAGGATTGCTTCCTCCTCACTTTGTGCTAATTAATGGAATTCCATCACTTGGTCTTGAAAAATGAAAGTCTGAACAGACTGGTGGAAAAGTTCTCAGGAAGACTGGAAGGAAACACTGTTGCATGTTCCCTTAAAAGTACAGAAAAGCTGGTACTATTATGTGTTTTAAAAACACTAGAAAAAATTGTGTTTAAAAAAACTTGAAAATGTTTTTTATAAGAGTAGTCTGGCAAATATCCAGACTCCAAATCTTGGTCTGCCTGCCTATCCTCACCCAGGCCTTTGCCGAAATGTTTTCCTATCATTGCATTCTTTGACTACTTGATTTAAAATTGTGGTCTGCCTGGGCCCCCTGCAAAATACTCTATCTTCCTGCAATTCTTTTCAATGGCAATTATCATCATCTAACATATATTTTACCTATTTTATTTTGTGTTTATTTCACTAAAATACAAGCACCATGAGTTCCTGAGTGTTGTATTCCCCGTGTGTTTAGAGAAGTACCAACCACATTGTTACCAAATTAAAAAAAAAAAATTAAAAAAGAATATAGATGGAGGACTTCATGGTGGCCGAGTGGTTAAGAATCTGCCTGCTAATGTAGGGGACAACAGGTTCAATCTTTGGTCTGTGAGACTAAGATGTCACATTGTTGTCCTTGTTTAGTCGTTAAGTTGTGTCTCCAGGGCAACTAAAATTCCCATGCACCACAGCTACTGAGCCTGCGCACCTAGAGCCTGTGTTCTGCAACAAGAAAAGACATTGCAATGAAAAGCCCATGCACCACAACTAGAGAGTAGCCCCCGCTTGAATGAATGAATGAATATACATACATCAGTTCAGTTCAGTTCAGTCGCTCAGGCATGTCCGACTCTTTTTGACCACATGAATCACAAAACGCCAGGCTTCCCTGTCCATCACCAACTCCCGGAGTTCACCCAAACTCATGTCCATTGAGTCGGTGATGCCATCCAGCCATCTCATTCTCTGCCGTCCCCTTCTCCTCCTGCCCCCAATCCCTCCCAGCAACAGGGTTTTTCCAATGAGTCAGCTCTTCGCATGAGGTGGCCTAAGTATTGGAGTTTCAGCCTCTGAATCAGTCCTTCCAATGAACACCCAGGACAGGTCTCCATTAGGATGAATGGTTGGATCTCCTTGCAGTCCAAGGGACTCTCAAGAGTCTCACAGGTCAAAAGCATCAATTCTTTGGGGCTCAGCTTTCTTCACAGTCCAACTCTCACATCCATACATGACCACTGGAAAAACCATAGCTTTGACTAGACAGACCTTTGTTGGCAATGTAATGTCTCTGCTTTTTAATATGCTATCTAGGTTGGTCATAACTTTCCTTCCAAGGAGTAAGCATCTTTTAATTTCATGGCTGCAATCACCATCTGCAGTGATTTACTAGAAGTGCATTGTTGAGGAGTCAACTTATCTCTATACAAGGAAAAGAAATTTGAGAACAATGTTCTTAATAGTGAGCATTTGTAATGTAAAAGGAAGATATCAGAACCCAAAATACTTTGAATCACACATCATTAACCCCACATTTGAAGTGCATGTGTTGTACCCCAAGCTACTTCATGCTTGTTACTTCCAACTAGTTCTTTGGTATCTGCATCAGGTCTCCTCTGATCAAGAGATCTGAACCAGGTGTGAGCATCCATGTCTTATGCACAAGGCTTAAAGACAGGCAAGTGTGACCCTTACTACTCCCTTCTCTGAACACACCCACACTCTTGCATGACATCTTGTATTCTCCCAGGCCTATTCTACCATATGCCATAAATGAACAAATATTGTACAGCACAGGAAACACAGCCAGCACCTTATAATAACTGTAAGCAGAGTATAATCTTTAAAAATTGTGACTCACTATACTACAACTTTCCCTGGTGGCTCAGTGGTAAGAAATCCATCTGTCAATGTGGAGACACAGGAGACAGGGGTTTGATCCCTGGGTTGGGAAGCTCCCCTGAAGAAAGAAATGGCAACCCACTCCAGTATTCTTGCTTAGGAAATACTGGAAAGAGGAGCCTGCTAGGTTACAGTCCATGGTGTTGCAAAGAGTCAGACACGTCTGACCACATATGCATGCATGCTGCACCCCTTAAATTTATGTACTATTGTACATCAATTATACCTCTATTTTTTTAATAGAGAGGGATATTTTTTTAACATTTAAAAAATGGATGGATGAAGTCAGAGATAACCAAAGTCCTCCCAAGAAAATAGAACAGTTCTAGGGTCAGCAGCACTAAAGTCTAAAACCTTAAAGATTTTATCCATCAGAAGAGGATGTAATCATGCATAGCGAAAAGACATAGTACACAACATCAACACAAATGATGTCCAGGATGTGCTAGGCACACCCAGCAGTTGTTCTGTTAAGTAGGTGGCAATAAAAGGAAACACCATGTAGTATAGAGGGGAAGCAGACTGACTTTGCATCTATCAAACCTAGGTTCAAATTCTGTCTCAGTAATTGCTGCTTGTGATACTTAGAGCAGGTTATTCTGGGACATTCCATTTTCTTATCTTTAAAATAAGGCTATTGATACCTACTTCATAGGGTTTTGTGAAAGGAAATCCTGAAATAAGGCACATCAAATGCCTATCGTAATGCCTGACTCAAAGTATACACTCAAATATTATGAGCGCAGTAGACTAAATTAAAAGATGGCCTCAAAGATTCCCTCCTCTCAGGTAACCACCTCCCCTTGAATGTGCCCCAAAACATGATGGAGTTATCACTTGTATTGTAAGGTTCCTAATCATGGACATCCACAGTAGTCTAGTGGTAAAGAATCTGCCAGCCAATGTAGGGGACACAGGTTTGAATCCTGGTCTCAGAAGGTTCTACGAGCTGTGGGCAACTGAGGCCCTGCACCACAACTAGTGAAAGCTGCACGGTCTACAGCCTGCAAGCCACAGCAAGAAAAGCCACTGCAGTGAGAAGCCTGAGCACTGCACCTAAAGAGTAGCCCCACTCACTGCAACTGGAGAGAGCACAAGTGCAGCGATGATGACCAGCACAGCAAAAAAAATAAAAAATAAAAAAAATAAAAAACCAGTTCCTAATCCAGTTGACTGTAAGTTAACCAAAGAGAGAGAGATTATCCTTAGTAGGCCAGGCACAATCAGGTGAATCCTTTAAAGTTAGGAGGATTCTCCTGCTGGCTTCAAAGACTAAGCAAACTGCTGTTTTATGAGGGGAGGTGACCATGTTCAAGAACCTGAGGGCAAGATCTAATCTGAGGTTGGTCCTCAGCTGAAAACCAGCCAGAAAATGGGGACCTCTCAGAACTTCAGGGACATAAATTCTACCAATAACCGGTGAGACTAGACGAGGACCTCAAACCTCAGGTGAGACTATAGCCCTGGCTGTTATCTTGATTTCTTAATGATGAGATCTTGACCAGATGACCCAGTAAACCATAATCAGATTCCTGACTCATGGAAATAGTAAGATAATAGATCTGTGTTGTTTTGAGCCACTAAATTTATGTCAATTTGTTATGCAACTATAGAAAAAAAGTTGTTGTTGTGATATCATTATGATTAATATAGTTAAAATCGTTTAACTATATTCCTGTTTCTGAATCTAGGCTCACCTCAACATTCTGATAATGTTGGCATCTGCTATGGCTTATTTATGAGCAGAGAGTGCTGATCAAGCTAACAACTACAGAATATATTTGATATTTACATTTCAAGTTAATTTATTAGTAACACCTGGGATGTCACACTTGTAGTAAGAAATAATTGAACTGATAATCACTCCACTTTTTACACTTTTTTACATCCAGTCAGTGTAATCCCACTTATATACTGGTTAAAGTCTGAGGGTCACCAAGGAGGACTGGTTTTAATCTTTGTGGTAGATGCTCAACAAATATCCCACTTATTATTTTAAAGGATTGTTCTAAAGGATCATATTTTCTATTCAATTAAGTGTGATTGAAATGACACTAATCACTTTCTGACTGAGGCAGTAAAAAGCCTAAGCTTCCCAAGTGGTGTTCATGGTAAAGAACCCACCTGCCAATGCAGGAGACATAAGAAATACAGGTTTGATCTCTAGGTTGGGAAAATGAGCTGGAGAACATCATGGCAACCTACTCCAGTATTCTTGCCAGGAGAATCCCATGGAGAGAGGAGCCTGGTGGGCTACAGTCCATAGTGTTGCAAAGAGTTGGACACAATTGAAGAGACTTAGCATGCACGCAACAAAAACCCCATGAGCAACCTCCATAGGAGGAGACCACGTGTGCCAGATGATACAGGTACAAGATGGTGAAGCCACTATCAGCCTATGTCCCTGATAACTAAGTGGAACAAAGCTCCATATCAATCCTCACTGAACAGGCAGCACTAAAGAGAAACGAATTTTTGTTACTTGAGTATCTAAGTTCTCATACTTTGTCACAATAGCAAAACCTAGACTATACTAACAGATTAATAAGAAGAAATCAATTAGGAAGGGTCACTCATTTTAAGTTTTCTTTCTTTCTCTGCCCTGTATATCTCTCTTCTCTTCTTTATCTAATGTGGATGGTTTAATAATATTAAGACACATAGGACTTCCTGTTTGACTGACTCTTTTTGCACTAATAGGTAAATGGCAAACCACTCCAGTGTTCTTGCCTGGAGAATCCCAGAGACAGAGGAGCCTGGTAGGAGTCCGTCTATGAGGTCGCATAGAGTCAGACACGGCTGAATCGACTTAGCAGCAGCAGCAGGTAAATAACAGGCTAAGTTTGATCCTTCAGAATCATGCATCTCCCATGATAATATGGTTAAAGCCATAACAAACAAAAAACTATCAGTTTGACTATCATATTTCATGTGTAAAAACTAAGGTTTGGCAGCAGCAACTATATTAGCAAACGATGATTGGAAAAGATTAGAAGATTTAGGGATCCTGGCTGTCTTTTCTTTAGAAATGACAACCAGAAGCTATCCTTATTTTGTTCATGATTTTTAAAGGCAGTCTTCTAAATGTTTCACCATTAAGTACGACATGAGCTATTGGTCAAAGTAGATATTGTTTATGATTTTAAGTAAGCATTTTTCTCTCTGAGTTTCCTTAGAGATATTCTCAGGAAATAACTTTTTTGGATTTGATGGAGATGACCATAAGACTTCTCTCACTTGACAGTTTGAAGTGATAAATTTATTAGTAGATTTTCTAAGTTTAAATCATCCATATTCCTAAAATAAATTCTACTAGGCCATGATAGATTATACTTTTTAATGTAGAGTTGAATTCTATATGCTAATATTTTGTTTATAATTCATACATATATATTTCTCAATGATATTGACCTAGAGCTTGTGTTATTATTTGTCAAGTTTGGGTATCAAGGTTTTACAATTTCAAAAATAAATTTAAATAGTTTTCTCCTTTTTTAAAACATCCGTAACATATTATATGGTATAAGCATCATATGTCTTTTGAAGTTTTAAATAACTGACCAATAAGCCATTTTACTCCGAATCTATGCTAAAATAATTATTTTATATTATAAATTTCCCTGTATTTTTCTAATTACATTTTTATAATACTCCTGATTCAAACTGGCAATGTATATTTTTCCAGAAAATTATCCTTTCATTATGATTTTCAAATGTATTAAATCTTTTATTCTTTTACTGTCTTTCTTAATTTTAATTTTATTGATTTTTTTCTTAACTTGAATTGTTAACTCACCTTAGTAGTTACTTAATCTATCAAGTCAAATTTAAAACATAAAAACTATTGCATCTGTGGTAATACAGGAAATGCCTCATATTGTATGAGCTTGATTTGTAAAAGTATCTGTTGATAACATTTCTAAACTTTCTGCCCAAGACTCCTGGTAATGGCAAGATGATACCTTAAACTATTAAATACCATTAAGTGATAATAACACATTATAATTTCACATAATTTACACGGAAATTATCTCTGGATTATTTCCTAACAAGTGGAACACCAAAAACCATGCAAATTATAATCAAAATATGAAGGAGAGTTCAAGGAACATATTCTGCTTATTGCCAAAGGAATATTATCCTGAGAATGAAATGGAACAGATGTACAGACAGTGGTCCCCAACCTTTTAGGCACCAGGGACTGATTTCTTGGAAGACAATTTTCCCCCAGATGAGTTGTGGGGGAATGATTTGGGGATGATTCAAGTGCGTTACATTTATTGTGCACTTTATTTTTAATCTAATGCCATTGCTGATCTGACAAAAGATTAAAAAGAAACATGGCTTTAAATCAAAGTGTTCATTTTATAACTTATTTTTCAAAACACATCTAGAGCATAAAGCAAGATCAACATGCACCATATAGTTATAAAGCCAATGAAAATACAATGCTTTATAGTAATACAATGCAAAGAGTAAAATGAGAAACTCTTGCTAATCTAATTAATGTTTAACATAAATGGACTGGCAATTCAGATGCATAAAATAAATAATCTATTTTTCTCAGGACAGATATTCATAAGACTTCAGTCTTCTAAAATGTCTGGCAGTGTCATTTATGGAATATTACCCTTGGAATATATTAAATTAATAATTTGTAACTTGATTAAAAATGAACTTCTTGATCTCATTCCATTCTTTTCAGTATCAGAAAGAGAGAGAGAGACCTGTGGGCATCCAATTTGTTTTCATGGAACCAAAGGATTATGAAAACTCAAATAGATCATGCAAGCTATTTTTTGATATTAGGTACAGTTCAGTTCAGTTCAGTTCAGTTGCTCAGTCGTGTCCGACTCTTTGCGACCCCATGAATCGTAGCATGCCAGGCCTCCCTGTCCATCACCAACTCCCGGAGTTCACCCAGACTCACATCCATCAAGTCAGTGATGCCATCCAGCCATCTCATTCTCTGTCGTCCCCTTCTCCGCCTGTCCCCAATCCCTCCCAGCATCAGAGTCTTTTCCAATGAGTCAACACTTCGCATAAGTTGGCCAAAGTACTAGAGTTTCAGCTTTAGCATCATTCCTTCCAAAGAAATCCCAGGGCTGATCTCCTTCAGAATAGACTGCTTTGATCTCCTTGCAGTCCAAGGGACTCTCAAGAGTCTTCTCCAACACCACAGTTCAAAAGCATCAATTCTTCGGCACTCAGCCTTCTTCACTGTCCAACTCTCACATCCATACATGACCCCAGGAAAAACCATAGCCTTGACTAGACGGACCTTTGTTGGCAAAGTAATGTCTCTGCTTCTCAATATGCTGTCTAGGTTGGTCATAACTTTCCTTCCAAGGAGTAAGCGTCTTTTAATTTCATGGCTGCAATCACCATCTGCAGTGATTTTGGAGACCCAAAAAATAAAGTCTGACACTGTTTCCAACTGTTTCCCCATCTATTTGCCATGAAGTTATGAGAACAGATGCCATGATCTTTGTTTTCTGAATGTTGAGCTTTAAGCCAGCTTTTTCACTCTCCTCCCTCACTTTCATCAAGAGGCTTTTGAGTTCCTCTTCACTTTCTGCCATACGGGTGGTGTCATCTGCATATCTAAGGTTATTGATATTTCTCCTGGCAATCTTTATTCCAGCTTGTGCTTCTTCCAGCCCAGCGTTTCTCATGATGTACTCTGCATATAAGTTAAATAACCAGGGTGACAATATAGAGCCTTGACGTATCCCTTTTCCTATTTGGAACCAGTCTGTTGTTCCATGTCCAGTTCTAACTGTTGCTTCCTGACCTGCATATAAATTTCTGGTAACTTCTAAGAATACATTGGACAAACTAAAATATACAGAGAAAGAAAAGTGAAGTTGCTCAGTCATGTCCGACTCTTTGCGATCCCATGGACTGTAGCCTATCAGGCTCCTCCATCCATGGGATTTTCCAGGCAAGAGTGCTGGAGTGGATTGCCATTTCCTTCTCCAGGGGATCTTCCTGACCCAGGAATTGAACCCGGGTCTCTGGTATTGCAGGCAGACGCTTTACCGTCTGAGCCAACAGGGAAGCTAAATATACAGAGATACCTCAGCAAAGGCCTAGACTGTACACTTTCAAGTTAAAATATATTCAAGAGTTACTGGAAGATTGACACAGTAAAGTAGAAATTATGATATTTGATGTAAAAGTCATGTCAGTTCAGTTCTGTTCAGTCACTCAGTCATGTCCAACTCTTTGTGACCCTATGGACTTCAGCAGGCCGGGCTTCCCTGTCCATCACCAATTCCTGGAGATTGCTCAAACTCATGTCCATTGAGACAGTGATGCCATCCGACCATCTCATCCTGTGTCGCCCCCTTCTCCTCCTGCCTACAATATGTCCCAGCATCAGGGTCTTTTCCAATGAGTCAGTTCTTCACATCAGGTGGCCAAAATATTGGAGTTTCAGCTTCAACATCAGTCCTTCCAATGAATGTTCAGGACTGATCTCCTTTAGGATGGACTGGTTGGATCTCCTTGCTGTCCAAGGGACTCTCAAGAGTCTTCTCTAAAACCACAGTTCAAAAGCATCAACTTTTTGGTGCTCAGCTTTCTTAATAGTCCAGCTCTCATATCCATACATGACTACGGGAAAAACCATAGCTTTGACTAGATAGATTTTTGTTGGCAAAGTAATGTCTCTGCTTTTTAATATGCTGTATAGGTTGGTCATAGTTTTTCTTTGAAGGAGCAAGCATCTTTTAATTTCACGGCTGCAGTCACCATCTGCAGTGATTTTGGAGTCCAAGAAAATAAAATAAAGTCTCTCACTGTTTCCATTGTTTGCCCATCTATTTGCCATGAAGTGATGCGACCGGATGCAATGATCTTAGTTTTCTGAATGTTGAGTTTTAAGCCAACTTTTTCACTCTCCTTTTTCATTTTCATCAAGAGGCTTTTTAGTTCTTCCTTGCTTTCTGCCATAAGGGTGGTGTCATCTGTATATCTGAGGTTATTGATATTTCTCCCAGCAAACTTGATTCCAGTTTGTGCTTCATCCAGCCCAGCATTTCATATGATGTACTCTGTATACAAGTTAAAAAAGCAGGGTGACAGCTCATACAGCCTTGACGTACTCCTTTTCCAATTTGGAACCAGTCTGTTGTTCCATGTCCAGTTCTAAGTGTTGCTTCTTGACCTGCATACAGATTTCTCAGGAGGCATACATAGATACAGATGTACTCTCAGTGAAGAAAGAATTTGAAATGGAAAAGAAAAGTGTGTTTTGTGCACCTACAGCTTGAACAGATGTTTGGGAATAATCAGAAGTTTGGTCACTGATCACTATGAGGCTGGATAAAAAGTGGCATACATTTTAAATAAATGAGAATTTGTATACCAAGATAGAGGAGTAGAAATTTGTAAGTGACTCTGACGTGCACGATGAATTAGGGAAATGACTGGGTACAGAGAATCCAGATAGAAATCTATTGTAATAGTCTTGGAAAAAAGAGAGAGAGAGAGCCCTTGTCAATCCATCTCATCAAATATCTATTGAACAATGTACCAAGCACTCTTATAGCTGTTCAGGTTAAAACTGTGAACAAAATAGTCTAATGTTCTTACCCTCTTGTGAATCAATTCAGGGCAAAAGCAATGGGAAAGAAGACAATGACAGCAAGAGATATTGGAAAGACTGAGTTGACAGGATCTTCTTAATATTGATGGTCAAGAAAGGAAGAATTCCAAGAAAATTCTATGCTTAAAACTCAACATTCAGAAAACTAAGATCATGGTATCTGGTCCCATCACTTCATGGCAAATAGATGGGGAAGCAATGGAAACAGTGACAGACTTTATTTTTTTGGGCTCCAAAATCACTGCAGATGGTGACTTCAGCCATGAAATTAAAAGATGTTTGCTCCTTGGAAGAAGAGCTATGACCAACCTAGACAGCATATTAAAAAGCAGAGGCATTACTTTGCCAACAAGTAGGTCTGTCTAGTCAAAGCTATGGTTTTTCCAGTAGTCATGTATGGATGTGAGAGCTGGACCATAAAGAAAGCTGAGTGCCAAATAATTGATGCTTTTGAACTGTGGTGTTGGAGAAGACTCTGGGAAGTTCCTTGGACTTCAAGGAGATCCAACCAGTCAATCCTAAAGGAAATCAGTTCTGAATATTCATTGGAAGGACTGATGCTGAAACTCTAATACTTTGGCCACCTGATGTGAAGAAGTGACTCATTTGAAAAGCCCCTGATGCTGGGAAAGGTTGAGGGCAGGAGGAGAAGGGGACGACAGAGGATGAGATTGCTGGATGGCATCACAGACTTGATAGACATGAGTTTGAGTGAACTCCAGGAGTTGGTGATGGACAGGGAAGCCTGGCATGCTGTAGTCCATGGAGTCGCAAAGAGTCGGACATGACTGAGCGACTGAACTGAACTGAAACCTAAATAACAAATTAAATAGAAAGACCATTGATAAAGAGTCAGAAACCTATTCAGCATATGTTGAATCCTTCCCAGTGCCAAGCACAAGGGACATAAAGATGAACAGGAAGGAGCACCATTCTGGATATGTGACTGCTATGATGAGACTGGCAGTTCTGGACAAGCTAAAGTTCTGATTCAGGAAAGATATCCTTGTGAAATATTCACCAAAACTTTTGAAGAGTTGGTTTTAAAATTCAAGGGAGCAGTTAAGCAAAATCTGATTAGGAAGTGATTTTTCTAGTTATCATAAATGAAATCACTGAGAGAAAAATAATAGAAGAAGAGGCAATAGCCAGAGACAAAAACTAGAACACTGATATTTATATGTATACATTAAGAGGAAACAAAGAAGACTAAGTTAGAATGGTGATAGAGATGAATATAAAATCATAGTGAAGGAAAAATGCTGGAATATTATGAAAGTGATATTAATCTATATGAAAGAATCCAAAAGTAATCGATAACAAAATGGGCAGAGACTGAATAGAAAGAGACTAGAAGATAAATAAATGTTTCCATTCATGAGAGGAAAAGCCAGAATACAAGGGATTGTTTGTTAAAGATCAGAAATGGAGAAATTTCATGTAAACTACTCTTTTAAGAAAACTTGGGGGACTTCCCTGGTGATCCAGAGGTTAAGACATTGCATTCCAGCGAAGAGAGTGCAGGTTCAATCCCTGTTTGAGGAGCCAAGATCCCACATATCTCATGGCCAAAAAATCCAAATATAAAACAGAAGCAATATTGTAACAAATTTTCAATAAAGGCTTTAAGAATGGTCCATATTAAAAAAAAAAGAGAAAAACTTGGTTGTAGATGAGTAGTCTACAGATGTGGTGCTAGTCTTCTGAGGGAAAATTTATTAACAGAGACTTGAGTATGTTTATAAGCTGAAGGCAGAATGTGCCACCCCAAAATATGTCCTTTTGGCTTATGGATTATTTTGAACTGATTATTTTGAAAAAGTGCAGACACAAAAGAAGTTCTGAAAATAGTAATCTTTTCTCTTTTGTAAGGGAAATTTACATTAGAAAAGGGGCCTTACTGCTGCTACTGCTAAGTCGCTTCAGTCATGTCCAACTCTGTGCCATCCCATAGACGGCAGCCCATTAGGCTCCTCCATCCCTGGGATTCTCCAGGCAAGAGCACTGGAGTGGGTTGCCATTTCCTTCTCCAATGCATGAAAGTGAAAAGTGAAAGTGAAGTCGCTCAGTCATGTCTGACTCTTAGCGACCCCATGGACTGCAGCCTACCAGGCTCCTCAGTCCATGGGATTTTCCAGGCAAGAGTACTGGAGTGGGGTGCCATTGCCTTCTCCAGAAAAGGGGCTTTACTAGGGTTTAAAATTGTGCTTATCTTCCTGTTAATCTGTTTTTTTTATTATATGGGGGTTTCAGCCAATAATCTAGAAGAGTAGAGGGAAAATTATTTTCTCTCCACTACAAAACTAAACAGAAAAAAGTAGTAGACAAATTGAAGAACCAAAAGCAAGAGAGTGATGAGACATGGTCATTTGGAATCTGGACCATACTGAAAGGTATTAGCATTAATATGATAAGGCATTTCTTTTGTCAAGCAACAGGGGATGCTGTATGAATATATTAATACTTTGAGTTGCAGAGAAGAAAGCACAGGGAGTTTATGTATGAGAGCTTAGGTTTTACTCCATAAAGGAGGTGGAAGATTGTATGCCATTTCTTTAGGTGATAAGGGTAATGAGAAAGGTGATGAAGGTTATGGAAATTTTTAAAATTACCACCTTTACCTTCCAACAATTTAGCAAAATTCAAGACCCTAGAATTTAAACCAAGAAGGAAAAGAAGAAGCTGTATAGAAAAGAAAGGACATGTGCCTAAGGAGATACTGAAGAAAGATCAGAACTTGAAGAAAAAAATCTGCCTTTCAAATTCATTGAGGGGTGACTCGGAAAAAATGTGAATTAGAAAAGAAAGAAGGAAAGAAAAAGAAAATTATTTCCTGGGAAAAAAGTCATTTGGAAATGCAATGGTTAAGAAAAAAAATACCCTGATTTATGCTTCATTCTCTATGTACAACCATATCTATGTATGGTTTCTGTCTATATATGGTTTCTATCTATAACCATACTAGCCAAATCATGCTCTAGAATTCTCTTTGATAATAATCATGTATTATCATCACATATATTTGAAATTAATAGATTTTAGTAACTATACTTGGTTTAGATATCAAATGGAACTCTGCTATTAAAAAGGTAAGGTTTTGGTTTTTTTTAACTTTACAATATTGTATTGGTTTTGCCATATATCAAAATGAATCCACCACAGGTATACATGTGTTCCCCATCCTGAACCCTCCTCCCTCCCCATACCATCCCTCTGGGTCGTCCCAGTGCACCAGCCCCAAGCATCCAGTATCGTGCATCGAACCTGGACTGGCGACTCGTTTCATATATGATATTATACATGTTTCAATGCCATTCTCCCAAATCATCCCACCCTCTCCCTCTCCCACAGAGTCCAAAAGACTGTTCTATACATCACTGTCTCTTTTGCTGTCTCGTACACAGGGTTATTGTTACCATCTTTCTAAATTCCATATATATGCATTAGTATACTGTATTGGTGTTTTTCTTTCTGGCTTACTTCACTCTGTATAATAGGCTCCAGGTTTTTAATCTAATAGTAGAATTAGCAGGCATGAAAATTTGATAAATTAATCTTATACTGGTTTCTGTGAATGGGTAAGTAAAAGTGAAGTTGGATATTCATATTCATTTATTACCACAATTATTGTTACTAATGGCAATTAAAAAGATTTATTTGCATTTTACCAGGTCCTAAAAAGAGTATCTGAAGTTGTATCTACTACCTTGTTTTATTAAAAAGTGGCATAAGGGCTTCCTTGGTGTCAGTGTTAAAGAATCTGCCTGCCGGTACAGGAGACATGGGTTCGATCTTTGATCCAGGAAGATCCCACTTGCTGCAGAGCAACGAAGCCCAATGCCACAGCAATTGAGCCTATGCTCTAGAGCCCAGGAATTGCAACTACTGAGCCCACGTGCCAAAACTACTGAAACCTGAGTGCCCTAGAGCCCATGTTCTGAAACCAGAGAAGCCACTGCAATGAGAAGCCTGCACACCACAGCTAGAGAGTAGCCCTGGCTCACCGCAACAAAAGCAAGCCCAGGAGCAGCAACAAACACCAATACAGCCTAAATAAATAAAATTATTTTAAAGGAAATGGCAACCCACTCCAGTGTTCTTGCCTGAAGAATTCCACGCACAGAGGAACCTGGCAGGCTGTAGTCAATGGAGTCCAAAGAGTTGGGATCGACTGAGCAACTAACACTCTCACTTTCAAAAAAGTGGCATATTCTTCAGGAAAATTTACTTCATTCCTGATTGCAAATGTCTTAGTTGCAATGTACACATTTCTTGTTTAAAATGTTTAATACTTTGCAGAACAAACAGGGTTTAATTTAATTATGGAGTGAAAGCCCTTGAAAATAAATATGAATAAAATTTAAATCACTAGAGTTAAATTTTAAAAGACAAAACAATCCTATATTCAGAGTAGCTCTAAAAAATTGTCCTAAAAAACAGCATTCTTTTTTAATGTGTCTCTCATTATGATGCTATTTTTTATATTTTATTTCTCATTTCTATTCATAAATCAAGATTTTGGCTCTGTATTCAGGCTTTAACTGATGATCCCAAAATACAAGCTCTATTTCAGCATGAGTGTGGAGTCTGCAGGGTTCCCTGGTGGTTCAGATGGTAAAGAATCCACGTACTATCAGGAGACCTGGGTTCAGTCCCTGTGTTGGGAAGATCCCTTGCAGATGTGAATGGCAACCCACTCCAATATTCTTGCCTGGAGAATTGCATGGACAGAGGAGACTGGTGGACTTGAATCAATGGGGTCACAAAGAGTTGGACATTACTGAGTAACTAACATACACACATGGAGTCTGCAACACTTTTTTCATGCTTTGTTCCATGATCATTATTATGTATGAATAAAAGGAAAATGCAGTCAATATTCTTGATTTTGTTGTTCAGTAGTTCATGTCTGACTCTTTTTGACCCCACGGACTGCAGCACACCAGGATTCCCTGTCCTTCACTACCTCCCAGAGTTTGCTCAAACTGAACCCAGGGATCGAGCCCATGGCTTCTGGGGCTCCTACATTGGCAGACAGGTTCTTTACCGTTAGCACCACCTGGGAAGCTAAATATTCATGATACTTAATCTCAATAAAGAATGCCTTAAATTTCCTAGTGCAAACCTAACAAACTACAGCACAGATAAAAAAGATAAAACTTTTTTGTTTTGTTTTGTTTGATAAAATTTTTAATAATGACACAGGATATCACTAAAATTCTTTAAGAAAAGTGATTTCTCTATCACATGTGTAGATATATATACATCCTAAGTCGCTTCAGTCGTGTCCGACTCTGTGCGACCCCATAGATGGCAGCCCACCAGGCTTCCCCGTCCTGGGATTCTCCAGGCAAGAACACTGGAGTGGGTTGCCATTTCCTTCTTCAATGCATGAAAGTGAAAAGTGAAAGTGAAGTCACTCAGTCGTATCCGACTCTTAGCGACCCCATGGACTGCAGCCCACCAGGCTCCTCCATCCATGGGATATTCCAGGCAAGAGTACTGGAGTTGGGTGCCATTGCCTACTCCTATATATACATATATATATGTATATATATATACACAAAACAAAATCTATATCTATCTATATATATATGTAGATTTTGTTTTGTGTTTCTCATCTGAAGTAGCTTTACATTAATTTGTCATTGTCTCAGATTTAGTCCTCAAATACTTTCAGAAATTCCAGTTATCAAGTCTGAACAATGCTAGATATGCCAGGCTATAAGGAGTACATGTGGCCAGACTGCCAGGATCAATATACAGATGCTGAAGTCATAGTGTTTCTTGAACTTTTTTCTATTGATTGGATACATCAGAATCACTATTAAAATGTGTATTATTGGGCTCTCTCTGAGACCTATTGTGCCAGAATTTCTTAGGATTGGCAGACAGCAATCAGAAAATTTAATATTTTCCCCAGGAGATTCATACATACTTAAATTTGGAAACTACCACCTAATGTTGTGTCATAGTTTGTCAATTTTCACAATAGTGGGGAGATCAGATCAGTTCAGTTCAGTCACTCAGTCATGTCCGACTCTTTACAACCCCATGGACTGCAGCACACCAGGCTTCCCTGTCCATCACCAACTCCCAGAGCTTGCTCAAACTCATGTCCATCAAATCGGTGACTCCATCCAACCATCTCATCCTCTGTCATCCCCTTCTCCTCCCACCTTCAATCTTTCCCAGCACCAGGGTCTTTTCTAATGAGTTAGTTCTTCACATCAGGTGGCCAAAGTATTGAAGCTTCAACTTCAGCAGCAGTCCTTCCAATGAATATTCAGGAGTTATTCCCTTTAGGATTGACTGGTTGGATCTCCTTGCAGTCCAAGGGATGCTCCAGAGTCTTCTCCAACACCACAGTTCAAAAGCATCAATTATTTGGCGCTCAGCTTTCTTAACAGTCCAGCTCTCACATCCATACATGACTACTGGAAAAACCATAGCTTTGACTAGACAGACCTACTTTGTTGGCAAAGTAATGCCTCTGCTTTTTAATATGCTGTCTAGGTTGGTCATAGCTCTTTTTCCAAGGAGCAAGTGTCTTTTATTTTTTTATTTTTATTTTTTTTAATGGTTGAAGGTGAGATTTTATTTATTTTTTTATAGTTTTTCTTAATACATAATTATGATTTTAATAGGTTTCCTCTAGTTTTTTTTTCTTTTTTTAAATTTTATTTTTAAATTTTACATAATTGTATTAGTTTTGCCAAATAACAAAATGAATCCGCCACAGGTATACATGTGTTCCCCATCCTGAACCCTCCTCCCTCCTCCCTCCCCATGCAGTCACCATCTGCAGTGATTTTGGAGCCCCCACAAAAAATAAAATCTGTCACTGTTTCCATTGTTTCCCCATTTATTTGCCATGAAGTGATGGGACCAGATACTATGATCTTAGTTTTTTAAATGCTGAGTTTTAAGCCAGTTTTTTCACTCTTGTTTTTCACTTTAATCCAGAGGCTCGTCAGTTCCTCTTTGCTTTCTGCCATAAGGTTGGTGTCATCTGCATATCTGAGGTTATTGATATTTCTCCCAGCAATCTTTATTCCAGTTTGTGCTTCATCTAGCCCAGCATTTCCCTTGATGTACTCTGCATATAAGTTAAATAAGTAGGGTGACATATACATCCTTGACATACTCCTTTCCCAATTTGGAACCAGCCTGTGGTTCTATGTCCAGTTCTAACTGTTGCTTCTTGACCTGCATACAGATTTCTCAGGAGTCAGGTAAGGTGGTCTGGTATTCCCATCATTTAGAATTTTCCATAGTTTGTTGTGAGCCACACAGTCAAAGGCTTTGGCATAGTCAATAAAGCAGAAATAGATGTTTTTTTCTGGGACTCTCTTGCTTTTTCTATGATCCAATGGATGTTAGCAATTTGATCTCTGGTTCGTCTGCTTTTCTAAATCCAGCTTGTGCATCTGGAAGTTCTTGATTCGTGTTGTGTTGAAGCCTGGCTTGGAGAATTTTGAGCATTACTTTGGTAGCGTGTGAGATGAGTGCAATTGTGCAGTAGTTTGAACATTCTCTAGCATTGCCTTTCTTTGGTACTGGAATGAAAAGTGACCTTTTCCAGTATGTGGCCACTGCTGAGTTTTCCAAATTTGCTGGCATATTGAGTGTAGCACTTTAACAGCATCATCTTTTAGGATTTAAAATAGCTCAACTGGAATTGCATCACCTCCACTAACTCTGTTTGTAGTGTTTGCTTCCTAAGGCCCACTTGGCTTTGCACCCCGTTGGGAGACAGGACAGTGATAAGAAGAAACAGGTTGAAAACTGGACTGAAAATACTTGACCGGAAACATAGACCATTATAGACTTAGCCACCTACATTTGGGTCAAAAAAAATATATTCTGGTAGACAGAATTCTGAGATGACTTCCAAGATGCCCCCTCCCTGGGGTACATAGCCTGTGTAATCCCTGATAATGTGACTATGATGGATTTTACTCTCATTATTGGGTTACATTAGATGGGACAGTTGATTTTGAGAAAAAGAAATTATCCTGGGTTAGCCTGACCTAATCAGGTGAGCCTTTGAAAGAGAATGGGCTCTTCCTAAAGTTTGTGATTCAATATATGAGTCACAATTGCTAGATTTGCAGATTAACAGAGCCATGTGGCAGTCTCTAGGAGCAAAGAGAAGCCCCCACATGATAGCCAGCAAGGAAACAGGGTCTGTGGTCTTATAACCACAAGGAGTGGAATTTAGCCAACAAGCTTAATGAACATGGAAACAAATTTTCTCCCAGTCTCCAAATGAAAACAGAGCTGGCCATCAGTTTCAATTCTCTAAGACCCAGAACAGAGAATTCTGTCATTCCACATCCGAACTTCTAACCTAAAATAAACTGTGGAGTAACAAATGGATGTTATTTTAAGCTGTTACATGTATGAGATTTGTTTCACAGCAATAAAAAACAAATTGATACCCAATTGCACTAAGGTGACCTGACCTGTGGTGACAGGTGTCTATCTGAACCCAGACACTGCTATGCACACATTGATTTCTTTGAATCTCATCCATAAAAAGAGATTGGTGTAATGAACCAGTAGATTTTACATATCAAATTAGGTTTGTAAAATCACTAAGATCTGTTGTGTCTAAGTTTAAAAAATTCATTAAGAAATTTTTGATAGGAAGAACAGAATCCCAGATATAGTAGTTCAAAACTTCCCTATCAGAAGTGATTTTTAAAACCTCTGTTCAAGTTTATATGTTACAATCAACATTATAAGGTAGATTAATATTTTAATCACCATTACCAAATGGGCATAAGAACTTAATTGGAGTTGATGGTCCAAGATTGTGCACTAAAGCTGCCAGCTTAAGACCTCATTCTCAGAACAATTATTTTTCTTCACCAAAGAAAATCTCATGAATCCATCTATTTAGCCAAGGTAAATCAATTTTTTTCTCTTAATGTGTCCATGAACAACATCTACTTTCCGTTATTTCTTGTGGTCATACAAGCATTTCATTGAATAGTTCTATAAATATTTCCCACATGCCATACCTCCTATGATGACTTTGCAATTCTAATAAAGTGATTAGAACTCCTTATCCTTGCTGTGGCCTCTGCTAAACGATGTGAAAATGCCCCTCCTGCTGGGGTTATCCCACCAGCAAAATTCAAATGGCCCACCAACAAGTGCATCTGTTGCTATTTGACTTTCCTTGCCCTTGTTACTTTTTCCTACTATTCTATGAGATCTTTAATTTCCCCCTTGAGGCTCTAAATTCCTTTTTAATTATTTATTTGTGGAGAATATCTTCTACAGATAAAATCGGGTTGATTGGTCTTCTGGTTTTCCTCTAATTTTTGGAGTTTTAACGTGTCACTCGCTCTCGGAAACCTCACAGCTTCCTAATTAGTAGGTGTTCGAACATAACAGGGTCATCAGATTTGGCCTACATATTCATTGTATTTGATCATGAGTCCCAAATATCCTGATTAACATGTGTACAGTTGTGATCTTAATGGGGATAAAACATGGCAGTGAGTCTGAAAAACAGAGTCAATAAGATTTTGACAAGTAGTTTCATTAAACACAGAAGGTAATTTAGAGTGCCAGAACATTTAGGCACTAACTGTTAAATGTTTCATCAATCTTCAAGAAATGTTAAAAACAAAACTGGGTTCGGTGGAAGTTTTTTTTTTTTTAAGCTTTCTGATTCATATGTTTCACACTGATGAAAGAAAACCTGGGACTTCCCTGTTGGTCTAGTGGTTAAGAATCCGCCTGCCACTGCAGGGTACACAGGTTTGATCTCTGGTCACGGAAGACTCCGCATGCCTGGGGCAAAGCCTGTGTGCCACAATTACTGAGTCAGTGCTCGGCAATAAGAGAAGCCCGTGCAGTGAAGCCTGTGCACCTCAATGAGGAGCAGCTCCACTCGCTGCAGCACCAAAGACCCAGCACAGCCAAAAATAAATAAATGACTAAAATTTTTTAAAACGAAAAGAAAAGTTGGTCCTTTGCTGATTTTGCCTTTAGTCTCATCCACTGGTAGCAGCACCTACTTTTCTTTTGGACAGAGAGCACTTTCCCATTCAGACTAGGGATCAGACAAGGCTGAAACTACCGACTCCTGGATCCACTCACTGGTGGCCCAGTCCTGGCTAACAGAGGTCACTTCATACTGACCACAGTGGGGAATGCCTGTGGACCAACAATATTCTGGGGACTTGCATAAAACTGTTGGGAAAGATAAGCTGCTGTTTTCTCTGGGTTTCCACTTGGGTTGAAAAGCCTGTGAAACTGCTGTTGACCCAATTCGCTCTTATGTAGCACAGCTTGCCTGACAATGGTGATCACCTGAGGAGAAAGCAAGACTGAGAAGAGACTGAAGAGTGTAGCCGTTTCATTGCTCCATCCTCTGCTACCCAGCCAAGCTTGAAGGTATACCACCCCCAGCCTTTTCAATTACTTGAGTTAATCAATTCCCTATAATGGTTAAGCCCCTTTGGGCTGCATTTTCAAACTTGCCACTGGCAGAATCTTGCTTTACAGAAAAGGTCTCTCTCACAAAAGTTAAATTAATCCCATACTCTACCCTTTGAATTTAGTAAAAAATGACATTATAAAGCTAATTTATTGACTTAATAATTTTTGAATGAAATACAATCAAATTCCTGATATATACCTTTGGTGATTATTTTAAGTCATAGCTATTACATCGTTCGAATTTTTCCAGTATTTAAAAGTACTTCAGTGATATAATCTCATTAATTCTTACAATGTCCTTTTGAACTAGCCAAGGGACAGGTATGCTTATCTAATAATATAATAGTCCTGTTCTCTCTTGCACTTCATGACACATTTCAGTGAAGGTTGAATAACAAAGCACGAGGTCACCTTTATAAGAACCTAGAGAAAACAGCAATTACCTCCCTAATGATGTAGGTAGAATATCACTGTGGAAATCAGAATAAAGATTCCAGCACAAATTCATCACCTGTGAGGAACTGTGTGGCCAATAGAACTTTTAATAATGTAGGTACATGAATATAAAATTTACATGATGCATATTATATGCACTATATAGATATTTAATCAACAAATTTTAATGAAAATCCTTCTATTTTTACTTTATTACATGTATATTATATGTAAGAAAAGTAAATAATTTATACATAACTAATATATTTATTAAATGGTTACTGTGCATATGTTCTTATAAAATGTGTTTTTAAAGTATAGAAAATATACCTTATTTAAAATATGCTGAAAGTAAATTTAAGTTTTCCCCATTATATTTTTCCTCACCATACAAAAAGTGTACTTTTTTCCCTCTCAATAAATAGCGGCTATTTAGACTCCTAAGTAAAGCAAGTTTGGGGTGGAAGATATTCCCACATTGCTAAATATTTTTCTTATTAAGATTCAAATTATATTTTAATTTTTTAATAAAAATTTTCCTAAAATATAGTACATTATCCTGACAATTTAATCTGCTCTTGATGACTGAGTGGCCTCCTCATGAGCATCCTTCTGGGTTATAAAATTTTAAGTGCTTCTGGATCTATTAAAATATGTAGAGTGGTTTAAACACAAATGCTGTGCTTTATGAATTCATATGTCTGCTTTTGGTAATTTTCCATTTTTTTTTAATTTGGTGGAATTTGTGTAGCTTGCAATAAAATCCTTTTTACTTGAGTAAATTTGAGTTTCTATTACTTATTAGGTATTTTAGGAGTGTTTACATGAGACATTTTAATACATAGCCTTAAAAAAAAACAACTATATAACCCAGCAATTCTACTACTGGATATAATCCAACCTAAGACACATAGGACAATGTTCAGAGAAGCACTATTCACAGCAGCCGAAGCCTGGCGATAAAGGTAATGTCTATCGAAAGTAGGACTGATTCCTAAATTTTAGTATATTGGTTGCAGGAAAACCCGGTGCCAGAGGATGGTCATGTCCCACATCTTAGCAAGCTCCTGGAATGACCCACCAAGTAAGATTTGTCGGCTTCTTGTAGGAAAGAATTCCAGGAGAAGGCGCCCTTTTCACTTTCATGCATTGAAGAAGGAAATGGCAACCCACTCCAGTGTTCTTGCCTGGAGAATCCCAGGGATGGCAGAGCCTGGTGGGCTGCCGTCTATGGGGTCGCAGAGCCGGACAGGACTGAAGCGACTTGGCAGCAGCAGCAGCAGGAAAGAATTCAAGAGCCAGCAGTGGTGAAGTGAAAACAGGTTTATTGAGAGAGATGCATCAATAGGCAGAATGCAATCTGCTGCCTCAGGTGAGAGCAGTCGAGGCGCTCTTTGGCCTTTTATGGTCTGCCGCTGAACTGTCATGGCGCCTGTGGGCGTATCACTTAGCATATGGTAATATATTACAATAAGTGCATAACGAGGCCCAAGGTCTACAGGGAGTTGAGCTTTCCACCATCTTCGATCTAATCGGTTCTAACCAGTTTCTGTCCTAAGTTTTTCTCAACTGGCTGTGTCATTCTTTAAGGGTTGTGCCTTATCCCTTTCCCTTCCTGCCACATATCCTACAATGGAATATTGTGTATCCATAAGAATGGGTTAATGTCACAGAACAATACGGGTTAAAATTGCCAAGCAAAATGTTGCATCAGGAAAACTGGATACAGGAGAGCTTCCTGTGAGGAAGCTTGTAGGGACCGGAAGGGAACAAGGTGGGGAATGCTGGGGTGCCTGGTGTCGCTAATATTCTGGTTCTTGACCTTGGTCCTGGCTCTGCATTGTGAGTACTTTATAAAAGTACTTTATAAAAGGTCATTGAGCTGTGCTATGGTGTGTGCATGTTTCTGCTTGTGCATTATAGTTCATCAAAGTTTACTCAAAAATGAATTAGGATATATGCTTTTATATTTATATCTTACACCACTTTCAAAGCACATGTATTATTTTGTTTTATGTATCCATTTCATAATTGTTCATTGGTCAGTTTATTTTCTGTCATTATCCAGGTAACAGGCAAGGTCTTGGAGATGCAGCACAGATTAAGGTAGATGTAATCGCTGCTTGCATGGAGTTTACACCCAAGTCGGTTTCATGCTCCCCATAACATTCCTGTAAAGCAGGTACAGAAGTTATGATCTTTTGAGTTTTGTTTGTTTATGTGTTTGTTTGTTTAAATAAGAGACAGTTAAGCATTGTTTCATGCTTTAGAGAAAACACCGTTTGAGGGGCAGCAGATGCAGAATGTGAGAAGGAAGGAAAAAAATTTAAGTCCCTTGAGGAGGATGTGAGAAAGGAACTCAGAAGCAAGAGACAGGGAAGAAAACTCCAAACTGGGAATTATCATTGGTCATGTGCAGTTCATTAGCAGAGCATGGACTACAGCCCCAAAACCTGACATCTCAACCACATCAAATCAAATTTCTCTTCCTCCTGGGCACTTCTAGGATGACAATAAATACTGTTTTATATACATGTGCTTGCATGCATGCACATACACATACATTCTAAATAATAAGCCTCATTTCTGTGCACATAGTTCACCATTATCTGCAGGTGATGTGTTCTATTCCCCTCAAATAAAGAGGCCTGCACATAACTGTCATGCCTTAAAACCGGTGGAGGTCTTTACTTTCTCTGACAGTGGAGAGAACCAGAATGGAAGAGAGGGAACTATGAGAAGGGTCAGAAAATAGAATAATGACAATAACAGAAAATAGGGAGGAAATTCCTCCTTGTAAGCCATTAATTTAAGAACAGTTTTCTAAATATCTTGGGATTTGTCATCAAAATGCTTTCTAGGAAAGAAAAGGACTTGTGCAAGAAGGCAAAGCTGTGTGCCTTGGGCCCCTGGGAGAAGGTTCCTTTATGTGTTAATCCATGTCCAGCAAACAGCAGACAGGGAAATGGATTTAATTCTTTGAGAAGATTGACAAGGAGGAGTGCCTATGAGGGAAGGTGAGGAGGAATCAGGGGAAGAGCCATTTCCAAGGGGCAAGAGGAGGGAGCGTTTATCAGAAGGCTGGGAGAGAACCATTGCTATGGAAGAGTACCACCAGACAGAAGCTGTGGATAATTTAACCATGCTAACCCATGACCCCTGAAGGGATGAAGGCAGGGCAATAAATACCTTGATCTCACTTTTGGACACTGCTTCTGTTTTTGCTGGTATCTCCCACTGAGCAAACTCACCAGCAGTCAGAGTGCACCAGAGCCCGCCAGTGTGATTCATCCATGTTGACTTCCTAATAGAACAGCTGGAGCAGGGTGCTGAGTGGATCAGTAGGCACATCAGCAATTGATCACTACAGATATGCACAGTATCTATCTTAAAAAAAAATTATCTTTGCTCCCTAAGTGCGATAAGCCTCTATTATCCTGTTGCTCTCATCTCCTTCCAAGAGAGGCTTCTTGAATCTACTCACTGGCATTGTCTTTTGTTTTTTTTGTTTTTTTAATTTTATTTTATTTTTAAACCTGAAACACTGTATTAGTTTTGCCAAACATCAAAACGAATCCGCCACAGGTATACATGTGTCTTTTGAATTCACATTCATTCCTTTGCCCACTTCCCTCTGGTTTCCACTCACTCCCATCACTCGCTTGAAAGGGCTCCTCCCAGGCTCATCACTAAACTCTTACTTGTCATTTGCACCATCTCAGTCCTTAGTTTATTTGACCACTTTGCAGCATTTGATCATAATAATGATGCTCTTTTCCTTGAACCAGCTTTTCTGTTGTTTTTCTCTTTTCTTCATCTTATCCTTATAAAACCTGCTGCTATAACAGGGCTGCTATAATAAAGTACCACAAAATATGTGGCTTAAACAAAAAGAAACTTTTCCTTTCAAATTTCTGGAGGCTAGAGTTCCAAAATTAAGGATGGGAGGGCCATACCCTCTCTAAGGGAGGATTCTTCCTTGCCTCTGCCTAACTTCTGGTTGCTGCTGGCAGTCCTTGATGCTCCTTGGCTTGTAGACGCATCATTCCAGTTTCTGCCTCTGTTGCCACATAGTGTTCTGTGTGTGTGCCCTCTTACATGGATTTGAGTTATATTGAATCTAGGGTCCACTCTAATTCAGAATTACCTCATCTTAACTTGCTTACATCTGCAAACAACCTATTTCCAAATATGGTCACGTTCCTGGGTTCCCAGTGAACATGAATTTTGATGGAAAACTATTCAACTCAGCACAAGATCCTCTCTTTCACCTTTTTTCAAAGCACCTGCCCTTTAATATCCCCTACTGTCCTATTCTGCACAGGTTTTGATCACAAATGCCTACAAGGAAGCAAACACATAACAAAAATGAATGATGTGCTTCTGTTATAAGAACAACTAAAAATCGCCTGCATTGTGAATAGCAATTCACCCTTGATCTAAAAGGCAGATGGTTTGGTATGTGGTCAGCTGAAGAAAGCATGTCATATTCTACAAGTGACAGGCTGTTCAGGCCCACCTGAGTGTTACCATTCAAAAATGCAGGGTTAGTGTTAAGTTGATTTTGTTTTTAAGAAAAAATAAAAATCTTGATTTTCATATAAAATCACTTAGGAAATGATTCAAAAATAAATAAAACAAACAACAAAAGGTACCAAAACATGGGGAAGCACTATGCAGATCAAACAAAAGTCATTTATGTGAATGGCCACACGTCTGGTTTGTAATCTGTTCTATACACATCTGATGATTTTGAGAGTTACTTAGGATCAGTGGTAACTTGGTTTTTAGACTGTCTGTCTTTCTAGTTGTGGAGATGTAGAAAGAACATCATGATGAACAGTCATACTTGTCTATTCACAAGAATATCAAACTTCATATGTCAAATATTAAATTCAATGTTTCCCACCACTAAACCTGCCTCTCTCTCATAGTCTCTTCCTTGATGAATGTCAAAGTCATCTCAGATTTCACACTATCTCTTAGCATATTTAAGCATATATTATACCCATCCAATATCTTTTAAATCTCTCAGATGAATTCCCCAAATCTCTCAAATGAATCCCCTTCTCTCCAGCCATTTAAATACTGCTTGTTTTATGTCATGTTCTAATAGCAGCCTTTATATACAAAGCACTAATTCTCTTTTAAATAAACATGTTATCTCATTTAATCTTCATAGTAAGAGTGTGATAGTGTCCTAGTTTAGGTTCTAAACTAGAGCATGAGAAAGGTCTTAGGTAAGAAAAGCAGAAGTAAGGAAGGGAGGAAAAGCCAATATAAGATGAATTGCTATGACTGCCGCTGTTGGCAACAGGAGCAGGAATATCTGAGAAACGGACAGGAGGCCTCCAGGAAATGGCCATCCAAATGGTGAGAGTTTGAGGCATTTACTACAGCTGCTGTCCCCCTTTGGCCATGGCCCCCCTGGGCCATGTTTGTTTTGATTGAGAGCTTCCTACAGCCCAGGGAGATACACAGCCTACACCAGAGTTGATCTACCACCAGGGCAAAGTGAGTCTGAGCTCACATGAACTATTAAGCACAGCTTCAGCTAAACCCAAGGTAAGCCAAGGGAGATGATACAGAGCACCAAAGCATCTGCTTCTGATGAAGGAAGTAAAACTTTGAGAGGTAACACAGATTGAAAAGCAACCAAACTAGGATTTATATTCAAGTCTGACTTCAAAGCCTCTACTTTTAACTCCTATGTGTAAGAAGTGGGACTTCCTTGGTAGTTCAGATGGTAAAGAATCTGCTTTAACAATGTGGGAGACCCAGGTTCAATCCCTGGGTTGGGAAGATCCCCTGGAGAAGGGAACAGCTACGCACGCCAGTGTTCTTGCTTGGAGAATTCCATGGTCAGTGGAGCCTGGAGGGCTGCAGTTCATGGGGTCATAAAGGGTTGGATACTACTGAGTGACCAACACTAACTAATGTAAGAGGTTTCAGGCAACCTTAAAATTAGAAGGCACAGTCCCCAAAACTGGCCTCAATTTTTATACCAACTGTAAGTTTGGCAGTGTGTGGTAGTGTGGGGAGAGCGGTGTCCCAAAGTCATCATCGGTTTCAATAACTCACTGAAACAACTCATAAAACTTACTGTCGAGGAGGTTCTAAATGTGAGCTTCCTTGGTCTGCTCCCCATGGGGTCGGGATGCATTACTTTCCCAGCATCAACCTGTGGCAGTACTCAGGGAGCATTGCCACCAAGAAGACTTACCCAAGCATCAGAATTCATCATTTTTATTGGTGTTCCATTACATAAAAGATTGACTTTTTTTTTTTTGGCCACATCTTGCTGCATGTGGGATCTTAGTTCCCCAAACAGGGATTGAACCCTTGCAGCCTGAGGTGGAAGTACACACTGGACTGTCAGAATTTCCTACATAATATTGATTTATTCCCCATGTCATTGATCTCAGCCTCCAGTTTGACTGATACCACATGACTAAATCACATGACTGGTCTCCCTGTCATAACTAATCTTGACCTTAAGATTATAAAATATGACTGGCCTTATCCTAAAATCTGGTATGGCCATCCCCTACTCTGAACAGAGATACTCCTATCAGTTTTGATGTGGATTGGTGGCTCAGACTGTAAAAGCGTCTGCCTACAATGCAGGAGACACAGGTTCGATCCCTGGGTTGGGAAGATCCCCTGGAGAAGGAAATGGCAACCCACTCCAGTACTCTTGCCTGGAAAATCCCATGGACCAAGGAGCCTGGTAGACTATAGTCCATGGGGTCGCAAAGAGTCAGACATAACTGAATGACTTCACTTCACTTCACCACCAAGAAGCTCAGGGCAAAAACCAGACCTCTTATGGCCATGCCAAATTCTTGACTATATACTATGAAATACGATTCATGATTCAGAGTAAATCATGGCCAGCAAAATATAGATCTGGTTTTGTCTTTCCTTCCTTGAATACCTTCAGTGGCTCTCATCACCTTCTGAATAAGATTCATTCTCTTCAGAGTGGCATTAGGTACGTGGAGATATGACCTCTGTCCACCTTTGCAACCTCATACTCGGCACTCTTTTCTTTGTACCCTATAGCTCTTCCAAACCATTGGAACTTACCCTAATGACTCTGTCCTGTTCTTAGCAGCAGCCTGACTAGTAAAAATGGATAATAGCACATAGACACTCTACAACAACAAGAAAGTTACTTTTTTTTTCTGAGTAGTGCAAATAGATTAAGACAAGGTCCTGTGACATGTGTGTGTGTGTGTGTGTGTGTGTGTGTAGGAGATGTTCCTTGATGAAATTTCAATTGAAGAGAAGATGTGAGAGAATAGGAGAGAAGAATGGATATACTCTAGTTTAGCAGGTAAGTGGCAGAAGTAGGGTTAAGGTTCTACTTCTCTTCCGCCATTTGGAACAGAAACAAAATGTTCAGACTTCGATCAAACTCTCCTACTTGTGACCCTTTCTTGCCTCAGAACTTCTGAAGATGCAATAGTATCTCCCCTTAAAACATATGCACAAATGCACACATGGCTACACTTCAAGACTCCTTTCAAAATGTCTCCCCTCACCATCATCCATGCCTTCTTTCCTCTTTAGATGTATCACTCCTCTTTCTCTTTATTGCACAATACTATCTGAACAGTTATCAAGCTGAATTACGACTGTTTGTATGTTCTTCCTGTATGAGCTTTACAAGAAAAAAGACCATACTTTTTATCCCTACACCTTTATCATCTAGCACAGGGCCCAGCAACAGTGGGATAAAAATTTACAGACTACATGAGCAAGTAAAGAAGGAAAAGAGAGAGAATGGCAGGAAAGAAGAGAGGGAAGAAAAGAGGAAGGGAAGGAGTCCTGAGCAATCATTTGGTTTGCAGATAAGCAGAGGAGGAGTTAATGTCAAGTTTAATAGAATACTATCCCTTGAAACCCCCAATCCTCAGCCCCCAAGCAGCAACACTGCTTCTGATGGCAGAGTTTAGTTAGCTCAAGGATAACACAAGGCATAAGCTGAATGACATTAAACTGCTCATGGGTTCATGCCCAAACCAATTCCCTCTGCAGGGAGGTAACATTTCTGTAGTCTTCTATGGTACTTTGAGAATCTCTCCAGGCTACAGTGGCAACAGATTTAGTAGACATGAGGGAACTAGCAGCACATCACATGAACTGAACTGGAAAATGTCCTGGCCAATTAACAGCAAATGTCTGTGGCAATTAACAAACAGCCTGGGAACAAAGACTATCTACATTGTTATAGTCAGTCCTGGAATGTTTATTGTCTCTTCTTGTCTTTGGTTTTATAGTTTCAACATTTGAAAGATGTATATTCCACTCTTTCACTAGTTTGTAAGCTCCCTCGAGGACCTAAACCCATCTAATACATCTTTTTATTCACACAACACCTAGCACAGTGTTTGACTCAAAGTAGGATGCCATAAATATTTTTGAAATAAACAAAAAATTCTACCCCATACTTGAAGCTATAGTTTGTCTCTTGCTGCCAGGTGTCCACAGCACAGCATGGGTATATAAATTAGTGTGGCTTAAACATTTCTCCATACTTTTTAGTTGCCTTCATCAAAATCAAAACAAATAAAGCTAGGTTTCTATGAGGAAGGAAATTTAGAGGTTATTTAGTTCAATCTCTCCTTTCAGATGAGAAACCTCTTATATTGTCTCCTCTAACAAAATGGAGCTAAACGATGGCCAGACCATAATCAGAAGCCCATCTCCAGACCCTCAGTCTAGTGTTCCTTTTTTTTTTAACAGCAATTTTTTTCTCACTCCTTCGTTTTAGTAATCAAGACAACAGGGTATTTTTATAACAATGCTTAAGAAAACAGAAATCACTTGGGTCCATTTTAGCAATTTTCTCACTAACATACATCGACTAACTTTGAATCTTTGTTAGTTTGCACTCAAGATCCCCTTTTAATGGTTTATCATCAGGCTTCCCCCCCATTTCTCTGAAAGAATAGAGAACAGCACCCAAGGTCACTTTTTCCTTCTGATTCCTCCTGATCTATTTCTGATTACTTCAGATCTACAAATTGATTTCCTCTCAGTTAACCTTAGAGAAAGAAGTGTTCTTTCTCTTTCTCAAGGCTAAACTTACCATCCTGGCACTTGATCTCATTCTTGTCAATATCCAAGATATTTGTTCTATAGTCTAGCCACACTCTCTCCTGAAACCTAGACCTCTCTCTGGCTCCTGACACCACAGAAAGGCTGAAGTTTTGTCCATGTTAAAGCTTCCTGATCCCACCTACTTGAATAACTACTGTGAATCCTACTCTCACCTTCTCATTCAAATATTTTGAAAGGATGCACTCAATCTCACTTTGTTAACTTCATTCATTTTTCATCTCACTACAATCTGTCTTCCACCCCCCTCACCCCAGAATACCACTAAAATGGTTGTGTCCAAGACCTAATAAAATGGTTGTGTTCAAGACCTGCTTTCTAATAATCAAACACAGGGGAAATTTCCAGTCTTAGGTTCCTACCTCATTTTCTTCTTCTCAAAACATCTCCCTATTCTTTTAGTTCGCGTGATCCTGCATTCATTTGATGCCCTGAACTGTTTTTGATCGTGATTACTTTTTCCCCTACTCGTAAAATGTCACTTTCCCACAACAAATATAACCATGATTTCAACTACAAATATATACTGATGGCAACCAAGTCTGTATTTCCATCTCAAACAGTTTTGATATTCAAATGTAGGTTCATATACCTATTTAATGGGTTTCATGTTCATGCATGGTAGGCACCACAAAAACTCAGTTCATCTCTGATGCTATCCTGCACTTATACACAGTGTAGAACACCACCAAAATGTTATATGTGGGGTCCAAGGATCGTGTTGGTTATAATTCAAGGTCACATTATTGTAAGGTTAATGTAAAAGTCATGTTATAAAATTGTAATAGGCACAAAGGTAAAGATAGTGAAACATATATTGAATACAGATGGCCATACACTGACTGAAAAAAGGCTCAAATAATTAAAAGGAACACATTTCCCAACTCTTCCTTGCTTTGTATTCCTCCTTCCTGTTTTGTTTCCTCATGTTCCTCTTTCCCTGGGGCCAGGAGGAGGACTGGAACCAATCATAAATCCCATTATATCCAAATTCACATTATGGAGCAACTTTGCTAAATTTTCTATCTTACAGTAGTATCACCATCAACTTAAGTGGTTCACTTAGAATAAAAACTTGGGGCTGATTCTTATACCCTCTTTTATTCCTCTCTGCATCCAGTTAATTAACAATTCTTGAAACGTGTACTTCTTTAGAAGTCCTTGAATTTGCATACCGTTTCTGTGTTCACTAATCCATACCATAATCCTTTTCTGGGCTACCCAAACAGCCTTCTATCAGGTCACTCTGCCTCCAGGTTTGTCCCTCTCAAACCTCAGAACTGAAATTCTAGAGAAAATTTGAAGTACTAAGGCCCTCTCCCTGATATTCATCTCCCAGTCCCATTTAGGATTTCAAAACAAAACATATCCAGATTTTTTCAGGAGTTTGTAACTTCTCTGCCTAGAATCCTGTACCACCTCATTGTTCTACTAAGACTCACCTCTAATTTAATCTATGAAGTCATCCCTGTCCTTCTTCTTGCCAAGGAATACAACTGACCACACCCTATTTTGGGCATCCACTTTTTATATGCAGACATCTATTAAAATATTTATAACATTTCATTATATTCAGTCACTTACTTTTTTCTTTTACCCACTAAAATTGCAAATGTATTGAGGAATGGGGCTAGATATGGTTCAGCACTGGGTATAGTTGGCGGATATAGATTATAATTACTTTTTAGACTAAATTATTTTTTATGCACTGTATAATAAACCTCAAATTAAAAAAAAGGGAAAATAAAAGCGACTACTAAGGTCATCTGAAAGGCAGAAGTCAAATTAAAAACAAACGATAGGTTCCAGTTTCATCCACCTCTGTATAATAGGCTTACTTCACTCTGTATCAGTTCTAATGAGGTGGATGAAACTGGAGCCTATTATACAGAGTGAAGTAAGCCAGAAAGAAAAACACCAATACAGTATACTAAGGCATATATATGGAATTTAGAAAGATGGTAATGATAACCCTGTATGCAAGACAGCAAAAGAGACACAGATGTATAGAACAGTCTTTTGGACTCTATGGGAGAGGAAGAAGGTGGGATGATTTGGGAGAATGGCATTGAAACTTGTATAATATCATATATGAAATGAATCGCCAGTCCAGGTTTGATGCATGATACAGGATGGGGCTGGTGTACTGGGATGGTTCGGGGAGGGAGGAGGAAGGGGGGTTCAGAATGGGGAACACGTGTACACCCGTGGCGGATTCATGTTGATGTATGGCAAAACCAACACAATATTGTAAAGTAATTAACCTCCAATTAAAATAAATAAATTTATATTTAAAAAAAAACCCAAAAAATAAAAATAAAAACAAACGATAGGAAAAGGGAAATATGATGAACAGTCCTCAATAAGGAAAGGAGTCTGTGTTTGCTATCACTGTCCAAATTGTGACCCCCTCAAGAGTTTCCCCTCAAAATAAATTTATAAAACCCTCCAAAATTATTTCAAGTGATTATTATATATTAATGACCTTACTCATCCTTTCATTCTTTCAATAGTTTTTATCCCAGACCTGTTAGGGAATAGAATTCTGACTTTACCCTTCTATTATAATTTAAATCATAAATTAGCATAGATAATAAGTATCCAGATATTATTTTTTTCATACTTTGCAAATATGTATTTGAAGAAGTGGGAAATTTTTATGGGAGCTAAGTGTGCTAATGAAAATTAGGTAAATGGTGGCAACTTGAAATTTTCTCTATAGAAAGGGCTTGTGAGCAGTAATTTGGCTGGAATCGGACACTCAGAGACTCATCAAAGAGATTTGTTGGCCACACATGCTCTCTGTTTTATTGGCACGTCTGTTTGTTTTGGGGAAAGCTTAAGGAGAGGAGTGTGGCTGATAAAAACTGCGAACAGGATAAATCTTCTCAAGCCATCCATGTGTGCCAACACTAAACACCACGTGTACATGGATTGTTGAGATTTTGGTTTTGTTTTTCACTTTATGAACATACCCAAAATCACAAAGCAAGAGATTTAGGATTAAAATATCCAAAAATAAATGAGTGATCATCATTTTCACAATTTCTGAACTTAAAAAATTAAAAACATAAAACAACCATGGAGAAATTAGTGTAAAAATTTTTTCATGCTATTTTTAAAGGCATAGAAAAATTAGTAAAAGAGCCTGAGAGCCTACCTCTACCTCCATCTCTGTTTGATTATTGAGCAGTATCTCTCATTCCATATCACTTGATTTGAGTGAAGGATGCATTGCCTGAGGAAACATTTTGAAATTATGGGATACAATGTCCTAAAGTGAAAGGCACAAGAGAATGGATAGGATCTCTCACTTGTCTTGGCTTTTATTTGAACAGAACTTGACGTGTGTGCCATGAGAAAACCACACATTTTCCCTAAACAATAATTTTTATCCCCTAAACTCTTTTTTGTTGTAGGGTAGCATAATGTGACATTAAGTGTCTCCAAGTACTAGTGGAACCAAATTACACTCTTGAGACTACGCGTGCTCTGACTGTTGATGGCAATGTCCCTGTTCTGTCGTTCTTCCTCATCAGCTGTCCCGCTAAAGTGTGCAATGAGTAATGATTACAGGGTGATGTTTAATGAAAACTCTACCCATGATTCTGAGCCAAATGTGACCCCTACTATCCTTCTACTATTAAGGAAAAATTACCCATTCCCCATGCAATTGCGGGTGCCAGAGACCTCAAGTTGCCAAAATATGTCAGTAAACTATTCAACTTTTTAAAATTTCTCAACATATAATGTGCTAATATTGATATAGAAATGCATAGGAAGTAAGAGGTCTGACTCTTGGGAAAATTAAATATAAATAACTTTGCTTACACTAATTTGGATGAGAGTTACAACACCCTTTATAACTAGCTTTTATATATGGCATGAAATGAAGATGCCAAAGATTAATGCTGTCCATTTCAATGGCCAGCATGTATCCAAAAGACAAATATATAAATCTAAAGCAAATAGAAATGCATTGCTTAATTTCTGCTTATCATTCATTATACAATTGCCAGGAAGTTAGCTGTTACATTTTGCAAATCCATCACATCTTAAATTCAACTTGGAAAAGTTCCTTCTTCCATTACTATATTGGACTTTTATGGACCTTTGATGTCTCTCACGGTAATCAGTGCTGGAAGATCTACTGAGAGAAAGAAGATGAATGTATTCTACATTATTCTCTAGTTTTTTTCAGTGCCTCAAAACTGACTATGGGCTTTTATTAATGTAAGGTAAGACACTGTACTTACAATGACCATAATTCTAGCAAAGAAAAAATAAGTTTAGGGTTTCTAGTCACCTGTTCCTTGATATAGACAAAGTAGTAAGAAACTTGTAATTTTCCATGATGCCCAAAGCCTAATGTTCTTAACTTTGGAGAAATGTTTTAATATCACTTTGGAAAACAAATCTGATTTGTAGTAAATGAATCTTCTGGTATTCATAAGCTTCACATATACTCTCATATGTCTTATTTAATACATATAATCATACAGGTAGTAATAGCAGCACATATAAGTAGAGGTACAATGGAGCAAATGATTAATGTGAAAAAGGGAAAGGAATAAAGTAGGATGTGAACATGGTCCAAAGGCATCATAGTGGAGATAACCACCTTGAAAAGTAACAGGTGTTTGCTATGTATGTATATGATGGTCTGAAAGTATGTCCCCACATTCCCTGACACTCCTCATATCTCTCCTCATGAACATGGTCTGTCCTTAATGACACATCTAATAAATAGAATGCAATAGAAATTATACTGTGCAACTACTGTAAGGCTGGTCCTAAAAGATGATGTAGCTTCTACCTGACTCTCTTGTTCATTTGATACATGTATAGTTGAAGGCTCAAGAAACCACGTAAGAAGTCTGACTCTCCTGAAGCTACCATTCTGGAGAGATCAATTCAAAAGGCCACATGGAGAAATGCCCAAGAAGCCAATTGTTCCAGATCTCTGCTGCTTGACTCCTTTGAGCCCAGGAACCAGACATGTGAATTAACAAGTCTCAGACAGTTCTAGTTCCAGCCATCATCTGGTTGCATCCACAGGACAGACCTCACTGAGAAAGCGCCACCTAGCTAAGCACCACCACCTCTCAGGACCACCACAAGTGTTGGCATGATTTATTACCCAGCAGTAGATAGCTAGGAGAAGGCAATGGCACCCACTCCAGTACTCTTGCCTGGAAAATCCCATGGATGGGGGGAACTGGTGGGCTGCAGTCTATGGGGTCGCGAAGAGTCGGACACGACTGAGCGACTTCACTTGCACTTTTCACTTTCACGCATTGGAGAAAGAAATGGCAACCCACTCCAGTGTTCTTGCCTGGAGAATCCCAGGGATGGGGGAGCCTGGTGGGCTGCCGTCTATGGGGTTGCACAGAGTCGGACACGACTGAAGCGACTTAGCAGCAGCAGCAGTAGATAGCTAGAATGGTAGACAATGGGAATACCCTGTGAAAAACTATGGAGGCTTAAATCATCTGGGTTTTTTCAAGCAGAAACAAGTAGCTGAGTATGGCCAAAAGACAGAGTATGAGTCAGGGCAAGGTGAAACACAAGACTGAAGAGATTAGCAGAAAGCCAAATCATGGAGGTCCTTGTAATTTATGCCATGGAGTTTTATTTTGGAACCAGTGGATATTCATCCATAGTTTAAACACATCTGTTTATAAAGAATAATCTATGACTTGTGAAAATGTTTCAGAAATATTATTAATATTCTGTGAATATGAATACTAGCAAACACAGACCAGATTGTCAGTTTAAGAAATTACATGCTCTGTAAGTGTGTTTGTTTTGCTGGTATGCATCCTTTTTAGTCTCTGGAAAGTCTGAAGAACTAACTGCTTAGATTAGCACTTCACTTTACTGAAATCAAAGCAACCCATCCTGGATAATGGCTCGTCTTGACATATTATCAGTCAGGGGTTACTTTCTAGTCAGCAGCTTCAATGGCTCTAGCTTTATTTAGAAAGATTTCAGTGTTTCCCTGAAATGCTTCATCTGAGCACTCTGTGCATGGTTAACCTTTTGTGCTTATAAAGATTACTTAGAGTCTTTAATTATAAGAACCCCGAGTGGAAGATAAGTTAACACATTTGCCAAACTCACACAGCTATGTAGTACTAAAACCAAAAAAAAAAAAAAGATCTACACATTTTTTCAATTAGTGATTGTTTTCATAACATTTTTGACAGGCCAACTACTGGCCACGTTGGAAAGAAACTAGAATAAGGTGGTATAGTGCTTAACGCTTGAATACGACTATTTCCGTAGAAATACTTCTAGATTTGGCAAATCCTGACATTTTGATGATCTATAGTTGTAATTCAATATTATATTTGTTACAGAAAATATGTATCTCATGTTTATAAAACACAACAGAGGTAGAAAAGAGCTTCACAATGTAAGGTTTATTCATGTTATATATTATATATATGTGTGTGTACACACACACACACACACACACTTATTTTCATATTGAACTCCTACATTAAAGGGCATTTGAAAAATGAGAGTAGAATGGGATTAGATTTGACTTTTTCTTTTTTGTCACTGAAAATTGTTTATTAAAACACAAACCAGACTTCCCTGGTGGCGCAGTGGGTAAGAATCCACCAGCCAATTCAGGGGACACGGGTTCAATCCCTGGTCCAGGAAAATTCCATATACCACAGAGCAACTAAGCCTGTGCACAACAACTACTGAGCCCACGTACCTAGAGCCTGTGCTCCGCAGAAAGAGAAGCTACTGCAATGAGAAGCCCACACACCACAACAAAGAGTAGCCCCTACCCACCATAACTAGAGAAAGCCTGTGCGAGGCGGTGAAGACCCAGCACAGCCAAAAATAAGTAAATACATTTTTAAAAACACACAAAGCAATGGACAGTGAAAACATCCTTCTCTTTTTTAACTTCCTGGTAGGAATAAGGTGAGGCCTAGAAGGGTTAGGGGCAGATGGAAACAGCGCAGAAGGAAAGAAACTCTACCTGCTCCTCCTGCTTTCCTGGAGTCAGACATGTTCAGTGCCTCTCAAATTTTGGGAAACGGCATGTTATAGTGATAAGACTATTAACTCTAAAAACACTATCACAGAATGTTAAATGGGGCTTGTCCTATTGCCTCTAAATTTCAGCTGAAGCCCCAAGGCCAAGAAAAATGGATAATAGATACTTCCTACATTCTAAAGAAAGGGGTTAGACATATCCATGTGGTACTAACTTAAGAGGGCAAAATCAATGCAGCAATGGACCCCTACTTCCTAGCTATATAAGAGAGCACTAGTACATCAGAGAGGGTAACCAAGGTGGTCATCAGCCTTGTCGCAGTATGCCCCCTTCCACATCATGATAAGTAGAAGAAATATTAAGTGTCTTAAAGGGGCACAGTGGGGATCTCACTCCCCAGCTGGCTATGTAGAGAACCTGACATATGTTCCCAGGACCTATACAAACATTGAAACTGGTCACTGCCTCTCAAATGAAGAGTGCAGAAAGTGGAAGGATGGGGGAACTGGGAGAATGGGAGGATGCGGGAAGCAAACTGCACTTAGACGGTTTTGTGAAACAAGAAGATTTTAGTTCCTTCATGAAAAATGGCTTCCTTTGAAGGTAGGGTTCAAAACATACTTCCTGTGGGATGGTGGGCATCCCACAGGAAGAAGCTGAAAAGTACCTTGCTGTAGGAGAATTGAGGTTTCAAGAAGTCAGCCAGAACATGAATCCCCTGTGTCAGACAGCATTTAGAAATTTGCCATCAAAGAGGACATCAAGAGATGAACTACAGAGCCTACTGTAAGAGAGATGTGCCTTTTCCTCCTACCCCATCGCCCTCCTACCCCATCTCCCTCCAGCCCCAACTAAGCCAATCCACCCCTACCCTGGTCAAGAGACACCACACAGAGATACATTGGAACAACCAAGTGCTGAGGAAATGGAGAGGAGTAAAAAGTCTCCAATCAGCAGCTCATTCCAGTCTCTGATGCCCAGCTCCTACCTCAGCTATGGCAGGGAAGAACTTTGAATAAGATGGATGTTTGAAGGTTTGTTTTAAGAAGTATCTGACTTGGTAATATCTGGAAATAAAAAGTAGTCTTGAGCTGCAGGTGACTCAAAAGGTGTACAATCTCCTGATCAAGTGATGGGGATAAGCAAAGGACCTTTCTAGAATGCAAACCTAGAAGAAAAATGTTGTGTTCTGATTATAACGTATCCGAATATCACTCATGCAATAAAGTGGTTACATACAGAGAAGTCTGAATACCAATATTGTCACTTCAGATTTGTTTGAACCCATCTTCCTTTATGGTAAAGATTGAACACAGGAGAAGAGGGCAAGAGATGATTAGATGGCTGGATGGCATCACCAGTGCAATGGACATGAACTTGGGCAAACTCTAGGAGATGGTAAGGGACAAGGAAGCCTGGCATGCTGCAGTCCATGTGGTCACAAAGACTCAGACATGACAGGGCGACTGAACAACAACAATCTTCATTTATAAAAATGGAGTAATGAGATCTATACCGTAGGCTGAGAGATAGCTAGGTAATGCATCTATAACATGTAGCACATAATTTGCAATAATATTGTTTCTTCTGACTTCTTCTGTTAGTTGCAATACTTAAAAAAAAAAAGAGTTAAGGCAGCTTATACTTAGGTTGCTTACTTAGAAGCTGAAAATCAAAATAATAAAAAGGAATGAGTGGCATACAAGCCAACAACATATTAAGAACCAGATTTATTAATATGATTAATCCTCGAACTTGAATTTATTAAAGACTAGAACAAACAGCAGCAGCAGAACAAAATAGTTACAAAATTCTTATTATCTGCTTAAAGGAAATTTTCCCATTCTTCAAGAGAGAGACACGCTTTTGGGGTGCTAAACCTGAAAAATAATTTTATTATATAAAATATCCAGGAGACTCCCCTTTAATTTATTCTGGCTAGAGATTCCAAAACTGTATAATCCAATTATATTGCAAAAGTTCTTTTTCGGGGGGGTGGGGGGGGGTCTATATTTGAAATTCAGAAAGATATTAAAGATCAGTCCATAAAAACTGTTTTAAGTACAATATGGCTTTTTATGGTGCTATTTTTATTCCCTGAGTTCTATTTCCTGGTAGAGCAGGGATCTTGAATATAATACCCTCTGTGGAGGGGGCAGGGCACGGGCACCCATGCAAACTCCTGCACAGGAACAGGATTTTTTTTTAATCTCTTTTTCTTGTGATTGATTAAATCTATCTTCAGTTCTCTTTCTGTCCCACAGTATTGCCCACCCAGGCCTAGCCCACAACAAAGTGTTCCATGTTTTCAAATTATTTGCTTTTTTTCCTCCAAACAAAAATTCACATTGCCAAGGCCCGGCTGAGTTTAGGAGAAAAGCAATATTACAGATGAATTCATGAAATGAAAGTATTAGTCACTCAGTCATGTCCAGCTCTTTGACCCCATGGACCTGTAGCCTGCCAGGCTTCTCTGTCCATGGAATTCTCCAGGCAAGAATACTGGAGTGGGTAGCCATTTCCTTCTCCAGGGGATTTTCCTAACCCAGGGATCAAGCCCTGGTCTGCCACATTGCAGGCAGATTCTTTACCATCTGTGCCACCAGGGAAGCCCCAATAAAACCCATTTACCATTTCCATAAATGTTTGTGATCTTACCAGAGTGTTCATTTTTGAGCCCATATATTCTAATTGTAAGAATTTCACAAAAATGAAATGAAAAACAATACCTAAGCTCAATCAGCATGGCCTATCCATTAAAGTTCTAAGTCTTTGTATAGCACCCATGCAGTGATTTCCTAAGCTGAAAGGACGGAGAGGCAGGGAGAGCAGTCATTTTATTTTCCATGTAGTGTGGCTTGTGGGATCTTAGTTCCTAGACCAGTGACCCTCAGCAGTGAAAGTGTAGATCCTAACCACTGAAACACCAGTGGATTCCCAAGAAGAGTCCATTTATGAGAGGGCAGTGTATGGAAGTGGGCCTTTGTCCTTTGAAGATTGACTTCTTTTATAACAAAATCTCATTCAATATATACCTCTCATCTATATTGTATTTTTAATTAAGTTGGATCATTTGCATTTCTGAGCATACCTAAATTACTAATAATTAAGCTAAATGAGAAAGGAAAGTTTGCGAAACAATAATCTCACTGAAAAAAACCTATCTGTCAACTGAGAATGTGCTATGAATTATCTAGGACCAAGTATCATCTTAAAAATGGAGATGCCCACAAAGCAAAGGTAGTACATTCTTTAAGGGAGGTTTATATTCCTGTTTTTCCCAAAATTTTCAGTGTTTTGGAACAGACAATCAGTCTGTTTACTTACGTGTGATTAATGATTTTATGAGCATCTAAGCTCTAAATTTAGAGAATTTTAAAAGGACTGAATTGTTCCTGCAGCCAGCAATGCTGACAGACTCCAGGGAGTTGAACAATAGAAGGAGCAATGAAATATTTGTTAGCTACCCTTGATAACTTAGCATTTCCCCTGTGAATTCAGGCATTATTTAATAAAAGTTGATGTTTATTTGGTTGGGGCAAACCATTGTTGAAGTGGTTTTGAAACAGAAAGAACTTCCTAAAATTACTCTAATTCCTCCTCATTTTTTAGAGGCTGCCTGGTATGGTGGCCCCACAAGATCAAAGTTTGGATTCTAATACTGTCTGTTAGTAAACCTTTGTGTGTGCGTGTGTGCTCAGTCACCTTAGTCCTGTCATATTCTTTGTGATCTATGGACCAAAGCTCTCCAGGCTGCTCTGTCCATGGGATTCTCCAGGCAAGAATACTGGAGTGGGTTCCCACTTCCTCCTCGAGGGAATCTTCCTGACTTAGGGATTGAAACTTTGTCACCTGTGTCTCCTGCATTGGAATGTGGATTCTTTACCACTGAGCCACTGGGGAAGCCTGGTAAACCCTTACTAAGAATTTATTTGATCAGTGAAGTTCTCAAGTCTCTTTATTTTCTAAACATAAAGAGTTACACTGTACTCTGTATGGCCCCCATCATGTAAGCCTGGCTGTCTCTGAAGGCAGCAATTCCATTATCTTCTCTATCTTCTGAATTCAGTGCTTTGGGTCAATTTTCTTTCTTTTTTAATAACTAAAGCCTATAAATCTACTTTGTAATCAAATGTATTGAGTGTTCTTTCATAGTTTGTCTAAAATTATCCTTCCACCTTTGTTACCTAGATTATCTACTTTTCCTTCTTAAAGTGGGCCAACTGACTTTTGTCTCATCTGTTTAGATTTTGAATTCACCATAATGAGAGCTGCAGCCCAGGTAACGGATGAGCCCACTCAGTATGAGCACAGATTGAGAAGAAGGTTGGGGAGAGCAAACCAATACTTTGGACCAGGCAGTAGGGCACATTAAAAAAAGAGAGAGAGAAAGAGAGAAAGTTTTAAAAACATAACAGTTAAAAAAAAAATAGTCATGAAAAAATATAGTGTCAATCCAGGAAGCCAAGAGAAAGAAGACATTTCATATACAAAGTATGGGTGGGGTGCATCCAGGCAACAGAGTTCATATCAAACAATAACAAAGAGATCTGATAATGCTGCTGCTGCTGTTGCTGCTAAGTCCCTTCAGTAGTGTCCGACTCTGTGCAACCCCATAGGCGGCAGCCCACCAGGCTCCCCCATCCCTGGGATTCTCCAGGCAAGAATACTGGAGTGGGTTGCCATTGCCTTCTCTGGATCTGACAATACAAAGATAATAATAACAAACCAAATATAGTTGAAAATGGTAGTATGCAAAGGATTGAAACATGCTTGGTAGATAAGTTTCACAATGTTTACAAGTGAATCAGAGTTATAATGCCATAGACAGAAGGGAACAGGATCAAAGGAAGTTGTTTTCTGACCTAAGATTATTTTAGAATGTTTATAAAAGAAGCTACTAGAAAAGAAGAGAAAGAAGATGAGGCAGGCAAACTGGCTCAAAGTGACAAGAGAGAATGAAATCTGGAATCTGATAATTTAAGCAAAGGTGAGTCTCCTCAGTAGAGAAGACTGTTTTTTTCCTAATTATTTTTTAAATTATTTTTAAAAATTATTTACTTTTCCTAACTAACTGTTCAAAAAGTTATGCAACAATTGTTTTCTTTCCACTCGAGGAGCTCATTGGCTCCTTTTTCATTTGAAGTTCTATTCTACCTAATCTGTACCTACGTGCTAGGCCTCTACTATTCTAGTGTCTCATAATGTTTACTATTAACCATCAACAAAGACTTTAAAAGAGCCTGCTTTAAATGCAAATATTTAGGTTTTACAAAAGTAGTCTGCTAATTAAGTTGGTATTTTTATCTTGTTCTTTTCGGTTTCCTAGGTAAAAAATTAGAAAATATATCCCCAAATGGTAATGCACTTAAAAAGCACAATTATATTAGAAGACATGTATTCCCATGAAAATAAAATGCACCATAATAGAGGTTTGATGTAGGGAAGGACATACTTTGACAAATTCATTTCTCAGTTAAAATATCTGCTCAAGCTTTGAAAGAGGAATCGCTAAATCCATCTTAAATTAAATAATACCCTACTGACAAACTCCAAGAGGGTAATATTCAGTTCAACTGGAGTTTATTTGATACCTGACGAAATGATTGGATCTAAGACAATCACAGACTACTAAATTACCCAGTGAAGAGTGTATAGGTCTTGGTCTTTTAACACAAGGAAAGAGAGTTTCAGTCAATTTGTCAATCACTTCCTTAGATAGAGCCTCCCATTTTGGATAAAATGTTACAAGTAATGGAAGTGTCGCAAGTTAAGGAGCAGCTCTGCTTAGAGAAACAATATTTGAAAGACTAAACCATAATGTAATTTAAATGTGATATCTGATGGAAACAGTTACACGGAGCACCATCACAAGCATTTGTCTTTGTAGTCTCATTCCGAAACAATTCCAGGTCAGTGTCTGTGGGACACCCCATGATGAGGTAAATGATAAGAACCCACACAGCCTAGAGCAGGGAGTCTGTAGTTCTTCTTCCCCACTTGGAACAAATGAGCCCTCCCAGTTTCAGTCCTCAATGGGGGTAAATATAAATTGGTTTTCTACTTGGACCTAATGTTGTGTGAGCCACCCCACCAGAGCTCCTAGCTCTTCCTCTGAAAGTGAGCCCTGTGGGACACCAATTGACCATTTCCAGTGAGGTTTCATGGCCTTACTTTACAACTCCAGTAGATTAGAAAGTCAGTACAATCTTACTTAGAAAGTTCAGAATAATGCTGCCAGTTGATGAAAACACCTGCTTTCAATAGGTAAACAACCTATTCTAAATAATTCTGGAAACAGTTTGGCTTGTAGATAAAGCTATGCAAGCAAATGAAGATAGGCAGAGGTTTATAACCAGAATTGGATGCAAGAGTACTAAACGGAGGGATTATGTCAGTAGCTGGATGTTAACCATTCCTTAAATGCACATATATGAAACTCAGGATTGAATTGGAAATATGTATTGAATTGGAAATATGTAAACAGTCAGGATTATTAAATTAACTGAAATTTCAAGTAATATTTAAATAGTTTAATATTTGCAAGTTTCTATGATTTCAAGAATTCAACTAAATCAAAACCTCTTTCAGAATGTAATGATTTTAGATTTTAGGTAAGTAGAGATTATATAGTCCCTATAAACATTATCTTGCACATATGCTATAAGGAATAAACAAATTTATTATTAATTAGTTTATGGTAAAAGGGCTTATTAAATCTCATTATTATATTTATTGCAAGGATGTTGTGAGAACCCAAGAAAGAAATGTCTCTTGAATCTAGCTTTCAAGAGAACCGGGCCTTCTCCAGAACAAGTAATTTGCTATTTTACATATGCTTGTATTTTCTAGGAGTCTTGTAGCTTTGACTGCTTAGAAACCCAGAAGAAATATGCAGACCATCTATGAGATCATTAGAGCATAGGATGGAATTTTCGTACTAACCTTACCCTGGACTTAATCTTATTTATTCTTCCACTTCAAATTCTTCATCTACTTACTTTTTGAAACCTTATATCAGTGTGATCTTATGGATATTTATTTTATAGTTTGGGTTATATTCCAGCATTACTTTGTGTATTTTGATGTTCTGTTTTTTTGCAGTTTTGGCCATTGAGAGCTATTTTAGTTGGTTCCATGGACATACCCTACTATTGTAGATTTTATTGTTGTTTCTAAACACTTCCTTACTTTCTGGCACTCATAGATTCTCAAGGATCATCCTGTGTGTTTCCTCTCTAGTTCTAGAATCAACAATTTCTCTAAGCAGCCCTGGATACTTTTATGGGAAAATGGTATTAGAAACCAAGATCTGAGCCCTAAATGTTCCACTGTTTCTAGTTCTGCTTACCTGACAGAACAAGAAAATATATGTGTGCACACCAGCACATATATGAACACATAGCTATAAATATTTCTACATGTAACCATATAAATTGCTAAGTGTTTGGCATATTATACCTTTAACTCTTACAGCGACTTCATGATATAAGTTCCATTTGTATCCCCATTTTATAAATGAGGAAACAGATGTAGAAGCCATAAGAAACTTACCCTAGGCCACACAACTTATGAAAGTAAAAAATGTAGTTGTTTTTGTTCTATGTATAAATTAAAAACCAAGTTATAAAGTAAACAGTGTGGAAGTTTCATAAAAAGTTAAACATGTTTACCATATAGACTGATAATTCCACTTTTAAGATCCTACCCAAGGAAAATGAAATTATTTATTTACACAAATACATACATGTGAATGTTTATAGCAGAACTATTCTTAATAGACAAAATGCAGAAATAACTCGTGTTCATGCATAAATGGATAAATGAAATGTGGTTTATCCATATAATTAAATGTCATTAAAAAAAATAAGGAATGAAACACTGATACCTGGTACAAAAGGGATAAACCTCAAAAATATTATACAAAGTGAAAGAAGCCAAAATAAAAGATTACTTATTGTGTGATTCCATATATGTGAAATGTCCAGAAAAGGCAAATCCAAGAAGACAGAAAAGTTGATTAGTATTTGCCTGGAGCTGGAAGTGAGAATGGGAGTAAAATCTAAATAGACACAAAATCTTACTAGGTGATATAAATGGACTAAAACTGGATTATGGTTTTGTCTGTACAATTCTACACTTAGAAAACTTGTTGAATTGTGCATTTCAGAGGAATTTTATATCTTGCAAGTTATACCTCAATATAGAAGTTTTTATTTATTCATTTATTCATTTTTAAGTATCACTTTTATATCATAGAGCATATATCCGTTTTTTAAATTGATTTTTTATTTTTGGCTGTGCAGGGTCTTCGTTGCTACATGGGCTTTCTCTAGTTGTGGTGCAGGGGCTGCTCTCCAGCTGCAGTGCATGGGCTTCTCATTGCACTGGCTTCTCTTGTTGCAGAACATGGGCTCTAGGGTGCTCGGGCTTCAGTAGTTGTGGTGCATAGGTTTAGTTGCCCTGCGGCATGTGGGATCTTCCTGGATCAGGGATTGGATCCATGTCCCTGGATTGGCAGGCAGATTCTTAACCACTGAATAATCAGGGAAAGTTATGGACAGAAGTCATAGTTGCACAACATTGGAAGGTACTGAATACCACTGATTTGTATATTGTATGTTATGGGAATTTCACCTAAAAAACCTAAATAAATATAAAGTTTGGACACTGCCAAAATGTGTGGTTTTTGTATGTATTTTAAGTTTTTTTTTAAAATGATGTTCTTTAATCATATCATTACTTCTACATATGCAACTCATATTCTTTGTATAAAAAGTAGGAAATAAAAAAGGACAATAACCTATTATTAATTTCTCATTATCTTACTGCCTAGTAATAACTTCATTTAATTTGTGGGAATATATCCTTCCCTTCTTTTTTCTATGTGTTTTTATCAAAAATGTAATCCTACTATATACATAGTCCTATAACATGCTTTTGCAGCTTAACAATAAACATAAATATCATCCTATTCTAATGATATGTCATGGTTTTGAAATTCAAAAGCCAAATGCCCACCTCACTTAATGGTAAAATCCACTCTGTGGGAGACAAAATGGCCATTCCGCCAAATATAACCTGAATCAACATTCTCTGTATGCCATGTGCTATGGACTCAATGATGTGCCCCCAAAATATATATGTTGAAATACTGACTGACCTCCCGTTTGACTATCTGTGAAGATAGAACCTATAAGGAGATACTTAAGATTTAATAAGATCTTAAGGGTAGGCCCTAATCCAATATGATTAGTATAGTGTCCTTAGAAGAAAAGACAACAAAGCACTCTCTCCTGCCCTCTCTCATCCCACCACATGAGTACGCTTCTATAAAGTGGTCATTTGCAAGCCAGGAACAAAGCCTTTGTGAGAAACAAGATTGGCTAGCATCTTGATTGGGTCTTCCCCAGTGGTGCTAGTGGTAGAGAACCGGCCTGCTAATGCAGGAGACATAAGAAATACAGGTTTGATTCTGGGTGGAGAAGATCTCCTGGCAGAGGGCATGGCAACCCACTCCAGTATTCTTGCCAGGAAAATCCCATGGACAGAGGACCCTGATGGGCTACAGTCTGTGGGGTCTCAAAGAGTCAGACATGAATGAAGTGACTTAGCACAGAATCTCAATAGGCATCTCAACCTTCAGAACTGTGAGAAAATAAATTTCTATTGTGTAAGCCACCCAACCTGTGCTGTTTTGCTATTTCATTGCAAGCTGACAAATATGCCATGTTTTCCAGTCAATCGTAGCTCCTGGACGAATTAAATTATGCAACAGCCTTTCCTGAGTGTGAACTATTATGTTTCAGATACTGTACTAGGTACTTTAAATATGTTACCTCTTTTTGTTCATAGAACCGCTTGAAGTCATTTTACAAATAAGGAAACCAGGATTCAGAAAAGAAAACTAACTTAGTCAAAGTCACACAGCTAATAAATGCCAAAGTTTGAACTTGAACCCAGGTTTGTTTGATAGCAGAGGCTTTGCACATGCCCTGAGGCTGCTGAAGCTAAGAGATTGAGCTAAGTATTAAAAGTGTAGGATGTATTTCCAGCATAAAATTTTACATAGATTATACTTGTATTGATCACCCACTGTGTGCTAACTACCATTTATGAAAGGACGTAAATGCCAGATTGTAGTGTTTTTATTTTATCCTGTAGTCCAGAGGTTAGCTAAACTTTTTTTTCAAATTTCTATAAAGGGCAAGAGAGTGGAAATTTTAGGCTTTGTGGGGGATTCAGTCTCTGTGGCAACTACTCAACTGCTACAATACAAAAACAGCCATTGGCAATGAGAAAATAAGTAAGCATGTTTGTATTCTAATAAATTCCATATATGAAAACAGACAGTAGGTTGAATTTGGTTATCAGGCCATAGTTTACCAACCCTGTTGTAGCCAATAGTAAGTGATTGAATGTGCTTGAAAGGGATTTTATCAAAGCTGTATTATTTTAAAGGATAGGTTTGGAAGTAATGTACACTGTGATTTGGGGGAGGGCAAAAATAGAGGCAGAGAAAGCTTGAGAAGACTAGGACTCAACAGACTTGATATAAGGCATAAAGAGAAAGAAGAAATGTCCATCAAATGAGTCTGTCAGGTTTTTAGATCAAATATTAATCCCTTTTAGAACTCAAATTTAGATCTTTCCCTTTTGAAAACTCACAGTAGATTATATGCCAGTTTAAGTCAATAGTTAATTTATTTCTTTCTTGGTAAAAACCAAAACTCCAATTTCAAAGGAGTTTGAATATATTTAAAACCAAATACCTTTGTGTGTGTGTGTGTATCTGTCTACCTGTCTTTCTGTCTGTCTTTATAGCCCAAGGAGTCACAGGAACCAAAGAACCCCAGAATATCCATCAGACGTTTTTATTTGTAATCACTTTACTTAGTAAATGAACCAAAGAGTAAGGGTGTGAAAATAAGGATGATGCTGAGGAGCCATACTTCACAAATTGCCAAACTCTAATACACAAAGCTGGGTTGATGAATTAGAATAAAACCATTCATTTGCACAGTCTTCCCTGGAAAGAGATAGGAACTGGGCCTCTTGGCCCCTTATTTCTCTCCATAAAATCCTCTTTTATAAAATGTTGGCACAGCAATTTCCTTGTGAGGCAATGACTGGGCAGAGTGGGCTACACTGTTTAGTAGACAGAAAGGAGAAGACTAGGGATTTTATTTGGTCAAGATCACCCAATTAAACATTATTTTATCTGGAAAAAATATATAAAACACTATGAGTTTCTGTCTACATGATCTCACAGCCACAGACTAGAAAGTGAACAATCCAGTTAATGAGCCAATTTTTGTGTATGGGATGCAAAACATTGGTTTGATTCATATTACTTTTAAATTAACCAGCTGTTTAGGTAACGTGGTGCAAAACAACTGGCATCCCAAACCATCCATTACTTCTTCCAATTAAATTGTATTGCCTTATAACTGTTAGCAAAAGATCATTCACTCATTTGTTTATGCTTTGTTTACTGGTTAAACACTTAGTGAGCACCAGTTGTTTCTCAGAGCAGGGTACTGCACTTAGTAATAAAGGAAATACAGAGATGAGAGAGACTCTACCTCTGCCTATGAAGAGCTTCCGATCTCAGAGGGGACATAATACAACAAAACAAATATTGATAAATAAAAGACAGAATGTGATGTTTTGTGCACTAATTTAAAAAATTATTGGGTGCTTTCAACCCACAGGGATTCTCTTTTTGAGGAAAGAGCTCTTGATACAACCCTGATGTAGCAGATTCAGGTCTGAGCTCTGTCACTAACTGGCTTTTGGCATTTGCTTAGTCACAGCTTTTCTGGAACATAATATCCCCATCTAGGAAAGGACCTGTTGTGTTCAATGTTTGTTAGTGCTTTTTCCCATGAATACTATTCTAAGTTTCAATATTTTAAGTTGGAAAAGAACATGAATCAGGGTACATTTCAAAGTGTAGAGGAAACTTTGATTAAAAATGTAGAAATATGGATATTCTTGAAAACACAAGAATGGATCTTAATTGATGCAGATGAGTTAGGCATACTCTCTTAAAAAAAAAAAAAGATTTATTTATTTTTGGCTACACTGGGCTTCCTCTAGTTGTGGTGACTGGGGGCTACTCTTTGTGAAGGGTCTTGGGCTTCATTAACTACAGCACATGGGCTCAGTAGTTGTGGTTTGAGGGCTTTAGTGCCCTGGATCAGTAGTTGTGGGCTTAGCTGCTCCGCACCATGTGTGGCATCTTCCTGGACCAGGGATCAAACCTGTGTCCCCTGAATTGGCAGGTGGGTTCTTTAACCACTAGGAAGCTCAGGAATACTCTCTAAATAAAGATCAGCTACATATATAAGAAAACATAGTGATAACAATACTTATATTTATAGGTTAAATATCTGGATATAGAATCTGTTCAGAAAACTGGAAGGAGGCATGAGGCTGAAAGCAGATAGAAATATCAGTGACTAGTATTTGGTGGACAAAAAAATGAATTCTTTGGGTCACCCACTTTTCTACATAGAGTACTGCATGGGGAAAGGGAAAGTATGCGTGTGAAAGGCTCTCCAGTGCAGGAGGTGGCCTCCTGGCAGGTCAGCCCTGAGTACTGAGAAGCTACAACAGTATCAATGACAGAACAAAGCATCCTTGCTCCCACAGCACAGGGCTACTGGGAGAAGGCACAGGTAATTCTCAGGTTCAGTCTTCATACTTGATGTGTTACATGCAGCTAGGACAACCTTATGGAAATCTCTGGGTTAATCGAGTGAGTGAAAATTATAAGGGTGATGGGAAGCTGGAAGTTTAATTTATAGCAATATCATGAGTGAGGAAAAATATCTTCAGTTCAACACTTGTGCACAAGTTGTTAAGGATTCGTTTGTTTTAGCCACCCAGAACAGCTTGTGGGATCTTAGTTCCCTAATCAGGGACTGAAACCCCACCCTTGTGGAGTCCTAATCAGTTTTCTGAGTTAAAATTAGCAAATCAGTCTCATTTACAGCAGCAAAAACAGGAGTTTTCCAATTAACACAAGCTTTGGAAACTTTGGAAGTTTAATAGTATGTGAGACACTTGAACAATTGACCCTTTTTCCTGAATTTCTCACTAATAATGAATTTTTTCCCAAAGGAGAAGGCAAATGCAACAACTTCAGAAGCTTATGGGACTAAGTGTAAAACTAGTAGCTGTGGCCTAACCTAGGCTTTGCTGGTGCATACTGCTGCAGATATAGGTCTGTGTCCTCGGGATCAAGTCTGTGGCATGAAGGTTTCTGTAAGCATGAGTGGCCAGATGTTCTTTCCCCAAAACCCTTGCAACTCCTTGTTCCCACCTCCTTGGCCTTGTCTTAGAAGGACGCATAGCCTGAGCCCAGTCTTCTTGTGCTCTGAGGTATCCTCAGCATCTGAGCAGGAGAGGTTGAGGTGAAAATTGAAGTCAATCCCTACAGGCCTGGATCGTGGGATGTGCCCAAGGGGAGCAGCACAGCATCTTGTTAAATGACTCAAGGGCATTTTGGGAACAATCTAGGAGGACTGCTTTGAGGGAGATTAATGACCTGAGGGATCATTTAAAAGAGCTGTTGGTTAACATGATCATTACTGCTTCAGAGCCCATATGCCTCTCCAGTCATGGTAGTGAAAAAGGAGTCTGGAAAAATGGTGAGACTGTGAATTCTCATACTGTTAACTGTTGAACCAAGAATGATCAATAGACTGCTTGTAAAGAAAGTGTAGAGTTCACCTAGTCAGATTTGTGGAATGGATATTACCAGATAGGCGTGCGTGCAAAGTCACTTCGGTTGTGTCTGACTCTTTGCAACCCCGTGTCTGACTGCAGCCCGCCAGGCTCCTCTGTCCGTGGGATTCTCCAGGCAAGAATACTGAAGTGGGTTGCCATGCCCTCCTCCAGGGGATCTTCCCGACTCAGGGATCAGAACCGTGTCTTTCATGTCTCCTGCACCGGTAGGCAGGTTCTTTACTACTAGTGCCACCTGGGAAGCCCAGATAGTTAGGTGACTGAGGATAAAGAAAAGAGAGCTTTTATCTGAATAGCAAGGTCTCACCATTTTAAATGATGCCTCAGGGTCTCTCAGGAGGCCCTGCTTTGAACTCTCAATGGAAAGAGTTATTGGTGACAGGAGATAGCCTCAGGTGGTTTCTTCCCTTGATCAGAAACATCTACTATTTCTTAGTAATAGATTAAGTACCTCTCACCTGTGCATAAGTGAAGGGCCCCAGCTGATCAGGAAGCAGTGGTTGTCGAATCCCATCCACAGCTTCTCAGTGCTCACCTCTAAGTTGAAGGCTGCATGCTGTGAATGTGTTGCTTCTTAATGGAGATTTGATCCCCACCCCCACCCACTCCAGGCTTGATAACCCAATAGGCTTGCTATTAAGGCTAGACAAAAGTGATAGGAGTTAAATCCTCTAGAAGCAAGCTTCAACCAAGGAAGAATACTCAACCTTCTCTTCAGGTAATTCTAAGGTAAGGTCGGCACAGACTCCCAGATTTCCTTAATGGAATTACCTTCCAGCAGCTCACAGTTGTAACTTGCTTGATAACTTACTCTCTATTGCCTTCCTTCTTTTTCCTGTCTACTTCCCTACTGGTGTTTCTTGGGACCACCTCTCCACTGACTCTCAGCCTTTGTCTCAGTGTTTGTTTCTAGGAGAATCCAAATAAAGATATTCAGGTAACACACCTTGTTATACATCAATCTCAAATTTTTTTTTGTTTTTGGTGTTTGTGCCTAAAGAATAGGAATACAGATATATATGTTCTGATAATTTAAATACAAAGCCTTCCATATTTTTCTACCCCTTGGCCCAAAATAGGAAGAAAGGGCAGGAAAATTGTGTCATTTCAGGACACAACTTACATCTTACCCATCTGATGCTCATCTGAGCATCCTCATTAAGAGAAGGAGAGGAATAGGAGTCTCTAGCTCCTTTAAAAACTTGCTGATCAAAGTTTAGTATCACTCTGGAACTTGTTAAAATGCAGAATGTCAGATCCCTTCCAGACCTACTGAATACGAACCTGCAATTTTTTAAAACAAGATCTCCAGGCAACTCATATGCACATTATAGTTTCCTTGTCACTGTCCTCAGATACATGGCTGTGGTCTTTTGGAGGAAGAAAATGCAGTATTTCTATCAGCAGATCTTAGCAGCTGCAGCTCTCTCCTTAGATGTATAGCATATCACTGCTGTGGCAAGTAACCCAAGAGGAGTCCTTGAGTTTCTGTTATATGGGGTTACCTGGGTATCGATGAGATTTTACCACTTGCCACCAGGTGTAACAAGCTGTCAGGTGTAACAATGTCCTCCAGCCAAAGACTCAAGATCACAGGTAATTGAACAAGTTTAGTTTATTACCAGTTGCCTGAAGAGAGAACACACATCATGGGGAATCCTGGGGTGTCTCAGTAAGGGAGTGTCAGAAAGAACTTATTAAAAGATTTGGATTTTGGTTGAGTGATTTTGGAGAGGGTCCAAGGAAGAAGGGCTTTGCTGTGAATTGGGTGCTGTCAGAAAACAAGGATAATTCTATAATTGAGTGTCTTATAAAATCTTATCTTGGGGAGGACAAACCAGAGTGAGGCTAAAGTTATCATGATAAAAAACCACAGAATAAAAGTGAAACAGGAGATATGAACCTGTTTTTTTGTTTGTAGGTTTCAAATCCCTTTCACCACATTTTAACACCTTTAATTTGCACCTAGGGAATAAAGATGCATGCTATTTGTAGACTGAAGAAAATTGCACTTGTGTGTGCATGCTCAGTTGTGTCTGACTCTTTGCTACCCTGTGGACAGCAGCCCCCCAGACTCCTCTGTCCATGGGATTTCCCACACAAGAGTACTGGAGTGGGTTGCCATTTTCTCCTCCAGGGGATCTTCCCAAACCAGGGATTGAACCCTCATCTCTTGCATCTCCTACATTGGCAGGCAGATTCTTTATCACTGTGCCACCTGGGAAGCCACTATTTGTACAACATGACAAACAAGCCAACTACTTTCTTTAATGCTCAACGCAAGAAACAGTGAAATGTTCTACAGTTTAAAAAAAATTGGTTGTGTTGGACTCACTGAAGAATAGTACCATTCAATAGTTTATAGAAAGAAAATTGATACTATGCAGTTCTGTGTACCACACAGTATTATCTTGTTGCCTAAATATACATGGGAAAGAAAACAATGTCTCTAATACAGAATAGCAGAAAGGGACAGACCATAACAGGTAAATAAGGTAAACATTCAAATAGTGAAAGTGTTATAAATAAAATAAAACATGGTGGCATGTTGAAAAAGAGGGAAGGGGGCTGCTTGAGTTAGTTTAGTGGGGAGATTAGGACTGAGACATGAGTGAGGTGAAGAAGTGGGCCGTGTGTAAACCTGAGGGAACAGTCTCTGGACAGAGAGAACATGCTTACTAACAATTGGGGTTACTGCTTTTAAAGTTTACTAATATGATGGAATGATGCTGAAGCTGAAACTCCAGTACTTTGGCCACCTCATGTGAAGAGTTGACTCATTGGAAAAGACCCTGATGCTGGGAGGGATTGGGGGCAGGAGGAGAAGGGGACGACAGAGGATGAGATGGCTGGGTGGCATCAATGACTCGATGGATATGAGTTTGAGTGAACTCTGGGAGTTGGTGATGGACAGGGAGGCCTGGCATGCTGCAATTCATGGGGTCGCAAAGAATCGGACACGACTGAGCGACTGAACTGAACTGATGATGTATGATGTATGATGATGATGTATGATGTATGATGGATGTAATGATGTATGGTGTATGCTGGATGTAAAAATCATACAGCTCATTTTTTTTAAATTTGCATTTTCCTTACTACTAGGGATGTTTACACATGTTTAGTGTTTAATTGTCATTTAAGCATGTCAATTTATATGGATTCTTTGTGTAGTAGACATTAATTTTTTACCTATCATATGTTTGTTTTAAATGTGTTTTATTATCTATAATTAGACTATCAACTTTGTTTATGGTATTTTTTTCCATGCAACATGTCTCAATGTACCTTAATATATTTATATAAGGGCTTCTCACATGGCACTAGCAGTAAAGACTCTTGTCTGTCAATGCAGGAAATGTAGAGACATAGGTTTGATCCCTGGGTCAGGAAAATCCCCTGGAGGAGGGCATGGCAACTTACTCCAGTATTTTTGTCTGGAGAATCCCATGGACAGCGGAGGTTGGTGGGCTACAGACCAGAGGGTTACAAAGAGTCAGACACAATTGAAGAGACTTGGCAAGCATGTTAATACAGCTAAATATGTCCATCTTGTACCCTTGCTTGTTTTCAGGATTTATTTGCCTGATACCTCTTCAACAACTCTTTATTCATCACATTATACCTTCTGTGTTACATTATTTCTTTTTATTTGTTTTTGGTTGTGCTGGGTCTTCGTTGCTGCTGCATGGGCTTTTACACTAGTTGTAGGGAGCAGGGGTACTCTCTAGTTGTGGTGTGTGGGCTTCTCACCGCGGCAGCTCCTCGTTACAGGGCACAGGCTCTAGGGCCTGTGGGGCCTCAGTAGTTGCTGTGTGTGGTGGCGTAGTTGTGATTCCCAGGCTCTAAAGCACAGGCTCAACCGTTGTGGTACATGGGCTTAATTGTTCTTTGGCCTGTGGGATTTTCCTGGATCAGATATTGAACTTGTGTCTCCTGGATTGGCAGGTGGATTCTTTACCATTGAGCCACTAGGGAAGCCCATAAACAACATATACCTTTTTTTTTTTTTTTTTAATGGCAATTTCTGTGTTTTAGTGTCATTTCTATCTTTAAATGAGAAATTTCAGTACATTCATGTTTAGGTAATAACTGATATAATTGATTTTACTCCTTTCATATTACTTTGTTTGCTACTTACTTCACTATTTTTTTTTCTTATTTTTCTACTTTTTTTTTCTGATTTTTAAGTTACTGTTCTTTCTTTACTTGCTTCCTAATAACTTAGTTTTATTTCATTTTTCTATATTTCCTTACCAACCATTGCCATATTTTAAGACATTCATAACAAAACATATATCAATTCCAAAATATAAAAACAAGATGCCAATTACTCCTCTCAACATAGATGTCATAATCCCCAGCTACTTCTTCCTCCAATCCCCTAAAATGAGAATTTAGTGTGCTTTTACTTCCCACCACACTTCCCTAACCAACAAATCCCTACTTTTTACTGAGATGGTTTAGTACTATTGGTGTCAGAGTGTTATGAAATTTTCTCTAGAAATATATTTTCTAAATTTAGAAAAATCTAATTATCCATCTATGTTTCTATTTACCTATCCATCCATCCACCCATCCATCTATTCATCCACTTATGTTTCCTTTTCAACCTCTTCTTTTGTAGGAGATCTCTTCAGATTCATTGCTGACGAGATGTATCTTCTCTCATCCATCGTCTTCACACAAAATAAATGGAGAGAATTCTCAATTCCTGCACCTTTGCAGAAATCCTTCCTTCTTTGTAGCCGGTGATGTCTAGGCTGGATTATCATATACTTTCAGGTGTCTATGCTGGTAATTCCACTATCTTCCTGTTGATAAATTCAATGTCAATCTGATTTATTTTATTTGGTAAACAACTGTTTCTTCCCACCTGCAGTATGTAAAATGTTCTCTTTATTTTAGAATCCAGGGATTTTATCATGCTGTGTCTGATTTGTCTTTCTTCCTTAATCCTGCATGTAATTTGATAAACCATTTCAATCTTGCAAACTCCAGTCTGACTTCAAAATAAGATACTTTCTCCCATTGTTTTGAAATTAATTTCTCTTTCTCTAGCTATTCCTTTTTTCTTTCTCTAGAATCCATATTATTTGAATTTTGGGATTCCTGACTCTATTGTTTCTTGATTTCCATTTCTTTGTGTTTTTGTTTTGAGACTTTTTAAACTTAATCTTCATGATCACTCATTCAAGTCTTAACAGTGACCATTTTCCCTTTAAACATATCTATTAACTTTTTAGTTCAAATACTAGATTTCTCAATATTTAAAAAATTACCTTATTTACCTCTTGAAAGATTCATTAGACCCCTTTACCAGTTCTTGGTTAAGAATCAGAACCACCAGTGGGGGATTTTTTATTTTTTCAGTGGGCTATGAATCCAGCTGCTAATACAAGGGTGATAATACCACCAGCAAAGGGAGAGGCAGCTGTTTCTGCATCTATGGGCTTCTCAAACTTTAATATACCTGTATTTTCACCTGGGAATCTTGTTGAAATCCTAGTTCTGATCCAGGAGATCTGGGTTGGAGCCTGAGATTCTGCATCTCTATTATCAACCAGGTGATAACACTGCTGCTAGGGTCACAGACCACACTATCCATAACAAGGGACTAGCGGGGACCAGCCAACAGTCTGTCAGTTCCAAGTGTGCAAGCATCACAAAAACTTCTAACTGCAGCCTCCTCTTATGCAAACATTAGCATTTTCCAGGCCTAGCTGTTACAGAGACCCATACCACCTGTTTGGCTTTTCTGCTGGATGGTGGAGACCAGTTGGTTTTCCCAGGAACATTCATCTTTCCTCCTGAGATATGTGGCAAACTCTCTCCAGAATTCACAGCATTTTGATAAGCACTTTGTGAACTCCGGGAGTTGGTGATGGACAGGGAGGCCTGGCATGCTGCGATTCATGGGGTCGCAAAGAGTCGGACATGACTGAGTGACTGATCTGATCTGATCTCTTCATTTCTGGTCTCCAGAGGCATCCTAAGGCCAGAAGAACAAAAGATGTTCCATTTCCTTCCATCTGCTCTTGGAAGAGCCAAGGCCTGTCTTCTACCCTCCAGGCCCCCAGTCAGTTGGTCCAACATCTGCTTTTCTCAGGAGAGGTAGTTTGCTATTGATATGGACTTGGGGGATATGTTCAAATACCATCTTCACATGCACACATGCAAAAGCATGTACTACATATTTTAAGCCAGAAAGTATTTTTTTGTGGTAATAAGGAATATATCCATATTTTAAAAGTTTAATATCTGTAAGTCTGATCTTGGCTTCTAGAAAGAGTTCAGATTTTAAGCAGAAAAAAGAAGAGAAAGATCAGATAAAATTACATTACTGAGCTGTAAGGGCAAAGAGTTAGCTAGCACTCTGTTAGAGGAGACTCCCTTTGACATTCCACTAAAGAAAGTCAAATGATGTTTTATACCTTGAGGTCCTGAACAGTAGAAAGAGAAAAAAAAGAAAAAAAGTAACTATAAATTGAAGAGAATTCAGAACGACTATATTCTCTAACCTTCTTTCTTCTGTGAGAGGATCTGGACATAGTTGGGCATATGGATAAGTCAGATAAATGAGAATGAAGTTTGTCCATCAAGTTTTTCCCTTCATGTCCTCCAGAGAGTATGGCTTCATCTTTGTACCTTTCCCCTGCACTGCAAAAGAGGAAGTCAAACATGCGTGCTGTGCAACGAACGTTAGCAGTCTTCCTTTATTTTATGTCTCTTAATTCCTGGAGATGTCTAGGCACAACTTCTAAGATACTTGATCTTTTTCCCCAAAATGGAAACTATATTTTTTGTATTCATTATAACTGGTTAAACCAACAGTGATGCCCTTTCCATAGAAATCATTTGTACCCTGTTTTAATAAGTTTTGTCTGCATGGTGTACAAGGGAGCCAAGCAGCTACAGGCAGAATGAACGGGATTGCTATGAAGTGGGGAAAGGTCTCCCTTAGGAAAGAGCTATGCCTTTAACAGTATGACCTAATGGAAGCACTCCAGAAATAAAAATGCAGACTTCCCAAGGCATGAAGCTTTCATTCTTCTGTAACTGCCATGGTGAGAAAAACTCCCAGAGACTGTAAAAGAGCAGTGGTGTTGTCATTATCATTCCTGTGTAAAGGAGAAAGCATTTATGTCTAAAAATCTTTTTTTTTTCTATTTCATAAGATATCTCTGTTTGAAAACTTTTAAATATGATTTTAGGACTCTGCTTCCAACCAATAGAGTAGCTCTAATACAGTAAATACTCAATTTCAGCTGCTCAATGAAGGTCTACTTAAATTATTTTCTTATAAAAGCTCTAAAGATCATCTATTTACAGCCTTGATATCACTTCTGGAATGCTATGGCACATGTGTGAACAAACAGCAGTACAGTAAAATGTCATGAACCTATGGATAATAAACTCTTCATTGATGAGAGCTCGTGTGTTAAGCTATATTTCATCTACTACATTGAGGACATAATCTTGAGATGATAGATCTAGAACAAACCTCTGGAGGCTATCAGATTTATACATTTCTTTTCAAACATCTCAAGGTTATTCAAGACTGATGGCTGTTTTCTTCGTAAACATATTCCAAGACAGAGACCCAACAATTTTTAAGTTTTTGAAAAATCATCCACCTTACAAGAAGCGCTTCTATTTCTCCATCTAAAATGACATTTTAATAACTTTTTTTCCCAAAAACTGTAGCATTTTTATTTTCTAGGGGAACCAGGGACATAAAATGAGGAAGCCAAATCTTGGAAAGAGTGAGCAGACAAAGCAGAACTTTGTTTTCTGACTGCTAGTACTACACTGCCTCTAAAATGAATGAAAACATAATGCATATAATATTATTTTTAAATACCATTATTCCTTACTATGCACAGTGAATTCATCTTTTAATTTTCATACCTTTCATTCTGTCACCTTATCAGCACAATGTAAGAAAGGATGAAAAAGGAGTATGTAAATGCAACACAGATTTTTTCAAGGTATTCTGCAATTGGTTAACACATTCTCACAAGAGAAAATTGTTTAATTCAGACTGTTTTACTCATAGGCAAAGTGAAGAGCTGGAACTAGATAATTTGTGAGATGCCTTCTATTTTAACACTATTTTAAACAATTCAGTTTTGCTTTATGAAAGTTTTCTTAATACTTGCAATACCATGAAAATATCCAAGGCTTCATGATATCTACCTTTACCAAAGAAGACTGACAGAGCTTTACAGTCTAGTGAAATGGTATGCATAGAAAAGATCCCTTTGAACCTGGACTGTGTTTCTTTAATGTTATGGATACCAGATTTACAGTTATGATTTTATACTTTGTTTTCCAGTCCCTTTTTGATATCCTAAAAGTCTATGAAAAATCAAGGTCAGTCAATCCATCAGAGATCAGTACAATAATCATCTGCAAATTACAACTCTTTTTATACTTCAAAGTTCCTCTCCCACCCTCGGGAGTACATATAATTTCAATGACATATTCTTCATAAACAGAACACAGAAATGAATGGGACTTGGGGACTGGATAAGAATTTGCCTTTGAAAAATAAGAGGCTCTCAAGTTGCACATTCTTATGATAATATGCGCAGAATGAAGAGTATTATGGGTCTCTTGCATCTTGCAGCGGGATTTCTTAATGTAACTGAGAATGGCATGCTGTCTCATCCCTATGGTACAAGGACAAAGACTAGAACAAACAATGTCAAAATCCTTACTACCTCCTCCAATTTTTCCCTCTCTTCAAGGCTTCAGTTTCACTTCAGCCATCAAATCCCCATGCTGTCAACAGATGGCCCAGTTTTAGAATGCTCTTATAGTAGAGTCTCCTGACCATTCTTTTCTCAACTTCCTTTCCCACATGCAACTCTCTATCATCACTCATTCTAAGTTCTGCATCACACAGAGGAAGTCATCAGGGCTTAACCATCAGACGGATCTGCCCAGGTCCACCACTTATTCAAGTTATTTAGTGTTTCCTTAAACTGGGACTAACACTTCCTCCAGAATATATCATAAGGATTTGAGATTAAAGTATTCCTCTCTATACAAGGATGCTTAGTAGATTGGCTCTAGTTGACGCATAATATATGCTAACTAAATGGTTGTTGTTCTTCTGATCGCCAAGGAAAGTGTCTTTCCTCTATAGCAAGGCTGCTGCTGCTGCTGCTGCTAAGTCACTTCAGTCATGTCCGACTCTGTGTGACCCCATAGACAGCAGCCCACCAGGCTCCCCTGTCCCTGGGATTCTCCAGGCAAGAACACTGGAGTGCCATTTCCTTCTCCAATGCATGAAAGTGAAAAGTGAAAGTGAAGTCTAATTTCTCTCATTTTCTTTAGGATTATCATACATACTCCACTGCTTCTCAGCTTTATAATTATTAAAACAAACTGCCTCCTGGGCTCTCAAACATGTTTAAGTATACCATTTTTAGTGTACAACTCTGTGAGTTTTAACAAATGTGTACTGTCATGTAACTCCCACCATGTTAAAAAATGAGGAAAGTTGAAATAACTCCCCAAATTCCTATGTGTCTTCTCCTCATCCCTGCTGCTGCTGCTAAGTCGCTTCAGTTGTGTCCGACTCTGTGCAACCCCATAGACGGCAGCCCACCAGGCTCCGCCGTCCCTGGGATTCTCCAGGCAAGAACACTGGAGTGGGTTGCCATTTCCTTCTCCAATGCATGAAAGTAAAAAGTGAAAGGGAAGTCGCTCAGTCGCGACCCCATGGACTGCAGCCCACCAGGCTCCTCTGTCCATGGGATTTTCCAGACAAGAGTACTGGAGTGGGGTACCATTGCCTTCTCCGTCTCCTCATCCCTAGATACTGGCAATCTTTGGCTCATTTTCTGTTTCTTCTGCTTTGCCTTTGCAAATATGTTACATAAGTGGAATCATGTAATATGTAACCTTTTGAGCCTAACTTCTTGCATTTAGTATAATGGTTTGAGATTCATCCATTTAGTTACATATATTAGTCATTTGTTCCTTCTAAACAGTGTTCTACAGAATGGACACATCATAATGTGTTTTCCAGTGGTGTGTATTCTCCATTCTCCAGTGGAAGGGCATTTGAGTTATTTCCAGTTTTTTACAATTGTAAATAAACCAAAGCTGAGTTTTAAACTGCTTTTGTTTTTCAAATTTGTTTTCATTTTTACATTTAAGATTGAGAAGCATTTGTCTCTTCCATTCCTGCAAATTCATAAATTTATAGATTCATCATGGAATCTATATGAATCTAAATGAATCTATGATTCATTTCTGCTTGCAAAGTGACAATTTCCATCTGAGCTCACCTTCTTGTAATATTTTGCCAGACTCAGGCAATGTCAGTCAAAGCTTGCTGCTATCATTCTGTTTTCCATTCATTCTAGATTCATAATCAGTTACCACATCATTGTGAGCAATAGTTTTATGAAAAGTTTTGCTACTGCAGAGTGTGGAAAAATATTCCAACTTCCCGTAGCAATTTTCCTTATACCTGCTTCTCAGCCTCCATGATGATGCAATACATTGGGGGCAGGGGAGAGGTATTACAATATCTTCAAAATTCTAGATAATCAATTTTTACATTAATCAGTTTAGGCTGTGTTGTCAAACCCACCAAATATCTAGTGACTTAACAAAAATTTACTTTTTCCTTGCACTTCCTGTCTAACCAGGCAGGTGGGAGCGCTCATGGTGTCACTCAAAGAGCTAGTCTGATAGAGATGCTATCTCCACATGCACTTCATCACTCATCATTGCAGCTTCAGGAAAGGAAATGGCAAATTGTACATTGACTGCCTAGGACAGAAACACATTTCTACCTGGGAGTGATATGTGCTACTTATACTTACATCTCATTGCCAAAGCAGGTCACAAAGCCACACCTAACTTCAAAGATGGTGAAGAAATACAGCCGTACTAGCTGCCTTAACACCTCCATTTAATGAAGATGACACACTTTGCCCAGCAATTTTAATGCCCCCCTTTATTATCTACTAAAATCTCATGTGTAATAAGTCTGTTACTGGACTCTATTCTGTTAACTTTTGCTACTACCTATATGTCACTGTACTCCAGTATCATGGCCATATAAAATCTTTTGATAATGGTAGGGCAGATCCTTCTTCACTTTTCTGTATGGGCTATCCTCACATATTTATTCTTTATAAGACTTACTTTATCAATCCTAAATATACAAGTGATGCATCAGTAAAAAGAATCCAACAATAAGGAAATACATATAAATAGAACATGAACATGCCTCTTCAATTCCCCTTTTCCATTCTCATTCTCTGATGAAGAAGTAATTTTGATCTATATTTTGGCTTTTTTTTATACATGTACATGCATATTTCTTGAGATGTACAATATATTGACTTGCTGGGTTAACATTGTTTAGTATAAATAGAATCATACTACACATATTGTTTAGCCATTTTTTTCTAATTTAGTTTGGTATGGACAGGGAATGTGATTTCAAAACTGAAATTTGTTAATATTTGTTTTACAGTTCAGCAAATAATTTATCTCAGTGCATGTTTCATGTGCTCTTGAAAGAATTATATGTTCTGCAGTTGTTGGATATAGTGTTTTATAAATGTCACTTAGATCATGTTGATTGATAGTGTTATTCAAATTCTCTATGATGATCTGTACTGACATATTGTCTACTTTTTCCACCAATTGCTGAGAGAAGTATTAAAATCTTCTACTTCAGGGATTTATCTATTACTCCTGTTAATTCTGGTCATTTTTGCTTTATGTATTTTGAAATATTATTACTAAGTATATTCACCTTAGGATTGTGATATCTTCTTGATGAATTTATCCTTTTGTGATTATAAGATGATCCTCTTTCAGTCTCACAATGCTTCTTGTCTTGAAGTCAATATTGTCTGACATTATTATAGCATACCAGCTTTCATATGCTTAGTATTTGGTGTGTTACCACCTTTTGTGTTCAATCTGGCTTTGTTATTATGATTTTTCTTTATTATTATACTGCAGATCTCTTGTAGGCAGCAAATAATTGGGATTTGCTTTTTTTTTTAATGTATTCTATAAACTCTGAATCTGAATTACCAATACAATTGAGATGAAATTTACTATCAGCTATTTGCTTTATATGTGTTGTTTCTTTGTTCTTCCCTTTATTTTTATTTTTTAGTTAATAAAATTTTTAATATCTCATACTATCTCTTCTAGGGCTTCCCAGGTGGCTCAGTGGTAAAGAATCTGCCTGTCAATACAGGAGACACAAGAGCCGCAGGTTCCACCCCTTGGTAGGGAAATTACTTTGGAGAAGGAAATGGCAACCCACTCCAGTATTCTTGCCTGGAAAATCCCATGGACAAAGGAGCCTGGCGAGCTACAGTCCATGAGGTTGCAAAAGAGTCAGACACAACTGAGCAACTGAGCACTGAGCACTAGCTCTCCTATGGGCTGTTTAGCTAATACAGCTCTGTGGATTTTTTTGTTTGTTTATTTGTTGGTTTTGGCATGTTTCCTCTAGGGGTTATAGTATGCATCCTTAATTAATCAGTCTTCTTGAATTAATGTCATGTCACTTCACTTATTATGTAAGAAACAGTTGTAAAATTTTATTTGCACCCTTCTGTTGCATCCTTTCTGTTGTTTATTTGCTAAGTTGGGTCTGCAAATAAACTCTGCAACCCTATGGACTATAACCCACCAGGCTCCATGGAATTTCCCAGGCAAGAATACTGGAGTGGGTTGACGTTTCTTCCCGATCCAGGGATTGAACTCATATCTCTTGTGTCTCCTGCGTTGGCAGGTGGATTCTTTATCACTGAGCCACCTGGGAAGCCCAATCCTTTATGATACTGTTCCACATTTTTGTTATTGTTTAATTACTAAGTTGTTTCTGACTATTTGCATCACACATTTACCTCTAAGTGTATTACAAATCTCAAAATATACTGTTCTTACTTTTCTTTTATGTATTGTATGACTTGAAAAATTTAAGAAAACAAATGTTAGTATTTTATAATTACGAATACATATAATATTTCTTGTATTCTCCACTCCTTCCCATCTATCTGAATTCCCATGTGGTATCAATTTCTTCAATCTGAAGATATTTCGTCAGCATATCTTGTACTGTGGTAAATTCTGCTGGTAACAAGTTCTCTCAACCCCCATTTATCTAAAATGTATTATTTTTCTTTCATTTTTGAAAGATATTTAGCTGGATATGCAATTCTAGGTGAGACTTAAGCCATGGTGTAAGATGGTCTAGAATTACCTCTTGCTATAACTAGAAATTGAAATAATTGTGGAACACAATTATTGTCAGATAGTGGGGCAATAGGTAATAAAGGGCTGTGATCCCTAAGAAGGAAAATCATATGAGGTGAGACTTAACATGGCACAAGGAAGGCAAACTTAAAAAGAGTCCAACAGTCTCACTGAACTGAGGAGACAGACTGGAGACCAGCATAGCTAGAATTTTCAGAATTTAGAATAAGGAGATACACAAAGAATCAGTCATTCAGTCAGTTCAGTCACTCAGTCATGTCCAACTCTTTCTGACCCCATGGGCTGCAGCACACCAGGCTTCCCTGTCCATCACCAACTCCCAGAGCTTACTCAAACTCATGTCCATTGAGTTGGGATGCCATCCAACCATCTCATTCTGTGTTGTCCCCTTCTCCTCCTGCCTTCAATCTTTCCCAGCATCAGGGTCTTTTCCAATGAGTCAGTTCTTCGCATCACATGGCCAAAGTATTGGAGTTTCAGCTTCGGTATCAGTCCTTCCAATGAATATTCAGGACTGATTTCCTCTCGGATGGATTGGTTGGAACTCCTTGCAGTCCAAGGGACTCTCAAGAGTCTTCTCCAACACCACAGTTCAAAAGCATCAATTCTTCAGTGCCCAGCTTTCTTTATAGTCCAACTCTCACATGCATACATGACTACTGGAAAAACCATAGCTTTTACTATATGGACCTTTGTTGACAAAGTGATGTCTCTGTTTTTTTTTAATATGCTGTCTAGGTTTGTCATAGCTTTCTTCCAAGTACCACGCATCTTTTAATTTCATGGCTGCAGTCACCATCTGTAGTACTTTTGGAACCCAAGAAAATAAAATCTGTCACTCTTTCCATTGTTTCCCCATTGATTTGCCATGAAATGATGGGACTGGATATCACCTTAGTTTCTTTAGTCTTGAGTTTTAAGCCAGCTTTTTCACTCTCTTTTTTCACCCTCATCAAGAGGCTCTTTAGTTCCTCTTCACTTTCTCCCATTAGAGTGATATCATCTGCATATCTGAGGTGGCTGATATTTCTCCCAGCAATCTTGATTCCAGCTTGGGAGTCATCCAAGCCAGCACTTCCCATGATGCTCTCTGTATAGAAGTTAAATAAGCATGGTGACAGTATATAGCCTTGATGTACTCCTTTTGAACCAGTCTGTTGTTCCAAGTCTGGTTCCAACTATTGCTTCTTGACCTGCATATAGATTTCTCAGGAGACAGGTAAGGTGGTCTGGTATTCCCATCTCTTTAAGAATATTCCAGTTTCTTGTAATCAACATAGTCAAAGGCTGTAGCACAGCCAATGAAGCAGAAAACATGTGCTTTTCTGGAATTCCCTTGCCTTTTCTGTAATCCAACAGATATTGGCAGTTTGAATTCTGGTTCCTCTTCCTTTTCTAAATCCAGCTTGTACATCTGGAATTTCCCAGTTCATGTACAGTTGGAACCTAGCTTGAAGAATTTTGAATGTAATCTTGCTAGCACGTGAAATGAGTACAATTGTACAGTGGTTTGAGCTTTCTTTGGCATTCCCTGTCTTTGAGATTAGAGTGAAAACTGCCCTTTTCCAGTCCTGTGGCCACTGCTGACTTTTCCAAATTTGCTGGCCTATTGAATGCAGCTGGAGAAGGCAATGGCACCTCACTCCAGTACTCTTGCCTGGAAAATCCCATGGACGGAGGAGCCTAGTGGGCTGCCATCTATGGGGTTGCACAGAGTTGGACACGACTGAAGCGACTTAGCAACAGCATTGAATGCAGCACTTTCACAGTATCATCTTTTAGGATTTGAAATAGCTCAATTGGAATTCCATCACCTCCACTAGCTTTGTTCACAGTAATGCTTCCTAAGGCCCACTTGACTTCACACTAGGTGGCTATCCAGGTCATTAAGACCATTTTTGATTTTTTAAAATAGGTCTTCTGTGTATTCTTGTCACCTCTTCTTAATCTTTTCTGCTTCTGTTAGGTCCTTGTCATTTCTGTCTTTTATCGTGCCCATCTTTGCAAGAAATGTTCCCTTGGTATCTCCAATTTTTTTGATGAGATCTCTAGTCTTTCCCATTCTATTGTCTTCCTCTATTTCTTTGCACAGTTCACTTAAACAAGGGCTTCTTACCTCTCCTTGCTACTCTCTGGAATTCTGTACTCAGTTGGGTATATCTTGTCCTTTCTCCCTTGCTTTTCACTTTTCATCTTTCTTCAGCTATTTGTAAGGCCTCTTCAGACAACCACTTTGCCTTCTTTTATTTCATTTTCTTTGGGATAGTTTTGGTCACCACCTCCTGTACAATGTTCTAAACCTCTCTCCATAGTTCTTCAGGCACTCTGTTTACCAGATCTAATCCCTTGAATCTATTTATCACCTCCACTGTATAATCATAAGGGATTTGATTTAGATCATACCTGAATGGCCTAATGGTTTTCCCTACTTTCTTGAATTTAAGAATGAATTTTTCAATAAGGAGATGATGATCTGAGCCACAGTTAGCTCCAGATCTTGTTTTGGCTGACTGTAGAGAGCTTCTTCATATTTGGCTGCAAAGAATATAATCAATCTTATTTCAGTATTGACTACTTAATGATATCCATGAGTAGAGTTGTCTCTTGAGCTTTTGGAAGAGGATGTGTGTTTAAATGGTCTATATTTATTTTAATTTTCTTTTATATTTTTAGTCCATTCAAATTTTTGTTGGTGGTAGTGTTGTCAGTGGTTTGCTCTACACTGTTATTAAATTCAGTTTTATATTTCCAGTAAAAATTGATATAGTACTAATTAGAGAAACTTTGAAAAACACAAAAGAATATATTTTTAAGTAAGGAAAAAAGCATTAGTTTTCTTTCTTCTTAGGATACCTTGTTCCAGTCATTTATTAATGCATAGGTTTTGGTTTTAAATAATTTGATCATATTGTATATAAAACATTGTAAGATATTTTCCAACTTAACATTATATGAGAAGCATTTCCTTTTGTTAGCTAATCAGATTCTTTTCCATTTTGATTATTTTAAGCAACACTCCAGTGATCCCTTTATAATAGTTTCCCAGGAGTGGAATTAACTGGTCAACATTTGTTGATACATATTTAATAACATTGCTAAATTAAGTTCCAAAATGTTCCAGTAGTTTATACTCATAGTTATTAAAGTATATGTTTTATTACATTCTTGAGAAGGATTCTTTAAAATTCTGATAATTTCATAGATAAAATATAAGGTTTTTCATCTTTTTCTATTTACAGTCATTTTATTACTTGTAGATGCTTTACCGTCTGAGCCATGGTATTTAAGATAGTAAAGCGTCTACAAGTAATAAAATGACTGTAAATTACTTGTAAGGGCTTCCCTGATGGCTTAGATGATAAAGAATCTGTCTGTAATGCAAGAGACCCGGATTTGATCCCTGGGTTGGGAAGATCCCCTGGAGAAGGAAATGGCAACCCATTCCTGTATTCTTGCCTGGATATAATCCCATGGACAGAAGAGCCTGGCAGGCTACAGTCCATGGGATTGCAAAGAGTCAGACAAAACTGAGTGACTAACACTTTCACTTTACTTTAACTTACTTGTAAGATTAGACATTGTTTTATAGGCTTATCAATCAGTTATTTATCTTCTGTTGACATTTATTAATTTTTTCAATTCTTTACTTTTAGTCCTCACCAATACTATTTTCATCTACTAATATCCTGATCACCATCCCTCATTTATTAAGAGCTTTGCTAAATCACTCAGACACTTAAGTTCCGCAATTATCCTGATTATCTACCAATGTCCACCTAATATCTTTGCCTCTTATTTTATCAGCTTCCTTATTTCCAACAACTTCCATTTCCACTTCACATTTGCCACACTCTTCTGTCTCACTCAGCCCTGCAAATGCTTCATAGAGTCATAAATTCACAATTTCCTCTGCCTTTAACCTTGTTCGTCCTTCCAGCTCTCCTACTTCATTATTACCATAATACTTTAACTTCATCTAATTTCCAAGTACTTAAGAATCATCAGCATTCTCTCTTGCCATCAAATCTATCTGTAATCTATCTGTAATACACCCTTTACCTTCAGGTCCCACATCAACTCCATGAAATATTTTCATAGTTATCCTTTAGGCCCTTATCTCTCTGACTCATTTATCTTCTATTATATATTTTCTTAAAAAATCTAACCCAGCTTAGTTTACCTGTCCTCCTCCTCTCTGACCAAACTTTGCTTGATGAGCTCTCCTGATAATTAGCACTGTTAAAAAATTCAAAATCTTTTCCCTCAACTGGGCCTTCAGTGCTTCTCAGGAATCCTGTGTATTTCCTCTAGTTGTTCTTTCTCCAGCTGTGAACAATTAATACCATAAACTTTCTTCACTTTCTCAAACTACCAAGATAACTCCACTAGCTAATATGCTTGGCAGATAAAAGATTACAATAAATGTTTGTGGAATAAATGCTGAAGAGCATTACATTTCAGTGTGATAAACCCTGATACCTGAGCATCCTCAAGTCAAGGGAAAATCCTGTACCATTCTTCTAGAACTATAGGCATAACCAAACAATGCCTTAAAGAACATACATGAGCCATCCATCTATTTTGTGATAACAAAGATAACACACAAACATAAGAATAAAGTAGTATGCACTTGCACGTTTCTTAATTTTATAATGTGTTATTTTGTGAGTTTAGCTTTCTCAGCAGGCCCAGAAATGTTTATAAAGGGACAGAGAACTCCCCTAATTATTCTAAAGAATTCCAATATATAAATTAGTTTTCCATTTAAATTACTTTATAAGCCTAGTATCTGTGTATATTTATATTTTGCTTTATTCAAGTTTCTTTAGTTGAGGTTAGAAAAAAACCTGCGTATTTCACAAACTTTAAAAGCCTTTCACTTTGTGGCACATTAAGGGTAGTGATTTGCATTTTAATAAAACATTGTCATTAGTACACATAAAATAGTATTTCTTCCATAAAACTGTTATTCCTACCTAATTACTTGATTATTCATGAGTCTAAAAATTTTATTCTTAAATTATTTGAGTTCAAAGTGAGTATATTTTATATTAATTTTAATACTAGATACAAGAACTATAAGTGCATTGTCTGTATGGATTCTTATAACTTCATATCACCTGTAAGAATAGATTCTCTAAAAAATATCAAATATGTACTAAAACCTGAAATTCATTGTTTTATGCACCAGATGTCACTGTTTCTCCATGCTAGTAAAATGGATCAACAAATTTTGGCAGTTAAAAAACCCAACTTACCCTATATTTCTATTCTTAAGTCTATACCCAATGAAAATATGTAAGTATGTAAACCAAGATAAGACCAAAAATGTTCACAGTGATACTATGCATAACATTAAAACTAGAAATTACCCAAATAAATGACATTCAAAAGTAGAATGGATAAATACATCAGTGGTGTATATTCACAATGGAATACTATACAGCAATGAGAATTAAAAAGTCTGCAACCACACAGAACAAATCTCAAAAACATGTTGAGTGGAAAAAGTCGGATAAAAGAGTATATTGTAAAATTCCATATATTTTATAAAGTTCAAAAATACACAACACTAATCTATGATTTAGAAGTCAGATTAGCGATTAACCTTGAGGAGAGATTGTCACTGGAAGAAGCCAAGAGGGAACGTCTGAGAATGCAAGTAATGTTCTCTCTTTTGACCTGGCTGGTGATTACGTTATAGGGGTTTATTCAATTCACTGAGCTGTAAGTTTATGATGTAGACATTCTATTTATGTATGTTATACCTTAAAAGTTCAATTAAAAAAAAAAACAAGATTAATTGAAACTAGGTTAATAAACCCTTCAAAGATTTACTCAAAATATAATCCAAATGTAATGATTAAATATGTTGACTAACATGCAAGAATTCCTGAGATTTTTCCTTCAGTTGATTCCAAATCCCCAAATATTTCACTTTGATTCCCATAGTTGCTCCCTGCAAAAAGAGAAATCCCTTTACCACAACTCCTGGTTTATCTTGCTGTGTGTACTCTTCACTGCTCAGCTCCATTCTTGGTTATCTCAATGATTTCCTCTCTCCTTACACTGTCTTCACAGCAAATAAACCTGTTTTTTCCATCTTCAAAAACAAAAATATCCTTTTTGCTTCTCTCCTCCCTCTAGTTAGTATGCTATTGTCAGGGTAGAACAATACTTTTTCCCTACCCTCTTATATTTAGTGCTTCAGTTCAGTACAGTCACTCAGTCGTGTCCAGCTCTTTGCGACTCCATGAATTGTAGCATGCCAGGCCTGCCTGTCCATCACCAACTCCTGGAGTTCACCCACACTCATGTCCATCAAGTTGGTGATGCCATCCAGCCATCTCATCCTCTGTTGTCCCATTCTCCTCCTGCCCCTAATCCCTCCCAGCATCAGAGTCTTTTCCAATGAGTCAACTCTTCGCATGAGGTGGCCAAAGTATTGGAGTTTCAGCTTTAGCATCATTCCTTCCAAAGAAATCCCAGGAATGATCTCCTTTACAATGGACTGGTTGGATCTCCTTGCAGTTCAAGGGACTCTCAAGAGTCTTCTCCAACACCACAGTTCAAAAGCATCAATTCTTCGGTGCTCAGCTTTCTTCACAGTCCAACTCTCACATCCACACATGACCAGTGGAAAAACCATAGCCTTGACTAGACAGATCTTTGTTGGCAAAGTAATGTCTCTGCTTTTCAATATGATATCTAGGTTGGTCATAACTTTTCTTCCAAGGGGTAAGCGTCTTTTAATTTCATGGCTGCAAGCACCATCTGCAGTGATTTTGGAGACCCAAAAAATAAAGTCTGACACTGTTTCCACTATTTCCCCATCTATTTCCCATGAAGTGATGGAACCAGATGCCATGATCTTTGTTTTCTGAATTGTTGAGCTTTAAGCCAACTTTCTCACTCTCTTCTTTCATTTTCATCAAAGGGCTCTTTAGTTTGTCTTCACTTTCTGCCATAAGGGTGGTGTCATCTGCATATCTGAGGTTATTGATATTTCTCCCGGCAATCTTGATTCCAGCTTGTGTTTCTTCCAGCCCAGTGTTTCTCATGATGTACTCTGCATATAAGTCAAATAAGCAGGGTGACAATATACAGCCTTGACGTACTAGTGCTTGGGGGTCTTCAAATTACATTGACAAAAAGTAGATTAGTAAGAAAAAGATTTTTCTTACTAAAAAATTAGTAAGATTTTTTAACAGCCAGGCATCTTTTTTCCATATCCTTGTCTCCCAAGAATATCTCCTATGGCAACATAAAAGTTCATGAAAAGTGTTCTACCTAAGGTCACAAGTAGCCTCCATATTGCAATTAGATTTCGTGTTACTCCCTGAAGCATTTTATACTATCGACGACTATTTCTTGGGTATAGCTAAGCTATCGGAAACAATGATAAATCATCACCTAATGTGCAATGGGGGAAAATTTTAGTTCTATGTAATAATTTAAGCAACATCATTAGATCTTATTTTATTAAGGCAAAAATCCCTAATTTCTCAGATGTCTGTTGCCATCTGAAAAACCTCTCCAAGATGACATTTAGGTACAGAGTAGCATGTTGTTTATTGCATCTTTTTAGCAATGAAAAAAAAAAAAGAGATTCTTTAATCCATGTAATGTTCTTGTGCTGTTTTGGCACTTTTCTTTCCTCTTAAGAGTATTTCTTTCTGATTACTCTTCCCTTTAATGGCATTTGTGGCTGAAATCTGAAGAATATAAATCAGAGGTTTTCCATGAGGGCAGGACTACTCTCCAGGGGAAGTTTTGGAAATATTGGAGGGAGGAGAAAATAATGTTTTCTGTCACAATCATTAGGAGATAATACTGGTATTTATTTTAGTGGAAGCAGGGCTGTTAGATGTTCCACACAATCAAGAATTGCTCAACATCCCATAAGACCTTAAAATGTACCACCCAATGTTCCCATAGATTAAAAACTTTTTATAATAATTGGACTCTGACCTAACTTCATTGTATATATATATATTAAAAAGCTATAATTCTTGCAAGTTTAATGTATGTTGAATTTTCCAGTAAAGCTGTTACTTTGTAAACTGAGAGAAGATTTAGCTAAGAGCATTTACCACTGCTGAAATTCACAGTGACAGTACTACTTATAATTGATTTGTCATTAAAACATGCCTTATCTGTCCAGATTTGAATTCATAGCATTCACAATTATTTACATATGGTGCAAATGGTTGCATTCCTTACTTCAGTGGATCTTCCCAACTCAGGGATTGAACCTGCGTCTCTTGTGTCATCAGGCAGTTCTTAACCATTGTATCATCTGGGAAGCCCAATATGTAATGAGTCTACCTAAGCTATGGTTCAGTATCAGATGTAGTTGAGTCTATTGTCTCATGAACTAGGGAGATAAAATATAACTGGCAACATCAAATCTTGTTTCTGTTTTTGCTTATTGATATTTTTCTTTGCAGAATTTTTGTTGAACAATAAGGATAAGAGGACATCATTTATGTATCTATATCTATATATGTATATATTTATATATATAATTTCCAGAAGTAAAAACGTAAGCAAAACTGTTTCAGTGTTTTAGTGGTCCTTGGAAATGCTTTAGAAAGTGTCTTTTTTCTCTTTTGCCTCCAGATAGGAATCCAAAAGATATGTTATTAGAAAACTATATCCTTAACCATACACAGTGACTTTTCAGTCAACTATTTATATTATTAAGATCCTTGAAAAGTTATACCACCTTTCAGATTACTACTTTTTCTCAGTATTACAATTTTTTTTAACCCAAAAATGTCTTAAACAAAATGTTTTATATTTGTCTTCAGGCAAAGACAAGTTGATTTATTTATCATAAGATTTTTTAGAGAGAGAATATCATGTGAAACACTTGAATTATGCATTATATTTAGATATACTCAAAAGGTATAAAGAGGTGGCATCTTTGATTTTTTGGTCTATTGTGTTCTTGGACTATGTCCACATGTTTTGTAGCACTCACATTTTGAGCCTATTTTTTCCTAAACATTTTCATCCTAAAGATGTTTTCCTGAGCGATAACTTAAGTATAGTCTTATGCAAAATAGCCATGAACTTCAGAAGGACTAAAAAAATGATTTAAAAAATGATGTGAAAAGAATGCACCTGCCAGAGAATGATTCCCTTGCACTTCTCTTCTCTTCTACTAATCACTGTCTTTTACCAAGTCCTATGTCTTTCTATCAGCAGATACAATAAAGTGTAGCTACATTACATTTTAGGTACAAGCTATGTTTACTTTCAAATTTTTAAATATTATCTATTTTTGTTGTTTGATTGAATAATGTTTTTCTATCTGTGAACCTTCTTTGATTATCTTGGATTAAGATAGAACACATCATACATTTTTCCTTTTAAACTACTGGACAAATATTTTAAGAACTTTCATGTTAAACAGTTTTCAGGGAAAAACTGAAGCTGTTCGGCAAAGGAGAAACATAATTTTCCTTGACTTTTAAACATGAGCTCAGATAGTTACTCTCCTACTTCCCCAGGATTATGTCTGCAGAGCTCCCACTGTACAATATAAATCTTAAGAGGTGCTGTTAGTGTGACCAGCGATTTCAATAACCACGTCAGTCCCTTGTTCTTACCTAGAGAACACAAAGTGAAAAGAATCTTCCCTGTAAGTATGATACTTTAGTTCAAATATTCTCTCTTGCTATCTAACAATCACAGTCAGGAATTCCTGGTAATATCTTGTATGTTACGCCTTAATTACCAGAAAATTGATAAATTAAGGAAAGGATAAATTAGGAAATTAAAGTACAAATTAATATCGCCACTGATAAATCTTGCTTGCATTTGCTAATAAAAGTGGAGAATAGAATGAGAACAAAAATTACTAATTTCCTATCTGTGGTTTAATTTTTTCTTTTATTTCTATCTAGCACTTGCCTCCCCATTCCCATTTTGAAATAAAAATCTTAAAAGAAAATTAATGATTAACATCATACCAATGTGTATGTGCATAAAAATGTAGTCATTTAATGAAAACATTGTTAAACATTGTTAGGCTTAGCATTCTATTAGTTACCCCAGGTTATACAATGTAAAATTGTACTTGCTTAAAAATTACTTTTGCACAATTATATTACATTTTCTAACAAATATTGTTTTATTACAACTTTATTTTCCTTTAAATTTAGGCAATGATTTTATATTGGAATCTAAACAGTTATATTTTATGGGCAAAAACACTATCCCTTATATCTGTTCAGCTACAGTTTAACAATGAGCTTCCCAAGCCTTTTCTGTCACCCTGTTCCATTCTCTTAACTTTGATGATCATGTATGAGATTAAGTTGCAAAAGTAGTCTTTCTTCCCCATAATCTGAGAAAAATGAAAAGCTATAAGATGAATTCATGTGAATGCAATGTGCTAGAACAACTTGTTTCTTATTTCACAACCACTGACAATGTTATTGCGTATTTGCAGAACACCTGGTACTGTGCTGAGCATTGAGCATTGAAAAGAAATAAAGACAGACAGAATATCTGCCTTTTTGGATATCAAATCTAGTGTGGAAAATAGATAATAACCAAGTAAACTACTAACTACACAAGTCCAATTGGTGGTAAGTGGTATGAATCAGACATGTATAGAAAGAGAGGATGATGGTGAGAGTGACTCTAAAACCTGAAAGTTGAGAAGTAATCTGCCATTTTATTAATTGGAACAGAAGAACACCATTGCAATGAGACAGAACAACATACATCCAAAGACCCTAAGATAGAAGAAAGCTGAGTATTGTTGCAGAACTAATTAGGGACTGGATCAGAATAATTAACATTATTTAAAATGTCCCTATTACCCAAAGGCATATTTAAAATCAATGCAATTTCTAGAAAAATTCCAATATCATTTTTCAAAGAAATGTTAAAAAAAAATGCTAAAATTCCTTTAGAACTGTAAAAGGCTTCAAATAGTCAAAGCAGCTCTTAAGGAAGAACAAAGCTGTAGACAGTACAGTTCCTGAGTTCAAACTATAGCACAAAGCTATAGTAATCAAAAAAGTATAGTACTGGCATAAACAGACACGTAGACAAATGGGACAGAATCAGAAGGCAGAAGTAAGCCCTCATAAATACAGTCAACCTGGTGGCTCAGTTGGTAAAGAATCTGCCTGCAGTACAGGAGACCTGGGCTCTATCCCTGGTTCAGGAAGATTCCCTGGAGAAGGAAATGGCAAAACCACTCCAGTATTCTTGCCTGGAAAATCCCATGGACAGAGGAGCCTGGTGGGATACAGTCCATGGGGTCACAAGAGTTGAACATGATTTAGCGACTAAACCACCACCACAAGGGAGCCAAGAATACTCAACAGGGACAGGATTGTCACTTCAATATGTAGTGGTGGGAAAACTGGATAATCACACACTGAAGAATGAAACCAAGGTTGTCTGCCTCTGGGAGTAGGTAGCCTTTAACTGCTGGGTTAAAACACAGAAGGGTAGGGAGAAATTCCAAGGTGTCCTTGAATTATATGTTTACACAAATGTAAACTAAAGTGTCATCATTCCACCTTAATCATGCCACTTGACTTCCTCAGATAAAATTATACACTTTCCTCTTTCTCTGGCTTCAAGTGCTTGGAAACATAAGGCAGACAATCCCTTATGGTGTCTTGCCCAGGAAGCAGATATTACCTATACTCAATCTCTTCTCTTTCCTTTCCTTCTTCAGCCAGGAATTATCCTCTAGTTAGAAAGCAGCACTGGCAAAAAATTTACTCTCCACTTTCTGGTGTTCTCAGCATTTCATAAGGCTTATGTATTCCAGTTTACAGATAAGGAAAGTGAGGTTTTTAAAAGATTAACTCACTGTATCCATTCAAATTTACATATTAGTGGTAGAAATGGAATTTAAACACAAAGTCCATAACCAGGGTTGGTTGACATATGCCTTACAGTTCTTCTGTATAGATGGTTAAACTGTTCTTCCAAGATAAACACTGGAGAGAATGAGGATAAAAATACATCAGTGAAGACCAGGAATACTTAACACTGATTGCCTCCTTTCTTACTCTTATAATTTGTTTTAAAGGTGAAAGTGTCTTGGTGGAGCCCCATTAAAAAGAAGAAATTTAAAACTGGAAGAAAAATAAAAGCATTGTAGAGAGAGAGGGACGAAGTTGGCTTCCAGCAATAGGACCCACTAGTGGTAACCCAACAGGGCAAGATACATTTCTAAACAGAGACTGGTTATAGAACCAGCAGAGGCAACCCTAAGACCTGCAGAGAAGTCACCATATGAGAGCTAACCTTACTGGCCTGTCAAGTTCTGCAGTGTAATATGCAGTGGCCAATGTAGGATGCCACACACACGGCAGATTTGTATTTTAGTTTAGGCGTCCCAAGCTTAGGAAATCTCAAACTTTTAAAAGGAAGTGCTAAAAAACCTGCCAACCCTTAATCCAGGGGGAGAAATTATCCATATTATCCTGAGGAGCAAACAAATCTGTCACCTACCCCAAGATAGACACTATGGCTGTAACTTCAGTGTCTAGAAGAGAAATTGATACAGAACAGACACTCCATAAATGTTTCTTAGATGTCTGATTGGCTGAATAAATGGCAGACAAGTATTTCAAGGAATTGTCCTGAAAATTTTGGGGAAGGGACAGTCAAGCAGAGGTGTTAGGAAAGAGAGAAGAATAGTAATTTTCCAAGCCTGCAAAGGAGGAAAGGCAACTTCACCCTTGTCATGGTGTTAGAATGGAGATGGTTGTAATATTTTTATTTTTTTGAAAACAATCTTCACATGGACCAGTCATAGTGCAGAGACATAGGCTGGTTCACTAGAGTGAGGGGAGAATGACTGTCTTGAGACTGAAGCACAAAGGTAGCTTAGTGCAACACTCATTGATAGCCTCAGCCACTTTAGCAGAGAGAAGCTGTATTAGAGGAAAAGAAAGCAGCTAGGTCTGTGATGATCAGAGAAAGGATATTATCTGAGTCACTTATTCAGAGAGAAGTTCATACTGAAACCACAGCAAGGGCCAAACCGGTGCATTGTTAGTAATGGAAGTGATTTGGACAATATTATGATTCCTGAAATTATTTATTGAGGACTTTCAGATCAGATCAGTCACTCAGTCGTGTCTGACTTTTTGCGACCCCATGAATCGCAGCACGCCAGGCCTCCCTGTCCCTCACCAACTCCCGGAGTTCACTCAGAGACAATTGTGCATTCCTATCATTTTTCTTTTTAATGTATTATAAATATTCATTGATTTTTAAAACCCCCTCAAGCTGGTAGACTGTGGGGCATACCTATTAAATTGTTTGTTTCCTGAAGAGAATGTAATCTGGGTCACTGATTCGAATCATTGATGACTTGAAAGATAATTTTATTTAATGTGATGAATTTTCTTCATTTTATTCTTCTTCTCCTCATTTAAGATTATGTGTAAAATAGCACTGTAGGATATGCAAAACCAGAAACTTGAGGCTTTTGTGGTAAATACCTAACATACTTTAAGAAAAAATGTATGTATTTATTTGATTGCACTGGGCCTTAGTTGTGGCATGTGGGATCTTTTAGTTGCAGCAAATGAAATCTTTAATTGCAGGATGCAAGATCTAGTTCCCTGAGCTGGGACTGAACCCATGGACCCCTGTATTGAGAGCTCAGAGTCTCGGACAGTGGATCACCAGGGAAATCCCACTACCTGATATACTGACTCACTTTCAAGGAAGGTAAAAACCTTCTTCTCTCAGTTTCAAAATTAGGTGCACATGTTATGGAGTAAAGCAGGGGTTTGTTGATAACTTAGGAGAAAATATGAAGTAGCCTCCAGCTCTGAAACCATACAGGAATTTTAGCTGTCAATCTGAGATTGGTACGTAGCTCAAGATTCAGTTATAATCCAGAGTCAATGTCCTGGTACCACTGGGCCATGAAGGCATTTCTCACCCTCCTCTAAGGACGCAATACCTATAGGGCCCATAGAACGTTCTAGACCTACCAGTGTTTAGCCAAAGATAAATGTTTACAAGATCAGATAACTTCATTCATGCTTCTCATCTTTAGTACTAGAGCAGCATCTAAAATGCAGACTCTTCTGGCATATTACTCTGTTCTCTCATTTGAAGATCTAATCTATCCACCCCAACCTCTCACTTTCATATTGTTGACTGCCTTCAAAAATCTTTCACTTTGCTCTCAGGAGTCTTATTCCATTATCAACAAATTTATTTTCCTGCATATTCAGTCTCCTCAGAGAAAATTCTCTTTATCTCTTTGCTGTAAAGTAGTATCTCAAAGATGATTTCAGAATGCTCATTGGATAAGCATTTACATTTTAATAGTTATATTTTATTTTAATTAGAAAATAATTATATTTTATTTTTTTAGAAAAATATATATTGGAGCCATCTCTGCATGTGTACTATCAAGTTAAAATTAAAGGAAGAATTAAAGAAAAAAATGAAGGAGCTGGTGAATTGATTTAAAGATGACTATTGAGAAAAGAATATGCATAGAAAGTAGAAATGGCAAAAATCATAAATGACTGCAGTTTAAGAAGTTCTACCTAACGTAAACCTAATTTTCCATTGAAAATTCTACTTTCACCTTCACTTTCTCCAGTGTGTGCTAGACTTTCTCTTTTATCCTGGTCACCATAAGGTCAGATAACGTCAGTTACAGTCTCTTAATATCTTTTCCGGATCTTGACTTTGTCTGCCTTCATTTGGAAACAGTTCTTATTGAAGCCACATCTTCAAATTATAGTACTCTATCAGATCTGATCACATCAGATCAGTCGCTCAGTCATGTGCGACTCTTTGCGACCCCATGAATCGCAGCATGCCAGACCTCCCTGCCCATCACCAACTCCTGGAGTTCACCCAGACTCATGTCCATCGAGTCAGTGATGCCATCCAGCCATCTCATCCTCTGGCGTCCCCTTCTCCTCTTGCCCCTAATCCCTCCCAGCATCAGAGTCTTTTCCAACGAGTCAACTCTTCGCATGAGATGGCCAAAGTACTGGAGTTTCAGCTTCAGCATCATTCCTTCCAAAGAAATCCCAGGGCTGATCTCCTTCAGAATGGACTGGTTGGATCTCCTTGCAGTCCAAGGGACTCTCAAGAGTCTTCTCCAACACCACAGTTCAAAAGCATCAATTCTTTGGTGCTCAGCCTTCTTCACAGTCCAACTCTCACATCCATACACGACCATAGGAAAAACCATAGCCTTGACTAGATGGACCTTTGTTGGCAAAGTAATGTCTCTGCTTTTGAATATGCTATCTAGGTTGGTCCTAACTTTCCTTCCAAGGAGTAAGCATCTTTTCATTTCATGGCTGCAGTCACCATCAGCAGTCATTTTGGAGCCCAGAAAAATAAAGTCTGACACTGTTTCCACTGTTTCCCCATCTATTTCCCATGAAGTGATGGGATCGGATGCCATGATCTTCGTTTTCTGAATGTTGAGTTTTAAGCCAACTTTTTCACTCTCCACTTTCACTTTCATCAAGAGGCTTTTGAGTTCCTCTTCACTTTCTGCCATAAGGGTGGTGTCATCTGCATATCTGAGGTTATTGATATTTCTCCTGGCAATCTTGATTCCAGCTTGGGCTTCATCCAGCCCAGCATTTCTCATGATGTACTCTGCATCAGTTAAATAAGCAGGGTGACAATATACAGCCTTGACGTACTCCTTTTTCTATTTGGAACCAGCCCCACTTTTCTCTGTAGACTATTGTCCTTCAGATCCATCTCTTATAGACCTATAAAGCTTGAGCATCCAGTTCAGATTGGTTAGTGTGCGAGTGTCTGTGTGTGTGTATTATTAATAAAAATAATATATCTTCATTTGTGAGAATTTGGAAAATTACAGAAATTAATCCTGTTTATCATTATTAACAGTTTTTAAGCATTGTTGAAATTTTAACAGATTTTCTTCAAATTATTACTGATATTACTTTTTTATACTTTATCACTAACAGTACATCTTAATAGTTTTTATATTATTACAATGTCTGCCTTTACAGAATAATACAAATACCATCATTTAATCATTCCCCTTTTCATAGTGTTCATGGGGTTCTTTGCTGACAAAGATCCATCTAGTCAAAGCAAGGGTTTTTCCAGTAGTCATGTATGGAAGTGAGAGTTGGATTATACAGAAAACGAGTGCAGAAGACTTGATGATTTTGAACTGTGGTGTTGGAGAAGACTCTTGAGAGTCCCTTGGACTGCAAGGAGATCAAGTTAGTCAATCCTAAAGGAAATCAGCCCTAAATATTCACTGGAAGGACTATTGCTGAAGCTGAAGCTCCAGTCCTTTGGCCACCTGATACAAAGAACTGACTCACTGACAAAGACCCTGATGGTGGGGGAGACTGAAGGCAGGAGGAGAAGGGGGCGACAGAGGATGAGACAGTTGGATGGTATCATCGGATCCACAGACCTGAGTTTGAGTAAGCTCTGGGAGTTGGTGATGGACAGGGAAGCCTGGTGTGCTGCAGTCCATGGGGTCGCAAAGAGTTGGACATGACTAAGCAACTGAACTGAACTGAATCATTCCCCTATTGTAGGACACTTGGGTAGTAATAAACTTTTATTATTATATAATATTTACAGTAAACATCTTTGTGGATAATTTAGTCTACCAGTTTAACTTAGCCCATAGGGCCAGGTTCCCAGAAGAGGAGTTTCAAGTTTCAAGAGTCAAGAAAAAATTTAAAGTGTAATTGGATAAACTGAGGACTCCCCAGGGCCATTCATAAAGAACAGTAGGTGACTAGAAAATGGCTAAGGAGGCTGCCTTTGGTGCTTTTGTTGTCTGAAGCTCTTCCACCCACTAGCAGCCTTTTATTATGCTGAGCAGGATTTGTAAACTAAATGGACTTTCTGAGAAGACAGGAGTAAAGCAGAATTAAGAGCTGAGAGAGACGTGATAGTAACCTAGGGTAGTGAAACTGTGAGAATGAACAGGGATGGTTAGAGATATAATGTGATTTAAGAAAAATCTTTTATATGGAGCCTACATAGTCTTTCATAAAAAGCTTGTAATGTTTGTTCACACTCTGTCTTCAAGAAGTTCAGACAGGTCACATGGAAATTTACAGAGGCTGATACACAAAGGCTTATAAATGCAAACTTCAAAAGAATATCTGCAAAGCTTGCATGCTATGAATCTTTAAAGTAGGTATCTGGGTTAAGGCTGTAAGCTTTTGGAACAACACAAAAAGCCTTAAAAGAGGCTTTTAGCTGTTGCCTGGTAGTTTTGAATTAGGGAAATGCAGGTAGGGAGTGGAACTTATGGAGAGCCCTAGAATGATATTTTCAAAGTTTACATCTTAAGAACTAGGTATGTGTTCATGCTCAGAAACTTCAGTTATGTCCGACTCTGTGTGACCTTATGGACTGTAGCCTGCCAGACTCATCTGCACATGGGATCCTCTAAAGCTAGAATACTGGAGTGGGTTGCCATGCCCTCCTCTAGGGGATCTTCCCAACCCAGTGATTCTTTACCACTGAGCCAACAGGGAAGCCCCTACGAGGTATAAATATATGCAATTTTCAACTGCACACCTCCCAATAAAAAAAGATTTTGTAGTTTTTAATGGGGCCATTTCAATATAGCATTTTGTTTAAGAATATGGAAGCAGACTATCTGAGTTCAAACCTAAAATCATGGAAGGTCAAAAATGAATAACAATGGTTTACCTGTACAAGAAAAGAGAGAAAAGGAGAGAGAGTCCAGAATGGAACCTAGGTTTGAATTCATAATCATGTAAATGTCATACATATTTTTTGAGAAAATAGTAAATCAAGATGACAGAACAAACCATGCCTCAAATTTGAAAACAAATTGAAACAAGTCAACATCAGTGTATATCTGGGTGGTACCCAGATAAGAATTATTCCAGATAAGTTTAAAACACAAAATTTGACTGTACATCCCTAGTGGAGATATCCTAAGGGAAACAAAGAAACAAAACCAAAAGCACGCGGAAACTGTCTTTTGTGCTCTTATGAATAGTGATGTTGATATCATTATTTTGAAGTTTTGTATATTGATATTATTATTTTGAAACTAATATATGTGTTATATACATATAGATAAAGCAAATTAATAATTATATTTTATATCATCAAGAAACAAGGTTTTTCAAAGTAACAGAAGTCCTACAAATGCAAAATCAAATACATAAGTAAAATAAATAATGAACTTATGCTTTATTTATTTCTAAAAAATACTTATTTTCACAGTACCATTTGCAAAAGGTGCCACAAACTGCAACGAAAAGACAATGACTGCAATCACTATCAAAATAAGTCATATATATATATATAAATCCTTAGATTCATAATTAAAAAAGAAACTCAATGGTCAGTTTTGATGGTTGTTAACTTGGAAACTCACTATTACAATAATAGAAGAAAAAAAAAACAACCATTCATTTATTCTGCTTTTCTTATTCAAACTGCATTTCAGAGTATTCTATCCAAAAGTTAGAAGTTCTTCTTTACAGAATAATAAATTCAGAAGGAATATTAGAATTGGAACATCACCATTTTGCAAGCTATAATGAAATAATAAATGCTAAAGATACCAAAGGAACATTTCATGCAAAGATGGGCTTGATAAAGGACAGAAATGGTATGAACCTAACAGAAGCAGAAGATATTAAGAAGAGATGGCAAGAATACACAGAAGAACTGTACAAAAAAGATCTTCACGATCCAGATAATCATGATGGTGTGATCACTCACACTCACCTAGAGCCAGATATCCTGGAATGTGAAGTCAAGTGGGCCTTAGAAAGCATCACTATGAACAAAACTAGTGGAGGTGATGGAATTCCAGTGGAGCTATTCCAAATCCTGAAAGATGATGCTGTGAAAGTGTTGCACTCAATATGCCAACAAATTTGGAAAACTCAGCAGTGGCCACAGGACTGGAAAAGGTCAGTTTTCATTTCAATCCCAAAGAAAGGCAATGCCAAAGAGTGCTCAAACTACTGCACAATTGCACTCATCTCACACACTAGTAAAGTAATGCTCAAAATTCTCCAAGCCAGGCTTCAGCAATACGTGAACCGTGAACTTCCTGATGTGCAAGCTGGTTTTAGAAAAGGCAGAGGAACCAGAGATCAAGTTGCCAACATCCGCTGGATCATGGAAAAAGCAAGAGAGTTCCAGAAAAACATCTATTTCTGCTTTATTGACTATGCCAAAGCCTTTGACTGTGTGGATCACAATAAACTGGGGGAAATTCTGAAAGAGATGGGAATACCAGACCACCTGATCTGCCTCTTGAGAAATTTGTATGCAGGTCAGGAAGCAACAGTTCAAACTGGACATGGAACAACAGACTGGTTCCAAATAGGAAAAGGAGTTCGTCAAGGCTGTATATTGTCACCCTGCTTATTTAACTTCTATGCAGAGTACATCATGAGAAACGCTGGACTGGAAGAAACACAAGCTGGAATCAAGATTGCCAGGAGAAATATCAATAAGCTCAGATATACAGATGATACCACCCTTATGGCAGAAAGTGAAGAGGAACTCAAAAGCCTCTTGATGAAAGTGAAAGTGGAGAGTGAAAAAGTTGGCTTAAAACTCAACATTCAGAAAACGAAGATCATGGCATCCGGTCCCATCACTTCATGGGAAATAGATGGAGAAACAGTGGAAACAGTGTCAGACTTTATTTTTCTGGGCTCCAAAATGACTGCTGATGGTGACTGCAGCCATGAAATGAAAAGATGCTTACTCCTTGGAAGGAAAGTTAGGACCAACCTAGATAGCATATTCAAAAGCAGAGACATTACTTTGCCAACAAAGGTCCATCTAGTCAAGGCTATGGTTTTTCCTATGGTCGTGTATGGATGTGAGAGTTGGACTGTGAAGAAGGCTGAGCACCAAAGAATTGATGCTTTTGAACTGTGGTGTTGGAGAAGACTCTTGAGAGTCCCTTGGACTGCAAGGAGATCCAACCAGTCCATTCTGAAGGAGATCAGCCCTGGGATTTCTTTGGAAGGAATGATGCTGAAGCTGAAACTCTAGTACTTTGGCCACCTCATGCGAAGAGTTGACTCGTTGGAAAAGACTCTGATGCTGGGAGGGATTGGGGGCAGGAGGAGAAGGGGATGCCAGAGGATGAGATGGCTGGATGGCATCACTGACTCAATGGACATGAGTCTGGGTGAACTCCGGGAGTTGGTGAGGGACAGGGAGGCCTGGCGTGCTGCAATTCATGGGGTCACAAAGAGTCGGACACGACTGAGTGACTGATCTGATCTGATTAGTCAAAAGATTTATGGGGGAAACTTGTAATGGGTGTATGCCAACATTTGAACCATCTTAGCCTAAATAAGGGAGAAAGCAATGGCACGCCACTCCAGTACTCTTGCCTGGAAAATCCCATGGATGGAGGAGCCTGGTAGGCTGCAGTCCATGGGGTCACTAAGAGTCGGACACAACTGAGCGACTTCACTTTCACTTTCCACTTTCATGCATTGGAGAAGGAAATGGCAACCCACTCCAGTGTTCTTGCCCGGAGAATCCCATGTACGGAGAAGCCTGGTAGGCTGCAGTCCATGGGGTGGCACAGAGTCGGACACGACTGAAGTGACTTAGCAGCAGCAGCAGCCTAAATAAAAGTAGGATAATGATATGTTTTTCTTGATTAGATGCAATAGGAAGTATAAATCATATTGTCTCACTGTGGTTTATTATCCACAGGAGAAAGAGAGAAAGCAAAGCTGAGCTAACCAAGTCTGGATCTACTGCCAGATTATTGTAAAAACATGGGTGTGGAGGAACATGTTAATTAATACCACACTGATGTAATTAATCCACTGAAAATGTGAGAAATGATACAGTGCAAATTATCTGGTGCTTTTATGAGAAATGGCATAAAAAGGTGGATGGAGGTGGTGAGTTGTTAGCACTCAGTACAAAGATGCTCACACTGTATGCCCACAGGTCTAAAAGTCTTTCAACTGTGCTCCTTTCAGACTCCTGATCAAACAGCTAACCCAGTTACTACTGCCTAAGAGTCCAGCATACCCTTACTTTGGACCACTTCTCTCTCTACACAAAGTTAATGGCCAGTTTAGTTGGCTGAAGCTCTGCCCTTTGAGAGGGTTTCCCTTTACTACTGTCTTTCAGAACCATTCCTGAGATGCAGTTTAAAAACAGTTTATTTTCACTTGCACTCAGATGCCCAGACAATCCATTCATGGATCAAGCTCAAACTTCCTTCTTCAATCAGTTAGTAATGGAGAATCCCTCCCAAGAAGCTGAAGAAGAGCTGTTAATGCAACGGTTGCAGCTGACATGAGAGTCTAGGCCATTTGTTCTTATAGGTTACTTATGCTGTCTGAACCTATGTGAGCCCAAACATTGATAGACCACTTCTATTATAATAGATTGCTTCTGGGCTTTCCCAATTTTATGACTTGATGGGTCAAGATAGATCATTTTTACTACTCAGTCATTTGATGTTCTCAGGTCAGAAGCTTGATTTCTACCTGAGTCCAGTTGTATGCCATGAATGGATTTTGAATTCTGCATAGCTTTCTCATGGAGATGGCATATCTGTCTTAGCCCTACTGAAAGAGAGAAATGACACAGTAATTTGAACGGGAAAAGCTTAATAAAAAAAAAAAATCAACTATAGATCCCACAACTAGTGAGAAATGAACAAGGATTCTAATGAAGATATTTATAATTCTAATACCTACTCTGTCTCCACTAGATTGTCCAATGTTTGACAACTTCTATGTGCAGAGCAGTTCAGGCAAATATTTCTGGAAACCTCAATACTAGCAATATAAAACAATGGCTCAAACTTTACCCAAACCAGGTGAATTGTTTCCCCTTGTGCAACCTTTTGAGGTAAATGTGTGTCCAGGATTCATCCAGCAAATATGCCTGCAGTTAAAATTTCATTCTGCAGAATGTTGGGGAAACTTGCCTGCACCTCTAAATTAGACATTAGTGTTAGAAATATCTTAACGAGTGAGTTTCTCTTTGCATTTCATTATCTACTAGATGGATATTTTATTTTTAATATTTATTTATTTATTTGGCTGCACTGAGTCATAATTGCAGCATGCAAGATCTTCGTCCCATCAGGTGGAATCTTTCATTGGAATGCCAGGACTCTCTAGCTGTGACGCTTGGGCTCTGGAGCATGTGGGTTCAGTAGTGGTAGCACGCCATCTTAGTTTCTCCATGGCATATGAGACCTTAGTTCCTGAACCAGGGATTGAACCCGTGTCCCCTGCATTGCAAGGTGGATTCTTAACCACTGGACCACCATCCCTGGATGGATATTTTAGAATGGGTCAAAAGCAAACATTTTTGTCTGATCTTGACAATCCACATTCATGTCTTCTGACTATACTTAGACCTGAACTGATGAAAGTGAGGTTTCCCCTCATAGAATCCATCAGTGTGCTATTACTATTAAACAGATCTCCTATTCAAATTGAGTGAACCATGGTGGGACTCTGGATTCAGCATGCATGCTTCTGGGTTTAGCAAAATTTCATGCTATGTGCATTTCTCTTTCCCCAGTATATGTTTATCTAAGTAACTAGCTATAGATCTCTTTAAATAATGATGGAGGAAACATGACTGTATACATTAACTGTGATATTGTTAAATTATTCTTCATTTTGTTGTTCAGGTGCTCAGGTATGTCTGAACTTTGTGACCCAATGGACAGCAGCACGCCGAGCTTCCCTGTCCTTCACCATCTCCCAGAGTTTGCTCAAACTCATGTCCGTTGAGTCAATGATGCCATCCAACCATCTCATCCTCTGTCATCCTTTTTTCCTCTGGCCTTCAATCTTTTCCAGCATCAGTGTCTTTTCCAGTGAATTGGTTCTTTGCATCAGGTGGCCAAAGTATTGGAACTTCAGCTTCAGCATCTGTCCTTCCAATGAATATTCAGGGTTGATATCATTTAGAATTGACTGGTTTGATCTTTTTGCTCTCCAAGGGACTCTCAAGAGTCTTTTCCAACACCACAGTTCAAAAGCATCAATTCTTTGGCACTCATCATTTTTTATTGTTCAACTCACATCTATATGTGACTATTGGAAAAACCATATATTTGACTAGACAGACCTTTATAAGCAGAATAATGTCTTTGCTTTTTAATATACAGTCTAGGTTTGTAATAACTTTTTCTTCCAAGGAGCAAGTGTCTTTTAATTTCATGGCTGCAGTCACCATCTGCAGTGATTTGGGGTCTGAAGAAAATAAAGTCTCTCACTGTTTCCATTGTTTCCCCATCTATTTGCCCTAAAGTGATGGGACCAGATGCCATGATCTTAGTTTTTATATTTTTAAGCCAGCTTTTTCACTCTCCTCTTTCACTTTGATCAAGAGGCTCTTTAGTTCCTCTTCACTTTCTGCAGTAAGCGTGGTGTCATCTGCATATCTGAGGTTATTGACATTTCTCCTGGTAGTCTTGATTCCAGCTTGTGCTTCATCCAGCCCAGCATTTCACATGATGTACTCTGCATAGAAGTTAAAGCAGGGTAACAATATACATCCTTGATGTACTCCTTTCCCAATTTTGAACCATTCCATTGTTCCACATCTGGTTCCAACTGTTGCTTCTTGACCTGTATGCAGGAGGCAGGTCAGGTGGTCTGGTATTCCCATATCTAAGACTTATCCAGTTCGTTGTGATCTACACAGTCAAAGGCTTTAGCATAGTCAATGAAGCAGAAATAGATGTTTTTCTGAAATTCTCTAGCTTTTTCTATGATCCAGTGGATGTTGGCAATTTGGTCTCTGGTTCCTCTGTCTTTTCTAAATCCAGCTTGTACATCTGGAAGTTCTCAGTTCACATACTGTTGAAGCCTAGCTTGGCAGATTTTGAACATTACTTTACTAGCGTGTGAGATGAGTGCAATTATGTGGTGGTTTGAGCATTCTTTGTCATTGCCTTGGCCACTGCTGAGCTTTCCGAATTCTCTGACATATTGAGTGCAGCACCCTCACAGCATCATCTTTCAGGATTTGAATTAGCTCAACTGGAATTCCATCACCTCTACTAGCTTAGTTTATAATGATGCTTTCTAAGGCCCACTTGGCTTCATACTTCAGGATGTCTGGCTCTAGGTGAGTGGACACACCATCGTGGTTATCCGGGTCATTAAGACATTTTAAAAATAGTCCTTCTGTGTATTCTTGCCACCTCCTCTTAGTCTCTTCTGCTTCTGTTAGGTCCCTACCATTTCTGTCCTTTATTGAACCCATCTTTGCATGAAATGTTCCCTTGGTATGTTTAATTTTCTTGAAGAGATCTCTAGTCTTTTCCATTCTGTTCTTTCCTTTATTTCTCTGCATTGTTCACTTTAAAAGGCTTTTTTATCTCTCCTTCCTAGTCTCGGAAACTCTGCATTCAGATGGGTATATCTTTCCTTTTGTGTCTCTTCTTTTCTCAGCTATTTGTAAGGCCTCCTCAAACAACCATTTTTCCTTTTTGCATTTCTTTTTTTGGGAGGTGATTTTGATCACTGCCTCCTATACAATGTTACAAACTTCTGTCCATCCTTCTTCAGGTATTCTGTCTATAAGATCTAATTCTTCATGAGATGCCTCTTATTCAGCCAATGAGTTGTGTGTTTGAGAACTAGCTAAGGTCTGAAAATTGAGAATGAGATGGTAATTGTGGCAATTGTAGGGATGGAAAATTTTCTTACGAAGATGAGGAAATGAATGTGTGCATGCGTGAATGCTCAGTTGCTTCAGTCATGTCTGACTCCTTGCAACCCCCATGGACTGTAGCCTGCCAGGCTCCTCTTGTCCAGGGGATCTGGGCAAGAATACTGGCATGGGTTGTCATGTCCTCCTCAAGGGGATCTTTCCAACCCAGGGATTGAACCCCAGTCTAGGTGTGTCTCCTGCCTTGTAGGTGGAATCTTTACTGCTGAGCCACGGGGGAAGCCTGAGGAAATGAAAACCTAGGGGTAATAACTCAGTACTTCACATCAACCTATAATGCTAATATTAACATTAAAAATAGTTATAATAACATTCCCACTCTGGAAATCTTTAGGATACTTTTCATCTTATACTTACAAAAGAGATAAAAACACAATATAAGAAATATAATGACCTAACTGCCATTTTCTTCCCCTTCATACTATAAGTCTAAAGTAATTGATACAAATAAAATAATGTCAGGCTTGACTCTGTTGAGATTTGTAGTAGAGTCTTTGCCATCTCTTATTTTCATTCTCTTCCTTCCATGTAATAAAGCTTTAAGTGGCCACATATTTGCCAAACTAAAGATTATAGTTTCCATGTATTTTGTATTTAAAGGTGACCATATGATGGAGTTTTGACTAGAGAGATGTAAAAAACAAAACAAGTATTGTGTATCACTCTGCATCTTACACTAAACATAATTGGGGATTGTCTCCTCTTTCCATTGTTGGGAGATGGTAAGCATTGAAGCATCTTCCTTGAGTTGTATGTATGGGTGTAAACTATGATTTTAGTGGACAGAGATGACTACAAGGCCAAGACTGTCTTCTTACCTTTGGACACAAACATGAACAAGGAATGAATGTCTATCTTATTAGAGCTTTTGGTTCCTTTGTTATGATAGCCTAGTTTGCAATATAAATAATATAGGGCCTAGAGAAGAATGAACTTCCCTGGTGGCCCAGTTGCTAAAGAATCTGCCTGCAATGCATAAGACCCAGATTTGATCCCTAGGTCAGGAAGATCCTCTGGAGAAGGGGGCATGGCAACCCACTCCAGTATTCTTAGGCTTCTTGGGTGGCATTAGTGGTAAAGAACCTGCCTGCGAATGCAGGAGATATGAGAAGTGGGTTCAATCCCTGGGTCAGGAAGATCCCCTGGAGGAGGGCATGGCAACCCACTCCAGTACTCTTGCCTGGAGAATCCCATGGACAAAGGAGCCTGGCAGGCTATTGTCCATAGGGTTGCAAAAAGTTGGACATGACTGAATCAACTTAGCACAGAGAAGAATGTGAATGTAGAGTATTTCCCCTTCCTGTATTCCTTCTCATTCTGTTGATAGGCATTTCTTAAACAGATCCTGGAGTGAGGACTAGAAATCTCTGAATCCTATCAGGAGACTGCCATTCAGAAATGAGTGGACCCATGAGGGAATGGTCATTGACACGCATGAGTATGTAAGGTCTTTAAATTAGTCAGGCTCCTACTTCTCCTTATTCTACCTTTATTTTTTATTAATCTTTTGCATGAATTTATAAAGTAAGGGACACTTGTATTAATCCAGGCATGGGATTAGTTTTTAGAAGGCTTTAGAAATGTTTAAAAATCAACAGAAGTATAATTTGTAAGAAAAAGACATCTGACCATAAATGAGACCCATTTAATCTTGGAAGAAAAATGGATGACATAGCTTTCCTTTTTAATTAGTTGCTTTAGACCTCAGTGCTTATATTATCAGGAAGCCCAGGCTCTCTTTCATAAGACTTTTTTCCCTCATGTATTGTACAAAATTTGAGGCAGAGTGAGAGAAATGGAAAATGTGACCTGTCCCCTGAGGGGACCTTGTTAGGTTTTCTAGTGTTCCCACTGCCACTTAAACTGGTTCTCTAAACCAGACAGAAGCATCCTTGGCCCCTTAGTGATGTAGTTCCCAGAATAGGCTTTGGTAGAACACTCTTGAGCCTTGATCAGGCCCCCAAAGTGAGATTTCCAGGCTCAGCTACTGGGACCAATATGCATAAGCAAATGGGGCCATTCAATGTTGAGGCAAGGGTCACAAGCCTCTACTCTAAAGATATTTTCTTCATTTTCTCAGGCCCAGGGGACATTGAAAGTGCCTTCGGATTCTGCATAAATGAATTATTGTTTTAAAAAACTCGAAAAATCTCCTGTAAGGATAGATGTCAAAATATATCACTTGCAGTGTTTGCATGTTGAAATTGTGCTTGATTTTTACTTAGTTTTTGTATTTTCTAAAGATCTTCAATGAAAAAATTACTTTTTAAATAAGGTGTTTAATGCCATGAGTTTATTTTTTTTTTTCATAGAATAATAAGAAATGACAACTTTAACAAATGACCCGGTGATTTGGACTCATGAGAGACTGAAGAACACTGGCAAGCACCCACTGTAAACTGTAAAGTCAGGTACGTCCAAAGGATAAAGCCACTAAGGTTTGTTTCTCTGAAACTTAAGCCACTGGACTCCATAATGTGGTAAGAACATTTAAACAATACTTTTGACAAATTACTGGAGGCTTATTGTGTACTAGCATGGGAGTGAACAGCTTTCACAGTCGTGGGGTGGGGGTGGGGGCCCTACACACTTGTAAGCTTTTTCTCAGGAGCCCTGCCAGGTTCTCACAGGAGGAATCCAAGAAAGCTTACACATGAAATCGCCAAGAAGAGAGAAAGTGTAGCGATTGTGAAAACCTCCCACAGTTTTCTTCCTAACAAGGGACTATTCTGAAATTTTGTCCCATCTGGAGAAAGGAGACCCTGCCCTAATCCGGCTCTATCCAGCCTTCCTGTCTCATCTAAACTGTGAGAGGAGAAGCCATAATCAAGATGAGAGAAAGCTTAGAGGAAACAGCCAGGGGGTGTTGTACCTAGAGAAGGTACATAGTGGGAAGGAACAGAGAGAAGGGCAGGAAAGCTAGAATGAGTCATGAGACAGATCACACTGGATTAGAATCAGAGCTCTCTATGCTGCAGGGCCGAGAGCTGATGATGCCCCAGTAGCAAGGAACACACCCAATGTCAGTTTCTCATACTTGATGATAATTTGACCCCATCCTTCCTCATTCTGGGATTCATGAAAATACTCTATATTCTAGGTCTTTTGAGAATGTCCATTTTCTATTTCTAATTGCTACATTTATTTTTGTGTTACTTGCTTTGCATCTTTAAATATTCTAAAATATAAGTTATAAGGCATGATGAAATAAGCAGTGTGGTAAGTGAAAGCTTTGATTTTTGGACTCTTGGTTGCAAATGATAGAAATCCAACTGAAACCAGTTTAAAATACAGTGTACATGACTCATGTGTTTGGGAGGCTTAAGGGATTGGGCATAGATTAGAACGAATATAGTGTTCTTAGACTTTCAATCTTGATTCTGCTTTCCTCCAGAGATTCTCCATGAGGTGAGAGAGCTGGCTCCCAGCTGCTCTATAACCAGAGCCTGTATAACTTTACAGATAATCACAACTCTCTGTCCCTTAAGAATTACAATTCCAATTGTATTTTGAATTAAGAATTGCCTCTGGAGTCAGGGCCCTTTTCTATTTAATAAACAAAAAATAGTTTTATCAAATTCATTGGAAGTAGATAAAACCATTTTACAACAGACAAGGGGACATCGAAGAGGGAAAAAAGGTTAACAGATGTCCATTGCATAAACTGGAATGCTAGTATGGAAGATATAAAAGTTACATCTGGAGTTATATTGTATACTTAATGTAAAAATCATGAAAGTGAGGAAATCTCAAAATATACACTATATTAAGAAAGTTGGAGAGAAAGTGTTATGTAGTGTTTGGAATAGGTTATTTTGTCCTTACCTATGCAAGACTTATTAAGTTATTAAAATCATTCTGTATTCTAGTAGTCTTCTTTTTTCTGAATCATTAGGTAATCCTGTTATTTCTATTTCAAAGACGATTCTAAATTATATTTAGGACTGTTTTGTATAGCTATTTAAGACATGCTCTAGTATGGAAAAGTCTCCCAGATATTCATGCTAAGCCATTCATTCAATAAACATAGCCTGGGTTGCACATACCATTTAATTTTTTTTTGACCATTTTGTATATTGATAGAGAAGGAAATGAGAAATACTCAAGTTGCTTTTCCACCATACAATCTACCCATTTATCAATATTTTGGTATAAAATGGATTTTCCAGGTGTGAACATATTGTAAAGAGTTTATTACAATATAATGAAAAAGAAAACTGGCAATTATTCAGTTATTCTTTCAGTTAATAAAAAACTCCTGAATACCAAAAATATAATAAGGAACAAAACAAAGTTTACTTTGCATTAGAGGAAAAGAGGAAGAGGTAGAAAAAAACTTGAATTTAATTTTTGAGTAATTAAAATTTTGATTTCATACAAAGTTTTTTGGATTCTTTAATGAAACATATCTTTTAGACTGATAGAAAGAAATCCTTTGAACTATTTGAAATATTGATATTTTGGAAAAAATCAATCAATATTATAATAATAATAAACAGTAGTAATAATAATAAATAGTAATAAAATTTTAAAAACTATCCTCATTATTTCAGATATGGAAAATCATTACTGAATAAGGATAGAAAACTTAATTCATAGATTAAATATAGAAAAATGCTTCTTAATGTTGTATGTTAAAAGGAAAGAATAAAGCTTTGTGTATAACTACCTTAGTTCTTTCATGGATCTTTAGAATTCATCTTTTTCTTATATAAGGGAAATTTTGTTGCTAGAATTAGTCAAAATAGACTGAAAGCTATTATAAACAATACCAAAATGTCAGTGACTTAATGCAATAAAATTTTATTTCTCACACACAAAGTCCAAAGCAGATTTTCTAGATTCAGAGTCTCTCTGGTAGCTCTACTCCAAGTAGAAAGTCAAGATCCCAGGCTCTTTTCATCTCATGACTCCTCCATGGAAGAGACAGAGACTGGACACCACAGGAAGGCACATTTATTCTGGGTATGGCTTTGCTTTACCTGCCAGCAATGCTTGGCCGCTGTACCACTCATGGACTTACAAAATACCTACATTCACCAGCTTGAAATTCTACACAACATTGTTTCACAGCTAGATAAATGAGGCAGCATGATATTCACTAGTCTTTCTACCTATGTCACTGACTGGAATACAGAATACAGTATATGTTTTGAATACATATGGTGTTGTTTCTCTCAGAGTTGGAATGTGTTGCTCCAAGAATCTAGAGGGAGAAATATGAGTAGCTTGTCTCATGATTATGCCTACTTATCCACTTGCGAAAGTCTGTTTCTTATCTCTGGAGAAGGCAATGGCACCCCACTCCAGTCCTCTTGCCTGGAAAATCCCATGGATGGAGGAGCCTGGAAGGCTGCAGTCCATGGGGTCGCTGAGAGTCGGACACGACTGAGCAACTTCACTTTCACTTTTCACTTTCATGCATTGGAGAAGGAAATGGCAACCCACTCCAGTGCTCTTGCCTGGAGAATCCCAGGGACGGGGGAGCCTGGTGGGCTGCCATCTATGGGGTCGCACAGAGTCGGACATGACTGAAGTGACTTAGCAGCAGCTTCTTATGTCTAAAACTTTGGATGCTTCTGATTTAGTGATCTCAGTTTCCAGGGAACTAAGGAATATTATTACCAGGAGACAGGACCACTGTTCCACTGAACTGAAGACTGCCATTTGGCCATTTCAAGATTTTCATATCACTGAATTAACTGTCAAGGGGGAGTACCTAATTGACTGAAGTGATTGATCCTGATTATCAAAGAGAAATTAGGCTGCTGCTATATAATGGCCAGAGAGGACTAGATCTGGAACCCAGCAGATTATCTGTGTTACCACCTAACATATGCATATTTAATATTAAAATTAATGGAAAACTACAGAAACACAGAAAAGACAGAATTACTGAGGCATTAAATTCTTTGGGAATAAAGATCTGAATCATTTTGTCAGCTTAATAACCATAACCAGCAGAGATACCAGCTGAGGTGCAATGGATAATGAAAGTTATAATTATCAACTTTCTTCTGACTGGTTACAGAAATAAGGACTCCAGCATTTTGTATATAATACTTTCCCCCTTATGTTTTTATTGTTTTTAATAAAGTTTGGTGGTGATAGTGCTTTTACTTTCATCCTCAGTTACAGAGTATCCAAGGCAGGCTTATGATTGAACCAACAGAGGAACTAACTTAACTTAATAGATCAAAAGGGTGATGTTGCTGTTCTTCTCTGTGTCTCCCCTTTTGGGGGAGAGGGTGAGAGTACTGTTGTTTGAATAAATGCAGAAGCATGAAGTTGTTGCTATAGAAGTTAAAATATATGAGGAGAGAATGGGCACAGATGCTGAGATGACAAAGGTGAGGAGTGTGCTGGGTATTAGCCTGTGTGTGGGTTTTGCTCCAATCCACCCTTTCATAGTGCCTTCCATGAAGCTGGAGCTAGGATAGGTTACATTTCTGAGACACTGATGAATTTCTGCTAACAGGCAGCACTAAAGAGATTTTGGAAAGTGAAAGAGGAGAGAAGGCACTTTCTTTTTCCCTGTCAACATGGTTGGAGCAGCAGCAGTCAGATATGGCCTCAATTGTCTCCTGCGGCTCCCAGAACTGATCTTGTTCCCTTTCAGAGGTATCAACTGAAGCTAAAAGTGCCCCTTGTTAAGAGGTCAGAGTACGATCTTCTAGGCACCCTTCTCTGAGCTCCTCAGGTACAAGTCATAGCTGAAAGACACCCTGTAACAAAGAGTCTGACTTTACTTTTTGACGTTTAGTTTCTGATTTTTGTTTAAGCCTCACCCTCCCTTTCTCAGTTGGCCTTATCTTTGAACAGGCTGATAAGGAAGTGCAACTATGCCTCTTCCTTTGGCACTGGTGGGCAGTTTAAACCTTGAAACTCTCCAGCCCATGCATAGGAATTTCTTCCCTAGCCCCACACCCCTAGAGTGGATATGAGCCACTACAGAGACCCAACCACCCCCTCTGCCTCCCTCAAGTCAGTATGAATATACTTGTGCCTACTCTTACCTCAGGAATCACTTCTATGTGTAATTTCAAATTCTTTTGGTGTGTGGAGTGCTATTAGCTTCTATATCCTACCCATAATTGGGAGGGAGTCCATTCCACCTTTATGAGATAGGAGGTAACCATAAAATATGGTTTCTCCTTAGAGGACTGAGAGACCACTCATACATGGTTACTCTCTGAGCTCTGAGGTTCTGGTAACCCATCTCTTTCCTTTTGTTTTCTTAGTATATTTGTTATTACCACTGCATAACACATTACCAAAGACTAGTGTCTTGTACAACCATTTATTATTTCCCAGCTTCTACAGGTCAGGAATGGGGACACAGATTAACTTGGCACCTCCGTAATCACAGTTTTTCACGAGGTTGTATTCAAACTGTTGGCAGGCACTGTGGTCTCATCTAAAGGCTTGATGGGTAGAAAAATCAACTTCCACACTGTCTCCCACAGTTATTGGCAGGCCTCACATCCTTGACACAAGAGATTCTCTTCCCATTGGACTGTCTCATGATGTGTCGCCTGGCTTTCATCAGATGAGTAACTCAGGAGAGAGTGAAAGAAAGTATGCTAAGAAGGCAGCTACAGTTTTTTGTATCCTAATCTTGGAAGTGACATCTCTTTGGTGGTGATTTTCTGGGCTTCCCTGGTGGCTCAGCAGTAAAGAATCTGCCTGCAATGCAGGAGATGCAGGTTTGATCCCTGGGTTGGGAAGATCTCTTAGAGAAGGAAATGGCAACCCACTCCAGTATTCTTGCCTGGGAAATTCCATGGATGGAGGAGCCTGGCAGGCTACAGTCCATGGGGGCATCTCATTCTGCTTTACTCTATTCATTAGGAGTATCGCCTGATCTAGCCCATATTCAAAGGGAAGTTATTATACAGAGCACGAATACCAGGAGGTAAGGGTTATGGAGACCATTTTACAGGTTCTCTACGACACCCAGTCCCAGGGGTGGTAGCTGTTTCCCGCAATTGCCTCTGAATTACTTTCTATTTCTTCAGCTACAGATTACAACCTGTGTAATCATTGCCCTGATATTAAATCCCCTCTCTTTGAAAAGTGTGGTTTATTTTTCCTCACTTAATATGGAGAGATAGAGTACTTAGAGAAATTCTGCTAGAGTTTCTCCAACCATCCAGCTCACAAATAGACAGCATAGCATACTGTCATCCATTTTCCATTGGTCAGAATCCAGTTACATGACTAATACAACTGCATGGGAGGCTGAGAAATGTATGAAGGAAAGCGACATTAGTGAAATTAACATCTTCTGCCACACTGTTTAATATTCAAGAAGTAATATACACATTTTCAATACTTCCTGGATGCCACTTTTTCAGCAAAGTAACTTTCTTTACACAAATTTCGGCAAAATCTCAATATTCTCTATAAACAGTGTGATTTGAATTTATTTGTTTTTCACTGACTTACTCATATTAAGGCCATTAATTTCTCAAAAAGCACTGGAAATAAATAGCAGGAACTTTATATAGTTAACAATTACAGAAAGTCTCCAGGTCAAAGGACTTTAATATAAGAATTATTATCTTTTAGTCATTATAGAATTAAAATATTAGTACTTGATTCCAAACAGTATTTTCAGCAAAACAATAGGAAATTGGACAGTCTATTAGCATAAAATACACTGCACTTTATGAATTAATTTCTCTATTACTGGGAACTTTAAAATCCTTAGAGAGAAATAAATATGAATTTTATTTGTGTGTGAAGGTTTATCTGAACTTTTCAAGTGGTACAGTTCTTTATAGTCAAAATAGATGTAAATAAAATTCATAGTTAGCAGGAATTCTTAATTGTAAATTTCAGTACTTTGTAACTATGACAGGAGGATTATTCAATTTCAAAATAAATTTTCCAACTTCATCTTTTTATACATTATGGAATTATGGATACAATTAGGCATTTGTTTTGTTTCTTTAAAATTTTATTTATTATTTTTGGCTGTGCTGGGTCTTTGTTGCTGCAGCAGGCTTTCTGTAGTTGCAGTGAGTTGGGGCTTCTCTCTAGTTGTCCTGTGTGGGCTTCTTCTCATCGCAGTGGATTTTCTTGTTGAGGAGCTAGGGTTCAGTAGTTGCTGTACTTGGGCTTAGTTGCTCTGCGGCAAGTGGAATCTTCCCGGACCAGAGATCAAACCCATGGTCCCTGCATTGGTAGACAGATTATTTTATTTTATTAAAAAAAAACATTTAATTTGGTATTAGAGTTTAGCTGATTGACAAACAATGTTGTGATAGTTTCTGGTGAACAGAGAAGGGACTTAGCCATACATATAGATGTATCATTTCTACCCCAAACTCCCCTCCCATGCAAGTTTGGCAGGCAGATTCTTAACCACTGGACCAACAGGGAAGTCTCTTTTTTTTTTTTTTTTAATTATGCAAGCAGATAATATATTTACATATTCCCTCAAAAGAAAACAAAAATGTATGCAATGAAAAGGCTCTTTTCACCCCCTTCTCAGACCAATCAGCACATTAAATTTCACCTTTATATGAGTAAATATTGCTGATTTCATACATTCCCTTTCAGAATTTTCTTCAGTTGAGTTCAGTAACTCAGTCAAGCCTGACTCTTTGTGACCCCATGGACTGCAGCACACCTGGCTTTCCTGTCCATCACCAACTCCTGGAGCTTGCTCAAACTCATGTCCATTTAGTTGTTGATGCCATCCAACCATCTCATCCTCTGTTATCCCCTTCTCTTCCTGCCTTCAATCTTTCCCAGAATCAAGGTGTTTTCCAGTGAGTCAGTTATTCGCAACAGGTGGCCAAAGTATTGGAGCTTCAGCTTCATCATCAGTCCTTCCAATGAATAGTCAGGGTTGATTTCATTTAGGATTGACTAGCTTGATCTTCTTGCAGTCCAAGGGACTTTCAAGAGTCTTCTCCAGCACCACAGTTCAAAAGCATCAATTCTTCAGCCCGCAGCTTTCTTTATGGTCCAACTCTCACATCCATACATGACCACTGGAAAAGCCATGGCCTAGACTAGAAGGACCTTTGTCAGTAGAGTAATGTCTTTGCTTTTTACTATGCTGTCTAGGTTTGTTATAGCTTTTCTTCCAAGGAGCAAGCATCTTTTAATTTCATGGCTGCAGTCACCATCTGCAGTGATTCTGGAGCCCAAGAAAATAAAGTCTGTCACTGTTTCCATTGTTTCCCCATCTATTTGCTATGAAGTGATGGGACTGGATTGCATGATCTTTGTTTTTGGAAAGTTGAGTTTTAAGCCAGCCTTTTCACTCTCCTCTTTCATCAAGAGGCTCTTTCATTCTTCTTTGCTTTCTGCTGTAAGAATGGTGTCATCTGCATATCTGAGGTTGTTAATACTGAGTGCAGCACTTTCACAGCATTATCTTTTAGGATTTGAAAAAGCTCAGCTGGAATTCCATCACCTCCACTGGCTTTGTTCGTATTGGTGCACCTGAGGCCTACTTGACTTTGCACTCCAGGATATCTGGCTCTGCATGAGGGATCACACCATCGTGGTCATCTGGGTCATTTTTTGGACCCAGATTAAGATCTTTTTTTTTTCTGTATAGTTCTTCTGTTCTTTTCTGTATAGTTTTTCTGTATAGTTCTTCTTGCTACATCTTCTTAATATCTTCTTCTTTTGTTAGGTCCATACTGTTTCTGTCCTTTATTGTGCCCATCTTTGCATGAAATATTCCCTTGGTATGTCTAATTTTCTTGAAGAGATCTCTAGTCATTCCCATTCTATTGTTTTCCTCTATTTCTTTGCATGGATCCTTGAGGAAGGCTTTCATATCTTTCCTTGCTATTCTTTGGAACTCTTCACTCAGATGGACATATCTTTCCTTTTTCCCTTGCCCTTTGCTTCTCTTCTTTTCTCAGCTATTTTTAAGGCCTTCTCAGACAACCATTTTTCCTTTTTGCATTTCTTTTTCTTGGGGATGATTTTGATTACTGCCTCTTGTATAGTGTTATGAACCTCCATGCATAGTTCTTCAGGTGTTCTGTCTATCAGATCTAGTCCCTTGAATCTATTTCTCACTTCCACTGTAAAATCATAAGGGATTTAGGTCATACCTGAATGGTCTAGTGGTTTTCTCCTTTCTTCAATTAAGTCTGAATTTGGCAATAAGGAGTTCATGATATAAGCCACAGTCAGCTCCCAGCCTTGTTTTTGCTGACTGTATAGAGCTTCACCATCTTCGGCTACAAAGAATATAATCAATCTGATTTTGTTTTTTTTTTTTTTTTTTTTTCAATCTGATTTTGGTATTGACCATTTGGTGATGTCCATGTGTAGAGTCTTCTCTTGTGTTGTTGGAAGATGGTGTTTGCTATGACCAGTGCTGTCTCTTGGCAAAACTCTGTTAGCCTTTGCCTTGGTTCATTCTGTACTCCAAGGCCAAACTTGACTGGTACTCCAGGTATCTCTTGGCTTCCTACTTTTGCATTCCAGTCCCCTATGATGAAAAGGACATCTTTTTAGTTAGTTTAGAAGGTCTTGTTAGTGTTAGCTTAGAAGGTCTTGTAGGTCTTCATAGAACTGCTCAACTTCAGCTTTCTGCATCAGTGGTTGGGGCATAGACTTGGATTACTGTGATATTGAATGATTTGCCTTGGAAACGAACAGAGATCATTCTGTTTTTCTTTTTTTTGAGATTGCACCCAAGTACTGCATTTTGGACTCTTCTGTTGACTGTGAGGGAAACTCCATTTCTTCTAAGGGATTCTTGCCCACGATAGTAAATATAATGGTCATCTGAATTAAATTTGTCCATTCTGGTCCATTTTAGTTCACTGGTTCCTAAAATCTCAGTGTTCATTCTTCCCATCACATGCATGTACAAGTATAACCATATCTCCTCTTTATAAAAAGTACTACATTTTAAATACTGTTCTGTACTTTTTTTTTCTGTATTGTTGTACTTTCCAAAACTGTTTACAGAAAAGTTCTTGATTCTGTTTATTTTCCCTCCAACAACTGTATAGTACATTCTATTATATAAATATGTTAAAATTACTTTTACCACTGTCCTATAAATGGACTTTTAGGTTATTTTTAACTTTTGTTATTATAATGAATAATGTGCATTATTTCTATAGAAGCAACTCTTAAAAGCAATTTGCTGATTCTGGAATATAATTTTGGTATTTGTAATTCTGACGATTACTAAACAGTTCTCCGTACGCTGCTAAGTTGCTTCAGTCATGTCCAACTCTTTGCAACCCCACGGACTAGAGCCCACCAGGCTCCTCTGTCCATGGGATTCTCCAGGTAAGAATACTGGAGTGGGTTGCCATTTCCTATTCCAGAGAATCTTCCAGGGATCGAACCTGTGTCTCTTATGTCTCCTGCATTGGCAGGTGGGTTCTTTACCACTAGCGCCACCTGGAAAAGAGCCAAACAGTTCTCTGTAGGGAGTGTGTAATAATTTATACTCCATTCAGAAATGTATGAGAATGCCTGTTTCCTACAGTTATTTTTCCAATGACAATTTTAATTACTTGAGAATTCCTAGTTGTGACATTGTCCATAAACTAAACCCATAAAGTGACCACTCTTCAACCTAACTAGATTGTCTAAAAAGAGCAGAGTGTTGATTTTCAGATTTGAATAGTTTCAAGAAGACCTCTGCTAAAATATGTACAATATATCGTTGTAAATAAGTATCTATATTGTTGACAGAGCAAAACAAGGATATATATCTTGAAGACTGTCCTCCCCTATTGAACTGGATTAACTCTCAATCTGGAAATAGTGCTCTCAGCTAAAGTTCAAATTTGGCTGGAGAATCTGACTTCAACTTTGATATAGTCTTTAGTATTCTTGAAATTAGTTTTGAAAACTCTGAATTTGTTAAGGCTTTTTAACCTGTGCTTCTGTTATGTGGTGATTTAGCAACAGATAATGTTGTAACAGTGCTTGGAATGTGACATGAAAGCCTCCCTACCCTGAAGCTGTAAGTTAGAACAATATGGTCTTTTGCAGTCAAAACAATCAATCCTTCCCAAAATAATCTTATATGAAATCTTAAATAAAAATCATATTAGCACTCTAAGGTTAAAGTCAGTTGTGTAAAAGAGACTTGTTACCAAATTGATATAAATTAATATAACTGCTGTATATATAAAATGTCTTGAAAAGTGGATCACTATACTTTACATCATTAATATCAACGAATGATGAATTTAAAAGCTTTAAAAGCAAACACTTGTGAGTGTTTTAAAAGCAAACACTTTTGAATAAATTCACAAAATGCCCACAAGCCCATGAGGTTTAGTCTACGATGCCGTAAGTCCAACTGAAAAAACACATTCATGTCATTCTGGTGACTGAGGTGTTAATGGGCACACAAAGTCAGGTGGTAGATTTTTGTCTTTACCTAAAATAAATGGATCTACCTTAGACCAAAACCTTTGAGGCAATGAAGGCTTTTTTTAATTTGAATTGACCAGATATTCCAGGTTCCCAGCTTTAGTTTGCCTCTTTGTCTAAAGCAAGTTACAGGCCTTTATATTACAGCCGAAAGTTCAAAGGTTCCCTTAGAAAAGCTTCCTAATCTCTTTATTTTCTGGGCTTTGGTTTTGTTTTCTTGCTCATTCTAGTTCAAGGGCTTCACACCATTTAAGATTTTATCTCTTTGTTTCACTTTAATAAAGGTTTAATGATGTTTGCTTCAGCCTAAAGGCTTAGCAAAACTGAAACAAAGAGAGTGGGATTCTTATCTTACTTGGGTTTTTCCCAATTCTGCAAAAATTAATCCCCTCAAATATTTTGCTTATGTTTCTATACTGAAAAAGGCACCTACAAGCCTTTTACCCTGCAGGAGATCCCCTAGGAATATACAATTCTGTAGAAATTCTTCTAGGAGAAGCTGATAGAGGGTTTTTTGTTGTTGTTGTTTTGTTTTTCTTTGTTTTCTTTTTTCTCCTCTTTTTTCTTTTATTTCTATTTGAAAGCCTGGGTGATAGAGCAAGGTACCCATTTTCCTTTATCTGATAGAGAAAACTTTCATGCATTGGAGGAGGAAATGGCAACCCACTCCAGTGTTCTTGCCTGGAGAATCCCAGGGACGGCGGGGCCTGGTGGGCTGCTGTCTATGGGGTCACACAGAGTCAGACACGATTGAAGTGACTTAGCAGCAGCAGCAGCAGCCTTTGGTGCCTACAGTAATTAGGGAGTAGAACTGCTTCTGATTTCTATTTGATTCTTTCACAACAGTTCTACTACTGTTTTCTTGTTTGTGTAAAACAACATCTGATTTCACATCTGTTAATTTACCCTTGCTCTCATAAAAACTTCAACCCAAAAATCTTCTTCAAAAGTTTGACCCTACTTACAGAGGCCTAGCTAAAATGCCTTCCATTCCCTAGTATTAATTAAAACCACTTTTCCTCTAGGCAGTTCCACTGCACAAAAATAATACAACAAAAGTAGATAGAAACACAGTGAAAGCAGAAACAAAGAGAAGGGAGAATGAAAGTGTGAGAAATGGTTACTTGTTTTGGAATCTAACTGTATGCTCATCAGTGGGTGGATACTCATACATTAAGTTACTAGTTTGGCTCTTATTTTCAAGTTCCCTCCTCAAATTTTTATTCACATTCCTTTCTTCCAAAATTGACAGTACAGAGGAAACATCACAGAGTTATTAAAACTAAGCAGAATGCATCCATCTGGCATGCCTTTCAGGAATCCAGCCCACTATTTTTTGCTATGGTTTGATGACTCAACCCCCTAAGATGCAGCACGGGAAGAATTTCCTCATTTTGCAGAGCTGCCAAATCTCATTCATTGGAGCAAAGCCTCCCCATTTGGGGCTCATTTTAAACAGTTGTTTATCTCTTTAAATATTTTAAAATCTCCCTCAGTAGAGAGGGAGTTTATCATGATTTTCTAAATAGCGATAAACATGCTCCTCCTCCTATGAAGCTTCAGCTTTCTGGTCACCAAGCCTAGTTTCTTTTTTCTTCCCTCTTTCCACTTTTTCCTCTCCCATCTCAGCTACCCCTGTTGGTCTCATCTGTTTCTTAGAGGTTCCAGTTTCTTTTCTTCCATTGAGACATTTGTCTCATTTATACTTCTTGAAAAAAAATTTTTGTCTTTCTTTCAAAGCTGTTCATCTAAGATCTCTTTTCACTTGTCCCCCCTTTTATTTTTAAAGCATAATAATTAAGCTTTAGCAAGTGGAAACTTCAAGCTCAACGTCAAGTACCCTCCCAGTATTCTCTCTTGAGGGAGGTGCTCTCATTATCCTGCTCAACAGATGAAAGAAACAAAGGCGCGGACTGGAGGAACTTGCAGAATAAAGCCCTAAAGCTGGAAAGGACAAGGCTCAGCGCTCAACCCAGCTAGCTACTTGGCTCTGGAGGCAATGCACTTAAAAGTATAACCTTTAAAAAGCCTTATTAGATACATATTTGTAAAGGATGTGCAAATTATAACAGAATCTCATCTCTTTCCCACCATGGAACAAGTTTTCCAGTTCAGCCCATTAAAAAGAAACAAACAAAAAAAGCTTTCTCTTTGAGCCTGTCGCCATTTAACACCGCTACTCGAGGCCCCTTTCCCACCTCGCTCGGCAAACGTGTCTTTTATTATGACTCAGCCCAGCTCGCTCCTTGCCAAGCGGCTGACGCTCGCGGCGGAGGCGCCGGGGCCACCGCTCGGGGGCGAGGGCTCGAGCGCTCCTCCCGCTTTACGGCTGCTGAAAACCCGGCCCGCGCCCGGCAGCCGTACCGCAGACGAGCCCGCGCCCGCGCCGCTCAGGTAATCCGAGTCCTTCTGTTTCCAAAGTTTTGCCCCAAGCAGCTCGGCGCTCTGAGGCGGCGCGGCCTCGGCCCAGCCGTCCGGACCTTGCCCCTACTCCCCTCCCGCCCGGAGCGACGCAGCTGAGGCACGGGCCGCACTGCTGCGTGGGTCCCAGCTCGCCGATGGGGCGTCAAGTCCCGGGCCAGAGGGGCGCTCGGGCGGCGGCTGGGTGAGAGCGACTTGGAGGGGCGCCCGGCGGGGCACCTCGCTTTGGCTGCCCTCGAGCACACGCCTCGGAGCAGCCCCGGGCCCCGCCTCGAGGCCCCCGCCCACCTCCCGGAGTCCCGCGGCTCCGGATCACCCATTTCCGACACGTTCACACACGCACGCACGCCCGGCCCCCCGGGGCATCCTAGCGGGACGCAGGTAGAGACGGCGGCGCTGCGTAGCTTGCTTTAGGGAAGGCTTTTTGGAGGGGTATTGTTGAATGCCGCTCCGGAGGACGCGCACCAGGGCTTGCTGGAGGAAGTTGAAGAGAGAATGTTGAAGCTTGAGCAGGTTTCTACCCTAGTGTCTGGTTCTTACACCACAGTACCCCCATAGTCTCATTCTTCTATCCTCTTCATCCCCTAGTCCTTCTCCTGTCTTTTCTTCTTCTGCATACTTACTACTACTATTATTATTTTCTTCTTTATTGGGTATCTCATCCTGTGGTGTCTTCTTTTGCCCCGCACTGTTAGAATAACAAGTACACATACAGTATCCTTTTCTTTTCCATTGTTCTTAGCAAGGCTTTGCTTACCATGGCTTGTGCATTTGAAGAGCAGACTATTGGATCCTGGCTGGACTTGTAAGTGTGATTAAGTTATTGGGCTGTGTCCTATTGCCTCAGTTGGCCATGCAGAACAAAGGAGATGAGTTTGTTAGAAACTGACCCTTAGTAATCTGGATGGTGGTGTTGCTTCTTTTTGGTGGGCTGCTGCTGCTGCTGCTGCTGCTAAGTCGCTTCAGTCGTGCCAGACTCCGTGCGACCCCATAGAAGGCAGCCCACCAGGCTCCCCCGTCCCTGGGATTCTTCAGGCAAGAGCACTGGAGTGGGTTGCCATTTCCTTCTCCAATGCATGAAAGTGAAAGTGAAGTCGCTCAGTCGTGTCCGACTCTTGGCGACCCCATGGACTGCAACCTACCAGGCTCCTCCATCCATGGGATTTTCCAGGCAAGAGTACTGGAGTTGACGGGCTACACCTTGACAAATAAGCAGTTGTATCAGGAGTTCCTGTAGTATTCACTCCATTCAGTTCAACCCAGCAATCTTTGAATGTCAATTATGGATAGTTGGTGACTGGTTAGGAGATAAAGATCCAGTTCCTGTCCCCCAGAGATTACACAGCCAGGAGAAGGGGCCATGGTGAGCACTACTATAGGTTAGTGACAAAGTGAATGGGGAAGGGAGGGATTAATGAAAGGGTTGGGTTTTAAACTAGGCTTTGATGTTTGAGTTGGATTTCCCCCATTTTATTTATTTTTTCCCTCTAAGAATTCTTAATAGAAAGACGGGATCTTTCAACAATATTTTCACCTCAAACTACTCAGACTTTTCTTCTTTGCAATTGGCAGTAACTCTGATCTCAGGACTTCTGGGGAATATAGAAGTAATTCCTCTTCACAAGGGTGATCTAAAGAATTCCTGGTACCATACAAAGAGTTTTATAGACTACTATAGGAGCAACACAGAGAAGGCAATGGCACCCCATTCCAGTACTCTTGCCTGGAAAATCCCATGGATGGAGGAGCCTGGTAGGCTGCAGTCCATGTGGTCGCTAAGAGTCGGACACGACTGAGCAACTTCACTTTCACTTTCATGCATTGGAGAAGGAAATGGCAACCCACTCCAGTGCTCTTGCCTGGAGAATCCCAGGGACGGGGGAGCCTGGTGGGCTGCCGTCTATGGGGTCGCACAGAGTTGGACACGACTGAAGTGACTTAGCAGTTGCATAGGACCAACAAGAGTGAAATGATAAAATTATAGCTTACAAAAAGCAGCATCAGATTCATATAGAGAGCACAATATTTGTTTATTCATTTAATCAACAAATGTTTATTATATGCCCAGCATTGTTATTGGCACTGGAATAAAGTACTGTTTTCTTGGAATATACATTCTTGTGGAGGGACACATTATGTATAATACATAAAAAAATATGATACTGTATAGGAGTTCCTTGGAGATACTGCAGGTTTAATTCCAGACCATCACAATGAAGAGAATATTACAATGAAGGAAATCACAGAAATTTTTTTGTTTTCCAGTGCATATAAAAGTTATGTAATGCTATACAGTAGTCTAGTAAGTGTACAGTAGCATTACATCTTTAAAAACTATGTGCTTTAATTAAAAAATGCCCTATTGCTAAAAAGTGCTAAACATCATCTGACAATGCAGGGTTGCTGCAAACCTTCAATTTTTAAACAATGCACTCCCTGTGAAGTATAATAAGGGAAGGACAATAAAACGAGGTATACCTGTACAAAGTGCTATGGAAAACCTAAAGCAAGGAAAGGTGTGTGTGCATGTCTTTAGCAGTTTAAAATAGTGTTTAAAATAGCCCAAGGGAAAGCCCCTGGAGTAAGTGACATTTCAGTGGAACTTGAAGCAGATGAGGGAGTGAGCCATGTGATATTTGGGGCATGAGTTTTTCAGGCATAAAGAGTGAAAAATGCAGAGGTCCAGCATCTTTGTGTGTTCAGGACTTGGCAAAGAAGCCAGCATGGTGGAGTGGCATAGAGAAAGGAGGACAGTAGGATATGTGGTCTTAAAGTTAGAGGATGGGTAGTACTAATCAGCTATTATAATGACTTTGTCTTTTCCTTTAAGTGATGTGGGAAGCCTTTGGAGTGTTTTGATCAGTACTAAGAGAACTCTTTAATTTCATTACTCTTGATATTGTTTTGAGAGCAGATTAAAGGAAAGCAAGGGCAGAAGTCAGGATACCAGTTGGGCAATTATGATAATCCATGTGATGAAGATGGTGGCTTAGACTTAGGTGGTATGAAAAGTGATGGTGAAAAGTTCATATTCTAGATGCACTTTGATAGTATATTACACAGGATTTGCTGACAGGTTAGATATGGAGTGTGCCAGCAAAAGAAATTAGGGAGAACTTAATCACCTAAGTAACCAAAAATGTAGAACTTCCATTTACTGACATGGGGAAGATGGCAGGAGAAAGACATGATGGTGAAGATTAATAATTTGAAATTGGACTTGTTAAGGGTAGGATGCATTTTAAATATCCAAGTGGGGTATGTCAGGCATGCAGTCTGAAGAATACTGGAGTGTGTAGCCATTTCCTTCTCCAGGATATCTTTCCAACCCAGGAATTGAACTTAGGTGTCCCGCATTGTGGGCAGATTCCTTACTGTCTGAACCACCAGGGAAGCCCTAAGAACAGGCTAACAATATGCATTTAGGATTCTTTAGCATCCTACATCCAATCCTAAATCCTAAACCCAACAATTTAGGATTGTTCATTATTCAACTGATTTTAAAAGCAAAGAGATAGAGTAACTTCATTAAAAATATATGAGATTAGAAAACTGGAAAGGACCAGGGACTGAGTCTTGGGGGCCTCCAACATTAGGAGATGAGGAGCTACCAGCAGAAGAGTCTGAAAAAGAGCTCCATGCTAGGTAAGAGGAAGAGCAAGAGAGTATCGGATCATGGAGAGTATTTGGAAGCCAAATGAAGGAAGTGTTTGAAGAAGTAGGGGGATTGTCAAAGATGAGGATTGAGAATTGATTTAGCAAAGGAAATCATTGATGACCTTAATGATATCATTTTCCATGGAGTGATAGGTGGTGAGGCTTGTTTGGAATGTTTGACAAAGGAGTAGAAGAAGAGAAGTTAAGTAAAGAGAGTGATGGTATATATCCCTTGAAGATTTTTATTGAAAAGGAAGGAAGAGAAATGGATCATTAGTTGGAGGGCTATGCGATATAAAGAGTTTTAAAGATGTGCAGAACAATAGTATTTATATATTGTTATGCTTAAGAGAAGTAACCAATAAAGATGGAAAATTGTTGATGCAGGAGAGAGAGGGGAGCAGTATTCTAAAGTATGTTTGAGAGGCTGGAACAGGAGAGGTTATCTGTTTCTAGGATTATGGGCTATTTACCTGTAGTGATAAGAGAGAAGGAAGGGACTTCCCAGGTGGCACAGTAGTAAAGAATCGGCCTGCCAGTGAAGGAAGCGCAAGAGACATGAGTTTGATCCCTGGGTCAGGAAGATCCCCTGGAGTAGGAAATGGCATCCTGCGCCAGTATTCTTGCCTGGAAAATTCCATGGACAGAAGAACCTGGTGGGGTACAGTCCATGGGGTTGCAGAGAGTTGGACACCACTGAGTACACACACAAAGAGAGAAGGAAAACTGTGTGGACACAGATGCAGGTGTGTGTGTGTGTGTGTGTGTGTGTGTGTGTGTGTGTTGGGGGGTAGATTTTCTTGTTGGATTCCTTTTCTTCTTATTGTGATGAGTGGCAGACAGTGCATAAGAAATTTGTAGGAAACATTATCTATTTTTCTGCATTTGGTCAGGGAAATGACCAAATTTTTGATGAGAAAATGCTTTGAGATTCTAAGAATTTCTCAAAGCAAAGAACTTTGTTGCGTTTTGTTGAAGAAAGAAAAAGGAAAATTTCTACTTTGAGTTCTGCTTGGGAGAAGCCTTGGAAAGGAAGTTGAGATTATAAAATAGCAGAGGTGAAGGAGGAAATAAGATAAGCAAGATTGTATCATGAAATCTGAGGAAGACTATAATGAGGCTAAAAATACTGACTCTTAACCTCCAGTGCTGCTGGCTAACTGCAGTAATGTTCTAAGAATATTACTATCATATAAAACAGTTTACTTTTTAAGTACAAAGTGTAATCTAGTAGAGAACAATGTTGTTGCTGGTGATTAATCACCTTATGGAGAGGTGGTATTAGACCTAGAAAGAGATGTTTGCTAGGAATAGATTTCAGTTGAATTTTGAAAATGACTGGATTGGCAACATACTGAATGTAAGGAAAGAGCGTTTTGATAGCATTGCTCATGGATACCGAGCTATTGGACAAGATGGAGAAAATTTTGCAGTTAGAAATAGTACCTTGTTTGAGATGGCCTTCCTTCAGTTATTTAGGGATTATTTATTTATTAAAGCATAATTATAAAATAGGGTATTGTATGAGGTCTTGGCAAAAGATAGTGATGAAGTAAAGTGAAGTGAAGTCGCTCAGTCGTGTCCGACTCTTTTCGACCCCGTAGACTGTAGCCCACCAGGCTCCTCCGTCCATGGGATTCTCCAGGCAAGAATACTGGAGTGGGTTGCCATCTCCTTCTCTAGGGGATCTTCCCAACCCAGGGATCGAACCCACGTCTCCTGCATTGGAGGCAGATGCTTTAACCTCTGAACCACCAGGGAATAAGCCTAAAGATAGTGATACCAAGATGCAAATGACATGATCTCTGCCTTCAAATTAAAATTTCTAGTAAGGAGAAAAGAATGTATACAAATATCTGGAGAGAATTGATAAATGCCATATGAAGAGAATTGAGTGCATTGAGTTTTTAAAAAATTCACTGTGGAAATTATTGGACACTCAAAATTAGAATAGAATAATGAACTCCAGTGTACTCATGAGTTTTCAAAATCTGTCCGTTTTCTGCCAATCTTGTATGTTGTGTGAGAGTAAGCTTCTGTTTGTAGATTGGGATAGAGCGATTTCCTGGAGGTTCTCTTATGTGGATAGGTAGAAAAAAACACTGAACTGAGTAAACTGTAGAGTTCTTGCTTCTAGTTCTATACCTGCCAGTGGCTTGCTAAACTGATTTTCTGTTGCTCAGTTGACCTGTCTGCTTTCCGCTTTCTCAGTAGAGTGTGGCTCTTGTTCTGCATCAGGAGGCTGCTAACACTGGCCCTTGAGTCAAATGCAGCCTTCTCCCTGTTTCCGTGAATAGTAAAGTCTTACTGGAACACAACTATATCCTCCAGTTCATTTTCTGTGCCTGCATTTGTCATAGGTTATAGAGTTTTGTGGTTGAGGCAGAGATGGTATGACTTTATATGGTGGGCCTTTAGAAAATCGTTGCTGATTCCTGTTCTACATGATCTCTGATACTACTTTAGCTCCAGTATGTTACTCTGTTAGCTGAGTAAAAATTAGTAATAATAGCTATTACTTTTTTTTTAGCATTTACTAAGAACCAGCACTGTTGTTTGGTTTGTATTTACTCATTTAATCATCACCAAAACCCTATGAGGTGGGTTCTGTCATTTCTACAAATGAAACTAAGGCCTCAGGTGGGTAGGTTCACTTGCCCAAGTTACATCATGGTTTACAGTGGAGCCAAGCAGTCCTGTTACAGCATCCATATCCTTAATTATAATGCTGCCTTTCTTTTAGATACATAGAAAAATATATATGAAAAATTTTAGCCAATCAGAGAATGAAAATAAATCAATGATTTGCACTTAGATAAAATTCTGTATTATGATTATAGATGTATAGGCTTTAAGACACTGACTAATCCTGAATGGATTTTAGGGATAAATGGTGTGAATGAAATCCAAATATGCCTGGTTAGAAAATTCTAGTACATCATCGTTTTCTCATGAAGCCTTAGTAGATTTCTGAAAGCAGAACACTTTCCTTAAAAAGCAAGTAAATATAAAGTGATATACCAACAGGAGCCTATAATTGTTTCTTCTGACAATATTTACCAGTTTTCAGGAGTCCATGCTTTTAGTATATGACTTGATTGGTACGAAAGAATAGGAGTCAGGGGCCCAGAGTTCCAGACCCAGTTCTGTTCCCAGCTTGATTTTATGTCCATGTCTTCCCTGGCTTTTGATTTGTTTTAACTGAAAAATGAGCAGGTAGTTTAAGATCGTTTGAGGGCTTCTTACAGCACAAAAATATAATGGTGTAACTTTTTACATTGCATATTCAAAGAAATAGATATGATAGCAACGTGGAAGAACTAGGCTCTGTAAAGATAAAAATTTAAGCTCTCCTTTTTTTTTCTCTCCACCTATGCAAACACAGATACATAGATATGTATACACAAAAATAGAAGCATCCGCATAAAACTATAAAATCAATGCGATTCATTTTATGTGTGATTTCTAGTCACATTTGATGTGCATACAGCCATGCTCAGATGCTCAGTTGTGCTGTGATCCCATGAACTATAGCCCACCAGGCTCCTCTGTCCATGGAATTTTCCAGACAAGAATACTTGAGTGGGTTGCCATTTCCTACTCCAGGACATCTTCACTACCCAGGAATCAAATCCAAATCTCTGTCTCCTGCATTGGCAGGCAGATTCTTTACCACTGCACCATTCTTCACCACTGTGAAGCCCTACATTTGATGTGGAACCAGTTAAATTATCTATTCTATGTTAGTGTATTTTCATATTTGTATAAGAGAATGGACGACTTTTTTCTCCCTTAGCCAAAAACATACAGTTGTATAGAAAGTGAATCTTGATGAATTCCTTGACCTCTCTGATCTGGCAGTGTGCTTCATGTTTTCTTTAGCAACATTTGATTCATTGCTCAATTTGTTTGCCAGTTAAAAGTAAAGAGTATGCTTGATATCAGGGTTGTCTGTTTTGCATTGTTGCATGGGATATTGATGTTAGACAAAATTGTAATTTAATTGTTTTGACATTTTGATCTGAGTAGTTCAGATAAGAAAGATGATTTAGCTTTCATAGAAACCTTGTATGTTCAGCTCAGCATAACTTTCCCCAACTACTTGCTTATAAATGTGGTTTCAATTTTTTAAATGTTGGGTTTTACTCATAATGGGAATTTGCTCTCAGTGTTAATTACCAAAGTTTGGCTAGGAGTTTATTACAGATATTTTATGTTGTATATGTTCAGTCATGAAAAACTTTAGAAAAATTTATGAATCCTTTAAAAACAGATAATGAAAATTCTATACTCTGTAACTTTTCCATTTTATACATCATATATGAATACTTTCTATATTACAAATGGGTTTTTGCTTATTTACAGCCTTCGCATAGAAAATTATTCATGAACTTCTTCAGTTTTAGGGCTTTATTATATTGGTCTAGCCTTATCTGTTGGTAAGTTTATAACTCTGCATAGCCTGTGCTCTCTTACTTTTGTGTATTGAGTCCAATTATCATTGGTGATAAAATGATCTCAATATATTCCTAAATATATTTTGGGTCTCCTTATCTTTTTACATTTACTGAAGAAAAAATGAAACACAAAGCAGAAACACTTTTAAACAAATCGTACTCTCTCTGTAAATAGTACTGATGTAAAATTTTTGTTTATTTTCAGCTTCACAGACTACTCAGTGATTTGACATTTTGGGGCATCTCCTAGTTCTAAGAAGCACTCACAGCGTAGTCAGCTTCCAGAGGGGGCCATTCAGCTTTTCTGAACCAAACCTGAAAATGTGTTCCCTGCTAGGCTTCAGAACTCTCAGAGAATGCTCAAACCAAAGTAAACACCTTCTGGTTGGTGGTGCATTGTACCACTTTTTTTAAAATTGCTGGTTATAGAAGTCTGTTTGATTTTTAAATTACATTTATGTGATAAAATAGCATCCTTTGTCTGACCTTCAGTGATGTGAATATGATTGTGAATGACTTATAGTCTTTGACCCTCTCCTGAATTTAATCTTGCTAAATTCCCAGAAAAGTTTGAAAACCAGGTATTTTCAAGCAAAACAGTTGCTAATTAAGCAGGGAGCCTATTCTTGTGTGTGTATGTTTGTGAAAATGCCTCAAGTTTTTACTGCTTCTTGTTGAGATGAGGTACTATGTGAGTGATATTTCCCAGGGAGGCTCTGTCTACAGGAGGTACATGGTTCCTAGGATAAGCCTTTTTGTAGTAAATCACAGCTGAAATCATAGAAGGTTAGCAGTTATCTCTCTTCTAAGAATATTCCTGAAGATAACCTAATCACCAAGGGTCTCCTGTCTATCTCAGAACAGGCCAGACTAAATGATCTGTAAATCACCACCTTGGAGCTGTAAAATAAGATGATGATTCTCCAACTGGCGTACTCTGAGCTATGTTGGAAGGCTCCAGTTCAGTTCAGTTCGGCCGCTCAGTTGTGTATGACTCTTTGTGACTCAGTGGACTGTAGTCTTCCAAGGCTTGGTGTGCTGCAGTCCATGGGGGTCACAAAGAGTTATCCCTCTTCTAAGAATTTTCCCAAAGATAACCCAGTCGCCTAATTAACCCCTGTTAGAGACCCTTGGTTTCCTGGTGAAAACCAGAAAGTGGACATTGGTACAACTTGTGTATATAGTTCTGTCATTTTGTCTCATATGTAGATTCATGCAGTTAACACCACAATCAAGATATAGAACTAATTATCACCACAAAGATCCCTTTTATCAGTCAGTTCTGTTCAGTCACTCAGTCATGTCCGGCTCTTTGTGACCCCATGGACTGCAGCACACCAGGCTTCCCTGTCCATCACCAACTCCCTGAGCTTACTCAAACTCATGTCCATTGAGTTGGTGATGCCATCCAACCATCTCATCTTCTGTCGTCCCCTTCTCCTCCTGCCTTCAATCTTTCCCAGCATCAGGGTCTTTTCAGTGAGTCAGTTCTTTGCATCAGATGAAAGTACTGAAGTTTCATCTTTAGCATCAGTCCTTCAGTGAATATTCAGGACTGATTTCCTTTAGAATGAACTGGTTGGATCTCTTTGTAGTCCTTATCAGTTCAGTTCAGTCGCTCAGTCATGTGCAACTCTTCGCTACCTCATGGGCTGCAGCATACCAGGCTTCCCTGTCCATCACCAACTCCCGGAGTTCACTCAAACTCATTTCCATTGAGTTGGTGATGCCATCCAACCATCTCATCCTCTGTTGCCCCCTTCTCCTCCTGCCTTCAATCTTTCCCAGCATCAAGCTCTTTTCAAATGAATTCATTCTTTGCATCAGATGGCCAAAGTATTTGAGTTTCAGATTCAGCATCAGTCCTTCAGTGAATATTCAGGACTGATTTCCTTTAGGATGGACTCGTTGGATCTCCTTGCTGTCCAAGGGATGCTTAAGAGTCTTCTCCAGCACCACAGTTCAAAAACATCAATTTTTCAGTGCTCATCTTTTTTTATAGTCCAACTCTCACATCCATAAGTGACCACTGGGAAAACCATAGCTTTGACTAGATGGACCTTTGTTGATAAAGTAATGTCTCTGCTTTTTAATATGCAATCTAGGTTGGTCATAACTTTTCTTCCAAGGAGCAAGCGTCTTTTAATTTCATGGCTGCAGTCACCATTTGCAGTGATTTTAGAGCCCAGGAAATAAAGTCTGTCACTGTTTCCATTATTTGCCATGAAGTGATGGGACTGGATGCCATGATCTTAGTTTTTTGAATGTTGAGTTTTAAGCCCGCTTTTTCACTCTCCTTTTTCACTTCATCAAGAGGTTCTTTAGTTCCTCTTCACTTTCTGCAGTAAGGGTGATGTCATCTACATATCTGAGGTTATTGATATTTCTCTCAGCAGTCTTGATTCCAGCTGCCTTTGGGATGACGCTAAGCTTCTTATCCTAGTGAACAAAGCCTGGTATAATCTGGCCTCCATTAAAGACTCTATCCTCATGTCCTGTCCATTATCCTAAACATACTTTGTGATATAAGTAGTCCTTCTGGGCTCTCATCTTTGCATACATATGGACACTCTGCCTGGACTACCTTTCTCCTTTCTCTAAATGACAGGTGCTCACATATCTAGCAATATCTCTTTTTGTAAATATCCACACCTATTTCCTCCAGAGCCAGTCATTCTCCCTCTACTGTGGTCCTGTATTCCTTGTGTATATGGCTGCCTTTATTAGCACCATTTTCTTTTTTCTAAGTTTTTTTTTTTTAAATTATTTATTTTTCATTGGCGGATAATTGCTTTACAGTGCTGTGTTGGTTTCTGCAATACATCAACATGACTAAGCCATACTTATACATATGTCACCTCCCTCCCATTTCTCACCCCATCCCAAGTTGTCACAGAGCACCAGGTTGAGCTCCCTGTATCATATAACAAATTCCCACTGGCTGTATATTTTACATATGATAATATATATGTTTCAGTCTGCTCTCTCAATTTGTACCATCTTCCCCTTCCCCACTGTGTCTACAGTCTGTTCTCTATGTCTGCATCTCTATTCCTGCCCTCCAAATAGGTTCATCAGTACTCTTTTCTAGATTCTATATATATGCATTAACACATGATATTTGTTTTTCTCTTTCTGACTTCCTTCACTATGTATAATAGGCTCTAGGTTCATCTACCGCACTAAAACTGACTTAAATTTGTTCTTTTGTATGGCTGAGTAATATTCCATTGTGTATATGTACCACAACTTCTTTATCCATTCATCTGTCCATGGACATCTAGATTGCACCCATGTCCTGGGTGTTGCAAATAATGCTGCTGTGAATATTGAGTATGGACACCAGTTTCAGTATATCTTCATCTACCACCCCCATCATGCTTTGCTCTCCACATGGACAAAAACAGTGTCTTTTTATTATTTACCTCCTTAATTATCTATCATTATAGTGCCTGGAATGTGGTATCTGCTTTTGGTTCAGATGGTAAAGAATTGGCCTGCAATGTGATTTTGCCTGGGTTTGATTCCTGAGTCAGAAAGATCCCCTGGAGAAGGGAGTGGCTACCCATTCCAGTATTCTTGCCTGGAGAATTCCATGGATCGAGAAGCCTGGTGGGCTACAGTCCATGGGGTTGCAAAGAGTCTAACATGACTGAGTGACTACACTTTCACTTTTCAGAGTGTGCTTATTAAGTTTATTAAATGAATTTATCTTCATGACAAAAGCTAAGTACCCTATAATCTGCTGTATCATAGCAGCCCAAATCAAAGCTACTCTCAAGTAGCCCCACCCCCATGTGAAGATGTTCTTCCCCAAATAAATTATAAACTGGTAAGTATCTTCTATCCTGGTCCTTGCTAGACATATAGAGGTTCCCTAGTCAGGTGTGTTTAGGGGTTGAAGATAGAGCTTCATCTTATCACTTCAATGCCTTTTACTGATTAAGCAAAGCTGATAGACTGAGAAGAAAATAGACTGTTAATAAATGAGGATTTCTTGACCTAAAACTGAAAAGTGAAAGTGAAAGTCTCTCAGTTGTGTCCCACTCTGCGACCCCATGGACTATACAGTCCACAGAATTCTCCAGGCCAGAATACTGGAGTGAGTGGCCTTTCCCTTCTCCAGAAGCTCTTCCCAACCCAGGGATCGAACCCAGGTCGTCCACATTGCAGGCGGATTCTTTACCAGCTGAGCCACAAGGGAAACCCTGAAACTGTCTGGGAGTAGCCATAAAGGTCCAGGTTTTGCCCCTTTTTAAGATGACAAAGGAGGATAGCACACACATTATGTATGTGTGTGTTTGGGAGGCTGTGGTTTGGTGGGTTGGTGAGTAGGGCAGAAATGAGAAGGATGATGACTCCTAGGGTCGTACAAGGAAAGTCTGTTTTGAGATAGTCCCCAAAGATACTTGATGTAAGTAGATAGGGGAACTTTGTAAGTAAAGAAGCAAGAAGCTTAAGAGTAAAAATAGACGTTCAAGAGTTGTATTAAGCAGGTAGACCTAAATAGGGATGAGGAGGGTTAAAACCAAATTGGAGCTGAACTTTATAAATGGGTCACATGTAGATCTCAGGAATGCCATCTGCTGGGCCCATGCTCTGGAGAAGGCAATGGCACCCCACTCCAGTACTCTTGTCTGGAAAATCCCATGGATGGAGGAGCCTGGTGGGCTGCAGTCCATGGGGTCGCTAAGAGTCAGACACGACTGAGCGACTTCACTTTCACTTTTCACTTTCATGCATTGGAGAAGGAAATGGCAACCCACTCCAGTGTTCTTGCCTGGAGAATCCCAGGGACGGGGGAGCCTGGTGGGCTGCTGTCTATGGGGTCACACAGAGTCGGACACAACTGAAGTGACTTAGCAGCAGCATAGCAGGGCCCATGCTCAACTTTGGAAGACACTTAATGGCAAGGTACACTGCATGGTAGGCATGGCACGGGGAAAAGTAGAAAAATAGAACAATTACCTCAGGTTGGCCATGTATTTCCCCCAAGTAAATATGAATATGTGGTCTGAAACAGATGGTGGACAGATATGGGAAATCTTGGGTTTTTATAGTGATAACAGATAACTGTAGGCCATTTGGGCTTAGAATTCAGTTCAGTTTAGTTAAATTCAGTAAACACTGAAAACTATTCTTTGCTGAGAAAAAAAAAAAAAAAGAATACCCTGATATGCCTTTCACAGAGGTTTTATGTGCTTGGCGGAATGAGAAAATAAAACAGTCATTACATGGTGAGATATTATTTTATCTTGTGTGTTTTTTTTTAATTCACAAAACTAAGTTTTTACCTGAGACTCTGATTTATATTTTATTACATAGACAAGAGAGATGATGGTTTGATGCTCATATTAGATAGCAGTAGCTTATTACATATATTTAGGGTTTGCTTTTTCAAAAGTTTATTTTGCTACTCTATTTCAGCTCGCTCTTTGTTTCTTGTTCTGATATTGAACATGTTGAGTGTGAAAAATGAGGTTGGTAAACTTGAAAAAAAAGTTTTTTAGAGTATCAGCTTTTTGTTAGAAAAGTCTATGTGTCCTTCATTAAAAGCCATATCTTATCCTTTTTGGAAATATATGACTGATTAAAGTAGGAGTAATAAATAAGCACAATTGTTGGAATATAAAAATTAACACTGTTTTACATTTATTTAGGTGTGTTCTCTAGAAAGATTATTTCTATTCTTAGAGATGTAGTTACTTTAAGAGATCATCTGGTTTAGCCCTTTTTATTTATAAAGAAGTAGTAAATGACTTGCTTAGATTCACATTGGTCTGTCTCAGATGAGATCAACCCGGGACTAGAAATTCATGTTCTGGCTTACAATCCAGGTCTTTCCCACTATCCAAATTCATATATTGGAGTTTAAAACACACGCAACACACACACAAACACCCCTTGTAGTAAGTAGTGGCCTTCCTATTTTTTATTAAAATGTGCATTTGCATTTTCAGTGCACTTTTATTCTTTGTTTATTTATTTTTTTCAAGTAATGGAGCTACTAAAAGACTCAGGATTGCTTCTTAATTTACTTAGTATTTTCTTCAAGCCTCTCTGATCTTTTAGAGGGCTGTGAAGATAGAATACCAAGTGACTATTTTTCCAGGGTGGAGGATAACCTGAGGAAACAGGTGAGAGAGTGAGGGGAGAAGGGTTGGAAGGAGGGATGGTCCAGAAGAATATTTTCCCCTGGTTTTTAGGAAATTTCCACTGGTCTTTTCAAAAATGAGAAAATAAGGGTTAATAATGCAGTGAATTTTTCCACTCTTGTTTATTATGTAGTCATATCTGTCCTACTCTTTCTAATAAACATTATTGATAAAAAATTGATAACCCTATATCAGTGCTCTCATATATGTATATTTTTGTTTTGTTCTGCTTTGCTTTTTAGCTTTATGGGTATGTGAAGTCTGAAAAGTGTAGGAGATGCTCCTCCAGAATCTATAGTGCTGTATAGGGAGAAAATGCCCAGTGAGGCCTCTTGTAATAGAACCACTGGATGATATTCGGGACTAGAAGTCTGGGATGAGAGAGGTGATAAGGGACAGGTGTGTTTTAAAGTGGAGGAGATGGCAGATTTGAGGATACTGGGAAGTTGGGAAAATGAAGATTGCTTCTTCAGTTGGCTTTCTCAGGGTCAGAGCTGAATGAGGTTTACGTGGGAAGAACGTGCAGTGGACAGGGACTTGGAAGGATGCTTGTTTGGAATTCTTTGTGTCTGCACTGGATTCATTTGGTACTCTTACCCCAGTTAGGGGACCACTGAGTATTTACCCTCAAAATGGGAACTTAAAAATGCTGATTGTTAAAGTGCTTTAGGTTCCTCAAGTGAAGTATACCACTCTAAACTTCAAAGACTGTTTCTTCACTTGGATACAGCCTTTGAAATGGGGTTCAACTGAAGCTTTACAAAGTGGCAGTAGAGCTCCTAATGACAGCAGCCTTGCCTTTTGTTCATGTTTCCAACACCACCTGCATGTTATATGTGCTCTGTAATTATGAAGTGATGTGAAAAAATTATTTAATTTTTTTGGAAAGTTGCTTTAACATGTTAGTGGGATACCGGCAGCATTACTAGGACTAAAAAAGAAAAAGAAAACTGCTTTCCAGATGATCTGACTTTATAGGAACATAAACTCATGCTGCTAAAGCAAAATGAAAAAAAAAAACCAAAACAAACCCCAAATAATATTCCTTTTCCTTCCACCGATAATATCCATAAATAATTGTCCATAATAAGAGGATACACTAGAGAGCATTAAGAGTCAGAGCATCTGGAATCAAACATACAGAATAAAGCATACAAAAAACTAGTGTTGATTTTTTTTCTCCATATCATGTAAGCCCTAAATGTGTTTTCCTCCTGGATCAGGAAGAGAAATAATTCAAAGATCAGTTTGTGTTTGATTGGCTTTTTTGTTCATGTATAACAGCAGTGTGGGAAAAATGGAAACATTTAACATTTATTCCTATTTGAAGAAGTGTGGATAAAAAGAGCCAAGTGACATAGATCACATATGTAAGACTTGTTTACTTATTGTGTTATTTTCTGAGAAGAAAGTACAGGTGAGCCTAAATAATTTGAGGGTTAGGGGCACATATCCCTTCTCCTCATCCCTGCCCTACTCAATTGAAATTCCACTTTTAACTTTACAGTTGGCCTTTCATGTTATGATACCACATCCGTGGATCCACCCAACCCAGTATTGTATAGTACTGTGGTACATATTTATTGAAAATAACCCAGGTATAACTAGACCCACATAGTTTAAACCCATATTGTTCAAGTGTAGTGCCAACAGTACCACTATTTAAAAATAGAGTGTTATTCTGATTTGTTAAATTTGTTTTAAATTGACTTTCAGAGAATATTTTCTTTGAAAAACATTTTATTTTTATAAAATTTCTCTAGTGATCAAAATATTACAGAGTTATTGCAGAATATTTAGAAAGCCTAGAAATATATAAAAATATGTTTGCCTATAGAACTCTGATTTTTATTTTTAAATATTTTTCTTATTAAATGTTGTTTCTTTTTCCCATAAACAGATGATTGGTATTAGAGCTTTTTGTTTCTGCTGGTGGAAAATTCTTCAGAACTCAACAAAAAGACAGCCACTATCTTTCTAAATGGAAGTCAAATCAGAATATGTAACCATTTTGTTTTCACACATCTACTGAAATCAGAAGGAAAATTTCCTGTCTGTATGATTTGGGGGTTATTTTAATTATGGAACAGTTCTTAAAATATTTAAAAAATATATTGAGAATACCATAGACTTAAAAGAATATTTTTTAGGGACAAAAAATATGGAAGTACTATGAAAACCAATGAAAAATTGCTAAGATGATATGGAAAAATCATCAGTATTGTAAAAATCTCTAAAATGCCTGGTGGTCTGAAAATTAAAGGTAGGTCTGATTCAGAATTGACAAGTCTGAAATAGTTTAGAGAATTAAGTCAGTTGTTGGTGGAGAGGTGTCTGTATATGCTTCTTTGAATTAGGAGGTGGCAATGGCACCCCACTCCAGTACTCTTGCCTGGAAAATCCCATGGACGGAGGAGCCTGGTAGGCTACAGTCCATGGGGTCGCTAAGAGTTGGACACGGCTCAGCGGCTTCACTTTCACTTTTCACTTTCATACATTAGAGAAGGAAATGGCAACCCACTCCAGTGTTCTTGCCTGGAGAATCCCGGGGACGGGGGAGCCTGGTGGATTGCCCTCTATGGGGTCACACAGAGTCAGACACGACTGAAGCGACTTAGCAGCAGCAACAGCAGGGCTTCCCAGGTGGTGCTAGTGGTAAAGAACCTGCCTGCCAATGCAGGAGATGTAAGAGATATGGGTTTGATACTTGACTATGGAAGATCCCCTGGAGGAGGGCATGGCAACCCACTCCAGTATTCTTGCCTGGAGAATCCTATGGGGAGAGGAGCCTGGCGGGCTGTGGTCCATAGGGTCGCAAAGAGTTGGACACAACTGAAGCGACTTAGCATGCATGCATGCAGCTCTCATTACATGTCAAATAAAAGTAATGAAAGGTGAAGAGATCACTTAGAAAAAGTATCAAAACACAACAAAGTTAGTTAAAACAAGTCAATTCATATGACAGAATTAGAGTAGGGAAGGACCCTATAAAATTGAGGTTTATTTGTTTTCTTTTAAATTGTTTGATATCATAGAGGTGCTAGTAGACTCTAGTTTATACACATAGTAATTGCTTTATCCTATTCGCTTCATTGTCAGTCTTCTGTCATATTAGGAAGCTACTTGTGAACAGTCTATATATTTCTGGACTTTAGCCCTGGGAATGTGCAGAGTTTTAAAGTAAAATTAATTGTTCAGCTTCTGATAACTTGCACATAGTGAATCACTTTTAGAAGAATGCTACATAAACCATTGTACAGAGGAGACAGGAAAATATAGTTTTGTTCTGTGGGGAGGGATTTGCAGATTCTGTGAGATCCTGCAGAGAGTTTGCCAAATCTACATTACAGCACATTATCTCCTGTGGGGACCAACCAGCAGGACTGCTTATAGTTCTCAACTATCTCTTCTCTGTATGCTTTTGTCCTACTATATAAAAAACCCTTCTGTTTGCTGGAAACAGTAAAGATGTTGGAACACTGAGAGAAAAGGATAAAAGAATAATGAAAAATAGCAACTACATGAGAAGGACGTTTAAAGCAAGTTTGACAAGAAGCCTGGGAGTCAGGTTGAAGGGTGATTAGATAAGCTGATACGGTTTTGCATATACTTATTTTAAGAAATCGCTGTCATATTCAAAGGGGAGAAAGCCATTAGATTGAGTGAAGAATACCTGATGTATCTGAAGTTCTTTTTGTGAAAATTCTAAATACTTTAAATTTAATGCTATACACTAATGATTAATTATCTTCCTGTTTTTTTCTTTTTGTAGTCAGATTTTAAAATTTATTCCCCCAGGTGCCTGTTTAAAAAGAAAAAAGAAGTGACTGAAGAATGCAAAGTCTAGTAAGAAAGAAATTTAAAAGTAATCATTAGAAGTTAGAAGGCATATTTGGAAATTAGGATGCAGATATATGTATTGGTGGGAAAAAATAAGGAATTCCAAATAATCTGATGTGTTTCCTGGTTTTAAGCTTTATTATTTTCTTGATTTAGACTTTATAGTTTTGTAGGTTTATTCCAGAAACTAATGTTCAAGTTTTTAAAATGTGTTTTTTAATTTAAAGAAATAATATATATGAGACTTATATATCTTATTCTAACCAATCTGTAACAATTTTTAGTTTAAAGTAATATAATAAAAGGTTTCATAGTTTAAAACTTTATATGTTAAACTCTAAAATGATCATTTTAAATTTTGTTGTTAGATTCATATGTGTGTATGCATGTATTTGTATCATTTTACCTTAGTTTCTTATATTTACTTAACGTAATTTCAAGAACTTTTTGAGGGAAAGGGTTATCATCAATTGGTCATTTACATTGTCTTAAATAAAATCCAGGGGATTCTCAGGTGGCATCAGTGGTAAAGAATCTGCCTGCCAACGCAGGAGACACAAGAGACTTAGGTTCGATCCCTGGGTCAGGAAGATTCTCTGGAGTAGGAAATGGCAACTCACTCCAGTATTCTTGCCTGGAAAATTTCATCACAGAGTAGCCTGGTGGGCTACAGTCCTTGAGGTCACAAAGAGTCAGACACAGCAGAGCACACACCTCAAATAATATAGAACGCTTATTTCTTCTTCACATAATAGTGGGAGGGTAGTTTGTAAGCTTCAAACAAGTTTTTAAAATGAATAAAGTTATCACAAGTATGTTTTCACTTGACACAATTTGTCTAACATAACAGCTAGTTACTCTGGGATTTTAATGCATTAAAGTGAGTTAAAACAAATGAAATGTTTTATTTGGACAAATTCCAAGTGAATGTTGTTAGATTATAAATTATTTTTCATTAGGTTAAATATTTGTCATTTTTAAGTAGATAACACTTTAAGACATCCTACTATGATTCACTTCTCAGGTGAAAAAGTTAAATGAAATATCAAAGTATTTGCCTATATTTTCCTTCTTGTAATAATTAGAATAAATTCATGCAGAATAGAAGGAAGACTTTAGTACATACTATTATTTTAAAGTACTTTCAGTCTTTATTGAGCAAATGTTTTTTTGTAGAAAGGACTAACACATTTTGATATCTTACTTCAGGAACAATGCTGTAAAGATTAAAAGGCATTAATTTGAAGTATGTGTAATGTGAATTTTCATTACACTTCAAAATATTTTTTTGTTTTCAAACTCATTTTACACACAATGAAAACTTTTTCTTAAAAAAATCTTTGTATTAAAGAGATTTAGTGTATATGTATAATTCTCTGTTTTTAAAAATTAATTGTTCAAAAAATTGATAATAAGAAAGTAGTTTTCCCAAATAGGAACTGTTTTATTTACCTTTGTATCCTTAAATCCAGCACAAGTGTCTTGTCTAGCACATATTCAATGTTTACTGAGTGAGTTTCAGTATTTTTTCAGCTAAATTCTTATTTTAATCAAGCTAAGATACCATCTTTGCTTTATAATTCACTGTAAATGTATTTAAATGTTTCCAAATACAGTTGTTAATTATATTTGAATCACTCAGCTTTTCTGCTTGTGAGAAATAATCATTTGAATATAAAACAAAGTATCTGGGCTTCCCTGGTGGCTCAGACGGTAAAGCATCTGTCTACAATGCAGGAGACCCCAGGTTCGATCCCTGGGTTGGAAAGATCCCCTGGAGAAGGAAATGGCAATTCCAGTACTATTGCCTGGAAAATCCCATGGACAGAGGAGCTTGGTAGGGTACAGTCCATGGGGTCGCAAAGAGTCGGACACGACCGAGTGACTTCATTTCACTTCACTTCACTTCATCTAAAGTACAATGCATTTTTCCTTCTAATGCTTTACAATATTATATAAATTTTCTGAGCACAGAAAATATCTCTTTCTGATACTAGTCTTTTATTTTGGTTGGTTCCTTTATTTTCTTTCTATTGATTATTTTGTACTTATCTTTATTTCTTAGTTGTAGTCTTATGTCCTGATGCCTACACACTTTTTTTTCCCTTTCATTTGAACTTTAAAAAGTTTTTACCTTTTCTTAATACCTCCATTAGCTAATCTTTGTATGTGTGCATATGTTTGTGTATGTCTGTTTGTGTGTGTATTTTAGAGACAAAATTACTGTAACAAAGATATACATTGGCTTAAATAAGATAGAAGCTTGTTTCTTCTTGACATGACAATAGTAGGATAGTCAAGGCTGACAAAGTGGTTAGTTTCACAAGGTTACCAGTCCCAAGTTTTTTAAATTTTATTGCCTTGTAGTCCAGAAGGAAGTTGTCCTTGTTTGCAAGGTTAGATCTGGGTCACTGCCATGTCTGCATTCTAGTTTGAGAAATAGGATTAAGCAGAAGTAGAAGGCAAAGAATGTCCTTTTAAGAAAGTGGCCCCAAAATTTCACATTCCATAGGAACTTTGGTCACATGGCTGCAAGGAATGCTGAGAAGTATAGTCTGTATATTCCTGGCCTCTCATTCAGCTGAATCTCCATCACTATGAAGCAAGAGAAAATAGATTTAAGTGACCACTACTAGCTCAGCTGGTAAAGAATCTGCCTGCAAAATGTAGGAGACCTGGGTTCAATCCCTGGGTTGGGAAAATCCCCTGGAGAAGGGAAAGGCTACCCACTCCAGTATTCTGGCCTGGAGAATTCCATGGACTGTATAGTCCATAAGGTTGCTAAGAGTGGGACATGACTGAGCGACTTTCACTTTCACTTTGCAAGTCACTTTCACTGTTTGCCCATTGCATTTAAATTTTTATCATGCTGGCTACTAATTGTGTTTCATTTGTGCTGTTAAGGAAAAGATCAAGGGAAGGATAGAGTATTCCTGTTTTTCTAGAAGGTGTCTACTGTGACCTAGCAGCATGATGTATATAATAATTAGTAGGATTCACAATAAGAAAATTGAATCCTAGTAAACAGTAGTTGAAGGCCTAGGTGACCCCATGTAAGAATTTTCCTTTCGGGACCAGTGTTAACAGAATTTGGGCTTGAGGGATTTTATTGAGAGAGTTTGGGTTTCACACACAGCATAGCTGGCTGTCCATCATTAGACACACTACTTCTTTACGTTGTTATTGTGATAATTTGCCTCATTTCTTTCATAGCACTTTGGTGAAGTCTTCATTCCTAGTGCTGCTTTTGGTATATTGTCCACTGCACTCTCTTAGCTTAATACATGTAGGACCTATTAGAACATTTTTTGTTTATGGCTTGTGTATTCTATCTTGAAATGCAACACTTTCAACATTGAAATGCTGGAATTGCTGTGTTGTAAAAGCTGAGGGAATTCAGAGACACTCATATACTGTGGATGGAACTCTAAAATGTCAGCTGTTTGGAGAGCAATTTGTTAATATTTATGAAAATTACCAATACATATTCCCTTTAGTATTTATTATATCATATCTATGTATTTAATGTATATTTCTGCAGGTATACTAACATGAGACATAATGTGTTTATAAGGTTAGTTGTTACAAAATTGTTTGTAATAGCAAAGATTAGAAATATCCTGAATAACTGTCTATCAGGGACTGGTAAAATGAACAATGATACTGCTATAAAATGGTATACAATACAGCTATACAAAATGTTGACGCTGTTTAAATACTGAAATGAAAAACTCTCTAATATTTATCACCATGAGGGAAAAAAGTGCAGAACACTATGTATGTTAAGACTTCTAGGTATAAAGAAGGACATGAAATAGTATACATATATTCTTATAAGCACATTAAATATTACCTCCACAGAATTACAAATGCATTTGGCAGAACCAAAATATTTTTCTTTAGGTATTACGCTATAAACTCCCTCTTAGGAACCCTAATTGTATCCTTATGAAATTATGTCCATTTCAATAATTATAGGAGATTTTTTTTCATTAAGATGAAAACCAGTGTGTTCATTTTAAAAAATGTACTGATTGAAAATTTCTGTTCTCTCTGATTTAGAAATTCTATTCAACAGTATCTACACTAATTGTTTATCCCTCATGTGTCTGAATACTGCCATTGATAGGCACTTCGTTATCTTTCCAAGGAAGTTAGTTCTGTTTGTGTAGCTACAGTGAGAAAACTCAAAAAAAATCTATCTAGGGTGGGACAGAGATCTGGGAACTAGATATATTACAAACCTATCAGTTCAGTTCAGTCGCTCAGTTGTGTCCGACTCTTTGTGACCCCATGAACCGCAGGACGCCAGGCATCCGTGTCCATCACCAACTCCCAGAGTTTACCCAAACCCATGTCCATCGAGTCGGTGATGCCATCCAACCATCTCATCCTCTGTTGTCCCTTTCTCCTCCTGCCCTCAATCTTTCCCAGCATCAGGGTCTTTTCAAATGAGTCAGCTCTTCTCATCAGGTGGCCAAAGTATTAGAGTTTCAGCTTCAACATCAGTCCTTCCAATGAACACCCAGGACTGATCTCCTTTAGGATGGACTGGTTGGATCTCCTTGCAGTCCAAGGGACTCTCAAGAGTCTTCTCCAACACCACAGTTCAAAAGCATCACTTCTTCTGCGCTCAGCTTTCTTTATAGTCCAACTCTCACATCTAATACATAATTACTGGAAAAACCATAGCCTTGACTAGACGGACCTTTGTTGACAAAGTAATGTCTCTGCTTTTTAATATGCTGTCTAGGTGGTCATAACTTTTCTTCCAAGGAGTAAACATCTTTTAATTTCATGGCTGCAGTCACCATCTGTAGTGGTTTTGGAGCCCCCCAAAATAAAGTAAGCCACTGTTTCCCCATCTATTTGCCATGAAGTGATGGGACCGGATGCCATGATCTTAGTTTTCTGAATGTTGAGCTTTAAGCCAACTTTTTCACTCTCCACTTTCACTTTCATCAAGAGGCTTTTTAGTTCTTCACTTTCTGCCATAAGGGTGGTGTCATCTGCGTATCTGAGGTTATTGAGATTTCTCCCGGCAATCTTGATTCCAGCTTGGGCTTCATCCAGCCCAGCATTTCTCATGATGTACTCTGCATATAAGTTAAAGAAGCAGGGTGACAATATACAGCCTTGACGTACTCCTTTTCCTATTTGGAACCAGTTCGTTGTTCCATGTCCAGTTCTAACTGTTGATTCCTGACCTGCATACAAATTTCTCAAGAGGCAGGTCAGGTGGTCTGGTATTCCCATCTCTTTCAGAATTTCCCCCAGTTTATTGTGATCCACACAGTCAAAGGCTTTGGCATAGTCAGTAAAGCAGAAATAGATGTTTTTCTGGAACTCTCTTGCTTTTTCAGTGATCCAGTGGATGTTGGCAGTTTGATCTCTGGTTTTGTGCCTTTTCTAAAACCAGCTTGAACATCTGGAAGTTCATGGTTCACATATTGCTGAAGCCTGGCTTGGAGAATTTTGAGCATTACTTTGCTAGTGTGTGAGGTGAGTGCAATTGTGTGGTAGTTTGAGCATTCTTTGGCATTGCCTTTCTTTGGGATTGGAATGAAAACTGACCTTTTCTAGTGGCCACTGCTGAGTTTTCCAAATTTGCTGGCATATTGAGTTCAGCACTTTCACAGCATCATCTTTTAGGATGATGATGAAATAGCTCAACTGGAATTCCATCACCCCCACTAGCTTTGTTCGTAGTGATGCTTCCTAAGACCCACTTGACTTCACATTCCAGGATGTCTGGCTCTAGGTGAGTGATCACACCATCGTGGTGAAGATCTTTTTTGTACCGTTCTTCTGTGTATTCTTGCCACCTCTTATTAATATCTTCTTCTTCATTTAGGTCCATACCATTTCTGTCCTTTATTGAGCCTATCTTTGCTTGAAATGTTCCCTTGATATCTCTAATTTCCTTGAAGTGATTTCTAGTCTTTCCCATTTTTTTTGAAAGAGTGCCTGATGAACTATGGACGGAGGTTCATGACATTGTACAGGAGACAGGGATCAAGACCTTCCCCAAGAAAAAGAAATGCAAAAAAGCAAAATGGCTGTCTGAGGAGGCCTTAGAAATAGCTATGAAAAGAAGAGAAGCAAAAAGCAGAGTAGGAAAGGAAAGATATACCCATTTGAATGTAGAGTTCCAAAGAATAGCAAGGAGGGATAAGAAAGCCTTCCTCTGCAATCAATATGAAAAATAGAGGAAAACAATAGAATGGGAAAGACTAGAGATCTCTTCAAGAAATTGCAAGCCCATAGATGTTAAAAATTTTTAGATCGATTTTTTTGTAATAAAGGGTCGGATTGTTGAGGGATATCGTGCCTACTTAAGGCTGTGCATTCCATTGTTAAATAGTATTAGAAATCCTCTTCATATAAGACTTTAAAATCCACCCAGATTTACCTCTTCCATGACTTCCACATATTGAATTGTAATTCTATTTTGTGATTGTTATTCAAATAAAAGCCCTCTCGATATTTGAAAAGACATCAGACTACAGATGCTTTGTTGCTTTGATGTTCTTAGTGGTATGTAACTTATAGACTCTGTCATTCCTCTTTCTCTTCTGCAGTGGAAACATGGTATACAGAAATAAACACAAAGATCTCAATGTACAAAAGACAATAGAGTCCTGTATAGATAAACCTCCCTTGTTTTAGATAGCGTGTGTATTTGTGTGTGTGTGTGTGTGTGAGAGAGTTTATATGTTTTAATGCCAGGTAAGTCTTTTGGCACCTAATACACATTTGTTGTCTTATTTTAAAGCTAGCAGTCCATTAGAGTAACTAGATATTTTTCATATGAACTGCTCTTAATTATTGTCTCTACAGTTGTCTGTAGTGCTTTTTATTTCTTACATAAAATATTCTTATATTTCTCATGTGTTTATCATAGGAAGTTAGAAAATAGAAAGGCAAAACAGAAATTCCAAATTATACTTATTATAGGCTCTGTTAATACTTCATTGTGTATCCTTGCAGGTGTTCTCTAGATCAGCGTGTTTCCAAACTGCAGGTTTCTACCTGTTAGTCAGCTGTGAAGTTAATTACAACCAGCATTTAAAGCAAGAAATAGAATAGTTTAAGTTAGAAAATATTTTATAGCATTCTACACAGAAAGAGTATTATTCTGTGAAGATGTTTCTGTTAAGTGCTTGTATCTGTGTTTTAACTAAATACTTTTATATGTGGAGTAAGATGTACAACACATTTATTAAAATGGATCACAATGAAAAATAGTTTCTCAGTAGATTCACTTTCCCTCTTTCTGACTTCCTCCCTCCTTTTACTTTCTCCCTCCCTTACTTTCTCTTTTTCTCCAAAAATGAAACCTATTGTTCATGCTTTTTATAATACTTACTTCATTAAACTATATTGTGAACAACTTTCTTTGTCAAGCATTTGTCTTTAGAGGCATTTTAAATGACTAAAGAGTATTCCATTGTATAGATGGCCCCATCGTTCTTTGAGTTTGTAATTTAACTGTTGGGTTAGATTCTGGTGCACAACAAAGCGATTCAGTTTTATATGTATGTATATGTGTGTGTGTGTTTGTGTGTAGTCTTTACATATATAATAGTCTTTTTATTTATAGGTTATTATAAGATATTGAATATAGTTCTGGCCTTTGTTGTTTCTCTATTTTACCTATAGTAGTTTGTATCTGCCCTGGAGAAGGGAATGGCAACCCACTCACTCCAGTGTTCTTGCCTGTAGAATACCAGGCAAGATGAGCTAATACTCAGTACAGGCAAATGAGATAATCCTCAGTTCTTGGTAAAAGTAAGTGTTCAATGAGTGTTGATGTTACTGTTAACAGCTCTGGTATGTCTCTAATTCTAGCAGAATTATAGGTTAGTAATTCCAGGTTAATAATTGTAATAAAAAAAGAAAACTAAAATTTGGTGTGATCTCTTAATGAACTCTTGAAGGGTCTTGGTGATCAGTGAATCATCTTATTAAATAATGATTTTTAAAAGATGTGTTCTTAAAGAAGAGAAGTGAAATGCAAAGGAGAAAGGGAAAGATACATTTAGCTGAATGCACAGTTTCAGAGAATAGCAGTTAAGAAAGGCTTCTTAGGTGAACAATGTAAAGAAATAGAGGAAACCAATAGAATGGGAAAGACTAGAGATTTTTTCAAGAAAACTGGAGATACCAAGGGAACATTCCTTGCAAAGATGGGCACAATAAAGGACGAAAAAATGGCAAGGACCTAAACAGAAACCAAAGAGATTAAGAAGAGGTGGCACAACTCTTTGTCTAGAAGAACTATACAGAGAAGATAGAGAAGGACAGGGCATGCTACTGGCATGCTGCAGTCCATGGGGTCGGAAAGAGTTGGACGTGACTTAGTGACTGAACAACAACAAAAGTTTGCTAGTGATTATACAACTTTCCATTCTCTGTGGTTCCCAACCTATACTCTTTTTGAGAATCAGATTTATATTCCAGTCTCAGTCTTCCGGTACACTCAGTGATCATATCTGTACTTCATAAGAAAATTCTGTGCTATAATTTGTCAGGGATTAAGGAATTGAAATCATTCATGTAAGACAGCCAGATACTGTTATTCTCTCTCCATCTATCTTATCCTTCAGTTAGCTCTTAACTTTGTTTATTATACCTTTTCCAGTTTGAATATCATTCTCTTTTATAGAACTAAATAGGAATTGAGAAATTCCACTTTCTCTATATTTGTTTCCATTCATTCAGCAAATGTTTGTTGAACAGCTACAGTTTGTTGAACAGTACACGGCATTGCTTGGGGTGCTTGAAGAAACCTGGCCTTGAAAACAAGACTTGTCTCTAGAGAGTACCTCTGGGAGTGGGAGTGTTTATGTGTGTGAATGTGTGTAGAGTGGAATTGGTGAGTATCACCAAAAGAAGGAGGGATCACAAAGCTCCATTTATAATATTTGCCATTGCTTTAAAATTTCAGGATCTTTATTTCTTTGCTTTATTTACTATGTTTTTTATTTCATTAAACTTCAGGACAAAAATCATTGTTCTTTGTCAACCGTGATATTCTTAGTATTTAATGCTAGGCATAAGCTGCATCTCATAGTGGAATGAATTCCAAGTTTTATTCAGAATCAGATGTGGTTCTTATAAAGGCCATGTATACAACCACTGTTCCTTTTTTGTATTTGTGTTTATTTTCTAATATCACTCCATTCAGTGGGTTGGAGAGATGAAGATGTCATCTAGGTTTCAAAGTCCTCTGGTAACTAGGACCTCATAGATTTCTTCTGACAGGCTCATTTGTGAATGTGTTACAGTGGAAAGGGTCCAACTCTGAAATTTGAGAAACTTGTGTTCAAATCCTGACACCTCCTCTTGTTAGCACTGATTTTTCCCTTTGTTTCTTAAAAACTACAAATCTTAATTTGCAAAAGGGAGCTAATAATACTTATCTCTGTGGATGTTAGTTACCTTCTATTGCTCACCACACCCTGTCTGCCAACTTGAATCAGTAGACATGCTTAGAGGTTGAGAAGCATGAAGGCCAGAAGGCCAAGACGCAATTTTTTGATTTGTTCAGCTGCTCAGTCATGTCCAACTCTTTGCGACACCATAGACTGCAGCATGCCAGGCTTCCTCCTTCACCACCTCCCAGGGCTTGCTCAAACTCATGTCCATTTAGTTGGTGATGCCATCCAACCATCTCGTCCTCTGTGGTCCCCTTCTACTCCTGCCCTCAATCTTTCCCAGCATCAGGGTCTTTTCCAATGAGTTCTTCACATTTGTTTTGGAATTCAATACTTAGAGAGTATTTGAAATAAAGTTTTTTTGATGAATTTATATTTTGAGGCTAGTATTAAATTATATCGCATCCTTTCACAATTCAGCCTAATGAGAATTATATATGTTCTCTAAATAATGCCTCACTGGATTTAACATATGTCTAGTGAAAGTTTCCTCAGGCCCTTGATTCACAATTTTAATTAACAAAGTTAAAATTAAGATTCCTTTAACAACACTGAATGTAGTCATGAGGTTTCAGAGTTTGAAAATTAGGGTTGCACCCTTCCATTTATATGTGAAACATTTTCAGATCGTCTTAGAGATGAGAATTTTTGACTGAAGATTTAGTATGTATCAATCAGTTAGTGAGGAATGAGAATTAAAGTGCATTTTGTCAGAGTGAATTTTGTCATTACTAAAAGTGTGAAACAGCCTAAACATAACCTATAAAGCAGAGTTATTTGAAAATCGATAATATTTACATAGTAATTGGTGTGAATAGAGAATTGATTAAATCTGTACTTTATAGTTTTGTGTCTCTTATAAAATTCTCCCCCCACCATTTAACTTCTTTCATTTACTTGGACAAATCTTCCACCTCCTTGTATTTAAATCTTTCTTCTCATAGCACTCTCTTTTTAAGCCTTGTCATAATTCTGTTCATTTCAGCAAATGCTTGCTAAGTCTCTTTGTCAGACACTACATTAAACTTGGAAACTAAAAATGAGTGAGACAGGTATTTTGCTTTCAAGGATCTTCTAATATACTAGGGGAGAACTACATATGTATTTTTCATTATTATATTGAAATCTCAGAGCAGGAAAAGTCACTGAGAATTTTGTTAACAGAAAGCATTTATTAAGTGCCTCACTGTTTATTCCATTGTATTGTATACATTATTACATCAGCACAGTTCCATTTTTTTTAGTCATTCACAATCTGGCATAGACATAGACCTGAGAATATGATTGGGTTATATGTAAGAATATATAATTAGGAAGACAACTCAAATTTGTGAGGAGAGAAATAATATTTAATAAATGGTGTTTGGACTATTTCATAGGGATTAAGAAAAGATTTAGATCTTTGCCTAATAGTTCATAGTAAAATAAATTCCAACTGGATAATAGTAAAGTTAAAAAAAGTCAAACCACTGTTACATTAAAAAAGTAAAATTGAATATTTTTCAAACATTTTGAAGGGAAAGGAATTTCAAAGTGTAAAAGCAAAGAAACATTATTAGGGAAAAGATAAATTGATTTGATTAAGGCAAAATTTCTTTACATAAAATATTTAAAAGAGAAAAGAATTTGTAGAAAACAAAGTAGGCAGTATGATATTGGAGCATATATAAAATACATTTTCAGAAAATATTAGTGAATGAGTAAGATATATAAGGAATGATCATAAAAATAGCTAATATTTTATATAGCTTGTGAAATGTTTCTTTTAGTTTCAGGAAAGTAGTTATAGGGACTAAATTGGAACAGAAGAGAGTAATCAATGAGAGGATTGACCATGTTTCTAATTAATGATACAAACTTACACTTTAAGAATCACATGCTCAGCGAAATTCTAACATAAATCATGCACTCATTCATTTGGTAAACATTATTAGAAAATTTAATATCTTCTAGATATTAACTACCTGCTAAAATGATAAGTATAAATAAGAATGAACTCTTTCCAAGGAATTGACTGCCTTGGGATGGAGCACTCTTCCCCCGTCCCCTTCTTCATTTTTGTAAGCTGAGTCCATCAGTCACTCATCCGTTCATTCATAAACCAGATTTAATGAGTCCCTAGAATATATAGGGTCTTATGCTAAGTGCCAGGATATGAACATAAAAAGTGAGGCTCTGTCATGAGAGAAATTAGTCAACGAGGTGAACAGAGGAAAGTGGTTAAGAGATACAGGGACAGAGAAGCCTGATGGACTATAGTCCTTGGGGTTGCAGACTGAATGCACACACACACACAACACACACAGATGCCTTTCCAGAGAATGCATATCTCTAGCTCTGTGAGGGGAAAGCATACAACCAAAATACTAACACATTTTATTTATTCAACTACATTTTTATCACAAAAGTGTTATTGTTCTTTCCAAATATAAGACTTAATAATCAAATCCTTATGAGAATAGTGTCATTACTTGTCAAAGACCCCATGCATGTTTATTAAAATGTAAGCAGGTTTTGCCAACTGTCTTTGTGATTTTTTAATGGTTATTCAAAGGCTAAAAATAGAACACTACAGCTGCTGCTGCTGCTAAGTCGCTTCAGTCGTGTCTGACTCTGTGCGACCCCATGGACGGCAGCCCACCAGGTTCCCCCGTCCTTGGGATTCTCCAGGCAAGAACACTGGAGTGGAGCCTTCTCCGAGAACACTCTGCTATTTGACATAAAAATCGTAATTATTATTGATTGAAGTGTGAGCAGCAGGAAAAATACAGCGAAAAATACAGCAGAAAAAATAAATCTCAGAGCTCTATAAAGCTCTATATAACATCAGTTACGTTTTTCCTATGTTGAGCTATTTTCATTTAATGCTTTTATTTGTCCTGTAGTAGTTTGCTGTTTTCAGTTTTAGTTTTCCTTTCTTTTTTAAAGTTTTAAATCTGTATTGTAGTTAATTTGATCTCTTTAATGCATCATTATCATATCTTAATTTTCTAAAAGTTTATTCAAGTGGTCCATTCATTTTTATTCTCAAAATTTTTTCCTAGTTATATAAATGCTCAGAGTGAGTAAAATTCTTACATGTTTCTCTGCTATATAAAATTTGAATTAACTCTACATGTTGCCTGTTATAGAAATGCTAAGGTTAATATTAAATAATAGTAAGTGAATTCTTAGAAACTGATTAATTCTTATAAACCATTACTTGTCAGTATCAATATTTGTTACTTTTTCTTTTTTCCTGCTGATCACTGGATACATGCTTATATATTGACTGAAGTGGTTTCATGAATTATACCCAGATTGGTTGAACATAGTTCAAAAAATCTGTGTCTTAAATGGGAATTATTGAGGAAGAGGTGCTGAAGAAACTCTGGGTAGGGAAGGGATGGAAGTCTCAAAGATCAGATGTCTTTTAGCTAGGTATCTCTAAATATTTTCTGTTGAAATTAATCCCCAGTGCCTTATAGTCAGGACAAATGTTCTATGAAAATTAAAGAACAAAATAGAAAAATTATCCATATACATAAACTTTGTTTCAAAAGGTGCATAACATCTTAAATTTCTGGAATAGTTTTCCTTATGACCTTATCATGTAATTGATGTTTTCCTTATCATTTGACTGGTGTTTGGACCAAATACAGTTTCTTTGATATAAACCTGGGATTATAATCTCATTCTGATGATTCTTAGCTCTGTGCTCTTTTTACACATTTTTTTCCCCAATTTTGTTTATAATAGGACTCTGAAAGAATGAAGATGCAGAGGTAGAAAGTAAAAATAAATCAAAACTTTTATTTAACTTATGCATCCCAGTGGAATGTTTGTGTAGGCACCTTGGGTCACTTTAAAACAGTCGCTAACGATAGATATGCATTTAAAGACTGACATCTTAGAATCACAAAAACATCATGTTGGGTGAAAGTAAGAGGCAGTGATTTGCATTAAGTTGCTTCCTAAATTGGTTAATTGGCTTTCAACAGAACTTGTTTAATTTGTTTGTGAAATAATAGCAGTTAAGGCATTAAGAAATACGCTTTCAGAGCAGGAATTTGCATTCTGTAACTTAGCTGTTCAGTTCTTATGATCAGGAACAAATCTGTAAGTGCCCTAGAGCAAAAATTACCCACACATAGATTTCCTCTGGGGAGGGATTAAAACTAGAAAGGCAGTGAGCTAAAGAGACTTAATTTTCTTAGTTTATAAACATCATAGAATAGGTGAATAATTGTCCTAAGGAACTGTACAAGTTCTTTCACTGTTATCCATGAGTATTTCTATGGAAACTGTTAAGAAACAACTGTATTATGACAGTGGTGAAAAATTAAAGGAGTTTTATCAATTAATGGAGAAAGGTCATTGGTTATATATTATATATCTATGCAGAAAGAGTTTAATGAAGAGTTGAGTGATTTCCACATTTAGCTTAAGAGGAAAATACCCTAATTATAGGTATTTAAAGTAAAATATGGCTTATTCTTTTACATGAGGAAACTTTGCGATCTATTGATGATATGAAACTTAAAATTACCTTTGATATTATATTTTACAAATATTGATTGGTTGTGTTTTCAGAAACTTATGACTGAATTCCAATGTGGGGCTTTGTCTTGTGTTTTGAATTGTGTCTTCTGAGATACATGTATTCATAAAAATGTACAAGTGTAAGATTTATGGTAATTTAAATTTAGCCTCTGGAAAACAAGACTTCCCCCTAGTGACAGTCTCAAACAATGTTTCTGAGAGTTTGAGCATTAGAAAAAGAGTATTCTCTTTTGTACTGTGCAGTTACACAAAAACTGCAGAGAGTCTACTAACAGTTCCATTTAAACTATGCCTAATATAGATAGAAAAAATAATGTTTGTATTGTTACAGTATTGTTCAAGCTGTGGTCAAAATTGAGTCAGTTTTAGAAGTCAGATATAATTTAGGATATCTTATTTCCCTCTAATTCTACAAAAATATATTGCTCATTGTGCATGCAAGTGTGTGCTCAGTCATGTCCAACTCTTTGTGACCTCATGATGTAGCCTGCCAGGTTCCTCTGTCTATGGGATTTTCCAGGCAAGAATGCTGATGTGTTTTCGTTTCCTCCTCCAGGGGATCTTCCCAACCCAAGGATCCAACTTGTGTCTCTTGTGTCTCCTGTATTACAGGCAGATTCTTTACTGCTGAGCCACAGGGGAAGCCATATTGCTCATAATTAACCTCATTAAAATATATTAATGAACCTGGTCTCCCGCATTGCAGGCAGATTCCTTTCTGTCTGAGTTACCTGGGAAGTGCCTAAATATGTATTAGATATCAGTTGAAAAGGTATTCAATGATACTATTCATGGGTAATTAAAAATAAATATTTTTAAACATTTAAGGTATATATTTTAAAGATATTTTAACCATCTAGCATAGTATGAGATTACATATTTTAGCTCATCTACACTAATAGTTGTAACCTCTCTTTTAAATGTTTGCAAGCTGATAGGTGGGAAATGATTGTTTGTACTTTAATTTACAAATCTCTGAGTCTGAGCTTTTGTTTAATGTTTTTTTCAGTTGGTTAAGAGTCTGCCTGCAATGTGGGAGACCTGGGTTTGATCCCTAGGTTGGGAAGATCCCCTGGAGAAGGAAATGGCAACCCACTCCAGTATTCTTGCCTGGAGAATTCCATAGACAGAGGAGCCTGGTGGGCTACAGTCCATGGGGTCACAAAGAGTAGGACATGACTGAGTGATTCACTTTCACTGTAATTTACAAATCTCTGAGTTTGAGGTTCTGTTTAATGTTTTTTTTTTCCCCAGATTTGATCTCATATATAAATAGCCACTTAATTGCTCATTTTTCTATTGGGCGGTTCATATCTGCCTTACCAAGTTTTAAGTATTCCTCATAACATAGAGCTTAATTACACTCTTTATTTAATATTTTCCCTAAATTTATAGCTTGTTGAGTTTGTTCATGATATCTTTTACCATTAAAAAGTTTCAAAGCTTTGAACAAATAAGTCTGTTTTCTTTTATAATTTTGTAGTAAATTCATTTTGATCATGAAATTCTTTCAGATTTCTATATTATAATATAATGTGCTGTATTTTCTTATGGGATTTTTATTGTTTTATTCTTTTATATTCAAATCTTAATCCTAAATTTTTGAAGACAAGATATAAAATAGTAATTTAATTTGACATTCCTCAAGACATATATTTAGTTTTGCCAGTACCATTTGTTAAGCCATTGACCTCTTTCTTCCCACTGGTCTCATTACTGAGGAGATTAATTATCTGATAATAATATTATCTGATGTACTTTGTTATTAAATCCATGATTTGATAATAGAGCCTTCCAGCACTTTTTTTTTTCCTTCAGATTTTGGGCATCAATCCTTCTGTATAAATTTAAGGTAATTTTATCTGATAAAGGATAAAAATTGGGATTCTAATAGGGATTTCATTAAAGATACATAGTGACATTGAGAGACTTACTTTTTTGTGATGTTAAGAATTCTTATTCAAAACCATTAAATATCTTTCCATTTGGGGGAATCTATATCCTCTAATAAAATTTTAGTGCTTTGTTCATAAGGATTCTGTGACCATTCTTGCTGAAAATATTTCTGAGTATTCTTTACTTTTTTGAGTACTATGAGTGAAATTTCAGTATGTTTATGTTTTTTTTTTTTTTAATTTAATCTCCTTAACCAATTCTCTTATTACTAATTTCCTTCTGTTAAAACTTTCAAGTAAGTGTTTTGTTTTAAGTAGTGTAACTTTCACAGGTTTTCAAGTTCCATTTTAAGTGTGGTCTGATATGTTTGGCAATAGTAATGCTACCATTTGTAGGCAGTGCACATTAATATCTAGTCTGCATAGTAGTATTGCTCATTATCTACAGAAACCTTATGTCACATTGAGTTTGTACTTGTATTGAATCATCAGTCTCATAGATTCATTTTATTGGAAGATTTTTTTTGACAAATAGATTTCCTAAAATCAGAATGATAATGATAGTAAATTATTTGACGTCTGTCATTAAATCTTTTTTCTTCATGCATACCAAATAACCTCCTTGAAATATTTCTTAAGATAGGAAATATACAACTTTTTCGAAGATGTTTACATGTACATATGTAAAATTTAGCAGCTATACATTTTGGGGGAGTTAGCCTATCTCTCGGAGGAGGCAATGTCACCCCACTCCAGTACTCTTACTTGGAAAAAGCCATGGATGGAGGAGCCTGGTGGGCTGCAGTCCATGGGGTTGCTAAGAGTCAGACACGACTGAGCAACTTCACTTTCACCTTTCACTTTCATGCATTGGAGAAGGAAATGGCAACCCACTCCAGTGTTCTTGCCTGGAGAATCCCAGGGATGGCTGAGCCTGGCGGGCTACCGTCTTTGGGTCCCACAGAGTCAGACATGACTGAAGCGACTTAGCAGCAGCAGCAGCCTATCTCTTAAAGCCTGCCCATGAACCTATCTGTTCCATTATCTCTAGCAGGCATGAGTTTTAGTCTTTGTTCTAGCACTCTTTATTTTATCCTTGGCTAATCACTTAAACTCTCTGGCCCTCAGTTTTTTCAGCTAAAAACGAATAAATTGATCTGCAGAGCTCTAAAGCCTATTTCAACTCAAACATTCTTTGAGCTGTAGGCAAAGGTTGTTGCAGTATCATAGCCTAATCTGATGACAGCAATGCACTCTTATTCAGTTCAGTTCAGTCGCTCAGTCGTGTCCGACTCTTTGCGACCCCATGAATCGCAGCACGCCAGGCCTCCCTGTCCCTCACCAACTCCCGGAATTCACCCAGACTCACGTCCATCGAGTCAGTGATGCCATCCAGCCATCTCATCCTCTGGCGTCCCCTTCTCCTCCTGCCCCCAATCCCTCCCAGTATCAGAGTCTTTTCCAATGAGTCAACTCTTCTCATGAGGTGGCCAAAGTACTGGAGTTTCAGCCTCAGCATCATTCCTTCCAAAGAAATCCCAGGGCTGATCTCCTTTAGAATGGACTGGTTGGATCTCCTTGCAGTCCAAGGGACTCTCAAGAGTCTTCTCCAACACCACAGTTCAAAAGCTCATCCTAGTTAGTCTCTGCTGATTTAACCCTTTTCATTCATAAATTATTTGATTTAACAGATTTTATTGAGAACTGACTGAATGCAAAGTACTGCATAGTGCTTGTACAGTTGAGTTCCTGCCCTTAAAGATCTTAAACATAAGAAGATGCATAATATAATGAATAATGCTTAAGAGAGATGCGAAATGTGGGAATTTAAAGGCATAAAACTGGTATCAGAAGACTTTGCTTATAAAGGGACAGATAGTAAATATATGTTTTTGTTTGTGCACAGCTAAGCCATAGTATCAGGCATTTGGAAAGTGTTATGAAGGAATCATAGGCATTTGGGTGGAGCAGAAAATAGGAGTAGGAATTCAATGCTCAGGAGACAAATGATCAAAGACTTAAAGTAAGAATGTTTCAGAAACTGTTATATCATTAATTCAGACAAAGAACTGGATTTTATTAATCTCATTCAATATTGGAGAGATTCCATGAGAAAGTTTGCCCATTATCAGAGAACCTTTTACCTTATTTTAACATTCTAAATTTTTACTTCTGTTTGTGCAAGGAATTTTGATTGAGGATGGATGACTTGGAGAAAATTGTTTCAAACTTGACATTTACTTTTGATTGTGGTAATCAAGAGAGAAAGCTCTTCCAAAATTTTTCTATCACATGTCCTTAGATTGATAGGGATGCATCGCTCTCTTTTTTAACAGTTTGAGAATAATTGACATACAATATGCAATGCCTATTTAAAAATATACAATTTGATAAGATTGGATTTGTTTTTACATGGTCAAACCTCACAACAATCAGGACATACAATATGCAATGCCTATTTAAAAATATACAATTTGATAAGATTGGATTTGTTTATACATGGTCAAACCTCACAACAATCAGGACATATCCATCATCCCCAGACATTTCCCCAGGTCCGTTGCTAATCCCTCCCTCCCACTTCTCTTGACTTCTTTCTTTGCATCACCAAGTAACAACTGCTTTGCCTTCTATCATTCTGTATTGGTTTTCATTTTCTACAGTTCTACATAAATTTAATGGAATTTAATGGTATGTACTGTTTTATTCTTCTGTGCTTTCTTTTGTTTTGGGTAAATACCTATGAGTTAAATGGCTGGATGTTATGAAAGATGTATGTTTAATTTTTTAAGAACCTGTCAAATTGGTTTCCAAAGTGAGTGACCATTTCACATTCCAGTCAGCAATGTTTGTAAGTTTCAGTCCCTCCACATTCTTGCCAACATTTGGTATGGTTAGTCTTTTAACTTCAATCATTCTAATAGGTTTTAGTGACAATATTGTTGCCAGTTTAATGTGTTTTCCCCTAATAACCAATGACGTTTAGGATCTTTTTATTTACTTCTTTGCCATCTACATACCTTCTTTTGTGACTTTTCTGTTAAAATCTTTTGCAAGAATTATTGGGTTGTGTTTTTTTTTTTATTATTGAGCTTTCAAAGTACTTTGTGTTTCCATATACAAGTCCTTCATCAGATATACAATTTCCATATATTTTCTCCTCTTCTGTGGTTTATCTTTTTGTTCTCCTAAACAGTTTCTTTTGAATAGTACAAATTATTTTGATGATACCTAGCATATCATTTTAGTCTATTATGCATTGTGCTTTTGGTTTCATATCTTTTTTCCTTTAATTTTTAGTCTAGATTTTATGATAAGGTCGTGATCCAGCTTGATTTAATTTTTGTATATTTTGATCCATCTTGATTAGTTTTTGCAAAATATAGATTAGAATCTTTTTTTGCAAATAAATATATACTTTTTCCAGTACCATTTGCTTAAAATCTTTTCTCTAATGAGTTACTTTTGTGTCTTTGTCAGAATATTTCATTCATATATTATGTATCTGTTTTTGAAATCTCTATCTTATTCCATTTTTGCTTATTTTTGTGACAATACTATATTATCTTGATTACTGTAGCTGTGTAAAAAGACTTGAAATCAGACAGGATTGAATTTCAAACATTTCAAAGTTGTTTTGTCTATTCTAAGTTGTGGAGTTCATGCATGCATTTTATTTTATTTTATTTTTTTCATGCATGCATTTTAAAATCAATTTTTCAGTATTTATAGACAACTTGATGGAATTTTGTTTAGAATTACATTGAATCTATACATTAATTTCGGAGAAGGCAATGGCACCCCACTCCAGAACTCTTGCCTGGAAAACCCCATGGACAGAGGAGCCTGGTAGGCTGCAGTCCATGGGGTCACGAAGAGTCGGACACGACTGAGAGACTTCATTTTCACTTTTCACTTTCATGCATTGGAGAAGGAAATGGCAACCCACTCCAGTGTTCTTGCCTGGAGAATCCCAGGGATGGCAGGGCCTGGTGGGGTGCCATCTGTAGGGTCGCACAGATTGAATCATGGAAAAAGCAAGAGAGTTCCAGAAAAACATCTATTTCTGCTTTATTGACTATGCCAAAGCCTTTGACTGTGTGGATCACAATAAACTGTGGAAAATTCTGAAAGAGATGGGAATATCAGACCACCTGATCTGCCTCTTGAGAAATTTGTATGCAGGTCAGGAAGCAACAGTTAGAACTGGACATGGAACAACAGACTGGTTCCAAATAGGAAAAGGAGTTCATCAAGGCTGTATATTGTCACCCTGTTTATTTAACTTATATGCAGAGTACATCATGAGAAATGCTGGACTGGAAGAAACACAAGCTGGAATCAAGATTGCCGGGAGAAATCTCAATAACCTCAGATATGCAGATGACACCCCCCTTATGGCAGAAAGTGAAGAGGAACTCAAAAGCCTCTTGATGAAAGTGAAAGTGGAGAGTGAAAAAGTTGGCTTAAAGCTCAACATTCAGAAAATGAAGATCATGGCATCCGGTCCCATCACTTCATGGGAAATAGATGGGGAAACAGTGGAAACAGTGTCAGACTTTATTTTTGGGCGCTCCAAAATCACTGCAGATGGTGACTGCAGCCATGAAATTAAAAGATGCTTACTCCTTGGAAGGAAAGTTATGACCAACCTAGATAGCATATTCAAAAGCAGAGACACCACTTTGCCAACAAAGGTTCGTCTAGTCAAGGCTATGGTTTTTCCTGTGGTCATGTATGGATGTGAGAGTTGGACTGTGAAGAAGGCTGAGTGCCGAAGAATTGATGCTTTTGAACTGTGGTGTTGGAGAAGACTCTTGAGAGTCCCTAGGACTGCAAGGAGATCCAACCAGTCCATTCTGAAGGAGATCAGACCTGGGATTTCTTTGGAAGGAATGATGCTAAAGCTGAAACTCCAGTCCTTTAGCTACCTCATGCGAAGAGTTGACTCATTGGAAAAGACTCTGATGCTGGGAGGGATTGGGGGCAGGAGGAGAAGGGGACGCCAGAGGATGAGATGGCTGGATGGCATCACTGACTCGATGGATGTGAGTCTCAGTGAACTCCGGGAGTTGGTGTTGGACAGGGAGGCCTGGCGTGCTGCGATTCATGGCGTCGCAAAGAGTTGGACTCGACTGAGCGACTGATCTGATCTGATCTGATCTGAAGCGACTTAGCAGCAGCATACATTAATTTGGGGAGAACTGATATCTTGACACTATTCCATGTTCTGACCCATTGACAGTGTTTATCCATTGGTTTATTTTGATTATTTTTTATTAGATCATCATTAATAATAGTTTTCAATGTATAGGTCTTTCCTAATTTTGACAGATTTTCCCCTAAGTATTATATATTTTTAATATAATTGTAAATGGTATTCTGTTATTTTTATTGTTTACTTTTAGTATATATAAACAAAATTAATTTTTTAATATAAAGTATATCCTGCAATTTCTTAAACTCATTTGTTTTGGTGCTAATGGCTTTTAAAAAAAATAGATTTTAACAGTTTTTCAGCATAGATGATCATGTGGCCTATAAACAAAGATATTATTACTGTTTATCTAATTTTCAATGCCTTTTACTTATTTTTCTATTTTCAAAGGCTAGAAGTTGCAATACCATGTTGAATAGAGGTGGTGAGAGTGGACACTCTTGTTTTGTTGGTGATCAGTTAGATTTTCATGTGGATTTTTACCAGGCATTACTAAGTATGATGATCAGATCAGATCAGATCAGTCGCTCAGTCATGTCTGACTCTTTGCAACCCCATAGATTTTTCAGATTCTCTTTATCAGACTGAGGAAGTTGACTTCCATTAGTAGTTTTTTGAAAATTTTTATTAGAAATGGATGTTGGATTTTGATAGATGCTTTTTGTCTGACTATTTATCTTTTTGTTAATATGATTAAATACATTGATTTTTGCTTGTTTAATTGGGTTACATCACCAGGGTAATATCTGCTTTGTAGTGATGTATTCTTCCTCCATGCTATGTTAGATTAGATGTGCTAAAATTTTGTTTCGGATCCTTTTACATGTGTTCATAAGGGCTATTGTTGTGTAGTTTTAAGTCTGCCTAATTTTGGTATCAGTGTGATGTTGGTCTTATAGAATCAGTTGAAAGGTATTCCCTTATTTTCAATTTCTAGAAGATTTGTGTAGAATTTCTGTTACTTCATCGTGAAGTCTATTTATAGAATTCACAAATTAAGATATCAGACTTGAAGTTTTCTTTGATTTTCTCCTGTGTTGTCTTCTATGGGTTTTATAATCGTTTAGTGTTTTTTACATTTAAGTATGTCATCCATTTTGAGTTATGTGATGTGTAGTAAGTTCTGTGTCCAGATTTCTTCTTCTTTTTTTTTTTTTTTTGTATGTGGATGTTTCTGCATTGTTTGTTGAAAAGACTTTGTTTGCTGCACTAGATTGCCTTTCATGTTATTCCGTTATTCTTGCTCTGTCATGTCTAACTCTTTGCGACCCCATGGACTGAAGCACAGCCAGGCTTCCTTGTCCTTCACCATCTCCTGGAGTTTGCTTAAATTTATTCCATTGAATTGGTGATACCATCCAGCCATCTCATTCCCTTTCGTCCCCTTCTCCTGCCTTCAGTCTTTCCCAGCGTCAAGGTCTTATAATGAGTCAGTTCTCCCATCAGGTGGCCAGAGTATTGTAGACTCAGCATCAGTCCTTCCGATGAATATTCAGGATTGATTTCCTTTAGGGTTGACTGGTTTGATCTCCTTGATGTCCAAGGGACTCTCAGGAGTCTTCTCCAACACCAAAAGCATCAATTCTTTGGCACTCAACCTTCTTTATGGTTCAACTCTCCCATCCATACATAACCACTGGAAACACCACAGCTTTGACTATACAGACCTTTATCAGCAGAGTAATGTCTCTGCTTTTTAATATTCTGTCTAGGTTTGTCATAGCTTTTCTAGCAAGGAGCAAGCAGCTTTTCATTTCATGGGTGCAGTCACCATCTGTGATTTTGGAGCCCAAGAAAATAAAGTCTGTCATTGTTTCCATTGTTTCCTTCATCCATTTGCCATGAGGTGATGGGACTGGATGCCATGATCTTCATTTTTTTGAATGTTGAGTTTTAAGCCAGCTCTTTCACTTTCCTCTTTCACTTTCATCAAGAGGCTCTTTAGTTCCTCTGGGTCTGTTTATGGGCTCTGTATTTAGTCCCATTGATCCACTTGTCTGCTCTTTTATCAAAACCACACTGTCTTTCTAGCTTTATGGTAAGTTTTGAAGTTGGATAGTGTCAGTCCTCCAACTCTGTTCCTCTCCTTCAATATTGTCTTGGCTATTCTGTGTCCTTTCCCTCTCCATAAAAATTTTGGAATCAGTTTGTTAATGTTCACAAAATACATTGATGAAAGTTTGGTTGGAACTGATTCTACAGATCAAGTAAGGAAAAACTGATATCATGACAATATTGAGTCATCTTATACATAAAGATGGATTTTGCTCTCAATTTATATAGGTCTTTTTTGATCTTCCCTAGTAGCTCAACTGGTAAAGAATCTGCCTGCACTGCAGGAGACCTGGGTTCTATCCTTGGGTTGGGAAGATCCCCTAGAGAGGGAATGGCTCTCCAGTCCAATATTCTGGCCTGGAGAATTCCATAGTCAATGGGGTCGCAAAGAGTCGAACATGACCGAGCGATTTTTCACTTTCACTCTTTGGTCTTCTTTGTGAAAGAAGCTTGTAACTACAGATTCAGTATTTTTAATAGAGTTAAGTCTATACAGAGTTTTCCATTTTTCTTGAATGAGCTTTGGTAGTTGCTATCTTCTTGTTAGGGTTTCCATTTTATCTAATAATACTCTTAATTAGTATCGAATATCTTTTTTTGGTCATCATTTTATTTTTTATTTTTTTTTTTTTTAATTTTATTTTTAAACTTTACATAACTGTATTAGTTTTGCCAAATATCAAAATGAATCCGCCACAGGTATACATGTGTTCCATCATTTTAGATGTTCATCAATTATTTTGATTTTTCTCAAAGACTCAGCCTCTTATTTAATTGATTTTCATTATTTTTTATATGTTTTGTTGTTTTCTGCTCTGTTATTAATCTCTGACTATAATTATGGACTTATTTTTTTCTCCTCAAGTTCTATTAATTTTTGCCTTGTGTGTGTGTTGATATTGCCTTACTAGATGCATAAATCTTTAGGAATATTATGTTTTCTTGATTAGAGGTTAACCCCTTTATCATAAAAAATCCCTTATCTCTAGTATTATTCTTTGCTCTGAAATCTAATTTTCTGATATTAATATACCCACTACAGTTTTATTTCAACTAGAATTAACATAGTGTATATTTATCATCAATTTACATTTAGCCTATTTGATTTCTTTATATTGAATATATTTCATGTAAGCAGTGAACAGCTGGGTCTTGCTGTTTTCTTTAAATCCAATTGTATAATTTTGCCTTCTTATTATAGTGTTTATAAATAATTATATAATGTATTGATATGCTGAGTTCTATCATCTTGCTGTTCATTTCCTGTTGATTCCATCCTTATTTTGATCTTCTTCCCTCATTTATTTCCTTCTTTGAGATTGAATACTTTTAAAATTATTATTTTATACTATCTCAATTGTTGGCTGATTATTAGTTGTAATTCTTTTTTTTTTAAATTTTAGTGCTTGTTTTAGAATTTATGGTATACATTTTTTAATTTATCAGAGTCCACCTTCATGTGATATTATACCACTTATATATGGTGTCAGAATTTTACAGTAGTATTCTGCTGTTTTCTCCTCCCATTTTTATGCTGTTATTGTTATATGTTTTACTTAAACACCTATTATATTCCCCACAATACCTTCTTCTTTTCCCCTTCTTTTCTTTAGTCTTTTTGGTTCTATTTCTTGTTTCTTTTTGCATAGTTTGCATTGTTTTGTTTTCAGATTCACTAGTCATTTTTCCTGAGTCATGTAATTTGCTGATAAATTGATCCAACATAGTTTTCACCTCAGACATTGTACTTTTCAACTTTATAGTGTGATTTTTAACAATATCTTCTATTTCTCTTCTTAACTTTAGAAGTAAGGTTCCTTTCATCTTCCTTTTATTTTCTAGTATATTTACATTTCTATCATTTTATTTGGGCTTTTTGTCATAGATTTTAATTTTGCATTTATATAGAACCCAGGTCATATTATTATTTTTTTTTCTTTAAGTACTCCACATTATTTTTTAAGTATAGCTTTTTAAATGATAAAATATCTTTTACTCACATATCTTGGCATTTATTTTTATTCTTTTCTTCCTTTCTCCCAACATCTGTTCATAGTAGGTTTTATCAGTACTCATGGTTCTCATATCTATCTCCTTTCTTTAACAGGAGTTGACAGTTGACAGTTGCTTGGACAACTAAAAGCCTGATTTCCCTCTGTTGTCTCCCTCTCTCAGTTGACTACTGCTGAAGAGTTTTTGCTGAAGTACATAGCAGACCATTTTCTCTCCTTTCTCAAGGTCCCACAATTAATGAATTTGAATCTGACTGGATCTCCTAATAGCAAGTGTGTTCTGTCCATTGCTTCACTGTATAGATATTTCACTTCTATAGTCAAGAAACTCCTTGAAGCTTGAAAATATCACTAAATGACATACAACAAGTAAGGGCTACAGAAATTCAAAGAAAGAGATATCAGTATGGCTGATAGCAGTTTTAAATGTCTTCATGACAAGGATTAAATTGAGCAATTTAAACATTTAAACTTTGTGTTACTTAAGTAGGAAGAAATAAACAAGAATACCAATAAATGCTAGCTATATTATCCTTTTAATAACATATGAAAGGCATCTGTAAGAGTGAATTGATAATCCATTTGACTAACTTCTTCAGAGATAATTTTTAGGATTATATTTACCTATGCTTCCCATTAACAAAAGAATGATTCTCCTATAAAAGTTAAAATTTTAAACAGAATTTTAAAGAACTGATGCCAACATTTTCTTCTGGAGAAAGTAGTCTCTACAACTGGACTGTAATTAATAGAAAACCATGATTTGATTTTCAGATCATTAGTTTTGTACATAAGCATTCATTCAATGAGTACTTGTTGAATCTATCTAACAGAAGAAAAAATCAGCAGGTTAGATTTTACCTGCAGATTTGCTCTGTCTGGTATGTACAGCACTTGAAAATATGAGTTGGTGGCTCACATATAGAAATCAAGAGGTTTCATATATAACCCTGACTTTCTGAAATTTTTTGATATAAGGAACCACCTGATTCAACAACACTCATCTGCCTTCCCTCAATGGAACAGTTGGCTGGAGCAGCATAACAGCTGCCCATTTCAAGAGTAGACACTTCTCAGATCACCTTATTTCCTATTCATTTATGCTGTCTTTCTGGTAATTATATTAATGGTTACTTGAGATTATGATTCTTGCTGTCATGTATATATGATACTCTGAGATAAATGAAAAAATGTATAAATATGTATATTTCCAACAATAAAAGTAGAAGAGAGAAATATGATGCCAGAAAGTAAAAAAGTTAATTTACATGAGAAAGGCTAAAATGTATATTCAGTAACACTGTTTTAACCATCATGGAATACTGGATTCCCAAACAGTTAAGCAGTCTTTTTCTTTTTTATATCAATCTGGGAAATTTATCAACAGTTTTACATAGCCTTACTTCTACATAAACTATACAAAGTCTGAACCTGCCAACTTAGGAATGTTGAAGAAAGAACAGTAATAAGAATGGGAAAACAATAGATACCATTTGTTCTAAATTCTGTTTATATACTAATAGATTAAAATTTTCCTTTCCTCCTTTTTTTTGTTTTTAATCAACTATGCAGCAGTAATCAGTTATCACTGAAACCTTTCACTACTTATAATGGACATTAAATATTTGTTTATATCATATCCCTTCTCTCATTTTCTGAAAAAGTACTCTAACACACACACACACACACATGATTCCTTACTTTATCCATGATGTCTTTAACTGGCGCTGCTACCTTCTTATGCTCAACTTTGACTACTGTCAAAAGTTCAGTGAATCAGTGAATTAAGCTGGGCAGTCAGAAACTTTTTTTCTGGTATTTTTTAAATAGGTGCAGGTGTCGAGGTGAGTGTTGCAGAAGATTCCTTTCTCTCTGGTGCTGAAGCTTAGAGGATAGAAACCGGTACGCCACTAGTGGCCATGTCTATGGCAAGGTAGTTTTCCTTTTCCATAATTTGTTCATATGCGCCCCAGACAATTCTCTTTGGGTCTAAATTAGATGAATTTGCAACCAAAATAGTTCTGACTAATGCATCACTATATTTTTTCAACTTTAATAATTTAATCCAATGACTGTTTTTAATGGCCATAATTTCAAAACATCTGCTGACTGTTTTGGAATTCAAACCAGAGCAATGCACAGCCTTTGCTTTCAGAGAACTTGATGTCTACAAAGGGAGATTAAGTGACCCACAAAGATATAGTAATCTAGAGTTACATGCCCATGAAGATACAGTAATCTAGAGTTATATGAGCTACATAAGAAAAAATGTAATTAAAAGAGGAAGGAATTATCTTGAGGGAATTGGGATAGTTTTCCTGGAAGACGTGGCATTTGAGATGGATTGAATTTCAATGGGCAGACATAGGGGAGGCATTCCATGCCAGAGAAAAGAATAAATAAGTGAATTAAGTTTGGAAACAGTAGTTTCCAACAATAGTAAGTGGTACAGTTTAGCTGTAGGCAGCTAAGATGTCTAGGCTGGAATGGGAAGTCATGGATATATTATGGAGGCCAGGAATGTGAAGGTCAGTTAGCTCTATTTGATTTGATGGATATGAGAGGAGAGTATTGAATATTTTTGAATGTAGATACGCTGTGATCTGAACTATGTTTAAGAATTAGTTTTATAGTAGTGAATCACCTGGATTTATATAAGGACAGTTAACAGGTAGAAAGACACTACAGTTATCAAGTATGATGACCTGAAATAGTAGATCTATGACAGTGGAATGGAAAATGGGTGGCAGATAGAAGTGATAGGTTGGGAGAAGAAGTCACAGATAGCTCAAAAGTTTCATATATAGCTGATTAGTTTGATGGTAATACTAATAACCAATGAAGATTACAAACCCTATTAACCTCTAGCATCCAAGCCATATACCACTTTTTATTATTTTAAGTTAAAGACTAAGCTTGATCCAAATGCAGTTTTTCTTCATCTTCACTATTATAATCAAAGACCACATAATTTGGAGTTAGCTAGATCTGGTTTTAAATCTAAACTCAGCTGTTTTATAGCTGTGCGACTTACATAAGATACTTAACCTTTTAAAAATCTTAGTTTTGTCACCTCTTTTATTAATATAATTGAATTAACCTCCTATGGTACTCATGAGAATTAGGTGAAATAATATATGTAAAGCAATTGGGAGAGTATTTGGGGGTACAGCAAGGATTCAGTAATGCTTCTTAGTTGTAGGCATCAATATGTTGGTAAATCTTTACAAATTCATAAACCAGCCCTTTATAAGGATGAAGTATGTAAAAAGCCTCTTTCTAACCTAAGCGTAGAGACTATTCTCCACTTCACATCTACAGTATCTGGGGTAAATTCTTAGTACATTTCTTTACAATCTCATGGCACTCCCCTTTTGTCATATTTGCTTTGTGCACCTGACTTAGTTTCCTCCTTCATTTCTTGATTCAAAACCCTATTCTGAACCAGCCAGTAAGGAATTGATTCTCATATCCAGCTTAGTTCCTGCCATTCACAGCTATAGGCACCCCACTTCACCCTTTGAGGCTGCTCCTTATCTTCAAGCTATATGAATCATATAAAATCACAGCCACTTACTTGACTTTGGTCATGACATGATGTCAGATATACTTGGTATTATTGCCTACCTTTGAGGTTTCAGTCTTTCCCCTCCTAGTCCAATATCAACTTTGTTAGTGATATTGATGTAGATAGAGTCTCGGCATTTCATTGCCACATTGTATCTGTCAATTAAAAATGGGAAAAGAATCTGAACAGACATTTCTCCAAAGAAGATAGGCAAATGAACAATAAGCACATGAAAGGAGGTTTATTATTACACATTAGAAAGATGCAAGTCATGCTGCTGCTGCTGCGAGGTTGCTTCAGTCGTGTCTGACTCTGTGCGACCCCATAGACGGCAGCCCACCAGGCTCCGCTGTCCCCGGGATTCTCCAGGCAAGAACACTGGAGTGGGTTGCCATTTCCTTCTCCAATGCATGAAAGTGAAGAGTGAAAGTGAAGTCACTCAGTCGTGTCCAACTCTTAGCGACCCCATGGACTGCAGCCTACCAGGCTCCTCCATCCATGGGATTTTCCAGGCAAGAGTACTGGAGTGGGGTGCCATTGCCTTCTCTGATGCAAGTCATAGATAGCCACAATAATACAGCACTTTATATCCACTGCTATGACTCAGATAATGGTATGCGTTGGTATGCTAAGTCGCTTCAGTCGTGTCCGACTCTATGTGACCCCATAGACGGCAGCCCACCAGGCTCCGCCATCCCTGGGATCCTCCAGGCAAGAACACTGGAGCTGGTTGCCATTTCCTTCTCCAATGCATAAGTGAAAAGTCAAAGTGAAGTCGCTCAGTTGTGTCCGACTCCTAGCGACCCCATGGACTGCAGCCTACCAGGCTCCTCTGTCCATGGGATTTGCCAGGCAAGAGTACTGGAGTGGGTTGCCATTGCCTTCTCCGATGTGTTGGTGAGGATATAGAAAAATTGGAACCATCATATGTTGATGAAGGGAATATGAACTGGTACAACAGTTTTTGAAAATAGTTTGGCTCTTCCTTAAATTGTTAAACCTAGATTTTCTATATAACTCAGGAATTCCACTGCTAGTTATATATCCAGGATAAACAGGATCATGTCTGACCACATGAAGACTTGTACATGAATGTTCATAGCAGGATTTTTCATAATAGCCTGAATGTGCAAACAAGCCAATTATTCATCATCTGATGCATGGATAAATAAAATATGGTATATTTATACAGTAGAATATTATTTGGCAATAAAGGAATGAAGTATTGATACTTTCTACTCTGTGATTGAACTTTGAAAACATATGGTAAGTCAAAGAAGCCCATCACAAAGACCACATACTGTGTGATTCCTTTTATATGAAAGATCCAGAATTGGTAAATTGATACCGACAAAGTAGATTATTGATTTCCTAGCAGTGGGAGAGAGGGAAATGGGAGTGACTGAAGTATGGGATTTCTTTTTGGAAGGATAAAACTGTTTTAAATTTGTTTGTGGTAATTAACATACAATATTGTGGATATAGTAACCATTGAATCAGACATTTCAAATGGGTGAATTTTATTGTGTGTGAATTATATCTCAACAATGATCTTTTTCAAAAAGATCAGGAACTCCTGGTTTCAAGTTTAGAGAAAAGGGGCAGCCTTATGATTTCCAAAACATGTGGAGAGTAAAAGGAGGGAAAGCTTAGATGAAGTAAAAATAGTGGCATGAACTAAATAAGTAGGGGGAAGTTCAGCTCCTATCCCACAGGTGGTAAGAGCCTTTTATTCAGAAAACACAGCTTTGAGAGTCTTTTTTGGGTGTATTATTAATTGAAGTGGGAGTTGGTGGATTTCTATTTCATGATTAGCAAAATAAGCTGGCCATTTAATCTCTTCATATTTTAGACTCACCCATAAAATATATAATATCACTTCTGATCTTAATTAAAATTTGCAATGAGGCTTTCATCCTGGGAGGAAAAGGAGAGATATTTACTTGTAAAGCATGTTATAGGTATATAAAGTAGTACCTATATATTCCAGAGCTATTGCCAGCAAGAATGAATAAACCATTTTCTGTGCACACACAGCCATAAGAAGTGAATCAACCCTATAAGAACATTGAGACACTCAGTATCTTGTAAGAAATTACTTGTAGAATGGGATGTTGCTTCAGTGGAAGAATTACTTTATCAATTTTGGGTGATCAGTATACTCTCAGAAAGTACATCATGAACCTCAGATCACCATAACTTATATTAATATTACTGGTGTTCTTTTTCAGCCCTGTATCACTTTTCACCACTATATTAATTAGTAAATATTGTAAGTATGGGCCATGATTTTATAGCCATCTGCCCCACACTCTATAATACCTTTTTGTTATCCAGAATTGCAGTGAAATTTATAAATCTTAGAAGCTTCAGGTAGTCAAAGCACCTTCTTAGACTCAAGATGTTTATTAACATAGTTATTAAAAAAAAGCCCAAACACACTATACTTTTCTTAAAAGTTTCATTTTGGTAGTACTTTGTAAACAATTTGTCATTATTATTATTGTCATGTGTTGGGTACTGAGAAAGTTGCTTTTTGAAGTCAGCTTACTTGTTTCTCTCCAATGTCTATTATATGCTTAAGTAAATTAATGACACTTTAATATATATCTGATATCCTTAAGAATTAGTTTCAGCAGATAATTTAACTAGATGTCACTTTTAAGGAATTCCTTGTGTTCTAAAAAATCTTCTGAAGTATTGGTGCATTTTTCCCCCAGGGTTGATATTGTCTCAAATTGTCCTAACATATCCTATAGTCTTGTGTTGTAATATCCCATGATTATTTCTCAAAGGCAATGTTCATATGAGTCAATTCTCTTTCAACACATTTTCTCCAAAACTTTTGATCACTATACTCTGTATGAAATTTATAAAAGTACTTTTATCAAAAGAAATGGATTCTTTTTCAAATGCATACTTGTTTTTCCTTGTGTCAATAAAGATCATTTCATTGTCTTGATTCTGTTGTCTTTTGGTGTTTTTTAAAAATAGATACTTTAAAAATTTACGATTTTAGACTACCTGGTCACCATTTTGTAAGTTGCTTTGAATGACAGAATCCAAGATAATTTTTATAAATTAATATGTAACTTAAATCCTATAACCTGTTGTGATAGGTTCTATTTTTCTAGGACTAATTTTTGAGAAAATGAAGATAGCTGGAATACTCAATCTTGATGCAAATTACTTTGGAGTGGCTTAAGGCACTGCCATGAGCCATACCTACCATAGGTATTTTTTTGTGCTGAAAGCAACATCTGTGTGCATTTACAATTCCAAAGGCAGTTTGTCCTCAGAGAATGGATGGAATTTGAGAAGTCTGGGAGGTTCATGGTCTTCAGCTGTGCAAACATTTCAAAACTAGACTGAATTTATATTAATCTCTTCATTAAATAAGGACTCTTGTGTTATTTCCAGGTCACCTCCAACAATGCCAATTGCTGTGGCAAAATAAGACAAGGTAGAATCAGAGTCTTTGGGCTTGTGGAATTGCAGAGGGATTCAACCTAAACACTTCCTTTTGCAGGTGAAGAACAGAAGCTCAGATTAGTTAAGGCCTTTGCCCAGGGCAGATTCAATGTTTAATGTCTGAGCCAGGAACAAAATTACTTCAGTTGTTCTTGCTTCAGCTCTAGTGCTGACTTTGATGTAACAACTGGATTTCAAAACCACTGCTACAGACCTTAGGGATTTTTTTCTTCATAAAATGTTTTAAAGGGAGTAGAAAATGTCCTGAAAAATCTGACTTATTGTTTAGAAATAGTTTGAATATACTGAAAAACATAACCATAACACACCCTTTTTCTGTGAGTGAGGATAGGTGTTATAGGTTGAATTGTGTTTCCCTAAAAAATCATGTTGAAGTCATACCTGCCAGTATCTCGGAATGTGATCTCATTTGGAAATAGGCTCTTTACAGAGGTGGTTAGATTAAAATGGGGTCATTAGGGTTGGCCCTAATCTAATATCACTGATATTGTTATCAAAAGAGGAGTTTTGGTCATAGACATGGACAGAGTGAAGACCCTGTAAAGGCACAGAGTGAATACTGTCTTCAAAAGCCATGGAAAGACACCTCTAACAGATTGTACTACACCACCCTCAGGAGGAACCAGCCCTGCTGAGTCTTTCTTGATCTCAGACTTGCAGCATCCAAAACTGTGAGGAAATAAACTTCTGTTGTTGAAGTCATCCAACGTGCTTCTTTTTTAATGACAGCCCAAAAATCAATGTTTTATTTAATTGTGTCTAAGGATGTGGGAACAAGTATATTCTGAAAGTTCTAATATGTAAAAAAGGAAAAAAAGATTCATACGATTGAACCAGTTACACATCCAACAGAAGAGGGATCTTAGTTCTTCCATGTCTTTTCATTCATTCACTTATGAATTACCTCAGCTGGCATGTATACTCACTATGTCTTAAGCATTTTAATAGGATCTGTGGGAACAAACATCTGTTTGGTATAATCTTTGCCCTTGAAAAGATTCCAATAGTAGAGGTGAACACGTAAACAAATAAAATTTGTTTGTTTGCCACTCTTATTCACTGCTTAAGACAACTCCCTTGTAATTATTTTCAACAAGTGCTTTTGGGAAAAGGTCCTTTCCCATTAGGTGCTTTAGGTTAAATACAGACAAGCTTGAAGTAGGTCCTTTTAGTAATCACTCAGTAGATCAAAGTCTTCCTTGGTGGCTCATTGGTAAAGAATCTGACTGTCAATTCAGAAGATGCTGGTTTGATCCCTGGATTGGGAAGATCCCTGGAGAAGGAAATGGCATTCTACTCCAGTATTCTTGCCTGGAGAAGTCCATGGACAGAGGAGCCTGGTGGGCTAAAATCCCTAGGTCACAAAGAGTTGGACACGACTGAGTACATGGATCAAAGACTTCCAATTTTTTTTAAATTAGTAAATTTTTAAATTATTACACTAGATAAAAATTAATAATGCTTCTAATCATAATAATATAGAGAATGAAGCAGGTTTATTAAGAAAAAAGTTTGTTTAGATTTGAGATAGAGATTTACTTTATACAAATTTATGTTTAGTGGCTACTTGCCCTAGTCAGCAAACCCCAAAGACCACTGTTACGCCATCTGAAAGTGAATCTAATAGTGTTATTAATTTAATGAGAGATTCTTGTTCATTAGCCAAAATATTTTGCTAGAGAGGTATCATTTCTTTTATAACAGCAATGCTGGGAGAAAATCTTAATTTGCTGAACATATAAAAGTCCTGGCATCTATTTGTAAATGAGAGCCATTTTGGAAAAACTAAAATGTTGATTGAAATTTGTAGAGCATTGCTCAAGGAAAGCCAATTTAAAAAAATAGCCTTAGTGCATTCATAAGGGGAACAGTTCTTGAGCAAGGATTCTTTCTCCTTTGGAAATGATCAGGATGATCATTTCGGGCTTCCCTGGCGGCTCAGACAGTAAAGAATCTGCCTGCAAAGCAGGAAACTCAGGTTCATTCCCTGGGTGGGGAAGATCCCCTGGAGAAGGGAGTCACCCCACTCCAGTATTCTAGCTTGGAGTGTTCCATGAACATAGAAGCCTGGCAGGCTACAAGTCTGTGGGATTGCAGAGTCGGACATGACTGAGCAACTAACACACAGGGTGATCATTTGTTAGATGATTTATACACCAATTCAATTTTTTAACAAACATTTGTTCTTTACATATAAGGCAGTATCAATGAATATGTAGCCTTGTCCTTGCACACTTACAGTCTCAAAACCTTTTTAGTTTAAAAAAATTTTAATTATTTGCACAGAACTTTCTATCTAAGGAAAGAAACATGGAACTTTTAATCAAATCCTTTTCCTAGAGTTCATAGTATTTGATTAATATCTTATTAACTGAAAATATAAATGATACAGTCTGGAATTCTTGTATTTTCATTGGTGTTTTAGCAGAGACCTGATTCACTTCTCAATTTCAGTTGACAATATGTTCCATTTATAATAAGAACAAAAGAAGAGAAATTCAGAGAAGTAGGAAAAAAATATATTCCCTTGATGTTCTCCAGGAGGTTGAGCTTGGAGCTTCTGGCCTACTAATGTATCCTGTTTTCACCAATGTAGGTACTAGTAAAGCCACACTTTGATTAACCAAGTTATCTCACTCTGAGCCCTTACTTGCCAAAGGAGGAAGGCCAAAGGAGGTTAGATGTTGTACCCTAACATCTCTCCTCTAAGTGTCTGCAGCCTTCTGAGATTTTGACTCACCTGTACTGCCTGTTTTCATGTGAAGCAGGATTGGATTTATTCCTCTCAGCCAAAATTATATTGTCTATTTTCTCCTTTTTGTAATCTGGCAGATTTACTTTTGGTTTCTGAGATATCACTAGGGCATGAGCTACTTATGTCAGATATTGTTTCAATTGAAAAGGTTTCCAGAACACAGACATCACACAGGTTATATTTGGCATATTGACAAGGAAGGGCAGTATAAATGAACTCATGGAGAGCTTATTGAGTGATTACACAGAAGACACTAAATCTTTTAGGGAAGCAGAGATTAGGGATTCTAGCTGTCTGTCTTTTTCTATTACAGTTAAGACTTTAAATACTTTAATAGGAGACAGCTTGTGATAGCAAAAACAGTTGGAACTTGAGATGCTATCTCCAATTTGGTACTAGTGAGTTGTGATCCAGTTTCAATGGAACCGTTTCCTCATCCAGTAAATGAAATGATTGAACTAGATCTGTGGCTCTTGGGCATGTATACATGCAATTTTGCATACAATTTCAAGAAGTTCATGGAATCACTGAAGAACAACAATGATGTACAGACTTGTGGACACTGAACTACATGGTTCCTTAGAGCCTTTCTGGCTGTAAAATTTTTCGGATTGTATGATACTCATGATCTTGAACTCCAGTGATGCTTTCTTTTGGTTCTAGGTGGGGCCCCTCAGGCTCTTCTAGGATGGCTAATGAACAGGCAGCAGGCCAGCTATGTTGATTTGTTCCATAACCTCATTAGGCATCCATCAATATTGCCCAGTTCAGTTCATGCACATACTTTATCTACTACCCTTAAATCTTCTCATTTGATGGTTTATGAAAGCATTGGGCCTTCTGAAGCACTGAATATGCCAATGAGACAATACAATTTCCATTAGCGCTTTGGCTGTGTTGTTGACATTAGATGTTGATAATGCATTTGACTCATTTCTTGGCTATTTGCAAGATCATAAACTTGATCTAGGGGTTTGTGTTCCCTTTGCCTAGATTGAACACAGAGAATTTTCTCCTAACATAGAATTGGGTAAAGAAAAGGATATTCACCCATTTATGTATTTATGCTGAGATCTGTTCAATACTGTGTTGGAATTATTAATCTTTTAAGTATCCTCAGTTATAACTGTTAAAGTCTAATTTCAATCTCAGGTTATTGCTATCCTTGGCCTTGATGAGAGCACTTACAGTTCTATTATTCTGATGGATGCTGCAATAGTAGAATAATTAAATAACCCTGAACCCAAATTATATTAGAATACTTCCATAACTATTCCTTTTTGCCATCATAACTTGTGTAATTCCTGGGGAACTCCTCAGGGCTAGAATACTACAAGAAGTTAAGCATGAGGTTATTGGCAGTAAGATCTAGTCTAAATGTGTTCATGTTGTTGTATTAATAGTTTATTTCCTTTTTTGTTAACTAACATTTCATTATATGGATATGCTACAATTTGTTTACCTTGTCCCTTATTGAACAGTTGGGATTTTCTGGTTTTTGGCTTTTACAAATAAAGTGGTTATGAACATCATGTACAAGATTGTATATGGACCTATGCTTTTATTTCTCTTGGGGAAATGTCTAGAAGTGGAGTGGCTGGGTTGTGTGGTAGATACATGTTTCACTTCTTAAAAAACTATCAAACTGTTTTCCAAAGTAGTAGTTTCATTTACATTCCAATCAGCAGTGCATGAGATTTCTTGGTCTACAACATTCTTGTGAAAATTTTCTGTGGTCAGGGTTTTTAATTTCAGCCATTCTAATAGCGGTATGGTGGTACATCTTTGTAGTTTTAATGTGCGTTTCTCTAATGACTAATGATATTGAGCACTGACTGAACTGAACCATATATATTCTCTGATGATGTGTTTGTACAGATCTTTTAGTTTTTGTTGAATCTTGAGAGTTCTTTATATTGTTTAGATGCAAGGGCTCTTTATACATTCTAGATACAAATTGTTTATCAAATATGTGATTTACAACATTTTCCTAATCTGTGATATGTCTTTTCATTCTCTTTAACAGTGCCTTTTGAATAGTTGAAGTTTTTAATTTGATGAAATCAAATTTGCCATTTTGTTCTTTTTTTATGGGTTATGCTTTTTCAATATCATACTAAGAAATCTTTGTGCACACGCTCCCAAAGGTTTTCTTCTGTGTATTACTCTAAAAGTTTTAAGTTTTAAAAATTTAGATCTGTGATCCACTGTGAGTAATTTTACATACAGATTATGGCATGGATCAACTTTCTTTTTCTTTTGTTTGCATATTGATTTTCAGTTGTTGCAGCTGCTGCTGCTAAGTTGCTTCAGTCGTATCCGACTCTGTGCGACCCCATAGAGGGTAGCCCACCAGGCTCCCCGTCCCTGGGATTCTCCGGGCAAGAACACTGGAGTGGGTTGCCATTTCCTTCTCCAATGCATGAAAGTGAAAAGTGAAAGTGAAGTCGCTCAGTCCTGTCCGACCCTCAGCGACACCATGGACTGCAGCCTACCAGGCCCCTCCGTCCGTGGGATTTTCCAGGCAAGAGTACTGGAGCGGGTAGTTGTTGCAGCATCAGTTATTAAAAAGACTGTCCTTTTCCCACCCAATTGTCTTTATTCCTTTGTAAAAAAAATCAGTTGTCCATATATGTCTCTTTTTGGAAAGCCTGTTTTTTTTCTCTTAATCTTTTTGCCTCTTAGCCGTTACTCCTCATCTTTTTTGATTTCTAACTGTATAAGACGGCAGTACTCTTGCCTGGAAAATCCCATGGATGGAGGAGCCTGGTAGGCTGCAGTCCATGGTTCGCGAAGAGTCAGACACGACTGCGCGACTTCACTTTCACTTTTTACTTTCATGCATTGGAGAAGGAAATGGCAACCCACTCCAGTGTTCTTGCCTGGAGAATCCCGGGGACGGGGGAGCCTGGTGGGCTGCCGTCTATGGGGTCGCACAGAGTCGGACAGGACTGAAGCGACTTAGCAGCAGCAGCAGCAACTGTATAAGAAGTCTTTTAACCTAGTAGAGTTAGCCCTAGAAATGGCACACACAGTTGTTTTGATTATTTTAGATTCTTTGCATTTCTGCTTGACTTTTAGAATTAGTTTTCAAATCCCTGCTGGGATTTTGTTTGGGATGTGTTTGATCTTTGTATCAGTTTGGGGAGAAATGACATCTTAACACTATTGCATTCTCTGACATGTGAACAAATTATGTCTCTCTGTTTACATATATATTTAATTTCTCTCAGTGTGTTTTGTAGTTTTGACTTTAAGTCTTGCACAGATTTTGTCAGATTTACCTCTAAATATTTCATGTTTTTATCTGCTTTTAAATGCATTTTTTCTAAATTTGAATTTTTTGATAATTCATTGTTATTATTCAGAAATACAATTAATTTTCATGGATTGTATATCAGTGTTGGATTTCACTGCTTTGTAAACTCATTTATTTCTAGTAGCATTTTTTGGTAGATTCCATTGAATTATCTATATAGGTGATCATATTCTATAAGATAATTTACTAAGGCAGTTTTAATTCTTCATTCCCAATCAAATTATTTTTCTGCATCCATTGAAATGGTCTTTTTTTTTTCTTTCAATCTGCTAATACAGTAAATTATATTAATTACTATTTGAATGTTAATCCAAACTTGCATTCTTGGGATACATGGATAAATCTCACTTGATCATTATATATTGTTAGATTCTACTGGCCAAAATTTTGGTAATGTTTATCTTCTCTCTTTTTTTTTTTCAATCAGTCTGGATAGAAGTTCATTTATTTTTTTCTGATTATTTCAAATAATTTTTTTATTTCATTGATTTCTTCTATTTTATGCTTTATTGATTTCTATTCTATTCTTTATTCTTTCATCTGTTTTACTTAATTTAGTTTTAATTTTATTCTTTGTTTTTAAAGGAATCATTACATTTTTACAATTAGAGATTGCTCATATAAGACATATCTTATGATCATATTCAGTTTTTTTTCCCTTTGTTTAGTTTTATGTGTAATAGGTTAAGAAGAAAATCAGAGAACCTTGAGGGAAAGTTACTCATTTCTCCTCTGGAAGCAGAGCAGAAGACTATTATGTGTGGTTAAGATCAGTGTTTCCTTTCCATCCCTTTCCTATGCCAGTGTGAAATCTCCTCTTAACTGAAATGCATTATCTGTTTACAAAGTATATGCACTCTAAATTTCACATTTACTATGCTTAAAGAACATTGGTCTAAATTAATATTTATTATTTTGTTATAAAACATAATGGTTTTAATTGATATAAAATTTACATTCTTGTAATTCTTTAAAAAATTTTTTTTAAATGCTCAAAATTATCCTGGTATCCTAACTGCCTGAAGTACTTCTACCCCTTGAACAGCAGCATATTCATTTAATAGATACATTATGATATTACAAACTGACATAGTGTTTTAATACACATTATTTGTGGTTATTAAATTATCTCAAAGCTTTTTTCTCAACTATAGTTTTCATTAGTCAATCATTTTTATGTTTAATATTAATTATTGGCAAGTATTTACGTTATATTTTACAGTTTTGAATGGGGGAACCTGTTACTTGGAGAAAGTAAAACCTTTTAAAAGTTCTCAGTGACATGTTAAACTTTTCTAAATATGTTTCTGAGGCAAATATAACAAACTTGATGTGAATAAAAAATAGTCTTGGTGTTTTTGTATGTTCAGAAAACATTGACAGAGCAAGAAAAATAGGATGGTCAATTCAGAAGCAAGGGAAATAGGAAGGAACTATTGACTCTGCTTAGTCAATCAGATTCTCAGAAGTTGAAGCCAAAAGTTGTAGAGCAGTGAACACATGTAGGACGTGAGACCAGTGTGTCCAGCTCCCAGGTAGCGTGCCTCACTACCAAAAATTTCTGCTATGTTTCTCCATTTTCATGAGAATTTTCCAGGTACTTCATGTAGTTCTTGATATATGTGTGTGTGTTTTCTTTTTTTTAAGAGCACCTAACCATAAATTACCTATTTATATTTTCTGTTTTATTATCTTAATGATCAAAACAAAAGACAAAAAAAGAAGTTACCAAATAAACATTTGTCTTAAGGGACAGACTATTTATTTTTGGTAATGTGGCTCTTTTACCTTATTGATTAAAAAATGTAATTATCCAAACTCTATATTTTTCCTGATGATATTTATGGTCCTTCAAAATGCCTTCTTTGAATGTTAATTTAATAATTTGACTATTTAAAACTTAAATGCGTAGCTGAGATTTATACTTAATACTAGAAATGCTATTTTAATAATGCAATTTTAAACAAATGAAACTTTGGAAGTGATAAACATTTTATTGAATTTCTCTTTTTTTTAACTGATGATTAATGTTTATGTCACTGCAGTTTCATGGGGAAACAAAGTGGTAAAACATTCTTGAATACCTTTAAATTCCTTCACTTTTTCCAAGGTTCTCCTTTGTGCAGTTGCCACATTTCTCACTGTCTCTCTCTCTCTGTCTCCAAACTCCTTCCTACTTTCAAGACGAGTATTTTTTTTTTTAAGTTTTGTAAACATTATGAGATAGTTATAAGAAATTTAATTATATCCCATCCAGTCTGATGGAGGAGGCAATGACACCCCACGCCAGTACTCTTGCCTGGAAAGTCCATAGATGGAGGAGCCTGGTAGGCTGCAGTCCATGGGGTGGTGAAGAGTCAGACACAACTGAGCAACTTCACTTTCACTTTTCACTTTCATGCATTGGAGAAGGAAATGGCAACCCGCTCCAGTGTTCTTGCCTGGAGAATCCCAGGGATGGGGGAGCCTGGTGGGCTGCCGTCTGTGGGGTCGCACAGAGTTGGACATGACTGAAGTAACTTAGCAGCAGCAGCAGCATCCAGTCTGAAGTTGTAAACCATATCATTTCCAAATCCTCATCCCCTACCCTCTTTTCCTTTTTTTGATTTTTTTTTTAAACTTTTTGTTTTGTATTGGGGTATAGCTGATTAACAATGTTGTGATAGTTTCAGGTGAACAGCAAAGGGACTCAGCCATACATTGAATTTCTTTTATACATAATGACTCTTGGTAGTATTTCTGAAAAGTAGGAAATTTTAATGCTAAGTTTCTCTGTAGCTTCTGCACCAAATGCTGTTTCCTTAATGCATAGCAAATCTGAGCTTACTTGCTTTTTCTGTATTACCAGTTTTTGTAGAGGAACAAACCAAATTACTCCAACTTTTGGTTCAAATGGGACTTGCTTGGTCCCATTTTTTCTATTTGATAGAAAAAAAAATATGTTGGCTTACAGTCTATTTGTCATTAATTTAGTATTTATTACAGAAAAATACTTTGAGACTCTAAAAATTCATTTGAGTACTATGTTTAAAAATGTTTTTATTATCTTTCTTCTTTTGCTTTTATTATTTGTATTAAAATAACTATCTTAATCATATTCTTAAAACTGTAATGTGTGATGTATAGGATACAGATTAATAAAAAGATGATATATGATTTATCATTTTTGCCCATACTCCTTTTAAAAAGTTTAGAAGGCCCCTCTTTGCCTTGGTGTGTTAATCTCATTTCTGCATATTATTCATGAACTTCAGTTAAAACAAAATGTTACGTACTCTAAGCTGCAAAACTATCCGATCTGTGCAAATCGAAGTACTGTAGTCACGCAAAATAATTTCTTTATGATGCAGCTCTACTGTCAATTTACATATTTTGGCAGCAGTTGGACAAAAAAAAATCAAAGTCCTATTGATAAAAACGTTGTATTATGAAGTATTCATAATGTTCTATGGTTAAATAGTGTATTTAGTTTAGTTCAGTTCACTTCAGTCACTCAGTCATGTCCGACTCTTTGCAACCCCATGGACTACAGCACGCCAGGCTTCCCTGTCCATCACCAACTCCTGGAGCTTACTCAAAATCATGTCCATCGAGTCAGTGATGCCACTCAACCATCTCATCCTCTGTTTTCCCCTTCTCCTCACTCTTTCAATCTTTCCCAGCATTAGAGTCTTTTCAAATGAGTCAGTTCTTTGCATCAGGTGGCCAAAGTATTGGAGTTTCAGATTGAGGATCAGTCCTTTCCAATGAATATTCAGGACTGATTTCCTTTAGGATGGACTGGTTGGATCTCCTTGCAGTCCAAGGGATTCTCAAGAGTCTTCTCCAACCCCACAGTTCAAAAGCATCAATTCTTCAGTGCTCAGCATTCTTTATAGTCCAACTCTAACAACCATAGATAACTACTGGAAAAACCATAGCTTTGACTAGATGTACATTTGTTGGCAAAGTAATGTCTCTGCTTTTGAATATGCTCTCTAGGTTGGTCATAACTTTCCTTCTAAGGAGTAAGTGTCTTTTAATTTCATGGCTGCAATCACCATCTGCAGTGATTTTGGAGCCCCCCAAAATACAGTCTGTCACTGTTTCCATTGTTTTCCCGTCTATTTACAATGAAGTGATGGGACCAGATGCCATGGTCTTAGTTTTCTGAATGTTGAGCTTTAAGCCAACTTTTTCACTCTTCTCTTTCACTTTCATCAAGAGGCTCTTTAGTTCTTCTCTGCTTTCTGCCATAAGTGTGGTGTTATCTGCATATCTGAGGTTATTGATATTTCTCCTGATATTTCTTTTGGCAATCTTGATTCCAGCTTGTGCTTCCTCCAACCTGGTATTTCTGATGTTGTACTCTACATATAAGGTAAATACGCAGGGTGACAATATACATCCTTGAAATATTCCTTTCCCGATTTGGAACCAATCTGTTGTTCCATGTCCAGTTCTAACTGTTGCTTCTTGACCTGCATAGAGATTTCTCAGGAGGCAGGTCAGGTGGTCTGGTATTTCCATCTCTTGAAGAATTTTCCAGTTGTGATCCACACAGTCAAAGGCTTTGGTGTATTCAATAAAGTAGAAGTAGATGTTTTTCTGGAAATTTCTTGCTTTTTCAATGATCCAGCAGATGTTGGCAATTTGATCTCTGGTTCCTCTGCCTTTTCTAAAACCAGCTTGAACATCTGGGAGTTCGCGGTTCACATATTGCTGAAGCCTGGCTTGGAGAATTTTGAGCATGACTTTTACTAGCGTGTGAGATGAGTACAATTGTGCGGTAGTTCGAGCATTCTTTGGCATTGCCTTTCTTTGGGATTGGAACGAAAGCTGACCTTTTCCAGTCCTGTGGCCACTGCTGAGGTTTCCAAATTTGCTGGCATATTGAGTGCAGCACTTTCACAGCATCATCTTTCAGGATTTGGAATAGCTCCACTGGAATTCCATCACCTCCACTAGCTTTGTTCATAGTGATGCTTTCTAAGGCCCACTTAACTTCACATTCCAGGATGTCTGGCTCTAGGTCAGTGATCACACCATTGTGATTATCTGGGTCATGAAGATCTTTTTTGTACAGTTCTTCTGTGTATTCTTGCCACCTCTTCTTAATATCTTCTGCTTCTGTTAGGTCCATACCATTTCTGTCCTTTATCGAGCCCATCTTTGCATGAAATGTTCCCTTGGTATCTCTGATTTTCTTGAAGAGCTCTCTAGTCTTTCCCATTCTATTGTTTTCCTCTATTTCTTTGCGTTGATCACTGAGGAAGGCTTTCTTATCTCTCTCTCCTTGCTATTCTTTGGAACTGTGTATTCAAATGGGTATATCTTTCCTTTTCTCCTTTGCCTTTCATGTCTTTTGTTTTCTTAGCTATTTGTCAGTTCTCCTAGGATATTTTGCCTTTTTGCATTTCTTTTTCTTGTACATCACTGCATTTTCACATTTCTTTTTCTTGTACATCACTGCCTCCTGTACAGTGTCATGAACTTCTGTCCATAGTTCTTCAGGCACTCTATGAAATCTAATCCCTTGAATCTATTTCTCACTTCCACTGTATAATCATAAGGGATTTGATTTAGGTCATTCCTGAATGGCCTAGTAGTTTTCCCTACTTCAGTTTACGTCTAAATTTGGCAATAAGGAGGTCATTATCTGAGCTACAGTCACCTCCTGGTCTTGTTTTTGCTGACTGTATAGAGCTTCTCCATCTTTGGCTGCAAAGAATATAATCAATCGGATTTCAATATTCACCATCTGGTGATGTCCATCTGTAGAGTCATCTCTTATGTTGTTGTAAGAGGGTGTTTGCTATGACCAGTGCGTTCTCTTGGCAAAACTCTGTTAGCCTTTGACCTGCTTTGTTTTGTACTCCAAGGCCAAACTTGACTGTTACTCCACTGTTACTCCATGTATCTCTTGACTTCCTACTTTTCCTTTCCAGTCCCCTGTAATGAAAAGGACATCTTTTTTTGTGTGTTAGTTCTAGAAGGTCTTATAGGTCTTCATGGAACCATTCAGTTTCAGCTTCTTCAGCTTTACTGGTTGGGTTATGTACTTGGATTACTGTGATATTGAATGGTTTGCCTTGGAAATGAACAGAGATCATTCAGTCATTTTTGAGATTGCATCCAAGTACTGCATTTCGGACTCTTTTGTTGACTATGAGTACTACTTCATTTCTTCTAAGTGATTCTTGCCCACAGTAGACATAATGGTCATCTGAATTAAATTCACCCATTCCAGTCCATTTTAGTTCATTGATTCCTAAAATGTCGATGTTCACTCTTGCCATCTCCTGTTTGACCACTTCCAATTTGTTTTGATTCATGGACCTAACATTCCAGATTCCTATGCAATATTGCTCTTTACAGCATCTGACTTTTACTTCCATCACCAGTCACATTCACAACTGTGTGTTGTTTTTGCTTTGGTTCCTTCTCTTCATTCTTTCTGGAGTTATTTCTTCACTGATCTCCAGTAGCATTTTGGGCACCTACCTACCGGGGGAGTTCTTCTTTCAGTGTCCTTTCTTTTGCCTTTTCATGCTGTTCATGGGGTTCTCAAGGCAAGAATACTGAAGTGGTTTGCCATTCCTTTCTCCAGTGGACCATGTTTTGTCAGAACTCTATACCATGACCCATCTGTCTTGGGTAGCTCTACATGGCATGGCTTGTAGTTTCATTGAGTTAGACAAGGCTGTGGTCTGTGTGATCAGATTGGTTAGTTTTCTGTGATTGTGGTTTTCAGTCTTTGATGGAGAAGGATAAGAGGCTCATGGAAACTTCCTGATGGGAGAGATTGACTGAGGGGAAAACTGGGTCTTGTTCTGATGGGTGGGGCCATGCTCAGTATATCTTTAATCCAATTTTCTGTTGATGGGCAGGGCTATGGTTTCCTTCTTGTTATTTGACCTGAAGCCAAACTATGGTGGAGGTAATGAAGATAATGGCGACCTCCTTCAAACTGTTCCATGCACTGCAGTGCCCCCAAACCTGGAGCAGGCCACTGCCAACCCACGTCTCTGCTGAAGACTCCTAGACACTCACGGGCAAGTCTGAGTCAGTCTCTTGTGGGGTCACAAGTTTTATTTACAGGAATAAAATATTTTATTCCACAATTAGATCCAAGATATAAAGTCAGATGTTCTGAGGGGGCAGCAGCATTTTAATATTAATTTTTCTTTAAAATAATATGGGGATAATACACTGGGGATGACATACCTAGAAAATTTATGGAAGTTACAACACTTAATGTTGTTCCTAGCAAGAAGTTGTCTCTAGTTTGGTATTCCAACTTGATATTATCCTTGATGCAATTCAATACTAATAATGAAATCAGGATAAAGTTAATCACTTGGTGACTCAAGTGGCACTTAGTTTTTTCAAGCTAGAGGATACTGGTCTCCAAGAGTCCACTCTAATTACTTATTTAAACCCTGTCTCCTGTTCTGAGAATATTTTCAAACCTAAATTTGTTCTTGACTTGCTGTACCCTCTATTATAATATATCTTTTATTTTTAAAATGAGTTTTGTTTCCTTGTTTACTGAAGGAAATGACAACTTATACTGATTTTGTGTTTACCATAAGCTATTAGTAAGTAGCATGCTGAAAGGGGATTCTGAAAGAATATGGATGTAAGTTATAATTACTATATTGTTGGCATTGGGGCTGATCTTACGGAGATAAAGGAGGAAAAATGCACTGAAAATAGGTGCTACCTACCTGAGAACAACTCTCCATTCACTGCTGCTGCTGCTGCTAAGTCACTTCAGTCGTTTTCGACTCTGTGTGACCCCGCTGGCGGCAGCCCACCAGGCTCCCCTGTCCCTGGGATTCTCCAGGCAAGAACACTGGAGTGGGTTGCCATTTCCTTCTCCAATGCATGAAAGTGAAAAGTGAAAGTGAAGTCGCTCAGTCGTATCCAACTCGTAGAGACCCCGTGGACTGCAGCCTACCAGGCTTCTCTCTCCATGGGATTTTCCAGGCAAGAGTACTGGAGTGGGGTGCCATTGCCTTCTCTGCTCCATTCAATAGTAGTGGTATAAATCTATTTCTCATCTATGTACTGGATATCTCTATATAAAGAAGTGTTTTCTAGTATAGATAACAAAGTAGTGATTATCAGTATAAGGGACAGGAAGGGGGGACAATACAAAGTTAGGGGAAGAAGGTTTATTATAGAATTATATGCAATAATGTGTGAAACTTCTTTAAGTTGCGAAGTACTATAGAGTTTAAAGAACCTTTTATTGTTCTTTTTTTAACTATAGGCCATGGGATTCTCCAGGCCAGAATACTGGAGTGGGTAACTTTTCCCTTCTCCAAGAGATCTTCCCAGCCCAGGAGATTGAACCCAGGTCTCCTGCATTGCAGGTGGATTCTTTAACAGCTAAGCCAGAAGGGAAGCCCCCAAATACTGGAGTGGGCAGCCTATAATAGTGGGTAGCCTATCGCTTCTCCAGTGGATCTTCCTGACCCAGGAATCGAACCAGAGTTTCCTGCATTGCTGGTGAATTCTTTACCAATTGAGCTATCAGGGAAGCCCATAAAGAAGAAGTTTTTACTATTTTCACAGACTTTTTCTCTAAACCTGTCAAACCATCTCATGAAGGCATGAAGTTGTCAAAAAGAAAATCAGCCCAAGCCATCTCTAATCAAAATATTTCCAAGTATATAAATTAGTCATAACAGCAACTCTGTATACAAAAGGTAGCATTAAAAAAAAAAACAACCTTAAAATATAGTGTGGTCATTATTGTTATCTTAAAGTCTGATTATGTATCTTCAGCTGGTGAGTTGTCTCAAATAGAGATCCATTTTGTAACCTAATATTATGGAGTGATGGGGAAAATCCCTTTGTAAAAATTCTCCTCTACTATCTCTATAAACTCTACTTCACTGAGTTTCATCCAAGTGCAAAAATGAAAAATTATAACCTGCCAAGCATCAGTGGCAGAGTGAAATGAAAAAATTGTGAGTTAATAACAGTGATGCCTCAAAAAAAATTTCCTGGCCAATTTAATACTGCTTCTTCCAAGGTCACTTCTCAGAGCTGATTATTTTTAGTAATTTGCAGATAAGACTATGCTACCTTGATCATGGTTAGTGAAGATCAAGAAAATGCTAGAGAAGGTTTAATTCTCAAGGTTATCTATCTTTCACAAAAAGATGCAAGTCATAATGCTACTACTTTATTTTCTTAATACCTGGCAGAAAATAATTTCCAAAGAAAAAAGATGAAAGCCTCTGTTATCTTCTATTGGAGATACAGTAGCATAGTGGTGTTAGTTGCTCAGTCGTGTCTGACTTTTTGTGACCCCATGGACCCCCCAAGCTCCTCTGTCCATGGGATTCTCCAGGCAAGAATACTGGAGTGGGTTGCTGTTCCATTTGCCAAGCGATCTTCCCAACTTGGGGATCGAACTCAGGTCTCCTGCATTGAAGGCAGATTCTTTGGAGATATAATATAATGTATATATTATATTGGAGATATAACATAATTTAAAACACTAGAGGTAAGTATAACAGAGGGGCTCTGTTTATTAGGTCCTTAAATAACATTCGGGACTTCCCTGGTGGCTCAGATGGTAAAAGCATCTGCCTACAATGTGGGAGACCTGGGTTTGATCCCTGGGTTGGGAAGATGCCCTGGAGAAGGAAATGGCAGCCCACTTCAGTATTGTTGCCTGGAAAATCCCATGGACAGAGGAGCCTGGCAGGCTGCAGTCCATGGGGTCACAAAGGGTCGGACACGACTGAGCAACTTCACTTCACTTCACTAAATAACATTCACTTGGGAAAGAAATCCTTAGGGTATTTTCCTAGAATTTTAGTCTGATGCTTAAAAAATATTGTTGATGGAATTTTGTACAGACACTAATTACTATAACCACCTATAGCACATTTTTAAACTTCTAGAAAACTTCCAAATTTACTTTTTCTTGCTCAGTTTGAAATTATATTGTAAATAGTTCTTTAAAAAAAATCTTATTTTTATACATAAATAATTCAAATATGAAAGTGAAGCGAATGTATTAGTTGCTCAGTCATGTCTGATTCTTTATGACCCCCATGGACTGTAGCCCACCAGGCTCCTCTGTCTATGGAATTCTCCAGGCAAAAATAATGGAGTGGGTAGCCATTCCCTTCTCCAGAGGAATCTTTCTGACCCAGGGATCGAATCTGTGTCTCCTGCAGTGGAGGCAGATTCTTTACTGTCTGAGCCATTTGTTATGGATTGTTTTCATGTTTAAGAGATCATAAGAGACACTGATCTGTAGTTTTATTTTCTTGTAATGTCCTTGCTTGGTTTTGGATCAAGATGATGTTTACCATATTATGTGAGTTGAGAAATGTTCTCTCATCTTCCTATTTTCTGAAAGAATTTATATAGAATTGATATTTTTTTTTTTACTTAAATATTTGGTGGAAGTTTCAGTGATCTTATCTTGGCTTGAAATTTTGTTTTGGAAAGGTTTTAAAATTGAGTTTAATTTCTATCTTTGATAAGGGTTGTTTGGGTTATTTACTTCATGTTGAATCACATCTTTCAAAGAATTTTTTTTATTTCATTGTTATTAAATTTATTGGCATTAATTATTCCTAATAGTCTTTCCTCAGACTTTTACTTTGTGTATAGTCTGAGTGGTATCCACTATTTCATTCCTGATATTGGTGATATCTATCTGGAAGTTTATCAGTTTTACTCTGATATTATCCATTGCTCTCAAATCTTCTATTATGATCTTAATGTAGCTGTTTAAGCTTTCTTCTGAGTAGTGTTTGCATGCCATTTCTTTCCCTACTATTTTACTTTTAGTCTATATGGCTTCATATTTAAAGTAATTTTGTTTGTTCAATGGTGTTTAGTTTTTATATGATCTCTACCTTTTAGATTGTTCAAGTCATTTATAGTCTATGTTTTTGTTTCTATGTTTTTATCAACTGTCTTGATATTTCTTTTCTTTTTCTCTTTTTCTAATTTTTTACTTTCCTCCCTTTTTTTCTTTTAGATAAAGTGAATATATTTTATGATTCCATTTTACTTTTAGTATTATTCCCATCTGGGCCTTTTTGTTTTATTTGTTTAGTGGTTATGCCAAAGCCTACAACATGATTTTTAACATATCAGTTCACCATCAAATACTGTTATGCCACTTCATGTAAAAATGTAAGAATCTTCTAACAGCACACTTGCATTTCCCCCTCCCTTCCTAGTTTTCTTACTTTTATAATTTTACCTTTCCATTTGTTATAAATTTTACAATGATGCACTTATTTTTGCCTTAAAACGATTATTATTTATAAGTGATGAAAATGAGAAATATTATACTCTATATTTACCATGTATTTACCATTTTCATAACAATTTATCTCTTGTGCAAATTCCCATTTACATCATTTTACCTCTACTTTTGGAGAAGGAAATGGCAACCCACTCCAGTATTCTTGCTTGGAGAATCTCATGGACAGAGTAGCCTGGTAGGCTGCATACAGTCCATGGGCTCTCAAGAGTCAGACACGACTTAGCGAGTAAACCACCACCACCACCACCACCACCACCTCTACTTTAAAAACTTTCGTATTCTTTCATGTTTCTTATGTGCTGGCAAACAACTCTCTCTTTTTCTTGTTGTTTTATTTCAGTGTTTTAAAGTGACTGCCATTGTCTTCTGTCTTTCAGATTCTTATGAGAAGTTGGCTGTAATTCTCATCTTTCTCTTTTGTAGAGAATATGCCTTTCTTTCCTCTGTTGTTTTCACTAAGGCATGACCCACTGGAGTCTCTTCTAAATGTCCCAGGTGTTCTTTGATTGTCTCTCCATTCTAAATGGTACAAGTCCTTCTCCCACTGTGAGCTCTGAGTAGTGCTATTCTACTGTTTTCCAGTAATTCTTTCCTTGGCCTCAAGTGGTATCCACTCACGTAGGGCATATCAGTAGGCACCTAACGCCCAGAATAGACCTCCATGCAGGTATTTAGAGCTTTCTCTATCAGGGCAGTAGTGGTGTCCTTGGTATTCTCTTCCGTAATTCCTTTCCAACTTCCAGTCTCTATTTCCCCAACCTAGTGAGACAGCTCTTTGGCTTCTTCCAAACTACCTCTTAGAAACTGCCTCCAAGAACAAACTGGGATAGCCATAAGGCTTATCTCTCGTTTCCCTTTTCTCAGAAGTCATAGTCCAGTGGTACTTGTCGTTCAGTGTCTGAAAACAGTATTTTCATATGTTTATTCTAGTTTTCTTGTTGTTTAAGGTAATAATGTAAGTCTCACTCTGTTATTTCATTGAAGTGAAAGCCTACAATTTCTTTGTACAAAGATGTGTGGTGCCAGAATATAAACTTGAATTCCAGTGATAGGCTGATATCTTATATACCTCCATCTGTTTCTAGATTATTCATTCTGTTACAAGCATCTATGTGCTTCTTTATCTCCTTATTTACTTATGGGTGGTCAATTCTACACAATTAATTATTTTATTTATTTTTAATAAGCATGTTTCTAATTTCATATAAATTTTAATATTCCTTAGGATATTTTTTAATATTGGGAAGGTCAGCTGTAGGGGTGGGATGAAAGAGGTGTTTCATATTGTCATATTGTTTTCTATGGGCTCTTGGTTTTTATTGAATAAAATTTACTTTAGAGATCCTCTTGTCATCTTGTGTCCGCTAAGTTTACTCTCTGCTGTGTTGACCCAGATGTGAAACTTAGCTTTATTTACAAAATCCACTCACAAAAGGCATATGAGATTTCCTTTCATTAAATATGTGAGTTTGTAGGGACAGCATCGCAATGTAGAATACAAACAGTTTCACATAAAACAGGAGATGTCCCTGTCTTTAAAAGTCCTTTTATTACTCCAGTATCAGATTTTTATTTTACCACTTTCTTTAGCCTTATGCCTACCTAGTTGTCTTGCTGATGTCTATCTTTTCTCTTCTCCTCTCTACCCACTCACCTTTGAAATTTTGATTATTACTAGTGCAAAGTTTAGCTATCATTTTGTCTGTACTGGAACCTATTGTACTAGAACCTCTGGTCCTGTTTTCATCCTGAGACATCAATAATTCATTTTCTGCTGCTGATTATTAAGATAATGAATTTGTCACACCACTACATTTATAAAATAATGATCTATATTTTTGAGTATTATATTTCTATTATAATTTTCAAAATTGAAGATATATATTATTTCTAGATTTGATGGCTGTGGAGGTACTCCAGATGCTACTGTCTTAATCATAGTCTTGAGCAAGATAATGATAACTACCAGTATTTAAGTTTCATAAGAGAAAGATAGTCATGTGAAGAGCCATATGCAAAATATCTACAGTATATTATCAACTGTAATATAAAGTTTCCAGCTCAATATGGAATCTAATATGGAATGCATATATTCATTTATGCCCATGGATTTAATTGAGCTTATCTATGTTCTTACTTGTTTGGCTATTGGTATATTGATTTCTTATTAGTTACCAAATAATATTTTATAGGAAAATTAAAATGAGTTGTACACATGAATAGATCAAATTATCTATATAGCATTGATGCTACTTCAAATTTGTGGCTCTTTTCTTCATAAAATAATATGTTTTCTTTCATGTTACTGCTTATTGTTTCTTCAAAATTGCTTAAATGCCTTTTTTTGATCATGTGTATGTTTTGTTATCAACTGCTCTAAAGAATAGAGTCAATTTGGAAAATAATGGTACTGCTTTTTACTTAGTAATATTACTTTTTTATTAATTTGTACTCACAGAAGATTTATAAGTCATCATTTGTAAGTTACTACACTATGTAAAATGAAGCTAGTGTACCTAGTGCTTGGAAACTAGTGCCTCCAAGGGTATTAATATTTAGTTGCGGCCATAGAATATTCATCTCTGATGTTACTTATAAAGTATATTTACAAATTAGTTCAAATTTATAAGTAGATTTCAGAAATAATGACTCTAAGGGAGCAATGAGAATGAAGCATTATTAATCAGGAGGCCATCATGAGGTGAGTTTGGAATAAGTGCTAAAGGAAAAGAACTTTTCAGAAAAGTTCTATCTGGTAGGGAAGAAAGAAGTATTCTAAGGCATAGAAGATGATATGAACACAGTAAAATCAAAGGGCAGTCCTTTTCTGTTGGGTTCATGCCATTCTTCTTTTATAACATGTAACTTAAAAATGTAGGCTTGGAGTCAAACATTGCTTTAAGTTCTGTTCAATCATATACTGGTTGTGTGATCTAAAGCAATCTTAGTTTTTCTTACTTTAAAAATGTGAACAAAATTAATCTACCTTGAGGATAAAGTAAACTGTTGTATCTTAAATCTTTTACACAGAGTTAGACAAGTAGTAACTACAAAGTTACAATTCTTTGAAAGTGTTTGCATTATAATCAGTAAGTAGCATATTTTATAATGCTTATTTGTCACTCTGGTAGGCTATAATCCTTTGAAGGGGCAGTTTTTATATCAGATACTTTAGTGATAAATATTACAGGTTTGCAGTCAATATTTATAAGACAAATAAGTAGCCGAAGTAGAGAAGCCATTTGGAGAAGAAATTTGTGAGAATCCAAGAAATGATGGAGGAAAACCATAAAGGCTGTGAAGCAAAGTTTAAATTGAATAGAATAGTATTTAGTGATGAAATTTTGTTTGTGGAACCAAATTGGTAAGTGGTTTAATGTTGTCTGCGGAGAAGGCAATGGCACCCCACTCCAGTACTCTTGCCTGGAAAATCCCATGGACGGAGGAGCCTGGTAGGCTGAAGTCCGTGGGGTCTCTAAGAGTCGGACACGGCTCAGTGGCTTCACTTTCACTTTTCACTTAAATGCATTGGAGAAGGAAATGGCAACCCACTCCAGTGTTCTTGCCTGGAGAATCCCAGGGATGGGGGAGCCTGGTGGGCTGCCGTTTATGGGGTTGCACAGAGTCGGACACGACTGAAGCAACTTAGCAGCAGCAGCAGCAGCAAAGAGAAAAGAGATGAGAAGAAAGAAATTTGGAGTAGAAGAGAGCAAAAGAAGTACCTTAAAATGTGAATAGAGATAAAAATAACAGGTTGAACCATGTACCTCTTTTGCTACCAGAATGCCATAGAACATTTATTACTGATTTTCATACTCATCTACATTGGCAAACAAAACTACATTTTAGTGGTCATACTTTCTTTACTGTCTCCATTTGTTTTCTCTTACTAGAACTATAAATGTTACAGTGCTGGAGCAAGTGCCTCTAAAATATTGACATTGCTTCTTGTTAGTACTCTGATAGCAATCTTATTTTTGCTTATTTAATGGTATTTAGTAGTTATATTTTAAATATAGTCTATAGTCAGATATCATCTGATATCTGATTGTCAGTTATGCATCTACCCCTTTTAACCCACTGCTGTATTTATGAAAGGAAATATTACCTTCCTGGAGATGCTATTTTTTTCCCCTCTGGAAAGAAAGGAAATTAATAGTTGGACATCAGTGCCCAGTCGGAGAAGGCAATGGCACCCTACTCCAGTATTCTTGCCTGGAAAATCTCATGGACAGAGGAGCCTGGTAGGCTGCAGTCCATGGGGTCGCTAAGAGTCGGACACGACTGAGAGACTTCACTTTCACTTTTCACTTTCATGCATGGGAGAAGGAAATGGCAACCTGCTCCAGTGTTCTTGCCTGGAGAATCCCAGGACAGTGGAGCCTGATGGGCTGCCATCTATGGGGTCGCACAGAGTCGGACACGACTGAAGTGATGCAGCAGCAGCAGCGGCAGCATCAGTGCCCAGTAGCTCACCTTCTGTTTGTAGACACTTTAGTCCTACCTGATAATTCTACTTTATTAACCAAGAGTTGTTTTTCCTTTGGATTAATTTGAAAGGCTTCCTATGAAAGTGTTCACTGAATAAAAATGATAAAAATTGACTGGTATACTGTTTTCTAATAAAAGTGGCTTATTTTTTATATTACTTTGCTTAAAATCAGAGGTATATATAATTTGGAACAACCTCTATGATATACAGTTCTGTTTTTGCTAAATTTCTATAAATTTTTCACTCTATAAAAGTTAAGGGAAAATTATAAAAGGTATATTTTAGTGATTAATGGGAACCAAAGTCAAACTTGTCATTTCTGTAATGTTGTTATACATCCAAAGAATAGCAATTTCATTATTAAATTTGAGAAAAAAATCAAGAAATGAATTAATTTGAAAGCCTAATATTTAACAATATGATTACAACTTTCAAATTGTTTCTCAGGTTATTAAAAAATAAATGCAATTTGAAACTACAATGAGGTACCACCTCACACCAGTCAGAATGACCATCGCTAGAAACTCTACAAATAACAAATGCTGGAAAGGGTATGGAGAAAAGGGATCTCTTTACACTGTTAGTGGGAATGTAAATTCATACAGCACTATGCAGGTTCCTTACAAAATTTAAAATAGAGCTGCCATATCATCCAGCAGTCCTACCCCTGGGCATGCTGTTGCTGCTAAGTCGCTTCAGTCGTGTCCAACTCTGTGCGACCTCATGGATGGCAGCCCACCAGGCTACCCCATCCCTGGGATTCTCCAGGCAAGAACACTGGAGTGGGTTGCCATTTCCTTCACCAATGCATGAAAGTGAAAAGTGAAAGTGAAGTCGCTCAGTTGTGTCCTACTTCTTAGCGACCCCATGGACTGCAGCCTACCAGGCTCCTCTGCTCATGGGATTTTCCAGGCAAGAGTACTGGAGTGGGTTGCCATTGCTTTCTCCGACCCCTGGGCATACATCCAGGCAAAACTATACTTCAAAAAGATACATGTACCCCAATGTTAAATGCAGCACTATTTACAGTAGTGAAGACATGGAAGCAACCTAAATGTTCATCAACAGATGAATGGATAAAGAAGGTGTGATATATGTATATACAATGGAATACTACTCAGTCATAAAAAGAATAAATTAATGCCATTAACCGCAATATGGAAGATCTAGAGATTATCATACTAAGTGAAGTAAGTAATATAGAGAAAAACAAATATCGTATGATATCACATTTATGTGAAATCTAAAATAAGATGCAGATGAACTTATTTATAAAACAGACTCACAGACATAGAAAACAGAGTTATGGTTACCAAATGGAAAAGAGGTAGGGAGGAGAGCTAAATAAGGAGTTTGGGATTACCAGACACAAACTAACATAAATAAACAACAACATCCTGCTGTATGGCACAGGGAACTGTGTTCAATGTGCTATAATAACCATAATGGTAAGAATATGAAAAAGAAAGCTGAATATAAAACAGAATCACTTTGCCATATACCAGAAACTAACACAACATTGCAAATCAACTTACTTCAATTAAAAAAATAAATGAATTTTGAAAATTCCTTTGTATAGTTACCTTTAAAATTAATTTTTAAATGGATGTCATTTTCCTATAGTTAAATACGTATGCTTTCACTGTATATTGGATGTGGTTTTTTTTTTTTTCAATCTGAAGTTTAATTGATTTTCTACATTATTATTAGAGAAAATTAACAGTTTCATATTCTGATTAAGACTTGGATTTATAGAATTTTTTTGTGGAGAGTATTACTATTTGCATATCATCTCCTAATTATTGAATGTAACATGAGGGAACTGCTTTTCTGTGGCAGTGAAATATTGCCAAAATAAAGCATTATGAAGTTTCATCTTTAATTGTAGATTCTTCTAGAACAATTATCCTAGCAGTTCCTTTTCATAATCTGAGAATAGTATTTGCTTATTATATTTAATTGAAAATAGTGTTGATACATATATTAAGGTGTTTTCCTAGTATAATATAACATAGCAAGTGTTTCTGCTTTTACTCTGGATATTATATTCTTTTTTCCTTAATCAGCTTAAAAAATTATATCTGAAGAAAATCCAGATGAGATATTTAGATAATGAATAGCTGATGCTTATTTTGGATTAGTTTTGAGAAATTTAAAATTTTGAGCTGAAATTTTAATTTTTTTTTTTTTATTGAAAACATTTGTTTTAGTTATAAGACCTAATTGGTACAAAGTGACATGGCACCAAACTAAATATATACCTTGTGATTACTCTTTAACTGATGGTACAATGGATTATTATTCGATTAACTTGCTCATGTCCTTCAATATGTTTCTTTCAATATTTCCTAGTATGTTTCTGTCACGTAACTGATTTTCTCCTGAAACCAGAATGTCACTAAAAAATTACTCAAATGCCTTAGAGCCCATGTAGGTAAAAATAGATAAATGAAGTATAAAGATGATCTCTAGTAACTAACAAAAGGCCTTTATTCTGGTGAGAAAGCTGTTGTTCAGTCGTTCAGTCGTGTCTGACTCTTTGCGACCCCATGGACTACAGCATGCCGGGCTTCCCTGACCTTCACCATCTTTCCAGAGCTTAATCAATTAAGTAGCGAATGTGATTCTAAAAAGCTGGAGAGTATGTGCTCTGTTAACCAAATCCAACCAATTTTTACTATGTGAGTATGATGGCCCAGGCTTGCAGATCTTCCAATTCTATAGAGAAGCTAAAAATGTGTGTGTGTGTGTGTGTATAATTTCCTGATTTTTGAAGTTAGCAAATAACTTTTAAAAACCACTGTATGGACCAACTCTTTCTGGCATATCAACTACTGATAAATTGCTTTAGGATCTCTGATTTAAAGTTTTATGTTTAAAAATAAGACTTTGCTAGTAATATTTTAGGTATAGTTTATTTTGTACAAAATGATTTTAAAAGCATTTTTGATTCCCAACTTTTAAAACCCATCAACGTATAAACCAGACCTGAGGTTGACAGTTTGCATAACAAAAGCTGTTTAGAGACCATCTCTCTCTCTCCCTTTAACATCTCTGAGTCAATCTCCTTTCCTGTGTTTCCACGTGGTATGTTGTACTGTCCTTATTCCCCCAAACCAGTTAATTAACAAGTCTAGTTAAAGTCTTCCCTAATAGCTTTTGTTTCTATTCACCTGACATTCATCTATACTAGTTGACATCCATCTCCACATCCATCTCAACTATTTAGTTGAGTCCACCATTATCTTTTATCTCATTAATGACACTGTTTTCTAACTGATCTCTGTTCTTTTAGTCTTTCAAATCCATTTCTCACTTGAGACAAAGGAATGACCTAACTATAAGGTAAATCATAGCCCTGCTTTAGATCTTTCAAGGATTCTCCATTAACCTGAGAATAAAATCTAATCATCTTAACATGACCCATAAGGCCCTTTGGGCTTCAAAAGTGGTGCTAGTGTTAAAGAATCTGCTTGCTAATGCAGGAGGCATAAGACATGCTGGTTCAATCCCTGGGTTGGGAAGATCTCCTGGAGAAGGCAATAGCAACCCACTCCAGTATTCTTGCCTGGAAAAATCCCATGGACAGAGGAGCCTGGTGGGCTACAGTCCATGGGGTGGCAAAGAGTCAGCCATGACTGAGAGACTAACACTTTTCACTTTCACTAAGGCCCTTTATCAGGCTTCCCTGGTGGCTCAGATGGTAAAGTGTCTTCCTGAAATGTGGGAGACCCAGGTGCGATTCCTGGGTCGGGAAGATGCCCTGGAGAAGGAAATGGCAATCCACTCCAACACTCTTGCCTGGAAAATCCCATGGACAGAGGAGCCTGATAGGCTACAGTCCATGGGGTCGCAAAGAGTCAGACACGACTGAGTGACTTCACTTTCACTTTCAAAGCCCTTTATTATCTGGTCTTCGGTTACAGGTCTAACTTTATCTTTTGCCATTCCTCTTTATATTTCATGCTATAGTCAGCTTGAACTCCTTCGATATTTTTATTTTTTCTTGTTTATGGACCTTTGTAAACGTGGTCCTCCCTCCCAGGCCTCTTCCCTTTCTCTATTCTGCAGCAGTTTGCTGTGTGAAGGAGAGGATGAGTAAACCATAGGAAAGTTTAGATCTATTCTGACTGCACTGAGTACATGGTTGTCCCAGTTGCCTTTTCAAAGACTAGAAGCCTGGTCAACTTTTTAAGAAACAGAATTAGCAGCCCTGACATGATAAGTCTCTCTGTGTTCTTTTCTTTTTTCCCCTCAAGATAAAGGCTCAGTGATTTGAACTATCCAGAGTATGAAAAGCTCTGACATTACAAATGTATGTCATAATTTACATGAATCAGCAAGTTCTCTCTCTCTCTGTCTCTGTTTGTGTCTATCTGTCTGTATCTGTGTCTCTTTCTTACACATAGTCACACACGCCACCCATGAGATAGGCATATCAAACCAAATATATTAAATGAGCGTTTTATTAGAAGCAGAAATCCTGACTCAAACCAACACTTGGAGAATATGCTTAGTATACAGATTTTCTCAAACACGGGAAAAACATTTTCAAAGCAAGTAATTTTTTTGTAAGACTTTGAAATATAAGATCATTCTAAAGTTTCACCATTTAGATTGAGGGTAGCCCTTGGCAAAGTTGTTGAAATGAGTGAATGATGAGTAAAAAGTGTTTTGTTGTTTTTTTTTTTCTTGCGTGTTTGTGTGTGTGTATGTGTGGTGGGGATGGTGTTTTGGTGCTTCCTGCCTGTCTTTCATTGCTCTTCTCGTTCCTTCTTGTTTTTAATATCCCTTTCAAAGAAATGCCAAATATAGTGTCATTCTATATGTCCCATAGTACAATGGAATCATTATCTTATGTGTCTTCTACTTTGTCTTGGTATTAATAGAGTTAGTCGTTGAGTGGACTATTTTGTAGTCATATAACAGCAACCAGAAACTTAGAGATGAATGAAACCAAGGGTAATCATCAGTGAAATTCATCACACCTGTAATTACAGGTTACACCTGTAACCTGCCTGCAGTGATCAAGCTCACTTTAATCATTGCTATGAAACTGTTGCATGTCCTTGAAGTGTCACAGAGCCTGAACAATACGTTTTGCCCGAGTTACTTTCTGGGAACTTGGAGTCAGCTGTATCTAATTGGAGCTAAAACTGGTTAGGACCACCAATCCTCCAACAGGGCATGCACCAATGTCTGCTCGGTGACCTTTTGATATCAGAGGGCTGAGAACTCAACCGTAACAATAATTAACTCACCTTTTTCTTATCTCTAATCACTTTTCCTTATGTTCCCCATGCCTCAGCTCGATCCCATAAATATCTAGGGTCCATTATCATCAGGGACGCGGATTAGAGATTTGTTCTTTCATTTCCTCACTTGGCTGCTTTGTGAATAAACATGTCCTTTGCTGCAACAGTGTGTGGCTTGTTGCTCGTCAGGTAAATGGACCTGATTCGGTAATGTAACCTTGTTAAGTGATGAGACTGATGTGTAACAAACTCTCATTTGTTTTATTAAAAATGCTTAAACAATGACAGTACCAATGGAATAAACATAGAATATCCCATGAGGAAAATTTTTAAAAATCTTTTTTAATATTAAAAAAAATTAAACTAATTAATTGGAGGATAGTTCCTTTAAAATGTTGTGTTGGTTTCTGCCATACAACAATGCGAATCAGTTATAACTATATTTATATATGTATATATCATCTTCTTGAGACAAATTCTTATAGTCATAACTCATTCTGTCATTTCAGTATAATTTTGGCTTAATTCATATAAGTTTTCTGTAAAAGCAAAGATTGATGATAGTCATCTAATGGAGTATTCTTAAATTTTTGTCTGCATCTCTTATACAAATGCACTTTGTTTAAGCTTTCCTGTAACAAAGATGTAATAGATGGTTTAAATTTGAAAACTGAACCTAAGACAGATGACAACAATGGAGTGACAGGAAAAAGAACTGCTCTGTACCAGCTGGATGAACTGAAAATAGATGGAAGATAAATTCTATCTCATGGGATTTGCTGCCTGCTGGAGCTAATCCCATTAACCCACCTGAGGCTTAACACTGCCTCATCTGCGGAGAAGTGTCTTTTTCCTTATTTATGACTTTGCTATTCATATATTTGCCAGGTCATTGCCAACTTGTGCTTAAATATAAAAATCTAATTATATATCTTACTATTTTAGCAACCACAATCATATTGTTCTGTAACATTACTTTTTCTCCCTTTTAAAATTCAGTTCATGAACAAAGTAGAAAGAATCCAATAGGTACATTATTCTCTTTCTTTTGAGGTATAAGTGATATACCATAATTGCTATAACATTTTAATAGTTTCAGGTGTATAGTTTAATGATTTGTTATTGTATGTATTGCAAAATTATCACCACAGTAAGTCAGCATTTGTTCACCATGCATATTTGCAAGCATTTTTTTCTTGTGGGAAAGTTTTTTTCTTGTGGGAAAGTTTTTTTCTTGTGAGAACTTTCAAGGTCTACTCTCCTAGCTACTTTCAAATATGCAATACAGTATTATTTACCATAGTAACCATGTTGTGCATCTCTTCCCCATGATCTAGTAATTTTATAATTGAAATTTTGAACCTTTTAACCCTATTACTCACTCCTCCTGACTGCTGTACCTCGGGCAACCACCAACTTGTTCACTATATCCATGTGCTTTTTTTTTCTTTTTGGTTTGTTTTAGTTTTTTGCTTTTAGATTCCACATATAAGTGAGATCATGTGGTATCTGTCTTTCTCTTTCTGACTTATTTCAGTTAGCATAATATCTTTAAGTTCTGTCCACGTTGTCGCAAATGGCAACACTTTTTTGTGTGGCAACAAATCACACTCAATTTTTTTTTTTTTTTGGTCTGAAAAATATTCTAGTGTATGTGACACATTTTAAAATTTGTTTATCTCTTACTGCACACTTAAGTTGTTTCCTTATCTTGGCTATTGTAAACAGTGCTGGAGTGAACATGAGAGTGCATATATATCTTTAGCTTTAGTATTTTTATTTTCTTGGCATAAATGCCCCAAAAGAATTGCTGGCTAATATGGTAGATCTTTGTAAAAATTTTTGTGTTGCTTCTATTCTGTTTTCCAATTTATATTCCAATTGACAGAGCACAGATATTTGTTCTCCTTTTCCTATATCCTCACTCACACTTATTTCGTGTCTTTTTGGTTATAACCATTCTATTAATAACAGGTGTGAAATCATAGCTCATGGAAATTTTTCTTTCCATTTCCCTGATAGTTATGTTGAGCATCTTTTCATGTGCCTTTGGCCATTTTTATGTCTTCTTTGGAAAATTGTCTATTCAGACAATTCTCTTAAGAGGAAATTATAAAAGAATTTTTTATGAATATAGGTGTTCTCTTTCTTCCTGTATTGTCCATATCTATCTCTTTTTTCCCTCCTTTGAATTAAGAAAAGCTGCTTGAAATATGATCTCTTTTTTTATGATTGTTCCCAGTGTTACATAGTTACTATCATCATATATTAAAAATTTCACTGGAGCATGATTTGGCTACATTAAAATACAGTCGCCACCACCTCCTCATTTAATGATGGTACATCGATGGCATCCTAATGCTATCTTTGGTGTATCAAGGAATGTATAGACAGTTCTGAAATGATGCTATTTTTATGGTACTTTTGGAAAAATGGATGAAATCATTTGAAATAAGTGGATGATGATAAGAGAAGGTGTTCAGCCTTCTTGACCCTGTGAAGCTATCCCTCAGGAAGGGATAGCCATAGACAAGGTAGGAAGCTATGTGGATTGAAATAATGTCTTAACAGTTGTGTACATGTAATATCTTCAGATGAAAGTGAAAAAAATCAATTTTATAGAGAGTTTGTCTTTATGACTAACCACAACTGAGTTTTGTTTTTTTTTTTTTTTTTCTAATAAGGTTTAGCACATGGTAGATAATCAACAAATTTTGAGAAGCCGAAAGTTATATGGACAGGCCATTCAAATGATTGAATACATTTTTAACTTTTAACATATTGTTTGATACTTACATTTAAAAAAGAACAAAACCCTGAATGATAATAGTAGCTACCATTTTGAGGGCATGCAGTATGTATGAAGCCCTCATGAGCTCATTTAATTTTCATAACATCCTTGGAAAACAATCTGGGTTCTTATTCTCATTTTATGTCAGAGGATTTTGTTTCAGAAATTTTAAGCAAGTAGTCGAAAAACTACCTGGGAGGTAGTAGAGCAAGAATTTAAACAGACTGATCTGATTCCAAGCTGAAATAAATGTGTTTGTCGTGTTTGTAAGGAGGATTACTGACCTGTAACATTTGTTGAATAAATGATATTTGGATCTCGTCTCTCACTTTCTACCACTTTTGGCTTTTATGTCTCTGCATTCACCTCCATCTCTTATTTCATCATCCTCTTTGTCAGTAATGACATTTTGCAGACAGAATGTAGGGTATACTCACTGTACCAGGAGACTAGCATTCCTGTGCAGACACTGAATCAAGGCCTTAACCTCATTAGCGCTCAGAGCCTAGAACTCCTGCTTTCAAATCCTAGCTCTGCTTCTTAGAAACCCTGTGATTTTGTACAAGCACAGTTTATTCATCATTGTATAATAAGAGTAATAATAGTATCTGCATGATTATATGCTTGAGTATTAAATGATTTAATAAATGTAAAACATGACATACTGCCTGACATACAGTAATTAATCAATATTTATTAACTATTAGTCACTTTTCATAACTTTTCTAAAGGAAATATATTCAGCAAAGCCAAGAATATATTTATGATCTGGACCTTTACAGGAAAAAACGTTTTCTAATCTCTAAAGCAGATAGATTTAAATACACCCACGAGAGCTTATTCCAACTTGATATTTCATACTTTCTCTTCAGAGAAGATTACCTCTCCTCACTAGGTTTTCTGAAGAGCATCAATAGTATGGGTTAAATATGACTACTGTTTCATGTGTTAGTCTTTTCCTTTCCTTTAGATTATAAACATTCATAGCATGCTTAGATTTATAGAAATAGCCTTATATAAATTACAAATTATCACAAACATAGAAAATGTGACTATTAAAATATTGAATAGTACAACTGATTCATCTCTTGTATGATCACCTAATTTTGTGAAATGACAAATTTGTTGAAGTAATTGAAATTAAGCACATTGACTTATTGTTCATGAGACTTGAAAAAAGACAAGACTATGGGTATTAAAAAACTTTAAAACAAAAAGGCTATCATGAAATTATTAATTTCCATTAGTGTCATTAATGGAGAAGGCAATGGCAACCCACTCCAGTACTCTTGCCTGGAAAATTCCACGGGTGGAGGAGCCTGGAAGGCTACAGTCCATGGGGTTGCGAAGAGTCAGACACGACTGAGCGACTTCACTTTCACTTTTCACTTTCATGCATTGGAGAAGGCAATGGCAACCCACTCCAGTGTTCTTGCTTGGAGAATCCCAGGGATGGTGGAGCCTTGGTGGGCTGCCATCTCAGGGGTCGCACAGAGTCAGACATGACTGAAGCGACTTAGCAGCAGCAGCAGCGTGGTGCATTTGCAGGTGAGGTTAGTTTACCTGCTCTGGGGAGATGATGCTGATTATTTAAAAAGTCAGAGATAAAATAAGAAACCACTAAACAAAATGATTTATTTGATTTATTTGCTTTTTGGTAAACGATTCTGTTTTGTAACCTTTGAAACATGGATTTTATGGGTGACAGTATTAAAATTTACACTCCCTCTAGACTGTGTTGTTAATCATTATTGCTCTGCTGGGCTTTAGGATTACCTGCCTGCATTGCAATACAACTTCCTTAATATTTACAATTGAAATACCAATGGTTCTTAAGACATCTCATATATTTCTATGAATGAAATGGAAGTTACAAGAAATAGAGACTTGCCATCAGAAATAAACTTCAAAATATTAAATTCCTCCTAAAAATCTGTAGAACTTTTTAAGACCAATGTTGATTTTTAAACTTTTGAAATAAAATATCCAATCTTAATGGTTGTATATCTGATACCAGTGGTTGTATTTTAGTGCTTCAAAAAATAAATGAATTCATTATCTAAGGATAGTTATGGTATAAATAAAAACAGCAAACAATAGGTGCTTCATCTATAATTTAGTTCAGTGCACCAGACATTTATTAAGCCTCTACTTTGTGAAAGTCCCTGCAGAGATGATGTCAGGTACTTATCTTTGGAGGAGGAGGATTGAAGACAGACACAAGCACCTATGATACTTTAAACCATGCAGATCTATTGCTATAACTTTAGAAGCTCCCATCTTTTGCAGAGAGCAAAAGATACCAGAAATGGATCTTGGAGCTCCCAGATGACATTCAGGAAAATATTCTACACTTGTGGGAATATTTCTTACTCTTATTATCTAGTAGCAGTTGTCAAGGAACTGTGTTAAGACCAGGGCTTGAGTGGTAGAAGCTATCCTGTATCTTTGACCAAGCAGTAAGTGATCTGGAGATACAAATTTGACCCTGAACTAAAGTCATCCATGAGATTTTCTCTGCCAAATTCTTAGCATTATTGAGACATTGGTCTTATTTATATTTTTGGTAGGAACTTCCCTGGTAGCTCAGTGGTAAATAATTGACCTGCCAGTGCTGGGGACACAGATTCTATCTGTGATCTGAGACCACATGCTGTGGAGCAACTAAGCTCATATTCCACAACCACTGGGCCTGCGCTCTAGAGCATGGGAGCTGCACACCTAAAGCCTATGTTCTGCAAGGAGAGAAACCACTGCAAGTAGAATCCTGAGCACCTTAACAAAGAATGGCTTCTGTTTGCCACAACTAGAGAAAGTCTGTGCAAAACAACAGAGACCTAGCGCAGCCAAGATTAAATAAAAATAAAAATAATAAAAAAATATTTTGGGTAGAAAAGGAAATTTGCATACAGGGCTTGCTTAAATTTGGGAGTTAGCATGGACAAAGACTGTTTTGGAGGAGCTTTCCCACAGGAGCTTGCCCAAATTCATTTATTGAGTTCTGTTATGGTTCAAAGAGTGAAAGGCAGCATTGATCTCAGGAGCTCATAGAATAGTGAGGGAGATAAAATATACATTGAGGTTTTCCAAGCTACTGAGGGAAAATTGGCTTGCGTAACTGTTTTACACTCAAATCTCTTCTGGGGAGGAGAATGTTCTCAGAGTTTCTTTTTTCCAGCACTCTTTTTCTGCTTCATGGAACCCACTTTGTTTCAGCCTTTTACATTCACTTGGTCCTGCACCAAAATTATATCCCCTATTGGCTTTCACAATAAATCCATCATATGAAACTTGCCATGACAGTTTGTACATTACAGATTTGGTGGGTTGTGTAGGAAGAGATCACTTTATCATGGAGCCCCCCATCAGCTCTACTTCCTATTTTCCCCATCTGATCATCTCTGCTGGCTCCCAAAAGCTAAGACTCCTAATACATGATACTGTCTTCTTTATCTACCAAATACCACCTGCTAATGGTAGTCTAATATTTTCCCCCCTTCCCACAAAAGTTCTGGTGATTGTTTTTTATTGTCGCATAAATATTATAGAAATTGCAGATGGGATGGAGAGAGAGGAAGCAACACAAAAGAACTTAGAGAGTTTGGAAGAAATCAGGTTTTAAAGTGGCAGACTGGAGCATGGTGATACAATACAGCCTGTGCCACTTTAAATCTCCATTGTAGATCTTGGAACAGATTCCTTTTAATCTCATTCCAACTGTGTGGTTGATAGTAAAGTGTCTTTCCAAAGTATTCCCAGTATTCTCTGAAGTTAGGAAATAACTGCTCTAGTAAAAGGATAAAAATTATAAAATATGGACCTTTGATAGTAAGATCTACTACCTGAAAGAAATGCAAGTTATGCATAGAATCTATTACAAGGAGAAGCACAATTATTAGGAAATGATGGGGTTATTGTGATTAGATATTAAAAAAACTCATATTCTTTATTTCAAGCACCAGATCATTGGCAACAATTTAAAAAAGCAAATACCTGTATATATTTATATATATGATGTGAAAAAAATATATTTAATATTTTACATTGTGTATAAAGATTAGCACAAATTCGTACTGCTGAAAAATATTTGAGTGACAGGATCCATATTAAATTTCTTATGTATATTACAATACAATGTTTCTTAGTAAAAATAAGTGCTATAAAGCCACTTCAATAAAACTGACACTATTTAGTTTTTAAGAAAAATTGATATTTTCCACTAGTTGGTTTAGTTCATAAAGGATTTAAAAGTATAAACAAAGACATCTTTGAGCTAAACTTAAGCTTGGGATATAGATTTTTTTCTTATTTAATATTTTTTGGGATGCTGTGTAAAAATAAAAGTACTTTGATGCTATTTGAATTTATTTTACATAATAATTCAAGAAGTTGGACAAATTAATTCAGCAGATGAATGACATTGTCGCAGAATCTGTTTCTACCCTTCTCTGCCATTCTCAAGATGTTACCTGTGTCCTAATATTAACTTTCTTCATGCTTTCAAGATGAGTAAAGTGGTTCTAGGAATCATATCCATATACAACAGCAGGAAAAAAAAATTTTTTGTTAGGAAGGTGGAAAACTTTGCTTGAAGCCCCAAAATACCTTTCCTCCCATCTTGTTGACTAGATATGGGTAACCTATATACCCTTAAATCAGTTCCTGGCAAAGGATATGGGTTCACTATGATTGGCTGAGTCTAATCAGAGTTGTCTTGAATCTGGGCATAATCAATCTTCTCAGAGCTGTTTGGGAAAAAAATATAGACACCTAAGATGAATCAGGACTCTAAAGAAGAGAAAGCAGTGGGTAGGAAGCCAGTAGCATCTGTGGGAGAAACAGCATCAGCATTTATGCTGGTGCTTCTAAACCCTAGCTGCACATTAGAATTACCTGGAAAGCCTTTAAAAAAATATGATTTACTTGTGTTGGGTTGCACATGGATATTAACATTTTACAAAAATGTTCCTGGTAATTTTAAGTTTGAGAACCACTGCACTAGGTAATTGAGGATAGAATAAAGAAACAAAAACCTTCATGAGTCTGCATACGTTAACTGCTCGAGCAGTTTTCCATCTCTACTAAGCAGTATCTGAAGTTACCAGCGACCATCAGAGTAAGGTTACCAACACAAATCTTAGACCACAGTTAATCTGCCAACCTGAGATGATGTTCACTGCCATGGTCAGTGAACATTTTCTGAGAATGCATGATATTTGGGTACTTAAATACCCAGACAGCCTTCACAGCCAAGCTGAGATGGTGTTTTATGTAAAGGTAGGAACATTAGTTCCATTTTTGTGATGAGAAAGCTGAGTTTCACAGAGGGAAGAGATAGAACTAAAGGTTTTATCTTAGAATTCTTACAGCCATGGTTTCCTCCTACTTATTTATCATTGCTACTTTTGTTGTTATATTTGAGAAAGATGTTATTTGTTCTGGTCAAAGTAAAACCTTGTAATTATAATAACTATCGTTTATTAACAACATATTATGAGCCAAGAACTTGTGCTAGGTGCTTTGTTCCTGCCCCAACATTTATTTAATCATTACAGAAATAACATGCAGTAAATAGTACCAACTCTACTTCATAGAAAAGCAAATTGGAACCCAGAAAGTTTGTTACATCTCTGAGGTTTCTTATTTAGTTCATTTCTCTGTGATCTAGAATTTGAACCCATAACTCAGTGAAATGCCACAATGTGTTTTGCTAGCACAAAGATTTGATTTTGTGCAGCTTATCAGTTCAGTAAATATCTATTGGTTGACTAATAGGTGATAGATGCTGGGCTACCCTGGGTTAGATTGTATTTTCCTTGCACAGTATAATTTACATTTTTTAAAGAAATGGGTTAAGGACAGTTACTTTGCACCAAACACTTAATATATGATCAAAAGAAAATTGAATGAATACATGAAGTGGAATCTTTAGACTGCTTAATTTGGAGTTGCTCAAATTTTTAAGACTAGTGAAACTACCTTGGCAATAATTTCCTTTTCCAGAGGAACTTGTTAAAACATAGAAAGTAAAGTCTTTAAAATATATCTTATATTGTACTCTGTGATATTTTCAAACAAATATTGAGTTACTGGAAAGTGTGTCTTGAGTTGTTCAATCACATACCATATTACTGTTTTTGATAAAAGAGTACTTTTTTAATAAAAGACATAATTGGTCTGTATGGCTGACATTTATTTAGATACTTGCTTTAGAAAGTTTTCTTCTAATTGAAAGATAAGAGGAAAATCAACTGAACAATAGCTATTAAGGACTGACTGGTTTAGTTTTCACAGAGATAACATTTTCCAAATTACTGAGTTATGATATTGAAAATGAAGGGCAGGCTCCTTGTTGGGAAAAGTGTTAGAATAGCCCTAAAGCAGAATCTCATTAAAGCAACTGTCAGGATTCCTGTATTTTCCCATCACCTCCCCTCTTCTGTAAGAAGCAACTGTCGTTTTGAGGGAGTGTACTGCCAAAGAGGCATTTACAAATAAATGAAAAATGTCACAATTGATTTCACTCCTTCCAGAATACTGTGTGTCAGCTTTGTCATAAACTGTCTTTGTTACTCTCTGTTTTAGATCTCCCAGCTGGACATTGGAAATAGCTTTTGATGGTTTAGGGCCTCTTTCACTTGACCTCAGGTAAGCCCTCTATTGGTGACATTTTATAAATATTTGTAAAATGGTTTGAGGAGTTGAGAGTATAAAAACCTTTTTTTATCTCTTTTTCTCTGTAACAGCTGTTTTTGTCAAAAAGCATTTCGATGTCAATATTGTTTGCTTGCATTTTTGGACGTTAGAGAGAATTATTCTATGCCCTATGGAGTATCGTAAAATTATGCGACTATAATTCACATTCTCTTTCCTAATGTAATAATTTGTTATTATCATGCTTAATGTAAGAATAATGCCAATAACAATTACTTGGAAAAAAGACATGTGATTATGCTTTTCCTATATCTTGAAATAGATGTCCAAATTTTTATCCCTCTTTCTTTATAATATTATCTTGGATACATGTCTTTCAAATGACTTATATATAACATTGTTGATACACATTCTTTATCGCCATCGCCATAAACTGGTCCATTGGCATTACTACTGTCATGCTGGCATTAGTGAGGACTTACTCGGAGCCATGCTGTACACTATGTACAGCTGAACACTATGCTGTACAATTATATGTTTAGCTTATATAAATGTATCACACTGATTTTTGAATCCTAAGTTAATATGGATTCGAAAAAGAGAAACTAATTAGAAATTGCTAGCAGTTGTTATTTTCATTGTGTATATTAAAGAAAAGTAAATATATAATTATACTTTAAGAGATTTTAATCAGTATATTTAGTTATACATCATGGATCATTTGGGATTATTTAGCTTTCTACCTCTGGAGGAGGAAATAGCAACTTATTCTAGTAGCCTTTTCTGGAAAAAGCCCATGAACAAGGAGCCTCGTGAGCTACAGTCCATGGGGTCGCAAAGAGTCAGACATGACTGAGCACGTATGCATGCACGCTTGTAGCTTTCTACTTGAAAGATAATGGAATGGATCATTTAGCAATATTCTGTTTCTCTTGTAAAACAGAAGTTGAAGCAATTCACTCATTCATGCAACAAACATTTATTGAGCACCTACTAAGCATGAGCTACTTACACTGAGGATATAATGGTGAAGAATAAGTATCTTTTTCTCAGGGACTTACCGATCAGTGGCAATCAGTCAAGAAAACAGGCAAGTACAGCATTATGTGATGTTGTGAAAACAGTACAGGTAAGCATGGGGTACAAAGTGAGGAATAAAGTGGACCTCTAAGTCGGGCTAGAGATAAATTCTTAAGGACAAATGTGGAAGATATTAAATTTTGGTTACAAAATAGTTATGGTATCTGGCGTGTAGTGTTTAAGATAGGGAGGTATGTCTAAAGGGGTACCTCAAGAATGTCCTTCTGAACCACATCAAGGAATGCAGACATAATTCTGAATGGTAGCACTTAAATTGGAAAGACTTCATCTGATACTGAACATTATCTTCAAATCAGGCTGACCAGATTCTAAGGCCAGCTTCCTATATCTAACAACCAGAAAGGCGAGCCATTTTTCTTCCTGTATACCTACATAAATAGAATATACTTCCTAGAATATAAAGTCTTTGTGAGCAAGGACTTAGACTGATGCACCTTGTTTTCCCAGGATCTATTGCAGTACTTTGCACAGAGCAGGCTCTCAGTGCTTACAGTGTGTAATGATGGGATCAAATGTAAAAGTCTGGGGAATGGGTAGGTTGACCCAACAGAGGGTCCCCACAAAGACTGACTACTTAAAACCCATATACTCCTTTTTCTTTGATCAGTTGTCTCAAATGGCAGAATTGATCTCTGCATTTCCTCTTGATTTTTAGATTTATAGTAAGGGGACTCCATCAAAAGCAATATGACTTATAATTTTAAAAAATAATGTATCAACTTGTAAATAAAAATTATATGGCCTCATAAATTCTCTTTGAAAACATGAAAAAGTTTTGGAGAAAACTAAGATTGAGTGAAAAAAATGATTTTTAACAGAAAAAGAAATCAATATATTCCAAGTTTTATTTAACTCCAGAAAATTATATAGTCAAAATACATTATAAAACTTTCTTTTATAATGAGAAAGAGATGAAATGGTAACTATCATTAAATTAATGGGTTCAGTTATAATAGTAAATTCTGTATTTCTTACCATTGTAAAGTCCTGAATTCTAGAGACTTTGCTTTGACCAGCTTTTCTGGGGTTATTCCTTTAAAATATGCTGTCCTATTGTCCACTCTAGTATTCTTGCCTGGAGAATTCCATGGGCAAAGAAGCATCGTGGCCTACAGTCCATGGGGTTGCAAAAAGTCAGATACGACTGAGCAACTAACACTCCTACACTGGTCACCTTGCTGCCAGATTGTCCTTGAAATCATTTGTGAATTTTTTTGGTATAGCCACAAAAAAGTTCTGGAAGGACTAAGACACTCACTCAAGGCTGCACAGAGTAGGGTATTAGCTCTCATTTTTTTTTAGTGGCCTAAGGATAGATAAACTCGAAGTTTCAATAAACTCAGTAATTTTGGTAAGACATTAAAAATTTTTTTCAAATGAAAATAAATTTTAAACATATAAAATCTAACTGTATAACATATTTAAGAAATAAAATATGAACGAGAATGCCAGTTTGCACATGGAATCTGTCCACCATCCATAGGGTAATGTTAACATTTTGCAAAGTGAAGATGAGGTAGTTCTCAAAGAAATGCTGCCTAATGTTTTGGAAAAATGGACATTTCTCTGGCTTGCTGTTACTCAGAATACAGGTTAAGAATAGCCAAATTAAAGAAAGTCTAATGAAAGTAGAAAAGAGGTATAAAAGAGAGCAGTAGAACTGGAGAATATTGAGAAAGATCAGGAAATACCACCCCCAAAATAGTCTTGTTTGACATAAAAATGACTTTTTTGTTCTTAGTCTTTATTTTTATATTTTTTATAATTTTTATTGAAGTATATTTGATTTACAATTCTGTTATAGTAGCTTCAGATGTACTCCAAAGTGAATCATATATCCACTTTTTTTTTTTTTTTTTAAGATTCTTTTCCCATATAGGCCACTATAGAGTATTAAGTTCCCTGTGCCATACAGCAGGTTCTTATTAGTTTTCTATTTTCATACAGTAGTGTGTATATGTCAGTACTTTGGAATTGGGCATTACAATGATTTTGAGTTGACTGCATTTATGTTCTGAGATTCCTTATTTGCCTAAAAGCAGAGTCTCCTTAAAGATCTCAAAAGTCACTAAATCTTCTTCAGAGCATGTGTAATCTCACCACATCCAAACAAATTTTGTTACAAAACTGGCATATCCCCATAGATTTGTCTAAGATCTTTTTTTTTTTATTATCATTTCAGTGTGTCATTTGTTTTTCTGTAATTGCCTTTCCTCCCCATTCCCTTCCCCTAGTGAATTAGATATAAAGTGAAGTGAAGTGAAGTGAAAGTCACTCATTTGTGTCCGATTCTGTGACCCCATGGACTGTATAGCCCATGGAATTCTCCAGGCCAGAATACTGGACTGGGTAGACTTTCCCTTCTCCAGGGGATCTTCCCAACCCAGGGATTGAAACCAGGTCTCCCAGATTGCAGGAGGATTCTTTACCAGCTGAGCCACAAAGGAAGCCCTTCAGACCCCGAATTCCAACCATTCCTTTGAGGTATTCATTGCTGAGTGCTTCCTTGTATATGCCCTATGCACATGAAAATGAATTTGTTTTTCTCTCATTCATCTGTCTTTCGTCAGCCAAATTTACAGGACCAAGCCAATTAACCTAAGATGGGGAGAGGAAAAAAATTTGCTTCCTCCCTACTAATTGACTACTTAGGGTTCCATAACACACAGTCACACTGAGTGCTAAGGACTTCACTTTGGAACAGTCACTGTAAGAACTTGCTTCCCATATTAAGGTTACTTGATCTAAACTGACTCTTAGTATCTGATCTCAGTTTAGCAGCCCCGCCTCTAGGCTAAAGCTGGTCCAGGTGAAATGATACTAATGAAGAGATCAAAGCTGAACCACAGAGAGGTTCTAATTGTCCTTATAATCCTGCTAAAGGGTTTTAGCAAAAATACGACCTGCTGTCTTTAACAGCAAGTATGATTTCTAGTTGTAAAATGAAAACTTGATTACTTCCTTTAAAGTAAGAAAGTACCCAATCCTAAATTCTTCAAGAGCATCTTTTAACAGCAAATTTCTAATAGATAAGACAAAAATGATTGTTTTCTTTACCGTGACAAGAGCTCAAACATATCAGAAGCACCACTAACTCCTTTATATATTTAGAGTAGGACAGTGAACGAACAGCTCATAAAATAGGCTTTCTTCTAGTAAGAGAAAGAAATTTTTTAAAAAAGAAAGAGAGGCAGACGATGTGGCCAGGTCAGTCAGTGGGATGTGTAAACAACTGTGAGCTGGACAATTGGTGGAGGGTTGGCCCTGGCTGGGCCAGGTGGTGGGAACAGTGTGAGGCGCTTGCTGCCTTGTTTCAGGGTCATTTCTTGTGCTTATTCCGTCTGTTGGTTTCCTTCTTTTTCGTCCACCTTCTGACTTGGACAGCACCTGTTCTGTACCATTACCTTGGCAGGCAGCTTTCATGTACGTTTTAACAAATTCTCTGTGCCAAATTCTCTCCTTAAGTTATCAAAGGCAATTGTTAAAATAACTTGCGGAGCAAGTGAGACAAAAAACAGTTTTCTATGAAGACTTGATAGTCAGGTATACTACTGGCAGGAAGACTGCTTGTGAAATTTACATACAACATGTGAAGCTGGCTTGTTGTTGAGAGGAATGTTAATTGTTTTTAATTGTCTGAAAAAAGGGGTATAAATCTCCTCCATTCTGTTGCTGTTTATTGGCTGTCTATTCATGCTAACATGCCCAGTTTGGTTTCTCTTTTTCTTTAATAGAACTCTGCAAATATCCAGGAACTGAGACAAAAACAGTTCTTTTTACATTAGGACATTGCCTTTTCTCAGCAATACAGTGTGGCTTATGCTAACCTGTTGCCTGGAGACTAGGGACTTTCCACGTGGGTTTTCTTAATGATAGTTATTTTGAAAATTTTCTATAGAAAATTTGATATAATTTTTTTCTTTGTAGCTGCACTCATTTATGTACCTTTTGCCTTATGGAGATGGAAGGGTACAATCAAAACATCCATTAAAATTGGAATAATACAGTTTTAGGTGGGACACATAGTCCTACTAGAAGTAAGATTTTGCACATAGGAGAACCAAAGCTTTTCTCACACTTTTTTTTATCTTACCATATCTCTTTTCTTTAATCCTAAACTTACTCAATGTTTAGTCCTAAAATATTAACAATCAGATAACATGAATTTCAAAGTAAATTTTTCGGAGGTCTATTATGCCACACTCCACTTTCCATTTAATTTTAAAGCCATTTAATTTTAATTGGGAATGAAGTAAGATATTATGAAGAGAATTTAGTGATGAATTCTGGTAACAGGTTATTTTTGATTACCATGTACCTGAATCAATATTTTATAAAATTTTAAAATTCTGACTTATTTTTTTCTAAATTAGAAAATTGAAATATGTGACAAAACAACTAAAGCACAGATTCAGCTCAGAAGGATGAAAGGTGATGGTTAAATAACATAAAGGCTTAGTCAAGGTATCTCACAGCTGTAAAATTACAATATGTTTATTTTATACTTAAAGTGGGTTAATCAATCAACCATTCAACATATCTACAGTATGAAGGATGTGTACAAAAATGCACTGAGTGCTATAAAATACATATTTTTAAACAATCCAAAAATGTTACTGGGCTTCATTTATGATTTTAATTATTTTAGAATATAGAGGAGTTCAGTGTGTTTCCTGCTATGGAAGTTTGTAATTATAGGAAAACAGAATAGGCAGCAAAAATATAATACAGAAATAGAGACTAGAAACATACTTAAACAGATGTTAATTATGAGGTGAAGATGATGTGAGAGTCATTAGAAAAGGGTTAAACCTGTGCACTGTGGAATTTTGAGAGGTGTTTTAGAGGTACACTATGGTTTGAGCTGGATTGTAACAGATGAAAACTGGGTAACAAATTGTAGAGAAATAGAAATTTTTGTTTGGGGGAGTGGGGTAACCAAGTAGTGCAAACAAGGGCAGTCCATGGTTTTGCAGTTAACATGAGGGAGAATGGCAGTGCAGGAAGGAGGCATGAGCGACTGGCACAGAGTATATGTCGTGGGAATTTACTCTATGTGAGGAGAAGTCAAGGAAGGGCCTTCAAGGCCAGGCAGTGTGCTTACAGTGGACTGCTGTAGGTTCTTGGGCTGGAAGTCCTGTTATGAAGATAGGATCTTCTGTGGAATGAGGCTGAGCGGGGACTAGAGGCAGGATGTCTGGCTGGGAGGGAGTTGTGGACATCTATGCACAAGAGAAGTAGGCTGCATTAGGGTATTGATGGGGGAGTGAATGAAGAAATACAGTGGAAGTAATTAAGCCACATTTTACTGATTTATTTACAAATATAGCACAACAATTAACACGTTCCAGAGACAGTAATTAACAATCAGGTTAAATTACTTTGATTACCTCTACATTTAATGAAAAGCATTTTAATAAAGCTTCTTTCTACAATATTTTATAGCCACTCTACATAGTTACTCATTTCCTGATGCTCTTGTTCTTTCCTTCTTCGACATCTCTCACCATTTTTCTCTGTCCTCTTCCACTTTCTCTTCTAAAGAAACAAAAATTTAGGTGCATTCTATTAGGTTAACTAAATAAATTAATCACCATTTTATAAAAGTATTATCTTAATATAGTTTAAACAGCATATGAGCTTAAAATGTAAAAGTAGCATTTTTATTAAAAATAGCATTTAATATTTCTTTCCAGGCTGCTCTGGAGACAATGATTTTCAGCTGTTCTTTTTCTTTTTTTCTTTTTCTGAGGTTTAAGTAATTTCTTGATTATAAACAGTTGATACTATCTGTTGACTTCTTGTTTTGTTGATTGAGAATTAATTTTTTTAAGATTTCACACCCAGCCATACAAAATGTCATCCCTTTTTAAAAAATTACAAAGTTATATCACAATTGTTAATTCAATTGTCTTTACATTAGTAATAATAAATGAATATCCTTTACTTCTAAGCCAAGACATATGATATTTTTCTTTCACATATATTTCTAAACATTAACCTCTTTGCTTTTTTGTTTGCTTAATTTGTATATATCTGTTGCTATTCATTCCCAAGTGTTCTATAGAAGATCTATTAAATGGCTATTAATAACATTTTGCAATAATTTTTTTGTTCTTCTCAGAAAAGTTTGGCCTTGAATGGCTTTATTTTTAAAGACAAATAGAGGCTAGATTAAAGCATTTAATCCTCACCTTAGGATGCGAGAAAAACCAAAGAATCTAAAAGAAACTAGGGAGTGTTCTTTTGAAATAGTAATGAAATAAACTCCTCTTAAACTTGATGCAAGAGAGAGAAAAGTTAACAATAAAGAAGGGGAAAGATTCAGATGAAACTCATAAAATGCTCTATTGGCTACATTGAAGTTTTTCTGATTTTGGCCTGGAGATATTCCTGTCGATCAATTGTGGCCATTGTTTCTATGCCTGGTACAACTGTCATTCTGGGATATTTCCTGCTTTTTTGTATTAGGATGTTGTCAGTGAGTTCAGTTGCTAGGTTGTGGCCGACTCTTTGTGACTTCATGGACTGCAGCATGCCATGCTTCCCTGTCCATCACCAACTCCCAGAGCTTGCTCAAACTCATGTCCATTGAGTCAATGATACCATCCAACCATCTCACCTCTGTCGTCCCCTTCTCTTCCCACCTTCAATCTTTGCCAGTATCAAGGGCTTTTCCAATGAGTCATTTCTTCACATCAGGTGGCCAAAGTATTAGAGCTTCAGCATCAGTCCTTCCAATGAATATTCAGGACTGATTTCTTTAGGACTGACTGTTTTGATCTCCTTGCAGTCCAAGGGACTCTCAAGAGTCTTCTCCAACACCACAATTCAAAAGCATCAATTCTTTGGTGCTCAGCTTTTTTTATAGTCTAACTCTCACATCCATACATGACTACTGGAAAAACCATAGCTTTGCCTTTGTTGGCAAAGTAATGTCTCTGCTTTTGCATATGCTGTCTAGGTTGGTCTGGGCTTTTATTCCAAGGAGTAAGCATCCTTTAATTTCATGGCTGTAGTCACCAACTGCAGTGATTTTGGAGCCCAAGAAAATAAAGACTGTCACTGTTTCCATTGTTTTCCCATATCCAGTATTGGGACTGGATGCAATGATCTTAGTTTTTTGAATTTTGAGTTTTAAATCCACTTTTTCACCCTCTTTGACTTTCATCAAGAGGCTCTTTAGTTCTTCACATTCTGCCATAAAGGTGGTGTCATCTGAGTATCTGAGGTTACTGATATTTCTCCCAGCAAACTTGATTCCACCTTGTGCTTCATCCAGCCTCACATTTCACATGCTAAGCCTTGACGTACATCTTTCCCAATTTGGAACCAGTCCATGGTTCCATGTCCAGTTCTAACTGTTGCATCTTGACCTGCGTACAGATTTCTCAGGAGGCAGATCCAGTGGTCTGGTATTCCCATCTCTTGAAGAATTTTCCACAGTTTATTGTGATCCACACAGTCAAAGGCTTTGGCATAGTCAACAAAGCAGAAGTAGATGTTTTTCTGGAACTCTCTTGCTTTTTCGATGATCCAGCGGATGTTGGCAATTTGACCTCAGGTTCCTCTGCTTTTCTAAAACCAACTTGAACATCTGGAAGTTCATGGTTCATGTACTGTTGAAGCCTGACTTGGAGAATTTTGAGCATTACTTTACTAGAGTGTGAGATGAGTGCAATTGTGCGGTAGTTTGAACATTCTTTGGCATTGCCTTTCTTTGGGATTGGAATGAAAACTGACCTTTTCCAGTCCTGTGGCCATTGCTGAGTTTTCCAAATTTGCTGGCATATTGAGTGCAGCACTTTCACAGCATCATCTTTCAGGATTTGAAATAGCTCATCTGGAATTCCATCACCTCCACTAGCTTTGTTCATAGTGATGTTTTCTAAGGCCCACTTGATTCGCATTCCAGGATGTCTGGCTCTAGGTCAGTGATCACACACTATTGTGATCATCTGGGTTGTAGAGATCTTTTTTGTATAGTTCTTCTGTGTATTCTTGCCACCACTTCTTGATAACTTCTGCTTCTGTTAGGTCCATACTGTTTCTGTCCTTTATTGTGCCCATCTTTGCATGAAATGTTCCCTTGGTATCTCTGACTTTCTTGAGATCTCTAGTCTTTTCCATTCTATTGTTTTCCTCTATTTCTTTGCACTGATCACCTAGGAAGGCAATGGTCAATTAGGATGTGGTACCTGCATCTAATTTCTGCCTCCAGTGATTTTCTAATAAATGGTGCCTGGGAAAGTCTTTTGTCTCCTCATAAGCTAGACGTGTCTTACTCTATCCTTCTGCTTGACTGATGGTTTGGATGATCATAAGCTGCTTCCTTTCAGTGTTCTGAAACCTCTACTTTCCAGTAGTCTTTCTGAAGTCAGAGGCCTACTACTCTAATAGTAGGTGCTTTTTCTCTTAAGAAGTTTTTGATCTCTTTATTGGACATCTGTTTGCCTTTTCAAGGGCTTCCCAGGTGGCTCTAGTGGTAAAGAACCTCCCTATAAATGCAGGAGACATAAAAGATGTGGGTTTGACCCCTGTGTCAGGAAGATCTCTGGAAGTGGAAATGGCAACCCACTCCAGTATTCTTGTGTGGAGAATCCCATGGATAGAGGAGCCTTAGTGAGCTGTAGTCCATAGGGCCCAAAGAGTTGGACATGACTGAAGCAACTATTCATGCATGATATGCCTTTTCAATCTGAATTTTCAGTTTGGCATTTTTCTTATTGTAATACTACTGTGATTTTCTTTCCTCTTTATTTTAGTGATCTCTATTGAAAAACAATGCTGGCTATTCTGGATTAGTTCTCTGACTTTTTTTCTTCTGTTACTTTCCATTTCTTTTCATCTCTGGTGGTTTCTTTGATTTTGTCTTTTTTATTATTTTCTTAATTTTTAGGGACTGTATTCTGTGACTGTTCCTATTTTATGGTATTCTGTTCCTGTTTTATGCTGCACTATAGTAATTTTATGTTGTTGAAATATTTCTCACTCTGCACAGTCTGTTTCCTCCTGGTTCTTTTTTTTTTTTCTGTCTGTTTTTATGTTTGAATCATTCTCCCTATACATCTATTTTAAGAATAAACAGTAAAAGCTGATAAGTATATGCTTAGATGAGGTTTGGTAAGCTTCACTATAGAATGGTGATGAGCAAGACTTTTCATTGTCAGTAACTGATGATTTTATATTTGTGTGTGTGTGTGTGTGTGTGTGTGTGTGTGTGGTGGTTTAGTCATTAAGTCATGTCCGACTCTTGTGATCCCATGGACTCTGCAAGGTTCCTCTGTCCATGGGCTATACCAGGCAAGAATGCTGCAGTAGGTTGCCATTTCCTTATCATATATATATATATATATATATATATATATATATAGTACATTTTATAACAACCCAGAAAAGTAGATGTTTTTCCCATTTTAGTGTTGAAAAAACAGAATCAAATGGGACTAAGTGGTTTTCCAAGGTTACATATCTCATTAGGTTTATGTGAATCAAAATCTTGCATTCTAAGACATCATTGCCTAATTTTTTCCCTCCGTAGCTACAGTTCTGTGTCAAGTGGCATTATGGTAGCATTTTGTGAAGAAAAATCACAGCTATGTTAAGTAAAGACAGCTTAACAGAAGTGTAAATGCATTTGAAATGTCCTCTTGTAGGCTTTCAGTTTATAGCATTTAAAATGAATGTTGGACTAGTAAATTACTAATAAATTACTAGAGCAATTTAAATTCTTCATCAGTTTGTACTTTGCTAATGTTACCATATTCTTGAAACATAAAGCCAGAAGTGGAAAGAGAGCCACCTTCATAAACTGTAAAATTTAATAAAAATATGTATAACCTTTTGAGAAAATAATTTGGTAATGTAATATATATCAATAGTCTTTAAAAGTTTGGTAATATATATCAATAGCCTTTAATATATATCAAGTTGGTGATATATATCAATATCTTTAAAAGCCTAAAAAATCCTCTGACCTACACAACTGATTTTAGAAATCTCTCCCACAGAAGGAAAACAGAGGTGTAGATAAAACTACAAATAAATATTCAAAATTATGATTCATCATTAAATATGCAAACTTAAAGTTAGAAACAACCAAAATTCCTACAATGGCAGGACTTTGAAAAATTTAGGATACAACCGTATGATGGAGTTATTATGTACCTGCTAAACATGGTATTTTTAAAGGGCATTTAAAATAAGAAATATCTGGTGTGTTAAGCGAAAAAGTCGAATGCCAAATTGTACTCACAGTGCAGTGCAAAGTAGGTTAAAATTCATGTACATTTGCGTAGAAAAAAGACTGAAAGAAAGTGTGCCAAACTGCAAGCTGTATTTGCCTCTAGCGTCTGGGATTATAGACAATTTATATTTTCTCATTGATACTATTCTGTATTTTCCAAATTTCCTAAATAATTACATATTATTTTAATAATAAAAAAGTATGTGTCTTTAAAAATACTTGAAGACTCTTTGCTGTGGAGAATAAGTGAGTCTAAGGGTTCTTTGGTTCTTTCCTGCCTTCATATAACTATCTGCGGCTAGTACTCATGGGACAGAATTGGGCTCTTTTCTGCACTGTATTGTTATTAAGGACTTCCTAAAAGGTGCTTTTTCCTGTCATATTATCACCCCATTTCTTCTATTTCCTAACACTATTCTCTCATATCTTATACCTTAAACACTCATCATTGGATTCTCATAAGTATGATTTATTTGTCACTAATGTACATTTTAAATTGATTGTGCATTTTTATTTACAGATCATCTCTAAATATTATTCATATACCAATTAGAAGTAGTTTCTGAACTATTTTGTAAAAATCTATTAATGATTTCCTAGTGACAAAAATTATATATGAAAAAAGTTAAAGATGTGGAACTGGATTTTATGAATAAATCATAATGGGAAAAACCATCCTGATTACTTGTAATTAATACTGGCCTAGCTTTTAGGCAGTTTTCTAGGTAAACAGTCATTTCATGTAATTTATTTACTAATTGCAGTGATTTTAAACACCTGGGCTCCCTTTGCACTCTCTATAAAAATCTTTAGGAAGTAAGAATTAAGGAAGGTATAATGTTGAAGAGGAGTGAAATGGGTGGCATCAAGGTATTCTAGTTGTCCCTTGGTTTCCTTGGGATCCAGGAACCCTCATGAACACCAAATCCACAGATGCTCAAGTCCTTTATATAAAATGGCATAATACCTCACCTTCCCTGTCTATGGGCATCCCACAGATACAGGGGCTGACTGTACTGACACTTTGATGAATTTCAGCTATACTGAATTCTAGAATGGAAATTATGTAAGCAGCATTATCAGTTTTGTAGATAATTTTAGTGAATATTTTAAAATAGATGTTTTTTAAAATTTCAAAGCACAGATAATTTGGCCACATTAAATAATTAATTCTCGTAAGAGTGGGCAATAGATACTATGTTCCTGAATATTCAAGAGAAATTGCAACCCATATTTTATTTTTTCTATGATCACTATGCAAACGTTCATTAAGCAACCAAGAGCTAAAGCCTTTCTCACTCTACTAAAAAATGGAATTTTAAAGTATATTGGCTAGTATTGGCTGGTATGAACAGAAGGAAGTTTGGAAGGTTGCTGCTATTATGCAGCAAAGTAAAAATAATGCTTAAGGTCAGAGGCAAGGAGCATCTTCAGCACGGCTTCATTTATGAAATACGGCAAATTAAATGACACAGATTTGTCTAATTTTGTCACTTCCCCTAACAGATTAAAGAATCTTATGTTTGGTCTAACTGAATTAATAATTATCATGTTTGTTAGTTTACAATGTTGAAAGGATGCTTTTAATTTCACTATTTTAGGTTTGACTTAGATAACTTTGCCAGTTCCTACACTGAAATGAGGCTGACCGAGTAAGTGGCTTCACTACCTGGGGGGAATGCTTTTCTTAATTACATCTTCCCATCTGCCTCAGAATTGTCACACACTTTGGTTCCTCCTGTCCCCAAATCCTAGATGTGACTCTGTTTTCCCCTTTTGTAATCATTTTAAAGTTCTGATTCTGCCCCCAGGTTTAGTTTGTCTACATTTCAAAAAGAAAAAAAAAAGTTTTCTAATGGTCTCATCCTGCAACACAGATGATTAACTCATCCTGCAACACAGAGGATTAAATGACAGCCTCTGACTTGTTCTCTATTGGCTAAAATACCTTTCCCGTTTGTAAAGAAGACAATTTTTCTTTTTTTTCTGCATATCTGAAAAGAAAGGATAATTTAAACAAAATTTAGTTTATGTAAAGAAGACAATGAAGCATTGAAAGTCTTTATCTTTTGAACCATTGATCTCTGTTATTCAGGATAAAGGCAGAGATTCAAGTAAGTCTTTAATTGTGAGGTTTAGGAAGTATTTACAATATGCTTAGTTACCATGTGTCCAATGAATATTTTGTTTAAAAAGGAAATTTTACTGGGTTGTTCCTCTTTATGGGGCAGACATTCGCTTTTTCCCTTAAGTAAGCAAAGAATCCAATACATACTTTACAGCAGTTTAAAAAATCATGAAATGTATATGATAAAATGAATATTGTTTAGTTCCCTATTTTTTTATCTGTTAACTTTGGATTGCTTATAAGAACCATGACTTGAATAATAAAGGATTCTACAATGTATGTGTGTTTTACAATTACATACTTTCTTCATTTTTGCCAGAATGTCAGTGTAAATGTTTTCCATCTGTCCTTGACTTTGAACAGAAACAAGTTCTTTCAGTGCATTATTTAATGATAATAATGCACCAACTTTTTGTACTGATGTCTGATATATAAGGTGCTCCTTATAAAACATCTCCCAGGATAACATACAGTTAATGGCTAATGTATAGTTAATGGTTAATGTATGGTTAATGGTTAATGTGTGGGTGGTATTCCCAGACCATGTGGATTTTTTAAAAAAGATTTGCTTATTTATTTATGGCTGTACTGGGTCTTTGTTGCTGTGCCTAGGCTTTCTCTAGTGGCAGTGAGCAGGGGCGACTCTTCATTGTGGTGTGTGGGCTTCTCATTGTGGTGGCTTCTTTTGCTGTGGAGCATGGACTTGAGGCATGTGGGCTCAGTAGTTGTGGCTCAAAGACTCTGGAGCACTGGCTCAGTAGTTGTGGTGCATGGGCTTAGTTGCTTCTGGCACGTGGGTCTTCCAGGATCAGGGACAGAGCCCATGTCCCCTGCACTGGCTAGTGGATTTTTTACCTCTGAGCCATGAAGGAAGCCCACCAGACATTATGGGTTTTTATACACGGTCCTCAAATATGTTTTTCAGCTAATGTTTATATAGAAAAAAACATTTATCTAAATTCAGTGCATGATTTTTAATAAAAGTAATGTTTGAGTAGAGACTAGATATAGTTGTTAGGGTATCAGGATCAGGTACAGCTTCTAGAGAAAACATTCCACATCAGCATCAGTGATGAGCTTGGGTGTGGCTGATGCTGGGAGGCCATGCAGTTGCATTTAAATCTGCCATCTGCCCACTAACATGTTAACCACTTGATGATCACCAAACAATGTTTTCAGCAGTTTATATATATCCCAATATGATAGTTTATTGCTTAGATTTTTAATGTATTTTATAAAGCTTATCATGTTGGGGCTGCTGCTGCTGCTGCTAAGTGGCTTCAGTCGTGTCCGACTCTGTGTGACCCCATAGATGGCAGCCCACCAGGCTCCCCTGTCCCTGGGATTCTCCAGGCAAGAACACTGGAGTGGGTTGCCATTTCCTTCTCCAATGCATGAAGGTGAAAAGTGAAATTGAAGCTGCTCAGTCATGTCCGACTCTTAGCGACCCCATGGACTGCAGCCTACCAGGCTCCTAGGTAACGAATACTAATATTTCCTATTCATTGAAACAGGAAAAAAAGATTAGCTTTTTATGTCTGATTTCTGTAATACTGACATTCGATGGGAGAGATGCCTGAACTCTGTTTTGAAAGTCTGATGTGGTGGAAAAACATTAGGATTTAGCATCTATGGTCCTTGGTTCAAATTCTGCCACTAGTACCTTAGGTATACGTGGATAAGTTCCTAAAGTATCTTGAGTCTTATTTTTCTCCTATCTCAAATGAGAACAATACTATTCATCTTTTATAGTTGTTTTAAAGGTTAACAAAAATATACAGAAAACATCCTAGTGCCTTGCACATAGTAGCCACTATATTGTGCTTAGTTGATCAGTCATGTCTAACACTTTGTGACCCCATGAACTATAGTGCTCCAGGCTCCTCTGTCCATGGGGATTCTCCAGGCAATCTTCCCAACCCAGGGATCAAACCCAGGTCTCCTGTATTGTAGGCAGATTCTTTATCTTCTGAACCACCAGGGAAGCCCAAGAATACTGGAGTGGGTAGCCTATCCCTTCTCCAGCGGATCTTCTCAACCCAAGAATTGAACCTGAGTCTCCTGTATTGCAGGAGGATTCTTTACCATCTGAGCTACCAGGGAAGCCAGTGGCCACTATATTAGTGAAGGCTATTATGATTAGTGATAACTTGCAGTTATTTATTAATAGTATGTAAAAGTTAATAATGGCAAATTTTGGAATGCCTTTCAGTTTGGTAGAGCACTTTGTTATACAACATATTTAATCTTTCCTAAAGCATTTAGGGGCATCTTATCATTCTTAGCATGTCCTATATACAGCTTATATGGGAGGTTAACTGATTTGGCTAGTAAATGATAGAGTAAAAATGTGAGCCTAATCTTGTAACTTCCAAATCTCTGCTTTTTGTACAATAAAATATCATTTTTTTATTAATAATTATTAACTTCACATTCCAGATGACAAACATTTATTTGACTTAAAAGTTTTAAATGGATGTATAGATGAAAAATTTTCTACGGAATCATATACAAGTTTTTACTAAAAATCAATAGTGTAAGGAGCTGTTGGCACTGGATATATTACACTGGGATTTCTATCCCCTAGTGTCTTCACAAACTTTTACTGTGGCACCTGTGGGTTCCGACTGGATAGCTACCATACATATGTTACAGGTGATGATCCTGACATCCTAAGAAGCTATGTTTTGCTGAAGGTGATGCTTTTAGTAAATAGCAGAATGTTGTGTCTCCAAGTATAGGTTTTACATGAATTTCCCCAAATCTAGTTTATTCAGCATTTACTGAATATTATGTTTAGAGTATATACTGTTAGAAGTACACAAATAAACAAGGCAATTTCCTTGCCTTTATAGATTTTAAAACTTGTGTGTGCTTCTGAGGGGGAGACAAAAATGCATTTAAATGATCACAGTGGAAGATGTGATATGTCAAAATTAAAATGAAAGTAACACGGTTCCAACTCTTTGTGACCACATGGTCTAAACAGTCCATGGAATTCTTGTGGCCAGAATACTGGAGTGGATAATTTTCCCTTCTCCAGGGAATCTTCCCAACCCAGGGATCAAACCCAGGTCTCCTGCATTGTGATCAGATTCTTTACCAGCTGAGCCACCAGGGAAACCTGAGAATACCAGAGTCTGGAGCCTAACCCTTCTCCAGGGGATCTTCCCGACCCAGGAATCGAACCAGGGTCTCCTGCATTGCAGGGAGATTTTTTACCAACTGAGCTACTATGGAAGTATGTGATATGTCTAGGATTATAAAAATTGAAAACCTAAGTTGAGTATGATGTGGAAGAAAACGGAAGAAATCTAGGTTACATATTTGGTCAGTGAAATTCCTAAAAGGTGTAATGGTTTATGTGGAAGAAAACTAGAAGTGACTGTATTTTCTTAGATTCTAAAGGTATGAAAAACTGCATTTTTGTTCTTAACTGCATTATGGACTATAATGAGTGCACACAGCAAGGTGCCAAAATTTATGATAAGAAAAAATAATTAAGCAAGATAATTGCATATTGATGCTTACTGGAAATACTTATGTATCCATTAAGTTTAGAAAATGAAAAACTTAGTTCTGTATCTTAATTCATTCCACTTATGTTTAGGTGGGAATTAGGTTTAATGAATTCTAATAATATCTTGAATTTGATGTATTTATCTTCATCTAGAACACTTAGCTCCATAATACTTTAAGTAGCACATTAAGAAAAAGAAAATTTCTTCCTTTACTTTCATCTATTCCTGAAAAATTTGAGTATATGTAGTTTGGGATTACTCATTTTCCATTTCTTATGATTAATTCAGGAAAGAAGCAGTCTGGGCTTTCTAGGTACATACTTTTTAGTAATGGGTGATTTTTTGTTTTTCATTTGAAGATGTGGCCCTCAGATGCATGTTAGGCAATTTTCTGTCTTCAAATGCAATGAAAACTGATTAATTTGTTCATCTTAATTTAGCTAATAGTGTTCTCCATGCTGTATTTTACATGCACAATGAAAATATGCCTTAAAATAATCTGAACCAATGCAATTAATGATATTTTACAGTTGATGTAATTGCCACATTATATTCTACATATTTTACAAATATATCCTTAAAATATTTATATTTTCCCCAGAGGAAAACAAGAAAAATCACCCATTCTTTTGCCACTCATACTTATTCAGCTTTTCTATCTATAAATGAAAGGGTATCATATCATTCATAGTTTTCTCATTTAGTTAATATCTTGTGAATATCTTTTACAGATAAACAAGCTGAGACTTAGACACAAGATTTAAGGCTAAGTATCTATGGCTTCAAAAACTGTTATCTTAACCAGTAAGCATACCAACCTTCTTTAAAAAAAAAAATAGAACTATACTGTGATTGAATACTATAATTTGGTATGGTTGAAAAGGAGATTTCTTGAGGAAGGGATTGACTTTCATGGTTCATGAAGAAGCTCAAGAGACAAAAGGAACCAGAGGTAGTTCCTGCCTTGTCTTATGTAAGCCCATGCCACTGCAGGCTTCTTCACATAACTTTTTTTTTTTCTTTTCTCTTTCCTATATCACACTTTTATTTTGAATAGCTTATCTTCTCTGTCATCAGGCAACTGTACTTATATAAGTTTTCCTATTTATATAATACAAATTTAAGGTGATAGGTGATTGCATTCCATGGGAATTATGAGCAATTTCAGTTCAGATGTCAGGAAGAGGAATCTCTTTTGCAATTGAGGTTAAAGGTCCCGTAGAATAAAGTGGAATGATTCACCACCTACAAGAGTTTTCTCTCTGCTGTTATGTTTTATCCTTTTATTAAAAAATATTCTGAATATATTAGGAGACTGATGCTGAATTTTCTCACATGGTTAGAAAGTATGTATCATATTTGTGGTTTATTTTCTCCTTATAGTTCAATATTAACATTTCCTATTTGAATATTTATTATCATTGGAAAAATAGATAACTTGCTCTTTTTCATTGTAAAAATATTGTCTTATTTCTAAAGTAAGAAAGAATGCATTCTCTTGGTTAAGAAAATAAAGAAGTAGCAATTTTAGAAAATATTAATCTGGCTTTTAAATCTGAATGTTATCTTTCTTAATTTATAAGAAACCACTGTAGAGTTGTGTAATTTTTTTCTCAAGAAATAATTTACATTAAAAAGGGTATGATATTTGTGAAACTCCCTTTTTTAGAGTATGTGTTTTTGAATAAACTGAATAATTTTTATGGATTATAAAATTTATAGTGCATTTTTATAGAAATGTATCTTGATTCTATAACAATCTGTAGTTACATTATAAAAACAATCTTTGATGCCATATGTTTTTATATTTGTTAAGATATTAATAACAATAGAAATCCCCTGGCAGTCCAGTGGTTAGGACTCCACACTTTCACTGCCAAAGGTGCAGATTCAAGCCCTGGTCGGGGAACTAAGATTTCAAAAGCTATGCAGAGCAGCCAAAGAAAACAGTAAGATTTACTAATTATGTTTGCTGCTGCTAAGTCGCTTCAGTCGTGTCCAACTCTGTGCGACCCCATAGACGGCAGCCCACCAGGCTCCGCCGTCCCTGGGATTCTCCAGGCAAGAACACTGGAGTGGGTTGCCATTTCCTTCTCCAATGCATGAAAGTGAAAAGTGAAAGTGAAGCCGTTCAGTCCTGTCCGACTCTTAGTGACCCAATGGACTACAGCCTACCAGGCTCCTCTGTCCATGGGATTTTCCAGGCAAGGGTACTGGAGTGGGGTGCCATTGCCTTCTCTACTAATTAAAACATGTTATTAAATTATATTGTGTTTTGGCCTTTTAAACCACCCCCCACCCCCTCCCCGCTCCCGCCTCCCGCCAATAGAAACTCAGTTTTCTTAATCATGACCTTCCTGAAATCATAGACCTACCAGCAAAATAAACCTTATGTATTGGCTTTTCAAAAATGAAAATTTATTTTTAGGCTACTATGAATATTCCCATTGTGAATATAGGACATTTAACTGTTTTTTTCAGGGGTTTCATCTCATGCAATAGCTCATGAATTTTTTTTAATATCTCTTTTCTATTAATGTTATTCTTGTCTTTGATTAACATTATAAGAAAGATTTCTCTGTTAAAATGTGAAGTATCTTTTTAAACTCTGAGGATTACTTTCTTGATTTTTTTTAAAAAAATTACAGAATCCTTTAAGATGTGCTTATTCATTAGGTTTTTAGTAAATATATCATGATTTTCCCTCATTTTTCATATTTGCTTATGGAGAAATAGTTTCATCCATTCACTAGTTGGTTTCTAATGTCATGGTGTGCGAGTCTGGGGGAGCCTGTACCCCTATTGGTGGGAGAGCTAGTACATAAAAAAGTGAAGCATTTTTGTATTTCTTTTTAAAATATTCCTTTGTTAGAAGGATCTCAATATCACCACAAGGTTTGACGATTCTCTAAGAAGGACTCAGAAGACTCAGCATGTAGTCAGATGAATGGCTATGATTTATTACAGTTTAAGAAAACACTGGTGGCTGAGATGGTAAAGAATTTGCCTGCGATGTGGAAGACCTGGGTTAGGTCCCTGGGTCTAGAGAAGGGAATGACTACCCACTCTACTGTTCTTGCCTGGAGAATCCCATGGATGGAAGAGCCTGGCAGTCTACAGTCCATGGGGTTGCAAAGAGCCTGACACAACTGAGAGACTAACACTTTCATTTACATTTTTTTAAGGAAAAACACATCGATTGATATCTGAGAGAAACCAGACACAACTTCCGGAGTTCTGTCCCAGTGTAGTCACCACACAGGAAGCAGTGATTCTTCCATGACGAGTTGTGACAAATGTGAAATGTTGCCAACCAGTGTAGAAGCTCAGTACCCAGGGTTTTAGGGGAAATGGTCATGTAGGCTCCTTCTGCCTAGCATGTACTAAAATTATAGAAGAAAAGCAGGAATTCAGCCATACCTATATTACTTCTACAAACTGTCTAGGCACGGGGAGCCTTTTATCAGTTCCGGGAATGTCGGGACCCTTCCTGAAATCCAAATTCTATCTCTACCGCTAACACATTAGGTCTTTGAGAAAATCACCTTTACCTTTCTAAATCTCAATTTTCTTCTCTCTTAAATAGTGAGATATGCTGGATAGTATTAAAAACAGTCTCTAATTCTGTTAGAATCAGAGCTCTAAATAGATTTTTTCTTAATCTATACAGATCAATGGGATTCTTTTAAATTACTTTTTCCTCTAGCCCCCAGTGGTGATTTATTATAGATGAAGTTCAGAAGCTTCTATTACACTTAGGGTATTTCTGTTTAAATTTTTCCTACTTACATAGTTTCCACATCCAAACATTAAGTTGTGTCTTGTATGTTGAAAAGTCAAAGAGAGAAGTTGAATTATGAACTGTGTGGCCTGAATGACAATAGATATGAATGATGACAGGACAAGTATTTAATCCCCATTTAACAGAGGGAGGGCACAATAACTCAGAGAAAATAATCAATTTGTAAATGTCTGTACAGCTAACACATCAAAGAAATTAAGTATAAATAGTTCTTCTAGCTACTCCATAGGATGTTCTTTGAAGGCAGACACTGACATTTTTCATTAGGAAACTGTGGCCCCATTCTTGCCTGGAGAATCCCATGGACGGAGGAGCCTGGTGGGCTACAGTCCATGGGGTCTCAAAGAGTCGGACACGACTGAGTGACTTCATTGGGCACTGGGACTCTGGCTCCATAAATAGGAGTTACTCAATAAATGTTAGACAGGTAATAGTTGTATGAACATGGAGCAATTCACTCATTCTGTCACTCAACAAACTTTAGAAACATAGTTATGAAACACTTTCTTCCTTTCAATATTTTCATTGATGGTTTTGTAATTACATTTGGTGCTTTTAGTTCACCTGGGGCCTGACTTTTGCTGTTGGAGACTATCCCTCCTCTTTAGAACATTAGTTTCTGCCTTGCTCTAGCAGTTGTGGCCCCTTCTCTTGCTGTCTGTCTCTGTGTGTGTGTGTCTCTCTGTCTCAGGGTACTTAGAGGCTACTTGGTAAATAGTAATTTTTTTTTTTTTTTTGTCTCCTTGTCCATTTTCATGTACCAATCTGGTCTAGAACACAGAAAAATATCTCTTTGTCCTTGCTCAAGCCATGATTGAGATAGAATCTCCCAAACAGCACTATTTTAAAGAAAACCCTCTGACAGAATAAAGCAATTTGTCATTTCCACTGAAGATCAGTGGTCATTGTGATAGAAAATGTGTTCAATCACTCTTGAAAGAGAATTATGGTGCTGCTGTATTATTTCACTTAGTACTTTATACATCCTGTACTGACATTTTTCTTTTTAGTTAATTGGAATTAAAGTCTAGCTCTTTAAGTGTGTTTTGGAAAGTATATTTTATTCAAAACTTCTTTGACACTTTTGAAAATTCTTTAATTCTGTTTTGAAATTTTTTTTCTAGAGCTACATTGAAAATAAGTACTGTAACTGAATTTTTGGTTTTAAAAGGTACCTACTAAATTATTTTAAAAGATGCATTTAATTGAATATTGAAAAATGATTTCATATTAAAAATAGTGTATGTTGATAACTGGACTTTATCTTTTGGAACTGTATCTTTGTAATTTCGGTACAATATTTAACAAATTGCATTTATCGTTCTCTACTTAGATGAGCTCTTAGACATTACATGAGGATACACTTTTAAGTACCAGTACTTGAAGTTTTATGATTAAATCTATTCATACAAGTTTCATGCTTTGAGACTGTGCAAGAAAAATATTAATTAGTTTGTAATTTAGAATACCAATAGCCTTAGAGTTGTAGTACTGAAATAGTGCTATTTTTGGATCACTTGAAATAGTAGGGTCTAAGAGATTTTGAAGTGTTAATTTAAAGCAAAATTCATTTAAATATAATATGTTACATATAAGAAAAATTCAGAGTTGGGTATAAAATATCTAGACTTTGGTGGAACTATAATTTTAAATCTTATATTATCTGTATGCTTCAAATTTATTTATAATTTTGAAATAGTAATGTATTTGCAGTGCTTTTGCATAGCTGTCTACTAATAGGGTCTCAATATTACCCTGCCCCAGGGGTCCTATTTTAACTGTAGTTTATATAAATAATATATTAAAATAATCTATATAAATAATGCCTACTGTAGCTGCGCCAGGAGAAGCAATGATCTTAGGAACATGCCATTTTATTTGGCAACTGGAGACTGAGTATTTAGGATAGAAGTAGACCTCCTGTATAATTTTATATATTTAAAAATAAGAAATACATCAGTAATGATATAGAAGTAGTTTTAGAGTATTCACTGTAAAGATTCACCATCAGACCCTTCTGAATCTAGTTGGGAATTCTAAAGTGTCTAAAAATACCCTATTTTCAGATACAGTCAAATTTCACACATAAACACAAAGTCATATTTCTGGAAAACTATATTTTAAGATATAACAGCAATTTGATTTTTATAGTGATGTGGCAGTTTCAAAGCAGATTTAAGTGACATTTAAAACTAATATGTTGTTTTAGCTAAAATGATTCTGCTAATTTGCTTGGTTTTCCACTGAATTTTCTACATTAAGTCATTTGTATATTGAGTCTTTTTATCTATTTCAACATTAATTTCTTGTTTATAATTGCTTAAGTGATGAAATTTTTTTCTGGTACTATTAAGTATAAATTTAGCATGGTTATTATCCCATGTTTTTGGTAATATAAGCATTTAAGGTTAAAAATGTCCTGCTGGACATTGAGTTTATTATGTTCTGCAAGCTATTATATGTAATATTATTTTAATTTTTGTCAGTTCTAAATATTTTAAAATTTCCATTATGATTTATCTATTTTCTGACCCAAGAGTTATTCAACCGTGTGTTTTTAAAATATATGCTTTCATTTTTTTTTTACAAATGTAATTTAATTGCATTGTGATTAGTGAAGGTGATCTATGTTTTGAAATTTATTGAAACTTATTTTTTGTCCTAAAATATGGTCAATATTTGTTAACATTCTGCCTGTGCTTGAGGAGACTAGACTATTGTTGACTGCAGTGTCTCCCATCCAAGTACTAACCAGGCCTGACCCTGCTTAGCTTCTGAGATCAAATGAGATAGAGCACTTTCAGGGTGGTATTGCCATAGATTTGACTGCAGAGTCTAATGAAAGTCATTTAGTTAAGTTTGCTAATTTTCTTATTATAAATTCTCTATTAATTTTGTCTAATTAACCTATCAGTACTTGAAAGAGGTGTATCAGTGTCTCTCAATGCTATTGATTTGCAAATTTCTCTTTTTATTTTTCTCACCTGTATTTCATACATTTGGGGACTTTTAAATTATGTGCAATGTGCCTATAATTTAGGATTATATATTTTATATATTCCTAGTGAACTGAATGTTTTATTATAATGAAATTGCCATCCTAACTCTAATAATAATCTAGTTTTATTTTATCTGAAATGTATTTGACTATTCCAGATTTCCTTTGGTTCATATTTGCTTTGCATTTCTTTTGTCATGTGTTTTCACCTAGAATTTAAAAATCTATTTAAAATAGATTAAATAGATTAAAATCTATTTAAAATCTAGAATTTAAAAATGCTTTACATTTGTCTATATTTAGCTGTATTTTTTCATATAAAAATTGCATATTTTTTCTCTTTTAAAAAATTTAATAAACTTTTTCTTAGCAGTTGTAGTTTTACAAAAAACGTCAGTGGAAAGTACAGGGAAGTTCCATATATTTACTTATTTTTTCTTTACTTCGTTACAGCTGAAGAGCCAATATTGATACATATGTTATTATCAACTAAAGTTTATAGTTTACTTTAGGGTTCACTTTATGTTGTTCATTCTTTGGATTTTGATAAATGTATAATGACATGTATCCACCACTCTCATATCATACAGAATAGTGTCACTGACCTAAAAAATCCCCTGTGCTCTACCTTTTTATCCCTCCTTCCCCTCTTCTGAAACATTGGCAATGATTAGACTTTTTTTACTGTCTCCATAGTTTTGTGTTTTCCAGAATGTCACATAGTTGGAAACGTGGTGTGTTACCTTTTCAGATTGGCTTCTTTCATTTAGAACTATTCATTTAAGATTCCTCCATGTCTTTTTGTGGTTTGATAGTTCCTCTCTATTGCTAACTAATATTCCATTTTATGTTTAAATAAGCACAGTTGTTTATCCATTCACCTATCAAAGGACTTTTTAACTGCTTCTAAGGCTTGATAATTAAGATTAAAGTTGCTCTATGCATTTGTGTGTAGGTTTTTGTGTGAACTGAAGTTTTCAAATCATTGGGTGTATACAAAAAAGTGTGAGTGCTGGATCATATTTTAAGAGTTGAATTTTGTAAAAAAGTGCCAAAGTGTCCTGTAAGGTGACTGTCCTTTTGTCTTAGCAACGAGTGAGAATGCCTGTTATTTAATCACACCCTTGTCAGCATTTGGTGGTGTCAGAGTTTCAGATTTTAGTGTAGCTGGAGTCACAAAAATAGTCAATCAGATGTTCTCTTTTGTATAACTGATGAATTATTACATTTATATTTATTTTGATTATTGCTGTTTATCTTACTGTGTATTTTTTGTCTTTGTCCTACTTTTTCAATGAGCCATTTTTGTTTCCTTCTTGGCTCATGTTGGATTGATGCATTTGGGGTGTGTTTGTGTGTGCATGTGTTTTATATCCCATCTTCTCACTTCTCTGGTTTGGAATTACTAGTTTTACAGTTATTATTGTTATTTACCACATATATTAAAGTTGAATGGTAAATTTAGGACTGGGATCTTAGAACACTCTGATATGATCATCTTCTGATTTACTTGTTATTTTCATTTTTTTCTGATTTACTTGTTTTCATTTTTTATTTGCATAGCCATTAATATTTTTAATTTATTAAAAATTCTTATTGGAGTATAGTTGCTTTACAATGTTGTATTAGTTTGTGCTGTACAGGAAAATGAATCAGTTATGTATACATATATGCCCACTTCGTTCTCCAGGGGATCTTCCCAACCCAGAGATTGAACCCGGATCACCTGCTGCAGGCAGATTCTTTACCGAGTCCTCATTAGTTATCACTTTTCACTTTCATGCATTGGAGAGGGAAATGGCAACCCACTCCAGTATTCTTGCCTGGAGAATCCCAGGGACAAGGCAGCCTGGTGGGCTGCTGTCTATGGGGTCGCACAGAGTCGGACACGACTGAAGCGACTTAGCAGCAACAGCATTACTTACCTGTTTTATACAGAGTAGTGTATATATGTCAGTCCTAGCCTTCTAATTCATCCCATCACTTCTTCCCTCTTGGTATCCATATGTTTGTTCTCTACATCTGTGTTTCTATTTGCAAATAAGTTCATCTAAACCATTTTTCTAGATTCCACATGTAAGCGATATCATATGATATTTGTTGTTCTTTTTCTGAGTTACTTTTCTCTGTATAACAGTTTCTAGGTCTATCCATGTCTCTGCAAAAGGCAGTATTTGGTTCCTTTTTATGGCTGAGTAGTATTTCATTGTATGTGTATACCACTTTTTCCATTCCTCTGTTGATAGATATTTAGGTTGCTTCCATGTCCTGGCTATTGTAAATAGTGCTGTAGTGAACATTGGAATAAATGGATCTTGAATTATGGTTTTATCCAGGTATATTCCTAGGAGTGTGATTGCTGGGTCATATGGTTGTTCTGTTTTTAGCTTTTCAACAGTGTAGGAGGGTTCCTTTTGTTCCACATCCTCTCTGGCATTTTTTTAAACACCTGCAATTTTCACATTATTATTATCATATATAGATAATATTTGCACAGGTTTATTTTACATCCATTCCAGAAAGACAGTTTATTCAAACACAATTATATTTTTGTGATTATTTCCTTTCAGTACTTTGAAGATATTTTAAAATGGTTTTATGGCTTTCATTATAGATGTAGAGGAGTCGGTTACCAGAATGGCTTGTATTCATTTTTAGATTTGACCTGCCTTACCTCCTCCTCCTTTGCCTTTTCATCCACAGTTTCACCATAACATGCTTGGGTGTGTGTGTTTGTGTGTGTGTTTTTTCCATTGCTCTCACAATTTGAGCATTTTTCAGTCATTATCTCTTCAGACACTTCAGACTTTTCTTTACACTCTCCTAGTCTCTGTTTAAAATTATCATACATCTTTTCATTCTATCTTCTGTGGCTTTAACATTTTTTCACATCTTTTTCTGTCTTGTTTGCTTTTTGTATTCCAACTATGTAATTTCTTCAATTCTGAAGTTTATTATTACAACTCTGATTATTTCTTTAGTTCTAATTTGTTGTTTAATACTTCTCCTTTATTTTCAAATATCATATTTTATATCTGAAAGTTCTGTTTGATTTCTTTTCAAATCTGCTGGCATTTTGGGATATTTAAATAGTTCTGCTCTATAATTGATTTTAAACAAAGCAAACCAAAAAGGTGTGTTTTATAGAGGATAGATTTTCCTCTTCCCTAAATTCACTCGTATAGGTACATACAAAGATGCTTACACTGCTATGACCATTCTAGTAGCCATCTGATTTCCCAGTGCTTTGAGAACTGAACATGTCATATAAGTATACAGTGATAATTCCTTACCTCTCATAGAAGAATGCAAGATTGGTGTGGCAGAAATACATGTTATCAAAGACAGAAAGGAGAAGCAGGTGGCAGAGAATGAGATGGTTAAATAGCATCACGAACTCAATGGACATGAATTTGAGTAACCTCCAGGAGATAGTGAAGGACAGGGAAGCCTGGCGTACTGCAGTCCTTGGGGTCACAAAGAGTCAGACACAACTTAGCTACTGAACAACAACAAAAGTCAGATTATGACACGTGTAATTTGATACTGGTTCTGACATAAGTAAGCTATGGCAGTTTATACATTATTAAGATTTTAATTATATTTTGTTTTTGGTAAAATTAAAAGTATAAAACTGTAAAAAGATCTAGGTTGTGTATATTTTAAGCAAAGAGTTACACAAGTTTAACAAATAGTTCATTAACTCTAAAATTAATACAGGATTTCTCTGCATGGCATGTCTAATTTTTAGTTATTGCTATCAATTAAAAATAGATATATGCATATACTTATAGAGTATACTATATCAATTTTTCAATTATACCATGACATCAGGCACTGAACATCTGATTAGAGCATTTTCCCTAATAGATCTTACTTATGCTTAATTGAATTGCAAATTTTACTTCAAGTTTTATTTCTCATACATTCCAAGTATTACCTTACCTATATTTATCTTTAGACTTTTAAATATTTGGTTCAATAATACTAAATGAGTTATCAAATTTGATAATCTCAGAAGGCAATCTGATACAGTCAGATATCTCACATCTAATTTTAAATTATACTTCTGCTTTAAAAATAAACTATATGAGCATATGAGAGTTGTTTAGTTTTTTTGGATATCAATTTTGTCCCTCATAAGATGAGGCTAATAGTGTTACTATAAATAATAAATGAAACAAAGAAAACTTACAGTGCTTCAGTTCAGTTCAGTTCAGTCGCTCAGTCGTGTCCGACTCTTTGCTACCCCATGAATTGCATCACGCCAGGCCTCCCTGTCCATCTTCAACTCCCGGAGTTCACTCACACTCACATCCATCAAGTCAGTGATGCATCCTCTGTCGTCCCCTTCTCCTCCTGCCCCCAATCCCTCCTAGCATCAGAGTCTTTTCCAATGAGTCAGCTCTTCGCATGAGGTGGCCAAAGTACTGGAGTTTCAGCTTTAGCGTCATTCCTTCCAAAGAAATCCCAGGGCTGATCTCCTTCAGAATGGACTGGTTGGATCCCAATATTTTCCCAAGAAATGAAACTTGTGATTGTTTTTATCATCATTAATGAATAGATACTTGCAAGATTTTGTATCCTTTGAGTTTTTTCCTTCAAAAGTTACATAAACTCTACAATGTGAAACATAAAATAGAAATTATCCTTGTTATGGTTTTCAGTACCATTTCCATTTGTTTGAAATGTTTATAGCCATTTTCAGGTATAAATTTATATAATATTGGAATTATAAAGTAGATAGAATATCTCTGTTACTACATTTTAAGGGTTAATGTTATTTAGGAGCTACTGTTTCCTCTTTTGAAAAACAAAGAGATTCATTTAATCTAGAATTTACAAACACACCAGTCTCTATTTTTTTTTTCTCCATCACTATTAATTTCTATTTTTGACACACTAAATTAGCAAATTATTTAATCATATACATATTGATTACATACATACCTTGGAAAAATCACCAATTCATATCTTGTGAATTATTATAAGACCTAACTTTTGAAGGTACAAGGAAGTTTCAATAGTGGAATAGCGAAGATTAGAACTCAGTTTCTCTAAATCAGTTATGTAGAATTTTTTCACCACACCATATTGCTTACCATAAAATATAGTCTCTGAACTGAATTTTTATACGTATATGAAAAGTTCAATTATAATATTTGATGTAGTAATAGTTCAAAACAAAGGGTGATAAATGGAAAAGACTTATCTACAAGGCATTGCATGATTAATTGCCAAATGAACCATGAAGAAAATCATGCTTTAGCAGTTCAGAAAAAGAAATTATAACTTGTTCTGTGATTTTATTAGCACTGTCATATGTTTATATTTCTGGGATATCTCAATTCTGGAATATGTCTTGTCTTCCCACTTAGACTGTAAACTTGTGTAGTTAGGAATTATTTTTTTTTTTATTTTCCTATATCACCATGAGGTATGACATCAGGCACAACTGTTGAAAATGATTGTAGATTTAATCATTATTATAATTTTCCCTTTTTAAAAATAAAAATATATTCTAATATATAACCAAATAAGTCTTAACACAAGATTCTCTTTAAATTATACTAGAATTAAATCTATACTGAAGTGTTTTCAACATTTTGTCCATACAAAAAATAAGCCATCTAATGCATGCTGTGTGTGTGTCTATGCTGAGTTGCTCAGTCATGTCTGACTCTTTGCAACCACATGGACTGTAGGCAACCAGGCTCCTCTGTCAAATGAATTTTTCAGGCAAGAGTATTGGAGTATGTTGCCATTTCTTCTTCCAGGGCATCTTCACCACTCAGGGATCGAACCTGCATCTTTTGTGTTGGTAGGCAGATTCTTTAGCACTGTACCACCTGGGGATCCCCCTAATGCATGATACACCTTCTCATTTATGTATGGGATTATATCAAATCTTCTTTGCCTAATGATGGATTGTCTCAATGTCAGCTATCAAAAAAACATGTCATCATTTAGCCTTCATGAATGTTAATGAACTATATTTAAAAATGGAAAGATGTTAAGATTTGCTAACAAAAAATTATGGAAGAGAGGATGTTACATGTACATTATATTTGTGGAAAGTAACTTATTTGTAAATCATTTTCTATAAAAATTCATCTTTTAACAAGCGACAAGTATCACTCCAAACAGAACTCATTAAACATGTAAAATTAATTATTGTTAATCTAGAAATTAAAAATATTAAGTATCACATTTAAAAAATCAATTTTTTGATAAAGAATCTACATCTAAAACAGCACCTATGCTAAGTGTGCAGTCTAATGAATTTTGACAAATAAATATTTTCCTTTGTAACTATGACCATATATTAACAATAATTGTTTTAAAATCTCTGTCTACACAGGCCATCAATGCTGCCATTTCAGTATCTGTTTATGTTATCTGATTTTTCTCCTGATGGGTGTGATTTTCCTATTTCTTTGCACATCTAATAATTTTGATTAAACGATTATGAGTGTTACACTGCTGCATTTGAATTTTGTTTTTAAGATTGTTGAAGTATGTTTTGGCAGCCAGTTAAATTTTGATAAGTTGTGTTAGACAGGTTTAAAATATAGTTTATCCTAGGCTGGTTAATGTCTATTGCTACGGTTTGATATTTTTGTTTTCTCAACTGAATGCCTTAGATGTTTAGTCTCTACATTCTCACCAGTTAGAGCTTTGGGAGTTGTTTATCTTATAGCTCCCGTTTCTTGTTCTTTGCTCAGCATCAGGGAGTTTCACCCTTTACATGTAGCACTTGTTATTGAGCAAACAACTCTGAGATTCCTCTCCCTGCAGCAGTTTAGATCTTTTTCTTTATGTAGCTCCACCAACTGTAGTACTTTCCCCTGCAAATTTAACTTCCACAGTTTCCCCAAACACTAATTTCTGTTTCTTCAATTTTGTGTGACTCCTTGCTTTCTTGGTTTTCTTTCTCCTGTGCTATAGTCCTTAAAGCACTTTTATAACATTTGCTGATTTTCATGGTGTAAATATTCCCCCCAGGGCTTAGTTCAAGCTGCCAATGTGTCATTACTGAACACAGAGTTGAGGAAAGATGCACACAATCAATTCTTGTGAGCCAGAGCAACTGGCCGTATATGCCACTAAGCTTAGAATTTATGCCAGTTAATTTCTTGTTGAAATAAAGTATCCTACTTAAAGACTGTATAATCCCCCAGGAATTTTATATCTTGAATACTTTTCCATGTTTGCTTAAGTATTTTCTTTCACATAATTTCTATTTATCTTCAGATTAAGTTGGGTCAATTGATATAGTTTTCTAAGTTGTACTAGATATGTTCTAAAAAGCTTTTTAAAAGAAAATTCAAAACAAATTTTATGTAATTTTATATGAATTTGATAAAATTTTTATTACATCCCTTATGTCACATGAGATTTTATACAATATTCTTCTTATACAGTATCAGATCAGATCAGATCAGTCACTCAGTCGTGTCTGACTCTTTGCGACCCCCATGAATCGCAGCACACCAGGCCTCCCTGTCCATCACAAACTCCCGGAGTTCACTCAGACTCACGTCCATCGAGTCAGTGATGCCATCCAGCCATCTCATCCTCTGTAGTCCCCTTCTCCTCCTGCCCCCAATCCCTCCCAGCATCAGAGTCTTTTCCAATGAGTCAACTCTTCACATGAGGTGGCCAAAGTACTGGAGTTTCAGCTTTAGCATCATTCCTTCCAAAGAAATCCCAGGGCTGATCTCCTTCAGAATGGACTGGTTGGATCTCCTTGCAGTCCAAGGGACTCTCAAGAGTCTTCTCCAACACCACAGTTCAAAAGCATCAATTCTTCGGTGCTCAGCCTTCTTCACAGTCTGACTCTCACACCCATACATGACCACAGGAAAAACCATAGCCTTGATTAGATGGACCTTTGTTGGCAAAGTAATGTCTCTGTTTTTGAATATGCTCTCTAGGTTGGTCATAACTTTCCTTCCAAGGAGTAAGCGTCTTTTCATTTCATGGTTGCAGTCACCATCTGCAGTGATTTTGGAGCCCAGAAAAATAAAGTCTGACACTGTTTCCACTGTTTCCCCATCTATTTCCCATGAAGTGATGGGACCGGATGCCATGATCTTTGTTTTCTGAATGTTGAGCTTTAAGCCAACTTTTTCACTCTCCACTTTCACTTTCATCAAGAGGCTTTTGAGTTCCTCTTCACTTTCTGCCATAAGGGTGGTGTCATCTGCATTCTGAGGTTATTGATATTTCTCCTGGCAATCTTGATTCCAGCTTGTGTTTCTTCCAGTCCAGCGTTTCTCATGATGTACTCTGCATATAAGTTAAATAAGCAGGGTGACAATATACAGCCTTGATGAACTCCTTTTCCTATTTGGAACCAGTCTGTTGTTCCATGTCCAGTTCTAACTGTTGCTTCCTGACCTGCATACAAATTTCTCAAGAGGCAGGTCAGGTGGTCCGGTATATACTTTTATCTTATAATGAGTGTTTTAATATTGTTTCAGCAATATTAAAAATGATGATTAGATAACTCTGTTTCTATATGGCAGAGTAAGAAGTAATGAGTGCAAAGGACAGCTGAAGCAATATTGAAACACTCATTATAATATAGAGGTATACTGTATATGAAAAATATTATATAAAATCTCATGTGACATTAGGGATGTAATCTCATAGCTCAGTAGGTAAAGAATCTGCCTGTGGTGCAGGAGACCTGGGTTCGATCCCTGAGCTGGGAAGATCCCCTGAAGAAGGAAATGGCAACCCACTCCAGTATTCTTGCCTGGAGAATCCCAAGAACAGAGGAGTCTGACAGTCTACAGTCCTTGGTGTCGCAAGAGTTGGACAGGACTTAGTAACTAAAGAGAGAGAATGTAGATATAAGGGTATCTAATGGGTATTATTTTTTTTTTAATTTTATTTTATTTTTAAACTTTACAATATTGTATTGGTTTTGCCAAATATCGACATGAATCCACCACAGGTATACATGTGTTCCCCATCCTGAACCCTCCTCCCTCCTCCCTCCCCATACCATCCCTCTGGGTCGTCCCAGCGCACCAGCCCCAAGCATCCAGTATCGTGCATCGAACCTGGACTGGCAACTCGTTTCATATATGATATTATACGTATTTCAATGCCATTCTCCCAAATCTTCCCACCCTCTCCCTCTCCCACAGAGTCCAAAAGACTGTTCTATACATATCTGTGTCTCTTTTGCTATCTCGTATACAGGGTTATTGTTACCATCTTTCTAAATTCCATATATATGTGTTAGTACACTGTATTGGTGTTTTTCTTTCTGCCTTACTTCACTCTGTATAATAGGCTCCAGTTTCATCCACCTCATTAGAACTAATTCAAATGTATTCTTTTTAATGGCTGAGTAATACTCCATTGTGTATATGTACCACAGCTTTCTTATCCATTCATCTGCTGATGGGCATCTAGGTTGCTTCCATGTCCTGGCTATTATAAACAGTGCTGCGATGAACACTGGGGTACACGTGTCTCTTTCCCTTCTGGTTTCCTCGTGTGTATGCCCAGCAGTGGGATTGCTGGATCATAAAGCAGTTCTATTTCCAGTTTTTTAAGGAATCTCCACACTCTTCTCCATTGTGGCTGTACTAGTTTGCATTCCCACCAACAGTGTAAGAGGGTTCCCTTTTCTTCATACCCTCTCCAGCATTTATTGCTTGTAGACTTTTGGATCGCAGCCATTCTGACTGGCGTGAAATGGTACCTCATTGTGGTTTTGATTTGCATCTCTCTGATAATGAGTGATGTTGAGCATCTTTTCATATGTTTGTCAGCCATCTGTATGTCTTCTTTGGAGAAATGTCTATTTAGTTCTTTGGCCCATTTTTTGATTGGATCATTTATTTTTCTGGAATTGAGCTGTAGGAGTTGCTCGTATATTTTTGAGATTAGTTGTTTGTCTGTTGCTTCATTTGCTATTATTTTCTCCCATTCTGAAGGCTGTCTTTTCACCTTGCTAATAGTTTCCTTTGTTGTGCAGAAGATTTTAAGTTTAATTATGTCCCATTTGTTTATTTTTGCTTTTATTTCCAGTATTCTGGGAGGTGGGTCATAGAGGATCCTGCTGTGATGTATGTCTGAGAGTGTTTTGCCTATGTTCTCCTCTAGGAGTTTTATAGTTTCTGGTCTTATGTTTAGATCTTTAATCCATTTTGAGTTTATTTTTGTGTATGGTGTTAGAAAGTGTTCTAGTTTCATTCTTTTACAAGTGGTTGACCAGTTTTCCCAGCACCACTTGTTAAAGAGATTGTCTTTAATCCATTGTATATTCTTGCCTCCTTTGTCAAAGATAAGGTGTCCATATGTGCGTGGATTTATCTCTGGGCTTTCTATTTTGTTCCATTGATCTATATTTCTGTCTTTGTGCCAGTACCATACTGTCTTGATGACTGTGGCTTTGTAGTAGAGCCTGAAGTCAGGTAGGTTGATTCCTCCAGTTCCATTCTTCTTTCTCAAGATAGCTTTGCTTATTTGAGGTTTTTGTATTTCCATACAAATTGTGAAATTATTTGTTCTAGCTCTGTGAAGAATACTGTTGGTAGCTTGATAGGGATTGCATTGAATCTATAAATGGCTTTGGGTAGTATACTCATTTTCACTATATTGATTCTTCCAATCCATGAACATGGTATATTTCTCCATCTGTTAGTGTCCTCTTTGATTTCTTTCACCAGTGTTTTATAGTTTTCCATATATAGGTCTTTAGTTTCTTTAGGTAGATAAATTCCTAAGTATTTTATTCTTTCCGTTGCAATGGTGAATGGAATTGTTTCCTTAATTTCTCTTTCTGTTTTCTCATTATTAGTGTATAGGAATGCAAGGGATTTCTGTGTGTTGATTTTATGTCCTGCAACTTTACTATAATCATTGATTAGTTCTAGTAATTTTCTGGTGGAGTCTTTAGGTTTTCTATGTAGAGGATCATGTCATCTGCAAACAGTGAGAGTTTTACTTCTTCTTTTCCAGTTTGGATTCATTATCTTTTATAATTGGATGTCATGATTTAAAAATCTGATCACAACAGAACAGTTTTCTGTTATGCAATTACCTGGGTAATGTTTTCTAATTGTAATATAATTTATGTACATTTCAATATTCATATATTATATATACTCATCAATCATATTTGATATGAGAATTTCCATCACTTCAATAAGTTTCCTTGTATCCCTTTTCAGTCAATCTTCCCCATCGAAGCAAACAGGTATCACAAGTTAGTTTACATGTTCTAGCATTTCAAATTAATGAAATCACATAGCATGGACTGTGGGTAGTTTCACTCGGTGTAACTTTTTTAGATTAATTTTTATTGGAGTATAGATGTTTTACAGTGTTGTGTTAGTTCCTGACATACATCAGAGTGAATCAGTTATATATATCTCCCCTCTCTTTTTGATGTTCTTTCCATTTAGGTCCCCACAGAGCACTGAGTCAAGTTCCCTGTAGATTCTCATTAGTTATCTCTTTTATACATGGTAGTGTATATATGTTAATCCCAATGTTCCAATTCTATCCACACCTTCTCCCCCCACACTCGGTGTCCTAAGTTTGTTCTCCATATCTGTGTCTCTGTTTCTGCTTTGCAAATAAATAAATTCATCCATATCATTTTTCTAGATTTCATATGTAAAGCAGTATTATATGATACATTTTTCTCTTTCTGACTTACTTCACTCTGTATGATGGTCTCTAGGTCCATCTATATCTCTGCAAAAACTTCATTCTTTGCTCTTATTTTTGAAAACTAATGTGATTTAATAATAATTTAAAAGAAATAGTTAAGAAATGTTAAAAATTTATAAAAATGTTCATTTTATTGATAACAATGTAAAACTTTATATTAATTAATCTGCCAGCAGATGTCTAATATAAATAAAGGCAAGTATTGAAAAGTTTGGATTAAAAGTAGGCAGAACCTAGGGCAGCATGACTGGAATAAGTCTGGTTCACATGCTCCCACTCCACTCTCTGCCTAGGGCTCACTTGTCTCCCCTGAGGAGCCGCAGCATCCTGGGAGCAGCAAACATAGTGAATTAACAGATGTGGGTCCAAGTACCCTTGGGTGGTGATGGTTCTGGCTTCTGGCACCACCTTCAGTCCTGCCTCCCTGGTCTTTCTATTGCTGAACTGTGTCTTCCAGGTCTGCAGTGACTCTCACACTATTCTGTATGACTTCACTGTCAATCCTAAGCTCAGACCTGGACAACCACAATGTGAGGTCCAAGACCAGGTCAATGGAAACATGTTTCTTTATTTTCCATGTGGTAGCAAGAAGGCCAAACTCTTTGGTCCTCTGGGGATGGAGGTGAATACCACAAAGTCCTGGGAGTGACATATAGAAACTCTGAAAGCCCTGATGGAAGAGCTGAAAAAGGAAATTGCTTGACATTAAACCAGAAATTTTCACAGAGGATGGCCCTCACCCTGCGGGGCAGGATAATATATCAGCTTAAAGATGATGAATGCTCCCATGGATCCTTGTGGTTTGGCTTCAATGGACCAATGTGCCTCTTCTTTCTTTTGGAGGATAGACACTGGATAGTAGTACATTCTGCAGGCAAACTGTTAAAAGAGACACTGGACAATGACAGAAATGTAATTGATTTCCTTACAAGGATTCCAAACAGAGATTTCAAGAGCTTGAGCTAGTTTTGGTGACTTGGAAGACAATGCTAGAGATAACACCACCACCAAACATGGCTCCTGGCACTGCCTAATACAAAGCCATGGCCATTACACCCAGCTTCTGGATCCTCTGTGGTATCCTGACTTACTCAATTCTCCTTCTCATCCAAGATGGCTGAAATAAAGACAAGATGGCCTGAGCTCCTGCAGCCATCTTGGAGTGTGAGGTGAAAACAAGGCTAAAGATGATAGAACAAGATAGAGCCTGGATCCTTGACTCCAAGATCAGAGCCCAGAGTGGGCTCAGGATTCCTCTGTAAAAGTGACATAAACTCCATTTTGACTTGCCTCACTGTTGTTTCATGTTCTTTCACAGATAATTTTAACCAAAGCTAATGCTAACCAGGACCAGCATTTAATTCCCTGCTGAGCCTCTTTGCCCACTTCCTTGCTAACATTCTAGCTAAATTCTGAACTACAGTCCCTATCATTCTCCAAAAATTAGAGGGGAACCTAGTTGCTATAGCTTCCACTAAAACATATTAAAAATGATCATTCTGAATAGGACTAACACTAATAAAACATGGGACAACAATGAAAGATTATTTTTATTCCCAATGTCTCTTTATTTTATGTTCTTTCTTCATTTCCTTCCATGGACCAGAGTTCTTTGTTTTATACTACTTAAGTGGTGAGGGAGGTGCCAGTAGTGGTCATTTATCTCTTATTGAGAATATAAAAATGATAGGTTGAGGTAGTTCCCTGGTGGTCCCTTGGCTAAGACTATACACTTCCACTGCAGGGGGCCTGTGCTCAATCTCTGGTCAGGGAACTAAGATCCTGCATGCCTTGTGGTATGGCCAAAAAATAAAAATAAAAGAAATAGTAGGGCAGAAAATACAAGAGATACTTGCAATTTTATGATTTCTCAGTCAAAAATATTTGTTAGTTTGTGTAAGGCAGAGTGGCCAGAACCTAAGAAGGTTATGTGCAAATTCTGCTAAATCCTTGATAGACCTTTGGACTGTATGTAGTATGCCATGCTCCAGAAGATCTGGTAGAAGGCAACAGCTGGAAGATTGAAAGGACTTTGCAGAAAGTACTGCTGCTGCTGCTGCTGTTGCTAAGTCGCTTCAGTTGTGTTCGACTCTGTGTGACCCCATGGACTGCAGCCCACCAGGCCCCTCCGTTCATGGGATTTTCCAGGCAAGAGTACTGGAGTGGGGTGCCATCGCCTTCTCTGGCAGAAAGTACAGTTCAGTCACTCAGTCGTGTCTGACTCTTTGCGACCCCATGAATCGTAGGACTCCAGGCCTCCCTGTCCATCACCAACTCCCGGAGTTCACTCAGACTCTCGTCCATTGAGTCAGTGATGCCATCCATCTCATCCTCTGTTGTCCCCTTCTCCTCCTGCCCCCAATCCCTCCCAGCATCAGAGTCTTTTCCAATGAGTCAACTCTTCACATGAGGTGGCCAAAGTACTGGAGTTTCAGCTTTAGCATCATTCCTTCCAAAGAAATCCCAGGGCTGATCTTCTTCAGATTGGACTGGTTGGATCTCCTTGCAGTCCAAGGGACTCTCAAGAGTCTTCTCCAACACCACAGTTCAAAAGCATCAATTCTTCAGTGCTCAGCTTTCTTCACAGTCCAACTCTCACATCCATACATGACTACTGGAAAAACCATAGCCTTGACTAGAGGGACCTTTGTTGGCAAAGTAATGTCTCTGCTTTTGAATATGCTATCTAGGTTGGTCATAACTTTTCTTCCAAGGAGTAAGCCTCTTTTAATTTTATGGCTGCAGTCACCATCTGCAGTGATTTTGGAGCCCAAAATTAAAAATATGCAGAAGGTACAGATACTGTCTAATGCAAGAAAGACATTACATTAGAGTTTTAATCTAGCAAAGGTAAATAAATGCTAGAAAATAAAAGTTATTCAAGGATGGTAGTGGAATTCAGTGACTACAATGTGTCTTTTACAATATACATTATACAGCAAATATTTTCTAGACATGTGAAGAAATAGAAGACTATTGCCATAATCAAGAGAAAAACCATGAATAAAAATTGACCCTGAGATGAACCAGGGGTAGAAATCAGCTGAAAATATTTTTAAAGCAGCCATTTATGAGTATATAAAAGGGTTTAATGGAGAAGACAATGGCACCCCACTCCAGTACTCTTGCCTGGAAAATCCCATGGATGGAGGAGCCTGGTAGACTGCAGTCCATGGGGTTGCTAAGAGTTGGATACGACGGAGCAACTTCACTTTCACTTTTCACTTTCATGCATTGGAGAAGGAAATGGCAATCCACTCCAGTGTTCTTGCCTGGAGAATCCCAGGTATGGGGGAGCCTGGTGGGCTGCCATCTATGGGGTCACACATAGTCGGACACCACTGAAGTGACTTAGCAAAAGGGTTTAAAGGAAAATATTGTCCTAATGAGTAAAGACATAGAGGGATCATAGTAGAGAAATAGATACTATATTTTTTAAAATGAAAATTTTAGAACTAGAAAGTAAATATACAAATGAGAAATTCATTGGGTGGGCCCAAGAACAGCTGAGGAATGCAGAAGAAATGGTCAATAAATGTAAAGATAAATCAATAAGAATTATATGATCTGCAGGACAAAGAGAATAAAAGACTAAAAAAAAGAACAAGTTCTCAGTGATCTACAGAACAATATTAAACTACAGTGTATATATATTTGCAATCTCAGAAAAGAAGAAAGAAATAATGGGGCATAAAAATATCTGAAGATATAGTGGCACCAGTAGTCTCTAATTTTGTGAAAATAATTGATTTCAGATCCAAGAAATTCAAGAGACCCTAACAGTATACATACAAGGTATATCACACCGTGGCAAATCATTGGCTAGCTCCTGAAAACAAATGTGTATTTGTGTGCTATACTCGGTCACTCAGTTGTGTCCAGCTCTTTGCAACCCAATTGACCTTAGCCCGCCAGGATCCTCTGTCCATGGGATTTTCCAGGCAAGAATACTGGAGGAAAACAGATGTAAAAAGGGAATATTGAAAGTAGCCAGAGAAAAAGCAGCACATTATGTACAGGAAAAACATGACTGATGACTTTTCATCAGAAACAAAGAGGACAACAGACAGTAGAACAACATTTGTAAAGCAAAGAAAGAAAAAAAAAAATCTATTAACCTCAGTTCTATATCCAGTGAAAATATTTTTCAGTTTGAAGATGAAACAAAGATATTTTCTCTTTAAAAACTGAATGGACTACAAGAGCATATTTGCACTCTCCTAAATGTTAAAGGAAGACTGAGAAGAATCAATACCTGATAGTAACTTTATAGGAAGATGTGGAGAGTAGCAGAAATAGTAATGATTTTACAATCATCTTAAAACGAGACATTCTTTATGATTTGAGTTCAGTCACGTTACTGAAGCCATAAAAATGCATTGTATAAATAAAATTTCATCAAAACTTCTGATAATCCAAAGACCCCTTTTGAAAAATGAATGCTTAATCCATAAACTGGGCAAAAATATTCACAAAATATGTATTTGACAAATGATTTATCACCAATTGAAAAAATGATAATTAAAAAAGATCAGCAAAAGATTGGAACATATATTTAACAAAGGAAAATATGCACATAAAAAATAACTGCAAGCAATTATCAGGAAAATGAGTATTCAAATCAGAGCAATAAAAAGGAATACAAAACGATAAAAACAAAAAAATAAGAATGTTGAGTGACTTTCCAGATGCACTTTTGCAAAACTGGTTACTACAAAAAAATTTCAAAGTGACTGGGTATACACACATGAAGATTGTTTACCTTAATTGTATATTTGTGTGACAGTCATCGCTCAGATCTTTAGATAATGGCATGAACTCTTCTTATGTTGGCATAATGTTTGCTTTATGTGGAGGCTAGAAAATACATGTTTTCTACCCTATTTTGTGATAATGTGTCCATTAAGAATAAAAAATAAATTCTTTTTTTTCTCTTAAGGATGATTAACATTCCCAGGTATCGCAAAGTCATTTTATTTGAAAACATACATGCTTGTCTATCAGGCTATAAATTAGTTACCCTTCTGCTCACTTGAGAGACACTAGTGAGATGGGTCAGCTTTGTGTCTCTCAGTGACAGCGGTGGACCTGAGACTGAGAATGTGGAGCACTGAATGAGTTTGTAAGTTTTGTCTGATTCTCACATGGTTTGTTCCTGGTTGTATAGGGAGATAACCTGTGTGGAAGTCAATTTGCAAATAATGCTAATTCGGAAAAAATGAATAAATTGCTTCAGAACAGGCACCTGAATTAATCAATTTTCAGTGTTATTGTTATACTAATTTAAGATAAGACTCATGTTTGAGCATTAAGCAACAAACCGAAAAAAAAAAAAATCATGTAGCACCAATTCTTCTCTGTATTGATTTTCATTCTTTTCAGATGTATGCCACACATTTGATCTTACCCAGATTTTACAATTGTGCCTATAACATTTTAGATATTAAAATGCCAATTTTTTAAGCACATTTTTACTCTTGTTTGAAGAGGATCGTTTTGAACTCTAAATAATTCAGTTTAACTTTGTTTCTACCTTAGTGTGATGCCCTTTTTATAATTTTTGCTAAAATAAAAATAATGTTTATTCTTTGTTGTAAGGTATATTAGGGCTTCCCTGGAATCTCAGGGGTAAAGAATCCTCCTGCTAATGCAAGAGATGTGGGTTCAATCACTGGGTCAGGGAGATCTCATGGAGAAGGAAATGACAAACCTATTCCAATATTCTTGTCCAGGATATCACATGGATAGAGGAGCCTGGCAGGCTACAGTTCATGGGGCTGTGAAAGAGTCGGTCATCACTTAGCAACTAAACAACAACGAGGTATATTAGTTTTAAAAGATATTTAACTTTTGCGGGAGTTTCTAAGACAGCTAACCAATATGTATTTCCTCTTTAGGCATGTAAAATCCAAAGAATCAAAATGTTAAATTTTAGATAGTAAATCTAATTGCTGCACAGATCATTTCTTTGTTTTTATTGAAATAATTATTTATACATTTAATAATGAATTCATCAAGTGAATAAATGGCACAACATTTATATCATTGGACTTTAAAAAATTTATTGTTTTAAATCACTGGTAGATCTTTAACATTTTTTCCTGCAAAAAAGTTGTGTAAGGATATAAACACAAGTATCTAACCTTGCAGAAATGTATAATGGAAAAGAAGCATTAATTAACATTTTCTGGAGCTACTGTGTAGTCATGGTTACACTCTTAAACATTTGTAAGATTTTTTCATGTAGAAGGGCTTTTAGTTCTTAATAATTGCTATTTTCCTTTCAAAATTAGGTCCAAAATATTTCTAAGATGAAAAATAAATATATGGTTTATTTTAATGATTTACATTAGGAAATCCATTTAACTTTTTAAAAACAGATCTGTGGAGGAATATTTGTCATATAATACATTACACACAAGGTGTGTAATTTCTGAAGTTTTGGGTCATGTATACATCTGTGAAATCATCAGTAACTACAGTGAAGGTAATAAACATGTGCATCACTTCTTTTAATTCTTTTCTCCCATTACTCCCTGTCCTACTCTTTTGTCCTCAGGCAACCCCTGATCTGCTTTGTGTGTCTGTAGTAATCTCCTTCATATTCTCTGTCTCTGTGTGTGTCTTGCTTCTTTCATCTCATGTAATTATTTTGAGGTTCATCCATGTTGTAGTGTATTTCAAGACTTCATTTCTTCCTATTCCTGAGTAGTGTTACACTGTGTTTTCATTCTGCAATTTGTTTATACATTCATCTATTGAAAGATATTTGGGTGTTCAGATTTGGGTTATTAACATTTGAGTACAAGAGTTTTGTATGATCATGTCCTTCCTTTCTCTTGGAGAAATACATAACAGTGAAATAGTTGTATTATGTGGTAGGTGTATTTTGACCTTAAGAAACTGTTAGTTCCCACCAGCTATGCATGGTGGTAAGAATCTGCCTACAATGCAGGAGATGTGGGTTCAATCCCTGAGTCAAGAAGATCCCCTGGAGAGGGAAATAGAAACCCACTATAGTATTCTTGCCTGGGAAATCCCGTGGACAGTGGAGCCTGGTGGACTGCAGAGCCAGACATGACTTGAAGACTAAACGACAACAAACATATGACAGATTTCCATTTCCTTCATATCTTCACTTAAGTATTTTTCATTTTGTCAGTCTGATAGAAGCAGTGATGTCCTGTTGTAGCTTTAATTTACGTTTCCCTAGAAGGGATTTTGTTGAATACCTTTTCCTGTCCTTACTAGTCATGTGTATATTTTCTTTGGTAAAGTGTGTAACTTTTGCCCATTTAAAAATTGTGTTTGTTTTCTAATTGTTGACCTTTGAGGATTATTATGTTCTAGACACAAGTATTTTATCAGCTACGTGCTTTATAAATATTTTATCCTCATCTATGGCTTGTCTTTTATCATTTTCTTAAAGTATGTTTCAAAGACGACAAGTCTTTCTTCTTGATGAGGTCTAGGATCCACTTTGAGTTAATTTTTGTATATGGTATAAGTTATTGATCAAAGTTCATTTTTTTGCCTATGGATATATGATTGTATATTCATACGATAAAAGACCCACTTCTCCACTGATTTGCCTTTGTCCTTTTGTGTAAAGTAATTTGTCCATATACTTGTGGGTCAACTTCTAGCTCAGTTCTCTTCCACTTTTCTGTTTTTCAGTCTTGGTGCTAATATACACAATCTTGATTACTGTAACTCATAACAAGTCTTTCAAACATAGAATGTTAATCATCCAGATTTTTTTTCCAGTTATTTTGGCTCTGGTAAATTCTTTGAATCAGATTGCTAATTTTTACAGAATATCTCCTGAGATTTTTATTGGGATTATACCAAATCTATGTATCAGTTTGAGGAAAACTGCATTGTAACAGTGTTGAATCATCTAAACCATGAGCACAGTGTTTCTAGTTACTTTTGTCTTTAATTACTCTGTGTTATTTTGTATTTTTCACTCTATTAATCTGCATTTCCTATCAGATTTATTCCTATTTCCTATATTTGATGCTATTTTATATGGCATTTTATTTAAATTTTGACTGTTGCTAGCATTTTTTATATTAATCTTATATACTGCAACCATGCTAAAATGCTTGTTTTTGTTGTTAAGTTGCTAAGTCGTGTCTGACTCTTTGCTACCCCCTGGACTGCAGCACAACAGGCTTCCCTGTCCTTCACTATCTCCTGGAGTTTGCTCAAACTCATGTCCATTGAGTTGGTAATGCCATCCAACTATCTCATCCACTGTCACCCCCTTCTCTCACCCTAAATGTTTCCCAGCATCAGGGTCTTTTCCAATGCATTGGCTCGTCACATCAGGTGGCCACCAAGTATTGGAGCTTTAGTTTCAGCACCAGTCCTTCCAATGAATATTCAGGATTGATTTCCTTGATTTTATCTCCTTGCAGTCCAAGGGACTCTCAAGAATCTTCTCCAACACCACAATTAGAAAGCATCTATTCTTTGGAGTTCAGCCCTCTTTATTGTTCAACTCTCACATTTTTACATGACAACTGGAAAAACCATAGCTTTGACTATATGGGCCTTTGTTGGCAAAGTGATGTCTCTTCTTCTAATTTAAAATGCTTATTAGTTTTCATATAAAAAAGAAGAACCTTTAATTTTTAGACCAGTTTTAGATTTTTGAGGGGAGGAAGAAGTTTCCCCCTCTACCCTTCTTGAGTTCTTATGGCTGGAAATGGACACAAGACAGATTAACAGGAAAAACAGAAACAAATTTAAATTATTCACAGAGAGGTCTCAAAGAAATAAGACCTAAGCAGATGCTAAAGCAGGCAGCTTTTATACTTTTTAGCTATAGAAACAATAAATTTGAGAGGAACTGACAGGACAAATAATTAAGATTACAATGATTAATTAGTACAAAAATAAGCAAAGTTTGGGCTTGGGTAATAAATTAGTTTGGCCACCCCATGTGAAGAGTTGACTCATTGGAAAAGACCCTGATGCTGGGAGGGATTGGGGGCAGTTGGAGAAGGGGATGACAGAGGATGAGATGGCTGGATGGCATCACCGACTTGATGGACATGAGTTTGGGTAAACTGTGGGAGTTGGTGATGGACAGGGATGCTTGGCATGCTGTGATTCATGGGGTTGCAGAGAGTCAGACATGACTGAGTGACTGAACTGAACTGAACTGAACTGATTGAATTAGTAAAGACATAACAAGGTGTTTTTATATATGCTTATTGGCCCAGAATTCCTGATCTCTCTGGTAATAAGGATTATCTTTCTGCCATCACCCCATAGCTGAACCCCCACCCTCCACAGAAGGAGGGTACCTTTCACATGGGAAATTTATTTTCTGCTTTCAGGGAGATAGGACAGGAAGTTTTGCTCCTGAATCAGTCATTGCTGAAGTAATGGTAATTAAAGTAATTAGTATACCATTGAGGCATATTTTGGTTTTGCTTCCCTGGACCCCAGCAGTTTCATAGCAAAACTGAGCAGAATATACAGTTCTCTTCTGTCCTCTTGCCCCAAGCACAGCCTTTCCAACTGTCAAAATGACGTTACTTTTTTCTTATTCATATTTCTTGTACTTGTGTCTCTTGAGCTTCTTAGATATGTGGATTTAAAGGTTTCAGCCCCCAGAATGGGAGAAAATAATAGCAAACGAAGCAATGGACAAAGAATTAATCTCAAAAATATACAAACAACTCCTGCAGCTCAGTTCCAGAAAAATAAATGACCCAATCAAAAAGTGGGCCAAAGAACTAAATAGACATTTCTCCAAAGAAGACATACAGATGGCTAACAAACACTTGAAAAGATGCTCAGCATCACTCATTATCAGAGAAATGCAAATCAAAACTACAATAAGGTACCATTTCATGCCAGTCAGAATGGCTGCTATCCAAAAGTCTACAAGCAATAAATACTGGAGAGGGTGTGGAGAAAAGGGAACCCTCTAACACTGTTGGTGGGAATGCAAACTAGTACAGCCACTATGGAGAAGAGTGTGGAGATTCCTTAAAAAACTGGAAATAGGACTGCCATATGACCCAGCAATCTCACTGCTGGGCTCACACACTGAGGAAACCAAAATCAAAAGAGACATGTGTACCCCAATATTCATCGCAGCACTGTTTATAATAGCCAGGACATGGAAGCAACCTAGATGTCCATCAGCAGATAAATGGATAAGAAAGCTGTGGTACATATGCACAATGGAATATTCAGTTCAGTTCAGTTGCTCAGTCATGTTCAAGTGTTTGCGACCCCATGAATTGCAGCATGCCAGGCCTCCCTGTCCATCACCAACTCCCGGAGTTCACTCAGACTCATGTCCATCGAGTCGGTGATGTCATTCAGCCATCTCATCCTCTGTCGTCCCCTTCTCCTCCTGCCCCTAATCCCTCCCAGCATCAGGGTCTTTTCCAATGAGTCGGCTCCTCACATGAGGTGGCCAAAGTATTGGAGTTTCAGCTTCAGCATCAGTCCTTCCAATGAACACCCAGGACTGATCTCCTTTAGAATGGACTGGTTGGATCTCCTTGCAGTAATGGAATATTACTCAGCCATTAAAAAAATACATTTGAATCAATTCTAATGAGGTAGATGAAACTGGAGCCTATTATACAGAGTGAAGTAAGGCAGAAAGAAAAACATCAGTATACTAACGCATATATATGGAATTTAGAAAGAAGGTAATAATAACCCTGTATGCGAGACAGCAAAAGAGACACAGATGTATTGAACAGTCTTTTGGACTCTGTGGGAGCGGGTGAGGGCAGGATGATATGGGAGAATGGCATTGAAACATGTAAAATATCATATGTGAAATGAATTGCCAGTCTAGGTTTGATGGATGATACAGGGTGCTTGGGGCTGGTGCACTGGGATGACCCAGAGGGATGGGATGGAGAGGGAGGTGGGAGGGGGGTTCAGGATGGGGAACACATGTACACTCATAGCAGATTCAAGTCAATATATGGTCAAACCAATACAATATTGTAAAGTAAAATAAATAAATTAATTAATTAAAAAAAACGGATAAATTTGGGCCATTATTTCTTCAAATTTTTTTTCTGTTTTATCACTCTCTTGTCCTTTGAAGAATCAAATTACATGTGTATCAGGCCACTTGTAGTTGCCTCACAGCTTGCTATTCATTACTTTAAAAGTAAAATCCTCTTTCTCTTTGTGTTTCATTTTGGAGTTTTTCTATGGCTATGCCTTCAAGTTACTAACATTTCTTCTAATGTTAGTAATGTTAGCACTTTCTAATCTATCATTAATTTCAATGATTGTATGTTTTCACCTCACTCATTGTAGTTTTTATCTTAAACATTTGATTTAGGTCCTTTTTGTTTCTTTCTCATGTCTTCTCAAATTTTCAACACATACAATACAGTTACAATACATAATCTAATGAAACAGTTTGAATTCAGAATAAGAAATGAGAATTCTGTTGTCTTCTAATATGCTAGGCAGGAGGAGAAGTGGGCAACAAAGGATGAGATTGTTGGATGGCATCACCAACTCAATGGACATGAGTGTGATCAAGCTCTGGGAGATGGTAATGTACAGGGAAGCCTGGCATGCTGCAGTCCATGGGGTTGCAAAGAGTCAGACAGGACTGAGTGACTGAACAAGAAGAATTAAGCTAGATATTAAAAATACTTGCAAAATTGTGAATAATACCAGTGTTTTTACTAAGCATTTTTATAAAAAATATACTAACTTAATATGTAATGAGTTTTTATGGTTATTTTTAAATGAGTTAAATATTTTTAACAGGTTTTAGTTTTAAATTTCCAATACAATGCTGCTGCTGCTAAGTCGCTTCAGTAGTGTCCGACTCTGTGCGACCCCATAGACGGCAGCCCACCAGGCTCCCCCGTCCCTGGAATTCTCCAGGCAAGAACACTGGAGTGGGTTGCCATTTCTTTCTCCAATGCATGAAAGTGAAAAGTCAAAGTGAAGCCGCTCAGTTGTGTCCAACTCTTAGCGACCCCATGGACTGCAGCCTACCAGGCTCCTCCATCCATGGGATTTTCTAGGCAAGAGTACTGGAGTGGGGTGCCATTGCCTTCTCCATCCAATAAATATCCATAAATTTAACACGTATAAACAAAAGCACTTTGAAGTCTTCAATGCTTATTAAAAGTACCGAGTGGTCCTGAAACAGAAAGATTTGAGAAGTACTGATTGATTATCTACATATCCCTGCATTACCATGAAGGGTAGTATCTTTGACATTAGGTAGTTTCTGGAAGGTGTTTTTCTGAGATTTACAGATAAGCTGTGTTCTGTGGTCTGAATGTTTGTGTCTCCTCAAAATTCATATATGGAAATCTTAGTTCCAATGTAATAGTATTAGGAGATGGGGACTTTGGGAGGTGATTAGGTCAGGAAGGTGAATGAGATTAATGATCTTATGAAGGAAGCCACAGGGAGCTCCCTTGCTTCTTCTACCATGTGAGGACATGGAGGAAAGTAGGCAGTCTGATATTTGAAAGAGGGCCTTCCCCAGAACCTGACCATACTGGCACCCTGCTCAAGGTCTTCAATCCTCCAGAACGGTGAGAACTAAATTTAGCTTGTTTAAGTCACCCAGACTTGGTATTTTGTTAGGGCAGCCCTAATGGACTAGGACACTATAACAAAGTATTTATTCATAAATTTCACAACTATAAATTCTAATGGATCTGATTTGATAGGAAATAGAGCATCATTCAGAAATAGTCTGGGATAAGCCTTAAAGATCCATGAAGTGAGAATGTAGTAAATCATGTAATATGAGGCTAAAGCTTTAATCTAGCTCTTATCAGTTGGGGCATATGCAATTTTGTTTACTCAGTTTTTAAATGAGTCAAATTGATTGAACATCATACAGTTGTTCTGAGAATTAAATGAGATGACAGAGTTTGCAGTGTTTAGAAAACTGATGCAGTATACTTGTGCTAAAGGTTATTTAGCCCTGGTGCTATTTGCACTTCTAATTTAAAATAGAAATATGGTCTGAGATAAGATATAGCTCTTCTGGGCAAACTTTTGAGGTTTTATGTTTGTTCACATTTAGGTATGACTATTAAATAAAATTCAAATTGCTATCTTACATGCTAGGACAAAATATGTTGATTTTATTTTTCTGGTGAAACTATGTTTCAATTAGCTGAGATTCTTAAAAATTTGTTCTTTTTCCTTGTACAGTTTTCTAACTGCTTTTGTCCAATATGTTCAAATAATTTAAAAATGCTATTAAATTTTTTTTTTTAATTTTATTTTATTTTTAAACTTTACATAACTGTATTAGATTTGCCAAATATCAAAATGAATCCGCCACAGGTATACATGTGTTCCCCATCCTGAACCCTCTTCCCTCCTCCCTCCCCATTCCATCCCTCTGGGTCGTCCCAGTGCACCAGCCCCAAGCATCCAGTATCGTGCATCGAACCTGGACTGGCAACTCATTTCATACATGATATTTTACATGTTTCAATGCCATTCTCCCAAATCTTCCCACCCTCTCCCTCTCCCACAGAGTCCATAAGACTGTTCTATTAAATTTTAAAATAAGATTGCAGATACTATTTATATCTTTATTGTTGTCCCAGACTATGAACCTTATGTTTTAGAAGGAAAATGGAATTGCTTTCATGTGTAGTATATGTGCTTTCAATTCACTATAAACTTTCTTTTCAGTAAGAAAATAAAGGACTTTTGCAAGGTTCATAAAAGTTAATTTTATTTAGGTTGTGCTGTGCTGTGCTCACTGGCTCAAATACTTTAATAAAGAATCAAGAATTAAAAATCTTAAAATATGTAGTGATATTGGTAGAATCATTTGGCTAGAAGTATAATAGTAAGAACTACATATTAAAAAGTACAACAAATTAGAGTGTTTCTTGCTATTCCTATTTTATTTATAAGTTTATTGACTGTATCATTTCCCATTTTGGAGATCTGAAGGAAAGGATATTCATAGTTGGAAGGGATTTTGAAATAGTGCTTACTACAGTCACCAACAAAGGTCCGTCTAGTCAAGGCTATGGTTTTTCCAGTGGTCATGTATGAATGTGAGAATTGGACTGTGAAGAAAGCTGAGCACTGAAGAATTGATGCTTTTAAACTGTGATGTTGGAGAAGACTCTTGAGAGTCCCATGGACTGCAAGGAGATCCCACCAGTCCATTCTAGAGGAGATCAGTCCTGGGTGTTCTTTGGAAGGAATGATGCTAAAGCTGAAACTCCAGTACTCTGGCCACCTCATGCGAAGAGTTGACTCATTAGAAAAGACTCTGATGCTGGGAGGGATTGGGGGCAGGAGGAAAAGGGGACGACAGAGGATGAGATGGCTGGATGGCATCACCGACTCAATGGACGTGAGTTTGGGTGAACTCCGGGAATTGGTGATGGACAGTGAGGCCTGGCGTGTTGCAATTCATGGGGTCGCAAAGAGTTGGACAGGACTGAGCGACTGAACTGAACTGAACAGTCACCAAATAATAGATTGTCATTAGCTTCACCACTGCATTATACTTCTTTTAATAGCATTGAACAGATACTTAGGAATTTAAGAAATGAGTAATGGTGCAGCAGAATAATGTAGACAAAAATATAGATAACAAAATATAAATAAAAGTATAACCTATTAGAATTTAGAATAACAAGAGACTTAGGTTTATTATGTTTGGGAATACTTTTAATACTCAAATAATACTCAAATTTTTTATTTATAAGAAATTAATTTTTGGTGGTAATTGCTAATTCTCTTAATTAAATCTATAGTTAAGTCTATAGATTGTGTTGAAATTTTGGTAATTTTAAACATGAGCTTTAGTGCCATGGGTATTCAACAGAAATAAGAGAAAAAGGTTTATTCTACAACTTTTGTCCTCTAATGTTCAGCAAAGGTGGGTAAATGAGCTATGTCAAATTCTATTTTATCAGTGAAGGAGTTAGAGTAAAAATATCCTAATAGAGCTTAAGGTCAGATCTTAAGAAGCTTGTTTATTCCAGTTTAACTGTGTAAAAAGTGTGATAAATAAATCATTTTATGTGGGCTTTGGTTGAAAAGGATAATTTTTCTACTTGAGATATTGAAAGTTTATATCTTTTCTCCTTCCAGTTAAAAATACTAAACAATTTCATTATTTTGACCCCTATTAATTTGACAATTGTAATAGCATCAGAGAAATTTACTAAAATGGAAAGTGATTTATGTCAAAAAGTGTTCTGCCCTTTCTTCCTTTAGAAGTTTTATACTATCATGTCTTCTATTTATAAGGTCTTATATCTTTAATCCATTCTGAGTTTTTTTTTTAAATAAAAAAGAATGAAAAGTTGCATTTTGCAGAAACATGGATGGACTTGGAAGGCATTATGCTAAGTGAAATAAGTCAGTCAGAGAAAGAAAAATTACTATATGGTACCATTTACCTGTGAAACCTAACAAGTACAACTAACAAGTAACTATAACAAAAAAAAGCAGACTCACAGATACAGAGAACAAACTAGTGGTTACCAGTGGCGAGAGAGCTGGGGTAACATGGAGGGGAGTGAGAGGACAAACTATTAAGTACAAGATAGGCTCAGGGATATATTGAACCACATGGGGAATATAGCCAATGTTTTGTAGTAGCTGTAAATGGAAAGTAACCTTTAAAAATTGTATACAATTTAAAGATTTAAAAAGTAAATAAAAGAGTGAAAAATTTAAACAATGAACAGGGAGGTTTTGTGATATAACTGTCATTTTTTGGGTCATTTTTATTTAACTCCACCTTGTATTAGGGTTCCAAAAGACTAATTTTCTTAGCTTTCCTCACTTTTACCACCCATTGCTTTTTAAAAGGAATACAGACTCAGGTGGAAGCTGAGGCTTTTAAAAATCATGTTTATTGCTTCTTATTCTTTCCATCTCTGTTCTCTTAGATTTAGAGGGGGAGCAAGTGAGAGGGACAGGGAACAGACACAGAGAGAAATAATTCTGAATTTCACCATTAGATTGCTTAGGCATATATGGAGTACTTATAAAACAAAAATACAGAACAGGAGAGGAACAAGATGGCGGAGGAGTAGGTGGACATAGAATACATCTCTCTCCACGGGTACATCGGAATACACCTTCAGACACAGAAATGCATGCAGAACACCAGCTGAGAGCAGATAGGAGTACCTGACCAGCAGAAATAATGTATAGACATGTGCAAAATTCGATAGAACAAAGGAACTAGGGGGAAAAACAGCAGTGTTAGTAGGAGTGGACCTGCCCCTCGGCAGGTAGCGGAACTGAAGCAGGGGTCTGATTCCCACATCAGGGCTATTGTCTGAGTCAGAGGGAAAATGTTTAAGGCTGAGATGGAAACAGCTGATCTGTGGCAGCCTAAAAGGAATGAGAATCAGACAGTATTTGCTGTAGCCATACTTAGCCTAGATGACCCAGTGGCTGGGAGCTGGAGTGTAGGGATTGTGGAGCAATCCCAGGGCACGAGCTGCTGTTGACTGAGGAGAGACTGATCAAGGGGAAGTGAGGGAGGAGATTATGGTGGGAAATGCCTGTGGAAGAAAGCTGGGCAGCCATGGAAGCAAGGCAATACTGCCGAGTCACACTAGGGTGTGGAGCCGTCACCATAGCCTCTCTCCCCCTTCTTGCCAGCACTGGCAGCTGAACAATAGAGAGGCTGGCCCATCAAACGCCTGATGCACTGAACTACAGAGTAGGATTCCACCCAGGATGCCCCTTTAAGTCCCTGATGTGCCAATCTACAGGGTAGGGCCCAGGCGGGGGGCCCCTCTATGTGCCTGATGCACCAAACAACAGAGAATGATCCCAGGCAAGGAAGCCCTTTAAGTGCCTGAACAGGCAGAGCTGTGGAGAAATACTGGCCAAAGATGCCTTCTGATCACCAGCTACAAGAGGCTCAAAAAGAGACTCTGATAAGGCCATAACTCCTGTGGCGGAGGCAGGCCATGTCTCTGCTCACTTAGCACCGCCAGGGTCCCTGCAAGCCAAGCAACTGCACTACCTTCATGCTCATCTCTTTCTGGGGCAGAGCTGCCACAGGCAAAAAGTCTATGCCTATGTGTGCAGGGTTGCTTCAGTAGTGTCCAACTCTTTGTGACCCTGTGGACTGTGGCCTGCCAGTCTTCTCTGTCAGGGAGGGGGGTTCTCCAGTTAAGAATACTGGCGTGTATTGGCTAATACTGGTTGCCATACCCTTCTAGAGCACTATATTTCTGGCTGCCTTAGCTGCCAACTGCCCTGAGTACCTCGCGCTGCCAGAACCCCTGAGACTCAAGCAGATGCACCACCTCCACACCTGGCCCTCACAGGGGCAAACCCAAGTCCTCCATGGCAGCCTCATGAGCAAACCCCAGTGGACAACCCATATCCAGAGGTGGAAGTAAAATCACAGTTGAAACCCAGGGGCAGTGTGACTAAGGAAGATGACTCAAAACCCTCCCACCAGCTGCAAATTAAATCCACACTATCAACTAGGCAGACTCTGTGTCTGTGGAATATATAAAAGGTCACTGAGAGCTCCTACAAAAGAAAATGCACTAGTTCTGATAGCTGTGGACACTGGAAGCAAGAACACAGAGGAGTAGGAGCAGATTAGAATCTGAGCTGCCCTCACAGCTGGTCCAAAGATCAGCACAGTGTTGGAGGGCATCCTAGGGAGGTGAGGAGGAGTGTGACTCCCAGCGAGGGAAAGGACTCTGACCGCAGTGACTCAAGAAAAACATTTATTATTCTTATGTTTTGACTTGTCCTGTAGATTCTATTGTATTTGTTTTGGAAATTGGATTTCTTTTTTTCCCCTCCTTTCCCCTCACCCCACCATTGTACTTGTCAATTTTATTGGCACTATGAAATCTAACTAAACTTTTGAGCTTTCTTTCTATTATTTTTTTTATTGTTGTTATAAACCTCTGCCTCTATATTGGGCTTTTGAAGTTCTTGGAAGGCTTTTTATTTCTCTCTCTTTTTTTTTTTTAAATTTTAATTTTTTAAGCCTATTATTTTTCTACGTTTATTCCTTTGTTTGCTTTTCCTACTGTTCTTTCCCCTTGCAGTTAATCTTTAATATATGTAAATCTTCTTTATCTACTTCTATTTAACTTTGCACATCTATTCTTTCTTTCTTTTTTTCCTTTAGTCTCAACATATTTGTTAGTTTTATTTTCATTGCTTTATACCCCATTTGGCACCTTGCTTCAGTTTGTTTTCCAGTTTGTGCTTTAGTTAGTTTTGTTCTGGTAGATATAATTTTAGATTTCCTTTCCTGGTCAATCTATTGTATTTTATTTTTGTTGTACTGTTTTGATTTTGCTTATGGGTGTTTATATATGTGTGTATATTCAGTCACACTTTTTATTGTTGTTATAAACCTCTTCATCTACATTGGGCTTTTGTAGTTCTGTCGAGTTTTCCTTTTTCTCTTTCTCTTTCTTCTTCAATTTTTTAAAATCTTTTCTCTTTTTTATAATTTTAACTTTTAATTTTTTTAAGCCTGTTATATTTTTTCTACATTTATTCCTTTGTTTGCCTTTCCTACTGTTCTTTTCCCCTTGCAGTTAATCTTTAATATATATAGATCTTCATCTACCTCTATTTAACTTTGCATATCTATTCTTTCTTTTCTTTCCTCTCAACATATTTGTTAGTTTTGTTTTCATTGCTTTATTCCCCACTTGGTGCTTGCTTTAATTTTGTTTTCCAGTTTGTGCTTTAGTTAGTTTTGTTCTTAACTGGCAAATATAATTTTTGATTTCCTTTGTTTGCTGGGTCAATCTATTGTGCTTTATTCTTGTTGGACTGTTTTGACTTTGCTCATGGGTGTATATGTGTATATTCCATTTTTTAAATTACTATTTGCCTGATTTTGTAACTGTCAGTTGTCTGGGGTTCATCTTTGGTTTCTCATTTAGAGGGCAGAAACCAAAAAGAAGAAAGAATTCAACCTTGAATCCTGGGAAAAGGAGACCTCAAACACAATAAGTTAAAAAAATAATGGAAAGACAGAGAAATATTACACAAATGAAGGAACAAACTAGAAACACAGAAGCCCAAATAAATGAAGAGTGAAATAGGCAAACTACCTGAAAACTGATTCAGAATAATGACAGTAAAGATGATCAAAAACCTTGAAAACAAAATGGAGAAAATGCAAGAATCAATTAACAAAGACCTAGAAGAATTAAAGAATAAACATGCAGAGACAAACAACACAATTATTGAAATTAAAAATACTCTAGAAGTAATCAATAGCATAATATCTGAAGCAAAAGAACTAATCAGTGAGCTGGAAGTTAAAATGGTGAAAATAACTTCTGAAGAGCAGAAATAATGTAAAAAGAATAAATAGAACTGAGGATACTCTCAGGGAACTCTTGGAGAATATCAAACACACCAATATTTGAATAAAAAGGGTCCCGGAAGAAGAAGAGAAAAAGAAAGGGTATGAGAAATTTTTTGAAGAGATTATAGTTGAAAATTTGACCAACATGGAAAAGAAAATAGTCAAGTCCAAGAGGCACAAAGAGTCCCATACAGGATAAACCCAAGGAGAAACATGCAAAGACACATACTAATCAAACTAACAGACTAAACACAAAGAAAAAAATATTAAAATTAACAAGGGAGAAGCCACAGGCAACATACAAGGAAAACCCCATATGCTTAATAGCTGAGCTTTCAGCAGAAACTCTGCAGAGCAAAAGGGAATGGCAGGATATATTTAAAGTACTGAAAGTGAAAAATCTACAACCAAGATTACTGTACCTGGCAAGGATATCATATAAAATTGATGGAGAAATCAAAAGCTTTTCAGACAAGCAAAAGTTAAGAGAATTCAGTACCACCAAACCAGCTGTACAATAAATGTTAAAGGGACTTATATAGTCAAGAATTACAAGAGAAGAAAAAAGATCTAAACAGTCAACCCTAACAGTTAAGCAAATGGCAATAGAAACATATATATCGATAATTAATTTAAATGTAAATGGATTAAATGCTCCAACACAGACTGGCTGAATGAATACAAAACACAACCCATATATATGCTGTCCTCAAGAAACCAACTTTAGACCTCAAGACATATATAGACTGAAAGTGAGAGAATGGAAAAATATATTCCATGCAAATGGGAAGCAAAGGAAAGCTGGAGTAAAAATCCTCATATCAGACAAAATAGACCTTAAAATAAAGAAGATTACAAGAGATAAGAAAGAATACTACATAATGATGAAGGAATAAGTCCTAGAGGAAGACATAACAATTGTAAATATCTATGCACCCAACATAGGAGCACCTCAATACAGAATACAAACACTAACGGACATAAAAGAAGAAATTGACAGTAAAAGAATAATAGTAGGAGACTTTAACACCCCACTCACACCAATGGACAGATCATCAAACCAGAAAATTAACAAGGAAACACAAGTCTATAATGATACATTAGAGAGATGGATATCATTGATACCTTCAGGACATTCCATCCAAATGCAGAAGAGTACACCTTCTTCTCAAGTGCACAAGAAACATTCTCCAGGATAGACCATATATGGGGTCACAAATCAAATCTCAATAAATTTAAGATAATTGAAATTGTATCAAGCATCTTTTCGACCATAACACTATGAGACTAGATGTCATTTACAAGAAAAAAAACTAAGAAACACAAACACATGGAGATTAAAACAACATGTTTCTAAATAACAGACAGGTTACTGCAGAAATCAAAAGGGAAATAAAAAAATTTATAGAAACAAATGACAATGAAAACACAACAATGCAAAACCTATGGGATGCAGCAAAAGTGGTCCTAAAAGGGAAGTTTATAGCAATACAACCCTACCTCAACAAACAAGAAAAACATCAAATAGACCACCTAACTTTACACCTAAAACAACTGGAAAAAGAGCAACAACAACAACAACAAAACCCCAAGATTAGAAGAAGGAAAGAAATCATAAAGATCCAAGCAGAAATAAATGAAGAAGAAATGAAAGAAACAATAGTAAAGATTAATAAACTAAAAACTGGTTCTTTGATAAAGATAAACAAAATTGACAAACCTTTAGCCAGATTCATCAAGAAAAAAGAGAAGAATCAAATCAACAAGATTATAAATGAAAAAGGAAAGGTTACAGCAGACAATGCAGAAATACAAGGATTATAAGAGACTATTATGAACAACTCTATGGAAATAAAATGGATAACCTGGAAGAAATGTAAGATTCTTATAAAAGTTCAAACTTCCAAGACTAAGCAAGGAAGAAATAGAAATTATGAATAATTAAAAGCACTGAAATTGAAGCTGTGATAAAAAATCTCCCCAAAAATAAAAGCCCAGGATCAGATGTCTTCACAGGAGAATTCTATGAAACATTTAGAGAAGAGCTAATACCTTTCCTTCTAAAACTCTTTCAAAAAATTGAAGGGAAATGAACACCTTTCAAACTCATTCTAAGAGACGACCATCACTCTGACACCAAAACCAAAGACAACACAAAAATAGAAAACTATAGGGCAATATCACTGAAACATAGATGGAAAAATCCTCAACAAAATTTTAGTGAACAGGATTCAGCAACACATCAAAAAGCTCATACATAATGATGAAGTTGGGTTTATTCCAGGAATGCAAGGATTCTTCAATATATGCAAATCAATCAATGTGATACACCATATTAAAATATTGAAAGATAAAAACCATATGATAATCTAAATAGATGCAGAAAAAACCTTTGACAAAATTCAGCACTAAATTATTATTAAAACTCTTCAAAAAATGGGCATAGAAGAAACCTACCTCAACATAGTAAAGGCCATATATGATAAGCCTATCAGATCAGATCCGATCAGATCAGTCGCTCAGTCGTGTCCAACTCTTTGCGACCCCATGAATCGCAGCACGCCAGGCCTCCCTGTCCATCACCAACTCCCGGAGTTCACTCAGACTCACGTCCATCGAGTCAGTGATGCCATCCAGCCATTTCATCCTCTGTCGTCCCCTTCTCCTCCTGCCCCCAATCCCTCCCAGCATCAGAGTCTTTTCCAATGAGTCAACTCTTCGCATGAGGTGGCCAAAGTACTGGAGTTTCAGCTTTAGCATCATTCCTTCCAAAGAAATCCCAGGGCTGATCTCCTTCAGAATGGACTGGTTGGATCTCCTTGCAGTCCAAGGGACTCTCAAGAGTCTTCTCCAACACCACAGTTCAAAAGCATCCATTCTTTGGCGCTCAGCCTTCTTCACGGTCCAACTCTCACATCCATACATGACCACAGGAAAAACCATAGCCTTGACTAGACAGAACTTTGTTGGCAAAGAAATGTCTCTGATTTTGAATATGCTGTCTAGGTTGGTCATAACTTTCCTTCCAAGGAGTAAGCGTCTTTTAATTTCATGGCTGCAATCACCATCTGCAGTGATTTTGGAGCCCAGGAAAATAAAGTCTGACACTGTTTCCACTGTTTCCCCATCTATTTCCCATGAAGTGATGGGACCAGATGCCATGATCTTCGTTTTCTTAATGTTGAGCCTTAAGCCAACTTTTTCACTCTCTGCTTTCACTTTCATCAAGAGGCTTTTGAGTTCCTCTTCACTGTCTGCCGTAAGGGTGGTGTCATCTGTATATCTGAGGTTATTGATATTTCTCCCGGCAATCTTGATTCCAGCTTGTGCTTCCTCCAGCGCCGCGTTTCTCATGAAGTACTCTGCATATAGGTTAAATAAACAGGGTGACAATATACAGCTTTGACGAATTCCTTTTCCTATTTGGAACCAGTCTGTTGTTCCATGTCCAGTTCAAACTGTTGCTTCCTGACCTGCATACAAATTTCTCAAGAGGCAGACCAAGTGGTCTGGTATTCCCATCTCTTTCAGAATTTTCCACAGTTTATTGTGATCCACACAGTCAAAGGCTTTGGCATAGTCAATAAAGCAGAAATAGATGTTTTTCTGGAACTCTCTTGCTTTTTCCATGATCCAGCGGATGTTGGCAATTTGATCTCTGGTTCCTCTGCCTTTTTTAAAACCAGCTTGAACATCAGGAAGTTCACGGTTCACATATTGCTGAAGCCTGGCTTGGAGAATTTTGAGCATTACTTTACTAGCGTGTGAGATGAGTGCAATTATGCGGTAGTTTGAGCATTCTTTGGCATTGCCTTTCTTTGGGATTGGAATGAAAACGGACCTTTTCCAGTCCTGTGGCCACTGCTGAGTTTTCCAAATTTGCTGGCATATTGAGTGCAGCACTTTCACAGCATCATCTTTTAGGATTTGAAATAGCTCAACTGGAATTCCATCACCTCCACTAGCTTTGTTCGTAGTGATGCTTTCTAAGGCCCACTTGACTTCACATTCCAGGATGTCTGGCTCTAGGTGAGTGATCACACTATCGTGATTATCTGGGTCATGTAGCTCTTTTTTGTATAGTTCTTCTGTGTATTCTTGCCACCTCTTCTTGATATCTTCTGTTTCTGTTAGGTCCATACCATTTCTGTCCTTTATTGAGCCCATCTTTGCATGAAATATTCCCTTGGTTTCTCTAATTTTCTTGAAGAGATCTCTAATCTTTCCCATTCTGTTGTTTTCCTCTATTTCTTTGCACTGATCGCTGAGGAAGGCTTTCTTATCTCTCCTGGCTATTCTTTGGAACTCTGCATTCAGAGTATAGAATAAATGGGGATAAAGAAGTGTAGATAACTAGTGTTGAAATTAATAGAATGCAAAATAGACAACCTGACCATTAAATATCAAAATCTGCAAAATATAAATATTTGCTTCTCTTTTAAGAAAATTTTACAAGCTATATTGCCAGAGAGTGAAATTAATGTAGTGTAAAGCAACAGCAACAAAACTATGGCTACACTTAATAGTTGAAATGAAGTGAAAATCACACAGTTGTGTCTGATTCTTTGCAACCCCATGAACTATACAGTCCATGGAATTCTCTGGGCCAGAGTACTGAAATGGGTCAGTTCAGTCGATCAGTCGTGTTGGACTCTGCGACCCCATGTACTGCAGTATGCCAGACTTCCTTGGCCAGCTCCGGGAGCTTATTCAAACTCATTTCCATCAAGTCAGTGATGCCATCCAAACATCTTATCCTCTGTCGTCCCCTTCTCCTCCCGCCTCAACCTTTCCCAGCATCAGGGGCTTTTCAAATGAGTCACTTCTTTGCAGGTGGCCAAAGTACTGGAGTTTCAGCTTCAGCATCAGTCTTTCCTATGAATATTCAGGACTGATTTCCTTTAGGATGGACTAGTTGGATCTCCTTGGTGTCCAAGGGACTCTCAAGAGTCTTCTCCAACACCACAGTTCAAAACCATCAATTCTTTAGTGCTCAGCTTTCTTTATAGTCCAACTCTCACATCTATACATGACTACTGGAAAAAGCATAGCTTTGACTAGAGGGATCTTTGATGGCAAAGTAATGTCTCTGCTTTTTAATATGCTGTCTAGGTTGGTCATAGCATTCCTTCCAAGGAGCAAGCATCTTTTAATTTCATGGCTGTAGTCACCAACTGGAGTGGATAGTCATTCCCTTCTCCAGGGGATCTTCCAAACCCAGGAATTGAACCCAGGTCTCCTGTATTGCAGACAGATTCTGAGCTACCAGGGAAGCCCCAGTGGCCTAATGGGTAAGCCATTAGCCTCCTAAGCCAGTGATTGTGGGTTCAAGCCCCACCTTGGGTGGTTAGACTTTGGGTTTCCCTAGTGTCTCAGATGTTAAAGAATCCACTTGCAATGAGAAAGACCTGGGTGCCATCCCTGGCTTCAGATCCCTGGAGGATGGCATGGTAACCCACTCCAGTATTCTTGCCTGGAGAATTCCATGGACAGAGGAGCCTGGCAGGCTAAAATCCATGGGGTCACAAAGAGTCGGACATGACTGAGCCACTTTCACACTTAATAGTTAAAATATACAAATAGCATTGGGAAATGAAGGATTCTCATTGGCTAATAGGAACTATATCCATTTCTGCTTTCCTTTACAAATTCTATCTTTAATTTATGTGGCATTTATATAAAGACATTCATCATTTATTTCTAAGACATCAGTTTTTGATTGCTTTTCAAAACATTTCTAGTTTGCTAAATTTAATATTTAAAAAAAGGAAACAAGCAACATCTAGGTTCCATTTAGCTAACAATGCAAATGTAATTCAAACTGCAAGATAGACACCTTGTCCATTGTAGCTGTTCTGCAAAGGCAAAGAAAGCCATATTTACATCTTATTGATTGGCACCTGTATAGGAAACATAATGACTTAATATGAGATTATTAAATAGCAAGCAGCTGAGATAACACTAAAGCAAAGTGATGGCAAAGACCAGCATAAATCCATAATATGATAAGTGATGGCAATTATATGTTTTTTATTCTGAATCATATATAAACTATCAAACAGAACCTGTGTGCACTTTTACGCATGCTGCTCCATGAATATTTTTTTCTATTAAGTTCTTTAAATCTTGAAAAATCACCAAAGTACCACATCATCCTATTTTTATAGTATACGTTGAGTCTACAGGTTCTGGCAGGCAATACACCCTTGAAAGGAGAAAGAAAGATATTTTAGATAACCAAAAATGTAATATGGGATGGTTCAATATGGCTTATTTATTAAATATATAGTGACAGTTGTCAAAATAGCTACTGTGGAACTGTATTAACATAGACTCTATTCAAGGTTAAGCATTTACAGTAAGTGTTTTATTACAGCAAACATGGCACTATACTCCTTAGGGTCAAATCTGCAGGCATTTAATTTCAGCAATTGCCATAATAGAGGCATTATGATAATGTCTCAGCCTCTTGGGTACACAAAGAGTTTGGATGCTATTATATTTTTCCTTTTCCTCTCTTTTAAAGCTTTTGTCTGTAATTCACACAGTACTTGGAAAAGCAAGGATTTGTATCCTTTCTTCTATGAATGTTTGGAACTTGGTTTCAAAGGTTGAAGTGAACATAACTATGAACAAAATAATGGCATATTATAGAAAGGGGAATAATTTTCCATATGTTTTAGATCTTTAGACACAAGGGACTCATCTTTATCACAAAGACCTCATCCATTTTTTCTGAGTCCCACCTTCAAAATTAATGAATAACAAAATGCTTTAAATTCCCCATAGGTAGGCTTAAACTCAGTTATTCTGTCATACTATTTTGTTCATTGATTTATTATCATTGTTTTTAAAAGAGCATATTTTAATAAGGTATTATCTTTTATCACACAATAGGCATAATTACTGTCAGCAGGATGCCTACAGTCTAAGATAAAAAATACTCTTTTTAAGAATTTGATATTGTTTGATAGTCACATATGTAGCTATTTTAAATCTTTTATTTACCAAAGTTATACCAAGAGAAATGTGATTCTATTATTTTCTTTGCTTAGACATCTGGAAAATGCACAGTCTTGCCTAATTCTTACAGATTTCCTCACTCAACCAAAAGGATATTCTTATTCCATTTTTTTTTTTTTGGTGGATTTCTAGTATCAGTAACAGCCAGTAGACACGTAATGTGTGTGGGTTCTAATTCACATTTATTTGTTAACTAGTTTGCATTTTAAAAGAGTAGTTGATCCTATGTTTTTAGTTAGTTTTTTTTTTTTTTTTTAACAGCAGGAACTTTTAAAGTTTAAAACTATGTTCAAAGGGGATGTGTTACATTTTTTTCATTGGGTCACTCTAGTTTCAAGAAAACAGCATCAGAATTTTATCTGTTGATATTTTAAAGTTTTCCTTAAATTGAGTATTTGCATCTGTTGATTTTTTTTAAGTGTTCTTAAATCAAGTATTTAGGATTATCAAGGAGAGATAAGAAAGCCTTCCTCAGTGATCAATGCAAAGAAGTAGAGGAAAACAATAGAACGGGAAAGACTAGAGATCTCTTCAAGAAAATTAGAGATACCAAGGGAACATTTCATGCAAAAAATGGGCTCAGTAAAGGACAGATGACATGGACCTAACAGAAGGAAATGATATTAAGAAGAGGTGGCAAGAATACACAGACTATACAAAAAGATCTTCATGACCCAGATAATCACTATGGTGTGATCACTGACCTAGAGCCAGACATCCTGGAATGTATAGTCAAGTGGGCCTTAGGAAGCATCACTATGAACAAAGCTAGTGGAGGTGATGGAATTCCAGTTGACCTATTTCAAATCCTAAAAGATGATGCTGTGAAAGTGCTGCACTCAATATGCCAGCAAATTTTGAAAGCTCAGCAGTGGCCACAGGACTGGAAAAGGTCAGCTTTCATTCCAATCCCAAAGAAAGGCAATGCCAAAGAATGCTCAAACTACCGCATAATTGCACTCATCTCACACGCTAGTAAAGTAATGCTCAAAATTCTCCAAGCCAGGCTTCAGCAATACGTGAACCATGAACTTCCTGATGTTCAAGCTGGTTTTAGAAAAGGCAGAGGAACCAGAGATCAAGTTGCCAACATCCGCTAGATCATTGCAAAATCAAGAGAGTTCCAGAAAAACATCTAATTCTGCTTTATTGACTATGCCAAAGCCTTTGACTGTGTGGATCACAATAAACTGTAGAAAATTCTGAAAGAGATGGGAATACCAGACCACCTGACCTGCCTCTTGAGAAATGTGTATGAAGGTCAGGAAGCAATAGTTAGAAATGGACATGGAACAACAGACTGATTCCAAATAGGAAAAGGAATATGTCAAGCCTGTATATTGTCACCCTGCTTATTTAACTTCTATGCAGAGTACATCATGAGAAATGCTGGGCTGGAGGAAGCCCAAGCTGGAATATCAATAACCTCAGATATGCAGATGACACCACCCTTATGGCAGAAAATAAAGAACTAAAGAGCCTCTTGAGGAAAGTGAAAGAAGAGAGTGAAAAAGTTGGCTTAAAGCTCCACATTCAGAAAACTAAGATCATGGCATCTGGTCCCATCACTTCATGGCAAATAGATGGGGAAACAGTGGAAACAGTGTCAACCTTTATTTTTTGGGCTCCAAAAGCACTGCAGATGGTGATTGCAGCCATGAAATTAAATGATGCTTACTCCTTGGAAGGAAAGTCATGACCATTCTAGACAGCATATTAAAAAGCAGAGACATTACTTTGCCAACAAATGTCCATCTAGTCAAGGCTATTGTTTTCCCAGTAGTCATATATGGATGTGAGAGTTGGGCTATAAAGAAAGCTGAGAGCCAAAGAATTGATACTTTTGAACTGTGGTGTTGGAGAAGACTCTTGAGAGTCCCTTGGAGTGCAAGGAGATATCCAACCAGTGCATCCTAAAGGAGATCAGTCCTGGGTGTTCATTGAAAGGACTGATGTTGAAGCTGAAGCTCCAATACTTTGGCCACCTGATGCAAAATGCTGACTCATTTGAAACAGCTCTGATGCTGGGAGGGATTGGGGGCAGGAGGAGAAGGGGACAACAGAGAATGAGATGGATAGATGGCATCACTGACAATAGACATGAGTTTGGGTAAACTCTGGGAGTTGGTGATGGAAAGGGAGGCCTGGCTTGCTGCGGTTCATGGGATCACTAAGATTCAGATACAACTGAGTGGCTGAACTGAACTGAACTAGCAGTCAACATTAGAAGTTTTATTAATTTTTAAAAAATATTATAAGCCAAACCACAGTCCTCATAGCTAATCATATGCACACTTACATTTTGCATTTCTGGAAATGTCTGGGTCAAAAAACATGCAGATTTCAAAGGCTTTTATTATTTACTGGCAAATTGCGACTCCAGGAGATTTTTTCATTTATTGTCATACTATAAATGATTGAGAATTGAAGATACAGATCTTGAGTAAATGTATTTGACTAAGGCATATCTTTTCAGAAGGATAACTTTAGTTTTTCAAAGCAAGATGTGGAATTAGAAAGGTAGAAAGAGCCAATGAAATGCAGTCAACAAATCAAAACAGTTTGGAAAAGTTTTGATCCTGAGTTAATCATTTTGGTCAACTTACAACAAGCAGAATGCAAGATTATAAATATGAGGACCCAAGATGTTATTTTTAACCCTCCTTGGTATTGCCTGTTAGAGTTTTTTTGGTAAGTGGTCATCTACATATTTTAAAACACCACAAATGAAAAATCCTTTTATTTCTTTCAGTTAGAGGTTTTGGCATTATTTGTGTCAAGGGTCAAAATATCATGTTGTTTTGGGTTGGTGATAGAGATTCCCACTATGCACAAGAGAAGAGAGAACAGTGTTTAGGAAAACATGAAGAGGTAAGGCAAATTTTTTTTTTTTTTTTTTTTTGGTGGGGGCGGTTTGCGCTTATTTTCTAAGTCTCCCTGTTGTCTACAGGAGTGATCCTATCTGCCTTGTGGTCCTTGTCAATTGATTAACCAAAACCATAGTTTTCCCACCATGGTTATATGCAAATATTTAAAAAATCTGTCTTGATCCTACTTAATCCTTCTTATCTTATGTTGAATATGATAAGACAAGGGAATTCATTCTTGTTCACTCCAAGTTACAGTTACTTCACCTTTTAATCTGGTAGCAAAAGTATTCATCATCTATTTGATAGATAAGATTTTCAAAGATATTGTATAAGACTTTTCTTGCTTGGATTTTTTAAACACTGGAATAAAATAGTAAATTGGGTGTAAATACAAATTATCCAAATATTTTAAAAGTTGTCTTGAAAATTAAATTTTATATTTTATTTATTGCATTCATCTCATCAGTATTTGTAAACAAAATTGAGGCTTATTAAATGCCAACAAAACAAAATGCACAGTTACATAAGTGAACAAAGCAATGACTAAATTCTTTCAGTAGAATAACATAATTGTTACGTTATGAAGTTGTGAATTTCATTAGTCTGTAATGAATGCAGAGACATTACTTTGTCAACAAAGGCCCATCTAGTCAAGGCTATGGTTTTCCCAGTGGTCATGTATGGATGTGAGAGTTGAACTATATAGAAAGCTGAGAGCTGATGAATTGATGCTTTTGAACTGTGGTGTTGGAGAAGACTCTTGAGAGTCCCTTGGACTGCAAGGAGCTCCAACCAGTCCATCCTAAAGGAGATCAGTCCTGAATATTCATAGGAAGGACTGATGCTGAAGCTGAAACTCCAATACTTTGGCTACCTGATGCGAAGAGCTGACTCATTGGAAAAGACCCTGATGCTGGGAAAGATTGAGGGCAGGAGGAGAAGGGGACGACAGAGGATGAGATGGCTGGATGGCATCACCGACTCGATGGCCATGAGTTTGGGTGAACTCCGAGAGTTGGTGATGGACAGGGAGGCCTGGCGTGCTGCGGTTCATGGGGTTGCAAAGAGTCAGACACAACTGAGTGACTGAACTGAACTGAACTGAACTGAAGTGGTGAATTTAGTCTTTTGGGTTCAAATTCCAGTACCACTCTGTCCTTGGATAAGCTATATAACATCTCTAAACTTTTATGTTATGAACAGTAAAATGGACACAGTAATAGTACTCTTCACAAAGTTCTGTAGTTTTGTTGTTATTATGTGTGGTGGTGGTATGATGAGAATGAATTGAGACAATGCATGGAAACCTTTAACACTGTTTGACTGGAAGTAAGTATTCAACAAGTGCTAGCTATGACTACTTCAGTGAAATGCAAGGAAAGCATTAAAAACAGGTTTCCATTAGTTTCACATATTTCCTTTCTCCACAGTTGCTGCTGGTATGGAATCCACAGAGGTGAACAGATTTCCCCTTCCTAGTAATACAACCACAGCAACAAAAGCAGTGAGTGAGGAGAAAGCAGAACTAACATCTCTTCAAGAGGGCACCCCCTGGTTCAACAGACATTATTCATTGTCTGATGCTGTGAAGGGTATTTATAGACTAAGAAGGATATTGGCTCATACTCTGGGGAATGACAAACTGAAAGACACTGAATGATAATTGTTGTTGTTAATCTTGAGATAGACAAGACACTTTAAGCCTGCCAGTGGTCTTCTGAACAAAACATCACAGACTATATTCTTTTTCATCCTGGCTTTTTGTATGTATTTCCTAGGTCCCTAAGAGGGAGAATGGTGAATTAGGAATTGTGTTTGGATTAGCTGCGCAAATAGAAAAGCATAGTCCATGACAGATAAAATCACAACAGATTACAAAATATTTCTCAACTCATGGTTCTGTAGTAGTGTTAGAATGAGAATTCAGTATAACTGTCTGTCAAACCATAATGAGTTCAGTGGACATCCTGATGATCTCACAGGAAGGATAACTTGTCACTTGAAGTTGGTGGCATACCGGATGGATGGAGCATGGAAATGGAAACTTCGTTTCTTCCTTCTGACAGGGCTTCTTTCTGGTACTTGGATCAGCTAAATGGGATGAGACAGAAATGCAAAGTTCAACTTGCACACTTAAAGACCTTGGGAGATTTTTGGTTACCACCTTAGGATTTGCTGTAAAATAACACATTTTGTGCTTTTTCCCTTGTGTTGCAGAAAGTTCAGTCTTTAATAGACAGGAGTTTCAAATTCTCATGTAAGAATAAAACATTGGCACAGAATATACAGGCATTTTCAAAGATTAGCTTTCTAGTTTTTTATTTGTTTAGCTGGTTAGTTGATGTATGAGTTTTGATATTTTGAATTTTTCTTTTCTGTTGTTTTCATTTCTGTTTTGCTTCTCTTTGCCAAAATACCTCATCAGACTTTCTGTGTACTTTTCAACAATTATCAAAATTCTTACTCTCTCAGCTGAAATAATTGTAAATATTTCACTGCTGCTTTAATAATGCTCTTAAGGAAAGAGATATTCCTGTGTGAGTTGTTTTTTAAAATGAGATCTCAGCATGAAATAGGTATAATCATGAGTCATGTCCAAATCTTCATTATGGAAGTTGCTTGAGTGAAACATGTTTTTCGGTAGTTTATTAGGAAGAAAGCTGGCCTAGAGTTTTATAAGATGTTTTACAGACTAATGGAATTTTTATTTTAGAGTGGAGTATTTCTGTTTTAAAGAGAAGTGGTAGGCTATATTTTTAGACCATCCTGAGGGAGCAATACCTGAGAAAGTAATTAGAATCAGTAGTTGGGGAAGGACTGGGGCCAATGCTCAGGAATGATCTACATAATTTTAATATCAAAGAGCTTCTCTTTGAGACTTTCTCATCTTTGGGTGATTAGTCAGATATTTAAAGTGCATACATTTACTTGATCTCATCTAGAGAGAATGTTTGAAAGTGCAACATACAAAGAAAGCATTGCAGAGCTGCACAGTTTTCTAACTTGGCTCCTGACTAACAGAGATCTTTGCTTCTGGCAAATTTTCTTTTTTTCCATTATTTCCATATCTGTATAATAGTGTCCCCTAAAACAATAGTTTTCATAAACCCTGAAAATTGAGTCTAAAATTTCCCTGTAGGATCTATTATGGTCTGTTTTCTTTTTTTTTTTTTTGGTAAGGATACTTGTTGTGTGTGTGTCTGTGTGTGAGTTGTGTGTGTGACAGAAAGCTAGAATTGAGAGAGAGAGAGAGAGATTTTTCAGTCCTCTACTTCCAACTAACCAAGTTGGACAATTAGATAGTAGGTTCACAAGATAAGTACTCAGACTCACAGTAATACAGGTTTTCAAATTCCTCTGCAGGACAATATCAATAATCATACCTCTTCCTTAGATTTTGTATGATAGCTTGTTATATTCTGGAGACTTCTTCCCCTTAATCTTCCTAATGGATTATTTTGATGGCAAATTGCTTAATAAGTTATCATCATAAACTCATTCATATATGGTATAGTTAGGCTTAGGAACAGTTTGTTTCAAAGAGTGACAGAATAATTATTAGCAAACTTTTTCTTTGTGGTTAGAACATGTCAGACACTATTCATAATGTTTTGAGAGTTTTGAATTAATACAATCTTTGCTTTTGAGGAAGGAATTGCTATCAATGCCCTTATTTTGCTGATGGGGAAACTGAGGCACAAATAAAATTTTTTCTTTTTTTTTATATACTTGCTTAAAGTTACACAGCTATTAAGTGACAGAGCAGGAATTCAAACCCACACAGTCAGGTCCTAGAGCTACACTCTTAATCAGTTGCTTTCCTGAAAGAAGGGGGAAGCTAATTTTTGTCTAGTAAGAAATGCTGGGTTTTTATTTAAAAAAGTAAGCTAAAGACTTTAACCTCAGGCTGTGGTTTATCCATTCAAACTCACGAGTCAGCAATCCTTGGTATAGGCCTATCTTGGAGCATTTCATTGTCTAGTTCATGGAATTTTGTGCTTGCCCCTTACCTTTCTGGGATAATGGAAGACAGATCTCTAGTTAAGTCGCCCATCATGTGCTGCGTGTCAGCACCCTGAAGAGTTATGATGGGTGAGGAATAACTGAGACCAATATTGAGGCTTGAGGAAAATTACTGCCAGATGTTGGCAGAGTTCTGGGAGCTCTATCATGTACGTTGCTGTTATAGTTTATAAAGTAGTTTACAGATTTCTTGATTTTTCTGTGATATTTACATGACTATGGATGTTGAAATTTAGTGGTTCACTTATTTTAGGTTGCAAATAACTAATAAGACTGACAGAGTATTTTTCTTTTTTATTGACTGCTTCTTGAGAGTGTAATTTAAAGAGAAAAAAGAACTCATCAGTTTGATTATCTGTGCCCAAAATAGTGCTTTGATATAATCATTGCTAATTGCAATTGTTTGATTATTACAGTTTGTTTGCCTTCCTTATCAATCAATGCAAAGAAATAGAGGAAAACAATAGAAAGGGAAAGTCATAGACATCTCTTCAAGAAAATTAGAGATACCAAGGGAACATTTCATGTAAATATGACCCAGATAACTACAATGGTGTGATCACTCACCTAGAGCCAGACATCCTGAATGTGAAGTAAAGTGGGCCTTAGGAGGCATCGCTACAAACAAAACTAGTGGAGGTGATGGAATTCCAGTTGAGCTATTTCAAATCCTAAAAGATGATGCTGTGAAAGTACTGCACTCAATATGCCAGCAAATTTGGAAAGCTCACAGGACTGGAAAAGGTCAGTTTTCATTCCAATCCCAAAGAAAGGCAACACCAAAGAATGCTCAAACTACTGCACAATTGCAGTCATCTCACACGCTAGTAAGGTAATGCTCAAAATTCTCCAAGCCAGGCTTCAACAGTACATGAACCATGAACTTCCATATGTTCAAGTTGGATTCAGAAAAGGCAGTGGAACCAGAGATCAAATTACCAACATGTGTTGGATCGTCGATAAAGTGAGAGTTCCAGAAAAACATCTACTTTTGCTTTTTTGACTATGCCAAAGCCTTTGACTATGTGGATCACAATAAACTGTGGAAAATTCTTCAAGAGATGGGAATACCAGACCACTTGACCTGACTCCTGAGAAATCTGTATGCAGATCAAGAAGCAACAGTTAGAATGGGACATGGAACAACAGACTCGTTCCAAATAGGGAAAGTAGTACAAGGCCATATATTGTCACCCTGCTTATTTATATTATATGCAAAGTACATCATGAGAAATCTTGGACAGGATGAAGCATAAGCTTGAATTAAGATTGCCAGGAGAAATATCAATAACCTCAGATATGTAGATGACACCACACTTATGGCTGAAAGCAAAGAAGAACTAAACAGTCTCTTGATGAAAGTGAAAGAGAAGAGTGAAAAAGTTGGTTTAAAACTCAACATTCAGAAAAGTAAGATCATGGCACCTGGTCCCATCACTTCATGGCAAATAGAAACAAATAGCAAAGAGAAACAACGGAAACAGTGACAGAATTTATTATTTTGGCATCCAAAATCACTGCAGATGGTGACAACAGCCATAAAATTAAAAGATGCTTGCTCCTTGGAATTAAAGTAATGATCAACCTAGACAGCATATTAAAAAGCAGAGACATTACTTTGCCAACAAAGGTCCATCTAGTCAAAGCTTTGATTTTTCCAGTAGTCATGTATGGATGTGAGAGTTGGACTATAAAGAAAGCTGAGCACCAAAGAATTGATGCTTTTGAACTGTGGTGTTGGAGAAGACTCTTGAGAGTCCCTTGGACTGCAAGGAGATCCAACCAGTCCATCCTTAAAGAAATTAGTCCTGAATATTCATTGGAAGGACTGATGCTGAAGGTGAAACACCAATACTTTGACCACTGATGTGAATAACTGACTCATTTGTAAAGCCCCTGATGCTGGGAAAGATTGAAGGCAGGAGGAGAACGGGATGACAGAAGATGAGATGGTTGGGTGGCCTCACCAACTCAATGGACATGAGTTTGAGCAAACTCCCAGAGTTGGTGATGGACAGGTAGGCCTGGCATGCTGCAGTCCATGGGGTCACAAAGAGGCAGACACAACTGAGCGACTGAACTGAACTGAATGTTTATATTAATACTGTCTGACTGCAAAAATGCTTTTCTTTTATAAATAAATCTCCTGACTGTCTTCAGATTAAGATATCCAGCTTTTTGCTAGATATCTCCTAATAAACGTTTTGTATGAGCATGACTTGCTGTTCTTGGGCTTCCCTGGTGGCTCAACTAGTCAAGATCTTCCTGCATTGTGGGAGACCTAGCTTCAATCCCTGGGTTGAGAAGATTCCCTGGGAGAAGGGAACAGCTGCCTGCTACAATATTCTTGCCTGGATAATCCATGAGTGTCAGAGTGGGATGTGACTGAGAGACTTTCACTTTCACTTTCTCATGGTTAACAGTAATGGAGTTGAAATTTGTATCTAAGTCTGTTTGAATCAGATGTCCCTTCTTTCAGCCATTTCCTTTTATTGGTCTTGCATCCCTTTTGTGATTGTACTAGTTCAGACGTCCTTCATCTTTGGGAAGACAAAGCCATCTGTGTTATGGTCCCCAAGACCATCCCTATGTCTGATGTTTTGCTGGGAGAATTCACAGGCCTCAGCATATAGTTGTATTCATTGCTGTGATTTATTACAGTGGAAGGATATCAAACCAAATCAATAAAGGCAAGAGGCACATTGAGTAGAGCCTAGAGGAAACCTAAGACAAGATTCCAGGCATCCTCTCTCAGTGGAGTTACATAGGATATGTGTAAGCCCTCTAGGAAATGATTTGTATCAACATGGGTAAAATGTTTTCTCCTAGGGAATTTCATTGGAGACCTGGTACTCACAGTTTTATTGCAGATTGACTACATACATACTTTCTGCCTGACACATACCAAGATTCTAGTAGTCACCCAGAAGAAAATCAGGTGTTCAGCATGAGCTATTGTTTGCATAAACACTTTGGACACACACAGTTACATATTTTTTAAAAAAATTTTAAACTCTATTTTGTATTGGAGTATAGCTGATAAATGATGTTGTGATAGTTTCAAGTGAACAGCAAAGGGACACAGCCATATATATACATATATCCAATCTCCCCCATACTCCCTTCCCATCCAGGCTGCCATATAAAATTAAGCAGAGTTCCATGTGTTATACAGTAGGTCCTGGTTGGTTATCCATTTTTTTTTGGTAATATTTATTTTTTAATTTATTTATTTTAGTTGGAGGCTAATTACTTTACAATATTGTAGTGGTTTTTGCCATACATTGATATGAATTAGCCATGGGTTTACATGTGTTCCCCATCCTGAGCCCCCCTTCCACCTTCCTCCCCAACCCATCCCTTAGGGTCATCCCAGTGCACTAGCCCTGAGCACCCTGTCTCATGCATCGAACCTGGACTGGTGATCTGTTTCACATATGATAATATACATGTTTCAATGCTATTCTCTCAGATCATCCCACCCTCGCCTTCTTCCACAGAGTCCAAAAGACTGTTCTATACATCTGTGTCTCTTTTGCTGTCTCACAAATAGGGTTATCATCACCATCTTTCTAAATTCCATATATATGTGTTAGTATACTGTATTGGTACTTTTCTTTCTGGCTTACTTCACTCTGTATAATAGGCTCCAGTTTCATCCACCACATTAAAACTGATTCAAAGGCATTCCTTTTAATGGCTGAGTAATACTCCATTGTGTATATGTTCCACAGCTTTCTTATCCGTCATCTGCTGATGGACATCTAGGTTGCTTCCATGTCCTGGCTATTATAAACAGTGCTGCGATGAACATTGGGGTACACGTGTCTCTTTCCCTTCTGGTTTCCTCAGTGTGTATGCCCAGCAGTGGGATTGCTGGATCATAAAGCAGTTCTATTTCCAGTTTTTTAAGGAATCTCCACACTGTTCTCCATAGTGGCTGTACTAGTTTGCATTCCCACCAACAGTGTAAGAGGATTCCCTCTTCTCCACACCTTATCCAGCATTTATTGTTCATAGATTTTTGGATAGGAACCATTCTGACCGTTGTGAGATGGTACCTCATTGTGGTTTTGATTTGCATTTCTCTGATAATGAGTGATGTTGAGCATCTTTTCATGTGTTTGTTAGCCATCTGTATGTCCTCTTTGGAGAAATGTCTATTTAGGTCTTTGGCCCATTTTTTGATTGGGTCGTTTATTTTTCTGGAATTGAGCTGCAGTAGTTGTTTGTATATTTTTGAGATTAATTCTTTGTCAGTTGCTTCGTTTGCTATTATTTTCTCCCATTCTGAAGGCTGTCTTTTCACCTTGCTTATAGTTTCCTTCATTGTGCAAAAGCTTTTAATTTTAATTAGGTCCCATTTGTTTATTTTTGCTTTTATTTCCAGTATTCTGGGAGGTGAGTCATAGAGGATCCTGCTGTGATTTATGTCGGAGAGTGTTTTGCCTATGTTCTCCTCTAGGAGTTTTAGTTTCTGGTCTTACATTTAGATATTTAATCCATTTTGAGTTTATTTTGTGTTTGGTGTTAGAAAGTGTTCTAGTTTCATTCTTTTTCAAGTGGTTGACCAGCTTTCCCAGCACCACTTGTTAAAGAGATTGTCTTTTCTCCATTGTATATTCTTGCCTCCTTTGTCTAAGATAAGGTGTCCATATGTGCGTGGATTTATCTCTGGGCTTTCTATTTTGTTCCATTGATCTATATTTCTGTCTTTCTGCCAGTGCCATATTGTCCTGATGACTGTGGCTTTGTAGTAGAGCCTGAAGTCAGGCAGGTTGATTCCTCCAGTTTCATTCTTCTTTCTCAAGGTTGCTTTGGCTATTCAAGGTTTTTTGTATTTCCATGCAAATTGTGAAATTATTTGTTCTAGTTCTGTGAAAAATACTGTTGGTAGCTTCATAGGGATTGTATTGAATCTATAGATTGCTTTGGGTAGTATACTCATTTTCACTATATTGATTCATCCAATCCATGAACATGGTATATTTCTCCAACTATTTGTGTCCTCTTTGATTTCTTTCATCAGTGTTTTATAGTTTTCTATATATAGGTCTTTTGTTTCTTTAGGTAGATATATTCTTAAGTATTGTATTTTTTCTTTGCAATGGTGAATGGAATTGTTTCCTTAGTTTCTCTTTCTGTTTTCTCATTGTTAATGTATAGGAATGCAATTGATTTATGTGTGTTAATTTTATATCCTGCAACTTTACTATATTTGTTGATTAGCTCTAGTAACTTTCTGGCAGAGTCTTTAAGGTTTTCTATGTAGAGGATCATGTCAGCTGCAAACAGTGAGAGTTTTACTTCATTTCCAATCTGGATTTCTTTTATTTCTTTTTTTGCTCTGATTGCTGTGGCCAAAAGTTCCAAAACTATGTTGAATAGTAGTGATAAGAGTGGGCACCCTTGCCTCGTTCCTGACTTTAAGGGAAATGCTTTCAATTTTTCAACATTGAGGATAATGTTTGCTGTGGGTTTGCCATATGTAGTTTTTATTATGTTGAGGTATGTTCCTTCTATTCCTGCTTTCTGGAGAGTTTTTATCATAAATGGATGTTGAATTTTGTCAAAGGCTTTTTCTGCATCTATTGAGATAATCAGATAGCTTTTATCTTTCAATTTGTTAATGTGGTGTATTACATTGATTAATTTGCAGATATTAAAGAATCCTTGCATTCCTGGGATAAAGCCCACTTGGTCATGATATATGATGTTTTTAATGTGTTGTTGGATTCTGTTTGCTAGAATTTTGTTAAGGATTTTTGCATCTATGTTCATCAGTGATATTGGCCTGTAGTTTTCTTTTTTTGTGGCATCTTTGTCAGGTTTTGGTATTAGGGTGATGGTGGCCTCATAGAATAAGTTTGGAAGTTTACCTTCTTCTGCAATTTTCTGGAAGAGTTTGAGTAAGATAGGTTTTAGCTCTTCTCTAAATTTTTGGTAGAATTCAGCTGTGAAGCCATCTGGACCTGGGCTTTTGTTTGCTGGAAGATTTCTGATTACAGTTTCTATTTCCGTGCTTGTGATGGGTCTGTTAAGATCTTCTATTTCTCCCTGGTCCAGTTTTGGAAAGTTGTACTTTTCTAAGAATTTGTCCATTTCTTCCAAGTTATCCATTTTATTGGCATATAGTTGCTGATAGTAGTCTCTTATGATCCTTTGTATTTCTGTGTTGTCTGTTGTGATTTCTCCATTTTCATTTCTAATTTTGATTTGATTCTTCTCCCTTTGTTTCTTGATGACTCTGGCTAATGGTTTTTCAATTTTATTTATCTTCTTAAAGAACCAGCTTTTCAGTTCAGTTCAGTAGAGTCACTCATTCGTGTCCGACTCTTTGCGACCCCATGAATCGCAGCACGCCAGGCCTCACTGTCCATCACCAACTCCCAGAGTTCACTCAGACTCACGTCCATTGAGTCAGTGATGCCATCCAGCCATCTCATCCTCTGTCGTCCCCTTCTCCTCCTGCCCCCAATCCCTCTCGCCATCAGAGTCTTTTCCAATGAGTCAACCCTTCACATGAGGTGGCCAAAGTACTGGAGTTTCAGCTTTAGCATCATTCACTCCAAAGAAATCCCAGGACTGATCTCCTTCAGAATGGACTGGTTGGATCTCATTGCAGTCCAAGGGACTCTCAAGAGTCTTCTCCAACACCACAGTTCAAAAGCATCAATTCTTCAGCAGTCAGCCTTCTTCACAGTCCAACTCTCACATCCATACATGACCACAGGAAAAACCATAGCCTTGACTAGACGGACAAAGCTTTGTTGATTTTTGCTCCAGTCTCTTTTGTTTCTTTTGCATTTATTTCTGCCCTAATTTTTAAGATTTCTTTCCTTCTACTAATCCTGGGGTTCTTCATTTCTTCCTTTTCTATTTGCTTTAGGTGTAGAGGTAGGTTATTTATTTGACTTTTTTCTTGTTTCTTGAGGTAAGCCTGTATTGCTATGAACGTTCCCCTTATCACTGCTTTTACAGTGTCCCATAGGTTTTGGGTTGTTGTGTTTTCATTTTCACTCATTTCTATGCATATTTTGGTTTCTTTTTTGATTTCCTCTATGATTTGTTGGTTATTCACAAGCGTATTGTTTAGCCTCCATACATTGGAATTTTTAATAGTTTCTTTCCTGTAATTGAGATCTAATCTTACTGCATTGTGGTCAGAAAAGATGATTGGAATGATTTCATTATTTTTGAATTTACCTAAGCTAGATTTATGCCCCAGAATGTGATCTATCCTGGAGAAGATTCCGTGTGCACTTGAGAAAAAAGGTGAAATTCATTATTTTGGGGTGAAATGTCCTATAGATATCAATTAAGTCTAGCTGGTCCATTGTGTCATTTAAAGTTTGTGTTTCCTTGTTAATTTTCTGTTTAGTTGATCTATCCATAGGTGTGAGTAGGGTATTAAAGTCTCCCACTATTATTGTGTTATTGTTAATTTCCCCTTTCATACTTAATAGCATTTGCCTTACATATTGCAGTTGCTCCTATGTTGGGTGCATATATATTTATAATTGTTATATCTTCTTGGATTGATCCTTTGATCATTATGTAGTGTCCTTCTTTGTCTCTTTTCACAGCCTTTATTTTAAAGTCTATTTTATCTGATATGAATATTGCTACTCCTGCTTTCTTTTGGTCTCCATTTGTGTGAAATATCTTTTTCCAGCCTTTCACTTTCAGTCTGTATGTGTCCCTTGTTTTGAGGTGGGTCTCTTGTAGACAGCATATATAGGGGTCTTGTTTTTGTATCCATTCAGCCAGTCTTTGTCTTTTGGTTGAGGCATTCAACCCATTTACATTTAAGGTAATTATTGATAAGTATGGTCCTGTTGCCATTTACTTTGTTTTTTTTTTTTTTTTTTTTTGAGTTTGAGTTTATACACCCTTTTTGTGTTTCCTGTCTAGAGAAGATCCTTTAGCATTTGTTGAAGAGCTGGTTTGGTAGTGCTGAATTCTCTCACCTTTTGCTTGTCTGTAAAGCTTTTGAATTCTTCTTCATATCTGAATGAGATCCTTGCTGGGTACAGTAATCTGGGTTGTAGGTTTTTCTCTTTCATCACTTTAAGTATATCCTGCCATTCCCTTCTGGCCTGAAGAGTTTCTATTGAAAGATCAGCTGTTATCCTTGTGGGAATCCCCTTGTGTGTTATTTGTTGTTTTTCCCTTGCTGCTTTTAGTATTTGTTCGTTGTGTTTGATCTTTGTTAATTTGATTAATATGTATCTTGGGGTGTTTCGCCTTGGGTTTATCCTGTTTGGGACTCTCTGGGTTTCTTGGACTTGTGTGATTATTTCCTTCCCCATTTTAGGGAAGTTTTCAACTATTATTTCCTCGAGTATTTTCTCATGTCCTTTCTTTTGGTCTTCTTCTTCTGGAACTCCTATGATTCAAATGTTTGGGTGTTTCACATTGTCCCAGAGGTCCTTGAGGTTGTCCTCATTTCTTTTGATTCTTTTTTCTTTTTTCCTCTCTGCTAAATTTATTTCTACCATTCTATCTTCTACCTCACTTATCCTATCTTCTGCCTCTGTTATTCTACTGTTGGTTCCTTCCAAGTGTTTTTGATCCCATTTATTGCATTATTCATTATCAATTGACTCTTTTTTATTTCTTCTAGGTCCTTCTTAAACATTTCTTGCATCTTCTCAATCCTTGTCTCCAGGCTCTTTATCTGTAACTCCATTTTGTTTTCAAGATTTTGAATCATTTTTATTATCATTATTCTAAATTCTTTTTCAGGTAGACTCCCTATCTCCTCCTCTTTGGTTTGGTGGGCATTTATTATGTTCCTTTATCTGCTGAGTTTTTCTCTGCCTTTTCATCTTGTTTAGATTGCTGTGTTTGGGTTGGCCTTTCTGTATTCTGGCAGTTTGTGGTTCCTCTTTATTGTGGCGGTTCCTCCCTGTGGGTAGGGTTGGATGATTGGCTTCTCAAGGTTTCCTGGTTAGGGAAGCTTGCGTTGGCGTTCTGGTGGGTGGAGCTGGATTTCTTCTCTCTGGAGTGCAATGAAGTGTCCAGTAGTGTGTTTTGAGATGTCTATGGCTTTCGTGTGACTTTGGGCAGCCTGTATATTGATGCTCAGGGCTATGTTCTTGCGTTGCTGGAGAATTTGCATGGTATGTCTTGCTCTGGAACTTATTGGCTCTTGTGTGGTGCTTAGTTTCAGTGTAGGTATGTAGGCTTTTTGGAGAAGGCAATGACAACCCACTCCAGTACTCTTGCCTGGCAAATCTCATGGATGGAGGAGCCTGGTAGGCTGCAGTCCATGGGGTCGCTAGGAGTTGGACACGACTTCACTTTCACTTTCACTTTTCACTTCCATGCATTGGAGAAGGAAATGGCAACCCACTCCAGTGTTCTTGCCTGGAGAATCTCAGGGATGGGAGAGCCTGTTGGGCTGCCATCTCTGGGGTTGCACAGAGTCGGACACAACTGAAGTGACTTAGCAGCAGAAGCAGCAGCAGCAGCAGCAGCAGCATGTAGGCTTTTGGATGATTTCTTATCAATTAATATTCCCTGGAGTCAGGAGTTCTCTGATGTTCTCAGGTTTGGGGCTTAAGCCTCCTGCCTCTGGTCTTCAGTCTTATTCTTACAGTAGCCTCAAGACTTCTCCATCAATACAGCACTGATAATAAAACTAGGTTAATGGTGGAAAGATTCTCCACAGTGAGGGACACCCAGAGAGGTTCACAGAGTTACGTGGAGAAGAGAAGAGGGAGGAAGGAGATGGACGTGACCAGGAGGAGAATAGGGGGAATCAAAGGAGGCAAGAGCAATCCAACCAGTAAACAATTCCCTATGTGCTCTCCACAGTCTGGAACCCTCAGAGAGGTTCATGGAGTTACATAGCGAAGAGAAGAGGGAGGAAGGAGATAGAGGTGAGCAGAAGGAGAAAAGGGGAAATCAAAAAGAGATATAGGTCTAGGCAGTATTCTGTTCCCTAAATGTTCTCCACAGCCCAAAATACCCACAGAGATTCACAGAATTGGGTTGAAAAGAAAAGGGGGAGGGAGGAGATAGAGGTGACCTGAGGGAGAAATAGGAGAGTCAAAAGGGGGAAAGAGTAATCAAGCCAGTAATCACACTCCTAAGTAAAAATGGGTACTGCAGATTGTATTCTTAAATGTACAAAATTGATAACAAATACTATGAAGCAAAGATTAAAAATCTAGAGCAGAGGTTAGACGCTCAAAAATACAATATTAAAAAAAAATCACAAAAAGTATAAGAAATACATATGAAGTTTGCTTTAAAAATAGGGTCTTTTTTTTTTTTGCAAGGTAATAGTAGGTTGTAAAAATGAAAATTTAAGGAGTAATAGAGGACTTAAAAAAAGAAAAAAATTAAAAAAAAAAAAAAAAACAATGACAGTAAAAATATATCTAGGAATTTCTCTGGAGCTGTTGTGGGCAGTGTGGGGTCAGTTCAGTTTCAGATAGTTCCTTGTTCCAGCTTATACTTCTCAAAATCTATAGGCCTCTTCCAATGTAGTCAGTGTTAACTATAGGAATTTTAATCTGTTGCACCTGTCAACTCCAAAGCAGTTCCCTCTGTTTATTTGGCTTCTTCTGTTTGCAGGTCTCTTCAGTGTCTAATTTCTGCCCTGACACAAGGGGGCGAAGGTGGTCTCTTGTTTATGCTCACTTGTTCAGTTGTGCTGTTGGGAGGGAAGAGTACTGCAAACAAATATCACTGGTGTGTGTGGGGACTGCTCGCAGTGTCTCGGCCACACTGGGTTTGCCCCCGCTCATGGCATGTGTTTTTCCAGTCTACACTGCTTAGGCTTCAGGTTGCTCTGCAAGGAGTGGGCCCTGGGTTGTGTGCAATTCCCAGGTCTAAGCCTTTCAGGTTCAGGTTCTCGGGTACTCCACAAAGGTGCAGACTCTGTTAGGCCTGCGTTTTGTGCAGTTCCCCAGTCCAAGCAGTTCAGGAGACCAGGTGCTTGGCGAGCGCACTCTCCTCAGGTGCGGTGAGTCTTATCACCTCCCTGTCCCAGCCTCTTGGTTTCCAGGCGCGCCCATCTCCAGTGTGCTGTGTGTCTCTTCTCAGGAGCTGATCTCTGGCTGCGACCCTCCTGGCAGATGTCAACTGTCCAGAATCTCAGGAAGGCTTTGGTTAGAAACTGGAAGCCTGTTCGCAGTTTGGTAGGGGATACCCTCTCTGGGGCCGAGTTTGCCCCTTTCCGGCTCTGGCTGGCACTGCCTACCCCCTGCCTCCGGTGAGGGATGGGCCAGTCCGCAGCCGGCTAGCTCTTCTCTGGTATTCCTTCAGTCCTTTGTTCTAGTGCCTTGCTGCTACTGCTGCTGCTAAGTCGTTTCAGTCGTGTCCGACTCTGTGTGACCCCATAGACAAGAGCCCACCAGGCTCCGCCGTCCCTGGGATTCTCCAGGCAAGAACACTAGAGTGGGTTGCCATTTCCTTCTCCAATGCAGGAAAGTGAAAAGTGAAAATGAGCTCTCTCAGTCGTGTCCGACTCTTAGCGACCCCATGGACTGCAGCCCACCAGGCTCCTCCATCCATGGGATTTTCCAGGCAAGAGTACTGGAGTAGGGTGCCATTGCCTTCTCCGCTAGTGCCTTAGGTTAGGGCTTTTCACCGGATAATTCTCTCTCTCTTTTGCTCTCTGTTTTTTTGTTTCCTCTCTCTCTCTGGCTATCCCACAGTTTAGATGCTATCTCACGTTAGCTCCCTCAGATTGCCCTCAGGGCATTCAGGCCTGGTCCTTACCCTAAGCAATGCCACCCACTCCTCTCCATTCAGCCCCCGCTTGCTGGTGGCAGACGCAAGCCTCTGGGGGTACTTCTCTGCTGGGAGTTGCCTTTAGGCACATAATCTGTGGGTTTTATTTATTTATTTTTCTTTCCAGTTATGTTGCCCTCTGAGATTCGAAAAATTCCCCCAGACCTGCCGGTGAGAGGGTTTCCTGGTGTTTGGAAACTTCTCATCTATTAAGACTCCCTTCCAGGGATGGATCTCCATCCGTAACTCTTTTATTTCTCTCTTTATCTTTTATCTTTTGTCCTACCTCCTTTCCAAGACAATGGGCTGCTTTGCTGGGTGCCTGATGTCCTCTGCCAGCCTTCAGAAGTTGTTTTGTGGAGTTTGCTCAGCTTCAAATGTTCTTTTGATGAATTTGTGGGGAAGAAAGTGGTCTCCCCATCCTATTTCTCCACCATCTTAGGACCACCTCCCCAGTTATCCATTTTAAATACAGCAGTGTGTACGTGTCCATCCCAAACTCCCTAACTATCTCATACCCCATCCTTCACCCTGGTCTATAAGTTTGTTTTCTAAGTCTGTGAGTCTTTCTGTCATCTTCTGATGTGCTATCTTTTTGCCTTTTCATACTGTTTATGGGGTTCTCATGGTAAGAATACTGGAGTGGTCTGCCATTCTCTCCTCCAGTGGACCACATTTTGTCAGAACTCACCACTATGACCTGTCCCTCTTAGGTGGCCCTACATGGCATGGCTCATAGCTTCCTTGAGTTATGCGAGCTCATAGATCCATGCAAGATATATATATATATCTTGTATCCAATATGTAATTCCTATTGTGTTCATTCAGTCGTGTCTGACTCTTTGGACCAAAGCCCACCAAGCTACTCTGCCTGTGGAATTTTTTTTTTTTTTCCTTTTTAGATTTCACATATAAGAGATATCATACAATATTTCTCCTTCTCTAACTTACTTCACTCAGTATGATAATCTCTCAGTCCATCCACTTTGCGGCAAATGTTATTATTTTATTCTTTTTAATGGCTGAGTGATATTTCATTGTATGTATGTACCACATCTTCTTTATTCATTCATCTGTTGATGGGCATTTAGGTTGCTTCCAAAATAGTTACATATTCTTATCAGAGATTCTGGAACCCTCTTGATATTAAAGTTCCCAGACGCCAGCTAAGGTCCAAGCTCATGTAGGCCTTTGTAAGGATAGCAGTCTCAGGCTGTTTTATTAACTCTTATCTCTGTATCTTTTAATGAATATTTCTATATGAAATCTTTTTCTGTCTCATTGCCATCTCTACACTTCAGCAGAATGAGCCATCTAAAATGCAAATCTGATCTTATCCTTCCTTGGCTTACTATTCTTTGTATCTTTTCTAGTTCTCCATACATGGGATAAAAGGGACTATCTCAGAAAATTCTTTCAGACCATAATTGTTACTGAAGTTAATGTGTTTTGATTTTGTATTGTGAGATATTCAATCACTTATTTTTACTTTAGAACTTGTAAGAGCTTCCCATTGGACACCATGGTTGAGAATACCCTTTTCCATCACTGCTCATTTTCTGGACAGAATAGATCTCTCCTGGCTTTGAGCTGTTTTGATAATTTAGGTTTTCTTCTCATGGCACTCTTTCTCCTATATTATAGTTATTTGTGTGCATAACTCATCTTTATATTATAGTTCTTTGAGAAAATTATTCATCTCTCTCTTGCTTTATTCCTCAAATTAACCTCGAATAGCTAAATGTTTATCACTTAGCTTTCAATAAGTATGTTGAATAAGTGAATAAATAACTAAAATTGAAAATAATGGTTGTATTTTATCCTGAAAAAGTTACTTATCTAACTTTATGAGTAGCCACTTGTAAATATTATTCAGATTAAAAATCCTAATAAATTGAAAGAAATATAGAAAGCTATTTAAATAGAAATTAATTATGTCTCTATTTTTAAAATATCTGGTCATGTACTTTGATTTAGTGAAACTAGATTTAAGTGCATTATTTGTTTTCATTCTTTGAATCAATTTTTAAATAATCAGAGTTTCTTGTTTTCATTTTCTCCCTCTTCAGCCACATTTCTATACAAATTTTTGTTTAATTGTGCTGAGCTAAATTATATATGCAGGACTTATTTTTAAGTGAAAGTAATGGATGTCTGCATAGCCAAAAAAACTACAATTTATCTTGGTATCAGAAACTTCAATAAATTAGTAGTCTGCTCTCAAGTCCTACTTTTACTTTTCTTGTCGGTTAAGCAAACACATGTATTCTCAGTGTCCTGATAAAGAGGGTGATGAGAATATATAATTTGTTCATGAAAATTTTTTGTGTTTGTCAGGTTTTTCAGTATTAGCCTGTGTATATGTTATTAATAATAAAATCAAAACCTCTTAGATTTGCATAGAAGTTAACCAATGAGAATTTGATTCACAGATATTGTTTTATGTGTGTGAATATGTATGTGTATTTATGTGTGGATGATTTCTCCATATAAATATAAAATAAATATATAGATTGTTAAGCAAATGTATATACTTATGAAGATATTATCAAGTCTTCATGGGCTGCTGTCACTTTTGAAATGCTAAGGGTGGAATGTCAAACCTTCATATCTATTGTGTGATTCAAGTCTTTTGAGAAGATGCCATTGTCATGTGTCTGTGGCAACCATAAGCATGTTGTCTCTGTATGTATGGAGACAGTATGGTAGCAGCACCATGTGCCATTCTTTGGTGCTTTCTGTAGTCTAGTGTGACAAATAATTCTACTCAGCTTGTCAGTAGTGACAGCTGAGACTTTTTGCTTAGATGCTTTGACAGTGCTTGTATTAAACAGCTAGAGCCATACACTCCATTAAGTTTCTGTAAAATGAACTGTCTGCTTCTTGCTGTTTTGCTGATAGTGGCAACAGTTGTAAGCTAATCCTCTCCATTGTGGATTGCTCGACTGAGTGGTTTCACTCATCGACTAGTACTAGATCTCATAGTTTTGGTGGAGTGGCTACAAGGTAGAAAGCTATGATCCATAAGAAATCATTTGTTTCAAAACAGGTTTTTATTCTTAGCAGTTATTTACTCTAAATTAGACTCCAAATATGGCCCTAAATAGGATTAAAAAAAAAACTAGCTTTCTAGAGAGTGAAGTGATTGGTGCTTTTTTCACAACACATAATTACTCATAGGCTCTTGGTGCAAAAGACATAAACATAAGAATGGTATGTCTCTCACCATGTGGACATTTAAGAACGTGTGCACTAATGAAAGCTTGACATTCCTTAATGTTGTTGTTGTTTGATTGCTCAGTCATGTCCTACTCTTTGCGACCCCATGGACTCACCATGCCAGTCTGCCCTGTCCATCACCATCTCCCAGAGCTTGCTCAAACTCATGTCCATCGAGTCAATGATACCATCTAACCATCTTGTCCTGCGTCATCCCCTTCTCCTCCTGCCTTCAGTCTTTCCAAGCATTGGGGTCTATTCTAATGAGTCCGCTCTTTATATCAGGTGGCCAAAGTATTGAAGTTTCAGCTTCAACATCAGTCCTTCAAGTGAATATTCAGGACTGATTTCCTTTAGGATTGATTGGTTTGATCTCCTTGCAGTCCAAGGGACTCTCAGTAGCCTTCTCCAACACCACATTTCAAAAGCATCAATTCTTCAGTGTTCAGCCTTCTTTATGGTCCAACTCTCACATCCAAACATGATTATCGGAAAAACCATAGCTTTAACGAGATGGACCTTTGTTGACAAAGTAATATCTCTGCTTTTTAATGCACTGTTTAGGTTTGCCATAACTTTACTTCCAAGGAGGAATCATCTTTTAATTTCATGGCTGCAGCCACCATCTGCAGCGATTTTGGGGCCCAAGAAAATAAAGTCTCTCACTGTTTCCATTGTTTCCCCATCTATTTGCCATGAAATGTTGGGACCAGATGCCATGATCTTCATTTTTTTGATTGTTGAGTTTCAAGCCAGCTTTTTCACTCTCCTCTTTCACTTTCATCAAGTGACTCTTTAGTTCCTCTTCCTTAATATATTTCATTAAATAAGTATTCTTCCATTTTGTAACCAAAATCATGTTACTGGAGATATGGATACCTGATTGTTTTCAACATATGGGACATGTATAACTTTGGATTATTTTCTCATTTAAATGAATGGTAATTCCTTTAAACTATTTCTTATTACATTTATGTATTCTGTTAAGCTCTCATATTTCTTTAGTTTCTCCTCCACAGAAATGTGTAAGTGTGTAGCACCTTTTCTAGGTGCTACAAAGACCACTTACATCAATATATACCTTAGAATTTGCCCTGAAAAGCCAATGAAAGTCTTGGTGCTCTATTTGTAGGCAGCTTTTACAGTCTACCTATTATCACTGGGCATTATCAATGATGGAGTAAGTCTTTGAAGAGGTCAAATAAGGACAGATGGATTTAGAAGATTGAACATCAATTTTGATATAATTTTAAGAATTGAATTCTTAAATTTAAGAATTGAATTCTTAAAATAAATTGCATATAGGAAAAGCATATTCATTTACTTTGTAGTATTTTTTTTAAAGTTAATCTAAGCCCTTATATAATGTAACACAAGAACATCTTGTAATGTCTCATTAAATATATTATGCCTTACAACACTTCAATGAAATAAAGTTTTGATATAGTTTCTGAATACATATATTTGCAGATATTAGTGATTATACAGATTTGGAAATTAAATTTTGCTTCTGCCTCCAAAGCTTTCAAATCTCTAGCACAGGATAAAGCACATTTTCAGTTGTATATGAGGAATCCTTAATGCATTGCTATCTTTTTCCTAGAGTATATAAACTTTTTGTTCTTAAGATGAGGAAGAATTTTATTTGACTTGATTGGGTACATTTTATGGTCTCTGGTATGGAATTCATTAACTCTTCAAACTACATAGCTAATAATTAGAGATGTAAAAGCAGTAATCTTACAAATAACTTAGTGCTCTATAATAATCCATTTACCTCAGACAGGTGATGATTTCCTGCCGTAGACCATTCTTCAGGCAAGGTATCCCTAGGGCAGAGAAAATTACTTTATTATTATAGGAGAAAAAAAGGATTTTGATGAATCAGAAAGTAGACCCAGAAGAGGCTTGTCCACAGGTCCAGCTGCATATTAGTTGGGAAGAAGCTATTTGGTGACTTTGAAGAATGAAATATGTACTCTCCTTTTAAGAGAGATCAGGAACTGGATATGATATGCCTTTCTATCAGATAATAGAAAGCCATCTTCTACTGATGGTTTAGACAGTATTCCACAAATCTTTCTGCCTGCAGCTTTTCTGCCTGTGGCTCACTTTGAAATGTTAGCTGTGCCAGCAATGTATAGAGATGATTTTTCTCCCTCCATTACTTCCATCAACAAAAAAATAGATTGGAAAATTCAGGGAAAGCAGGAAACAGTTCCAAGGAAGCAGTATCACAACTGAAAGGATTCAAAGAATGTCTGGGTGAATTAAAGAAGATTTTTAATCTTCTTATGAGCCCAAGAAAAAAATTACAGGAAAATGTTGTTTGCTTTTCTTAGAGACTTATGTCATTGATTGTATTAGCAAAGCTTGCACTAATATAACTGACTTTCATGTATGACTTTTCTTCTCTCTCTCTCTACTCCTACTATTGCCTCTCATCCTCCATCTCCATTTCAATTTCTATCTTTATCTCTATCTCTCTCCTACTGTTAACCACATTTGGGATCTCTGCTAGGATCTTCACATATACACTTTAAAGTGAGAGAAATACCTAATATTTCTGAGTCACTTAAAATTTGCTAAATAACTGCAAACAGACGTATAGTTTTATTGTAAGTAAAATTATAACTCTGAACCTTATCAAAAGAATCTAGAACAATGAAACTAAAATATTACACAATACATTGAAACGTTCTGTGGAATTTTAACCCCAAAGCACAGAAGTAAATCTCAATAGTTTATGTGGTATCGATTGTGTTATAACATCCTATAAATAACATTGAATAGAAGAGAACTAGTAAATACACAAAGAAACCTAACTTGAGCTCTCGTACCCAGATGTAAGGCTCAGGATATTAATGAGGTGCTCATAGTACTTGATGTTTGTTAAAGGCATAATAAACAGGTGTTTATTATGTACATGTAAAATGATAACTTTAACATTGTAAGGAATTTACCCAAATACTTCAGTGCAGTCCGGTGCTCAGTTGTGTCCAGCTCTTTGTCCAACCCCATGGACTGTAGCATGTCAGGGTTCCCTGTCCATCACCAACACCTGGAGCTTGCTCAAACTCATGTCCATTGATTCAGTGATGCCATCCAACCATCTCATCCTCTGTTATCCCCTTCTCTTCCTGCTTTCATTCTTTCCCAGTGTCAGGCTCTTTTCCAATGAGTCAGCTCTTTGCATCAGGTGGCTAAAGTATTAGAGATTCAGCATCAGTCCTTGCAATGAATATTCAGAAATGATTTCCTTTAGGCTTGACTGGTTTGATCTCCTTGCAGTCGATGGGACTCTCAAGGGTTTCTCCAATACCACAGTTCAAAAGAATCAATTATTTGGCACTCAGCTTTCTTTATGGTACAACTCTAACATCCATACATAACTACTGGAAAAACCATAGCTTTGACTAGAGGGACCTTTGTCAGTAAAGTATTGTCTCTGCTTTTCAATATGCTGTCTAGGTTGGACATAGCTTTTCTTCCAAGGAGCAAGCATCTTTTAATTTCATGGCTGCTGTCACCATCTGCAGTGATTTTGGAGCCCAAGAAAATAAATCTCTCATTGTTTACATTGTTTCCCATCTATTTACCATGAAGTGATGGGACCAGATGCCATGATCTTCGTTTTCTGAATGTTGAGTTTTAAGCCAACTTTTTCACTCTCCTCTTTAACTTCCAGCAAGAGGTTCTTTAGTTCTTCAGTTTCTGCCATAAGGGTGGTGTCATCTGCATATCTGAGGTTATTGATATTTCTCCTGGCATTCTTGATTCCAGCTTGTGTTTCATCCAGTCTGGCATTTCACATGTTGTACTCTGTATATACATTAAATAAACAAGGTGACATACAGCCTTCACCCACTGCTTTCCCAATGTGGAACCAGTTCTTTATTTCATGTCCAGTTTTAACTCTTGCTTCTTGATCTGCATACAGGTTGCTCAGGAGGCACATAAGGTGGTCTGGTATTCCCATCTCTTTAAGAATTTTCCACAGTTGTGATCTACACAACAAAGCCTTTAGTGTAGTCAATGAAACAGAAGTAGATTTTTTTTTTTCTGGAATTCTCTTGCTTTTTCTATGATCCAACAGACATTGGCAACTGCCCCTCATAGCTCAGTTTGTAAAGAATCTGCATGCAATTCAGGAGACCTGGGATTGATCCCTGGGTCAGAAAGATCCCCTGAAGAAGGAAATGGCCACCCACTCCAGTATTCTTGCCCAGAGAATACTATAGACAGAGGAGCCTGGCAGGCTATAATCCATGGGCTCACAGAGAGTCGGACACGACTTAGGGACTAAACCACCACCAATGGATGTTGGCAATTTGATCTCTGGTTCCTCTGAGTTTTCTAAATCCAACTTGAACATCTGGAAGTTCTCAGTTCACATACTGTAGAAGCCTAGCTTGGAGAATTTTGAACATTACTTTGCTAGTGTGTGAGATGAGTGCAATTGTGTGATAGTTTGAACATTCTTTGGCATTGCCTTTCTTTGAGATTAGAATGAAAACTGACCTTTTCCAGTCCTGTGGCCACTGCTGGGTTTTCCAGATTTGCTGGCATATTGAGTGCAGCACTTTCACAGCATCATCTTTGAGGATTAGAGATAGCTCAGCTGGAATTCCATCACCTCCACTAGCTTTATTCAAATTGATGCTTCCTAAGGCCCACTTTACTTTGTACTCCAATGTATCTGGCTCTAGGTGAGTGAGTTCTTCTGATTACCCTTAAGAAAGCAACAGAACTTATAGATATTGGGTGCTATAAAGTGAAGCTGTAAGTATGGTAGAGACTATTATAACATTATACTTATTGTTATTCAGTTGGGAATGGCAAAATGAATTTTTTGGAGGCCCTGAATGACAGCTGGCTGACTGTTTATACATCGTCTCAGAGTATTTCTCTGGTGTTATGGGACCATTCATTCAGTCATTCTGAATTTAAGCTGGAAATTGCAGTTTCAGTTAGCAAGAGGTATGAGTATACTTTCAGTGAAATAGAAAACGATCCCCTCTCACACTGGTTGGTTGTCTTAGTATTTTTAGTTACTTGTATTTTTAATGTAAAGTTTGATTACTTGTATAGAAATGTACATGAAACTAAAAGACACTTGTTCCTTGGAAGAAGAGCTATGACAAACCTCAATTCAGATCAGTCACTCAGTAATGTCCAACTCTTAGCAACTCCATGAATCACAGCACGCCAGGCCTCCCTATCCATCACCAACTGCCGGAGTCCACCCAAACCCATATCCATTGAGTCAGTGATGCCATCCAACCGTCTCATCCTCTGTAATCCCCTTTTCCCCCTGCCTTCAATCTTTTTCAACATCAGTCCTTCCAATGAATATTCAGGACTGATCTCCTTTAGGATGGACTGGTTGGATCTCCTTGCAGTCCAAGGGACTCTCAAGAGTCTTATCCAGCACCACAGGTCAAAAGCGTCAATGCTTTGGTGCTCAGCTTTCTTTATAGTCCAACTTTCACATCCATACATGACTACTGGAAAAACCATAGCTTTTATTAGGCAGACCTTTGTCAGTAAAGTCTCTGCTTCTGAATATGCTGTCTAGGTTGGTCATAACTTTCCTTCCAAGGAGTAAGCATCTTTTAATTTCATGGCTGCAATCACCATCTGCAGTGATTTTGGAGCCCCCCAAAAATAAAGTCAGCCACTGTTTCCACTGTTTCCCCATCTATTTGCCATGAAGTGATGGGACCGGATGTCATAATCTTAATTTTCTGAATGTTGAGCTTTACGCCAACTTTTTGACTTTCCTTTTTCACTTTCCTCAAGAGGCTCTTTAGTTTTTCTTCCCTTTCTGCCATAAGGGTGGTGTCATCTGCATATCTGAGGTTATTGATATTTCTCCTGGCAATCTTGATTCCAGCTTTTGCTTCCTCCAGCCCAGCGTTTCTCATGATGTACTCTGCGTGTACTCTATACTCTATACTATACTCTGCATATAGTTAAATAAACAGGGTGACAATATACAGCCTTGACGTACTCCTTTTCCTATTTGGAACCAGTCTCTTGTTCCATGCCCAGTTCTAACTGTTGCTTCCTGGCCTGCATATAGGTTTCTCAAGAGGCAGGTCAGGTGGTCTACTATTCCCATCTCCTTCAGAATTTTCCACAGTTTATTGTGATCCACTCAGTCAAAGGCTTTGGCATAGTCAATAAAGCAGAAATAGATGTTTTTCTGAAACTCTCTTGCTTTTTTGATGATCCAGTGGTTGTTGACAATTTGATCTCTGGTTCCTCTGCCTTTTCCAAAACCAGCTTGAACATCTGGAAGTTCATGTTTCACATATTGCTGAAGCCTGGCTTGGAGAATTTTGAGCATCACTTTACTAGCATGTGAGATGAGTGCAATTGTGTGGTAGTTTGAGCATTCTTTGGCATAAAGCAGAGACATCACTTTGCCTACAAAGGACTATAAGTCAAAGCTATGGTTTTTCCTTTAGTCATGTATGCATGAAAGAGTTGGCCCATAAAGAAAGCTGAGCACCGAAGAATTAATGCCTTTGAACTGTGGTTCTGAAGAAGACTGTTGAGAGTCTTTTGAACTGCAAGGTGATCAAACCAGTCAGTCCTAGGAAATCAGTCCTGAATATTCATTAGAAGGACTGATGTTGAAACAGAAGCTCGTATACTTTGGCCACATGCTGCGAGAAGCTGACTGCAAAAAACCTTGATGCTGGGAAAGATTGAAGGCAGAAAGAGAACGGGACAGCAGAGGATGAGATTATTGGATGGCATCACTGATTGAATGGACATGAGTTTGCAAAAACTCCAGGAAATGCTGAAGAATAGGGAAGGCTGGCATGCTGCAGTCCATGGGATCACAAAGTCAGACACAACTGAGTGACTGAACAACAGCAATAGTAACTTAAAATTTCAATATGCACACATTTACATTTTTGTATGCTTAACTTATATTCTTATGTACACCAGTGCTGTAGCTTTAATACTCATTCAATATTAATACTCACTGTGGAAACTCAGAAGCATGCATGGTCTTGGTATCCAGGTTAAGTAAGTGGTTAAAGTGTTACAATTTGAACATTTTTATTTCGTTCAGTCATTCAACTTCTGGAGGTGAGGGCATGAGAAACTCTGCAAAGTCCCAATAATACAAAGATGGATAAGATATAGCTTATGCCTTAAATCAGTAAATCTAGTGGGAAAGGCTTTTAATCAATTATTTTAGCTTCCTGAGAGGGTGAATTTGATAAAATGTGGTCCAAATTTTCTTATTTAACTTAGAATATTTTTGGATACTTACAGAAATAATTCACTTAGCATTTTAAAAATGTGTCTTGGGGCCAAGCTCTGTGCTATTTGTGTACCTTAAGTAGAACAAAGAAAAAGCAAATCACAAATTCAGTCATTGTATTCTCATTAGATTTTTGTTTTTAATTATGGTTTTACATGAGGATAGAAAAACTTGGATATTTGCAGACAAATTGTAAAGTTAACATTAGAAAATGTATGATAGTAAAAGTGCTTCTTTATTGGAAAGGGTTATGTAGCACTGCAGTGATTTGACCCGTCACTCCAATTTCGGGAAGTAATAAGAACAACTGTATGTAAATAATGGAATTGATTAGAGTCCAAAAGTGATCATCCTGACATTATTAATTAGACCTACATCTACAGTGTAGTTCTTCTTTCTATTATACATACTATTATCTATCATAGATAAACCTCCCTTGAAGGGTTAAGTGAAAGGCATCTTTAGTTCTGCATAAAAAACTACTAATTTAAACAGGTATAAAAATCAGGGTTGACTTGCCAAGAAAAACTTATAAACTGGGTGAGGAGTGGACCTATCTTTTGATACAATTAAAAAAATCAATTCGTGTAACTCTGTTTACATACTTTCAATTTTGTCTAGCTTATACTGTCTATAAAAGGGGAATATATGGTTTGCGAACTTGTCTTCCGAAAGGCACATAGCTTTTAATACTCCATCTTATTGTGTTGTTGTGTTAGTCGCTCAGTCATGCCTGACTCTTTGCGACCCCATGCACTGTAGCCCTCCAGGCTCCTCTGTCCATGAAATTCTCCAGGCAAGAATATTGGAGAGGATTGCCATTCTTTTCTCGAGCAAAACTCCATCTTAATTGAGGTTAAAAGAAGAGAAAAACATCTTACATTGTAGAAGAAGAAAACTTGTTTAGACACGAAGAAGAAATTCTTTATAGCATCAGATCCAGAACTGGCTGTCTTAGAGGTTTTAACTGTTTCTTTCTGGATGCCTTTTAAAAAGTAATAGATAGTAACTCAACATGAATGGTAATATACAGTATGATTTCTCGAGGCCAGTCCTGCTCCATAATTCTGTGTTTTCATTATCCATTTAAAAATTTGTTCCATAAATTGCTTGTCCACTTTTAGTAAATTGCTATATTTTCTAGCAAGGAGGGTGAACAAAGATTCTCATAAATTCAGGATGCTGTACTTGGAAAAAAAAAAAAGTTTGAGTTAAGTAAGTATCAAAGTATTAAATTCTGTCAACTGTTCATGATCTCCATCCACAGGGGCTTTAAAAATTTTTTATTCACTCTACTTAATTAGGTTTCTCAGACATAAGTAAGATTTTGTTTACTGTAACATAGCAATACCTAGAAGGATAATCTTTTGAATTAAAGCGTGTATTTCCTGCCCTAAAGACTACATGAACCAACAAAGCTTAGGACTCAACCTTGGGTTGATCTACTGAAAGGAACCTAGAAACACATGAAAGGTTATGTATTGTTGTAGGCTCTAGAAAAGTGATGGCCTCCTATCTTTTTCTGAGTCAAAACTTTTAAAGATTTCTTTATAGCTGCTATACATTTTATGTGGCAATCACAATCAAAAATAAGTTCAAAAGCACCTTTGAATATCTTCAATATAATTCTTCAAAGATTTCTTTTCTGGTCCCATCTACATTGAGACCTAATTCTTATAAGGATCATTTTAGTTGTAAGAACATCTGTTAACAGAAAAGTATGCATTGGCTTAAGTAATTGTAACAACCTGTAGTACTAACAGCAGTTTTAAAAAGCTAACAATTGTTAGTAAAACCAAAGTCAAAGCAAAAGATATTTAAGAAATGAAAATAGCCACATTAACCATTCAGTGCGTATGACAGAAAGCTTACAAATAAATAATGGTGGCTGAGTAATTCTTTAAAAACACTTTAATGCAGAGAATGGTTCAAAATGAGAACAAATGTTACCTTTTTCAAAACTCTGGCCAAATTTGAAGCAGAAGCAATCCCTCATAGATATTGAAATTAGATTTATGCCAGTATTTACTAATGGGACTCAGATGGGTAGATCATATTACTTCTACTGTTTGTTACTGATGTTTGGTGATATTTCTTAAATTCAAATGTGTATTTTCTCTTTAATTGGTCTGAGATGGGTTTTCATTTATATGTTACAGCTGAAATGAGTTTGAGCACCCTTTCCAATCCCAGCACCCTGGATTTTCTTGACTTTTCACTGTTGCCTTTCTGTTTCTTTGTATTTACAATTGAGAAGTTGATGCCAAATTTTGTAAAGCATGTTCCCTTCTATGCTGAGATCCTCTATGCCAACAATCCTCTAAGCCAAACAATCTATGCCTAGAGTATGTGTTTTAGTAATAAGCCTGAAAATGGGAACTGACAATGGAAATACTGGCAGCCCCCGTACAATAGGGGTGCTAGCCTGTGTTTCTGTAATTAGGAATCTGATTAGAAATGAGATGCTTTTGGTCTTCAATTCAAGCTATGAAATGAAAGGATTTGAGTTTGTATCACTTTTGGCAGAAGGCAGATTTCAGTCACACTGCAGCTTTCTGAGTCTGGCCCTGAAGAACTTTCACTTTGAATATGTTTTCTAAGCAAACAGTAACTGTGCTTTCTTATTCTGTGTAACTACAGTTCGCTTTTTGAAAATAATTATTTCTTTGGTTCTCTTCTTAATGTTTTTATGATCTACTCTCTTATTTATTCCCATATTTTCCAGAGTTGACTGTCTTCCCATCTATGTATAAAACATAAAATAGCAAAATATTAACAATCATATTTACTAAATAGTGTGTATGGCTTCCCAGATGGCTCAGTGGCTCAGTTCAGTTCGGTTCAGTCGCTCAGTTGTGTCTGACTCTTTGAGACCCCATGAGCTGCAGCATGTCAGTGGCTCAGTCATCACCAACTCTTTGCGACCCCATGGACTGCAGCACATCAGTGGCTCAGTGGTAAAGAATTTGCTAAGAAGCCACAGGTTCAATCCCTAGGTTGGGAAGATCCCCTTGAGAAGAAAATAGCAAACTATTCCCATAATCTTGCCTGGGAAATCCCATGAACAGAGACACCCAGTGGGTTACAGTCCATGGGGTCCCAAAGAATCAGACATGAATTAGAGACTAAACCATACTACCAGCAAGTGCTGTACTTGGTGAATTGCATGTATTTCTAATTTAATTCTCTTATGAGTCTTATGAAATCGATACTGTAATTATCTCCATTTTATAAATGTTGATGTTAAGTTGCTAGGTCTCATTTTATATGTGAGAGACATAATCATATATCAAAAAAGTTCTAGAAGCCAATATTCTCCAACATTGTGCTGTATCAGTTCAATTCAGTTACTCAGTCATGTCCAACTCTTTGCCACCCCATGGAATGCAGCACACCAGGCTTACTTGTCCATCACCAACTCCCAGAGCTTGCTCAAACTCATGTCCATTGAGTCAGTGATGCCCTCCAACAATCTCATGCTCTGTCTTCCCCTTCTCCTCCTGCCTCCAATCTTTCCCAGCATCAGGGTCTTTTCCAGTGAGTCAGTTCTTTGCATCAGGTGGCCAAAGTACTGGAGTTTCAGCTTCAGCATCAGTCCTTCCAATGAATATTCAGGACTGATTTCCTTTAGGATGGACTGGTTGGATTTCCTTGCAGTCCAAGGGACTCTCAAGAGTCTTCTCCAACACCACAGTTCAAAAGCATCAATTCTTCAGCGCTAAGTTTTCTTTATAGTCCAATTCTCACATCCATACATGACTACTGGAAAAACCATAGCTTTTATTAGACAGACTTTTGTCAGTAAAGTCTCTGCTTCTGAATATGCTGTCTAGGTTGGTCATAGCTTTTCTGTCAAGGAGCAATCATCTTTTAATTTCATGGCTGCTGTCACCATGCAGTGATTTTAGACCCCAAGGAAATAGTCTCTCACTGTTTCTGCTCTTTCCCCATCTATTTGCTATGAAGTGATGGGACCAGATACCATGATCTTAGTTTTCTGAATGTTGAGTTTTAAGCCAGCTTTTTCACTCTCCTCTTTCACTTTCATCAAGAGGCTCTTTAGTTCGTCTTTGCTTTCTGCCATAATGGTGGTGTCATCTGCATATCTGAGGTTATTGATATTTCTCCCAGCAATCTTGTTTCTAGCTTGTGATTCATGCAGCCCGGCATTTTGCATGATGCACTCTGCACATAAGTTTAATAAGCAGGGTGACAATATACATCCTTGCCATACTACTTTCCCAATTTGGAACCAGTCTATGGTTCCATGTCGAGTTCTAACTGTTGCTTCTTGACCTGCATACAGATTTCTTAGAAGTCATGTCAGGTGGTCTGGTATTCCCAGCTCTTGAAGAATTTTCCACAGTTTGTTGTGATCCATACAGTCTAAGGTTTTGGCATAGTCAGTAAAGCATAAGATGTTTTTCTGGAACTCCCTTGCTTTTTCGATGATCCAACGGATGTTGGCAATTTGATCTCTGGTTCCTCTGCCTTTTCTAAATCAAGCTTGAACATCTGGAAGTCCACAATTCATGTACTGTTGAAGCCCGGCTTGGAGAATTTTGAGCATTACTTTACTAGCATGTGAGATGAGTGGAATTGTATGGTAGTTTGAACATTCTTTAGCATTGCCTTTCTTTGTGATTGGAATGAAAACTGACCTTTTCCAGTCCTGTGGCCACTGCTGAGTTTCTCAGATTTGCTGGCATACTGAATGCAACACTTTCACAGCACTATCTTTTAGGATTTGAAATAGCTCAACTGGAATTCCATCACCTTCACTAGCTTTGTTTGTAGTGATGCTTCCTTTTTTGTCTGCCACCCAGTATTACAAAGTACTCTATCCCTAGATAATCATTTAAATAAAATCAGCATTAATCCCCTTGATCATTCATCCATACTCATCCTCTTTCATTTCACGAGTATTATTTGAGGCCTACTATGTGCAGACATTGTGTAAGTCTCTGCGAATGAAAGCATTGTGTCCACTCCCTGCCATGCAATGCTTACAGACAAACTAAATACAATTAACAGTGCCTAAAAGTATGGCCCACTCCAGTACTCTTGCCTGGAAAATCCCATGGATGGAGGAGCCTGGTAGGCTGCAGTCCATGGGGTCGCTGAGGGTCGGACACAACTGAGCGACTTCACTTTCACTTTTCACTTTCATGCATTGGAGAAGGAAATGGCAACCCACTCCAGTGTTCTTGCCTGGAGAATCCCAGGGATGGAGGAGCCTGGTGGGTTGCCGTCTATGGAGTTGCACAGAGTCGGACACGACTGAAGCGACTTAGCAGCAGCAGCAGCAAAAGTATGGATACCAAAATATGAAGAAATCACCTCAAGTGCCACAGCAAATGTGCAGGTGTGCTGAAAAAATTTTAAAATATATAACAGCATCTATTGGATATCAATCACATGAACTACTTTCAATTTGCATGTATTTTTTCAAATGTCTGTGAAATTAATATGAAATGATTACTTTAAGTGTTTAACCTAACCACTTAATAAATAAAACTAGTTGGTATTTCCTTTGGCCTAGAATACTAAGAAGAAAATTTTTAAGAACATCATAAACAGAACAAATTTAGGAATATCTGGCCTGAGGAAAGCAGTTTTTATATTTTCATCAGAGAAGTTTAAAGAATGAACCAAATGAAACTGAGCTAGGGAACTCTTGTAGGAACTCAGGATTCAGGAGAACAAAATGAGACTGAAATTGATTAGAAAAGTGATATCCAGTTGGAGATGCAGAAATACTTGCATATTTTTCTCATGAGGTTATTTAAATCTCATTTAAAGGAATTTTAGTGTCTTCAGGATAATTGTTAATGTGAATTCAAATTATAAAAGATATTTGGGAATACTTCTCTTTTAGTGATATACTTGAATGTTTTGCCTTATGTATAAATAATAAAAACGTAAGTGGGCTATCAATCTTATTAATTTGAAGATGACATGTTTTTGATGTTTAGGCTATTGCTTTTAACCTCAGCCAAACTGAATGCACTGAATAGGAAGAGCATATTATACTGTCACCTTAAGAATATATGATTCTAACATCTCCTTGGATACACAGACATCTCAAAGAAAAATAATGGTAAATCTGAGGCAGAGATGTATTTGACAGTCCAATGTCTACACACTTCTAATTTCCTCTGTTCAACCGCAAGCTTCACTAGTAATTTGAGTCCTAGAGCATGTAGAAATTGCTAGCAGTGTTCCCCTAGCTGCTTTTTCATGAAAAGATGATTATGTGATGCTAAGAGGATTTGTTGACAAGAGGAGGAATTTTTATTGCATAAGTCTGCTTTCAAGGAAAAAAAGAAGAGAATCAATGGAAAATAGCAGTTGAATCATTTTCTGGAAGATTAGAGAAATTACCATTGGGACTTGCTTCCATTATCTCAGAGCTTAGACTTAACTATGTTTTTCATATCACCAAGTGAGGGAGTGAAAATTGAGAGAATATGAATGATCCATCAGGGAGAACATATGTAGGAGAAAACAATATTTGTAAAATACATGATTGCACATTAGGTCTCTCTGTGCATGCATGCTAAGTCACTTCAGTCATGTCCTACTCTTTGTGACCCTATGGAGTGTAGCTCACCAGGCTCTTCTGTCCATGGGATTCTCCAGGCAAGAAAATTGGAGTGGGTTGCCATGTCCTCCTCCAGGGAATCTTCCCGACCCAGAGATGGAACCCATGTCTTATGTCTCCTGCACTGGCAGGAGAGTTCTTTACTACTAGTGCCACCTGGGAAGCCCTAAGGTCTCTATATGCATGTGTAAAGGGTAGAGTGACATTTTAGAAAAGGGCATTTGATTAAGAGAAGATCTAGACTCAATGCTTATTTCTGCCATTTATTTATAAATATGATCTTAAACTTGTTTTTGTTTAGTTGCTTAGTTGTGTCAACTCTTTTGAAACCCCATAGACTGTAGCTCTCCAGGCGTCTCTGTCCATGTGATTCCCCAGGAAAGAGTACTGGAGTGGATAGCCATTTCCTTCTCCAGGGGATCTTCCGGACCCTGGAATCAAACCTGTGTCTCCTGAATTAGCAGGTGGATTCTTTACTGCTGAGGCACCAGGAAATACCCATAAACTTGTTGCTTAACTTTGTTTAGCCTCAGTTTCCACAGCTATAGAAATACATTGTAGGAAGGAGCCACAGATCCTTTTAGAATTATTATAAAAATTGTGTTCTTCTAAGTCCAGTGTACCTTTCATTCTATGACAGTGATCTCCATTTTGAACATCAAGTACATTGTCATTGGCATCATGCAGAGATTGGACTATACTGATAATTGGACTGTACTGATTCTATGTCATAAACTTAATATGTTAATTTAGAATAATTAATGGTTACCTGGATTACCATCTCTAAAAGGCAGAGTTATGATTGTCATATGTAATTTTGAAAGTGCCAATTTATGATTACTTAAACATTTTTGAGTACTTATTTACCTCTTCAGGCTACTGGCCTTTATATGCAATTATTTGAAATTAAGTAGTACTTTGAAATACTGTTACATCTTGGTGTTCACATTGTTATTGTTTACCTAGGGACAGTATATCGGAGAAGGAAATGGCAACCCACTCCAATATTCTTGCCTGGAGAATCCCAGGGACAGAGGAGCCTGGTGGGCTGCCGTCTATGGGGTTGCACAGAGTCGCACATGACTGAAGTGACTGAGCAGCAGCCGCAGCAGGGACACTATATTCTACATTCTGTTCAGAAAATCTTTGTTGATCACATCTTAATATAGATTCTGAGATAGTGAATATTTATAGATAGAATGACCTAAATAATATATTTAGAATTCTATTTTTTATGTTTCTTTGATTTAGTGACTCTAAATTGAAAATTCATATCATTGCTTTGTATTCTCATGATATGTACAATATAGCCAAAACCAAAAGTCCATAAAATATTGAAAGATTGGTATTATTTTTTCCTTTTGAAGGCATTTTGTTTCTACAAAATAAAACTAACCTGAACAAATTTCAAGTGGTAAGGAAAATTTAGTGAAAAAGTGAAAGTGAAGTTGCTCAGTTGTGTCTGACTCTGTGCAACCCCACGGACTGTAGCCTATCAGGTTCCTCCATCCATGGGATTGTCCAGGCAAGAGTACTGGAGTGGCTTGCCATTTCCTTCTCCAGGAAAATTTAGTAAAGCTTGATAAAAATATTTTAACATTGGAAGCCATGTTTATCTTAAATATTCAGAAATATACACAAGGATGCTTACATATTGTTCATTAAAATATATCAATACTTGTAAAACATGCTATGTTGAAAAATGGTGCAGAACTACACCTTTAGCTAATTGTAATTGTAGTTTACAGAAATACACACACACACACACACACACACACACACACCCCTATGTGCACACACACTTTATTTGAAATAGAATGGAAGACTATCCACACAATAGTATCTTTAATCAATAGAATGAAGGTTGGGTCATTTTATCATTTATGTTTTTACGTATTTTTCAAAGTCTCTATAATTTAAATTAAATTATAATTGAAATGCATGTAACTATAAAATGACAGAACAAAACATCTTCAGTGTGGTTATTTAAATAATATTTACTGAGGACTACTAGATATCCTTTTACATATGTACAACTATAGAATATATTTTTGTAGTCTGAACAAATGATCATATAATAATTTGGATGTTTTTATAATTTTCTGTCCATTTCCCTTCTACAGGAATTTCCCATGTGAGACTACTTTCTTAAGATTCAGTAATGAGATTTTGAGTCAAAGGCTAATGTCAAGTTTAAGTTTGAAAATACTACGTAGTCTTCCAGAAAATTCTACCAACTCTGTGTGACTTTTCACACACTTAATAATTCTGACTGTTGTAGAGGGTTTTATCTTTATCTACCTAAGTGAGAGCAATAAATCCTATTTTTGTTTCACTATATGGATTTGGTAATGAGATTATATTATATTTAAGTGACCAGAATTTTATAATTTACTTATTTGTGTTTTGCCTAATTTTCTGTTAGTATGTTGGGTTTTAATCTATTGATTTACAAGAGTTCTTATGTAGTAGACTCTTCCTGTCAAGACTTTCCCTCTACTTCTTTTCCACTTTTAATGTTAAAAAAAAATATTTATTTAGTCTATTCAAGTATAGATGAGTTACAATATTGTTAGCTTCAAGCATATAGTAGAGTGATTCAGGTGTGTGTGTGTGTATATATTCAGTAATACTATTATTATTTTTATTATTCAGACTCTCTTCCCTTATAGGTTCTTACAACATATTGAGTATTGTTCCCTGCACTACACAGTAGGTCCTTGTTGGTTATCTATTGCCATGGACAGAGGAGCCTGGTGGGCTACAGTACATAGGGTCGCGAAGTTATGACTCAAGCAACTTTGCATGCTGGCACTTGTTATGTTAATCCCAAACCTCTTAATTTGTCCCTCCCCCCATCTTTCCCCTTTGGTAATCATTATTTTGTTTTCTATGTCTGTGAGCCTCTTTCTGCTTTGGATATAATTTCATTTGTATCTTTTTTTTTCTTTTCATTTTTAGATTCTACATATAAACAATATCATATGATATTTTGTTTCTCTGTTCCCTGTATGGCTTACTTCACTTAGTATGATAATCCCTAAGTCCATCCACATTGCTCCAAATGGTATTATTTCATTCTTTTTATGCCTGAGTAATATTCAGTCATATATAATATGCAGTTATGTATAATATACAAGTCATATACAAAATACAAGTCATATGCAATACAAATGTATGTATATATTATATATGTGTATGTACATATGTGGAGATATATATATACAATCTTCCCTCATGGTAAAGATGGTAAAGAATACACCTGCCAATGCAGGAGGCATGAGTTTGATCCCTGGGTTGGGTAGATCCCTTGGAGCAGGAAATGGCAACCAACTCCAGTATTCTTGCCTGAAGATTGCCATGACAGAGAAGCCTGGTGGGCTACAGTCCATGGGGTTGCAAATAGGACATGACTGAACAAATAACATTTTCTATATAAATATAAATACATACACACACACACACACACACACACACACACACATAAGCTTCTTTATCCATTCCTCTGTCGATGGACAGAGAACATTTAGGTTGCTTCCATGTCCTGGCTATTGTAAATGGTGTTTCAGTGAACATTAGGGTGTACACATTTTTTTGATTTATAGTTTTCTCTGGATATGCACCTAGGAGTTGGATTGCTGGATCATATGGTAGCTCTATTTTCCATGTTGTCCTCCATAGTGGCTGTACTAATTTACATTCCCATCAACAGTGTAGGAGAGTCCCCTTTTCTTCACACCTTCTCCAACATTTATTGTTCGTAGAATTTTTGGTGATGACCATTCTGACTGGTGTGAGGTGATAACTCATTGTAGTTTTTATTTACATTTCTCTAATAATTAGTGATACTGAGCATTTTTTCATGTTCTTTTTAGCCATCTGTATATCTTCTTTGGAGAAATGTCTATGTAGATATTCTACCGGTTTTTGATTGGGTTTTTTTTTTAATATTGAGCCGCGTGAGCTGTTTGTATATTTTGGAGATTAACCCCTTGTCAGTTGCTTTGTTTGCAAATATTTTCCCCTATTCTGAGGGTTGTCTTTTCCTTTTTTTTAAGTTTTCCTTTGCTGTGCAAAAGCTTTCAAGTTTAATTAGGTCCCATTTACTTATTTTTGTTTTTATTTCTATTACTCTTGGAGATGGATCAAAAAAAGATATTGCTGCAATTAATGTCAACCACTTTTATTTTAAAACCTTATTTATATTAAACTTTTTCAATACATCATTACCATTTTTTGAACTAGTAAGGGTATCTTGGTTAAATATATCATGGTAGTTAAATACTTTCATGGTTGTAGAACATATTTAGAGGGGCCTTTATCACCAAAGAGTATATAAAATATTTAGTAACTTATTTTATTTATTTATTTTTTTAATTTAAATTTATTTATTTTAATTAGAGGCTAATTACTTTACAATATTGTATTGGTTTTGCCATACATCAACATGAATCCGCCAGGGGTGTACATGTGTTCCCAATCCTGAAGCCCCCTCCTACCTCCCTCCCCATACCATCCCTCTGGGTTATCCCAGTACACCAGCCCCAAGCATCCTGTATCCTGCATCAAACCTGGACTGGCGATTCATTTCTTATATGATATTATACATGTTTCAATGCCATTCTCCCAGATCATCCCCCTGCTCCCTCTCCCACAGAGTCCAAAAGACTGTTCTATACATCTGTGTCTCTTTTGCTGTCTCGCATACAGGGTTATCGTTACCATCTTTCTAAATTCCATATATATGCATTAGTATACTGTATTGGTGTTTTTCTTTCTGGCTTACTTCACTCTTTATAATCGGCTCCAGTTTCATCCACCTCATTAGAACTGATTCAAATGTATTCTTTTTAATGGCTGAGTAATATGCCATTGTGTATATGTACCACAGCTTTCTTATCCGTTCGTCTGCTGATGGATATCTAGGTTGCTTCCATGTTCTGGCTATTATAAACAGTGCTGCGATGAACATTGGGGTACACGTGTCTCTATCAATTCTGGTTTCCTCAGTGTGTATGCTCAGCAGTGGGATTCCTGGGTCGTATGGCAGTTCTATTTCCAGTTTTTTAAGGAATCTCCACACCGTTCTCCATAGTGGCTGTACTAGTTTGCATTCCCACCAACAATGTAAGAGGGTTCCCTTTTCTTCACATCCTCTCCAGCATTTATTGCTTGTGGACTTTTGGATCGCAGCCATTCTGACTGGCGTGAAATGGTACCTCATTGTGGTTTTGATTTGCATTTCTCTGATAATGAGTGATGTTGAGCATCTTTTCATGTGTTTTTTAGCCATCTGTATGTCTTCTTTGGAGAAATGTCTATTTAGTTCTTTGGCCCATTTTTTTGATTGGGTCGTTTATTTTTTTGGAATTGAGCTGCAGGAGTTGCTTGTATATTTTTGAGATTAGTTGTTTGTCAGTTGCTTCATTTGCTATTGTTTTCTCAGTAACTTATTTTAGTATTCCAAGTTTTAATGTCTCTAATGAATTTTTTGTTCTTTCTGGAATGTATTTTTCTGAAATGAGTAGATAAAGAAAGGAAAAGTGCTACTTTTAAAAATTTTCCAATGGACATTTAAATTTTTTAATGTTAATTTTTGAATAATGGTCTTATCCCAGCTTATTTGAAGCACAAATTTTATCATGCATAATTTCCCTATCTACTTGATAATTAAAATAAGTGCAGATTTTTAAAATGTGAACAGTTAACAAAGGTGATTCATTCACTCACAGAGCTATTAATGTCCATCTTCTTTTATTCTCACCCTGTTATTCATTTTATTGAAGTGTCAACTTATTGAGCCTGCTCAGTACTGTTAATATATACTCATGGTTTCTGGTTGGTCTCTGACTTCAGGGCTCTCAAAATTGAGGCCATCTTTACTTACATGAAAAATAACTAGTATAAATACATCAGATAGATATGTATATTGCAGTAGAATATTGCAATAAAATCTTCATTCCTCAAGTTTTTGAACACACAGATCATAGAGTATTAGAGTTGAAAATGATATTAAAGATTGTCTATGTCCAGTCTCTTGTTTTATATTTAGGAAAACTGAGACCCAAAGAAATTAAAAGGCTTAATCAAGACCATATTTTGAGTTACTTACAGAAGTTGATTTAAAATCTGGATTCCCAAATGGTCCTTGCATTTTGATTTATCAAGATATTCCTATAATATGAAAAAAAGATTCATGGTGAAAGAGCTATTATTGTTTCCTCTTCTAATATTTTGAACACCATTATATCTGAAAGTGAACCATGTTTTATCATTAATCATATAGAACCTTTGGTGCCCATCTCCCTCCATTATTCAATGATCCTGTCTTTAAGTGTATTGGTTCTCTTCACTGTTAGATTGATTCTTCTGCCTTCTATGTGCCATGATCTTAGAACTTTTTCAGGGATATAGATAGGGAGATATTACTCATTTGTTCTTTCTCTATGCATTTGTAAGATTTATGATAGTTGGTCTTAAAATATCTGCATGGTTTGGGATGAAGAAAGAGAAGATAGGATTAGAAACCAAATTTTTAAAAACTGTTAAATCCTTCTAAATATTTCCTATAAGAACAGACCTTTGGACTTTGTGGGAGAAGGCGAGGGTGGGATGATTTGAGAGAATAACATTGAAAAATGTATATTAACGTATATACAAAATAGATGACCAGTGCAAGTTTGATGCATGAAATAGCACACTCAGAGCCGGTCCTCTGGGACAACCCAGAGGGATGGGGTGGGGAAGACGGTGGGAGTGGGGTTCAGGAGTGGGGTTCAAGATTGTGGACACACGTGTACCCATGGCTGATTGATGTCTACGAATGGCAAAAAACCTCATAATATTATATAGTAATTGCTCTGCAATTAAAATAAATTAATTTAAAAAACCCTCAAAGGCAAACATCTTTCATCAATCACTAATATCTGATGCACTACACAGTATTATTCTTATCACAGAAATAACATACAGATGAGGCAATAATATTACTTAGGGATAGTTATGTTTATATTTAATAGTTGGCCTTCTTTGCTGTGGAGAGAAAGACTGGAGACCTAGCAGAGTTATTTCAGGGGTCCTAAATGAGTCTGCAGTTGATTAATTAGTGGTGTATGACCTTTGGTTACCATGCCCTTAAGACAATGACCGAACAAGTGCTGAGAGCAGTTTATCTTTGGAAGACAAAATCAGTGTTTCAGAACAGAGAAAAATAAATAGCTTGATCATTGGCTTAAGCATTTCCTTTGATTTGCGGGCTTATTCTATTTAATTTTCCTCAGTAATTTTTTCAGGGCATTATCAGAAGTACTCTTTTAATTTGCATATAATGTGTGAAGAGCATAAAAGTACATTCTATGATCATAATACTTTTGAACTTATAATTTTATATAATAGTACATTTATAATATACTTTTAAGAAAAGATAGGTATTGAAAACAGTCACCTTTCAGGATGATCTATTCTCTTAGATCCTAAATCTGATGCCATGATACCTTTTGTATATAACAGGGCAGCTCCCTATGTAGAGACTGTCCTGCATCTCTACTTGTGGGCTTGTGTTGAGGGGCTTAGGGTTCCCATTCTTACCCACTTATGTATGCATATGTTACAGAGACTGTGTGATTCCTATGCATGCAAAGCTAGTGTTCAAATAAGCTTGTAGTTCTTGATTAGTGGGCAAAAAAATTGAGCAATTTTACCCTGGACCAAAAAGTGACTGATTAACTCAGGAATTCTGAAGTTGAAAGGATAGTTATTAGCATAAGGTTATGCCTATTGAATGTGGTGGATGTCACTGGTGCACTGGGACGACCCAGAGGGATGGAATGGGGAGGGAGGAGGGAGGAGGGTTCAGGATGGGGAACACATGTATACCTGTGGCGGATTCATTTTGATATTTGGCAAATCTAATACAGTTATGTAAAGTTTAAAAATAAAATAAAATTAAAAAAAAAAAAAAAAAAAAAAAAACTTTCAGTATGATATGCCATTTTGGGCAGCTTTTAAATATATTATGGTAGAGTGGTTTTTTTTTTAAATTAGCTTTTCCTATAGTGTAATTGAAAGGTAATGTATTATATATGTAATGCTTACTCATTAAAAAAACAAGCTACATATTTCTGAAACACAAATATTATTGTAATTTTTCATTTTGTTGGTTAAATTAAAACATTATTTAAACAACATTAAAATATGACTTTCATTATTAATCATTTAGGGACTTGCTCAGATGTCATTAATAAGATACTTGGTAGAATTGCTCTTTAATTGGAATACACAAGAGGTCTTTGGTTCTCTTTTTTGGAGGAAACCTGAGCCATATTTTTATTATCTCTTATGTCATCTTAGAGTAAATTTTAGAAATATTTAAGTATTTTAAATTTCCATCTCATTTAAACCTAATATTTTTCCCAAGTTTGTGTGATACATTTATACTTAAAAAATGTATCCTCACTTTTCCTGTTATTTTCCATTTTCAAAAGGATAGGAATCGAAAAATATATTCAAACATTTGGTTCATGATTCACTGTTGTTTTTTTCAGCCTGTATTCCTCTTTGATATTTTCAGCCACTGCCATTAGCAAGATTTTGACTTACCCCAAAATTAGTGTTAAAAAAACAAATCAGTTTGAAGAGTGGTGGTTGTAGAGAAATTATTACATTCTTTACTTCAGTAGCCCTGTGTTTACTAAACAGAAATCGAGAACTGGAGGTGAGTTACAACCAACATTGGAAGCTACAGATTGTCTTTATGATGTTCTTATGTTACATGTTTTATAATCAGGTCCCTTGGATTTCAGGTGGAATCTGCCAGTTCATAAAGCTAAATGAGTCTTCCTAATAGAACTTTTTGGGTCCAGTTACATAATTTTCAGTTTCCCTGGGTAAGGAATTGATTCATATTTACTTTTTTTCACTTTCTGAAGAGGTGGGTTTATTTTTGGTTCTACTTTACACTCACCACTTGGAGTAGCTCATTATGACATGACATACTTTTGAGTGACTAATAATGTCTAGGGAGTAACTATTCTCATTTCCCATAGATTCACCCCTCACATATGCTTAACATCATTTATTGGTCAGTTTCTGTTTTCTTTAGGTTACATATTCTTTACTATATTAGTAGTGTTTATGGACAAAAGAGTAAACAATGGTTCAGAAAAACTTTCTCAAAAGGTACTCAGCTCTGCTAAACTTTAAAATTCCAACCTTACAAACCCTAACATACCTGTCACTCTAGTCCAAGGGACTGCTGAGAAGAAAATGGTCAGTAGGAAAAGTTTGAGCAGTTGGGTGAATATTGATTATTTCAACCATTCTTTATGGCTAGATACTTTCTTTGAAGTAGTTCCTTTCCTAATTTAATCATCTCTCTCTGTTATGTCAAGAGCAAAATATATTCTCCTCATCATGTTCCTCAAATGCTGACTAATCTTTGCTGTGTCTCTGATTGTGGTTTAAAAGCTTGAAAAGATAGAATATAAGTGCATATATGAGGTGTATGTAATGGGAAACTGAATTACTTGATTTTATTTTCAAAATGGGCTAGAGAAAGTTGAAAAATAAAATAACAAGACAAATATATATTGCAGAATGAGTGTGTATATTAAATATGTATCATATGGTGTATAAAAGATTTCAAATATGTGTAGTTTTTTCACTGTTTTCTCTTTTCTAATAATGTTCCTACATAAGCTTAAATTTTGTGCATACTTCATTTTCTTATCTCAGCAAATGTTTCGTGACATTCAGGTTACTGGTTATGAGGGAAAACAGGCAGTGACATCTGTCAACACATTGATTTCCAGGGTTGATACAGATGGTCTGAGCTGATCCCTGCTCTCCCTCACAGCCCATTTGTGTGCCTTCCAAAGCTACCTGCTCATCTACATGGATGACCTTCTCAAAGAGGACCAGTCATGAAGGGTATTTAAAGGGTGTATTTATTTGCTATAATTTCTAAACCTGTTTATTATTTATTCAAAGATCTATAAATCTGTAGAACAAATAGGCAAACTTTGGTTGGGATGATTGTGTTTTCTAGAAGCAGTATAGAGAAATAGAGAGGTTTCAACTTGAGAGTCCATAAACCTGATTCAGTAGTTATTTGCTTTATAACTTCAGTAAGTCACTTTTGTATGTCTTTTAGTTTTGTACTTTAAAAAAAATGGATTAATAATGTACCAGATGGTTGTTTGTAAAGATTAAGCACTTTTATTAAATTAATATTTTTAGTAGCAACGATGGGCTACTGTCATAGGCTTTGGGCTACAACTCTGAAGAAAATAGTGTAAATAAATCATAAATAATCACAATAATCTTGCCCTCTTGGTGATTACATTTACATTGGGAGAGATAGGCAATAAACAAATACATTTGTAGAATGTATACGATATCTAATAGTGATAAATTCTATGGGAAAAAGTAAAATGAAGGAAAGACAGTATGAAGAAAGGAGATGTTGCAGTTTTAAGGAAAGTGAGAAGGGAAAGCTTCACTGAGGTATTTTTAAACAAATACTTAAGGAGGCAGGGAGAGCCTCTAGTTATCAGGGAGAAGAACTATCACATTAAGCGTGACAAATTAGGTTAAAATAATCTTAGCACAGTTGCTGGCTAAAGTACAGCAGTGTTTAAGAGTATTTGCAAGTAGTATTATAAATACATTAATCTTGGTTTTAAGAATTAAAAAAATTTTTTTAATTGGAGAAAAATTGCTTTACTATGTTGTGTTGGTTTCTGCCATTCAACAATGCAAATCAGCCATAATTAAAGATCTTTTACGTGCAGCTGAGTTTCACTCTAATCACAGAAGTAGCCTGTGACTATGTGGGTTGTGCCAGTATTTGGTTACTTTTCTTTTTGTTATGTGAAAACATAATCCAAAGAATGAGTCATAATCTCAAAATCTTGTAGTCAGAAAGACAATTTAATTGTTTCAGGTACATTTATTTTTCCCCAAATTGAAAAAATAATCTTTAGCATATTGGAATAGAAACTATCTTTTAGAACTTGATACAGAAACTGATAAAGCTATTTTTCTTTTTCTTTCTTTTTTAAACTAGAAGAGTCTTTAATAACACTTAAAGCTTGTTTTTACCTCATTATAGAAAGAAAGCTAGAAGTAGATGAGCCTGAAACATTGACTTTTATCCATCTTGAATTTCATGGAGCATCCAGAATGATGCATCTTTCCCTTCAAATATTTATCCATCACTTTCAGACAAGTGGTGTATGAAGCAATAAATAACAGATAGCTAGAACAGGAGAAAACAGTTTTTTAATGCCTTGCGCTTAAACTGTCACTCTGGCAGGAAGTAATAACTGAATACTGCATTATTTAGGGCAAGGTAATAGACTATTTCCTTATAGAGGCAAATTACTTTGGGATTGGCTGTCTTTCCCTCAGAAGCCAGGGTTTCCTCAGTGAAAGACTAGATTTGGAGGTTTGATTTGAAGTGATTGGCTACTGAATCCTCATGCTATACACACCAGAAAAGTGTTTCCTTTGAGACTCTGGTCATCATTTATCATTAAATAAAGAGTCTTGCCAAATGCATGCTTTTCCATATGGTAGGCAGTGGGATGCTTGATAAAAGCAGAGACCTGGCACTAGAATGATCTGTGTTTAACTCTGTTACTTGCTAGTATGATTCTAGATAAATTGCTCAGTGTTCTGGGACTCAGTTTCCCTGAATCCCAGAAAATTGGAAAGTACAAATAGGTACACTAATTTAATTGAGTAACTGCAAGGATTAAGTTAAATGATGGGTGTAATGATCTGGAACTTACATTTTGGTGTCAACAAATAAATATTTACTACTTACAGGTGATTTAAATATCTTAAGTTATATAATGGCTTCCCTGGTAGTTTAGATGGTAAAGAATCTGCCTGCAATGAAGGAGACCCAGGTTTGATCCCTGGGTTGGGAAAATCCCCTGGAGAAGGAGATGGCAACTCATTCCAGTATTCTTGCCTAGGAAATTCCATGGACAGAGGAGCCTAGGGGGCTAAGTCCATGGGGTCTCAAAGAGTTGGACATGACTGAGCAACTAACACTTCTTTCACAAGTTGCATAATATATAGATGTTTAGCTGTTGATTTTTGGTAATAGATGCTATTTCTATATGTATCATAGAAGGCACCCAGGTAATATTAGTGTTTTTTTTTTCTGTTCCCTCTCTCCCTTTGAATTTTACAAACCATAAGTAGTTTATGATCCCAAAAGATCATGTTCTATTGAAGGCTTTGTATTAGCCTCCACCTGCACAAATCGTGTGTGTCAGTATTCTGTCTAGTTTTAAAATACTATCTGGTAAATATAAGACAGCAGATTTGTAGAGTTGCATACTATTATGCATAGTAATAGTGCTGGCTGATGGCGTTTGGGCCTGCATGCCAATATTTTAAAATCAGCTTCTATTCAGTTGAATAATTATACTTTGATGCATGAAAAGTCCATTATGAATAGGACTAGTTCTAGTTTCAAATACTCTTATTCATAATGTTATTCGTAATTTACTTGCTTTTGGATGGTAGTTATGATGGTTTCCCAATTGTAACTGCAAAATTCCTTTTTTTCAAGGTGCTCATTACTTTGGTCTATAAAGTAAGCCAAATTGGACCAATAAATAGAAAATGAAATTAGTCGTGATTTTCACATTTTAATTTCCTTATTATGGAAATATATTTTTAATAGGTGATTGAGTCTTACTTTTTCTACTTTTTACTCCTTATTAAAATCATTTTTACCATTTTTCTTGTCATAATGTGAACATATATTTGACAGTGTTTATAATGTGTGTGTGTGCTCAGTTGTGTCCAACTCTTTGCGACCCTATGGACTGTAACCCACCAGGCTTCTCTGTCCATGGGATTCTCCAGGCTAGAATACTGGAGTGGGTTGCCATTTCCTCTTCCATGGGATCTTCCCAACCCAGAATCAAACCCACATCTCCTGTTGCTTCTCCATTGGCAGATGGATACTTTACCACTAGTATTTCAAATTGTTACAGGATCACACAATATTTCTATATTTACTTGGGAGTTTAATCACTTTTCAAGTTTTTGATTATCAGAATTTTATAAAATTAAACTATATTTTATTTTCTCTGTTTTTACTACTTTGATATTTTAAACAATATTGGCAAGAATATGACCTTGTTTGCAAATTTTTTTTTCACACTCATGTCCTAGGAGTCATTGATCTTTTGAACATGTAAACATTTAAAATTTTCTATATTAATTCTTTTGTGTATAATGGTATTTTAAGTCCAGTGCATGTTTTATTTCATGGCAATACATTTTGAAGACCAGGTGTAAAATCATTGGCATCATGTGGAGACTGGATTATAGTAATCCTATATCACTCTTAAATTCAGAATAATTAAAAATTACCTGAATTGCAACTTTTAAATGCAAAATGACATTTGCTTCTTTTCTGTAACTTTGAAAATGCCTCACTAATAGTTATTTGAACTTTTTTTTAGCACTGTCTGCTTATTTTATGCTATTAGCCATTAATTGGGTTTATTTAAACTAAGTAGGTTATTTACCGTCTCTTTAGGAAGACTTACCTGGTGATAACACTCTCAGATGAGATCTGAAAGAATGGATATTCAAAGACAAAATGATCTAAATAATATCTCAGAATTCTGTTGCCATAAATTTCTGTGATTTAAAATCATTCTGTTTACTGTCTATAATAATATAAATGCCATAACTAAAAAACAACCAGCACAATATTGAATTGCAAATGTTATTTTTTTCACGTTGAAGTAATTTTATTTTTATGTAAAAAAAATAGCTGAAAAAAATACCCAAATGTTAAGAAAACAGAAAACAGCGAGAAAACCAATTTCTCAGCCTAAATAATCAGAAAGGGACACAAAATTTATGCATAATGTTCATTGAAGAATATATTTGTAAAGAGTTCCCATGGATGCTCACATTCAGTTGTGTTCGACTCTTTGAGACTGTAGACTGTAGCCCATTAGGCTCCTCTGTCCATGGGATTTTCCAGACAAGAATACTGGAGTAGCCTGTAATTTCCTCCTCCAGGATATCTTCCCAACCCAGGGATCAAATCTGTATTTCCTGCTTGGTAGGTGGATACTTTACTACTGAGCCACCTGGGAAGCCCATTTCCAAGGATCAGTTCAGTTCAGTCATGCCAGACTCTTTGACAGCACATGGACTGCAGCACACCAGCCTTCTCTGTCCGTCACCAACTCCCCATGGACTATATTTCCAAGGATAGAGAATAGTTAAATAATTTACAGCATATCCACATGAAATGTGAAAGTCGCTCAGTCATGTCTGACTCTGCGACCCCATGGACTATACAGTCCATGGAATTCTCCAGCCAGAATACTGGAGTGGGTAGCCTTTCCCTTCTCCAGTGGATCTTCCCAACCCAGAAATTGAACCGGGGTCTCCTGCATTACAAGCGGATTCTGTACCAGCTGAGCCACCAGGGAAGCTCAAGAATACTGCAGTGGGTAGCCTATCCCTTCTCCAGTGGATCTTCCCAACCCAGGAATTGAACCAGGGTCTCCTGCATTGCAGGCAGATTCTTAACTAACTGCACTACCAGGGAAGCCCCATATCCACATATGGAACTTAAACAATTTTAATATTTTATGAGATTAGTTCATGTGTATGCTTAGTCATATCCAGCTCTTCGATACCCCATGGTCTGTAGCCTGCAAGGCTCCACTGTCCATGAAATTTTCCAGGCAAGAATACTGGAGTGGGTTGCCATTGCCTCCTCCAGGGGATGTTCCCGATCCAAGAATTGAACCCAAGTCTCCTGCACCTCTTACATTGGCAGGCAGATTCCCTGCCATTAGTGCCACCTGGGAAGCCCTCAGGAGGTTAGTTTATGACAGAGGAAGTAGTCACAATATAATGGTATGTTAAAAATACAAAACTATATACTCACTTTGATCTCAGTTTTGATTTATAGAAACATATGAATGCACATATGTATGTATCTTATATGTATGTTTATTTCAGGATTTAATAATAAAGCTGAGTGTTGTTTGATTTCCTTTGCCAATGCTATTTTTATTTTTTCAGATCATATATGGCCTTGTTGCAAAATATTTTATACACATTTCCAAATGTTTCTAATCTTTTGAACACGTAGATGTTTCATCTTGGTGATTCTTTTATAAGTAATATGTCAGAAACAATCAAAATAGGTAGTTTTTGTAAAATTACTAAGCATTCAAAGTACTCATATTTCTTTATTTTAAGATAAAGAAATAAGTATCAGTAAAGTGTATATTAATGTACTAAGTTGTGTTTTCAAATGGTATCACAGTAACAATGTGATAATTGAATGTCACACCTTCCAACAAGCTGCCTTTTATTGCCATGAACATAGAATCTAAATAAAAATATTTGCTCTGGTTTTGCTTATTAAAATATACAATGTAAGCTTATTACATGATTTTAATCACAGCAGAAAGATTTTAGGACCTTTCTGCATGTCCTTCATTCAGTAGATAATTATGAATGTCCAGTTGATATATATCAAGAACTTTGATAGGCCCTGGAGATAAAAATAATAAGAAAGGTTTTTTATTTTAATGTGAAGAAAGAATTTAATAAAGAACAATTTTATACTATCGTGCTTCATTGTTAATATAATAGAAGTACATATGCGAAGCTATGCGACAAAGGACCCTAACTCTGAGTGGGGTTGTCAAGGAAGACTAAAAAAAGTGATGTATCTAATCTGAGGCTGAAAGTGAAGTGAAGTGAAGTGAAAGGTACTCAGTCATGTCCGACTCTTTGCAACCACCTTGACTATACAGTCCATGGAATTCTCCAGAATACTGAAGTGGGTAGCCTTTCCCTTCTTCAGGGGATCTTCCCAACCCAGGGATCGAACCCAGGTCTCCTGCATTGCAGGTGGATTCTTTACCAGCTGGGCCACAAGGGTCTGAGCCTGGAGATAGGAGTTAAAGAGGAAGGAAGAAGGTAAAGGGCATTTCTACACAGAAAATAGCATGAACCAAATTATGACTATAGCACTAGGAGAGATTACAGAAGGAAGATCAGTCTTTTAAAAAAGCTGTTAATACTTTTGTTAACAGTATCAGCATAAACAATTAAGGAGACTATGTGAGAATATCAAATTATAGACTTATTAAAGGTAACCATAAAATATGCTTTGCATATTAACACAATATTCAGAAATGTTAGTGAAAGAATTTGTTCCACATGAATGATTTTTCTAATAAACATTTAGGAAGGGGAAGGTTAATTTATTCGTGCTTGATAAAAATATATTTTAGTACTTTTGCTTCATTAAACATAATTTTTCCTCCTTTGTTCATTTTGCTTCTTTTGGAGATTTTGGAATTGGTATAATTATGAAACATCTGTTTTTGCCCTCTGCTGTAATACAGTCATGTCTTCCTATACTATTTAGATACTCGGCAATTTTTGTGTGTGTGTTTTTTTTTTAAACTGGCTTCGGCTTCCATGGTACTTCAGACAATAAAGAATCGGCCAACAAGGTGGGAGACCCTGGTTCGATCCCTGGGTCAGGAAGATCCCATGGAGAAGGAAATGGCAAGCCACTTTAGTATTCTTATATGGAGAATCCTATGGAGAGAGGAGCCTGGTGGGCTACAGTCCATGGGATCACAAAGAGTAGGCCGTGAATGAGAGACTAACATTTCACTTTTTTTCACTTTCACTTTACTGGCTTCAGATTGTTCTTTTTGCCTTTTCTTTTTTCCCTTCTGATAAGGAGTCCTGTACCTATTTCCAAAAGTTCTTCAATTGACTTTGGAATTTTGACAATTCTTACGGTTAGTTAAAATTCATATTATTGCATTTCCATCTTGAGCTTATGTTAGGTAAGTGGTTTTCAGAAGTCCTTAATTATATGTACTTAACATCCCTCCATACCTCTCAGACTGTCCTTTTGTAGCCTGTTCTCAATGTTGGCTTTTTACTTGTAACTTTAAAATTGTGTCAGTGCAGGAAGAGATTGGTATACAGTCTGATTTAGTCTAGAAATGTCAAAATGTCAAGGCCCCGGAGCACATCTCAATCAAGGGTCCCCATCAGTATCGCCTGAATGATACTGAAATCTTGGCTTTCAAACCCCATTCTTAGTCCCTGCCTCTTATCTGCCTCTCATGTAGGCAAATGTGCCCTGCATTGTACTCAGCAGAAAAGGGAGAATTAGTTCCTCTTTAGCATTGCTTCAGAGGAGGGATTCATAGTGTCTCCAAGCCTCAAAGGCTATGTAGTCCCAGGGAGGCCTGGTAGAATGTGTCTGAGGAGCTTATCACCACTATCTATGATATCTCTTAGTAGGCAATGCCCCCCAGATTATTTTTATATGGCCTGATCAGTACATCAACCCAGAGGAGACTTGAAGGCTGGGCTTCTCATGGAAACTGACATAATTTGAAGGGAAAGAGAAAGTGACCACAGTGTTGACTTTGGAATATTAGAAATTTGTTGTATAGTGATTCTGTTTCCTTGCTATGGACTGCCTTTGGAGATACTAATAAGGATCATGCATAATCAAAATAAAAAAGCAACTTCAAGTGCTTCATATCTAAAGCTTATAATATCAAGTTGTTATTTAGCTATAACAGTGAAGTCACAGAAGGCATAATGATTGTAGAACTTGAATCTAACAGCAGTTAAAGCAAATGGAATACATAATAAGAATACATGGAAAGAAGACAGGACCAGGGTTGGAAAGATGTTATATTTCTTTTATTCTGTGACAGACAGTAGAGACTTCCGTTTAGCTCTGTTTATGGAAATGTATTAAATTGATGGTTACCATCATATTAGTTCACGATACAGTTCTATTTTGTTCTGTTTCAAATTTGTTCTAGATTTAACCAAAGAGATCCACTTAAAATGATCTTAATAAGCTTGAGTGAATGTAAGCATGCAGTTGGGAAGGTGTAAGTCTGTTTAAGAAGAAACATATATGAGTCCACAATGACTGCAGCTCAAGAAAAACAGTATGAACCACTTTGGGGAAGGTTAATTGCTACAATAGGAGACTTCTGTAATATCCCCCAAGTGGGTCCTGTATATAATGATTTTTCTGTCTTCTATGGGATACAGCTAGATTTTTTAAAATTGTATCTATTGTTTGCAAGCAAGATTGACTGAGATACTTGTATTTCTCAGACTTACTACACATCTGCAAAAAGATAATGGAACAAATGGCACCCATAAATTCTCTGTTGAAAATACTTCTTGGTTTAAATTTTCATGCTTGCTTGAAAGATTGTGTTTGCAGGTTACATTTCTAAAAGAGATGACAGGAGACCTGAGATAAGAGTTGGGACTGGACATCCTGATGGGACCACTTTCTTTGCTATTAAGAAACTAGTGGAAGGATGGGAATGCCTTCTCTCACACCCTGCCACACATAGAGGCTGGATTATAAAGCAAGAAGCCCTGGTCATTCCTTGACTGAAAAGAGAGAGGCTCCAGCTCCAGGGCCAAGCTCTTCATACTGATAAAGAGCTCCAGTGTTGGGCAGCACATAGGAAGGGTACAGGGGTAATCTAGATTTAACTGAGTGCCACACAAAGGAAGGAATACCTGAAGAATAGAACTCATTTCAAGGGTTTCCCAGGTGATGCAGTGGTAAAGAATCTGCCTGCCAATGTAGGAGATGTAGCCCTGGGTCAGGAAGATCCCCTGGAGAAGGAAATGGAAACCCACTCCAATATTCTTGTCTTGAAAACTCCATGGATGGAGGAGCCTGGTGGGTTATAGTCCACGGGGTAACAGAGTTGGGTATGACAGCACTGAGAGCCCATTTCAGTCTCTTGCGTCTTATAAATTTGACTCTGTGGTGAAAAACAACTGAAACAGTGTGGTTATACAGTCCCTAAAATATTTGTGGTCATAGACCAGTGGCCTTAATGCTAGACTAAGCTAGACTAAGTGACCTTAATGCTAGCTCAGTGGAGTTTGAGCTTTGTATTAACAGGCGAAAGGCCAGAAAAATTGAAACTTTTGTTCATGTTGTTTTGATTATAAGAATGACTTGCTCAGAGTTGTGTATGAAGAAAATGTATTTGCTGTTTATGTGATAATGGGTTCAGAGAAGAAGCTTCAGAGGCTATGCCCATGTAATTGGTAATATTTTCCCCTTATAAAGATACTTATGTACCTTAGACATTTTGAAGTTAACTTGTTTTTCTACATTTTTAAAACAAATATATTGGAAGATCTGGGATCAACTTAAACATCTTTTTCTGGTAAGGACATCATCTGTTAAATAAGTATATTTTCCAACATCAGCCTTAATGAGTTTCAACTTTATATGCTGTGACTGGAATATATAATTCATGCATATATTAAAGAGAATTACAGTTTAGGATGGATTCATAATGATATTGCCATCAAATTTTATGGATCAATGGAGATTATTAGAGTTTCTGGAATCATGCTGTGTTCTTATAAAGGCCTTAGGTGTAGAATGAATATATTATTTCTTTTTGCTAACCACAAGACCCTAGATAGTGGATGAAAGACCATGAATGCTTTCATGTTATGTTACTCTGGGCACAGTCTTAGAAACATTTCCAATTCCTAAATGTGTTTATTTCTTAATGAAAGAGATTATGGTATCTCCACAGCTCTGAAAAATCAGTTTCTGTCAACAGTCGGCTAAGACCACACACCAAGGAAAAAAAGTAAAGAGATTCCCAGTGAGGTTTATGATCAGAATTACTGGGGAGTTAAAAAAAAAAAATTCTTGAGTAGGACTCTTCAAAAATTCTGATTCTATAATCCCTATGTGGCCTCAGGCTCTGTATTTTTCAAATAAGTTCAGGTTTGAGAACCACAGCAATGTTGTGTGATTGGGAAATATACAATAGAAATAGAAATGCAATAGAAAATAAAAGGTAGGAATTTTGCCTTTATTTTGCTTTCTGGTGTGGTCAAAGGAACACATTAAAATTAAATGATACTTTCAAAGCTAGTGAATGATGAATTAAAATTAATATAAACAAAAAAGTACATTAGAAGAGCAAGTATTCTTTTTTAATTTTTTCTTAAATCGTAGAAAACTATATATGACATAAAATTTGCCATTTTAGCTATTTAGGAGTGTGCTGTTCTGTGATATTAAATATATTTGTATTTCTGTGCAATCACCACTACCATCCATCTCAGAATTTTTCATATCCCATAACTGGAATTTTTAAGCAGTAACTTTCAATTCCCACTTCCCCATCTCCTGACACCACCATCCTAGTTTCTGTCTGTGTAAATTTATTCTAGCCCCTCATTTAAGTATGCTGCTGCTGCTGCTAAGTCATGTCAGTCATGTCCGACTCTGTGCAACACCATAGACAGCAGCCCACCAGGCTCCCCCATCCCTGGGATTCTCCAGGCAAGAACACTGGAGTGGGTTCGCATTTTCTTCTCCAATGCGTGAAAGTGAGAAGTGAAAGTGAAGTCGCTCAGTAGTGTCCGACCCTTAGTGACCCCATGGACTGCAGCCTACCAGGCTCCTCCATCCATGGGATTTTTCAGGCAAGAGTACTGGAGTGGGGTGCCATTGCCTTCTCCATCATTTGAGTATAATAATACATTATTTGTCCTTTTGTGTCTGGTTTATTGCCTTCAAATTTCAACCATATCATAACATGTTTCAGAGCTTCGTTACTTTTTATGACTGAATAATATTCCACCATATCTATATATACAACACTTTGTTTATCCAGTGATGGGACATTTGGGTTGTTTCTAGCTTTTGGCTATTGTGAATAATGCTCCTAAGAGATTGGCATACAAATATCTGTTGGAGCCCTGCTTTCAGTTCTTTTGAACTGGAACTGCTGGATTATATGGTAATCATATATTTAATCTTTTGAGGAACTACTATACTATTTTCCATATCTTCGGCACCATTTTATATTCCTGCTAGCAGTGCACATAGTAAACCAAGCATTCTTACGTTTCCAATAACTTCTCAACCTTTGGCAGAAATTGCCTTTCAATTCTCTTCTATTTTTTTTTTTTTTTCCTACTAAAATATCCTGGTATGGTGTTTACTATTTATGGCAGAAAATGAAGAGGAACTAAAAAGCCTCTTGATGAAAGCAAAAGTGGAGAGTGAAAAAATTGGCTTAAAGCTCAACATTCAGAAGACGAAGATCATGGCATCTGGTCCCATCACTTCATGGGAAATAAATGGGGAGACAGTGGAAACAGGGTCAGACTTTATTTTTCTGGGCTCCAAAATCACTGCAGATGGTGACTGCAGCCATGAAATTAAAAGATGCTTACTCTTGGAAGGAAAGTTATGACCAACCTAGATAGCATATTGAAAAGCAGAGACATTACTTTGCCAACAAAGTTCCATCTAGTCAAGGCTATGGTTTTTCCTGTGGTCATGTATGGATGTGAGAGTTGGACTGTGAAGAAGGCTGAGCGCCGAAGAATTGATGCTTTCAAACTGTGGTGTTGGAGAAGACTCTTGAGAGTCCCTAGGACTGCAAGGAGATCCAACCAGTCCATTCTGAAGGAGATCAGCCCTGGGATTTCTTTGGAACTAATGATGTGAAAGCTGAAACTCCAGTACTTTGGCCACCTCATGCGAAGAGCTGACTCACTGGAAAATACTCTGATGCTGGGAGGGATTGGGGGCAGAAGGAGAAGGGGACGCCAGAGGATGAGATGGCTGGATGGTATCACTGACTCGATGGACATGAGTGTGGGTGAACTCCGGGAGTTGGTGATGGATAGGGAGGCCTGGCGTGCTGCGATTCATGGGGTCGCAAAGAGTCGGACACGACTGAGCGACTGAACTGAACTGAACTGAACTGACTGAACCACATCTCAAAGGCTGAAAACTAATAGACAGTTAATTATTGTTGGCTTATCTTCTCTCAGATGCATTATATTTATGTGGTTATAAATCACACAGTGTAATAATTTAGTCTGGGGCATTCAGAATCAAATAGAATTCTGACCCAAATAGAAGTGAATTTAACCCATCACTGTTAAATTAGAACAGTTCCAAAATATTTGTGGCAGCATTTTTGCATTAATGTTGACACTTCTAATAACTTTTAAACATTACCTATATATATCATTAAATATTGTCTGCATGTATGAAATAATTTTGTGTGAAATTATCAATAACCATGAAAAATGTTGTAGTGTTAAAAGTTATAGAAATATGAGAAATATTTTCAGTTATTCTGAAAAACTGAAAATGTAGCTGTTGCTGTAAAGAATTCAGCATCATTGTCTGTTTTTGTTGTTGTTGGCTACAAGGAGGCTCAGAGATAAGTTTAATATTCAATCTCAGTAACTACTTTTCATTTTAGCAACCTGATTGTCTGCATGCCTGTTAACATGAGGAACTGAGGAATCTGGAGCCACTAATCATTTTTTGGTGTGAAGTAGAGTATATATACATATACGTGTATATATATGTACATATATAAAGAACGAATGGATCCTTGACAAAATGAATAAAATAAAATAAATCATATAGATATTTATTTCTAAAACCTATACTTTCCCTTGGTTACCAGCTCTGGATTAAACTGGAATATGTAGGCTTAAAAGGAGAAACAAACCTTCAGGACCAATCTCACATGTCAGTCTTTTGGCTTTGAATTTCAGAATTTGTGTTCTGAATGTATAATCCTGAAAAATGTCATTAGTTTACCATTTGTGTAAACACTTGTATATTTCATTAAAAAATTATGTGTAACATTAAAAAATGCAAGATACTTTAATTAAGCTTTAGTTTTTCTTAATTCATGAATAGATATACAAAACGCATTGAAGACAAAATATAGGAAAATCAATATAATTTTGGGGTTTATTTTACAAAATGAGATTCAAATTGTCACAAAAATTAAATAGGATATTAAAAATAGTTTTCTTTTAAAAAAGTACTTCTTCCTATTGTTAATTAAATAAATGAATTGAGAGAAATATAAATGTTAGTTTGTAGTATATCTTACTTGTAAATAATGATAATGAAGCACATGTCAATCATTGAATCCTGTCATCTTTAGGGGTTTTTATTTCAACTCACATAATTTATACTGCCTTCAAAATGGGCTTATAAATCTTTAGAGATTTTTTTCAACATCCACTATTTATATAAGGATCTATGACTATTATCAGTTTCTTAGGGAATTTATTCAATCCGGAAGACAGTGGAAACAGTTTGAAAAGCAGTTGCTTGGGAAACACTGGGGCTTTGGGATCTGAAAAGACTTGGGTTGTAATTCTGTCTCCGCCACTCACTTATGGGGTGTGAGGCAATGATCAAATTACTTCACCTTCCTTAGTTTCATTTATCTCAGTTGTAAACTAATGTTACAATATGTATAGGGTTACAGCAAGGATTCAGTCACTTGATATGTAAGTCTGCTCAAGATAGGCACTCAAAATGGTAATTATTATGGCTAATAAAGATAAACACAAAAGTAAGCTGCTTGCATCCTAGCATTCAGTATGTTCTAATGGTACACCTAATAGGAATCTATCATAGTAAACTATGGAGAAAATGAAAAACATCTTTTTTATGTCTGAAAGTTTTGAAGTTATGATCATGCTTGCCAAAACTCGGTAGAGATCCAGAGGAAAAAAGTGCAAGAGATTTGTTGTTATATGAAACCAAAGGGTTCACTCTAGCAATGGATTTTGATCAAGTTAATAAAGTTCATTAAGTAAATGAGGTACCCCAGTGACTTATATTCAGTTATGAAAAAATTGACCAATGGAAAATCTATTTTTATAGAAATATATTTATATATGACAGCATAGTATTTTTGCATATTGTTTATGATAGTATGAATATAATATCAAACATCTTTAGCACAAGACATGAAGGATTCAAACCTGAGTAACCATTAATCATCATCAGGTAAGATAAAGTTAATAAGAGATATGGAACTCTAAAGGAGGAAAGCACACAACTGAAATTTGCACCTATATGCTGTGAATAGAAATGATTTTTTGAAAATTTATTCAGAAATAGCAGTTTTCATTTTAAAAACTGAATACACACACACTCATATTCAAAGGAGAATTTGAGATAAAAATAACAATAAAGAATATAAAAATACATTTACAATTAAGAATTTTTACTATAAAATTTTAGCTAAGTGATATTTAAATTTTAATTCTATAATTCTTTATTATAGCATGTCTTTAAGCTTAGTTACTTTTCCTTAAGACACTTTACAGTTAAATGTGTTTAAGATATATTATTAATTTGCTTAGGCTCTTAGTCATGTCTAACTCTTTTGTGATCCCATGGACTACAGCCTGCCAAGCTCCTTTGTCCATGGAATTTCCCAGGCAAGAATACTGGAATGGATTTCCATTTCCTTCTCCAGGGAATCCTCCCAACCCAGGGATTGAACCTATATCTCCTACACTGGAAGGAGGGTTCTTTACCACTGAGCCATCAGGGAAGCCCTATATTTTTAATACTTCATGCATAAGACAAATATTTATGATATAGATAAGTTGGGAATAATTCATGAAAATACTACATATGCTGCTTGCTCTTTTATTTTAATGAAGTAATTTGATTAAATTATTTTAGCACAGGTGGATTGAACAAAACTAATGTGAAGTCTGATGATCTATTCTCTGCTTGCTTCTAAGGTTTATCAGTTTTTAATTGTACATCTAAGACACTTGTTAACCTTTGTAGTTTCTTTTCTTGCCTATTAATCTAAGAAGTTTCAGTTTTGTTTAGAATATATCATAGTTTAAAGATGATCGCTATTTAACCTATTAAAACTAATAATAAAATAAAAATAGTAGTTTATATACACGTGGCTTTCATGGCCTTTGAAGTTCACAAAGACTTTTCATATATAATTTCATTTCCTTCCCACAGTCACCCTGTGATGTGGCAAGGGATTACTTTCACAGCTTTATAGGTGATGAAATTGAGACTCCATGAGAATAAATTACTTGCTCAAGGTTGCACTGTTAGTAATTACTAAAATTGAGATTTGGATTCATTACTGAAAATGGATTGTGCCTAGCAGAGTTTACACAATCAGTTGCTTGTAGTGGCCCCACAGTGAACATAAACTGGTGAAGCGAATTGAGTCTCAGACACTGAGGAGTGAGTGATATGGTTACTGGGTAGCACAGGCCCTGTTTGTGGGGAGCCACAGCATTGGGGTGTAACTTTTTGTTGTCTTGAGCAACTCTGGGTACAGCATTGTCAGACATTTGATTTCTTAAGAGAAGCTCAAAATCCAAATATTATATAAAACACCTTTGTTATGAATGGCAACTAATTTGAAAGTTGACAAAAAGTGGCCTAAATGAGACAAATCCGAGGGCTGATGTTGCTATCAACTTAAAACGTGTAGTGTATCCTTCATTTTTAGGTGGAATAAGTGTAAATGGGGAACCTCGCATATGGCTCTAAGTGTAAGGTGAAAGAGATATCACTCTAAATCCTACTCTCTAGGATTGACCCCGCATTTATAACTCAAGCAGGTATTTAGACAATCTTTGTCTCTTGATTTCCTTGATAAACTACTTACTCTTTTGTTTTCTCAATCCAAATGTGTTGCATGCCAACCTCGTACCTGGTACTGTTAACACAAAGTATATTACGTAGTATTTTCCTTCAAGTCTTACCCCAAAACATTCTAGTCATCAATAAACTTCAATAAACGGGTGTTGGAAGCAAAATAGAAAGCTGCATAGTGAAAGTAATGTTTGCCAGTGTTTCCCATGTAAAATCAAATATCATTTAACACAATAGTGAAAGGGTGCCATGTGGATATGTAGAGTCATATGTGTGAGTAAATAAAAATTTACTCTAACATGTATTTCATGATTCCTATAACTCTTCCTCATATAGGCCCCTTAAAATAAAAATGTTACTTTATTAAAAAAAAAGAAGAAGAAACCGCATTTCTAGTATAGTACTGTCTTGTTCCTAGGCAGATAAAACTGCTATATGGAACATTTCTACTTAAAAACAATGTGGATTTTCAGAATCTATGTATTTTCTACTCATACTCAGTTTTTTTTTTTTTTTCATTTTTGATACCACAGTTTTGTAGGCTTTCACACACATAATTTATTCAAAGATTTATTTGCTTTTTGAAAATAATAAATATGAAATTTACAATAGGTTAAAAGTTAAAAATGTGTATATTTAACTCTTGCATGTTTATGTCTGTAGAGATCATACACACGTGTGTATATGTGTGTCTGTATGGACTGAAACTGAGAGAGAGAGAAGAAAGGAGAGAGGGAAGGATAGAGAAAGTGTTTTATATCATTTGATGAATTGCTCTGAGTCCAGTAATGAAAACCTGTGATTGTATTTCTCTGTTGCCCTTCTGCCAGAGAGTTCAGAGCCTAATTTGATATATGGTCTTAGTAACTATGTTTTCATACTTCTACTTTTCTTTAGTCCTTATTTTCTATATATAGTAAAAAATATGTATATATAATATATATTATATATATAATAGATGTATATATATACATTTGTGTCTTCATCCTTGTATATAAAGGTATACATATATAACTTTTAATATGCCTTTCAATTGCATGCATATACATACCAGACATACATATAGTTTCTGATTGTTTTTGTCTATTTTTAATACCCTCATGTATGTCTTTTGTTTTAAGTATATTATATTCTTAGTGCAAATAGGTTACAGGGACAGAGGGAAAGAATAGCAGAGAAATAAATCCCCAAAACCTTCAGACACACATACACATACACTCACATACACATACACGTGGCTGAGTGGAGTATAAACTAGCCCAGCTGTTCTCATGTGACAGAGTAAGTTCATTTGAGAGCTGAGGATGAGACCTAGGGTGCCTATTTCTTATATCTTTTTTGGCATCAATAAGAAATTGCTTTAGATAGAATATTAAGAACTTTTATTCCTCTTTGGCAAGACATTGTCCATTTCTATCTTATACATGAAAATATTTCATGCACATTTTCAGATAATTTGAGATATATTATAAAGCAATAGATGAAGGAAATTTATAAATCTTACACAATAAAGCTGACTGTTTTAGTGTAAGTGGCCAGTCAGTAATAACAGTGATGATACAAGGCATTTTTTGACTTTTTTTCTTCATCCAGTATAATGAACTGAACCTTCTGATAGGGGAGAAATATGGTCCGGGGATTGGTGGGGATGGAACTTTGACATTAATCCAAAGGTACCTTCTACTGATAAGAACCTGTTTGTGTGTGTCCTTGTCTTTAAAATTGCTGTAAGGGACTTTGAATGACTATAATGTTGTTTTTGAGACAATATTCTTTAAGATGTTCCATGAAAAGTTGATCATATAAGTGTGCAAAACACTGTATGCCTGTTTTGTCGCATGTGTAAGCATTAAAGACTTTTTAAAGAGTAAAAGTCAGCCGTGAAGTTTGGAATTTCTTTTAAGAAACTTGTTTTCATTTTCAGTATGACTATAACCACAGATGGGTACTCATGGTCATAGTAGTCAGCTATTGCTGAAGAAAATAATTCATGTTATAGGACATATGAGTAGAGTCCTGGTTATTTATAGATTAAATTAACAATGCAAAATATGAGAAGATACTGCTGCCAAGAAATTAAAAGATGCTTGCCCTTTGGAAGGAAAGCTATGACAAACCTAGACTGTACTGAAAAGCAGAGACATCACTTGCCCGACAAAGGTCCGTACAGTCAGAGCTATGGTTTTTCCAATAGTTATGTATGGGTGTGAGAGTTGGACCATAAAAAATGCTGAATGCCAAAAAATTGATGCTTTTGAATTGTGTGCTGGAGAAGACTTGAGAGTCCCTTAGGTTGCAAGGAGATCAAACCAGTCAATCCTAAAGAAAATAAACACCGAATATTTATTAGAAGGACTGATGCTAAACCTGAAGCCCCAGTACTTTGGCCACCTGATGCGAAGAGCTAACTCATTGAAAAAGACCCTGATGCTGGGAAAGATTGAGGGCAAAAGGATAACAGGGCATGCAGCAGAGGATGAGATGGTTGGTTGGCATCATTGACTCAATGGACATGGATTTGAGCAAACTCCCTGAGATAATGGAGGATAGAGGAGCCTGTTACGTTGCAGGGCCTGGGGTTGCAAATAGTCGGACACAACTTAGCAACTGAACAACAACAACAACAACAAATAAACAGAAATGCCTTGACACACCAAGCTTAAATGAAGTTATGTTTTCCATTTCAGATATAGCCATTGACTGATTATTTTATGCTGCCATATAAAAGTCAGTCAGTCAGTCAGTTCAGTCGCTCAGTCATGTCCAACTCTTTGCGACACCACGAATCGCAGTGCGCCAGGCCTCCCTGTCCATCACCAACTCCCGGAGTTCACTCAGACTCACGTCCATCGAGTCGGTGATGCCATCCAGCCATCTCATCCTCTGTCGTCCCCTTCTCCTCCTGCCCCCAATCCCTCCCAGCATCAGAGTCTTGTAGTTCCATATAAAAATAATTTATCATGATTAGTCTCTTTTAAAAAGTTTTCCTGCATTTGGTTCCATTCATTTATTTCATACTTACTGGAAGAACTGATTATTTAATTTAATAAAGTATTTGGTACTCCTTCAGGAAAAAAAGAAACAATTCTCTTCTACCTCATATAAGCTTTGGTTCTATATCCTGTTTCTATACCTTTTTATCACTTTGAAATCATGCTAACATTTAGAACATGATTTTAAACTATTTTTTCATGATATTTGATTTGTCCATGTGGTATCAGTGAACCCAGATTTCCTGCTCCATTATTATGTGGGTTATAAATAAAATTATGTGTGAAGTCTTTTATTTCTTCCTTATTTCAGTCACATTTTTTCATCCACGTTGATGTAGACAGTGAGTCCAGAAATACCCACCTTTGGTACTTTTCGTGGGTATGGTGCTGCTGCTGCTGCTAAGTCGCTTCAGTCATGTCCAACTCTGTGCGACCCCATAGACGACAGCCCACCAGGCTTCCCTGTTCCTGGGATTCTCTAGGCAAGAACACTGGAGTGGGTTGCCATTTCCTTCTCCAATGCATGAAAGTGAAAAGTGAAAGTGAAGTCGCTCAGTCGTGTCCGACTCTAGCGACCCCATGGACTGCAGCCTACCAGGCTCCTCCATCCATGGGATTTTCTAGGCAAAAGTACTAGAGTGGGGTGCCATTGCCTTCTCCGTTGGTGGGTATAGACCAAAGTTTTATGGCCTTTGGTTTATGAAAGAGACAACACTGAAGAACAGTAGAGACAGCTTTTTCCATAAAGAATACCAGATCAATTGAATATCCATGTAAGAAAAATAAACTTTGTCTCTTCTATTACACCACACACAAATCAAAATTTCAACTGTAAAATGGCAAACATTCTAGAAGATAACTATGTTAATCTGGGTCAGTTGAGAATCAAAGCCCTAAAACAAGATTGAAGTACAAAATAATTGTGCATAGAAATACCTTGGAGGCAAATGGAAAAGCAGGCAGGGGAGACAGGAAGAGTTATGCCTCTAATACTGGTCTGACCTGTTCAAGGAGAGAAGGAAGGAGAGTTGGCTGAGAGAGTATTAGACCACAGTGTGGCTCTGACTGAGTTAAGCCCTGGATTCAGTCCCCCAGTCAAGCCCATCTATGAGTGCAGTCTCACAACTACCAGGGGCAGGCCTGCCTTAGTATCCCTGTCACACTCAGTCAGTAGCTAGAAGTAGGCTATGGCAAGTGTAGTTTCTCTGAATATGGTGTTAGACTTCAGAGTGCAACATCTGGAGTTTCCAGTTAATTATGATCTATCTTCAGAGCTACTACAATGCCCTGGTGGGGTGGGGGAGGGGGAGGATATCTTCCTGATTTTATGATCGATAAAGACTTCATAAAGAGAACACAAAAAACACCAGTCATAAAGTGAAGAAAAAAGACTTCACTCAAAAACTTTGTAACTCAAAAGACATCATTAAGAGAATGAGAAGGAAAACCAGAGAATTTAAGAAGATATTTGCAATCCACATAGTCCACAAAGGATGTATATATAGCAAATATAAAGAATTTCTGCAAGTTAAAAAAATAAAAACCCCATGGAAAAATGGGCAAAAGACTTGAACAGGTAGTTTATAGAATAGAATATTCAAATAGCTGGCAACCATATGACAAAGTATTCATTTGCATTAGTTATCAAGGCAGTGCAAATAAAACCATATTGAAATACCACTATAATAGTATTACTTGTTCAACTGTGTCAGATTCTATGACCCCACCTGGCTCCTCTGTCCATGGAATTCTGTAGGCAAGAATTCTGGAGTGGATAGTCATTCCCTTCTTCAAGGGATCTTTCTGACCCAGTGATTCAACCTGGATGCCTTGCATTGCAGGAAGATTCTTTACTGTCTGAGCCACATAGGAAGCCCAAAATACTGCTATACATACACCATAATGGGCTTCCCTGGTGGCTCAGACGGTAAAGCGTCTGCAATGCTGGAGCCTGGGGTTCGATCCCTGGGTTGGGAAGATCCCCTGGAGAAGAAAATGGCAACCCACTCCAGTACTTTTGCCTGGAAAATCCCATGGACAGAGGAGCCTGGTAGGTTACAGTCCATGGGGTTGCAAAGAGTTGGACACGGCTGAGCAACTTGGACTTCCCTGGTGGCTCAGACGGTAAAGCGTCTGTCTACAATGTGGGAGACCTGGGTTCCATCCCTGGGTTGGGAAGATCCACTGGAGAAGGAAATGGCAATCCACTCCAGTACTATTGCCTGGAAAATCCCATGGACAGAGAAGCCTGGTAGACTGCAGTCCATGGGGTCGCAAAGAGTTGGACACGACTGAGCGACTTCACTTTCACTTTCCTTATACACCATAATGATTAGATTTTATATACTGATAATTAAATGAATTTTGACGAGTATATGGAGCAACCAGAACTCTCAAACACTGCTAATGGAGGTATAAATTAATAAAACCAATTTGGCCAATGTCTACTAAATATGAACATACACATATCTTAAGGTCCAACATACATATTATCCCCAAAAGTAATATAAAAGATTATTCACAGAAATTGTTTGTAATAGCCCTCATTTGAAAACAACCCAAGCATTTATCTGCAGTAGAATGGATAAGTTATTGCACATTCACCCAGTGGAATGTTATATGTAACAAAAATAAACAAATGCTTCTTTCCTGTTTTAATTCTGTTTATAGTTTTTGGGCTGTGTTCCCCATCTTCATGTTTTTTCTGTTTTTTTTTTTTTTTCTTAAATCAGTAGAGTAGGAGTTGGAGTGGCATAAATGCAAGGATTTCTATCCTTTGTGAGTTGAGAGAAAAACATGTAAATTGCAATAAGTGGTAAGAGCACTCTGCTTTCAGCACAGAAAATTATTTTCTTAGTGGTGGCACTAGATTTCCTAGGGGCAGTAGCATCTGAGCTCATTTCTGAATTAATGAATGTTTATATGTGTATACATAGCAGAGTGGAACAAACTATTAATAAAAATTTAGGAAAATGTTGAATTAAAGTTTGACAAGTATTTGAAAACATATTGGAAGGCCTTTAGCATCATTAGTCAAACAGTAAAGTTTTAAATTGAAATTTAATGTTGAGAAGGCATTGATTTTTAAGGTTTGTAAACAAAAGTGATGTTTTCTTCTTATTTTCCACTACTTCTGTCTAATTTCATTGGATTCATAGGATTCTGAGCTTCTGTGGGTCTGAGAATTTCATTGAAGACACATGAACATTTTTTCTCAGTTATTCCCAGGAAAGCAGCTACAGATTATCTCAAGATTTATCTTAACTAATCTTCCTCTTTACTTTACCAACAAAGGTCCATTTAGTCAAAGCTATGTTTTTTCTAGTAGTCTGTTATGGATGTGAGAGTTGGAGTATAAAGAAAGCTGAGCCCTGAAGAGTTAATGCTTTTAAACTGTGGTGTTGGAGAAGACTCTTGAGAGTCCCTTGGACAGCAAGGAGATCCAACCAGTCCATCCTAAAGGAAATCAGTCCTGAATATTCATAGAAAGGACTGATGCTGAAGCTGAAACTCCAACACTTTGGCCACCTGATGTGAAGAACTGACTCCTTGGAAAAGACCCTAATGCTGGGAAAGATTGAGGACAGGAGGAAAAGGGATGACAGAGGATGAGATGGTTGGATGGCATCACTGACTTGATGGACATGAGTTTGAGTAGGCTCTGGGAGTTGGTGACGGATATGGAAGCCTGGCGTGCTGCAGTCTATAGGGTCCAAAGAGTCGGACACGACTGAGTGACTGAACTGAACCAAACCTTCCTCTCCTGGTGTGTCAGAATATTTCATAATGGGATGATTTACTTTTTGTGTTAGGTATGTGGTTTGTATCATTTATATCCTTGGCTAAATTCCTCTAGGCATGCTGAAGAAGAGAAAGTGGTCAAATCCTTATTTTTGCACTGTCCACTACCATGCATTTGATAAACTGTAGAACACTGCATATCTTAGTCTGCACCACAGTTTCTCTAAGGTTAGCAGAGTAGACATGGGTGCCCAATAAATATTATCACAATAACAGAAAGTATTGTGAGCAGAAGTAAAAATGTATAAAGCAAATTCAACTTTTCAAAGCTATTTGTTATGTCCTGATTTTTTAATCAAGATTAATCAGAGATTATGGTAATGAAATCAATGACCATCATAAAATTAATTAAGGATCTTGTTGTTTGGTAATGAATAGGAAGGGACTAACTTGGCTTGACATTCTCAACTGCTATAATTATTCTTGAGAAATAAGATCAGCAACCTGTAAGGTATATAAAATCTGGCAAAACAGAGAAGTGATCCTGGCAGTTTAGTAAGCTTGTCAAAACTCTGCATCTAACAAGAATTTCCCTCTAAAACAATCAAATTTAGAAGCAGTTCCTATGTTGCATTATTGTTACTATTACTCAGATATTTTTGATTTAGCCTACTCACTTTTGAATTGGTTCCAGGACCAGTTCATGAGCTTTGTAGTAAATTACTTATTTTACAATTCTATCTTTATTTTGACCAAAATTAGTATCACTTGCTTGTCTACATGCATACTGCTTTTTAAAATTCAAAATTGGTGGGACAAGGAATTCACTGTATCTCTAAAGACTTTGTAAGATAGTAGTAACTAACAAAGGCTAAGTTTTTAGATTGCTGTATAAATATTTAGAACAGTGACAATAGTCATTTAAGTTCTTTTGTTATTGTTAGAGAATCATTGCATTTGCTTTGGAGTGCCACCTCAATAGGTATCCTGTTAAAGATGATTTTAAACTTTTTTCATATGATACTAAAGAAAGTTCTATAAATATTGTATGGTGAGATGTTAATGATAGAGTGCTTTGATAAATAGCAAACAGTCAATGAATGTTAACTGTTGAGTTGTAAGTCTCTTTGAATATTTTTTCAAATTAAATGATTAAACTTTCAGTAGTTTTTATTTAAAAATGAACTATAACATAGTGTTAAGTGTTAGTTGCTCAGTTGTATCTGACTCTGAGACCCTATGGATTATAGTCTGCCACGCTCCTCTATTCGTGGGATTCTCTAGGCAAGAATACTGGACTGAGTAGCCATTCCCTTCTCCAGGGGACCTTCCTGACAGGGATTAAACCAGGGTCTCCTTCATTGCAGGCAGATTCTTTACCACCTGAGCCACTAAGGAGCCGAAAGTGTAACATAGCTTTGATATAAATAGAATAATTCAGATAATTTGATGTGAGTTGCATTATATAGAAAATATGCTTTGTATGTTCAACTGCTGAATGTAGCCCTTTAATGATGAGGATTTAAACTGCTGTATCTTGCCAGTTTTAAACTACAAATAAAACACCTCTTTACATCTCAGAATTTAGAACATGCCCTACTATCAATGGTGTCTTCAAATCACCAGCATCCAGGTAAGGCTGGCAATCAAAGCAGTCTTTAATGAAAAGAAAGCTGAGCACTGAAGACTGATGCTTTTGAACTGTGGTGTTAGAAAAGGGATTCTTGAGAGACCCTTGGACTGTAAGGAAATCCAACCAGTCCATCCTAAAGGAAATCAGTTCTGAATATTCATTGGAAGGACTGATGCTGAAGCTGAAACTCCAATACTTTGGCCACCTGATGTGAAGAACTGACTCATTGGAAAAGACCCTGATGCTGGGAAAGATTGAAGGAGGGAAGAGAAGGGGACAACAGAGGATGAGATGGTTGGATGGCATCACCAACTCAATGGACATGAGTTTGAGTAAACTCTGGGAGTTGGTGATGGACAGGGAGGCCTGGCGTGCTGCAGTCCATGGGGTTGCAAAGAGTCAGATACAACTGAGCAACTGAACTGAACTGAACTGAACTGAATGACTGATGCACACACTGTGCAGGTCGTTGAATTTATTGTAATGAATTTCCCAGTGACATTGAATGAAAGCTAATCATACTTCCACCCCGTATGATTCAGTTGAGAAAGAATGAAGATGTAAGTGCCACCAAACAGGGAAACAACAGAAACAAAACTCACAGAACTGGTGTTACCTACTTGGAATCAAGAGCTTCCCAGATCCCTCTGCCAATGCAGGAGACTTAAGAGACAGGTTTGATCCCTGGGTTGGGAAGATCCCCTGGAGGAGGGCATGGCAACCCACTCCAGTATTCTTGACTGGAGAATCCCATGGACAGAGGAGCCTGGAAGGCTACTGCTCATTGGGTCCTAAAGAGTCAGACATGACTGAAACAACTGAGCACACATGCTCTTGGAAGCAAAAACTGGAGACAAAAATGGAGCACTCTTTTAAGTAATGCTATATCACCATTGCTTTTGACAGTAAAGAACACTGTGTGGAAAATTAGGAAAGTTTACACTCTTGAGCCAAAAAAGAGATTCAGAAGATGTGGACTCCAAAAAGTGAGAAATTTTGGGGGCACCTTTACACCTTTCTTTAGCTTAACTTTAGATTAACTTTTTATAGTAAACTGATGTGTTATAAAATGATGCCTAAATAATAGTTCTTTCAGTAAGTATAAAATAAAAATTCCAAGTGGTGAGAAAACATTGTGTCATGCTTTCATTGACAATCATTTTTCATTCTTACACTGGTACATAAGAAATGGTGTATCTACAATGGGTGGCATCTTGGAGTTGATGAAATATGGTATGAAGAACGGCAAAAAATTATAAATACAGTTATAAGGTAACATCACACTGTTGTAAGACTCTATTATTATCTCTTAGTGTACTATATTTAATTTTTCTGCCTCCCTTTTGTGTTGAAGTTATAATAATCGAAGATCTCCTTCTTTTCCCCTATTAAACTTTACTATGTATACTTATTTGGATGGGTTTCTCAAAAACTATAGATAAAGGCAGTGATTAATTCCAATAAATTGCTTCTTTATGCCCTTAATTGGTCCTTGTCTGATCCTTGCCAGATTTACTGTGTACATGCACCCCTGTAGACAAAGTATCTATGTTTTATCATATCCTCAAAAGAAATTGTTTTCTAAGAAATATTAAGGACCACTGTAAAATAATATATGTAAGAAAAGAATATGATTTTTAATAGAAATGCTTCTTTACACTTTTAATTTTGTATTTAAATTTAAAATTGGACTTGATCCATTCTTTAGGTCCTAGGAATAGATGTAATAACATAAAAAAGAAACAGCTGGTAGGCAGAAAAGGATAATGGCTAAAAGTTTCTGTCTGTCTTCTTCTATAGATGATTTCATTTTAGTGAAGGTATGCTTTACAGTTATCAATTCGATAGTCTTTTGTTATGGACTTTTTAGGGGGTTGAGGTAATTACTACAAGAGTTTTTATGCAGTAATTCCCTACAGATGACATTTCCTGGATAAATAGATATAAAAGTAAGAAAGATCATTTCTGCATACAAATAAATAATTTTATTTTTTGGCAATAAATACAATTTATACTGGAACAAGTTGATTTACAACTTGAAATCAAAGCTATATACATATTATGTTGGACTTCTGGCAACCCACTCCAGTACTCTTGCCTGGAAAATCCCATGGATGGAGGAGCCTGGTAGGCTGTGGTCCATGGGGTCGCTAAGAGTTGGACATGACTGAGCGACTTCACTTTCACTTTTCACTTTCATGCATTGGAGAAGGAAATGGCAACCCACTCCAGTGTTCTTGCCTGGAGACTCCAATGGATGGAGAAACCTGGTGGGCTGCCGTCTATGGGGTCTCACAGAGTCGGACACGACTTAAGCAACTTAGCAGCAGCAGCAGCAGTTAAATTTATATTAAACATAAAAAGCAAAGAACTTTTTTATGAATTTTCCAATATGAATATATTGCATGTTCCTAAATTTTGTTTTCAATTTAAGTTGAAACCTAGTTCATATTTTTACAATGTTCATTTGAAAGAAAGAAAATGATCTCATAAAACTGAATTCTTAAAGAATGGGGTCAACAGCAGTCTTATTTTTAGATTAAAAAAAAGTATTTTATAATGGAAGATAGTTCCTTAACAGTGATAAGTTAATTACAGCTATGCAGCAAAGTGAATCAGTTTTACCCATACAAGTATCCATTCTTTTGCAAACTCTTTTTTCATTTAAATTATTATAGAATGTTGAATTTAGTTCCTTATGCTATGCAATAGGTCCTTGTTTGTTATCTACTTTGTGGGTCTCCTTAACTTGCTCTTACTTCTGTTTAGTAGTGTGTACATTCAATCCTGAACTCCTAAGCACACTCATTTTTGTATTCCCAGAGTTTGCCTCTTCAGAACCATTCTCCTCTCTGCTTTGGACTCTGCCCTTAAAGGTCCATCTCAATAGGTTGAATCATCCACACTTACTAGCTTTCTATCTCTACTGGATTCAGCCAAAGGTAGGCACAGGCAAAAGAGTTTGGTGGGTGGGACAAATGAGAGTTCAGGATAATTGTCTATAACCTCCATGGGGCTGTGTTTGACAGATGAGAGAAAACTCACTACTGAGGCCTCATTTCCTGTATGTGGCTCCTTTTCAACAGTTCCCACACTTACTAGGTTCCTGTAACACTGCCCACTCTCCTTGACCCCTTTAAGACTTAGAAGCTACCTTATGGCTGAAAAATATTCCATTCTGTGTGTATATATATACTGTTCAGTCACTAAGTCATGTCCGACTCCTTGCAGCTCATGAACTGCAGCTTGCCAGGCTTCTCTGTCCTTCACTGTCTCCGGGTGGTGGTGGGTGGTGGGTGTTAGTCACTCAGTCATGTCCACCTCTTTGTGACCCCAGGGACTGTAGCCCACCAGCCTCCTTTGTCCATGGAATTCTCCAGGCAAGAATATTGGAGTGGGTTGCCATTTCCTTTTCCAGGGGATCTTCCCAACCCAGGGATTGAACTGGCTCCACTGAGTCGGTGATGCCTCTGACACCTGCTTCTCCTCCTGCCCTCAATCTTTCCCAGCATCGGGGGCATTTCCAGTGAGTCTGTTCTCATCAGATGGTCACAGTATTGAAGCTTCAGCATCAGTCTTTCTAATGAATATTCAGGGTGATTTCCTTTATAATAGATTTGATATCCTGGCTATATATATACACACATATATATACATACACCACATCTTCTTTATCCATTCATGTGCTGATGGACATTTAGATTGCTTCCAGACAATAGAATATTACTGAGCCATGAAAAATAAAACAATGCTGTTTGCAGCAATATGGCTAGATCTAGCAATTATCACACTAAGTGAAGTAAGCCAAAGTTAGACAAATATTATATTGTTTATATGTGGAATTAAAAAAATGATACAAATGAAATTAGATACAGAATATAAATAGATCCACAGACATAGAAAACAAACATATTTCAGTTCAGTTCAGTCGCTCAGTCGTGTCCGACTCTTTGCGACCCCATGAATCACAGCACTCCAGGCCTCGCTGTCCATCACCAACTCCCGGAGTTCACCCAGACTAACATCCATCGAGTCAGTGATGCCATCCAGCCATCTCATCCTCTGTCATCCTCTTCTCCTCCTGCCCTCAATCCCTCCCAGCATCAGAGTCTTTTCCAATGAGTCAACTCTTCACATGAGGTGGCCAAAGTACTGAAGTTTCAGCTTTAGCATCATTCCTTCCAAAGAAATCCCAGGGCTGACCTCCTTCAGAATGGACTGGTTGGATCTCCTTGCAGTCCAAGGGACTCTCAAGAGTCTTCTCCAACACCACAGTTCGAAAGCATCAATTCTTTGGCGCTCAGCCTTCTTCACAGTCCAACTCTCACATCCGTACATGACCACAGGAAAAACCATAGCCTTGACTAGACGAACCTTTGTTGGCAAAGTAATGTCTCTGCTTTTGAATATGCTATCTAGGTTGGTCATAACTTTCCTTCCAAGGAGTAAGCGTCTTTTAATTTCATGGCTGCAATCACCATCTGCAGTGATTTTGGAGCCCAAAAAAAGAAAGTCTGACACTGTTTCTCCACTGTTTCCCCATCTATTTGCCATGAAGTGATGGGACCAGATACCATGATCTTCGTTTTCTGAATGTTGAGCTTTCAGCCAACTTTTTCACTCTCCTCCCTCACTTTCATCAAGAGGCTTTTTAGTTCCTCTTCACTTTCTGCCATAAGGGTGCCATCATCTGCATATCTGAGGTTATTGATATTTCTCCTGGCAATCTTGATTCCAGCTTGAATGGGAAAAAGGGAGAGGGATAAATTAGGAGTTTGGGATGAATATGTATATACTATTATATATAAAATTGATAACCTTATATAAAATAGATAACCAGCAAGGACCTACTGTATTTCACAGGTCACTATACTCAATACTTTTATAATAATCTTTAAGGGAAAAGAATCTGAAAAAGAGTTAAAAGTAAATATATATATGGGTTTCTCAGGTGGCACTAGCAGTAAAGGACCTGCCTGACAATGCAAGAGACTTAAGAGACTCAGGTTTGATCCCTGCATCAGGAAGATCCCCTGGAGGAGGGCATGTCAATCCACTCCAGTATTCTTGCCTAGAAAATCCCATGGACAGAGGAGCCTGGTGGGCTATAGTCCATAGAGTTTCAAAGAGTTGGACATAACTGAAGTGACTTGGCACACATGCATACATATATACACACAGATATATATGTGTGTATATTTACATACACATCAACTGTACTTCAGTTAAAAATATAAAGTTACTCTATATACTAAAAAGAAAAGAAAAGGGTTCAGGGGCTTCATTTTGTCAGTAGTCCTTGTGTGTTTCACTACGGATTTCTTTAACTTGCTCTCAACTCTGTTTAGTGTGTCCTCTGCTTACTTCTGGGATTCTGCTCGAAAGAGTTTTTATTCAGTTTATGTTCTCTGAGACAGGATTTTGAAATGAATGTTAAGAATCTGAATATATAGAATATAATAAACATTTTCATTTTAGAAATGATAGAAGAATGTGTGCCCTAAGCTGTGGGCCATTAGAAATGTAATATGTAGCTACTTTTCTAAATACTGTTACCTTTATATTGAAATAGATATTTATAATAGAATAATGCATTTTTCTTATTTCCAAAAAGATTAGTAGAAAGTTTATTTAAATGATTACAGTTGTGAATTTAGTTAAACTATTAGTCCAATGCCTGAGATTTCTCAATGTTTTTTGCTATCCATTTTGACTGACAGAATACAATTTTCACTGAATAAGCTTAACTTGTTCAGTGTTAATATATGTATTAAGTTTTACTTTTCTTACAGAATTTTAAGATACTTTATGATTGGTAATTTTTTTACAATGGCAAATTCATTATATATAAATGAAATAATTAATTTATTAAAAATAAACTCCAGGAGTTGGTGATGGACAGGGAGGCCTGGCGTGCTGCAGTCTATGGGGTCACAAAGAGTCAGACACGACTGAGCAACTGAACTGAAATGACATACAGGAAGTTGTCAACAAGTTACAAAATGACTTGTTCAAAATCATATTTGTTAAAAATTTGTATATTGGTTCTGAATATTAGTTTGTAAAGATCTTTATTCTTATTTTAACTATATGCTACATCTCTGATATGTGAAAAAAATGAATGATTAAAAATGTCATATATAATTTTAAAAGTTAATTATTGAACATTTTTTATTTTATGCCTTCATCCTGAGAAATTAACCTGAAATTTATTTCCCTCTACACAGTTCTATTAAGAAAAAAACACATTTTACCTTTTTAATAAACAAGAGAAACATAGTTTTTTGCCTTATAATTAATGCTAAGAAAGTAAAATTAGTATTGGAGCAAGGGCAATAATATTCTCTGCTAAATAAAAAGGCATTGACCTAGAGACCTTTTTGAAAGTATAATTAATTTATCTTAAAAGAAATATTATATTAGAACCTGCAATTTCTTTTGAGTTATTAATATGAGAGCATTATTTAGAATTGTCAGGAAAATCAATATTGAAATACATACTAGGTAAAATTTATGTATCGTTATTAATGGTTATTTGATAGGGAAAAGTGTAGCTTTTACATATATAGGAGTCTCAGTCTCAATTAAGCACACTTAAATGAGAAACTTCAACTTTATTAAGTAATTTTGTGCCCAAATAGCTCACTTTTTTGTAGTTGAAACTTACCTATAACTATTTTTTGGGGAAAGTCTTATCCTGGTCCACAGTTATTTCCTCAGATGGCATCTGTTCAGGATGGGTATATATTCAAAATCTTTAATGTCAAACCCAGAGTCTATTTGCTTGATTTTTTCTCAATAACATAGATTATTATATTCCATTATTGGAAAATTTTATAACTGAACTCATAATTGTCTAGCTTTTGTGAATAGAGTATTTTTATAATTAATATTAAAGGAGAAATATTTAAAAGATACATGGTTTATTGATTCTTCTGGATTATTGGTGCTGATTTAATTTTTTTCTGTTTTTAGTAATTACTATTTGCTTTAAGTTCTAGTTAGTTCAGTCATTCAGTCGTGTCCGACTTTTTGCAACTCCATGAACTGCAGCATGCCAGGCCTCCCTGTCTGTCACCAACTCCTGGAGTTCACCCAAACCCATGTCCATCGAGTCGGTGATGTCATCCAGCCATCTCATCCTCTGTCATCCCCTTCTCCTCCTGCCCTCAATCTTTCCCAGCATCACGGTCTTTTCCAATAAGTCAGCTCTTCGCATCAGGTAGCCCGAGTATTGGAGTTTCAACTTCAGCATCAGTCCTTCTACGAATATTCAGGACTGATTTCCTTTAGGATGGACTGGTTGGATCTCCTTGCAGTCCAAGGGACCCTCAAGAGTCTTCTTCACCACAGTTCAAAAGCGTCAATTCTTCGGTGCTCAGCTTTCTTTATAGTCCAACTCACACATCCGTACATGACTACTGGAAAAACCATAGCCTTGACTAGACGGACCTTTGTTGGCAAAGCTATGTCTCTGCTTTTTAATATGCTGTCTAGGTTGCTTATAACTTTCCTTCCAAGAAGTAAGCGTCTTTTAATTTCATGGCTGCAATCACCATCTGCAGTGATTCTGGAGCCCCCAAAATAAAGTCAGCCACTGTTTCCACTGTTTCCCCATCTATTTGCCATGAAATGATGGGACCGGATGCCGTAATCTTCGTTTTCTGAATGTTGAGCTTTAAGCCAACTTTTTCACTCTCCACTTTCACTTTCATCAAGAGGCTTTTTAGTTCTTCTTCACTTTCTGCCATAAGGGTGGTGTCATCTAAAATCACAAAGTAGTTTCAATTATTTTGTCTAGCTTTATTGAGATGTAATTGATATACATCACTATATAAGTTTAAGGCAAATAACATAATAATTTGACTTATGTACATTATGAAATGATTACCATAGTAAGTTTAGTGAAAATTCATCATTTCTTATAGATACAGATTTAAAGAAATAGCAAAAAAATGTTTTTCCTTGTGAGAACTCTTGGTATTTACTCTTAACAATTTTTATATGTAACATTCAGCAATGTCAATTGATTTATCATGTTGTACACTACATCCCTATTACTAATTTTCATTATAACTGGCATTTTGTACCTTTTGACTCCTTCATCCAATTTCTCCTCCCCCGACTTCCTCTGGTAACAACAAATGTGATGTCATATGAGTTTGTTTGTTTGTTCCTAGTGTACAACATATTGATTCAATATTTCTATACACTTCAAAATGACCACCATAAGAATTCTAGTTACCATCTGTCACCACACCAAAATATATAATTATTGACTCTATTCTCCATGCCCTGCATCTCATACCAGTGACTCATTTATTTTGCAACTGCAAGCCTGTATTATACCTCTTGTTGCCAAAACTCAGCCTCTGTTCACTGGTGCCAAATAGAAACATGGAGAGAGTTTTTGGTGAAGTAGAAAAGAGTGGCTTTTATTGCTTAGCCAGGCAAAGGGGGCCAAGGTGGTCTAATGTCCTCCAGACCATGTGACCCACCTTGGAGGGGATAGTGAGGAGTTTTATAGTGTTCAAGGAGCAGGGTGTGATCAGCTCATGGACGATTCTTGTACTGGTTGGGATAAAGGTGAAGTTTCAAGCATCACCAGTTTTCTAGTTTCAGCCAGTCTAGGTCTGCATTCTTGTGGTCAGCAGTTCTCATCTGGAGACGGTCTGCTTCCTGTAGAAACAACTTAGGAATGTGTGTTTGCCCTTTATCTATATCTTTCAGGGAACTGGAAGTTTGGTGATTCTGCTATGTGGGAGAATTATAGTCTAAATTTTTTACCAGTTCCCTAGTCTAACAGCTGTTCTTTCTATATCTTCATATTTCCCAATCTTTAACTCTTGAGTCAGAATTTTACTTCAGAATACAAGGACACAGGGCCTTGTTCACCCTCCCTCACCTATTTCTCTACTCCCCCTATCTCCCTTCCCTCTGGCAACTACCTGTTTATTTTTTGTATATATGACTCTGTTCCTGTTTGGTTATCTCTTCATTTGTTTTGCTTCTAAGATTTCACATATAAGTGCAATCATAGAGTATTTGTCTTTCTCCTAGCCTAATACCTCTAGGTTAATCTGTGTTGTCATAAATGGCAAGATTTCATTATTTTTACGGCTGAGTCATATTCATTTGTATGTATATATCCCTCTAGGTTGTCTTTCCAACCCAGGGATATACCACATCTTCTTTATCTATGTATCTATTTATCCATGTATCTGTTGATTTCCCTGTAGCTCAGATGGTAAAGAATCTGCCTGCAAAGCAGGACACCTGGGTTTGATCCCTGGTCGGGAAGATCCTCTGGAGAAGGGAATGGCAGTATTCTGGGAGAATGGAGAATACTCCAGTATTCATACCTGGAGAATTCAATGGACAGAGGAGCCTGGTGGACTACAGTCTGTGGAGCCACAGAGTCAGACATGACTGAGTGACTAACTGTACTACTGTTATTGATGCATACTTGGGCTGCTTCCATATCTTGGCCATTGGAAATAATGCTGCAATAAACATAGGTGTGTGAATGTCTTTTTGAATTAGTATTTTTGTTTTCTTTGGATAAATACTCAGGAGTAGAATTGCTAGATCATATATTAGTTCTATTTTTAGTTTTTAGAGGAATTGCCCTACTGTTTCCATAGTGGTTGCTCCAGTTTACTTTCCCACCAGCAGTGCTTGGGGTTTTCCTTTTCTATACATCCTTGCCAACTTGTTATTTCTTGTTTTTTTTTTTTGTTTTTTTTTTGACAATGCCATTCTGGTGTGAGGTAATATCTCATTGTTGGTTTTGATTTGCATTTCCCTGTTAGTGATGTTTTGTACCTTTGCAAGTGCCTATTTGGCCAACGGTATGTATGTCTTCTGCGGAGAAATATTTAAACTTTTTTTCTTAATTGACACACTTGAGTGGCAGAACGTTTTCCAGTTAGTAGCTCTTTACTGTAGTGACATAGAACCAGGAAGAATCCCAGCTAGACTGGATAAATTATAAGATGTTACAAAAATAAATAAACAAACAGAACCATCTTTTGGCCAACCCAATATAGACATATATTGTTTTATGTATATATCTATATCTATATATATATCTGTGTTGGGACATCTGAATTTCTTTCAAGTAGCCCTGATGCTTCTTGGTGGTTTTTGTATTTCTTCTCTGCCAAGTTGACAAGTTATGAAGACAGTGATTAGGATGATGTAGACTATTCTCAATCTCTGAGGAAACCTCTGTATTCTCTTCTCCACTATGGTGCTAAAATTAAGTTAAAAATTCAGAGTTATTTTGAAGATTAAAGAAGTTAATTTATCTAAAGTTTCTAGCATTAGTACATTATATATTATAAATCTGATCTGATGTGCTATGGAGCTTCCCAGGTGGCTCAGTGTTTTAAGAATCCACCTGCCAAGCAGGAGACATAGGTTAGATCCCTGGGTTGGAAAGATCCCCCTGGAGAAGGAAATGGCAACCCACTCCAGTATTCTTGCCCGGGGAATTCCATGGACAGAGGAAACTGGCGGGCTACAGTCCATGGGGTTACAAAGAGTCGGATACAACTTAATGACTCAACAACAACAACAACAAATGTGCTATCAGTTGTGATTATTATTGAATGGTTGATACTATTTTAAGCTTTATCTCAGATAAGTCTATATTCTTTTAGAAATACTTGTATTGAAGTCCTTGGTCTTATTATTTCATCTGAAAATGAAAAGCATAAGGAGTATGAAATTTGCTTCTATTTATTTTATAAAAAAAGTTAAAAGGATATCATCAAAATTATAGCTTTTCCTTTATGAGCCCTCATAGGAAAAACTCTGAATAACTTTATAACAATTTACTTCCCTTATTAGTCAGAAAGCTTAAAACAATTTCAACCTTTTCTAGCTGACTCATGGTTATTAACAATAGCAATTATTTTGTAGAAGTGTGATTGTGTCCTAAGGCCTATGGAGTAGCAAAGGAATATTTGCCCCAAAAGAGTGATAAGATAACTTGACTGGAGTTAATAAAAGCAATCTTGTTGAGAAAAAAGATGGGAATAGATAAATGAAAATTTTTAATATGATGAGCTGGTCTGCAGGAAAAAAAAAAAATCAGAAAAATCCTAATTTTATGATGAATGTGTAGAAATTCCCTTCCTGGAAAATTTAACTTGAGTACATCATTATTATTACATTTGAAATATGTGCTGTGGTGTTTATTTATGGCCACTAAATAGACGGTTTCATTTTATGCAAAGAGAGGCTTGATAAAGGACAGAAATGATATGAACCTAACAGAAGCAGAACATATTAAGAAGAGATGGCAAGAATACACAGAAGAACTGTACAAAAAAAGATCTTCATGACCCAGATAATCACGATGGTGTGATCACTCACCTAGAGCCAGACATCCTGGAATGTGAAGTCAAGTGGGCCTTAGAAAGCATTACTATGAACAAAGCTAGTGGAGGTGATGGAATTACAATTGAGCTCTTTCAAATCCTGAAAGATGATGCTGTGAAAGTGCCGCACTCAATATGCCAGCAAATTTGGAAAACTCAGCAGTGGCCACAGGACTGGAAAAGGTCAGTTTTCATTCCAATCCCAAAGAAAGGCAATGCCAAAGAATGTTCAAACTACCTCACAATTGTACTCATCTCACACGCTAGTAAAGTAATGCTCAAAATTCTCCAAGCCAGGCTTCAGCAGTACGTGAACCGTGAACTTCCAGATGTTCAAGCTGGTTTTAGAAAAGGCAGAGGAACCAGAGATCAAATTGCCAACATCCACTGGATCATCAAAAAAGCAACAGAGTTCTAGAAAAACATCTATTTCTGCTTTATTGACTATGCCAAAGCCTTTGACTGTGTGGATCACAATAAACAGTGGAAAATTCTTCAACAGATGGGAATACCAGACCACCTGACCTGCCTCTTAAGAAATCTGTATGCAGGTCAGGAAGCAACAGTTAGAACTGGACATGGAACAACAGACTGGTTCCAAATAGGAAAAGGAGTACGTCAAGGCTGTATATTGTCACCCTGCTTATTTAACTTATATGCAGAGTACATCATGAGAAACACTGGACTGGAAGAAGCACAAGCTGGAATCAAGATTGCTGGGAGAAATATCAATAACCTCAGATATGCAGATGACACCACCCTTAGGGCAGAAAGTGAAGACGAACTAAAAAGCCTCTTGATGAAAGTGGAGAGTGAAAAAGTTGGCTTAAAGCTCAACATTCAGAAAACGAAGATCATGGCATCTGGTCCCATCACTTCATGGGAAATAGATGGGGAAACAGTGTCAGACTTTATATTTGGGGGCTCCAAAATCACTGCAGATGGTGATTGCAGCCATGAAATTAAACGACACTTATTCCTTGGAAGGAAAGTTATGAGCAACGTAGATAACATATTCAAAAAGAAAGTTATGAGCAACGTAGATAGCATATTCAAAAGCAGAGACATTACTTTGCCAACAAAGGTCTGTCTAGTCAGGGCTATGGTTTTTCCAGTAGTCATGTGTGGATGTGAGAGTTGGACTGTGAAGAAAGCTGAGCACCAAAGGATTGATGCTTTTGAACTGTGGTGTTGGAGAAGACTCTTGAGAGTCCCTTGGACTGCAAGGAGATCCAACCAGTCCATTCTAAAGGAGATCAGTCCTGGTGTTCTTTTAAGGAATGATGCTAAAGCTGAAACTCCAGTACTTTGGCCACCTCATGTGAAGAGTTGACTCATTGGAAAAGACTCTAATGCTGGGAGGGATTGGGGGCAGGAGGAGAAGGGGATGACAGAGGATGAGATGGCTGGATGGCATCACTGACTCGATGGATGTGAGTCTGGGTGAACTCCGGGAGTTGGTGATGGACAGGGAGGCCTGGCGTGCTGCGATTCATGGGGTCGCAAAGAGCCGCCCCTGACCTCTGACGTGGGGTAGCTCCTCTTGGCCAGGCTTCTGCGAGGTCCGTCGCAGCTTCTAGGCCGGCCGGGGCCTCCTACGGCGTCTGCTTAAGGCCTGAGGCCCACGGACGTGAGACAGGGGACCCTACGCCTCAGTCAGGAGTCTTCACACGGCCGCCGCCGCCGGGCTGACCCAGCTGCTCAAAATGTATTTGTGTTGCTATTTTTGATGGTATTTATATATATAATACCATCAAAAATAGCAACATAAATTTTAAAGTATGTATAAGATATAAGTTTAAGTGATTAATATAATGGCACTTCTTGTTCATATTTATAAAATATTTCATTATCAAAAAATTCATAGTCTTTTATTACTTATTCCTATAGCCACTTGACATTTTGTACATAATATAGGCAGACTGTGGTTAAGCAAATAGTCACCCATTGACTCTAATACTTTATCAATATATAAATCGTGGACTTTAAGAATTTTTTGTGAAGTGTTTAGATGCACAGTCTCATACCAATAAACAATGGATGATTTTTAAGTGAGTACTTTTAATTTCTGTGATCATAAATATTTTAAGTAGACATTGTGTTAAAGTAGAGTGCCTTTGTTGGGTGTCATCAGTTAAATACTGTGTGTTTTCAAATGTGTATACCTACCTATGCTTTGCATGTTTTCCACTCAGTGTGTTACAGTGGACAGTTTAAATGTCTAAATGCTCAGTTTCTGATATCTGGGTAGGATGATAATTCTGTTTGGTGCTCTTATCTCTGGCAGGTGCTTTGCTCCTGGTCTTGATGCTTTGTCTCATAATTTAAGGGGATATTGATTTACTATCTCACTGAGTTGAATGTATCTGGCATTATAGATGCCAAATGATGCAAATTTTTCAGCTACTGAAGTTACTTGATAGATCACTGGAACCAGCAAAGTCCCCCAGGTCTTCATTCTGTCTTTTAGAGCTTAAGATGGAAAAATTTATAGCCTAGCGAGCAACTTGTGCCATAGTGGAACATTCGGTTGCTGAGCCACAAGGCTAACTTGCTATTTTTCATTTTCTAAATATCAGCACCATTTTTCATTTCAAGGTAGACTCTTAGCTCAGTCTTGTGGAAATTGTTTCCATCCTTTAAACATTTATGCAGTACTTCTCAGCAGACTTGGGAAAAAAGAGGAAATTAAAACTGGTTGATCCAAAAATTAAAGGAAAAAGATTTTCTTTGGAATTATTGTGAGAGTTAAGTATAGATTTGCTGGCAAAGGTAAGAAAAAAAGGAACAAAAGCCCTGTGATTATAAAAAGACAATCCTGAATTTCCAAGGTAGAAGGAACTCATTAAACCTGGAGTCAGGTGTCTACATTCTGCGCCTGGTTTTGTATCTAGCTATTGATTGATTTTAGGAAAAACATCCCTTCAGGCCTCAATTTCTTTCCTGTACCTTTTCTCTTAGCTCTCACACCCGGATTTGAGGCAGATAATTTCTATGACTACGTAAGGTTCTAATATTCTGTATTTCTATAAGCACCACTGTGTAAGGAATTTAAATGTCTTTGCTAAATTCTCTTGGGATTTGATGAGAAAGTATAAATATGATTATCTGGATGTCCACACACATTCTTCTGATTTTACAGAGAGCAAATTAACTTTTCTTTAAAAAAATTAATCATTTTATTGAATTTTGACCTATATATAAAAATTATGCCAATTGAAAGTGTTAAATTCAGTGATTTCTTATCAGAGTAAAAATTGCACCATGAATTCTCCACCCATCAGAAAATAGAGTATATCATTACTCCAGAAATCCTTCTTAGAAATCCTGATTTCTAACACCATAGATTAGATTCCTATAATGTGTTGAACATTATAAAAATTGAATTAAATGTATTATTTGTGTCTGACTTTTTTCATTCAAAATTATGTTTCTGTGTTGTTCAGTTGCTCAGTCATGTCTGACTCTTTGCGACCCCATGAATTACAGCTTGCCAGGCTTCCTTTTCCTTCACCATCTAGAGCTTGCTCAAAATCATGTCCATTGAGTCAGTGATGCTATCCAACCATCTCATCCTCTGTCATCCCCTTCTCCTCCCGCTTTCAATCTTTCCCAGCATCGGGGTCTTTTCAGTGAGTCGGTTGTTTGCATCAGGTGGCCAAAGGATTGGAGCTTCAGCTTCAGCATCAGTCCTTCCAGTGAATATTCATGACCGATTTCCTTTAGGATGGACTGGTTGGACCTCCTTGCAGTCCAAAGAACTCTCAAGAGTCTTCTCCAACACCACAGTTCAAAAGCATCAATTCTTCAGCAAGCCTTCTTTATGGTCCAACTCTCACATCCATACATGCATACTGGAAAAACCATAGCTTTGACTATACGGACCTTTGTCTGAAAAGTGACGTTTCTGCTTTTTAATATGCTGTCTAGGTTTGTCATAGCTTTTCTTCCAAGGAGCAAGTGTACTTTAATTTAGTGGCTGTAGTCACCATCTGCAGGGATTTTGGAGCCCAAGAATGTTTCTGAGATTCATCCATATTTCTGCTGGCTTAGTAGTCTATTTGTTTTTAATCTATATATTATTCCAATAAAAGAATATATCAATTTATTTATCTTGTTGACAGACATTTTATTGTTTCTATGAATATAATTCCTCTGAATATTTGTAAACATGTTGGTTAGTGAATATTTATATGAATAGCACTGATATATAGCTATCATATAATTTCTAGATGATATGATATGCATATTTTAGTTTTAATAGACACCAGCAAGCATTACAAAATGGATGTCCCAGTTTACATACTCAGCAACAGTATACAATGATTCTGGTGACAGCACTTCTTATAAACACTTGGTATTGTCCGAGTTTTTAATGTTAGCCATTGTTAGCTAACATAATGGCTAACAAGCTAGGTGAGTACTTGTCATTCTTTTTTTCAATGCCTAACAATACTGATCAACTTTTTATATTTTAGGACATCGTTTGAGATTTAACTTTTTGAATCAGGAAAGCCAGTTTTTTTTTGATTGAGGTATACTTGGTGTACAATATGACATAAATTAAAGGTGTACAATATGGTGATTCAAAATTTTTCAAGGTTATGCTCCATTTATAGTTACAAAATATTGGCTATATTCTTATAAAATATGGGATTATTTTTTGTATAATATTATAGATTATCTTATGCATAATAGTTTATACCTCTTCATTCTGTACCCCTATATTACTCTTCCTCTTTCCCCTCTCCTTACAGTAACCTTAAAATTTGGTCTCTATATATGTGTCTGTTTCTTTTTAGTATATTGATTAGTTTGTTTCATTTTCTATATTTCATGTATAAGTGATATCATAACGTATTTGTTTTTCTCTGCCTGCCATATCTCACTTAGCATAATACCCTCAAAGAACATCCATGCTATTTAAAATAATGAAATTTCATTCTTTATTATGATAAAGTAACAAATTAGCTGTAAAAGTTCCTGTCTAAAAAGTTTTGAATACATGAGACGCATAAGTTTCCCTAGCTCAATAATACAGTATCCTTGGCAGATGCTGAGACAACCTTTACAGAAATATCTCTACTGTTTTGAGGCAGCTCATTCTATTTGGGGATAGTTCAAATTGTTATAATGCTATTTGTCATATATTGATTCAACATATGCCTTCGTCATGAAGACCCCAATATTGGTTTTTGAGCAAAACAGAATAAATTGACACACTTTCCCATCTGCCAAACCTTTGCATATGTGATTGGAACCATCCCTCTTGTGCCCTTTTAAGCTCTGTGTCTGAAAGCTAAACCTACATCTCACAACAATTTCGTATTTGTCTTTTACTTGCTAGACAATTCACTGTTCTACATACATTTCTATGGGCATACCTGAATTCGTCCTTGACTTTTCAAATCTGTGATGTCTAAAATTACGCTTAGTTTTCCATGTATCAGCCTAAAATGATGAATTGCAACCTCTGTGATCTATAAACTATTACATTTTCAAGGTTATATAAGTACTATAATTAATGGCAAGTAGCTCTGCTATCAAAGGAAAACTAATCTATAGACATATAAGTTATTATTTAATAAAGGTCTGAGGACATAGTTCATTTTTATCATAAATAATACAACATCTAAGTGTATAGTGAATAAAACTGGTCATTGAAAGCACAAGTGTTGGTGTTTGCAACCATATTTATTTTGCATTAAATACTTTTTATTATTTAAAATATGTAGGATATGGTTTAGATATCTGACCTTATTTTATTCTTCTTTTCCTAGGAACTGGTTTTAATATATTTAACATAAAGGAAAAACAGAAAGTCAAGTAAAGTTATTGGCATATGTGAGTGTAATGTGTGTAACCGAGATCTTACGTCAGTTGTTATTACTTTTATTATATGTTGAACTCATCCTGTGACAGGCTCTGGTCATTACATTCTATTTCATTCAATCTTCACAACACAATTATTGCCATTTTACCAGAGAAAACTGATGGAAGAGAGGATAAGTAACTTACTCAGAGTCACACTGAAAGTAATCCATAGAGCAAAAATTTAATCCCGATTTGTGAACCACCAATGCCCATGCTCTGTCAGGGAAATTTTGCCCCCTGGCAAATGCACATATTCATGTGTTGTGTTGTTTCCCTAGAGATGCCATAACAAATACCACAGCAAGATTGTTGTGGTCATTGGTTATTGGATTTATGGTCCCCCTTATCCAGTATGACTTCAATTTTTCTTTATTACATGTATAAATACCTTGTTTCCAAATGAGGTCATATTCACAGGTATTGGGAATTAGAACTTCAACATGTCTTTAGTGTGGAAACAGTACAATGTACAATGTGTCTAGATAGAGGGAAATGTATTGCTATAATGCTCATATACTCATTTGTATTTATATACAGCTAACCCCTGGTGGCTCAGTGGGTAAAGAATCTGCCTGCAATGCAGGTGACATAGGAGACTCAGGTTTGATCCCTCGGTTGGGAAGATCTCCTGGAGGAGGAAATAGCAACCCACTCCAGTATTCTTGCCTGCAAAATTCCATGGACAGAGGAGCCTTTTGTGACATGGGGTCCCAAAGAAGATCCCCTAGAGGAGGAAATGGCAACCTACTCCAGTATTCTTGCCTGGAAAATCCCATGGAGAGAGGAGCCTTTGTGACATAGGGTCACAAAGAGTTGGACATGACTGAGCATGCTAGTACACACACAGTTAACCCAGAACAGCAGGGCAACTTGTAGGTACCAGATGTTTACATTAAGTCAAAAATAGATTTTGATTAATAACATTCTAATTAATATATGTCAAAATCCCATGGACAGAGGAGCCTGGTAGGTTGCAGTCCATGGGGTCGCTAGGAGTCCGACACGACTGAGCGACTTCTCTTTCACTTTTCACTTTCATGCATTGGAGAAGGAAATGGCAACCCACTCCAGTGTTCTTGCCTGGAAAATCCCAGGGACAGGGGAGCCTGGTGGGCTGCCGTCTATGGGGTCGCACAGAGTCGGACACGACTGAAGTGACTTAACAGCAGCAGCATGTAGTCCTTGTAAATGTTCTGCAATTGCCAATGATAAGAGGATGAACCCAAATTATTTCTCAGCTATTTGCAGGCACCAAAAGTTAAATATTAAATACTTACAATAATTGAATTATTATATTAGAAGCAACTACAATGTCTTCCCTAATTTAAACAGAACTAAATTTTGACATAAAATTTATTATCATTTTTAACAAAGTCCATTTCTTTATAGATAATTGCCCTTAAAGAGTGGTTTAAAATTCATGGCTTCCAATTGTCATTAAATGATTTTATGTGGGTGTAATATCTGCTTTCTTTAAATATATCAACATGAAAGAAGCCTTTGAAAACACAAATACGCATATGTGGATAAAAATGTGATCCATTTGCCACTGCAGATCTATAGCCATTCATTTATTTATTTTTTTCTCAAAAAGTGTTTTAATTGTGATCAAAATCACATAATCTAGAACCAACCATCTTTATGATTTTAAAGTGTACACAAGTGTTGTGCAGCAGATCTTTCAGTTTTCTTCATCTTGCAAGGCTGAAGCTCTGTACCCATTGAAAAACTCCCCATTTCTTCCTCTTCCTAGTCTTTGGAAACCACCATTCTACTTTATGTTTCTGAGTTTTACTACCATATAAGTGGTGCTATATGGTATTTGTCATTTTGTAACTATCCTGTATCTCTTATCATGAAGTCTTCAAGGTACATTCATGCTGCAGCATGTGATAGGATTTCTTTCTTCTTTTAAGCCTTAATAATATTTCAGAGTGTGTATATATTATATTTTCTTTATCCGTTCATCTCTCAGTGGGCATTTAGATTGCTTCTACCTCTTGACTATTGTGAATAGTGTTTCCGTATCTGATATGTGCATATACATTACCTAAATTTTAATCTAAGGATATTCTAAACCTTCCTATTGATTAAAATAATCCAACAGACCACTGTTATTCTCTGTCCTTTTGGGAATCTGCTTCCTCAACACAGTACATTTTGATATTTAGTTTTCCTCTTTCCCACATTGAAGAAGAGCTAAACTTTGCTTCTGTAACTTAAAAGTTTGGGATATAGACATTTCCATAAAAGTTTAAAAGTGTAATAGGACTGCATATGCAAAAACAAAAATCTATTTATCAACCAGGCACTTACCTTGTCAAAAATGTGTAGAAACCTTTACTGATCCAATCAGAATTCATTGTATGTTTATCGAAGGCCTACTATGTATTAGATTCTATCTATTCTTTAGAAATAAAACAATGAATAAATCAGAAAAAAAAGTGAGTATAAATCATGGTGATGATGATGGTATGTTTATTTGTATAGGACAGTGAGAAAAACTTGCTAATGAGAAAAATAAAGTAGTAAGCATAATTTTATGTAAGATAGGTTGGAAGTGTTTAACTGAGGTGACTATTGAGTAAAGACCTAAGGAGGCCAAGGAGTAAACCTTGTGGTGATCTAAGAGAAGAGCGTTCCAGGTGTGAAAGCAGCAAGTGCAAGCGTCCTCTAGTAGGAAAAGTCTAGTGAGGAGGACAGTTCAGTTGCTCAGTCGTGTCTGACCCTGTGACCCCATGGACTGCAGCATACCAGGCCTCCCTGTGTTGACCAGCTCCTGGAGTTTACTCAAACTCATGTCCATTGAGTCGGTGATGCCATCCATCCTCACTGCTATCAACCGGTGAGGAGGATACTGTGATTCAAAAGATGGGGTGGGAAGAGAGTGAAGAAGGATGAGAGTGGGACACAAATCAAGTCAGGGAGGTCATGGGACTTGTATTTCATTGTAAAGACCTGGAGTTTTACCTTGAGAGAAATGGGGAAGCATTGTGGGCTTGTTCGCAGAGTAGTGACACTCTCTGCCATGTGCTTTCACAAAATCCCTCTGGTTACTGTATTGTTTAGTAACTCACTTATGCCCAACTCTTTTGCAACCCCATGGACAGGCTCTCTGTCCATGGGATTTCCGAGGCAAGAATACTGGAGTGGGTTGCCATTTCCTTCTCCAGGGGACCCTCTTGACCCAGGGATTGAACCCACATCTCTGTGTCTCCTGCCTTGCAGGTGCTTTATTTACCACTGAGCCTCTGGAGCCACCTTAAAGGATCATCAGTCTAAACTAAGGATATGTGGATTTTTATTTTTTTAATGACAAAAAAGAAACATTTTGATATATGAAAATTAGTCCAATAAAATACTTTCTGCTGGAGGAATTTCAACATAGATCACCAAATATGTTTTACATGCCCTTTATGTAAGGAATTGATCAAACTTTTGGGCTTCTAGGTAAATGCCATCATCTTCCTTTAAGAAACTCATAATTTAACTGTAATAGAAAATCAGTTTGATAATGAAAGTAAAAATAAGTATTATAGGAATTTGGAAGAAGAAACATTTAATTTAGATTGTGGCAGTCTGGGTTATCTTCATAGATGGGAATACATTTGACTTGGGTCTTGAAGGAATAATAGAAAATTGGCAAGTTAAAAAGGCACAGAGATGGTATTCCAAAACAAGGCACAAATTTTTTAGTACCTACACTGTAGGTACTAAAAATGTACAAATAATGTAATCATGAGTGTCTTTGTTTCAAGGGAAAATATCTCAGTTTTATCCAATCACCCTTCCACCCTCCCCAATATATTTTATGGTCTTTCTACTTTTAAACGATTTCCAACATGCTACTATGTTCATTGGAAGGACTGAAGCTGAGGCTGAAACTCCATTACTTTGGCCACCTCATTTGAAGAGCTGACTCATTGGGAAAGACCCTGATGTTGGGAGGGATTGGGGGCAGGAGGAGAAGGGAACCACAGAGGATGAGATGGCTGGATGGGAGCACCAACTTGATGCACATGAGTTTGGGTGAACTCCAGGAGTTAGTGATGGATGGGAGGCCTGGTATACTGTGATTCACGGGGTTGCAAAGAGTCAGACACAATTGAGTGACAGAACTGAACTGAACTGTGTTATTTGCTTTTTGTGGAAAAACTCAGACTTCCCTGTAAGCAACATATTTGCCTTTCTACTGAGACATACTGACCTGCCTCTTGAGAAACCTGTATGCAAGTCTGGAAGCAACAGTTAGAACTGGACATGGAAGAACAGACTGGTTCCAAATAGGAAAAGGAGTACATCAAGGCTGTATAATGTCACCGTGCTTATTTAATTTATATGCAGAGTACATCATGAGAAATGCTGGGCTGGAGGAAGCACAAGCTGGAATCAAGATTGCCGGGAGAAATATCAATAACCTCATATATGCAGATGACACCACCCTTATGGCAGAAAGTGAAGAAGAACTAAAGAGCCTCTTGCCAGAAGTGAAAGAGGAGAGTGAAAAAGTTGGCTTAAGGCTCAACATTGAGAAAACTAAGATCATGGCATCCGTTCCCATCACTTCATGGGAAATAGATGGGGAAACAGTAGAAATAGTGGCTGACTTTATTTTTCTGGGCTCCAAAATCACTGCAGATGGTGTTTGCAGCCATGAAATTAAAAGACGCTTGGTCCTTGGAAGGAAAGTTACGACCAACCTAGATAGCGTATTAAATAGCAGAGACATTACTTTGTCAACACATGTATACCTGTGGCGGATTCATTTTGATATTTGGCAAAACTAATACAATTATGTAAAGTTTAAAAATAAAATAAAATTAAAAATAAAATAAAATACAAAAGTCCGTCTAGTCAAGGCTATGGTTTTTCCAGTAGTCATGTGTGGATGTGAGAGTTGGACTGTGAAGAAAGCTGAGCGCCGAAGAATTGATGCTTTGGCACTGTGGTGTTGGAGAAGACTCTTGAGAGTCCCTTGGACTGCAAGCTCTGACCAGTCCATCCTAAAGGAGATCAGTCCTGGGTTTTCATTGAAAGGACTGATATGTTGAAGCTGAAACTTCAATATTTTGGCCACCTGATGCAAAGAGCTGACTCATTGGAAAAGACCCTGATGCTGGGAAAGACTGAGGGCAGGAGGAGAAGTGGACGATAGAGGATGAGATGGTTGGATGGCATCACCGATTCAATGGACATGGGTTTGGGTGGACTCTGGGAGTTCATAATGGACAGGGAAGCCTGACATGCTGCAATTCATGGGGTTGCAAAGAGTTCAACACGACTGAGTGACTGAACTGAACTGAACTGAGACATAGGAGATATAGGAAGAGGAAAGTGTTTAGGCTGATGAAGAACAAGGATTTATTTTTCACATTTCACTTTCCTCTTCCTTTTTTCACATTTCACTTTCCTCTTCCTTTTTACTTCCTCTATCCTTTCACTTACTTTCTTTGTCTATACTATTTTGTCTGAGTGTCTTTGCTCACCCCAGAATTTATTGCATGACCCAAATATAATACATAAATGTATGTTATTATTTATGTTTATAAATGACTTCATTCTATTTTAACATAGTAACATTTTATAAATTATCAAATTAAAGAAAACATTGTTAGTCTTCCCATTAATTTTGTTTCCTGTGATTTAGTAGTCCTGGGCAGGAAAACTTTTCCCAACTTAGTTATTAATATATTACAGGGTATATGATACTTAGCTGAATGTAGTTCATTTTTAAGATATGATTTAAGTTATAGTATGCTGCTTTCTTGTTTTAATGATTTTTGCTAGGAATTCATAAAAACACTGTGAATTTCCTTTACATTTATTACACAGCAGCTCTTGAGTATATAATGTGACTTTCAAGAGATGGTTTGTTCATTTAGTGACTTTTGGAAATAAGTGTTCTATTTTTAAATTTACCGTTTAGGAGAAAAATACCCAAGGAAGATTTGAGATTATTTCTAGTTATGAAGAGAGATTGTTTAGGGATGACATTTGCACTTGAGAGCTGCTGCAGAAATGGGTTCATCTAGTTAACCTTCATCTGAATTGCAGTCCTCTACTTTATCCTATGAAACAACTGGTGAAGGAGAAAATGTTAATTAGGAAGCTTTTCAAGATTAATTTTTTTCATTTTCAGAAAGTGAAGTGTTCGCCACTTTCCATGTTAAATAAGGTTCCTCACTTGGCAACATAGGCTTTGCTGCAGTAATTGTGTGCTCCCAGCAAATACTTGATGGTGGAAAAGACAAGTGCAAAAAGCAATTTTTGCAACAGCCAACCAGAACAGCCTGTTCTGTTCCCAATAAATTAATGGATTTAACCTTGCAGCTGTAGCGGTGTTATTATGCAAATATTCTCTGAGTATTATGAAAGCCAACTGATTCTCTGTAGAGAAAGTGGTTTCTTTCTTCCTGAAAATTCTAAATGACTAGATAATTGACACATTGTATAACCATGTTAAGTGAAGGAAAAAAAAATATTTTCAGTAAATCGACTGAGTTTCATTTTATGTTCCAATGTTTTCAGCAATTTACTGAGGCTTTTACTTAGAACAATATTATTTAGCACAGTAAATTCAAGTATCCATAGACAACCTCCTAGAAAAAGAAGGAATGAAAAATATTGTATGACTCTTTACTTTGTATTTTGCTGATTTTAATTCATACAAAAATTAAAATTTGCCTTAATATTATTCAAGTGCAGTGGTCTGGTCATGCTGAATGTCTTCAAAGCATTGTATTGAATACTTGCATTCTGATTAATGATGGGCTAGAGAATTGTGTCCTAATTATTTGATCAAGTTGATAGCCACTTTGATTTTTAAAGCTGATCTTGGATTTATGCCACATATAAGACACTTAAGAGTTGAAAGTTCACTCTGAGTAATTGACCAGTTGTAAAGATCACTCAAAGTGCTCTTCACTGGATTGAAGTTCCATGGTTAATGAAATCTTTGATGATTTAAAAATATTTTAAAAAGAGAAAGTGTTAGAGTGGGAACAGTGGTGGCTTCATTGTGATAAGGCTCTAGTCATTTGATGGGGAATGGATGAACTTGGGAATTGTTTTAACATTTCATATGATCAATTTGCATATAAAATTTTTGGTTTTGTCATAGCCAATATTCACACTATGTGAACTTTATATTATTAGGTCATATAAAATCAGTTTTTAAAAAGTATACCTTGAAGTGTTTTGTAAACCATTATAGACATATATGCAGATAAGATTATAATTGCAGCTATACAATTTAAAGACTAGTACATTTCAGTTCTGAAGTCCTACCTTTTTGTACTTTTTAAAATTTTAACCTATTACAGATTTCTCCTTTGTATATAAATAACAATGCCAGAGAGTATGTTAAATGAGACTATATGTAGAAGAGCCTTGTAAACTTTAACTTTCAGGATAGATATTTTATTATTCTTTAATGATGTTAATCTATATTTGTTTTTATCTTTCAGTAAATTACTCATAAGTCAGCATTTCACCTCAAGTTACTAATTCTTATATTTGTATTCCAAACAAAATATTAAAAATGTTTATATCGCAGTTTTAAGTGTATCAAGTAATAAGTCATTATAGAAAAATATTTGTAAAAGCTAATAATCATATTTAATAAGTATAACACTGCCATTGCTTTTAAAGACTCTTATATATAACTAGATTCACCAAAATTCTTGATTCTTGATACATTTGTTATGTATGCGTTTTCTAGCATACTATCCGTCCATTCTTTATTCCTTCCCTATGTTTTTATAATACCTTTGTACTCACTATTGAACTTTTATCTATGTAAATGTTTCTCTTCTATCATATCTTTCTGTCTTCCCCTAGCTCTGCAGAGACTCTATCTTGCAATAGCATTTGTGATTTCTTTGCTTTTAACCTTCATAATTTGACATTTGTGTTTGTGTCCTTAAACGATATATTATTTAGTTTTGCATGCTTTTGAATTTTGTGATCCAATGTTGAATTTACTCTTGAAACTTTTAAAATTCAACCTTGTATTACTTTGTCATTCATATCATAGTCTTAATTAATGTAATTAATATATTAATGCATCATGTTATATATACTAATTCATGTTATTAATTTTCACAGCTGCATTACTTTTGAATATATGTCAATATATTCAAAATGAATATATATATATCATTAATATATCTTTACTGATTTAGTTTTTCTCCTGTTAACATTTGTTTTCTTATTTTATATGTGTATATATATATTTCTTTTCTTTTTTATTTCTAATATAGATAGTGCTTATGTACAGTCTGTGTGTTCTGTGTGCTCAGTTGCTCAGTCATGTCCAACTCTTTGCCACCCCATGGACTGTAGCCTACCAGGCTCCTCTGTCTACAGGATGTTCCAGTCAAAAATACTGGAGTGGGTTGCCATTTCCTCCTCCAGGGCATCTTTCTGTCCCAGGGATTGAACTCAGGTCTCTTGCATTTCTTGCATTGGCAGGCAGATTCTTTACTACTGTGCCAACGTTTTATGCTTATATACAGTCAATTCTCATTATTTATGGCTGCTATGTTTTATAAAGTTGACTAGAACACTGAATTAGCCAATACTAAATCATTGCCTGGAAAAATACAAGGTTAAGTGCCTAGGAATCTCTGGTCACATTTTCCTTAATTGATCAGTTTATAACCTTATGTGTGTTTCTGCTTAAACATACCTTATGTGATACATATTGTTGATTCATTAACATTGAACTCATGGCCAACAGTACTGTAACTCATGACTTATTTCTAACAGATGTATTTTCTCCATAAGCCATATCACAGCTTCTTGTACTTAGGAATACCAGACAGCACTTTAGTACTACACTTGGGGGCCATTATAGAAGGCAAAACAAAACAAGAAGCACAGAAATGCAAAGTGTGTAGCACTAAATCGACCGCAGAAAGGACACATGTTTAGAGTATGGGAGTTGTTCAGTCTTAGCTGGGAGTAGGAATGGAGGTGCATGTAGGATGGTATAAACTTTTGCCAGTCTGTGCACGCACGTATCTTTGAATGACAACAAAGACACAGCAGGATACAAATAAATTTTAAAGAGTAACTGAATTCATAAACACAAAATTCATGAATAAAGAGGATAGATCGTATATGTTTTACTGAAGTGCTCCTCTCAAATACTAGCTTGGTAAAAGTCAGATTGCCGAGCCCAGACCCCGAGATTCTGATTTAGTAATCTGGGATGGGATCTGAGATTTTGGATTGCTAACTAGTTTTCGGGTGATGCTAATGATGCCAGTTCTTGGAACACACATTTCATTGCTCTTTCTTAGTGATCAGGTGTAACAACTCTCTAAGGAATATGCCTTCCTGAAGTTGCCTTTCAAAATGGGGAGGTCCAAGATATGAAGTTAAGCTATCAAAATTTTTATGAATGTTTGTTTTTTAGGTTGTTGTTAATATAATCACCACACAAACACACAAAATATATTATAACAGTTGAAAATAAGAGAAAGGGTTATTATTTGCAGATGATCCAATCAGAGATTTGGAAAATTAATAATTGGTTAAAACATATAAATGAGTAAAGTAAATAGATTCAAGGGAAAATATTTATATATTAAACCTATTTTTTTTACCCTCATGAAATATTAAAAAATTGAAATAAAAAATCTTGTTCATAGTAATGAAACAAGTTTTAAAACAGTTAAAAACATTTTACTGTTTTACACAAATGGTCCAGAATCACAAAGTTGACTTTATAATATTATTAAAGAATATAAAATTTTTGAATAATTATAGACACTTAATTGCTGTGAAAACATTCTATATTTCTAAATGGAGTGATTTAACACACTGTAGAACCAGTCCCAACTTCTTAAGGTGACATATCATCCTATTTCTGAGGTTTAAGAAAATCTTGGGAGGTGGAGAGATCAAGATGGCAGAGTAGGAGGACACTGGGGACTCACCTCCTCTCCTGAAAAACATCAAAACTATAACTATGTATAAAGTGACTCTTGCCGAAATCAACCTGGTGACCAGCAGAGCTCTTCAAAAACAAGTCTATGAAGAAAGACCTACATGGACTCTTGTAGGAAGGGAAGAGAAGCAGTCTGGTTGGGACCCACATCCCTAGTAGAGGACAGAGAGAGGAGAGAGATATCGCAGGCTTGGGGATCCTTCCTAAACAGTGATGGGTTTGAGCTAGATATTAGACATCACAATTCTGGGGTCCCACATGGACATGGGGAGATGACCCTCTTAGCTGGTTTAAAAACCAATAGGAATTACCATCGGGCTGTAAGAAAACCAGGCTTTTCTTTTTTCTACCTGGTTCTGGCTCTAGTCCCTCGAACTCCATCCATACCTCCCACCAAGGTAGACACAGCAGCCGCCTAAGGAAGACGCAGACCGTGTTCCTTAAGATCTAGTTCTCCCACCGAAACCACCAACATGCACAGATTGCATAGAAAAGCTCTCATACAAGAACTTACTTTCAATGCTGGGAAATTAGGTTATTATTTCTCCTAATGTCCTACAGATAACAAAAGTCAAAATGAGAAGACAGAGAAATAAGTTTGACACAAAAGAACCCAAGAAAAACCCCAATGAAATAGATAAATAATTTACCTGAAAAAGAGTTGAAAGTAATAGTAATAACAATGCTAACTGAACTGTGGAAAAGAATAGATGAATTCAGTGAGAATTTTAACAAACAAACCAGTCAGAGCTGATGTATACAAAAACTGAAATGAAAAAGTACACTAGACAAAATTAGGAGTAGTTTAAGAGATACAGAAAAAGACATAAACAATCTGGAAGATAGAATACTAGAAATCACCCAATTGGAACAGCAAAAAGAAAAACAAATAGTAAAAAATTAAAAAAAGATTAAGGAACTTCAGTACAACATCAAGCATACTAACATTTGCATTTACAGGGTACCAGAAGGAGAAGAGATTTAAAAAAAAAAAAAAGCAGAAGTCGATGTTTTTCTGGAACTTTCTTGCTTTTTTGATGATCCAACAGATGTTTGCAATTTGATCTCTGGTTTCTCTGCCTTTTCTAAATCCAACTTGAATATCTGGAAGCTCATGGTTCATATATAGTTGAAGCCTGGCTTGGAGAATTTTGAGCATTACTTTGCTAGCGTGTGAGATGAGTGCAATTGTTCAGTAGTTTTAACATTCTTTGGCAGTGCCTTTCTTTGGGATTGGAATGAAAACTGACCTTTTCCAGTCCTGTGGTGACTGATGAGTTTTCCAAACTGCTGGCATATTGAGTGCAGCACTTTCACAGCATCATCTTTTAGGATTTGAAATAGCTCAACTGGAATTCCATCACCTCCACTAGCTTTGTTCATAGTCATGCTCCTAAGGCCCACTTGACTTCACATTCCAGGATGTCTGGCTCTAGGTAAGTGATCACACCATCGTGGTTATCTGCATCATGAAGATCTTTTTTTGTATAGTTCTTCTGTGTATTCTTGCCAGCTCTTCTTAATATCTTCTGCTTCTCTTAGATCCATACCCTTTCTGTCTTTTATTTTGCCCATATTTGCATGAAATATTCCCTTGGTATCTCTAATTTTCTTGAAGAGATTTTTCCCATTCTACTGTTTTCCTCTATTTCTTTGGATTGATCACTTTGGATCATTGAGGAAGGCTTTCTTATCTCTTCTTGCTATTCTTTGGAAGTCTGCATTCAGATGGGTATATCTTTCCTTTCTCCCTGTCTTTAGCTTCTCTTCTTTTCTAAGTTATTTGTAAGGCCTCCTCAGGCAACCATTTTTCCCTTTTGCATTTCTTTTTCTTGGGGATGGTCTTGATCCCTGACTCCTATACAATGTCATGAACCTCTGATCATAGTTCATCAGGTACTCTATCAGATCTAATCCCTTCAATCCATTTTTCACTTCCACTGTATAATCAAAAGGGATTTGATTTAGGTCATACCTGAATGGCCTAGTGGTTTTCCCTACTTTCTTGAATTTAAGTCTGAATTTGGCAATAATGAGTTCATGATCTGAGCCACAGTCAGCTCCCGGTCTTGTTTTTGCTGACTGTATAGAACTTCTCCATCTCTTGCTGCAAAGAATATAATCAGTCTGATTTTGGTATAGACCATCTGGTGATGTCCATGTGTAGAGTCATCTCTTGTGTTGTTGGAAGAGGGTGTTTGCTCTGACCAGTGCATTCTCTTAGAAAAACTCTGTTAGCTTTTGCCCTGCTTCATTTTGTATGCATATATATATATGTATATGTATATATATATATGTGTATATATATACATACATATATATATATTCTTTTTCATTCTTTTCCATTATTGGTTATTACAAGCTATTAAATGTAGTTCCCTGTGCTATAAAACAGGTCCTTATTGTTTGCCTACTTACTTTGTTATTTACAAGATGCAGAGGGACTCTTTGTTCAACCTTTACAGTTTTAATGTAATCCCTATTAAAACACCATGAGTTTCTCAGAACTAGATCAAGTAATCCTAAAATCTGCGTCAAACCACAGAAGATCCTGAGTAGGCAAAGGAGTCGGGAGAAAAAAGAATAAAGCTAGAGGTATTATGCTCCTTAACTTTAGGCTATAATACAAAGCTATAATAATCAAAACATAAGGATTGTGGAACAAAAGCAGACACCTAAATCAAGGAACAGTACAGACAGCCTGGAAATAAATCTATGCAAATATAGTAAATTAATCTATGACAAAGTAGGCAAAAATAAAAATGAAGAAAAGACAGTCTCTTCATTAAGTAGTGCTGGGGAAACTGGAAGTAACATATAAAGAAAAAAATTAGAACATTTTCTCACATCATATACAAAAGTAAACTCAAAATAGATTAAAGGTCAAATGTAAAACTGGAAACCATAAAATGTCTTGAAGAAAATGTAAGCAATATACTCTTTTATATAAGTCTGAGCAACTACCCTTTTGAGTCTCTCACCTCTGACAAGGGAAACAAAGGCCAAAATAAAAGCAAAAATCAGCAAAAGCTTTTTCATAGCAAAAGAAACCAACACTATGAAAAGATGAACTACTGAGTGAGAGAATATATTTGCATATGATATATCTGATAAAGGGTTACTATCTAAAAGATATAAAGAGATCATGCAATTCAATATAAGACAAGTAACTTGATTAAAAAATTGGCAGAAAACCTCAATAGACATCTTTTCAAAGAAGACAGCATTAAAAGATGCTGCCTGGGGAGCTGCAGTCCATAGGATCGCAAAGAGTCAGACACAATCGAGTGACTAAACAACAAAATTGTCATAACTATACATCAGTGAAATGCAAATTGAAATCACAGTGAGATATCACCTTACATCTCTCAGAATGGCTCTTGTTAAAAAGACAACAAATAATAAATGTTGATATGATGAGGAGAAGAGACCCTCATGCACTGTTAGTGGGAAAGCAAATCAGTAGAGTGACTATAGAGAACACTATGGAGTTCCCTCAAAATTTAAAAGTAGAACTACTATATGATCCAGCAAATCCACTCCTGCATATATATTTGAAGAAAATGAAAACACTAATTAGAAAAGATACATGCACCCCAACATTCACAACAACACTATTTACACTACTCAAGAGGTTCAATTCAGTTCAGTTCAGTCATTCAGTCATGTCCGGCTCTTTGCGACCCTATGGACTGCAGCATGCCAGGCTTCCTGTCCATCTCCAACTCTCAAAGCTTGTCCATCAAGTCAGTGATGCTATCCAACCATCTCATCCTTTGTTTACCCCTTATTCTCCTGCCTTCAATCTTTCCCAGCATCAGGGTCTTTTCCAATGAGTCAGTTCTTTGCATCAGGTGGCCAAAGTATTGGAGTTTCAGCTTCAGCATCAGTCCTTCCACGAATATTCAGGACTGATTTCCATTAGGATGGACTGGTTGGATCTCCCTGCAGTCCAAGGGACTCTCAAGAGTCTTTTCCAACATCACAGTTCAAAAGCATCAATTCCTCAGTGTTCAGCTTTCTTTATAGTCCAACTCTCACATCCATACATGACTACTGGAAAACCATAGCTTTGACTAGATGGACCTTTGTTGACAAAGTAATGTCTCTGCTTTTGAATATGCTGTCTAGGTTGGTCATAACTTGTCTTCCAAGGGACAAGTGTCTTTTAATTTCATGGCTGCAGTCACCATCTGCAGTGATTTTGGAGTCTCCAAAAATAAAATCTCTCACTGTTTCCATTGTTTCCCTATCTATATGCCATGAAGTGATGGACCAGATGCCATGATCTTAGTTTTCTGAATGTTCAGTTTTAAGCCAACTTTTTCACTCTCCTCTTTCACTTTCATCAAGAGGCTCTTTAGTTCTTTTTCACTTTCTGCCATAAGGGTGCTGTCATCTGCATATCTGAGGTTATTGATATTTCTCCCGGCAATCTTTTTTTGAGCTTGTGCTTCATCCAGCCTGGCATTTTTCATGATGTACTCTACATATAAATTAAATAAGCAGGTTGACAATATACAGCCTTGATGTACTCCTTTCCCAAATTGGAACCAGTCTGTTTTTCCATGTCCAGTTCTAACTGTTGTTTCTTGACCTACATACACATTTCTCAGGAGGCAGATAAGGTGTTCTGGTATTCCCATCTTTTGAAGAATTTTCCACAGTTTGTTGCAATATGCCAAGACATAGATACAACCAAAATGTTCATAAACATATGAATGGATAAATAAGTGGTGGGATTATATATATATATATATATATATATATATATATATATAATGGAATATTACTCAGCCATAAAAAGGAATGAAATTTTGCCATTTGGAACAACATGGGTGTATCTGGGGAGATTTATGCTTAGTGAGGTAAGTCAAACAAAGAAATAAAAATATAAGTGAAGTATATATTCACTTATATGTGAAATCTAAAAAATAAATGAGTAACGTATCAAAAACAGATTCATAGATACAAAGAACAAACTCTTGGTTACCAGTTCAGAGAGAGGTGGAGGAAGTGAAAAGATAGGGGATGGTATGCAAGGAGATCCAACCAGTCCATTCTGAAGGAGATCAGCCTGGGATTTCTTTGGAAGGAATGATGCTAAAGCTGAAACTCCAGTACTTTGGCCACTTCATGTGAAGAGTTGACTCATTGGAAAAGACTCTGATTCTGGGAGGGACTGGGGGCAGGAGGAGAAGGGGATGACAGAGGATGAGATGGCTGTATGGCATCACTGACTTGATGGATGTGAGTCTGGGTGAACTCCGGGAGTTGGTGATGGACAGGGAGGCCTGACTTGCTGTGATTCATGGGGTCGCAAAGAGTCGGACACGACTGAGCGACTGAAATGAACTGAACTGAACTGAATTAAGTTACAAACTACTAGGTATAAAATACGGAGAAGGTGATGGCACCCCACTCCAGTACTCTTGCCTGGAAAACCCCATAGACGGAGGAGCCTGGTAGGCTGCAGTCCACGAGGTCTCGAAGAGTCGGACACGACTGAGCGACTTCACTTTCACTTTTCACTTTCATGCATTGGAGAAGGAAATGGCAACCCACTCCAGTGTTCTTGCCTGGAGAATCCCAGGGACGGGGAGCCTGGTAGGCTGCCGTCTGTGGGGTCGCACAGAGTCGGACACGACTGAAGCGACTTATCAGTAGCTGTAGCAGCAGGTATAAAATAAGTAAGATACAAGGATATAATATATAGCACAGCAAACTTAACAAATATTTTATAATAACTTTAAATTAAATATTTAGAAAAATATCAAATATTATGTTGTATGAAAGTGAAAGTCACTGTCTTGTCTGACTCTTTGCGACCCCATGGACTATATAGTCCATGGAATTCTCCAGGCCAGAATACTGGAGTGGGTAGCCTTTCCCTTCTCCAGGGGATCTTCCCAACCCAGGGGATCAACCTAGGTCTCTCACATTTCAGGTGAATTCTTTACCAGCTGAGCCACCAGGGAAGCCCAATATGTTGTATATCTGAATCTAATATTACATTGTAAATCAACTACTTGCCTATTTTTTGTTCATTTGCTAAGTCGTATCCAACTCTTTGCAACCCCATGGACTTCAGCATGCCCACCCTCCTTGTTCCTCTCTATCCCCTGGAGTTTGCCCAAGTTCATGTCCGTTGAGTCTGTGAGGCTCTCTATCTCATCCTCTGCCGCCTTCTTCTCCTTTTGCCTTCAATCTTTCCTAGCATCAAGGTCTTTTCCAATGAGTCAGCTGTAGTTTAATAAAATTATCTTAATAAAAAAGGCATGGGGGGATACTGTGCACTGTTTGCATTTGTTACTTAAAGGTGGTGGGACAGGAATTGGTATGGAATGCTATGGAATTGCTATGCTTTATACATCTTTATTGGTTTGTTTCAATAAGCTTTTTACTTTAGTCAAAATGTAGTAGAAATTTTTTGTAAGTATATATGAACTTTGGAAGCAAATAGACTCTGTATTCATTGTACTTATTCTTTATTTACTAGTTAGATTGAGAAATTCACTTGACCTCCCTTATCCTCAATTTCTATGTACTTAAAGTGTGGATGATAATGATTATTCCCTTCATGTGGTTGATGTGAGGATTAAATGAGCTGTATGAAAATTCAAGAGCATAAATAATTTGACAGAGTGTACACCCTTAGTCCGTGGAAATCATTCTGTCTTGTATAAAAGGGGCATTAATCTAATAGTGCTCTTTGCCCAATCTGCTTATGTCTATTTAACAGTTTCCCCAGGAAGTTAGGGCTTCCCTGGTGGCTCAGAGGTTAAAGCGTCTGCCTGCAATGCGGGAGAGCTGGGTTCAGTCCCTGGGTCGGGAACATCCCCTGGAGAAGGAAATGGCAACCCACTCCAGTATTGCTTGAAGAATCCCATGGACGGAGGATCCTGGTGGGCTACAGTCCACGGGGTCGCAAAGAGTCGGACACGACTGATCGACTTCACTTTCACTTTCCAGGAAGTTATGGTGTAGGGGAAAGGACTGTTTACGATCTTAAAGGGATGGAGAACTGATTTTAGTAAGATTGGATGTAGGATTGACACAGCATTGTGTAAGTAGTAATGTCTTAAAAAATAATTGATAGTCAAGCTGTTATTTAGTTCATCTTCATAAATTTTTTTCATAGGCAGCCTGACAAATTTACACTGTGACCAATTATAAAATGATTGTTAAGCCAGTCAAGCTGTCAGAGTTGAAATGTTGCTATATCTTGAGTTACATGGGTACCTGTATTTTGTTAATTTATCTAAAATGCATTATACTTCTGGCATATGACTAGAAATTTATTTTGGGAAAAGATGCAATCTCTTAGTGCTTCCTGCTTGTCCATAATGGCTTGATGAAATATGCACTTGAGATAGAGATTCTCATCTTTGAAATGCTTGGAGTTTGAGAGCACTCAGTCTTTAGAGCTTGACCACTGGCATATCATTTAACTTCATATATTAGTTAGTGTGTTTTTGTTCTTTTTCAACGTATCTCATTCTTGAAGCACACTAAAGAAGGTAACCACATATTTCCTACTGAGGGATAATGTCACAATTTCAGTTCGTAATTAAAAATTACTTCATAGCGATTCCTTTTACAGTATTTTAAAGTGTTATTGAAACTTGTTTTTGTTCCCTTTCAATAGATTTAAATGCACTTTGATTGCATCATTTGCGATATATATTTAGCCTTAAAGTTAATTTTCCATTTGAAAGCACCTCAACATTTGAAAGGAAGTATGTTTCTTTTTATTAATTCAAGCTGCCAGATGTTAGGTAAACGTATGGATATGGAATGCTCTGTGGTAGGTATCATTTGAGGATCGTTTGCCCTGTGTCTTCCTTTGTTTCTTTCTCCAAGTGTGTTCCAGTGTCTCTTTTCAAAATGACACTCACTCCCATTCAGAAGCGCACTATTTAAGTGTATTTGATTTTGATTTTATTGTTCTGTTTCTTTATGTGTTTTGACAGTTGTCTGAAAACAGATATTCAAGAAAGGACTCCTGATTTCACCCAAATATTACAGTTTTACAATTTATTTGACCATAATTCTGTGAAGAAATGTATCATTATTATAGTTTATTTTCCTTATTTTACTTTAAATTTGAAAGTCTAAACTCAACTAGTAATGTCTGCTTTTGGCTATTTTTGCCATGTTCAAAATAACATGCTACCTGGAAAATAATATATTACTTGGTCATGAGATTTAAAAAAAAAAAAAAAAAGGATGTGATAAACTATGTAAATAGATTATTCATTGAAGTAATGCTTTAAAGTGCCCAAACTAGATGCTGTGTGTACTAGTGAGGAAAAACAGACATAGAACTCACATATACAGGAGTAGTCTTGTATATTTTATGTTCTAGTGGGGATACTAATATTAATCAGATAAGATCACACCAACAAATAGAGGGGAAAAGCAATTTCCTTATAATCCATTGGATGGATTGGATTTAGGTAAGTATGGAGAAGAGTAAATTGTATTTCAGGTAAATGGTGCAGAGTAAGTAGGAGGCACTGAGGGATTGAGGTAATGCCCAATAAATGGGCTCTGAGAGACATGGGGAGAAGCAAGAAGAGATGAGGGAAGTAAGCAGGGGCTAGGCAATCCTGCAGAAAATTACAACTGTGACTAGAGGAGAACGAATACCTGGTACTTAGAATTCAGTAACTGTTAGATTTATTTTTAACGTCAGTACATACCCATGTCAGTTTTTAACATTACCTGGGGTTTCCATGTTTAACATACACACACACCTTGCTACATATACAAATTTAAGAGAAACTTTTACAATTATATTGGTGATTAAGAAGAGCACAATTATTTTATATGGTATAAATTTAGATGTCATCTAAAGCATTCCTCTCTCTCCCTTAGAAACTTAATGACAATCGTAGCTAGCCAGTTCAAGATGAACCCAAACATTACTTTTTATTTTAAAATTCAACTATCTCTCCATGGTTTAAACTATATGATTATACTTTGTATATCATAGTAGAATATTAAATTAATTCCCATCATTTTAAACTAGTGACTAATTTAAATTTTAAATAGTCTGTAATTAATTTTCATAGCTCATAGAAAAAATACTGAACATCTTACTAAGTTGCAGGTGAATAAGCTGTCCTCTTACTGAACACAAGAACTCCATGATATTAGCAGCAGGATGTATATCGGGCATTAGGTCTTCAGAATGCTTCCATCTATCATGGAATAGTTCTTCAGCTCCTTCTAAAAATAGCTCCTCATTGATGTTGTTCTCTTTATTATTATATGTAGCCTATATGTAGGGTGTTTCTTTTCTAAAATTGAAGACAATTATTATCTTGGTAATTGGGTATACTCCTCTGTGGGGGTATTAGCATTTAAATCTGTCAGCATCAGCTTATTGATTGTTTTCAGGGTCAACATTAGAAGCACCATCAATAATCTCAGTACAATATAATGCTGTGCATGGTGCAAAGTATTTATTGGCTGAGTTGAACCTTATAATGTCAAGGGGAAAGCATAGTTAATAGGATAAGTACTTTTAGTGATATGGGTGCAGATATAGCAAATAGACTCATGATATTTATATGTCTTAATTATATTATTTTTTCTTGTATAATGTGCTGACATGAGAAATCATTTTCTATTTTTTTCTCAGTAAGGTTTTAATTTTTTATTCCAGCTGACAGAGTGCTTAAAGTGGTCTCCACTACTTAGAACCATTTCCACTTTTATGTTCTTCTTTTTTTGGTGGTGTCACTATCCCCATCTCCAGGCTCACCTGCACTCTCTAGAGGAGCTTTGGCTTTCTTGCCCTTCTTTTTCTCTTCTTTCTTGACCAACCGTGGAGCTACTGGAGAGGTTTTGTCACTCTCACTCTCTTGTTTCCTGATTTGGAGTTTTTATGCATTAGCAACTGTCTAGGGGGCTTTTACTGCTTTGGCCATGACCTCTCTCTGGCAAGTAATATATGGCAACTCCAAAGTCACCATGAAAACACTGATGCTAGGCAGAAGAACTAACCACTTAACTATTGCAGATTGACTCCCTATAGAGTCTCACAAGCCAGACTGGAAAGGGATAACTGCTGCTTTTTCTATTTTACATTCTATATTTTATCCTTGTGAAAACAAATATTTAAAAATATATTAATTTAAATTATTTTATATTTTATACTTATTCTGACATACCTGCTTGGTGTTAGACTCAAAAAGAAGCCTAAAATGTCCACTTCAATAAGAAATTCAAGATAAAGAGAAATTTAACCAGAGTCAAATATTGAATATATTTAATTTTAATATAAAAGTTAAACCTATTGTTACCACATTATTTTTTCTAGTTTTAGTGTACTTTATTTCAAAATTGCATATAGTAAGAGTGTCAGAATAAGTTAAGAAGAAAAAAGAATAAATAATATAAAAAATTTCAAATATTATACAAACTTTAGTACCCCAATGCAATTATAATTTATAAATATTTATAAATAGATAGAGATACTGGCATAGATAGATATAGATTGTATATGTTTGTATGTAATTAAATACATTTATTTTTAACATTTTAAGCCTTTTATTATTTCCTGAACTTTTTGCTTTAGCACTAGAGACTAATATTCATCATATTGTGCATGCAAATTAAACTGAAAATGAGAATCTGTTTTTTCAGAGCAATAGAGTATTCAATGCTTGGGTTGTATACAGTAGCTTTGATTTTTAAGATTATATAGGGAGAGTTTTTAAATAAACATTTATATTCATTTTAATTTAATTTTTATTAGATTTCAATACATTAAATTTAGGGAATATTCCCTAGAGAAGGAAATGACAACCCACTCCAGTATTCTTACTTGGGAAACCCTATGGACAGAGGAGTCTGGCAGGCTACAGTCCATGGTGTCACAAAGAGTCAGACCTGACTTAGGGAGTAAACAATGACAACCATGACTAATATGGCAGCTCATTGAAGAGAGACTATCTTTCACAGTTGTGTTCTATAATTTACATTTATAGATAGTATCTGGGAAGTCATAATGTTGATGAACGGAGTGGTTCTTTTATAATTCAATACATACTCCTGATCAAAATTCTTTGAAAACCATGAATGGAATTTTGTTTTCTTATCCTTGTAAGGAACTTGACTGAAACTAACAAGGTATATCATGTTTAACAGTGAAACATTAGGTAAATTCCTATTAAGTCAGAAAGAAAGACAAGGGTTTTCTTGTTACCCGGCCACTGTGATAAAGAGTAATTTAGTTGTGGATTGTTATTCGTAATTAAAATATGTTGTTTTCTTCTTACTCTAGAAATAGTTCCTGGAGACAGTGCTTTGTAAGGGCAAAATTTAATTTTGGAGTTTGAATCCAGCATTAACTATTTAAACTTGTTTGAAGACAGTTAACATATTTTCTTCAGAATCGTTATCTGTAAATGAGTTACAATAACAACAACAACAGAAATCTCTGTCACAGTTGTGAAAAGAACACCCTGAAGATAACATGAAAGCACTTTATAAGTAGCAGGGCAATGATTACTAACAGAAGTAATGAAAACACTAAGCATAGTATTTATTTTTTGCTAATTATGAAAACTCATTTTATTTCCCCTCATTCGGCTTGTCCATATTATTTAGTATTCTCTCTAAATATGTCACATTTTTTTCCACTCTGCCTTGACATTTGTTAGTTTTTCCCCTATTGCCTTTTTCTGTTTTCTCTGTTCATTAAAATAGTCCTCAGCCCTCAAGATCCATAAGAATACCAATTATCCTGTGTGCTGCTGCTGCTAAGTCGCTTCAGTCGTGTCCGACTCTGTGCGACCCCATAGACAGCAGCCCACCAGGCTCCCCCGTCCCTGGGATTCTCTAGGCAAGAATACTGGAGTGGGTTGCCATTTCCTTCTCCAATGCATGAAGGTGAAAAGTGAAAGTGAAGTCACTCAGTCCTGTCCGACTCTGAGCGACCCCATGGACTGCAGCCTACCGGGCTCCTCCGTCCATGGGATTTTCCAGGCAAGAGTACTGGAGTGGGGTGCCATTGCCTGTGTATTACTCTTTAAATTCCCCACTCCTGCTTTCTTTTCTAGTTGGAGCAATCTCTTCCTCTTCTGCCCATTATGGAGCTTGTAGTACTCTTTTTATTAATTACTATTTTTGTTTGCCTCTAAATCCCTTGCTTCTCCAGTGTAGTCTGTTAATCAGCAGTATGGACATCACCAGGGAGCTTGTTAGAAGTGCAGAATTCTAGGCTACACCCCAGACCAAGATCACTGGGTGATACCCAGGCATATCACTGTTTGAGAAGAACTGCCCTAATTCATTACAAACTCCTTGAGGCAGAGGCATGGTAAAGGGACAGCTTCCTGTCTTGCTGTAGTGCCCTTCACAAGACTATACGTTGTACAATGCTTTACATATAATAGGTGTGCAGTAAATGGGTGTTGAGTTGAATTTTATTTTTATTATTTGAGGTCAGAAAAATCCTATTTAGGAAAGTTCAAATGTTAGGACAGGCTGTTCTAAAGTGAGAGCAAGAAGAAAGCTATTCTTTATTGATGCTACTCACATCAACTAATCAATATTTCTTGGTCATCAACTACTACTTTACTTTTTCATGCATAAAATATTAGTATGGATCCTTGATCTTGTAAAAAAAAAGATCTTCAGTCTAACCTTCACCTTCAAAAAATTCATTTAGATAACTGAATCATAATATGGCTGCTTTGTCATCCTTGTAAATATTTAATATATGCTATTGGAAGTCATGACAGAACTTTAAGGCATTGTACATTCAAAATGACTGGTAAATATCAAGATGTGATTTCATTAAATTATTTAAACAGATCAATCCATCACTTGTCTTAATTGTCTATAAAATAGTAAATAATTTCATAAGCATCCTTTTCTGATTTATAGTTGAAGATGATTTTATACAGTAAGAGATTTTCTTTTCCAGTGTATGATTTAAATCAATTGTGATATTTTTCTTTTATATGTTTAATTTACTGTACTTTTCTGTGTAGAATTTCATCAAAAATTTAAGTGTTATGAGTAGCATTAAGTCATTTTTGCCTGCCTGTACTCACTGATTGCTGTGGATTAAATTAGGCACATCTTTAATTGTAGGTGGTTTCTTTCCATTGCCTAGAAAGTTGCAATGTGCTTCTCTTACTATCAGCTGATATGTGCTTTGGGAATAGAAACTAATTTTAACATTAGCCCAAGCAAAATGTAATTAGGACGGCTAATCTGCTGAAAAGTAACCCCAGATAAAATCTCTTTTTTATGTAATGCCATTTTAATGGAAATGGCATTTTTATGAAATGCAAGTGACAAAGACATGAATGATGCCTGTGAGCCTTTAATTTTGTGTGTTTCCTAATTTATTAGAAAAGGGTGAATAGAAACACTCCACTCCTACCATTTTGGATATGAAATAGATTTTTAAGGTAGAATTCTTACTGTAAGCACTCACTTTTACTTAAAATAATTTTTTAAAATACCAAACCTAGGTCCTAATTGATTCTTTAAAAGGGCAATGTGTATGTGTGTGTGTGTGTAACATGACAACCATTAGTAGAAGGGCTTTGGGATTTATGTTTTCTCATTACTGTGGATGATTGAAATTGACTTTGCATATGTGACTTTCCTTTCATTTTCTTTTTAAGAATAGATACTCTGAATTTACTATTTGGATATTAAGGGCAATTAAAGAGATTAATAATTCTCTTAGAAATAATAAATAATATTGATACCACAAGCTATGAGTTCTTATTTTATGCTGGAAAGTATGCTAAGTATTTCAGGCTTTTCTCACTTGATGCTGTAACAATTTTGTGAGAATACTCTCATTGCATAGATTATGAAGACTCAAGCTCAGGGACATTGAGACACCTAGTAAATGAATGGACCAGCTAGGATTTTATTCCCTTTTGGCCTAAAGCCAATTTAATATTCTTAAAATAGGCTCTAGATTCTCAATAAAAATATTTGTTTGTTAATACTGTGCTGCTGCTGCTGCTAAGTCGCTTCAGTCGTGTCCGACTCTGTGCGACCCCATAGATGGCAGCCCACCAGGCTCTGCTGTCCCTGGGATTCTCCAGGCAAGAATACTAGAGTGGGTTGCCATTTCCTTCTCCAATGTATGAAAGTGAAGAGTGAAAGTGAAGTCGCTCAATCGTGTCCAACTCTTCACGACCCCATGGACTGCAGCCTACCAGGCTCCTCCGTCCATGGGATTTTTCTGGCAAGAGTACTGGAGTGGGTTGCCATTGCCTTCTCCGAATACTGTGCTAGAAACCACGATGACAGAGAAACATGTACACTTGTTACTGTTGTTTTCCTCTTAAATTGTGTCTGAAATGAATTTGCAACTTTACTTTTCACGTTACTAGATTGTAGGTTAAATTTGAAAGACTTGCTTTGAAATCTGAAATGTCTGACTCTGTGTGACCCCATGGACTATATATAGCCCACCAGGTTCCTCTGTCCATGAAAATTTCCAGGCAAGAATACTGGAGTGGATAGCCACTCCCTTTTCCAGGGGATCTTATTGATCCAAGGATCCAACCTGCATTGCAGGTAAATTTTTTACCGTCTGAGCCACCAGAGAAGCCCAAATGTTCAAAACCTTCTGTGAAACACAACTTTACTTTTTACCTATTAGACTTGTGCTTAGGTGATTGTCTAACTAAATGGTCCTCAGAATTCAATGCTAATAACTGACCCAATTCTTTGTCAAAACTCAAGTTCTTTCTGAAATGATTCTCCTTCTAAATTTTAACAGTTTCTTCGTTTTGCTAACCCAGGCTGATTTCACCATTTGACTTTAATTTGAATCTGATAAAAGTTATAATATTCTGAATTTTGATGATATTGCACCCTATTTCAGAGATTAAATCATTTTGATTAAGGCACTCAGCACTTTGGCTTCATGAAATAAGTGGAGAGTTAGTAATTATAAAATTAGACATGTGAATCCATATTCTGCCGCTTACCAAGGGTATCTACTAGGGAGAGTGTTTCCAAAGCAGTAGGGCACTAAAGTAAAACTCATAGAAGGGTCACAGAATAGCATCACAGGATATTTTAATTTTTAAAGGAAAACACAAAGATATTGACATCTGTCAAACATCTATTGAATACTATGCAAATTGCTAGCTTGAAGTTCATTGTTTCAACATTAGATTGTACTGTATCTCTTTTGATGCTATCATGTATTTTTGTTGTTATTTAGTAACTAAGTCTGGAAAAGGCAATGGCACCCCACTCCAGTACTCTTGCCTGGAAAATTCCATGGACAGAGACGCCTGGTAGGCTGCAGTCCATCGGTCGCGAAGAGTCAGACAGAACTGAGCGACTTCACTCTCACTCTTCACTTTCATGCATTGGAGAAGGAAATGGCAACCCACTCCAGTGTTCTTGCCTGGAGAATCCCCGGGACGGTGGAGCCTGGTGGGCTGCCATCTATGGGGTCGCACAGAGTCGGACAGGACTGAAGCGACTTAGCAGCAGCAGCAGTCACTAAGTCATGTGCAACTCTTTTTATGACCCCATGGACTGTAGCCTGCCAGGCTCCTGTGTCCATGGAATTTCCCAGGCAAGAATCTTGGAATGAGTTGCAATTTCCTTCTCCAGGGGATCTTCCTGACTCAGGGGTTGAACCCATGTCTCCTGCATTGCAGGTAGATTCTTTACCATTGAGCCACCTGAGAATGCCATCATATATTTACAAAACTGGATTTTAAGTTTGATTGCTAAAAGCAGCTACCATATGAAAAGCAATGTAGAAAGGAAATGAATATGGTGGTGTCCAGTATTTCCTTTTTTTATTGTTTCCAATTTAATTTAGTAACAAAAAAGAATTTATTTTAAATGTGCTTTTATGAAGCATGGCAGGCTACAGCCCATGGGGTCGAAAAGAGTCAGACACAATGGAACGACTAACAGAATCTTTCTTTATTTCTATATTAAGCTTGTAATTCATCAAGTTAGAAACAATTCCAAGAAAAGGAAAGACAAGAATCAACAAAGAAGAGAAAAGCAATTCTTCAGGAAATGCAAAATGTCAGAGCAATTTTTTTCATTTTTTGAAATTTATTTTTAATTGGAGGATACTTTTCTCTACAATATTGTGTCAGTTTCTGCCATACAGCAAAATGAATCAGTCATAGCTATACAAGTCTCTTCAAAATATGCTGTTGGAACAACTGAATATTCGCATATGAAAGAATGAATTTGGATCCTTACTTTACACTATATACAAACATCAACCCCAAATGGATTAAATATTTAGATATAAGACATGGAAATATAAAACTCTTTGGGGAAAATGTAGGGGAAAAGCTTCATGGTAATGGTCTTGGCAGTGACTTCTTAGATATGAGCTCAAAAGCACAAAGAAGGAGAAACTGAAAAGTGGGACTATGTCAAACAAAAATCTACATAGCAAAGAATACAAATAACAGAGTGGAAAAACAACTTCTAGAATGGGAAAAATTTTTTAGACTATATATCTAATTAAGGGATTAATATCCAAAATATATAAGGAAGCCCTTTAACTAAAACCTAAGTAAAAGTGAGCAAAAAAATTTGAAAAGACGTTTCTCCAAAGAAGCCACAGAAGTAGCAATTGGGTATATTTGATTTGTACTTCTTTTTCTAAGTTCTGAAAGTGGAAATTTAGGTTATTGATTTGTAATCTTTCTTCTTTGTTAATATAGGTGTTTCAGGTTATAAATTTCTACTTAAGCTATGTATTAGCTGCATGCATGCTAAGTCGCTTCAGTCGTGTCTGACTCTTTACAACGCTATGGACTGTAGCCTGCCAGTCTCCTCTGTCCATGGGATTCTCCAAGCAAGAATACTGGAGTAGGTTGCCATGCCCTTCTCCAGGGGATCTTCCCAACCCCAGGGACTGAACCTACGTCTCTTAAGTCTCCTGCATTGGCAGGCAGATTCTTTACCATTAGCACCACCTGGGAAGTCCAAGTATTAGCTACATCCCATTAGTTTTGGTAGATTATATCTTCATTTTAATTTTCATTTATCTCAAGCTATTTTCCATTTTTCTTTTGATTTCATCCTTAAACCATTGTTTATTTATGAGGATATTGTTTAATTTTCAAAAACCTGTGCATTTTCCAATCTTTTTTTGTTACTGATTTCTGATTTTAGTTCCTTGACATTGGAGAACATACTCTGTATTGTGTTAATCATTTAAATTGATTGAGACTTGTTTAATGCTCTAATATATGATCAATTCTAGAAAATATTCTTAAGGAGAATGTCTGTTCTGCTGTTGTTTGGTGTATTATCCTATTAGGTTTAGTTTGTCATTCAGCCTTCGATTTCCTTATTGAAGCTCTGTAGGTGTTCTGTGCATTACAGAATGTAAAGTCTCCAAGTACTATTGTCTGTTTCTTCCTTTATCCTGTCAGATATTACTTTGTATTTTTGGACCCTTTGCTTTAAGGCACATACATACTTTTTATATTTTCCTATCTTCTTGATAGTTTGATTCTTTTATTAAAATAAAATGTCATTTGTCTCAGTAACTTTTTTTTGTCCTAAAACTATGCTTTCTAATAGTATTATAGCCATTCCACTTTCTTATGGTTGCTGGTTGTATACTACACATACTTTTGTAGACAGCACATAGCTGGATGTTGTTTTATGTAATCTGAGAATCTCTGCCTTTTCATTGGAGTTTCACATTTAATGTTTATTATATAGTTTTTGACATAACTGGATCTACATCTACCCTTTACTTTTGATTCTATGTAACTCTCATGGGTTTTTGGTTTCTCTGTTCTTTCCTTACTTCATATTTTTGCATAAAGTAAGTGTTTTCTGAAATAACATTTTAATTCCTTGAATGAGTTTTTATTATAGATTTTGAGATATTTTCATAGTAGTTTCTCTAGTATTTAACCATATTTATCTCAATTTATTATAATCTGCTTCAGATTTGTACTTAATTCTGAGATTTATAACTCTTAATTTCTTTATAGGTGTATTTCCTTTCTTCATTTTATGCTATTATTTTATATAGATATTACATTTCTGTATTTTACTAACCCAACAATATGTTGTCATAATTATTACTTTATATAATTTGGTAATTTTTATAGAAGCAGAAAGAATAAAGAGCAAGTATTTATTTATGATGTTTGTTATATTAACCTTCTTCAACATACCTTATTCTTATCTATTCCTGTGAATTCGAGTTAGCATCTTGGATGGTCATGGATTTAGCAGGGATATCTTTGACTTTCTTTTTCACCAATTTCTCTGTTAATCTATCTGCCTCTGTCCATATCACACATAGCTGTTCAGTTCAGTTCAGCTGCTCAGTAGCATCCGACTCTTTGCGACCCCAAAAATCACAGCACGCCAGGCCTCCCTGTCCAGCACCAACTCCCGGAGTTCACTCAACTCACGTCCATTGAGTCAGTGAGGCCATCCAGCCATCTCATCCTCTGTTGTCCCCTTCTCCTCCTGCCCCCAATCCCTCCCAGCATCAGAGTCTTTTCCAATGAGTCAACTCTTCGCATGAGGTGGCCAAAGTACTGGAGTTTCAGCTTTAGCAGCATTCCTTTCAAAGAAATCCCAGGGCTGATCTCCTTCAGAATGGACTGGTTGGATCTTCTTGCAGTCCAAGGGACTCTCAAGAGTCTTCTCCAACACCACAGTTCAAAAGCATCAATTCTTCAGTGCTCAGCTTTCTTCACAGTCCAACTCTCACATCCATACATGACCACAGGAAAAACCATAGCCTTGACTAGACGGACCTTTGTTGGTAAAGTAATGTCTCTGCTTTTCAATATGCTATCTAGGTTCATCATAACTTTCCTTCCAAGGAGTAAGTGTCTTTTAATTTCATGGCTGCAATCACCATCTGCAGTGATTTTGGAGCCCGCCAAAATAAAGTCTGACACTGTTTCCACTGTTTCCCCATCTATTTCCCATGAAGTGATGGGACCAGATGCCATGATCTTCATTTTCTGAATGTTGAGCTTCAAGCCAACTTTTTCACTCTCCTCTTTCACTTTCATCAAGAGGCTTTTTAGTTCGTCTTCACTTTATGCCATAAGGGTGGTGTTATCTGCATATCTGAGGTTATTGATATATCTCCCAGCAATCTTGATTCCAGCTTGTGCTTCTTCCAGCCCAGTGTTTCTCATGATATACTCTGCATATAAGTTAAATAAGCAGGGTGACAATATGCAGCCTTGACATACTCCTTTTCCTATTTGGAACCAGTCTGTTGTTCCATGTCCAGTTCTAACTGTTGCTTCCTGACCTGCATATAGGTTTCTCAAGAGGCAGGTCAGGTGGTCTGGTATTCCCATATTTTTCAGAATTTTCCACAGTTTATTGTGATCAACACAGTCAAAGGCTTTGGCATAGTCAATAAAGCAGAAATAGATGCTTTTCTGGAACTCTCTTGCTTTTTTGATGATCCAGCGGATGTTGGCAATTTGATCTCTGGTTCCTTTGCCTTTTCTAAAACCGGTTTGAACATCTGGAAGTTCGTGGTTCACGCATTGCTGAAGCCTGGCTTGGAGAATTTTGAGCATTACTTTACTATCGTGTGAGATGAGTGCAATTGTGCGGTAGTTTGAGCATTCTTTGGCATTGCCTTTCTTTGGGATTGGAATGAAAACTGACCTTTTCCAGTCCTGTGGCCACTGCTGAGGTTTCCAAATTTGCTGACATATTGAGTGCAGCACTTTTCACAGCATCGTCTTTTAGGATTTGAAATAGCTCAACTGGAATTCTATCACCTCCACTAACTTTGTTCGTGATGCCTTAGTGACGCTTTCTAAGGCCCACTTGACTTCACATTCCAGGATATCTGGCTCTAGGTGAGTGACCACACCATCATGATTATCTGAGTCATGAAGATCTTTTTTGTACAGTTCTTCTGTGTATTCTTGCCACCTCTTCTTAATATCTTCTGCTTCTGTTAGGTCCATACCATTTCTGTCCTTTATCGAGCCCATCTTTGCATGAAATGTTCCCTTGGTATCTCTAATTTTCTTGAAGAGATCTCTAGTCTTTCCCATTCTGTTGTTTTCCTCTATTTCTTTGCACTAATCGCTGAGGAAGGCTTTCTTATCTCATCTTGCTATTCTTTGGAACTCTGTATTCAGATGCTTTTATCTTTCCTTTTCCCCTTTTCTTTTCACTTTTCTTCTTCTCACAGCTATTTGTAAGGCCTCCCCAGACAGCCATTTTGCTTTTTTGCATTTCTTTTTCCTGGGGATTGTCTTCATCCCTGTCTCCTGTACAGTGTCACGAACCTCCATCCATAGTTCATTAGGCACTCTTTCTATCAGATCTAGTCCCTTAAATTATTTCTCACTTCAACTGTATAATCATAAGGGTTTTGATTTAGGTCATACCTGAATGGTCTAGTGGTTTTCCCTACTTTCTTCAGTTTAAGTCTGAATTTGGCAATAAGGTGTTCAATGTCTGAGCCACAGTCAGCTCCCGGTTTTGTTTTTGCTGACTGGGTAGAGCTTTTTACCATCTCAGATGTAAAAGCAGAATGCTGTGTGGAATAGTAGCCTTTGATCTTATTGCCTTGTCTTTGTTAGTATGGAACTTCACTCTATAAGTAAGCTGGATCAAGTGCTACTGAGTTCCAGTATTCTTCATCTGTCAGGCTTGTCCTAAAAGCTCTGTGTTGTGAGTTGGACTGTTTGGAAAAAGTGAATCCCTGCCTTCTTGGTCACACTTGCCTGGAATTTGTGCAACACAGAGAAGGAGGAGGATGAGGTATGCTGGTGGCCTGGCCCTCTGTGGAGATATCATAGCCCGTGTCTGAGTGTTGGAGGGACAGGGAGCATTGAATTTTTGACCCCATCTATGTGACTCAGCTGGTAAAAAATCTGGCTGCAATATGGAAGACCTGGGTTCGATACCTGGGTTGAGAAGATCCCCCGGAGAAGGGAAAGGCTACCCACTCCAGTATTCTGGCCTGGAGAATTCCATGGGCTGTATAGTCCATGGGGTCACAAAAAGTCAGACAGGACTGAGCGACTTTCACTTTCTTTCATTTGGCCTGTAGTTTGAATCACACAGAGCTGGTGGGAGGGAAGGGAGGAAGCAGGCTGTGGCTCAAGCAACAGATTCTTACTATTTGTACTGAGATTGAGTAGATTTTCTTGAACAAATGTTTCCTTTTATACTGTACACCTTTAGGACAATTTTCATGAACTTTAAATGGTCAGTTTTTATGAGATTTTTACTTGTTATGGCTGTCTCACTGGAGAAAGGAGTCTGGGAGCTCCTAAAGTTGCCAAACTAGATGTGCATTACCTTTCTCTTTTAGCCTTGGGCATCATGGAAAAAATTACTGACATGCTAAGCTTACCATGAACAGAGATAGTTGGGCATCTTTAAAGACAAGTTACTAAACCTATCCCCATCTCTAATTTTTCATAATTAAAATAGGGAAAATTATATGGTTTTAGTATTAAATGAAATACAGCTATATAAGTATTCCTTACCTATAAGAAGCCAATACTAAATTTGACTATTTTATCTCATATGTTTTTATGAGGATAATGTATATACTATATGTAAAGTGTTATACAAAATTATGTACTTCTTAATATAGCTTTTTAAATATTTTCCTACTTTGCTACATTTTGTTTGTTAGTTAAACCCGATGATACAGTAACTGATATTGAGTGTCCTCTTTGTAAAGGCATAGGTGAATTCATGCTTTTTGTGAAATTCAGCATGTAGATGTAAATAGAAGCTAGTAAAAAAAATAAATGAAAATCAATGCTCAGCATCCATTTAAGGCTGTGATCAAAGTAGAAGCCTCAGTAAATAATATTTCTTGGGGATTAAAACCCAGTAGACGATAATTGTCCAACATGCCCTTGACCATTAGTTCTTCACATCTGGTCATTACTCACCAGGATTTTCTTGGCCTTGATCATTACTGCCTAATTTGAGTCCATTTAGAACTGAATGCCAAAGCCCATGCAGCTTGAATGTACGAAAGCCTGCTGTTTTATGACATGGAGAGCTTACTGCATTTCATTTCCTTAATTCATGTCAAACTTTCAAATGGTTTTACTTAGAAGTAGTAGTCTACAGGGCCCTGAGTCTTAAAACACATTTTGTCTATAAGCTCCAAAAATATTTTCTAAAATATTATTTAGAATATGAATTGTTCATGTTTTAGTTCTTATTCCACTAACAAGAAAATTTCTAAGTCTAGTATTCAGAATCTATGACCAAAAAGATAATACAACTTTTATTTTGTTTCTTAGTTGAAAAAGTATAGATAAACAATACAACAAGGATTATGTTGGAAAGGTTGATGTGACATGGTATCTTTGAATTGCCTGTAAACCGGTAATAATACTTGTGTACTATTCAGAGTTAGGGGGTGAAATTGAAAAACTAAGAATGGAAATAAATACTTCTTTCATAAAATCTCATTGAACAGTGTTTATGATACTGTCATTTAATATATGTACAATTGTAGAGAATATGTATAATTATTTTATACAAATGTAAGAGTATATTAGAAGCCAATATATAAATAAATTCTTAAACTGTACAGTAAATTTTCAAGCACTTTTTCAAAATAAAAAACTAAGATGAAAATTAGTAAAATGAGGGAGAGAGGTATAGGCAGCAAGGAATACAAAGAATATAAAGAATGAAAGATAAAGAGGAAATTCAAAAGTCAATACGTCGGTATACCGTGGATAATGATAACATCTGTGTGGCTTCCAGAGAGTTTTGTATACAGTTGCCTTCCAATATCCTGCTTCTAGTTACCAATCATTTGACTGAAGAAAGAGGAAGCCACACCCACTCTAGCTGCTTCCTAAAGGGGCTCATTACAAAGATCTTGAGAAATAACAGGGAATTCATTTGTCAGCGGTTTCACTGGGCTTCATGCAAACTGGAAAAATGTAGTTTCTTCTATCTTTAGGACATTTATTCTTTCTCTTTATTTCTTTCTTTGCATATTTATTTTATTTACTTCTGCAAACTGAGTATCTTTGCAAGGGCCTCAGTCCCTGCTTCTTCATAATTTCAGTCCATATGTGACTTGATCCTACCTAAGTGCCAGCGTGGATCCTCTTTTGCTGTACAGTTCCACATCTCTTCTTCTTAATCACTGACTCAGAATCACTGACCTAATTTCAAATTTCAGGTAGAGAGAATATAATTTGCTGAACGTGTATAAGTTGTCTGCTTTTAGTTAAATTACTGTGGTTGAAAGGATGATGTCTATGATATGTTTCTGTTCTTTAGAAGGCTGTAGGTTGAACTGGTTCTTTAAGACAATGAGATGTATTTACATCTCTGCTATGTGCTGTATAGTGAACTCCTTGTTGGAAGATAGTCTTATTAATTTATTTCCCTAGCACCTTGCACAGCACCTTCTTCTCTTCAAGGGCAGTTTGCATTTCTGTCCCCAGGGAGCAGTGCTGTTGACATAAATGAAGAAAAAATTCCAGTCCCTACTTTTTTAATGGATATCATCAAGGTAACTTGCCTTGGAACAATGGTTAACTATTTCTGGAAAGTGGACTTCGTTGAGCTTTGAAGACATTTTCCATTCCTGGGAATGAAGCAACCAAGAGTAGCACCTATCCAATATTGTAGACCAGTGATTCCCAAACTATTTATAATAGTTGCATTTATGCCAAAATTTTACACAGAATACATATAAATTATATATATATATATATATTTTGCTGTATATTTGCTGTAATATATAATATATATATATATGTATATATATATAAGAGAATGCATAGTTAAAGCAGGTGTAAAATGTCAAGCTTAAACTATTGACCTTCTTTGCTCTGTTCTTCCTCCAACATGCCCACTGCTAAACCTAGAGGAACTTCTACAGAATCCAAGGGCTCCAGAAATCATTGCTTTTAGGTGAGAAGCAAAGAAATTTTATTCTAATTTTCTGTGTTTGAGAACATTTATAAAATGCTGCTGCTGCTGCTAAGTTGCTTCAGTTGTGTCCAACTCTGTGTGACCCAATAGATGGCAGCCCACCAGGTTCCCCCGTCCCTGGGATTCTCCAGGCAAGAACACTGGAGTGGGTTGCCATTTCCTTCTCCAATGCATGAAAGTGAAAAGTGAAAGTGAAGTCGCTCAGTTGTGTCTGACTCTTAGTGATGCCATGGACTGCATTCTACCAGGCTCCTCCATCCATGGGATTTTCCAGGCAAGAGTACTGGAGTGGGATGGCATTGCCTTCTCCATTATAATTTAAGCACACAAAAATAGGATATGAAAATTTTTGTGAAGACAGAAAAGAATTTTATTGTATAATTTTTCCCTAGAAACTCATTTATTCACTAAACTTGTATCCTTGATGGCACAATAGGAACATATCCTGTATCCTGTGCTCCATGAGAGTATGCGGAATGCTGCTCTGACAGTATTAAATTAACATTTGTCTTTATACTGGTGCCCTTGTTTACTGTATATGTCGCGTACAGCAGCAGTTTAAGGGGCTCTGCACGGCTGGAGAAACCATGCATTCAGGAGGCCTGTGTGCAGTTGATAACAGACCAGTTTCGTGCCTTATGAAGGTAGTCAGGAGACAGATCTGTAGATTTGCTTCTCCACATTCTGATACCATGAGCTAATGGGAACAAGGTTTAGGGGGTCTTAGTGTGCTAATAGGCTTCCCAGGTGGCTCAGTGGGTAAAGAACCTGCCTGCAATGCAGGAGACACCGGAGATATGGGTTCGATTCCTGGGTTGGGAAGATTCCCCTGGAGTAGGGAACAGTGACCCATTTCAGTATTCTTGCCTGGAGAATCCCATGGACAGAGGAGCCTGGTGGGCTACAGTCCATAGGTCGCAAAGAGTTGGACATGACTGAAGTGACTGAGCACACACAGCACAAGATGAACAAGACAAGACCTCTGTTATCATATGTACAGAGCCTACACTAGAACTATGTGAAATGAGAGCATTTCAATTTCATTGCACTTAGTGCGATGTAGACACCTTACTTAGAACTGTCAGTGGAAAAGAACTGGCAAATATTTCAGTACTCAGAATGAGTTCAGGAGTTCATGTTCTTCCACTCTCACTTTTCTTCTGAACCATGGACTTAAGACCACCGTTGGTATAACCATTGGCTCTTTTTGTTTCTGTTTGGTGTTTTTGATTTCTCTTCTACTTTCCAATATGAATTAAAACATTGATTTTCCAACAAAAAAAATAACAAACTATCTGAAAAAATTTACAGATTGCATTACTAGGTTAGTGTAACAATATTGTGCTGAAGAAAGAAGAAATAAATAATTCTGTATACACTGGAAAATGTTATAAAGTTTTTTGCCTGTGAGAATGCAATGTTGGAATGCAATTTTTTTTTTTAAAGAATCAAATGTGTTTGTCTAAGCTAATGTATCTTCACAGAACTGTAGACGTTAGAACTAAAAGGGAACTTAGAATTCATTGTTGGCATTATGATTGCCTGCCAGGTACCCATTCATCATTTTTCTGAATTTGCAACAGAATTTCAGCCTTGTTCAGGGTGGAAATGTGCCCAACTTCAACTAATGGAAGTGCTGTACCTCTAAGGAACATTTAGAAATTTTGAGAGTGAAAGTGGAGAGTGAAAAAGTTGGCTTAAAGCTCAACATTCAGAAAACGAAGATCATGGCATCTGGTCTCATCACTTCATGGAAAATAGATGGGGAAACAGTGTCAGACTTTATTTTTCTGGGCTCCAAAATCACTACAGATGGTGACTGCAGCCATGAAATTAAAAGACGCTTACTCCTTGAAAGTTATGACCAACCTAGATAGCATATTCAAAAGCAGAGACATTACTTTGCTAACAAAGGTTCGTCTCATCAAGGCTATGGTTTTTCCTGTGGTCATGTATGGATGTGAGAGTTGGACTGTGAAGAAGGCTGAGCGCCGAAGAATTGATGCTTTTGAACTGTGATGTTGGAGAAGACTCTTGAGAGTCCCTTGGACTGCAAGGAGATCCAACCAGTCCATTCTGAAGGAGGTCAGCCCTGGGATTTCTTTGGAAGGACTGATGCTAAAGCTGAAACTCCAGTACTTTGGCCACCTCATGCGAAGAGTTGACTCATTGGAAAAGACTCTGATGCTGGGAGGGACTGGGCGCAGGAGGAGAAGGGGACGACAGAGGATGAGATGGCTGGATGGCATCACTGACTCGATGGACGTGAGTCTGAGTGAACTCTGGGAGTTTGTGATGGACAGGGAGGCCTGGCGTGCTGAGATTCATGGGGTCACAAAGAGTTGGACACAACTGAGTGACTGATCTGATCTGATCTGATCTGGACTGCAAGGATATCCAACCAGTCAATCCTAAAAGAAGTCAGTCTTGAATATTCATTGGAAGGACTGATGCTGGAGCTGAAGCTAAAATACTTTGGCCACCTGATGCAAAGAACTGACTCATTGAAAAAGACCCTGATGCTGGGAAGATTGAATGTGGGAGGAGAAGGGGATGACAGAGGATGAGATGGTTGGATGGTATTACCAACACAATGGACATGAGTTTGAGTAGGCTCCGGGAGTTGGTGATGGACAGGGAAGCCTTGCATGCTGCAGTCCATGGGGTTGCAAAGAGTCGTACACAACTGAGTAACTGAACTGAACTGAACAGAGGATATTTTAGAGTGTCAAAAGAACTAAGAGGTGATACTGACATTAAATGCCCTTGGGTTGTAGATACTAAGTGTCCTGGTGTATGCAGAACTGTCCTGCATAACAAAGAATTTTCCAATTAAAATATTCCTGGTTTTCCCATTAAGAAATACTGGTTTAAACCAATTCTGCTAATCATGTTGCCCTCTCTGTTCAGTGTGCTTTTTTAATTTATATGAATGTATGTCCCAGTTCTGCAAAGTGAGATAGAAGAGGGACTACCCTAGGGTGTGATGGGAGGCGTATTCAGCAAAAATATAGCACTGCTTTTTGGTGTAAAGTAGACAGATATGACTTATTTACTGAAGCAAATGTAGTTCATGGAACTATGGCATGTAACAAGGAAGATTAAAAGTCAGTGGCCAGATTCGGGAGAGGAGACATATGGTAGCACCTGGGTGTCTTTTGATTAGCGTAACTAATATTTCTTGTAGTTTAAGGGCTCAACCTCTTTTTATGTGGGAGAAAAGCAACTCCCTTGATGAGAGTGCTGAATCCTTAAAAAGTTAAAGAAAAAACTTGTTTAAGCCTTTATAGTTGAAGTTTTGATACCTAAAGTTGCAAATATTCTTGATTAATACAAGTATCAGTTAGTAAACACATTAGTTTTTTCTGTCTTTATTTTTATTTTTGAAAAAAAAAAAAAAACTAGGGGTAAGACAGGTAGAATTACCTAAAAAAAAAAAAATAATAATAATAATTACCTAGTTCTCTATTGGCAGGGTTGAAATGCAAATACCTTTTTCTCCATTCCTAATCTAGGCTTACCAAACTATGATGTGTGGAATTTTTTCCCTCCTTTTTTCTTGAAAAAGAATTGTGTATTTAATAATTGATTACACTTCAAATCTAGACATACCTGATGAAAAATAACAAACATAGTAGGAAAATAAAAACAATATTCTGAATGTTTTTAAAATTTGACCATAGAACATGGTTTATCACCTGATTTATGGAGGCAATAAAAATATCCTTTCTTAGCAAGTCTTACTAAGTTCTTCTGCAGCAGGTGCAATAGAATTTAAAACAGCTGGTTTTAAGCAGCAGAAGGAAAAGGACAAGGCAACGTCTTTAATCAAGCAGACTTATAAATGCAAAATTATAAAATATTTTAAAATGTAAATGTTTGATCATTTGTCAGTCATATACCAAATGCATAACTAAAAAAAAAATTTAAACATTTTGCATGATTTTGACTTTGCAGTAAAAAATAAACATAGAAACATAAAGCTCCTAAATGATGGCAAAGCCACTATTTTCATATACTTAAAAGTTCATCCTTACAGAGCAGTCATTTTATCTTGTGGGAAGCTAATAGGACAGAGAAAAGTCAGAATGTGGTATTTTCTTACAAAGTTAGCAAGCACTTTTGTCTGGTGGCTCAGATGGTAAAAATCCACCTGCAACGTGGGAGACCTGGGTTCGATCCCTGTGGTGGGAAGATTCCCTGGAGGACGGCATAGCAACCCACTATGGTATCAAAACTTTAACTATAAAGGCTTAAACAAGTTTTTTCTTTAACTTTTTAGGTATTCTTGCATAGAGAATCCCCATGGCAGGAGGAGCCTGGCAGGCTACAGTCCATGGGGTCGCAAAGAGTCAGACATGACTGAGCGACTAAGCACAGCACATGTAGACATTTTGTATTTTGGTACAGAGATTTCAACCTTGTGTATAAGTTCAGTCACTTACATTTACCTGTGCGTGGAATTATGTAAACAAGTAAAACATCATGTTTGCATAAGTGTAATATTCATTAGAAGACTTAATGGAGACATGAATTTGTAAGCTTCTAATAAGTTTCATTAGCTCAAAATCTTTTTTTCAATTAATTAATTAATTTTTGGTTACACTAGGTCTTTTTTTTGTTGTGCATCAGCTTTCTCTAATTGTGGTGAATGGAGGCTACCTTAAGTTGCCCTGTGTGGGCTTCTCATTGTACTGGCCCCTCTTGTTGCAGAGCACAGACTCTAGGTGTGGGGCCTCAGTAGTTGCAGCACGTGGGCAAGTTGTGACTTGCAGGTCATAGAGTGTGCGGGATACAGTAGTTTTCGTATGTAGGCTCAGTAGTTGTGGCTCACAGGCTCTTGAGCTTGGTCTCAATTGCTTGATGGCATGTGGAATCTTCCTGGACCAAGAACTGAATCCATGTCTCCTGCATTGGCAGGCAGATTCCTATCCACTGTGCCACTGGGGAATCTTCAAATTCTTGAAAGGTTGAAGTCTGCTTCTTTATTCATGTGCAGTAAATAGACTTATTAATAAGTTGAAACTGATTAATGACATATGATTGATGCAGAAAGGAAAGTAAACAATTTTAGAGCTGCAGGAGATAGTAAGGGTTATCTAGTTCAGTGCTTATCATGTTTAAAGGACTTTAAGAACTCTTTTAAACAGAAACTATGTATCAGGGACTTGTATTTTTACTCTCATTAAACATAATATAAGTGTGTATAAATTTGAAACCACCTGTACATATCCTAAGCTTATGTGTGTATGTGCTAAGTCACGTTAGTCATGTCTGACTCTTTGTAAATCGATGGACTGTAGCCTTCCAGGCTCCTTTGTCCATGGGATTCTCCAGGAAAGAATACTGGAGTGGATTGCCGTGTCCTCCTCCAGGGGATCATTCCAACCCACGGATCGAACCCAAGTCTCCTGCGTCTCATGCATTGTCAGGTGGATTCTTTTCCACTAGTGCCACCTGGAAAACCCTTCTTAAACTTATAGCTTTTATATAATCATAATACAATCAGAAATACCAATAAATATAAAACCAAAACATTAAAACTAAATTATTCAAAGTAATGTGTAATGTTATTTTCCTGAAAACAAATCATTAGTACTGCATTTAATACTAGAAAAACAGTCTCAGTTAAGATTCTTTATTAAATTCATTTCTACATTCTTTATCTCAAACAGCTATGATTGTAATTATACATTGGTAGTAAGTTCTCATAAATTTTATATGATACTGTTTTAACTTTATTCTTGAAATATAATGTCAATGGTTTTATTAATATAGATGGAAAGTTATTTCCTCCTAAGATTTTGAAGGTATCATTCTACAATCTTCTGGCTTTCATAGTTGCCATTGATAAATCTGCTGTCTAATTATAAGACTACCATAGATCTGTCTTTTGTCTTTGATGGTTTGAAAATATTCTTCGTTTTTGAGATTCTTTAGTTTCCTTATTGTGTCTATCAACTTTTATGTATTTTTCATCCTGTTTAGAATTCATTATGCTTCCTGCTTATATAAATTCTTTTGTATCAGTTTCAGAAAATTCTAAGTTGAATAGGTCTTTAAATATTGCCTTTCCTTCTTTCTCTTTCCCCTTGACCTCATTTAGAATATTAGCTTTTACATTTGATGCTGAAGATACTTTAAACTCCTTAAATTCTTTGTCATCTTTGCTCTCTTTGATGCATTATTGAGTAGTTTCTTTAGCTTAATTATCTACTTCTTATACTCAGTTGAGGGTAAGCAAGCATTTAGCCATGCATTTCTAATTAAAACATTTATATTTTATTTCTAAGGTACAATGTAATTTGTTTCAACACTTCCTGGAACTTTTTGAAAATAAAATGTTGCTGTTTATTTTTTATGATATCATAAAATATTTCTATCAAAATATCACATGTTATTCTATTGTGTCTAGTTATAAATTCTAATTTATAATTTCCTTTTGGGCATATATCTTTTTTGTTCTTTCTGCCAAATAACACTAATGAGGGCTTGTTTCAGTGAGTGTATAGCTTTATTTATGAACTTATATGTGACTGATTTTGATGTATGGAAAATATCAGGCCCTACTGAAGATGTCTTCCTTTGGAAAATATTGTATTTGCTTTTTCTGAGAATTTGGAGAATTATTGACTTTGAAAAATTTAGTCCCTCTTTAGGGTACCATAGAATTGGAGAGTACCAAGTTTAATTATTTCCCTTCCATATACATTGCTGGGAATGTCTATTTCAGTTCTCCCTCTCATCATCCAAACTGCTTACTGTATTTGTTTTATTAGTTGTTTACTTATCTGTTTACTTATTTGACAATTTGAAGGTTTCTCTTATTTCTTCTGAAAGCATCAATGTGACAAAACTTACATTTGGTGCTGGATCTAGTTGCTCTTCAGTGGAAATGACACAAGATTACCTAGTTTACTAAGTAACTAAAGGTGGAAGTTTTTAGGTTACAGCATTTTGACACAAAATTTCTATTTTAGCAAACAGCTGTAAAATTGTAGAAGTAAGTTGTGCTACGCTTAGTCACTCAGTCCTATCCAACTCTTTGAGACCCATAGACCGTACCCACTAGGCTCCTCTGTCCATGGGGATTCTCCAGGTAAGATACTGAAGTGGGTTGCCAGTACCCTCCTTGAGGGGATCTTCTCAACCAAGGGATTGAACCCAGGTCTCCTGCACTGCAGGTGGATTCTTTACCATTTGAACCACCAGGGAAGTCTAAGAATACTGGAGTGGGTAGCCTATCCCTTCTCCAGGGGAAATTTCCAACCCAGGAATTGAACCAGGGTCTCCTGCATTGTAGCTGGATTCTTTACTAGCTGAGCTATCAGGGGAGCCCAGAAGTAAGTTAGTAAAGTCTTAGTTTTTTAAAAATAACATCACTAAATATAACTTGAACTAAATTCAATTTATTCAACTTTATATTCTACTTGGAACTTGACATCTAGTGACTGTAATTCTAGATTCAATCTATTTCAATGGCCAAATCTGTCATCAAAATTTGCATCCAAAGTTGATCACTTAAAATCAGTTTATTGGTCTTCATGAGACAGCCATGATGAAGCAAGTGCCTACTGGCAACAGACTTGCTTCTCACACTAAAATCATGCTATATATATATAACATTTTATCCATTAAAATAATGTGTCAACTACCTACCTGTTTCAGGTGTGTTTTACACTCTGGAGTTATAGAGATGAACAAAACAAAGTGCATAGCTATTGTACTTGCATTTTAGTGATGAAAAACAGACAATAGCCAGTAAATAAATAAATAAGTGGGACAAATCAGAAAATACAATAAGGAAAATTAAGCAGGGTAGTGTGATTTAAAAAAAAGTGATTGAGAAGGGTGTAGTAGACTATTGGATTGTATTATGATGATGATTTCCCTAAGGATGTAGGAGTTGAGATGATGACCTGTAGAAAGTGTTTAAAAAATGCTTCAGCAAGTGCAATATCCTAAGGGAAATGGAAGTTGACATGTTCCTAATGGAGAGGAACAAAAAGAATGTCAGTAAGATTATAGCATAATGATCTATTTTTAAGAGTATTATGATATTAAAAAGATAAATGAGAAGGGAGATTTTAAACCATGGAAAAATGTTCGGATATTTTAAGTGCATTAAGAAGACTTTAGTTTCAACTAGTTTAATGATTATATAATTATGTTTATAAAATAATTCATATTTATAAATGCATATTAAAATCCAAATAAATCTATAATTATAATCATTATTTTAAAATATATAATTATAATATTTTCATGAATATTATAATAAATGGTATGTTAAATTACATCTTACATGGACTTAAAAACCACCACTAAAAATTATTGGACAGATGCCAGAGAAGGTAAAGTAGGTTTTAAGATAGTCAGACACTGAAATAATATCTCTTCATTGATCATCTTCAGATTACATATTGGATATTTTATTCTAATAATTTTTTAGTCTTTCTTTCTGAAGAACTTTATGGTTGTAAAATTGACATACAACAAACTATACATATTTAAAGTATACAATTTGAGAACTTTTGACAAACCTTTACATCTATGAATCCATCATCACAGACAAGATAATAAGGTATCCATTTTCCATAGAAGTTTCCTTATGACCCTTGTTAATTCCACATTCCCAATCCCCTCCCCAATCCCAGGCAACTACTAATATGTTTAATTTCACTATTAATTAATTGCATCAGTATGTATTAGAACTTTGTATAAACTAAATCACTGAGTATGTACTCTTTACTCTGATTCCTGTTACTCAGAATAATTATTTTAGAAATATCCATGTTGGAGCAATTACCAATGGATTGTTTCTTTTCATTGATCAGGAAAGTTTCATTGGTTGGATATATCACAATTTATTTATTCACCTGTTGATAGACGTTTGGATTGTTTTAATATTTTGGCTATTACAAATAAAAGTGATTTTAATATTTGTATACAGGTCTATGTGAACATGTGTGTTCGTTTCTCTTAAGCAAACATTTAGATGTGAAATTGTTGGACCATAGATTTGTAAAAAAACTACCAATCTGTTTTCCAAAGTAGTCATATCATTTTTCCATTCCCACCAATGGTAAATGAGAATTCCAAAACTTATCCACATTGCCAACATTTAGTATAGTCAGTCTGTTTTGTTAATGTATTTTAGAATTTATTTTTGGCTGCCCTGGGTCTTCGTTGCTGTGCGTGGATTTTTTTCTAGTTAGAGTGAGCAGGGGTTACTCTTCCTTGAGGTGCAGAGTCTTCTCATTGTGGTGGCTTGTCTCATTGCAGATATGTGCTCTAGGCATGCAGGCTTCAGGAGTTGCAGGATACGTGCTCCGTAGTTGCAGAGCACTGGGCCCTAGAGCGTGGGCTCAGTTGTTGTGGCATGAGGGCTTAGTTACTCCATGGCATGTGGGATCTTCCTGGACCAGGGACTGAACCTCATATTCCCTATATTGGCAGGCAGATTCTTAACCACTAGACACCAGAGAAGTCTATGATCAGTCATTTTAATTCTGGTCAATCTGGCAGCTATGTCATTTTAATTTTTATTTCTCTACTGTCTAATTATGCTGATCATCTTTTCACATGCTTATCTGTTCATATACCTTATGAGGTTAAATATATGTTCAGATAATTTTTATTATTGCTTTAGTCAGTATGCAATGTTGTCCTGGTAGTAGATGTTACATGATGAGAATACTTCATTCTTAATTTTTTCTCTTCTGTTTTAAACATTTATTTATTAATTCAACCATTCAGTCAACTTGAGTTAAATGAATATATAGAGGTATTCATGCTTTCTAAGGCCCACTTGACTTCACATTCCAGGATGTCTGGCTCTAGGTCAGTGATCACACCATCGTGATTATCTGGGTCATGAAGATCTTTTTTGTACAGTTCTTCTGTGTATTCTTGTCACCTCTTCTTAATATCTTCTGCTTCTGTTAGGTCCATACCATTTCTGTCCTTTATCAAGCCCATCTTTGCATGAAATGTTCCCTTGGTATCTCTAATTTTCTTCAAGAGATCTCTAGTCTTTCCCATTCTGTTGTTTTCCTATTTCTTTGCACTGATCGCTGAGGAAGGCTTTCTTATCTCTTCTTGCTATTCTTTGGAACTCTGCATTCAGATGCTTATATCTTTCCTTTTCACTTCTCTTCTTTTCACAGCTATTTGTAAGGCCTCCCCAGACAGCCATTTTGCTTTTTTGCATTTCTTTTCCATGGGGATGGTCTTGATCCCTGACTCCTGTACAATGTCACAAACCTCTGTCCATAGTTCATCAGGCACTCTGTCTATCAGATCTAGTCCCTTAAATCTATTTCTCACTTCCACTGTATAATTATAAGGAATTTGATTTAGGTCATACCTGAATGGTCCAGTGGTTTTCCCTACTTTCTTCAATTTAAGTCTTAATTTGGCAATAAAGAGTTCATGATCTGAGCCACAGTCAGCTCCCAGTCTTGTTTTTGCTGACTGTATAGAGCTTCTCCATCTTTGGGTGCGAAGAATATAATCAATCTGATTTTGGTATTGACCATCTGGTGATGTCCATGTGTAGAGTCTTCTCGTGTTGTTGGAAGAGGGTGTTAGCTATGACCAGTGCGTTCTATTGGCAAAACTCTATTAGTCTTTGCCCAGCTTCACTCTGTATTCCAAGGCCAAATTTGCCTGTTACTCCAGGTGATTCTTGACTTCCTACTTTTGATTTCCAGTTCCCTATAATGAAAAAGACATCTTTTTTGGGTGTTAGTTCTACAAGGTCTTATAGGTCTTCATCAGATCAGATCAGTCACTCAGTCGTGTATGACTCTTTGCGACCCCATGAATCACAGCACGCCAGGCCTCCCTGTCCATCACCAACTCCTGGAGTTCACTGAGACTCACGTCCATCGAGTCAGTGATGCCATCTAGCCATCTCATCCTCTGTTGTCCCCTTCTCCTCCTGCCCCCAATCCCTCCCAGCATCAGAATCTTTTCCAAAGAGTCAACTCTTCTCATAAGGTAGCCAAAGTATTGGAGTCTCAGCTTCAGCATCAGTCCTTCCAATGAACACCCAGGACTGGTCTCCTTTTGGATGGACTGGTTGGATCTCCTTGCAGTCCAGGGGACTCTCAAGAGTCTTCTCCAACACCACAGTTCAAAAGCATCAGTTCTTTGGTGCTCAGCCTTCTTCACAGCCCAACTCTCACATCCATACATGACCACTGGAAAAACCATAGCCTTGACTAGATGAACCTTTGTTGGCAAAGTAATGTCTCTGCTTTTCAATATGCTATGTAGGTTGGTCATAACTTTCCTTCCAAGGAGTAAGCGTCTTTTCATTTCATGGCTGTAGTCACCATCTGCAATGTTTTTCGAGCCCAGAAAAATAAAGTCTGACACTGTTTCCCCATCTATTTCCCATGAAGTGATGGGACCAGATGCCATGATCTTCGTTTTCTGAATGTTGAGCTTTAAGCCAACTTTTCACTCTCCACTTTTACTTTCATCAAGAGGCTTTTTTGTTCCTCTTCACTTTCTGCCATAAGGGTGGTGTCATCTGCATATCTGAGGTTATTGATATTTCTCCTGGCAATCTTGATTCCAGCTTGTGTTTCTTCCAGTCCAGCGTTTCTCATGATGTACTCTGCATAGAGGTTAAATAAGCAGGGTGACAATATACAGCCTTGACATACTCCTTTTCCTATTTGGAACCAGTCTGTTGTTCCATATCCAGTTCTAACTGTTGCTTCCTGACCTGCATACAAATTTCTCAAGAGGTAGATCAGGTGGTCTGGTATTCCCATCTCTTTCAAATAGGTCTTCATAGAACCTTTCAAGTTCAGCTTCTTCAGCGTTAGGACTGGAAAAGGTCAGTTTTCATTCCAATCCCAAAGAAAGGCAATGCCAAAGAATGCTCGAAGTACTGCACAAATGCACTCATCTCACACACTAGTAAAGTAATTCTCAAAATTCTCCAAGCCAGTCTTCAGCAGTATGTGAACCGTGAACTTCCAGATGTTCAAGCTGGTTTTAGAAAAGGCAGAGGAACCAGAGATCAAATTGCCAACATCTGCTGGATCATGCAAAAAGCAAGAGAGTTCCAGAAAAACATCTATTTCTGCCTTACTGACTATGCCAAAGCCTTTGACTGTGTGGATCACAATAAACTGTGGAAAATTCTTCAGGAGATGGGAATACCAGACCACCTGATCTGCCTCTTGAGAAATTTGTATGCAGGTCAGGAAGCAACAGTTAGAACTGGACATGGAACAACAGACTGGTTCCAAATAGGAAAAGGTGTACGTCAAGGCTATATATCGTCACCCTGCTTATTTAACTTCTATGCAGAGTACATCATGAGAAACACTGGACTGGAAGAAGCACAAGCTGAAATCAAGATTGCAGGAAGAAATCTCAATAACCTCAGATATGCAGATGACACCACCCTTATGGCAGAAAGTGAAGAGGAACTAAAAAGCCTCTTGATGAAAGTGAAAGAAGAGAGTGAAAAAGTTGGCTTGAAGCTCGACATTCAGAAAATGAAGATCATGGCATTGGGCCCATCACTTCATGGGAAATAGATGGGGAAACAGTGGAAACAGTGACAGACTTTATTTTTTGGGGCTCGAAAATCACTGCAGATGGTGACTGCAGCCATGAAATTAAAAGATGCTTACTCCTTGGAAAGAAAGTTATGACCAACCTACATAGCATATTGAAAAGCAGAGACATTACTTTGCCAACAAAGGTCCGTCTAGTCAAGGCTATGGTTTTTCCAGTGGTCATGTATGGATGTGAGAGTTGGACTGTGAAGAAAGCTGAGCACCAAAGAACTGATGCTTTTGAACTGTGGTGTTGGAGAAGACTCTTGAGAGTCCCCTGGACTGCAAGGAGATCCAACCAGTCCATTCTAAATGATATCAGCCCTGGGTGTTCTTTGGAAGGAATGATGTGAAAGCTGAAACTCCAGTACTTTGGCCACCTCATGCGAAGAGTTGACTCATTGGAAAAGCCTCTGATGGTGGGTGGGATTGGGGGCAGGAGGAGAAGGGGATGACAGAGGATGAGGTGGCTGGATGGCATCACTGACTCGATGGACGTGAGTCTGATTTAACTCCAGGAGTTGGTGAATGACAGGGAGGCCTGGCGTGCTGCGATTCGTGGGATCGCAAAGAGTCGGACACGACTGAGCGACTGATTTGAACTGAGGGTTATTCAAGCTCTGGGTGTATAATGAAGCATGAGATTCTGTATCTGCTGAAGCAGCATATTCAAAAGTTGTCAACTAAGATTCAGTGTAATGATAATGCATTCTTGCTTATTACTGTGCAGTTTATGATCACTTATGTGGATGATTTTCATAAGGTTAAGAGATAACTATGGTATTAAGATACATCAGGTTCTGCTTCAGTTTTCAGAGAGTTTGCATGCCCCTTGGGAAAGCAGGTGGAGAGCTGAAAATATGGTAGCAGCAACTAAATTTCAAATAAAAAGTACTCAAAAAGTAGTCCTTGTAAATATTCAGAGAGGATTTCCTAGAGGAAGTTGGATGTTTACCTTTTAGTAATTGACAAGAAAATATCAAAAAGTGAATAATATGAAGAGATGAGACTAGTGAGAAAATAAGCAGCAATATTAAGTTTTTAAAGAAGAAAAGAATATGCTGGGCAAATTGGCCTGACTAGTTTCCCAGAAGTCATGAGAGTTCAGGATTCACAGTTATCCTGCCCACAGTCATTTGGTAATATGTGAGGATTTTTTCATTTTAGATCATGAGTGCCTATGAAGGACTTACTAATGAAGTTTATAATTAGAGGATTTAATCTTCTTGGAAATCATCATCACCTATAAATGCAAGGCCAGGAAATTTTTTGGTAGTTTAATAGGATTTTTAGTTATGCAAGATTATCTTGTAGATTTTACAACATCAGTTTAAGGTATAGGGCTTAGCATGGAAAGTAAAGAGAGGACTGAATATCCCAATTTAACTTTTTATTACTTTTAACCTTAAAGTTAAAGGCATTTTTAACTTTATAGACGTATTCCACTCTGCCCTGGGAGTTTTACTTTTCCATTTGCTTCATTCTGGTACAGCTAAAGCACCATTCTGAAATCTTGGGGAAGTGTGATCTCTGGCCTCCTAATGTAGGAGAATTTTTTCAAGTCTGTGCATGCTCTATGCTGGATTGAACACTAAGGGCTTTAAATTAGAAACTCTCTGGATGAGGAACGTCTTCTTTATTTATCTATCAGTTCATAAAGAGGACATGTTCTATGTGATACTGGTAATACTTATTCTAATGGAATGAACTGGGACATATGGAAGCTTCAGGCTGAAGGTCACTCACTCACTAATACATAGATTTTTGTTTTTTTTTTTACTTTTTTTTAATGTGTGTTTTTGATATAATAAAGTGTTCTACTGCTGTATACTTACTACAAAAGTGAAACATTAGAAGAACAAACTATGAAAATAAATAATTTCCTTTTATGGATTCCTATTTTCTGCAATTTCAAATATAGCCTTAAATAAAATTAAAAAAATATATATATAAATAAATAAATCATAATAGAGAAATACAAAAAAAATGATTATAATTAGAGTATTCCATAGTATAATAATATAACAAGGGTGTTCTATTATAATTGAATAAAGAATATCCACTTGAAAGAAGAATATTTATAATAAATGATACACTTTTGATGTTTTTATTCATTGATGTATTTTGATTTATTAACTATAAATTCATACAAGTAGATTTGTTCATAATGCCAAAAACAGCCATGCAAGAAGGTAAATGAGACAAAGTTAGAGACACACACACATACAAAAACAAATACACAGACACATTATGATTAAAAGCAGATCAAAACTTCTGAATATAAGTGAAAAATCATCAATTCCTTCCCTATGCATTAATTGGATAATATCATACTCATTCATTTCATAGTATTAGTAGTTGTCTCCTGAAGAACATAATTTGTTCTGTGACATGAGACGATATATATGCTATAGATTGGATGTTGTATTCCCCCATATTCAAATGGTGTAACATAATCCCTAATGCGGAGAAGGCAATGGCACCCCACTCCAGTATACTCTTGCCTGGAAAATCCCATGGACCGAGGAGCCTGGTGGGCTGCAGTCCATGGGGTCACTAAGAGTCAGACACGACTGAGTGACTTCACTTTCACTTTTCACTTTCATGCATTGGAGAAGGAAATGGCAACCCACTCCACTGTTCTTGCTTGGAGAATCCCAGGGACGAGGGAGCCTGGTGGGCTGCCATCTATGGGGTCGCACAGAGTCGGACACGACTGAAGCGACTTAGCAGCAGCAATCCCTAATGTGATGGCATTTGGAGTTGGAGTCTTTGGGAGGTGATTGGGTCTTGTAGGCAGAGCCCTCTTTAATGAGATTAGGGCCCTCATAAAAGAGGCCCCAGAGAACTCACTCATTCACTTCTGTTCTGTGAGGGCATGGCAAAAAGATGGCTGTCTATGAATCAGGAAGCAGGCCCTTATCAGGCACTTAATCTGTTGGCACTTTGAACTTGGATTTTTCAGCCTCCAATACTGTGAGAAATAAAATTCTGTTATTTATAAGCCACCATGTTCTTATGGTATTTGGTTATCACAACAGGAATGCACTAGGATACTGATTGTCATGGAATTCCAGTATATTTCAGAAGAAATTTTCCATGAAAGAATTTCTTTTAATATTCTGCTGCTGCTGCTAAGTCGCTTCAGTCGTGTCCGACTCTGTGCGACCCCATAGATGGCAGCCCACCAGGCTGCCCCTTAATATTCTAGTTCTAGGGAATTCCCTGGTAGGCAATCCAGTGGTTAGGATGCCACACTTCCACTACAGGGGCCGTGGGTTCAATCACTGGTCAGGGAACTAAGATCCCACAAACCATGCAGCATGGCCAAATATATACATATATATGAAAGCAGTCATGTCTGACTCTTTGTGGTCCCATGGACTATAGCCTGACAGACTCTTCTGTCCATGCAATTCTCCAGGCAAGAATACTGGAGTGGTTTGCCATTTCCTTCTCCAGGGTATCTTCCCAACCCAGGGATCGAATCCATGTGTTTTGCTGAAGGTTTTCACTTTCGTCTCAAATTCAAAGGATTTGGTAACAAAATAAGCCACTTGTTATATACAAATAAATAATACAGATATTTATTAGAGATACATATATTTATCTAGCTTACTTTCAACATATTAACATTAAAAGAAAAGAGAAATAGGAAGGACAGAGAATACATCACCAAATTGGGTTTTGACCAACATCCAGACTTAAACAGCACTGGGAAGTCCCGTGTCACAGCACATCTGGGGTCCCAATTGGGAGAGGGTCCCAGGCAGCATGTCCACTCTGTGGGTGAGACTTCAAAGATTGCAGTTCGGGGTTCCACTTATAATCCAAAGACAGACACAAAATAATATCATCAATCTGTGAGCAAATTGTCAGCTTGTTTTCCTGTTAATGCTATTTGTTTTGTCCTGTAATACTTGGAATGTTGCTAAGCCTGGGGCCTGGCTGGCCAGGCCCCCTCCAGGGGCTCAACAATTGTAAGATTTCTCCCCTATCTTATCTATGGTGCTGCAAGTCTTGCACTCATAGCAGGCAGTCACTCCCAGTCAGGACACTGTCCATGCAGGTTAGAAGTAAGGTCGGAAGACTGCTCTGCTTTGTCTCTGAAGCCTAAGCAAGACTATTTTTTTTTTTTTTTTTAATTTCCCTAACACCATGTCTCTTGTGTCTCCTGTATTAGCAGGCAGGTTCTTTACCACTAGCGCCACATGGGAAACCCATATATCTGATAAGGGAATAGCAAATCATATATAAGAAAATGTTAATATTAAATTTATAATTTATTATATCTATATATAAAACACGGAGAAGGCAATGGCATCCCACTCCAGTACTCTTGCCTGGAAAATCCCAAGGGCGGAGGAGCCTGGTAGGCTGCGGTCCATGGGGTCGCTAAGAGTCAGACACGACTGAGTAACTTCACTTTCACTTTTCACTTTCATGCATTGGAGAAGGAAATGGCAACTCACTCCAGTGTTCTTGCCTGGAGAATCCCAGGGACGGAGGAGCCTAGTAGGCTGCAGTCCATGGGGTCGCACAGAGTCGGACACGACTGAAGCGACTTAGCAGCAGCAGCATACATAAAACAAATATATATATATATATGTATATGTGAAAAGGTGATAATCATAAGGGATTTTATTTAGGTCATACTTGAATGATCTAGTAATTTTCCTTACTTTCTTAAATTTAATTCTGAATTTTGCAATAAGGAGTTCATGATCTGATCCACAGTCAGGTCGTGGCCTTGTTTTTCCTGACCATAAAGAGCTGCTCCATTTTTGGGTGCAAAGAATATAATCAATTTGATTTCAGTATTCACCATCTACTGATGTCCATGTGTAGAATCATCTCTTGTGTTGTTGGAAGAGGGTGTTTGCTATGACCCGTGCATTCTCTTGACAAAACTCTGTTAGTTTTTGCCTTTTTTCATTTTGTTCTCCAAGGCCAAACTTGCCTGTTACTCCATGTATTTCCTGACTTCCTACTTTTGCATTCCAGTCCCCTATGATGAAAAGGACATCTTTTTGGGTGTTAGTTCTAGAAGGTCTTGTAGGTCTTCATAGAACCATTCAACTTCATCAACTTCAGCATTAGTGGTTGTGGCATAGACTTGGATTACTGTGATATTGAACGGTTTGCCTTGGAAGCAAAGAGAGAACATTCTGTCAATTTTGAGACTGCACCCAACACTGCATTTTGGACTCTTTTGTTGGCTATGAGGGCTACTCCATTTCTTCTAAGGTATTCTTGCCCACAGTAGTAGATATAATGGTCATTTGAATTAAATTCACCCATTCCAGTCCAGTTTAGTTCACTGATTCCTAAAATTTGACATTCACTCTTGCTATGTCCTGTTTAACCACTTCCAATTTACCTTGATTCATTGACCTAACAGTCCAGAATCCTATGCAATATTGTTCTTTACACATTAGACTTTACTTCCATCATCAGTCATATCCACAACTAGCTGTTGTTTTCACTTTGTTTCCATCTCTTCATTCTTTCTGGAATTATTTCTCCATTCTTCTCCAGTAGCGAATTGGGCACCTACCAACCTGAGGAATTCACCTTTCAGTGTCATATCTGTTTGCCTTTTCATACTGTTCATGGGGTTCTCAAGACAAGAACACTGAAGTGGTTTGCCATGCCCTTCTCCAGTGGACCACATTTTTTCAGAACCCTCCACCATGACCCATCCAACTTGGGTGGCCCTACATGGCATGGCTCATAGTTTCATTGAGTTAGATAAGGCTGTGGTTCATGTGATCAGTTTGGTTAGTTATCTGTGATTGTGGTTTTCATTCTGTCTTCCCTCTGATGGTAAGGATAAGAGGCTTATGGAAGCTTCCTGATGGGGAAGATTGACTGTGGGAGAAACTGGGTCTTGTTCTGATGGGTGGGGTCATGCTTCATTTCAGTTCAGTTGCTCAGTCCTGTCAGACCTTTTGCGACCTCATGGACTGTAGCCTACCACACTCCTCCTTCCATGGCATTTTCCAGGCAAGAGTAAAGTAAATCTTAAATCCAATTTTCTGTTGATGGGCAGGGCCGTGTTCCCTCCCTGTTGTTTGACATGAGGCCAAACTAAGGTAGGGGTAATGAAGATAATGGCAACCTCCTTCAAAAGGACTTGTGCATTTTGTATTCAGTGTCCCTACCCTGCTGCAGGCCACTGTGGACCCACACCTCTGCTGGAGACTCGTAGACAATCACAAGCAAGTCTGGCTCAGTCTCTTCTGGGGCATTGTTCCTTTCTCCTGGCTCCTGGTGTGCACAGGTTTTGTTTAAAAAAGTAGGGAAAACCACTAGACCATTCAGGTATGACCTAAATCAAATCCCTTATGATTATACAGTGGGAGTGAGAAATAGATTCAAGGGATTAGATTTGATACAGTGCCTGAGAACGAAAGAGGAGAGTGAAAAAACTGGCTTGTAACTCAACATTCAAAAAACTAAGATCATGGCATCCAGTCCCATCACTTCATGGCAAATAGACAGGGAAACAATGGAAAGAGTTACAGATTTTATTTTCTTGGGCTTCAGAATCACTGCAGATGATGACTGCAGCCATGAAATTAAAAGACCATTGCTCCTTGGAAGAAAAGCTATGATCAACCTGCTGCTGCTGCTGCTAAGTCGCTTCAGTCGTGTCCGACTCTGTGTGACCCCATAGACAGCAGCCCACCAGGCTCCCCATCCCTGGGATTCTCCAGGCAAGAACACTGGAGTGGGTTGCCATTTCCTTCTCCAATGCATGGAAGTGAAAAGTGAAAGTGAAGTTGCTCAGTCGTGTCTGACTTTTAGCAACCCCATGGACTGCAGCCTACCAGGCTCCTCTGTCCATGGGATTTTCCAGGCAAGAGTACTGGAGTGGGGTGCCATTGCCTTCTCTGATGACCAACCTAGACAGCATATTAAAAAAACAGAGACATTACTTTGCCAACAAAGGTACATCTAGTCAAAGCTATGTTTTTTCCAGTGGTCATGTATGGATGTGAGAGTTGGACTATAAAGAAAGCTAAGTGCTGAAGAATTAATGCTATTGAACTGTGGTGTTGGAGAAGACTCTTGAGAGTCCCTTGGACTGCAAGGAGATCCAATCAGTCAATCTTAAAGAAAGGACTGATGCTGAAGCTGAAGCTCCAATTATTTGGCCAACTGATGTGAAGAACTGATTTATTGAAAAAGACCCTGATGCTGGGAAAGATTGAAGGTAGGATAATAAGGGGACAACAGAGGATGAGATGGTTGGATGGCATCACTGACTTGATGGACATTCGTTTGACCAAGCTCCAGGAGTTGGTGATGAACAGCTCCTGGAGTGCTGTGGTCCATGGGGTCACAAAGACTCAGACACAACTGAGCGACTGAACTGAACTGAATGTCACTATGCATGTCATTTTTTTCAAGGAGTATATCAGTTACAGTGTTTTTTTGTTTATAAACACAGAAATTGTGATTCAACCTGGTATAAATATCAAAGTGAATATATTGGCTTTTGTGGTTTGTGGAATTCTATGAAGATATCCTAAGATTTCCAGTCCCTAGTAGATACTCTCACCCAGTTATTCAGTCAAACATGAATTTAGATACCACTGTGAAAAGACTTTATGAATTAACTAAGGTATCAAATCAGTTGATCTTATGATAGGGAGATTATCAACTAGTCATATAAGACCTTGAAAAGTAGAAATTATTTCTGGCTGGTTGAGGAAATAAGATCGAAGACACAGGACAGACTTGAAGCATCATTGCCTGCTTGGAAAAAGAGGGGTCTTGTGGCAGCCTCTTAAGACCTGAGAAAACTTCATGGTTGACAGTCAGCAAGGAAACTAGAGACCTTAATCCTACAACTACAGGAATGTGAGTCCTACCAGCAACAAGAACGGAGCTGTTGTTAATGAGATGATTTTTTCATAGAATTTTTAAGGAATGATTCAGTCTGGCCAGAATATTGATTTCAGCCTTACTATATCCAGAACGTTATGTCCATGCTAAACTTCTGAAATACAGAACTGTGAGCTAACAAATGGGTGTTGTCTTTTTTTTTTTTTGAAAAGTTAAAAATTCCTTAATTTTTTATTCCTGGTACCACTACCACAATTTACAGGGCAATATACCTGATGTAATGAAAAGAAAAAGAAAAAGACAAAGCTACAACAGATAAAAGACCTCAGGAATGTACATCTAATTGACACTACATTGCATTAATCAATAGCTGCACTTTTTGCAAACTGTGGCTATGACAGTCCTGAACAAGAAGGGTTTCCTGTTTAAGCTGCAGTAACTTTTCTGACTATGGATCATCGTTCCTTCTGTGGCAGATTTTTACAGTTCCTCTAACGCATTTGGGACGACTGTCTCAAAGTGACCTGCAGCTTTCCTGACAACTCCTCGCTCTCTCTCCTGCTAAGAACTCTAGCCCTTTTCTTCTGAGTTTTTAGAACCTTCTGCTACCATATCCACCACTTCCACCACCAGATCCATAACCACCACCATAGGGACTGCCCGAGCTTCTTCCACCAAAACTACCCCCTTTCATGGGTCCATAATTTGACTGCTGTTGTCCACTATAATTTCCAAAATCATTATAGTTTCCACCACCACCATAGTTACCTCCAAAATTTCCTCCTTCATTGTAACCATCATATCCTCCACCACCGCCACCATATCCACCACCTTGGTTTCCATATCCTCCTGGTCCACCACCACCATAACCTCCTCTACTACTATAACCAAGACCACCGCCATAGTTGCCAGCATCCCCTCCAAATCCATTATATCCACCATCGCCTCCTCCATAGCTCCCTCTGCTGCCACCACCTCCACCACCATAGCCTCCTCTTTCACCAAAGTTTCCACCACGGCCAAAGTTACCTCCATCACCTCCAAAGTTTCCTCCACGACCCATAAAGTTGCCAGATGCACCTCCACGACCTCTTTGTGATCCAGCAGATTGCATCTCTTGTTTAGAAAGGGCCTTTTTCACTTCACAATTATGCCCATTAATAGTGTGGTATTTCTGAACAACAATTTTATCAACTGTATCATGATCATCAAAAGTTACAAAAGCAAATCCTCTCTTTTTCCCACTCTGCCTGTCTTCCATAACTTCTATGGTTTCAATCTTGCCATACTTTTCAAAGTAGTCTCTCAAATTATATTCTTCTGTATCTTCTTTAATACCACCAACAAAAATTTTCTTCACTGTTAGATGGGCACCAGGCTTTACAGAATCCTCTCTAGAAACAGCTCTCTTTGGTTTCACTACACGCCCATCAACCTTGTGCGGTGGAGCACACATCGCTGCATCCACTTCTTCAACACAAGAGTAAGTCACAAAACCAAAGCCCCTGGAACGTTTTGTTTGGGGGTCTCTCATCACCACACAATCTGTAAGTGTGCCCCATTTCTCAAAGTGTTCTCTTAAGCTGTCATCTGTAGTTTCAAAGCTCAGACCACCAATGAACAGCTTTCTCAACTGCTCTGGTTCCTTGGGATCATGACCCTCCTCCCCCCCCCGGCGGCGGCGGCGGCGACGGCCGGAGTCGGGCTGGGGGCGACCGGGCGGCGGTTTTACCTCCATTTTGAGACCGGACTCGCCTCTTCCAACTCGAGTTCAATATCTGGGTGTTGTCTTAAGCTTCTATTTGTGATCTATAAGAGCTCTGGCTCCATTCTTATGAAGTTCTCAGTCTCACTTTTCATATTTTCCACCTAGAGGAAAACTGACTGCAACAGCTCCAATTTCATATCCATAAACAGCTCCAATTTCATATTTATATACTGTACCTTCCAGAAGCAAAGACATAATCTCATGAAATACTTTGCTGCTGCTGCTAAGTCGCTTCAGTCGTGTCCATCTCTGTGCGACCCCATAGACGGCAGCCCACCAGGCTCCTCTGTCCCTGGGATTCTCCAGGCAAGAATACTGAAGTAGGTTGCCATTTCCTTCTCCACTTGAAATACTTTAGCATAGAGTATTCCCCAAACCACCTTGATAATTCAGGTTGGTCCAGTCAATGGGAAACCTGACACTGGATTGGTGAGGGCAAATTGGAAGTCAAATTTCAAAATGGCCACTTGAGTGAGTTTATATCAAATTACATACACAATTTCTCATTTTTCTACCTCATCCATACAAGTATGTATGTATATATATATATATATATAGCGTGGATTTTTTCACTAACTCCATAACAGTAGAATTGTGCTTTCCAGTTATACTTTCTCATATATTGTAGCTAATTGTGAAGTACATCATTTTTCTACTTCCAAGAAACTACATGTTTATTTCTAATACTTGGCTCTGGCCTTTCCTGTTTATTTTACCCACAAAGTATAAACTTCCAAAGTATAGTTATTTCTAAGTTTAGACTGTAATCAATTCCCTTTTCAATGACAAACCTTTATTTCCCCCAGATTAGAAAATATTTAGCTTATTAGATTTTCTCTGCAGACTATATATTTGTTTCTTCATTGGTAAATCAGAAGGCTTGGCTCCTCAGTCCAATATTCTGCATGAAGTTGCTATAGCACCCTCTTCTTTCACAGTATGTAGAAAGTTTTAGGACAAAACATGAAAATTTTGTATCTATCTGATTGACTTTTTCTTACCCTTGTCCCCAGATATCAATTCATTATTACCTAGCTTGTATGAGGTATTGATTCCCAATATAACCTTAAAACTACTTTGAGAATATGAATTGGTCAGAATGGTCTCCTGCCAAATCATTTAATAATTTCTAATAGGATAAAGAAGGGTATATCTTGTCTGTCTTCTTAATATTTTATAATGATATAATGATACTTTCAAATGAGTTCCACTCATATGATCCCTATTAATAATTTCATTCAACCCAGCAACGTTCTATATAAAAGAGAAACACAAGCATTTGCCTTTACAGTGTTGACGACTTTTAAGGTCAAAAGCAGAAAATTACTCTTATTAGTCAATTGAGTCTGCTATCTGATTACTGTCCAGGAAGAATGATTTAAGGTAAACCAAATCAGTTTTGGAAATTTTTATTCAGTGTTTCACTGAAATAAAACGATGAAGTATGTGTTTAAGTCAATTCTTCTAAATACTGAAGCATGTGCATTTTGCAACCAGTTTAAAAGATTTCTGAGAAGTTATGTTGCTCAAAATTATGAGTGCAATATTGACATTATTTTATATAGTTACTAATTATATATGCTTCAAATGTTTTCCAGGCAGATTAAAATTATTAGTACTCCTTCTCCATTTATGGAACAAACCCAGGATTCTTTCTTTAAGAACATGTTAGTGATGTTCTCCCATGTTTTCATAACTTAGCCTTGTGCTGAATTTGAGAAGCTTGATATTTAAGTATGGGTTGTTGTTGTTTAGATGCTAAAACACATCCAACTCTTTTTGTGACTCCATGGACTGTAGCATGCCAGGTTCTTCTGTCCATGGGATTTCTCTGGCAAGAATACTGGAGTGGGTTGCCATTTCCTTTTCCAGGAGATCTTTCCAAGCCAGGGATTGAACCAACATCTCCAGCATTGGCAGGTGGATTCCTTACCACTGAGCCAGCAGGAAAGCCTTAAGTATGGGTAAGAGTCTCAAATTTCTTTGGTAAATGGATTTCTAATCCTAGTCTGGCTGTCAGTGGAACATATTAAATCTATCATTTACACCCAATAATCAGGAAAAGAATAATTCCAAGAAGCTGTGTATAATTCAGGTTAAGCTATATGGTTGCAGAAAAAATTCTTACATTGTATTGTTTTAGCTCCTCCTCATTTCTTTTCTAAAGACTGTGTTAATAGGTATTATAAGAAAGAGACTAATGAAACTTGTTACTGTCTTTACTTAGGGTTTGGGGTTGAGGAGAGAGAGTAGAATGTTATAGATAAGTCTTACCCCATACCAGTATCCACTGAAGGTATTTTTCCTCTGTTTCAGTTCCAGGAATACCTAAGATTTTCCTAAGTAATTGGTTTGTTTTATTTATTTATTGTTTTCCAAGAATATGAATAGCATAATTTATTATGTTTCATTTTTCCTTTGATTTCTAAAATACTAAGTCCAATTTTTGTTTTCCTCTCACTGACATGTATCTTACTCCCAATATTTTGCTTACCAGTCTTAATTCCAGCATTTGACCTTTTCTATCTTTATTCTTCTTTTGACCTCATTTTCTTTATTCTTTATTTCTTTATTCTTCTATCTGACCATTATATAGAATATCCTTAATGAATAATAGTCTTTTTCTATTTTAAAAAGTCAGCCTCTCTGATTGTAAGCGCTGCTCTAGGAAGGTGACCTATAGACAGGTGAGCTAGATAGGAATGCCTATTTATCATAGTTAGCCAGATCAAACCTACTGGTGAATGAGCATATATCTAAGGCAGATTACCATCACAGCTATTGTTCATTGAATTTTTTGATTTGATTACATTTTTCCCCCAAAGCGGGGGAGTCTCACATACTTAAAGTAAAGAATATTTTAAACAGAGTTCCAAATACAATGACATAGCAAGACTGATGTTGCTATGTTAATACAGACTGTATCAGTAAAAGAGATTCATATCTGTGTTATATTTTGAGAAAATAGTATATTAACATATAGAAATTAAACCATAATAGAGGTGCAAATATTTTTCATTTCATCTTAATAATGTGTACTATGTTAATATAGTATTCTTCACCCTGATTAAGAAAAAAGATACTAGGCCAATGCTCATCTAATAAGAAAAATAAACTCCTTTCCCTGGCCCACATAATCAAAATCTTTAAGAATGTGGCCTTGAGACAGACATATATCTTATGTTGTTTATTTTATATATAATTTATTTTATTTTGTGCATCTGTATATATATATCAGTCAGTCAGTTCAGTCGCTCAGTCGTGTCTGACTCTTTGTGACCCCATGAATCACAGCATTCCAGGCCTCCCTGTCCATCACCAACTCCCAGAGTTCACTCAAACTCACATCCATCAAGTTGGTGATGCCATCCAGCCATCTCATCCTCTGTCGTCCCCTTCTCCTCCTGCCCCCAATCCCTACCAGCATCAGAATCTTTTCCAATGAGACAACTCTTCTCATGAGGCGGCCAAAGTACTGGAGTTTCAGCTTTCACATCATTCCTTCCAAAGAACACCCAGGGCTGATCTCCTTTAGAATGGACTGGTTGGATCTCCTTGCAGTCCAAGGGACTCTCAGGAGTCTTCTCCAACACCACAGTTCAAAAGCATCAATTCTTCAGCGCTCAGCCTTTTTCACAGTCCAACTCTCACATCCATACATGACCACTGGAAAAACCATAGCCTTGACTAGACAGACCTTTGTTGGCAAAGTAATGTCTCTGCTTTTGAATATGCTATCTAGGTTGGTCATAGCTTTTCTTCCAAGGAGTAAGCATCTTTTTTTTTTTTAATTTAAATTTATTTATTTTAATAGAGGCAAATTACTTTATAATATTGTATTGGTTTTGCCATACATCAAAATGAATCCACCATGGGTGTACACATGTTCCCAATCCTGAACCCCCCTACCACCTCCCTCCCCATACCATCCCTCTGGGTCATCCCAGTACACCAGCCCCAAGCTTCCGGTATCCTGCATCGAACCTAGACTGGTGATTCATTTCTTATATGATATTATACATGTTTCAATGCCATTCTCCCAAATCATCCCCCCGCCCCGCTCCCACAGAGTCCAAAAGACTGTTCTATACATCTGTGTCTCCTTTGTTGTCTCATATACAGGGTTATTGTTACCATCTTTCTAAATTCCATATATATGCGTTAGTATACTGTATTGGTGTTTTTCTTTCTGGCTTACTTCACTCTGTATAATAGGCTCCAGTTTCATCCACCTCATTAGAACTAATTCAGATGTATTCTTTTAAATGTCTGAGTAATACTCCATTGTGTATAGGTACCACAGATTTCTTATCCATTCATCTGCTGATAGACATCTAGGTTGCTTCCATGTCCTGGCTGTTATAAACAGTGCTGCGATGAACACTGGGGTACACGTGTCTCTTTCAATTCTGATTTCCTCAATGTGTATGCCCAGCAGTGGGATTGCTGGGTCCTAGGGCAGTTCTATTTCCAGTTTTTTCAGGAATCTCCACACTGTTCTCTATAGTGGCTGTACTAGTTTGCATTTCCACCAACAGTGTAAGAGGGTTCCCTTTTCTCCACAGCCTCTCCTGCATTTATTGTTTGTAGAGTTTTGGATCGCAGCCATTCTGACTGGCGTGAAATGGTACCTCATTGTGGTTTTGATTTGCATTTCTCTGATAACGCTGGATTGGAAGAAACACAAGCTGGAATCAAGATTGCCGGGAGAAATATCAATAGCCTCAGATATGCAGATGACACCACCCTTATGGCAGAAAGTGAAGAGGACTAAAAAGCCTCTTGATGAAAGTGAAAGTGGAGAGTGAAAAAGTTGGCTTAAAGCTCAACATTCAGAAAACGAAGATCATGGCATCTGGTCCCATCACTTCATGGGAAATAGATGGGGAAACAGTGGAAACAGCGTCAGACTTTATTTTTTTGGGTTCCAAAATCACTGCAGATGGTGACTGCAGCCATGAAATTAAAAGATGCTTACTCCTTGGAAGGAAAGTTATGACCAACCTAGATAGCATATTGAAAAGCAGAGACATTACTTTGCCAACAAAGGTCCGTCTAGTCAAGTCTATGGTTTTTCCTGTGGTCATGTATGGATGTGAGTGTTGGACTGTGAAGAAGCCTGAGCGCCAAAGAATTGATGCTTTTGAACTGTGGTGTTGGAGAAGACTCTTGTGAGTCCCTTGGAGTGCAAGGAGATCCAACCAGTGCATTCTCAAGGAGATCAGCCCTGGGATTACTTTGGAAGGAATGATGCTAAAGCTGAAACTCCAGTACTTTGGCCACCTCATGCAAAGAGTTGACTCATTGGAAAAGACTCTGATGCTGGGAGGGATTGGGGGCAGGAGGAGAAGGAGACGACTGGGGATGAGATGGCTGGATGGCATCACTGACTCAATGGACGTGAGTCTGAGTGAACTCCGGGAGTTGGTGATGGACAGAGAGGCCTGGCGTGCTGCGATTCATGGGGTCGCAAAGAGTCGGACATGACTGAGTGACTGAACTGAACTGAACTGATAATGAGTGATCCTGAGCATCTTTTCATGTGTTTGTTAGCCATCTGTATGTCTTCTTTGGAGAAATGTCTATTTAGTTCTTTGGCCCCTTTTTTGATTGGGTTGTTTATTTTTCTGGAATTGAGCTGCAGGTGTTGCTTGTATATTTTTGAGATTAGTTGTTTGTCAGTTACTTCATTTGGTATTATTTTCTCCCATTCTGAAAGCTGTCTTTTCACCTTGCTTATAGTTTCTTTTAATTTCATGGCTGTAATCACCATCTGCAGTGATTTAAGCCCCCAAAAATAAAGTCTGACACTGTTTCCCCATCTCTTTCCCATGAAGTAATGGGACCAGATGACATGATCTTAGTTTTCTGAATGTTGAGCTTCAGTTCAGTTCAGTTCAGTCAGTCAGTCATGTCCAACTCTTTGCAACCCCATGAATCGCAGCACGCCAGGCCTCCCTGTCCATCACCAACTCCCGGAGTTCACCCAGACTCATGTCCATTGAGTCAGTGATGCCATCCAGCCATCTCATCCTGTCGTCCCCTTCCCCTCCTGCTCCCAATCCCTCCCAGCATCAGAGTCTTTTCCAATGAGTCAACTCTTCGCATGAGGTGGCCAAAGTACTGGAGTTTCAGCTTTAGCATCATTCCTTCCAAAGAAATCCCAGGGCTGATCTCCTTCAGAATGCACTGGTTGGATCTCCTTGCAGTCCAAGGGACTCTCAAGAGTCTTCTCCAACACCACAGTTCAAAAGCATCAATTCTTCGGTGCTCATCCTTCTTCACAGTCCAACTCTCACATCCATACATGACCACAGGAAAAACCATAGCCTTGACTAGACGGACCTTTGTTGAGCTTAGTTGACCTAAAAGTGCATTCCGGTTTTTCCATTAAATGTTATGAAATCCACATCTCCAGGAATTATTCTAATGTTCATCTAGATTTAAGAATCATTCTGGTAATAATGTATTATTGAAGAACAGAATTAAAATTTTATTGAAAGCCTAGCCCCAGAGGACATCTCCATCTCTAAATTGTTGAAGAAATGCTATTAGCTTTGTATATATTTGTGACATATTAATATTCCCTAAAACACAAATAAAGACAATGAGTGTCAGATTTTAGAAATGTTTTTTTCGAAGACTTTATTTCGTGTAAAAACAGAGAAGTCCATGGTACATTTGGTTTTGTAATATGGGAGTTGAAAATGACTTTTTCTCAGTGATCTGAAAACCTTGACTGTTTAAATAGAGATCATCCTTAGAAGTGAGATTTTACTTCCTGAATACTAATCTGAAGAGTTTAATGGTAGAAGAGAGAGGAAAGAGAACAGGCCTTAGAGCAGCATCTTCCCCCATCTTGCTGGTGACTCAATTTTTTTTTAATTGTGCCAATTCCCAGAGAGACTCATTATAAAGCTAAGATTGAAGGAAGTAATTAATTCAAGAAAGTTGATATTGGTTTTGATGCACCAGAGACTTTTGTTTCATCTGCTGCAGTGTGAAAATAATGCTGTGGACTGCAAGCTAGAAGCAGGGAGAAATGACATGCCAGTGTTTTTGTACATATCTAACAATATATACATTTTTAAAATGCTGTTCATTTGTAAGAAAACCTATCTTTATTAGAAGGCTGGAAAATGATCAACCATTTAATCTTTCTGTTTAGTAGGACAAATGAGTCCTTTTCAGAGATTCATGATAAAAGGTGATTGAGTATTATTTTTTCTATAATTTTGAAATATATTCTCAATATAGTAATTACATTTTCAGGATCTATATTTTATGTAATTAGTAACTGTTCCCGCCAACTGGTTCCAAATACTCATGACTTCCTTATGGAATAATAAATGTGTAATAAGAAATTATGCTTTAAAGCATTTATTTAGATATTTAAGAGTATTTTTTTCCTCCAGCATTCATTAACATGCATACAATTAAATTTAAAAAATACTCCTTTATGAGAAATTTCCTTTTTAACTATGTCATTGAAAAATGTTCAAAGAATCATTCTCTTGTGAAGGGTTATCAGTCCCATCACCTCTCTTGATTTAAGATCACCTACTATATAAATGTTTATCATTTTTTAATGTTAGTAATTTATATTATAAACATTGATTCAAGATCATCCTGCCATTAGTTTCTTAGAGGTTATTTCCTAACTGAAATAAGATGTTAAGGCCCTATTTTTTCAATTAAAAATAAAATCACAGAAAATTAGATCCAAAGAATCCATACACTCATTATTTTATTGACATCAGTTCAGTTCAGTCACTCAGTCATGTCTGACTCTTTGCGACCCCATGGACCACAGCATGCTGGGCCTCCCTGTCCATCACTAACTCCTGGAGTTTGTCCAAACTCATGTCCATTGAGTCAGTGATACCATCCAACCATCTCATTCTCTGTTGTCCCCTTCTCCTCCTGCCCTCAATCTTTCCCAGCATCAAGCTCTTTTCAAATGAGTCAGCTTTTTACATCAGGCGGACAAAGTATTAGAGTTGCAGCTTCAACATCAGTCCTTACAATGAACACTCAGGACTGAGCTCCTTTAGGATGGACTGGTTGGATCTCCTTGCAGTCCAAGGGACTCACAAGAGTCTTCTCCAACACCACAGTTTAAAAGCATCAATTCTTTGGCGCTCAGCTTTCTTTATAGTCCAACTCTCACATCCATACATGACCACTGGAAAAACCATAGCCTTGACTAGACAGACCTTTGTTGGCAAAGTAATGTCTCTGCTTTTCAATATACTAAGTTGGTCATAACTTTCCTTCCAAGAAGTAAGCGTCTTTTAATTTCATGGCTGCAGTCACCATCTGCAGTGATTTTGGAGCCCCAAAAAATAAAGTCTGACATTGTTTCCACCATTTTACCATCTATTTTCCATGAAGTAATGGGACCAGATGCCATGAGCTTAGTTTTCTGAGTGTTGAGCTTTAAGCCAACTTTTTCACTCTCCTCTTTCACTTTCATCAAGAGGCTCTTTAGTTCATCTTCACTTTCTGCCATAAGGGTGGTGTCATCTGCATATCTGAGGGTATTGATATTTCTCCCGGCAATCTTGATTCCAGCTTGTGCTTCATCCAGCCCAGCGTTTCTCATGATGTACTCTGCATATAAGCTAAGTAAGCAGTGTGACAATATATAGCCTTGATGTACTCCTTTCCCAATTTGCAACCAGTCTGTTGTTTCATGTCCAGTCCTAACTGTTGCTTCCTGACCTGCATACAGATTTTTCAGGAGGCAGATTAGGTGGTTTGGTATTCCCAAGTTTATTGACATAATACCTGAAAATCAGAGAGGTGAAATGATGCTAATATAGTACTTAAAAGCAGAACTAGGATAAGAAATCATTTTCTGAAAAACAGAGGTAAAGGACTTGACTTTATTGAATGTTCAGTTTTTGCCCTGAAGACTGAAACTATATTCCCTACTTAACAAGAAAAAGAAACAAATCCGGGAGGTTAAGCAACCTAACTTAGGTTCCCAAGATGGTGAATTTCAGAACTCAGATCATATCCCCTTTCTAAACCCAGGATGTCTCCTTCTAAAGCCCATGGAAAAGCAGTTATCTTTCAGTCACATGACTTTGAAGCCCAAATAAAACAGAAGAAACTAAGTGATGTTCATTTAGGCTGTAATATTTAAATAAGTCAGCACATTATAGTAGTAAGGTCCAGTAAGAGCAAAGCAGGAAGAAATTATAGGAATGAAAACAATTAAACATTTTATTCCTTCCTTCCTCCTTCCCTCCCTCCCTCGTCTTTCCTTTCTTTTTCTTCCTTTCATTTTTTAAAAAATCCCTTCTAGCTGTTTTTGAAGCCATTATAAGTATAAAAAAATAAACATGTAAACCTAAGTGGTCTCTGATGTTATAACTGTTCAGAGTGACTCACAAGATGATGACTTGATTCGTAAAGAAAGGTAGTTTGTTTTCAGCATACTCTATTTAATGTAACAGAATGAAATTCATTTAAAAACAGCTCTATAAAAGTGTTAAAACATATATTTAAAAACACATTAGTTTAGAAATGAACACTCTGCTATTTCACGTATCAGTGACACTAAATAATATTAATAGGTTATGCTATGCCTATTAGGGTATCAAGGCTATCCAGGGTATCAAGGCTTCCCTTGTGGCTCAGCTGGTAAAGAAACTGCCTGCAATGCAGGAGACCTGGGTTTGATCCCTGGGTTGGGACAACTCTCTGGAGAAGGGAAAGGCTACCCACTCCAGTATTCTGGCATGGAGATTTTCATGGACTGTATAGTCCATGGGGTTGCAAAGAGTTGAATGCAATGAGCGACTTTCATGGTATGCATCTGTTTTCTCTTGAAATATCCTGTCACTTTATACTTTTTAATATTGGAAATATAAAGATCAAAATGCTTATATTCTGTTTCCAAATGGTCCTGTGTAGTTTTTGTTTTTCTTTAAGATATTAATTTATTAACATTATGATTTTAAAAGTTGTTGATTTTCTTGATTTCATAAAATGTATTTAACTTCAATGCCTGTTGCTCCATATTCATGAGCCCTTATGTTTCCTATATTTTATATATGATAGACTTAGCAACCCAGGGGGTAAAGAGATAAACCAAAACCTTTTCCACAAGATGTAGTCTCCCTCCTAATTAGCTCAAAGCTGTTATCATTGAATATCCTGACTCTTCCTTAAAGCTTTTGACTATTTTTCACTTTTAACTTTAACCCTAAATATAGTTGAGAGATAAAATGAGAGGGGAACAACAATATCCTCCTGATTTTGTGATGTTTGAAGCAATACTACATTTAGTCAATGAAGTGGCGTGCTAATACACTTTGTCAGAAAAGCTGCCTGAATTTGACAGTAATCTTATTAAAAATATCCAGAAATAATTTGCTTTATGAAAGACAAAGCACTTTTCATTTTAGTTTAAATAAAACATTCCAGAGGATCTATTTTGATGTAAAATTTTATTAAAGTAACTTTCAAAATGTAATTTTGTGTTTTTTAAAGAAATTAAATTCTCTATTATCTTTTTTGGAAAGCAGATTTTAATACATCTATGAATTTTAAAGGAAGACACTGACATGGCAGTTAAAAAAGCATTTCTTCATAGCAAAAGTTAGAACTAATTTGTTTTGCATAATGAGAAGTAATCCAATATAAATGAATCAAATACATTATATATGATATAGCTACATATATAGATAAAAGTAGATATGTGTACATATACACATTAGATATACAGATATGGACATAAATAAGGATAAAAGTATAGACAGATTAGAAAGGATTTTTGTTTTAATGTAGAGTATTATTAATTTAAACTTATGTAGCTCCATATATTTTAAAGCTTAAGATGAAATAAAACATTTTGCAATTAGAGTGATAGAACTAAGATTTTGGAACTCAACCATGAGATGTTTGCTTATCAGCAATGTCATAAATGAAACAAATCATCATCATTACAAAAGTGGGCATTGGGAATATAGACAGGACAGCTGTTGTTCTTTAATTGTGACTAGATTAATAAAATTCAGTTTTTACAACCCATTTAAAGCTTATCACTGGGGAATACATTTTAGTACCACTTTGGGTGTCTTTTGGTTAATAAATTCTTGCCTTTTGAGTGTAAGCATTTGGCTTCAAATCCCAGATACAAGTTTATTAAAAATTGTAATAGTTCGTAGAGACTATAAAATGAAATGAAGTGCACAAAATGTGTGTTTCCGGTGCTTGACTTTAAAATGATTTTTTACATGACTAATTTCAATATTTTCAACTGAAGCAGACTGTTGTTGAATTTAAATGATTATTAAATATTTAACCAGAATGAAAAAGAGCAAGAGCAAAGGGGAGATGGAGAGAGAGAGAGAGAGAGAGGAAGGAAGGGAAGAAGGAGGGAGGGAGAGGGTGGGGTGGATGGAGGGAGATGTGAGGGGGGGAATCAAATTTTCTTTTAATTTCTTGATAGTTTTTCTGATAATAAAATAAGAAATGTGCCCTAAATTAACACACTATGCTAATATTTATGAATCCAATACTATTTATGTGAAACAGTCTGTAATTTCAGATCCAAATTGTGGTAAAGCATAGTTAATAAGAACTCTGTGAAATATTCTGTCAAAGTGTTTTTAAGAGGTGATAAAGATACAGATTTTTTTTTTTAAGCTAAAGCTTTTGGAATATGATATTATTCTACTAAATATTTTCCTTCATTAAATAAATAGAATGAGAAAAATACTTAATTTTTCTATTAATGAATGAGCCTCCTTCTGAAAGTTCAATTTTTAATGCCAGTGAAGCAAAAAATGTGAGGCAGTGATACAAGAGCAAGGTGCAGTGTTGGAGCAGGGCAAAGACCCCAAATACTATAATTGCATGGAAACTGGCCTAAAAGGAAGATAGGAATCCTTGTTAGCATTTCTTTCTCCTTAATAAAATAATCTTTGTGTCTGTATAAAATAAGGTTGATGATGTGAAGGTAAAAGCCATAGAATTTCCACTGAAACAACTACAGAGCCTACTGTAGTTCCTTGGGACTTCCTTGGTGGTGCAGTGGCAAAGAATCAACCTGCCAACGCAGGAGATGCAAGTTCGATCCCTGGGTCGGGAATATCCCCAGAATAGGAAATGGCAACTCACTCCAGTATTCTGGCCTGGAAAGTTCTGTGAACAGAGGAGCCTGGTGGGCTATGGTCCATGGGGTTGCAAAGAATCAGACATGACTGAACAAAATTGAGCAGATTACAGGCACATAGTTCCATGTATGCTGACAGAGTACACACGATTCCTACAGATACTCAAAGGAGAAGCAGGGGTCAAAATATTTGTTGTGCTGGTTCTCAGAATATCACAAGATCATGTAGAATGCCAGCTGAAGCCAACCTGAGCAGTGAGGGCAAAGCCAAGGAAGAAACATGAGCTTGGGAGACCCATTGCTTTTATAGCAATCGGTAAGCAAAACTGACCACAGAGAAACCAGATGCATCGCAGAACTACCTCATGCTTCCTGTGATCTGACCTCATTTCTCAGAATTCCTGTTTCATAACCAGTCCTGAAAGGTGGCCTGAGTAAAAGAGTAGCCAAGGTCATGGGCTCAGCAAGACAATAAGCACACAGGAGGCCTATGGTGACAGTTTCCCTATTCTTTTCTCTTTCATTATCCTGTTGTTGTTCAGTCGCTTAGTCATGTCTGACTCTTTGTGACCCCATGGACTGCAGCTTGCCAGGCTTCCCTGTCCTTCACCATCTCCTGGAGCTTGCTCAAATTCATATCCATTGAGTTGTTGATGCCATCCAATCATCTCATCCTCTGTGGTTCCCTTCTCCTCCTGCCTTCATTCTTTCCCCACATCAGGGTTTTTTCCAATGAGTTGGCTCTTTACATCAGCTAGCCAACATATTGGAGCTTCAGCGTCAGCATCAGTCCTTCCAATGAATACTCAGGGTTGTTTACCTTTAGGATTTACTAGTTTGATCTCCTTTCAGTCCAGGGGACTCTTAAGTGTCTTCTCCAACACAACAGTTCAAAAGCATCAATTATTTGGTGCACAACCTTCTTTCTTTTGTTATCCAGGGCTCCCCCCAATTTTCCACCTATAATAAATCTTTTCCCAACCTCATTCTCTTCACATCATCCAGAAAGGCAAAAAATCTAAACACAGTATTGTCCCAGGAAAGCTATGGTCCCTAACTCACATTTGTGCTCTCTGTTTGGGGTCATGCTGATATGCCTTGGTTTGAAGAATCCTTATCATTTCCTGTTGAGTCCAGTATATTACTAATACCCATTACATCATTTCATTCCTCTTCTTTGCAAGTAATTCTCAATTTTCAAACATTTTTTTAGATTTAAACCCTCCTAGTTTTTGCTTAAAGTGTGATTAACAAGATAAAGTGGAAATACAAATTTCTATTTATCGACAAAGGTCTTTTCTAACAGTTTATCTACATTCTAACAAATGTTATTAACAGAATCAGTTGGCATATGTAAATATAATGCAACTAAACTTACTTAAAATGGTTACTTTGGGCTTTAATTTTTTAAAAAGCATGTAATTAACTTGCTTTTAAAAAGTTGAAGAGCAGTAATACTAATTCAGTAAATCAAGTGGAAGGGTCCTTGGCCTGGGGACACTAGTGACATTGTACAAAGTTGACTGGTTTAGCTGGCTAATAGATAGCTTCTTTTACCCTCATTAATTTATATATGTGTCTTCTGTGAAAAAGTCATGCCTTGTTGAAAATTCTTCCTAAATAAGGACTTTTTTTCTTTAATTAACATATATACACATTTAATACTTTTTTCATGGGAAAGAAGATGGAAAATCAATTCCATATTATGGCCAGAGAAACAGTCAGCTGGAGAAAGGAGACGAGAAAGAGGAAGAAGGAGAGACTGACTTACTCACTGTCTTCTAATTTTTTCTTGTAGACTGAGGGAAGTAGAATCAGTGTATTTGATGTTTTGTTTCCTAATAATTGGGTGACTTTGGTTAAAGGAATTTACATTTGTGAGATACCTTCCTAATGTATAAACCTGGGATGATAATAAATACTATTATGGATTGGCATAAAGAATATTTGAGGATTAGTTGTGGTTTGTGTCAAGTTCCTAACACCTTACGCCTACTTGGTAGTTAATAAATGGTCACTGTTATTGTTGATGCAACTGTATTATTCTTTGAAAATAAGGCCCTGAACACAATAGAAGTTTCTGTGGCCCAATAAATCAGAAAATATTAAAGAGAAGAGAAACATTCTCTTCTGAGAATGATACATAACTTATACTACACTGGAGATTTTTAAGGATTGATGGTAAATGAACAGTTGAAAAAGTACTTGTTTTTATCCAAGTCGGCCTAACATACATTAAAGAGTTGGCAGCAATTGCTGTGCACACCCATTGCTTAAAGGTGCAATCCTTTGATGAGGTTTTAAGAAAATGATACATGTTTCTAAGTTTTTTGAGTTTTAGAAGAAATTCCCTTAAAATAATGAAAACACCATTTGAAGATGATGATTTCCCCATGATGATTTCTTTCCTCAGGCCCTTTTGCTTCTCTGAAACTGGCTCTGTGCCTTGTGATGCTAGGGCTGATGCTGAAGTAGTATGACATATTACATATTAAACTAAAATATGAAAGTCTTGCTCAAATAAAAGAAATAAGATGCAAAGTTTTAATTAGAAGCTATTTTTAAAGGCTTTAAAAAATTCTTTTATTTTTTCGGTTGCACTGGGTCTTTGCTGCTGCACACGGGCTTTCTCTAGTTGCGGCAGCTGGGGGCTGCTCTTCGATGTGGTGGATAGGTTTGTCACTGCGGTGGCTTCTGTTGTTGTTGAGCACGGGCTCTAGGAAGTTGCAGCTCAAGGGCCCTAAGGCACAGGGGCTTCAGTGTGCTCTAGTTGTGTCACACAGGCTCGGTAGTTGTGGCTCTTGGGCTCTAGAGCACAGGCTCAGAATTGTGGTGCACGGGCTTAGTCAATCCGAGATTTGTGGAATCGTCCCAGACAAGGGATGGAATCTGTGTCTCCTGCATTGGCAGGCAGATTCTTATCTACTGCACCACGGGGGAAGTCCAATTAAAAGCTATTAATTAAGAATTAACCTTTTGGAAATTCACTTCTAGCTGCTGGGCTAGGTTGTATTTCACAGTGTGTTCATAGAGGAGTGTATTTCTAAAGATATGCTATATTCTACCTATAGCTTCAGATCAGATCAGTTCAGTCCCTCAGTCATGTCCGACTCTTTGCGACCCCATGAATCGCAGCACTCCAGGCCTCCCTGTCCATCACCAACTCCCAGAATTCACCCAGACTCATGTCCATCAAGTCAGTGATGCCACCCAGCCATCTCATCCTCTGTCGTCCCCTTTTCCTCCTGCCCCCAATCCCTCCCAGCATCAGAGTCTTTTCCAATGAGTCAACTCTTTGCATGAGGTGGCCAAAGTACTGGAGTTTCAGCTTCAGCATCATTCCTTCCAAAGAAATCCCAGGGCTGATCTCCTTCAGAATGGACTGGTTGGATCTCCTTGCAGTCCAAGGGACTCTCAAGAGTCTTCTCCAACACCACAGTTCAAAAGCATCAATTCTTCGGCGCTCAGCCTTCTTCACAGTCCAACTCTTACATCCATACATGACCACAGGAAAAACCATAGCCTTGACTAGACGAACCTTTGTTGGCAAAGTAATGTCTCTGCTTTTCAATATGCTATCTAGGTTGGTCATAACTTTCCTTCCAAGGAGTAAGCGTCTTTTAATCATGGCTGCAGTCACCATCTGTAGTGATTTTGGAGCCCCAAAAAATAAAGTCTGACACTGTTTCCACTGTTTCCCCATGTATTTCCCATGAAGTGGTGGGACCGGATGCCATGATCTTTGTTTTCTGAATGTTGAGCTTTAAGCCAACTTTTTCACTCTCCACTTTCACTTTCATCAAGAGGCTTTTGAGTTCCTCTTTTATATTTTGAAATAGATCTTGAACGAACGTGAACGTGAAGTCACTCAGTCATGTCTGACACTTTGTGACCCCATGGACTGTAGCCTATCAGGCTCCTCCATCTATGGGATTTTCCAGGCAAGAGGGCAGGAGTGGATTGCCATTTTCTTCTCCAGGGGATCTTCCTGACCCAGGAATTGAACCTGGGTGTTCCGCATTGCAGGCAGATGCTTTACCATCTGAGCCACCAGGGAAGCCAATAGATCTTATGATAAGCAATTACATAATTCTGACATAATTCCTACAGTCTGTTTTAAGCCCTTTTGAATATGTCAGTAAACAAATATTGAAATATTCATATGGCAATTTCATGTTCATATTTAAATGTATTTGTTTTTTAGAAGACTGTTGCTATTTTGGGAATATGCAAATAAAAGATGAAAATGTTTGCGTTCTGAACTATTAGAATAGAGGAAAAACTCATATTTAATGCACATAATGTGAGCTTTCTAAGGATAAGGAGTATTTTTTAACAAATTGGATTTATTTAGTACATATATTGTAAACATTCCACAAATGCTTGTGATGATATTTCATTTGTTATCTTCATGGATCTAAGGTGCTAACTTCATTGTAAGTAGTTTCCACAACATTTGTGATGTTTTTGATGGAATGGTAGACCTATTTTGCAGTAAATTTCCACTATGAAATTCATGGTAAAGCATATTCTATAAATGTTAGCATACATATTATATCATCTTCAGTGCTTCTTAAAATTTGTCCCCTTAAGAATCACTTGGGGAAGTTTGCTAAAAATGGGGATTTTGAAAGTTTGTTTAAAATGCAGATTCTTGGGCCCACCCATTCAGATTCTCATCCTGAAAGCGTACAGAATCTGACTTTTCACAAAGTCCAGAGTTGACTCGTGGAGGTAGTTTTAGCATAGATTGAGAAGCACTGCTGTCCAATATTTGAAAAGAAAATCATTTACTAGCTTAAAATATGTAATTTTTTTTTCTAAGGAGCACATTGTGTCAGTTTTGCCTGTTTACTCATGTCCTCTCTAAGTACTCTTCCAGTTTCACACTCTAAGTAGGAGATATCTTTTCTACTTTTTCTCATTTAACCACCAGTTTGTATGTATGTCTTAGGAGGAAGTTTTGGGCCTGACAAAACTATAACCTAATTCATCAGACTTTAGCCTTTTAAGATTAGTCCCACAAAACAATTAAAAACATGGTTTTCTGCTTTAAGTGTTTAACTCAGTTTTAATTAGAAACCTTCCCCTTTTATTTACTTTGTACCCCTTCACCTCCATTGACATTGAGACATTGACATTGAGACAATGAATATGCCTGCATTTGCATACTCATATTGGAAAATTCTAAGAGTAAAGATATAATTAAGTTTCAAGGATTGTTCTGTAGCCAAGAGTACACTTATAAACCAATTTTGAATTTCTCCTATGAGATACCTGTGAATCTAAGAGGTTAACAAGTGGAGATTTACGGTTTCAAAATGAATGTAAATGGAAGTATAAATTTGTGGGTTTTGGTTATTGTTTAGTAGCAGTCAACCACTTTTCAAGAGAATGATTCTTTGTAGAGGTGATTCTTGGGATGTGGTATGATGAGTAGAAGATATGTCAACATGCATATTGCTGGGAACCTTTCAGAAATGTTCTGATTGAAACCGTGGTGATATTGGTTGATTAGCACAGAGCCTCAGGCATAAGTATTCAGTGTAATGCCTCCATGAAGATGCTGGTTTCTGAAGAAGCATACCAGGAATGACTTGTGTTTTCCTTTTTTTTTTTTTTTAATTGTATTTTTGCTTCCCTGAAACAGGTGTGGTTGGATCTGTTTGAATAAAAGAACAGTGTTGAAGTTGTATTGCCTCATGGATTATTTACCCTTTATCCTTAAATATCTCCTTCTCTTGCCCTTTGTCTTCAGCCTATTTTCTCTAAACCGCAATCTGACCTCTCCTTTCACTACCACATTGAAACTACTCCCACTGAATCACCAGTGACTTTTAATTGCTAAACCCAAAGGAAGATTTCCAAGTCTCAGTGAGTGCTGTACCAAGTCATATAGGAAAACTGTGGTAAAGGAAAAAGGTGTGGCCCTAGATCTCCTTATTAGACTATTCCCCCATGTTCTCAAATAAGTGGAAAAAGTTACTAATAGCTCTATAGAAAAAAAAAAAAAAGCCTATATATAAGCTCCATCCTGCCCCATCTATTGGCAGACCATTGTCAGCCCCATATACCTACTGGGGGCCAGGTTGGGGGTGGGAAGCAAAGTCTTCCGAGGTCTAGGAACTGCAGACTGTGGGCATGTACAGTAACACAGGATAATAGCTCCAACAACCACCCGTCTTTACTCAAAGTTGTGATATGTTGAGAAAAAGTTGTGATATTTTGTTCACCATGGATTATTTTGCATTCGATTTTACTTTTAAAGTGATTTATTTAAACATTATTTAACTTCATTACAGAAGTTTTGATCTCCCTTAACTTCTTCTGCCCATGGTGAGTGCTTCCCTCACCTTGTCTTGTCCCAGCCCTGCCCATGGTATTACGGGCCTCTTTGTGAACCAGATAGTATTATTCTCTCTTAAATCTGTCCTCTCTGAGTTTCTGTGACATTGTTGTCTTGTGAGTCCTTTCCTTCATCATCAAATGTTAGTTCTCAGTATCTTTTTCGGGCTCTCTTCTTCTAGGCCTTCAGTTTTTGGTGCTTTCAGTGGCAGATTCTCATTGTTCTAACTGTGCCCTTGTTTATGTTCTTTCTGGCTACACTCACTCGTTTCTGCCATTGCTTTTTCCCACACACATTTTTTTATGGCTAAACAGTTACAATAGGCTGCTAATTAAGTTCCTCTAATCTCCACACTTGCCCCTTTCTGGTCCACAATATAGGTAGATTAATTTTTTTTCTAAAGTGAATATATAATTCATGTATTTATTAACAGACTATTTAGTTTTTTATTTCTGTATTTTAGAAATTGTTTTAGATTCTAGGGATAAATCAGTAAATGAAAAAAAAAGTCCATATTGTCCTGAAAATTATGTCTTAATTTTGTTTGAATATTGTTGTGGTCTTTTCTAAATGTTGTATTCAATTTTAGCCTACATGTATGCTTGTAGAGTGGATTTGGGTGGAAAGGTTTATTTTCTCCTTTTCTCATATTTTGATTATACAATATTTGACTATTGTTATTTTTCAGTTATATATGAATTGCTAGAATCCTGGATTCTGCTTTCTAAAAGAAATACATTTTTATTTAGAATGTGGAAATCATTACCCACTGACTTAGGATTTCCTTTCAGTCACAGAAATAAAGGATGATATAATAATTACCATTTTCCTTTACTCATTATTTCTGTGTTTTATACATATTGTTAATTATATTCTAAGTCTTGGAGCGTATGTGCTGCCATAGTCTTTAAACAATTGTAATTGAGTCTGGTGACCTGTTTTGTTTGCCTCACACTATATGTGGCTTTCTTTAATTTTATTCAGTTGTTTTTAAATAAATAGACTTGTTTTCATTTTATTCAATTTTTAAAAAATGAATACACTTTATTTTCACAGCAGTTTTAGGCTCACAGCAAAAGTGAACAGAAAGCAGAGAGTTCCCATGTCTCCTTTCACCACAGGGACAATGTGCAGCCTTTCTGAACATCAGCATTCCACCCCAGTGTGTTACAGTTGGTAAACCAACATTGACACATCATTATCAACAGTTTGCATTAGGGTTAACACGTTTATGTTGTTCTACTGATTTAACAAAGTTAGTGTGTTAGTTTCCCTGCTCAAAAATCCTCTGAGCTCCACCTGTTCATCTTTACTTCCCGGGGGAGCCTGGTGGGCTGCCATCTCTGGGGTCAAACAGAGTCGGACACGACTGAAGTGACTTAGCAGAAAACCCTTGAGGATCACTGATCTTTATACTGTTTCTATCAGCAAAAACAAGACCAGATGCTGACTGTGGCTCAGACCATGAACTCCGTATTGCCAAATTCAGACTTAAATTGAAGAAAGTAGGGAAAACCATTAGACCATTCAGGTATGACCTAAATCCCTTATGATTATACAGTGGAAGTGAGAAATAGATTTAAGGGCCTAGATCTGATAGATAGAGTGCCTGATGAGCTATGGAATGAGGTTCGTGACACTGTGCAGGAGACAGGGATCAAGACCATCCCCATGGAAAAGAAATGCAAAAAAGCAAAATGGCTGTCTGGGGAGGCCTTACAAATAGCTGTGAAAAGAAGAGAAGTGAACAGCAAAGGAGAAAAGGAAAGATATAAACATCTGAATGCAGAGTTCCAAAGAATAGCAAGAAGAGATAAGAAAGCCTTCTTCAGCGATCAATGCAAAGAAATAGAGGAAAACAACAGAATGGGAAAGACTAGGGATCGCTTCAAGAAAATGAGAGATACCAAGGGAACATTTCATGCAAAGATGGGCTTGATAAAGGACAGAAATGGTATGGACCTAACAGAAGCAGAAGATATCAAGAAGAGATGGCAAGAATACACAGAAGAACTGTACAAAAAAGATCTTCACGACCCAGATAATCACAATGGTGTGATCACTGACCTAGAGCCAGACATCCTGGAATGTGAAGTCAAGTGGGCCTTAGAAAGCATCACTATGAACAAAGCTAGTGGAGGTGATGGAATTCCAGTTGAGCTATTCCAAATCCTGAAAGATGATGCTGTGAAAGTGTTGCACTCAATATGCCAGCAAATTTGGAAACCTCAGCAGTGGCCACAGGACTGGAAAAGGTCAGTTTTCATTCCAATCCCAAAGAAAGGCAATGCCAAAGAATGCTCAAACTACCGCACAATTGCACTCATCTCACACGCTAGGAAAGTAATGCTCAAAATTCTCCAAGCCGGGCTTCAGCAATATGTGAACCGTGAACTTCCTGATGTTCAAGCTGGTTTCAGAAAAGGCAGAGGAACCAGAGATCAAATTGCCAACATCTGCTGGATCATGCAAAAAGCAAGAGAGTTCCAGAAAAGCATCTATTTCTGCTTTATTGACTATGCCAAAGCCTTTGACTGTGTGGATCACAATAAACTGTGGAAAATTCTTCAAGAGATGGGAATACCAGACCACCTGATTTGCCTCTGGAGAAATTTGTATGCAGGTCAGGAAGCAACAGTTCGAACTGGACATGGAACAACAGGCAGTTCCAAATAGGAAAAGGAGTTTGTCAAGGCTGTATATTGTCACCCTGTTTTTTTAACTTATATGCAGAGTACATCATGAGAAATGCTGGGCTGGAAGAAACACAAGCTGGAATCAAGATTGCCAGGAGAAATATCAATAACCTCAGATATGCAGATGACACCACCCTTATAGCAGAAGTGAAGAGGAACTAAAAAGCCTCTTGATAAAGGTGAAAGTGGAGAGGGAAAAAGTTGGCTTAAAGCTCAACATTCAGAAAATGAAGATCATGGCGTCTGGTCCCACCACTTCATAGGAAATAGATGGGGAAACAGTGGAAACAGTGTCAGACTTTATTGTTTTGGGCTCCAAAATCACTACAGATGGTGACTGCAGCCATGAAATTAAAAGACGCTTACTCCTTGGAAGGAAAGTTATGACCAACCTAGATAGCATATTGAAAAGCAGAGACATTACTTTGCCAATAAAGGTCCATCTAGTCAAGGCTATGGTTTTTCCTGTGGTCATGTATGGATGTGAGAGTTGGACTGTGAAGAAGGCTGAGCGCCGAAGAATTGATGCTTTTGAACTGTGGTGTTGGAGAAGACTCTTGAGAGTCCCTTGGACTGCAAGGAGATCCAACCAGTCCATTCTGAAGGAGGTCAGCCCTGGGATTTCTTTGGAAGGAATGATGCTAAAGCTGAAACTCCAGTACTTTGGCCACCTCATGCGAAGAGTTGACTCATTGGAAAAGACTCTGATGCTGGGAGGGATTGGGGGCAAGAGGAGAAGGGGACGACAGAGGATGAGATGGCTGGATGGCATCACTGACCCAATGGATGTGAGTCTGAGTGAACTCCGGGACTTGGTGATGGACAGGGAGGCCTGGCGTGCTGCGATTCATGGGGTCGCAAAGAGTCGGACACGACTGAGTGACTGATCTGATCTGATCTGATGGTTTTGCATTTTGCAGAATGTCTTATACTTGAAATCATACAGTATGTACCTTTCAGATTATGTTCTTTGACTTGGTGATATGCCTAGTTTATTATATATTGTTGTGGCTTTATACTTCATTTCTTTTCAGGGCTGAATGAAATTCCATTGGCTGAATATACCATTATTTATTCATCTATTTATCAAATAAAGGACATCTTAATTGCTTCCAAGTTTTGACAGTTATAAGTGAAACTTCTATGAATATCTGTGTGCATGTCTTTGTGTGGACATGTTTTTGACTCATTTGAGTAAATACCAAAGAGCACAATTGTTGGGTCATATGGTAAGAGTGTGTTTAGTTTTGTAAGAAACTGCCAAAATTCTTCCAAAGTGGCTGTACCATTTTGCATTCCACCTAGAAATTAATGAAAGGTCCCATTGCTCCATATCTTCATTAATATTGCTGGTATTTGGATTTAGCGATTCTAATAGATACATGGTGGTATCTCATGTTTTAATTTGCAATTCCCTAATGATGCATGATATTATACGTCTTCTCCTATGCTCATTTTCACCTGTATGTATATCTTCTATGGAAACTGTCAGCTCAGATCTTTTGCCCATTGTTTCACTGGGCCATTCATTTTCTTATTATTGAATTTTAAGGATTTTTTTGTACATTTTGATTAAAAGATCTTTTGTGGCTGTCTTTTCATCCTCTTGACAGTGACATTCACAGGGTGGAAGATTTTTAATTTAATGAAGTCCAACTTATTGTATCTTTTCTAATGGGTCATGCTGTTAGTGTTGTATCTAAAAAGTCACTGCCAAACCTAGGTTATCTAGATTTTCTTCTATGTTCTAGGAGTTTCATAGTTTTGCATTTTACATTCAGGTCTATGATGAGTTTTTTGAAGATTCTAATTTCTGTATCTCCATTTTTGGGCATCTAATTGTCCCAATACCATTTGCAAAAAGGCTATAATTTCTTAATTGATTGCCTCCGCTCCTTCATCAGAGATCAGTTGACTATATTTGTGTGAATCTATTTCTGGGCTCTTTATTTTGTTCCATTGATCTATTCGTCTATTCTTTCACCAAACACAGTCTAGAATTGATGCTTTTGAATTGGGGTGTTGGAGAAGATTCTTGAGAGTCCCTTGGACTGCAAGGAAATCCAACCAGTCCATCCTAAAGGAGATCAGTCCTGGGTGTTCATTGGAAGGACTGATGTTGAAGCTGAAACTCCAATACTTTGGCAACCTGATGTGAAGAGCTGACTCATTTGAAAAGACCCTGATGCTGGGAAAGATTCAGGGCAGGAGGAGAAGGGGACGACAGAAGATGAGATGGTTGGATGGCATCACCGTCCAAATGGACACGGGTTTGGGTGGACTCTGGGAGTTGATGATGGACAGGGAGGCCTGGTGTGCTGAGGTTCATGGGGTCGCAAAGTTTGGACACAACTGAGCGACTGAACTGAACTGAACTGAATTTACTATAGTTTTATTATAAGTCTTGAATTCAGATAGCACCTGTCCTCAGACTTTGTTCTTCCTTAATATTATGTTGACTTTTCTCTATTATCTTTCAATATGAACTTTAGAATCAGTTTGTCAATATCCATACAAAAATTTGCTGGAATTTTGATTAGGATTACACAAAATCTATAGATCAAGTTGAGAAGAACTGATATTTTGATAATATTAAATCTTCTACTGATAAACATGGACTATCTCTCTATTTAATTTTTTATTTTGTTCATCAGGGTATTATAGTTGTCATAGTATAGATCTTGTACATATCCATGTCTTTAATTTGGGGTATATAATATAAATAGTATTGTGTTAATTCCAAATTTCTCATGTTTATCACTGGTATTCATATATTTAGGAAAGCAATTGACTTTTCTATATTTACCTTGTACATGAAGTTTTTATTAGTTCCAGGAGTTTTGGTTGACTTTTTTCGGATTTTATCCATAGCCAGTCATATAATCTGTGAACAGTTTTACTTATTTCTTCCCACTCTGCATACTTGTTTTACCCGTTATTTTCCTTCCCTTTCTCATTGCATTATGTAGTACCTCCAATATGATGTTGAAAAGGGTAATGAGAGGGGACATCCTTGTTTTGTTCTTGATCATAGCTGGGCAGCATCTAGTTTCTCATCATTAAATATGATGTTAGTTGTAGGATTTTTTAGATATTCTTTGTCAAATTGAATAGGTTCTCAAGAATCCACCTGCAATGCAGGAGACCTGGGTTCAATCCCTGGGTTGGGAAGATCCCCTGGAGAAGGGAAAGGCTACCCATTCCAGTATTCTGGCCTGGAGAATTCTATGGACTGTATAGTCCATGGCTTCACAAAGAGTTGGACTCAACTGAGTGAATTTCACTTTCACTTTCAGGTACTTTTAATTTGTTGAGAGGTTTATCATGAATGAATTTTGAATTTTGTCCAATAATTTTTCTCATCTTTTGATGTGATCATGTAATTTTACTTCCTAGACTGTTGATGTGATGGAGTGCATAACTGGTTTTTAAATGTTGAACCAGCCTTGTGTATCTGAAATAAATTCTACTTGATCATGTTGTATGATTATTTACTATACAATGCATTTTTAAAAATATGTTTGTAAAAAACATTTAAAAATTGAGACATTCCCCACATTTATTTTGGTCATATTTGAAAGACCTGATATTCCTAGACTTATCATCTGACATGGCAACAGTCCTTGTAACTATTTGTTTTATGTCCAGATACTTCATTAATTTACGTTACCTGGCTCAAATGGTCTTAAACATCCCCCTCCCTTGGAGATGGTTGGGGATGCTCCAAGTTACTTGATCTCTATGTTGCCTAAACCTTTGCATATTGTTGAAACTTTTCATTCCTTTCCCCTTGGGACCCTATTTTCTTCTGATGTTATTTACACTATATATATATATATATATTTTTTTTTTTTTTTTTACCTGCCTCCCTCATGGATCTCCCTTTTATAACTTTTTAAAAGTTGGCTCTTCTCTCTTTGGCACTTTTCTCTATATATACTCAAGAGCAGGTGATCATCCATACTTTGTTTTTCAGGTCCTTGAATCCCTGCTATCTCCTTCTTCCCAGACTACTTGCTTCCATTATTATTTATGTTTTTATTGGTCTCAAGGAGCCATGGGAAACAACAAAGAATAAGAATAATGACTTGTCACAGGCGTTTAAAGGGAATGGTGAGTCACAAATTTGAAATGGCAGTGATAGATGGAAGGAAAGGATGAAAAAGAATATATATCTTAGAAACATATTGGCTGTCTAGAAATGTATTTAGTTTATTTTTGCTAGTCTAGTCATAGTCTTAACTGACAGGGAAACAGATGAAATCCCAAAAACTCCTATTTAACACTGTAAGATTGTCCTAAAATTAAATGTATCACAGAGACCAGCTTTGCCAGGAAAGAGGAAATGCTCTTTAGATTTTTCATTATTATAGGATGATGATGAGATGTCTATATCTATTAATATCTGTTTCTATCTCTATCTGTCTAGCTATAATAGCAGGCTATTATAGCACCTATGCTGTGGAATATTATTTGGCAATAAAAAGGAATAGAGTACTGATATATGCTATGATGAACCTTAAAACTATTATGTTAAGTAAAAGACATCAGAAAGCAAAGGTCACATGTTGTATGATTAAAGTGTCACAATACATAGAGACAAAAGACAATCAATGGTTGCCTGGGATTGGGAGTGGGGATTGACTACAAATGAGCACAGGGAAAATTTCCAAGATAAACAGAAGTGTTCTAAAACTGGGCTATGATGATGATTACATTCTTGTGTAAATTTACTAAAAATCACTGAGTTATCTACACTAGATGTATTATATAAATTATATCTCAGTAAATCTTCTTAAATAACAGGACCTATTTTTTTTGGTATGCATTTATTAGACACAGTGAGGCTAAATAAGGTGCACCAGTACACACAGCTAATAAATATCAGGACTAGAATTTGAACCCAAATAGTCTCTTTCATGGGCACATGACAGCATTTTTTATAAATTACCAGATTTTTAATCCTTGATATAATGTTGTGAAATGATATAACTATATAATTTTCTCATTTTACAAATGAAGAAATAAACCTAAGAGTTAAATAACTTGCCCAAGTTATTGCTCTTGGTTTAGCTGGAAATGAAATCCAGAGAGATTGACTTATGGTTCGATGGCATCACTGACTCGATGGACATGAGTTTGAGCAAGCTCTGGGAATTGGTGATGGACAGGGAATCCTGGCATGCTTCAGTCCATGGGGTTGCAAAGAGATGGACATGACTGAGCGACTGAACTGAACTGACTTATAACTTGCGTCTGTAATCCTTTTGAGTTAATTGAGCAGGCAGCAATATCTCTGAAGCCACAAATTTGAATTTATATGATAAACAGCTGTTAGGAATGGTGGCATTATAAGTATGAAATCCAGAAAGACAAAGTAGCTTAGTGTTTTACTGATAACTCTATGGGCTACCTGACTTGGATCAAGAACTTGAAATACAGCACAAAGCCTAGAAGCCTAAGGCTAAGTAACCATCCAATTACTGACAAGTGACCTGGAAGGAAGAGTCAGGGTTCTTTTTCCTTGGGGGAAAATAACCACTTACTTCCTTCATCAGTCTTATGAAGGAACTGTCTGATTTTTAATAAGCCTTCATCTCTAGGACATAAACCCTAGAAGAAACAAACTCCAGAGGGGAGGTGTTCACTTATTCATTTAGTATTTATTGATTACCAACTTTGGTGTTATGTATTGTACTGGGGCATTGCTAGTGATTAAATATGGTTTTAACTATACTAATTTTATAAATGAATATACTATCTTTTAATAGAACTTTTCCTTGAATTTAGTATTTTTAGTGAATTATTCAACAGTAATTTTTATTTCTTATTTATTTTATCTCATCTTCCTCTTATTTTGAAAAAATAAAAACTGTACAAATTAATATGGTATAATAGTAAGAATAATCTTCAGAGCATTTTCATAGCCTCACAGTTTTTTAATGTGTGTGAAATCATGACAGACATGCAAAAGATCTAACTTAAGAGTAAAAGAAAAAGCAAATAGTTCATTTAGTACACCTTACAATCATTCCCTATGAATAATCATTCCCTATAGTATTTTGGCAAAATGGGCCCTTATCTAATTTTAAATAACTCAATTGAAGAAATTTCAACTGAAGGTTGATTCTAGAGGCTAATGGACTTGCTGTGAAAGGTTTCTAATATTTAGCCTAATTTTCCACTCCTTAAAATTTTAGAGCACTATTCCTAATTGCTTTCTGTCACCCACTCCCCCTCTGTTGCTTCCTGTTTAATGCTGGTTATGACTTGCTGTCCTTTTAGGTAGGTATTAGGTCTCCCCACTGTGCATTATTTCTGAATGAAGCCTAGTTTTAATCTTTACACAAGCTGATAGTTCCTATATAGAGATAACTATATATTCTTCCTCTTTGAATTGAACTGTGTTATACGTGAGAGTGGCCTTCCCTAGTGGCTCAGTGGTAAAGAATCACGTGCAATGACGGGTTTGCAGGAGACCCATATTTGGTCCCTGGGTTGGGAAGATCCCCTGGAGGAGCGTATAGCATTCAGCTCCAGTATTCTTGCCTAGAGAATCCCATGGACAGAGGAGCCTGGTGGGCTATGGTCCATAGGGTTGCAAAAGTCGGACAGGACGAAGTCACTGAGCATGCACTCATATATAAGGGTCCCAAATCAATCCTTGATTTAAATGTGTGAACTTTAAGTCTTAAATCAGAATTCTAACAGATCATCTGAACCATCATCAATCATTTACTGAATTCATAGGTATGAAATCCAGGCCCATATTTCCCAATTTTGTATTACACAGAGGATAGGAATGCTTTTCCTATTTTCCATAGATAGATGTCAACATAGAAGCATGCTTTAATGGACATTGAATAAAATGCTTACATAGATTTTAGGCATATACAATCTGGGTGCCATTTATCAAAAAAGAAATCATGGTTATACTGTTATGTGGAAGCATAATGATTTTTTATGACTAGGAAATTTGAACTTTCTAGAGGCTATCAGTCAATAGTTTATTTTTATTGATTGACATGTTTCTTTTAACCTTTGTATAGAGACTCTTCAATAGATTAAATAATTTTACTATTGTTTCTTGAAATAGCTGCTGAGCTTTTAGCATTAAATATAAAATATTGTGACAAGGGTCTTTGCAGAAAAAAAAAACTTTATTACACTTATCTCTTATCAATATGTTGCCATTATTTTTATAGATTGTAACCCTGTCATATCATAGCCATAGCTGCTAGTGCTAATCTGTATTTTGGAGAGAAATAATGAAGAAGGGGGTTTTACTGTAAAGATAAACAAATATTAGTTCATGAAAATTGTATATATTATATAATGCAATTAATATATCTTTTACCAGAGCAAATGCTAGCTAGTTACCATCTTCTACAAGGCTTGATAGTGATTATTCCTTATTGCTACCCACACACTATCATAGAAAATTCTCTCTGGTCACATTTGAGACTTAGCACTGGGGATATGCATGTTGGAACAAATCGTTGATTAACAGAGTTTCCAACTGAGCTGTATTCCACTTCTGTATCCCTGCTGAGAATCATTGAGCAGAGGTTTGTCTTGACAGGCAGTCCTATAAAAACTGGAGCTTATCTGCTATATTGCTTTGATATTTCTATCTATTTTTGAATAGATTTTACACTTTGGCACTTGGTATATTGTCTTTCCTTTGGATATACAGCAGGTAGCTGTATTAGCATTTACTGAAAATGCTGTAGCAATTCCCACATCAAAATAATCCTGTTCCTTAGTGTTCTTTTAGAGTAAAACCAAAGTGTTACATTTTAGGGCAGATGAAACATAACTGATATCTTTTCACCACTTAAAATCTCTGTATTTAGGGGTAGCAGTTGAAGAAATTGGATCTGCCATAGCCAGGCCACATCATTATGCTGAGGTGTTAATAAATTCTCCTTTACCCATGGACTGTAGCCCACCAGGCTCCTCTGTCCTAGGATTCTGGAGTGGGTTGCCATTCCCTTCTCCAGGAGATCTTCCTGACCCAGGGATTGACTCTGGGTCTCCTGCATGTCAGGAAGATTCTTTACCAGGTGAGCCACCAGGGAAGCCTTATCTAGTTTGCTGCTGCTGCTGCTATGTTGCTTCAGTCGTGTCTGACTCTGTGCGACCCCATAGATGGCAGCCCACCAGGCTCCCCTGTCCCTTGGATTCTCCAGGCAAGAATACTGGAGTGGGTTGCCATTTCCTTCTCCAGTGCATGAAAGTGAAAAGTGAACGTGAAGCCACTCAGTAGTGTCCGACTCCTAGCGACCCCATGGACTGCAGCCTACCAGGCTCCTCTGTCCAGGGTTGCCATTGCCTTCTCCGCTTATCTAGCTTAGTAGTTCTCAAATTTTAGTGTATATTTGAATTGCTTGAGGAGTTGGCAAAATCACAGATTGCTGGCCCCCGTCTCAGAATTTCTGACCTGTTGTCTGGGATGAGGTGTGAGACTCTGCATTTCTAATAAGTTTCCGGATAATGGTCAGTGCAGTCGGTTCAGGGACCAATATTTAAGAACTGGATTATAGACAGTTGTCTTACCACAATGGTTAAGGCTGTGAATGGCTCAGATATCATCTTGGGCCCATGCTAAAAAACCACTGAGCTAATACACTGATTGGCATACTTATAATGGACCAGATAATAAATATTTTAGGCTTGAGGGCCAGACAGTCCCTGTCGCAACTACTCAGTGCTGCTATTATAGCAGGAAAGCAGCTATAAACAATACATAGATGAATGGATGTGGCCGTGTTCCAGTGAAATTTTATTTATGAAAACAGATAGCAGGCTGAATTTAGCTCCTGGCTTATAGTTTGCTGATCCATGATCTGTTTCATCCACAAGGGACTTGTACATTTCCCAGCTCATGAATCATCTGTATCCTCTGTATTAGTCAGCAACTATGTGCCCAATTTTGAGCCAGGAGCTGTGGGGGGATATCTAAGAAGTATAAATCTGTTTTTCCTACTCTCCTTCAAAAGATTAGAGTTCAGTGTTGCATCCATCCTTAAAAAAAATTAGAAATTAAATGCCTAGGCTAGAATAGATTTCGTGATATATGTAAATCTTAGAGAACAAATAGAAACTAAGCAAAAGAGAGCAAAGTAAATGTCTTAGAAAGGAAGGTCAGCACAAGAAAAGACATGGAGGGAATACTCAGTGTGTTCTTCCAGCAGGCTGTGAGATCTGTGATGTGGAAAGTATTAGAAATGCTGAGTCACAGATGCCATTTAATTAACCCTTGTACATACTCTATATATTGCCACAGTGATAGGTCCTGGGGGCACAGCTAACTAAGGCATAGTCCTTGATGTCAAGAATCTCAGATGTGGATCAAGACATTAAAAAAATCCAAAATTCATGTATAATACTTGAAGATTATATGCTTGTTTCATGGTGAATTTTAAATTGATGTTAAACTGAAAATAAAATTTAGGTGATTGACAACAAAGGATTTTTGTTAGTTCTTGATCAGTAGAATCAAGAAGAAAACTATTTTATGAAAAGTCATCCTTCATAATCTCCTAGTAAAATGACAACCTGAAAAAGGATGGTTGTTAATGATATATTAATACCAGAGAAAGTTTTCTAAATTGTTAAAGAGTATGTATTATGTTGCTCTTTTGTTTGTTTTTATATACTGAGATTAAGAAAACCCAAAATGAGAGTATTAATATGTTTTCATCAAGCCATAAAAACTAAAGACAATTTCCAAAGAGTTGTACCATTTTGTCTTTCTGATACAATGTTTATCATCTGAAAGACTCTGTAGAGAGGAAAAAATTCTCCATTAATAAGTGGGGATTTTTATTTCTGAGATTTTATTCCCAAAATATTGGACATAGGGTCTGGATGGAGTCTATTATCAAATAAACTGTCTGGTGGGAGCCAATGGTCAGTGTTTGTGTGAGTATTTGAGAGAATCTCCAGGCTTCCTTCTTGTTCCAGTATTCTGACTTACGGTACTATTTGAAATGTCCACAAGGGACTAATTCAGGCAAGTTTCTTTAAAAATGTGAGAAAATCACATCTTGAATAATGCATTACAATAGATGAAATGAGAGTTCATTTCATTTAGTAAACATAATATTGAATTTGGGGTTAGGAAAAGCAAGGGGGATTGATTGAAGGCATTATTTTAGACAAAATGACATGACTTTTCAACTATCTAGCCCATCCTATACAGTTTAATTTTTAATCAAATGTGGGGATGCAGATGGTAGTTTGCCATCTTATCTAGTTAGATGCTGAGAGGGTTAGAAGGAAAAGTCCTGTGTGACTTGGAATTCCTGTGATTTGTAGCTTGACTTAAGTCTTTTTGTAAGCATGCCTATACCATTTTTATTATGACTCCTTCATTTTCAATGTTTGAGGGATAGTAGAAGCTTGTGTTGGTACTAAGACAATGATTATTTCTTGCACAACCATGCCCATAAATGGAATCTTGAGGTCCTTTTAAATAAAAGTTGAGAATTCAGCAGTGGCCTTCAGTCCTCCCCATTGGACAACCCTTTCATTCACCACAAATGAGATATTCTAAAATGTCCTGACCTATATGCATGAGTGTGTATATATGTCTATATAGATGATGTATGTCACTAAAATTGAGCCAAGAACTTTATTTGATAATAGGTGAGTTTAGAAATCTTATCATTTTTTTTTTTCAGAATTTTGATTTTTTTTCTCATAGCATTTTTTTTTCATTTCATACATGATATTTTACATGTTTCAATGCCATTCTCCCAAATCATTTTTGTATTAAAAAAAAGTTTTGTTTTTCTTATCAAGAAGCTTTGAAATTTATGAGAAAAGAAAGTTGGAAGAGGCTTCCAAATTGGATGAATCTATGGGATCTACCTTAAGTAATTTTTCACTGAAAGCAGAAGAAATTTAAGATAAAAATGCAGAAATATTATTTTATTCTGTATTTTGGGAGTTAGGTACTTTATGACCCATTATTTCGTATTACAAAAAGCTTAAGGCAGATGTGAAATTTTCAAATGAGGGAGAAATAATTAGGAGAGCAAAAAGAAAATGAACTAACCCAATGATAGGGCAAGATCTTTTTTCCCTAGTCAGAAGTTTATGCAATGCTGCAAGTTGATCTTGGCTGAAGAAAATGATAGCTTATTTTGGGGGAATAATTTTAAAAGGGTGATGAAAACATAGGGAAGCTTTCAGATATCTCAAAGCTAAGATGAAAATATAAAATTAAAGAGGGAAAGTAAAAAAAAAAGTGGTTCTATAATTATGGAATTATTACTTAATATCAAAGTCTATAAATATAAAATACAGAATAGCATTTGAAGATACAAAATAATAGGGACAGAGTGCCAGTATCCTAAAATACTACAAAATATCAATTAATTATTGAGCACCTAGTACATGTGAGGAAATGTGCTCAGCGTGTTATTATATACAATGTCTCCAATTCTCACAATCATTCTTCAACTGTTTTTATCCCAAATTTAAATTAATATTTAAACAATAACATCAATTACCATGTCACAGAGGTGTTCAACAGAAGAAGCAGGTTTTCAGTCCTAGATGTGTTCTTTCTACTCTGTATTTCTTCCTTTGATTAATCCCTTCTTTCAATAGACATGAGTCACCATGTCCAGTTATGTGTCTTCTGCTTTATCTTTTATTGTGTTTGGTAGTGCATGGTGCAAGGTAAGTGTCCCACTTAGGCTGGCTAAATTGAGGTATATATATAAACACTTGAAAATGGGAGAAAGATAGGAAAATATTTGTATGTTTGTGTATATATTTGTTCTTGAAATAAAATACTATGATTTAAAATTAATGTCTATTTGTGCATTATTGACGTCTAAAAAGTAAGAAGAATTTCAGGCTACTAAAAAGAACTGATAATATAGTTCTGAAAAGCATTAACTAAAGAATAACATTCAAAAGCCAACTGATAGATTATCTAATACAACTCCCAATTTAAATTGATCATCTTTGTTTTTCTAATTTATGAACAGGAAATGAGTTTTGACTGTTAAGCACCTGGATGAAGAGTCCTCTGTTCAGCTTGTCAGAGTCCTGTGACCTACAAAGACCCTCTGGTTGCACTAGGATCATTCGATTGAAGTAAGATCTAATTGTTTTAATTAGAATATGACTTTTACTCTTGAATCAACTTTTAATAAGATGACTTGGCATATGTCTATAATGTGCCAATAGCTGCTAATTTTGAAAAAAAGAGAAGAATGTGGGCATCATTCTGTGACAAAATCTTATGTATTCCAATTTCTATTCATCTTTTATTTCATGGAATTGAGCCCATTTTGGGGGAAGCACTATCTAAATACTTTAATTTCTGTGTGGCAATCAAAATTGGTTCAATTTCCTTGCCTTTGAGGTATCAATTGATTTTTATTCAATTGTAAGTTTATTGTAAGTAATCAAATTATTCTCTTTTTTAACTTAAGTTGATTCATTGTTTTTTTTTAAATCATGACAACCGTGCAGTTTGTGTCATGATATGGCATGTTTTTTTGCTTTTTTTGTTTATTCCAAGTTTGTACAGGTCTGATGAATTTGTGGGACATCGGTTTATATATGGCCACATGTAGACTGTGGACTTCCATTTAGGCATTAGAGTATAAAGACACATTTTAAAGAATGTTTATAGTTCTTCCTGGAGAACTCCTATTTTGAGCAGATGATGCTAGTGTATGATTGAAATACTTTTTTTCTGTAAAACAATAGCTGCAATCAATGTTCCACTGCTGGTTCAGGCTTACTATGTAGAAAACTTTAAATGACATGGATGTTGCAAAGGTTCAAAAAACAGCACGGAACCAACAGCTAGGAAATCTGAGGTGATCCAGCATGACCTTCAAGATAGGTAAGGAATTGGCATGAACCATTTCAACCTTCTGACTGTTCTCTAGGTTCTGAAATGAAGGAGATTAAACAAGGAAAGGTGGCAAATTCTTGAGCCTTGAAGATGAGACATGTAATATATTAATATGAATTGTATGGAGTGGCTGGGTGTGAGACAATAGGGAAGGACGAGTCTATAGGGAGAGAGAGGCTGTGTCTCTTCTAAAGCTGTTGAGGTTCAAGTATTTTAAAGCTGGACAAACAAGTAAATCATGTGGGCTGAGGAAGGTGAAGCAGAAAGTGGATTGAACTTGACTACTAGATTGAATAAATTCTAAGGTCATTTCCAACTCAATCTATGTTTGTAAAATTTTGTTTCTATGCAAAACACAATATTGCCTAGCCTTTATTGAGCTCTGTATCTATTCCTTTTTAAGTAATTAAAAATAAATAAGTGAAATAAGATCGAATAGTTTCGGTTTGAATTTCCCTTTGAATTATACATTAGTATTGGTGGGAAAGGTGATTTTTGACCATAATAATTCATCAGTTGAATATTTTATTGTGAGGGTTTTTTTCTTCTTCTTTATTGTCCTGGAATGAGAACTTTGAATCCAGTACTATAATACAAGCATAAAACATATTTTGTAAATTACCAGTTTAGTAGCTTCTCTCTTTATGAGTATTTTCACTGAAAAAATCATGTGAACAACTAAAGGAGAGAAATACCACCTGTTTGGGACTAGCTGGATGATTTTTTAAGAAGTATTTTAAAGTCCTAGTGTCTTTTGATTGATGTTTTAACTAATATTTTAAAACATATTTTATATGGAAAAATAATCATTGTAGTTTAAATAAGTATATTTTCTAATGTAAAATTCTTGTTTCATCAGTTTTGCTTTGCATTTTTTTCATTTTTACAACCATGTTATATATTTCTCTGATCCCATTTAAACCCATATTTCAGTTGAGTTAAGTATATTTTATCAGATGCTAATGGTAATTACACTACAAGCCTAGTGGAAGAAGGGAAGTGGGCCAAGTCAATATATTCTGGGAGTCTTATCTAATCTCTGTGGCACAATTCAAATCAGAATATATGTCTACAAGAAAACTGAACTCATGACTGTTGGGAGCTGTGTGTGTTATCCCAGTGTCAAAGGGAAAATTAGAAAGAACTGGGGTTTTAATGCATTTAGTTGGACCCTCTCAACAGCTTCTTCTTTCTTAGTTATTTTCATAGTTTTTAATTTAATAATCATGTGCATTTGTAGAAGTATGCAAGTTACTTCAGGTATGATCATTTTGAGAATGGCTATATTGCATGAGACATGAGATCTTTGAGATAATTTTTTCACTTGTTAGTAGAAATTGTTCCTATGTTAAGATACGTAATTTTGAAATAATATTTTAAAAGGCTTTTGATGCCCTTTGATTGTTGTTATTCTTCAGTTAAGTCGTGTCTGACTCTGTGACCCCATGAACTTCAGGGTGCTAGGCTTTCGTGTCCTTCGCCATCTCCCGGAATGTACTCAAACTCATGTCCATTGAGTCAGTGATGCCATCCAACCATTTCATCCTCTGGTGTCCCCTTCTCCTCCTGCCTTCAATCTTTCCCAGCATCAGGGTCTTTTCTAATAAGTTGGCTCTTTGCATCAGGTGGCCAAAGCATTGGAGCTTCAGCTTTAGCATCAATCCTTCTGATGAATATGCAGGGTTGATTTCCTTTAGGGTTGACTAGTTTGTGTACCTGATGCACAGTGAGTCCAAACAAGTTGAAACGTCAGAGTTTGGAGCAGAGAGAGGTTTATTGCAGGGCCATACAATAAACCTCTGGTGGCTTGTGCTCAAAGAACTCCGAACTCCCAGAAGGGTTTCAGCAAAACATTTTTAAAAGTCCAGTCGGGATGGCGGAGGGTAGGGGGAGCGTGTTACAGAGTATGTAATCAGTTCTTGCACAGTTCTCTAATTGGTTGATGGTGATCAGTCCTTAGATGCCAAAATGTCTGTGGGCTACATACTCTTTTTTTTTTTTTTTTTTAATTTTATTTTATTTTTAAACTTTACATAACTGTATTAGTTTTGTCAAATATCAAAATGAATCCGCCACAGGTATACATGTGTTCCCCATCCTGAACCCTCCTCCCTCCTCCGTCCCCATTCCATCCCTCTGGGTCGTCCCAGTGCACCAGCCCCAAGCATCCAGTATCGTGCATCGAACCTGGACTGGCACCTCGTTTTCTACATACTCTTGAACATCAAGTAGTTAATTTCTTTCATTTGGCATTAGCTATCTGAAAAAATTTAGGAAATATGTATAAGATGCTGTTATCTGGGTACTTCAGACAGACTGTAGCAGAAACACAGGGAGGGATCTATCGCTAGAAGAACTCATAGAGTCCTACTCAGTTCCACTTTCATATTAGTTGCTGTAGTCCAGCCATCTTGTCATGTAATGTATTTTCTGTCCATTTCTTTGATAACTGAAAGACTTGCATATTAGTGCCCAGACTGATCAGAACTGGTTAGATCTGTTCCTTGACTGGCCCATTACATCTGACATTAATAAAAAGCATTAGCTCTTTTTTTCAAACATACTTGATGTCCTCTGAAGGTTGCACATATTATGGAAAATAAAATAAACAAGTGAAAATGTCAGCAGATAAAATATAAAACAACCTACATGGAGGTTTCTAATAATGTTATTTTATTGTCTTGTCTTATAGAGGCATTTTGTAAAAAAAGAAAAAAAATTACCAGTGTGAACAAGCATTTTTTTTTCATATTCTTTCAGGAATAAATTCATGTGTGTTTATTTTCAGTGCTTTAGTAACACAGAGTTATGACCAACCTAGACAGCATATTAAAAAGCAGAGACATTATTTTGCCAACAAAGGTCCATCTAGTCAAGGCTATGGTTTTTCCAGTGGTCATGTATGGATGTGAGAGTTGGACTATAAAGAAAGCTGAGTGCCGAAGAATTGATGCTTTTGAACTGTGGTGTTGCAGAAGACTCTTGCGAGTCCCTTGGACTGCAAGGAGATCCAACCAGTCCATCCTAAAGGAGATCAGTCCTGGGTGTTCATTGGAAGGACTGACGTTGAAGCTGAAACTCCAATACTTTGGCCAACTGATGCGAAGAGCTGACTCATTTGAAAAGACCCTGATGCTGGGAAAGATTGAGGGCAGGAGGAGAAGGGGACGACAGAGGATGAGATGGTCGGATGGCATCACTGACTCGATGGACATGGGTTTGGGTGAACTCTGGGAGTTGGTGATGGACAGGGAGGCCTGGCATGCTGTGGTTCATGGGGTCTCAAAGAGTCGGACACAACTGAGCGACTGAACTGAACTGAACACACAGAGTATAAGGACAAAGTAGACATTTAGACAACAAACAATCATTTCTATATTATTTTTCTAGATTTTAGAGAATTGACAACAGATATGTCTAAACTATTGCTTAGATTATGATTCCCAACATGAAAATAAAGTAATGCAAGCCTCTAAATTGAAGTAGTTAATTGCCACCTTTCTTGTATATATATATCCCTCATCAGTGATTCTGAAACTAAGACCCTTCAGACTTGAATTCCCTACATGATATGAAAAATGCTCTGACATGCATTTAACATGGGTTCACCTTTAGCATTTGACATTTGTTAGTCATGGCTTTCAAATGAAGTGTTTAATTAAGATCAAAGTGCCATTGTTTTTAATAACCCAGAAAGAATGGGTACAATTTAAATGTTTTTTTAAAAAACATGACAGTGGATTTAAGAATACTGTAATGCTGTGTGAATATTGTGGTTGTTTGAAAAATTTTATGAAATATTCTTATCAAAATCTAATTTAAGGTTTAATGATGCAATAAAGTTGAGATGTTCACAAGGAAACCAGAATAATAACAATAAAAATTTAACCATAGTTGAGTACAATTTAACCAAAATTTTCTGGTCAATTAGATTTGATTGGGTTGAACAGTGACAAACTACAAAGTAATTAGAAATCACGTATTAGTGACTTGCTGGATTCTGGAGTCTGTTAAAGGCGTTTTATGCTGCCTGACGTTTACCACCCCTTCCTGAGTCTCTTTAAACTGAAGCAGACGCAATTATCACAATTTTTATTTTTCTTGAGGTTCTCACTAACCTGTTAATGAATGTGATTTGCTGCAGAATTGATTCTCTATTTTATTTTCCTTAAGAGGCAGCCTTTCCTTAGGGTATAGACTAATAAAAAATAAAGTAAAATAGGGCAGTTGAATGATCTAACAGTAGCATTTCAATGGAAAAATAAAACATAGCATCACAAATAATCTTCTAACACTCAGAGGCTGTGAATTTCTAACTCAATGGATTGAAATAGACTCTTGCTGATATTCTAGGTTCCATTGCAAGGGATAGATAGGGAAGAGCAGTAATGGCAAAAGTCTTGAGGAACTTTTTATAGCCTGTGGATAAGTACTCCCATACCTGCAATGTAATTTCATCTCGATTCTTTAAATTAATCTACTCAGAATGAGATTAGCTTTGTTAGGAGAAGACTTATAGTCTATTTCTTTTAAATTACATTTTAATACTATCATTGAAATAGTCTTTTGTTTTGAGCTATACCATGCTTTTGAAATATGTAAAATGCACAAAATAATCTAACTGTAATAAATATTTAAATTTCATTGTACCATTTATGGTAGAAATGGTAACTTTTATATTATTAGAACTGTCCTTGAAGATCAAAATTACATTAACTTTTAAAATATTTTCTTTAAGAGTGTTGTGTTTATCTCAGAAGACAATTTTGAAATAATGTCTTTTCTATTCTAATGAAACAGAAGAAGAGTAATCATATTGGGAATCAAAGGTCAGTCATTAAGAGCTAAGTAATATTTTAAAGGGGAAGATTCCCTAACTCATTAACTTCAGCTTTATACAGATAAATCAATTTTTATTTATCTTGTGCCTGATTTCATAAGTTTTTTGTAAAGCTTTTTTACAAAAACTTTTTCATATAAATTTCAAAGATATCAACTTTTAACCAAACCATATTAATCAGTTTGGCAGCAATTCATTTAGTACTTGATACTGAACTTTATACTGAAACTTTAAACTTGATACTGAAAATTATCTTAACACGCAGTGGCTTCATTTCGTTATATAACTGAAATGCATCTGTAACATTTCCTTGCAAATTTGACATATGGTCTCTTATTAACTTACATGGTATGGATTTCATACTTTGTATGAAGTCCTTTCTTGTCCTTGAAACATCTTTTTATATTTGTGTTTCCAAGAGAACTGTTTCTAAAATTGATTTTTTTTCAAGCTGAATGTTCATCTTTTAAATAAAAAGTTAATACTGCTGCAAAACTCATTCTCTTATTTCTTTTACTCTTTCTTATATAAAATATTCCACCACAGATAACATGTTAGTATTTTTAAAAATACTCTTTAAAACTTTTCAAAGAGACAATTTCATAGAAGTATTTATGTGAATCTGTTATATGCCAGACACTATATTGGGTACAAGAAGAACAAAGTTAATTAAGCTGTCCTACTTCCCCTCACGATGTTCACTGTTAATGGGTGTGCAAATAATTACAAGGTAATGTGATATTGTAGTGTGAGCATGTAGAAAGCAACACAAAGGTGGGATTGATATTTTTTAACTCCCAAATACTTCCAGCTCAGATCAATCTCTTTGGCTTAGATCCAAATATTAAAATGATTAACTGTTTAGAGAGCCATCTTGTCATACCATTCCAGTCCAAAAAACCCAACATAAAATACCATAATATACTGTAACATAATTATATCCATGTCTATTAGTACTTTAACATTAGCATATGAAAAATAGGCATTTATGAAATTATATAGCATTACTTATTATTTACCTTTCTGTTACATAATTGTTAGTAAACAAAATTTCAGTAGAATAGTAAAAAATGACAATTAGCAGTAATTAACTGGACTAATAAAAATATAATAATAAAAACAATATTTTTATGTTTCATTCTTACCTCTGATAGAGCAGTTTTTTTTTTGAACTTTTACTGTTTTAAATTTTATAAGCTTTATTATTGTTAATCTTTAAGATAAATAAATTTGAGTTTATAAATGAAGAATTTAAAAGCAAAGCTATTAAGTAAGCGCATATTACCTCATTTAACACAAAATAACAATGGCATGTTTCTTTCTGTCTCATGATACAGTAAGAGATTTTTACTCTTTATCTTTCCTTTAAAAGCAAAGAATACTTTGCTTTTAATAGAATAATAGCCTCCTAAGATGGTCACCTCCTAATGCCTGGAATTTGTAAATATTTTGTTAGAAGACAAAATGAGATTAAAGTAGAAGATAGAATTAAGGTTGTTAATTAACCCCTCTTTAAGATAGGAAGAATATCCTTAAATGGTCAAGTGGACCCAATGTAATAATCAAAGGACCTTTAAATGTGAAAGAGGGAGGTAGAAGAGTTAGTGTCAGAGTGATGTGATATATAGATTAAACCAGACCTTGGTTGCTTTGAAGATATGAGGGACTCCAAGAAAAAAAATGAAGGTGGCCTCTGGAAACCTGAAAATGGAGAAAACAGATTCTTCTCTACAGCATTTAGAAAGGTAAAGTAAACCACAGTAATAGCCTGATTTTTAGCCCTGATGCCTTTATTTTAATCCAGTGAGGGTCATTTCAGAATCCTGATCTCCAGAATGGTAAGAAAATAAATTTGTGTTATGTCAGTAAGTTTGTGATAATTTGTTACGGCAGCAATAGAAAACTAAAATACAATGGGCAAAGTCTAGGTCTTATCTGGACAAGATAACAACATTCTTTATCTTCTCTGTGGTTTTACAGTATCCTTATAAAAATCAAGAAGGTGATTTTAAATTCCATTTTCCAAATCAAAGCATCTAAGAACAAGAGGAAATTTTTTTTTCATTGTTGATATGATTCAGTTCATCACTTGATATACTGTAAAAAGCATGATTGTTGTTAATGAGGTCTGACAATCAGGTCTGTGCTGCACTAGGCCAGCACATCTATTGTCAAAATTTTCTCCTTCTGTTTGCCTACATGGTTGCAACTTGTGATTCAGGAAATGTATCTTTATTTATCTTGATAGAATAATCAGCTGGATGGCAGTGGGTGTGTTTACTCTTGTGGTGTGCTTACAGACTACAGTGTCTATTTTTGACTGAGCACTGGTGGTTTTGGGTGGAGATTTAAAAAAAATTGCTTTAGAAGTACTTGCTTGCTTAACCTAGGATTTGCAAAATTTAGGCTCTATGTGCTTTCATATCCCCTTTTCCACCATGTCCAATGCCAAATCCTTTCTGCCTTTGGTCTAGAGTGCTCTGTCTTGGTTACTTTACTTTCTAATCAAATTGTGTGTGTCTTTCTAGCTATTATTAAAATAATACAGTTGTCTGGATTATCCCAACATTGGCATTATTATAATCCACACATTTCATTATCTGAACTTTTGGCCACAAGAGTTTTGTGGACACAATATTCACAATGCTAAAATTAAATTACCCTTACCTTCAAACAAAGTACATAGTCAATCCACAGGCAAAAGTGAAAGATAACTGTTAATGCTCACAATTACAATACACTTAGGTTTCAAACATAAGTAACATCACCCAGAGCCTCACAGCGATGGATACTTCATTATTATGAACTAAAATCAGAGTTGGCAACGTCAGTAGTTGGAAGAAAAATAGTGACAGTAACTCCTGAAAGTGAATCATCTATACCATATCCATTTGAAGCTAAAAAGAGATTACTTTAAGGCTCAATTTTTGAGGGGTGCCATATGGATTATGACTGGAAAAGGTCAGTTTTCATTCCAATCCCAAAGAAAGGCAATGCCAAAGAATGCTCAAACTACCACACAATTGCATTCATCTCACACGCTAGCAAAGTAATGTTCAGAATTCTTCAAGCCAGGCTTCAACAGTATGTGAACTGTGAACTTTCAGATGTTCAAGCTGGATTTAGAAAAGACAGAGGAATCAGAGATCAAATTGCCAACCTCCGCTGGATCATTGAAAAAGCAAGAGTTCCAGAAAAACATCTGCTTCTGCTTTATTAATCAGGAAGATCCTCTGGAGAAGGGAATGGCAATCCACTCCAGTATTCTTGCCTGGAGAATTCCATAGACAGAGAGCCCGGTGGGCTATAGTTCATGGGGTTACAAAGAGTTTGACACAACAAAGTGATTAACATAGAAATGAAGTCAGACAAACCTGAATCATTGGTCACTCTAAGACCAGTGAATAGCTTTAGATATAATTAGTATTCAACATGTCTGAAAATTAGCCTTCTTTGCCATAGTTCAGTTGGTAAAGAATCCGCCTGCAATGCAGGACATCCCAGTTCAATTCCTGGGTTTGGAAGATCCACTGTAGAAGGATTGGCTACCACTCCAGGATTCTTGGGCTTCCTTTGTGGCTCAGCTGGCAAAGAATCTGCCTGCAATGCAGGAAACCTGGCTTCAATCCCTGGGTTGGGAAGATACCCTGGAGAAGGGAAAGGCTACCCACTCCCATATTCTGGCCTGGAGAATTCCATGGACTATACAGTCCATGGGGTCACAAAGAGTTGGATACTTTCACTTTCCCATAGATAGGATTATGGTATATTTTCTTTCTTGGTGTATTCCACTAAATTGATCAAACCCAGAGCATAGTAATCATCACATTACATTGCTTAATCCCCTTTCAGTAATTCACTAAGTCCTAAGACATATTTTAAATTAATTTTTCATTTCATTTTATAAATATGGAATACCTTCCTATAACTCCAAAAAGTATAAATATTAAAAGATGTACAGAGAAAAGTTTGTCTCCCTGCTACCTGGTCCCCAGTCTTTCCAGTGTCCTCTCAGGCTAAAGCAGTTATTACTATGATCAATTCTATATGCATCTTTATGAATATACATGTGAAGATGATAGCATTTTTTAATTCTGTCAGTTTTTCATGACTTACATCACTTAGCCCTCACTACCATTCTTTGTGAGAGGTTTTATTGTCTTTATATTTTGCAACAAGGAAACTGACACTAAGAAAAGGTAAGTACCTCTTCCAAATTTATGTAACTACACTATGGCAGAGCTAACACTTGAATTAATTATTACCTTTAACCATTGAATCGAGACTTTTTGAGTATGTGGTAATGAGCTTCTCCATTTTCTCAGAAATTTGATCAGATTAAGATTCAACAAACTTTTGCTTTTCTTAGTTTGGTACACATTTTTGTTACATTAGTGTGAAAGGCCAGATATGTTCTCTAAAAATGTTTGAGCTGCCTCTTTTTGGCTTTTGCCCTAACCACATAACAGTCTGCCTTTGAATAATCCAGTTCTGCATACTTGAAGATAATTTAACAGAGAGAGCAAAGCATCTGGTAGGTCTTGAGAGAAGTAAGATATATTTCCTATTTCTAATGACTATTAGAAATTATTTTCTTATAATACTTATTTTATAAAACTGCAAAGTGAATAGTTCACTCTTGGGTTTAATAATCCTCATCAGATTAAGATATTTGCCTGATACCTAATAGCTAGAATTTCTAATCAGAATATCTGCTTCTCCATAGTTATCTTATAATGTCTGTAATTCCCTTGCTAATATGGTCCCCAGTATGACTCTACATATGCACTACTCTGCTGTTGCACTTTCTAAGCAGTAAATTTGTTCATAGGTCCATTGTGTAGGCTGAGGTTTTAAAGCTGTAGCCTGCTGTGTTTATTGACCTATTTCTTAATAATTCCATACAGGCAATCACACGATTCACAAACTTGGAGGGAAGAAGCACACACATTACCATCATCAGGAGATTGAAGTAGCCATGCGTTCAGAGGCTATACTAAGAATTTTAGCCTGGTTTGTGTTATGTAGAATCATTGTGAAGCACCACAGAGAGACTTTTAAACAAATCAAAATTACAGCTTTCTTGCTCTAAAATATAAATATTTCTTTAAAGAATCATTTTGGTGTTTGCCTAAGGTTGTTTTCCCCTTCAGTTTGAATAGGATGTGAGATTTTCTAAGTCCAAATTAGATGATTAGCCAAGCAGTATTCAGTAACATTCAGTCTTTGCTCTCAAATGTGCTTTTTCCACTGCATGGCTCTGCGGAGTGTCTGGACTTCTGCTATGAATTCTGCACCAGGCAATGTTCAGCTATTCTGATGTCACCTCTGCTCCATCTACTGAATAATGGTTTTTACTACATACATTCTTTAGCAAAATCACTATTTTTATAATGGCTTTTTAAGAAACTTTGTCAAAAATCTGGTGCCAAAGAGCATTAAAATTATTGTTAAATTGAAAAAACTCAGAGCAGAATTAAGATGAAACTACTAAATTAATCCTATTCTTTTGTGCTCAAATATATGAAGCAGTTTTTTCTTTAGTCTTAGAAAGGTAGAGCACCGCTTTGCACCAAGGGAGAAACTTAAGCATGAGAGCAGAAAAATAGGTGAATTTTGAAATACGGTTGGTCCTGCAGGGTTGGATTTGTTCAGATTCCTGATCTCACAACCTCAGTGAGCTATTTGTTCTCAGATATTCCCTGACCTCTTGTTTCTCCTTGTCTTTGTCCATGTTGTTCTTTCTTCTTAGAGCCCTTTTCTCAACTTTGCTTACTTGGAAAACTCCTATCTCCCATTTTTCAAGATTCCTGACAGTTCTTTTCTATTTCCTAATACCCTTTGGCAGAAAAAAAAAAAGACCTCACTTCTTTGTGTGCCCATAGTATCTCCAATCTATTTCTGCTTTTGCATTTTTCACAAAATAATTATCTGTATACATATCTGTCTTCCTTCATCGCTTCAGAACTTCTTTAAGAGAATAGAACTGTGTTATTGTCTTCTCTGATCAGCTGCCTTTGTTAAGTGGGGGAAGTTCTAATACTTGGAGATGACTTTGCTTGAAAAGTGTTTGGATAGAAATACTCAAAACCAGAGAAGTTAAGCGAAACACCTTTGTTCTGCATAAGAATAGCTAAATATTTTGGGTGGGTGATAACACAGAGATCAAATACAGGGATTTCATGGCTGAGGCAGCCAGTTAGCAAGGCTGGGGCATCAATGAGGACTGGTAATATTGCAGAGTAGTCTGATTAAGATGCTTAGCCAGAGAGAATTTAGACATAACTTCAGAGCATGCTGGAAGTGGGATCCTATGGCATGTGAAATGCTTATCTTTTCCTCTGACTTTTCTACAAAATAGTTTACCATTGATTATTGCTGCTACCTCATATTTTTTGGAAACAAAAAGAGGTGCTATATTTTTCTTCAAGGTTGGCCTGGGGGGTAAGCAGAGATTACATGTCTGGGGATAGCCAGACCTCTAGTTCACAGTGAAAACCTCAGAATTGGCAGAAATACCTGGGACATGCTGATATTCAAGGAATAGATGAATAAAGGAATGGATGATGAATTCTTAGCAAAATGCAGGAGGAGCCAGTAGAGTAATTGATGTTACCTTTGTTTTCAGAAATTATAATTTCTTTAAAATTAGCAAGGGAGGGAAAAAGTACATACTAGCCTGAAAAGTTACTACCATTGTTCCTTGAAGCTATAGGAAGCTGGGTCTACAAGTTGGCACCCTCACGTGCCTCTGGACCATCAGAAGCTCACAGTAGGGACCAACAAGGGTCCTTGTCCTGTTTCCTTTCAGTCCTCAAAAAGGAGACAATCACAGTGACCCAGTTTGACATTTTAGAATCTTTTCTCATCCTCTTGATGAAATGCATATCTCCCCAGGGTACAATATAGTTTATGTTTTTTAAGGAGGCAGCATGATTTAGCGAAAGACAACAGAGGAAATATGTTTAGTTCCTTGTACCAATACCTTCTCACCTTCATTAATTATTAATGGAATGCTGCTGCTGCTGCTAAGTCGCTTCAGTCGTGTCCGACTCTGTGAGACCCCATAGACGGCAGGCCACCAGCCTCCACCATCCCCGGGATTCTCCAGGCAAGAACACTGGAGTGGGTTACCATTTCCTTCTCCAATGCATGAAAGTGAAAAGTGAAAGTGAAATTGCTCAGTCGCGTCTGACTCTTCGCGACCCCATGGACTGCAGCCTACCAGGCTCCTCCGTCTATGGGATTTTCCAGGTAAGAGTACTGGAGTGGGGTGCCATTGATGGAATAATAACATATAAAACTAGTAAAGAGCTAGGGGTGTAGTAGAGGCTCAATGATCTTTCTCTTTCCTCCCTTATCTGTTGGCTGTGCCATTGGCATAAGAAGTCATCAGATACGTCAAAGGTCAAGGTTGAGAGAGTGGGTAAAGTACATTCACAGGAGCACTTAAGGGGAGCATCCTGGACACAGAACAAGTACTGAAGAAGGTGGGTGGGGCTCAGGCTCAGAAGACAGACATTGCCCCTTGCCCAGTGTTGCCTTATGCTTGCCTTTGGGGTGGCCTTTTGCCATGTTGTCATCAGCTGCTTAGCAGCGAAGGGAAACTGTCCAGGAATACCAGCTTCATGCTCATCCAGTCGCTGCTTAACCTATGGAGATTACTATAGACTGAATATGTGTCCTTTAAAATTTATATGTTGAAATCCTAACCCCCAAGTTAATGGTGTTAGGAGGTGGGAACTTTGTGGGACCCTCATGACTAGGTCATGAAGGTAGAGCCCTGATTATTGGGATTCATGCTCTTATAAAAGAGATGCCAGAGACCTAGCTCATCCCTTCCACCATGTAAAGATACAAAGAGAAAGTGCAGTATATGAACCAGAAAGCTGGCTCCTTACCAAGCACTGAATCTGCTAATGCCTTGATCTTGGAATTCCTAAGCTCCAGAACTGTGAAAAATTCCTGTAGTTTATCAGCACCCCCATCTGCAGTATTTTGTTACAGCAGCCTGATTGGACTAAGACAGAGACCCTTTCTTATTGTTGGATGGCTTAATGGTCTTGTATTGTAATGAATATTTGGTTTGTCTAGGATGGGTTTAACAACTTATTTTCATTTGCATCATGAAAAGGCATACTTTTTCATACTGCTGCATCAATTAGTTTACTAAGAATGGAACTCAAATAACATTTTACAATGAGATTAATTGCTATTCCCTACTGGGCATTATCCAGACAGTGTTCTTTATCTATAAAAATGCCTATGTCTATAATTTAGAACAGATTTTAGAAAAATATGTGTATGCAAATAAGGGTGCCAGCAAACATTCTATCTAGTTATAATGGAAGTACTTTCATCCATATATTTTTTTCTTCTGGTGGTAGAAAACATAAGATTTGTTTCTCAAGAAATTTAGAATTAACTAGAAAATCTGTTTTGCATTTTTGCTACTGAAATTATTTGTGTATTTGGCAACTGAGATTAGTCTACTATTTGCATTGCTTTGTAATGCCTACACTCAATGCTGTGTTGTCAATTTGCATTCAGTCAGTTTATCTGAAATGATTCAGATGTTTTAAATGTACTTGTTTTTAGAGAGGAAAAATAGATCATGTATCCATTTTACAATTTACATGAAAGATCCAGATGCAAATTTATTTGCCTATTCAAATGTTTATCATAACTTTTAAGAGAAGAAATTCTCATTTTCCACCCAGGTTGATATGAACATGGTGTGTTGCCTTATTAATTGGTAAATATACAGTTACAAAGATGCTCATGTATTCTCAAACTTTGTTGTTAGGTCTTGAAAAAGAGGAATATACAAAAGTTAGGAGCAGGAATTGTGTGTGTTTCACATTTTCATGGCTCAAAACTAATTATCTCTAAGTATATCTGTTGGTAGAATTTTAGAATTAGGGCCAGACTAAATCTAGTACTGATCTCCTGTGCTGTGAAATACAGTGATCATAACTTTTTTTTAAATTTTATTTTATTTTTAAACTTTACATAATTATATTATTTTTGCCAAATATCAAAATGAATCTGCCACAGGTATACATGTGTTGCCCATCCTGAACCCTCCTCCCTCCTCCCTCCCCATACCATCCCTCTGGGTCGTCCCAGTGCACTAGCTCCAAGCATCCAGTATCGTGCATCGAACCTGGACTGGCAACTCGTTTCATACATGATATCATACATGTTTCAATGCCATTCTCCCAAATCTTCCCACCCTCTCCCTCTCCCACAGAGTCCATAAGACTGTTCTATATATCAGTGTCTCTTTTGCTGTCTCGTACACAGGGTTATTGTTACCATCTTTCATAACTTTTATTTCACTAATCTTTTGGGTTTTCAAAACATTTCAAGTGCATCTTATTTAAACTTCCCATTCCCTGTAGATAGGGCAGGCAAAATTTTCACATTTTCAGTTCAGTTCAGTCACTCAGTCATGTCTGACTCTTTGCAACCCCATGGACTGCAGCATGTCAGGCTTCCCTGTCCATCACCAACTCCCGAAGCTTACTCAGACTCATGTCCATCAAGTTGGTGATGCCATCCAACCATCTCATCCTCTGTCATCCCCTTCTCCTCCCGCCTTCAATCTTTCCCAGCATCAGGGTCTTTTCAAATGAGTCAGTTCTTCACATCAGGTGGCCAAAGTGTTGGAGTTTCAGCTTCAGCATCAGTCCTTCCAATGAATATTCAGGACTGATTTCCTTTAGTATGGAGTGGTTGGATCTCCTTGCAGTCCAAGGGACTCTCAGGAGTCTTCTCCAACACCACTATTCAAAAGCATCAATTCTTCAGCGCTCAGCTTTCTTAAATAGTCCAACTCTCACATCCATACATGACTACTGGAAAAACCATAGTTTTGATTAGATGGATCTTTGTTGGCAAAGTAATGTCTCTTCTTTTTAATATGTTGTCTGGGTTGGTCATAGCTTTTCTTCCAAGCAGGTAGTGTCTTTTAATTTCATGGCTGCAGTTACCATCTCCTGTGATTTTGGAGCCCAAGAAAATAAAGTCTGTCACTGTTTCCATTATTTTTCCCCATGTATTTGCCATGAAGTGATGGGACTAGATGCCATGTGGGAGAGAATTTAATTACTCATTTATTTATAATGTCACCAAGAGCAGGCCACAGAGCTTTGTCAGGTAGGCAGCTGCATGTGGACATGTACTGGACAGCCTCTGTCAGGATCTTGCCATCCTTGTTGCTGCTTTCTAGGTGTGTAGGTTTAAAATGCAGCCATTTGTCATGGATTTTTAGTTAGAGCTGACAATATTATGAACATAGGCATTCATCCCTCTTGGAGAAGAAATTTCTCCTTATCATTGCTAGCTAAATATATATATACTCATTTTGAATTATGGTTCTGTTGTCTTAGTTTTTCTTTTTAAATTTATTTCCAATTTTTGCTCATTGTGTGATTGTCCAAATCTAGTAAACAGGGACAAAGAAAGGAATACTTTCTTTTTTGGACAAAACCAGTGTGTGATCTCTTAATTCCTAATGATCCCCATAGAGCTGATATAGTACCGACGTGTTCTTCATTGGCCCTTTGAATATAACTTTCCCTTTCTAATCTCTGATCCTAAAGCCTCCAACAGCAGTACACACTGCAGGCTGTCACCTAGTCTCATATTTCATGTTGTCTTAAATCTCTTCTGCTTCTAAAGAAAATAATTATTCCAAGTGAATTCTGCTGTACCAGAATCCATTTACAAGTGGTTAGCAGGATCTACCTTATAATGATAATTGAATTTGATTTTTCTGATTTGAAAATTTTCATGGATCCCCTGTTATTAATTATTTTATTAAAGCTATTGATATTTTTTACATTGATAAGAGTTGAAAAAACTATGATGCCTGCAAATTGTAAGAGTAACTAGAAGCTGCCAAGTTCCTATTTTAAGAAAGCGCTAAACATGGAATAAAAGATATTTTTAATATCTCATAGTAGAAAAATTACAAAACTCACTATATGACATGTAAAATGCATTTTTGACAATATTTTAGAAGCAAATTTTATAAGCAAATGCTTTGAATCATGTGTGCTGCTGCTGTGCTTAGTTGCTCAGTCGAGTCTGACTCTGTGATCCCATGGGCTGTAGCCCACCAGGCTCTGCTGCCATGGAATTTTCCAGGCAAGAATACTGGAATGGGTTGCCATTTCCTATTCCAGGGGTTCTTTTCAACCCAGGAATTGAAAGCATGTCTCTTGCATCTCCTGAATTGCCAAGCAGATTATGTGTAAATGCTCATATGTGTTATCATTTATCTAACAGAATATAAAGGATGCTGTTATATTTGGATTCTCTTTGCAGGTAACTATTATGTTTCATATTTTTAAAACTTTCACATTTCTATGGCTGTATGTTCAATGCTAACCCTTTCAAATCTGTAATCATTAATATTATATATTTTTAAGCCCTATTGAATGTTTCCAACTTTTTCATGAAAGAAAATGATGCATCTATAGGAAATACTCTTTTTAAATACATATCTTCTAATTTATTTGAGATTTCCTCCTATATATAATTTTGAAAATTTTTAAATGACTTCAAAGTCACTTATTACATGAAAAGCATTTTTCATTAAAAAATCTGACATTTAACATGGAGTAATTTGGAAATAAATCTTTGGTAATGGTACTGAGAAAGAGAAACTACTGAGATATATTTTTGGAAGAAAATAGTTTTTAATTCAATATATTTGAAAACACATCCTTATGCTTTTTTTTTATTTTGTCAGAAATAATAAATGTAAGAAACTTTGGTATATTAGGAAGAGAGAGGATACGTGTTACATAGTTGAAACAGTTCTGAAATTCACCATTGCAGTCATTTGAAATTTAATGCCCTGTTAAAAAAAGATTAGGAGTTAAATCAATTTTCCCCCTTTTTATTTTTTATTATTTTCCCAGTATTTAAATGCTGAGGGAGATGACTGTTTTGTCATTGTAGTAATATTGCCAGGATAGAGGGTTATTTTTCTTTCATTCAAATCTTGAAATGATTATTCAAGTTTCTATAATTACATGGAGAGATGATTGCCACTGATCTGACAAAGTACATCTTGAGCTTTTGGTATTTAGAAAAATAAGATATTTGACTCTTGTTCCTGTGTTTTATAAATACCTGGAAAGCACAATCTGAAGATATTTTGAAATCTTTATATTACTTCAGATAGCATATCACAGTCAATAATTTATTTATGCTCCATTATTTGTGGTTATAAGGCATGATATGGCTTTGATTCAGTTTGTCTTCCTGAACTTAAAAAAAAAATAATTGTATTTATTTATTTATTTTGACTGTGCTGGGTCCACACTGCTTCACTGACTTTTTTCTAGTTGTGATGAGTAGAGGCTACTCTGTAGTTGTGGAAATGGGTTTCTCATTGCAGTTGCTTATCTTGCAACAGAGCATGGGCTCTACTGTGTGTGGGCTCAGTAGTTGTGGCTCAGGAGCTTAGTTGCTCCCCAGCATGTGGAATCTTCCTGGATCAGGGATCAAACCAGTGTCTCCTGCATTGGTAGCCAGATTCTTTACCACTGAGCCACCAGGGAAGATCATCCTGAACTTTTGAGCCAAATTTCTAAAGCTTAGCAGTAAAAGTACATTTGAAATAAACATGACTTTCATGTGCAAATCAGGTAATTACTTACAGAGCTACCTACCAATTAGTCACTTATTGATGCAATTAGCTGGATGTACAGCTAATTAGGGGTAAAGAAAATATCTGTCAGTTCAAACAGAGGAAAGCCTAAAATCTAGCTTAATGGTTAGTTTCACTTAGGATAAAGAATCCTTGTTCTCAGGCAAATGTGTTTGAGTACTATATTAAAATATGATAACTTTTTCTGGTTTCACACAGGTGGCATTCCTAGTTCAGATCTTAGAAGGAATTATTAATGCTTTGGGGAAATGTGGGTCATTTTTATGCTGACTCATTTTTTCCCATTTTATTTTGTTTATGTTTGTTTATTCTTTCAGGTATCTTGAGGTATAATTACCTATAAAACTGTTATATATTTAAATTGTACTTTAAGATGATTTGATGTATATCATGAAAGGATTCTCCCTCCCTTTCTTTAGTTAATGAATACATCTATCATTAGATAAATTCTTTGTGTGTATGTATGACAACAATTAAGTTCTACCCTGTGACCAAATTTCAGTTATACAGAGTTATTAATTATAGTCACCATGTTTTACATTAGATTTTCAGAACTTTTTTACATTATAGGTGAAAGTTTGTGCCTTGGTACCAACCTCACCCTGTTTTTCCTACTCCCCAGCTCGTGGAAACCATTTTTATACTCCGTTTCTATGACTATTTTGTTTTGTTTTAGATTCCACAGATAAGTGATACCATGAAGTGTTTATCTTTCTCTGTCTGTTTTTCACTTAGCATAATAGCCTCAAAGTCCATCCATGTTGTCACAAATGGCAGGATTCTTTTTTTTTTTTTTTTCAGTGGCAGAGTAGTATTCCATTGTGTATATACCACATATTCTTTATCCATTCACTTATACAAGGACACTCAGGTTGTGTCCATATCTTGGCTATTGTAAATAATGCTTCAATAAATATAGAAGTGCAGATAACTCTTCAATGTCCTGTTTTCATTTCCATCATATATATACCCAGAAATGGTTTTATTGGATCAAACATTAGTTCTATTTTTAATGTTTTGAAGAACTTCCATACTGTTTTCCATAATGACTATACCAATTTACATTCCTGTCAACAGTGCATAAGGATTAAAACATTGGGATGACCTCATTTTATTATATTATATATTAATATAATATATAAATATATATGTAAATATTTTATATTCTACATTGATTTGACTGTATCTTGAAAACATTCTATGAATTTAAATTTATAATTCTATTCAGAGGGATATATGAATATAATAATTAATATAAATAAATCTTAGTTTTTATGCACTGAAGCAGATCATTAAAAGAGAAAGATATTGAAGTAGCATTCATCACAAACTCATTCTTTGACTGTAGCAGAGAAAGTTCAGTGAGTTTGCAATATATCTATTGTTAATGGGGTAGAAAATAAAGAATATCTATGAAAATGGTCAAGTTGTTGAAAATTATAAGGTGAAAATAATTTGAAATTGGATTTTTTAAGGTCTGTATATCTGTTGTGTTTTTTTTCCCCTGCTGGTTGGAAACTCAAAAATTAAAACCCAAAGCCATTTTAAATCCATAACATTTTAGAGAAGGTTGGAAATAAAATTAACTGATCAACTTCCCCCTCTGATTTAAGTTAGGAAACTGAAGCATAGAAAGAGAAAGTAGAATAATAGAGTGTTAGAAGAGACCATGGAAGTATCTAATCCAACCTGCTTTTTGTGATTCAAAGAGGCTAAAAAATTTTCCGGGTGCCAAGATTTAATTACTACCAGAACCTGTTCTGTCCACTGGCCACCTTCTTTCCACTATCTACTGTTTTCATTAAATTAAGGTTACACATCATTATTCACTCACCTTCTGAACCCTAAGTAGAATTGCAAATGGTGATTTTTGTGGTCATATATGCCATAGTTCATGATTTTTGTTTCAATCCAGTTTTAATCTAGGCAAATTTTGTGTACCATATATGCAACTTCCTTTCCTGAGACTTAGAAATTGACAACAAACAAAACACATATCTCACTGCTGTTAGAATGTCAAGGTTGACAGTTCTTTAAGAATTAATTTGTAGAAATTTTTATCATTAATAAAAATAGTCACCAGTAACTTGGGATTAGATGAGAATAAGGATATGTACCCTGGCAAGAGTGGGAGTGGGAGTGGAGAGGAGGGGAGCAATAAGACGAATGATTAAACAGATAGAAGTAGAAGTGGTAGTCTTCTTGTGGTGTGAGTCTTATTTGGACTTTGAAAGATGATCTGAAGCAAATAGGGCCAAAATTTGTTATGGAAGACTTGAAAATTATATATGTACAGATTGCTTCCTACTTGTCTTTATTTCTTTTCTGTTTCTGTGACAGCATGAAAATAATACAAAGATGCATTAAGTGCCCGGAAAAATTAAAGCCAACTAAGTGACTGAATTTGAACTGAATAATACATACACACACACACACACACACACACACACACTAAGACACACATTCACAGCTTCGCTATGGACAAATTAGTGTTGGAATTTCTGTGAAATGTTTGAATTTATCTTGTCATCTAAAGAACAAGTTTCATTACCAGCATGAAGAGAAAATGTTGAGGTTTATCTTTTGAGGAAATAAAGAGAAAGAGAGAGAGGGAGGAAGGCAGGGAATTTTTCTTCCTATTACACTCTTCCTCCCCAGCTGCTCTCACTTCCCTGCACTTGGCCTTAAATTAAAATATGGGCAGCCTGCACCTTTGAAGTTTTCAGAAAATTGTCATTTTTACTGTAGGAGATGAGAGGGTTGGAGATAGAAGTGAATGCCAGGAATATTTGTGCCTTTTTAGGTTTAATTGACAAGATGTTAAGATTTTTAAGCGTGAATTCTTATTTATTTCTGAATGCAGGATTTAGGGCAGCTTTGCAGATGACATAGATTTTAGTATAATTCAGTAAAATGCCATTTGTTGGACCAAATGATAGCATGAGAAATTGCTCATGTTATTTTCTATCACTTGTGTTTTCACACCATACTATACCTGCCTGCCAAAATGAATATGATAACCTCACCTAGCAGCGTGTCAGTGAAAGAAGTAATCAGAGGAGAAAGAGAGCCCCCTGTGCTACTGTGCACCAAATTCCATGAGTCAATTATAGTTGCCAGTTTGAATGATACTCATACCTGAGACCCTTGGAGAAAGCAATCTCACTTCCCCTTTGGGTCTGTTGCAGTATCATTTGAGATAAATACCCCTCCACAGTTTAAATGTTTGGGCATTTTGTCTACAAATTATTATACTATCAGTGTTATTTCAGAGGCAACTTGAAAGGCAGGAGACATCTGCTTTGCCTTGGGAATGCCTCTTTCTACACCCCTTCCTTCTTGTCTTGGTTGGCTGTCGTTATTGCAAAGTTTATGTTCACTTTTGATGTCATATTACCTTCTTGGGTCAATTTTGCTTTCCAGAAATTGGTCTCTAGTTATTCCTTAGGTATGGATTTTGGCCAATGAGGCTGGGAATTTGGAGGTGGCCATTTTGAAGCCATCATTTTAATGTGTACTCAGAGTCCCTGGTATTGTTGATTTTCACATAATCTCTCACTGAGATTCTTGAAGGTCCATTGCTTTCTTCAGTTTATCTCTTAGGCTCTTCTGAGATGAGAGTTAGAAATGAAATAATGGTGAAGGGTGTGTGACTATGTCTGGTGTGCACATTATATGTCAAGAAGCAAAGCTATGAATTTGTTTCTTATTTTTAAATTTCCATTAGTTTTTAAATATTAAAAATTTAAAAAAAATTCCTGCTTGGTGGGTTTTGCAGCTTGGTGAAAAACACCAATGAACATCTCAGTGGTTACAACTTACAGAAGTTAGAATTCACTGCAATTCAACAGAAAGAAGTGATTTAATAACAAATGATATCAGATGATGTCAGATTTTCTCCCTGGTGAGATACATGGTCAAGTTGTTGTCAGGCTAATTTTTCTGTCTAGTGTAAGATCTTTTTAGTTACCATCATCATCTCCTTTGTCCACCAAACATATCTCTTGAAATTTCAGCATAATTACCTTAAAGTACACATACTGCCCATTGCAGGCCACCTCACCAAGATCTAACACTCAAATTTGGAGTAGGCTTTCTCATTGCCCATCAAACACCATCACACTACCTTGCCCCAAAGTTTTATGGTGGGCTCCTGCTCAGTTACTCTCCACTGCTGTTATAACACTTGGTGGGGGCCATGCACTTGCTCATACATGCCAGAATGACTGAGCCTGGCTGCCTTGGCCAGGTATTACCCTGCCAAGTGTAGTTCCTGACATTTCAACATGGTTACATCACTGTCCAGTGGTTGACTTTCTCTTTGCACCTTTTCTATTTTCACAATTCTCCAAAAATAGATTATTTGTAATAGTTAAGCTCAGTTGGAATAATTCCTTATTTTCTTTTATATTTTTGTTTTCCTATGAAGTTCCTGACATAGACCTGAGTGAATGAACAAGGAATGCTCTGGCAGGGAAGTGCAAAGGTTTTGGCTCTGATCAAACTGAAAAGTTTGTGGTTGCCATCTGGGCCAGAAAATAAAGTATGTGCCAATAGAAGAGTAGAGATGTAAAGAGAGCAGTTAGAAACAATCATTTTAATTTCAGGCTAGGATATTTTAATACAGATTATGTAACAATTTTGGGAGAAGCAAGTGACCTCAACAAAGTTGGTATAAGTGAAGAAAAGTTCCAGAAAACACAGAAAACTTTTCTGGCAAGTTCCTATTTCTTTACTTTGGTTTTAGCAATTTCATTTTGCTTTCTTTGAGTCAGAGGATGATAAATTGGTTTGGAGAGGCAGTGTTTTTTCTGGCAGTGCATTTAGTGAGGAAATCATGAATTCCGCTGTAAGTAAGCATACTTAGATAATATAATAGGTATATACTAATGATGTTAGCTGGGAGATACTATGACAGTGGTTAAGAAAGTAAACTTTTGAGTGAGATAGACCTATGTTTATGTTTTAGCTCTGATAGTTACTGCTGATGACCTTGGACATGTAATATTAACTCTGAGCATTTGACTCATACATTTAACTCATGTATAATTATTTCACCTAACATAGAGATCATTTCACCTAACATAGAGATGTTGTGAGTTTGGGTAAACTCCAGGAGTTGGTGATGGACAGGGAGGCCTGGTGTGCTGCAATCCATGGGGTCACAGAGAGTCAGACACGGCTGAGTGACTGAACTGAAGAGATGTTGTTAGGTAGAATAAGTCAGATAATGTATGGTGCATTCTCTGTTGCTTGACTCAAAATGGAGTACTTAATCAATTGTTGATATTACCATTTTTTAATTTTGGGGGGATATATTTAGTAGGTTTCAAAATAAAAAATCCTATTTTTCTCATTGAAACAATTAGACAAATTAGTACTTTTTTGTCTATAACATGATACAGAATGTGGTTAAAAGATTGAAAAATTTCTTGATCTGTAAAGTCTTGTCTTTTTTTCTTTTTTTGGTGGAAAAAATTTGTTTAATAGTTCCATCAGTTATTACATTTATGGCTATGTCAAAAATCATTCATTAGATTGAAGTTTTCAGCTTTCTTATTATACTTTTAAATAATAATTACACTTACAAAATTCTTTAGTTTTTACATCTTCATTTCTAATTTTGCTGATGTGTTTTTGCAACAATCTTGTATATTTACAATTTAATGCTACCATATTTCAATAAATTAATATAGTGTACCTTTAATTGTATTAATCTCTCCCCATGGATTTTTTAAAAATTTGGGGTTAAATGATTAAAATGGGTTTATTTTTATGTTTATTTTTAGATAAAAGCAACCAAATGCATAAGATAAAATCTAACCACTATTTGGCTCCTTAAAGAAGTTATTTTAAAATAATGTTTTAATATTCATTTTTTCTAAATATTTTATACTGTTTTCTTATTGAATTTTTTTGAATTTATTATTATTGTCATTGATATTTGTTATTTAAATGCAGTGTTAAATTGTTCTTGAATTATACCACTTTCAGAAAATGTAGCCATAACATTGTTCAGAATTTTTTTCATACTTGGTATGATAAAGGCTAAATCTTAGAAGTGTTTTAACATATTGGTGGGAGAATTTCCTCTATCCATTGTTTAAATGAAGTTATGTATTACGGTTCTCCAGAGAAACAGAACAAATAGAACTGATAGAAAGATATATAGAAAGATATTATTATGAGGAATTAGATCACACAATTATGAAGACTGAAAAGTCCCACAATCTGACATCTGTGAGCTGGAGGCCCAGGGAAGTGGGTGATGTAGTTCCAGTCCCAACTTCATGTCTTAAGAGCCAACGAAGTAAGTCCTAGTTTGAGTCTGCGGGCCCTAAAATGATGGGGCCGATGGTCTAAATCTTGGTTCAAGTCCAAGGACCAGTGAACCAGGAACATTGATGAGCAAGGTCAGAAGTTCAGTGTTTTAGCTTAAGCAGAAAGTGAATTCATCTTTACTCCATGTTTTTGTTTTATTTGGATTTTCAACAATTTGGATGATGCTCACCACCTTGGTGAGGAGAATCTTCTACTCAGTCTACAATTAAATTGTTAATCTCTTTTAGAACCAGTTTCATAGACACACCCAGAAATAATGTTTTTCAGCTATCTGTGCATTCCTTATCCCAGGTATGTTGGCACATAAAATTAAATATCACAGACCATAAGTCCAATCACATATATATTTATTTATATGTGTATATATATATATATATGCACATACTAACAAACTATGTACTTAGATATATTACTGGTGTATCTATTAATCTATTTTCTTCCATATTCCAAATATTTAAGGTGGGATCAAAGGTGGCATATTAGAATATTCCAAATTGTTTTTTCATGTTGTTACACCTTTTGTTTTACATTTTACAATATGATTCATACTAGGTCATGAAAATTAAAGCACAGAAAATGAAATTTGACATTCCTATATTGTCAGTTTTCTCTAGCAACATATTTCTTCCTGCTATGAGAACTATTATTCACCCTTTTGAAAACAAGTATAAATTTCCTTTGCTTTTTAATATTTTTTAATTTATCTCTTTTAAAAATTATTTAAAACAGCTAACAGTCTTTATCCTACATCTAAATCTTATTGTCAATTGTCTCTTACTATTGAAATAAAAAATCTGCTTTTCCAGTAACCAAAATTAAAGATAGAGAGGCCTCCACATTTTTCCATAGGACAGAAATTATCTATACTTTTCTATAAATGTTACAATAAAAGATATTAGATCTCCATTTTTATAAACTGTATGTCAATGATAATGTTTTTTATGAGCTCATATTTAGATCAGGAAATAATCTATTCTGTCATATCTGTCTGGACATTCATTAAGCAAAGCTCAAAGCACGTACATACATATACATGTATGTGTATGAAGTGACCTGTGCAAATAATGCACAAGTTTGCCTCTGAGGAATGCTATCACTGTGAGTTCAAACAAAGGAAATAAAAGGTGATATTAGACTTTATCAATATTCACAGTGCCTTCCAATTTTAAATAGTATCTACTATGTGATGAAAGAGTGATGTATAATCACTGTTTGATCAGAATCAACAAATATTAAGATGGTAAATTGGAGGAGTGGCACAGCAATGCATTAGAGGTCTGAGGCCTGTAATCAAATTCTATGGTAACTTGGGTGATTCTGTTACTTCTCATCTATAAGTAGTAGGATTAGAATTATTACAGATTAGTGGATCTCATGTATCAGTGAAAAAGCAATTCAAAATACTAGTTAATAATTTAACAGGTTATTTATATTAAGGAGCACATAAATGATATTAGGAAATAAATAAAATAAATATTTTTATTTTAATTTTTTTACATACTTAAAAATTGTTAACTGAAGTACTTTTGATATTCTTTTTTTCCACCTTTTCCTAGGGTACATTTTATAATCAAATTCTTTCATTAAAAGATGATAAGCTTCATAAATTTCTGTCTGGGCCTTTTCTGAACCATCATTAGTTCAGAACTTAGTCTAAATTATTGAATTTCTTTTGTTGTTCAAATATTTGAGTATCTATTTCTATCACTTTGATCATTCATTCATTCATTATGCTTTTAAAATTAAAGTTATTTTGGAAACCCAGCACTTTGTTGTGTGTCAGGGATGTCAGTGAGAGGCGGAGTCCCTGATGTCTGGTGGAAAGAAATAAACATATAAAAATATTGAAAGACACAAATATTAGAGTAAAACCAAATCATAATTAGAATACCTCTACATCTGTCTGAGGAAACTGGATAAGGCTTTAAGACAGAGGCAATGTGTACTATTATCAAATAAAAAATTTTATTGAGTGTAATGTTAAGTTCTATCCAGCACCCAGTGTAGTACTAGGAACATGGTTGTTAGTTACTAAATGAGGGAAGAATGGGGAGGGTAATATGCTGACATACAAAAGCCTATGAGAACATGGCTTGCTGAGGATGCAGCAAGCCACTGGGTGTTGCTAATACATAGGTGCATGAGATCTGTTGAGGGAATGGCCAGTAATGAACATAAAGTATCTTGAAGCCTGATTATTAGAGTTTTGTATTTTTTCCCCTAAGATGGTTAAATTGTATCCTACTCACAAACCAGAACCAGTAGAAATTTTCCAATAAGAGAGCAATATCTCTGACCCACACATTTAGAAAGGTACCTGCGATGATGTTACAAGAGAAGGCACTGCTGGAGAGGTTGTCAAAGCTCTAGTAGAATTTTGGAGCAAGTTTTAAGAGAAGTAGAAAATTCCAGAGACATTTCTAGAGAAAAACTGACAACACTACATGACTGACTAGGTTTAGAAAGTGGTGGAGAAATAGGAAAAGATGTTTTAGCCCATGCACGCACATAACTTATCTATACTCTTATTAAACCCACATAGATAGACGTTAGTTTAGGTGAAGGGACACTGAGACAGATGACACATTTTTTTGCCCTTGTAAAGCTCATCACCTGGTGTTTCTCCCAGTGAGATTTTAGTTCTGATGATCATAATGTTAATTAATGAATGTTATTGATAGATAACCTAAGACTAAACTCTGCTAAAATGTAGAAATTAATCAGTTGGTCAAATATGATTGCTCTCTTGAGATCTTTAATCTTCAATATTTTGATGTTACTGGGCTGGTATACTACTCTATTTTTCTTCCTAAATGACTTGGACTATGAAAATACCTGTGCAGGACTTTTCAAGAATAAATTATTATTGCATTAGAGAGAAATAGAATTGTATTACCCCCCAGATTTTTATTGCAGTTGCTTTTGAATATTTGTAGATTGGAATTGAGTAGAGAGGATGTTAATTAGCATGCAGATTTTTTTAATTGTCTATAATAGGAAACTAATTGGTGTTTTCCTTAAAGAATGAATTTAAGGAAATGTGATTTGAAAAGTGTAGTGTTGTTAAATTGTACTGATCCAAGTAGTATAAACTATTGATTGAGTAAAATAAGCAGTTTTGATTGTTTAACTGCAGGTTTCATTCTGGGAAACCAGAATTAAATGGTGGTAATAATTACAATACTTAATACATGAAAGCTCTGACCTAAATCTGGGTGTACTTTTATAAAGAATAACTCATTAAATGATGTGACCCGAATTTTGCTCCTCCATTTTCATCACCCTACCTCCCCTGCTCTCAATACAATTCATCTAACCCACAGTTTCTTACCATTACAATCCCTCTGCCTTGCAAGTAGCAGCTCTCGTATATAGGATGCCACAAACAGGTACAACTGTAGACTAAGATCATGGCATCCAGTCCCATCACTTCGTGGCAAATAGATGGGAAAACAGTGGAAACAGTGGCTGACTTTATTTTTGGGGGCTCCAAAATCACTGCAGATGGTGATTGCAGCCATGAAATTAAAAAGCACTTACTCCTTGGAAGGAAAGTTATGACCAACCTAGAGAGCATATTAGAAGGCAGAGACATCACTTTATCAACAAAGGTCCATCTAGTCAAGGCTATGGTTTTTCTGGTGGTCATGTATGGTGTGAGAGTTGGACTATAAAGAAAGCTGAGCACCGAAGAATTGATGCTTTTGACCTGTGGTGTTGGAGAAGACTCTTGAGAGTCCCTTAGACTGCAAGGAGATCCAACCAGTCCATCCTAAAGGAGATTGGTCCTGGGTGTTCATTGGAAGGACTGATGTTGAAGCTGAAACTCCAATACTTTGGCCACCTGATGTGAAGAGCTGACTCATTTGAAAAGACCCTGTTGCTGGGAAAGATTGAGGGCAGGAGGAGAAGGGGATGACAGAGGATGAGATGGTTGGATGGCATTACTGACTCAATGGACATGGGTTTGGGTCGACTCCAGGAGTTGGTGATGGATAGGGAGGTCTGGCGTGCATGGGGTCGCAAAGAGTCAGACACGACTGAGCGACTGAACTGAACTGAACTGAGCTGTAGCTACCTTCTGTGGCATCCATGTGGTCCACCAGAAACTCATACCTTCTTGCCCATACCAAATGGTGGAAATATAGCCCGACCCACTGGTATGTCCTGTCTTAACTGTACTATCTGTTTCCAATTCTCTTTTGCTGCTGCTTAGGCTCTGAGACAGATCTGCTGCCAAAACAGACATCTAGCCAGGAAATGAAATGCTTGAATCCCATTCTTAAAGGCACATTATATAATTTCTCAGTGATGTATTCACATCCTGCTCTTGGCTTTAAGGAGAGATAACAGCCTCCCATTATGAACATTGATTCCTCACAAGGGAGAGTATTTAATAACAACCCTTTCCCTTTACAGATTCTACAGAGGAGAGGAAGTGATGGCTAGTGGTTGCCTCCTTTTAGTAAACTCACATCTCATCCCTGCTGTAGGTGGCTCACAGATCATTCTGTTTTAAACGTGAAATACATATCACCTTTGATAATTCTGCATCAGAAGGAAAAGTCTCACATAACATCTTGTTGCAGGTATATCCTTATATACATACCTACACACAAAATGAACTCTGGACACCTTTAATTATCCCAATCAGAGAAGTAATAGAAAAGTAAGATTCTAAATACTAAAACATCACTTTCTCAGAGAGCCATGGCTTTCATTTTGCCTGAAGTGGAAGGTTAAAACCTTAGAATTATATACAAATTTAGTTTAATTATTTTTAAAAATTTGGTTGTTTTGTTTTTCATTTCAGATTTCCTAAATGGAAGAGCTAGACTGCTGTATGCTCATACATTGAGAAATGGCAGCTGTCAGAAGGAACTGGCACATGTTTTCCTACAGTCCCCTAGTGTCACTGTTATGAGTATAGTGTGTTTCAGAAAATAGGAAAGTCTATAAGATAATTTTTAGTGGTTTTATTAAGATAATTCATGTATTTCAATTTACTGATTTACAGTGTATAGTTCAGCAGCTTTTATTATATTCAGAGTGTGTGACCTTTACCACAATCAATTTTAGAATACTTTTCTCACCTTTCTCCAAAATAATTCCATGCCCACTAGCAATCACTTTCTATTTCCTCATCTTCCCAGGCTCTGGTAACCACTAATCTATTTTCTCCCTTTGTAGATTTGCCTGTTCTGGACATTTCATAAAAATAGAATCATCCAATGTAGAGTCTTTTGTGATGGGCTTGTTTCACTTAGCATATTATTTTCAAGGTTCATGCATGTTGTAGCTTGTAACTCATAGCAATAACTCATTCATTTTTTATTACTGAAAAAAATTATAAATACATTGTAAAGACTCTGTTGCAAGTTGGATTTCCCATAAAGAAGTTTAGAGGTGGAATTAGGCATGCAAAAGATTTATTGGTGAGTAACATCTGTGAAAGGAAAAGAGCAGAAGCAGGATTGTATAGGGAAGCCTTCCGACCACACTGTGCTTCTCCCACAAGGGTCTCCCAGGGCAAATATCACCCAATGGAGTCTTTCACTGGGAGGAAATGCTAGGCTCTGGTACCACTGCTTTGCTTGGTGATTGGCCAGGGGCTGTCCTGAGAATAAACTGGAAGCTGAGACAACCACACTCCTTGCCCATTGGTAGCAAGTCCTTTATTAAAGAGCAATCTGGTATCACAACTTTCTAACTAACATGGCTAAAATATGCATCCATTTAAAAAAAGAGCCTCAGTAATTTGAAAGTGCTCTCTGAGAATGCTGGATGAAAAATAAGCCTCCCCTACATATTCATGTGTTGTCTTTTCTACCTCAGCAGTTAGAAAGCAGAGGCTATTACCTTACATTTTTTTATCAAATGACCATGGCAGATTCATATTGATGTATGGCAAAACCAATACAATATTGTAAAGTAAAAAAAAAAAAATTGAAGAATAATTTACAGTGTTGTGTTAGTTTCAAGTGTACTTGACTGAGTAAATTGTCAATGTAAATTGACTCAATGTGTGTATGTGTGTGTGTGTGTGTGTGTGTGTGTGTGTGTGTGTATTATATATATATATATATTCTTTTTCAGATTCTTTCCCATTGTAGGTTATTACAAGATACTGAGTATAGTTTCCTGTGCTACAATTAGATCCTTGTTGTTTACCTGTTTTATACATAGTAGTGAATATATGTTAATTCCAAGCTCCTAATTTATTCCTCCTTCCCTTCCATCATCCTATTCCTTTTTGAGTCAATTTTCTTCAAGTAAGAATCTTTACACACCATGGGAGCTCAATAAATGCTGTTGATTGACAGAACTAGACTAGCAAAACAAATATTTCTTACTTGGACTTAAGATCTTCTTTTTGGCACAGAATAAAAGAGCCCCATAATACTCATAGCTCAGCACCAAGGCATTCTACAGGTTTACAAAGTACATGTGAAAATTGGCCTGAGGCTCTTGAGTGGCTTCCTAAAAGGTGTGCAACTAGATTAATGATACCAGAAATAGAAACCATGATTCTATACCACGTTTACTGCTCCCAGCACACTGACAGATCTCATCGGCAGTGAATGCCATGGTTAGGTAACAAGCTTTAAAAAACTCACACCTTCATTACCACTGCAGCTCCATAGTTCCAGAACTACTTATTGAAATCTTATGAATGACATTGAACCATATGCTCCATCCAGTCCCCAGGCACCAGAAATGTTCCTCAATTCCACATACCTCGTTGTGAACAGGCAAACTAATCTGTACTCCCTCAGCCATGAAATTTGCCACTCCAAAAGCTACATATTCATAATTTGAGAATCTGCAATGATGCATTGTAACTGACAGATGATCTAATCTCTAGGCACATATTGCTTTTGGTTTTACTTATTGAAGATGGAAGAGATTTCTCTCATTTCAATGATGGATCTTTATATACTTCTTATGAATCATGGTGGCAGCATGATAAAATTAAGACATTTCATTGATTCAGTTGTGAAGGACTTCATTGCTTACCATGGATGATAAACCTGCATCATTTGCACATACTATACATATTTAAGAACATAATTCATTTCAGAGTACACAGCACACTATGTGATCATAGAGAAAAGCTTTTTAAAATTTTTCACTTAAATTCCTTTGGGGCAAAAACAATAGAAAGAACTTTGGAAAATAGTGGGGAGCCATATGTCATCAGGAATTAACTGAAGTTTATTGCTTCATACACTTTAATTTCAATCACAATAATAATAAGTAAAGTGACTTTGTAAATTTGTCAACTATAATTTTTCCAAGGGACAGAATACTGCAATCTTCTCCTTGATTACTTCTACACCAGTCTAGATACTACTGTCCTACCTCCTTGTAAAGATTATCTCCCTATGAGATATAGATTAAATTAGCAGAATATTTTGACTAAAACATATGAGTATTTCATAGTTTTAAAAAATTATCTGTTTATTTGGCTGCACTGGGTCTTAGGTGCAACTCACGGAATCTTTGATCATTGTTGTAGCATGTGAGATCATGAGTTGTAGCATATAAACTCTTCCTTGTAGCATGTGGAATCTAGTTCCTTGGCCAGGGATCAAACCCAGGACTCCTGCATTGGGAGCGTGAAGTTTTAGCCACTGGACTACTAGGGAAGTCCCTCATAGTTTATTTTAGTAACATATAAAAAGTTATGATACTATCCTTTGCCAAAATGTACTTTTTTTTTGTTCTAACAAAAGGACATGGTGGAAATTAATAAATAAAACTGAAACTCCAGCTGCTCAACTGAATAAACAGGTTGAAAATATTGAAAAAATATATTTACACTTAAAAGATTGTTAACTATTAGACCCAGAAAACAAACAGTACGTTTTCTGAAGATAATGAGAGTCAAATGCACTTAATACTATCCAGTGTAAGCCTGAGAACACTGTGTCTGCTGTCAGGAAGAAATCACATAGCCGCTACAGCGCGGTATTCTTTCTGTGTTGATGAAAAGTTTGATTTCCTGAAGGACTGAAAGTTAAAGGAATGAAAAATATAGCAAAGGCTGTCTCTGCTCTCAACCTGTTCTATTGAATGTGGAGCTTGGTCCATTTACTGTTTCTGCAGTTTGACCACCTCGCTTGCACATGGGCCTGGATGTGCATACTATTCTGTCTTCCCTACATGCTTCAGCAGCTTTCGTATTCAGCTCTCTTGTGAAAAGCTGGCAGATGGACTTCAAGGAAAATCAGAGTTGTCTTTTGAAAGCCAGAAAATGATCTCAAAGAAATGCACATAAACTACAGTAATATTAGGAATGAATATATGTATCTTCTAGAAATGGTATGGTACTAGCGTTCCATGGAGAAGGAAGTGGCAACCCACTCCAGTATTCTTGCCTGGAAAATCCTGTTGACCAGGGAGCATGGCAGGCTACGGTCCATGGGATCTCAAGAGTTGGACACAACTTAGTGAATAAACCACCATCACTGGCATTCAAGGGTTATGTCAATTGCACAAAATTTCAGCCTATGTTGAGTGAATATTTACTATCTGCCTATTGGTACTGTGTTGGGCATTAATACTGATTCCCAAATATAGAGACATTCTGTACTCATTCTGTTCAAAGGAATCTTGAACCCTGTTCTCAATGCCATAGTCTAAGTGTTACATTTCCTAAGAAAGGGTCTAGAAATTATCATAAATGATTGAAGGGGATATTCAGTGTGGTCAAGATAAAACTCCTCTGCATATAATCTATCTTGAGGCATGTCTTCTATTGTATAGAATCAGACAGAACCATGGAGAAGGTATTGTGAGTTACAATAACAAAGAGCCACATTTGAGCTAAGCATGAGGAAGAACTAATTCAAAGTTATAGTGTGTCAACTTTAATATAAACTATTTTTATTTATTCAACATGAACTTACTATGGCTACTGTGCATTACATCCTGTTGTGTGTGTGTATATATATTTAATAAAGAAAATGTGTATATATATATAGTATATATTGGACTTCCCAGGTGGCTCAGTGGAAAAAATTTGCCTGCCAGTGCAGGAGATGCAGGAGATGCAGAAGGCATCCCTGATCCCTGGGTCAGGAAGATCCCCTAGAGTAGGAAATGGCAACCCACTCTGCTGTTCCTGCCTGGGAAATTGCATGGACAGAGGAGCCTGTTGGCCTCTGGTCCTATGGTTGCAAAGAATCAGACATGACTGAACGACTGAGACCATCTCAAGTCCTGTTCTGTGTGTGTGTGTGTGTGTGTGTGTGCATTTAATAAAGAAAATGTAACCTTCCCATTTTTGACAGCACAAGGAGGATGATGAGTTGAGAAAACCGATGTATGCATTTGCTGGTGGTGTGGAGAATATATTCCTGTATTGCTTAGCCAATTGGACCAGATGTCTCCTGTAGTCTCTCTCAGAGTTGAGTTTCAGTGACTGCATAGTATATAGGTACTAGTAAGAAAAACAGTGTATGTAAGCACCATACTGCTAAGTCGCTTCAGTCATGTCTGACTCTGCGCGACCCCATAGACGGCAGCCCACCAGGCTCCCCCGTCCCTGGGATTCTCCAGGCAAGAACACTGGAGTGAGTTGCCATTTCCTTCTCCAATGCATGAAAGTGAAAAGTGAAAGTGAAGTTACTCAGTCGTGTCTGACTCTTAACGACCCCATGGACTGCAGCCCACCAGGCTCCTCGGTCCATGGGATTTTCCAGGCAAGAGTACTGGAGTGGGGTGCCATCGCCTTCTCCGAAGCACCATAAGTGAGGTATAAAAATAAGTTCTATAGGATTTAGAGGAGAGAAAAACTAATATTTAATATAAAATAATATTAGACAGTTGTATAATGATAAAATGGGGGATTTGAAGGAAACCTTCAAGGGTGGGTAAGACTTAGTGTAAAAATAAATACAAGGTATAGGAAGGGGGAAGAAAATGAGTGAAGAGTTGAAGAGACAAGTGTCTGATGTGCTTAGGAGAGATAGTACTAAATATTCTGGTCACAATCATAATTTTTGTGGAGGAATAACAGGGACTTAAATAGAGAAATAGGCAGGATCTTTGCATGATGGAGAGGGAATGATTCTGGTCTCCTTTATGGACAGAAGGACAAAAGAATACCCCACATGTGCATTTGTTCCTTAATACAGTTTTGTGCCCCAGGAGCATGTCAGGGTCAGTATTTCCTTTTTCTAACTTATAAAATAAAAAATTTAAAAAAATAAAAAATATTAAAAAAAAATGAAGACTTTACATATACTTGACTCTTTTCTCCTTGTAGGGAATTGTGAGAATAGATATTCTTTTTTTTTTTTGACTTTCAGCTGCTATGGTGGGTTCACTACTGAGATAAACTTTCACTCTATTCAAGCTATAATATTAAAGTACTAGTACACAAACAGAGCTTAAGTAACAAATAGATGATCCAGAGAATGACATTACTGCTCATTGAAAACAAGATTACACTTTAGTCAAGGATCTTCTTCTGATGAGACACAGTTCAAATACTTGGAAGATAGGGAATGAATGCAAAAGTAGTAATGTATTGGGGTGTATATGGGTTTAATAGATTAGTTCTATTGATTTTCTGTGGTACTTTTCCTATTACATTGGCTTTTATACCATGTCTAATGTGCACACATAATTCCAATATTTGCACTGACACAAATGACACAAGATAAAACATTTTACAGAAATCTTTGTGTTTACATCTATTTATAGATGTGTTAAACACATATGTTGTAATTTGTTTGAACTACTCACCCAGTTGAGCAAAAAAGAACGTAAATTAGGCAATGAAATGAATGAATTTTACAATATTTAAGATGAAGGTGCTCGGTATCTCTTGGCTGGTTTTCCTGTATTTCTTAATTGCATCCATATTGTGTTTTCATGTAAAGACGACCAGAGCATAGAGTTGGCTAAAAACTTTTATAATGCCATCTAATGGAGTCAACATTGTTTTCCATACATATATTTGAATAATTTGCATTATTTTAAACATTTATGCCTATGGAAAATGCCATGTGTAAGCATAGAATGGAAAATATAATTTTTATGACTTCTCACTTGAAAGTCTCAGTTCAGTTCAGTCTCTCAGTCATGTCCTAGCTTTGTGACCCCATGGAGTGCAGCATGCCAGGCCTCCATGTCCATCACCAACTCCAGGAGTTTACTCAAACTCATGTCCATTGAGTCAGTGATGCCATCCAACCATCTCATCCTCTGTTGTCACATCAGTTAGCCAAATATTGGAGTTTCAGCTTCAGCATCAGTCCTTCCAATGAATATTCAGGACCGATTTCCATTAGGATGTACTGGTTGGATCTCCTTGCAATCCAAGGAACTCTCAAGCGTCTTCTCCAACACAACAGTTCAAAAGCATCAATTATTTGGTGCACAGCTTTCTTTCTAGTCCAACTCTCTCATCCGTATATGATCACTGGAAAAACGAAAGCTTTGACTAGATGGACCTTTGTTGGCAAAGTAATGTCTCTGCTTTTTAATATGCTGTCTAAGTTGGTCATAACTTTCCTTCCAAAGAGTAAGCATCTTTTAATTTCAAGGCTGCAGTCACCATCTGCAGTGATTCTGGAGCCCCCCAGAATAAAGTCTGTTACTGTTTCCCCATCTATTTGCCATGAAGTGATGGGACCCGATGCCGTGATCTTAGTTTTCTGGATGTTGAGTTTTAAGCCAACTTTTTCATTCTCCTCTTTCACTTTCAGCAAGAGGCTCTTTAGTTCTTCTCTGCTTTCTGCCATAAGGGTGGTGTCATCTGTATATCTGAGGTTATTGATATTTCACCTGGCAATCTTGATTCCAGCTTGTGCTTCATCCAGTCCAGCATTTCTCATGGTGTACTGTGCATATAAGTTAAATAAGCAGAGTGACAATATACAGCCTTGATGTACTCCTTTCCTGATTTGGAACCTGTCTATTGTTCCATGTCCAGAACTAACTGTTGCTTATTGACCTGCATACAGATTTCTCAGAAAGCAGGTCAGGTGTCTGGTATTCTCATCTTAAAGAATTTTCCGCAGTTTTTTGTGATCCACACAAAGACTTTGGCGTAGTCAATAAAGCAAAAGTAAATGTTTTTCTGAAACTCTCTTGCTTTTTCTATGATCCAGCAGATGTTGGCAATTTGATCTGTGGTTCCTTTTCCTTTCCTAAATCCAGCTTGAACATCTGGAAGTTCACAGTTCACATTCTGTTAAAGCCTGGTTTGGAGGAGTTTGAGCATTACTTTGCTAATGTGTGAGATGAGTGCCACTGTGCAGTTGTTTGAGCATTTTTTGGCATTGCCTTTCTTTGGGATTGGAATGAAAAATGACCTTTTCCAGTCCTGTGGCCACGGCTGAGTTTTCCAAATTTGCTGACATATTGAGTGCAGCACTTTCACAGCATCATCTTTTAGGATTTGAAATAGCTCAACTGGAATTCCATCACCTTTTTTCATAGTGATGCTTCCTATGGCCCACTTGGGTTCGCATTCCAGGATGTAAATCTCTAGGTAAGTGATCACACCATTGTGATTATCTGGGGTATGAAGATCTTTTTTGTATAGTTCTTCTGTGTATTCTTTCCACCTCTTCTTAATATCTTCGGCCTCTGTTAGGTCCATACCATTTCTCTCCTTTATTGTGCTCATCTTTGCATGAAATGTTCTGTTGGTATCTCTGATTTTCTTGAAGAGATCTCTAGTCTTTCACATTCTATTGTTTTCCTCTATTTTTTTGCATTAACAACTGAGGAAGGCTTTCTTAGCTCTCCTTGCTATTCTTTGGAACTCTGCATTCAAATGGGTATATCTTTCCTTTTCTCCTTTGCCTTTTGCTTCTCTTCTTTTCCTAGCTATTTGTCTCCACTGGGTGGAATTACTTAACAGAGTTTATGGAATGACTATAGTCTTTGTTTCCTTGCTTGATTTGTCCCATTCAGGCTTCTCTGAACTTCTGGTTCGAATGTTTTCCTGATGACCATTAGGATTAATTTTTTGCATGAACAGCCTATGGATGGTGTCCAAAAGTTGAGGGCCATTGCACTCCACAGTGAAGAATTATGACTAAATCCTGGCCAATCCTGACCCTTTGTAGAACTTCATCAGTGGGATTAGATAGAGTCCTTTGTATTAGTCACAATCAGATAATGTGCATTTTCTAGCCCTGGATGACTGCCAATCTCTAGATCAAATTAAACCTAAGATCTTTTTTTCTTTACACTTCCACAGGGTTTTCATATATTTAGTGTAATACTTTAGTTTGTGCTACAGTTCTCATGTTTGTTTCTTAAGCTCCCCTGGTTGGATACTTGAGGATTATCTGTCACCCTGAAATAATGGGTGCTTGAGTTCCCATTAACTAAACAGTATGCACCAACTCAAAGCTTAGACTTTTGTTCCAGTTCTCAAGAAAAAATAAACTCAAAATGAATAAACAAAACCACAAAACTGTGCTGAATGATTAGTGTATGCAAAGCATCTCATGTATGTTATGCTATTCAGTCTCCACATTATGGAACACTTTTTTGTTCTCATTTCTCAGTTTCTTAACCTTGATTTCTGTCATATCCCTCTCCAACTCTTCATGTGCTTAAGCCCTCACTCTATCTCTTTACCCTGGTATATTTGCTTCATAGATTTATTTTTGAAGTGAAATTATTTGTTCATTTTGTTGATGCCATTCTCCCATTCTGGAATATAAGCTCCACAAGGAGAAAAGTCTTTGGTTTATTTCTATATTCCATGGACCTAGAATCATGGCAGCTCCATCATCAGAACTGAGTTGATATTTGTTAATTAATAAGTATCTTGTCATTTATCATTCTCCTTAACTTCCTGCCTTCCTATTGTATCTAGTCTGTTTCCTTTCCTTTTGACTGGAAAATTCTAAGACTTATTTAAGGTCAGTTCTTTAGCATCGTTAAAGAAAAAATATATACAACATTTTAATATTTCCAAAATAGTATTTAACTATTACTATAGTTATTGTCACCCAACCTGAATCATCTTATTATATAAGGATGATTTTAATAAGAAACAAATGCTGAATAAAATTCCTTCTATATTTTGAATCTTTCAATCATACTCATTTAATTGTAGTTTTGCATACTTTACAAAGGTATTGTGATAATTAACGACTGTTTAGTCATTTCAAAATAATAAGGTACACTGAACCCCTAAGGGAAAAAGAGTTCTATAAATGTACTCAATTAGTATTATAGTTTTGTCATATGTGCAACCCAGAGAGAAAATACCTATTCACACTCACAAGGGTATTATTGAGATTAATTAATTAATGTTTACAAAGCAGCCAGAATGAGGGAGAAACACATTTTCTTTGCTATTTAATGTGCATTTCAAGGGTAAAGAGGCAAAGTGTGTTTGCAGTTTAGAGTTATGTACTTATTTATCTTGAATGTTCATATAAATTGCTGTTTTTAATTCTTGATCTCCTCAACCACATACCAGATCCCAATATTTTTCCACTTCTTCTATATTTGAGCAGACACAATTTGACCTTTTGTTTTTACAAAGTGGAAGTAACTGGTCAGTGCATAACGTATTATTTCTTCTTTTCAAAAGTAGCTTATTGTGAAAAATATTAACACTCTCTTCAGTTCAGTTCAGTTCAGTCACTCAGTTGTGTTGGACTCTTTGAGACTCCATGGACTGCAGCACGCCAGGCCTCCATGTCCATCACCAACTCCCGGAGTTTACTCAAACTCATGTCCATTGAGTCGGTATACCATCCAACCATCTCATCCTCTGTCGTCCCCTTCTCCTCCCACCTTCAATCTTTCCCAGCATCACAGTCATTTCAAATGAGTCAGCTCTTTGCATCAGGTGGCCAAATATTGGAGTTTCAGCTTTAATATCAGTCCTTCCAATGAATATTCAGGACTGATTTCCTTTAGGATGGACTGGTTGGATCTCCTTGCTGTCCAAGGAACTCTCAAGAGTCTTCTCCAACACCACAGTTCAAAAGTGTCAATTCTTTGGTGCACAGCTTTCTTTATAGTCCAACTCTCTCATCCATACATGACTACTGGAAAACCATATCTTTGAATAGATGAACCTTTGTTGGCAAAGTAATGTCTCTGCTTTTTAATATGCTGTCTAAGTTGGTCATAACTTTTCTTCCAAGGAGCAAGCATCTTTTAATTTCATAGTTGCAGTCACCATCTGCAGTGATTTTGGAGTCCCCCAAAATAAAATCTGTTACTGTTTCCCCATCTATTTGCCATGAAGTGATGGGACCAGATGCCGTGATCTTTGTTTTCTGAATGTTGAGCTTTAAGCCAACTTTTTCACTCTCCACTTTCACTTTCATCAAGAGGCTCTTCAGTTCTTCTCTGCTTTTTGCCATAAGGGTGGTGTCATCTGCATATCTGAGGTTATTGATATTTCTCCCAGCAATCTTGATTCCAGCTTGTGCTTCATCCAGTCCAGCATTTCTCATGGTGTACTGTGCATATAAGTTAAATAAGCAGAGTGACAATATACAGCCTTGATGTACTCCTTTCCTGATTTGGAACCTGTCTGTTGTTCCATGTCCAGTATTAACTGTTGCTTCTTGACCTGCATACTGATTTCTCAAGAAGCAGGTCAGGTGGTATGGTAATCCCATCTCTTGAAGAATTTTCCACAGTTTGTTGTGAACCACACAGTCAAAGGTTTTGGCTCATTAGCCAAATAAAGCAGAAGTAGATGCTTTTCTGGGACACTCTTTCTTTTTCAATGATCCAACGGATATTGGCAATTTGATCTCTGGTTCCTCTGCCTTTCCTAAATCCAGCTTGAACATCTGGAAGTTCACAGTTCACATTCTGTTGAAGCCTGGCTTGGAGGATTTTGAGCATTACTTTGCTAGCGTGTGAGATGAGTGCCATTGTGCGATAGTTTGAGCATTCTTTGGCATTGCCTTTCTTTGTGATGGAATGAAAACTGACCTTTTCCAGTCCTGTGGCCACTGCTGAGTTTTCCAAATTTGCTAGCATATTGAGTGCAGCCCTTTCACAGCATCATCTTTTAGGATTTGAAATAGCTCAACTGGAATTCCATCACCTCCCCTAGCTTTGTTCTTAGTGACTGTTCCTAAGGCCCACTTGGGTTTACATTCCAGGATGTCTGTCTCTAGGTGAGTGATCACACCATTGTGGTAATCTGGGTCATGAAGATCTTTTTTGTATAGTTCTTTTTTGTATAGTTTTTGTATAGATCTTTTTTGTATAGTTCTTCTGTGTATTCTTTCCACCTCTTCTTAATATCTTCTGCCTCTGTTATGTGCATATGATTTCTGTCCTTTATTGTGCCCATCTTTGCATAAAATGTTCCCTTGGTGTCTCTAACTTTCTAGTAGAGATCTCTAGACTTTCCCATTCTATTGTTTTCCTCTATTTCTTTGCATTGATCACTGAGGAAGGCTTTCTTATCTCTCCTTGCTATTCTTTGGAACTCTGCATTCAAATAGGTATATCTTTCCATTTTTTCTTTGCCTTTTACTTCTCCTCTTTCTCAGCTATTTGTAAGGCCTCCTCAGACAAACCATTTTACCTTTTTTCATTTCTTTTTCTTGGAGATGGTCTTGATCCCTGCCTCCTGTACAGTGTCACAAACCTCGGTCCATAGTTTTTCAGGCACTCTGTCTTTCAGATCTAATCCCATGAATATGTTTGGCACTTCCACTGTATAGTAGTAAGGGACTTGATTTAGATCATACCTGAATGTCTAGTGATTTTACCTGCTTTTTTCAATTTAAGTCTGAATTTGGCAATGAGGATTTCATGTAATTCCCAGTCTTGTTTTTGCTGACTGTATAGAGCTTCTCCATCTTTGGCTGCAAAGAATATAACCAATCTGTTTTCAGTAGTGACCATCTGGTGATGTCCATGTGTAGAGTCTTCTCTTGTGTTGCTGGAAGAGGGTATTTGCTATGACCAGTGCTTACTCTTGGCAAACTCTGTTAGGCTTTTCCTGCCAGTTAGGCAAATTTGCCCATTACTCCAGGTATGTCTTGACTTCCTACTTTTGCATTCCAGTCCCCTATAATGAAAAGGACATCTGTTTTTGGTGTTAGTTCTAGAAGGTCTTGTAGGTTTTCATAGAACCATTCAACTTCAGCTTCTTCAGCATTCTCTTAGTCCTGTTTTTATTTTTGTTTTTCTTTGTTGACATGTTACAGTTTATTTTGTCCTTTGAGTATGATTTTTGGCAAAGCTACTAAATTTTGACATTTTTATATCTAGCCAGATGTTGGTGTGATACTACAGTTTTGATGCTTTAGGATGAGTATGACACTTCAGATTGCTGCCTTTCAATTGAGTGGGTTTTAAGATGTAGGCTCTGAGAGGATGAGACACAGGCTATAGTCATGTTGCTTTCCTGCCATATTTATTTTGTTTTATGCTGTTTGAGGACTTTGAAATTGAACCTAAGCATTCATGAATTTTTTAATGGGCTCCAAATATGAATTTTGGCTCTAAACTTTGTCAGAGTTCTTTACTTCCATTGTTAAGTTTGCCTCCTGCTTACCTCCTTAGTACTATGTTTTCAGTAGATTACCGCAGACTCCTCTCAGTTAATATTGATCCTTTTGTCCTAATTTAGTGCATATTTCACAGCCATTGGTTGTGTAAAGGCACAAGGATTTCATGATTAGCTATGGTTTATTTCTACCAATATCCAGTTAGTTAACTGGTACCAAAAGGCCAGGGCCCAGCTAGGAGCTCTAGTTGAATGAACATCAAGCCACCATCTGATTATTTTTGCATGATCCCTTGCTTGGCATAACGCTTTATAGAAAATGTAAAATTAAATTTGTTACTCTTGTGCATAGAGGATGATTAATCTGTTCTGTATTTTCCTTCCAGACCCCCCAGTTATCTGTCCCTCTATGACAAATAGCCCAGAGATTTTTAGGCTTTTCAATTTTGTTTTGGAAAATGTTTGCTTGGCTAATAGTGGAGAAGAAATTTAGGAAAGATAATACATCTTGATATGGAAAGAATAGGTATAAAACTGAATTTTAAAGTTACATAAAAGGCATAGGTCCATGGTGTGTCAAAGAAACATGAGGTTTATTTGAAAGGTTAGTTAAGGTTATGGCCTTCTATATTAATAAAGCCAAAGGAAAGTCACTCAGCTTCTCTCCTTCTACCCTCAAGATACAAAAATTAAATTAGATTCTTCTCTAGTGCTTTATCACATAAATACAGATATTCTGATGTGAAGTTAGGACACTGGCTAATCACATCATTGTGATTGTTACATGATATATAAAACACAATTCTATAGATTAGCAGAAAATAAACTAATGGGTTAATATATTTGGTTTTATATTGCTATAAGAACCCATGAAGAGATGAAATGACATATTTGGGGTTAGAGTTGGATTTGTGTTCTTTAGAGATGATGAAATTTTTAGATTTTCTTTTCCTCCCTCCAAACTGACAAAATATTTCACAAGTTAAGGGAAACACTGAAAGTGTAATGAAAACACAATGCCCAAGACTGCCTAAATCATCTCATTTATTTACATTTCTAGATTTTGCAAAGCTAAATTATTGAATTTCATCATTGTTTTGACAGAGCCATGCTGAAAAGTAATCTAGTAATTCTTTGAAGATGCTTTTAGCTAGAGCTAAAACTACAAAGGCTAGAGGGTTAGAAATACACCTCATTCAACACAGGGTTTGACAAGAATGTGCTTTGTTCTCTTGACCTCCAAACTGACTAAAGATTACTTTGTTATTTTTAACTTCTAAAATAGAAGATGGAAATGTATCATCATATACACTTACATAAATGTTTGCATCTTTACAGATAGATAAATATTATGTCACTATCCTCTTGTTCTGTGGTATGTACACTTATTTGCTTGGCTAGTTGGGGTATTATGACCTTATTTATATTCAATAAAATAATATCACCCTCTCCTGTAATGAAAGGTACTATGTCTTAAATCTGAATATTGATTTTTAAAAAATGTAATCTAGAAAATAAGTGTACATATATGCAACTTTGAAGCTGTTGGAGGTATATTTGTCTGAAAAACTCTTATCACATTACATGAAGATTATTTGAAGTACAATCCAGCTTTGGGGTAAAGAGCCTATGTCTGCTTTTACTCTTTATTGCAAAGCATAGTTATTTATATCAAGTTGTCCCATGATTTGATCAATATCCCAGGTGGTTCAGTGGTAAAGAATCCACCTGCCAATGCAGGAAAGCCAGGAGACGTGGGTTCAGTCCCTGGGTCAGGAAGATACTCTGGAGGAGGAAATGGCTACCCACTCCAGTATTCTTGCCTGGAAAACTCCATGGACAGAGGGGCCTGGTGGGCTACAATTCATGTGGTCACAAAGAGCCTGAAAGGACTGAGCATTCATGTACCACGATAGTTAGCACAGTGGTAGATGGAATGAAATAATCTTTTGTTGAATAAATGGGTTAAAGATGTGATAGTAAAGTCAGAAGTAATACTGAAAGTTTGTCATGAAAGGAAGAAAGCATTAAAATTGAAGTCATTGAGCAATTTTAGCAAATGTTGGAGGGTTTAAGGTGTTGAAGTTCTCATAGTAGAGAATCGCACATTTCATTGAGCTCTCTTCATTAACTGGACCAAATATGATCCATTGCTATGCTCAGGCAGACATGTCTGTATTCAACTGGGGAATAATCCTTTAGCTCTGAATTGCTAAATGATTAGTCTCTTGTTTGCCATGAACCTTATGGTCTGTATCCCTTGTTTAAGCAATTAATCATGTACTGCTTTGCAGTGTTCCTCGGTCGTTCCCTTGTTTAGTGTGTTTGTGTGTATGTGTGTGTGTGTGTGTTGTGGATGTCAGTCCTTGATTGTATGCTCTTAACTCATAAAACATCAAATATATTGCTGATTTGATAGTATTTTGAAGAATTCCAGAAGAGACTCATTACTATCAACTAGGATAGAACAGTATAATATTCATTTGAAGACTTACCACTTTATAGTTATGAGAAAAGACATAGCCTATATGAGTTGACCCCTAAAAAGAAAGAAAACATAAAGGGAAACTGTGGAAAGAACTGTGAATTAGTCATTATTAATGTGGGTGGGGGAGGGCTAATACAGTAATCTGCAGGACCTTATCACAGCACATTGTATTTTAAGTACAAAAGTGATCAAAGCCTTGGAATATATTAGTATATTAAGGAAGTCTGCTTATCTAGGCATATCTGTGATCTATCTCATTTCCTTCATCTGTTAAGTTGATTAAGACAAGTGTGTAGTGTTTGGTGACAATGAAGAATGGGTGAGATAAACAGCACAGCTGAGGCATATTGCATTTGCAGATTTAAGGCTCATTAAAAATTCACTTTAGACAACAATATAAAGAAATGTGACTTTTCATAGATTTCCATGACTCAAAGTGTCTGGAAAGGCAGCCTAAAAGACAGAAAGGAAGTCAATGTAAACATGAATGGAAGAGAATGATTGGTACAGCCACAAGTGTGTGGTATTAGAAGCAAATTTAAACTGTGCTTAAAAAGATAATCACAAATGAATGGATGAATTTTACTAGAAAATCAGTAAAAACTAAATAATTTAAAATTTTCCCATTCTTAAGTAATTCAGAAGTAGCTCACTGAACAGAATTACAGACTGAGAATTGTTGGAAAACCATAGTTGTTAATGTCCATTTTATCCCTGTTGGTTGTTCAGTTGCTAAGTCATGTTCAACTCTTTGCATCCCCGTGGACTGCAGCATGTCAGGCTTCCCTGTCCTTCACTGTCTCCCAGAGCCCGCTCAAACTCGTGTCCTTTGAGTCGGTGACGCTACCCAACCATCTCATCTTCTGTTGTCCTGTTCTCTTCCTGTCTTTAATCTTTCCTAGCATCAGGGTCTTTTTTGGTGAGTCAGCTCTTCACATCAGATGGCCAAAATACTGGAGCTTCAGCTTCAGCACCGGTCCTTCCAATGAATATTCAGGGTTGGTTTCCTTTAGGACTGACTTTCTTTTCTGTCCATGGGACTCTCATGAGTCTTCTCCAGCACCACATTTGAAAGTATCAATTCTTCGGTGCTCAGCCTTCTTTATGGTGGAACTCTCACATCCGTACATGACTACTGGAAAAACCCATAACTTTGATATGTGGGATTTGTCAACAAGGTGATGTCTCTGATTCTTAGTAAGCTGTCTAGGTTTGTCATTGCTTTGCTTCCAGGGAGCAAGAAAATTTAATTTCATGGCTGCAATCACTGTCCACAGTGATTTTGTAGCCTAAGAAAATAAAGCTTGTCACAGTTTCCACTTTTTCCCCATCTATTTGCCCTGAAGTGAGGGGACCCAGTGCTATGATCTTGGTTTTTTGAATATTGAGTTTGAAGGTTTGACTGATTTGATCTCCTTGCCATCCAAAGGACTCTCAAGAGTCTTCTCCATAGTTCAAAGGCATCAATTCTCTGGTACTCAGCCATCCATACATGACTACTGGAAAGATCCATATTTAATGTCATGTTTTCCACAACCTATGAATATTATGTATTATATACAAGAGAATATCAATATGCCTATACTTTTTTAAGAAGTCTTGCAATAGTATGAACTTTTGGTTATACATAAATGAAATACCGATGCAACTAGAGAAAGATTTTTCTACAAGTAAGGAAACATCTAAAGAAATTGTTAGTGACCATATTGGCACATCAGATAAACAGTTTGATAAATCAAGGATTGATTTAAAAGATATTTTCCTTATTATAATTATTGCTTGTCTTTCACTTGTATAAACTTGCTTGATTTAGGAAGTCTTTATTTTTACCCCTCAATGCACTACATAGTCTTTCCACTTCTACTACTCAGGTTCTAGTTCTCATTGAGATCTAATAATGCTGCTAGATCTCTGTCTCATTGTAACAACCTCCTGCTGTTGCTAGATCCTGGATTCTTCATCAGCCTATTACCATAGCTCTGCCCAAACTTCTGTAGATTATCTGTCAATTAACTCCTTTGTGTGAGATGTCTGCCAGAACCCTGAATGACCCAAAGGTAAATAGCAGTGATGAAGAGAAACAGTGCTCATATTGTTCTCTCAGTTCTTGCTCCATTTGGAGAATAGGAGAATGAGACCTTTCAGATATTTTGACACTGCGAAGTCTTGGGTAGATACATTAGGAGAGCATCTTCAGAGTCTTCATAACTTAACTGCGTGCATTGAAAAAAAAAAAAAACACCTAAGCCCAAGGGCAATGTTAGAGTCACTTCTTCTAAAAGCTGCTCCTCTGTAACATTTAAAAATATTGTCCTCAGAATTCTGTTGTGTTAACATAGAATTCCAAGACCATAACAAAGCTTAGGCTAAGAATTCTGTTTTTCCCATTTTTCTGTTCTTAGATGGATAGTGAATGACCTATGTGGCAATTTTCTTGCCATTTGTTCAGTCCCTTTTTATCCACACAGGTATGATATAGACAGTATAGCTCCACTCAGTACTGTCCTCCCAACAGTCAGCTATCTAACACAGCAAATGACCTATATTTGGTTTGACTATTACCATTTTCCATAAATTTGTCCCTTCTTATCATACTTAAAAAAGAAAGTTGCTCCAGCCCTTGTTCAATTTTAAAAGTTTCCCTCCAAATTTAGGACCTTTCATTGTGTTGGCATTGTATTATATTATCAGATCAGATCAGTCGCTCAGTCGTGTCCGACTCTTTGTGACCCCATGAATCGCAGCATGCCAGGCCTCCCTGTCCATCACCAACTCCCGGAGTTCATTGATACTCACGTCCATCGAGTCAGCGATGCCATCCAGCCATCTCATCCTCTGTCGTCTCCTTCTCCTCCTGCCCCCAATCCCTCCAGCATCAGAGTCTTTTCCAGTGAGTCAACTCTTTGCATGAGGTGGCCAAAGTACTGGAGTTTCAGCTTTAGCATCATTCCTTCCAAAGAACACCCAGGGCTGATCTCCTTCAGAATGGACTGGTTGGATCTCTTTGCAGTCCAAGGGACTCTCAAGAGTCTTCTCCAACACCACAGTTCAAAAGCATCAATTCTTTGGCGCTCAGCCTTCTTCACAGTTCAACTCTTACATCCATACATGACCACTGGAAAAACCATAGCCTTGACTAGATGAACCTTTGTTGGCAAAGTAATGTCTCTGCTTTGGAATATGCTATCTAGATTGGTCATAACTTTCCAAGGAGTAAGCGTCTTTTAATTTCATGGCTGCAGTCACCATCTGTAGTGATTTTGGAGCCCAGAAAAATAAAGTCTGACACTGTTTCCACTGTTTCCCCATCTATTTCCCATGAAGTGGTGGGACCGGATAACATGATCTTTGTTTTCTGAATGTTGAGCTTTAAGCCAACTTTTTCACTCTCCACTTTCACTTTCATCAAGAGGCTTTTGAGTTCCTCTTCACTTTCTGCCATAAGGGTGTTGTCATCTGCATATCTGAGGTTATTGATATTTCTCCCAGCAATCTTGATTCCAGCTTGTGCTTCTTCCAGCCCAGCATTTCTCATGATGTACTCTGCATATAAGTTAAATAAACAGGGTGACTATATACAGCCTTGACGAACTCCTTTTCCTATTTGGAACCAGTCTGTTGTTCCATGTCCAGTTCGAACTGTTGCTTCCTGACCTGCATACAGGTTTCTCAAGAGGCAGATCAGGTAGTCTGGTATTCCCATCTCTTTCAGAATTTTCCACAGTTTATTGTGATCCACACAGTCAAAGGCTTTGGCATAGTCAATAAAGCAGAAATAGATGTTTTTCTGGAACTCTCTTGCTTTTTCTATGATCCAGCGGATGTTGGCAATTTGATCTCTGGTTCCTCTGCCTTTTCTAAAACCAGCTTGAACATCAGGAAGTTCACGGTTCACGTATTGCTGAAGCCTGGCTTGGAGAATTTTGAGCATTACTTTCCTAGCGTGTGAGATGAGTGCAATTGTGCGGTAGTTTGAGCATTCTTTGGCATTGCCTTTCTTTGGGATTGGAATGAAAACTGACCTTTTCCAGTCCTGTGGCCACTGCTGAGGTTTCCAAATTTGCTGGCATATTGAGTGCAGCACTTTCACAGCATCATCTTTCAGGATTTGAAAGAGCTCAACTGGAATTCCATCACCTCCACTAGCTTTGTTCGTAGTGATGCTTTCTAAGGGCCACTTGACTTCCCATTCCAGGATGTCTGGCTCTAGGTCAGTGATCACACCATCGCGATTATCTGGGTCATGAAGATCTTTTTTGTACAGTTCTTCTGTGTATTCTTGCCATCTCTTCTTAATATCTTCTGCTTCTGTTAGGTCCATACGATTTCTGTCCTTTATCGAGCCCATCTTTGCATGAAATGTTCCTTTGGTATCTCTGATATAGATTTATTTAATATCTCAAATCAGTTACCTTCATATGTGACTAAGTCTTCTTTAAAAAAAAAACAACAGTTAAAGTTTCAAAGTTAAAAACCAAACCTGATAATTCAGAATAAGGTATTATCTACTCTTAGGGAGTAAAGAGTAATATCAAGCATAGCTAGAATATTCATTTCATTTTGGCCTTACTAAAATAAGTCCTGTTTGCCTACAGTATCAATACCTTTCAGTTTAAATTGCCAGCTTAAAGGGCTTGCTAATGCGTTTTTTTTTTTTTAAACATAGCAGAAATTTGGATTGATTTATGTAAGATGAAAATAGTTACTTTATATGATAAAATGTGTCACAAGTATTGAAATATGATGGTTCATTTTGAGTCAGTGGAACTACTGAAATTTTAAGGTGTTTATAAAGATAACAATGTCCTTAATTGCATAAGTCCTTAGTGTATCATGATGGGTATAGATTTTTAGAGAAATAAAGAGTATCCCAATATATTTAGTTTTTCCATATTCTTTTCTCTTATGAGACAGAATAATTTATCAGTATTGATATAAGATGATTTATCATAATAATCATATGAATTATCTGGTAATTTATTTCTTTGTAATTAAATTCTCTCCACTGGTCTTCATATATAAAAAGTAAGTGAAATGGCTTTAATTTTTAACAATACAAGCCCATTAGAGACTAGTTGTAACGAAAAACCTCTGGTGAGAATTGGGTTAATTCAAGTATTGAACCATAGGCTTTTTGCAGTATATTCTATTGATTATTTTATTCACTTTGACTCAGAAAACACTTTCTAGATAATAATTTATGGCAGTCATCATGATAATTTCTTGGTAATATCTGTGAATAAGACACAAATCACCACGAAAGCTATGGTCAATGAAGTTATGGTCAATGACTTCTGAATGATGGCATCCAGAAGCATTGGCTTCTTGTACGACATTTTAGCAATAAGTGTAGTTAGTCCTTTCTTCCAGTTATAAAACAAAATGATAAAATATAACATCAGATCTAAGTATTTTTGAAAATTTGTTGATTTGATGCATTTATTTCTATGGTTAGCTTTTTCATGAAGAGAATATAACTTCAATAATTATATAAACTAATACTCTTTAGACAAGGCTGTGGCCCATATGATCAGATTGGTTAGTTTTCTGTGATTATGGTTTTCATTCTGTCTGCCCTTTGATGGAGAAGGATAAGAGGCTTATGGAAGCTTCCTGATGGGAGAGACTGATTGAGGGAAAAACTGGGTCTTGTTCTGATGGGCAAGGCCATGGTCAGTAAATCTTTAATCCAATTTTCTGTTGATGGGGAGGCCTGTGTTCCCTCCCTGTGTTTGACCTGAGGCCAAAGGATGGTGGAGATAATGAAGATAATGGTGACCTCCTTCCAAAGGTCCCATGCTGAAAAAGGTCAGTTTTTCTTCCAATTCTAAGGAAAGGCAATGCCAAAGAATGTTCAAACTACTGCACAATTGCACTCATCTCACATGTTAGCAAAGTAATTCTCAAAATTCTCCAAGCCAGGCTTCAGCAATACATGAAATGTGAACTTCCAGATGTTCAAGCTGGATTTAGAAAAGGAAGAGGAACCAGAGGTCAAATTGCCAATATCTGCTGGATCATCAAAAAAGCAAGAGAGTTCCAAAAAACATCTGCTTTATTGACTACAGCAAAGCCTTTGACTGTGTGGATTACATAAAACTGTGGAAAATTCTTAAAGAGGACCACCTGACCTGCTTCCTGAGAAATCTGTATGCAGGTCAAGAAGCAACAGTTAGAACTGGACATGGAACAACAGACTGGTTCCAAATTAGGAAAGGGGTACATCAAGGCTGTATATTGTCACCCTGCTTATTTAACTTATATACAGAGTATATCATGCGAAATGCTGGACTGGATGAAGCCCAAGCTGGAATCAAGATTGCTGAGAAAAATATCAATAACCTCAGATATGCAGATGACACCACCCTTACGGCAGAAAGTGAAGAATTGAAGAGCCTCTTGGTAAAAGTGAAAGACGGGAGTGAAAAAGTTGGCTTAAAGCTCAACATTCAGAAAACTAAGATCATGGCATCTAGTCCCATCACTTCATGGCAAATAGATGGGGAAACAACAGAAACTGTGACAGACTTTATTTTTGGGGGCTCCAAAATCACTACATATGGTGATTGTAGCTATGAATTAAAAGATGCTTACTCCTTGGAAGGAAAGTTATGACTAACCTAGACAGCATATTAAAAAGCAGAGACATTACTTTGTCCACAAAGGTCTGTCTAGTCAAAGCTATGGTTTTTCCAGTAGTCATGGATGGATGTGAGAATTGGAGTGTAAGGAAAGCTCTGCAACAAAGAACTGATGCTTTTGAACTGTGGTGTTGGAAAAGACTCCTGAGAGTCCCTTGGACTGGAAGAAGATCCAACCAGTCCATCCTAAAGGAAATCAGTCCTGTATATTTGGAAGGATTGATGCTGAAGCTGAAACTCCAGTACTTTGGCCACCTGATGTGAAGAACTGACTTATTTGAAAAGACTCTGATGCTGGGAAAGATTGAAGGCAGGAGGAGAAGGGGAAGACAGAGGATGAGATGGTTGGATGGCATTATCAACTCGATGGACATGAGTTTGAGCAAGCTCTGGGAGTTGGTGATGGACAGGGAAGCCTGGCGGGCTGCCGTCCATGGGATTGGAAAGAGTCCAACATGACTGAGGAACTGAACTGAAGACTCTTTAGTTTGTGTTGAAAAAGGATTTATATTAGTCTTGAGTTTTTTTTGAGTCTTATCACATAAAACACAAATGTACATAATCCAACTAGATCCTCTTATATCTGCATAGGAGAAATTTGTATTGTGCAGGTTGAAAGATACACTTGAGTCCATTCAGATTCAAAACACTGCTACCTTTATCCACAAAGAAATTATTTGGTTTTACAATATCTTTCCTTTTATGTGAAGGAAAAATAAAGCTTGAAAGTAACTAATGTTAATATAATAACTGTAACAGTTAGAGTTGCTGATCAACTGGCAAGAATGTGAGAAGTCCAAGCCCCGAAGTTGCAAGAAGCCCAGTTTTTAATAGTTGTGGATTCATTTTCTTCCTTTCCAAAGTAAAGTATATGTAAAAACTTGATTTTTTTCATACTTTAAAATACATTTAATGAGTAATGACAAATAGGTTATATTCAGAGTGACAACATTCTGCTCAATATAATTGCTCCAGTATTTACTCAATAAATCATGTCAAATGACATTAGTGATCTTATTTCATTCTTTGAATCTGCCTGCAATTCAGGAGACCCCACTGCAATTCTAGGATTGGGAAGATCCACTGGAGAAGGGATAGGCTACCCACTCCAGTATTCTCAGGCTTCCCTTGTGGCTCAACTGGTAAAGAATCCACCTGTAATGCAGGAGACCAGGGTTCAATCCCTGGGTTGGGAAGATCCCCTGGAGAAGGGAAAGGGTACCCACTCCAGTATTCTGGCCTGGAGAATTCCATCTACTGTATAGTCCATGGGGTCACAAATAGTCGGATACGACTGAATGACTTTCACTTTAGTTTTAGTGGTTTTAGATAAAACTTACAGTTTTATAAAGTAGAACTATTGACTATTAGAACCAATGGATCATTATAATCTTTTGTGATATATGTTCTTTATACACTAGCCCTGTTAATATAGGATGAAGAATGGGAGAGTACAGAGAAAATATAAGAATGAAAATTTAAAAATGAATAGTTTTCTACATTTATGTATATTAAATTGCTGAAGGTTGGTAGTAGTTCTTTTCCAAAGTCGTTCATTGGTTGCCAGCCAAGGATATGGTTTTTTATTTACTTAAGTTTTGCTGTTGTTTAGCTCCTAAGTCGTGCTCAACTCTTTTGTGACCCCATGGACTGTAGCCTGTCAGGCTCCTCTGTCCATGGCATTTCCCAGGCAAGAATACTGGAGTGGGTTGCCATTTCCTTCTCTAAGGGATCTTCCTGACCCAGGGATCGAAGCTGCATCTCCTACATTGCAGGCGGATTCTTTACCACTGAACCCCCAAGCAAGAAAAATATGGTCTGCAAAGAGGCTATCAAACATTAGATATTATGGTTCTTCCCACATGGCGCTCACTCTCCAATTTAGAGTTTTGATTTTTAAAGTGTTTTATTTTTCATTAATTTTATTAACACAAATTAATGATATTTGAGTTGTTAAGAAATAAAATACTGTGAATATCTGATAGCCTTAACATTATTAAGATATCTTTGATTCCCTATTATTATTTCTCTCTTGATTTTTGTTTTTAATATATATTAGAAAACCAAAATTAGGATCTACAAAAAATCACTCTTCTCACAAGAAAATTTGAAACTCAGAAAAGTTAAATGATTAATTTGCAAAAAAAATGCATTTTTATAAAAAGAGAGCTTTATCATATTTAATTTAAAAGTTGCAAATAATAACTCTACATTTTTAATATTATTATTTAAATATGCTGTAATAGTGTGACTAGTATTTTGAGTATATGTGTATTATTTCCTGACATATTTTTATATCCCTAGAATAGTCTAATGTGAAAAAATTGGCATTTGTCCATCTAATGGAGAAAAATAGCTATGCATGGAATATCCATGAGATGATTTCACTACTCTTTCTTGCGTGTTCATTTTCTCTTTTTTGTTTGGGGAGTTGTCTCATAGCAGAAGTGGTAAAATGGTTTTAAAATATGGGATTAAGTATACATGTTGGACAGCTGTGGAGAAGTTGGCATTTCTAGATCTAGATTGTGGCTTAGACAGTTATGTAAACAATTATTCTGTTAATTAAACCCTGTATGCTCAGTTGGGGAAGCAGGTAATGACTTGTAGAAAGCCATGCGATGTTGAGACTTTGTGAAGTGTCTTTGAACTAAAACTGTTGGTAGAAAGACCAAAGCTTACTGTATTCTTTTTGCTATTGGTATGATTTGTGTTACTTAACATTTAGAACTCAAGGAACAGAATTTACTTATGGAAACAGGCTGGTCTTTTATTTAAAATTTGAGAACAGATTAAGAACACGTGGCTCTCTGTCTGTTCTGTAATGTCCATATGACAGTGAACTGACAAACTTAAAATAATTGAAAGAGATATTGAATAATTAATCCTTCAAACAAAATACGAACAGTTCAGACATGGCATTAAGTAGGAGATATTCACTTAACATTTGAAAATCAACTAGATATCCATAGCTGAAGAACTGTTATTTCTTCCATTGCTTTTCCACACATCTTTTAATAGGTGGTACTTTCTTCATAAATACAGTAGTAATGATTATTGAAAAGCCACCTAACTAATGTAGAAGTAATTTAATAGAAATGAAAATATATCTTCCATCTTTATTGAGATATCATTTATATGTCATATATTTCACTATGTGAATTGTACGATTTAATTTCCTTTTAGTAAATTCACAGTGTTGTACAATCATCACCACAATGATTGTACATTGTGGTGTCTAGATGTGCTAATTCTGGACATTTCATGTAAATATAAATGTACAATATATGATTTTTGTGTGACTGGTTTCTATAATTTAGCATAGCATTTTTAGTTTATTCATGTTGTAGCATATACAAGTACTTCATTATTATTTATTAATGAAAAATACTCCATTGTAGAGAATGCCACATTTTATTTATCCATTTGTTAGTAGACAGATATTTGGAATATTTTCACTTTTTATCTGTTATTAACATTCATAGACAAATTTCTATATTGTTTTATGAACATCTGTGTACAAATTTTTGGGTATATTTCTATTTCTCTTAAATACACCTAAGATTGGAATTATTCAGTCATATAATAATTCTGTTTAGTGTTCCAAGGAGCTACAAAACCATTTTAAAAAGTGATTAAACTATTTTACATTACCATCAGCAGTGTATGAGGAGTCAACTTTCTACATCCTCACCAATATTTGTTATTGTATGTCTTTTTTATTATAGCTCTACTAATGAGTATGGAAGTATAAAGTAGTATTTCATAGTTATTTTTGACTTGCATTTTCCCAATAAGTAATAATATCAGGCACTTGAAAAATGTGCTTTTTTGTCTTTTGTATATATTCTTTGGAGAAATGCCTATTTAGATCCTTTAAAGAGGCTTTTAAAGTTAAATGAGGTCACACGGGTGGACCCTAATCTTATGACCAGTGTCCTTATGGGAAAGGAGAGTCCCAAGGGATGCCTGCTTCCTCTCTATCTCTCTCTTTCCACTTACATGCAGCAAGTAAAGGCCGTGTGAGGGTACAGTGAGAAAGTAGGCAAAGCAAATGGAGAAACAAGTGCTGGCACCTTGATCTTGGGCTTCCAGCTTCCAGAACAGTGAGAAATAAATTTCTGTTGTTTAAGCTACCTAGTCTGTGGTATTTTGTTACAGCATCCCTTGAAGGCTAATGCATCCCTTATCTGATACATAATTTGCATTTTTCCCCATTTCACAAGTTGTCTTTTCCTTTCTTCATGGTATTATTTGTAGTACAAAACATCTTTAATTTTTAAATAGTCTAAGGTTTTCTTTTTTTGTTACTTGTTCTTTTGGTATTGTATCTAAAAAACCATTAGCTAATCCAGGATCATGAAGATTTATTTATATATATATATATATATATATATATATATATATATTTTAAGAGTTTATAAGTTTTCATTCTTGTAGCTAAGTCTATAATGCCCATTGAGCTAATTTATGTGTATTGTGTAAGGTAGGGGTCCACCTTCACTCCTTGGCTTGTGGCTATCCAGTTATACCAGAATAAGCAATAGAAAAGACTGTTGGTCCCCTATTGAATAGTCTTGGCACCCTCATCAAAAATGAACAGACCATATATGTATGGGGTTATTTCTAGACTCACAATTCCATTCCGTTTATACACATATCTATCCATATGCCTGTAATACAGACTTGATTATTGTACTTTGTAGTAAGTTTTAAATTTGAAAAGTGTGGACTCTACAAACTTATTCTTTTTTTGATTGTTTTGGCTATTCTAGGTCTGTTGAATTTCATTATGAATTTTAGGATCAGCTTGTTTACTTCTGCAAAAAAAGGCAGCAGAGATTTTGATGAGAGTTGTTTTGAATCTTTCAATCAAGGGCAGCACTGCCATCTTAATAATATTAAAATATAGTCAATGAGCATGGGACATATTTCCATTTATTTATAACAAGTTTTTTAAACAATGTATTGTAGTTTTCAACATATAAGATTTTCATTTCTTTTGTTAAGTTTATTTCTAAGTATTTTATCCTTTTGATGCTGTTTCAAATGTAATGGTTTCCTTAATTTCATTTTCACAAAGTTGATTGTTAGTGTATAGAAATATAATTGCTTTTTGTACATTTAATCTTGTATCCTGCCATCTTGCTAAGTCTATTAGTTCCAATAGTTTACTAGTTGATTCCTTAGGATTTCCTATATGAAATATAATGTCCTCTGTGAATAAAAGTAGTTTTACTTCTTTCTTTTCTAGACAGACTTTTTTATTGTCTAATTGATATGTGTAGAAACTCTAGTACAATGTTGAATAAAAGCAAAATGTGGACATTTTTATCTTGTTCCTGATATTATCAGGAAACCATTTATTTTAACCTTACCATTAAGTATGATATTAGCTGTGGTTTATTTGTAAATTCCCTTTACCAGAAGAGAAATTTCTTTGTATTCATTCATAGGGTTATGTGAATTTAATCATGAAAGGGTATTGAATTTTATCAAATACTTTGACATGATTATATAATTTTTGTTTTTTTCTATTAAAATGATCTATTATATTAATTAATTTTTGAATTAATATCATTTTTAAGTATGTTTTTACTGAGTTCCTTATCAAGATGGTTTAAGGGGTCATGAACACCTACAATGTGGCATCTCTAACTTGGTTAATGGATTGTTACTTGTATTTCAGAGATTAGTGCTAAAATTAGTTTTATAAACTCCTACCTTTGCCACTAGTTAATAATTTAATCCGAAAATATGTTTATCCACATTTTAAAGTATTTCAATTGCCATTTTCAAAGATGGAATCATACCTTTTAAGAACATTTTCTTTTATAACTTTTTAATATGAAAGTCTATTTCCACATTTTAAAGTATAATATGTTTTTTTAAAATACATCATATATCATAATATAGATATTGATCTTTATCATGTGCAAAGTGAATTCTCAATTATTCAGGAACTGAGTTTAGCTAAGTTACAATGTGAACACCTCCTTCCTTTCTGACTTTTATTCCTGCATTCAACAATAATTATTGTTCTTCTACTTGGTACAAGCCCATGCCAAATGCTGAGGATACACTGTAAACAAAACCAGCAGGGTTTGTTCTTTTATAAAGTTTAAAGTATTGTGTAGAGACAAACATTAAACAAATGACCCAAAACTAAATGTATAATTACTTATTGTGATAAGTGCTGTAAATAAAACACAAGATAGGGAACAGCATAATTAAATCTTATCAAATACAGGAGAGGGAAGGAAAATTACTTATCCATGATTACCCTTGAAAAGCTCTTAATAGCCTATAAATTTTGATGTACATGATTTCTGCATATAATGCTGTACAGAAATTTTATGCATGGACTCTGAATTAGACTAAAGAAAGGAGTAAAATGGAAAGTGTATACGTGAATGTTCACTTCAGTTCAGTTCAGTCACTCAGTCGTGTCCGACTCTTTACGACCCCATGAATCGCAGCACGCCAGGCCTCCCTGTCCATCACCAACTCCTGGAGTTCACCCAGACTCACATCCATCGAGTCAGTGATGCCATCCAGCCATCTCATCCTCTGTTGTCCCCTTCTCCTCCTGCCCCCAATCCCACCCAGCATCAGAGTCTTTTCCAATGAGTCAACTCTTCGCATGAGGTGGCCAAAGTACTGGAGTTTCAGCTTTAGCGTCATCCTTCCAAAGAAATCCCAGGGCTGATCTCCTCCAGAATGGATTAAGACTATTTAAAAAATAAGTCTATAATTCACAAGATAAAGAGAGTATGAATAAATAATTCTAAGCTCTTCCTGCTTTCCAGAAGGATTTACTCTTTTTCCATTTGGTTTTGAGGCTAATTCATATTAATGTATTTAATAGATTTACATATCAGGAAGATTAAACAGGATGCTCTTTCCATCTAATTTGGTTTAGGTTTTAAACTCTCTTAATTATATATAAGAGAGTTTCAAATTCTGTCTATGCCATGTGGGCAATAAGTTAATATTTCTCTTTTTCTTTTTTTCAATTTGTAAAGAAAGAAATAATCAAAATTCCTGCCTAACAGTGTATTTCTTAGGATTTAAATGAGATAATCCAAAAACCTATTTTAGAGTACATAGCATAGTGGTAAAGAACCTGCCTACCAACATAGGACACACAAGAGATGTGGGTTTGATCCCTGGGTCAGGAATATCCCCTGGAGAAGGAAATGGCAAGCCACTCCATTATTCTTGCCTGTAGAATGCTATGGACAGAGGAGCCTGGTAGACTGTAATTCATAGGGTCACAAAGAATTGGACATGACTGAAGCAAAGCAAGCAAGCTGTCATGTATTAGGAGTCAGTAAATGCCAGCTGCATCTCTTAGTAATTAATTTGTGAGATTTATTTTGGCTGTCAAAATGGGAAAATTTAGAAAAAGTAAACCCCAAAATAGTTGCTTCCTAGCCCATTAATCATTCTGCTGCTGCTGCTGCTAAGTTGCTTCAGTCGTGTCCGACTCTGTGCGACCCCATAGATGGCAGCCCACCAGGCTCCCCCATCCCTGGGATTCTCCAGGCAAGAACACTGGAGTGGGTTGCCATTTCCTTCTCCAATGCATGAAAGTGAAAAGTGAAAGTGAAGTCACTCAGTCGTGTCTGACTCTTTGCAATCCCATGGACAGCAGCCTACCAGGCTCCTCCACCCATGGGATTTTCCAGGTAAGAGTACTGGAGTGGGTTGCCATTGCCTTCTCCTATTAATCATTTTAGGACTGTACAAATATGCAATTCTCCTGTCTTTGCTATCATAAGGTAACGGTAAGAAAAAGGATATATCTCAAAGGATTACTTAGTAACACATCTAAACATGACTTGTTGATTACTGTCCAAATTGCCTAGAACAGGCTGGCAGAAAAATATAAAATTTTAGTATTATTTATGCTATCCTAATTTCACTCATCTCACATGCTAGTAAAGTAATGCTCAAAATTCTCCAAGCCAGGCTTCAGTGATACATGAACCGTGAACTTCCAAATGTTCAAGCTGGTTTTAGAAAAGGCAGAGGAACCAGAGATCAAATTGTCAACATCCGCTGGATCATCAAAAAAGCAAGAGTGTTTCAGAAAAAACATCTATTTCTGTTATACTGACTATGCCAAAACCTTTGATTGTGTGGATCACAATAAACTGGAAAATTCTGAAGGAGATGGAATACCAGGCCACCTGACCTGCCTCTTGAGAAACCTGTATGCAGGTCAGGAAGTAACAGTTAGAACTGGACATGGAACAACAGACTGGTTCCAAATAGGAAAAGGAGTACTTCAAGCCTGTATATTGTCACCCTGCTTATTTAACTTATATGCAGAGTACATCATGAGAATTGCTGGGCTAGAGGAAGCCCAAGCTGGAATCAAGATTTCCTGGAGAAATATCAATAACCTCAGATATGCAGATGACAACACCCTTATGGCAGAAAGTGAAGAAGATCTAAAGAGCCTGTTGCTGAAAGTGAAAGAGGAGAGTGAAAAAGTTGGCTTAAAGCTCAACATTCAGAAAACTAAGATCATGGCCTCCAGTCCCATCACTTCATGGCAAATAGGGAAGCAGTGGAAACAGTGGCTGACTTTATTTTTTGGGCTCCAAAATCACTGCAGATGGTGACTGCAGCTGTGAAATTAAAAGACACTTACTCCTTGGAAGGAAAGTTATGACCAACCTAGATAGCATATTAAAAAGCAGAGACATTACTTTGCCAACAAAGGTCTGTCTAGTCAAGGCTATATTTTTTCCAGTAGTCATGTATGGATGTGAGAGTTGAACTATAAAGAAAGCTGAGCCCTGAAGAATTGATGCTTTGGAACTGTGGTGTTGAAGAAGACTCTTGAGAGTTCCTTGGACTGCAAGGAGATCCAACGAGTCCATTCTAAAGGAGATCAGTCCTGGGTGTTCATTGGAAGGACTGATGTTGAAGCCAAAACTCCAATACTTTGGCCACCTGATTGGAAGAGCTGACTCATTTGAAAAGACCCTGATCCTGGGAAAGATTGAGGGCAGGAGGAGAAGGGGACAACAGAGGATGAGATGGTTGAATGGCATCACTGACTCAATGGACATGGGTTTGGTCGACTGCAGCAGTTGGTGATGGACAGGGAGGCCTAGCATGCTGCGATTTGTGGGGTCACAAAGAGTTGGACAAGACTGAGCGACTGAACTGACTGAAGATGCTATCCTATTAACTAATTATGGCTGTCAAGTATTTTCTTCTTTTAGTAATAATATTACATATTAACATATCAGGAGTTATTATTTATCAGTTTGACTCTATTCTGTCAAGCTTCCATTGTGCCATTTTTCATAGCTTTATTCACTAATTTTCTTTAAACATTTTGTTATAAAAGCATAATCAACTGTGAAATACAGACCAGTTTTTAGAGACCATTGGAGAACCCAATTAATTATTTCATCCAAGTTTGCCATCTTAGACTGTATTTTCACTTTGAGAACAAATAAAACTATGAGAATACATAATCTCCCAGAAAAAAAAAATTCCTGCTTCTATTCTGCAGGCATGTTATGTAAAAGTATATTTTGACCTAAGTTATCCTTTGATTACCCAGTTCCCTATAATCTACATTGGCCCTGAATTATCCTATTAATTATCAAAGTGCTTCAACTAACTTTGTTTTTGATTCAGGTATATTTCCTGCCTTCATAGCATCAGTAATTATTGACCATTGTGGAATTTTATAGCTTAATTGTTTGAGGATAGCCATAGCAGCCTTGTCTTACTTATTTGATGATGAATGATTTATTACAGACTTTCTATATATCATCACTAATCCTATGTCACAAGTTGGCCTCCCCACAAAGCTGACTCTGATGAGTTTTGGGTACAGGATGTTTGGAATGGAGTACCCTACAATTAATACCTGTGGAAGGGAGGAGAGGAAGCAGGATTGAGCCAAAGTTAACTACTCCCATAGTCCCAGTGACAGTCTTCCTAACACCACACAGAGATCTGGAGCTAGAATCACTCTTGAGAGTTTTCCTGAGTCAGGCCTAGAGGGGCAGAACTTTTTTTCCCCATTTTCCATTTAAGTTAGTCGTTCAATATGGACACCCAAGATATCACTGACTGCTAGGTGAGTCTCTGCCTCTAAAGTCTAACCTTTGAAGTGACTGATGGCTGAAGATTTTTGCTAATGACAATCTCAGGAGTGGGAACCACAAGTCCTTTCTTTTTCTTTTTAATCTAAATATTTGAATTTTTTTCTTCCAGCTCTATATAAGTTTAAGATGTTCAGGATAATGATTTGACCTATGTTCACCAAGAAATGGTCACAATCAGTTTAGTGACTATCCATTATCTCCTATAGATATAAAATAAAAAAATATTTTTTCTTTGTGATGAGAATTTATAGGAGTAACTCTCTTAACAACTTTCATATATAACACACAGCAGTGCAAATTATATTAATTATGTTGTGCATTATATCCCTTGTACTTATAACTGGAAGTTTATGCCTTTTAACCACTTTCTCCCAGTTCCACTTCTTCCATACCTGTAACCACAAATCTGACTTCATTTTCTATGTTTGTTGAAGTATAATTGAGCTAGCTATAGCACTATGTTAGTTCTCTGTACACAACATATTGTTGTTGTTCAGTCGCTAAATTGTGTCCGACTCTTCACCACCCCATGGACTGCAGCACACCAGGCTTCTCTGTCTTTTGCTGTCTCCCGGAGTTTGCTCATGTCCATGTCCACAGGGTCGGTGAAGCTATCTATCCATCTCATCCTCTGCCGCCCCCTTCTCCTGTTGCCTTCAATCTTTCCCAGCATCAGGGTGTATTCCAATGAGTCGGCATAGTGATTCAGTATTTCTATACATTACATTACAAAATGATTACCACGATGTCTTGTTACCCCATACTATTGGAGAAGGAAATGGCAACCCACTCCACTATTCTTGCCTGGACAATCCCATGGACAGAGGAGCCTGGCAGGCTATAGTCCATGGGATCACAAGATTGGGCACAACTTAGCAACTAAACCTCCACCACCACCCTATACTATACATTTCATACATGACATTTATTTTGTAACTGAAAATTTGTATCTCTTAATCTTCTTCACCTACCTCTCGTTTCCCCACACCACTCATTTCTGACAACCACATGTTTTTTCTCTGTAGCTATGAATCTGTTTCTGTTTCGTCTGCTCATTTGTTTTGTTTTTTAGATTTTACAGATAAGTGAAATCATATGGCATTTGTCTTTGTCTGAATTATTTTCTCTTAACATAATATCCTATAGGTTCATCCATGTTGTTGAAAATGGGAGTATTTAATTCTTTATTATGATTGAGTAATATTCCATTTTTCTGTGTGTATGGTCTGAGTGTAAACCACATCTTTATCCATTCATCTACCAGAGCTCACTTAGGTTGCATTCATATCTTAGCTACTGTAACTAATGCTTCAATGAGTTGGGGTGGATATATGTTTTTGAATTAGTGTTTTTATTTTCTTCAGATAAATACCCAGGAGTAAAATTGCTGGATCATACAATAGTTCTATCTTTATTTTTTGAGGAACCATCATATTGTTTTCCATATTGGCTACACCAATTTACATTCCCATCAACACTGAACAGGGTTTCCCATTTCTCTACATCTTCACAAGCATTTGTTATTTGTTTTTTTGATAATTTTGTTTTTGTTCAGTCACTAAGTCATTCCGAATCTTTGCTACCTCATAGACTGCAGCACACCAGGCTTCCCTGTCCTTCACTATGTCTGGAAGTTTCCTCAAACTCATGTCCATTGAGTTGGGGATACCATCCAACCATCTTCTCCTTTGTTGCCCCCTTCACCTCCTGCCCTCAATCTTTCCCAGCATCAGGGTCTTTTCCAATGAGTCAGCTTTGCATCAGGAGGCCAAAGTACTGGAGGTTCATCTTCAGCATCAGTACTTCTAATGAATATTTAGGGTTGATTTCCTTTAGGATTGACTGATTTGATCTCCTTCTGTCCAAGAGACTCTCATCAGTCTTCTCCAACACCACAATTCAAAAGCATCAGTTCTTCAGTGCTTAGCCATCTTTATGGTCCAACTCTCACATCCATACATGACTACTGGAAAAACCATAGCTTTGACAATACGGACTTTTGTCAGCAAACTGATTTCTCTGCTTTTTAATATGCTGTCTAGGTTTGTCATAGTTCCCCTTCTAAGGAACAAGTGTCTTTTATTTTCATGGTTGCAGTCACAGTCCATTTTCTTGGAGACCAAGAAAATAAAATTTGTCACTGCTTCCACTTTTTCTCCTTCTATTTGCCATGAAGCGATGGAACCAGATGCTGTGATCTTAGTTTTTTAAATATTGAGTTTTAAGCCAGCTTTTTCACTCTCCCCTTTCACTCTTATCAAGAGACTCTTTAGTTCCTCTTTTCTTTCTGCCAATGGAGTTGTGTCATGTCCGTATCTGAGGTTGCTGATTTTTCTCTTAGCAATCTTGATTCCAGCTTGTGATTCATCCAGCCTGGCATTTTGCATTATGTACTCTTCATATAAGCAGGGTGACAATATACAGCCTTGACATACGCCTTTCCCAATTTTGGACCAGCTTGTTGTTCCATGTCTGGTTCTAACTGGTGCTTCTTGACTCGCATACAGGTTTCTCAGACGATAGGTAAGGTGGTCTGGTATTCCCATCTCTTTAAGAATTTTCCACAGTTTGTTGTGATCTACACAGATAAAGGCTTTAGCGTTGTCAATGAAGCAGAAGTAGATGTTTTTGTGGAATTACCTTGTTTTCTCTATGATCCAAAGAATGTTGGCTATTGGACCTTTGGTTCCTTTGCCTTTTCTAAACCCAGCTTATATATTTGGAAATTCTTGGATCACAAACTGCTGAAGCCTAGTTTGAAGGATTTTGAGCATTACCTTGCTAGCATGTGAAGTGAGTGCCACTGAACAGCAGTTTGAAAATTCTTTGGTGTTGCCCTTCTTTGGGATTGGAATGAAAACTGATAATAGCAATTCTCACAGTTGGGAAGTGATATCTTATTGTGATTTTGGTTTACATTTCCCTGATGGTTTGTGACAGTGTGCGTATTTTCATGTGCCTGTTGGCATCTGCCTGTCTTCTTTGAAAAAAATCTCTATTCAGGGTATTTACCCATTTTTCAGTTGGGTTGTTTGACTTACTGATGTTGAGTTTCTATGTGTTCTTTGTCTATTTTGGATATTAATCCCTTATTAGATATATTGTTTGTAAATATCTTCTCCCATTAAATTGTTGATAGCTTTATTCACTATGCAAAAACTTCTTAGTTGATTTAGTCCCATTTGTTTATTTTTGCTTTTGTTTCCGTTGCTTGAGGAACTGTATCCCTAAAATATTACTAAGACCGATGTCAAATGCATACTGCTTATATTGTCTTCTAAAAATTTTACAATTTAAGGTTTGATATTTAAGTATTTAATCCTTTTTAATTTTGCTACGGTGTGAGAAATTAGTCCAGTTTGATTTTTTGGCACCAAGAATTAGAATCTTTTCTGATTCCAAAAGAATCAAACTAGTTTTTTCTTCATGATGGATCACATTTAACAACCCTGGGAAATCCAGGGTTTCAAACAATCCCTTTGAAAATGGGATTCAAAACTAGGATTATTTGACTCCAGAGCCCAGTACTTTCCACTGTACTTCATTGCTTTCTCAGGGCTTTGTGTGGAAATAGAATTTTCAGAATGACATCATTTGTTTTTTTCAAGCTAAATGTATATCCAGATAGCTAATTTATATATTTCTTTTATTCTGTAGTTCAGTTTATAGTATATCTTCTCAGACATAATATGATCAGATAAGGTTATGGGTTCTTGCAACTATTTGGTAAGCAAGACAGGACAAGCATCATTATTTCTAATTATATATTAGGTAACAGACACAAAAGTAAACAGGTGATTTTACTTACTCACAAGATAAATGAAAAAATTTGAACCTGAACTTGAGTGTTCCAAGTCCAGAGTGTGAATATATACTCTACATTAAGAATTCATTCATTAGAAATATGCTTGTGTGTTTTTGTGTTTTAGCCTTTAGAGGATTGGAAATACATTGAAGTATAGCTCACATATTAGATCTTTATGAAGTGCTACTTTAATTGAATAAGAACTATCTCTAACATCAGTTTTTTTACTACCCTATTTTTTTCTGCATGAATACCATAATAATGTTCCTTTGAAATATTCAACATGTGCTTCTAGTTAACAAAAATGTATACAGACATTGCACAGTGAAGTGAAAGAACTCTGATAACTCTATTGGATAAGACTTACATTTGTTAGTAGTGAGTTCTGGTTCTTGCCCATACAATGCACTCAGCTGTGTCTGAGTTGAAGCAGAAGGATAATAGTCAGCTCATTTTATCAGATACAGCATTCACTGGATGTAAAATTTAATTTGTGCTAAAATACTCTTCTGTTTTGCTCTTTCCCTGTATGTTTTTCTTTTATAATTTGCTTGCTTGATATGTGGCCATGCTGAGAGCTTCAAGAAGTCTTTTGCCATGAATTTGTAGTTTGCAAGTATGTATAAATAGTCCAAATATCAGAAGTAGAAATGAACAGATTTAACAATAAAAACTTTATTTCTTTGTTTTCCTCATTCTCTTTTGCATAGCCTTAATTTTTGTTCCCTTTTTAGCTAAACTGTAGGTAATTACTGAGATTTGAAACATTCTCATAAAGATACCCTCAATTAAAATAAATCTGAAAAGAAAGGCAAGTTAAATTTCTATATATCCTTAAGGTTAAAAATAATACTTGGCTTATCTCTTTTATTTCCATTGTCTTGTGTACACACACACACACACATATAGTGGCAGTACTGGGATTTATGACTAATATGAAGCCTAGACTAAGTTACTATGTGGTTTCCTTTAAGGCATAGAATTTTATATTTTGTCCACTAAAAATATCTGACTTTTGAATTTTTATATTGGTGCATAATCCTTAAAAAGGAAATAAGATTTGCTTTAAATTTGCAATGATTTTAGAATTGTGGAAATATTGTTAATGGCAAATGAATAATTTCATATTTTGAATCTGAGGGTGGCAGAGAGTGGGATGAATGAAGAAAGTAGCACCAACCTTATATGCACTATTGGAGGTAAGATGGATAGCTGTGTAGCACAGGGAGCCCAGTCTGGTACACTGTGAGGACATAGAGGGATGGAATGTGGGGTGGGGAGAGAGGTTAGGGAAGAAGGAGTTGTATGTATAATTATGGATGATTTGCACTGTTGTATGGCAAAAACCAACACAACATTGTAAAAAAAATAATTTAATAAAATTAAAATAAATTAAATAAAAAATTCAAATTAAAATTTTGACAAACAGATGCCATTTAACACAGCAAATTTCATCAGAGAAGTTAACACTTATGGAGTTAACAAAATGGATTATCAATTTATTCCCCACAATATGATAATGAAAGGCCAAAAAATCATTAAACAAGGCCTCTCTGTATCTCACTTAACCACTTCCTCAAACAGTGTTCTATGGCTGTTCAGTTCTGCTAATATATCATCAGTTCAGTTCAGTTCAGTTCAGTCACTCAGTCGTGTCTGACTCTTTGCGACCCCATGAATTGCAGAACACCAGGCCTCCCTGTCCATCACCATCTCCTGGAGTTCACTCAAACTCACGTCCATTGAGTCGGTGATGCCATCCAGCCATCTCATCCTCTGTCGTCCCCTTCTCTTCCTGCCCCCAATCCCTCCCAACATCAGAGTCTTTTCCAATGAGTCAACTCTTCGCATGAGGTGGCCAAAGTACTGGAGTTTCAGCTTTAGCATCATTCCTTCCAAAGAAAATCCAGGACTGATCTCCTTTAGAATGGACTGGTTGGATCTTCTTGCAGTCCAAGGGACTCATGAGTCTTCTCCAACACCACAGTTCAAAAGCATCAATTCTTTGGTGCTCAGCTTTCTTCACAGTCCAACTCTCACATCCATACATGACTATTGGAAAAACCATAGCCTTGACTAGACAGACCTTTGTTGCAGAGATGCAAATATTTAAATGAAGCAAAAGAGAAAAAGGTAAAATTTGGAGCCTCCTTTATAGTAGATTTTAAAGAATTTTAAAACATTCCCACTTATGAAAATATATGAGCTAGACAGTGTATTCAATATATATTACATCATAGAATTGAGAAAATCTGCAAAAGATAGTCACTAGAACAACTAGCCTTATTTAATTTCTGTAATAAATCAGTTGGGCTTTTTCAAAACTTCTAGCCTTTCAAGATCCTGGCTATCACTCTTGATACCTTTATCATTACACATTTCTACTTGGTGGATTATTTTCTCCTATGAAGAAGCATCTCTGCTTATTTAATGGAAGATGATGGAAAAACAGGATTTGCTTTAGAAAAAGCTTTAATAATCTACTTTATAAAACTATATTCATTTTAAAAAGTAAAAACTGTGTGTGTGGTGATGGTGATGTGGGGTGACTGTGTATGTGTCTGGGTATGTGTATTGGTATGTATGTATGCTTATGCAGTCCATCCAAACTTTGAGATCTTCAGTTTGTGTGTTATAAAGTATGTTTTAAAATCACATTTAAAGTATAATTTATACAACCGCAGATTTCTGAAAAACTATTCTCATGTGTGTTGTCCAGTGTTGTATCCTATTCTTTTTTGTTCTCACTACACACTTACCTAGTGGGTCCCCAGTCATTTTGGAAAGTTAAATGAGTATTAAGTGAATAAATATTTTCAATGGAAATAGTTTCTAAAAACCTACTAAAATCTATATTGTAGAACTGAAGCAAGTAGAAAATCAAAATAGGCAATGTGATAAATGGTCAGATATAGAAATGGTAATAGGGATATATATGTAGTCTCCATTTGCATTGAAAGTGTCCTAGACTATAGTTTCCTTTTTGGTTGTTAGAATATAATAGCAGCAGCTTTCTGTTAAAAAGAACCATGTTGTGTGAAAGCAATGAAATTTTTATGTATAGTGAATGAAATTTCTGTCCAGCATACTAGATGTAACCTAAAATATTATGGCAAGAACCTAGGACTCTATCTTCCTTGAATTGTTAACATGTTCAGATTCCACCAATTTCACTTTATAATAGCACAATAAAAGTTTTGATGAATATTGACCTTTCTATAGTGACCAAATGCTTATAAAGGTGCCAAGAATTTTCAGTGAAGCCTTCACAATGAGTCAGTTTATACAAAACATTTTCATAGCATTATGTTCAAGAAGTGACATGTTTCTTAACTTACAAAGGAATCATTGGGAAATAGATTGACATTTTGCATCACAATAAAGATTATGCTAGGGTAGATAGATAATACTTAAATTGTATGTAAGTTAGTTGACATTTCTTGAACCTCTACTACTTTTATAAAATTGTTTGTCTTCCTGAATCATATTTTCCTGAGTGTATCTCATATTTTCCTGAGTGTATCTTTCCTGAGTAATTTGATATTACTACTAGTCAAAATAACTTCCCTATCCTCATAGTTACTACCTCTTTTGTTTTCAAAATGTAAAGTAGAAAATAATATATATTTAAGATCTCAAATTTTATAAGGTTTCCCAGGACACTAGTAGTAAAGAACCCACCTGCCAATGTAGGAGATACAGGAGACTCAGGTTCAATCCCAGGGTTGGGAAGGTCACGTGGAGGAGGACATGGCAAGCCACCCCAGTATTCTACCCTAGAGAGTCCCATGGAAAGAGGAGCCTGGCGGACTACAGTCCATAGAGTTGCAAAGAGTCAGACATGACTAAAGCAACTTAGCATGCACCCTCATAGTATCAAATATTTCTTCAACAAATATTTAGTGTATAATATATGGAAGCATAGTATATGCCCCTCCCTGCCATCCCCACCTCACTGTACTGCATTATAATAAGAACTGTTTCTTGTGGAAGTTTAATCAAAATGTGTATGCTGTGGGTACAGAAGAATGGCTGAAAACTATCAATCTAGGTAAATATTTGAGGACTGGTAAAAGTATAAGCATGTATTTTGTGCATGAGTTTTACATACGGAATTCTATAATTTTGTTTTCTTTAGGCCATTTTATTTGAACAATTAAAAGCCATTTTGTGAGGTGAGATCAAAAGATGCTAGGCTTTTATATTGATTCCAGAACTCCCCAGATAACACAAGTTCATTTAAAGTTCCCTTAGGGGAGCATTAGGAACACTTCAGTTAGAACTTAAATCTTGTGTTCTTTTGGGGGGTTTTATTTAATTTGGAAGACAACTCCAGCAAGTTCATTTAGGAACTCAAAATGAATCTGATTAAGAATACTATATGCACCTCTGTGATATAGATAGATAAATAGATAAAATCTCCCTCTCCATATATGTACAAATACACATGTTGATCATGTTGAAAGATGACCAACTTTATTTATAATTGAGAAGTACAAGTTGAACTCAGAAAGACACCTTTTTTACCTACAGGACTGACAAACATTTTAAAGTTTATGATATCAATGATGGCAAGAGTATGGGAAAATACACACTCTCATGCATTGATGATAGGAATATAAATTGTTATAAATTTAATGGAGGACAAGTTGACCAAGCTTATTAAAAATACAAATTCATAAAAAATACAAATGCATGTATTTTTAGCCATACATTTCACTTCCAAAATATTTTTCTGAAGATACATACTCACATGTGATATATACTTGTATATAATATTATTCTGGAGATTACTATTCCATTCATACACATGTATGCATACACATATATACTCAGTCATTCTTTTATTAATCTGAGCTATGATATTACCAGGCTTCCCTGGTAGCTCAGCTGGTAAAGAATCTGTCTGCAACTAAGGAGACTCCAGTTCAATTCCTGGTTACAAAGATCCCCTGGAGAAGGGATAGGCTATCCACTCCAGTATTCTTAGGCTTCCCTGGTGGCTCAGACAGTGAAGAATCCACCTGCAATACAGGAGACCCAGGTTCAATCGTGGGTTGGGAGGAGGGCACGGCAACCCACTCCAGTATTCTTGCCTGGAGAATCACCATGGACAGAGGAACCTTGTGGCCTACAGACCATGGGGTTGCAAAAAGTGGGACACGACTGAGTGACTAAGCACACACACACACGGTGTTGCCAGGGAGGACTCTGAGACTTTGAAGTACTGGGTTGGCCAAAAAGTTCATCTGAGTTTTTCTGTACCATCGAATGGAAAATTCCAAGCAAACTTTTTGGCTAACCCAATAACTTGCCCTAGGTCACCCTATGGTAACTCAAGCAGCAGATTTTGACTTGTAATCCAGTTATGTTAGATTTCCAAACTCTTTTAACCACTGTTTATTAGGACCTTTCTTGTTTTGTCTTATTTAAGCTGTTTTTCTCCTAGCCCTAACAGTTCTTTGCTTACATTTTATAGTATTTGTTGTTGCAAGCCAGCACTGGAACTTCTGACACCAGTTCAGTGATTAGCAGTGCATCCATGTGCCTAAGCCACAGGCCTAAGAGTATTAAGTGACCTCGTAGCAACCACACATTAAAACATTCCAGGTTTCTTCTTATATTGGAGAAGAAAACCATCATGGGTAATGCAAAACATGGTAATATTATTTTAGTACATGCTTTTAGTCACTGGGCATTTTACAAAAGCACCAACTTAAAGCTGATAAATTTGACTGTAACCTTTTTTTAAATCTCCTTTAGTAGAAGTGTTAGAGATAGCAAACAGATATCAGGAGAAAAAGGGAAACAAATTGAGTGACTGGATAATCCACAGGAATCAAATAAAATGACAAAATCACTTACAATCTTAATAAGTCTTAGAATTACTTAGTTGGTTATTTTGTTATAGCGTACTCAGCAAAATATTCCTGCAAACACCTTATATGAAAATATGATTATGTGATTCTTATCAAAAGCTCTTGAAAGTAAAAGTTGATATGAGTACATAGTAATAAAATTAAAAACAAATACTTTCCAAAAGAGGATTAGAAATGTTTTTATCACCTTCCTTAGACTAATACATTTAGGATTTTAATTTTATGAGCATAGCTTTTAGCTTCTTATAACTCCCCAGTTTACCTCCATTGTCAGTTAGCATTTTAGAATTATTTTCTAGCTCTCATACATGTTTATCTTTTTAAAATAGTCTTATCAGAAAGCTTGCTTTCTTCAGATTGCGAATAGCTACATGCTCACTATCAGTAATAAAAACAGTTCCATATATTTCTATAGTAACTTTATTCCCCAGAAAGTTTGTGATTGCATTTGGCTCTTCAAAATGAAGCTTCCTGGGCTTCCTTCATCTGATAACTATTTTGGATTAGTCATCGATTGGTCTCTGTTGTCAGTACCAGGTTGCAGGCTCTTAAAGGACACGGACTGTGCGCTCTGTTATACATCTTTACCCCATAGTGTCCTTTGAAATGCCAAAGAACTCTGAGGTTGTTTCATAAAAATCAGTTGGATTGATTTTTATCTTTGCAGCAGAGTACAGGAGACAGGTGCCATTTCCTCTGACTTTAAGATGGTCAGACACTCCTGGAGCAGAGATTAGGAACCGTAACTCCAGCTTCCAAGCTCAGAGCTGAACCTAGTAGCTTAATGCAGAGTTTCTCCCTGAAATATTCCTTACTGCAGACATGAATGAAATACATACAGGCTCTGGTGTCCTAACAGCAATTGCCTATGGCCAGCTGGAATTTTCTTTGAAGTTATAATTGTTTTATCTTCAGAAATTCTGTAAATATTACATTGTGTTTGCTGTATTTATTCAAATATAGAAATATCATTGCATATATTTAACATCAGCCCCCCTGGTGGCTCAGTGATAAACAATCTGCCTGCCAATGCAGGGGACTCAAGAGACACAGATTCAACCCCTGGATCAGGAAGATCCCCTGAAGAAGGAAATGGCAACCCATTCCAGTATTCTTGTGTGGGAAATCCCATGGACAGAGGAGCCTGGCAGGCTATAGTCCATGGGATCACAGAGTGTGACACGACTTAGCAACTAAACAACAACAAAAATACTTAACATTGACTAAGAAAGATATACTAGGAAGTCATGCTACCTGTTTCATGCAGGTCCTATTATTTCCTTCCTTTACCTAGCACATCTGGAACATGTGTGTTCCAGTTTAAGAAACTTTGGTGAGATCTTTCACAAAAGTTCCTTTGCTTTAAGTTTTAGTCTGAACAGGTTTCAGACACAGAAATTCACATGGATAGTGCAGATTATTGAGAAGGCCCTTGGTTTATGGGATAGAACACTGGCATTCATGAAACCCTAAATTCTGCTGGAGTCCTAGAAGGTCACTGCAGGATAATGAGGAAGTAAAGGGGGCAAATATGACCTCTTCATGTTCTACTCCTTCCTTCAAACTATGCAGCCTAATTCTCATCTGCTTTTCTTTTTTATTTTATTATTGGAACATAATTGCTTTACAATGTTGTGTTAGTTTCTGCTATACAACAAAGTGAGTCAGCTACATGTATACATACATCCCCTCCCTATTAAGCCCAAGATTTCGTTTTGTAAAAAGTCTTCTTTTTTTTCCTTTGTTTCTTAAAAGAGCTAATGAATTAAGAAGAATGCAATTCAAATTAAGATTCTGACTTTCTTTAAATAACTGATTTCTTTGATTCTACTAGATATTTGTTCTAGGTACTGGCTTTCTTTTCTTCAATCAAATTCTTATAAACAATAAAAAAAAAGGAGCTAATGTGTCAAAACTAAATATCATAGTGACTTAGCACTGTAAGAATCATGCAGGGATTCCAGACTGACCTCTAACATCGCTTCCATATATTATAAAACTTTTCTGTTCAACTACGTTCATTAATGGGAGTTCACAACTTTTTGATGCAGCCCATTTTATAGTTAGATACCTCTCTTTGTTAGTCATTTATTTCTAAAATGGAAGAGAAACCTCTTGCCTATAATTTTTGTCCCAAGCTATATACTCCCATGTGCTACAAAAAAGCAAAAAACAGAGGTGTCCCTCATCCACACATTGACCTTACAATAGAAACAGATTTACTGTGAAATCAATAAAGCGTTGTGGCACCGTGGTAAAGAATCTGTCTGCCAACTTAGGGCACACAGATTCAAGCCCTGGGTTAGAAAGATCCCCTGGAGAGGGAAATGGCAAACCACTCCAGTATTCTTGCCTGGAAAATTCCATGGACAGAGCAGCCTGGTGGGCTTCAGTCCATGAGGTCACATAGAGTTGGACACGACTGAGCAACTGAGCACACATGCAGTAAAGCTTAAACTTTGAGCCCCTCACATGCATGCTGTTGCTGCTGCTAAGTCGCTTCAGTCGTGTCCAGCTCCAGGCGACCCTGTAGACGGCAGCGCACCAGGCTCCTCCGTCCCTGGGACTCTTCAGGCAAGAATACTGGAGTTGGTTGCCATTTCCTTCTCCAATGCATGAAAGTGAAAAGTGAAAGTGAAGTCACTCAGTCGTGTCCGACTCTTTGCGACCCCATGGACTGCAACCTGCCAGACTCCTCCATCCATGAGATTTTCCAGGCAAGAGTACTGGAGTGGGTTGCCATTGCCTTCTCCGCCTCACATGCATGAACAAAACCCTGGGAGGGACACTAGAAACAGTTCTGAAGGTCATATGTAATTTAGATTAGCACAAACATATATATATATTTGAAGCAGAGTCGATTAGGACAATGCTTTCTTCCCATTCCAAATTCTCAATAAGACTTTCTCTCATGTTAATGGCGTCAGTGGGGCTGCAACAGTTTTGGAACTGATTACAGGGATCTTCAGTTGGGAATACACTTATTTTGGGTTAGGGGGAATCTGTTTGAGGGGCTTGCAGTAATTCTCATGTATACCAGAGTTATCGCTATCCATTCCAATACATAGGGATGGTTTTTAGAAAATTTCTGCTGTTCACTCTTTTAGGACACCAAGATGTGTGACCAGAGTTCATGCCTCTGGTGTGACCTGAAGGCCATGCCATTCCTAATATGAATACATCCTAAGAAGTCTCACACCAGAAGTATGTGGGTAGTGGATGTTTGAATGTGTGGAGTCAGAAGCTAGTTGATCAAGATTTGTCTAATTGTTAGGTACGTAAAATTGTTAAATGAAAGCTTCTGTAGCTACATTTTCTATTCTCAGAAATATACTCTATAACAGAGCAAACACCATATATATTCTTATGTTTTCTCTGGGAATTGCGCAAAATTTAATTCTTCAGAATTCTTGGGACAGTGTATAAAATTGTAGCAGTACCATAAATACTGAGTTCATCTATGACAGTTCATAAAGGAAAGAAACTTGAAGGGGTTTTCCCTAATTCATCAACAAACCTAAACACTTATATGGTATTTCAATAATGACTTGTCAAACTGACAAACTTTTCTAAAATATCATTAATAAAAAACAAATTTCAAGGAACCATGCCAAAGAACCTAATTATCTCTCTATTATCTCTGTATAAAATATAAGAAAATCTTTGCCATAAAGTGAAATTGAAGGGGCAATCAAGAATGCAGAGCAAAAAATGTAGGGAACAGAGTGCTATAAAGTTGCACCATTCATTTAATTTATTAAAAATAGTATATGTTATTTTTCTGGATTTTAAAATAATTATGGTATATGTTCATATTTTTAAATTTTGAGAATTTTTGTCATTCTAAATATTCTCTTTAATAACTAATTTTGCTGTTGTAATTTTGTATTAATTTTCATAGAAAGCCAATTTTTCACAAATTACATCAACTTTAAACCCTCAAACAATTAGTTCATCCCTCAAATATTCAGAAACAGGCATTAGGTCTTTTTTCTTCTCTTTCTCAGGTAAAGAATCATCCTCAGGTACTTTTCAGTATGAGGTCTTCAGTATGAGATCTCATCAACTATGAGATTTATGGTCCCATTTGCTCATTAACTAAGTCCCTGCTCCCCTGAGGAGACTAGAGATGAGAAAATAGTGTTTGGGAGAAGGCACAGCATAGCTTAGTAAAATCAAATGTCAGGTCGATTTATTTCTGTCCCTTGGTTCTGTCTCCTCCTAACAAAGATTTGAAACGATGGACTAATTACACCTAAGCAGGCAGGTTTTTTGGGTCCTGTCTTGTCATAGCAAGGATTTGAAACAACAGACTGGTCAAATCTCAGTTACAGCTCAAACAGATCTTTTATTAAACAGCAGAGAGTACACTCCTGAGACATGGGAGCGGACCAACCCTGAAGGAGTGGCCTTAATCCTGCTTGGCTTCCCTCTTTATACTCTCTGTCTTCTCCTCTGGTTCTGACCTGTGCAAAATGCAAATGGGCATATGCTCAAGGCCAGTCAGGAAAGGGGGTATGTCTGGGCTGATGCAAAACATGGCTTTTACATATTCATCTAGGTGAGAGTTTTGATTTACAGTTGCAAGTTACATAACAACAGGCTCTATTGCACATGTTTTTTGCCATAATTCAGTCTGTTATAATCAGATGTATGTAGGTACAGAATATTTATGAACCTTAATGGGCTCCTAGCTGCTGAAGGTTACTTGAGGACACAGCTGTGCATCAAGGAGGTATGTGCCAGAGTTGCAGAAGTCTTTGCGGTTATTTTTATAGCATATCTGTGAGCTTTCCTGGGCATGTCTAGGGTGGAGTTTACAGATCAGCTTGCACCCTTTTTGGCTAGGCCACCCCTCATTGCTCATGCCTAACTTCCTACCTACCAAAACTATATGGGTTTGCATCCCTTGCTTTAAGTTACTCATCCTATTATGCTAGGCACTATATTTTCCCTTTCCTTGAAGATTCAGCTCCCTCATCTGTGGAAATATGAATATTAATACCTATTTCAAAGTGGAGCAATATAATGAAAAAATACATATGTCATCTACTTTAGCACTTGGCATATAGTGGGTGATCAGATAATGGTTTGCTCTTCTTTTCATTAAAATTTAAATAGAAATACATGCTCTCTTCTATACCTTACACAGAGACTGGAGAAGGTTTGATTACATTTTTAAAAAATGTAATGTTTCTTATTTAACAAGTGATGAAAACCCTGTTTTCCCCTGGTGAGCTAACAGACAGATTGAGCAAATGAGCCAGTAGTCACTGAAATCAAGCCTGGTTAGGCCTGGAGGAGTTTCAGGCAATTATACTGAGTTCTGACTTCCCAGAGGACCCTGTGGTTGTCAGCTGACTCCAGAAGCTTATGCTGGAACTTCTGGTGCTTCTTTGTGCCTTCTGTGCTCAATTCTGGGCAGAGAGCCAATTATCTGGAAGGAAGGTAAGAGCATGGGACACTGTTTACACTAATTTCTTTTATATATGGATTAATTAACCAGATTGAGAATTATCAATAGCTTTACCTTCTGACAGCCTCTATTTTGGTCATTACATGTTTAACACATTACACAGGAGAAGAACAGCAGTGGAGGGGATAAATAGGTATTTTTAGTTGCATTGAAAATGAGCTTGAAGTGAAGTAATGAAGAAGTTGTGGTTAAAACTGGTTGCAACAGAAGATAATGGTAGTAATACATGATGTATGTATTGAATATTTAAAGTTTCTGTGATGTTCGTGTTCCCACATCCTGGGAATAATACACAAGCTAGATTGGCAAAAATAAGTATGAAGCGTGGGCTAGGTACAAAGAAAAAGTTATCCATAATAAAAATGGGTGGGCATGCATACACACATGCACACTGTAAAGATAACAGTACATGAAAGCTGATAGACCCAGGTGAGATAGGAAAGGGTGGTGAACCTCACAGCCTCTGCCTGTTACATGGAAACTGCTCTGCCCCCAACAGATTTTTGCTGTAATGAGTATAAAAATGTGGTAGATCATTTTTTTCTCTCCAGCAAAGTTGGAAATATGGAATTTTATGGTAGATCACATAATATAAAAATATTAGACCAATTTCAAATGAAAACAACACCTTCTGGGCCAAGTATAAAGTTTGCCGGGGCTACTCTGGCTCCTGCATAGACTTTTATAACCTCTGCCCACAAATGAACTGCATCACAGTGAGAGGAACACACAGAGCCCAGACAGGCACTGGGGTCAGGAGGATGCTGGAGAAAAGCAGCTCAGAAGAGTGACCCTCTGGGCTGAGCTGCATCCTGAATGATGCGGGGTGTATCATGTATCTGTGGATGTATTTATCTGTGACAGGTGTATTTGCATCTTCTGTACAGGAAAATGTAGGTGCAAAGGCAAGGAGGTGTGGATGGTTCTGATACTCAACCAAGAGTATCACTGTGGGCACAGTGAGGGTCTGGGGAGAGAATTGCTGACTTGCATGGTTAAGGAACATATAGTGTGGACTCTTTTGTTTTGCTGGCAATTCATTTTTAGTCCTTATTTTTCCATCACAAGTATTTAATTTTTTTCTTGACCTATTTGGAAAGACAGAATGGTTTTTCCAAATAATATGACCAAAAAAAAAAAAAGCGAAAAACACACAGAAATTCTGTGTCCCTTGTCTTTTCACTGGATTATAACAAATTTGTGTACTTAATGAAAGTAATTTATGCTAAAGCTGTTAAGATGATGTAAAAGATTAAAGTAGTTTATATCTTTATAAATGAATGCTTTTGGAAGAATTTACTCTAGGAAGGCAATGGCAACCCACTCCAGTACTATTGCCTGGAAAATCCCATGGACGAAGGAGCCTGGTAGGCTGCAGTCCATGAGGTCGCTAAGAGTCGGACATGACTGAGCAACTTCACTTTCGCTTTTCACTTTCATGCATTGGAGAAGGAAATGGCAACCCACTCCAGTGTTCTTGCCTGGAGAATCCCAGGGACGGGGGAGCCTGGTGGGCTGCCGACTATGGGGTCGCACAGAGTCGGACACGACTGAAGCAATGAAGCAACTTAGCAGCAGCAACTGCCATCAAAGTGGATGTAATTTAAAACCAAGTTTGCTCTTCCTCTCAAGTTTCATCTCTTTTGTGTGTGAGTATAAAAATTTAAAAAGTACAACTTCTTTTCCTTAAAAAAAAAAATCCTTGTAATTTTTATTATTGGGAGACTCTAATTAAAATGTTCCATTTGAAGGATTTTTTTTTTTTTTTTGCCAACCCAAATTCTTGTTAAGCAGACATTTTATGTTCCCTGATGAACTATAAGGCTATAGTATTCAGTTCAGTTTAGTTCAGTTCAGTCGCTCAGTTGTGTCCGACTCTTTGTGACCCCATGAATCGCAGCACGCCAGGCCTCCCTGTCCATCACCAACTCCTGGAGTTCACTCAGACTCACGTCCATCAAGTCAGTGATGCCATCCAGCCATCTCATCCTCTGTCGTCCCCTTCTCCTCCTGCCCCCAATCCCTCCCAGTATCAGAGTCTTTTCTAATGAGTCAACTCTTCACATGAGGTGGCCAAAGTACTGGAGTTTCAGTTTTAGCATCATTCCTTCCACAGAAATCCCAGGGCTGATCTCCTTCAGAATGGACTGGTTGGATCTCCTTGCAGTCCAAGGGACTCTCAAGAGTCTTCTCCAACACCACAGTTCCAAAGCATCAATTCTTCAGCAGTCAGCCTTCTTCACAGTCCAACTTACATCCATACATGACCACAGGAAAAACCATAGCCTTGACTAGACGGACCTTTGTTGGCAAAGTAATGTCTCTGCTTTTAATATGCTATCTAGGTTGGTCATAACTTTCCTTCCAAGGAGTAAGCATCTTTTAATTTTATGGCTGCAATCACCATCTGCAGTGATTTTGGAGCCCAAAAAATAAAGTCTGACACTGTTTCCACTGTTTCCCCATCTATTTCCCATGAAGTGATGGGACCTGATGCCATGATCTTCGTTTTCTGAATGTTCAGCTTTAAGCCAACTTTTTCACTCTCCACTTTCAGTTTCATCAAGAGGCTTTTTGGTTCCTCTTCACTTTCTGCCATAAGGGTGGTGTCATCTGCATATCTGAGGTTATTGATATTTCTCCCGGCAATCTTGATTTCAACTATAGTATTAATAGAGGGCAAATTTACAAAAGACCATCAAATCCAAATATACAGCAATACAGTATTCCAATATTTTAAGATCTAAATTGTTTCAGAAATGTTTACTACCTAAAAAAATATTAGTGAACAGATTTTATATGTATTACTTTGGAAAAATGGAATGATACTTTAACATCATCTTTCCCCAAGAGTATATCTGTCTAGTAAATTTAAGAAAAATCCCATTCTCACATGCCTATATTAATCTTTATTATCAGGAAAATAAATTATAAATATTCTATGTAACCCAAATTATTCTTAATGAATATCAGTTTATAATCTACATTTTCATTCTTTTTAATCTTTGAAGAAGCTAATACATATTTGAGAGATTTCTATAAAATAAACTTGAAGTCTAGTTAATTTTAAAAATTGATCAATTCTAAGCATCTTCTATAAGCCAGATGGATTCATTTTTCCATGTTTTTCAACTCTTATTATTCTTGGGGATCAGAGATAGAGGGGAGTAATCCCATATAAATTTTAATGAATTATTAATATTAGGCTGAGTTTCTATTTCTTACTAAACTATTTCTTACTCTTTTTATGATTTTATTTACATATGATTTTGTTTAGTGATACATCACTTATTTTTAGTATCTGTTACACTAAAATTATAACTAGAAAAATTTAGTTTCTATGTAGAGAGTTCAATATTTTTCTTGATTAAATATTAGTAATTATAATTACTTTACCATTCAGATTCTTTACCATATGAGCCACTAAGGAAGCATAGTAATTATAAGGGATTATTATTTGATTTTATCTTTAATGAATTCATGTGAAGAATGTACTCTCAGTGTGTACCCTTGAAAACAAAAGAATGTTATTGATAATTTATTCTTTTCCACAAAATTGCTAAGCAATATTCTGATTTTGGCTATGAATTTAAGTATTATGTCTAAATATGATTAAATAAAGCAAACTTGAAATATGCAATATGCAATTCTCACATTCCAAATGGAGAAGTTATGACTGGTTATTTTTAAATGATATTGTTAACAGTTGTACATGTTAACCTGTAAATATTTGCAATAGCCTATATTTTATGCATTAACATAGTCAACTTATAGCCAACAGTGAAAATGATAAAGTTAATTTAATTAATTTGCCATAACCTAAAACTGACCAGATAATCAGTAAATGAGCTCGATAAAGAACAGAAATGGTATGGACCTAACAGAAGCAGAAGATATTAAGAAGAGATGGCAAGAATACACAGAAGAACTGTACAAAAAAGATCTTCACAACCCAGATAATCCCAATGGTGTGATCACTGGCCTAGAGCCAGACATCCTGGAATGTGAAGTCCAGTGGGCCTTAGAAAGCATCACTATGAACAAAGCTAGTGGAGGTGATGGAATTCCAGTTGAGCTATACCAAATCCTGAAAGATGATGCTGTGAAAGTGCTGCACTCAATATGCCAGCAAATTTGGAAACCTCAACAGTGGCCACAGGACTGGAAAAGGTCAGTTTTCATTCCAATCCCAAAGAAAGGCAATGCCAAAGAATGCTCAAACTACCGCACAATTGCTCTCATCTCACACGGTAGGAAAGTAATGCTCAAAATTCTCCAAGTCAGGCTTCAGCAATATGTGAACCATGAACTTCCTGATGTTCAAGCTGGTTTTAGAAAAGGCAGAGGAACCAGAGATCAAATTGCAAACATCCGCTGGATCATGGAAAAAGCAAGAGAGTTCCAGAAAAACATCTATTTCTGCTTTATTGACTATGCCAAAGCCTTTGATTGTGTGGATCACAATAAACTGTGGAAAATTCTTCAAGAGATGGGAATACCAGACCACCTGATCCGCCTCTTGAGAAATTTGTATGCAGGTCAGGAAGCAACAGTTCGAACTGGACATGGAACAACAGACTGGTTCCAAATAGGAAAAGGAGTTCGTCAAAGCTGTGTATTGTCACCCTGCTTATTTAACTTCTATGCAGAGTACATCATGAGAAACGCTGGACTGGAAGAAGCACAAGCTGGAATCAAGATTGCCGGGAGAAAGATCAATAACCTCAAATATGCAGATGACACCACCCTTATGGCAGAAAGTAAAGAGGAACTAAAAAGCCTCTTGATGAAAGTGAAAGTGGAGAGTGAAAAAGTTGGCTTAAAGCTCAACATTCAGAAAACGAAGATCATGGCATCCGGTCCCACCACTTCATGGGAAATAGATGGGGAAACAGTGGAAACAGTGTCAGACTTTATTTTTGGGGGCTCCAAAATCACTGCAGATGGTGACTGCAGCCATGAAATTAAAAGACGCTTACTCCTTGGAAGGAAAGTTATGACCAACCTAGATAGCATATTCAAAAGCAGAGATTTTACTTTGCCAACAAAGGTCCGTCTAGTCAAGGATATGGTTTTTCCTGTGGTCATGTATGGATGTGAGAGTTGGACTGTGAAGAAGGCTGAGCACCGAAGAATTGATGCTTTTGAACTGTGGTGTTGGAGAAGACTCTTGAGAGTCCCTTGGACTGCAAGGAGATCCAACCAGTCCATTCTGAAGGAGATCAGCCCTGGGATTTATTTGGAGGGAATGATGCTGAAGCTGAAACTCCAGTACTTTGGCCACTTCATGAGAAGAGTTGACTCATTGGAAAAGACTCTGATGCTGGAAGGGATTGGGGGCAAGAGGAGAAGGGGACGAAAGAGGATGAGATGGCTGGATGGCATTGCTGACTCGATGGACATGAGTCTCAGTGAACTCCGGGGGTTGGTGATGGACAGAGAGGCCTGGCGTGCTGGGATTCATGGGTCGCAAAGAGTCGGACATGACTGAGCGACTGATCTGATCTGATATGATCTGAAGAGTGAATTGACTTTGTGAACCCCTTGGTTATTATTTATGCAATAGAGGCCTTTGGATCTACAACAGGAATAGGAACCATTCAGAAATGGCTGTGCTTTAGTTGCTTATGGAGCCCAATGACAATGCTGTTCCTCCTACATAGATAAGTGGAAGACAGTTGAAATTATTTATTTTATTAAACATGCATAATTTATTTTGAAAATAAGATTTTTTGATAAAGAATTCTTGTTATTAATTTTGTGGGAAATTTTTAAGTAATAAAGAACTATAAAACCAATATAAATTTATCCATTTAGAGCTGCAGTTCTTATTGTTTAATCCTGTTTAACTAAACCTTTGCTTCAGGCAGAATGGCCTTCTGTCAATTGGAAGGGAGGACCGAGTTCTTTCCTATCTCAGCTATTTCTCATGTTGCCCATTATGCTCCCCACTCCCTTGCTACTCTTCAAATATTCTTATGGCTGTCTCCTCATATTTTATCTCTGTTCTAAGTATTATTTCCCTAACAATCTTTTGATTTCTTATTATTCTTTCACATCACATCCTGCCCTTTTATTGCTGGCTCAGAGGTTAAAGCATCTGCTCCAATGTGGGAGACCTGGCTTTGATACCTGGGTCGGGAAAATCCCCTGAAGAAGGAAATGGTAACCCACTCCAGTACTCTTGCCTGGAGAATCCCATGGACGGAAAAGCCTGGTAGGCTACAGTCCACGGGATCACAAAGAGTTGGACACAACTGAGCAACTTCACTGGACTGGACTGGATTATATTGAGTATTTGCTTATTTGCTTTGTTCTCATCTGTCTCTCCAACTAGAATATAACCTTGGTGAGACATACTTCATCTGGATATTCAGAACCTTGGACAGGGAGCAGTGAGAGATGAATGCTGCTGCTGCTGCTAAGTTGCTTCAGTCGTGTCCGACTCTGTGCGACCCCAGAGACGGCAGCCCACCAGGCCCCCCCTGGGATTCTCCAGGCAAGAACACTGGAGTGGGTTGCCATTTCCTTCTCCAATGCATGAAAGTGAAAAGTGAAAGTGAAGTTGCTCAGTCATGTCCGACTCCTAGCGACCCCACGGACTGCAGCCTACCAGGCTCCTCTGTCCATGGGATTTTCCAGGCAAGAGTACTGGAGTGGGGTGCCATTGCCTTCTCCAATGGCTGAGTCACTAAAAACCACATTGATTGGTTTGAATCCTGACTGTGTCATTTGCAAAATCTTAGGCAAGCTTCTTATCCTTTCTGGGTGTCATTTGTAAAATGCACACTGTAATTAGAACAATTAGAATAATAGAACAAAGATTGCATGAATTAAAATATATAAATTACTTGGTACACCATAAGGCCTTATTAAACATCAGGAAGCTAAATGTCACAGTGTCTGATGCCTAATAATTAATAAATAAGCATTTGCTGAATGAATGAATGAATGATATAGAGCTCTGATATCAGAAGGACTGAATTTGACTGCCTGTTCTACTATGCATGGTTCCCTGATGGCTCAGATGGTAAAGAATCTGCCTACAGTTCAAGAGACCTAGGTTCAATCCCTGGATGGGAAAGATCCCTTGGAGAAGGGAATGGCTAGAGTATTCTTGCCTAGAGAATTCCATGGACAGAGGAACCTGGCAGGCTACAGTCCATGGGGTCGCAAGAGTGGACACACCTGAGCTACTAACACAACACTTTACCATACATGACATTGGAGGATTTACTTTACTTTTTGTAACCTCAATTTCTCTGTGTAAAAATAGTGTTGACTTTATTGGCACTTTTGTTAAGGATAGAATGAGGTGTGGTTTTTAATAGCATGTTTTATTATTTACCTTTGTTAAAAAAAGGCAGGCAGGGCGGGGTGGGGGGGGGTGCTTCCCTGGTGGCACAGTGGTTAAGAATCCTCCTGCCAATGTAGGAGACATAGTTTCGATCCCTGATCAGGAAAGATCCCAAATGTCACAGAGCAACTAAGCCTGTGTGACACTATTGAGCCTGTGCTCTAGAGCCCAGGAGCCATAACTACTGAACCTACATGCCACAACTACCAAAGCGCAAGAAGCCTGAGTGTCCTAGAGCCCAATTCTGCCACAAGGGAAGCCACTCTATGAGGTGCTCTCACACTGTGACTAGAGTAGCCTCGGCTCATGGCAACTAGAGAAAAGTCTGAACAACACTGAAGACCCAGCACAGCCAAAAATAAATAAACAAAATAAATAAAATTTTGAAAAAAGAGAAGAAGCTTTAGTTATTGTTACTGTTCTAGGACTGCAGTTCCTATTCAGAGCCCTGCCTGTGGCCATCTGTACCTGTTGTTGAGATAAATATCCTTAATAATTTTAGTCATTAAAACTATTTGGCTATAAATAACTAGTTCAAATTCAAACTAACTTTAGCTTAAATGAATTAATAAGTTAATGAAAGCAAACTTATTATAACTAGAAGATTGAACAAGAACTATTCATGATATGTTGACAATCTAAATTTACTCTTATTCTTCCTTGCCCCTTTAAACTTTATGGATTCAATCTTTTCCTTTCTTGGATGAAAATACTGGCAGACATGATGGCTGTTCTTTTCACTGCCACAGGATGAAAGAGTCCTATGGTGGTTTGGTCACTAAGTCATGTTCGACTCATGCGACCCCATGAATTGTAGCCCACCAGGCTCCTCTGTCCATGGAATTTCCCAGACATGAATACTAGAGTGGGTTGCCATTTTCTTCTCCAGGGGATCTTCCCCACCCAGGCATAGTCACTTTAAATCACAAACATAATTTCAATTTAGTAACTAGAATATACTTGTGCATTCATTTTTTATTATTGTTATAACAACAAAAGGCTTCCCTGGGAGCTCAGCTAGTAAAGAATCTACCTGCAGTGCAGGAGACCCTGGTTCAGTTCCTGGGTCAAGAAGGTCCCCTGGAGAAAGGATGTTACCCACTCCAGTATTCTTGGGCTTACCTGGTAGCTCAGATGGTAAAGAATCTGCCTGCAATGCAGGTGACCTGGGTTTGATCCCTGGGTTGGAAAGACCCCCTCCCTGGAGGAGGGCATGGCAACACACTCCACTATTCTTGCCTGGAGAATCCCCATAGACAGAGAAGCCTGGTATGCTACAGTCCACAGGGTCACAGAGTCAGACATTACAAAAACATTTTGAAAAAAACAGATTCATTGTCTTACAGTTCTATAGATCAGAAATCCAACATGGATTTCCCTGGGCTAAGACTGAGGTATCTGGAAGCCTGAGGAAGAATCTGCCTTTTTCAGCTGGTAGAGGCCACTTGCATTCATTGTCTTATATCCCCTTCCTCCATTTTAAACAATAGCACATCAAGTCTTTTCCAGATTGCATATCTCTGACCCTCCTTTCTGTCTGTTTCTCTTCTACTTTTAAGGACTCAAGGACTCATGTCATTAGATTGGGCCCATCAAGGTAGTTCAGTGTAAATTCTCCATCTCAGGGTCACTTGGTTAGTAACTCTAATCGTGTGTACAACCTTAATTCCCTTTTTTTCCTGTAACATGATAAATACACAAGTCCAAAGGCTTAGGGCTTGGCTGTCTTTTGGGATCATTGAACTGCCTACTGTATCTGGTCTGTCTACTGTTAAAAAATCCAGCCATTTAGACTGGGTTTTCTTTAGATTAAGTCGTATAAGGCATGAACCAGGATTCTTCCATTTTTACATTCCAGTGGTAGCACATGCATTTTACATTCTAAAACATTCCATATGGTCCCCCTGAAATCCCTCTACTCAGGCTCATGACTCAAAGTTAACATTCTGCCAATTTTCCCTGCAAAAGATGGATTAGTCTCACAGCATAGCAGTTGCTCTCTACAAAGAAAGCTATTCATCAGTTCCTTCACCCAACATTCTCATACACTCTCTCTAATTATTGGTTGGACTAAGAGATCTGAGTTCCAAAGCATAGCAAGAAGAGATAAGAAAGCCTTCTTCAGCGGTCAATGCAAAGAAATAGAGGAAAACAACAGAATGGGAAAGACTAGAGATCTCTTCAAAAAAATTAGAGATACCAAGGGAACATTTCATGCAAAGATGGGCTCGATAAAGGACAGAAATGATATGGACCTAACAGAAGCAGAAGATATTAAGAAGACATGGCAAGAATACACAGAAGAACTGTACAAAAAAGATCTTCACGACACAGATAATCACGATGGTGTGATCACTGACCTACAGCCAGACATCCTGGAATGTGAAGTCAAGTGGGCCTTAGAAAGCATCACTACGAACAAAGCTAGTGGAGGTGATGGAATTCCAGTAGCGCTCTTTCAAATCCTGAAAGATGTTGCTGTGAAAGTGCTGCACTCAATATGCCAGCAAATTTGGAAAACTCGGCAGTGGCCAGAGGACTGGAAAGGTCAGTTTTCATTCCAATCCCAAAGAAAGGCAATACCAAAGAATGCTCAAACTACCGCACAATTGCACTCATCTCACACGCTAGTAAAGTAATGCTCAGAATTCTCCAAGCCAGGCTTCAGCAATATGTGAACCATGAACTTCCTGATGTTCAAGCTGGTTTTAGAAAAGGCAGAACCAGAGATCAAATTGCCAGCATCCGCTGAATCATGGAAAAAGCAAGAGAGTTCCAGAAAAACATCTATTTCTGCTTTATTGACTATGCCAAAGCCTTTGACTGTGTGGATCACAATAAACTGTGGAAAATTCTTCAACAGATGGGAATACCAGACCACCTGACCTGCCTCTTGAGAAACCTATATGCAGGTCAGGAAGTAATAGTTAGAACTGGACATAGAACAACAGAATGGTTCCAAATAGGAAAAGGAGTACGTCAAAGCTGTATATTGTCACCCTGCTTATTTAACTTCTATGCAGAGTACATCATGAGAAACGCTGGACTGGAAGAAGCACAAGCTGGAATCAAGATTGCCGGGAGAAAGATCAATAACCTCAAATATGCAGATGACACCACCCTTATGGCAGAAAGTAAAGAGGAACTAAAAAGCCTCTTGATGAAAGGGAAAGAGGAGAGTGAAAAAGTTGGCTTAAAGCTCAACATTCAGAAAACAAAGATCATGGCATCCGGTCCCACCACTTCATGGGAAATAGATGGGGAAACAGTGGAAACAGTGTCAGACTTTATTTTTGGGGGCTCCAAAATCACTGCAGATGGTGACTGCAGCCATGAAATTAAAAGACACTTACTCCTTGGAAGGAAAGTTATGACCAACCTAGATAGCATATTCAAAAGCAGAGACATTACTTTGCCAACAAAGGTCCGTCTAGTCAAGGCTATGGTTTTTCCAGTGGTCATGTATGGATGTGAGAGTTGGACTGTGAAGAAGGCTGAGCGCCGAAGAATTGATGCTTTTGAATTGTGGTGTTGGAGAAGACTCTTGAGAGTCCCTTGGACTGCATGGAGATCCAACCAGTCCATTCTGAAGGAGATCAGCCCTGGGATTTCTTTGGAAGGAATGATGCTGAAGCTGAAACTCCAGTACTTTGGCCACCTCATGCGAAGAGTTGACACATTGGAAAAGACTCTGATGCTGGGAGGGATTGGGGGCTGGAGGAGAAAGGGACAACAGAGGATGAGATGGCTGGATGGTATCACCAAATCAATGGACGTGGGTTTGAGTGAACTCTGGGAGTTGGTGATGGATAGGGAGGCCTGGCATGCTGCGATTCATGGGGTCGCAAAGAGTCAGACACGACTGAGAGACTGAACTGAACTGAACTGAAGAGATAAGAAAGCTAACAGAACAGGCTCTTGAAGCCATTTCTTTATGAATTTAATTTTTGTAATGTCAAACAGGTATTACCATATTCATTGAGACAAGGAGACCAAATAGCCTGGTACATATGTTTAAGTCACTATATCATAGAATCCAAAGGCTAGATCTTCTGAAAGACTACAGTCTTCTGGAACTACAGAAATTAATAATAATTCAAAACAATTTCTCTCTTTATCTTTTATCTCTATTTTCCTACAAATCAGCTTCATTATTCTGCTTTCTGTGAATTGCTGTTCTATGGTCCTTGGTTTCATGGCTGAACATGGCTGTGCCATCCGCCTTTACATATTATAAGCCAAACCTTGGTTCTCTCCCTGATTTCCAGGAGGCAAAATCTCTTATCTCCCTAGCTGAAGCTTCATGTACCTACTGGTCCAATCAATAATAACTTGTGGAAAGAGCTATAGTAACTTATAGACACAATAGTAACTTGTGTCTTATAGAAGAAAACACTCCCCTACTATAGATTTGGGGGATAGATAATAGAGGATCATTTGACTTGGGAAAGCCTTCCAAAAATTGTATCACAGTAGTCTGTAAGTCTTATAATAACAATAAAACAAAAATAATAATCATTATAGTCGAAGTTTGTTGAGAGCCTTTTTAAATCAAGCCCTGCATTATTATATGAAACTATCGCCTTGGTGGTGCTAGCGGTAAAGAACCCTCCTGCCAATTCAGGAGACATGAGTGATGCAGGTTCTATCCCTGGGTCAGGAAGATCCCCTGGAGCAGGGCATGGCAACCCACTCCAGTGTCCTTGCCTTGAGAATCCCATGAACAGAGGCACCTACAGTCCATAGGGTCACAAAGAGTCAGACAAGACTGAAGTGACTTAAGACACACACACACACATACACATCACCTCAACCCATGTGGAGGTTCAGGTGTTTTCTCCATTTTAATGAAGAAAATATTGGAGCACTGAGAAGTGCAATAATTTGCTAAAGGTCACATGAGGAGTTAGTATTAACTGGGACCTAAATCCACAATTCCCTGACTCCAAAATCCATACAAAAGATGTCAATGGAATGATATCCACTGTGTAGTTTTAACAGAAAAAAAACATTTTAAAATGTTTTGTGAATTATTAGAATTTATATCTCTATTCATACCCACACCTGTGACCATATGTATATCTGTATCTCTCTAATTCTGTAGCAATCTACCCATAAAACATCCCCTTCCATCTTTCTCTATAGCATATATATTTAAAAGTTAATACTGAATAATTCTGAGAACAAAATCATTTGTTATTTAAATTACATTTTTTCTGTCTGTATTTTTGTTCATGATGATATATTATTAATGATTATAAGAAGATGATCTGTATTTGTTTTCTAAAGAGCAGGAAATGTTAAGCTCATTTTCTAATATTGCTAGGTCTCTAAAGAGTGACAGATTTTCCTTAGGTGGCTTCTTTTCTGCTTTCTTCCGCGGCTCAACCAAAACTGTCCTGCTGTTTCTCTTTTCTAACTAAAATCCCCCAAATCAACATGGTGGCTAAGACAGTTGCATTATTCTTTGTAAAAGTGTGGGTTTCTAAGAAGCAAGCTGTGAAATATCTGCTGAGTGACATAGGCACCCTCCTGTTCAATAGAACATCCACGTTTTATAGCTTTTAAATTATATGACATTTTTTCCTCCTAGATCCCTGTTAAGAGTGTTTAATAAAGTTTACAACAATTTCTTTCCTTATTTACCAAACACTTATTAAACACCTGTTAGAGTAGATGTGCTCAGTCACTCAGTCATATCTGATTCTGTGGCTGCATGGACTGTAGCTGGCCAGGGTCCTCTGTCCATGGGATTCTCCTAAGCAAGAATACTGAAGAGGGTTGTCATTTTCTACTCCAGGGGATCTTTCCCACCCAGGGATCAAACCCACATCTCTGGCATCTCCTGCATCGGCAGGCAGATACTTTACCACCAGTGCCACCCTATTTATACAAAAAAAAATATCTTTTTCTATGTTAGCTATTTGCCAACACTAAGAAGCTCAGATTCCATTTAGAAATATCAGAGACATAAATTAGAGGTAAATTATATAGATATCTTTGGCAGTTTTATAAAGTACCTTTTAGAGTCTCTTGGCTTTTATCTTTCTAATTTAATATGAAAAATAGTCAAGAAAAATAAGACTTTTTTCTTAAAATAGTAAGTGAATACTTTCTTTGATTATTTAAGTAGTACATAATTTTTTTTAAAATATGAAAAGTCAAGATGTAAAGATGAAATTAGATGATAGCCATTAATTCTATAATGTAGCAACTGTCTTTTAATATTTTAGCATGTGTCATATATTTTGATAAAAAATATACCACAATAATGTGTTAAATATTTTGTAAGTCAGTGAATAGTCCTGCATTAACACTTGTAGATTACTCCAGTATACTATTTTATAAATTATTTTAAAAATCTCCTAATGCTAGTATTTTATTGCTTATATTTTTATATTATAAAAAAACACTGATAAATATTTTGGTATAAATTAATTTGTATACTTTTCTGATTATTGTCTTGGAAAATTTCCTGGGAAATTTCACATGGCATGATCACTATTTAATACTTCATATAATATTTAATATGAAGTATTTAATGTACTTCATATATATTTTGCTAAATTGCTGTTCAGAAAGCTTGTAACACTTCTGCTCTGCTTATGAGGGAAATTCCATTTCTGACATAAAACTAGTCAACTGGAGGAAATATCTGAAACAATTATTTTCAGATATAGTACAATAGGGTGTTTGGATTGTGTTCCCTGAGAAAAATGAATCAAATAAGCTGAACCATATAATTATCCTGGATTTCTATCCAGGAGCAATTTTTAGAATATGATGGAAGGAGGAAGGGCCTACATATATCCAGAGTTGAAAAGATAGAGATTAAACTTTGGTAAAAATAAGACAGCACTAGGTGGAGAAAATATATGAGATAAGCTAAACAAGGAAAGAACTCCAGATATCTGCACAGTGGATCACAATAAACTCTAGAAAATTCTGAAAGAGATGGGAATACCAGACCACCTGACCTGCCTCTTGAGAAACCTGTATGCAGGTCAGGAAGCAACAGTTAGAACTGGACATGGAACAACAGACTGGTTCCAAATTGGAAAAGGAGTAGGTCAAGGCTGAATATTGTCACCCTGCTTATTTAACTTATATGCAGAGTACATCATGACGAATGCTGGGCTGGAGGAAGCACAAGCTGGAATCAAGATTGCCGGGAGAAATATCAATAACCTCAGATATGCAGATGACACCACCCTTATGACAGAAAGTGAAAAGGAACTAAAAAGCCTCTTGATGAAAGTGAAAGAAGAGAGTGAAAAAGTTGGCTTAAAGCTCAACATTCAGAAAACTAAGATTATGGCATCTGGTCCCAATACTTCATGGCAAATAGATGGGGAAACAGTGGCTGACTTTATTTTTCTGGGCTCCAAAATCACTGCATATGGTGATTACTGCCATGAAATTAAGACACTTACTCCTTGGAAGGAAAGTTATGACCAACTTAGACAGCATATTAAAAAGCAGAGACATTACTTTGTCAACAAAGGTCGGTCTCGTCAAGGCTATGGTTTTTCCAGTGGTCTTGTATGGATGTGAGAGTTGGATCATAAAGAAGGCTGAACACGGAAGAACTGAAGCTTTCAAGTTGTGGTGCTGGAAAATACTCCTGAGAGTCTCTTGGACAGCAAGGAAATCAAACCAATCAATCTTAAAGGAAATTAACCCTGAATATTCATTGGAAGAACTGATGCTGAAGCTGAAACTCCAGTACTTTGGCCACCCCATGCGAAGAGTTGACACATTGGAAAAGACTCTGATGCTGGGAGGGATCGGGGGCAAGAGGAGAAGGGGATGAGGAGAGGAGGAGATGGCTGGATGGCATCACTGATTCGATGGACGTGAGTCTGAGTGAACTCTGGGAGTTGGTGATGGATAGGTAGGCCTGGCCTGCTGAGATTTATGGGGTTGCAAAGAGTAGGACACAACTGAGCGACTGAACTGAACTGAATGATATAAAGACAAACATGAAACTAATGAGGAAAAAATGAAAGATATAAACATGTTAGAATGTTAAAAATGTTAGAAGTTCCAAATACAACTTCCAAATAAGAAAAGTTCAGTTCAGTTCAGCCGCTCAGTCGTGCCCGACTCTTTGTGATCCCATGAACTGCAGCACGCCAGACCTCCCTGTCCATCACCAACTCCCGGAGTTCACTCAAACCAATGTCCATTGAGTTGCTGATGCCATCCAACCATCTCATCCTCTGTTGTCCTCTTCTCATGCCCTCAATCTTTCCCAGCATCAGGGTCTTTTCAAATGAGTCAGCTCTTCGCATCAGAAGGCCAAAGTATTTGAGTTTCAGCTTCAGCATCAGTGCTTTCAATGAACACCCAGGACTTTTGGACTGGTTGGATCTCCTTGCAGTCCAAGGGACTCTCAAGAGTGTTCTCCATCACCACAGTTCAAAAGCATCAGTTCTTCGGCACTCAGCTTTCTTTATAGTTCAACTCTCAAATCCATACATGACTCCTGGAAAAACCATAGCCTTGACTAGACAGACCTTTGTTGGCAAAGTAATGTCTGCTTTTTAATATGCTGTCTAGGTTGGTCATGACATTTCTTCCAAGGAGTAAGTGTTTTTTAATTTCATGGCTGCAATCACCATCTGCAGTGATTTTGGAGCCCAGAAAAATAAAGTCAGCCACTGTTTCCCCACCTATTTGCCACGAAGTGATGGGACCAGATGCCATGATCTTAGTTTTCTGAATGTTGAGCTTTAAGCCAACTTTTTCCACTCTCCTCTTTCACTTTCATCAAGAGGCTCTTCTTCACTTTCTGCCATAAGGTTGTGTCATCTGCATATCTGAGGTTATTGATATTTCTCCTGGCAATATATATATATATATGAAATGAAATTTTCAATGTATAGTAGTTATAGTAGAATAGACACTGCAGAAGAAACCATTAGTCAACATAGATTTATAACAAAAGAAACTAAACATAAGTACAAAACAAAAAGGACTGAAAAATATTAACAGAGCTTCAGTGACTTGCTGACTATCTATACTTGTATATTTGTATCTTTATGTTATCTATATGTTTATTTATACCTTATCTATAATAAGAGTCCCAGAAGAAAGAAGCCTGAAGAGAGGAGAGACAGATATTTAAAGATAGCAATTAATGGCAGAATTTTTTAGATTTTGGTGAATATTCTAAACTGACAAACTCAAGAAACTCAGCAAAGTCAAAGCATGATAAAGAAAATCACACAATGATGTAAAAATCCAATCAAACAAAAATAATGAATTTTTGACAAAGAAAATAAAAACAGCAAGTCACAAAAGACACATGGCATACAATAGAGTAAGGTTAAGAAAAACCATACACCCCTTGTCAGAAACTATCTAACCCTGATGGCAATGGAAAAAACTTTTAGCATGCTGAAAGAAAAAGAGACATATCAATCTAGAAATTCAATGTACAGAAAAAATACTTTTGAAGAATAAGTGCTAAGTAAACACTTTTTCAGGCAAACAAAAACTGAGAGAAATCATCATCAGCATATAAGAAATAAATGAAAGGTTTAAGGGAATTTTTCAGGAAGAAAATGGAACTAGAATCTACACAAAGAGCATAAAATTGGTGAATATGTAGGTAAATATAAGAAAATATTTCCCTCACTTTTAATATATTTAAAGAATAATGGAGTAGCTAAAACAAAGACAGTAACAGTGTTTTTTGAGAGGGTTGATAACATATGTAGTGAAAAATGTATGAGATCATAATCACAAAGGACAGGAGGGGGAAATGATAGTATATTGGTATCAATCTCTTATTTGTGAAATTATATACTATTTTTAGGTAGCTGGCAATAATTTTAAGTTGAATATTGTAAAACCTCAAGCAACAAGAGAGCCAAAGAGAAGAGAGCAAAATCAAGAAATTAAGATACAGAAGAAAAAAAAATTGCTAATAAGCAAATAGTACAGCTGAATTTGGGTCCTAAGACATCTATACTCAATGAGAAAGAATAAAGGTCAAATGCAACTAATTGAAAACAGATAGCAAAATGATAGAATTAAATATAGCTATATTGATAATTACATCTGTGTAACATAATACTACAATTAGAAGGAAAAGACTATTAATCTGGATTGTCAAAAAAGGGCATTCCCACTTTATACTTTTTGAGAGAGATTTCACTTTAAAGATAAAAAACATTAAAAAATAGAAGAGGGCACACTATGAAAACAATAAATATCAGATAAAGTAGAATTTAGAACAAGAAATTTTATTAAAAAAGGCCATTTTATAATGACAAAGTCAATTTACAAGAGGGTATAAAAATCCTACATGTGTTTTCACTTAATAATAAAGCTTCAAGATATATAAATTAACACTTGCAGAACTAAAAAGAAAAAAATAATCCACAACTCTACTTGAAGATACAATACTAACACCTCTTTCTCAGTAATTGATACTAAAAATAGATAAAATATTTAGAACATTGCAATCAAGAATAATATTACATATTCTTTTTCAATACACACAGAACATTCACCAAGATAGACCTTACACATCTCAATCAATTTTAAAAATTGAAATTACAGAGTATATTCTTTATCAGTGGTGTTAAGTAGAAATCAATAACAGAAAGATACCAGGAAAATCCTCAAATTAATATACTTCTAAATAAGCCTGAGTCAAATAATAAATTACTAGGGAAATTAGAACATATGTTAAATTAAATTCTATTGAACACATAAACTTGTCATAACTTGTAGGATACAGGTAAATCAGCGGTTAGAAGGGAATTTATGGCTTTAGTGCTTTATTTAAAAAAAAAGGCAACTAAAATGAGTGTTGTAGGATTCTACTTTAGGGTTGGTCCACCCTCATGCCTTGGGGGTATACTAACCTCTGTTCACCAAATAAAACTCTGAGGTGTAAGAAGTTGTTAAAAAAAAAAAAATCAGTGTTGTAGACTTTTAAAATCCAAATTGACTAAAGGAATAAATAATATAGATATGAATAGAATTCAAAAGAATAGAAAACTGTCAAAAATAGAGAAAAACAATATAAAGTCTGCTCTGGTGCCCAGAGTTGTCTGCAGAGTAGTTCTCTTTTCCTGGTAAGGGAGAGGGAGACACCATGACAGACACTTAAGTTCTGCTTTTAAATAGAAAAGGAGAAGGCAGAGAGTTGATTGCCTTCAACTGAAAGCAATCCTTATGCTAAAGTGTCATATTTGAACCTGGCATATTCTGGCCTCTTCAGAGGGAAGCAGTAACACTAGAAACACTGTGAATTGATTATCTCCTTTATGCTCTTTATTAATTCTATTTTATTTTATTTTTTCATTAATTCTACTTTGAAGGTTTTGAAGAAAGATGAAATATAATTGTGTTATGTTTTCTATTAACCAATCATCAAGCATTTATTAAATTCTTATGAATCTGGCAGGTCTGAGTGTGTGCTAAGTTACTTCAGTCACGTCCAACTCTTTGCAACCCCATGGACTGTTACCCGCCAGACTCCTCTGTCCATGGGATTTCCCAGGCAAGAATACTGGAGTGGGTTGCCCTTTTCCTCCTCCAAGGGATCTAACCTAAGGATAGAACCTGTGTCTTATGTCTCCTGTGTTGGCAGGCCGGTTCTTTACCACTAGGGACACCTAGGAAGCCTGAGGCAGGTTTAAAAACATCAATTAAGAAGTGCACTAGATGTGTGCCTAGAGAGTTGGAAAACAAGGCCATATTTACCTTGCATATTTTTAAAAATACTGAGGACATAAAAATTAGTTGATAGAATAAAGGAGGCCTAAAGTTTTTAGAAGTGGGAGGAACATGATGAGATAATTATTTAAAGCTACTTTTTGCAATTGTATGTCTATTATTATGTTTATTCATTCTTAAAATTGCTCAGTTCAGTTCAGTTCAGTTGCTCAGTTGTGTCCGACTCTTTGCGACCCCATAAATCACAGCACACCAGGCCTGCCTGTCCATCACCAACTCCCGGAGTGCACTCAAAATCACGTCCATCAAGTCGGTGATACCATCCAGCCATCTCATCTTCTGTCGTCCCCTTCTCCTCCTGCCCCCAATCCCTCCCAGCATCAGAGTCTTTTCTAATGAGTCAACTCTTCGCATGAGGTGGGCAAAGTACTGGAGTTTCAGCTTTAGCATCATTCCTTCCAAAGAACACCCAGGGCTGATCTCCTTCAGAATGGACTGGTTGGATCTCTTTGCAGTCCAAGGGACTCTCAAGAGTCTTCTCCAACACCACAGTTCAAAAGCATCAATGCTTCGGTGCTCAGCTTTCTTCACAGTCCAACTCTCACATCCATACATGACCACAGGAAAAACCATAGCCTTGACTAGACGGACCTTTGTTGGCAAAGTAATGTCTCTGCTTTTGAATATGCTATCTAGGTTGGTCATAACTTTCCTTCCAAGCAGTAAGAATCTTTTAATTTCATGGCTGCAGTCACCATCTTCAGTGATTTTGGAGCCCCCAAAAATAAAGTCTGACACTGTTTCCACTGTTTCCCCATCTATTTCCCATGAAGTGATGGGACCAGATGCCATGATCTTGGTTTTCTGAATGTGGAGCTTTAAGCCAACTTTTTTACTCTCCTCTTTCCCTTTCATCAAGAGGCTTTTTAGTTCCTCTTCACTTTCTGTTATAAGGATGATGTCATCTGCATATCTGAGTTATTGATATTTCTCCCAGCAAACTTGATTCCAGCTTGTGCTTCTTCTAGCCCAGCGTTTCTCATGATGTACTCCACATATAAATTAAATAAGCAGGGTAACAGTATACAGCCTTGACGTACTCCTTTTCCTATTTGGAACCAGTCTGTTTTTCCATGTCCAGTTCTAACTATTGCTTCCTGACCTGCATATAGGTTTCTCAAGAAGCAGGTCAGGTGGTCTGGTATTCCCATCTCTTGAAGAATTTTCCACAGTTTATTGTGATCCACACAATCAAAGGCTTTGGCATAGTCAATAAAGCAGAAATAGATGTTTTTTCTGAAACACTCTTGCTTTTTTGATGATCCAGCGGATGTTGGCAATTTGATCTGTGGTTCCTCTGCCTTTTCTAAAACCAGCTTGGACAGCTGGATGTTCATGGTTCATGTATTGCTGAAGCCTGACTTGGAGAATTTTGAGCATTACTTTACTAGCATGTGAGATGAGTGCAATTGTGCCGTTGTTTGAGCATTCTTTGGCATTGCCTTTCTTTGGGATTGGAATGAAAACTGACCTTTTCCAGTCCTGTGCCACCGCTGAGTTTTCCAAATTTGCTGGCATATTGAATGCAACACTTTCATAGCATCATCTGTCAGGATTTGAAATAGCTCAACTGGAATTCCATGATCTCCACTAGCTTTGTTCGTAGTGATGCTTTCTAAGGTCCATATGTTGTTAATTCCTTGTTGCCCAAGGTGATCAAACACCACATTTTCAGCGTCAGCCTAGGATTTTCTTTCTTTTTTTTTTTTTAATGGACTTTTTCCTATTTAATCTATTCTGGAAAAAAAAAAAAAAAAAAAAACTGTCCAGAGGATATATGTTTATCTCTCCTCTTTTTTTCTCTCTGTTTTTGTTTTTTTCTCATTTTGTAAATCTGGTCACCATAGGAAAGACAGCAATCACTCACTTCAGGGAAAGTCTATTTTAAGTACTAGCTACTGGGGGGTAGACTGAGGTTAGAGACTTTAATCCTTCATCTCCTCCTTTCCTCTAACTATGCTAGCTGGCAGGCAGTCAGCAGGAAAGTAGAAGAGGAGCTTTCAGAAAGAAAACATTCCCTGTAGAAAGTAGTGAGTGGCCCATTGTGATGTTGAACAAAAGTATTTCTCCTGGAATTGTTTTTCTAGGAAATGTGTTATGCCACTTTGACTTTATTCAGTAAATATATAAATAGAAGAAGAAAAGAAAGAAGAGGTAAAAAAGAAAGGAGATAAACTTTTCTTTGACTCTCATAATTAATTTGTTCTTGTTGACTACTGCTTTTGTTGATATTTCATAATTTGAAACCAAGGCACTTAGTGTTAATTTTGATAAGTAATTTTTATAGCTACTGTGTTTATTTTGCACATGTTCATCTACTATTGATACTTTAAGATATTAAGTGAGAGGAATGGAATGTTTCTAAAGACTAAGAAACCTCACATTTTACCTCAGCGTCACCCTAGAAGAGAAAGTTGTTTCCCCCTGAACAACTGTTAATTTTTTTTTTTTTTTTTTCCATTTAGCTAGTATTTGCCAAGTTCCTATAGCACAGTTGAGAATCTGCCTGCAACACAGGGTCAGTCCCTGTGTCAGGAAGACCTCTGGAGAAGGGAATGGCAATCCACTCCAGTATTCTTGCCTGGGAAACCCTTGGACAGAGGAGCCTGGTGGGCTACAGTCCACGGAGTCACAATGAGTCAGACACAACTGAGCAACTAACACACACATATACACACACATAGCACAGGTGGCATTAATTGCTCTTTTTTTTTCCCTTCTTTTTTTGAGGTTAGAGTGAAGAGGCAGAAGACTGGAAGTTATTTTTATCTCAGCATAAATGGGCTGTACTTTTTAATATTATTGGAGCTGTTTTAGGTTTCTCTTTGTCATGTAGATGAAGCTTCTGTTTTCTGGACTGGTCATTGCAGTACATTTTGAGGAAATAATATTACGTCCAAACTAAAGCTACTATTTAAGCATTTTCATTACATTTTAAAAAGATAACAGAGATAAATCATTCTGTCACGTTGGTGTTTCTATTTATACCAAGGGTTTTAGCTATAGATGTTTTTTCTAGCTTTATTGTAGATTTTTAACATGCCCTAAAATTCTCAAATTGATTAATTCACTGTTCTATGCAGTATCAGACAGTTTGCATGCATATTCTTTTGCTTTAATGCTTTTCTTTAGGTTCCTCTTGAGAGAGTTTTGCCAGAGATTGTGGAATAATAGGTTATAATATGTAGATTAGTTAAATGTGTGTGTGTGTGTGTATATACCCTTCATTTTTAGTTCCATGATAATAATATTAAATATACAGTTAAACTTTTCTTAAATGTTTTCCTTTTTTCAGATAATATTTAGATGGCTGTCACAGCTAATCTTCCTATTATATGTAGAATGCTGTGGATGAGGGAGAGTGTGCTAACAAGGGTATATGATTTAAAAACTTTCTCACATTTAAGCCAGGATTTCATGGGATCCTCACAAAAAGTACATAAATCGTGGTACACTGTGATTACAAGCTTATATTTAGTATTTTGTTACTAGCTCTTCCACAGTCTGAAATAGTGTTGTTCCCAGCAGCAAATTAAACTGCTTTGTAATATCACTCCTACCTGACTTTCAGCTTGGCATCTTCATATGTCTGTTATTTTTATATGAGTCATTGTATGTCTTAATTATGTGAAGCAACTTATAAACCATAAGTAGCTGTTAAGCAACTTGTTGTGTGTGTGTGTGTGTGTGTGTATTAACATATAATTTATATAGTTCCTTGGCTTCTTTGTTTAATAACACTATAGTGGAAAGATCATTAAAATGATAATATTCTCCTTCCTATTAATTATAGCTTATCTTGTTTCCTTGTTAATGGATGCTTCTCACTACTGAAGGAGATAGTTACTTTCTTTGTTCTCAATCAGTATTAATTCTCTTAAGAGTCTGTATGCAATTGTATGATATAAGATGATAGAGAAATAAACATTTAGTTATAGTAGTATTAAAAGAATACTTTTGTCCACCAGTCAATCCTAATACAAAACACTGCTGCTGCTGCTGCTGCTAAGTCGCTTCAGTCATGTCCGACTCTGTGCAACCCCATAGAGGGCAGCCCACCAGGCTCCGCCGTCCCTGGGATTCTCCAGGCAAGAACACTGGAGTGGGTTGCCATTGCCTTCTCCAATGCATGAAAGTGAAAAGTGAAAGTGAAAAGTAAAATGAAGTCGCTCAGTCGTGCCCAACTTTTAGCGACCCCATGGACTGCAGCCCACCAGGCTCCTCCATCCATGGGATTTTCCAGGCAAGAGTACTGGAGTGGGGTGCCACTGCCTTCTCCGTACAAAACACTGAGTAGGCCTTAATTTTCTTGACCGACATTATTTTATGTCACATATATAGAGAGGCACATATGTATATATTATGTATTCAACTATTTAGAATTACAGTTTCAAGTATTTTTGGGGATATCAGAGAAGCCTGATTTAAATGAATTGCATGTTACTGGACGGTTAGGACTATGAGAATGAAAAATTATGATGATAAAGGAGTGACATTATTGATTGGGCTCCTCCAATGTGTTAGCAGGTAAAGAAGCTGCCTGCGATGTAGGAGATACAGGAGATACAGGTTCAATTCCTGGGTCAGGAAGATCCTCTGAAGGAGGAAACGGCAACCCACTCCAGTATTCTTGCTTGAAAAAGAATCTCACAGACAGAGGAGCCTGGTGGGCTAGAGTTCAAAGGGCCGCAGACTTGGACAGGACTAAGCGCGCACGCATGACAAGGGGCAGTGGACATATGTGAGCAGGGAAGTGGGATGGCTATGTTTCAGGAAGATCGTGGCAGATATAGAAAGGGTGGATGAGAGGAGAGGAAGAATTCATTTGTAGGGAGTACCTATCTTGGCAAGACATGACAATGGCCTCACTTAAAGGAAATAGAAAGTTAAGGAGGTGGATTTCAATGTTATTGATAGAACTTAGTGACTATTTGGGGGATGGGAGAGGTAAGTAGTAAGGATAAATCCTAAATTTTCATCTAGGGCAACTGGGTGGATGGTAATACCCAAATCCAGAAAAGATGGGGTAAAATATGTTAGACCAGCACACCCAAACATTAGGAAATCTTGTTTATCATTACCCATTGTTCTCCTATAGAATGTACTCTTCCCCACCCCCTCCCTCTGCTTACCTAGCTATCTTGCTCCTAGAACTCAAAAATATGAGCCTCAGAATCACCCCAGGAATTCTTGGCTGCAACCAACCAACAATATGTGATAAATAAGGGTTGTATTTTATGCAGATGAGTTTTCTGGTGATAAGAGTTGTCTCCGCTGGTTTTCTTCCGGGTAGGAAGACACTTTTACAAATGAAAAATTTCCTGTATAAATGTAAGTTTCCCTTACAAAAGGGGGAATGTATATTCTTATTTTTAGAGAGTAAGGAGGAAGTAAAGAGCTTTTCTTGAGTCTGCTCATTCTCAGGTGTCTTTTGTTCAAAATAATCCATATTTTAGAGAGCATATTTGAGGGGAACACATTCTTATACCTTGCAAGCACATCTACCTAGTTTTTGGAACTATAATCCCAAAAATCCACCCTGGTTGCTGAGCCTGAAATTTCCTTCCTATGATAGTTTGCAGGATTGCAATTTTGAGAGGTTCAAATCCTTTTCTCTCTAGCCTTTGCTCTCCATGGATACCTATGCTGTTGACCAAGTTGTTGTTCTACTTGTGTTATACAATTTACTGAGAAAATAAGTAACATCTCTGTGTAATTATTCCAAATATTGCAACACTTTACATACACAGTTCCATGTTCCATAGCATATAATGCCAACATTTATTACTTTGAATAACTTCTTTGTAATTTTTCTTTCAAATCTTCATATATATCTTCCCTGGAAAATCAGGACTAAATAATCACTTCAGTAACTACACACAAAAAATTTAACCTGTAACATTGGTTTCTTCCAAATCTGTAGTTCCAGGTAGAACCTTCAAAACGAGTGACAGAGAATAGCATAACATTTTCTTTCGCTCACTCTCTCTTGGAGCGTTTTAGAATACAATGCTGGACATACAGATAAGTGACATGGTTGGAAGTGTTAGTTTTTTATTATGTCACCTAAGTTGTTTTTAAAAATGTACACAGTAGTTTTTATAGCAAAGTTTCTACACATATAGAGCAGTGGTCCCCAACATTTCAGCACCAGGGACTGATTTTGTTAAGACAATTGTTCCATGAATGGGGAGGGGGAATGTGAGCAGTGGGGAGGGGGAATGTGAGCAGTGGGGAGGGGGAATGTGAGCAGTGGGGAGCACTTGTAAACACAGATGAAGTTTTGTTTGTCATCACCACCCACCTCTGGCTGCGCAGCCCAGTAATTAACAGGGACTGGGGACGCCTGATATAGAGGACACATTCATTCCAGTAACTTTCTCTCAAAGATTCTGAAAATTTCGATAGTTTTCATAATTATATTAGTTTCTTTCTCACCATTTAGTGCAGCTATTTTAACGTCAGTCATGCCTTTTGTTTTTGATGCATATGAGTGTGTTTTAAACTAATGCATGCACTTTTTTTTCCTCTTTCATTTACTTCTTTTATCTTTGATTCTTTTTTTTTTTTTTTCAGAAATTTTCCTAAGTGTCCTCATCTCTTTTATCCTCCTAGTTCTTAATTATTTGCTCTTGCAGACAAACCTACCTACTCTCTCCTCCCATCTCTTTACATTTTTGAAATTTAATTTGTCATTTTTCCCTCTTAAATATTTTCCATTATCTTCTTTGCTAATCTATGCCCTTTTCTTTTCTTTGAGGTCCTTTATTTCGCCCTTTTTGATGATAGTAATTTGTTCATCTTTACAATACTTGTTGAAGGCATAGTATGTGCTAGGAACTGTGACAGATGCTAGGAATGTAGTGATGAACACAAAAAGGTTCTCTGACATAACACCTTTTAAGGACAGAAATAATTAAGCTGTACATACAATACAATGTGATAAGAGCCATGGTGGAATGAAAAGTTTTGAGCTGTCACGGGGGATCTGGAAGCACACAGAAGAGACCTCAACCAGAATTGGGTTGAAGAATTCCTGCATGTGGATTAGTTAGGCAAAGAAGAGGTGATGAAGGCAGAATTTTTCTAGGCAGAGAAGGCCCAGGAGAGAGAGAGAGACAGTGGATGTACTCAGGTCCGTTTATTAGTATTGAAACTGTTTCAGTGTAACTGGATGTATATTTGTGTTACTTCCTGTACAGCTACAAAAGCTTTGGAGGTTTCTGTTTATTTTTATGTTTTACCTCTGCTAAAAAATAAGAGTTCTCTGTTCTACTCTCATAACAACTTCCTGCATGCCATAATTCAGCTGGTAGATAATCGGTACTTTATACCTGTTGTTGACTAATTTTAGGTGCCTGGGGCAGGTATGTTAATACATTTCCATTTTTGTCATAATGAATGAGGATTGATATATGTATTTCTCTTCTTATGGGGAAGTCAGAATGTGATGATTATAGTGTTTTATTGTCAAACATTCAATTTCAGGTCACTTTTGGTGAAGTATGAGCTTGGTGTGTGTGTTACACTATGCAATTGTACTAGGCAAAGGACTGCTTTATTTTAGACCAAACCACAACCTGGATTTTAAATCTGACGTTCATAACATGTTGCTAAAATGGGCCTTAGATAGTAAATGGTCAGCTCATTTTACAGATGGAGAAACTGAGACCTGGAGAGGTTAATGAAGGACAGAACTAACTGTGATGAGGACTTTGGTGTGTGTGATGTTTGTTTTTATTCTGAAACTTTTGAGAATAACTATTCTACTTGTTTACCATTTCTGTTTTTTATATAATTTATATAATCATTTTTCATTACTAAGCTGGAAAACATGATGGATAGATTATTTTTACATTGAAAATTAAAAAAAAACTAGAGGTTTGAGCCTGAGATTTTTTTTTAAACTAATCTGACCAAGATGAAAAATCAAGGAATTCTAAAGGAAGGAAATACAGATTGTTTTTTACTCTAGATGTCTTATGGGAGACAGAGATGAAATAAATTGACTTATTTTTGTCATCTACTTCCTCTCTTGTAAACAAATAAAGATAAATCTCCAGTGTGTTGCTCATCTTTGCTAGGGATGGGTGTTTTGTTTGAGGCAGAACAGTTGAACTTGATACTCTGTTTTTGTTGAAAAGGCAATGTAAATATCAGCATCCTTCTTTTACCAGTGAGGACTTTGAGGCACTGTAAGAGTGGATGGACTCAATTCTTTAAGGTTTCTCAGTTAGTAAGTAACAGCTGATGTCAGAACACAGTGACATCAGAGCTGTGGTTCTGCATTCTTTCTGTTCAGAAGGAGGGGGACAAGAGAAGGGTGAAGGGAGGGAAGGAAGAGGGTGTACGAGGAAAAGGAAGAAGAGGAAACGAAGGAGGAGGAAAAATGTTGCTTGTTGTGTTTATTATCCACCATTCGCAATGTTTAGCACAGTCATACATTACTGCTTTCAGTTTTATAATTATTTCCTGAAATTGATATTTTGCATTTTCCCCATTTTACAGTTGAGGAAACTGAGTCTCAAGGAAGCTATATTCCTTGTTACAGTTGCACAGCTAGAACTAGAGCTACTCCAAAGCCTACACATAACTAATTCCCATGGTGTTCCTTATTTTCCCATATTTTTTTAATGGACATTGCAAAATTCACATTAAATTTTACTTTATTTCTATAAAATAAGCAGATTGGGAACACTAAAAAACAAACAAAACTCTGGCTCTGCTCCATGCCATGGTGGTAGTACAGACACTCTTTTGGCAGGAAGTATTGATAAGTTTCTGGACTAAAGCGAAAGTAGGGAATTAAAGTTAACACCAAAATTGAAACAAAGCCATGTTTTGTGAAGCACACACTAATAGCAGTCCCTTGGATCAAAGGATATGATCTCACTTCACAGTAAAACAGGTCTTGCAAGCTCAGGTAACTCAGGAAGCAGAATGGTAATTATTCACAGAAGAAAGCAGGTAGTATACTGTTACATTACTACAGGGGAAAGTCAGAAGGTCACCAGGCTTGCAGGGTAACTGACACAGCTGAAACTGCTTGGCCCCTTTAAACAGAAGTAGTAAAATGGGAGAGAATGAAGCAAGTTTACCTAATACGGCTTTGCAAGGTAAGTGCCAACAGCCTCTGAAATGGTTGCAATCAGATGTGTAAGTGGTGTCCATTACAGAGTGTATGTGTGTGTGTGTATGTGTGGTGTGTGTGCGTGCACCCCTGCTGCGTTTCAAGGTGTGCTTTGAGGGTGGTGAAAGAAGCGGGGATTGTTTCTGAAGAAGCAGCTGTCTCGTCCGTTTTTCTCAACTACTCAACCTACACAGAAACACAAATTTGGTGGAGTAGGGAAAACCTTATCTTACTTGAGCTATAATGCTGGAGAATGGTTCAACCTACTTCCAATGCATTTTCATGTGAAACTTTTCCCAGTATTGACAGAACATTGATTTTTGTCCTTGCCTGTGAGATTTTTATTTGTAATCAAATTTTACCATCTCTGGGATTTACTCAGCCAAGTGTCCTTGTAATTAATATTACCACTTTTTTAAGGTAGAAAACAAGTCTCAGAGGGCAGTGTCTGGTTGGAGAGAGTGGTTGGTTTTAGAGGTCTTACTTTATCAGATACCTTTGTCCTTTAAAGGGACTGGCTTTATTGACATTGGCTTGACCTGGCTACTGTGGCTAGGCTTGTTGATAGAAACAAATACAAGTTGCCTCACACTTTCTACTTTTTTGAGTGAGAACGTTTCTTTAAAAAAAAAAAAAAGTGCAGAAGGCATATTTGTTGCCATGATTTCTAGTCGTCTACTCTCTTGTTAATTATTTACCACCTTTACTAGTGACATTTTGATCAAGGTCTTTTTAAAGAAGTCTCCTTGATGATGACCTTTTTATTTCCTTAAATATGTTCTTGTGAAGCATACCAACAAAAGAATACTCAAACTACTGTTTTCCTTTAAGTGTATGTAACCAAAAACATAATTATATCCGTGAAATGTAAAACATCTGAGGATAACAAAACCATCATAGACGTGCTTGGTCATAAACATGTATCACCCATTTTTATAGAGGTAAATAATCTTCCAGAATACCTTTTTTTTTCCCTGTATTTTCATTAATCCTTTCTCTACTTACTTTGCTTAAAAATCCCAGAATTGTATTTCTATTTCTGTGTAGTTCCTAAAAAAAAAAAAAATTGAAACACTGTGTAAAATGCTATTAAAAAGTACCTTTAACGTAGAGTAATTTTAAAAGTTATTTAATGCTTCCTATTGAAGAAAAGCAGCAAGGTAAAAAAAATCATTTAGTATAACTCTATGAAATAATTTGTGTTTTATAGATAAAATACATGTGATTATAACATATGCCTTAACTGTTTCTGTAATGTTTTTCCATGGGAAAGTATATAGGAAGCATCTAGGTTGTTAGAGTTGTTCATATAATAATAATTTTGTGTCAGATGTGTAGGACTGTTTGGGAACCCCCAGAATAGCCCATCTTAGCCTGTCTTGTACATCGTCTGTGTCTGTGTTCAGGATTGAAATAAACTGAGGAGTACCCTGGCAGCTCTCCTGTCCCCTCATCATCCCTCTTTGTGTCAGGATCAGAATAATATTTGCTTCTTATTTTAGAGTCCCAGAATGTGCATAGATTGTCTGTTGTTTTGTGGTTTTTTCGCCTCTTTTTCCCTGACCCTTTTATATCTGTTACGAGTCTGGTAATACATTCCATTTGAGAAGGGTGAATTTCTCTTCCTCCTATATATTGATTTTTCCAATTATTTTCAAAATCAATTATTAGCACAAATCAGAAGAGCATGCATACAATTTAAAATAAGAGCTATGGTAAATAATTTGAATGTCATGGTTTGAGTTAGAAAACAGTGTGCCTTGATTCATAAAGCTTCTGTAGCTGGGGAATACTTGTGAGATCAATTCTATCCTGGGGTATTTTCCTTTGTGCACTCTGCTTAAACTTTTAAATAAGGAATGTGTTCTCTTCTGATCTTATCTGAGTTGAAATGCATCCTTGGTAGGTCTACAAATAGTTCAGATTTCTCTTCTTGGAGTGTTCAAATGCTTCCATTCCAGACATATTTGCCTTAAGATTATTCAGTGAACCTATTAATCAGTGAGAATTAATGAGAAACAAGATGCTTCAGTTAGTTTGAAATTACTTCTGGATCTTGTTTTAATTATAAAGGAAAACACAGTAGGAGTTATTTTTTACCTTTATTTGTGTGTGTAAAGGTAAGAGGTTTTGCTAAGGTTGTCTAATATCTTATAAAACAAACCAAGATATATCCAGGAGTCTTCACATATGGATTGCTCTAACAGCATTCTATTTTCTGTGCAATCAGTTTAGTTCAGTTCAGTCACTCAGTGATGTCCAACTCTTTGCAACCCCATGAATCGCATCACGCCAGGCCTCCCTGTCCATCACCAACTCCCAGAGTCCACCCAAACTCATGTCCATGGAGTAGGTGATACCATCTAGCCATCTCATCCTCTGGCATCCCCTTCTCCTCCTGACCCATAATCAGTCTTATATCTGAGCTTGAGTTTTAAAATTACCAAAGTAAATGAAAAATGCATTTTGAAATGTTGTTTAATTTTTCTTTTGACTTAACAGCATTTATAAACATTCTGAAGTTCTCTAAAATAATACTGCTTATAATCAGCTCTGCTCACAATAAGTATTCTCTAACAGAAATGACTATATTCGGATGTTTTGTACATTTAGCCTATAGATGATTTAAGTGTTTTGGCTATGAAGATAATAAGTACTTAATAAATGATAGATTATCATTAGAACTCCATCATGTGTTTTGAATAATGGTTTTCTAAGGCCCCTGTATGTATCTAGATTATCTAGACTCACTGGGCCATCTCTAGTCACATCTTGAAGGGCTAGCCATAGACATTGTCAACGATTATTCATTTTAGCACTATATCCTGTAAGCCTCTGACCATTATTATACCCAAGTTGCTGGTAGATTATGCCCTGATTAAGAGCCCATAAGCTATCAACATTTAATGTTTCCAATGATATTGGGAACCTATCTTTTCCTGAATGAGAGTGAAATCTTTCCAAAGTTATCTTCGGCTTAATGTGAATAGATTTCAATTATCGTTTCCAACCTAAGAAGCAATCTCTCCCTTTTAGCCTCAGTGATAAAGTTAACAGACAATTATGTAAAACCTTCATACATGAAGGTCCATAATATTCTCTGGATTCGTTAAATAGAATTATCTTGGGTTGAAGAGAATACTAAAAAATGTTTTCTAATTTTTGAAAATATAAATAAAAGGTACAAATAATATGGCATCAGGAATAGGGATGAGTGCTTTTTTCTCATAGTTATTTGCTAAGGAAAGGAAGGAGGATTTCCTTACAAAATATCTGTAAGCACATGTACCACTGAGTGGCAAATTGTCAGTCTGTGACAGTACTGAATGGCCATGGCTGAGGTGACAGGATGGTGGCAAGTCCCTTCTTGGCAAGGAGTTATCTGGAAATTGACTTAGGATAAGGTTTCTTGCAATGTAGGAGACCCAGGTTCAATCCCTGGGTCTGGAAGATCCTGGGGAGATGGGGATGGCTACCAACTCCAGTATTCTTGGCTGGAGAATTCCATAGACAGAAGATCCTGGAGGGCTACAGTCCATGAGGTTCACAAAGAGTCAGACACAACTAAGCTACTAACACACACACATACAAGATTTCTCCAAAGGGTATCCTTGAGCATGTAAGGGACCCTAACCTAGTCTCTCTCAGGAAGTACAGGTATTTTCTGCTTCTCCCAGACTTCTCATTAACAGGCAAGGCAGACCTTAGTCAGAATTGTTTTAAAAAAATGGTGGGTCAGAGGAATAATCTCTCAAGGCTCAGCTGTGTTCCTCATCTGCTGACTCCCTCCTACATAAGGAATTCAGTCCCACGAGGTCTTGTTTTTCTTCTCCTTTTCCTTGGTCAAACATGTCCAAGGCCACCTGCCTCTTTGTAAAGGATTGTTGTTTAGTCACTCAGTCATGTCCAGCTCTTTTGCAACTCCTTGGACTGTATGTAGCCTGCCAGGCTCCTCTATCCATTGGATTCTCAGCAAGAATACTGGAGTGGGTTGCCATTTCTTTTTCCAGGGGATCTTTCCAACCCAGGGATGGAACCCATGTGGGCTGCATTGTCAGGCAGATTCTTCACCACTGAGCTACCAGGGAAGCCCTTTGTAAAGGATATGGTTTATCCTTGGAATTATTTGAATAACAGAAATCTCTTGAGTTCAGTGCCAGAACAACCTTGTGAGAGGGGTCTCTTTGAATGGAGTTTCCTCTGAGCTATTTAACATACCCTTTTCTCTCAAGCTGCCTGCTTATCAGCTGCTTGGATGTTTTTGAACACCTTCTAATTAAAGTCCTTCTTCCTACCTCAGTTCTTTGTTCTCTAGGTTAAGAACCCCTTATTCTAAAGGCTACAAAAGACTAGAACTCTGTGGAAAAGCTGTTTCTAAGTTCAGAAGTTTGGCTAGACCCTTTCAAATGCAAGGGCAGTTATAGGTAGCTGTCAGCAGAGACCGTTCTTCCACCAAACCTCTGAGGGAGAATCTGGCTGTCAGAACCAGGGTAAAGAAATCTGTAGAATATTAACATTTTCAAGGTAGAGAGGGAGTATAGAGGATCTTAAGTCCAAAATTTTTACTTTGTAGAGGAATAGAGATCCTTTGTAGGTACAAAAATTGTTCTCAGTTCCTCAGAAGCAGTTGCCAAAACCCAAGTCTCCACCCTAGCTGCCTAAATCCTATAATTTGATGGAGGGATTTGGCACATTGTTTTCTAGGAGTATTTACTTTTTAGAGAAGGAAATTTCGGCTTAAAAATGCTTTCCATATTGACATCTTTCAGCCTCTGTGGTATGACCTGTAAATCACCATCCAGTATTCAGCCCGGCTTTTAAATGTTTGCTCCATCCAGGCATCCAGGCTTGGGTATTCTCTTGACTACATAAAAGTAACTTAGGCTCTTGAGACATATATTAAGTTTCATCACAAGGAGGAATTGGCTTGAAATTCCATAAGCACATGCAAAAAATGTTTCTCCGTGATTCAGCCATTTCTTTAGGAATTATACTCTTTGTATCTGGCTAGTATAAGAAAAAAATCCAGGTGGGAAGATGCCTTAGTGTCTGTGCTTCTGTCTGTGTTTCTAAGTTGCAGCCCAAGGGCAGCAGTACTGTATACCCCAACCAGTTAGACTGGTTTGGTGTGTCTGTTTATTTTCTGTGGTGGGAAAAGTATCTCACATTCATCATCATAAACCATGCCTGTGAGTGCTTTGAAATCTTTTTAAAACCCCAAAGAGAACTCACCAGTTTGTGAATCTTCCTTCCAACCCACTCGAATTTTAATAGCATTTTCATTTATGACAAGTGCATAGAGCTCTTGTTTAACTATTTGCATTCCTGGAGGAAGCTTTCAGTTGCTCTGAGTGAGAGGTTGGTAGATTTGAGATACTTTGAAATTTAGATATTGAGGTAACAGGACATTTTCGAGTTGAAACTTCCAGAAGTTTTGCTGGAGAGGTCTTATAATCTAAGGATGAAATCAAGCATAACTGGAGGAAATAAAATTGTAGAGAATGTCAAAGCATGAAATCCCAGGTGAGTCTGACCAAAGTATGTAGGCAAAAATGTATGGCTTGGGTATTTTTCAGAAGTACAAGGCAAAGAACCCTTGGGACAGGCAAATAAGATTAGAATATGAACTCCAAAGTCAGATATAAGAAATAGTTAAGGAAGTTAACGGGGCCTCCCTGGTGGCTCAGTGGTAAACAATCTATCTGCCTGCCAATGCAGGGGATGTGGGTTCGGTATCTGGGTCTGGAAGATCCCCTGTAGAAGGAAATGGCAACCCAATCCAGTATTCTTGCCTGGGAAATTCCGTGGACAGTGGAGCCTGGCAGGCTATGAAGTCCATGGGGTCTTAAAGAGTTGGACATGACTTAGTGAATAAACAACAACAAGAAAGTTGACATAACTGCACTGAGAAGCTCTTTTCTCTTGTCTTTCTAAATGGAAATAGGATCTTTACCTTCTTAGAAATAAAACAGCAAGTGACATATTTGAATGAAACATAATAAAAACAATTAATAATGTAGAACTCAGTTAAGACCTGCTTTTGGGGAAAAACCAATACTCAGACACTCTGAAATTTAGTTTGTTCTTAGACTGAAATGATCTGAAATGCAAAGTTTAATCCCCTTAATTTAAATGATACTTTATGGCACTGAAATTGTTTTAAAGGGAAACATTTTAAGTTTCTATTAAAGTTACTATAAAACCTTCTTGAAGAAAAGGTGATATACACCTACAGGATGACTTGATTATTTAAACATTATTATTAATAATGCAATTAAAATGTGTTCCATATATTTAAAAGGCTGGAGCTGTCTTTGAATCTACTTTCTTTTTCTTAAAGAAATGAAACTAAGCGTGCAGTAATAATCTGATGATTATACATGTATAAACACCATGTAATTATTCCATTCTATGCCTGTTCTCTAGATTTTGGAAAGAGTTTAGACAAATTTAGCTAATTGAGTAGTACAGTAAGCCAAATTTCTTTGTATCACAGCTTTTTTGGGGGGAGGGTTATTAACCAAGCATGTACTTGACATTATTGGCGCGCATTACACTTGATACATCAGTGAGGGAAAAATGAGATGCTGATAAGATTGCGAATAAAATGTGATCAGGTTCAAAACACATAAAAGGGCATTGAACTTTAGCTGATCCTTTGAGCTTCTAAACTCTTCAGAAAGAGTATGGGTAAATATTTTTATTTGACAGGCTATTTTATTGTTCTATTGATATGTTTAACCATCTCCAGAGTTGAACACTTTGGAAGGCACATTTATAAATGCTGTTATATTTATGCTGAAAATTTATACTGAAATTCACCTATTCTCTTTAAATCTCTGATCAATGTAATGCAAGTTGTATATTGTGCACTAAAAAATTGAGTGTGAGGTAGAGGATTGGTGTAAAATCTTGTCTACTAAAAGAGCTTGAAAGAGAATTGTTTTGAAAAGTCAACTATTGAATTTAATACAATTCATATAAACACACAAAAGACATACATGAACACCTATTAAACAACATGATCAACTTTGCCATGTGACTTCAGACCTTGGTGAATGATTCACTTCAATAATTGTTTATAGTTTTGAAATCATTTCATCTCAGTGATTTTTTCGGTTTCTCAAAAGTGATTTCCTTTGCAATCAGAGCATGAGAAGCAGAGAGGATTGAAGGGTCACTGTGCTTTATTTCCTCTTTGAGTATGGACCTTTAATACAGTCACAGACAAGTCCTGTGTGTTCTTGTGCTTAGTCGCTCACTCGTGTCTGACTCTCTGCGGCCCCATGAACTGTAGCCACCAGGCTACTCTTCTCTGTCCATGGGGATTCTCCAGGCAGGAATGCTGGAGTGGGTTGCCATTCCCTTGTCCAGAGCCTATGTTTTCTTAAAACTATTGATAAAGCTTGAGCAAATTTTCATCACATCCACATTTCTTGGTGGTAGGTTTCGGAGATCAAGAATTATACTTTGCCACAAAAGGAGGAAGTTGCTTCCAGTCTTGCCAGTTCATGGTATTGCTATAACCACAGACACGTATCTGGGAATTTATAGAGAAATCTAGGAATTCATAGACAGAATTCCTCTTCTTTCACAGAAGAGATCTAATGTGAACTGATTCTGGCCAGAATAAATGGCAGAAGAAAGAAACTTTTTCCTGGCAAACAAATAGAGACAATCATAGAGTTGTATCTATCCATGTATTTACTTGCTTTGGTTTCCACTCTTATTGAAAACAAAAAAAGATTTTCCAAAAATTACTATGGTGGACTGTTAAACAACATGGGTTTGAACTGCACAGGTCTACTTATATGTGGAACTATAGTACTACATAATCTGATGTTGGAACTGGATTTGGAACCATATGCCAGAGGGCAGGAGGGCCCATACTATGAAATAGGATACAAATAAGTAAACATAATTCAAAATGGTGTTAAATAATTTGTGAAAATTAAGCTGCTATATATATTTTATAAGTGCATTGTCTTATGGAAGTGTCTGTCCTGGAGTGGATTTTCTATGGGTTATGTGTTCATGTTGGTTAATGAAAGGTTTAGTATAGTCACTGTAACAGATTTGGCACTGGAGCCATGGGTGGCAGGTAGGGCAGGGATAGAAATTAAGAAGAAAGAAAGACATGTTGATATTGATAATATTCATGGTGCATTATAAACCTACTTTAAAAACTTCAATATGTAAACTTCAGGTACAATGAGGTAATAATGTTGCTTTGAGTTTTTCTTTTCCATGTAGGTAAAATAGTAATTTGAGGAATAAATGAAGAAAATTTAATAAAATAGTAATGTTTTTCATCCTTGAATCTGAGTTCTCATCATAGTTTTATGTTCATGTTTAGTCTTTTAAAAAAAATTTGTTCTTCTCAGTTTATCATTTGACTTCTATAGATGTCTTTTAGGCATCATCTTTTTTTCTAGATTATAAGACTTATAATATTGTTTATATTTTTAGGAATTGATAAATTCCTGAGTTATAGTTATTAAAATACTTTTACATAACAATAAATTCACAATAATGTTGATTAATAAAAGGTTCTGGAAAGGATATCTTCACATGAATTTTTCATTTTCACAAGTTGATGAGTTAGTAAATAATTCATTTTCATACTACATATAAAACAAAAATCCTAATACTCATTAGGTACTAAATTCAAGTGGAAATTTACTAAGCTTATTTGAATCTCACAATAATCTTGGCCTTCCCTCTTTTTCTCTTCCCCTCCAACAAATATACTAAGCTAATTCCCAATAAGACTTCTGCCTATTGGTAATGTCTGCTGAACTTTCTACAGTTTGTTCCTTCTTGTCATTCAATCATCAGGTTAAATATCATCTCAGTGATAACTTCTGTAGCCTCACAAACTAAAGTAGCCCGTCTCTGTCTTAATGACTGATTTTAAATATCTTACCAGGAGCCATTTTTTTAGTGGTGAGGGTGTATTTCTTTATTGCCTAAAGAAAGAAAGAAAAAAGTGAAGTTGCTTAGTCGTGTCTGACTCTTTGCGACCCCATGGACTGTAGCCCACTTAGGCTCCTCCATCCGTGGTTTTCCATGCAAGAGTACTGGAGTGTATTGCCATTTATTTCTCCAGGGGATCTTCCTGACCCAGGGATTGAACCCAGGTCTCCTGCATTGCAGGCATACGCGTTACCATCTGAGCCACCAGGGAAGCACTTACCTGCAATAAAATGTACCCTCTTTGAAATAAAAGACCGTGGGTGGTTGTATCTTTAGCTTAGAACCATGGCTAACATGTACTGCATTTTTCAACAAGTATAAGTTTCATGTGCTCAGAAAAAGCAACCGTAAATGCAAAATATTTGTGTCTAGCCAGTTTGTATTCGTTCTAACATTAAAATTAGTTAAGCATAAGGTAGCAACATTAGCATGGTAAATACAAAGCAGGATAAAACAGGAAGACTTAACCAAAAAAAAAAAAAAAAAAAAAGACAAAAGGACAGAAACATGTTAAAATTGAAAGAGACCTTTATTCCAGAATGTTAGTTGACATAGAGTTTATTCTAGGATATGGGGAGCAGAGTATTGTTCATTTTCATTTCCTCTGATTCTTGAAGTGAGCTTGGTTGAGTTTACTGAGATGAGCTCTCAGAGAGTCCAAGTATGAAAAACTATGGTGATGATGGTGCTCATGGATGAAAACATTTAAATGTATACTATGTGCCAGGGACTGTTTCAAGTGCTCAAATTTATTATTTTATTGACTCTTCATAACCATTCATGAGGAGTATATACTCAACAAATAAAAATATAAATATATGACTGTATTTGCCTTCTGCTTTATGTCTAATTCATCTTCATCATTGTCCTTCATCTCAGTGATGGAGAGCTGAGTTCATGTGATAATGATGGGATTTGATTTAAAAAATGTGAAAGATACTTGAGGTTAAATTGGTGTTTGCTTGTACTAAATGCTGAAGAAGGAAAAGATTGTAAAAACTGGGTTTCTGGCCTAGGTGACAGAGAGAGTAGTATTGTTAACAGATTTAGGGAGTAGAGGATGGGGAATAGTTTAGTGGAGGTGAAATATGAGACTACTTTAACCAAAGATAATTTTATACCATAAGTTTAATGAAAATGTCCAGGACTTAAACTGTGAAAATGACACTAGGCCTTGAGGAAGAGAACTAAGATTGGGGTAAGAGGTTGGAAATTATTAAAACTTAAGTCATAGGGGACATTTTGGATAAGTGATATTGTACAAAGATGAGAGTTTAAGTAAAAAGACAGATCATAGAGTCTAGCAAACACTGAAATCTAAATCCAGGTAGTAATGAAAGAAACTGACATGGGGTCATAGGAGAGAGAGAAAATACAGATGACAGAACTTTGGGGGGAAATGCACAGTGGGGGAGGTGTGGTTTCTGTATGGAATAGTCAAGTGGCTAGGATTTGGTGATTCAACCCTGGAATTAAGGTGAAACTTGAGGAAGAAACAGTTTGAAAATGATCAGGAATGAGGTGAAAGGAGAAGACAAAATTAGAAACCATAAAGAGCTTAAAATAGCAGAAGTTCAATAGTTATAGCCTCAGAAATGGCCATTGTTTAGGAGTTGGAGAAAGAAGAGTGGACAAAGACAGTAGTCTACATTACAACACTTCTGTGAGGTAAACGTAGCTTTCAGTTTCCCACATTTGCACATGAGGGAATAGTATCAGTGATGGAGAGGACGAAGGTGTTAAAATAGAAGTATGTCCAATGAAGATGGGGATTTGAATCATAGAGAGCAGCATTCTATAAGGAATTAAGGGCGAGGGTAATGACAGATTCCCTGACTTACAGAGAAAAGTGGGTGATGGAACTCATGCCAGTGGCCTGGATCTTTGCAGTAAGGGATGAATTCTACCAGCCAAGAGTTAGGGTGGAGCTGGGTGTGGGATGTTGAATCCATGAAAGATAAATAAAAGGATTGGCCAGAAGCAGCTTCAGCAAAGTTAGACATGAGATAGTGTTGGGGAATGTGGGAAAGCAACAGGAAAAAAAAAAATGCAGGCTGATTATTAAGCAAGTTTTCACAGAGACATGAGTGAGTTTCCATGAGAGTGAGTGTGTGCGTTTTATTGGCTTGTCTACAGATTTAGCTAGAGATTGTTATTCTGGAATAACATCATTTAGCATACCCAATAAGCCTACTCCAGCTAGTTTTCTTCAGATTGCATGCTGCTGCTCTAGGCAGAACTAGAAGAGAGCACATTTCACTACAAATCCATCCAGCTTTTGAAAAGCAATGAAACACCCAGCCTTGACTGCAAATCAACTTTAATAGTGGAATAGTGGTATCTTCTTATCTACGTAACATTTGCAATGCATGTGTGTGTGTATGCGCTCAGTCATTCAGTCATGTCCAACCTTTCGCAACACCCTGGACTGCGGCCTGCCATATTCTTCTGTCCATGTGATTTTCCTGGCAAGAATACTGGCTTGAGTTGCCATTTCCTCCCCCAGGAGATCTCCCCTACTCAGGGATTGAACTTACATCTCCTGTGGCTCCTGCATTGACAGGTGGATACTTTACCACTGAGCCACCTGGGAAGCAACATTTGCAAAGCACCCATATATACTGCTGGTCATATAGTAAGAAGTGAGATATATATGGGACTTTGGAATGAGGGGAACACACTTCCATTTAACTTTGAAGAAAGCAAAAGGAGGTTGAGATCAATGTTTATTCACTCAAAGATTTCAAGACTCTTGGGTAATTAGTAATTCACATCAGTGTTTGTATGATTATGTTATTATCATTAATAATAATTAAAATAATAATATAACTGGATATTTAATCAATATCAGGAAGAAGCAAAGCTAGAATCTAAATCTAGGATATACATGACTCTATTGCTTTCTTACTGCTGCCTTGCCCAGGAGTAAGTGCTGTTTTAAATAGAGCTACTTAAAAAAAGGCTGTCTAAGTAGAATTTTCAAATATTCACAGTTTATATCCATATGCAAAAATTAGTGACTGTTAATTTTTTGTTACTGAAGAGTCCATTCTATAGCTGATACATCTTCTATGGATAGCATATTTCACAAGAAATCACATTACATCATTTCTACCCATAGTGTTTTATGTTTGGGTACATCATGATTCCTCTTGTCCTAACTACCCTCATATCCTTGTGATATTTCCATCATGCCTACATTCCTGGCACTTTTATTGAAGGTGATAAAGCTCTGAAGAAGTTGTTTGTGATAAACAGGTTCTACTAAATTCAAGAATGTTTTGACCATTAACCTTCAGTTTGAAGTCTTAGGTGACCACAAACTAGTATAAAAGAATATAGACCTAACTCTACAAAATATACCTTAAAGAGGTTTTTAAGCAGTTGATGGTTTGCTGATGTAGGGAATATTTCCTCTTCAGTGTTTCTAACTTAACAAATTACATGTAAAAGCCATAAACTCTTTTATATTATCTATAAACATAATAAAAAATGTTATACCACATAAGTTTGACTTAGTCAATAATTCTAGGCCTAGCCTTAGGGTTTGAAGAGAAAATTATTCCTGTTACACATTTTAATTATGCTATAAACTTTGGGAAATAGCTATTGATCTTCAGCATCTGGCATCAGAAAGTTGTTTCTTGTTCTGTAGCCAGTGAAAGAATGCCATAGAGACTAAAAATGAAGAATTTCAGGGAAATCAAAGGTACAGTAAAGGATATATTTTGGTTATATGTGAGTAACTTAAAAGCTAAGATTATCGTCTCTAAACATCTTTCTGCTGGAAACTAGGAACAATTGAGTTCAGGAATATATCACATTACTTGTTTAAGAAAAAGCTCCTCACTAGTAGTATTCTTGGTAATTTCTAATATTTTAATTCAGAAATAGGAGGGCCTACTCAGGAAAAAAAAAAAAAAAAAAAGCTTAAACTTAACACATGTAAGTTTCTCCAAAACTTATATAGAGTACTGAACATTGTGATTATCATTTTATAAGTAATTATTTCACATTTTAAAATCATCAAATCAGTAAAATGGGTAAAAACATCCATTCTGTTAAAACTAAAGAGATATCTAACAGCTATGATGATGATGAAGGAGAGGAGGAGGAGAGGGAGGGGAGGAGGAGAGACTAGTTACTGTGTGTCGAACTTTTATTAGGGGATGGGCATTGCTATAAACACTTTACTTGTATGGCCAGATTGAAGCCTACATCCACCAGGTGAAAATGGGTCCCCATTTTATAGAAGGCTCAGCCAAGTTAAGTAATTCTGTCAGTAACTAAGTGGTAGAGTTGGGATTCAAACTCAGGTCTGTCTGACTTGTGAAATAATATAGATTCCTTGAGCTGCCATTTTTGGCAAGTTGAAAATTCTTGCATGTTTAGAGCATTTAAAGTAGGTTTATGTTTAAGTTTAAACATATCAAATTTAGTATTATGATTTATTCATAAAACAGCTATTTATTAGGGAGGTTCAAGAGGAAGAGGATATATATATATATATATATATATATATATATATAGCTGACTCATGTTAATATATGGCAGAAACCAACACAATATTGTAGAATATTTGTCCTCCAATTGAAAATAAATATATTTTAAAAATAAATTCTCGATGAATATGTTAACAACAAAACCATTTATTGACATACGATAATGTACCAGACGTAGTGTTAGGAGCTATTGAAGCTAAATTCAGTAAGTCATGGACCATAGCAACTCACAGTACCAGAAATAGTGTTAGGATCTCCTGAAGCTAAATTCACAAAGTCATGGACCACAGCAACTCATAGTCTGCTATGGAAGATGCTGCTGCTGCTAAGTCGCCTCAGTCGTGTCGGACTCTGTGCGACCCCATAGACGGCAGCCCACCAGGCTTCCCCGTCCCTGGGATTCTCCAGGCAAGAACACTGGAGTGAGTGGCCATTTCCTTCTCCAATGCATAAAAGTGAAAAGTGAAAGTGAAGTCGCTCAGTCGTGTCCAACTCTAGCGACCCCATGGACCGCAGCCTACCAGGCTTCTCCGTCCATGGGATTTTCCAGGCAAAAAAGTACTGGAGTGGGGTGCCATTGCCTTCTCCGATGGAAGATGCTACACAGTGATAATACAAAAAAAGAGAAAAAAAGTTTATATATATATAAATATATTGTTTATGAATCTTGAGAATTCTCGGATAAAACTTCTATAATTACTCCCTCTTGAATTTCAGAATCTAATTAAAGATATGGTCATTTAGCTTTGATACTACAATGCCTTCTTTGGTCAGTTTGGGGGCCTCAATATGTTTCTAACCCTAGCCATTAAAGATGCTATTTTGAACATATCAGCAGGGAATCTGTATTGACTTTTCTTGCCAATGCAGAGGTATCCCCTACATCTTCACAGTAGGAATAAATGAATATAATTTTCATCTATTCCTTCCCTACCCATTTCTTTCTAACCCACAATGTAATTAAATACATTGTTTAAAGAATCTGTTAAATATTCCATGTATCTAATGCCTTTAATATTGGTTCTGGATGCAGTGGTTAGCATTATTTTATTTAGTTTTATAAAGCTAAAACTAAAAATATAAAATATAAAGCTACAACTCAAATTATAACTCTTGAATATAATACACAAGTCTGTATTTTATGAAAAAAAGTGCTATTTTTTCCAACTATTCTTCAATTTAGGGGCTGTCATCCAGCTTTCATTGAAACTTTTTCACATATTAAGGATACGTGCATGTGCATGCTCAGTTGCTTCAATTATGCCTGACTCTTCGCAACCCTGTGTTCTGGAACCTGCCAGGCTCTCCTGCCAGGCTCCTCTGTCCATGGGATTCTCCAGGCAAGAATACTGAAGTGGATTGCCATGCCCTCCTCCAGGGCATCTTCCCAACCCAGGGATCAAACATGAGGCTCCTGCAATACAGGTATATTCTTTGCCCCTGAGCAACTGGGAAGACCCATATTAAGGGTATAATCTAATAAATATAGACAATAAGCAGTGCATTTTTAGCCATGGCAGGTATAAGCAAAATTTACAAAATGGGATTTATTTTTTCTTTTAATTTTGGACATTGAAGAGAGAATCCAATGGCAGGTGTAAAGTCTTTCATCCACTTTATAACTTTCTCCAAGGATATATATTTATTATATATGAGCCCAATCAGTAAAGAATCTGCCTGCAATGTAAGAGACCTGGGTTCAATTCCTAGATCAGAAATATCCCCTGGAGAAGGAACTGGCAATCCACTCCAGTATTCTTGCCTGGGGAAATCCCATAGACAGAGGAGCCTGGCAGGCTACAATCCATGGGGTCACAAGAGTTGGACATGACCTAGTGACTAAACCATCAAGGTGCTTAGCCAGTTTAGTGTCTTTGAACAATCATTAAATCATGGGATTTAGGCATTTTGTAATAGTTCATATTTTTAAAAGAAGATATATTCAGGGCTCTGTGACAACCTAGAGGGGTGGAATGGGGTGATAGGTGAGAGAAAGCTTCAGGAGAGAGGAAACATATGTATACCTATGGCTGATTGATATTGATGTATGGCAGAAACCAACACAATATTGTAAAGCAACTATCTGTCAATGAAAAATATATAAAAAAGAAGATATATGAAGGCTACCATATGCAAGGTACTGATCCTAGGAATTTTATTAAGTCACCTCATTTTCTTCTCACAAGCAATGTCTAGAGCTATTTTTAGCTTTGTGCCTATTTGCCAGATTGCCAGTGAGCCTATGTACACATCAAAGATGTTAACCACAGTTGAGGTGAGTTGCTGTTGTGGAAAGCATCAGATTTTCTTCACCAGTTTGCTCGTAACCCGAGAACAGAATATCATTGCCTCTTGATTTCAGTCTCCCCTACTGGTACTTAATATGCCAAGTTAAAGTACTTGCATAGTGGACAAGAAAGCAACATGGGGATTCCTGTTCCCCTTTCCTGCAAATTGACAGGCTGCATTGCAGCAGGTGCACAGCAAAGTGATTAAGATTGTACAGGTTGACAAAACATGTGTGATATGACTGCAATGTTTTATATGAATGACATGTCACGGCAAGTGCTGGCCTCAAGAGATTGTACCTAGGGTTCTGGGCTATAAGGACAATCTATATGCATATAAAAGCACCATTGAGAAGGTGAATACCCAGGAAAAATAACCTTGACTAGGAGTCTATGTAAGCGAGGTACATTGCAAATGTAAGGTATATTTTTTGCTACTTAAATATTTTACAAATTTCCTATTTATTTGAGTAGATGTAATAAGCATCTGTCTTGGGTGATGGGAGTTTTTGACTGCTGAACAACTCATTCAGCTGTCAGGAGGACAGAGAGTCTGGTTTGTTAAAATTCATGATTGGAAAAGAATTCCAGTGTCATCCTATTCATTTTAAGAGCACAGCCCTTGGTATGGACCTTTCTCTACTTCTAGGATGCCTAAATTACTTTACATGTTAATAAAATAAGCTTAATATGAGTGTCATTGCCTTGCTTACTAATTTTCAAAATAACCAAAGAGCAACAGTGAAGAGAGTAGATTTTATTTTTATTTTATTTTTTTAATTTTATTTTTAAACTTTACATAATTGTATTAGTTTTGCCAAATATCAAAATGAATCCACCACAGGTATACATGTGTTCCCTATCCTGAACCCTCCTCCCTCCTCCCTCCCCATACCATCCCTCTGGGTCGTCCCAGTGCACCAGCCCCAAGCATCCAGTATCGTGCATCGAACCTGGACTGGCAACTCGTTTCATACATGATATTTTACATGTTTCAATGCCATTCTCCCAAATCTTCCCACCCTCTCCCTCTCCCACAGAGTCCATAAGACTGTTCTATACATCAGTGTCTCTTTTGCTGTCTCGTACACAGGGTTATTGTTACCATCTTTCTAAATTCCATATATATGTGTTAGTATACTGTATTGGTGTTTTTCTTTCTGGCTTACTTCACTCTGTATAATAGGCTCCTGTTTCATCCACCTCATTAGAACTGATTCAAATGTATTCTTTTTAATGGCTGAGTAATACTCCATTGTGTATATGTACCACAGCTTTCTTATCCATTCATCTGCTGATGGACATCTAGGTTGCTTCCATGTCCTGGCTATTATAAACAGTGCTGCGATGAACATTGGGGTACACGTGTCTCTTTCCCTTCTGGTTTCCTCAGTGTGTATGCCCAGCAGTGGGATTGCTGGGTCATAAGGCAGTTCTATTTCTGGTTTTTTAAGGAATCTCCACACTGTTCTCCATAGTGGCTGTACTAGTTTGCATTCCCACCAACAGTGGAAGAGGGTTCCCTTTTCTCCACACCCTCTCCAGCATTTATTGCTTGTAGACTTTTGGATCGCAGCCATTCTGACTGGTGTGAAATGGTACCTCATAGTGGTTTTGATTTGCATTTCTCTGATAATGAGTGATGTTGAGCATCTTTTCATGTGTTTGTTAGCCATCTGTATGTCTTCTTTGGAGAAATGTCTATTTAGTTCTTGGGCCCATTTTTTGATTGGGTCATTTATTTTTCTGGAGTTGAGCTGTAGGAGTTGCTTGTATATTCTCGAGATTAGTTGTTTGTCAGTTGCTTCATTTGCTATTATCTTCTCCCATTCTGAAGGCTGTCTTTTCACCTTGCTAATAGTTTCCTTTGATGTGCAGAAGCTTTTAAGGTTAATTAGGTCCCATTTGTTTATTTTTGCTTTTATTTCCAATATTGTGGGAGGTGGGTCATAGAGGATCCTGCTGTGATGTATGTCAGAGAGTGTTTTGCCTATGTTCTCCTCTAGGAGTTTTATAGTTTCTGGTCTTACGTTTAGATCTTTAATCCATTTTGAGTTTATTTTTGTGTATGGTGCTAGAAAGTGTTCTAGTTTCATTCTTTTACAAGTGGTTGACTAGATTTCCTAGCACCACTTGTTAAAGAGATTGTCTTTAATTCATTGTATATTCTTGCCTCCTTTGTCAAAGATAAGGTGTCCATATGTGCGTGGATTTATCTCTGGGCTTTCTATTTTGTTCCATTGATCTATATTTCTGTCTTTGTGCCAGTACCATACTGTCTTGATGACTGTAGCATTGTAGTATAGCCTGAAGTCAGGCAGGTTGATTCCTCCAGTTCCATTCTTCTTTCTCAAGATCGCTTTGACTATTCGAGGTTTTTTTGTATTTCCATACAAATTGTGAAATTATTTGTTCTAGCTCTGTGAAGAATACTGTTGGTAGCTTGATGGGGATTGCATTGAATCTATAGATTGCTTTGGGTAGTATACTAATTTTCACTATATTGATTCTTCCAATCCATGAACATGGTATATTTCTCCATCTGTTAGTGTCCTCTTTGATTTCTTTCACCAGTGTTTTATAGTTTTCTATATATAGGTCTTTAGTATTTTATTCTTTCCGTTGCAATGGTGAATGGAATTGTTTCCTTAATTTCTCTGTTTTCTCATTATTAGTGTATAGGAATGCAAGGGATTTCTGTGTGTTGATTTTATATCCTGCAACTTTACTATAGTCATTGATTAGTTCAAGTAATTTTCTGGTGGAGTCTTTAGGGTTTTCTATGTAGAGGATCATGTCATCTGCAAATAGTGAGAGCTTTACTTCTTCTTTTCCAATTTGGATTCCTTTTATTTCTTTTTCTGCTCTGATTGCTGTGGCCAAAACTTCCAAAACTATGTTGAATAGTAATGGTGAAAGTGGGCACCCTTGTCTTGTTCCTGACTTTAGAGGAAATGCTTTCAATTTTTCACCATTGAGGATAATGTTTGCTGTGGGTTTGTCATATATAGCTTTATTATGTTGAGGTATGTTCCTTCTATTCCTGCTTTCTGGAGAGTTTTTATCATAAATGGATGTTGAATTTTGTCAAAGGCTTTCTCTGCATCTATTGAGATAATCATATGGTTTTTATTTTTCAATTTGTTAATGTGGTGTATTACATTGATTGATTTGCGGATATTGAAGAATCCTTGCATCCCTGGGATAAAGCCCACTTGGTCATGGTGTATGATCTTTTTAATGTGTTGTTGGATTCTGATTGCTAGAATTTTGTTAAGGATTTTTGCATCTATGTTCATCAGTGATATTGGCCTGTAGTTTTCTTTTTTTGTGGGATCTTTGTCAGGTTTTGGTATTAGGGTGATGGTGGCCTCATAGAATGAGTTTGGAAGTTTACCATCCTCTGCAATTTTCTGGAAGAGTTTGAGCAGGATAGGTGTTAGTTCTTCTCTAAATTTTTGGTAGAATTCAGCTGTGAAGCCGTCTGGACCTGGGCTTTTGTTTGGTGGAAGATTTTTGATTACAGTTTCAATTTCCGTGCTTGTGATGGGTCTGTTAAGATTTTCTATTTCTTCCTGGTCGAGTTTTGGAAAGTTGTACTTTTCTAAGAATTTGTCCATTTCTTCCACGTTGTCCATTTTATTGGCATATAATTGTTGATAGTACTCTCTTATGATCCTTTGTATTTCTGTGTTGTCTGTTGTGATCTCTCCATTTTCATTTCTAATTTTATTGATTTGATTTTTCTCCCTTTGTTTCTTGATGAGTCTGGCTAATGGTTTGGTTTAGATGATAAGTAAATAATTGTTCTCCACATATATACACACAAATATTTGCATAGAAATTTAAGAGAAATATGGAAACTCAAAAACTTTTCCATACTTCGGCAGTTGACAGCCCTCCCCAAGATTAAGGATTTCTGTATTCATGTGCATTTTTAAAGAGACAGGGTGAATAAATTTCATCAAATTTTCAAAGGAATGCATAATCTGAACAGCATTAAAAAGACTCTGAAAATCCTTTTAATATCAAAAATTGTTTAATTTACTTTATGTCCCAATATATTCCAGTTACAACTTTTCTCCATAGAAATAAAAATATGTCATATTCTAAGAAAAATTTGTGTCCCCTAATTTATGACTAAAATAACTGTAATTTGCAGTATAAAAAATTTTAATAGCAAATCATTTTCTGTAGTTTTGATCAGCATTTAAAAGTGGTCTCAAATTAAAGTAATATATTGCTAGTGAGGTTTAAGGTGGAGTGTTATTTGGCTAGTTTTCATTTTACTGGACTATTAAAGCTATATATATATATATATACATATATATATACACACACATATACATATACTATCTATATTTCCAATATAGTGATAAATGCTTAGGAGAAATAAGCATATGTGTGTGCTCAGTTGCTATTCATGCTACAGTTCTATATTAATAGCTATTTTTTGTAAATTCCCTTTTACTAATCCACTTAAAAATGGAGTGGAATCTTATATTTTTTTTGAAAAAAAGATATAATTTGCTACTTGTTCAAAAATCTAATATTTCTACCACATTTGTTCTCATCATATACATTATAATGTATACTATATATGCATTATATATATATTATAGTATATATAATATATACTATATATATAATATAGTATATACTATATATATATTATATATATAGTATATAATGGCTTCCCTAGGGGCTCAGAGGTTAAAGCGTCTGCCTCCAATGTGGGAGACCCGGGTTCAATCCCTTGGTTGGGAAGATCCCCTGGAGAAGGAAATGATAACCTACTCCAGTATTCTTGCCTGGAGAATCCCATGGATGGAGAAGCCTGGTAGGCTGTAGTCCATGGGGTTGAGAAGAGTCGGACATGACTGAGCAACTTCACACTTCATACACACACACACACACACACACACACATATATATATATATATATACACTATGTATATAGTATACATATTCATTGATGATTATATATAATTATTAATGATTAATTAATGATATTAATAGCACAAATAATTTGGACTTTAGCAGAGTGACACATTTTACACAAAAATACATAAAAATCTTTTTGTGTTATTATTGTATGTGCAGAGGTAGAAAAGATCTGATAGGATTCGAATTTTTAGTCTAGGACTCCACCATAATAATATAATGAGAGATACAGGACCCATTGACAAGTACAGAATATTTAAAGTGTCTTTTGGTTTTGATTTTTATTCTTTAGCTTGTTTGCTACATTTTCTTTTGAACATGGCTAACCATTCTCTAGCCTTTCTGTCTATACCTGCCCTTCTTAAGATACTTTGGCATAAAATGATGCAATAAATTTTTTCAAAGTAAATAGTTATTTCATTCGCAATCATGAAAATTCAGGCATAAGTGGGAGATATATTTTTGTATGGTAGCACCTGTTCTACATCCTTAAAAAAATATCACATTGATGACATCTGTTGGGATTTTAAGATTAATGAGGTCTCATTCTACCCTACTCAATTTTTCCTTATTCATTGGATCATATCTAAAATTCCACAGCTCCAAACTCTTTATAGCCAAATGAATTCTATTGACCATGTTAACGATTTATTATCTTCCTCTGTTTTACTGCATTTTAATGGCTATCTTTTGTAGGATGGCCTAAAGAGGAGGTATTTTGGACTGTGGTCTTGGTTGTGTGCTGTCTTAGCTTGGGCTACTGTAACAAAATACCATAGGCTTGGTGCCTTAAACAACAAATGTTTATTTCTCACAGTTCTGGAAGTTGGGAAGTCCCAGATCAAGATGCCTGCAGTTTCAGTTCTTGATGAGCGCCTTCTTACTGGCTGGTAGATGACTGCCTTCTCTCTGTGTCCTCAGTGGCACAGGAAGAGAGAAAGATCCTGTCTCTCTTCTTATAAGGATGCTAGTCACGTTGTAGGGTACTACTCTCTTGACCTTAGCTAAACCTAACTACTCCTGAAGGAGTACCCAACTCCAAATCATATTGGGGTTTGGGGCTTCAACATACAAATTTTGAGGGACACAGACTTTCAGCCTATAACATGTGTCATTCCAACCACTGACTTAGATGCTTATATTTCAGTTCTATTCCATATATTTTGCATCTGTGTAGATAATCCTTTCCCTCCTTTCTCCACCAAGCTTTCTATCTTGATAATTCAGTACAATAGCTACAAAATTTATGAAGTTGACTAATGTATTCTTAGAGCGAGATTAAATTGGCCTCCAGTTATCTCAGTGAGGCTTCCTTTAATAAATCAGCATGTAGAGTAAATAGAGATTTATTCCGTATCTGCTCAGTTTTTAACACTGCCAGGACTGGGCATCTGAATGAAGTTCCCTTGCCCATACAAAAGAAAAACCAAGCCCTAAAACAAAAGGAAGAACATCATTTTGAATACAGCCATTGAGTTCCAGGACTATTTATTACCTTTCGACTTTGGGTTTTAGGATTCATTTCATTATAAATACATTTTCCTTAAAGAGCCATAACTTTTACTGTCTCAAGTTGTCTGAATAAGTATTTGAAGATATATAATATAGAATATAAATTTGAATTGTTAAGTAGAATTTCAAAGGGGAAGCTACCAGGCAAGAGATTTTAGCTGAATATAAGGAAGGATTTTTGTAGAGTTTAAAGATAGTATGGTTTTTTCTCATGAGAAAAAAAAAAATAGTATCATAAGATAGTTAATTCCTTATAAACATATATAGTCCTGCCTAAGATTGTTAGGGGTGATAGAGAGGAGACTAAGTTATAGATGATGGTATTTTGGGGTTCTTCTAAAACCAAGTGGTCTATTTATATGTTAGGTTTTATGTAAATATATGACATGAATGAACTTAAAGAAAAGTACAAAGTGATATACTGAATCCTCACATTTGGTTACTTAACATCTGATTTTGTAATGGTTAACCTAGATATATCTAGGTAAAATCTAATAAGGTCTTCAAAATCAACAAATTTCATAAAGTGTATTGGAAAAAAACAGTATTTAAAAGTTTAAACACAACGTTTGAAACTGAGAATGTAGTGAATTACTGATTGGCAAGTTGAGAGCTCGGATGAAAGGTTTCTGTATATTTAGTAGTGGCACCCCACTCCAGTCCTCTCGCCTGGAAAATCCCATGGACGGAGGAGCCTGGTGGGCTGCAGTCCATGGGGTCGCTAGGAGTCGGACACGACTGAGCGACTTCACTTTCACTTTCATGCATTGGAGAAGGAAATGGCAACCCACTCCAGTGTTCTTGCCTGGAGAATCCCAGGGACGGGGGAGCCTGGTGGGCTGTCCTCTATGGGGTCGCACGGAGTCGGACACGACTGAAGCGACTTAGCAGCAGCAGCAGCAGCAGTTAATGCAAATATTTTTTTTCCAAGTAAATCTTAAAAAAATTTTTTTGCACCTTAATGGATATAGTCCCTGGGATTTAGCCAAGCTGCTGAATTATTGTCCTTTAAGAAAATTTATGGCCTACCCAGTAAAATTGTTTAACATTTCATGAAAGAACAAGTTCCTGTGAAAAATCTAAAACATTGCAAAAACTTTACATGTTCTGGATTAGGTTTTTAAATGCATCTTAACTTCTAGGTTTTGCTTCCTGTGATCATGTGTCTCCTGTTACTTTTTACCTAGTATTTGTGATGATTCTTTAATCCATTTATGAGCACAGAATGACTCTCTAGTCTCCTTGAAATATGTCTTTCTGGCAGTAAGTTTAATATCTGTTCTGCTCTCTTCTATCTGCCGATGTACACCACAACAAGGAAAGGTTAATTCTGATTTTTATTCACCTTTCCCCCACTCCCACTCCTCTGCTATTCATTAAAGACATCATATCTGATATCTGATTCTATTTCTCATAATTAGTGTGTCTGGTTAGATGAAAGAGGAGCCATGTATCTATTTGTTGCTTTTATTATAAGAACAAGTAAAAAGAGAACTCCAGGTGCCAATGCCATGCTCTCCTACAGACCTTTTTTGGCTTTCAATGTTTGGGTAAAATTATATATTACTATCTTGCTTCAATTTCAATAAGCATTATTCAGTTAGTTATTTTATATAGCCATGCATTAGAAAGATTTTATAGCTTTTCCAGCACAGAACAAGCCTTAAAAGCATTGGAGTTTTTTTGAGTTTAGAAAAGCATAGATAGCCTTTCAGTACATCAGTAGAGCTTTCAAGTTATTTTATGTATGTCCTTTCCTGGTAGCTTAGATGGTAAAGAATCTGCCTGCAATGCAGGAGACCCGAGTTCAATCCCTGGAATGGGAAGATTCCCCTGGAGAAGGGAATGACAACCCACTCTAGTATTTTTGCCTGGAGAATCCCATGGACAGACCATAGGGTTGCCAAGAGTTGGACAAGACTGAGTGACTAAAACTTTCAAGTTATTTTTATGTATGTCCCTCTAAAATATAAACATGTTTACTAAATATGTATCCTTCTACATATACTTTTTCATCTTTGTTAATGTGGCATGCAGAATAAATAAGTTTATTTTATTAAAGAACACCCTGACTATAGACAGTTTTAGTTGCAAAGATAAAGAAACCCAATGTTGCTTCTTAATCTTGGCAAAGCCAGATTTTCTAGTTAAAACCCTTATAGATCAGCACAATATAGTCTCCAGTCTAAAAGCAGAAAGAACCAGATTCTTATTTTTAATGACCTTTTCTTTAACATATGTATGCTGCTGCTAAGTCACTTCAGTCGTGTCCGACTCTGTGTGACCCCACAGACGGCAGCCCACCAGGCTCCCCTGTCCCTGGGATTCTCAAGACAAATACACTGCATTGGGCTGTCATTTCCTTCTCCAGTGCATGAAAGTAAAAAGTGAAAGTGAAGTCGCTCAGTCGTGTCTGACTCTTAGCGACCCCATGGACTGCGGCCCACCAGGCTCCTCCGTCCATGGGATTTTCCAGGCAAGAGTACTGGAGTGGGGTGCCATTGCCTTCTCCATAACATATGTATATGTATACTTAACTGGCTTCTGGCTATGATCTCATGACATGATTTTTTCTTTTTTTTTTTTTTTTTAGTTTTAATGTTTCTGTTTTTTCTGTTCTTTTTTTTTTTTTTTTTTCTCCTTCCTCTTGAGGTAAATGGTTCTTAAACAGTTTTGAAACATAAATTGTATGCTTTTCTATATGATTTCAAAGAATCACAGCACGACAGGCCTCCCTGTCCATCACCAACTCCTGGAGTTCACTCAGACTCATGTCCATCGTGTCAGTGATGCCACTCAGCCATCTCATCCTCTGTCATCCCCTTCTCCTCCTATCCCCATTCCCTCCCAGCATCAGAGTCTTTTCCAATGAGTCAACTCTTCACATGAGGTGGCCAAAGTACTGGAGTTTCAGCTTTAGCATCATTCCTTTCAAAGAAATCCCAGGGCTGATTACTTGCTTCAAAAGAGTTTTAAAATCTATATTCATAAAATCAAGTGAGTACAAAATTAATCATAATATTCTTGGCCTCACTTCTCATCCCCCTAGCTACAGCCCTTGTTTTTTTTTTTTTTTTTTCTTCTTCCTAGTAGCCAAATGCCTTTAAATAATTGTCCCTGTTTATTGCCTCTTATTATTTTCTTTTTAAGCCTATTTTCATCAGGTGTTTGAGTCACCAAAACTACTCTTATCAACATCACTAATTACCTTTGTTTCTAAACCCAACAGTTAATTATTAATCCTCATCCTAGTTGATCTGTGAGATCATTCCACAGCGATTACTCTTTCCTCTTTCCTCTTTCCATCCTTGGCCTTAGGGGACCATAGTTTCTTGCTTTTCCCCTACTTTGTTAGCAGCTTCTTGTCAATCTCCTCAGCCAATTTATTTATTTATACCTGCTCTCTTAATGTTTGTATGCCCCAGGAGTCAGTCCTTGATACTCTTTGTCATCTCCTTCTCTTTAGAGATCTCATATCAGCTCTATGTCCACAATTCTCAAATTTTCATTTCTACTCCTGAATGTTCTTATGAACCTTAGACTCTTATGGCCAGTTATATATTCAACATTTCTACCTGGATATTTAATAGACATCTCAAGCTATATTGCACTTCTGAGAGTCTCCCCTAGACCTGCTTTGGTATTCCACATCTCAGTAGGAAGTAACTCCATTCTTCCAGATGTTCAGCCTAAAAAAAAAAAAAAACCTCCCAAAGCATAAAACAAATACAATTTTTTTTTCACAGCGTACATTTACTCCATTGGAAATGTTAATGTCTCTGCCTGCAGAATACATCCAGGGTTTGACTGTCTTGACTACAACTAACACCCCTGTGTTCTCAATAACCAGCATCTCTTGTTTGCAATATTTCGTTGGTGTCATAACTGATGTTCTGTTTCTATCCTTGGCTTTCTTACAGCTTATTCTAAACAGAGCCACCATAGCCATCCTAGAATATTCCTCACATACGTTTAATTGAGGGCTTTCTATTAGCTCTCCCCTCTGTCTAGATTGTTCTTCTCACAGGCATCCACCTGGCTTGACTCCCTCACCTATTTTAAGTCTTTGCTTAGTGGTTGTTTTCTTAATTAAGTATATTAGTTTCATAGGGCTGCTGTACAAATTAGTAGAGACTGCATGGCTTAAAACAACAGAAATTTATTCTCTCAGCCCTGGAGGTCAGAAGTCTGAATTCTGTATGTTGATTGAATAGGTATCTTCATTTGCTTCGACTGTTATAGCAAAACACCGTAGACTCTCTGGCTTATAACCACTAGAAATTTATTTCTTGTAGTTCTAGAGGTTGAGATGTTCAAGCTCAAGGCATAGGCAGGTTCCTGGCATAGGAATCTGCTTCCTGGTTCATAGCTGTCATCTTCGTGGTATATTTCCTCACATGGCAGAGAGGATGAGGGATCTCTCTGGGGTCACCTTTATTAGGGCAATAATTCCTTTCATGAGCGTTTCATGATTAGCACCTGTATGACCTAATCACTTCCCAAAATCGCTGTCCAAGACCATCACATGGGGATTAAGTGTCAACATATGCATTTTGTGGAGAAGGAAATGGCAACCCACTCCAGTGTTCTTGCCTGGAGAATCCCAGGGACAGGGGTGCCTGGTGGGCTGCCATCTATGGGGTCACACAGAGTCAGCCACGACTGATGCAACTTAGCAGCAGCAGCAGCATATGCATTTTGGGGTAGGGGGACACAAACATTCAGTCTATAGCAATAAGGTTTATTCCTTCTGAAGGCTTTGAGCAAGAATCCATTACTCTCCTCTCTCCCAGATTCTGGTGGTGCTGGAAATCCGTCTCTGCCACCATCTTTACATGGCCTTTCTCTCTGGAACTGTTGCTCAAGTTTCCCTCTGTCTTTCTGAGTCATCTGTCATTGGATTGAGAGCCCCTCTCAATACAGGATAATCTCATCTCAAGATCCATAACTTAATTACTCCCGTGAACACCTTATGCCCAAATAAGTTTGCAACCATGGGTTCTAGGAAGACATATGTTTGGAGGACGGGTGGCACCACTTGACCCACTTCATTTGGCCTCCCTCACAATGTGTTTAAAATTACAGTCATTCTTCCCTGCTCTACTTTTTATAATAAGTTCTCAATCCTTATGCCAAAGGCCAGATGTGTTTTGGAATTTAGAACTTTTTGCATTTTGGAAGATTATATGATGTACCCCATGTATTATACACTAGCTTCAGTGGGATTTGGGGCCTCACACTATTAGCAAAGTGTTGGACACGACTGAGTGACTGAACTGAACTGAGTGAAACATATGGATATTCACATAATGAGATATATAAAGTATATAAATAACTTCACGTCAGTTCAGGTCAGGGTTTGTTCTTCGATTAATTTGTGCCAAACTTACTGGATAACTTTCTAATAGTTTGTAATTTACTTGTTTATTTTGATGTCACTTGTTTATGGTTTGTTTCCTGTCTATCCAACTTGTTCTCCATGAGGGCAGAGTCTCTGTTTTATTGCTGATATATCCCAAGCTCCTTAAATGATCTTTGGCATGTGGTAGGTGCTAAATAAGTTTTTGAGTACCTTCTCGTGTTGCTTGCCTCAGGAATATTCCTCTGGAAATCTGGGTCAGAGAAAAATATACAAAAACACGAGAGAAAAGAAAGATTTCCAAAAGAGATAGAGGGAGGAATGAAATTTAATTTATCTTTTAGATCTGCTGTCACATCTCATTTCAGATTTGGGGAAAGAACTTTAGTGAATGAACATGTGTAAATTAAGTAATGTAAATATTTAAACATTTAAACTTATGTAAATGTCTTTACAGTGATAGATTTTAGGCATGAGAACAATATTTAGTTCTTTTTTCCACAAAGCTTTAATAATTTATTGGGAATCATTCAGAAAGCAAACTCTTCACCTTGGATTGAAGGTTATACAAAACACATGATATTCCATCTCTATTTATGTAAGAATCTGAGTTTTCAAACCTTACAATTTGACACTAATTTTCATAATCAACAGAATTTCTTTATATCTTTGTGGGAGGTTCTTATTAAAAATGCAAAACTATACAAAACTATGCAAAATGCAAACACTGCAGAGCGATTTAAATACAGATTTTGGTCACTGATTATAGGAAGGTCAGAGGGTTTTTTTTTTTTTTTTTTTTTTGGTAACAATATGTCCATGAGACAATTATAAAAAATGGCATAAAATAATTGCCTTGGTATGAGGTGTTCTTACATACTGTAAATATTTGATGATGACCTAGGGAATCGATTTTATACTGGAATTATGTGGGCTGGAAAAATATAAAGCATTTTATATTCTAGAAATAATTTATTTTGGAAGTACATTTTTATAATGGTCTGATCTTGTTTTTAGAAAATGAAAGCACAGTAAGTGATGGGTCCGATTTCCATGAACAAATGGGTGTATTGTTTCAGTACAGTATTTAGTCCTTGTGCATTTCTAGTTGGTGCTTTTTGGGAAATGGGTCATGTGTACCACTTCACTACATAAAGGAGAGCATTGTTAAGGTTTATCCACAGAAGACTTGTTATCCCCCAACGCCCTAGCATGAAAGAAGGCTCTTAAGAGTTGAGGGGAGAAGAAAAGGCTGTGATTTTATTTTTTTCCTCCTTCTATACCTCACTGCTTGGTAGCATCTTTCCTGAAAGGCTAGACCTAGACCTTCCAGGAAAGATGACCTTGAATCAGGTCAGAGTGTTAAGTGTCAACATGAAGAAGTCACACTTGGCAGTGTCAACAGTTTTTCAAGTATTACCTAAAAGTCAGCTTATATACTTGTACAGAGCAAAATTTTGTGAGTAGAATATGTAGCTAGGCTTCTTGAGATTTTCAGAATGACAGTACCTTTTAAGGAATTAAGAGGGCTTCCTGAAAGTCATAAAAAAATAAGAAAGCAAAACATGTCTTCCCTATATAAAGAACCTTAGAAAATATTGTGTTAACATGTAGCTTAATGTCATGAAATGAACAAAATTGGAGAAGGTAGAGGCAGAGCTGTGTTGAGTATTTGTCAACTTTCTTACCTTAATTTTGAAGGACCTCTACTCAATAAATGTTATTCATAGTTCTTACAACAAAAATCATTAACTTATTTTTTTAAGTAGATTTTCTTACTTTGGGGGATCAGGAATGAGACGACCTCTTATATTTATGATATGACAGTGAAAAAAAAATTTTTAATATACCCAGAGGCTATTTTTGGAGAAGGTGATGGCACCCCACTCTAGTACTCTTGCCTGGAAAATCCCATGGACAGAGGAGCCTGGTAGGTTTCAGTCCATGGCGACACAACTGAGCAACTTCACTTTCACTTTTCACTTTCATGCATTGGAGAAGGAAATGGCAACCCACTCCAGTGTTCTTGCCTGGAGAATCCCAGGGACGGGGGAGCCTGGTGGGCTGCTGTCTATGGGATCGCACAGAGTGGGACACGACTGAAGTGACTTAGCAGCTTAGCAGGAGGGAATCAATTAAGGATGAATAACTTTATCAGTACTTTTCATGGGACAGCCATATTCTCCTGGTTTCAGATGCTAATGATTTGAAATACAAATACACATTTGAAAGCTGTTTTAATTTTTTCCATGTATCTGGAAGACTGCTTAGAAAAGATGAATGTTTCTAGATGATGTTAATAATAATCAAATTGAAAAGTGCAAATTTAACCATTCATCTCAGATTTAAGCCCCACACCTATTTTACTCAAACTCTTCCAGAAAATTGCAGATGAAGGTAAACTTCCAAACTCATTCTATCATGCCACCATAACCCTAATACCAAAACCAGACAAAGATGACACACAAAAAAGAAAACTACAGGCCAACATCACTGATGAACACAGATGCAAAAATCCTTAACAAAATTCTAGCAAACGGAATCCAACAACATATTAAAAAGATCATACATCATGACCAAGTGAGCTTTATCCGAGAGATGCAAGGATTCTTTAATATCTGCAAATTAATCAATGTAATACACCACATTAGCAAATTGAAAGATAAAAACCATATGAATATCTCAATAGATGCAGAGAAAGCCTTTGACAAAATTCAACATCCATTTATGATAAAACCCTCCAGAAAGCAGGAATAGAAGGAGCATACCTCAACATAATAAAAGCTATATATGACAAACCCACAGCAAACATTATCCTCAATGGTGAAAAATTGAAAGAATTTCCCCTAAAGTCAGGAACAAGACAAGGGTGCCCACTCTTACCACTACTATCAACATAGTTTTGGAAGTTTTGGCCACAGAAATCAGAGAAAAAAGAAATAAAAGGAATACAGATTGAAAAAGAAGTAAAAGTCTCACTGTTTGCAGATGACATGATCCTCTACATCATGTCAAATCAGATCAGATCAGTCGCTCAGTCGTGTCTGACTCTTTGTGACCCCATGAATCGCAGCACTCCAGGCCTCCCTGTCCATCACCAACTCCCAGAGTTCACTGAGACGTCCATCGAGTCAGTGATTCCATCCAGCCATCTCATCCTCTGTCGTTCCCTTCTCCTCTTGCCCCCAATCCCTCCCAGCATCAGAGTCTTTTCCAATGAGTCAACTCTTCTCATGAGGTGGCCAAAGTACTAGAGTTTCAGCTTTAGGATCATTACTTCCAAAGAAATCCCAGGGCTAATCTCCTTCAGAATGGACTGGTTGGATCTCCTTGCAATCCAGGGGACTCTCCAGAGTCTTCTCCAACACCACAGTTCAAAAGCATCAATTCTTTGGCTCTCAGCCTTCTTCACAGTCCAACTCTCACATCCATACATGACCACAGGAAAAACCATAGCCTTGACTAGACGAACCTTTGTTGGCAAAGTAATGTCTCTGCTTTTGAATATGCTATCTAGGTTGGTCATAACTTTCCTTCCAAGGAGTAGGTGCCTTTTAATTTCATGGCTGCAGTCACCATCTGCAGTGATTTTGGAGCCCCCCAAAATAAAGTCTTACAGTGTTTCCACTGTTTCCCCATCTATTTCCCATGAAGTGATGGGACCAGATTCCATGATCTTCGTTTTCTGAATGTTGAGCTTTAAGCCAACTTTTTCACTCTCCATTTTCACTTTCATCATGAGGCTTTTGAGTTCCTCTTCACTTTCTCTCATAAAGGTGGTGTCATCTGCATATCTGAGGTTATTGATATTTCTCCCGGCAATCTTGTTTCCAGCTTGTGTTTCTTCCAGTCCAGCGTTTCTCATGATGTACTCTGCATATAAGTTAAATAAACAGGGTGACAATATACAGCCTTGACAAACTCCTTTTCCTATTTGGAACCAGTCTGCTGTTCCATGTCCAGTTCTAACTGTTGCTTCCTGACCTGCAAGACTCCAGCAGAAAGTTACTAGAGCTAATCAATGAATACAGTGAAGTTGCAGGATATAAAATTAACACAGAGAAATCCCTTGCATTCCTATACACTAACAATGAGAAAAAAGAAAGAAAAATTAAGGAAACAATTCCATTCACCATTACAATGAAAAAAATAAAATACTTAGGAATATATCTACCTAAAGAAACAAAAGACCTATGTATTAGTTCAGTTTGGTTCAGTTGCTCAGTCGTGTCCGACTCTTTGTGACCCCATGAATCGCAGCACACCAGGCCTCCCTGTCCATCACCAACTCCCAGAGTTCACTCAGACTGGCATCCATCGAGTCAGTGATGCCATCCAGCCATCTCATCCTCTGTCATCCCCTTCTCCTCCTGCCCCCAATCCCTCCCAGCATCAGAGTCTTTCCAATTATGAAACACTGATGAAAGAAATCAAAAAGGACACAAATAGATGGAGAAATATATCATGTTCATGGATTGGAAGAATCAATATAGTGAAAATGAGTACACTACCCAAAGTAATCTATAGATTCAATGCAATACCTATCAGGCTACCAACAGTATTTTTCAGAGAACTAGAACAAATAATTTCACAATTTGTATGGAAATACAAAAAACCTTGAATAGCCAAAACAATCTTGAGAAAGAAGAATGGAACTGGAGGAATCAACCTGCCTGACTTCAGGCTCTACTACAAAGCCACAGTCATCAAGGCAGTATGATAATGGCACAGAGACAGAAATATACATCAATGGAATAAAATAGAAAGCCCAGAGATAAATCCACGCACCTATGGATACCTTATCTTTGACAAAGGAGGCAAGAATATACAGTGGAGAAAAGACAATCTCTTTAACAAGTGGTGCTAGGAAAACTGGTCAACCACTTGTAAAAGAATGAAACTAGAACACTTTCTAACATCATACACAAAAATAAACTCAAAATGGATTAAAGATCTAAACGTAAGACCAGAAACTATAAAACTCCTAGAGGAGAACATAGGCAAAACACTCTCCAACATAAATCACAGCAGGATCCTCTATGACCCACTTCTCAGAGTAATGGAAATAAAAGCAAAAAATAAACAAATGGGACCCAATCAAACTTAAAAGCTTTTGCACAACAAAGGAATCTATGAGCAAGGTGAAAAGACAGCCTTCAGAATGGGAGAAAATAATAGCAAATGAATCAACTGACAAATAATTAATCTCAAAAATATACAAGCAACTCCTTCAGCTCAATTCCAGAAAAATAAATGACCCAATCAAAAAATGGGCCAAATAACTAAACATATATTTCTCCAAAGAAGACATACAGATGGCTAACAAACACATGAAAAGATGCTCATCATCATTCATTATCAGAGAATTGCAAATCAAACCACAATGAGGTATCATCTCATGCCGGTCAGAATGGCTGCGATCCAAAAATCTACAAACAATAAATGCTGTAGAGGACGGGAGAAAAGGGAACCCTCTTACACTGTTGGTGGGAATACAAACTAGTACAGCCACAATGGAGAACAATGTGGAGATTCCTTAAAAAACTGGAAATAGAACTGCCTTATGATCCAGCAATCTGACTGCTGGGCATATACTCTGAGGAAACCAAATTTGAAAGAGACATGTGTACCCCAATGTTCATCACAGCACTTTTATAATAGCCAGGGCTTGGAAGCAACCTAAATGTCCATCAGCAGATGAATGGATAAGAAAGCCATGGTACATATACACAATGGAATATTACTCAGCCATTAAAAAGAATACATTTGAATCAGTTCTAAAGAGGTGGATGAAACTGTAACCTATTGTAGAGAGTGAAGTAAGTCAGAAAGAAAAACACCAACACAGTATACTAACACATATATATGGAATTTAGAAAGATGGTAATGATAACCCTGTATGCCAGACAGCGAAAGAGACACAGATGTATAGAACAGTCTTTTGGACTCTGTGGGAGAAGGCAAGAGTAGCATGATCTAAGAAAATAGCATTGAAACATGTATATTATCATATGTGAAACGGATCGCTAGTCCAGGTTTGATGCGTGAGACAGGGTGCTCAAGGCTAATGCACTGGGATGACCCAGAGGGATGGGATGGGGAGGGAGGTAGGTGGGGTTCAGGATTGGGAACACATATACACCCATGGCTGATTCATATCAATGTATGGCAAAAATCACTAAGATATATTACTGTAAAGTAATTAACCTCCAATTAAAATAAATAAATTTTAAAAAACTAAAAAAAAAATTCAATTAAATGTCTGTTTGCTTAAAAAAAAAAAGTCCCAGTTAGACTGCAGGTGACAGTGAGTGATGTCTATTCAATTTCTCTTTTGTATTGCTGTCCCATTTCTCTTGGGTTCCTTTGACAGTGCCTTTCAAAAAAATACTTCACTTCTTCTTTGTTCCTTTCACAGGTAAGCAAAAAAATAAACCTAGGTATCAAATAAACAACAGACAAACACACAAACATTATTGAAGTGAAACACCACTCTAGTTATCAGGCTATACTTCTGTCTTCTATCAGTTTCAAAAATCTGATCCTGCTAGCCTGTAAAAAGAGCTTCCATCTTCACATTTGCTCTTTGCCTGAGCCCTCCAAAGTCTGATTGCTTCTGCTACTGATACTGATATGCTGCCCCAGGAAGGGTCACTAATTTTAAGACTAGAAGTTTGCTTCAAACATCTTTTTGTTTGGCTGCTCAACAACACTGAGCATTATCCATGTACAATTAATTACACGTGATTTAAATGGTCATTAATCTTGTAATTAGTGTCAATCATTACTTAAATGAATACAAAAGATTGCCTTGAGCATATATGATTATTGTTATATAAGAAGTGATTAATATCACTATTAGTCGGCTACTATATGCATTCCTCAAAGTTCCCCTGGCCAGTATTTTCTGAGCTTAAGTTAAAAAAAAAAAATGATTTCCACATTCATCCATTCCAGTATTTTGTTGTTATAGGTGCGGTTACAGGTTGAGCAATATATGTAATATCTCTCCTCTCAAAGAGTTTATGTTTTAATGGAATGTCACAGAAGGGAGACAGACAGTTAACAAATAAAACTGCACAAACATGAGATTATGTCAACCAGTGATCAGTACTAAGAGGAAAATATAATAGGGTCATGGCACATGGAAAGGTTATGAGGGTCTGACCTCTCTAGACAGTATTATCAGGTTAGGACTTTAGAAACTTTAGTGTTGAGCCTTAAGTAATGGAAGGAAATCAGCAATATGAAGGTCATAGGAATAAGTGTCGCTAGAAGAAAAAATGTCAAGAACTAAGACTGAAAGTTTTGAGGAAGAAAAATAAAGAAACAGAATGTTAGGGAGTCTGGAATGTTGTGACCAAGGACAAAAGAGCTATGAGACAATGCTGTGAAAGAGTAGGCAATGGCTGGGTAAGAGAGGATTTTGCAGGCTTAGAAGTTTGGATTGAATCCTAAGTATAATAGGAAGTCATTAGAAGGTTTAAAAAGTGAGGCAGTGACATGAACTGATTCATGTTTTGAAAAGATCATTCTGGCTTTATGTGGAGAATAGAAGAAAAAGGGCAGCTCTTTTTTTCCCCAGCAAAGTTTGTCGTGTTTGTAGCTGGAAGTGTAATCTGTTGGAAAGCACAGTGACCCGCTTTCCTCTGTTCCATTCATTGAGATTCAGCCTTTACCTCTTGGTCGGTCACTCTCTCTCAATAAATAGAACAAATGGTCTATAAATACAACACAGATTTGAGTTTGTTTGTTTGTTTTTAAGAATATGTGCCCTGAATAAGCGCATGACCAAATAGTTTTTACATTGGTTTAAATGTTTCTCAGATTATAAACTCACCTTTGTAACGAAGTACACAAAAACATTTGAATGATCTTTATAATGAATTTTCATTCAGTCACTCAAATACTTGGGTGCTTAGCATGTGCTATACACTTTGTGGCAAATTGCAAAAATAAATAAGGTATAAACATTTCCTTCTAGAAGTTTGTATTAAAACTCAAAGGCTTAAAAAAAAATACATGTTTTGTAACTGATAGTTATTTTTTATCAATATGAACAATCTAGTTAGAAAGTCACAAAACTTTGAATTATATTTGAAGACATGGGACATTTCCGTTTCTGTGGTATTGCTTTGTTTCATGTTTCCATTGGTAGTTCTTTGAGGTTTAATTCTAAATGAGAGAATTCCCTCGATTTACTTGACTCCTTTATGTTGTAACAAAATGTGATAATACATTTTTTATTCTTTGATTTTGCTACTCTGCTGTTGTATTTCTATACAATTTATATGTTTAGAATTATAAAAGACTTAAAGGATGATCTTGGCTGCAAATTTGCTAGGTCCTATAATCATTTCATTTCCTATATTGACTGCACTGATTATTTCCTGTCCAAGGAAAACTTTTAGTATCTTTTCCATTCACTTATATTACTTTCAGTTTTTATTCATGTGAAATGTTAGTTACTCAATGTCTGACTCTTTGCAACTCCATGGACCATAGCCTACCAGACTCCTCTGTCCATGGAATTCACCAGGCAAGAAACTGGAGTGGGTAGCTATTCCCTTCTCCAGGGTATCATCTAGACCCAGGGATTGAACCCAGTTCTCCTGCATTGCAGGCAGATTCTTTACTATCTCAGCCACCAGGAAGCCCTTATTCCTGTAATCTGATTACTAAATCCATTTTGCTTTGTTTTTCATATTTATATATATTCTTTTTAAGACTTTTTTGATTTGCATAGGATTTATAACTAACAATAATTATTGATATTTATACTTTGTTCTATGTCATTTTAATATCAAGCAATTTGTCCTTATAGCATGATGAAAATTTTCTTGGTTTCATTATTTTATCTCCCAAGTAGCTGGAGATTAGCTTTAAGTAATTATCGTGAACAGAAATGTATTTCACATACCTTGTATATATTGTAAACATATTCTGTTGCCTTCACACACAAGTACTCTGTGCTGTCTGGTGCTAAGTCACTTCAGTCGTGTCCAACTCTTTGTAAGCCCATGGACTGTAGCCTGCCAGGTTCCTGTGTCCATGGGATTCTTCAGGCAAGAATACTGGAGTGGGTTGCCACGCCTTCCTCCAAGAGATCTTCCCAACCTAGGAACACAGATCTCCCTCATTGCAGGCAGATTCTTTACCATCTGATACTCTGACTGCGTAAAAACATTTTCTCCAAAAACTTTGAAGATAATGCTCAATTGCTTTGTCATATTTAGTAGCACAGAAGCAAAATTTGAGGCAAACCTGCTTTTTGTTTCAAACATACATAAGTGGAGAGATTTTCCTTTCACCTTGAAATTAAAAAAACTTATTGGGTTAAAAATGTTACTCTCTATTATTTCATTTGGGGGAGATCCTGAACATTTAAACCTATTAATATATTCTCAGGTATTTCATAAATTTGGGGAGATTGATTTCATTGATTTTTGCTTTTTTATCATTCTTCTGGAATTTTTATTGTAAGTAGTTTTGATCATCTTGGACACCTTTCAGATCTCTAAACAATTATTACCATTATTATTCTTTGTCATTTTTCCCATGAGTTCTGAGAGAATTTCTTGAGCTTGTCTTCTGTTTTACTTATTCGATTTTTCTATAGTATCCAATCTGATATTCACTTCCTCTATTCCAATTTTAAATTTGAAAAAGCATATTTTTATCTCAAGCCATTAATTTTTCTGATTATGCATTGTTCCATTTCTATTCCTTCTTTCCTTGATTTCTTTGATGCAATATTTTCCTAAATCTTATTTTAACTGTGAGATAAAATCTTATTATTATTTTCTCCTTTTTATATAAATGAACCCAGTAGCCCTCATTCAACAGTTTTGCAGGCTCTTATACTACAGGTTCTTCTTAAACATCTGAGTTTTGTCAGTACGCTTGGGCAAATATTGAAGTGTTACCTACTTACATTGCATATTTAAGTCCCAGTTATGTAGAAAGTGGGTATGGAATTACAACTGTGGGCAAATTCAGAAATAATTTTTCTCCTAAATTTTTTCTTTAGACTCTGACAGATTTCCTGTCATGTCCTCCCCCACTTATTATGACAAGTTTGCCATCTTAGAGACAAGATTCTGCTCTTCCTGGTGCTTCTATCATACTCCCTGTGGTACCTCACTGCAATCTGGTGGGTTGCTGACCTCTTCCAGTTTTTGCTTCCTGTAGCTACTGGCATTTGAAATGGCATTTGATACTTCCCTAACCAGATTCTTCCAGATGAAGCCAATTGGTGACAGTGAAGAATAATCTGTTTATATGGGGTCTGCTTTGTTCAGGCTCCATCTCTTCTCACATCCAACCTCTTTGATTGAAGGGCTTTTTCTGGGAATTGACTAGAAGCTACTCCGCTTATTTCTGAAGCAGAATTTTACTCATAACTCAAAAGATTGACCCTCAGGATGTTCTTCAGCCCAGTTACATGACCACTGAAAAGTATTGATGTTTCTCTCTTGGGAATAACACCATTTCTTGGTTTAGAACCCACATGTAAAAGTTCTTTTATTCTTATATACAGCATTCATTTTTTATGGGCATATGGGGCAGCAAAGACTAGATACATGTGCACATGTATCAACATCTCAATTTGAAATCATTTTAGTACTATAAACACTCATTTTCAAATTAAAGATATTATAAGAGGTATAATAGTCTAATGTATTAGATTAATGCAGAAGTAATTGTGGTTATGCATTGTTGAACTTTGCCATTTGATACTGGAATATTTTCTTAAATAAATGTGGTTATGTTATATGCCATTTTAATACACATATCTCCCTTTATGGTTTTTGCTAATGACTTATTACTTGCTGTTTATTGTATATTTATTTTAGATTAGGGAAATGATGTTAGACAAAGAGCAAATTTGAGTGTTTCTTTTATTCAAGTTCAAAATGAGTCGTAAAGCAGAGGACACAACTTGCCACATCAACAATGCGTTTGGCCCAGAAGTGCTAATGAACAAACAGCACAGTGATGTTTCAATAAGTTTTGCAAAGAAGACAAGAACCTTGAAGATGAGGAGAGCAGTGGTCAGCCATCGGAAGTTGACAATGACCAACTGAGAGGATCACTGAAGCTATTCCTCTAACAACTACATGAGAAGTTGCTGAAGAACTCTGTATTGACCATTCTATGGTTATTTGGCATTTGAAGCAAATTGGAAAGGTGAAAAAGCTTGATAAGTGGGTGCCTCATGAGCTGACCACAAGTCAAAACCTTTTGAAGAGTTGTCTTCTCTTATTCTATGTAACAACAACAAATCATTTCTTGATCGGAGTGTGACATGTGATTAAAAGTGGATTTTATATGATAACTGATGAATACCAGCTCAGTGGTTGGACTGAGAAGAAGATCCAAAGCATCTCCCAAAGCCAAACTTGCACCCACAAAAGCCCATGCTCACTGTTTCGTGGTCTTCTGATCCACTACAACTTTATGAATCCTAGTGAAACCATTACATCTGAGAAGCATGCTCAGCAAATTGAAGACAGCACATGACTGCACATTGCACAACCAACACTTCAAAAGTTGAGTGAATTGGACTATGAAATTTTGCCTCATCCATCATATTCACTTGACCGCTTGCCAATTGACCACCACTTCTTTAAGCATCTCAACAACTTTTTGCAGGGAAAATGCTTCCAGAATTAGCAGGAGGTAGGGAATGCTTTCCAAGATTTCATCGAATTCCAAAGCAGGAATTTTATGCTAAAGGAATAAACAAGCTTGTTTCTTGTTGGCAAAAATGTGTTGATTGTGTTTCCTATTTTGATTAATAAAGATGTGTTTGATTTATAATGTTTTAAGTTATTTAAAGTTATAATGATTTAAAATCCATAATCCTAAACTGCAATTATGTTTGCACCAAACTTAAAAATATATTTGTATTAAAATGACCATGGAATTCAATTATGATACTGAAATAGTATGGTAAAGTCTAGGAACTTTTGTTTCTGAAGGTTTATGAATAACTATGAAGTTTAGCTGCATCATGCTATTTTCCCCCTCTTCTGAATTGTCAGTATGTTACTATTTAAATGATGCCAAATGTAAAGAAATGGTGATGTTTAAGAATGTATTGGTTATCTGTGAACTCCTGTTCTTCAAGGCATAATTCCAGGCAAAAATGACTCATGTTGCAGGCACAGTGAGTGAGGGCTGTACATCTACAGAGCTTGGTGGTGAGACTAATACATTCAAAGTGAAACATTCAGGAATTTGGTTGATTTCATTTTGTTCATCAGGACTCTATACTATTGGCTAAATTATTGTAATTGTGATAGTTATTTTATGTATCATGATTATTATAAAGTATATTTTAGCTCATATTTCCCAGAGCCAAGTTGTCAATAATATTTTATCGTTGAATAAGTTCACTCAGGAAGATCCCCTGAAGAAGGAAATGGCAACCCACTCAGGTATTCTTGCCTGGAAAATCCCATGGAAGGAGGACCCTGGCAGGCTACAGTCCATGGGGTCACAAAGAGTCGGACACAACTGAGTGACTTCACTTACTTCACAAGCTCACTGGATTTAAATTCAAAAGCATAATAGTATGGAATTATGCCAGTCAAACTGACACTTGAAAGTCTAGTTGAGGCTGAATCAAAGGAAAAAAAAGATAGGATCAAAAAGAGTAGAAGGGCCAAATAGGAAATTGTTAAAAGTGCTTCCCAGGTGGCACGGTGGTAAAGAATCTGCCTGCCAGTGCATAAGACACGGGAGATGCAGGTGTGATCCCTGGGTAGGGAAGGTTCCCTGGGGGAGGAAATGGCAACCCACTCCAGTATGCTTGCCTGGACAATCCCAGGGACAGTGAAGCCTGGCGGAATACAGTCCATGGGGTCACAAAGAGTCAGACAGGACTGGGTGACTGAGCACACACAGTAAAATAGGCTGCTGTTATTAGTGAGGGCATGAGTCTTCAGTTCAAATAGCACACTCATATTTCACTCCAAGTTAATCAAATATCTTTTTTCTTTGCTTCTTCCAAAGTTGCTTATTTGCAGTTTTTATTGCAGCCAATATTGTTAATTTGCATAAGGGGAAAGGATGGATATGCTTCTGTTAGGATGGGATCCTAAGAGAGAACCTTGTATTTGAAGAATCTGCCGTAGTGACCCCTATCATTTGGGGCTTTTATTTTATCAAGCTTACCAATCTTGCTCTGAGCATTTGTATTCTGTGAATACGTTCTATTGTCTAGCAGTAACTAGCATAAGTATGTAATTATATGCTTTGTTTTGTTGTAATAGATTTCAAAATACTCTATTATTATGGTGCTGTTTGAATTGTGTTTACTATATCAACATAAACATATAAATTGAGTCAAATTATTTGCTTGGTTAACTGCAAACCAAAAGTCGTTACAGCGTTGTCAGATTCAAAATGCTGTGTGACAATAAAAACATTTGATTCCCTTTGTTCAGGCTTGAACCTCAAAAACTTTGTAACCATTTGCCTCAGTATATTTGGCACAACTTTTTTTTTTAATATAAATTTATTTATTTTAATTGGAGGTTAATTACTTTACAATATTGTATTGGTTTTGCCATACATCAACATGAATCTGCCACGGGTATACACGTGTTCCCCATCCTGAACCCCCCCTCCCTTGGCACAACTTTTTGAGACACAGTAGATATATTCTGTAGCATTGTGCAACCAGTGAACCAGTGAGGTTGCTCAGTTGTGTCTGACTTTGCAATCCCATGGACTGTAGCCTACCAGACTCCTCCATCCATGGAATTTTTCAGGCAAAAGTACTGGAGTGGGTTGCCATTTCCTTCTCCACGGGATCTTCGCGACCAAAAGATCGTACCCAGGTCTCCCACATTGCAGGCAGACGGCTTTACCATTTGAGCTACCAGGGAAGCCCATGCAAGGATTCCCTCATAATTATTTGAGCATGATTTGTAATTCCCATGGTGGTTTGTAGCTTATTTGTAGTTAAGATAACTTTCTTATTCTAAAGTATTTTTCCCTTTGCCTAAACCTCTGACTTTTCCAGCATATAGAACACAAATAAACCACTAAAAATTTTCAGGTATTTATATATTAAAAAGTTAGCATATCTCATCATGTTTCTTTGTGTTTCCACTTAGTAACCCAGTCCTATTTAAATTGCTGTTAGTCTATTAGGCAATACAATTTCTTATAAACCTCATTAATTTATAATGTCTTTTAACTGCTTTTCTTTTCTTCTTCTTCAGGGTTTTATATAAAGACAAACACAAGGATGTGGGATTTCCATCTAACTTCCTCTAGCCTTCTGATTCTACCACTTGCCTTTAGTTTCCTGCCTTCTCTCCTGCTGGCTGCCATTGTCTGCCCTGTATGTGCTGGTATTTCTCTTGTCTCCATCGTTGCCCCTCTGCCTCTAGTGAATGAAAAGGGCAAATCTAAAATAAGATCCAACATTCAGAGCCAGAAGGCACAGAATACTTCATTTTTAATCCATGCATTGAAAAAAAAAAGCATTGCATTAATAATTGACAAGATATGACTGAATTACCTTACATTTCTATGGAAGAAAAGAAAGCTTCTATGAAGTCAATCAATTCTTTTGTTTTTCTAATCTTACATTCTCTTCTTGTATACTTGTATTTAACTAAGATCAACATCCATGTGATTATATGAGAAGTCTCTGTCAAATGGGTGAAAAGATATTCTTCCTAATGCTGAAGCAGCTGTGAAAGAAGTTTCTTTTTAGTTTATTACAAATGCAAAAGGAATTCTCTCTGGGGACTGGCGGCTCAGGTGTCTGTGATATTTTCACCTTAATGTTTCTGAAAAGAAGTGCATAGAGAGAGGTTCACTGCAGTATTCTCCTTATGAGTGCAGTCTGTGGTTTCATATTGCAGGTGAACTAGAGGTCATGAATGTCCTTAAGATAGTATCCGTATCACAGCTCTCTAAAACATTGTCTGTAACAACAAAGACAATGACACTAACATTCGATCTGTATAATACAGTGAAGCAGAATATATAAAAGAGCAAAGAAAAACAATTCTTCCATATTAGATATTCTTTAGGTGAAATTCAATCTGTTTTTGCCATTGCCTTCTCCATTAGAATATAAAGGGCAGGGTAAATTTGTAATGAGGAATTTCATACCACTCATCCATTCAGTGGTTGGAGTTAATGAGCTCCTATTCTGTGACCCCAGAGGATACCAAAATAAACAGACATTGTCATCATCCTGGATGAGTTCAAACTGTAGTGTCAAAGGCATGAGAATAAAATTAACATAAAAGGGGCTGCATGAAAAAAGTATTTTGATTGGGAAAGGCAGTAAAATAAGTATTAAGGGAGAGTTCAAAAACAAAAAGAAATGCAGAGAATGTAGAAAGAACATTTCAGAATAAAGACATGATGTGAATTGCTGTTTACTCGCTAAGTCACGTCCAACTCTTTGTGACCCCAAGGACTGCAGCACACCAGGCTCCTTTGTCCTTCACTGTCTCCCAGAGTTTGCTCAAGTTCCATTGAACTAGTGATACTATCTAACTATCTCATCTCATGATGTGAATAAAAGCAAACAAATATGGATGATTACAGTGGTTAAGGGAACCACCCAGAATGGCTAAAATTAATTTGCTTGGGAAGTGGTGGATAAGGAAAGGCCAAAACAAAGTTGTAAAAGCCTTTATTTGCCACCAAATCCTTGTTAAAATATTTATAATATCAGATAGAGTGTGTTTATACATATTGAGGTTATATGTGAGTATGTATCAAACAACTTCTGCTTTATTTTGATTCTGTGAACAGTAATTGCTAACTAAATCTAAAATGGGAGATTTATATAATTACTGATATCTTTATATGTACAAATAAATCACTTGGGGAATTAAGATATTCAAAGATGTTTTCTGAGCATTATTTAATTATAAAATCTCTTAGGAACACTAAGATATAAAAAAGAAAAATTAAATTTCTATTGTTATAGGCTAATGTCCCTTTAAATAGAGATACTAAACTGCTAGGGAATCACTAGTAAATAAAAACTAGAAATATTGTAAGCTAATTCCATGATATCACCAGTTAGAATTTTACCCAGAAAAGCAAAGATATCTTCACTGTAAATAATTCATACAATACAATATTTCCTTTGTTGGAAAAAAATTTGCTGATGTTAATAACCATTCCTAATAAGACTGAGAATAGTAAAATAATTTTTTGTATATTAATAGACACATTAAAACCTCAGCTAACATTTAAACTATAAAAATACTACAAGCAAAGGACAAGAACTAAACTAGGATGACCATTATTACCTTTCATAATATAAATAGCTTTGTAGGTTTTATTATGGAAATAAGATATGAAAGAAAAATGAATATATATTGGACGAAAAAGGATAAAATTATGTTCATTTCCATATAACTTAATTTTTCCTAGGAAGTCCAAAGGTACATACTTAAGTAGTCAGAAGAGAAACATCAACAAAATGAAAATTCACAACCATTTTCATGTTTCTGCAATGCTTATGTTAAAAGTTTTACTTAAAAAGACATAAAGGCTAACAATTTAGAAGTAAACTTAGCAAGATATGTATAGCTCTTTTAAATAATTTTTGCATTTTCTAAAAACACTTTTTTAAATTAAAAAATTATCAAATATAATTGATTTATAATGTTTTGTGTTTCAGGTGTACATATATATATATATATGTTGTGTTTCAGTTATACATATATATATTCTTTTCAGATTCTTTTCTCTTACAGTTTTTTGTAAAATATTGAGTATACTTCTCTGTGCTATATAATAGGTCCTCGTTGGTTGTGTATTTTATATAGTAATGTGTATATGTTAGTCCCAAACTCCTAATTTATCCCTCCCTTTCCTATTTGGTGAAAATATATTTGTTTTCTATGTTTGTGAGTCTATTTCTGTTTTTTGTGTAAGTTCATTTGTATTTTTTTTTAATTCCACATATAAGTGATGTCATTTGTTATTTGCCTTTGTCTGGCATATTTCAGTCAGTATGATAATCTCCAGGTGCATCTATGTTGCTGCAAATGGCATTATATCATTCTTTTTAATGGCCGAGTAATATTCCACTGTATACGTATATTACATCTTCCTTCCTTCCATTCATCTGTTAGTGGACACTTAGATTGCTTCCATGTTGAGGCTATTATAAGTAGTGCTTCAATGAACACTGGGATGTGTGTACCTTTTCTATTTTTATTTTATATTGGACTATAGTTAATTTGGAACATTGTGTTAATTTCAGGTATATAGCAAAGTGATTCAGTCATATATATATATGTACATATATATATTCTTTTTTCAAATTCTTTTCCCATTTAGGTTATTATAGAATCTTGAGCAAAGTTCCCTGTGCTATACAATGCTACTGCTAAGTCACTTCAGTTGTGTCCGACTCTGTGCAACCCCATAGATGGCAGCCCACAAGGCTCCCCCATCCCTGGGATTCTCCAGGCAAGAACACTGGAGTGGGTTGCCATTTCCTTCTCAATGCATGAAAGTGAAAAGTGAAAGTCAAGTTGCTCAGTTGTACCCGACTCTTAGCGACCCCATGGACTGCAGCCCACTAGGCTCCTCCATCCATGGGATTTTCCAGGCAAAAGTACTGGAGTGGTGCTATACAATAGGTCTTTTAAATATAATAGTGTGTATATGTCAGTCCCAAACTCTAAATTTATCCCTTTTCCCAACCTTTCCCCTTTGGTAACCTTAAATTTGTTTACTAAGTCTGTTTCTGATTGTAAGCAAGTTTGTATCATTTTTTCTTCTTGTGATTCTGCATATAAGTGATATCATATGGTATTTGTTTTTCTCTGACTTGCTTCACTTAGCATGATAATCTCTGAATCCATCCATGTTATTGCAAATGGCATTATTTCATTGTTTTTGATGGATGAGTAATATTCCATTGTATATATGTATGACATCTTCTTTATCCACTCCTCTGTCAATGTACATTTAAGTAGTTTCCGTATCTTGCCTACTGTAAACATGCTGCAGTGAACAATGGTGTATATTTTTCCTTTCAAACAATGGTTTTCTCTGGATATATGCCCAGGAGTGGGATTGATGGATCATGTGGTAGCGCTATTTTTTAAATTTTAAAGAACCTCCATAATATTCTCCTTAGGAGTTGTACCAATGAAAATTCCCACCAATAGTGTAGGAGAGTTCCCTGTTTCCACACCCTCTTCAGCATTTATTGTTTGTAGACTTTTTGATGATAGCTATTCTAACTATTGTGAGGTGATATCTCATTGCAATTTTGACTTGTATTTCTGTAATAATTAGAGATATTGAGCATCTTTTCATGTGTCTTTTGGTCATCTTTGGTCTTCTCTGGAAGTTTAAAACTAATTTATATGTTTAATTTCAGTCAAAATGTCAGTAGTTATTTAGAGGTTTGGAAAAGAAAAAAATAAAATGATAGTATTATTAAAGAAAATGCTAAAAGAAAAAATAATATTGAGAGCAGAACTAGTTCTACCAGATATTAAAACATTTACAAAGCCACCATCAATTAAAATATTATGTAACTGTCATAAGAATTAAACTAGTAGAATTCAACCATCTGAGCCACCAGGGAAGCCCGAATTAGATGCTATTGTATATCAAATTGACTAAAGTAAAACCACAGAATTGGTTAGCTGTTTTGGAATAGCAGTTTTCATTTACAGTTTACCAAGGCCATTTCTGATAATTAACAAACTAAACACATTTCAATATACAAGAAATAGAAACTAGTATAAAAGTAAAATAACATATTTGCCTGGTTAAATGGCATCACTGACTCAATGGACATGAGTTTGAGCAAGCTCTGGGAGTTGGTGATGGACAGGGAAGCCTGGTGTGCTTCAGTCCATGGGGTTGCAAAGAGTCAGACACGACTGAGTGACTGAACTGAACATATTTTCCTATCAAGTTAACAAGTAAATATAATTCAATACACAAGAGGTAGTTAAGATAAATGAAACAGGTACATATTTCTAGAAATAATATAAATTCATTTTATATACATTTTATAATATATATAAAACCTTAAAGTTTCAGGTTAACATGTAAGTTCTGATGATTTAACAAAAGATTCCAATTCAGAAATAAACTTTATGTGGTATAGTATTATTTTTATACAATAGAGTTATCTGTAATATAATCTATGTATTGTATACTATATACTTTCAAATAAGCTAAAAATTGTAGAAAATAAACTGAGATTATATATGTGATGGACTCCTTGGCTTTTTAAAAAATGTCATAACATTTATGCATGTGTGTACATTTTTTTAAACAATAACTATACGTTACTTTTAAAATCAGGGAAAATTTTACTAAAACCATAGGAAAATTAAAATGCAATAGAAATAAACTTTGAATTTATAGAGGGGGAAGGGTGGCTGAAGAAATACCCATTAAAGCCAAAAATAATATAATAGGTCATTTAAAAAACAGCAAAAATAATTTTTGAATTCTAAGGATATAAAAAAGTAGAAGATAATTAAATGGCTAAAAATTTAATATATATAAAGAAGGTTTAAAATATGTGAAACACTAACCTTTTAAAATAGCAGTGGGAAATGTAGAAAGTGTCCCAACTAATTAATATGTAAAGGCCATAAACAGATAATTCACAGAGGGCAAATACAAGGAGCAAAATACACATATGAATATTTTCCACCTGGTTGATAACCAAACGAAAGCAAATTACAACAGCAAGAAAGTGTCACTTTTCATATTTTTTAAATAAGCAAAAAGTTATAAAACCCAGTGTTGGCAAGAGTGTTGTTCAGTCTCTAAATCCTGTCTGACTCTTTGCAACCCCATGGACTACAACACATCAGGCTTCCCCGTCCTCCACTATCTCCTAGAGTTTGCTCAAACTTATGTCCATTGACTGAAGGATGCCAGCCAACATCTCATCCTCTGTCATCCCCTTCTCCTCCTGCTCTCAATCTTTCCAAGCATCAGGGTCTTTTACAATGAGTTAACTTTTAGCATCAGGTGGCCAAAGTATTGTAGCTTTAGTTTCACCATCAACCCTTCCAATGAATATTCAGGGTTGATTTCTTTTAGGACTGACTGGTTTGATCTTCTTGCTGTCCAAGGGACTCTCATGTGGCTATATATTGCTATTGAAATATAACCAGGACAATCTTTCACTAGCAACTTGCAAACCACATTGAAGACTTAAAAATCTTGTACTTTCTGACTCAATAGTTCCACTTATGGGAATCCTTAAGTTATTGTGAAATTTTATGAATATATATTCCTTATTGTGTTATATATTACAGTGAAAAACTGGAAAAGGTGATGAACAACTAAGTCAGAATTAGTTCCCTTTTACTTGCTGGAATATTACTTAATCATTAAGGTGTCCAAGAAGTAAATAAACATGCACACCTACACATACATTCATTTTTTGCTTACATATATACATACACTTATACAGACATACATGTAAGTATAGGTACATATGTATGATTATGTTAAGTGTAAACATTAAGGTTTAAATAGAATAGTAGTTTATGCTCACAATTATATATGTTCATGTGAAAAAAGACTAGGAGGGAATAAGTTTGAAAATATAATTTCCTCTGTTCACAAAATTGGAGGAAACTTCTAATTTTTTCCCCCAAAATTTTGTAAATGCTGTATTCCAATTTTTAGATAAATTTAATAAAGGATGGAAGGAAGGGAGAAAGAAAGAAAAAGAAAAAAGAAAAGAAGAGTGAAATAAAGAAGGAATGAAGCAAAGAATGAAGGAAGAAACAAAGAGGAAAGAATATAAGAATATTTTACTCTGTTAAACATAACTTTTTTCAGATTAAGTGAATTTAAGATGCCACACTAACGGCAAAGAAGATAGTATGTTAGTTTACTGTAGAAAGAAATATGAAAATTACTCCTTTTATTTTCTCATGAAAAAGTTTGATTTCCATGTGTTTTCCCTCTTTTATTTCTGAGTTTCCTTTGTGACTTTCTTTCAGAACTCAAAGGTTAAACATATACAGGTATTAGGGATATGAAAGCACTATTTGAAATACAAGAGTTGACTCGGCTATTCCATACCATCCCGTTTCCTTAAGCTTCTGGCCCTTTCTTCATTGTAAGTCTAACTGTCTGCCCTAGGCTTCCATTTCTAGACATATCTTCCCACATGAGTTAAGTTTTTGAGATAGTTGCCCGAGTTTGTGGTCCTTGAGCCTATATGAATTAGTACCACAACTTGTTTATCATTTTGAGGTAAAATAAGATTATATACTCACAATTTAATATAAGGCTTTTCACTTGCCACTATTGCTCAGTTTCCTAACACATCAAAATTATAGACTTTCTTATACACAGGGGTACAATCTAAGACCATGACTGAAAATTGTCTTGTGATTCTCACAGGAGGGGAGTAGATTTTGTGATATTTGAAGGAAAATATGTCACACACAAAGATAGCATTTTAAAACCTTGAGGAAAAAAAAATAAAACCTTGAGAAACTTTCAAAAAGCAATTTGAAAAGCATACTAATACATTTCAAAAGATTAATATTATTTGTTCAATGAGCACTTAGGGTGATTCTTAGCTGATATATTGCTTTAGCTATCTCTATAGATATAGTTTAAGATATAGTTATAGACATATATCACACCATCTACTTGTTTGTTTATGACTTTAGACCAGTTACTTAAAATCCATGTCTCTCAGCTTTCTTATTTGCTGTGGATAATAATAATAAGTTGTGAATAATAATAGTATCTATCTGTATTATATTAAGGTCATTTAATGAGATAATACAAATAAAGTGCTTAGAAGAGTTTCTTGCAAATAAAAAGGCTATGTCAGTGTTAGCTGTTATTATGATTATTATTATTTTTGATTGCCAAGATATCTTAAATTTTTAACTAAATTGTACATTTTGGAGGTTTGTTGCATAGTGATGCAATTCTGTGATTGAGATAGAATAATACTTTTCAGTGGAAATAATGTTGTTTGTGTTCAGTTGCTAAGTAATGTTTGACTCTTTGTGACCCCATGGACAAGCTTACCTGTCTTCAGTATCTCCTTGAGTTTGCTCAAATGCATGTCCATTGTGTTGATGATGCCATCCAGGCATCTCATCCTCTCTCACCCCCTTCTCCTCCTGCTTTCAATCTTTCCCAGTATCAGGGTCTTTTCCAATCAGTTGGCTCTTTGCATCAGGTGGTCAAAGTTTTGGAGCTTCATCTTCAGTGTCAGTCTTCCAATGAATATTCAGGGTTGATTTCCTTTAGGATTGACTGATTTGATCTGCTTGCTGTCCAAGGGACTCTGAAGAATCTTCCCCAGCACCACAATTCCAAAGCATCAATTCCTCGGCATTCAGTCTTTTTTTTTTAATTACCTTTTTATTACTTTTAAAATTATTTATATTAATTGGAGGATAATTATTTTATAATATTGTGATGGTTTTTGCCATACATCAACATGAATCAGCCACAGGTGTACATATGTCCCCCTCCCCCAAATTCTGAACCCTGTTCCCACCTCCCTTCTCACCCTATCCCTCTGGGTTGTCCCAGAGCACTGGCTTCGGGTGCCCTGCTTCATACGTGGAACTTGTACTGGTCATCTATTTTACATATGGTAATACACACATGTAACCCAATGTTCATTACAGCACTATTTATAATAGCTAGGATATGGATGTAACTACGTGTCCATCAGCAGATGAATGAATAAGGAAGTTGTGGTACATAGACATAATGGAATTTACTCAGGTATAAAAAGGAACACATTTCAGTCAGTTCTAATGAGGTGGATGAACTTGGAGCCTATTATACAGAGTAAGGTAAGTCAGAGAGAGAAAGACAAATACTGTATATTAACATATATATATATATATATATATATATATATATATGAAATTTAGAAAGGTGGTACCAATGATCCTACATGCAGGGCAGCAAAGGAGACACAGATGTAAAGAACAGACTTTTGGACTCAGTGGGAGAAGATGAGAGTGGGATGATTTGAGAGAATGGTACTGAAACATGTACTCAGCCTTCTTTATGAGCCAACTCTCACATCTGTACATGACTATAGGAAAAAACATAACTTTAACTATATGGACTTTTGTCGGCAAAGTGATGTCTTTGCTTTTTAATATGCTATCTAGGTTTGTCACAGCTTTCCTGCCAAGGAATAAGCATCTTAATTTCATGGCTACAGTCACCATCCACAGTGATTTTGGAGCCCAAGAAAATAAAATCTTATATTTAATAAAAATTATGTATTTGTCTCATTATATTCTCATCATTAGATATTACATAAAAAGTAAATCTATTTTCCTGGCTATAGAGTCACAAATTCTAATTTCAATCCTTCCCAGATATATACAGTTGTGACTTTTTAACCTAAATTTACTATTTAATTAATCTTTTAAAATATAATTTTACAAAAGTAACATCCAAAGTAATTTTGCAGGCAGAGGGTAAAGATACTTATATATGTAAAGACACATATATGTGAAATCAGAATATCCACCTGTCTTACTGAAGTCAAGTCAATTTGATAATTTCATTTACTTAAATCTCTGATACCATGCTTGATACATGTGCAGGGGTTGAAAGTGCCAGTTGTGAAAATGTAAATTATTGAAGAGTATTTTAGAGAGAATTGATGGACTTCAGACTTACATATTATGTGGCAAGTAATTAACCTAACCTGTACAGAGAATGTCATTTCAGATAATGTGGAGAATTTTTCAAACATTCTTAAAATATTTGTAAGGTGAATTATGTAGGTATAATACTTGATAGTTTCTGAGAAATACATGGGGGCTATTTCTATAGTGCTACCCTAGAAGCACTGGGAGAATTTAAGAGGCCTAATATTCACCCTCTAAGTAAAAGACACAGAAGTTACCAGTCACAAGTGGACTGTGGGATACATGTTTTATTAACAAGTGGATTCCTAGTACTCTTTCCTCAATTACAGACATAAGTTATCTTCAGCCATACTATCTTGGTCTATAGCTTTGATCTGAAGCCAAATAGCAGTACCTAATTTCAAGTTCAGTTTCAGATCTTAGGATATCCTGGAGAAGAAAATCTGAGTCTTTAGACCCTGAATGGTTACCTGGCCAACTGCAAAGTCCACAGTCTTCCTGGCACACATTTCCAGGAAGGTCAGAAAGGCATTATGCTGGAGGATTTGGTGGGGAAAGAGAAATTTGATATATGTACATCTGTAACCATGTTTTGGGGAATGGGCCAATGATTGAGAGTAACTGTGTGGGTATAGGCCGATCTAAGGGATCAAGATATTTGAGCATATATAAGCATGGAAGTCGATAAAGGGGCTTCCCTGGTGATGCAGTTGGTAAAGAATCTGCCTGCAATGAGGAGCCTGCTTATAATGCAGGGGACCCAGGTTCGATCCCTTGGTTGGGAAGAACCCCTAGAGAAGGAAGTGGCAACCCACTCCAGTATTCTTGCCTGGAAAATCCCATTGACAGAGGAGCTTGGCAGGCTACTTATGCCACTCATGGGGTTGCAGGAGTCAAACATGACTTAGCAGCTAAACCACCACCACCAAGCATGAACTTTACACTATGACCCATATATAACCCTAGGACTAGCACCTTTGCAGAGGAACAAAAGATCAGAAATGTTCACTTAAATGATCCTCTATTATGGAAAGGAAGCAGATATCTGAGAAGATGGTGCACACAGATTGTCTCTCAGATATTGCCTCTCAAAATACAATACATACATGAGTTTCTTGGAGATTTCATTTAAATGTGGATTCTGATTCAGCAGGGCTCATGTGGGGCCTGAGATTCTGCCTAGGTAATGCTGATATTTTTTATCTTGGACTACTCTTTGTATTGCATGGCTCTAAGAGAAATGTTTTAGCCTCTCTTGATCCCTCTTTCCAATTTCTTTCAGAAAAGGAAGGTATTAGATATCAAAAGAGATACATAGCATATTCTTATATCTGTGTATGTCTTTTGAACTATATACTTTAACTCATTCAGACTCCATTTGCTCATCTTTAAAACAAGTGATAATTCTTACCTTGTTGTATTGTAGAGCAGGTGAGAGATAATTTATATGTAAAATACCTAGAACAGATCCTGGTCCTTTGTAAGTGACACCCACCCAACAGTAGTTACCAGAGTACTTATTACATAAAAGAAAATGAGAGAGTTCAACTAAAATAAGTTTTGACTGATCATTTGAATCCACACTCAAAAAATAACTCAAATGGAGACTCTCAGGATGAAGGGTATACATAGAAAAGTATCAGGGCTTATGGAAATAAAGTGAACACAATCTTGGGTTGCATTGATAGATGCTAAATGTTTATGTTAAGGAAGATGTTAGAGAGATATGTCTAGAATTTCCAAGGAGATATTGAAAACTCAAAAGAAACTTATCCATTGGTTGATAAATTGTATTTGGAAATACAACTGGTCAACTCCAAGTTTATTATTTTTAGTGTGATTTGTTGACAGATCGAGCATGCTCAGAGGAGGGCAGCATTGGTGACAATTATCAAAAAGGCATTTCATGAGAAATTTAAAAAATTAGTGTGTATTATCCCAGAAATAAGAAAGTTAGAGAATTGGTGGGTGGAGTATCAAATAGATAAAGGAATAGTCTTACTCCTGGTGGCAAAACTGAAACTGACAGAAATTATAGGTTGGTAGATTGCTTAATATAACAAAGCTATTTCTCATTGCTCTGTTTCCCAAAAGAGGACCAGTTTCCTTACAATGTAAATCCTTATTGTAGAATGTCTAAGTAAATGCTTTGTGACCTCAGTGTAAGGATGTTTTAGAACAGGCTTATGGTAACACTGGCGAGTTGGGCTAGACCCTTCAAATCTAAATTCTAACTCTAAAGTCTCATATTGTAATACATAAAATATTAGTCCAAAAATAGGCAAGAATTACTCCCTAATTGCTTTGACAGGCATCAACAGAAATTATTGTTTTCTTAAATATCTTTAAGAGTTTTATAGTAGTAAGAAGACCCAATAATCTGTAGAATTTTTAAGTTTTTTGACATACTTGTTTGTACATTATCTCATTTAAAAGAGCTTTTAAAATTCATTAATTTTAGTTTTTATTTAAAAAACTTTTAAATTAATTTACCTCTTTTGATTTACCTATTTACAACTTTCCCAAAGTATGAGGTGAAAATATACAATGTTCACATTTTAAGCACTGATTTTTTAATCTTGCCAACATTTTGGATAGAATAGTGGAAGCTCTTTAATTCTTTTAAGGACAGCTTTTGTTGACTTATTCAGAGAATCATTTTAAGTGAAAAATCTTTAAAATGATACATATATATCTGAATTTTATATCTATCTATATCAATCAATACATATTTATTTACTAATATTTTGGGTTCATTAATTTGATTCACATGTGTCCCATCTTCCTTGCATCAATCACATTCATATGATTTGCAATTTTATTAATTTCATAGTGAAACAAAATTCAAAAAAATTATGAAGTAATGTGAATAAAAAATGCTCTGAGTTCCTCTCCACCTCTTCCCCAACCATTACTGTATGTCAGTGAGGAATGCTTTCAACTAGTTGCAAGTATCTTTCTATGGCTTATGTAAGTTCCTTCCTTCCTTTCTTCCTTCCCTCTCTCCAACTTTCTGTCTTTCCTTCTTATCTTTCTTCATCCTCTGTCTCACTAAACAAGAAATCTGGCCTTAACTGACATATGCCATTAGGGTAGTCGCATTCTCTCTGAAAGTTATGACCAACTAAGGAAAGTTAGTTTCATAACCAAGGAAACTTTGACCAACTTTCATAACCAAGGAAAGTTATGACCAACATAGATAGCATATTCAAAAGCAGAGACATTACTTTGCCAACAAAGGTCCGTCTAGTCAGGGCTATGGTTTTGCCTGTGGTCATGTATGGATGTGAAAGTTGGACTGTGAAGGAGGCTGAGCGCCGAAGAATTGATGCTTTTGAACTGTGGTGTTGGAGAAGACTCTTGAGAGTCCCTAGGACTGCAAGGAGATCCAACCAGTCCATTCTGAAGGACATCAGCCCTGGGATTTCTTTGGAAGGAATGATGCTAAAGCTGAAACTCCAGTACTTTGGCCACCTCATGCGAAGAGTTGACCCATTGGAAAAGACTCTGATGCTGGGAGGGATTGGGGGCAGGAGGAGAAGGGGACGACCGAGGATGAGATGGCTGGATGGCATCACTGACTTGATGGACATGAGTCTGGGTGAACTCCGGGAGTTGGTGATGGACAGGGAGGCCTGGCGTGCTGTGATTCATGGGGTCACAAAGAGTCGGACATAACTGAGTGACTGATCTGATCTGATCTGATCTGATTCTCTCTGAACTTCTGTTGGCCTTTTCCTTATCGTCACAAATGGCTGCTACAGGTTCAAATATTAGGATCATATTCTAATGACACCTGCTTTGCTTATGAGGAAAGCAGAACTTTCCTACTTGTCACTGATGAATGAATATTTATATCTCATTGGTCAGAATTTTACCAGATGACCACATAAATTTGCTACGATTTTAGCAGATCCCACCCTATAGTGAAGTCTCACAATGGAGAAGGGTCTGGAAATGTATTTTGGGTCAGCAAAGCAACAGTATCTTTCCATTCTCTCACTGACTTGTCTTTATTTAATCATTCTGAAGGTTTAGACCTAATTTTCATAGACAAAACTCCTCCTTTTTATATTCATCTTTTATTAATATTTATAAAAATTGAATTACATAATTACAATGTTATTTAAAGCTTTCAAATTAATATTTTGAGGATAAATACAACTGACTTTTGACAAGCATGCAGCTCATTGCTGAGACCAGAAATACATGGATGTATTCTAGAATCACTAAGAGTTGGGAGACTGGAGTATTTCCTGGATATCATTTAAATATATTTTAGAAGGAAATTTTCAGGCAACCCCAAGAATAAAATTTAATGGTGGCTGATTAAGGAAATGAAGATGATCATTACTAAAGTAGTTTTTTATCATCAACAACATTACTTATATTTTTTTTAATGCATAGGCTTTTGTGTAACTGTCTTGGTATCATTTCTGAGTCTATAGGGAATATAATGTATAAAAGTTTTTAAGATATATGTTCAAAAATTCACAATTTAAGTGAAATCTTCTAGAGTAATCCTAAATAGATAATCCCATTTAGCCATGACTTCTTCAAGGGGCCAGTCTGTATCTTACTCAATATTTGCCTCTGACAGTCAGCATATGTTGATATCTAACACACAAAACGTTCTCACTAGAAGTTGTATTGGATGATAATGGTGATGATGTTAAAATATTATACTAAGTGATATGGAACCAACTTATTAAGAATCTAAAAGACTTTATTCTTATCAAATTCATGTTTATAAATACTCTATGCATTTATATGAAGCAGTTATCATTCTCATTTGTCAGATGAAATGTCTGCCTTGGTGGTTTCACATTCTAGGCTTTAGTATTGCTTACTAAGTTAAAATAAATGCCAAAAATCTACCCACTTCCTCTAAAATCAAAATTTTCTACACATTACTAAAATCCTAGATTGTTTAACTAATTGCAAGAAGGCCTACTGTCATCAAAGACAGCAAGAACATTCTAATAATCTAATATATAATAGAAAATAACTGTAAATAGGAAAAATATTGTGTGGGTTTTCTGTTAGAGACCAGAAAGCATGTGTCATTTCCTTTTACAAATCAAAGAGCTTCCTATTTCCTTTTATGTTAACAGCTGGTGTTGATGCTGCTTTTATTTTATTGTTACTATACTCTTTATAGCTTGAGGCAATAATTCTCTCAGTTTAAGTGAAATAGTTTTATCATCATTTTTTTTCTGTTTTATATATATTCATGAGATATGATTAACTTTGTTTTAAAAATTAAGCTTCTTATTTTTTTATGTAGGTTGAAGGGAGTTTTTGTTTTAAACAGTCTAAATTCAGGGTAGATCACATACATAACATTAAAACTTTTGTCCCTGTTCTTTATGGTATTGCTGTATGGATATTTTTGAGGCTGTCAAAATTAATCATTCTATAGTAGTTTTCTTACTTTGTATTAACAGAATTTATAGTTAGTTTAATGGTAAAAGTGTATATGTCTAATAAGCATCAATAATAATTATCAGCGTTGCAAATGTACTATAAGGTTTTTTAATTCTAGTTCTTCCAGAAAGCTTTGTTAAGTTTTTCAAACCGTAAAGCTTTATATAGCTGGCAATAACAAAACTATTCAGTGGTTATCCATACGCTATATCATTTAACTTAGTGCTGAAATGGTAATTGTTCTGGTCAACAGCACAAGCTATCAATTGTATATTACATAACTTGGAATATAATTCTGCCTAAGATCATCACTTTTCTAGATATCTTCATGCCTAAAAAAGTCATATTTAAATAAAAATTTTGACAAACTTGAGAATAACTTTTAGAATTCATGTATTTTCTAATAAATATTCCTAAAGTTCATTGGTAGTGATAAAGTGAAATGGTTAAAATTATGAAAGACCGTTAATCATGGATAAAAGTTTTCATAAGATACAAGTACCATGGGCATAATGACAAGTTGTTGTTGTTGTTTAGTCTCTAAATCTTACTCTTTGTGACCCATGGCCCGCCAGTCTCCTCTCTCCATGGGATTTTCCAGATGAGAATACTGGAGTGGGTTGCCATTTCCTTCTCTAGGGGATCTTCTTGACTCATCTTCTCCTCCAGAAGGAGGTCTGAACCCATGCCTCCTTCACTGGCAGATGTATTTTTTACAGTAGAGCCACCAGGGAAGCCTCAATGACAAGTGAGACTTTAAAAATAAAAACATGAAGCTCAAATATGTCTTTCTCTAATTCCTCTTAATTCCTTGAGTTCTACCAATTAAAAAAGGAAAGAATTTTATCTGTTTCTCTTTTCACATTCTGACTTTGTTGTTTTGCTTGATACCGATTGGATAATTTTCACCAACTTGACCAGAGAACTGCTTGCTGAAATGCCTGGTACAGAGCCAGGAGAGTCTCTATTGTATTATCTGCCAAGAATGTAGAAGAGAAAACTGACAGTTGAGAGACACTGCATGAAGTATTTCTGTGATTTCCAGGTCCAATGCATCAGAATTATCTGCAGTCCTTATACATATATATACAAAAAAATCTATCCCATCTCCCAAGGATTTCATTTAGTAGTGCTAATGTGTACCTGAACATTTACCTGTCTTTGTACATGAGTAATTTAATTTTAAGCACATTAAAGTTTGAAAAGTATGCACATATTAATTCTCTATTTTCTCTGGATTCTTTATGATACTAAATACTAAGAAAGCAACACTAGATTTGTTCCTATTTAAACACTCTCACTTAGTTTAATACCTTGATATGACTGTGCAGGACATTTCAGAGTACTGCACAAAGCAACCATTGAGGATTTTATATTTTACATTGCTCAATGGTCTTTGCAAACAAATGCATACAAAATTACTTTCAGAACTTTTTTTTTTTTTGGATTGAGCTGGGTCTTTGTTGCTGTGCACAGGCTTTCTCTAGTTGTGGTAAGCTAGGGCTATACTCTTAGAGAAGGCAATGGCACCCTACTCCAGTACTTTTGCCTAGAAAATCCCATGGACGGAGAAGCCTGGTAGGCTGCAGTTCATGGGGTCGCTAGAGTCGGACACGACTGAGCGACTTCACTTTCACTTTTCACTTTCATGCATTGGAGAAGGAAATGGCAACCCACTCCAGTATTCTTGCCTGGAGAATCCCAGGGAGGGGAAGCCTGGTTGGCTGCCGTCTATGGGGTCGCACAGAGTCGGACACGACTGAAGCGACGCAGCAGCAGCAGCAGCAGCAGGGCTATACTCTATTTGCAGTGTGTGGGCTTCTCATTGTGGTGGTTTCTTTTGTTGTGGAGCATGGGCTCTAGGGTGCATGGGCTTCAGTATGGTGCACCATGGCATGTAGAATCTTCCCAGACCAGGGAGGGAACCCATGTCCCTTGCCTTGGCAGATGGATTCTTACTGACTGTACCACCAGGGTTGTCCCTTAAAGAAACATTGACTTGAATAAATTTCCTTGAAAGGATGAATGATTATCATCTAATATGTGCTATGCAATCATTGTCTTTATATCTTTTTGCTTTGACCCTACAGGACTGTTAGGCAGCCTTTAAGATGTTCTCCCATGACCCCTGCCTCTCAATATTCATTCCCTTTTGTCATACTCTTCCCTTCAGTGTGGCTGGGCTAACTGACTTGCCTCTAACTAATAGGATACTGCTTGAGTAATGGAATGCCATTTCTGATATTCAGTTATAAAAATACTGCAGCTTTCATCTTGGGTGTTTTATTTCAATTGTACTGAGCAAACTCAACAGCCATATTGTAATCTGCACTCCTGAGAGGGCTATATGGCAGAGAACTGAGGGAGACCACTAGACAACAATTTAAAGAGGCACCGAAATCCTGAAGTCCTTAGTTCAACAGCTTGAAAAGAACTAAATCTTGCCAACAGTATGTGAGTAGACTTGGAAGTAGAATTAACCCTAGTAATGCATCAGATAAATCAAAGATCTTGAACAATATGCTGACTGAAGTCTAAGAGACTTAGAGCCTGAAGCCCCCAGCCTGCCATGCTCTGATTTTTGACCCACAGAAAGTATGAGACAATATATGTTTGATGTTTCAAGTTGCTGAGTTTGGGAGTAGAAGCAATTTGTTTTGCAATAACAGAAGACAATATATAAGCTAAGAGCTTCATTAATCACCTCATCCCAGATTCTAGTCTCATTTCTTTGCTTTCCATGTGACCTCTGACCTTTTCTTTTTCTTAAATATTTGAGTTATCCTAGGTAAAATTTTATTTTAAACCACTGAGTCCTTTTATTTAAGAATAAGAGTATTATTAGAGTAAAAACTTTTGCACAAATAACTCATAATTCTTTGTGCCTAGCAAGTACAGTGCTCATCCACATAATTTCTATCACTCCGTCTAAATAATAATTTGAAACCCATTTATTTCTATTGGACAATCCATCATATTTTTTTCAGTAGAATTGGCTTTCTAGTGCTTAGAATTCTATTGGAGAATCCATCATATTTTTTTCAGTAGAATTGGCTTTCTAGTGTTTAGACCAAAATCATCATACCAGCACTAGATTAGATTCTAAACATTCTGGAAATTAACATTTTTTTTCATGGATGAGTAATCTTATGTCTAAAAAATAAGCTGAAGTGACACTCAAGATTAAACTACTGCTTGAACTGAGATCTGATGACTCAGTTCAAGTCATCAGTGCTTCTCTTATTACTTGACCATAGTGCTAAATGGTAGAAGGAGATAATCAGAAGACTTTTGAGAGATGAGAGACATTCTGCCTGAAGCTTGAACCTTGTCATATATAGCTTCCAAAATGGGTAGCCCATTTGTACTAATATTTCAAAGCTGTTCTCAAATTTTCCATGATTTTTATATCATAACACCTATGAATAATGTCTCACTGCTTAACAACTTTTATCTAAATCTTCAATGCCTGCCTTTTCTGTAATGGCATCTATGAAACTATTATGCTATGGGTCTTCAAAGCAAAACATTAATTGTGTTAATTCATAGCATAAATAGAATTGTGTTTGGATCAATTGTATAGAAAATGCTTTGAATTTGTTTTTGGATGAACAAAACAGAAGAAAGATTGAGTAATGTGTGTGCTAAGTCGCTTCAGTCATATCCAACTCTTTGCAACCCTATGGACTGTAGTCCACCAGACTTCTCTGTCCATGGGATTCTCCAGGCAAGAATACTGGAGTGGGTTTCCATGTCCTCCTCTAGGGTATCTTCCTGACCCAGGGATTGAATCGGTGTCTCTTATGTCTCCTACATTGTCACGTGGGTTCTTTACCAATATTGCCACCTGAGGAGACAGAAGAAAAGTTGAGACAGAGTCATTATTCTGGTAGAAAACTCACTGAATAAAGAGGTCCATCTGCAGCCGTTGACCTCCTGTAAGACTCTGAGAAAGCTAGTTTGTTTGCTCTGAATGAAATTCTAATGGTATGATTTGTAAAAGAGTGTATTAAAAAGTACTAACTGATTCCCAGCACTCAGTAATAAATTCATATTTACATCAGTGATCTTTTTACAAAAGATAGAAGTAGAATTTGTTTTGGCCTGAAATGTTAATTTCCTTCACCTTCTTGTTCATTTCACAAGTGTTGCCCACTTCTCTTGTTAGTTTTATGTAAGTGCATGGAAGTTTCTATAATATCTCTCTGATTGTACTTGATGGTGGACTTATTACACAAATAAATGCCAGGGAGTCAGGGATTTGCTTCACCATCATCATGCACCATTGCAGGCATTACACTCATTTCTTGTTTAAATAAACTTCCCCTGACTCCCAGGCATGAATTAAATCAAAGTAGTTTTAAAGCTCAAGGACAGAATAAGTCACTGAGGGAAAGTGGGACAAAGGAAATCAGACACGCCAGATGGAAAGTTCAGACTGGCCAGTATCTTTAAAATGTCAGCGCTGTATAAAAAGGCTTTGTGAGCCATCAATCAACTGTGGCTGTAGAAAAAGGCAGGTGGCTATAGAAATTAGTCTTTTTTTCACTAAGCCTTAGAAAATTATTTTCAAGGTAGTCTGAATTTGAAGATACTTATGCACGTATAGCTAAAGAACTGAAGGAAAGAGAAATGGAGGAGGAAATTCTAGTAAGCTCTTATCGAAAATTAACTCCTTGTTTTTATAAATATTAGGGTCTGGAGTTTAACAAAATCCCCTGTACTTATTTTACTCCTGTGTTGCAATTTGACCTATTTGATAAGACAGGCAAGATTTTAGCCTGACTTTTTAATATTTTTATTTATTTGTTCGAGTGAAAACTAAAGATTGATATGTTTCTGGTTTGATTGTGATAACCACTTCATAATCCTATGGCAGTATCCATTAGTTTCAAAATAAAAATGTAAACTGAAGCCTCTGGTTTTCAAGAAAAGAGAAGTCTCAAAAAGAAATGTCTACAACAACTTTAATCATATACTAAAGCTCTTCCAAAAAAGCATATAGTAAACAGATTTTCATAGAGTGGAGGCATCTTTTTAGTTCACACTTACTCCAAAAAAAAAAAAAATCTGCTTAAACTTATTACTATTCCTGTCTGAGTTCACAGTATTACATTCATGCATTAATATTAATATTAGCATTTATACAACACTGTGTATGCACCAGGCACTTGTGCTAAGTCATGAGCATATATTTATTTTAATTATTAAAACATTGCTTTGAGGCAGGTACTTACATTATTCCTATTAGGAAATGGATAGTAAACAACCTGTATAAAAATCTTTCTACACTGCATCCTTGTCCCATGGAGACTTTACTATTGTTGAAGCATGAAATCTTTGTATTATATGGTGGTTCAGAGCACAAACTATGTGGTCACCTAGTTGTTTCAAAGATTCGTTCTACCTATTCCTAGCTGTGAAACCTTAGGGAATTGATCTCTCCCTACATTTGAGTTTCCTTGTGTATAAAGTGAAAATTGTTGAAGGATAATTCTGAGAATTAAATGAGATAGAATTTATAAAACTACCTAGAATAGAACCTAGCACATAGTATAAACTCAAAACATGTCATGTCTTTATTATTTGAATCTTTTTCAAGATTCACAAGCAAGAAATGCATAATTTCAGAAATCATTTAATTATGTTTAACAAGTCAATTATTAGAAGATTAAAAAAGATAAAAACATATGTTTTCTGTCTTCAAATATCAGGTAGAAATAATCATCACATGCAGAATGTATCATAATGTTTGCATTGCAGTAGGTAATACGCAAACAAAATAATAACCTCTTACTAAATTGGGCTAATCAGGGATGATTTTCATCAAGAAGTAGATTTTTAGAGGTTAGTTTTAAGAATAAATTTATATATTTATATATGGAAATTTATATATTTCCATAATATTTTGCATTGCAAGCAGATTCTTTACCAACTGAGCCACAAGGGAAGCCCAAATTTATATATAAAACATGCTAATTGTCAAAACTTTAGAAAATACAAAAAGACAGTTAGACTAAAGTAAAAGTCACCTATATGATGGCAACTCAGACTTTTTCCACCTATTATATTTTGACATATTATTTTATGGTCTTTGCACAAGCTTATAGCATATTTTAAAAATAATATTTGATCATTTTTATAGAGATTTGTTAAAAATTTTTCCCTACCCAATATTATTTTATGAAATGTTGCCAGTTTATTAAATGTAGGCCTAATGAGTGAACTGAAGAAAAGAAAAAAGGCATTCCCTGGCTTTGAGGTGGGGACTGAAGGATAAGCAGTAAAGATAAGGGAATAGCAAATGAGTTTTAGTCAGTGAAGGACGGGGTAATTTATTTGATTTAAAAACAGCAAGAAATAAAATTGCTCATTTGAAGGGGAGAGTTAATATCTAGCTCTGCAGTCCAGGAAAGATGACACTCTTTGATATGGTGAAGAGAGCAATGGATAGTGTATGAGAAGCCTCAATTCACACTACATTAAACACCATTTAACACTTTAACTATATCAAGTATGCTACCTAACAGCCACTTCACTTTTGACATGTAGCTAGACCCTCCCCTTGCTTTGTTTTTTCATGTTTAAAATGAAACATCTGTAGGTCATCCATGTTGTGGCAAGTGGTATTATTTCACTCACTTTAATGGCTGAGTAATATTCCATTGTAGATTTGTGACCCATCTTAGTCCATTTCTCTGTCAGTGGACATTCAGGTTGCTTCCGTGGCTTGGCTATTGTAAACAGTGCTACAGTGAACACTGGAGTGTATATATCCTTTTGGAGCATGTTTTTCAAAAGATGTATGCCAGGAATGAGATTGCAAGGTCATATGGTAGTCCTATTTTTAGTTTTTTTCAGGAACTGCCACACTGCCCTCTGGTGCTTCCCTGATAGCTCAGGGGTAAAGAATCTGCCTGCAATGCAGGAGACACAGGTTCAATCCCTGGGTTGGGAAGATCCCCTGGAGGAGGTAAAAGGCAACCTACTCTAGTATCCTTGCCTGGAGAACTCTGTGGACAAAGGAGCCTGGTGGGCTACAGTCCAAAAAGAGTCGCAGAGTTGGACAAGACTGTGTGACTCAGCATGCACAGATACTGTCCTCCACAGTGACTGCACTAATTTACATTCCCATAGAGCTTGTCATGTACTGGGTTAAGTCAGACAGAGAATCAGAAAAATCATATGACATCCCTTATTTGTGGAATCTAAAAAGATATGATACAAATGAACTTATTTACAAAATAGAGACAGACCCACAGACTTAGAGAACAAACTTTTCATTGCTGGGGGAAGGGATAGTTAGGGAGTTTGGGACTGACATGTACACACTGCTATATTTAAAATGGATAACCAGCAAGGACCTACTGTATAGCACAGGGAATTCCACTCAATGTTATGTGGCAGCCTGGATGGAAGGGGAGTTTGGAGGAGAAAGGATAGATGTATGTGTATGGCTGAGTCTGTTTGCTGTCCACCTGAAACCATCATAATATTGTTAAATGACTATACTCCAGTACAAAATAAAAAGTTTAGGAAAAAAAATGAGACATCTGAATGATGGGTCCCAACTCAGTAATACATCCTTCTTAGCCAAATACATTCCAGAATCATTGTTCAGGGCAGAGGATGGAGATCCTGTAAAGGTGTCTACAAAACTGGAAATGCTTGTAAAAGAAACACTCAAAATGTATATGCTCAGGGTCACATTTGCATCTTATTCACCTCTGTGTTTCCCTTGCCATCACTAGGCATACAGCATATGTTCCAGAAATGCTTGAGACAATAAACCACAAGTAAGTTTAGAGTGGAATTGACATCCCTACCAATGCCATTTTTTAAAAAGTAAAAACATGTTTTCTCAGGTGGATTGTGATAGCTGTTAGTTTTGGTCACTGGCAGTTTTACTTTTCCCATGAAACTAGCAAGAGATCAAATAGATCCATAGGTTGGGTATGTGACTCCGTCTTTCTAATCGTGTTTTCACCTTGGCTTGGACAAGGTGGCTGTCCATTTGGGAGGATAGAGCACACGCAGGGGCAGTCAATCAGTGATCCTTGTGGAATTAAATGTTGCAGGAGAGAAAGTACTTGCCCTTGTAGTTAGGTTAGAATATCAGGGACTGGAACTACCCTCCTGCTAAGCAAAAGCACTCAAGACATTGGGCATTAGGCAATGAAGAAAAGTGAGTCCCAATAGATAGCAAACGAAAGAGGTGACGGGTCAGATTGCCCAGCTCACTGCCTAGAGAAAGCTCCAAGTTCACTGTGCAGGGAGAGGGAGCCCAGGCAGAGGAAGAGGGCCAGCTCTCAGCCTGGAGCAGATGAAGCTGGGAATTTGGGGGAGCCAAGGTCATAAGAGTTTATATTCCTTTTTATTGTCAACTCACTTCAATTTGGGTTTCAGTCATTTTAAGGAAAAGAAACCTAATATGCTTTCTTATATTTCATTTCCTGTCCATTTCCCTTATTCCTGAGTTGATTTTTAAAGTCGGCCATACCGCAGGCATTGCAAGTCACATGCTAAGATCTGACAGGTGCCCTTTACTATGTAGCCTCCAGTATGGAAGCTGCAAGAACCACAGCCTTAGAGTGATTTTCGAATTAAATGGTTAAAATGTGTTTTTAAGTGAGTACTTTCTGCGAAATCTATTCTTCTGCAGACAGGCTTACATCAGTCTTCTATTAGGGCTGGAAATGGACTTTCCAGCCATTGACACTTGACAGGATGTTTATTTTCCTGTTTTAACAATTGCCGATTGTCCACAATTTCTCTTCTCACAGGAATAACGAAGGTCAGCTGTGATGAACTACCACTGCTGTAACCTCCCTCTGAGATTTTCTTTTTCTTTATATTTGATATCAGCGATTCCCTCATTTTTCATAAAAGAAAAAAGAAGTGAAGACAATCAATTCAAAATACTGTCATGGAGGGTGGGGTAGAAGGAAGATAAAGGTATTTGCATGTTTTTCTCAACCTGACTACTGAAGCCATCACCCAGTGAGGGTGGAATATCAACACATTCCATTCTTATTTTTTTTTTTTCCAAAAAGCTCTGCAGCTTCAAGATAAAATGTAACCTTGCAGTTGCTAAGGTAACTGAGTTTTTTTTTTTTCCTCCTTAGGAATAGCAGAACAAATTAGGTGAAGAAAACTGTAAATTGTCAATACATGGATGCCCTAAGGCTGCAGTAGTTAAATGGTTCATTGGAATCCTTGATAACCAATATGAAGGGCAAGTCATTTAAAAGATAGTTTTGATGTTGATCTGATTTGCTTCTTGAACAATTTAATGCAAAATGGATAAAATTGTACTCACCCCTCCTTTTCAAGTTTTTATAGCTTTTCTTCCCCTTGTTAATTTTTTGAAACTTAATGACTATTGATGTTCCTAACTATGAGGCCCAGGATAGAAAATATTTAGACACAATAAAATGTGACAAGATTAATCATTGGCAATCGTTTGCTTCATAATCAGCACGTGTTTAGAATTATGTATTGATATTTCCCTCTTACACTTATTCCCTGGGGCTTCCTTGTAGTATGACATCATTAATCTCTCATCATCCTGCTGCAGGATTATTTATAAAACTATTTGAAATTAAAGACTAATGGTTTATACATGATAATCCAGTCATTGTGTTTGCTTTCAAAATATCCCAACATATTTGGACATTAAAACACATTGATAAGGTACTTCATGCTTCTAATATGCATATTTCTATATTTTAATATCCCTGAAATAAGGGTGCATCTTCCAGGTGATGGTACCTTACAACTTCCATTGACCTCCTTCACTTTTTGAATGTCTTGTGATGCATATGAGAATCAATGATGTCATACACTGGATGAAATACAGTATTATGATAACGATTTTTTTTTCAATATCAATATTGAAAGTGTTTTGATAAAAATTTCTGTATAAACTATTTTCACTTGTCTTACCAACCAGTCCACTATCAACAAAACATGATTTTCTAGATGCATCTTTCTAGATGCACCTATCACAGCAGTGTTGTTGGTATACATATTTTAATCTCTAAGTGGATTATTGAAGTATCATAGGATCACCTCTTACTATCTTCCTGTGAAAACAATGCTTCAAAAGAACCATTTAATAGAAGGGGTTCACTCTGAATATATGAATGAGTAAAGCTATATTTGCTAGTAACTCATATTTCATTGATTTTGCCTCAGTCCTTATGTCAGTTGTTCAAGCTATATTTCTTTTAAAAATATTATAGTCAGATAATTTTATTAGAATAATAGAAAGGAAGACAAAATAAGTCAATACTTATTTTAATTGATTAAAAATTAAATTATTTCATATAATGAATAATTGTAGGGAAAATGTGACCTAACTTTTGACCCAACCGATATCTTAGAGTTCATATTATATATTGTATACTGTAGTTCATTAAATCAATGAGGTTGAAATGTAAAATAATACCCATAGAATCTAATACATAGTGTCTCGTGTATTTACCTATATTAGATTTCATATGTGATATATTTAGCATTATTTCTGGCTGTTCACCATACCTGGTGTACCTGCAGTGGCAAAATTTTTCAGGAAATAGTTTTTATATGAAACTTTATTTATTATATGCTGGAAGATTTTTTAAAAATTAAGAATTTGATTTGACTTTGTTTCAGCAATTACTTCCAATTTACAAATGCAAATTAAAATCAATCCATAAGAGGACCAAAGATTGATCATATAGTCTATTAAAAATGTTGCTTAATTCTACAAATGATTCTTCATTCCCAATTCTTAATGAATTTAAGAAAGAATCCAAGAGCCTACTGATGAAAATAAACATATTTGTATTATATTTGTATTTGTGTTTAAATGACAGCATATTTGTACTATGCTTAGTGTATTAATGTATGTTATGCATCTCAAGGAAAAACATATATTAACAATAGTTGGCCACAACTTTAATTCAATGACTTTGAATAAAAATCTGAAACTGATTGTAAATGCAGTTTAACTGTAGCTTTGGTTAGGACGTTCTTTAATTGTGGTAATGTGGTCCAAAAATAGTCCATGGATTTCATTTCAGTCACTCCAAAATACTATTATTTAGTTCACTCCAAAATACTATTATTTAGTTTACTTGAATATTTCCAGCACAAAAGAATGTTGGTTAGTGACAGTGTATATAATAAGTATTTTTCCATTGCAAGCTGTTTATTAAATAGTGGAAAGTTTTTTTCAAAATGATAAAGATTAACCATTTGGAGCTTGTACTTTATGGTTTAATTAAAGTCACACTTCAGTCTCTTTCTTATTTGCTTTAGATCTACTTATTACTCTCTCTCTTGAACCATCAAGTTTAGAGAGTTAAAATAAAGAAAACTATCAATTGCAACCTGGCTCCAAATATATTCATATTTAATAGACTGATGAAATAAAGATCCTAAAAAATTTTCATCATGATATTTAAGTTTAGCTGATAATTTACTAGGTATATTTTAAAATTGAGAATAAAAATTTTTCAGATGTATTCAAGAATGTTTATATAATTATATTTATACTGCAAAATCCATATTAAATACACATGATAAAAGAAAAATTTACTACTTGACAAATTAGTAGAAAGAGGCATATTTTGAAAGCATCTATTCTGATCATAATTATTACCATGTAACCTTTGATTTCATGTGAAAAAAGAAAGTAGGATGTTTATGAAAGCATGTCCAGTATAATAAATGGATCTTTCATCAGAACAATATTTAGCATGTGGTTATTCAGTACACATTAGTCACTTGAAATTGGATTTAATAGTTTTATAAATTGAATCTCAAGTATGATATTTATTTATTTTTCTTTTTATTTTTTATTAATTAAAAAAATTATTTATTTTAATTAGAGGCTAATTATTTTACAATATTGTATTGGTTTTGCCATACATCAAGTAAGATATTTAGTATGCTTGCAGAAATACTGAAAATAAGAACACCTTTACAAGAATGTGAGAGACAGTAGTGTATCATGTAACACATACATTTTGGAGTCAGACAGATGTTGAACTGTAACTCTGCACTTCATTTTGGTGCAAACTTGAGCAATTTATTTTACATTTTTGTACGTCAATTTTGTGTGTGTGTGCACAGTGAAAAATTAGTTAGCTATTGCTATTGCTTCATAAATTAGTTAGCTATTGCTTCATAAATAACTACCCTAAAATTTAGTGACTTGAAATATAAAGACTTTTTACTGTTGCCTAGCCCCACAGCTCCCTGGGTTCAATCCTTGGGTTGGGAAGATCCCCTGGAAGAGAGCATGGCAACCCACTCTAGTATTCTTGCCAGGAGAATCCCCATGGACAGAGGAGCCTGGCAGGCTACAGTCCATGGATTTGCAAAGAGTCAGACATGACTGAGTGACTAAGCACACTGGACAGTCCCACAGCTCATCCAGGTTCACCTGTGTGTCAGCAGTCAGCTGAGTGGTTGAGGTAGGTGATTCTGCTGATCTAGGGTAGTTGACAGGCTGATGTTTGGTTTAAGGTAACCTCCAGCAAGGAGAGATAAGAAAGCTTTCCTCAGTGGTCAGTGCAAAGAAATAGAGGAAAACAACAGAATGGGAAAGACTAGAGACCTCTTCAAGAAAATTAGAGATACCAAGGGAAAATTTCATGCGAAGATGGGCACAATAAAGGACAGAAATGGTATGGACCCAACAGAAGCAGACAATATTAAGAAGAGGTGGCAAGAATACACAGAAGAACTGTACAGAAAAGTTCTTCACAACCCAGATAATCACGATGGTGTGATCATTCACCTAGAGCCAGACATCCTGAAATGTGAAGCCAAGTGGGCTTTAGGAAGCATAAGTATGAACAAAGCTAGTGGAGGTGATGGAATTCCAGTTGAGCTATTTCTTTTTTTTTTTTTTTTTCTTCCAGTTGAGCTATTTCAAATCCTAAAAGATAATGCTGGGAAAGTCCTGCACTCGATATCCCAGCAAATTTGGAAAACTCAGCAGTAGCCATAGGACTGGAATGGTCAGTTTTCAAACCAATCCCAAAGAAAGGCAATGCGAAAGAATGCTCAAACTACCACACAATTGCACTCATCTCACACACTAGCAAAGTAATATTCAAAATTCTCCAAGCCAGGCTTCCATAGTACATAAACCATGACTTCTAGATGTTCAAGCTGGATTTAGAAAAGGCAGAAGAACCAGAGATCAAATTGCCAGCATCCATTGGAAAAGCGAAAAAACAAGAGTTCCAAAAAAAATCTACTTCTGCTTTATTGACTATGCCAAAGCCTTTGACTATGTGGATGACAACAAACTGTGGAAAATTCTTAAAGAGATGGGAATGCCAAACCACCTGATCTGCCTTCTGAGAAATCTGTATGTAGGTCAGGAAGCAACAGTTAGAACTGGACATGGAACAACAGACTGGTTACAAATCGGGAAAGGAGTACTTCAAGGCTTTATATTGTTACTCTGCCTATTTAACTTATATGCAGAGTACATCATGAGAAACACTGGGCTGGAGGAAGCACAAGCTTTAATCAAGATTGCTGAAAGAAATATCAATAACCTCAGATATGCAGATGACACCACCCTTATGGCAGAAAGTGAGGAAGAACTAAAGAGCCTCTTGCTGAAAGTGAAAAAGGAGACTGAAAAAGTTGGCTTAAAGCTCAACATTCAGAAAATTAAGATCATGGCATCTGGTTCCATCACTTCATGGGAAATACATGGGAAACCATGGAAACAGTGAAAGACTATACTTTGGGGGGCTCCAAAATCACTGCAGATGGTGACTGCAGCCATGAAATTAAAAGATGCTTGCTCCTTGGAAGAAAAGTTATGGCCAGCCTAGACAGCATATTGAAAAGCAGAGATATTACTTTGCCAACAAAGGTCTATCTAGTCAAAGATATGGTTTTTCCAGTGAGAGTTGGATGTGAGAGTTGGACTTAAAGAAAGCTGAGAGCCGAAGAATTGATGCCTTTGAACTGTGGTGTTGGAGAAGACTCTTGAGAGCCTCTTTTACTGCAAGGAGATCCTATCAGTACATCCTAAAGGAAATCAGTCCTGAACATTCATTGAAAAGGACTGATGCTGAAGCTAGAACTCCAATACTTTGATGTGAAGAACTGACTCATTTGAAAAGACCCTGATGTTGGGAAAGATGAAGGTAGGTGGAGAAGGGGATGACAGTGGATGAGTTGGTTGGATGGCATCACTGACTCAATGGACATGAGTTTGAGTAAACTCCCGGAGTTGGTGATGGACATGGAGGCCTGGCATGCTGCAATTCATGGAGTCTCAAAGAGTCGGAGACGACTGGGTGACTGAACTGACCTGAACTGAACCGCTACTGAGGCAACATGGCTCTTGTCCATGTGATGGCACTTCAATAGGTGCAATGGCTTGTTCTTATGGCAGAGAAGGAACACACAAGGTGTCTTGGAACTTTCGTGAAGCGAAAGTGTTAGTCATTCAGTCATGTCCAACACTTGGAACCCCATGGACTGTAGCTCACCAAGCTCCTCTGTCCATGAAATTCTCTAGGCCCCTGGAGTGGGTAGCCATTCCCTTCTCCAGTACTTTTGGTCAAAACAAGTCACAAAACCAGGCTACGTTCAAAGAATGTGTAACAAATTCCACTTCATAATGGGAGTAGCTCTTGCGTTGCATTGCACGGTATGTGGATCAAGGAAGGAGTAAAAAGTTGTGTCCATTTTTGCAATATACCTTAGTCCTTATTTGACAATTTAATATTATCTCTAGAAGAGTATTTGGCAGAATAATGTTCCCAATAAACAATTTAATTATTCATTTATAAATAAGCCATTTAAATGCTCATTCTTTTTTTGCTTTTCTTTTACAAGGTCTGCATATGATTAATCTCTTAACTTTTTGCAAATTCTACTTCTAAAACTGCTTAAAACAACTTGACTCAAATCTAAATTTGACTAAAACATGGTAAAATCTTATTGTAAGAATTCACAGAATATGTTACCTTTAGAAATTATGTCCTCAGGATTTTAAAGATAAAAACGTAGATTTAGTGGGAAAATCCATTCCCAATACAGGAAAAAATTAAACAGACACTAATAAATGAATGACACATAAAAAGTTTCATTCCTTTATTGTGGGAGAAAATATATCATTTAATATAAATAGTTTGATCTAAATAAGATGCATTATCATTGCTTATTAAAAAAAATATTGAATTAATTTTAGACTTGCTAAAAGTGGCAAAAATAAGACACAGTTTCCATAAATCTCCCAATTCCACTACTTCTAATATTAACAGCCTATGTAGACATAGCAAAAGTTTCAAACCTTGGAAATTAACTTTGGTACAATACTACTAAATAAACTACAGATCTTATTGAATTTCATCAGTTTTTCTCTTAATAGTTTTTTTTTTTATGTTCCAAGATTTTACCTCACATTGCTTTTATTTATTATTTCTCCTTAATCTTTCCAATTTGTAAATTTCTCAGTTTTTCTGTCTCCTTCATGAACTTGACACTTTTTAAGGGTACTGTTCAGCTGTTTTATAGAAAGCCCCTCAATTTGGACTTTTTTGTTCTCCTGATAGAAATGAAGTGGTGCATTTTTGCATAGTGTTACCACTGTAATGATACTGTGTCCTCTGTGCATCATTTCAAAGTGTTTATGATGTCATTATGCCTTTTTGCTGGTGACATTAGCCTGGTTATTTGGTACACAGGTTTGTGAAGATTCTCAAAGTTACTATAAAGTTATATTTCCCTTTTCAATTACTAAAGAGAGATATCTTCAAATCTGCATGTTTCTAGGAACTGATGGATATGGAGAACCTACTGTACTAAGCCATTTTAAATAAGGGAATTGAGCATCCTTGGATTTTGATTTATGTGGGCCCTGAAACTAACCTCCTTGTGATACCAAAAGGCAGCTCTGCCTTGAGGAAATACTTTGAAATAATGCAACTCCCAGGTCCTAGTTTCTAAGCATCGTTCTGCACTAACAGAACAAGGACTCTTTGGGAAAATAGTTGATTCCAGATGGGACAAGGTGACCCTGAAGCATCCTGTGGTGAGAGAGTTTATAAAAGTATTCAGAAAAGGTAAGGAATGTCAGAAAAATAGGGGAGCAGAATATAAGAGGCTCCAAGGGCTAAAGCTGAACTAATTTGAACAGCAAAATAAGTGAAGTTTTGGATATTAGTCCAGAGACATCCATGAGTCCATATTGATATAAATATGCAATTGAATAAATAAAGATTATTCAAGATGTATGTCATGGCTTGGTCTACTGTAACAAAATACCATAACTTGAGTAGCTTAAATAACAGACATTTGTTTCTCACAGTTCTGGAGAGTGGAAAGTCTAAGGTCAAGACGGGAGCATGGTTGAGTTCTGATGAAAGCACTCTGGGCTTGCAGACAGCTGTCTTCCTGCTATATACAGACATGGAGGACAGAAAGAGAGGTCTCGAGTCTCTTCCTCTTCTTTATAAGATCACTAACTTATCGTGCATGCTAAATCACTTCAGTCCTGTCCGACTCTTTGCAACCCCATGGACTGTAGCCTGCCAGCCTCCTCTGTCCATGGGATTCTTGAGGCAAGAATACTGGAGTGGGTTGCTCTTTCCTCCCCCAGGAATCTTATCATGAGGGCACCACTTTTCTCATCTGAACCTAGTTACCTCCTAAAGTCCTTACCTGCAAATATCATCACATTGGGGCTTAGGATTTTACAAAGGAATTTTAGGGCCATACAAATATGAATTCTATAACAGTGGAGAAGAGACAGGTATTCCTTACAGTATATTTTTATTAATAAAAGTAGAAGAATGGGGAGATAGAAAATGGGGAGAAATAAAGTCATCATTAGGCAAATGACATGGTAATGATTTTGTCCACTGATGGATCTTAAATTTAGTGAGCAAAAGTTTGAGATGAAACAGGGTGTCTTTGATTTTAAAGCCTAAAATACAAATAATCTTCTAAAACATAGAAGTATTTCCTTTTCTATGAAGTTCCTTACTATGTAGCCAGATGGTATCATTTTTCAATACCCTCTTCTCAATATCTCAAATAATGAGATAAAATTATTCCTTTTGTTTAAGAAATTAACAAAAATTTTATTTAATTGCAGCCTCTGGCTAGGCACAGAGGTATAGAACAAAAAGATCAGGTTCTTTGGTGCTTTCAACATCATCTTCTCTACATGTGTTGTCTTGGTACTGGTGCAAAACTTCAGTTTTTGCTATCTTTTGGAAGTTCACCATTGGAAATTCGGGTGGCCCATGTCCTGTCCTCTGGCAGAGTAATTATTAGAAGAACACATACTGTAATGACATTAATAAATCTAACCAGCTGTTCATGGCATTGGATCTGGGAACTATATTTATAAAAGGATTCTTAAATGGAGAAAAACACATAATGATATCTTACCAGTCCCAGAACATTCTGTGCTCTGTTACATATTTTTTTTTTAACTAGAGAAGGTAGAAATATCCTAAAACTTAAGAGCAGATAGCCATAGTCATCACTGTAGCTGTCCATGTATTTTTTTCTCCTTTATTTAAAATGTTTAAATCACAAAATTTAAGAATTTGAAAGATATTGGAAGGCATTCAGTTCAATGTGTTCATTCAATAGATACGAAGGTTCTAGCACAGAAGTTAAGGAACTTATAAGATTTGCTATGGTCTCATCCATCTTTGAAATTCATACTGATCTAATCATGATTACTGAAGTCTGGCTTGTTTAGAGGAGATGCACAATTTTATTTAGTGTACCAGTTATTAGCAAACACGTTGAATAGCAAACTACTACTAATAATTTTGTAACAGCCAATTATATTATTTAGCTTATCAAATTATAAAGTTTAGTTAAATTATAATACTCATAGCTTGCTCTATATAGTATATATATTATATATATATTATATATAATAAAAAGGGTTAGAAATATGTTGGGGGATATGTATATTTCACTGGTGAGAATAATAGTTTGAAATAATACTTAAGTCTAAATATCATTGTTCTTGTACATTGTTGAATTTGTGGACATTTAGTTCACTTGTACCATGAAAAATCAAACTCATATGATCCCTTGTCCATATAGAACTTATAATCAAGTGGACAAAAAGTAGTAAGAAGCTGATAATTAAATACTTAATTGTTACTTTTTTAAAAGCTGTTATATGAAAGATGTGCATCTCTTAGGAAATAACATTTAAGGTCAGACTGACTGAAAAAATGAAGGAGTCATAGGAAGCTAGAGTCAGAGCATTCCAGTGAAGTAACAGTGTGTACTGAGGCACCAAGGCTGGAAGGGGCAAAGGGCAGGTAGGAACATGGCAGGCAAAGGAGAGGTGGTTTGTGGCTGACCAACTTAAAGAGTTTGGATTTTATTTAATGGGCCATGGGAAGTCACTGAGGGATTTTAGTGAGGGGATTTTATTTATGATTTTCAAGGATTATTTTCATTTCTATACGAGGGAAAATGATGAATGACACAGCTAGTAAAAGTGCTCTGACATGTTCTTCATCTTTTTACTTATTCTATCTTTATTATCCTCCTCTAAAGATTATAGAATCATGCTTATAAAACCATGCTTATATGACTTTATATAACCCTTTTAAGTATTATATATTAGTATATATACAAGTATATTTGTGTGAATATACACATATATGATGGGGTTTCCCAGGTGGCATTAGTGGTAAAGAAGCCACCTGCCACTGCAGGAGACGTAAGAGATGTGGGTTTGATCCCTGGGTCAGGAGGTCCCATGGGGCAGAGCACAACAACCCACTCCAGTTTTCTTGCCTGGAGAATCCCACAGGCAGAGAAGCCTGGCTGATTACAGTCCATAGGGTCATAAAGAGTTGGACATGACTGAAGCAACTTAGCACAGCACAGCACATACATATATGATACTACGATTATATAAATATACATTATATATATTATTCTGAAAATAAAGTAATTATGTTTTTGCCACAATTTGGTTGAGAAACACATCCCTTTTAATAATTTCTTCAGTTGCCACTGTCAAACCATGTTTCCATGTGGAATTATTATTCTTGACCAAATTAACTAACATTTTGAAATTTCTTAGTCTTTTCTGTAAAATGATACCACTTCAGCAAAGAATAAATGACATGACATATGTAAATAAATATTATGCTTAGCATAGAGTATGTACTACGTAATGTCATTTTAAAATTTATTATATATTGATATGATGAAATCTTTTAAATTTTATCTTCTCTGGTCTATCTTTGTTCAAAGCAACCTCATCTTTGTTTCTCTCAGGGCACTTTGCATAAATCTTTATACACTTATCTTTCTTGTCTACTGAGGGAAGTCTGCATATGGTATCCATCAAGGACAAAAAGGAGGGAATGTCCATGTCAATTTAGAATATAAAACATAAATAGCATTACCTGTGTTGCCTAATGTTAAAAATAAACAATGTGGAAGTTCAAGAGCAAGGTTTATTGGAATATTGTATAAAACCATGGAAAGAATTGATACGGTGGGTTTATTTTTTTAGCTTTTATTCCTATAATAGTTTTTAAAAATTGTGTAATATACACCTAGTATAGCTTTGCTGATGCTACTTACGTGAACTGTAACTAGCTTAGAGTGACTATAATTCTGTCCAGAAAAGGGAAACGTGGTTATTATTGTTCTTTCTGTTGTTTTCATTACTTAGCTATTTAGCAGATTTCATTGTTGTGTATTGGGTGTAGCCTTAATCAAAGATTTCTGTAGACTTTTAATTAAAGTGGAAAAATTGAAATATGGTATGAATAGCTTTAAAAGGTACACTATCGAGTATATTTTATACACTAAATAGAATCATAATTAGGTGTCTCTTTTAAGAAAAATGAATATATTAAGTACTCTTCGCATTTATTATATTCATGTTTTAGATTAAATAGAATCACTTTTAATCTAACAAAATACCTAACATGCTATTGGGTTCTTTATGAAAGATAGTTCTCTTCTTATACTTTGAAGGGGACATAGTTTTATACAAATGAAGTATATTACTTCTATTAAATAGGTATTTTGGAGGCTTAACCAATCAAAATACACTTGTTGACTATAGCACTCTGCTGTGTATCGCCTAAAACCATGGGATGATTGCTAGTAATCTGTGACCAGTTTATATTTGGGGAAATACTAGTTAGTTGATAAAATTATAATTCATATAACATAATATACAATGCAATGTAGAATAAAGATTAAGATCATGGATTCCAGTACCAGACTAGTTGGGTTTGATTCCTCTTTCTACAAACTCAGGAGCTTTGTGACCCAGAGGAAGCCACATAACATCTCACTTCTCCATACATGAAATGGGAAGGGTGCTCTCAGTGCATATATCATAAGGTTATTATGCTGATTAAGAGAACTGAATTTGTAAAGAGGTTAGATTAGTTTCTGGTACGATGGTAAAGATCCTGTGGCATTTTCAGTTATTATTAAAGACTTATTTGGTTCTGTCAGATAGAAAATGTGAAGAGTACTTTATTATCAAGATGCAGGGGAAAGAAATCACCATGGGACATTCATATGGCAGCTTCCCTGGTGGCTCAGATGGTCAAGTGTCTGCCTGCAATGCGGGAGACCTGGGTTTGATTCCTGGGTCGTCTGCTTGCAATGCGGGAGACCGGGGTTTGATTCCTGGGTCGAAAGATGCCCTGGAGAAGGAAATGGCAATCCAGTCCAGCACTCTTGCCTGGAAAATCCCATGGACGGAGGACCCTGATAGGCTACAGTCCGTGGGGTCGCAAAGAGGCGGACTGAGCGACTTCACTTTCACTTTCACTCAAATGTTAACTGCCTCTTTAAGCATAGGTAAGATTTAGGCTGGCTGGGTTGCAAGAGCAAAGATGGGGAGTTGGAAATTTTAAAATACTTGGGCCAAAAGGAGAGTGTTGATAAGAATAGAGTGGACAGTTCTTGCAAGTGTGCTGTGAAGGAAGAGGTATGGAGACGAGATTCACTTGTTCCTGCATTGTGAGGAATTGGTGTGGTGGTGCTGGTTTAGTCACTAAGTCAGGTCTGACTCTTGTGACCACGTGGACTGTAGCCCACCACGCTCCTTTGTGGGATTTCCTAGGCAAGAATACTGGAGTGGGTTGCCATTTCCTTCTCCAGGCGATCTTCTTGACCCAAGGATCGAACCTGGGTCTCCTAATTGCAGGCGGATTCTTCACTGCTGAGCCACCAGGGAAGCCCTGTGAGGAATTAAGGCTGAATAAATTGCTAGTCTGTGAGATAAGGTGACTCCTACTGCATGATGATTTGTTATCTATTTCACCTTGAGTTATGTAATTCAAAAGTTTAGACTTATTTAAGCATGGAGAAATGATTGAGGAAACTCAAATAATTTCAATAATTGTGATGTGTTTTTAATAGGTAAAATCAATCCAGTGGTGGCAGAATTTTTGTGTTGAGATGAGTTTTTCTTTTAGTAGTATTTTAGTCATTCTCACCAACATTAAAGTTTTACAATTTATTGGAAACTTTAAAGACATAAAATTATATTTGTAATTTCGACCCCTGATGGAGGCATGCAGTGCTGCTTACAGTGTCTGTTTCACCAGAACTGCAGAGTATAACGTTTCATTGCTTTCTCCCCAGGAGTTGCTGCATTACCAGTTAGGATATATCTAACAGCATATCATTAACCAGGCACCATCACATCATCAAAACAAAGAAAGTGCCGAAGCTGAATTAGATGTTCTCACTCTAATAATGAGCCTAGTGGCACTCTATAAAATCAAGACAGTAGCAGCAACACAGACAGCCCAGGCTAATTTCCTCTATTTTCAAACATTAGCTTATTTACTTTATTCGATCATCCTGGTTTAATTTTTTCTGTATCTTTTGAGGTATGGAAACCGCTGGCTAAGAAAGATATGTGGTAGAAGTGATTGAAATAAAAATTAAGTCTACTGAAACTTAATGATATTAAAATGAACGGTCATTGGGCATATTACCTCAGTACCAATTGAAGAATTGCTAGGCTTTCTTAACTTTCCACTTACTTAATAAATCCTGCTGGATACTAGAGTGTCTCTGATGCTTCATTGGCATGGTTTGTAAGTAACAAAATACTGTAGAATTTTCAGTTTTTGGTGAATTCCGCATAAAACTTAGCACTGCTTAAAATTCCCAAGATTTAATGTTGTGACTATGACTTATATATTCAAGATCACCTTTGGAGTAATGTCTTATCTTGATAATATTACTTTGAAATTTGTAATAGAAAAGATTATCTGCCTGTTGGCTCTGCTGAACCTTGGTGATTTTTTGCTCTTCTAATTAAGGCTTCTTCTATTAAATAATAAAGTAGTTTCTCTGAAGAAGGAATTATTTGGAACTTTAGCTTTCTATGATTCTTGAAATTTCACTTTCACTTTAGTTTTCTACAATTAGCCTTTCCTGCCATGTTGTGGACACATGTCTTTTCAAAGTCCTTGATAATTGAAATTCTTTTTTCTCTACGTTGAGCTACTCTATTTCATGAATTCCTGTTACAAATAGGTCTTTCAGTTTCTTCTGGGAATCTCTTTATGATATTGAGAGCATTCAATTATTAAACTGCATCAGGTTTTTAAAAAGATGAATCTGTCTTCTCAGTGTAGATCCTGACATTTAGTCAATTTTCATAGATTTTAGACCAACTATTGTATTTTTTTCAAAGCTTCATTACAAAGTTTCTTTCTTCAGGTGAAATTATTTATATAATGAACTCTTAACAACAACACAAAAAGCCATTAAAATAATTCAATTGAAGTTTGATTGTTTGCTATGTCTCTATCTTCTCTAGGTAGACAGTCATTTGGCCCTATGAGTCAGAATAACTGATGTTTTTCAAAGATATTTGCTCTAGGGTATCTTTAATTTTTAAAGAGAACCAAACTCCCAAATTCTATGAATATGTTTTCTTTCAGTGACACTGAATTGATACATGGAATTGAATACATGGAATAGATATATTGCTTGCATTCTGATATATAATTAGGTGAACAGCATTTGCACTTCTGAATTAAATAGAACTGAGTGCCAGCACTAAAAATGCTTTATAGCCATGGCTATTTATTAAACTCCTTTACAGTTCTATGATATTTTGACCTTAGGCAGGTTTCTTAGCCATTCTGATTTTGTTTCTCAATCTTTGAAGTTGTAATGTGTGCGTGTGTGCTAGGTCGCTTCAGTAGTGTCTGACTATCTGCAACCCCATGGATGGTAGCCCACCAGGCTCCTCTGTCCATGGGATTCTCCAGGCGAGAATACTGGAGTGGGTTTCCATTTCCTTCTCCAGGGGATCTTCCCAACCCAGGGATTGAACCTGGGTCTCCTGCATTGCAGGCAGATTCTTTACCATCTGAGCCACTAGGGAATCCATGAAGTTGTAATAAATTTTATTAAATGTAAATACATGTTACAGATGCATTAAGGATTAAGATACTATCTTAACTAAATGTATCATAAACTACTTAGCATTCTGACACATAGGTGTGTGACAATGATTCGTTCACTCCATTTATTCAACAAATATTTATTTATTCATTTCTACTACTACTTTTGTTTCTAGTACTAATACTACTGACAGCAACAATAATAGTATACCTACTACTTTTATCACCAACAGTAAGATTTCTCAGTCTTAAGTGTTCAACTGAAGCTCTTGGGAGTTTTCGTAAAATATATATGTATATTTTATATATATATACACACATACACATATGTACACACACATACATATGCCCAGAGAGAAATTTATGCCATAACCAAGTAATTCAGATAGATAATATATAAAATGGATAAGAGGTAAACTGTTATTAAACTGTTAATCCAGTTTTTAAACTATTTTAAACTGTTAATCCAGATGGATTTATTTTTGGTAGTTCTCAAAGTGCACTTTGGGAAACTCAATTTAGAGTTATAATGACTACTTCAAAAGTATTTTCAATTTCTTATTTAATAGCAATAATAATATAACAAACCTTGAGATATTATTCTGTCAGTTTTATGATATATTAAGTTTAGTCATTCAAAATATTTATTAAATATCAACTGTGTTACAGACATTGTGTTAGGCACTAAGGAAATAGTTCTTGAAAATAAAAACATTAACCTTGTTCCAAAGAATGTACAACCTGGTGGAAACAATAACTAAAATGTAAGAAAAAATCAAGTTCAAAGAATATGATAGTAAGAATGTACAGGGTGTTGTTTTATGATCTTAAGTCTTTTATCTGCCATCCTTTTTGGTAGAGCATTGATAAGGTTCATAAAAAGGCATGCCCACACAAAGTCATGTAATCTATGCACTGTGCAAGAACACTTTTTTTTTTTGTTTTTTTTTAATGAGTACTGCAAATGCACTGCCCTGCCTCACATAAGATTAAGGTCTTGCTTTTCCATTTCTATGGTATTAGCTCATTCAAATTCAGATATTTTTAAAACTGAAAAGATCCATCCACACATTCAAAGGATTATCTGTAAAGTTAATTTGATATGATTGTTCAGATAGAGTTTGGAACATCAACTGAAAAACTGCTTACTTGCACATACACTATCATTCTAACTGAATAAGTGTTTGTCCAAAGTAGTGACGCTGAAACAATCTTAGTAAGGGATGATCTTGTAGGTGTTCAGGGAGATGTTGAGTATCTATAGCAGATGCATCAAACTTTCTCACAGTCATGTAGAATGAAAATATGCCTGTGTGTGCTTAGTTGCTCCATGGTGTCTGACTCTTCAAGAGGGCTACACCAGAAGACATATATAGGGTACTCACTGGAAGAGAAAGCTTCAAAGAACACAAGATAACTAAAAGTGTGCAACTGAAAACCCCGTGTTTATTGTTACTCTGTAACAGTAACTGTAGCCCATCAGGCTCCTCTCTCTGTGGGATTCTCCCAGCAAGAATACTGGAGTGAGTTGTCATTCCCTTTCCAGGGGATCTTCCTGACCCAGGAATCAAATGTGTGTCTCCTGTATTGCAGGAAGATTCTTTATTGGCTGAGTCACTAGAGAAGCCCCAGAATGAAATTATGGTTCATAATAAATACTCTGATTTATATATGTTTGACATAAACTGTTACCAACTAAGAGGAAAAACAAAGCTTTATAGTACTTTCTACAGAATACTGTGATCTTTTACTTTTTTGATCCCCTATTTAAAAATTTACAGTTAATTGGTAGTGGTGAAGGTAATATGGAGCAGTACCCTGGGGAACTTTTACCTTTTGTAATATATACACACAGACTCACACATGCACACCTGTAGTTTGTGACTTGAAATTTTTGGGTAACGATAAACATGGGGTTTTCACTTGCACACTTTTAGTTATCTTGTGTTTTTTTAAAGTTTTCTCTTTCAGTGAGTACCCTATATATGTCTTCTGGTGTACAAACTAGATAATGGTAAATAAAACTGTAATGTAAATTAAGGAATGGGGCTTCCCTGGTGGCTCGATGATAACGAATCCATCTGCCAATGCAGGAGACACGGGTTCAATCTCTGGATTGGGAAGATCCCCTGGAGAAGGAAATGGCAACCCACTCCAGTATTTTTGCCTGGGAAATCCCATGGACAAAGGAGCCTGGTGGGCCAATGTTCCATGGGGTTGCAAAAGAGTCAGACATGACTACACTGTGACTTAACAACTAAACACCAGCAAGTTAAGGATGGCGTTCTACTTGAATCTCATTTTATAGTAACTTCTTCTAACATATGTGTGTGTGTGTGTGTGTATATATATATATATATATATATATTTGCAAAAGCACAAAATTAATAGGGATCTAGAAATTATAATAATTCTAGCAAACTTAAAAATAGAGATAGAATTTCTGCATCATTGCCATGTTATTGCTACTTTTCATTTTCTGCCTTTCTTTTCCCATAATGATGGTAGGGCAGTAATTATTTATTTTGCAAAAACAATATACAGAAAAGCAATGCTGCATAATCTGATGTTGTGATTAATATATTCTGAGGGAAACTTCTCTAATTGTTGAAAGGCTAATTAATATTTTCGTAACTAAGATTGATTTAAGCCTAAGGGCGAGTGTTCACTGTCCACAATTTCAGAATAGTGGGTGGAACTAGGGGCAGAAACACTCTTATATGTGTGTTTCTTATTTCACAGATATGGTGTTTTGGAACCAACTAGTTTTAGTCAACTAGTATCTTTTTTTTAAAATACTATTTCTCCATTTCAGGAAAATCAAGGGGTTTATTTACTTTGTATTCTATTTGTACATCAGAGAAGAATTAGTCCTCATAGTGGTCTTGATTGATTTAGAGTCCAAAATACCTATACCCTGGGCACAGAATATTATAAAATTCACATGACTTCCTTCCTTTATGTAGAGTCATATACTTAATGTAGCTAACTTTTAAATAAAATAAAAAATAAATGACTTTGAGAATTGAGCAATTGTAATAAGAGCTACTTACATGGTATGATTTCTAAACATCACTTGATAAAGTTAAACCCAAACAAAACTCTGATATAAAGGCTCATTTCAAAATGGAAACTGAACTATTATCAGGATTGTTTTGGCAAAACTTTAATCAGATTCCACATAATTTTAGGACCAAAAGTCCAACAGCTTTTGCTTCTCTCTCTGTTTTTAAATCATTTTCAAATGCCTTTCAAGAACAATGGAATGACTCTAAAGCAGAGGTTATCAAACTACAGGTCACAGACCAAATCCATCTTGATGCCTGTTTTTACTAATTATTCTTGGTGAAACATAGTCACATCCATCTGTTATTAATTATGGAGCTTGAGAGAGGAATAGCTTATAAATGGGCAGAAGACAACTTGTAAGGGTGAGAAAAATGTTTGTCTTGATTGTGAAGATGATTTCATGGGTACATACATATGTCAAAACTGATTCGAATGTGCAGGCTAGTGTTCTTCATTTATATCCTCCAAAGGTGAAATTTTGGTTTACTTTTTACTTTTCATTTTTAAATCTATATAAAATCCCCCTATTGACTAATTGAAGTATAGTTGATTTATAGTGTTGTGTTAATTTTTGGTGTAAAGAATAGATATATGACTTAGATATATGTATGTGTGTATATACATATACATATTTATATATATATAAATACATATAGTTATATATATATGTAAACATATTTTTCATATTATTTTCCCTAATGGGTTATTACAAATATTGAATATAGTTCCCTGTACTATACAGTAGGTCCTTGTTGGTTATTTTATGTAAAATATTGTGTATATGTTAATCCCATCCTTATTTTTAAAAAAATTAAAAAGAGGTATTGATATAGAAATCTGGTTTAAAAAATGAAATATATAGATGGCATACCCAAACACTTTATCATTAAGTTCAAGAGACATCAGTTCAGTTCAGTCACTCAGTCGTGTCCGACTCTTTGCGACATGAATCGCAGCACGCCAGGCCTTCCTGTCCATCACCAACTCCCGGAGTTCACTCAGACTCATGTCCATCGAGTCGGTGATGCCATCCATCCATCTCATCCTCTGTCGTCCCCTTTTCCTCCTGCCCCCAATCCCTCCCAGCATTAGAGTCTTTTCCAATGAGTCAACTCTTCGCATGAGGTGGCCAAAGTACTGGAGTTTAGCATCATTCCTTCCAAAGAACATACTGACTTTAGCATCATTCCTTCCAAAGAACACCCAGGGTTGATCTCCTTTCGAATGGATTGGTTGGGAACACATGTATACCCGTGGTGGATTCATGTTGATGTATGGCAAAACCAATACAATATTGTAAAGTAATTAGCCTCCAATTAAAATAAATAAATGTATATTTTAAAAAAATGGACTAGTTGGATCTCCTTGCAGTTCAAGGGACTCTCAAGAGTCTTCTCCAATAGACATAAAACCATTTAAATTGTCATTAAAGTTTTAGCAATCTCAATGTCTGTACCTATTTCACTAGGGACTAGTAACAAGTCTTTTATCAAAAATTACCATCCCACAGCTGTCTTTGAGTAGTGCTGTTCTAGAAAAATGAATTAAAAATACAGCTGAAGTAGGGTCCATATTCCTCATGGATATTACAATTGGCATAAAAATGAAACAATTCCATAACTGTAGGACAGGCTATGGTTTGGTTCCAAAGGCATGATTTAGGGCTTATCAGCAGAAAATAAGATAAAGAACAGCAGGGTTTTGGGGGGCCATCTAGCTGGATTTCAAAATCAATTTCTTTCATTTTCCTCTTCTTAGTTTATAGTCAAGTTATCAAACTGTGTAGAGTCAGTTTGTCATAGGAGGAAATGATAAAAATAATATTCCCTCCATGATGCTGTTTGTATCTCTCCTTGGCAACATGCATGTAGTAAGTATTCAATAAATATTTCTAAGCTGAATAAAAAGCCTGAAAAATTGCAGTTCTAGAGTTGCTAAGCAACTTGCCAGAATATAATAGTTACTAACTATCACTGATCTCCTGCTGGTTTATGATTTGTGTCGGAAGGCTGGTTTTGAAACCTTTTCCTATATGAGAATCATTTAATTTTAAAAATCTGAACTTGTATTATGGGCAAATATTTCCAAAATTCAGAGATAATTTCTCTTTATATGAGTATTTTAATTTGAAGTTTATTTTTATGCCACAGACAGATATTTGTTCCATAGATATACATCCTACTTTTTCTGGAGTAGAAAAATATTTCTAAATATATTTATATATGTATATTTCTTTAGAAATTATTTGCTATAATAAGTTCACTTAATATGTGTTAAATGTAATTTTCATGGTAATGTATTGTTTAAAGTAAAAACATATCCTGTGTTTCTTGGGGTTTTGTTTTTCCATAAAACAGGGATCTGAAAAGATCATGCAATATGTACCAGCACTAGGTATAGAGGTCTCCAGTACTTTATTTATGTGTGTGTTAAGTCGCTTCAAGTCTGACTCTTTCTGACCCCACAGACTGTAGCCCGCCAGACTGCTCTGTCCATAAGATTCTCCAGGCAAGAAAACTGGAGTGGGTTGCCATTTCCTTCTCCAGGGGATCTTCCCAACCTACGGAGGCACCTGTGTCTCCTGTCTCCTGTATTGCCAGGTGGATTCTTTACCACTAGTGCCACCTAGGAAGCCAAACTTTATTTATAAGCAAGACTTAATGAAAATCCTATGTACACTAAACCACATTTTCCAACATAATATCCTCATAACTAACTTACAAGGTCAAAATGGGTATTATCATGTTACAGAAAAAGAGGCTTACCAAAGCCATATTTCATGAGGGATGGTAAATGCAAAAGGAGAGATTCTCATTTAGATCTTTTTAATGCCACATTTTTTTCTTTTTTTTGTCTGCTGCACTGCCTATTATCTGAGGTTCTTCCATATTTAACATTTTAATCCCAAATCTCTGAAATTTGACAGCAGAATGAGTTACAAAACTTTTGTAAACAAAAGTCACACATGCATGATAAGTCATTTCAATTGTGTCCAACTCTGTGACCCTATGGACTGTAGCCTGCCAGGCTCCTCTGTCCATGGATTCTCCAGGCAAGAATACTGGAGTGGGTTGCCATGCCCTCCTCCAAGGTATCTTCCTGACCCAAGGATCAAACTGGGGTCTCCTACAGTGCAGCCGGATTCTATATCGCTGAGCCACCAGGAAAGTTAAAGTCCCAGCAGCCCAAATTCCTTGGATTCACTGAAATTTGTGACATATATTCTTTAATAGAGTTCTCAAACCTTTGACACACTTGTTCACCTAGACATTCAAGACTGAATAAATGGGTATTGAACATGGCTTGTTCTGTGATTGGAAGACCTAGCCTTAAAATTTCTGAAATTTATGAACAATGAGGATTTTATTTTTATTAGTTAAAAGAATGAATTAGAAGGTATCTTGAAGACTTCCTCCTTACTCTGTAAATATTCTTCAGAATGAAATAAAAACATTGGTAGCAATTTCGAAAACTCTCTCTGGGTTGGTTCGGCCTGCATTTCTTGGATACTTCCCAGGTTTCCAAAACCTTGCAAGAAATTAAGCTATGGGTACTTCCTTTTTTACTTTAATGTTTATCAGTTGAGTTCCATTTTATAGAATTAGTTAATTACTGTTTATTTGGTTTAAACAAAAATTTTGACAAAAATTTCATTAATAGAACAAATAGTAAAGAGTACAGATTCTATTCACACTGCCTGGATTTGAATCCTGTTTTCTAATCCCTGCTGACTTCCCTGGTGGCTCAGATGGTAAAGCATCTGTCTACAATGCGGGAGACCCGGGTTCGATCACTGGGTGGGGAAGATCCTCTGGAGAAGGAAATGGCAATCCACTCCAGTACCATTGTCTGGAAAATCCCATGGACAGAGGAGCCTGGTAGGCAACAGTCCATGGGGTCGCAAAGAGTCGGACATGACTGAGTGACTTCACTTCACTTCTAGTCCCTAGCTATGTCATTTGGGAAAAATAACTTTTGTATGTCTCAGTGTTTTTAATCTATTAAAAAGAGACAATAATAGTACCTATCTTATAGAGTTGTTTTAAGAATTAATTGGGGCAATATTTTATAAAACATTTAGGACAGCACATGGTATGGTATATAGTAATGTGTGTGTTATAATATGTAGTAACTTTTTTATTAGTCAGTTTCATTTACATGGATTTGAACCATGTGATTCTAATTTTTTTGTGATTCTAATTTTCTTTTCACACTAGTTGAACAAGAAAGTTAAGGGTGAGGGAAGAAAGAATTGTATCAGGAAAGGAGAGAGGGGAAAAAGTGAGGGTGGAAGGAAGGAAGAAGGAAGATGGAAAGGAGATAGGTATGAAATTAGGAGTACACTTAAGTCTTTTCTAGTTCTAACAAGTTTTGACATGCAATGTAAACTCTACACTCTTGCAGTTTTATATCTATTCACATTGAATATGTAGATATTTCTTAGCAAGGTGATTTGCTACTGCAGTTTATGGACTTAATAAAAATAAACATTTAAAAGTTATGAAGATAGAACCGTCACTTACATAACCCTTCACCTCAGCTCAAAATCATATAAAATCCCTGATATAGAACTGTGCTTAAATGGAGTAATTGCCATGTGCACAGACAGAACATCATAACTTATCACACTACATTTACCTCTAGAAGGGTCAAATGTATAATTTCCCTAACACGTGATGCCGACTTCTCTATGTCATACTCATTTTGACCAGATTGTAGGTTAAAAGAAACTCTGAACATTTTCTTCTTTCAAATGCAACATGAATACTTTCTTTGTACATGATTGCATATTAAGTTAGCCCAACCCTTGCAAGAGGAAATTTATAAGGCTTCCCAGAAAAGCAGAGTTGAAGATTACTATTTAATGGTTTCACTTTGATCAAATTTATAGGCATAATCTGAATATGACCTTTTTCTAAGATTAACAATACCTTTCTTAAATACTGATTATGGTAAGGAATGGTGGTGTTGAAATTTAAAGTTTTAAAAATTCCCTGGGAGATACTGTTCTCAAGAACAGATATAAGCAAGATGTGGAATAGAATGGAATGGAAATGGGATTTAGGAAATGGAATTTAGGAATGATGTTAATGACTCTCCTTTACAATTTTATTGTTCTTAGAAAAAGTCTTAAAACTTTTAAATCATATTTCCTTTAGTGTTCTAGTTTCCAGAGTTTTTTGGATTTATCATTGCAGATAAATAGTAATATATGATATATATGATAAATATATAGGGCTTCCTAGGTGGCACAGTAGTAAAGAAGAGATACAAGAGACACGGGTTCAATCCCTGGATTGGGAAGAACCCCAGAAGGAAGAAATGGCAATCTACTCTAGTATTTTGGCCTGGACATCCATGGACAGAGGAGCCTAGAGGGCTACAGTCTGTGGGGTCAGAAAGAGTAGGACATGACTGAAAAGCTGAACACATACATGATAAACATATTTATATGTTTATATATATGTATACACACACATACCAACACACACACACACACACACACACATTATGGGCTTCCCTGGTGGGTCAGTAGTAAGGAATCCACCTGCCTATGCAGAAGATATGGGTTCTATCTATGGATGGAGAAGATCCCCTGAGAAGGAAATGGCAATCAACCCATTCCAGTATTCTTGTTTAAGAAATCTTATGGACAGAGAGGCCTGGTGGACTACAGTCCATAGGGATGCATAAAGAGTCAAACATGACTTAGCGATTAAGCAACAAACAAATATCTATGTATTCTGCTGTCAGTTACCTCTGAGTCATTAAAGGCAAACCCTGGAGATATGGGCTCAGTTCCAGTTCACTTCAGTTCAGTTTCTCAGTGGTGTGTGACTCTTTGTGACCCCATGTAGTGCAGCATTCCAGGCTTCCCTGTCCATCACCAACTCCTGGAGCTTACTTAAACTCATGTCCATCAAGTTGGTGATGCCATCCAACCGTCTCATCCAATGTTGTCCCCTTCTCCTCCCACGTTTATCCTTCCCAGCATCAGGGTCTTTTCCATTGAGTCAGTTCTTTGCATCAGGATGCCAAAGTATTGGAGTTTCAGCTTAAGCATCAGTCCTTCCAATGAATATTCAGGATTGATTTCCTTTAGGATTGACTGGTTGAATCTCCCTGCAGTCCAAGGGACTCTCAAGAGTCTTCTCCAACACCACAGTTCAAAAGCATCAATTCTTTGGTGCTCAGCTTTCTTTATAGTCCAATTCTCACATCCATCCATGACTACTGAAAAAACAATAGTTTCAACTAGATGGACCTTTGTTGGCAAAGTAATGTCTCTGCTTTTTAATATGCTGTCTAGGTTAGTCATAGCTTTTCTTCCAAGGAGCAAGCGTCTTTTAATTTCATGGCTGCAATCACCATCTGCAGTGATTGTGGAGCCCAAAATAATAAAGTCTCTCACTGTTTCCATTGCTTCCCTATCTATTTGCCATGAAGTGATGGGATGGGATGCCATGATCTTAGTTTTCTGAATGTTGAGTTTTAAGCCAACTTTTCCACTCTCCTCTTTCACTTCTTTCATCAAGAGGCTCTTTAGTTCTTCTTCACTTTCTACCATAAAGGTGGTGTCATCTACATATCTGACGTTATTGATATTTCTCCCAGCAGTCTTGATTCCAGCTTGTGCTTCATCCAGCTCAGCATTTCACATGATGTACTCTGCTTATTAGTTAAATAAGCAGGGTGACCTTATAAAGCCTTGATGTATTCCTTTCAGGATTTGGAACCAGTCTGTTGTTTCATGTCCAGTTGTAACTGTTGCTTCTTGACCTGCTTACAGATTTATCTGTATGGAAATACAGAGAGGAGGCATGGCAGGTGGTCTGCTATTCCCATCTCTTTCAGAATTTTCCAGTTTGTTGTGATCCACACAGTTAAGGGCTTTGGCGTAGTCAATAAAGCTGAAGTAGACATTTTTCTGGAACTCTCTCACTTTTGTGATGATCCAACAGAGGCTGGCAATTTGATCTTTGGTTCTTCTGCCTTTTCTAAATCCAGCTTGAACATCTGGAGGTTCACGGTTCATGTACTGTTGAAGCCTGGCTTGGAGAATTTTGAACATTACTTTGCTTGTATGTGAGATGAGTGCAGTTGTTTGAACATTCTTTGGCATTGACTTTGGGATTGGAATGAAAACTGACCTTTTCTGGTCCTGTGGCCCGTGTTGAGTTTTCCAAATTTGCTGACATATTGAGTGTAGCACTTTCACAGCATCATCTTTTAGGATTTGAAATAGCTCAAGTGGAATTCCATCACCTCCACTAGCTTTGTTCATAGTGATGCTTCCTAAGGCCCACTTGATTTCGCATTCCAGGATGTCTGACTCTAGGTGAGTGATCACAACATTGTGATTATCTGGGTTATGAAGATCTTTTTTTTTTTTTTTTTACAGTTCTTCTGTGTATTCTTGGCACCTCTTCTTAATATCTTCTGCTTCTGTTAGGTCCCTACCATTTCTGTCCTTTATTGAGCCCATCTTTGCATGAAATGTTCCCTTGGTATCTCTAATTTTCTTGAAGAGATCTCTAGTCTTTCCCATTGTATTCTTTTCCTCTATTTCTTTGCACTGATCACTGAGGGAGGCTTTCTTATCTCTCCTTGTTATTCTTTGGAACTCTGCATTCAAATGGGTATATCTTTCCTTTTCTCCTTTGTCTTTCCCGTCTCCCCTTTTCTCAGCTATTTGTAAGGCATCCTCAGACAACCAGTTGGCCTTTTTGGGTTTCTTTTTCTTTGGGATGATCTTGATCACTGCCTCTTGTACAATGTCACGAACCTCCATCCTTAGTTCTTTAGGCCCTCTGTCTATCAGATCTGATCCCTTGAATCTATTTGTCACTTTCAATGTATAATCATAAGGGGTTTGATTTCAGTCATACCTGAATGGTCTAGTGGTTTTCCTTGTACTCTTCAATTTAAATCTGAATTTGGCAATAAGGAGATCATGATCTGAGCCACAGACAGCTCCCAGTCTTGTTTTTGCTGACTATATAGAGCTTCTCCATCTTTGGCTGCAAACAATATAATCAAACTCACTACAATAATGCAAATATCCCAATAAAGCAAGCCACATGCATATTTGGTTTCACAGTGCATATAAAAGTTTATACTCTGCTATAGTCTATCAATTGTGCAATAATATTATATCTAAATATATATATATATATATATATATATATATATATATATATACCTTAATTAAAAAGTACTAACCATCATCTGAGCCTTCATTGAGTTGCTATTTTTATTCTGGCTTGATGGAAGAAATGCAGTTTTTGTTGGCTTGATGTTAGAGGCTACTGACTGATCACATAGTTGTTGCTGAAAGCTGGGGTAGCTGTTTTTAAAATCAGACAGCAATGAAATTTCCTTATCCACTGACTCTTCCTTTCAAAAAAATTTCTCTATAGCATTCAATGCTGTTGATAACATTTTATGTGTAGTAGAACTTCTTCCTAAATAAGAATCAATTTTCTCGCACCCTGCCACTGCTTTATAAAAGAACTAAGCTTATGAAATATTTTAAATTATTTGTTGTTATTTCAATAATCTTCACAGTATGTTCACTAGCAGTAGATTCTGTTTCAAGAGATCACTTTCTTTGCTCATCCATAAGAAAAAACTTCTGATTTATTAGCATTTTGTCATGATAATTCAGAGAAGGCAATGGCACCCCACTCCAGTACTCTTGCCTGGAAAATCCCATGGGTGGAGGAGCCTGGTGGGCTGCAGTCCATGGGGTCGCTAAGAGTCGGACATGACTGAGCGACTTCACTTTTTCTTTTCACCTTCATGCATTGGAGAAGGAAATGGCAACCCACTCCAGTGTTCTTGCCTGGAGAATCCCAGGGACGGGGGAGCCTGGTGGGCTGCTGTCTCTGGGGTCGCACAGAGTCGGACACAACTGAAGTGACTTAGCAGCAACAGCATGATAATTCAGCAATTCAGTCTCATCTTCAGGCTCCACATCTAATTATGGTTCTTTCGCAATTTTTTCACATCTGCAAATATTTCCTCCACTAAAGTATTGAACCCCTCATCCACGAGTGTTGGAATTAGCTTCTTTCAAGCTCATGTTAAAGTTGATATTTTGTCTTCTTCCCATGAATCATGCCTGTTCTTAATGGCATCTATAATGGTGAATCCTTTTCAAAAGGTTTTTAATTTTCTTTGCCCAGATCCCACATCCAGCAGAGAAATAACTACTTATAGTAGCTATAACCTTACAAAATATATTTCTTAAGTAATAAAACTTAAAATTTAAATTTACTCTTTGATCCAAGGGCTTCAGAATATGCTGTGTTAGCAGGCTTGGAAACAACATTAATCCCATATACATCTCCATCTTGGGTAACCAGGTGCATTGTCAATGAGCAGTTATATTTTGAAAGGGATCTTTTTATCTGAGTAGTAGATTTCAAAAGTGGATTTAAAATTTTCAGTAAACCATGTTGTACAGATGACATATGTGCTGTCATCCACACTTTGTTTTTCCATTTATAGAGCACAGACAGAGTTGATTTAGCATAATTCTTAAGGGCTCTAGGATTTTTGGAATAGTGAATGAACATTGGCTTCAACTTAAAGTCACCAGAAGCATTAGTCACTAGCAAGAGAGTCAGTCTGTCTTTTGAAGTTTTGAAGCCAGGCATTGACCTCCTCTCTAGCTATGAAAACCCTGGATGGCATCTTTTTTTCTACTTTGAAAACCTATTATTTAGTGTAGTCACCTTCATTAGTTATCTTTTGCCATTCAGTTGCTCAGTTGTGTCCAACTCTTTGCAACTCCATGGATTGCAGCACACTAGGCTTCCCTGTCTTTTACCATCTCCTGGAGCTTGCTCAAATTCATGTCCATTGAGTTGGTGATGCCATCCAACCATCTCATCCTCTCTCTTCTTCTGGATAACCTGCTATAGCATCTACATTAGCACTTGCTGCTTCACCTTGCACTTTTATGTTATAGAGATAGCTTCTCTCCTTAAACCCCATGAACCATTCTCTGCTATCTTCAGACTTGTCTTCTGCAGGCTTCTCATCTTTACCAGTCTTCCAAGAACTGAAGAGAGTTAGGGATTTACTCATGTTTAGGCTTTGATTTAAGGGAATGTTAGGGTGGTAAAGCATCTGTCTACAATGCAGGAGACCCGGGTTCAATTCCTGGGTTGGGAGAATCTCCTGGAAAAGGAAATGACAACCCACTCCAGTAGTCTTGCCTGGAAAATCCCATGGACGGAAGAGCCTAGTAGGCTACAGTCAGTCCATTGGGTCGCAAACGGTTGGACACGACTGAGCAACTTTCTTCACTTTTCACTTTGGGGTGGCTTGATCTTTTAATCCAGATCACTAAAACTTTCTCCATATCAGCAATAATTACTGATATAACTGTTTTGCTCTCCTATCATTTATGTGTTCAGTAGAGTAGCATTTTTAGTTTCCTTCAAAAAATTTTCCTTTGCATTCACAACTTGCTATTTTGGTTCAAGAGTCCTTGTTTCCTTTCTCATTAAGCTTAAACATGTCTAGCTTTTGATTAAAGTGAGAGACATGAGGCTCTTCTTTTCACTTCAACTCTTAGAGGTCATTGTAGGGTTATTAACTGGCCTAATGTCAAGATTGTTCTATCTTAGGCAGCAGGGAAGCTTATGAAGAGGAAGAAAGATGAGGAAATGGCAAGTCAGGACACACACAACATTTATAGATTCAATTTGGTGTCTTACACGGGAGCAGTTCAAGGCACACCAAAATATCTGATCTGATCTGAACATCAAAGATCACTAATCACCGACCACAATAACAAATATAATATTTAAATTATTGTGAGAATTACCAATGTGATATAGAGACACATGTGAGTAAATGCTGTTGGATAAATAGTACCAATAGATTTGCTCATTGTAAGATTGCCACAAACCTTCAATTTGTAAAAATTACAGTATCTGCAAAGTGCAATGAAAGGAGATATGCCTGTACTATCAAGATTTGTATTGAGTTTTATTTGCTACTAATATATTTTATTTTAGCAAACTGCCATTTTAATAACTATTACTCATTTTTTTATGTATCTATATGGATGTAAATATAGCTATGGAATGCTATTTTTATTTTGATATATTTATATTTAATTAGACATCTGCCACTTGTGACATATGGGACTTGACATATTATTGGTTTTTGCCAACTCAACTAAACTTCAACTAAATTTAAGTCTTTAAAAAATATATAGATTATTTTTGGGTTTCCTAAAATGTCATTGGAGTTTGCATGCACACATTCATTGTCATAGGTTCCCATGTAGAGATCTATTTTTTAATGACCTAAATTTATCAAAGTTACTGAGTATATCAAAGTCATTGGATATATTTATCTCCTTTGCTGTTTTAATTATTGTCACTGCTCAACAATCATTCCTGAGTGCCTTAAAACAATAATAAAATTTTATATTACCGCTCATGGTTTTTGTGGGTCAGCAGTTTAGAGAGGGTGTAGCAGAAATGGCTTTTCTTCTCTTCATCATGTCAGAGGCTTCAGTTGGAAAGACTTGATGGTTGGGGTGACTCAACAGCTGGAGGCTAGATCATCCAGAGGTATTTTCACTGGTATGTTTGACAGTTGATGCTGGGAGTCCTGACCTGGGCTGTCAGTTGGAATATTTATACATGGTCTCTTCCTGTGGGCTTCCTCTCAGCATGGCAGCAAGATTCTGGAAGCAAATGTCCCCAGAAAGTCTGTTGAAGTTTTACTGCCTTTTATTACCTAGCCTCAGAACTCATATAATGCCATTTCTGCCATTTTTACAAGTCTTACCTATTTCAAGGAATGGAAGGAGTTGTCATTGACACTACTTGTCAATAGTAGGAGTGTCAAAATCACATTGTAAGATGAGCATGGGTGATATTAAAAGTTTTTATAGTCATCACTGGAAAATACAGTCTCTATATTGATAGTAAAAAAGAAAAGTTCATAATCATCCATAATTGGCTTTTCTTAATGTATTTTGTGCTGCACTAATTTTTATTCTATCGATAATCTTGGAATCTGGATCAGAACCAACAATAAATGAACCATGGCATCAACATACAATGCCATTGCATTGTACCTTTTACAGAGGATGCTAGTATCACCTTACAATTCATTGTACACATGGTCATTGTTCTGTTCTTTAGAACCTGGCCCAAAAAAGCAAACAAAACAATGCTTAGCTATAGTAGCTAAGCAGTCAACAGAAAAAAATGTCTCATTGCTACCCAGAAGAACTGTGGAACAACCGTAGTACTAATTTGTACCAAATAACATCATATTGTTATAGCTGCTCCTCTCACGCATTTTGTGGGCTCCTCTTTGTGCACTGGTCTTGAGTAGAAATTCTCAAATTATTATCCCTTGACCTCTTCAGAATCACTGAGCGCAAGGGTCAGCCATCTACAGCTGATAGACTAATTCTTGCCTAGAGTCTGTATAGCATGATTTACTATAGTTTTTACATATTTTAAGGCGTGTAAAATCAAAACAAAAAAACAAGACAAAGATAAATGTGATGGAGAACACCAAAGCTTAAAGTATTTATTCTTACAATATTTATTTATTATAAGATTCTTTAAAGAGAAAAGCTTGTTGGTTTTCTGATCTAGCATACTTGATTAAAATGCAATTTCCTGTTTCACCATGGACTTACTGAATCTGAATTATGGGGGAAAGGAGTATATTTTGGGAACATGAATCTTGGAAAAGTTCCCCTGAAAATTTTTTTATATCTGCTAAGTTTTGAAAACCACTCATTTTGATTGTCTACAAATACTTGGAAACATGCTTGGTTTGGCTAATCTAATTAACTGATTTTTATTATTATATTTTGCTATGTAAAACATCTGGGAGATGCCATGGATAGAGGAGACTGGCAAGCTACAGTCCATGGGGTTGCAAGAGTTAGAGACAATTTAGTAACTAAACCACCACCACCATGAAACTGTTCATTACATTGGGTTTTGTTGTATGATAGCCAAAAAACATTGAGTTGGAAAGTAATTGAATATTCTTTTCTTGAGAGCAAAGATCCTTTTAAAGTTTGGTGTTTGACGCTTTTGACATTTTTCTAATGTAGTATTCTTGAAGACTATAAGTCCCTTTTTAAGTTACTTGTAAATTCTAGAAAGTATTTCCTTAAATATCAAGGTTGTGCACAACTTTGTTTTTTGTCAACCCCATGGGCAGTATGCTGCTATAAAGGATTAAACTATACTGTATTCCTTACGTGGCATACTTAGCAGTTACTAGGGCTTCCCTGGTGGCTCAGAGGATAAAGTGTCTGCCTGCAATGCGGGAGACCAAGGTTCCATCCCTGGGTCAGGAAGATCCCCTGGAGAAGGAAATGGCAACCCACTCCAGTACTCTTGCCTGGAAAATCCCATGGATGGAGAAAACTGGTCCATCCATGGCTACAGTCCATGAGGTCGCAAAGAGTTGGACATGACTGAATGACTTCACTTTCTTTCTTTAGCAGTTATTAAGTGATGTTGTAGAAAAATAATTAATAAAATGAAAAATGGGCCCAAAGAAAGTAAAATTTAAGCATTTTATAAAACAATGTATAACATACTTTCATTTCTGTCAAATAGCTATATATATATGAGTCTGTATCTCTTCATCCATCTATGTATCTATCTACTTATGTATCTACATGCCTCTCTATTTAATAACTATAAGATAGAAATATATAGAAAGGATATTAAGACAAAGAATAGGGTATACCAATGTGTTAATAGTGAACTTGCTAATTTTATACATCTTCATTTCTCTACTGTAATAAAAAGAATGCTACATGAAAAAATAAAATAATGTTTAAAATCTCAAATTTTATAATTTCCTGATCTGAAGACTTTAAAACCTCTGTTTTATAGAAAGTCTTCAAAATGGGTAAAAATATATCTTAACAAGTCACTTTCAGTTGAGGTGTGAATGTGATTTTCAGAAATCACTGAAATGTCTGAAGTATGCATGACTGAAAAGTCTAAAGTAATAATAATTATCTTTTCCAATTAGGACAACGATCTAGGGTCAACTTTCTAAATGCTTTACTAAGTATCAGTTTTCAAGCTGATATTATGAATCAATATGCTAACATGTTTGACCCAGTTGAGATGACCAAATAAAAAGAGAAAAAGTACAGATTGGATTCATTGTCTCTAAGGCTGTGGAAGGAAGTTATACTTGAAAGGGTATTTCATGCTGATACTAATAAAGTGTCTCTGTTCTCCTTCCCTTCTCCTTATAAATTTTTTTTCTTCAGTTGATAGTGGATGTTAAGCTACATATCTCAAGATAAAGCAGAGTTTTAGGTAATAAAACAAAATTGCACTTAAGTAGCTTTTCTTTTTCTTTTAACTTTGGTGTGAAGATATATTTTAAGTGCTGTAATCAAAATATTGTGTTAACATCTTTGTTACCTCAAAGTATCTACCAAAAATGCTGCAAAATATTTTTAAAGTATTTGCTAGCTGTTATCTTTCTATTATCACATTCTTTTTTCCCTAGTTTCTTCTTCTTGAGAACTAGTGATGTCTAGTAACAACCCAGATTGCTCCAAAGCCTTATTGCTTATTATTCTTGGCTTCAAATATTTTGTTGCAAGCATATCAAACTATTTTTAATTTTTTGAATTTAAGATCATTTTTCATAATCCTATGTCTTTCATCAGACTTTTTCTCAAATGCACTTCCCATATTTAATTCTTTTAGCAAATTCAGAGTTGTCTGCAGGGCCCAAAATCAAACTTTTTTATTTTTTTGGTGTGAAATTTTCTTGTTTAGATTCTTCAAATGTTATTTCTTTGGTATCACAGATTCCCCAGATCCTGCTTTGTGGTACCGCTATTATATTCAATAATTTGTTCCCCCTCTGGCATGATACTTACCATGCTACATTGCACTGGTTTTCTCTATAAGATTTGAAAACAGTCTTTGTCTTCTGTACATGGACTCTCTAGTACTGAACACCTCAAATGCACCCTGTAAATGCTTATTTCACCAGTGAATCAGTATTTTCCATCATAGCTCTTTTTGCATTAAACATTCTGACCTGATATACAATTCTCAGACTACAGTTCAAGCCAATTGTTTCATCCCTACATTTTAAATAGTAAATGCCTGTGACAGTAATTTCCATATCATCTTAGAGATAATTTAATGAAGAATAAAGCCAGGGGTATTTGAACCTAAATATTGAGTTTGATAGGCTCATTTATTGTGGCTGAGCCACATTTTACTGGAAATGATGAGCTCTGGCCTCAGTGGAGAGGGAAATGGAGATATACACAAGTAGTAGAGAGGAGTATTTTGATTCAAACATAATTTTGGGAGGACATTAAGAAGGCTGCTGAGGTGGTTGTATTTGTATCCACTGTATTTAACTTTCTGAGTTGGAGCCCTACTGTGTTGCTTGTAAAAGTGATAGTTATACAGCTTCTGTTAAATATTTCAGTCTAGGTCTGGGAATAAGGATGTCTGTCTGGTATCAGGTTTAGCCGGTAAGTAGCAGAACCATATGTCTCTGATTGGTTGGTACTGTCCCAGTTTACACTTGAAGTAGGTCATTTGATGATTTTTAATCATGTTAGTGCCTCCCCCTTTCACTCTCAAAAGTGTCTCTAGTGAGGATGATAAATAATATATCACATTAGAAATGAGTCATCTCCTAAGGGGAGATTAATAATAGATCATAATAGTACGAGATAATATTCATTGAATGCTGCCAAATATATTTTCACATTTAATCCTTACAACAACCCTGTGGAAAGTTACTCTTATTGTAATGATTCCATTCTTACAGAAGTAGAAAGTGAGGCACAAAAATGTTCAGAAATATGTGAAGCCAAATAGCTAATAAGCAGAAAAGGTAAGATTAAAATGTAATCTGGTTTCAGAATTTGTAAGGTCAAATGTTATGCCACATTACCTCCTGGTTAAAAAGAGAAAAAAAAAAAAAAAAAGTATGTGGAGAAGCAGATCATTAGGACTCATATCATTCTTCTTTTCTTCTGGTCCCATCTTTTCCTCCTTCCTTTCTCCCTCCATCCCTTGCTTCTTTCCTTCCTTCCTTCCATAAATGTTTATTAAGTATCTGTTATGTGTCAGGCACTGTCCTAGGCACTAGAAGCACATCAGAAAGCAAAACAAAATCACCACACCTAGGGAGTTTGTGTTTCAGGAATTGAATATTTCTACTGTGTTTTCATGGTGCCATTTTGCAAATATTTTGATAAAAGTCAATGTTGTTGTTGTTCAGTCACTATGTCATGTCCGACTCTTTGTGACCCAATGGACTGCAGCACACCAGGCTCCTCTGTCCTACACTATATCCCAGAGTATGCTCAAATTCTTGTCCACTGAGTCAGTGATGCTATCTATACATATCATCCACTGCTACCCTCTTCTCCTTTTGCCTTCAATTTTTCCCAGCATCAGTATCTTTTCCAGTGAGTCAGCTCTTTGCATCAGGTGGCCAAAAATTATAGAGCTTCGGTATCAGTCATTCCAATGAATATTCAGGGTCGCTTTCCTTTAGGATTGACTGGTTTGATCTTCTTTCAGTCCAGGGAACCCTCAAGAGTCTTCTCCAGCACCAATCCCAAAGTCAGTATTAATTCCTGTGTATAATGGGAAACAACAAAAATAAGTTCGGTTGGTGATTAGGGTGGAAGGAGTCAGCCATGAATGTACTACACATCATGGATGAACAATATCCCTTCCCATAAGCCTTGGCTTTGGGCAGTCTTTTAATTCAGGAAACCTTTATGGAGTGCCCATTGGGTGTCAGGCTCTCTGGTGAGCTTTCTTCTGGAACAGGTTACCACATCACTCTCACAACAGCAAGAGGAGAGCTGTATCTCTACTCTATGTTTCTATTATTTTTAAGTGGAATAAATCCTATGATGTATAAACAGAATTAATCATTTTCTAATTATTTTTTTTTCTTGATCAACACCAAACATAAACAGACATATACACTTTGTCCCCAGTGGCCAGGTTTCAGGGATATTAAAGTACTTAAAGCTAAATTATTAACAAGCCTTTAACTCTCTTACACAATCATGTTTAGAGAAAAGCTCTCAGGTAGAATTTTAATGTCATGGTTCCTTGGAGTCTATTTAGATATGGCCTTGGCATATCCTACTAGGGGCTTTGACCCCATTAGATGTGGTCCATTTAGCAACAGTCCTATTTGCAATGTCCCTTCCAGCACATGCCCTGAAGGGGATCAAGCTCTCTGTCGTAATCATGCAGTTTGAGTGTGTACTGCGAAACAAATAAATAAGACATTGGAGAATTGTACTGAACCTGACACGCAATGTTTGGGACATTTTAATTACCAAAAAAATTTAGTAGTTTTCCACTCCCACTACTTTTAAACCATTTGGGAAATATTATGCAGATGTAACTTGAATGCAACTGTTTGTAGCTCCATTAAAGGTTAAATTTGCATAAGAATTAATTCATTAAATGGAAGCTGTACTATACTGAGGATGCATTATATTGTGATTGACCAAAACTCCATTTTGTTAATTAACAATGGGACTTAGTCACATTTAGATAATACTGGTAAATAGATATCAGGAGACCCTATCAAAAAAATGGAGGAGGTCAAGCCATCTGGATACTAACTTTTTGGTGAAGTTTGTAGTCTTGAAAGTGAAAGTTGCTCAGCTGTGGCCAACTCTTGGTGACCCCCTGGACTGTAACCTGTCAGGCTTTTCTGTCCATGGAATTCTCCAGGCCAGAATACTGGAGTGGGTAATCATTCCCTTCTCCAGGGGATCTTCCCAATCCAGAGATCAAACCCAGGTCTCCCACATTGTAGGCAGATTCTTTACTTTCTGAGCCACCAGGGAAGCCACGGTTTGTAGGACAATAGTGAAATATAGTTTCTGGTATATTTGTTCTCTTATCATAATAGGATATAATATAGTATATTCAGTAAATAATCACCTGAATGAAATTTAAGGACCATAAAGATCCAAGAACACAATGGAGAAGTTAAAATCAGATGAATGTGCAGATTTGCCTGGTGCAATGTGAATGTGAGAGTTGCTGACCTGAGTGACACTTGTCACTCATTTGTCACTGAGCAGCTCATAAAACATTTACACATGTAATAAAAGTTTGTCTAACGTAAGAGCTGCAGTATGTGTCTTCAGGATAATTCATTGAGTTTGTAGATTCAGTTGTGGTGAGTGTTGATTTCTGAAATTTCTATATCCATTAACAATATCATACTATTTATCTTTTTTTAAAGACTTCATAAAAATACTCCATGAATCTAAATGTAATTCAAAGAGTAAAATCCATTGCCTTTATAAAATGTATTCAGAAACATTTTTTTCTTTTAGAAAAGATTGAAATGGTCATTCGAGTAATGAGAATGGTACAGTGAAAAATGATGACCTCCGTAGACCATCAATTTTGCCATTGTCTTCTATTTATACATAACCTTTCCTTGAAATAAAACGACAAATATAATTCACTACAGATTTTAAAAGGTGGCAAGTGTAGCATATCAGGAGATGCTACCAATTTCCACAGTTATTTTAAAAACAATCATTTTCACATTTAGTGCCAAATAAAACAAGTTTGAATCTGGTTTCCAGTCTGATTTTCTCACTGAAGACCCTGAGGGTTTCTCATTGTTCTAAAACAACAGATGTCTGTTGGGATATTCTCTTCAAGTTTACCCTTAAGTTCTGGAAAGCAGTGAAGGATTTGAAGATCTAATAAGGAATTTGCTTAGGGATCAGCCACTTCTTGATCTTCATTCCCTATAGAAAACAGATGAGGATAACATTCAAACAGAGACAATGACCGAACAAATATTGCCTGGTTGACTTATACATGCCTTTGCTAGAGAAAGCGGTATGTGGACAAGAGTGGAAAAGTCAAATAGAGAAAAACAAAGCTACTAGAGCCTAAGGCAATGAGCTTCTGAGGCAGGTTCTCTGGAGGATAACAGTCAATTTTTTTTGTCCAGTGTCTCTCCCACTTTAGTGAGTGCCCCCATTCTTACTTGGAGAATTCCATGGACAGAGGAATCTGGCGGGTTATAGTCCATGGGCTCTCAAAGAGTGGGACACAACTGAGCGACCAACACTTTCACATTCACACTTTCACTCCCTGAACTGAGATCCTTTTCCACTGGAGGTCCTGACAAAGTAGGATGAGAGGAGAGTCCTCTGACACAGTTTCAAAGTTGAAAAAGGATCTAAGGATTCACATGGGGATTAACAAGGTGACCTTAGTGTTAGCTGTATCCTACTCTTTGCGACCCCACAGGCTACAGCCTGCCAGGCTCCTCCATCCATGGGATTCTCCAGGCAAGAATACTGGAGTGAGTTGCCATTCCCTTCTCCAGGCGATCTTCCCGACCTAGGGATGGAACCTAGGTCTTCTGCACTGCAGGCAGATTCTTTGCCATCTGAGCCACAGTGCAGGGTAATATTTGATAGCAGTTCTCTGGAATCAAAGGAAATGATGAAGGGGAATTTATACCTTTTCTCAGCAAAAGCTGTTTCTCCTTTTTGAGGTTTGAGCTTTATTGGTTCTCATCAGTTTTGCTCATTTTTTCTTTCTGTAGCTTCATGCTCTGTGGTGTCTCTCTCTGCTCTGTTACTTTACATGTAAAGGACGTCTAATAGATTTTTGCTGATGTTGTTATTTTGCTAATAATATCAGCTTAGGCCACAGAATAGAAGTAACATATGTCCTTTCCTCTTTCTAAAGAATGGTATTAGTCTCAGGCTGGATCTCCAAAGAGAGGGCTCAGGTAACCCTGAGACTTGACAGCCAGGTGGGAGAGACGTCAACCTTTTCTCACCGTTTCTTCTCACCTCTATGTTGTGAGAGCAGGAAACAGCACAGGGAGTCTGAAGCAGATGAGGAGAGAGGACCAAGAGAATAAAAAAGTCAAATCAAGTCTCTCCTTCTCTCTGCTGCCAGCTAAGAAAAGGCCAGACCTCAACTAGGGAAAGGCAAGAAGCTTGTAATAGGTTGTGAGACACATGTTTTGGTTTTGATTAGACTGGACTTTTTGATGCCAGAAAAAGTTGCTTATACAATTCTTTTTGGGAGGGAAGTCAGAGTGACAATGACTTTTATTTATTATTATTACTTTTAAATTTTATTTTTATTTTATATTAGGGTATAGTTGATTTATAATGTGTTAGTTTCAGGTGTATAGCAAAGTGATTCAGTTATACATACACATATATCCATTCTTTTTTAGATTTTTTTCTCATATAGGTTATTATAGAGTTCTCTGTGCTATACACTAATTCCTTGTTGATTATCTATTTTATATATAGTAATGTGTATATGTTAATTCCAACCTCCTAATTTACCCCTCCCCCCACCTTTCCCCTTGGGTAATTATGTTTGTTTTTGAAGTCTGCCAGTCTGCTTTATAAATAAATTCATTTGTAGCATCTTTTTATATTCCACATGTAAGTGATGTCATATGATATTTGTTTTTCTTTGTCTGACTTCACTTAGTGTAGAAGCCAGGAAGGAAGACCCAACAGTAAGTTTTAAACTGGTGAAATAAAGTTATTATTTGATTGCATCTGTATGAGGTCAACCCAAGAAATATGCCATTGGCCAGTGTAATATTTCATTCTTTGATTTTTTTTAGGGTTGCTTTGGAATCTTTAATGAATGGCATGTTAATTTTAAGAAGTGACAGATCAGTTGTTACTGTTGCTTAGTCGCTAAATTGTGTTCAGCTCTTTGCAACCCCATGGACTGTAGCCCTCCAGGCTCCTCTGATGATGGAATTACCCAGGCAGGCAAGATACTGGAGTGGGTTGCCATTTACTTTTCCAGGGCATCTTCCCGACCCAGAGATTAAACCTGCATCTTCTGCTTGGAATTTTTACCACTGAACCACCTGGGATAGATAAATAATTTCATTCTACTGGCTGTTTTCAAGGTGAAAAGATGAATATGGAAATTCAACTTGAATAAGCATGACTTTGCAGATCAGTGTGTCTAAATTAGATCAATGGGGAGAAAGAAAGGTAGAAGTCTAGGATTTTATCTCTGTCTGATTAATTCGTGCCCCAATTTGTAAAGTCTGCATCAACTTTGACAAAGCTAATTTCCCCATTGCATATGCGGCTTTCTAATGTAGTTACCTTTCTCTGGGACATCTTTTAGCTCCCTGACATGTGAAAAATACCTATTCATCTTGTGTATCACACCGTCTATGTAACTTTTCGCCATACCACAGTCCGCTCTCTCTCCCAGATAGAACTGACTGCTTGCTATTTGTTTCAACACTGATCGCTTTTCAGGCTTTTCTGAGTCCCTTTATTGCAGTTGTTTATTTAGAAGTCTGCTTTTGTCTAATTAATGTGTGACCTCCTTGCGGCAGAGACTTTGCCATATTTCTACTTGTATTCCTAAAATATCATGCTTTGGATATACTAGATGCTCAACAAGTATTTATTGAATAAATTAAGGAATATTTTCAGAGAATGGCCTTGTTTCCAAATTGAGAAGAGACTGGGTAGGTGGTCCAAAGTGTCAGGAATATCAAGCAAGGGAGGATAAGATTCAGGTATTACTGCCCAGAGACTCCAAAATTTGTTACATGATTGCCTTTTTTAATCCCCCAGAGTTAAAGATTTTATTACTTCATTATTTATTGAAATTTAAATGGAGTGATTCAGTTACTAATTGCATGTGCAGGCAAATCTGCAAATCTATTTATCTTTAGTTTGTTTTTCCTCAGTGAACCTATGATTTGAAACAATGTAGCATTCTGTATTTGAAATCACACAACTGCTACATTTGTATATTTCTTTTGTTCATTATTTTCTGTTTCTCCTTGCATTACAAACAGATTAATATGTTTGTGGAAAGAGGGATAAATTTTAATTCTTGATGAGTCACCTCAATATTTAGACTACTTGTGTTCAATCAGTGTGAGGTTGGTGAAGACCATGTTTACAGTCACAGTAAATTTAATTATATCAATTGTTGCTTGTAGATAGTATGATTGCTTATATCCAGTTTGCTATATGAGACATTTGTAAGCACTTAGCAGTGCAATCAATCGTTTATGCAATAACTATCTTTCAAAAAGTAATTACTTTCAAAGTATTGGTGTATTCTCTTACAATGTAACACATAATCTTCTACTTGTGTTTTGATGCTGAAAAAAAGGTCCAATTCAGAAAATTATAAAATGAATTTGGTGGACATCTGCCTTAAGACTGTGACAACAATTGCTTAAAAATTATTTCATGATAGTATACTTAGTGACATTGGAATGTACCTTAGTTTGTGGCAACCAGGCCAATTTTCAACTGTTTTTGCAGAAGTGTATGTGTTTATTCAAGACTCAGAGACTCAGCTGGCATGATGTTATTGGTAAACTGAGAGCTATTCACAGGGCTATTTAGGAGCATGCACCACCTGAAAATAGACATTATTAATGTCTGAAATTCAATAAAAATAGATCTTAATCTTAGAATTTATTTTGTAGGTAAAACAGATTCTGTTTGTGCATTGTGCTGCCTGCTGCACATGGGTCCTAGAAATGTACAACTGGCAATTGTTCCAAGAAATTACATCACAGAGGGCATCATTGTAGCAATTCCCATACTTTAACAAGATTGCTGGACATGATACACTGGAGAATCCCTCTGCTGGATGATTCATTGTATTCCCTGGCATACATACCAAACTATGCAGTGGGATAATGATCATTAAATGAGGACCTGGAGAAAGCGAATAAATTGGAAAAGTTTAACATTTTATTCTGGAAGCATATCTGTTACATGGTTAAGCAGTAATTAGTTATCCCAGGCAAAGTGAAGTTGCAAACGCATTGAAAATGAAGTTTCTAAAATTCATTGATCAAATGCCCAAAGTTATGCTTTTAGTCCAAATGGCTTAATTAAATATAGGGCTTAAGCATTCATCCTCTAGTTAGATCATGTCATTTTAAGCAGGCAAACCAATAATTTAGATTTGTTGGAGGTATCTTGTGCTACTTTATTTGTAAATTAATATTCATTGCTTTTGACACAATTTGTCCTCAGTTTTGCATCAAAGTGTTAAGGTTAATTGTCCCTCAAATGGTCTTCTCATTCTAAGGGAGTTACCTGGCCAGTCCATAATGGGTTTTAGGTCTGCTATTATGACAATGGGAATCTTGGAGGAGGGTTATAGCTGCTAAAGTGATGCAGATTCTAGTGGATGATTGGGAGTAGCTGGGTCTACCTCCAAAGTCTGTTTATGATGGAGTGACAGGATACACTATCAGGCAATAATGGGAAAGTCTATATTCTACATTAACTCTATTGTATACTTTTGGTAAGCTACTTCATTATCCCAGTCTTCAGGGTCTTCTTCACCTGTCAAATTAGGTGGCTGAAAGACGGTAAAGTTCCTTTTAGCTCCAGTCTTCTATTATTAGGAATTAGCATGCAGTATCGTGCATCAAACCTGGACTGGCGACTCGTTTCATATATGATATTATACATGTTTCAATGCCATTCTCCCAAATCATCCCACCCTCTCCCTCTCCCACAGAGTCCAAAAAGGAGGAGGGTTCAGGATGGGGAACACGTGTATACCTGTGGTGGATTCATGTTGATATGTGGCAAAACCAATACAATATTGTAAAGTTAAAAAAAAAAAATTATAGCCAACCCAAGTTTTACCTTAAAAAAAAAAATTGTGTTACTCATTTTAAGGGGGGAAAAAAAAGGCACATTCAGTGCTCCAAGTGTTCCTAGTTAGTAGGCATACTTTACATTTTTGTTTACTGGCAATGCTCATATATCTTTGATAATGGTAAAAAATAATTACCTCTAAATTAAATGACCCTATAATTAAAAAAAAAAAAAAGGAATTAGCATGGATACTACATAGTTGATATACAACTCTGTTTCTTCCTTTTTCTGCGAACGCTGCTAGGTTGAAGTTTATTTTGTTTTACATTAAGTGGCTATATGACTGAGTATCACTTTCAGACCAGGATAGTTAAGAAGCAGGTCTAACTTTTGGGCCCTCTTTCCACTTCTGCTGGTGAACACAAGATCAAGAAATGGCAGATCACATGGTGGAGGTAAAGTGGGTCTCTCAATCACCATTAAGGGGGAAGAGTTACTCTTTGATCAAGAATACCCCCTTTTGGAATTAATATGAATTAGAAGAAATTGAGATTTTAATTGTTTATCTATGTTATTAATGTAATTAATAGTTTGCAGCTGCTAAGTCTCTTTCTTCAGTTGTGTCTGACTCTGTGCGACCCCAGAGATGGCAGCACACCAGGCTCCTCCGTCCATGGGATTTTCCAGGCAAGAGTACTGGAGTGGGATGCCGTTTCCTTCTCCAATGCATGAAAGTAAAAAGTGAAAATGAAGTTGCTCAGTAGTGTCTGACTCTTTTGAGACCCCATGGACTGCAGCCTACCAGGCTCCTCCGTCCATGGGATTTTCCAGGCAAGAGTACTGGAGTGGGATGCCGTTGCCTTCTCCAAACTAATAGTTTGGGAATATCTAAAATTATAAAACAATATGCCAATTGAGAGTCTTCTCTGTTTTACCTTTCCTTATAGAAAATCCTAATGATTCCACCAAAAAAGTATTAGAAATAATAAAAAGAATTGAATAAAGTTGCAGGATACAGAATCAACATACAGAAAATAGTTGTATTTCTATATGCAATTATAACAATAAACCATTTGAAAGAAATGAAGGAAACTGTCTAGATATTCATATCCTTTATGGGGAAACATTGCAACTATTGAATAGATAGAGTTTTGGAAACATAATCTTTGATGACACTAAGGAAACAAATTCGATTTTTTTTTTAGAGCTACCTTCTCTAAAATATTTAACAGATTCCCTGAAAACCATCCAGGATGTTAGAAGGACATCTAGCTAACCTAAATGATGGACTTGCCATTTAGAAAAATAAAAATTGAATGCCCTGGAAATAAAAACAGTTTTGTTAAAGATATTGAGTGAGATGGAGAGAAAAAGTATTTTACCTATTTTAATTAGTTCCTGAAACATCAAACAGGGGAAGCAAAATGGTGGCATTATTGGTTACCTGGACTAGAAGGATTAGTGAATATTTTGTTTTAATTCTAATACCCTAACTTCAAAATGAGGAAACTGCAGTAAAGATGAAATAACATATTCACATATCATAATTAGTGGCAGTATTAGAATTATAGTCCTATGTACTATTGACCAGTTTAGGGGGTGAGACCATATCTGGTAGGCTTGTCCCCCATCTTACAACTAGAGATTTCTATCCTAACTTTACCTCTGCTGCTGCTGCTGCTGATGATACAGATATAAAACTTATATAACATTTATATAGCATGCATGCTAAGTTGCTTCAGTCATTTCCAACTCTTTGAAACCCCATGAACTGTGGCCTAACAAGCTCCTCTGTCCATGGGATTCTCCAGGCAAGAATACTGGAGTGGATTACCATGCCCTTCTCCATAACATTTATATGGAGCCAGACACAATTTTATATGTTTTATAGATATTAATTCTTTCTCACAACAACTGAGGACTCATAGATCTTACCTTCCAGAATTCAGAGCCCTGGGTAGTCGTAGTCTGTTGATATATGATGGTATATCACTTCTAAGATTAGGTTTTAGAAGACACTGAGGATTCTGTCTTGGGTGCATGCTCTTATGCTCTGCCTCTCTTGGATTATTCACCCAACTGCCATGTCATAAGCAGCTCCACAGGGAAGGCCAAGTGATGAGGAAGTGAAACCTCTTGCCAATAGCTATCTGAGTGAGTTTAGAAGATCCGAGGGCCCCAGGTGAGCCTTCAGGTGACTGCAGCCTCATCAATAGTTTGTTGAAACTTCATGAGACATCATGAGCTAGAACCAGATGGCTAACCTGCTCAGTGATTCCTGCATTGTATTCAGGCTACTACTCCCAGCTGTATTAACACCAGATTGTTATTGTTGTTGCTGATGACGACGTTCATTGTTTCTAGTTTCTGTGAATAATGGTTTTTAAAGGCTGCAGTTTAGAGTCTGTCCCAACTGTAAAGAAGATTTGCAATTGCTTGGTAATTTCAAAGTAGGAAAGTCTAAGTAGACCAGAGATAATTGAGGCAGAAGAGTTTTACTGTATGTCATTGATGCACAGAAGTTAAGAAAAGGTGAAAGAGTGGGATGCATTAGCTGAGAAGAAAGGTGCTGAGAATGGGCCCTTATCTCAGACAGATAATTGCCTTTTGTCTGTTAAACTGGGATCTGAAAGCTGTTTCCTTGGTTACAGGGGATTTGATGCTCAATAGTCAAAAGTAAAATGATTTCAAGAGTGTTTGTTTCATAGCTGACTGGGCCAAGAGAAAATATCAGCTTTCCTTGGCCTAATATATTCTCTTTATATGACTCTGGTGATGTCAAGCTTAACATATTATCTGGCTTGAATCACTGATAGTCAACAGCTGAAGATATTGGAAAATGTGGTGTGTTTCATGTGACCTAAATATAAAAAAGATTCAAAATGAATGACTTTGAGAAACAATTCATGGGGTACGTTTATAGGAGTAATATAAATACTTCAGTCACATTATACCTATGAGAGTTTCAAAAAGATATTTAAGAATTTGTATCAAGGACACTGACATTAAAAGGTAAGAACTTCATAGTTGGGCTGACTGTTGAATCTAAATAGAAAAATAGGACAAATTAGAAAAACATTGAAAAAGTATTGCAGATTGGATGCATCTTTAATCCTGGTGGGACAGACCTCACAGTTACTATACCATAGTAGGTGGATTATACCCCTGAGAAGTCTTCCTGGACTCCCTTGACAGTTAGTTGATCTGCCAGCTTTATCCTCATATACATGCCCATAGACTTTCTCATAGTTTTGTGATCACTGTTTTCATGTCTGTCTCTGACCATTCCTGTCATGATACTTTTAGCTAGTGAGAACCAAGTATTATTTATCTCTATATCACACTATGTGTACATAGCTTGGCATGTATTAGGAGCATAACAAAATGTTAAGAGAATTGAAAAAAAAACTTAAAATGATAGTACTTAGAAAACATAGTGATTCATACATTTTTATTACAAGTATACATTGCTCCTACTAGAGACTTAAGTTTGGCAGAACTCTACAATGCCATTTTTTTTTCCATTTTTAAATGAAGAAGATATATTGTATTTTCTAACAATGTAAATACTTTTAAAGGTCAAACATCATAAGGAGCTTAAACATGGAATCTGCCATAATACTTTGATTCTACATGCTATTTTGCATATTATTACAAAAATCTACCTTTATGAGATTTAAGTAGAATCTAAAATAGATATTTATTTATACTTTTCAGGGTGTTTTAAATGATTCCACCCATTCTTTCTTCACTTGTGCAAATTTCTAGTGTGCCTGTTATGTTCCTGGCACTATTCTAAGCTCAGAGTCTTCAAAACCTAGTGCCTGGTATAAAAAACTTCCTATAGTCAGAGAGCTTACATTTCAGTGATGGGAGATACAAAATTAAATTACACAGAATATCAAGAGTTCTTCTTTAGACATGCTAAATTTAAGAAGCCTACTAAATACACAGAAATATTGAGAATGAAATATGTATATCCAGAGATTAGAGGAGGGATCAGGGCTGGAGATAAAGAATTAGTATATAGAAAAATCATGATATGTAAAGATTTGGTTGTGGATATTTTGTCTAGGGAGACTGTGTCAATTATAAAGAAAGAAGGAGAGAAAGATAGGAAGGAAGGAAAGAAAGAAAAGAGAAAGAGATCAGAAAAGTACATGGATGCTTCAATATTAGATGTCTGGCAAAACAGGATAATCTTTCCAAAAGACCATGAGGTATATGATGCCAAGAAACCAAAAAGGGTGAAGATGGGAAGTATTTTAATAGCATGAGGGTAGCTTCTGCTATGAAAAGTAGAAAGGACATGGACAGAAAATTAACCATTGGATTTTACAAGATGATGGACCTCAGTGACCTATATATTCTACTGCTATTTGTGATAATAATGGTAATACCACTCTTAATAGCAAACACCCACATAGCACTAAGGCCCAGATACTAGTCTAAGTGCTTAACAGGTTTTGTGTGATTTAATTTATAATTAATATAAGAACCATTTTATTGGAGTGATAATTGAAAGTATCTAATTGGGTTGGATTGAAACAAGAATGAAAGTAGTTATATTAATTATCGGTTGCTACGTTAAAAAAAAAAAACAGCAGCTTGAAAAACAGCAAACATTTATTATCTCATCATTTTTACAAATTAGGAATTCAGAAGTATTTTGTTGGTTGGTTCTGCCTCCAAGTCTCATGAAGTAGCAGTTAGTTGTTGGGTGGGGCTGCAGTGGGCCTGAAAGATTCTGCTGTAAAATGACTCAGTCATAAAGCTGCCGGCTGGAGGCCTCAGGTCCTCAGTGGCTGTTCTCAGGAGACAAAGCCTTTCCACAGGGCACGTCCCCAAAGGGCAGCAGGTTTTCCCATAGAAGAAGAGATCAAATGAGGAGAAAGTTGTGCTACTTTTTGTGACTTATTCTCAAAAGTTACATCACATCACTTCTGTTGTTTCTGTATCAAAAGGAAGTTCCTAACAAAAATTTCTGCGCTACCTTTTAAAGCAAATGTCAAAGACTGTGTAAACATATTTTAAATCATTACTTCAGTGGTAAAGGAGTGAGGACTCCAGATATATACAAGTACTTTGAAAATCTTCTTTTGAAAAGGGTAGAAGAGAGATGTGATATTAACTGGAATGAAATGTGGAATGAAAGGGATGTGTGTGTGTGTGTGTGTGTGTGTGCATGCTCATTTGTGTTTGTCTCTTTTTGATCCCATAAACTGTAGCCCACCAGACTCCTCTGTGCATTGAATTTTCTAGGTAAGAATACTGAAGTCGTTTGCCATCTCCTACTGCAGGGAATCTTCCCAATTCAGGGATCAAACTCACATCTCTGGCATCTCCTGCATTGGCAGGTGGATTCTTTACCACTGCACCATCTGTGAAACCCAAAAAAGGAGAGTACTTCAGATTTAAGAAAGGAAGTGAGTCGTGGGTTGGCTTGGAGAGAAGGAAATGAATTTACTATGGAAGGTACAATAGTACTGTCTGGCTTTTGCAAGTGCCCATTTGAGATTCATGATCATAAATATAAGTGAGTCCAGTCAGCACATTTGTGGGATTATGTGGGATTATATATATATTATTTTAGGCCAGATTACCACATGCCTGAATGATTATCATAGTTGTCCAAATGGTTCTCTTTCCTCCAGGTTTCTTTCCCCAGCTAGTACCACATCAATCTCCTCAAAATAATTTTCTGCATAAGTTAATCTCTAGGCCAACAACTTCATTGTTTCTTCTTGATCTTGAAAGTCAAATGCTAAGAATTTGATCCCTAGATCTGTCATCAAATAGCCTTAGACTGTGTCTCCAACCACAGCAAACCATGAAATATTTTCCATTAGATAGTGACCATTTTGCATTTTAATGATTTTTTTTTTGTATTTTAGATTGGTTACTCTGGCAATTGTATGGACATTTTTTGGAATAGGGCATTACCAGTTTCAGGAAGCCCAGCAAGGTGGTCATCGTGAAATGTGATGATGACCTCAGTTAAAGCATTAGTGGTGACAAGAAAGATGAGTTTCAACAAAGGATGAGAGATAATTAAAAACGTAAAATGACTTGGACATAGGGATAAAGTGATAGGGAGGTGTCTAAAATCACAAATAGATTTTGATTTTTTACTTACATGATGGTATAGATGGTAGTAACATTCAATGAGAAACTTGATTCAAAAGGGAGAAGCAGGATGAAGAGAAAGATTAGTTCAGTTTAAAACATATATATATGTAAACTTGAGACACTTAAGTTACAGGTATATATAGATGTCCTATAAGCCTCAGGAAGAAATAAGTCTAAAATTTCAGAGTGAGTTCAGGAAGACAGATCATAATTTGAGAATCATTAGCAATGAAGATTTAAACATAAAGAGATTTCCAGGAAGAATAAAAAGGAACAGTCATAGGGGAAGGAGAAATAAAATAATTAGTTGTCAAAGGGAATAGAAAGAGCTTTTAAAATCCACTCATATTTATATTTAAAAGGAACTGGAACAAGTTAGAAATATTGATTCTTAATCATGATCATTTGTTAGTATCATCTGAGGACCTTTTTTTAAAAAAGCAATATCAGGGTCACATATGTGATCAGTTAAATCAGAATACCTAAGCAGTGGGAGGTAGAGATCATTCCCTTTTTGAAGCTTCCTGATGATTCTCATGCACATCAACTGAAGAGATCTACAGAAGTAGAGTGATTTGGCTGTCTTTATGTTTCACATATTATATGCAATAGGATGAGCATAAATGGTGTAAGATTAAGTTTCATGTGGCAATAAAACTTAGTACTATAGGGAATATGAGCTAGTGAATCTGAGCTAGCTTTATGTAGTATATTGGAAGAGAAAAAAAAATTCTTTTTAGAAATTTCTTTTAATTCTTTCTCTACCTCCCATAATTTGATATGGCCTTGTGACTAGCTTTGTCTAACAGATTATGATAGTAATATTTCAGAAGTTCGGGGCCCAGGACACAAGAGAACTTGTAGCTTTTGTTTCTCATTTTCTTGTCTTTCTGAGACCTCACTAAGAAGTCAGGCTACTCTGCAAAGAAAAAGAGGCCAAGTGGAGAGAGAGACCCTGCCAATTGCCAGTGCCATCCCCCAGACTTGTGAAGGGAATCATTTGGGGCAATCCAGCCCCAGTGGAACTACCTAATGACTGCAAACACATCAGTGCCCCCAGGCAAGATAAGCAGAGGAACCTCCCTTCTTTGCACGACCAAATTGTCACCTACAAAGTCATGAATAAAATAATTGTAGAAGCCACCAAGTTTTGAGATGTTTGTTAGGCAGCCTAGATAATTCATACAGTATATAAGAAACAATTGTCAATCCTTAGATGTAAATGGCCAACCAATTGGTTATAAATCCTTTCATGAATATATACTTTTGATATTTTTGAACAATGGATTTTTAAATCTCCTCTGAAAACCCAAACCTTATCTCAAAGCTGTATCTGAAACCTTGGAGTGTTTTTAGACTGCTATGTAGAACTCTTAATTCTTTTATTCTGATGCATTTGTCTCATGATTTATTCTCCCAAATTAATTTCCCTCCTCTCTCTGTGTAAATGTAAATAAATGAAGGTGGCCCAAGATGGTTATTCCTGATGCTGCTGTTATTGCCACAACTGTTATAGTACCATAAACAACAAACTTTATTATAGATATTTTACTATTTGTCAGAAGTCCTCCCATGAGCTTGGTCTTCAGTCTCTAATTTTATTTTAACAGTCTGTGACCTGGGCCCTATTATATCCTATTTTACAGATGAGGAAACTGAGGCTCAGAGTGGATAAAGTAACTTGCTCAAGGCCACACAACTAGTGAGGGCTGGAAAGTGATTTGACACAGGTTTGACTGATGCACAGTCTATTTGCCTATAATAATCACTTAGTCTACACTTTGTCTAATCACTTTGCCTGTAATAATCACTTAGTTCTACATTCAAAGCACTTTTATGACATGCTCCCCAAATTTCCTTTTGTGAATTTGTGGCAAGACAGAATTTTTTCCTTTTTTCATGTAGGAAAAGAAAATTAATATTCTTTGAAGACTTGCTGTTGTATCAGGCATTTTCATATATATATTATATATATATATATATATATATATATATATATATATATATCACACAGTCCTCACAGTCATCCTACATACCATCTTTACTTTTGTGGTGCAGAGAACAGGGAGACAAATAATTTCCCAAAGGTCATACAACCTTGGAACTGGTAAAGCTAGACCATAACACAAGTCTGTTTTGCTACTTGGCCTTTTTCTTTGAATTTATATCAAGTTATAAACTCCATTGTATTTCATAGAGTCCTAGTTCTTCATCACAGAATAAATTGCTAGGAACTATTACCTCTTTGGGGCTTCCCTGGTGGCTCAGAGGTTAAAGCATCTGCCTGGAATGCGGGAGACCAGGGTTTGATCCCTGGATCGGGAAGATCCCCTGGAGAAGGAAATGGCAACCTACTCCAGGATTCTTGCCTGGAGAATCCCATGGAGGGAGGAGCCTGGTAGGCTACAGTCCATGGGGTCGCAAAGAGTCGGACACGACTGAGCGACTTCGCTTTCACTTTCATAAACTCAAATTATATTTCAGAGTCCTAGTACTTCATCACAGAATAAATTGCTAGAAACTATTACCTCTTTTAGGCTCCCCTCCCAAATGTCATTTTCTCAGGAAGGGCTTTCCTAATCTCTCATATCAGCTGAGTTTCCCCTGTTCTATACTACCAAGGCACCTCTCCATGCTTTATGCAACACTTGTTATATTTATAACTTGTTATATTTGTAACTGTTTCCATTTCTGTCTCTTTCACTAAACAAGAATCTCCATGAAGATGGGGACATTTTGTCTCTGGCACTATTAAAACCCAGACCTAGCACAGAGTCTGGTGCAGAGCAGTCATTCAATAAACATTTTGTGAATTAATTTTTGAGATTTTAGACTATAGACAGGCCTGGAGAAATGACATTTGTGTGTTTAAATTGGTTGTAACAAGATTCCATAAGTACAATAAGAAACTCTTCTTGATAATAAAGGCAGAATAAATGCAGTTTTGAGATGGGACAATACTTTAAGGATGTAAAGGCCATGTTAATGTGAAATTCTTTCTGCTTCATTAAAAGCCTGTCATGGAGTTCTCAGAAATAGCCGTGACAGCTTTTTGCTTGCTGTGCTGTCAAAGTGTACGTCTTAGGCCACTGTGCTAAGGAGTCTAGCATTGACTACATGTTTGTTTCCATGGACACCTATCAGGAGAAGAAGATAGAAAATAAACTAGACTGAAACATAAGGCAATATCATATTGAAGTTTTTTTTTTTTTAGGGGCTTGACTTAATTTTTTTTTTTAATTTTATTTTATTTTTAAACTTTACATAATTGTATTAGTTTTTCCAAATATCAAAATGAATCCACCACAGGTATACATGTGTTCCCCATCCCGAACCCTCCTCCCTCCTCCCTCCTCATACCATTCCTCTGGGTCGTCCCAGTGCACTAGCCCCAAGCATCCAGTATCGTGCATCGAACCTGGACTGGCATTGAAACATGTAAAATATCATGTATGAAATGAGTTGCCAGTCCATATTGAAGTTTTAATAGAGGCAGAATTAACATAAAAATAGCTCACCCATTCCAGTCATAAAGATAAGTCAGATATTAAAGTGATAAAAATAAATTTGTTATTTTATCTTTGCTTTTTATCATTTTAAACTCTTTTTGTAAAGTAGCAATATTTAAATAATTAGGCAAGATGTATGCTTTTAATGTTTTAATTGTTAATTCTGATGACTACAAAGATGAATAATTTCTCTTTTAGAGGAGATAACCCTCAAACAGATAACTTGGAACCAGGTAGAGAAAAAATATGGTTGGTTTTATTATTCAATTTCATATTGGAATGTTAACACTGCATAAAGCCAATCATAAGACCACATTTTAATACACATAGAAATAATTATTCAAATAAATACATAAATGTGAAAAATATAATCTATGTAAATCTATGTAAATGGATAGTTATAGTGAATTAGTATACAGCATGACTGAGTGGATTGCTCAGGGTTTCATTAAATAAAAAAGACTAAAGACCTGGATTAGCAAGGAAAAGCTTTTTTGCTCTATTTCAGTTGCTTTAGGTTGTTAATCTGGTCCAAGATGATCAACTTCTCATTAATCATAATAATTAGGGGTAGATTTACTGAGCATTAATGTAATTTTCAATCATGCTAATAGTTGTGCAATCCTCTGTTCATTAATATAAATGAGGTAAATTAGAACCATGACATTATAAAGAAGAGGCAGAAGCTGTGGGAACTTTCACGGATCTTCCCTAAACCCCATTAATTTAATTGTAATGTGTCGTTCCTCAATACTTATTTTCACTCTTTTTATTTTCCATTGCTAATGGTTCTTCAGATTGGTTAATGAGCATACTAACCTCTTAATTAAAGTGACTGCCATAGTGTGGTCTAAATCATACATACTTATCTTGTCTCATCACCTTTAACCCTTTTGCACACGTTCAGTCAACAGGCATTTGTGGAATAGTCACTCATGCAATTTGGAATTGAGTACATCAGTGTAATACAAAAGAAATAAGAAGCATCCCACCATTCAGGAGGTCACAGTCTAGAAGACATTGAGATTGGATTGATATCATTATTGAAAATATAATAGCAGGTCCAAAATAAAAATTTCTCTTTATGGCATGCTTAAACTTTTTGTGTATATCCAAAGATGTCTAAATTAACTATTTTCTTCATCTCTCATTTTTGTTTAGAAAGCCCCAGAGAGGCCTTTCCTGAAACACTGCCTAAACTGGGTCCTCATTTTAGGGTCTTTATCTCAGCTTTTATGTTTTTCCTCATAGCATTTAACAGATTTGTGTGTATGTGTGATTATTTATTTACTTTTTCTTACTGTAGTTCATAAGCAAATCAAGGGCAGGAACCACAACTGTATCCTCAGATTCTATCACATTTTCTGGTACACTGTGATGCCCAATTAATATTTATTGGTGAATAAACGAGTGCATTTATGGTGCTTATTCACATAGTTAATCATAAAGACACTTGCTTGATTTTAGAATCTAGAATATGACCAAATGTCCTTTTGCAGAAAAGAAAATCTTGGATTGGGTCTTAAAAGTTTTTTCCATTTGAGCAATATTCATTGGGAGAATTTATTTTTTAAAATCCATTGACTGGAGAACCAAACCTCACCAAATTGGAGGAAATAAATCTCTGGACCAGAAGACTATTTGTCTCCAACTTTGTTAGTTATATGGACTTGTAGTGCCTGATCTCATTCAATTATTGATCAAATAACCCGCTTTCTTTGTTTTGGGCATTAAAAATGACTCCAGGGATGTCATATATGGCAAGGTCCTTTTGGTTCTTTCTGTTCGTTTGTTTTTTGAACAAACCATGCAGCATGTGGTTTCCTAGTTCTCTCACCAAGAATCAAACCCAAGCCCCCTACAATGGAAGCATAGAGTATCAACCACTGGACCACTGGGAAGTCCTACAAGGTCTTTTTTTAAAAAAGAACTTAATCTAGTTGGAGAATCTGTAGTATGAGGCACTCAAGCAACTTGTAAATGGCAGAAATGGGATTTGAACTTATTGCAGAGGACTAATGTATGTGCTACTTCCATTAAAATACAGCCATTACAAACAAGTTTGGACTTCACTAAAAACAACAGTAAAAGAATCTGTAAACAATCAGTAAAGAATCTGCCTACCAATGCAGGAGATGCAAGAGATGCAGGTTCAGTTCCTAGGTTGGGAAGATGACCTGGAGAAGGAACCGACAATGTGGTCCAGTATCCTTAGCTAGAAAATTCCAGGACAGAGCCTGGCAGGGGTCGCACACACACACACACACTCACACAAAACAGTAGCAACATTATGGTTCTGGCACAGTTTAAGTATAGAAGGTACATATTCAGCATTTGTCATTGTCTAATGTGGCCAGCAAATAGGGGATGAATTTGAGAGGCAAGAGAGGCAGATAGAATGAATACCAGGAGGCTAGTTAAGAAACCATTGGTTTACAATGGTTTACAACCATTAGTTACTAACATAACTAATGGTTATGTTAGTTTCAAATGTGAAGCAAAGTGATTTAGTTATACATATACATATATGTATACATATATATGCTTTTTCCGATTATTTTCCCATATATGTTTATCATAAAGTATTGAGTGTAGCTCCCTGTGCTATACACAATTAGGTCCTTGTTGTTTATCTATTTTATATTTAGTACTGTTTGTGTGTTACTCTCAAATTTCTAATTTATCCCTCCCCCTCAGCCTTTCTCTTTTGGTAAGGATAAGTTTGTTTTCTAAGTATGGGAGTATGTTTCCATTTTGTAAATAAGCTTATTTGTATCATTTTTTTAGATTCCACATATAAGTGATATCATATATTTGTCTTTCTCTGTAAATCAGCTATGCTTCAATGAAAAAAAATGACTGTATTAAAAAATGAGAAACCATTGCTTACTCTGGCAAAAGTAATAGCAGTGAAAATGAAGGGAAAAGGAAAAGAACGGATTTACAATGAAAGGGAGACACTCTAGGTTTCAGCAATGGAGAAATGTGGGAGTAAGCAGAGATGTGGGTGAGAGAAAGGATGGGGTTAAATAAGATCTCCTATTTGTAGTTACCTGGGTGGATGATGCTGATTATCACTGAAGTAAAGAATATGTCCTGAGAAACAGGCTGAAGAAAGAGAAAAAAAAATTAGGCTTTTCTTTTTGAATAGTGTAGGGGCAGATTGACAGGGGTGCTGAGAGCTTCCTGAGATGTGATGGGCGTGTTTCTGCCGTCCTGTGGTTGCTGCTGTTTGCTCCCCCTGCCATTGCTGCTGCTGCTGCTGCTGGTCCTCCTACTCTTGAATACTTTTTCTCAGCTATGTATTGAAATAGGTCTCTCAATGTACATTTTCTCCAAGTCTTCACAGCAAACTTATGAGATAAATGTTCATCTTTATTTTATACTGAGTAAACTGGCAACCCACTCCAGTATTCTTGCCCCGAGAATCCCAGGGACGGAGGAGCCTGGTGGGCTGCCCTCTATGGGGACGCACAGAGTTGGACACAACTGAAGCGACTTAGCAGCAGCAGCAGCAAACTAGTAATTAAGCATTGCTGAGTGTCACAAAATTAATGAATGTCAGAGCAGGAGGTTCAACCTGACTGCAATGCTGATGCGCCTTCCAGTGGCTTCCATCTACTCTATTTCAAACTATTTGTGTTTGAAGTACCTGACGGATATCTGGGTTTGCTAATTTGTGAAGTGTGGATAATAACAAGTGGCTGAACACATGTGAACGTGTGAAACGAAGCTATGCTAGCTAGAGTGAAATAGTATTAATATTATTGAAAAGCTCCTAATTTCAGTGTCATTCAATATAATTAATTTCTAGAAAATAATTCGATTCAACTGTGGATTACTAAGTGGTTTGCAATACCAGGCAAAAATTTGGGGAGTGCTTAATTTATCCTCTATTTAGTAACTCCAGTAGGGAGAGGATTGATATGACAGACTTTTAAAAGATGAAGCTGGAAAGAACTTTAGAGATGATTTAATAAAGGGGTTTATATGAAAAAGCAAACAAAACAAGAGATCTGAGCTGAAGTTGCAACTGATGGCCCTTAAGTTGTATCCAGAGTGACATGTTTTTCTCTCACCTAGAGTCAGCATCTGTGACCTAACCGTGAGCTCCACAGTTAGCTGCAGTCCCCACGGCTCCCCATTGTTTAATCCCAGACAGTTGTCACTCATTCCCCTGCCTCCCCATAATGCTTGTGTTTGTGACAGGTTATTTAGATATTTGTTTTGTACTATAAATTAATTCTACAGGGAAAAATAGAATGTGCGGTTCAAGATGCATTGTCTTTTGGGGCGTTAAACTTACCATTGAATTTTTCCTTTAAGGAAGAGTCCATTAATCTGCTAGAAATGCCATAACAAAATAATGCAGACTGGGTGACGTAAAGAACATGAATTTGTTATCTTACAGTCTGGAGACTGGAAGTCTTAAGATCAAGGGTTTGGCAAGTCTGGTTTCTTCTAAGTCTCTAGCTGCAGGTGGTGGTCTTAGTGAGTCCTCTTTGGCTTTTCTCTATTTGTGCATCACTGGTGTCTCTCTCTCTTCTTATAAGGACTCCAGTCATATTGGATTAGGTCCCACTCATCGGAATTCATTTGAGCTTAATTACCTCTTTAAAAGCCCTATTTCCAAATACAGTTATACTCAAAGATACTGGAAGTTAAGACTTGAGCAACTGAGTTTGGAGGAGGGCACAATACCATCCATAGCAAATAGTTTCTGTTGAATGAATAAAGGAATGTTGTTTTAAAATGGTTGAGACTGTATCTTCCTTAGCCTATTTGCACTGTTTTTTAATCTTTGTTATTACACCATTTTATATTACTGTAATCTACATACTTGTATTATCTTCATTACAAGGTTGTACATATCTTGAGGCACAAATTATAGCTCTATGTCCATTACAGAATACATCTTGAAGAAGTAATTATTTAATTAAAAAATAAAAGGAACACTTTCAATCTCAATTTCACATTCCCTGGTCAGTTTTAATTCTACTTCAGCATGAAAGAAAAGTCAACTAAACAACTATTTTAGGAGGAAGGATTAAGATTATTTGAAAATACTTAAATAAAACTAACTTTATAGTTTAGTCAGTCTTATTAAAATTAAAAGTAATATCTGATTTCAATGAGTTACATGTGTTTATATCAAGCTAATTTTTAGATTGTTATTTTTAGATTAGATGAATGTTATATTAGTTCTAATTGATATTTCTTATTAAAATATCTCTAAATTTTGAAAGTTTATTTCATGTAATTATGTTCGTAGGAAAAAATTAACATACACCTTTTTGCCTAAAGAACTTATTTCAGGTTTGATTTTGCATTTACAAAATCTAAATAGGAGTGAGAGAACCTTTAAGAAAATTGGACCACTCAGTTGATTTATCTGCAGTGACACACATGAAAAAATATATAAAAAATATGTATATATTCAAGTGAGTGAAAGTCGTTCAGTCATGTCTGATTCTTTGTGCCCCCATGGACTGTACAGCCCATGGAATTCTCCAGGCCAGAATACTTTTCCCTTCTCCAGGGGATCTTCCCAACTCAGGGATTGAACCCAGGTCTCCCACATTGCAGGTAGATTATTTACCCACTGAGTCACAAGGGAAGCCCAGGTATGTACTAAGGTGCATTTAATTTGCCAGTGATGTAACTTTTTCACAGTTTTTGTCTAAATGAATCACAGAAAAGATAGCAAAAATGTGGAAAAGGAGCTTTTTTAAAAACTGTATATTTGCTGAATCATTGCCTTAAGAGTATGTCAATGACTGTTGAATGACATGTCAAACCAAGGGATGTCAACCCATGCTCTTATTCATATTTTGCAGTATTATTTATAAAATAACTTCTGTGGCTCAGAGGTTCAAGTGTCTGCCTGCAATGAGGGAGACCTGGGTTTGATCCCTGGGTCAGGAAGATCCCCTGGAGAAGGAAATGGCAACCCACTCCACTATTCTTGCCTGGAGAATCCCATGGACGGAGGAGACTGGTGGGCTACAGTCCACCGGGTGGCAAAAAGTCAGACACGATTGAGCGACTTCACTTTCACTAAAATAACTGAAAATATCTACCTTTTACTATCCAGTGAAATGTACAGCATTTGAAGGATAAATGTTTTCTTGAGTCATTTTAGCCTTGATCCTAACTTGTTTATTTGTTTATTCATTTGTAAACTGAGTCACTTCTTCAACAAACGTTTATCAAGGGCTTCCTAGGGGCAAGCAACAGCTTTACTAGTTGTGTGAGCTGAGTAAATCACTGAAGCCTCAACCTGTTGGTTTTGTCACCTGTTAAACAGAGTTGTTAATGCTTCCTCTAGTGTTACCTCTAATGCTACCCACCGTGTTAAACGTTACTGTGACAGCTGTCAAAACGTGGCTGGGCACAGAGTAGGGATCGCCCCAATTGTTTTTTCCTTCCTTCCAATATGACTCCCAGAATCTAGTGTTTTACCTGTAATTTTCTAGAATTTATATTACTGCTATAGAATTTTAGAACTTTAAAATTGGAGAATATTTTAGCAATAATCTTGTTCCTCTTTTTAGGGAACTTAACAATGGAGCGCACCTACTCAGGAGATACAGTTGTTCAACTGGAGAACATTTAAATTTTATCTATGTAGTTTTCTTAATCATTATAGCAATTGTTAGAGTGGAAGGAGAGAAAGAGAAGAAAAGAGAGAGGGGAGAAAGAGAGGGGTCACAAGTTGAAGGTATATTGGCTTCTCCTATGACTTTTGTGGTATGGCCACATATCTAAGTATTCAGTCTTTAGAATATTTTTTCCCTTTCTCTTAGTTAAAAAACACAAATTCTTTAATTTTCAAAATAGATGATTTTTGAAATGTTTATAATTTGAAAAAGTATGAAAACTTGCTTTATAGTCAGTTTGATTTTAATGAATTAATTGCCCTTTAAAAGAAAAGCATTTGCCAGTTTCTTTCAAAACTGATCCACTAGCATCAGGTTGCCATCTGCCTTTACTTAATATAGGAATCCTACCATAGTACAGGGCTGGGGAAACAGACCAAGTACAAACACACTAGATTATGTTCCACCGCCTTCCCTGGGTGCCTTAAAAGCTCTCTGAAGCTGGCGTGATATCTTTCTGCTTGTTACCTCCTCATAGTTAAGGTTAATAATAATTATTAATGACAGTAATAATGTTGTTAGGATAACTAATAATTGCTTTAAAGCAATCACTGGAAAAAGTCCTAAAAGGCATCCATATAGATTACACTATTTCAATCATATTGCAAATAAGACAGCATTGTTGTGGTAGGCAGAATTCTAAGATAGTCCCCAAGATTTCCAGCTCCTGATGTAAGTACCTTGGATAATTCTCTTCCCTTGAGTGTGGGCAGTCTTTGACTACAGTGGGATAGTTGCTCCTTTGATTAGGCTACCTTATGTAACAAATGGTGATGGGATAGTCACCACTGTGCTATCTGGAGGGGAAACTGGAGTCAGAGAGAGGCTTTCTTGCTGTCCTGGTAGAAAGCAAGCATCCCTTTTGTGAGCTGCATATGGGGGATGAGTGGTAAGGAAATGTAGGCAACTTCTTTTAATTGCTGAGACCAATCCCTGGCTGACAACTAATAAGAAATCTGGGACCTCAGTCCTACAACCACAAGGAACTAAATTCTGCCAACAGGCTGGATGAATTTTCAAAAGGACCCCTAGCTCCAAATGAGAACTAGCATATGTGTAGGGGCTTACCTGGTAGCTCAGATGGTAAAGAGTCTGCCTGCAATGTGGGAGACCCAGGTTCGATCCCTGAGTTGGGGAGATCCCCTGGTGAAGGAAATGGCAACCCACTCCAGTACTCTTGCCTGGAAAACACCATGGATGGAGGAGCCCGGCAGGCTACAGTCCATGGTGTTGCAGAGTTGGACACGACTGAGTGACTAACACACACACAAAGTATGTCTAACACCTTGACTGCCGATTTGTGCCACCTTGAGGGGGTGGATCAAGCTAACAAAACTCAGACTTTTGACCCAAGAAAGCAGATAATAAATGTCTGTTGTTTTAGGCTGTTAATTTAGTGATATTATATAATTTTAAACATATAATTGTGTAGTAAAGATATGATAGATAAAGGTAATCCTCTACTTTTATATTTAATTGCATTCATGGATTTTTGTAATTTGGATCATTGTAATCATGTATTCATGGATTTTTTTGCAATTAGTATTTTATAAAGTATAAAAAAAGAGCTTTTCTTTACTTTTTGAAGCGTTTGAAAGGAGTCTTGCAAAATGATTAATTAGTTGTAATTACAATTTTGTAACTGCTCTCAAAGTCCACTCTCTGACTTAGAGAAATCATTAACATTGTGTCCTCATCAAAGGGAATATCAGTGGCATAGTCTTTAATCATTTTTTTAAAAACTTTTAAAATTGAAGTACAGTTAATTCAGTGGCATAATTTTAATGAAGTGTAGCAAATCATGGGTAGAGGCCCACAGAAATTCATTGTGTGACACTGAAATGTTTTTGTTTCTTTCCCAGTCCTGGTGAAGATGTAAAAACAAGGAAATATTAATAAGCCAGGTTTTAAGTTTCTCACTTCAGTTGAACTTCAGGATGTGGCAAGGGTTCTTGGAGGGCCCATCAGACACTGCTTTCATTTGTTTGGAGGATTTATTCCCATTCCCAATTGTGAAAATTACCAAAACTTTGAGGCAGCCATAGAGAAAATGTCTGCATTAATAATGCTGTTATGGAGGTCAAGTAAACATGCAGGAGACTGTAGTTGATTTTGTAAATAGCACAGTGGACTATCAGGCCAAAGAGGATGTATACAAACTGAAGGCAAACGTCTGAATAAACCGTTTTATCACTCTTCCGGGATTTTTATGCTTTTAGAAAATTGTGACTAAAAAGACAAACAGAGAGACTGTGAGTTCCAAGATGACAGAGACCATACCTGTTGTTTTCATTTGTATATTCCAAGGGCTTGGGACAGTTCCAGAATATGTAGGTGTTCAAAAAATATTTGTTAAAGAACTGAGTTACAAAACTGGCTCATCTTCAAGTGAGATAGTGGATAGAACAAAATGTGAAGCTGCGGGCCTAGGCTGCATGTGAATATACTTCTGTATCCTGGCTTAATTTTATCTAAGAAGTATGTTTACATCTGCCCTACTTAAAGGATTCTGGTATATTCAAAGAAGGATGAAGATTATGTAAATAAAAGAGGTATCATCCTTTTCCTAAAAAGTCAGACTTCCATATTGTTCCCAGTTAATCCTTTCTCTGTCTCCAGGCTATCACACTCCCAACTGGATATTTATTTTTCACTGAACCCTGTCCACTGCTTTGTTTATACTGTACTGTGAAGCAAGTGGTATCAGGTTGAGCAGTCACTAAGACATGCTTTGCCTATAGCATTTCTAGACTCCTAAGAAAGATTTGTATATGTGGTAGGGTGTGTCTGTTTTTCCTACCTAAAATATCAATCATTAAAACAAAACAAAACAAAACAAACTGCTACTTTTAAAATACTAAATGAAAAAGAAAGTGAAAGTGAAGTCGCTCAGTCCTGTTGGACTCTGCAACCCCATGGACTGTAGCCTACCAGGCTCCTCCCTCCATGGGATTCTCCAGGCAAGAGTACTGGAGTGGGGTGCCATTGCCTTCTCCAGGGGATCTTCCCAACCCGGGGATTGAACCCAGGTCTCCTGCATTCCAGGCAGATGCTTAAACCTCTGAGCCACTTTGTACTAAAAGAGTAAGTTATAAATGCCTTTATTTTGAGAGGATTGATTTTTCTCTAGCATTTAGTTAATCCTGTCATTTGCCAACCTAAACAAAAGTGAAAGTGGAAGTCACGCAGTTTTGTTTGACTCTTTGCAACCCCATGGATTGTACAGTCCATGGAATTCTCCAGGCCAGAATACTGGAGTGGGTAGCCTTTCCATTCTCCAGGGGATCTTCCCAACCCAGGAACCGAACCCAGGTCTCCTGAATTGCAGGTGGATTCTTTACCAGTTGATCCACAAGGGAAACCTTAATAAACCTAAACAAGCAACTAGACAAATACTAACTAGAACAAAATGAAGTGTGTTAACACACACAATGACACATTTCCTGATGGCTATTTGAAGAATCTTGAGAGGATGCTGCTGTAATTCGAACTATGCTTATTTGGCATAGCTAGCTAGACATGGATAAATGATTCTTCCAGAAACACATGTAATATGAACCTATATATAGAGAGATAACTAACAGGTTCAGTTTCTTTTAAAGCTAATTGGAACTTTAAAATTCTTTAACTATATTCAGTGATAATTCTTAGTTGCATTAAAAGCTAGGGAGGAAACAACCTATATGTGACTATATCTGCTACTTAAAATACGTGTTAAGTTATAAAGCCCAATTCATATAGTGATTTCCTCGTAACAGTTTTTGCCTGTGAGATTTCATACTCCCTTTTCGCTCTTTCTCTCCTTCACTTCCCCTCTGTCTCTAACCATTTAATCTATACTTCTCTCTGTTTTCCAAAGTGTTGCTTTGCCCTGTGGCAACAGCTATGATTTAAGATGTCAACTTCTCCATTAACATCAACAGCCTCAATAACAGCTCTGAATCATGTTTAAATAAATGTGTCATGATGATGATTGTATTATTATTGGGTGTGAATGAATAAGAGTCTTAGGGAGAGTGATAAAGATTTTAAAAGCTTCTGAGTATAAACATGACACTTTCATCCTTTTCCCTTTTTATTTCAAAGTCAGAAATATTAAGCTGTTATGAAGGATGAGGAAGGCACAAGGGACTCTCTCTTTGTCCTCTTCTGTTTTTTCCTTCTTTTCCTTCCTGCTCCTCTCACTACTCCCTTTGCTTCTTCTCTGTAATAGTAAAGATTGGGGGAAATATTACTATTAATATATATGATTCAGGTGAACAATATAATATTTTCTTTCCTCCACCTACTCTCATGACTTCTCTTTCTGTTCTGTGTGTAACATTGGAGTGGTGTGGGTAGGCTGGAAGTTTGGTAAATAAGGAATGAAAAGGGAAGAGAATGAGAAAAATGGGACATATGTAGGAAGGGAAAGTGGAAAGTCTTCTCGAGGCAGTGGGGCCAAGCTCCAAAGTGCATACACTAAAGAATGAAAGGACATAGCCTCTAGCTTTGATGCTGGGTCATAGTGAATTTAACAATTAGTTCTAAAAATTCTAAATTATAGACAGATTATTTTTCTTAGGCATATGTGCAGCAAAAAAAAGAAAAACAAACTGCCTCCTGTGTTTCTCTTTCACTCTGAACACTGCCACACTCACAACACTTCTGATTCCAGATGCGTGGGGATTTTTCCCCAAGATCAGAAGTTCTTTATGGCACCAGCTGGGTGTCCTACAATATTAGTGACGAACCTTTCTGGCACCAGAGACCAGTTTTGTGGAAGACAATTTTTTTTTCCACAGACTTGAGAGAGATGAGAGATGGTTCAGGCAGTAATGTGAACAATGGGAGTGATGGGGAATGGCGAATGAAGCTTCCCTTACTTGCCAGCTGCTTATCTCTTGCTCTGAGGCCCAGGAGTTGAAGACCCTTGTCCTACAATGTAATTCAGTTTTGGCACTGTTTATCCCCCCAGGATAAGGGCTCAGTCCTATGAGACTGTCTCCCTACTTCATGACTTCAGATGCCAGTCCTAAGTCCAGATCATCACCTATGTTTCTAGTCAATGACAATTAACTGGAGGTTCCCATGAACCCCTCTCTGGTTTGATTAATTTGTTAGAGCACCTCATTGAACTCAGAAAACAATTTACTTACAGTTTACCAGTTTATCATGGGGCTTCCCTCATGACTAAGAGAGTATAGAATCTGCCTGCAATGCAGACTCAGGTTCGATTCCTGGGTCAGGAAGATCCCCTGGAGAAGGAAATGGCAACCCACTCCAGTATTCTTCTGTGGACATAGACAGAGGAAGCTGAGGTCACAAAGAGTTGGACATGACTGAGTGACTAACAGTTTCACTTTCACTTACCAGTTTATTATAAAAGGATATGGCAAAGGACTCAGCTGGACATCTATATGGAAGAGACAGGGCACATTATGAGGGGAAGGGGCTGGAACTTCCCTGCCCTCTATGGGGCACTAATTTCCCAGGACCTCCACTTGTTCACCAGCCTGAGAGCTCTCCAAACCCCATACTCTGGGATTCTTATGGTGACTTCATCCCATGGACATGTTCAATTATTAACTCCATTTCCAGTCCTTCCTCCTTTCCTGGAGAATGGGAGAGAGCTGAAAATTCTAAGCTTCTACTTAGAGCTTGGTCTTTCTGATGATCAACTCCTATCCAGGTGCTATTCAGGAGCCCACCAAAACTTCCTCGTGGAACAAAAATGACTGCTATAAACCAGGAAGTTCCGAGAAATTTAGGAACTCTGTCAGGAACCAGGACCAAAGACCAAATATTAGAGCCAAATATGCTATTAATGCTCTTTAGGAGCTATTAGGAAATTAAAGAGACTTTTTAGGAGTTCTGTGACAGAAGCTGAGAACAAACACACATGCACACATATATGTAAATATATGTGTGTGTGTGTGTGTATATATATATATATATTTCCTATCATATCACAGCATATTTTGATTATATGTTTATATTATCAAATTTTAGATCCCTTCCAATTTTATATAAATCTCTAGAATGAAATCTTCTAAAATATGTGGACATTTATATACCTAATAAGTCTGAATAAACAAATCCATTATTTATTTTGTGATCAAGATGAGTTAATAACATCAATTTTCAGAGAATGCAGTCTTATTTAGTATAAAATATAGACTCCATTAAAACATATATAGTATTGGAAAAAATTCAAGAAAGACCAAAAAGCAGAATAAAAATTAAACATAAATACTTAAAAATAGAATTTCTAAAAACTAAACTTTTCTCTAATTATAAAAGCAACAGAAAGGGAACAGGAAGCTAACATAAAAAGGAAATTTTAAAACAGGAAACTTATAGGAAACAAATAATTCCATCCCCTAGCTTTAACCATTTAACCATGAATCTTAATCTTTTTGGTGTAGGTGTCCAACTTTCTCTGTAAGTTATTTATATTCACATATTTTTGTATTCATCTATATTACTTACCATACTAATGACACACTATATTTGTGTGTGTCTGTGCAGAATTTTTTATTTTTTAAAAAAATATTAATTTATTTATTTTAATTGGAGGTTAATTACTTTACAATATTGTATTGGTTTTGCCATACATCAGCATGAATCCACCACAGGTATACACTTCTTCCCCATCCTGAACCCCCCTCCCTGCTCCCAGTGCATACTTTTTTAGTGTAGTTTATGTTAGGGGAGGAGTTGGGAGCAGATATAAATAAGAAAAAGACACAGCAAATTAGACCCACATTAGGCTTGGATCACAGGTGAACCCTTACTAGTTCTGTGACTTTCATTAAATTAACCTTTTTCTGCTTCAGTTTCTTCATTCGTAAACTAGTGTGGTTGTAGAGATTAAATGAAATGGTAAATTTAAAAGATGCAGCTCTATGCTTGACACATCTTATTTAAAGCTATATTGTTTTTTATTATGGATAGCAGGGGAATGATGGATATTACAGTCAAATCATCCTCTTTTCAAAAGAAACAGGATGAAAATCTTGGCATTAAAGACAACTTTAAATGAGATTATTTAACAGAAACTTCTTTTGTAAATATGCTGCCTTGCCTGTGAAAAGAGAAAATAACTTATACAATATTAGAAGACAATCACTTTTTTTCAAAATTCAAGTTTTGGACTTTAGCAAATCTTTTCCTCAATGGAAGAGAGATAAGTTATGAATCCACACCTCATGAAGACCTGTGTATCCCACTTACATGATCACCGTGGCCTTTCTATTAATCATCATAAGTATTTTTGGGAGTCTCTCCATCCCTCTTCATGGAAGACAGAGTAGCCCAGTAAAGGCATAGAGAGAAGGTTGCTGGCCTCAAATCCTAGTGGTATATTCCTAGGATACTTGTTCAACTTCTTAGCTAAAGCCTCAGCTTCCTCTCTAGAACTGACAATGCCCTAAAAGTTCATTTGGACAAGTAAATGAGATAATATAGCAAAAAAAAAAAAAAAAAAAAAAAACGAAAACAAACATAGCTGTCAGTTTTGGAGCACTTAATTACTAACTTGCTAGGATTCCCAAACATGGGTTCTTTTTTGAACTACTCAGTAAAGAATCTACCTGCAATTCAGGAGACCCCGGTTTGATTCCTGGGTGGGGAAGATCCACTGGAGAAGGGATAGGCTACCCACTCCAGTATACTTGGGTTTCCCTTGTGGCTCAGCTGGTAAAGAATCTGCCTGCAATGTGAGAGACCTGGGTTCAATCCCTGGGTTGGGAAGATCCCCTGGAGAAGGAAATGGCTACCCTATCCAGAATTCTGGCTTGGAAAATTCCATGGACTGTATAGTTCATGGGGTTGTAAAGAGCCTGACACTACTGAGCAACTTTTACTTTCAGCTGACAGTGACTTTTTTTTCATATATATTTGAAGTTATCTTTAATGCGAAGTTTGTATAAATGTATAGTGGTAGGCCTATGGTAGAAAAAGGTGAGAGCTGATGTTAAGGAACAAGAGTTTGGTCTTATCAGAACAAAAGAAGATGGAGGTATTGTAAATAAATATTTTATATGAATTAATTAACATATTCTTCACAGTCATCTTATGAGGTAGGTATGATTATTATGCCCATTTTACAGATGAGGAAACTGAGGCATAGAGAAAGCTGAAATGCAGAGAGAGAAAGAAACTCACACAAGGACATACAAGTAAATGGAGGCATCAGAAGTTAAACCAGGAAGTTTACATTAGAATTTGGACTCTTAATGCTATCTTATGTTATGTTTTAGCATTAAACAAGCCAGTCTGTTTAGAAAATATGTGGAATTGTACATTACTAATTTGAAAACTCTTCTCCTGTCTCTTTTGCTTACATATCATTTCAAATTATTTAGTCAATTTTAATGTCAATTTTTAGTTATTTATTCATGGTTGAAGGACTTGAAGAGAGGCCTGCATGTTAACTGATGAAGATCTTAGCAGAAGCAAAATTACTTGCTCAGAGCTTATTTCCTCTTTTCTATAATACAGTTTTTTAAAGGAAATATTGTTAGAGATTCAGAGCTACCAGAATGTCTATTGAGAAATATTAGAAGTCATTTACTAATTGTTGCTTTATTGATATACATGGCAATGTACAAGGAAAATCTGTTGTTTTTGGCTAACCTTATCTTATTACTTATTATATGTATTTTTCCAATAATAGTAGAAATTCATGTCATGTATAAACGTTGTAAGGTGAATTTATTTGCCCTAATACAGCCAAGATAAAACCCTTAAAAATTATTAGTATTTAAGTATAATTAAACATTTAACTGTAAATTATTCTATAATATTTTGAAACCTCATTAAACCAATAATTCAGAAAAGGAACTAATTACATTTTACTTAAGAACTGAGAAATGATATAGTAGTCTTCCTGGAGGTATGTGTATTTGATATATTTAGTGTGAAGGTTTCCCAGGTTGTGCTAGTGTTAAGAATCAACCTGCCAATACAGAGGACACAAGAGATGTGGGTTCAGTCCCTAGGTGGGGAAGAACCCCTGGAGAAGGAAATGGCAACCCACCCCAGCTTTTCTGCCTGGAGAATTCCATGGACAGAGGAGCCTGGTGGCCTAAAATCAATAGGGTCACAAAAGAGTTGGACACAACTGAAAGCGACTTAGCACACGTGTGTATTTGATATATTTAGTGTAGCAAATGATTAATCTTAAAAGATTTCAAATATTAGCCATAAATGTCAGATGATAAATAATTCATTTTCTATTTCTCTGCAAGTCAGGAAATAATTCACATGGATGATCAAAAATTTTTTCTTTTATTTCTTTTTGGATGAAAGGAGACAGAAAAGGGGAAATTATAATCACTCAAAAGAAATGTTACCGATTTAATCCACAAAAGAAAAAGTATGTTTTAGAGCAGTTTCTAAGACATTCTTCAGAATTTCTTCACAAAGTGGTTTTGACTCTCTTGACCTTTTCTTGTAACTCTTATTTTTTTCAAAGAATTTTTATGCTCTTCTCTTGACTACTCTAAATTTTTCTGATTTGTTCAAATCTATATATTCTTCAATGGATCACAGTATTGTAATAAAAGACTTGCCAGCACCTGCTATGATAGAAATCTTGTTTTTTCATATTATAAAAGCATTTTTTAATATAATATAAATATATGATAATGATATAGTGGTCTATTTTAGGCAATTTGAATATAATTCTTACCTGAACAACAAAGAAAATTATTGTATTAGATGGGTACCTAAGTAATTGTGATTTCAGACCATGAATTTTAAATGATTTTAACTAGACTCAAACACATCTTTATTAATCAAAATTGGAGCCATTAAAACCAACACATTTTTGCCAACAAGAAATAAATTTGTTTATTCTTGTAGCATAAAAATCTGTGCTTCAGGATTTGATGAACTCTTGGAAAGCATGTTCTGCTTCCCACTGGTTGTAGAAGTGTTTCCCTGCAAAAAAGATGTTGAGATGCTTGAAGATGTGGTAGTCGGTTGGCAAGAGGTCAGGTGAATATAGCAGATGAGACAAAACATAACCCAATTCATTCAATTTTTGAAGCACTGTTTGTATGATGTGCAGTTGGGTGTCATGGAGAACTGGGCCCATTCCGTTGACCAGTGGCTGCAGGCGTGACAGTTTTCAGTGTATCTCAACAATTTGCTGAGCGTACGTCTCAGATGTAATGATCTCATTGAGAGTCAGAAAGCTTTATCTCTGGATACAGTGGATCAGATGGGCAACAGACAACCAAAGAGTGACAATAACTGTTTTTTGGTGCAAGTTTGGTGTTGATAAGTGCTGGTTCCCTGGAAGCTCAAATGGTAAAGAGTCTGCCTACAATGCGGGAGACATGGGTTTGATCCCTGAATTGGGAAGATCCTCTGTCATATTGTCACACTCTGATCAAGAATCGGTTGGCTGTCGCTGTGTAGAGTAAGAGAAGACAACACTTCAAAATTATGATTTTCTTTTGGTTTTTTTGGTCTGCTCATGAAGCTTATCAAGCTTTTTCACCTTTTCAGTTTTTTCAATATGCTGAGCAACCATTGAATAGTCAACGTTTAATTCCTCAGCAACCTCTCATGTAGTTGTTAGAGGATCAGCTTTGATGATCCTTTCAGTTGGTTGGTGTCAACTTCCGATGGCTCGCCACTGCAGTCCTCATCTTTAAGGCTGTCATCTCCTTTGCAAAACTTCTTGAACCACGACTGCACTGTATGTTTGTTAGCAGTTCTTGGGTCAAATATGTTGTTGATGTTGCATGTCTTCTCTACTACTTTACGACCCATTTCAAATCCAAATTAAAAAAAATGCTCAAGTTTGCTTTTTGTCCAACATCATTTCTATAGTCTAAAATAAATAGTAATAAGTCATTAGGAAAAAACATAAAATGGGGAATGTGCATTAAAATGATGTATGGCATAATGACATTTAAATATATATTCCAATATCAAATGATTAAGTTTAGCAATGCAAAAAAAACAATTCACTTTTGCACCAACCTAATAGATTTAGTGGCTAGGAATGATGTAGAATAAATCATACCATGAAAAAAAGTTTATATTTTTGTTGAATTGATACATTAACTAGCATTTGGGATTCTATAAATCTTAATTAATGATCTGTCTCTTAGCTTTAGCAGTGTCCATCATTTCTATCTCTGATAAAAATGTTTCGATAGCTCCCCATTACCTTCAGGATAATGGCTAAACTCTTCTCAGTCCAAGAAACCCTTTATGGTTTGAATTTTTGTGACCAGTTTAGCTTTATATGTTACAACTGTACTACTACTTGGGGCCAGATTTACTCTCTTACCTTTGAGTCCACAGACCAGAAAGGCTTCCCAAATCCTACTCATTTTAGCTGTTTCCTTCTTTTGGAAGCCACCTCTGATCTCTCCAGCCTATTCTAGCATGCCTTTATTAAGGCTCATATCACTATGCCTTTTAATTCCTATTTAATTATCTGCCCTTTGAGCAGATTTGTAAAATTCTCAAGAGCAGAGACTGTTTTGCTTTGTCTGTTTGTTATTTACAGAACCTAGTATAATATACGCCATGTTGGAGGCATTTGTTGATTGGATGAGTAAATTAAAAATGTTGATTATAATGGTAACACAAAGCATTGAGAGATCATGAAATATTTTCCATATCAGAAAGGAAAAATAAAATTTTTATGTGTAGTTTTATTTGGATGTCATTCTTTTGTCTTGTAATATGCTACCTAATATTTATGACTATCTACATATATACTAATATTATGATAAATATGACTTTTGTTAATTAAAATATTTGATTAATGAAAGAAAAAGTTTCTAGTTATGCTACTTAGGGTTATCAAAATGTTCTATATTTATAAGGACACATCACATTTTAATGCATATTATGCTTGTCTTCATGATATAAATGATTCTTCCTTGCTTGATTATAGGTTTAATGTATGTTATGTATCTTATATTTTCAAATTAATTACTTATGTAGTTTTAACCACATCCATTATATCTTCAAAATTATTCTTTTAAAAAACTACAGCCCTCAAGACTCAGTGTAAAATACACTGGTATTGAATTGTATTTGCAATTGAAGATTTATTTGAAGTTTGTGTTTATTAGTTCATAAAAGATAAAAATAAAGCCCTCCAGAAAATTCTAGATTAAGCAAGCTTTAAATTATGACAAAAACTGACTTTTTTTCTTTAAAAAATTCAACATGGTAAAGTAGTAAAAATGTTATCTTGGTTTTCCTCACACTCATTGGGACTATTGTAGGGGAAGACAGCTTTTGTTCCCTTACTCTCCTAGGTTCAATGGCTGGGGCCTGCAAACCAAATGGTAAAAGATGAATTAACAGAAAATAGCTGTTTAATTATGGATATGTGGGAGTTTTAGAATGAAATGTGACCCTAGGAAGTAGTCAGATGATTGAGGCTTACACACAGTCTTAGGCTAATCAAAACAAAAAAGGGGTTTAGGTTTCTTGTGGGGAGACGGAGTTATAGGAAGATTAGGACAGAAAATGTATGGTCCCTGGGGTTGTCTGGTTATGCAGATAAGAGTCTCTCAGGCCATATGTTGTCTCTAGGTGTATTTCTTTTCCTGGCTTCGGGATACTTTTACAAATGGAAATTTCCTTTATAGGTGTAAATTTCCTCAATGTGTAGAGTGTAGGCAGGAGCTCCTTGTTATTTGAGAGTTCATTATTTATAATTTTACCCCTATGTTAAATAGGGAAATAGCTATTATACAATAAAAATATTCTTCAAAGAACTCTTTACATATTTAATCCCTACCCAAATATCCCTCCCAATTTAAAACAAATCTATATTTACCTACCTACAAAGGTCAGTCTTGTTAGATCATCTAATAGTTGATCTTTGGTGATGGACAGGGAGGCCTGACATGCTGTAGTCCATGGGGTTGCAAAGAGTGGGACACGACTGAGCGACTGGACTGAACTGAACTGAACTGAACAAGGTTAAGCCTTAGTCTCCCTTGTCTAATATTACTTACATATGAATGCATTACATAATTAAATTGCAAGTGTAAAATCTAAACCTTGTAATAAGTAAAAGATTTTGTGATTTTGATGTGGGTACTATTGGCAAAGGAATCAAATTACATGCAAAGTCACTGGTAAATGGTGACCTGTTAGAGGGCATTTCCACTAAGTTTGATTGTACCTGGGATTTCATTTTTGGAAAAGAATGATTGACACCATGATACCATTGAAAGAATTTTTTTTTTTTTTTTTACTTACAGTTTCCAAAAGAAGAATGCCATGCCCTGCAGGACCATATTAGAAATATCAGCTTGGGTCAGATGGGGAGGAAATTTTCTCTTTGACCTTCTTAGCTTCTTTTCACTGGTCTATTAAGTCGACATAAGACAGATTAAAAGGATAAAAGCAAGTTTAATTAGAAACATACAAGTACCACCACCATCCCCACCCAAAAAAAAAAAAAAAAAAAAAGTGAGAGAGGGAGACTCAAGGGCAAGTCAGACAATTGAGGCTTACTTGCTATCCTGAGCTAATAAATGGGTCAGGGACCTGGGGTTTCAAAGGGTAAGATAAGGGTAATTCAAAGGACAATAAGAGCAGATGTTTGGTAATTAGATGTTTGCCCTACTGTACTGGGGCTTCCCAAGTAGCTCAGTGGTAAAGAATCCACCTGCCAATGAAGGAGATGTGGGTTCAAACCCTGGGTCAGGAAGATCCCCTGGATGAGAAAATAGCAACCCACTCCAGTATTCTTGTCTGAAAAATCCCATGGGCGGGCTATACAGTCCATGGGGTTGCAAAGAGTAAGACATGGCTGAGCAACTGAGCACACAGACACCTACCATATAGAAAGGTTGTTCACGTAGAAAGTTATCTCTTTCTTTGTGATAGGTAAGGTAAGAGAGATAATAAGTCTCTCTCTAAGCCAGGCTCCCTATCTAAATTATTTTACATAGTTAAAGGAGAAAAAGCTCTTGCTGAGTCTCTGGTTGTCTCTTGAGTGTCTCCATTCAAAACCCATCCACATGCCAAAGTGAAATATTTGGAGGAGGGTTATTCTGAACCTCTTTAGGCAAGGAGGAGGAAGAGTGAGTGGACAGCATGCCCAAGAAAAAGACAAAGTGGGGCAGGGTAAACAATGTAGAACTGGTTGGTTTGAATAATTTTGGGGGCTCCGGGCTATAGGAATGGTTTCTAGTTGTCTGGTGCCTAACCCTGGGGTGAATTCAGAAGGGGGAATATTTGCTTGGTGTGTGAGAGATAAATGAGGTGATTGGGGATGTGGGCTTTGAATTTGTTGGCTTGCCTATCAAGAGCATGCTGGCAGGCAAGTTGTTTGCTATCTCCAGGAATTAGCTGGCTCTGATGGGAGGGACAAGGTCCCACAATGTCAAAGCATCATAAAATACAGAAATAAAGACATGATTAATACACACTGCCACATCACAATCTTCACTGTTTCCCTTCCTACTTTACTCCCAACATTTTGTTTTCTAATTCTCATGCATATCTTTTTCTCTATTTTTTAAAATTTTGTTTTCTATGTGGTTATCATAGAATCCATCCACAAAAAGGCATTCAAGATAGTAGTAGGATAGTTGTCTCAAAAGCGACTGCTAGGTATATTTGTTAAAGAATTAAGAGAGGTTTTTGAATAAATTGATGAAAGTTTTGAATATTATTGAAGAGGCTTTTTAATGTTAAATATGTAAAAGTCAAGCATTTAGAAACTCATGTATCGTGCTATCAATTTTTTTTCAAAAATATTTTTTAAACTCTATAACCTCTACATTTGTTATATGTCCATCAGAAAAAACACATTATAACCTAAATTTTTTTTTAATGTAAAATAAGCTTTAGTTGTATTTCAAGATATAGTCCTATTTAAACCATTTTCCTGGGTATTTAAATTTTGATGATTCTTGTAAAGTAGTGAGTTTTCATTCAACTTGGATAATAAAATCCTTTAGTATAGAAAATAAACAAAGGTAGAACTGTTGATTGAACCCTGGCTGGTAGGGTAAGAGGAAAGAAGCCAAGAAGGACAGTTTCAATGCATCTATCCCACTCCAGTACCATAATCTTCTGGAAACTTTTGTCTATGCAGCACGTCTTAAAAAAGACTGTAAGTTCAGAGCAGTGTTTTTAAAGTTTCATATAGAGTTGCATGGTTATTTAGGTTTGGGTAAGACTGGATTAAGCAAAATTAAAAGCAAAGGCTTAAAAAAACAACAACAAAAAACTACAGGTCTCTTTGGAACTATTACAATGACTATAGGTGTTGTGTATCTCTAAGGAGAAGTAGAAAATTGCTCAGAGACCTCTTTTTTTTTTCCTTCTGAGCATCACTTAGGTCAATTGTGCTTTTAAATAAGTTTTGGGAAACATTGATCTAAAGAACAGAACAGGAGGAAAGTCATGTAAAATCTTTATCCTCTAACTGGTTTATCTATCAAATTGAGAAAGAAAAATCTAGTAAATTCTCTCATGTTGTTTAGAAGATCAAGTTACATTGTTTTTGGAGATGTGTTTTGAAACTAGATTTCAGTGAATAAGCTGTACTATTGATACTACAGTGCTTATCACTTTGTATTGAAGCTTTTTACTTACGTGTCAAACTTCTTTACTGTGCTGTAAACTTCAGTGTAAGAGTTCATCTTCTTCAATGTGTATTTCCAATATCAAATGCAATACCTTACTCAAGAGTAGGCCCTTAGATACTTAATTTAATAAATTATGAATAGGTTAATGATATCAAGGTAGTTATGGATCATTCTAGAATAATCAAACAGGGCTAGATTCAAGTCTGCTGCCTATCACTTAACTAGTTGTGTTATTCTGGGCAAGTTATTTATCAATTCACAATGATTATGAAGTGTAAAATTAGTTTTGAAGAACAGCTTGAGATTTGAAAAAAAAAAAGAATTATTCATGTAGCCCCTTTTGGGATAATACAAATTAAATTATCAAAATTTTAAAAGAAGGTTGGTTAAAAAACCTATGTATCACATATTAATTGTTATATATTACCATATGTTAGATTTAGCTATGGAACTTTACAATGGAAAATTATAATACTTATTTTGTTCAAACAGAGATCAAATGGTAGCAAAGGACTGCTTGAGTGTCTATGCTTGTAAGTGATTATACAACTGTACCAGAAATGGGTTCCTAGTCTACCAAATTTGGACTGACTCTTGAATATGCTGCTGCTGCTGCTAAGTCACTTCAGTCGTGTCTGACTCTGTGTGACCCCGTAGATGGCAGCCCACCAGGCATCCCTGTCCCTGGGATTCTCCAGGCAAGAACACTGGAGTAGGTTGCCATTTCCTTCTCCAATGCATGAAAGTGAAAAGTGAAAGTGAAGTCGCTCAGTTGTGTCCAACTCCTAGAGACCCTGGACTGCAGCCTACCAGGCTCCTCCATCCATGGGATTTACCAGGCAAGAGTACTGAAGACTCTTGAATATAGGTTGTTTAAATTGTTTTGTTATAAACAGAGCATGCATGCATACCATCATTTCAGTCATGCCTGACTCTTTGTGACCCTATGGTCTATAGTCCACCAGGCTCCTCTGTCTTTGGCATTCTCCAGGCAAGAATACTGGAGTGAGTTGCCATGCCCTAAGCCTGGAGATCTTCTTGACCAAGGGGTCGAACCATGTCTCTTATATCTCCTGCATTAGCAGACAAGTTCTTTAGCACTCGCGGCAGCTGGGAAGCCCTACAAATAGAGCAGTGGTACTTAAAGTGTGGTTTAAGAACATCGGCATCACCTGAGAACTTGCTAGAAATGCAAATTATGAGGCCTTACCCTCAGATCTAATGAATCAGAAGCTCTAATAACGCTGCCAATAGGTTTTAACAAGTTTTCTGCTGGTTTAGATGAATGTCAAAGTTTGAAAGCCACTGAAATAGAGAAAGAGAAATACAAATTAACACCCAGTTTTTAAATTATTATTATGAGCTATTACAAATGAACTATAAGTTTCTGAAAACATGTCTGTAAGGAATTTAAAATATTTGAACACAGAAATTGTGAGTGCACTCACCATAGGTTGGGCACTTACAATTGAAGAGAGAATGATTGTTTAAGAGCAAAGAGAAGGTTGGCATGCCCAGATCTCATATATTGTTCCTTTACAGAGTTCATAAGATGCAATGTAACCAAACATAAGTCTTTCTGAATGTACTTTTGAGTTTCATTGAGTTAGAAAGCTGTGGTCCGTGTGATCAGATTGGCTAGATATCTGTGATTGTGGTTTCAGTCTGTCTGCCCTATGATGCCGTCTCTCAGCGCCTTACCTTCTTACATGGGTTTTTCATACCTTGTACCTGGGGTATCTCTTCACGGCTGTTCCAGCAAAGTGCAGCCACTACTCCTTACCTTGCACTTGGGATAGCTCCTCTCGGCCACTGCCCCTGACCTTGGACATGGGGTAGCTCCTCTCGGCTGCTCCCATGTCATCATACAGCTGCTGCTCCTGCCATGCCGTGTGGGGCCACGCAAGACAGACAGGTCATGGTGGAGAGGTCAGAATGTGGTCCACTGGAAAAGGGAATGGCAAATCACTTCAGTATTCTTGCCTTGAGAACCCCATGAACAGTATGAAAAGGCAAAAAGATAGGACACTGAAAGATGAACCACCCAGGTCAGTAGGTGCCCAATATGCTACTGGAGATCAGTAGAGAAATAACTCCAGAAAGAATGAAGGGATGGAGCCAAAGCAAAAACAATACTCAGTTGTGGATATGACTGGTGAAAGAAACAAGGTCCGATGCGGTAAAGAGCAATATTGCATAGCAACCTGGAATGTTAGGACCATGAATCAAGGCAAATTGGAAGTGGTCAAACAAGAGATGGCAAGAGTGAATGTCGACATTCTCAGAATCAGCAAACTAAGGTGAACTGGAATGGGTGAATTTAACTCAGATGACCATTATATCTACTACTGTGGGCAGGAATCCCTTAGAAGAAATGGAGTAGCCATCATAATCAACAAGAGTCTGAAATGCAGTACTTGGATGCAATCTCAAAAATGAGAGAATGATCTCTGATCACTTCCAAGGCAAACCAGTCAATATCATAGTAATCCAAGTCTATTCCCAGACCAGTAATGCTAAAGAAGCTGAAGTTGAATGGTTCTACGAAGACCTACAAGACCTTTTAGAATTAACATCCAAAAAAGATGTCCTTTTCATTATAGGGGACTGGAGTGCTAAAGTAGGAAGTCAAGAAACACCTGGAGTGACAGACAAATTTGGCCTTGGAGTAAAGAATGAAGCAGGGCAAAGGCTAATAGAGTTTTGCCAAGAGAAAGCACTGGTCATAGCAAACACCCTCTTCCAACAACACAAGAGAAGACTCTACACATGGACATCACCAGATGGTCAACACCGAAATCAGATTGATTATATTGATTATATTCAGCCAAAGATGGAGAAGCTCTATACAGTCAGCAAAAACAAGACTGGGAGCTGACTGTGGCTCAGATCATGAACTTCTTATTGCCAAATTCAGACTGAAATTGAAGAGTGTAGGGAAAACCACTAGACCATTCAGGTATGACCTAAATCAAATCCCTTATAATTATACAGTGGAAGTGAGAGATAGATTTAAGGGACTAGATCTGATAGATAGATCCGATAGACTAGATCTGATAGAGTGCCTGATGAACTATGGACAGAGGTTCATGACATTGTACAGGAGAAAGGGATCAAGACCATCCCCAAAGAAAATAAATGCAAAAAAAGCAAAATGACTGTCTGACAAGGCCTTACAAATAGCTGTGAAAAGAAGAGAAGCCAAAAAAAAAAAAAAAAGGAGAAAAGGAAAGATATACCCATTTGAATGCAGAACTCCAAAGAATAGCAAGGAGAGATAAGAAAGCCTTCCTCAGTGATCAATGCAAAAAAACAGAGGAAAAACAATAGAATAGGAAAGACTAGAGATCTCTTCAAGAAAATTAGAGATACCAAGGGAATATTGCATGCAAAGATGGGCTCAATGAAGGACAGAAATGGGATGGACCTAACAGAAGCAGAAGATATTAAGAAGAGGTGGCAAGAATACACAGAAGAACCATATAAAAAAGATCTTCACAACCCAGATAATCACGATGGTGTGATCACTCACCTAAAGCCAGACATCCTGGAATGTGAAGTGGGCCTTAGGAAGTATCACTATGAACAAAGCTAGTGGAGGTGATGGAATTCCAGTTGAGCTATTTCAAATCCTAAAAGATGATGCTGTGAAAGTGCTGCACTCAGTATGTCCGTAAATTTGGAAAACTCAGCAATGGCCACAGGAGTGGAAAATGTCAGTTTTCATTCCAATCCCAAAGAAAGGCAATGCCAAAAATGCTCAAACTACAGCACAATTGCACTCATCTCACACGCTAGTAAAGTAATGCTCAAAATTCTCCAAGCCAGGTTTCAGCAATACGTGAACCGTGAACTTCCAGAGGTTCGAGCTGGTATTAGAAAAGGCAGAGGAATCAGAGATCAAAAAGCCAACATTCATTGGATCATCAAAAAAGCAAGAGTTCCAGAAAAAGATCTATATCTGCTTTATTGACTATGCCAAAGCCTTTGACTGTGGATCATAATAAAGTGTGGAAAATTCTGAAAGAGATGGGAATACAAGACCACTGGACCTGCCTCTTGAGAAACCCATATGCAGGTCAGGAAGCAACAGTTAGAACTGGACATGGAACAACAGACTGGTTCCAAATAGGAAAAGGAGTACGTCAAAGCTGAATATTGTCACCCTGTTTGTTTAACTTACATGCAGAGTACATCATGAGAAATGCTGGGCTGGAAGAAGCACAAGCTGGAATCAAGATTGCCAGGAGAAATATCAATAACCTCAGACATGCAGATGACACTACCCTTATGGTTGAAAGTGAAGAGGAACTAAAGAAACTCTTGATGAAAGTGTAAGAAGAGAACAAAAAAGTTGGCTTAAAGCTCAACATTCAGAAAACTAAGATCATGGCATCTTTTCCCATCACTTCATGGGAAATACATGGGGAAACAGTGGAAACAGTGGCAGACTTTTTTTGGGCTCCAAAATCACTGCAGATGGTGATTGCAGCCATGAAATTAAAAGGCACTTATTCCTTGGATGGAAGGTTATGACCAACCTAGACAGCATATTAAAAAGTAGAGATATTACTTTGTCAACAAAGGTCCGTCTAGTCAAGGGTATGGTTTTTCCAGTGGTCATATATGGATGTGAGGGTTGGACTATAAAGAAAACTGAGCACCAAAGAACTGATACTTTTGAACTGCAGTGTTGGAGAAGACTCTTGAGAGTCCCTTGGACTGCAAGGAGGTCCAAAGAGTCCATCCTAAAGGAAATCAGACCTGGGTTTTCATTGGAAGGAGTGATTTTGAAGCTGAAACTCCAATATTTTGGCTACCCAATGCAAAGAGCTCACTCATTTGAAAAGACCCCGATGTTGGGAAATTGAAAAGTAGGAAGAGAAGGGGATGACAGAGGATGAGATGGTTAGATGGCATCACTGACTCAATGGACATGAATTTGGATAAACTCCGGGAGTTGGTGATGGAGAGGAGGCTTGGCATGCTGAAGTTCATGGGGCTGCAAAGAGTTGGACATGACTGAGCGACTGAACTGAACTGAATGTACTTTTAGTCATCAACGTTTGGAAAGTATTTGGAGATGTGGTTTACTTTAACTCAACCATTTGGTGAGATTGTACAAACTTTCCAAAGGTATATACTGAACTGCTTTCTCAGATCATTTGCATTTTAGAATTAAAAAGTGTTTTGAGAATTCCAGTTTGCCCAATACACGGTTCACAAGATCATACTTCTATACAGATGTCATGACACCTGAGCACTTTGAACTTGGAATATCAGGGAAAAATATCAAAAAACATAGCAAGGACATTGTTTGATATTTAGACTCAAACTGAGAATGGTAATTAATCTGATGAGGATTAAAAGTCATGTTTGGTACTGATCACATTTCACTTGAACAGAATCATAGATTCAGAAGAATATAAAGCTATGTGATGGAAATAATATGATGAGCTAATCATTTTTAGAAGTGATTCACAGATGTTGATGAATACGAATCATTCTTTCAGTTGAATTGGCCATCTTTGAATTGCCAGAAACGAAAAAATTTTCCTCTACCCTTCTAGGTTCCTTTGGCTGTTCTATTAATTAAACTGACGTAAGACAGATTAACAGAAGAAAAATTTAATTGTGTACATACAGGAGCCCCACAAAGACAATGAGATGCTCCTTGACATTCAGGCAATTGAGGCTTATTGCTATACTGATCTAAGAAGGGGTATGGGTCTTGGACTTGGAAAGGAAGAAAGACAATTCACAGGAGATGGGAAAAGCAAATGTTTGGTAAAGAAGTGTTTGCCATGTCATGCAGAGAAAATAGGACACAGTGGACTTTGAACAAACAGACTCTGTTGAGTTTACTCTTTTACCACCCCTAGCTCATAGTCATCATAGTTATCTCTGGTGATGGCTCTCTTCCTGTACCAGACTCCCATCTAAATTCTTTTTTTTTAACTTTTATTGGAGTATAGTTGCTTTACAATGTTGTGTTAGTTTCTGCTGTACAGCAAAGCGAATCAGCTATAGGTATACATGTGCTGCTGCTGCTAAGTCGCTTCAGTCGTGTTTAACTCTGTGCGACCCCATAGACAGCAGCCCACCAGGGCCTGCCGTCCCTGGGATTCTCCAGGCAAGAACACTAGAGTGGGTTGCCATTTCCTTCTCCAATGCATGAAAGTGAAAAGTGAAAGTGAAGTCGCTCAGTCGTGTCCGACTCTTAGCGACCCCATGGACTGCAGCCTACCAGGCTCCTCCGTCCATGGGATTTTCCAGGCAAGAGTACTGGAGTGGATTGCCATTGCCTTCTCCATATACCCCTCTTTATTAAATTTCCTTCCCATTTAGGTCACCACACAGCACCTAGTTAAGTTTCCTGTGTTATACAGTAGGTTCTCATTAGTTATCTATTTTATATGAAGACAAGAGACTACTGTACACATGGACATCACCAGATGACTGGTCAGTACTTAAATCAGATTGATTATATTCTTTGCATCTGAAAATGGAGAAGCTCTATACAGTCAGCAAAAACAAATCCTGGAGGTGACTGTGGCTCAGATCATGAACTCCTTATTGCAAAATTCATGCTTAAAGTGAAGAAAGCAGGGACGATCACTAGGCCCTTCAGCTATGACCTAAATCAAATCCCTTATGATTTTACTGTGAATAGATTCAAGGGACTAGATCTGGTAGACAGAATGCCTGAAGAACTATGGACAGAGGTTTGTAACACTGTACAGGAGGTGGTGACCCACCATTCCCAAGAAAAAGAAATGCAATAAGGCAAAGGGGTTGTCTGAGGAGGCATTACAAATAACTGAGAAAGAAAGAGAAGTGAAAGCAGGAGAAAGGGAAAGATATTCCCAACTGAACGCAGAGTTCCAGAGAATAGCAAGGAGAGAGAAGAAAGCCTTCTTAAGTGAACAATGCAAAGAAATACAGGAAAACAATAGAATGGGAAAGACTAGAGACTTCTTTAATAAAGCTGGAGATACCAAGGGAACATTTTTTGCAGAGATAGGTACAATAAAGGACAAAAACAGCAAGGATCAAACAAAAACAGACAAGAATAAGAAAAGGTGGCAATAAATACACAGAAGAACTGTACAAAAAAGCTCTTAATGGCCCAAATAACTACAATAGTATGGTCATTCACCTAGAGCCAGACATCCTGGAGTGTGAAGTTAAATGGGCCTTAGGAAGCATTACTAAGAACAAAGCTAGTGGAGGTGATGAAATTCCAGCTGAACTATTTCAAGTCCTAAAAGATGATGCTGTTAAAGTGCTGTACTCTTATGCCAGCAAATTTGGAAAACTCAAGAGTGGCCCCAGGACTGGAAAAAATCAGTTTCACTACCAATCCAAAAGAAGGGCAATGCCAAAGAATGTTCCCATTACTGTATAATTGTACTCATTTCACATGCCAGCAATGTTATGCTCAAAATCCTTCAATCCTTTAGCAGTTCGTGAACCAAGAACTTTCAGATGTACAAACTGGATTTAGAAAAGGCAGTGGAAACAGAGATCAAATTGTCAACATACACTGGATCATATAAAAAGCAGGGGAATTAAAAAAAAATCGATTTCTGCTTCTTTGACTATGCTAAAGCCTTTGACTGTGTGGATCACAAAAATCGGTTGAATATTCTTAATGAGATGGGAATACCAGACCACACTACCTGCCTCCTGAGAAACCTGTATTCAGGTGAGGAAGCAACAGTTAGAAACAGACATGAAACAATGGACTTATTCAAAACTGGGAAAGGAGTGCATCAAGGCTGCATATTGTCACCCTGCTTATTAAACTTATATGCAGAATATATCATATGAAATGCCAGGCTGGATAAAGAACAAGTTGGAATCAAGATTGCCAGGAGAAATATCAATAACCTCAGATATGCAAATAACACCACCCTTATGGCAGAAAGTGAAGGAGAACCAAAGAGCCTCTTGATGAAGGTGAAAGAGGACAGTGAAAAAGGTGGCTCAACATTCAAAAAAATGAAGATCATGGCATCAGGTCCTATCACTTCATGGCAAATAGATGATGAAAATATAGAAACTGTCAAATTTCATTTTCTTGGGCTCCAAAATCACTGTGGATAGTGACTGCAGCCACAGAATTAAAAGACACTTGCTCCTTGGAAGAATAGCTATGACAAACCTAGGCAGTGTATTAAAAAGCAGAGACATCACTTTGCCAACAAAGGTCTCTCTAGTTAAAGCTATGGTTTTTTCAGTAGTCATGTATGGATGTGAGAGTTGGACAATGAAGAGGCTGAGCACTAAAGAATAGTTGCTTTTGAACTGTGGTGTTGGAGAAGACTCTTGCGAGTCCCTTGGACTGCAAGGAGATCCAATCAGTCCATCCTAAAAGAAATCAGTCCTGAATATTCATTGGAAGGACTGATGCTGAAGTTGAAGCTCCAATACTTTGGCTACCTGATGCAAAAACTGACTCATTGGAAAAGACTCTAATGCCGAGAAAGATTGAGGATAAGAGGTAAAGGGGATGACAGAGGATGAGGGTTGGATGGCATCATTGACTCAATGGACATGAGTTTGAGCAAACTCTGGGAGATAGTGAGGGATGGGAAACTCTGGTGTACTGCAGTCCATGGGGTCACAAAGAGTTTGACATGACTGAGCACACATGTATGCATTACATAAAAAGTAATAAAAGCTATACCCTTCTATGTGTGTGTGTGTGTGTGTGTATATATATATATATATATATATTTCTGATTAGAAATATTAGAATTTCTATGAGAAATTTCTATTTGAAAATACCTAGAACCACCTGATCAATGTGTACATGTGTCTCTATGTATATGTATATATGATATATAAATAATCTCATGTTTATCTGATAACAGTTACTATATTTTTATTTCTTCATCACTATAAATTCAATGAAGCTGCAGTGTTTCATTTATTTCTAATAGTACGTATATTTTCAGCATGTTATCTCTACTGTTAAATGGTAGAATTTAGCCCTTAGTTAGAAAATGAGTCATTCTGTACTCAAATTGAAGTAGTAGTTACTTGCTAACACTGGGAAGCGTAACTTAATTAATATGAACTTTAACGCTTGGACATTATATACAGTTCTCTAAAGTTTATTGAGCTAGGGATATGTTCTAATTGGTGATTAATTCCTAAAATTGCTCCTTTTATAGTGTCTCAAAATGGCTTGGAATTATAACTTCATAAATATTGGTTAGCAAATTAATTCCTAATTAAATGGGTATTAAATTCTAAATTTTGGAGTGGCAGTGAACAAAGATCAGCGTTGTTGTTGTCGTCCCTAAGTCATGTCCGACTCTGACCCCACGAACTGCAGCATGCTAGCTTTCCCTGCTCTTCACTGTCTCCCTGAACTCACTCAAACTCACGTCCATGAGCCAGTGATGCTGTCTTACCATCTCATGCTCTGTCACGCCCTTCTCCTCTTGCCCTCAATCTTTCCCAGCATCAGTAGGGGGCATTTATTGTTTCATGGGACAAATTCTGCACTCTAGGAACACATGGAACATAAAGTTAGGTTTTTAAGAAAATGAAGATGACTCCATCCATCTTCAACTATAGGAGTTAGCACCCCTTCCAGTGGAAATGAAGAACTTCCTTCATTCTTTCAGACCAAACACTTGATCATCTGATTAAAATTTTGCAAAATTAATGTACTGCTCATGACTGCTGTAGCCATTGACCGTTCATTGTTAGAGTATTAAAACATTCAAGGCTTCCCAGGTGGCTCAATGGTAAAAATCTGCCTGCCAATGCAGGACCCACAAGAGACACAGTTTCAATTCCTGGGTTCTGAAGATTACTGCAAAAAGAAATGGCAACCCACTCCAGTATTCTTGTCTGGAAAATCCCTTGGACAGAGGAGCCTGGCAGGCTGTAGTCCATGAGGTCACAAACAGTTGGACACAGCTGAGCATGCACAAACACAGACACATTCATGAATGGTCCTTTATTTCAACAATGCTAATGAAGAAATTTAGACTTTAAAGGATCTTTGCCAACCATGATAAAATAAATATAACAATAAAATATTTATTCTTAATTTAAAAAGAAAAAATAGCAAATCTTATCTTTTAGAATTAATGTAAAAATATTTTTACCATAAACATTAATAGTCATGAGTGAAAACTATTAGGATTTTTTTAGATTATAAAACCACATTTGATATACTATAAGTTAATTCTCAGAATGTAAAGAACAAAAACTGCTAATGTCAGTCATGCTGCTGCTGGTGCTAAGTCACTCAGTCGTGTCCGACTCTGTGCAACCCCATAGATGGCAGCCCACCAGGCTCCGCCGTCCCTGGGATTCTCCAGGCAAGAACACTGGAGTGGGTTGCCATTTCCTTCTCCAATAATGTCAGTCATAGTTCAAGTTGTATCATCACCTGAAGAATAAATTGTCAGCCTGGATACGAGCTCTGATCAGGGCCAGAGAATTTTGAACTCGAAGGGACTGCAGGTCCTCTGACACAGGCTGCTGTCAGGTAAAGTCTTTTTACCATTTTACAGTTGAAGCAACTAATGCCCAGAGAAGCTTTACCTTTCTCAGGTACCTATAGCTCACATAAATTAGAAGCAGTGGAAACAGGAGAGAAAAATAACTCCTATATTCAGATCTGGTATTACTTTACAAACAGTGTCTCATTTGTTGTTCAGTCGCTCAGTCTGGTCTCTTTGTGACCCCATGGACTGTAGTGTGTGCCAGGCTTCCCTGTCCTTCACTATCTCCCAGAGTTTGCTCAAACTCATGTCTATTGACTGGATGATGCCATCCAACCCTCTCATACTCTGTCCCCTCCTTCTCTTGCCCTCAATCTTTCCCAGCATCAGAGTCTTTTCCATAGTCCTCATAGCAATCATGTGATATAGATGTTATTAATACAATCCCCATTTTTTAATGAAAATAATTCAACTAAAACCTGTGAAATAATGATTCAGTCAATGTATTGGTTTCCTAGGGTTGCTGAAGTTAAGTGCTACAAACTAAGTGGCTTACATAGCACAGATTTATCACCTCACAATTTTGGAATGAAGCTGTAGGCAAGACATCCTTCCTCTTAAGGCACTAGGGAAGGAACTATTCTAGAACTGTCTCTGTTAGCTTCTGGTAGTTCATTGGCATGATTCCAATCTCCATACAGCATTCCGTGTGTGTGTTTGTGTCTGTATGTGTTCAAACTTCCCCTTTTTATAAGGACGGTAAATCAGTCTGACTCATCTTAACGCATTACATCTGCAATCACCGTATTTCCAAGTAAAGTCACATTCTGGGGTACAAAGAGTTAGGATTACAACATGTGAATTTTGGGGGGACACAATCAATAAGCTGGTAGTGAAGTTAATATTTAATTGCAAATATTTCTGGCTGCAGATTTTACATTATATGATGTCAGAAATAAAATTTCACTTTGTTCCTCAAAAAGCAATTTAAGGTAGTATTTATATGTTTAACAAATTAGAGAAGAAATAAAAGGTTGTGATGAAAAATTTGTTGAGAATAAAATCACATAAGAAATATCTGATAGTAGATTTTCGTTTTTATGTTGTCGGTTGGTAAGAAAACTTTTACCAGGACAAGATGATGATAGTGGGATTTTAAAAATATTAATCTGCCAGTAATGTGCAAGAAGGATAGTAGGAAAGAAAACAAGTTCAGAGGCTCTAACCGAAATTCAAGATTGAAAATCTAAGGCCCCAAAGAGGCGATGCAGGGAGAATGTAAAACTGGGGTAGGCAAAACCTTTTTTGAAAGATATATTTTATAAGATGTGGTTGTTAATTACATGTAGATATAGAAAAATCAGGTATAGTAGGGTTTCATGCCTTGACACCAAGGAAAATGGTAACCATCATAGATAGCAAGGACATTTTATTTTCTGTTTTAATTTTTTTGTTTTAGTTATATGTCTAGATTTCCCCATTGTCCTAACATAATAATTCTTTGCTGATTCAACTGATGTCCTTAAATAACAATGGTCATAAATTCCTTATGGGAACTATAGAAGCAGATTTCCTGTTGAAAAAAAAAATATGGTGTAATATGTAGATAAATCAGTTTGCATGAGAGTAGAACAGAGCCTTATCCAAATGATGGATCTTGGAGTTCATATAGGGGAATTGAATTTCTGTGAATGCAGCCCCCCCATCCCTTTGATAAACACCTCCATCAGACACCCATTCCTACTTTGGTCCTAAATTGAAATTATTGATTTAATGTTTCTTAAGTTATTGGCAACCTAGGGTATTTTTCTGTCTTATCTGATCATGTTGGCACAATTGTGGGCTCACTCCGCTGTCACACTCTCATGTCTGAAATATATTTTCTCCATTATGTTATGCAGCGTACAATTTACACGCTGTCCATTACCAATCCTGAGCCAAGAGAAGGAGTGAGAAAATGAAGCTTTGTGCCTCCTAAGAGATAAATATTATTTTCTAAGTCAATTCAGAAGATTTTAGTTCCAAAAAATGGGAGCTACTAGGAGGGTTTTATAGAAGTTATATTATAACAGATTAAAGTGAAGGATTGCTTTTTTTTCGAGATAGTTTTAAATAAGGATAGCTTTTTAAAATTGTGCATATGGAAACCTGAGAGGAAATTTTCAAACTTAATAAAACAGGGGAAAAGCTGGGTTGCATGAAGACAAATTTTAAAAGCTCAAGACTGATAGAGGGTGTATTCTAGATAGATAAATGGCTTTTCAATTTTGTCCTAGATCAGTGGCTCTCAGTAATGTCTGTACAGTCTGAATCACATGGGAGCTTTTACAAACAATGTGGATGGTTAGCCTCATTTCCAGTAGATTCTGATTTGATTGGCCCAGGGTATTTGGAATTCAGGCATTGGTATTATTTAAATTTCTGCCAGTGATTCTATTTGTAGTCAAAAGAGAAAAGCGCTCACTGACTTACAGCTTTTGTCAACTTGGAAATTGAATTATTGAACTTTATACAATAATAACATCAGGACAACATAGCATTAAACAGTAACATGATAAAACCCTGCTCACTATCAGAAATTAACATATTTCAGTGAATAAACATATAAGCATTTATGTATAGGCTGTACACAAATGCCAGATTCTGTCATATTTTATAAGAACTTCCTTTGCTCTTGAGATGAATAAGAATTTATGGGAATAAAAACCCATGATATTTAGAGAATTATCTTTGTGGAACAGAAAAGTACAAAAGTTATTGATAGTTTCAACTTACCTTTCACCATATTTATTCTTTGCTCATTCAACACATTTTTTTTCTGAGTAATAACTATGTATAGATGCTACTGTAAGTACTTGAGGTAGAACAGTGAATAAAAGACAAAATCCTCACCTTCATGGAGCTTATATTCGAGTTGAGATTTAAAATTCATTGAAAATTTATTATCATTGGTTTATTTTTAGGTTACCAATGGATTTCCATGATAGAAAAGTCCTTTTTAAAATGAACATTTAAAATTAAAATTGAAGTTTAATAAAATAAGTAAAATTACTAATAACCCAGGTAATACCTTATTGAAAATAGAGTTTCTGCAAATATAATCAAGTTAAGACCTAAAAATTGTGAAAATATTACCTGAATGACAGATATTTGGCCACATTCTTGGCATCCATATGTGGACTCTGAAATGCTCTAAGATGTGGGAGAAAACAAAATGGAAGTTTTACTTATATTTATGGAAGTATATTCTTTAGAATCATTTATAATTTTCTTCATTTAGCATATGTTTTATTTAAAATTTGTATAAGAATATTAGCTGCCATTCAGTACCATCAGATATGTCCTCTCTTCTACCCTGAAACTCATCACCTTATATACAAAAATAACAAAAAGCTGGAAGACAGATGAAGGAGAAAGAAGCCAGAAAAGAATAAGCAATTAAAATATACTTCTGATTGGAGATAGAAGTGATAAAGTCTGTCCTTGAGAATAAGGTGATTTGAAACTCGAGCACAAGCTTTATTGTTCACTTGAGAGAATAGACACATAATGATTTTTACTATGAGTCAGTATTGTGTTTGGAAACATTAGCATTCAAATCAAGTGCCATGTGTAAGATTACTGTGCATGTTTGCACATGACTAAATAAAACCTCCAGGAAAGGCAATGTCTGTGTGAATGCAGTGCTTCTAGCCTTATTTTTCTGTAAGACTTTCCCAGGCAGTAGATGTGACTTATTGAAAAGCCTCATAGTCATTGAAAAGGTCATATTAAAAGTGATCCGAATACATTTAAAATATAAAATAAATCATACAGTACTATTTTATTTTACTAAGCAATACCATGGCTTACATGGATGGCATAGTTTCCTAGAATGATCTGTTAGAGAGTTAATTTTGGTACCTCAGTTCAGTTCAGTTCAGTTGCTCAGTCGTGTCCGACTCTTTGCGACTCCATGAACCACAGCATGCCAGACCTCCCTGTCCATCATCAACTCCCAGAGTCCATCCAAACTCATGTCCATTGAGTCAGTGATGCCATCCAGCCATCTCATCCTCTGTCATCCCCTTCTCCTCCTGCCCTCAATCTTTCCCAGCATGAGGGTCTTTTCCAATGAGTCAGCTCTTCGCATCAGGTGGCCAAAGTATTGGAGTCTCAGCTTCAACATCAGTCCTTCCAAGGAACACCCAGGATGGGTCTCCTTTAGGATGGACTGGTTGGATCTCCTTGCAGTCCAAGGGACTCTCAAGCATCTTCTCCAACACCACAGTTCAAAAGCATCAATTCATCGGTGCTCAGCTTTCTTTATAGTCCAACTCTCACATCCATACATGACCACTGGAAAAACCATAACCTTGACTAGATGGACATTAGGTGGCAAAGTAATATCTCTGCTTTTTAATATGTGTCTAGGTTGGTCATAACTTTCCTTCCAAGGATAAGTGTCTTTTAATTTAATGGCTGCAATCACCATCTGCAGTGATTTTGGAGCCCCCCAAAATAAAGTCAGCCACTGTTTATACTGTTTCCCCATCTATTTGCATGAAGTGATGGGACTGGATGCCATGATCTTCATTTTCTGAATGTTGAGCTTTAAGCCAACATTTTCAGTCTCCTCTTTCACTTTCATCAAGAGGCTCTTTAGTTCTTCTTCACTCTCTGCCATAAGGGTGGTGTCATCTGCATATCTGAGGTTATTGATATTTCTCCTGGCAATCTTGATTCCAGCTTGTGCTTCTTCCAGCCCAGCATTTCTCATGATGTACTCTGCATATAAGTTAAATAAGCAGGGTGACAATATACAGCCTTGACGTACTCCTTTTCCTATTTGGAACCAGTCTGTTGTTCCATGTCCAGTTCTAACTGTTGCTTCCTGACCTGCATACAGATTTCTCAAGAGGCAGGTCAGGTGGTCTGGTATTCCCATCTCTTTCAGTATTTTCCACAGTTTATTGTGATCCACACAGTCAAAGACTTTGGTATAGTCAACAAAGCAGAAATAGATGTTTTTCTGGAACTCTCCTGCTTTTTAGATGATCCTTTAGTTTAAGCCTTAACAAAATACACCTGTGACTCTGAGGCTATGGCAGTAAATATGAAGAAAATTAATAAGAACAACTATGCTGTAGGGTGTTATCATTTCTGTATTTAGCATTTTGAGAACCACCTATAAACTTGTTGACTTTGACCTAGAACTCTTTGTAGGCAGACCTGAAGATTGAATTTTCTGTTATTTAATATGTTGTCTAGGTTTGTTATAACTTTCCTTCCAAAGAGTAAGCGTGTTTTAATTTCATGGCTGCAATCACCTTCTGCAGTGATTTTGGAGCCCAGAAAAATAAAGTCTGACACTGTTTCCACTGTTTCCCCATCTATTTGCCATGAAGTAATGGGACTGGATGCCTTTGGAATAAAAGCTGGAAAAAAGTGGGGCTCAGTTGTGATAAGATCATTACTGATTTGAAGCAATGTAATTTCTTTGGTTGACTAACAGTGGAACACTCAGGAAGTGAATGGACTATTCTTCTTTATTGTATTTTATAAGAAAGTGTTGAAAATTTAGGCCCAATACCAGTCTTCTGTTTTCTTCTAGTCCCTTCTACCAGAAAGGAAGAAAAAGAGGCATGTAAAAACAACAAAAACTCCTCACATACATTGGTGTTCTTTTCTCCTAGGAAAATATTACTGGGGTGAAATGAGATGAAATCAGGCATATTTATTTTGGGAAAAAACAAGTAAATATTCCCTGACCTTTCTTGTTAATAATTCCTATGATGCAGGATAATAGCTGTAGAAAGGAAATAAGTATAGTAAGAGAAGTTCTTAAAAAAATATGCAATTCAAAAGGAAAAACAAGGACTTGGGATTGGAGACGTGAGAAGATATTAACGTTCATTCATTTCTTTACCATTTTTCTCCCTACTATGAGTAAAGAAGTGTTCTAGATGCTGTGGATACAGGAGCAAGCAGAAGCAAATCAAATGTCTGTTCTCATGGGGCTTGTCTTCAAGTGAGTGAGGCAAACTGAAACAATATAAAATTGTAATTGTCCCAAGTGACATGGGAGATGGAGATGGGGGAACTGCCCAAGTCACAGAGATCAAGGGAGACATCTTAAAGGAAGTGACACAAGCGGCCTTCATGGAGAAACCTCCATTTCTGTTGAGGACTTTTATCTGTGTAGATAAGTGTTAGGGTATAAATGGCATAGAAAGATGTATCAGTCATTGCTATCAAAAGATAGCAATAAATAAGGAATTTAAAAAATAATATGTGTGTTAATTTTCCAGGACTATTCAGAAAAAGTACCATAAACTTGGTGGCTTAAAACAACAGAAGTTTATTCTATTGAGTTCTGGAGGCTAGATGTCTGAAATCAAGATGTCAGAAGGGCCATATTCTCAACAATTGTAGGGAACAGGTCCATGCCTTTCTTTTAGTGTTCGGTGTTGCTGGCAATCATTGGTGTTCCTTGGTTGTGGACACATCATTCCAGTCTCTACCTCCATCATCAAATGGTGTTCTCCGTATTTGTTTCTGTGTCCATCTTTCCTTCATCTTATAGGACATCAGACTTTTAGATTATGGACTCATCCTACTCCAGTATGCGTACATGCATGCTAAGTCACTTCAGTCTTGTCTAACTCGTTGTGACACGATGGACAGTAGTCTGTCAGGCTCCTTTGTCCATGGGATTCTCCAGGCAAGAATATAGGAATGGGTTGCCATGCCCTCCTCCAGGGTAACTTCCCAATCTAGGGATCAAACCTGCATCTTTTACATCTCCTACATCGGCAGGCAGATTTTTTACCACTGAGCCATCAGGAAGCCCAGTCCAGTATGACCTCATCTTAACTTATTTACACTTGGAAAGACTGTTTCCATTAAGGTTACATTCACAGGCTCTGGGTATACATGAATTGGGGTGTGTATTGGACACTATTCAGTAAAACATGTAACACAAAAAATTGCAAAAAAAAATAGCAGGTCTGTGGTCCAAATCTTTTATCTGGGTGTCACTGTAACTGAAAATAATATTTGGTTTGGTGTTTTTGAAGACTTGATTCTAACCATGTATATATTAAAGGCTGGAAGAGTTATGTGAAGGCCCTTGGAGGAAGAGGGGGAAAATGTCCTGGGCATAAAATCCAGAAGCAATAATTCATTTAGTATTCATCTCCTCATGGAATTCCATATCTCTAAGCATTCTTAACACTTTAAAATACAACAACCAAAAACTAAAATTAACTATTTATTTTTAGTAGGTAACAATGATATATAATTTTTTAGGGGGTAATTACCTCATATTTAAGTTTGCCACTTAAATTTCTGAATTTTATTAACATTGTACATTTTATTTATTTTACAAATTAAACTCTTTTATTCTTTTAAGGATTAACACAATTTAGTATAATAAAATTTAAATGACAAAATGAATATATAAGAGTGCAGCAAAAAATGAATGGTAATAGTGGCTAGTTAACCAAAATTTCTTTCATAAAGGGGTGGGAAAAGCCACAAGATGCAGATATGCGGATATAAAATTATAGGATCTCATCTGCAGAGAGATTTTCCAGATTTTATATGGTTAATACAAAAGAAAACAATGTCAATTTCCATAACCAGACTGTGATTTCATTACCCTGAGTCAGTTTCAGTTTAGAAAATGTCAAAATTTTAATGTTATTTAAAAACAGATCTTATTTCTAATATATAATTTTTATAAGAATTCTGTTCACAATTTATATAGTTTATGACATGTTTATTATCTGCTTAAGCTGTCAACTATTCTTTTTATAGTTCCTTCATAATATTTATCAATTGTCAGTGTTAAGTACTATTTAAAATTTTCTTTTGTACTAACTCCATCAGAGGTGGAGAGACCTAACTGAATGGTGATTCTTTGCCTATTTATGCTTCAGAGTTTAGAAAACAATGTTGACATCATCCTGTAATATTTACTGATTCTGGCAATTTAGGGACAAAGTAGAAAGGCCAGAGGAGGAAAGGAAAAACAAACAAACAAAAAACAACTAAAAAAAGAATGGCAAAAAAATGTGGTAAGAAAACATGATACCTGAAACTGAATAATTTTCTTTTAAGTATTACCCAGGTAAGTCATTTAGATAAACGTACACAGATAAACTCATTGGTTAAAAAGTAAAAATCTCAGTCAGATTATTTCTCTCTCCAATGTGGTAATGGAAATAATCTCCTTGATTCCATAAATAAATGTCTTCATTTTATTAGTTTAAGAAAATTAAAAATTATGGCATACAATTCAAGCTTATAATTTTAAAGAATTTAGTTTTTTTCTCTCAAAAGAGGAAAACGTCTGTTAACCTTTCTCCTAGTGAACAAGCATATAATTTGCTTAGGGAAAGTTGTTTTATTAGCTTTTTGGTTGTATTGTGTTAATGAATTGCATGTTTTTCAGACATCATACTTGCATCACGTAATTTTCTAATTTCAATTACACTTCTCAGAAAACAACAGTAATGAGTAATGGAAATGTTCATAAGCTTTTTAAAACTTACACTTAAGAAATGAGATAAAAACACCTTATAGAATTTTCTACTGCTAAGTCGCTTCAGTCGTGTCCAACTCTGTGCGACCCCATAGACGGCAGCCCACCAGGCTCCCCCGTCCCTGGGATTCTCCAGGCAAGAACACTGGAGTGGGTTGCCATTTCCTTCTCTAATGCATGAAAGTGAAAAGTGAAAGTGAAATCGCTCAGTCGTGTCCCACTCTAGCGACCCCATAGACCACAGCCTACCAGGCTCCTCCGTCCATGGGATTTTCTAGGCAAAAGTATTGGAGTGGGGTGCCATTGCCTTCTCCAATAGAATTTTCTACTAGGATATCTTGTATTCAGCTACATTGCAAATCAGTTGGAATTTAAAAATATTAGCCTTTTAAATTGCTCATATTATGTGACTTAAAATATTTGTGAAAATACAGAGATGTAGTGATTTATATCAAAATCTAATAATAAACCCTATCTGAATCGTTGAGTAATCCAAACATGAGACAGTATTATATGCTTAATAGTAACATGTAAAAAAAAAAAATTCAAGTAAAGACACTTCCAACTGACTATATGTCTTGGAACAAGGAGGGTCAGGAGAATAAGAAAGGAAAGCAGGGCACTGAAGTTTCAGTTGCTCATCTCACTAGAGTATACATCAATCAATTTTTTTTTTTAATTTAAGAATACTGAATTTTAAGAAAATCAGATGTATATTATGGTTTTACACAACCAGTATAAGTTCTGTTGGTTAAATAGCATCACAGACTCAGACATGAATTTGAGCAAACTCTAGGATATAGTGAAGGACAGAGGAGCCTGGCATGCTGCCTGCAGTAAATGGGTCCCAAAGAATCGGACTTGACTTAGTGACTAAACAACAACAACAAGTTCTGTTGACTACTTTCATTAATCAAGTAAATTGATTTATCTATAGTCCCTGTCTTCTTTTAAAACACACTGAATTAAGGTTGCAGTATACTGAATGCTTCCAGAATTGCCTACCTCTGCTCCCTCCTCTTGGGTTGTATGCCTACCTTACTGAAAACTAATAGAGCCTTGATAATTGAGAGCTCCCAGTTTTATTTGTTGGTTTTCATTTGTATCCCCAAGCAATTATCTGCAATAATGGCAGACAGGTAAAAACTATTAATGCTTAAAGAAAAGGGTAAATGAATATAAAAATAGCAACAAGAGAAAATGCTAAATTGAGAAAAGGGTAAGAAACAACAGAGAGGGAGATTTAACTAAAAATCAAAGGAGAGAAACAATAGAAAAGGTATAACAACAACAAAGAAAAATTGAAGATAACTAGTGTATTTAATCATGTTCCCTTGGATTGAGGCTATTTTCATGTTTGGTAAGCTGACATCATTAGAATTCTAGTCCGTATAGTTAGTATTATCTGAAAACTCCCTGTATTCTTATTTCTAATTGACTTCAAAAGAAAACAGGCATCTGGTATTGAAAATTACTTGATTTATTTTCTATAATAATAATAATAATAATAGCAAGCATTTATGTAGCACTAACTATATGGCACCCCACTCCAGTACTCTTGCCTGGAAAATCCCACGGACGGAGGAGCTTGGTGGGCTGCAGTCCATGGGGTCGCAAAAAGTCGGACACGACTGCACGACTTCACTTTCATTTTTCACTTTCATGCATTGGAGAAGGAAATGGCAATCCACTCCAGTGTTCTTGCCTGGAAAATCCCAGGGACGGAGGAGCCTGGTGGGCTGCCATCTATGGGGTCGCACAGAGTTAGAAACAACTGAAGCGACTTAGCAGACTTAGCAACTATATGTCAGGCATTATCTTTATGCATGACACAGACAACCATCAACATGGTGCTTTATTATTATCCCATTTTACAGATAAGGAAGTGGAGGCAGCCAAATACTGGGGCATATTTATTGGAAAACACATCTGTATCCCATCAAACACACAAAAGTCATGTATGTAGTAGGATTCAAATTGCAGACATGATTTGCTAGCTGTTATTTATCTTTTAAGCAAAATACCCCATTTTACACCTGAGGAAACTTAAAGACCTGCAATTCTCATGGTAGGTTTGTGAGTTAGTCTTGCCTAGAGCAAATCTTGGAACTGTATTTAGATTTCCTGATTTGTAATCAAGTTACTCTCTATCAATGAATTTTGGTGCAAGTCAGTTCAGTTCAGTCGCTCAGTCCTGTCCGACTATTTGCGACCCCATGAATCGCAGCACGCCAGGCCTCCCTGTCCATCACCAATTCCTGGAGTTTACCCAAACTTATGTGCATCAAGTTGGTGATGCCATCCAGCCATCACATCCTCTGTCGTCCCCTTTTCCTCCTGCCCCCAATCCCTCCCAGCATCAGAGTCTTTTCCAATGAGTCAATTCTTCCCATGAGGTGGCCAAAGTATTGGAGTTTCAGCCTCAGCATATCCTTCCAATGAACACCCAGGACTGGTCTCCTTTAGGATGGACTGGTTGGATCTCCTTGCAGTTCAAGGGACTCTCAAGAGTATTCTCCAGCACCACAGTTCAAAAGCATCAATTCTTTGGCGCTCAGCTTTCTTCACAGGCCAACTCTCACATCCATACATGACCACTGGAAAAACTATAGCCTTGACTAGATGGACCTTTGTTGGCAAAGTAATATTTCTGCTTTTTAATATGCTATCTAGGTTGGTCATAACTTTCCTCCCAAGGATAAGTGTCTTTTAATTTCATGACTTCAATCACCTTATACAGTGATTTTGGAGCCCCCCAAAATAAAGTCTGACACTGTTTCCACTGTTTCCCCATCTATTTCCCATGAAGTGATGGGACCAGATGCCATGATCTTAGTTTTCTGAATGTTGAACTTTAAGCCAACTTTTTCACTCTCCACTTTCACTTTCATCAAGAGGCTTTTTAGTTCCTCTTCACTTTCTGCCATAAGGCTGGTGTCATCTGCATATCTGAGGTTATTGATATTTCCCCGGCAATCTTGATTCCAGCTTGTATTTCATCTAGCTCAGCATTTCTCATGATGTACTCTGAATGTAAGTTAAATAAGCAGGGTGACAGTATATAGCCTTGATATACTCCTTTTCCTATTTGGAACCAGTCTGTTGTTCCAGGTCCAGTTCTAACTGTAGCTTCCTGACCTGCATATAGGTTTCTCAAGAGGCAGGTCAGGTGGTCTGGTATTCCCATCTCTTTCAGTATTTTCCACAGTTTATTGTGATCCACACAGTCGAAGGCTTTGGCATAGTCAATAAAGCAGAAATAGATGTTTTTCTGGAACTCTCTTGCTTTTTCCATGATCCAGCAGATGTTGGCAATTTGATCTCTGGTTCCTCTGCCTTTTCTAAAACCAGCTTGAACATCAGGAAGTTCATGGTTCACATATTGCTGAAGCCTGGCTTGGAGAATTTTGAGCATTACTTTACTAGCATGTGAGATGAGTGCAATTGTGTGGTAGTTTGAGCATTCTTTGGCATTGCCTTTCTTTGGGATTGGAATGAAAACTGACCTTTTCCAGTCCTGTGGCCACTGCTGAGTTTTCCAAATTTGCTGGCATATTGAGTGCAGCATTTTCACAGCATCATCTTTCAGGATTTGAAATAGCTCAACTGGAATTCCATCACCTCCACTAGCTTTGTTTGTAGTGTTGCTTTCTAAGGCCCACTTGACTTCACATTCCAGAATCTCTGGCTCTAGGTGAGTGATCACACCATCGTGATTATCTGGGTTGTAAGATCTGTTTTGTACAGTTCTTCTGTGTATTCTTGCCACCTGTTCTTAATAACTTCTGCTTCTGTTAGGTCCATACCATTTTTGTCCTTGACTAGATCTGATAGACAGAGTACCTGATGAACTATGGATGGAGGTTCATGACATTGTACAGGAGACAGGGATCAAGACCATCCCCATGGAAAAGAAATGCAAAAAAGCAAAATGGCTGTCTGAGGAGGCCTTACAAATAGCTCTGCAAAGAAGAGAAGCAAAAAGCAAAGGAGGAAAAGAAAGATATTCCCGTTTGAATACAGAGTTCCAAAGAAGAGCAATGAGGGATAAAAAAGCCTTCCTCAGTGATCAATGCAAAGAAAGAGAGGTGCAATGCAACAGCATCTTAAACCAAATTGTGATACATTTTGACTTCATATTCCAGTCAACATAACTATTAAACATTTTCAGCCTAAAAGTTTTCATATGAATGCTGGGAAGAATCAGCATATTGGATTCAAGTCTGCTGAAAAACCTAGAGGTAAACGCACAGTTCACCACATGGGAGATTCATTTTTGGGTAGATTTTTTTCCTATTTTGAGAATGCACAATTTTTTGAGAGTCACTTCCCACTCCAGGCAAAAGCTATGTTAATCTACTTATATATATAGATCAGCACTAAAATCCTGTCTGTAGTACTATGGTCAAATTGTATCTGTTTATGCTAGCTGCAATGAAGACTAATCATCTAAAATTAGAAGTAAAACAATTTATCAACCTATAGAACTTCTACAAGAAAATCTATCTATAGAGTTCATCATGCCTGATAAATAATAATTTAAAGATTGTAAACTTTATGATGATTGTAAGTGGCCAAAACATTCAATTATATTTTAAAACAAAAGTGTAAACAAAATTGCTGAAAAACTTACTAGTTTTCCAGCATTTAGGGAATGCATTCCCTATTTTCTTTACTTTGAACTGAGCAAAATAATATAGCTAAGAAGACATGTAGTCTGTATTCTATCAAGCTTTTTGAGATAAATTTAATATATTTTTCTCCCATCTACAGGTCTGGCAGTATAAAAGTTTTCCAAAATTAAGCTTACTTTATTAACATTACAAAGCAGGCTAATGACAGTAGCTAGCAGGGAGAAAATTATGTGTTTAAAAGATAAATATTTTTAATTTTCTCTCAAAAGATTTATTTGTAAAATTGTCTTTTTATACTGTGCATGCTTTATGTGAGGAGTTTTGGCGTTGACAGTTATTAGATTTATTTGAAATGTATTAAATTTTGTGTATTCCAATTTACTGAAGAAAGCATATCTCTTGTAATGCTTACTAATAAGTGTATCAGTTATTCATAGAATACCCTCCATAATTAGTACCACTGGCCATATTATTCCCTGATATTAAAACAGTATGGTAACCTTATCAAAATAGCAAGAAATTTAATTGTGGCTAAGATCTGTTTATGGAATAATAAATACATATTGAAGTCAGTCTTATGAATTGCTCCTGATAAGTACTTCGAGTACCACTGACTAATTAGCTCCTGAAAGTGTATGTGTCATGTTAACTAAGGCAGTTCAAACTTTGGATACCGGCATTTTTCAATATTAAAATTATTAAGCAAACTGTTATTTTACATATAACCTTTTGCTTCATAGATTTATTAGATTTTGCAAGAGGATGCAAAAATGCTTTCTCACTTCAAATAGAGAACTTCTCAGTTTTAATTACCTTTCATTGGTGTGCCAGATAGGTAGATTTGAGAAACATAAAAATAGCAAATTTGCTGTTAGCACAGAAGTCAGCTTTCACCAGAGGATATAGTACTTATTAAAAGAAATATAAATTATTTTTGCAGTTCACTCTCCTGCCCTCTATCTAAAATATGTAATACACATAAACTTTAATTTGTAATTCAGTTCAGTTCAGCCTGCATTTATAGACCAGATCTTATGATTCAGATTCTTTGTTAGGCTCTGGACACAGAAGGAGAAGGTATGATTCCTGCCCTTGAGAAGCATTCAGTTCACTAGGAGAAGACAGATCAGTTAACACAGCACAGTACTACAATAGAAGTACAGGCAAGCCTATGCTCAGTCTGACTATGCTGTAAGGTCTTTTGGAATTCTTGCTAAGATTCTATAGATCCTTTTTCTGTGAAAGGTCAGAGAATAAATACTTTCAGCTGTGCCAGACATGCACTCTCCAACACAACTGCTCAACTCTCCCACTGTAGCTCAAGAACAGAAATATGTAATATTTCAAGGAAAGAGCATGAGACATCTCCAAGCCGGTAGTGGAAATAATTTTGCTAGACTAGTAGCTGCTGCTGGAGTAGTACTTTACCCTGCGTATCCTTCCCACCACACTCACTTTATATTTTCTCTCTCCCTTTTTTGTTTTCTTCTCATTCTTTTTTTTCCTCCTATCTTGTTTTGAAGCCTGACTCCATAATCATGATCAGTTATGCTTATAGCCTGGAACACAGAGATTTCAGTCCCTTATTTCATGGTAAGAATTCTCACTAATACCTAAGATTTTAAAACTTTTTGTATGCAGACCATGCTCAGCTACATTATAACTAATTCAATCCTTAAAACTAGGTATCATTTTAAGTTTATATACAAGACAAATAAATGAAATTGGAGACGGAAAGTGATTTCTTCTAGATTATCCAGCTAGCAGAGGATAGGAAACAATATGCTAATTGCAGTATATGATAGCCATGACTTTTAACACACTGCAGCATGCAGAGAAATCTCTGGTACTACTTATGAAATAAATAGGTAGGGTGACCAACAAGTTTGTCCCAATTTGTCTGAGGCTCAGGGATTTCCAATGCATAGACATTCAGTGCTAAAATCGAGAAGGTTCCAGGCCAATGGGAATAATTTTATACTTATCAATAAATAGCCCAGCTTTGATTTCAGTGCTTCTTAAACTTGAATGTGCTTAAGAATCACTTGGAAATCTGGTTATCATATTGGGATTCAGATTCTGATTGCTTAAAGTGGCATGGGGTCTGGAAATCTTTAGTTCCATAAGGCTTCCAGGTGACGCTGATGCTGCTTATCTGTTTCTATTCTGGATAATGAAGTATTCTTGTCCCATCTCGGGGGTTCACCCTGAACTTATCAATCAAAATCTGCCTCTTAACAAGATTCCCCAGGTGATTCACACTGTCAAGTTTTAAGAGCTCAGTTTTAGTCCACTTCTAATTAGAGTAAGATAATGTTCACCTGTGTGTATTTGTCCCTGGTTTGAGGCTTTCTAAATATGGATAGAATCCTTTCACTAATCTACCTTAGTTCACTTTTTGGGAATCCAGACATCTCTTTTCTTCTATGTTAACCTATTGACTCATTCCTTATGTTTCCTAATACCCTGTAATGTTCTTGAAACCATTTATTTAAGCTCAATCTTGGATGTTTGTATCTATGGCTATTATTTCACAAAGAGACAATTATTCCACTTGACAAAAATCAGATGTTCAGTGTTGTATTATTTTAAAGTCAAAATACAGTATTCTATTATATTCACTGGAGATTGGTTTCAGGAACCCCATAGAAACCAAAAATTTGCCTATGCTCAAGTCCTTCCATAAAATAGGAAGTACAGTCCCTCGGTACCCAAGGGTTCTCCCTTGAGGTTTAGCTGAAAGTATAGGTGCATTCATCTCACACGCTAGTAAAGTAATGCTCAAAATTCTCCAAGCCAGGCTTCATCAGTATGTGAACTATGAACTTCCAGATGCTCTAGCTGGTTTTAAAAAAGGCAGAGGAACAAAATATCAAATTGCCAACGTCCATTGGATCATCAAAAAAGCAAGAGAGTTCCAGAAAAACATCGATTTCTGCTTTATTAACTATGCCAAAACCTTTAACTGTGTGATCACAACAAACTGTGGAAAATTCTTTAAGAGATGGGAATACCAGACCACCTGATCTGCCTCTTGAGAAACCTGTATGCAGGTCAGGAAGCAACAGTTAGAACTGGACATGGAACAACAGACTGGTTCCAAATAGGGAAAGGAATATGTCAAGGCTGTATATTGTTACCCTGATTATTTAACTTATATGCAGTGTACATTATGAGAAACACTGGGGTGAATGAAGCACAATCTGAAATCAAGATTGCCGGGAGAAATATCAATAACCTCAGACATGCAGATGACACCACCCTTATGGCAGAAAGTGAAGAGGAACTAAAGAGCCTCTTGATGAAAGTGAAAGTGGAGACTGAAAATGTTGGCTTAAAGTTCAACATTCAGAACACTAAGATCATGGCATCTGGTCCCATCACTTCAAGGGAAATAGATGGGGAAACAGGGAAAACAGTGTCAGACTTCATTATTTGGGGCTCCAAAATCACTGCAGATGGTGACAGCAGCCATGAAATTAAAAGACGCTTACTCCTTGGAAGGAAAGTTATGACCAATCTAGACAGCATATTGAAAAGCAGAGACATTACTTTGCCAACAAAGGTCCATCTACTCAAGGCTATGTTTTTTCCAGTAGTCATGTATGTTTGTGAGAGATAAAGAAAGCTGAGCGCCAAAGAATTGGTGCATTTGAACTGTGGTGTTGAAAAGACTCTTGAGAGTCCCTTTTACTTCAAGGAGAGCCAATCAGTCCATCCTAAAGGAAATCAGTCCTGAACATTCATTGGGAGGACTGATGCTGAAGCTAAAACTCCAAAATTTTGGCTACCTGATGCTAAGAACTGATTCATTTGAAAAGAGCCTGATGCTGGGAAAGACTGAAGGCGGGAGGAGAAGGGGATGACAGAGGATGAGATGGTTGGATGGCATCACCAACTCAATGGACATGAGTTTCAGTAAAGTCTGGGAGTTAGTGATGGACAGGGAGGCCTGGCGTGCTACAGTCCATGGGGTCGCAAAGTGACTGAGTGACTGAACTGAGCTGATAAGTGTAGAACCTGTAAGCACTAAAGGTAGACTGTAGTTACTTTTTGCTTTGTTTTAAAAGAAGTCTTTCTGCTTATTTGGAAATAATGCTGCTGCAATAAGACATCTTCAGAACATTTAAAAATCATAATTCCTAAGTTAATTTGTAAGATGTTGTAACAGCATTTGGCTCAAAACAATAAACTGAGTTTTCAGTATAGCTTGAAATTATCTACTGTGGTTAAGATGAGCCTTGCTGCTGCTGCTGCTAAGTCTCTTCAGTCCTGTCCGACTCTGTGCGACCCCATAGACCGCAGCCCATCAGGCTCCTCCGTCCCTGGGATTCTCCAGGCAAGAACACTGGAGTGGGTTGCCATTTCCTTCTCCAATGCATGAAAGTGGAAAGTGAAAGGGAAGTCGCTCAGTCATGTCCGACTCTTAGCGACCCCATGGACTGCAGCCTACCACGGACTGCAGCCTCTGTCCATGGGAGTTTCCAGGCAAGAGTACTGGAGTGCTAGCCTTAAATACTTAACTACTGCTCTGAAATTAAATGCTGGAATTCCAGCTTGCCAGGTTTCCTGATCGCCAGGTTCCCTGATCATTATCACCTCTTTATGGTTGTTCATGACTCTTCCCACCTGGAATGCCTTTCTCTTGATTAGGTTAGTTCAGACCTGCAGCTCTTAGAGGCCTACCCACAATCCCCCAGGGCTATGGAGCATTCCAAAAGGACTTCAGCTGCCCTAGCCACTGCCTGCTCTGCCCTCTTGTACTTTCACCTCTGTCACAACCTCTTGTGGTTCATTTTGCTGGGTGAGTTATCTTACTTTTTGCTGTTAGTTAGGAGTAATTTTTGTCTCCATAACTAGATGATACTTTCCTGAATGCAGCGACTGTGTCTTATACTTCCCTGTATTTTAGCAAACACAGAACTGGACGTCTATCAGATATGCAGGAAATACTCGTTGAATGATTCATTTCATTTGGATATTGTCTAAGTTTGCACATGTATGTGTCATTTTTCTTGGCGTTATGTGGAATATTGTTTTTACCCCAAGGCTTTTCCAAGTTACTTAAACCTGCTTTTAAACCCAAGTATGGCTGGCGGAAGGCATTTTTGTTTTCTCCCTTACAAAATATAGTTCTTTGTGACTGGGAGTCAGAGTTAGAAAGAAAGTAGAGAGAAAAATCATTTCATCTTCTTGCTAAGTACAGAGGGCCTTTGGGGATTTTAATAGCCAAATCTAAATCAGTTGAACAGATATTTTTCATAAAATGTGGGATATAGTGTCTGAAATGCTGAAAAGTTCCTTTGTCAAATTGTTATTACTGTTTGCATTTTACATTCAAAAGAAACCAAAACATATGTGTACATATTGCTACTAAGCCTTTCTTTTTGGATGCTGTGAGCATATTACTTATATAGACTTATGTATGTATAGCTTTCTGTGGCCCAGTGTACCAGTTCCTTATAGGGTTTTTTTTATTTTTATTTTTGGCACAATCTCACTACTATAAAATTTCTATCTCGGTTTAGTCACAATTATGGGAAAGATGATTAATTATATACATAACCTGTTAGCTTCAATAGAAATTAGATTTTAAAGGTAAATAATTTTAGATACAAATTAAGCATTCTTTGGTGCCTTTCTACTCTCCTAAGTCTTACACATACCTGGTTAATTTCTTTTATAGAATAAGAAATGTTACCCTAGGGGCCAGAAAAAAAAGCAGTGCTATGTAACCAGTGGCACTGCTAGTAAATTTGGATCAGTTTTTAAAGTAATAGTATCAGATTGAGAGTTTTGAAGTAAGTAGGTTGTTTTAGACCAGAATAGTTGGAGAAATGAAATGCTAAAAATAGATTTACCTACTAGGCTTGCAGAAAACAGAAGAAGCTCATGCAATTGTAGAAAAATAGGGAAGAACAGCCACACAGGCTATCCTAACCCTTCAGCTGAATAGAATTAGGAAGGTCAGGTGAATATTTTAGTCCATTCCTGGATGGGGTCAAGAAATATTAAAAATACCCAGCTGGTCATCACAAAGTTCCTGGGCTATAGATTTTAGGTCTGGAATGAAATCTGGGAAACTTTATTTTAGAAACACTCCCACAAAGATATCCGATTATTAGCTAAATTTGAGAATTACTAATTCCCTAGACTTCAGGAGGTCTGGTTTCAGGCTAGTTTCAGAACTGGTAATTCAGGCAGTTTCCTAGACTGACTAAAAATCAGGTTCAGTTCTGTTCAGTCGCTCAGTCATGTCTGATTCTTTGCAACCCCATGAACCGCAGCACGCCAGGCCTCCCTACCCATCACTAATTGCTGGAGTCTACCCAAACCCATGTCCATTAAGTCTGTGATGCCATCCAACCATCTCATCCCCTGTCGTCCCCTTCTCCTCCTGCACTCAATCTTGCCCAGCATCAGGGTGTTTTCAAATGAGTCAGCTCTTCGCATCAGGTGGCCAAAGCATTGGAGTTTCAGCTTCAATATCAGTTCTTCCAATGAACACCTAGGACTGATCTCCTTTAGGATAGACTGATTGGATCTCCTTGCAGTCCAAGGGACTCTCAAGAGTCTTCTAGGGTAACAATCTAGCATTGGGCCAGTCGAAACTGGATTCTTGTAGTGGTGCGAACTGTGTGTTCCATTTGGAGGAGTTTGGGTTTTATGCTGTATTGTTAATATAATGGTCCCCAACATTTCTGGTACCAGGGACCTGTTTTGTGGAAGACAATTTTTTCCATGCACTAGTATAAAGAATGCTGAGTGTTGAAGAATTGATGCTTTTGAACTTTGGTGTGGAGAAGACTCTTGAGAGTCCCTTGGACTGCAAGGAGATCCAACCAGTCCATCCTAAAGGAGATCCTGAGTGTTCAATGGAAGGACTGATGTTGAAGCTGAAACTCCAATACTTTGGCCATCTGATGAGAAGAGTTGACTCATTTGAAAACACCTTGATGCTGGGAAAGATTGAAGGCAGGAGAATAAGTGGTTGACAGAGGATGAGATAGTTAGATGGCATCACTGACTCAATGGAGATGAGTTTGAGTAGACTCTGGGAGTTGGTGATGGACAGGGAGGCCTGGTGTGCTGTGGTCCATGGGGTCACGAAAAGTTAGACATGACTGAGAGACTGAACTGAACTGAGGGTTGAGGGGGAGGTGGTTTGGGGATGAGTCGAACACATTTACATTTATTGTGTACTTTATTTCTATTATTACATCAGCTCTGCCTCTGTCATGCATTAGATCCCAAAGTTTGGGGACCCTTGTGGTAGTCACTCAACCTTCTAGTGTTCCTTCTAGTTCTGTGGTGATCAAGCCATCATTGCTTAAAAGGCACTAGAAAATTTTATTCTCTCATTGATCTGAGTGCTCTCACGTCAGTAAAAATTCATTTAAAGGAAAAGGGTTTCTTTTGTTGTTGTTGTTTTAAAATAAATGCTTTATATTATCCTTAAATATCCATATCTTGTTAAAAAGGTAAGCCAAAATTCAACATTTTTATGGTATTTTTCTAATATAAAGAAACAATCTGATGATGAACTTTAGCTTGTGCTAAATTTTTCTGGAGCAGCACTGAAATGTTTGCTGCCTCAACCATCTGTAGGGCATATTAAAGTACAACTTGTTGAGCCACAGTCCCAGAGTTTCTGACTCAGAATGGGGTGGGCATAGAATTTTCATTTCTGGTAGTTATCAGGTAATGCTGATGTCACTGGTCCTAAGATAATACTTTGAGAACCATAGCCTATAATAGCCTTAGAGTATAGAGTAAGAACAGAGAAAGTAATAATTTTCATTAGTGTTTTTCAAACTTAGTAAATTTAGTACTTAATTTTTGTGAGAATGTTGCCCAAAGGATGAAAACTCCACATACAATCATTATGTGTATTAAAATGCTAATTTGGTAATACACCACTATAAAAGAGAACCATATTTTTTAATCTTAATAATGTAAAAGCAGAACCAAGTAATACACAGTAAGGCAATAAGCAGTAAGTATGTTGATTTGACATATTAGGTACTGTTTACAGTGTTACTATTTTAGCTTTTCTCAAGGAAAATATTTCACTCTGTGTTGTTTGAAAGAAGTTAGTAATATCTGCAGACTGTATTTTGGTTATCAGTGCTAGAATCTATGTACATGTATTTTAAAGGTTTTTCTTTTTATTGAGAGAAAAATAATTTTATAACAAATCTAGGAATTTGTAATTTTTCTAAAACTCTTTTAGTATTTAGGCACCAAATTAGTATTAAAAAGATTAATGTTAAAAAGCTATGCTTTTGTTTTAAATGATTGTATTCACAAATATAATTTGAGATTGTATAAAAGTAGCTTGGTAGCTTTGTTCAAAAAATATTCATAAAGGTTACCTTTTAAATTCTATTTTTCCTCAATCTAGGATGAATAAATTATATAGACTATAAAGACAAAATTATAATTCTTTAATATTTCACTATGATCAAACTTATCAAATCTCATACCTTCACACTGCTTAGTACGCTTAGTACTTCTGCTCTCTTAAGCAGTTTGTGATACTCATTCAACTTAAAAATATAAATTCTAAATATGTATTTTTTTAAATACAAAGAATGATACAGTATATCAAACAAAGAATAAAGGTCTCTTTACTAGCCATGAAAAGATTAACAACTATTGACCTCTGGACTGATGTTTGTAGTGTGGGTTTATATTACTTTAAGTTTCTTAAATGATAAATGAAGGGGATACACTATCACCAGGTAGTCTCGATACTTTTTATTTATTGATGCCAAGAATTCAACAGCAATATTGATTGGCTAATCCTTTCTTTTAAATGCAAATCTGGATCTTTCTAACAACATAAATAATATTTCTTGATTTTTATATTTATGTAGAGTTGACTTATTGGTTTCATATCTAAATGATATATTTTGCCAAGTATTGTTTAACAGAAAGAAGCAAAAAGATGTATAGAACAGTCTTATGGACTCTGTGGGAGAGGGAGAGGGTGGGAAGATTTGGGAGAATGGCATTGAAACATGTAAAATATCATGTATGAAATGAGTTGCCAGTCCAGGTTCGATGCACGATACTGGATGCTTGGGGCTGGTGCACTGGGACGACCCAGAGGGATGGAATGGGGAGGGAGGAGGGAGGAGGGTTCAGGATGGGGAACACATGTAAACCTGTGGCGGTTCATTTTGATATTTGGCAAATCTAATACAGTTATGTAAAGTTTAAAAATAAAATAAAATTAAAAAAAAAAAAAGAAGCAAAAAGAAAAAATGGTGACAAAATAGTGCTTAAGAAATGGAGCTTATTTGCTAAAATGTTTCTTGGTTGCCTTTGAGTTTAATCACACAGGGTGAGTGTTGAGTGGGTAGGAATTTTAAACCCCTCCTCCAAAGGTAATTGGAACTGGTACATTTGCAGTTGAGGGATGGATCTTGATTAACCCTATACAGAGTAGCACATGGTTTTTACCTGGTCAACAGTGTTGCTGTTAATCTTTAATCTATACAGAAAAACTAAAGAAGTGATGGTAAAATACTGTGGCTATCTGTAGTCCAAATAAGTAAAATGTTAGACAACAGCCATATGGTTTAAAACTATTTAGGTTTATTTTTATACTCAAAGTCAATTATGCCACATCATCCAAAGGGAGAAGTGCACACTGGGGAATATTTTGCTAAGAGAATATTATTAGCTAAGAGTCTTAAAATACTTGACCTTTATTTGCCATCTACAGTCTGTTCCCATTATTTGTTCTAGTATCACCATCTTGCTCCTGTGTTATTGCTTCAAAACATTTGTTTTAGCAGCAAAATTTTTTTAATATAGCTTTAAGTGGTGCCATTTTCTATCTGAACTTAAAGAATGCTTTTCTCAAAGGATAAAAAATGTGGAACCCAGTAGTTTTGTCTGTGAAGTATCATATTCACCAGCTTTCATCAAATAGTTCTTGGCCAGCTGAGGAAAAGTGAAAGCAGTTTTGCCAATGAGATCTTGCTCTCTAGTGGATTTTAATGGAATGATTTGGTGTGTCCCTTAGAAGCCTTTACCCAAGATGTCTACTCCATGTTTAGCAGAACCCTGTCTAGGATGATGAAGTCTGGTATTATAAAGTGGGAATGTTCTTTCAGTATAGGGTAGTTCAAGGCTCTCAGATGCCACTAAATTGTGCATCTCTCACTGGATTCCTACATGAAAACTACTTGTTCACCCACTTGTAAAATTATTAACAGTTTATATAATTGGTATAAAGTAATAAAGAGAATACCACCTTTTGAAAATATATAGATACTATAACTTCAGAACTACTAGATTTAAAGCTCCTATTGAAATGTCTTAGCTGTTAAGATTTGCACTATTTCTTTTTTAAAAAATTAAAATAAAATATTGGAGTGGGTTGCTTTACAACTAGTTGTGTTGGTTTTTGCAGTACAGAAAGATGAATAATCATACATATACATATATCCCCTCCTTTCTGGACTTCCTTCCTATTCAGGTCACCACAGTGTATTAAGTAGAGCTATACAGTATGTACTCATTAGTGTACTATTTCTTGATTTTACTATATAACATACCTTCCTTTCAGAAATAGACTTACTTTTATTTATGCAGTTCCCTTCTAGAGGGGAGGGTGTCCAATAATTGTATATGGCTCTCTCCTCTTGGTCATAGTTTCTAGCCCCAAAGGTGGACTTCGGATATAATCTTACTTAACCACCAAAGAGAGACCAATTCTGACTATCCCAAGTTTCATAGCCTGAGGAATTGTCTCAGTGGCTGTTATCAGTCAATGGAGTATGTCCCATATGAAAACTCACTCTCAGCAGGTTTGTTTTCTACTTATTACACACATATCTAAAATGTAGAAAGAGAGGAAAACAAAGCCAGTGTTTTCATAAAGAGAGAATAGAGTTGAAGAATCTTGGTGGTGGTCAAGTTTGTAGCTCAAGTTAGACCTGAAGCCTTGGGGCATTCTGGCCTATAGTTCAGCTTGGTAGTTTGATACCCTAGTATCCTTCTGGTGGTGGTGGTGGTGGTGTAGTTTCTAAATCATGTCCAACTCTTGCAACCCCGTGGACTGAAGCCCACCAGGCTCCTCTGTTCATGGGATTCTCCAGGCAAGAATACTGGAGTGGGTTGCCATTTCCTTCTCCAAGTATCCTTTGACAGGTTTTCAATTTTGCTTTTTCAAGTCTGTATTGGCCACATGACAGGGACAGCAGATCCTGAGGTAAGTTGGGTGCTAAGAGAATGTTGTCCAACATGGTTTAGGATACAATGACAAATTGTATCCTTCTTAGCATCCTCCTAGCAGACTATACTATTTGGATGCTGTAAGACCATGCTTTGTGGACCAACATGTTTATTAAGAGTTATTATTTTACTAAAATAAAATAACATTTCTGGAAAAAGCATACAAAAACAGAAAAAGCTACCCTTATAATCAATATGAAGGTTATCAGCTACATTGTTATAAGATTACTCCTTAGAAAAAGGATAGGACAGCAATGCCAGTAAGATTAATGAATGTATTTTGTCTAGAACATACTGAGTGTAACCAAGCAAAGATTTCTATATAGGAAAAAATGGAAAGACTGTGGCTAATATTTTTTGAGGTGGTGTGAGTTAATATTTATTTGTGAGTAAACATTTTGTATAGTCACTATTTTATTTTTTCTTCGTAATTACTGTGTTATGGCCAATATCTTTTTATCCTTCTAGAAAAAGATTGAAAGCCAAATCTGGCCCATAACCTGTTTATGTAAATGTTTTTTTTGAGCAAAACCATACTCACTCATTTGGTATTGTCCATGGCTATTTTCACACTATAAAGGCAGAAGTGAATGGTTGTGACAGAACATATGCCCTTGCAAAGCCTCAAATATCTGTCTGCGTACAGAGAAATATCAAATACCTGTCTGTGTATAGAAAAGTTTTTGTTGATCTCTGATTTAAAAATTATTTTCCTGTTGTGAGAATTGATTTTAATTGCCATATTTTTGTAATATATTTTAGGAATAAAGCCACTGTATAAATTTAAAAATAGGTACATACTTTTTATCTCCTTTTGTCCAGTACAGTCCATGAGCTAAACTTGTTTGGATCAATTCTCATGGTAACTCTCCTGATTGAATCTTCCATTTGAAAGAAAAAAAAGTTAAAATTTGAAACACATTTCTGAATGTTTCCTAACTTTCTAGTCCCTTTAGAAAGAGACCTTTTTATATACAACTCTTCTGGTTATTTTTAGCTCTTCAGGAGCAACAAAGGTTTTCCTAAGTCCCATCCTCTCACCTATTCAGATTTCCACTCATGTTTTAATCTGTCTTGAACTACACTAAGATTAAGCTTTTTCATAAGCTTGAGGCACAGCAGAGTTGAGAACGTAATTCCATGATACTGAAGGTTCATGCATTGTATCAGCTGTAGGTGACATATTCTTTAAAAATTAGATAGGAAACTGACATAGAAATTAAAATTTCACCTCTGGCTTTTACCAGAGCACTATTATGTAAGGTTATTTAGTTTTTACAATGTGTGCAGTAGTGAGAGTACATACTGTGCGTTTCTGCCCTCATCTACGATTATCTCCTTTCTTGCTGTTCCCCACAGGAGAGGTTGGATCTTTAGCTCTTGGTCTTTGCCCATGAGGCTCTTTCTCTCTGGGATGCATTCTCCTAGGTGCTTGGATGATCTGTTGGCTTGTATCTTTGATGTCTTCTCTTGATACTATATTGAAAATTGTGCAACTCCTTACAACGCACACATCCCCTATTCATTGTTCCTATTTCTTTAGCACTTTTCATGGATGTTAAATATATTTTGGTGATCTATTTTGTCTACTTGAAATTAGCCCTTTTGAGTTTCATAAATTTGATTATTTGGTTTCCTGTGTTCCTAGTAATCACAGTGGAAGTTTCTCTTAAAATATAGGTTGAAAAAATTAATAAATTACATAAAACATTTGGAAGTGAATGGATTTGGAAAAAATGCAGATGGTATAAGTTAAATATGTGCAAATTATAAAGATCTGGTTCTACTACAGTTTATTGCAAACATTTAAAGTTACTTTTTCTGAGATTAGAAAACATTCTTTTACTTCTAGAATAGCTCACCAAAATAAAAATAGCCAAGAACTCTATTCTTCAGTTTTAGGATCAAATACTAACTCTAACCATTTATATTCTTAGATCACTGAAATTTTAGCCAATGAGGTTTTAAAATCCACAATATTCACAGTAAGGAAATATAGAAATCATTTTGTACTTTTCTTCTCCCTCCCTCCATTCCTCTTTCTCAGCTTTTTAACTTGCATTAGGGTGCTGGATCTCTTACATTTCGTAGAGCTTAGGAATGGAGCCTTCAGATTTCAAGGAAGGATTTTTGTTTTTATTCATACAATATTAATCATGTACACTAGATTTTTCAATAAAAAGTGTGCCAAATAAGCAAATATTATATAATTACAAAATACATCAATTGCATATGATCTTACAGAAGAACAGACTTATAAAGGTCATATTTTGGCACCAAAAAACCTGAATTTAAAAATCTTATTATATTTTGAGACTAGGCTTTAAAACACACCATTTGGTGGACTTAACACTTCAGTATCATGTTCAGCTTCACTATTTACTATGTGAAATGAAACCATGACAACAATACTTGAAGGGATTTTTCTGATTTTTTCTATTAATCAATGTAGGTGTGTGCATGCATTTTAAAGCTCTTGAAAGAACATATGAAGCATATTCCAAATAAAACAACTTAAGCTGTAGAGGAAAGCCTTTCCTGCCATTAGAGCAGTGTGCTAAATAGTTCCTACTCAAATGGTCATTCTCATGTCATGCTTTGGTACTGTTAGCTTGTTTCTCTGAGACCTGATAAAGCATAAAGATGGTTAAGAAACATCTTTTAATGTTTATTGTATTTAATGTTATTATGTTTCAATGTTATTATGTTTAATGTCAATTATATGTTAACATATAATTTTACAAAACAATTAAGGTATATCTAGTCATACAGCTTGGAGAAGACAATGGCACCCCACTCCAGTACTCTTGTCTGGAAAATCCCATGGATGGAGGAGCCTGGTAGGCTACAGTCCATAGGGTCACTAAGAGTTGGACATAACTGAGCGACTTCACTTTCACTATTCACTTTTCACTTTCACGCATTGGAGAAGGAAATGGCAACCCACTCCAGTGTTCTTGCCTGGAGAATCTCAGGGATGGCAGAGCCTGGTGGGCTGCTGTCTATGGGGTCGCACAGAGTCGGACATGACTGAAGTGACTTAGCAGCAGCAGTCATACAGCTTAGGTACTAAGAAATGTCTGCTTTTTCCTGCCTTATTGATGAAGTAGCATATGTTTTCAGAAAACAATAAGTCATATTTAGTCTCACCATGGCAGGTAAGTCAGTTTAGATCTAACTTTTCAAGTTTTTTGTTGTCATATGTCAAACTCGAATTGCTTCTTTTGAAGAAAAGCTTATTTGTATTATTATAATAAGGTATTAATTTTGTCAAATGTTTGGTCAAAATTTATTAAAAATTTTATAAGGGTTATAATCTTTTAAAAAGTTATACCAATACCATATATCAAATGATAACATCTACAATATTTATCATAAATCATGTAGCTTAATTTTGTTGACAGTAATATTTGTTTAATTCTGTTAAACTCATCTATAATATTTTTGGGAAAAAAAAATTGATATCCTGAATAGTATAATGTCCACCTGAAAATTCCTTTAATGTTAATATTTTCAGTTAAAAGAGAAGCAAATGATTATAACATAAATTATACATTTTAATAAGAACAGATTCACTTTCATTCATTCTTTCATTCACTAAGAATACACTGAATTAGTGTGAGTGAAAATTGCTCAATGTGTTCAAATCGTTGCAACCCCATGGACTATACAGTCCATGGAAATTTCCAGGCAAGAATACTGGAGTGAATAGCCCTTATCTTCTCCAGGGGATCTTTCCCACCGAGGGATTGAACCTAAGTCTCCCGCATTCTAGGCAGATTCTTTACCATCTGAGCCACCAGGGGAGCCCCAGATGCAGTAAGTACTTACTAAATACAAGTGTAATTTAGAAATATTTGCATGGCATTTCAAGAATTTTTAGGAAAAAAAATTTATTTAGACATTCAATTTTTTCAAAATGTTCTCAAGAGGACTTAATAAAAATATAATTTCAGTTAAATCAATTGAAATAATTAAAGCCAGAAGCTTTAAAATATTAGGTTTATAATTTTTTAATTGAAAATATAATGTAGATATGTTTATTGAGAACTTTTCCATGAAACCCAACTTTACATATCACAGGATTTGTAAATTTAGAGAATGTAAAGTTATTAGGAGTTTATCAAATACATATATTTAAAATATAAGTGTTGTGGCTTGTGTCCACCACAAAATATATATTGAAATCCTAATGTCCAATACCTGTGAAAGTGACCCTACTTGGAGAGAGGATCTTTGCAGATGTAATCAAGTTAACATGAGGTAATACTAGATGAGGGTGGACCCAAGTCCAATGACTGGTGGAGAATCCATGTGACAGAAACATGATGTCACATCGCATGCAACGTATGGGAGAAGGCCATTGATGATGGAACACTTGTCGTGATGATTCTTCATGCCAAGTAAAGTCAGAGATTTCTGGCCACCAACAGAAGCTAGGAGAGAGGCATGGGGTACATTTTCCCTCTGCTCCCCCAGAAAAACAATCTTGCCGACACCCTGATTTTTAGATTTTTGCCTTCACAAGTGTGAGAAAAAATTCTGTTTAAGGCACCCAATTTGAGGTAATTTGTTATGGCAGCCTCAAGAAATTAGTATAGCAACTCTTGATTTGTAAACAAAATCCCCTTATGGTCAGTTAAAGAAGAGTCTCACTAAATTTATGTGGAGAGTTACAAAAGATATAACATATGCCCTTCATTGCAGGAAATTTAGCTGTTAAATGATGGTTGTAAAATTAATAGCCGCCCCCGCAACCCCTGCCCAATGTAACAGGACTAGGTACTGCTGCATAGGACAGGAAACAAAATAAGTTTGACAGAGTAGAAATTTTGCGATTACTGAAGGAAGCCCGCAAGTAGTTCGGAAGGCAGGTGTTGGCATGATGCTCTGTCTTATCTCATTACCTATCTCACATGGCTTCCATTCTAGGTCAAGATCATTGGTTGAGCTTCAGCCACTACATGCACATTTGTCAGTTAAAGAAAGTGAATGAGGGTCACACCCCTTCCCTTTTAGGATACTTCTCAGAAGCTACGCATTACACTTCTGTTCCCATCCCAGAAGCCAAATGTTAATCACATGGCCACAGTCTGCTGCAAAGTAGACTGGTAGCTTCCCCCCGCTCCCTGCCCCCAGCCGCCCCAGTGGTTCCATGCCTAGCTGAAGATCAGGGATCCTAATACTAATAAAGGAGATAAAAATGGATATATGTGTACAACTGCAGTTTCCACCACACTCAAGTATACACAAATGAAACAAACCATTCTGAAGCACAATTTTAAGTAAAAAAAAAAAAAAAATCAATTTTCACATTATGAGACAGCAGTTGAAATTAAGTCAGCAAGTGAAATGGACCACCCACAGCCAGAACTCTCAATTCTACCCTATAAATATCTTGAAGATCTTTCTACTTCTCTACTGATGACATTTTTCACCTGGACCATTGTAATAGCATCTTCCTGATGAATTACCCTGCCTCTCTCTTCTTTCACCTTGCAATGTATCTTTATCCTTTATTGATTTTCAGTATCCTGAAGATGATGTTGCAGTATTAGACATGTCTTACAGAGTCCTTTGTGAGCTTCTTACCTCCCATCTTCATGTTCTATTGCTCTTCACTGTGTGTTCTCTGCTTCAGTCAGGTTGTCTTCTGTTCTTTCATTGTTGACTAGTTTAAGTTTTTATCATTTCTCCCATTTATCCCACTGCTTGGATTATTCATATCTACCATCTTTACCTAGGCAACTTCAACTAATTTTTTAAACCTCAGCCTAAAATTTTTATTCTTAGGGAACTCTTCTTTAGCTTGATTTTATTGGTTCAGTAGGCTCCCTGTGAATATGTACTCCTTGTTCTTTTTTTTTTTTAATTACCAATCTTATTTAGAATTTTAAAAAATATCTGTCTTCCTCCTAGCAAAGGATATCTTTTGTTGACTCCTTTATCTCCAATGCCTAATATGGGGCTGGAGTATGTTAATAGCAAGAGCTCACTAATCAATCACCTGTTAGATTAAAATATTCAATTTTATAAGAGTTTTTCATAAATATATAATTTGGTAAATATTCTTTATACCTATTAATTATTGTTCATTGTTTTTCCAGACTCAAGCATGATTTTAGGCCTGTAGTATTTTATGACTACTTTCTGAATGACTACAATTACAAAGTTTTTAAAAAATATTAACCAACATAACTGCTTCTTCTGTATCATAGGTATGGTGCTAGGATCTGGATGTACACTAGAGAATAAAAGCAGCATTGATCTCATCCTTCCAGAACTTCATTCTTGGATAAATTATTTATATATCTAATAAGACTTTAATAATAGAATACAATGTTCTGTATAATAGAATATTCTGTGGCCTATTAAAACAATGTATCAGAAACATATCCTTTGGCCAGGAAAGGTATGTTGCTAAGTGGAAAAAAATCAAGTTACAAAACAATATGTACTACAGTATTCTAGTTTTATAGTAGAGTATAACCGGATTAAGCCTACAATACTAAAAGTGATTTTTCAGATATCATTAAAAGTGCTTATCCCTGAGGTTTCCTTTTGTCTTCCTGAAATGTTTATTTTTTAAAAAATATATATGGGATTAAGTAAATTTCATTAAATAAGAGTAGAATATTTTTACTATTATACTGTTATTTTTCAGTAATTAAAAGCTATCTTTGACCTGAAAACATCAAAGCTATTTTGTATGAATTGTCATGTGAATCATAATGCAGTTATGTTTCTTACATAGAAAGTATTAGTTGGGGAATCATAGCCACTTACCTCATAGAATGGCTACTGCTACTGCTGCTGCTAAGTTGCTTCAGTCGTGTCTTAACTCTGTGCGACTCCATAGACGGCAGCCCACCAGGCTTCCCCGTCCCTGGGATTCTCCAGGCAAGAACACTGGAGTGGGTTGCCATTTCCTTCCCCAATGCATGAAAGTGAAAATGAAAGTGAAGTCACTCAGTCTTGTCCGACTCTTTGCGACCCCATAGACTGCAGCCTACCAGGCTCCTCCATCCATGGGATTTTCCAGGCAAGAGTACTGGAGTGGGGTGCCACTGCCTTCTCCGTGAGGATAAAGACTGTACCTTTTTTCCTGTTTCCCTGGTTAAAAATAACATCATTCTGGTGGGGCAAGCAGACCAGTTTTGGCAGCCCTGGTGGGAAAGGTGGATCTTGCATTTACCTAGGTTAGAGGCAGGAGGACCCTCTCTGGAGCGAGTGCTAAACAGGTGTACATGAGTGAGACAGGAGGCTCTGGGTTCACACACCCTCGTGACAACAGGGCAGGCTGGGCTGGGTGGGGGCCCTGCCCTTGAGTTTCTGAAGCCCCAGGGCTCTTGCTGCTTGAAGTGTGTGTTGGCTGTGACTATTCAGGAACACAGTCTTCCTTCCCAGGCCCAGGGTGGCCAGAAGACCGGCTGTAAAATGCCAATGAGGAAGGGTGAGGGGGCCTGGCTGGGGAGCTTATGCTCTGCAGCGAATTGTCCGGAAGCCAGGTGGCTGGAATAAAAACTTAATACTTTTGAATAGCTTACCTTAATTTACATAGACATATAACTTACAGCCTGTATCCTATGGAGCTGACTTTTGACATGGTGGGATTGAGCTAAGTAAAATAGTTAAGTACCAGTTTTGTTGTGAGCATCAAGCTAAATAGTTAACGTATTCTGTTGCTAATTCTCACAGCCATCCTTCAAGGTGAATGCAGGTAACTTGCCCAAGGTTACTCACTAAGTGGCAGACCAGGGATTTGAATCTGTCCTACCAATTCTGGCACATCACGGATGTCAGCAGGAAGAGGGAAAGGTCATGCAACTGTTTGCATACACGGAATCCTCCTTCCTGGAACCTTATTATGTTGACAGTGTGTCCTAGTTTATCCTCCAAAGTTCTTAGGAGTCAGCAGGTGTATTTTTATATGATTGGTATTACATGTTTTCCTGAAAATACTCCCACCTAAATAAGATGATTTCCAAGCCCTGGATGAAGACTCAAACTAAGAATGGAAATACAAGCATCTTCCCAGAAAAATTTTATCTTTTAACATTTTTTTATTCCTATCATGTCCAACTATCACTAATATTTCCAATTGCTATTTTTTTTGGCACTAAAGTCATTTTCTACTCTTTTCTCTGGTTCAGAGTACAGAAAAAATTCACGTTAGCACAGTAGTCAGCCTCTTCTGTCTTCCCTGGGCAGTTTTTGAGACACATGTGCATTCCTTATGTTACATGACTTTTGCTAGCAAGCAGAGTTTCTGAAGTTCATTACTGCACGAAATCAGACTGGCAAGTATATGAAAGGTGGTCCTGCAACACCATCCCTCACTTGTTTAGGGTCTCATAAAACCCATCAAAAATGATATCAGCATCCAGTGCAGACATGCCACCTTCTGGGTAAGAGGTATTCATATTTATATTCAGAATTATCAATCATTCTAAATTCTGACTCAAGCTTGTCTTTTAGTAGCAATATTTCCACTTGCAGTAAAGATATACAGGGAGGACTCCTCCGTCTTCACAGCTCTTATATCACTGTCAAAATTAGTATATAAAGCATCCATCAAATACATACTCAAGGTGAACTGGGCATGCCTTCACAAAGTCTATCTTGTATATTTGTGATTTTACTAGGGTTTTTCAGGTACCTCTAGAAGCAAGCACACTGACAGGTGCCAAGCCACTTTTCATAAATGAAATACAAAAAGTAATAGGATCTGGCCTGGGAATTTTATTGCTGCTATATGTCCAGAGGTTTGACTTCTTAATTGTTGAATTATACTAGAAACGTTTATGAATGGCACACATAGTTTGCTTTTGTTTTAGGATACAGGAAACAAGATGTTCATGAACAGATGTGAACCACTTATTGGTTGATGGCCTATTGAGAATGGAGAATTAAGTAAACTTAAATCTGGTTCACTGATTCCTAAAATGTCAGTGTTCACTCTTGCCGTCTCTTGTTTGACCACTTTCAATTTTCCTGGATTCATGGACCTAATATTCCAGGTTCCTATCCAATATTGCTCTTTATAGCATTGGACTTTACTTCTATCACCAGTCACATCCATAACCGGGTGTTGTTTTTGCTTTGGCTGCCTCTCTTCATTCTTTCTGGAGTTATTTCTCCACTGATCTCCAGTAGCATATTGGGCACCTATTGACCTGGGGAGTTCATCTTTCAGTGTCCTGTCTTTTTGCCTTTTTATACTGTTCATGGGGTTCTCCAGGCAAGAATACTGAAGTGGTTTTCCATTCCCTTCTCCAGCGGACCATGTTTTGTCAGAACTCTCCACCATGACCCATACACCTTGCATGGCTCTACATGGCATGGCTCATAGTTTCATTGAGTTAGACAAGGCTGTGTTCCATGTGATCAGTTTGGTTAGTTTTCTGTGATTGTGGTTTTCATTCTGTCTGCCCTCTGATGTAGAAGCATAAGAGGCTTATGGAAGCTTCCTGATGGTAGAGACTTAACTGAGGCTTAAAACTCAACATTCAGAAAACTAAGATCATGGCATCTAGTCCCATCACTTCATGGCAAATAAATGGGGAAACAATGGAAACAGTGACAAATTTTACTTTAGGGTCTGCAAAATCATTGCAGATGGTGACTGCAGCCATGAAATTAAAAGACACTTGCTCATTGGAAGAAAAGCTATGACCAACCTAGACAGCATATTCAAAAGCAAAGACATTACTTTGTCAGCAAAGGTCCATCTAGTCAGATCTATTGTTTTTCCAGTAGTTATGTATGGATGTGAGAGTTGGGCTATAAAGAAACTGAGCACAGAAGAATTGATTTTGAACTGTGGTGTTGGAGAGACTCTCAAGAGTCCCTTTTACTGCAAGGAGATCAAACCAGTCCATCCTAAAGGAAATCAGTCCTGAATATTCATTGAAAGGACTGATGCTGAAGCTGAAACTGCAAAACTTTGGACACCTGATGCAAAGAATTGACTCATTTGAAAAGACCCTGATGCTAGGAAAGATTGAAGGTAGGAGGAGAAGGGGATGACAGAGGATGAGCTGGTTGGATGGCATCACCGACTCGATGGACATGAGTTTGAATAAGTCTGGGAGTTGGTGATGAACAGGGAGGTCTGGCATGCTATAGTCCATGGAGTCACAAAGAGTCAAAAATGACTGAGCTACTGAACTGAGCTGAATTCTGGTTACCTCTAGCTCACTAAGTACACACATACCTGAATCATTATAAAAGTTATTTATCGACTGGGGTATACTTTTACTACCATACATTTCATGGCTGCTGCTGCTTCTAGGTCCTTCAGTCATGTCCGACTCTGTGCAGCCCCACAGACTCCCAGCAGCCCAACAGGCTCCCCCATCCCTGGGATTCTCCAGGCAAGAACACTGGAGTGGGTTGCCACTTCCTTCTCCAATGCATGAAAGTGAAAAGTGAAAGTGAAGTCACTCAGTCGTGTCTGACTCTTAGTGACCCCATGGACTGTAGCTCACCAGGCTCCTCCATTCATGGGATTTTCCAGGCAAGAGTACTGGAGTGGGGTGTCATTTCCTTCTCTGACATTTCATGGCATTCAGCTTATGAAAAGTGAAATGTGTCACATTTCTACACCGTCTTCTCTGCGTATGAGAGAAGTAATTCCTCACATTTAAGAACCAGAAAATTTCAAAAGAACATGAAAATGTTACATAGCACCCTCATTACAAACTATCAGTGTTTTATACCCATTGTAATAATTAGACTTATATAGGAAAATCATTACATAAAGTCAGGCCACTAAAATGGTAATCTTCTTGGAGGTTTATATTTTTTGATGAGTGTTCACACCAAAGCATTTAACATTTTTCTGCCTGTTCATCTTCTGGAAAGAGGCAGTCTCCTGATTTCCTTTTATATTTTGAGAAATATAGTTTAGCTAATGAACCACCATAGTCTCCATCATCGCTCATGACTACTGTATGGCATAATATTATATCACTTCTGCTATCATGATTTATATCTTTAATATTTGTATAAATTATGTGGCCTACACTGCTATTTATTGAATTATATTAGGTTGCCTCTCAAGGTTGTTGATGTAAAACACATCACAGGTCATCTTTATTCCACTTACAATGCTGAATACAGCATCTGCTTTACATGTGGTAGATGTTCAGTGTGTTGAACGATGATGAAGATGATTATTATCCACTAAGAAAATAATTGAGAAAACAATTCTGTGTAATAATTTCTGCTTATTTTTATTGTCAACCACCATGTATTCATCTATCTACTCATAGTGGAACTATAACAACTATAAAGTATTTTTTAGTTTCATTGCTCATAAGCTTCAGCTAGACATGGTTTTGGCAGATTCAGTAATATGATACAGAACATTGAACATGCACTTATTCTTGTTCCCAGGAAACTAATTGAATCATTAAGTTAGAGCCATTAGAAAACTGACCAAATGGTATGAACTTAAGTTATGATCTTCCCAATGAGCTAATTTCACTTATCATTTTTAGCTTCTTCTCCCCTTCCGTTTCCCCTGTGGAACTATGGAAGCAGTTGCAGAGCATAACTGTATCCTATTTTAAAATGGCATTAGTCTGGGTTCTCTGAATCTATGGATACAAGGAGGCAGAGTCCATTCTGCAGCATCAAATATTACTCAATATATTTATAATGTTTGTTTGTGTTATGTGGCTTCAATTAGTCACTTCCAAAATTTACATACCTGATCATTTCCTGTGTCAGCCTGAGACATCTGTAGGGAGAAACTTTCATTGGACGCCATTGGTAAAAACAAAGGAGCCTGTATTTCAGTCCAGGAAATATGTGACCTCCATGAGAGCAGGGACCACATCTCTCCTATTTCTTGACTAAATCCCAGAGTCCAGCACAATATATTATACATAATAAGAATTCAGTTCACATATGTGAGTGAGTGAATGGATGAATGAATGAATGTTGGAAACTCATAGACTCTATTGGGGCATGCAAAGCATTTGGCATTCAGAGCCCACATTCTGCCATAGGGTCCAGCACTAATTGTACCAAATTTCAAAAGTTATAATTTATATTGTGGCTTCCCTGGTGGCTCAGATGGTAAAACATTTGCCTGCAATGTGAAAGACCTGGGTTCAATCTCTGGGTTGGGAAGATCTCCTGAAGAAGGAAATGGCAACCCACTCCAGTATTCTTGCCTGAAGAATTCCATGTACAGAAAAGCCTGACAATCAGACCCGACTGAGCAACTAACACTTTCATGATGTATATTACTGTAATATATATGAAGGATCGTAGGTCTTGGTTCTTGCTCGTTTCAAGGAAGTCAGAAGTTACTTCTCAGTTGTTGAACGCTAATGTTACTGTTTATAATAAAATTTGTGAAGAACTTTAACATGAAAAGAATGCTTACACTTGACATTTGTAAATTTTAAACTGATCTATCTTCACTGCTTTAATCATAGAACTCTATGTAACTGCATTCAGTTATACTTAAAAAATTAGTTATTGTCTCGATTCTCTTATTCTCTCCTAATTCTAAATTGCTGCTCTTCCTGATGGATCTGATTTCCTTTGTGACACTACCAGTTTATCCAGCCCCAGGCTAAAATCCTTAGTTGTATTTCTAGTACCTATGTAGCCACCATTGGTTGGGCAATTGAAAGTTTGTTCTTGAACTACTGCAGTAGGGTCCTTAAGAGTCTTCCTTGTCTTAAGTTTATTTATAACAACATAGACTGTGTAACTGGTGGATTACCATCTCGAAATGTTACTCTGATGCTGCCACTCCCCAGTTCACACACCACCAAAGACTCTTCAGTCCCTTCAGGGTGAATATCTGAACTATCTGGTTTCTCTTCTCTTGTTTCTCATACTCTCTCCAAATGGCATCTGCCTCTAGAATTCCTGGCCAGGGCTACCTACCCCCAGTAAAGACATTAGCACCTCCAGACAGTGTGGTTTGCAAAAACATATTCAGTATTGTAATACATTTTATCTCTGGGGGGAGAAAAACCACTATCCTTTTCAAAATATTGACCTAGAACATAAAACTTGGCTGAACTTTCTTGACTGGTAGGGATAAAACAGAAGAATAGGAGATGAACTTTCCTGCATTTTCTTAATAATTGGTGGAAAAATGAAGCACCAGAGTCTCCATCAGATAAAAAAAGTTTGTGATCAAAAGGAGAAAGAGTTGGGAAGCAGATACTGTTCACTGGACATGCCTAATTGTGAAGAAAGCTGAGCACTGAAGAATTGATGCTTTTGAACTGTGGTGTTGGAGAAGACTCTTGAGAGTCCCTTGGACTGCAAGAAGATCCAACCAGTCCATCCTAAAGGAGATCAGTCCTGGGTGTTCATTGGAGGGACTGATGCTGAAGCTGAGACTCCAGTACTTTGGCCACCTCATACGAAGAGTTGACTCACTGGAAAAGACTCTGATGCTGGGAGGGATTGGGGGCAGGAGGAGAAGGGGACGACAGAGGATGAGATGGTTGGATGGCATCACCGACTTGATGGACATGAGTTTGGGTGAACACTGGGAGTTGATGATGGACAGGGAGGCCTGGTGTGCTGCGATTCATGGGGTAGCAAAGAGTCGGACACGACTGAGCAACTGAATACATTCCCTTATTCCTTCATCCATGCCTTTTTTTTTTTCACAAGACTGTAAACTTGTTGAGCAGGGATCGTGTCTCTTTAGTTAAACCCTTTGTTCCCAAGGTCTGGCACAAAGTATTCATGTTCAATAAATAACTGAACAAATTTTGTTGAACTAACAAAAAACACAGTACTATGCTATGTCTTGGGTACCCAGAGATAAAAAAGAATCCAACTATGATCCTCAAATAGCTCACAAGGCCTTAGGGACAATAATATAGTAGGAATAATTAAAAATCTATATACGTGCTAAAATAAAGAATTCAGTGGTTTGTCTTTCCCCTCAAGTGTTTCATATTGAACTTGTAGGCACATAAAACTGCCGAGTCTTTTCCATATAATGTTACTTGCAGTCTTCTGAATTCAGCCCTTCTTACCTGCAAAGCTGCCTTCTGTGCTTTCTTGCATATCACATTGTTCTCTGACAGATCTGTTTGGGTGAGATGGGTACCTATATTTCTGTATGTACACCTCATTTTTTTTTTAAGATTCGGTTGTACATTCCTTGAAAACAACAGATATTTTTGTCATAACTGGTATCCAGGAGGAATGTGGAAGTGAACCTTTCTCATAGGTATTTGATCATTGTTTTCTAATTGATAGATTCAATGCAGTAAAATCCATTAATTGCAAGATAATAAGTTTTGCCTTTGAAGAAGCTGGATATTATAAGGGTACTAATAAAGACCATGTGACTATTAATAGAATGCTCCTGGATTTGGTGGGGGGCTATAGGTTCTACTATAGAAATTTAAGGACCTTTATAGACTGCTTGATTTCAGAGAATAGAGCACTGGATATCTAAAAAGGGGTTATAATTTTGGCTTGGATAACAGACTTACAATGTAACATATGCTATGCCATTAATGTCTTTTCAAATGTTCCTCTCGTCCAAGTCCATAACATTTGGACAGTTAGAGAGAATGGTATAATTAGAGGTTATGAACGTTGCTGCTCCCTATAGCCATGGCTGGTTAACTCAGTTAGTTAAAGCATGGAGTTAATAAGACCAGGGTCAAGAGATTAATACACTTTACAGTCCAGTTACCTTTGATTCTGTTTCTGGCCAGAGACTAAACACCAAGACCTAGCCTGCCAACTCTCAAAGGCATGCTTTGGCCAAGAGAGATTGGCTGGGAATATATCAATGGATCAGTAGAAATCAATCTTACTAGGGAAAAGTGGTTTAAAGCACATTTTCTGCTAGCATCATCTTGAGTCATCCATTTATGCATCCATTCAAAATTGTGGGGTGTCTACCTTGGGTCTGACTCTCTACTAGATGCTGGGGATAAAAAGGAGTATGACTCTACATCTGCTGTAGGAGAACTCTCAGATTTATACCTTTTAAGAACATTGTCTTAGTCCTTCAGGCTAAGAACACCACAATCTGAGTAGCTTAAAAATAATAGGACTTATTTCTGACAGTTCTAGAGGCTAGAAATCTGAAATCAGACTGCAGCATGGTCAATAGAAAGCCCTCTTCTAGGTTGCAGATTTCTAGTATCCTCACATGGTGTAGGGGGCTAGGGAGCTCTATGAAATCTCTTTTATGAGAGCATTAATCTCACTGATGAGGGTGCCACTTTATTAACTAAGTGAAAAGTGAAAGTGTTAGTTGCTCAGTCATGTCCAGCTCTTTGCAATCCCATGGACTGTAGCCTGCCAGGCTCCTCTGACCATGGAATTCTCCAGGCAAGAACACTGGAGTGGGTTGCCATGCCCTGCTCCAGGGGATCTTCCCAACCCAGGGATCGATCTCGGGTCTTCTGCATTGCAGGCAAATTCTTTACTGTCTGAGCCCAGAAGTTTGCCTCTGAGCCACCAGGGAAACCACCTCCCAAAGACCACAGTGTCTCATTGGTCACTAGGATTTCAGTGTACAGTTTTGAGGGGATATGAGCATTCAGACCATAAACAGATCCTAAATTACCTAGAGTTGATTGTTTTGGCTGATAGAGGGTTGTGAGACTTTTTTTTTTTTTTAATTTTTGTTGGTTGGTTGATTGGTTGGACTTAAGCTACTTTTATTTTTATCTGAAAAATTTTCAATATGATCTTCTGCCCATAAAAATATTTTTCAGACCTAAAAAAATAACATTTTACTCTTTATAAAAAATATCCTATATGATATTTGTAAGTTGAAGCATTTGAGAAAGCTGACAAAAATAAGCTTGCTTGTATTAAAATTCTGACTCATCAAGTACTGTATGATGACTGTCAGTTATGGTTATAAAAGTCTGCTTTGTTGAAGGACAGAAGCTCAAGTAATAGAAAAGTAGCAAGGAAAAAAAAAAGAAAAAAAAATGCCAATAACTGAATTAACCAAATAGCATCAAAGAGTGAACGATGAAAATATGAAAAGGCCAAAGTAGTAACTTTTGTATAGTAACTTGAAATAGAAGCTACCTGATCCATGAGTGATCTCTTAAAGAGAAAATTCAAAATTGTTCTATTTCTTGATAGTAAATTTGATTAGAAGTCCTGTAACAAAGGATAAGAAACTAAATGGCTTATGTAAAGGTAACATTTTTCACTTTTTTCAGAATATTATTGTGTGTATCAGAGTGAAAAAGGCATGAGCTTTTAAAAAGTCGAAGACATTTACTTTCATAGTTTCGGGAAAAAAAGATAAAAGACTGGAAAAGAGCAGTACTAATATTTTTTCAATTTTTCTTTTTAATAAGCTGAAGACAAGTTGACAGAAGAGCATACACTCTAGTGAGGGTAGCAGCTTTCCTTTGTCAGAGCAACATACACATTTCGGAGAACTGAGATCTAAACGAGTCTCTGTGATTCTTAAGTGATATGCAACAATAAAGGAGATGAGTCTGAGGGTGGTACAGCCACCCACTCAGGCATGCAAATAGCTTTTCATGTATAAAAATGTTTATTAGGTACAAGAACAAGAGAAAATGTGTGTCTAAAAGCATCTGTTACCTTTAGATATGATTTAAGTTAGATACCTAAAATGCTACATTTCAAAAACTGAATTTGAATTAAATTCCACTTTACTCACTTCAGTTGATAATAATGATGGCTTTTGATTTTAGATTTCAGACTATAGTCCAGTGATTTGCTTTTATATTGTTGCTGTTCAGTTGCTCAGTTGTGTCCAATTCTTTGTGACCCCATGGACTACAGCACACCAGGTTTCCCTGTTTTTGCTCAAACTCATGTAAAGATGATGTTAGGGCATCTCCACTGGAGGATGGCAAAATGTCTCACTCAACTCTGGGTTGTGATGAGAGTTTGAATGGGCAGCAGGTATTTGAAAAAGATCCTTATGTGCATACATCTTGTGTCAGGGATGGGTAAACTTGGCCAGTACCACCATTTCACAGAAAAGCTGTGAAATGATGAGACATGATGTTGGGTGGTGGAGAGAACCACCTTTAAAGTAAACATACATCAACTCTCAGTCACTGAGTCTTGTCTGATTCTTTGTGACCCCATGGACTGTAGCACACCAGACTCCTGTGTCCACTATCTCCCAGAATTTGCTCAAATTCAAGTCCATTGAGTTGGTGACACTATCTCATCCTCTGTCACCCCCTTCTCCTTTTGCCTTCAGTCTTTTTCCAGCATCAAGGTCTTTTACAAAGAATCAGCTCCTCCCACAAGGTGGCCAAAGTATTGGAGCTTCAGCTTCAGTATCTGCCCTTCCAATGAATATTCAGGGTTTATTTCCTTTAGGAACAAACTCTAGCTCTAGCTCTACTGTATCCTTGCATGATCTACATCAGGCTACTTGACTCCTCTTGATTGTATTTGTTCATCAGAAAGAGAGAACATCTCCCATAGGGTCATTTTATGTATTAAATGATGTGTTTTAAATACACCCAGTTTTGGCAGCTGCTGATGTTATTGTGGAAACTTTCAAAATGTTTTATAACTATAGATTTCCAAACTTGGCCAAGAGGCGTCTTCAGATGAATAAAGGAAGGAGCTGTAAATGTTAAGTGCATAAAATTGCAAAAATATTATTTTAATAGAAGACACTAGAACTATTTCTTTTAATGGAGAAATTAGAGAATCTGAAAAGTTTTTTAGGGGAAAATTCAAGTCTGTTTTCACCATTTCTCCATCTTGATTCTATCTCCCTCTAGCCATTCTAACAAATAGATTATTAATAACAGAAGAAAAATTCCTTACTGACAAAAAATTTGATTGTGCAGATTGCATAGGCTCATAAACTTCCAGGTGCTATTGATGAGAAAATACACACCTCTAGGCACAGTTTCATCTAATTTGGAGGTCAGTGACAGTTTTGAAGAATGAGCAAGAGATAAGTATTTGGCTACAAGTGGGCAGGAAACTAGGGAGTGTACCCAGAAAGACCAAATTGCCAACCCACTGGGAAAGCACTGTCTTCCCATTAAAGATGAAAAATCATCTATGGTTAAAGTAAGGGGGAAAGACTGCCTAACAGAAGTACCTAACTCCAATATCTTCAGGTGCAAAGCAGCTCAAACACCAGATGAGGCTGGGTGTATGGCAGTAAGGGCTGGAGGTGACTGTGGTACACTGGGGAGCGTACCTACAGAGATTCCAGTGGATTATTTTGAACACTCATGAGCCTGCCTGACAGAACAGGCTGCATTCGGCCTTCAGCATTTCCTCTGTCCCTAGCATATGGACTCCTCTGCATATGGCAATGATCCCAATAGGAACCTCTAAGCATCAGCATTATTTCTGCATCTATTTCAGTGAAGGATGAGTGCATGGATTTGGGGAATTTGGGTTGTGTATTCTTTATTTCTTCAAGTGCCACACTTGGAAAAATATTAACATTTTGCCTTATACACACACATGTGGCATGCAGACACAGGACACTGTGTTCCTCCACGATACAAAATCTTCATATGTTCACTTCATGTGTGTTGCTTTTGATTATAGCAGGTACAAATATATCTAATAAAAGAATAAACTTAGTGCCAATTGATAAAAAAATGAAGCTGTACACCAGTAACTTCTTAAATGGAGAAGGCAATGGCACCCCACTCCAGTACCCTTGCCTGGAAAATCCCATGGATGGAGGAGCCTGGTAGGCTGCAGTCCATGGAGTCGCTAAGAGTCAGACACAACTGAACGACTTCACTTTCACTTTTCACTTTCATGTATTGGAGAAGGAAATGGCAACCCACTCCAGTGTTCTTGCCTGGAGAATCCCAGGGACGGCGGAGCCTGGTGGTCTGCCATCTATGGGGTCGCACAGAGTCGGACACGACTGAAGCGACTTAGCAGCAGCAGCAGCAGCAGCAACTTTTTAGATGTTTCCAGATCCAAAGTAGCATAGGTGGAAAAATACTGTATGATCCCCAAAATCACATTCCAGTTTCAACTGCAAACACATCTTCTCACAAATTCTCTACCAAATCAGGACAGTTACGGGAAAAAAAAAGTGTGGCTTCATTATGTACTATAATCAGTTCAATTGAAAAGGCTTTGTGACCAGATGCTTAAATGACAATAAAAATTTAGCTCTGATAACCCTGATGAGACCATGTTAATTTGAAATTAAGATAATTTGAGCATTCAGTATGCTCTTCTCCAAATCCTTTGGCTTCACAGTCTCTCTCTTTATTCCATAAGGAAAATGTATATGCTGTTGAAAGTTAGTCTTAAATGTATTGTATTTTTTATTCTAAAAGGATATGGGAAAGATAAAACACTGGTAGGGAGTACTTTGCTTGCCCTTACTTAGAATTTCTTATTTTTGACGGTGACCCAGGCTCATGTGCAACACCTTGAAATGGCAAATGGTTGTTTTCTTTAAGCTTTCAGGTCAGAGCAGGCATTTATTTTGATCACCTAGCTAAAGTAAAGTGGCTTCTATTCATTCGTTTTTGAACCCTTTATCTTGTATCTAAATGGAACTGACCTAAAACTGTATCTGGAATTATTCGCCTGTAAGAAGGCAATGCAAGTCAATACAAACAAGGGCATTTTAGCCAGAAGCTGAAATTAACCTGCAGAAACTTTGCAGCCTAGATGTGAGCTGCTCCATATCTGCAAAGAGAGCAGGTATCACTTAACAGAGTAAAAGGTTTCCTGTGCCAGTCAAAAAGAAACAAGGTGAGGTGATCCTCATCTTCTTCTTTGGTATGTTTGAGTCACCAATTTCTTTTGCTTCAACAAACCAAAACAATTTTAAAAGCATCTTTTACTCTGAGGGGAAGTTAGTCTGAATACATCACAAAGTAGAACACTTATACCCAAAATAGCAGGCACTGTTATGATTTAATCATTTCCTTATTTTAAATGTTTACTCACTTTAAAACATGAGAATCTCTAAATCCATTCCTAAGAATGATTGTTACATCTTTGACACACGATCAAAGACAGAATTAAGACTTCTGATGTGTCCTTGACTGAACAGGATTTTTAAGCTAATTTTGTATTCTTCTTAGGACCAGAGGTAAACTGTATGAGGTTCATTAATTCAGACCAAGAGTTCAGATATTTTAAATGCATTTTCAAGTAAATATTAAAGATTTTCATGAAAATGTTACCTCAGAAGTTTGTTTTCTCTATAATCTAAACACTTTTATACTTGAAAAAAATTAGATGTCTTCTAAATTACTAAAGGAATGTTGATGTTTCCTAAATAGTGTTAAATTCATAAAATAAATTTTCTAAAAACATATAAGCACATATCAGAATCTAAATAATACTTAACTACTTCAACTCTCAGTGCTTTTTTTTAATCAAACAGGTTTTGGAAAAAATCAATATTCTGTGATTTGCAAATTAAAACTCGTAGTTGAGTCTTAATTGAGTCTCTCACTTCAATCTTTTTTTAAATGAGTCTCTCATTTCAATCTGTTTCTATATTTTTCATTTATATGAATATTCTTAGGGAATAAAAAGTCCCATATGTTATATATTTTAATAATTTAAATTGTGGAGTTATAGATACCTATAAGAAGTAGATGAATATTATACACCCTCCCCAGAAAACTATGCATGTTTGTATAAAAATGAAATATGCATGCAGTTTCACATTTGAAGACTATCCCTTGATAACTTTCTATGGAAGATGAAAGTTGTCTTTTCAACTACTCATCCAAAACTTTAAAGCATAGTTCAGCCTTCCTGCACCATAGAAACCCAATATTTCCCTTAGTAATGTCCATTCAGGTAAAGGTAACATTTTCCCTGGAGCTTAATCTCAGGCATATTACTTTAATTTTAACAATTTGTAGTTTTAAGCTTGATACTAAGTGAGAGTTCTGTTTCCTTGTCAAAAGTTGAGCCACGTGAGGATTACTGGAAACACAGGCTGACATCTGAGTAAGTCTCTGTGGTCTATTAAGGGGCTTTACAAGTAGAACAAAAGCTGAGAAGAAGTGTTAATAGAGCCAGCACATCAGTTGCAAATTTTCACAAGCAAACTGAAAGACAGAAAAATGTCATCCTAGTAAAAAGTAGGAAAAATGTAATTTGATGAAATAACGTGTCTATATGTCAAATAAGGATACATTTCTAATTTAATTTTATATTGAACATGAATTAAATCTAACTTGAAATATCTTGTGATAAAATGTCATTATAGGCAAGGAAAGCAGCATTCAGACCCATTAAACTGCTTTAAAGTTTTCTTTTGCTATAAAGGTTACAAAAATGGTCCTTATTATAAAAGAAAATATGTTTTCCACCCCAGGAAGAAAAATGGTCAAAGAATCTTGGTGTGAACATTCTAAAATTTTTTTTAGCATCTTGCAGTAGATGCTTTAAACACTTATTTTTATAAAGTACTTGTTGTCAGGCAATATATATGTTAGAAATTAGTAGTTCCTGGGTTTGTAAAACCTTGACATTGACTATAATTGAGGAGGTTAGTGTCGGCGTGTTCATAAGTATTACCTGTCATTTGAAATATGACAGTGCTGTAACTGCAAGACCTTGGGGATGCTTGTGAGCTGGCACTGCCATCTGACTGCCTTAGAAACTGCCAGACAGTATTCTTAATGCCTATGACCCTGAGATAATTAACATGGCCCTAGAGGCTTCTGCCTTTTGGATTTGCACACTTGTTGTTTAATAAGATGTTTTCTGCTAGCTATGCTTTCGTCTCATTTAAAAATGGACCTGTAAGGAGAATGGTCTGTTAAGTTTTGTTACAGATATTACCTTAGTGTACAAGTTGCATATAAATGAATTTTGTTTCTTTCCTAAAAATTAAGATTTCTCCTAATGTTTTTTTCATCTTTTGTTTGATTCCTATAAATGCCTAATGAGGCAAATGACTCATCTGAAATTCAAGCACTTTGACAGTTGTGTTCCACATCATGGAGACTAGTGAATGATAAAATAGGAGTTGAAAATAAAAGCAAGTTTAAAAGGCTTCAGGGCAGATTTGATGGGGTTTTTAGTTTCTGCATTCCCAAGAACAAAGCAAAGAGTTAAAACAAACTTCTTCTACTTTAAGATTAGTTATTGATTTACAATTAGCACTGTGTGGATTTTACAAAATTAGTTTGTAAATTCTGAATAACTCCTTGTAAATCAAGAAACTCCTTGTAAATTTAAGAAACTTAAAGGGAAATCTTATCTGTTAGTATAAATCTTTAAGGAAGTATAAAATTGCAGTTTGCTGTTAGCTGCTATTTTTGAACACATTTAGTTTCACTGAAGAATTAAAAGATTGTGCATAATCAGTGTATTAGGAATTATATACATAAATATGTATATATATACATACACACACTCTGTGCTCCTCCCCACCGATTGACTGTAGATAATTTTAAAATTATTGAAATGTAAAAAAATATAAAATTTCCAAATTCTTGGACTCTGGAGTGAATGATAATATCTTTTTTCATTTTTCTTCATTTACATTTTTGTCTTAATATTTCAATAAATATATTACCTAATATATATCCACACTCTTCAAATTCATGACTTTAATGACTTCAGAATAGTCCACTAAATTAATATTACAATTTTAAATAGTTAAAAATTGCATATGCTAGAAGATTATTAAGTACCTTATAACAAAATTAATCATGAAAATAAATGTCATTTTGCATTGAGAATATATCTAATTCTTTGCTGTATTCTATACAAACTAATTTCTTATAAATCTATTCAGTTCAGTTCACTTCAGTGGCTCAGTCGTGTCCGACTCTTTGCAACCCCATTAATCGCAGCACGCCAGTCCTCCCTGTCCATCACCAACTCCCGGAGTTCACCCAAACTCATGTGCATCGAGTTGGTGATACCATCCAGCCATCTCATCCTCTGTCATCCCCTTCTCCTCTTGCCCCCGATCCCTCCCAGCATCAGGGTCTTTTCCAATGAGTCAACTCTTCGCATAAGGTGGCCAAAGTACTAGAGTTTCAGCTTCAGCATCAGTCCTTCCAATGAACACTCAGGACTGGTCTCCTTTAGGATGGACTGGCTGGATCTCCTTGTAGTAAAAGGGACTCTCAAGAGTCTTCTCCAGCACCGAAGTTCAAAAGCATCAATTCTTTGGTGCTCAGCTTTCTTTATAGTCCAACTCTCACATCCATACATGACCACTGGAAAAACCATAGCCTCGACTAGATGGACCTTTGTTGGCAAAGTAATATCTCTGCTTTTGAATATACTATCTAGGTTGGTCATGACTTTCCTTCCAAGGAGTAAGCGTCTTTTAATTTTGTGGCTGTGGTCACCATCTGCAGTGATTTTGGAGCCCCCAAAAATAAAGTCTGACACTCTTTCCCGTGTTTCCCCATCTATTTCCCATGAAGTGATGGGACCAGATGTGTTAGTGGTATTTATATGGTGAGTAGTCTATTAAATTTTGGAAAATTTGGTTTCTGATATTTATCAAAACTTTTATTGCTCATTGCTTGTGAATGTCCTCAATGTACCAAATGTTCTCGAGACCTCATTTCCACATTACAGTGTCAAGACAAGCATCACCCATATGGAACTTCCATCACATATACAAATATGATATAATCCAATCAATCAGTCAACCAATAGCCAGAATTTTTTTAAAAATTCTTGTACCAGGAAGGTTCTTCCAGATGTTTGCATGTTTTACTTCCTCACTATGTTCAAGTGTCTCAGCTCAAAATTTTCCTCCTTTGAGGTTTACTGGACTACCCAAAACTGAAATACTGTCTCCAGCTTTTTTCATGACATTTTACTACAGCTTTTTCTTAATTGTATCATCAAGTTATTTAGGAGTCTAAATGCATTCAGAAGTAAATTGGATGAAGTTTTGTTTTCCTTATCACTGCTTTCAACTGTATTTCCTCTGCTGCTGCTGCTGCTGCTAAGTCACTTCAGTCATGTCCAACTCTGTGCCAACCCCATAGATGGTGGCCCACCAGGCTCCTCTGTCCCTGGGATTCTCCAGGCAAGAATACTGGAGTGGGTTGTCATTGCCTTCTCCAGTACTTCCTCTAATAGTCCCTTAAGAGAGGCTCCATAACTCTCTGTTACTTCAGTTTATTAATGCAATCTCAATATTTTAGATTTGCCTGTTCTTTTCCAATCAGCATGAGCTGAAGACAGTGGCCCACAGTTTTAGAGGAAGAAGTGGTAATGTGATCAGGCCATATGACACCTCTTTTCATTCTAGGATTGGAGGGATGAGGAGAGATAGTTGAGGAAATAAAGAGGTGATGGGAAGGAGTCCCTGGTTCTGGTTCCATTGTATGGTAATGGCTCTAATGAGATGATGGTTGCCATGAATGTGTTGTTAGTTTCATCTTTGCTCTCTCATATCCTGAAGAAAATGCCACTATCTCTTTAAAGATCTTTAAACTTTAGTAGTATATGATCGGAGAAGGCAATGGCACCCCACTCCAGTACTCTTGCCTGGAAAATCCCATGGACAGAGGAGCCTGGTAGGCTGCAGTCCATGAGGTCGCTAAGAGTTGGACACAACTGAGCGACTTCACTTTCACTTTTCACTTTCATGCATTGGAGAAGGAAATGGCAACCCACTCCGGTGTTCTTGCCTGGAGAATCCCAGGGACGGGGGAGCCTGGTGGGCTGCCGTCTATGGGGTCGCACAGAGTTGGACACGACTGAAGTGGCTTAGCAGCAGCAGTATATGATCTCCACCCTTCAACTTGTCTGGTTTACTTGACCTAACAATTGTTCTCTTTTCTAACCCCATGCTCCCTTATGTGGAACCCCAGAACCACTTCTGTACCCTTAGAAGGTCACAGAAATAGGATGAACCTACTCTTGACATGGATTGCTTCAACAAGTACAGAGTTTCTCAAATGCAGTTATGTTTTGCATCATGATCTCCAGTTGAAATATGTCTCTGTTGTTGTCATTTAGTTGCCAAGTCATGTCTGACTCTTTGTGACTCTATGGACTGTAGCCCTCCAGGTGCCTCTGTGCACAGGATTTCCCAGGCAAGATACTGGAGTAGATTGCCATTTCCTTCTCCAGGGGATCTTCCTGACCCAGGGATCAAACCCATGTCTCTTGTGTCTCCTGCATTGGCAGCTGACTTACCACTGAGCCATCAAGGAAGCCCAGGTTATGTTTTACTTCAACTTTATTAGAATCTCGAATTGAATTTCACTTGACTTATTCATTAGGCTATAAAATTGAATGTTGGAGGTGCCTTCTCTGGCCACCCTTTTTCTTCATTACTCTGTCCCATATACAGTGCTTTATTTTTCTTCATAGCACATACTTTTATTACTGATGATAAGGTATAGTGAGGACTTAAAAGGGTGAATGCTAGATCCAGAATGCCTAGACTTAAATCGTTGCTTCTACTGCTTGTTTTATGACCTTGATCAAGTTCCTGAAACTTTCTGTGCCTAGGTCCCTTATCTGTAAAACGGAAAATAATAATTCTTAAATTGTTGTGAGTTTAACACAGAGCACATAAAATAGTACCTGACATTAGTAAACATTCAATAAGTGTTTATAATAATTTGCATTATTTTTACTGTCATTTTTTGGAAAAAAAAATTTTGTATTGGGATATAGCCAATTAATATTGCTGTGACAGATTCAGGTGAAAAACAAAGAGATATAGCCATACATATACATGTATCAGTTCTCCCCTAAATTCCCCTCTTGTCCAGGCTGCCACATAACATTGAGCAGAGCTCCATGTGCTACACAGTAGGTCCTTGTTGTTTTACTGTTTTTTAAAATTTCTTTTATATTGGACTACAGTTGAGTTACAATGTTTAGTTTCAGGTAAATGGCAAAGTGAATCAGTTATGCATATACCTATACCCATTCTTTATAAGATTCTTTTCCTATATAGACCATTACAGAGTATTAAGTAGAGTTCCCTGTGCTATACAGTAGGTCCTTGTTGATTACATATTTTAGATATAATAGTGTGTATCTGTTATTTCCAATTTCCTAGTTTATTTCTCTTCCCCTTTCCCTTTTGTTAACCATAAATGTGTTTTTTATGTCTGTGAATCTGTTTGTTTTGTAAATAAGTTCATTTGTATCTTTTTAGATTGCTCATAAGTCAGATATCACATCTCTGTCTGAATTAGATCACTTAGTATGCTAATCTCAAGGTTTTTCCATGTTTCTGCAAATGAAATTATTTCTCTTTAATGCCTGAGTAATATTCCTTTGCATATATGTAACACATCTTCTGTATCCATTTGGGCATTGATGGGCATTAGGTGCTTTCAAGTCTTGGCTATTGTAAACACTGCTGCATTGAAAACTAGGGTACATGTGTCTTTTCGAATTATGGTTTGCTCTGGTTATATGCCTAGGGGTAGTATTGCTGGATCATATGGTAGCTCTAGTTTTATTTTTTTAAGGAATCCCCATACTGTTCTCCATAGTGATTCTACCAATTTGTATCCCCCCTAACTGTGAAGGAGGGTTCCCTTTTCTCCACACTCATTCCAGTGTTAATTTTTTTAGACTTTTTATAGTGACCATTCTGACTGATGTGAGGTGATACCTCATTATACTTTTGATTTGCATTTTTCAAGTAACTAACAATGTTGCCCATATTTTCATGTGCCTTTTTGGACATCTGTGTGTTTTCTTTGGAGAAATGTCTCTTTAGATCTTCTGCCCATTTTTTTTTTTTATTGTGTTGTTTGTTTTTTGATATTGAGCTGTTTGTAAATTTTGGAGATTAATCCCTTGTAAGTTGCATTATTTGCAAATATTTTCTCCCATTTTGTGGATTGTCTTTTAGTTTTGTTTATGATTTTCTTTGTTGAACAAAAGTTTTTGATTTAATTAGGCCCTATTTGTTTAGTTTTATTTTTATTACTCTAGGAGATAGGTTGGAAAAAGATACTGCTGTAATTTAAGTCATAGTGTTCTGCCTATGTTTTCCTCTAAGAGTTTTAGAGTTTCCAATCTTACATTTAGGTCTTTGATCCATTTTGAGCTTATTTTTGTATATGATGTTAGAGAATCTTCTGTTAGGTTTTTACATGTAACTGTCCAGTTTTCCCAGAAAATTTATTTAAGAGACTGTCTTTTCTCCATTGTATATTCTTTTCATCCTTTGTCAGATTGATTGACCATATGTTCATGGGTTTATTTCTGGGCTTTCTATTCTGTTCCATTGATCTAGATTTCTGTCCTTGTGCCAGTGTCATACTGTGTTAATGATTGCAGCTTTGTAATATAGTCTGAATTCGGAGAGATTGATTCTTCCAGCTCCATTATTCTTTCTTCGAATTGCTTTGGCTTTTCCAGGTCTTTTATATTTCCACACAAATTAAACTTTTTTCTAGAAAAAATGCAATTGATAACTTATTATGAATTGCAAGAATCTGTAGATTGCCTTGTGTAGTATAATCATGTTGATAATGTTGATTCTTCTAATCCAAGAACATGGTATATCTTTCCATCTGTTTATATCATCTTTGATTTCTTTCATCTGAATCTTATTGTTTTCAGACTATAGGTCTTTTGCCTCCAATACTATGTTGAATGAAAGTAGTAAGAGAGGGCATCCTTGTCTTGTTCCTGATCTTAGGGGAAATTCTTTCAGCTTTTCACTCTTGACAATAATGTTAGCTGTGGGTTTGTCATATATGGCTTTTATTATGTTGAGTTAGGTTCCCTATACTTTCTAGAGGATTTATCATAAATGGGTGTTAAATTTTATCAAAAACTTTTCCTACATCTATTGAGATGATCATATGGTATTTAGTCTTCAATTTGAAAATGTGGTGTATCACAATGATTGATTTGCAGATATTAAAAAAAAAAATCTTTACATCCCTGGGGTAAATCCTACTTGATCATGGAATATGATCGTTTTAATATATTGTTAAATTTGATTTGCTAGTATTTTGTTGATGATTTTTGCATCTACACTCCTCAGTGATATTGGTCGGTGATTTTCTTTCTTTGTGGTATTTTTAATATCTTTCTTTATTTAATGTTTATCTTCACTCATTAGCATATAAGCACCTTGGGTATTCTGTTAACTGCTGTGTTCTCAGTACTCAGAAGCATTCCTGGCATGTTGTAAGTGCTCAAGAGAGAATTGTGGGAAAACTGAATGATTGAATAATAAAATGAAGTCACGGTAAATGAATGAAGAGTGTATTAAGTTGCTCTGTGACCAACCCCTTCCTGTCACTCCCCACATCCAACTGGACCCCTGAATGTCTCCTTGAGCACATAAATTCTACATGAGCTATGCATATGTCGTGTTGCTAATAAACACAATAGAGTTCAAATGTAGGATAAATTGGTTTGATTTGTTAAATAGGCAAGCTTTAAGAAAAAAATGGATCTCAAAATAGCTTTAAGTAGAAGTAGACTTTAATAACTGTGGGAAACAGAAGGATGAAGAAAATGGAAAGTGAATAAATAGTGATCACAAGCAAGACCACTCCACCATGTCATTCAGCAAGTCGGGGTGAGGGTGATTTAGAATAAGACCAGATGTGGAGAGTCTGGGACAAAGGACAAGAGTATCTGACTTTATGCTATTCGCCTTTTTTTTTTTTTCTCTGCCTCAACATTGAGGAAGGGTATGTTTTCCCTGGTAGCTCAGATGGTAAAGAATCTGCCTGCAATGCAGGAGACCGAGGTTTGTTCCCTGGGTCAGAAAGATCTTCTGGGGAAGAGGATGTCTATTCACTCCAGTATTCTTGTGTGAAGAATTTCATGGCCAGAGGAGCCTGAGGGCTACAGTGCATGGGGTCACAAAGAATTGGACACAACTGAGCAAGTAAAGATAATAATAATAATAATAGTAATATTCTCCTGTTTGTAAAAGTTGTTCAATAAGCATCAAGACTCATTAAGAAGAAGAGCATTCATGGCTTATAAATTCCCCCAGGCTGTGATTTCTCTTTGGCAAGGAAAAAAATTAGAAAAGGTGTATTCTTAGATAAATGTACCAATGATTATATCAGTGTGAAGTAATTGGAGAAGGCTCTGGTTAGAAGTATGTGACTTCAAGAAACTCAAACATTAGGTTAAACCAAATGTGTAGAATTATGTATATTTATGTTTAATTAGAGTTCTTTTATTCATTTAAAATCTTTCTAAGTACTGGATTGTTCAAAAAGTTCACTTGGGTGTTTCTGTAAGAAATTATAGAAATACCCAAATGAACTTTTTGAACAACTCAATGTTTCCCAGATGTTCAGCATCTGAATCATTTGGGAAGCAGAATCATGGGTTTTGCTTCAGACTGACTGAATCTGAATTCTTAAGGTACAGCTCAACTACCTACATTTTATGTAGCCCCTTCCTCTCTCTCAGCATTTGCTTACAAAAATTCTAGAATGCATGCCTTCAATCTATTTGGGGGGGGTGGTAAAGCAGGTAGTTCTACAACAAAGGAGCTAATTAAAATATGAAGTGATACTCAACAATTTACACTAGGTCAGCAATTTAGAAAGCATATAAATTCCTTTATTTTTTATTTCATTTATGGTAAAATGAACCAGCGTAAGTAAATGTTTAAAATCTTAATTAAAATCAACATGCCACTAAATTAGTTTTCAATGTTTTGTTTGTCTAAATATTACCTTGCTTCTCTTTCTCTTACTTTAATATCTCTTCTGGCCATTTTTGTATTTATATAGTTATCCCTTTTACACTTATCCATTTTTTATTTATTCCTTTTCTAATTACAAAGGTAATTATGGTCATTTTCAATGGTATGGATTTTTTTTTAAAGAAAACTACTAGTTTTCAGTCTATGCTTTTGTTTTACAAAATCGGGCTCACATAGGATATACTGTGTTGCAACTTTTTTTACTATTTACTACTTGAAAAAATATTCTCATATTATAGTAAATACTTTCCTAATTTTCCTGCTGACCAATATCATGTTTTGCAAACTGCTCTTTTTCAGTTTTCCTATTCAATAAAAACCATGACATAAATACACTCAAATAAATTCTATCTTCTCCTGGCTTTAAGTTGTAGTGTCATTTCTTTTTCAGTGGGATCCACACACAATCAGTTCTGTATACTCTACTCTCTCACATTCATTGAGAGCTGCTACCTCTAAGGCAGTTCTGCTTGAGATCTGGCAACAGGGTCCTTACTCCTAGGACCCTGCTCCAGCCTCTTGTAGTTACACTTCTCACACATGAAGTCAAGAAGGTTGAAAGACTCAACCGATAAAGAAAGAGCAAGCTCTTTAAAATTCAGACAGCTTATTACTTACATAGAGAACAAAAGCAGGATCCACCAAGGTTCCAGCTCTCCACATGCCTTGGTCCCCAGGACGATACTGAAACCAAAAGCACTGGTTGATGTGATGAAATGGCATGAGTCCTGGCAAACATTATGGCTGGGATGCTTCTGCACTGTGACTAAGCAGTTTATAGCCTGTAGCTATACTCCAAGCGAAAGAGCATGGGGAGAGAGAAAGCTCCATACCTCAGCAGAACCCAGAAAATGAGAAATTATCTCATGACAGCATCCTGAGAAGATAGGGAGAAGGGAGGGAAACAATCTTTGTAGCACCTCCTCTGATGCCTCCTATGTTTTCATGTTTTCAGAGAATAACACGGTGTTTGACCAGGACTTAGATGACCTAGGTGATTAAGCCTTGTCCATGTGGCCTATGTAGAGATATGCAAGGTAACCAGGGATCCATGGCCAAGTGATTCCCCTATAATTGGGCCCAGGTGAATCCCACTGTTCCCCTACCCCAAGACTGTGTTTTATGTGTACCTGAACCTGAAATTTCCTATCCAATTGGCTTAACGCCTGCTTCTGCATCTAGTTGGAGCCCCTTCTTAGGCAAAGGGGCAGCAAAATGGACTATATGAATCCTAGTCTAAGGAGTGACCAAGCAGGGGTGTTGGGATAGGTCTGCAAAGAGCTCAGTTAAGCAGGCAAAGGTATCTGCATGTTTGCAGGACTCTGTGGGCTGGATAGTTACTGAATTAGATTGTAGGGAGGAAAGATGCAAGGAATGTAGAGAGGAGGAACACTCAAATGTTTCTTGAATCCCCTCCTAACCCTGACTCACTACTTAACTGAAAATATAGATTCTCATTATTTATAAGAGAGAGCTCTCAGATGAGGAGAAAGTAGGCAAGAAGTTTTAGTTGTCATTCACAGTCCAAAATCTTGGACTAAGATTCTTGTTAGAGCAAAAATAAATATTATATCATGTTTATTTATCAATAAATATAACATTTTAAATATCATAAAACATATAAACATCAATAAATAGTATAACATCTTTATTTAAAATCATGAAGTAGAATACTTATTTTTATCAGATTAGTGGGAAGGATACTACTAAAATCTGTATATTTATATTCTTGGAAATGTACAAAACAAAACTTTAAAGAATGAAAAAGAATGAAAGAATGAAGGAAATAACATTGTTTTTGAAAGAAAAAAGAATGAAAAAAATAACATTATTTACATGGAATTGTTTTAATAATCAGTTCTATATTAAGTCAAATAAAATAATGCTAAGTCATTTGACTGAACTTTTAGATGAGACTCATCTAAGTAAGGCTTAAGTTTATTGTCTGAACCACATTATAATGAGCAACATACCACTCACCTGTCACAGCTGTAGTCGTTTTTCACAACTTCAGGTTTAGACATTTGATGAATCTAAATTTCCTATTTTCCTTCCATAAACATATCACCAAACTACTTTCAGACTAGCTATCCAGTTGCCCTTGTTGTGAATTCAACATAGGAATATCTGCCACCAAATGCTTCTTTATTTCTGTAACTTGATGAACTTTAACTCAGCCCTTGTTTTTTTTTTTTTTTGAACAAGTGTTTTATTTTTTATTTATTTATTTATTTTTTTACTTTACAATATTGTATTGGTTTTGCTATACATCAACATGAATCCGCCATGGGTGTACACATGTTCCCAATCCTGAACCCCCCTCCCACCTCCCTCCCCATCCCGTCCCTCTGGGTTATCCCAGTGCACCAGCCCCAAGCTTCCTGTATCCTGCATAGAACCAGGACTAGTGATTTGTTTCTTATATTATATTATACATGTTTCAATGCCATTCTTCCAAATCATCCCCACCCCACCCCCCCACAGACATCTGTGTCTCTTTTGCTGTCTCGCATACAGGGTCATCATTACCCATCTTTCTAAATTCCATATATATATGTTAGTATACTGTATTGGTGTTTTTCTTTCTGGTTACTTCACTCTGTATAATAGGCTCCCGTTTCATCCACCTCATTAGAACTGATTCAAATGAATTCTTTTTAATGGCTGAGTAATATTCCATTGTGTATATGTACCATGGCTTTCTTATCCATTCATCTGCTGATGGACATCTAGGTTGCTTCCATGTCCTGGCTATTATAAACAGTGCTGCGATGAACATTGGGGTACACGTGTCTCTTTCAATTCTGGTTTCCTCAGTGTGTATGCCCAGCAGTGGGATTGTTGGGTCCTATGACAGTTCTATTTCCAGTTTTTTAAGGAATCTCCACACTGTTCTCCATAGTGGCTGTACTAGTTCACATTCCCACCAAAAGTGTAAGAGGGTTGCCCTTTCTCCACACCCTCTCCAGCATTTATTGTTTGTAGATTTTTGGATAGCAGCCATTCTGACTGGCGTGAAATGGTACCTCATAGTGGTTTTGATTTGTATTTCTCTGATAATGAGTGATGTTGAGCATCTTTTCATGTGTTTGTTAGCTATCTGTATGTCTTCTTTGGAGAAATGTCTGTTTAGTCTTTGGCCCATTTTTTGATTGGGTCATTTATTTTTCTGGAATTGAGTTGCAGGAGCTACTTGTGTATTTTTGAGATTAATTATTTGTCAGTTGCTTGGTTTGCTATTATTTTCTCTCATTCTGAAGGCTGTCTTTTCACCTTGCTTATAGTTTCCTTGTTGTGCAAAAGCTTTTAATTAGGCCCCAATTGTTTATTTTTGATTTTATTTCCATTACTCTGGGAGGTGGGTCAAGGAGGATCGTGCTGTGGTTTATGTCAGAGAGTGTTTTGCCTATGTTTTCCTCTAGGAGTTTTTATAGTTTCTGGTCTTATGTTTAGATTTTTAATCCATTTTGAGTTTATTTTTGTGTATGGTGTTAGAAAGTGTTCTAGTTTCATTGCATTTAATTTTAAATGTATATTTTTCATGTAAATGTTTTTCATAGTTGAATGTCATGAATCACAAAAAAAGATCACATGCTATCCTCCTTTGTATTCTTTATGCTGGAGTATTTTGACCATTTACCACTATTTTTCTAGTTTTAAATTTGCTGGAGAGGTAAGCAGAAGAAAATAGTTCATGATGATTTAACAATAGGAAGTTCTATTTGCAGAATGTTTACTGAGTACCAAGAGTTGAATACAGAGCAGGAAAGATATATTCCATTTTCCCATGCCACTTTAACTTACATAGACCTGGCTTTGAGAGATGTGTGTGTGTGTGTACATACACACCCGCTCACACATCCATGTTTTTTGTTCTTGCATTCGTTCATGCATTTTTATTTCTTTAGTTTTCTGGTTTAATAAATTTATGCAAATATATACCAACACTCTGTACTAAGAGTAGACTTCATACTTTTACCTTACAAAGCTACATAGATCTTACACCTGTAAAAGGATGCACACGTGTACATGATCATACTCCACACTTCTATACACATCCACTCACCCAGCCAGTGTCCCCCTACCTATTTAACATTTGTTTTTGGATGTTTGAAAGACTCCCAAATCCATGTATCTGAGCCTGAATTTATAATCATTTCTTTCCAAACTGCCCCTCTCCCACTGCACCATTTTTTAATAAACTGGACCCATTGTCCATGCAAATACCCAGACCTCAGAAACCCACTAACTATGGGAATAAACTAGTCTGTAACTTTTATAAGAACAAGGACAGGTTTTTTGTGTTTTTTTTTTTTTTCATTATATGTACAGCATTTAGCAGGGTGCTCAGTATAAAATTGACAATCAATATTTGTGGAATCAAGAAATGGACATGTAATTAAATCTCCTAGCCAAATGGCAGTATACTTAGAGGTAATCTTTCCTCAGTGTCAATGTGATGAAGACATAAATACTCCAGAGTAGAAGTCAGAAGACCTTCTTTGCTCTTCTCTGCCCCATCTCAACCCCCACTTCTTAACTTGGTGGCATTTTCTGTCACCTTATACCCCAGTAACAATGGTAACTATGGTAAGTATGTTATTTCAAGGATCAATTGAGATAATAAATTTGAAATGGTTTTGTAAACTGTGACGTTATATATAAAAATAAAGCCACTTATTTATACAATTCTCAATCATACTTTTGTAGGCAAGTGCACAACATAATATTCAGTCTCCGTGAAGGGTGTTCATCCTTCTGTTTTTCTCAGGATACATAGTATTAATCCTGCACTAAAATATGCAGAACTCCATATTAAAAAACATGCATCAGCTCAGAGGCCAGGAAATATTCATGCCTGGGCACACACCAAGTAGATACTGTGTCTGCATGCCACTGCATATTTACAATACATTTTTTATTCATTCTTTCTTTAGTGCCTTAATTTTTCTGTCAGCCTGAAAAGTTGCTTTTCATTCATGCCATGGCCTTATTTTCTGCAACTGCCTCTTGGAATATATTATTATCTATATTTTGCATATTGTGGATATAGCACTTTTCAGTCTTAAAATTCACTTTTCATGCTGATGCTATGTTTTCTAGGTCTAGTTTCTAGAATACATTATTATTAACAACATCTTGGAGTCTACTGTTTTTCACTTGGCAAATTTTATCTTCAAGATTGCTTGAAATATATCTAGAATAATTAATGCTTTCAGAACCTCTTACGATGTTGGTGTATAAGGAATCTACATTTGATATCTGGAGGTACAGCAAATTGTGTTCAGTGTTTGCTGAACACATATGTTTTCAGAATGATTTGAAGTTTTCTTCAGAGAACCTTTTCTCTTTCTCTAAACACTTATATAGTTATCAACTACACAAAGCTTTGGGGATTTTTGAAATTTTGTTCAGATTATTGGAAGCCAGGATTGGGGCTAAAATTGGTAACTCATTTATTTAATGAGTCTTAATAATCCTTTGCTCATGGATGACAGACAAGAATCTAAGACACCAAGAAATGAGCATTCTAATAAGTGTGGTTTCCATCCATTTCCTCAATACATTTCCCCATATTGGTATGACATTTTGTTAGATTCTCACTCCATTTCTTCTGAGCATTACATACTCATGTAGGCTTTAAAGGTACTTGCTAATTGCCAGTAAAAAATGACATATATAGTTGATTCAAAAGGGATTTTTTCTATTCTGTTTTAGGCTCAATATCATATCTAAAACAGGAATCAAATATATCAGAGGTGCAAAGAATGAGTAGAATGCAGTCTTTTCCCTCCTCTCCAATCTGAGGCTATTCTGCTCTTAGGGTGTTGCTGTTGCCTTCTGTTACCTCATTTGTTCAGATATTCATACCATAAACACATTTCTGATCTGTTTTGCGATCTATTGTTTCTCAAGGAAGCAGTGCAACGGTTATCTTTTTGGTAATTGATCATGAGAGTTTTGAGCTGCCACAAGAAATTCAGGTAAAACCTTCATGGGTATATATTCATATAATCTTAAATCTGGAAAACCAGTTGCATGTTTGTCACTGGTAACTTTTAGAACATAAAATCTGACATATTTGTGCATCTATGAAGGGATAAAATTCTAGTTTCAGTTGCTGATGGTATTCCAAGTGACAAGTAGGTTGTTGACAGTTGTAAAGTGACTTACTCATTTTATGATCGCTTTAGGCATTTTGGTCTCTAAGAATTCCCTAGTGTAAAATTAGATGGCCATGCTTCTAACATTTAATATTTTTTAAGTGCAATTGGTAGACTGTATGTTCAACTGTTGAAAACTAATAAACTTTACATTTCTATGTTTATATAATTCCTATTTTCTGTTGTACCATGTAGGTTTATTAGATCCTTTAAAAAAAAAAAAGAAGAAAATGTTGGTAGAGAATCTTATACATATCAAAGTCTCACATGTTTTGAACATTTTTTTTCTCTTTTTTCCCCTTAGCATTTTTCACTCCTGAATCTTACTCATTTGTTCTTGCTTCTTATAGCCAAGATTGTTCTTTTTTCTTACAGTTCATTTTTATTTTGGTGGAATTTCTCCTTGAATGATTCTAGGCACAAAATCACAGGGTCAGCTTTCTAATTTTTTTTAAAAATATTTGAAGATGATTTTATATTGCCTTCATAATAGGCTGATGATTTAGATATTTATAGGTTGCTCTTTGTATTTTATCGCTCCAGTCCAGTTCCAGCTCTGAAGACTTTGTCCTCTAACATAAAACGTGGCTGATAAGACCTCTAATAGTTGTTTGGATCTTGTTCCTTTGTAGAAAATCTGTTTTTCTATAAAAATCTTTAAAATTTTTTCTCTGAACTTATAAAATTTTGCATTATAACTAAGTTGGACTCTTAACTTTCATACTGATAGCACTCTCCATGTATACTGTCTCATGCTATAAATGCCTTTTTAAAGAAAATTTCTATTCATTTTTTTTTCTGTTCTTCTTCATTATCTTTGTTATCTCCTAGTATTCTTATCATGTCTTTGGGACCCCCAAGTTTTTAAACTTATATATATATATATATATATACACACATATATATATATATTTTTTCTTCTCTCTTTTTTCCTAACATATGAAGAGATCTCCTTGCTTGTTTCTCTTGATTGGTTTTCACCAGTGTCCATTTTATTTTTGTCAAATACTGTGAATGGCCTGGGATTTTTACCTTCTTGTGGCTCATAAGTTAGCCTCTCAGAGTTTCACAGATACAGAAAACTGAGTTAGAGACTGAGAAATGTATTACCCATGGCATCATAGGTGGAAGGAGCAGCAATCTATTTGTGTCAGTTCCCTTGCCCCTAAGTCCCATGAGGTGACTGCTCAAACATGAGAGAAATCCTGAGCTTAACACATGTATACCTGTGGCGGATTCATTTTGATATTTGGCAAATCTAATACAGTTATGTAAAGTTTAAAAATAAAATAAAATTAAAAAAAAAAAAAAAAAAAACAAAAAAAAAACAAAAAACTGAGTTTTTAAAGAAAGCATGAAGCATGCCTGCCCTTTGCTCCAGTGGTAAATGCCATCTCTATCATCCAAGGCTATAAGCAAACTGACCCTGATTAGCAAACTGATCCTCTAAAGAGAAACACCTCCACTACTTTCCAAGGCTTCATCCTATTCAAATATCCTTGAAAAAAACAATCCCAAACAAAAGGCAATTAATGGTTTGTTTCACAAGATGTACTGAAATAAGAGAAACTCAAGTGTTGCCCATTCATTGTTTTATCTATCCTTTAAATTTTTTCAACTTTGGAAACCTTTTAGTTTTCTGAATCTAATGTTTGTTCTCTGCCTGATTTATTTTTACAATCCTGTTCTTTGAAGAGATGGGGAAGCATAACAGTATTTCAGAACACTTTACAGGGATTTTTAAGAATTATCTTCTGTTCTCGAGGTCAGTGCTTCTTGAACTTCAGTGTGCATATGTCACCTAGAGAATACATTTAACTGCAGATTTAGTAAGCTTGAGGTAGGAACTTGAGATTCTAAACTGATAATAAAATGCTAGTGATGACATGTTATTTATCCTTGGGCAGCAAATTGATTAGCAGTGTCTATTATATTTGTTTCTTCAGGGGCCAGTTCTGTTTATCTTAGATTAGTTTTTCATACTTCTAATTTTCTTCATAAATATGATGTTGCCCATATTTATGGACAGAGGTCTCAGATGGATTGTGATTGAACCAAATGGTGAAGGTGCTTTCCCCAAAGCCCTGGCAATGAGTGAACCAAATATGGATTTCTTCTCCAAAAAAAAGAAACGTTAGTATAGGGTAATAGTGGAGTCAGCACCTCCAAAATATTAATTCTCATTAATAACAATAAGAACAGTGCCAAAAAGTATCAACTTTTTCAGAGCTCTGAAAATATCTAAAAGTTTGCAATAATTCAAGGGATATTTATTCTAGGAAAACTGACTTTTAATAACAGGGAGTCTGTGGCATTTTGACTTGGCCAATTTATACCCCCACCTGCTCTTCCCAGCATGTTAGTAGCCTTGAAAGCCACCAGTCCTGCAAGCATAGTGAAAACCAGTAGCCTAGCAGTCACTGGAAGGGAAAAAAAATATATTTTGAAGCTCCCCAAAGCTCCCATTTCAAGATGGTCATTATTTGACTTTTCTGGGCATCCTTGGAAACTTAAATGACCAAGATAAGCCATCATTTAACTGCATTTAGGGAGAAGGCAATGGCAACCCACTCCAGTACTCTTGCCTGGAAAATCCCATGGGTGGAGGAGCCTGGTAGCCTGCAGTCCATGGGGTCGCTAAGAGTTGGACACGACTGAGCGACTTCACTTTCACTTTTCACTTTCATGCATTGGAGAAGGAAATGGCAATCCACTCCAGTGTTCTTGGCTGAAGAATCCCAGGGACGGGGGAGCCTGGTAGGCCGCCGTCTGTGGGGTCGCACAGAGTCGGACACGACTGAAGCGACTTAGCAGCAGCAGCAGTGGCAACTGCATTCAGAGCCTGCTCAGTTCAAACAGCCCTTTCCCTGGGAATGTTAACTATTGAGAAACCCTCAGTAGCAACTGTTTAATGCCAAAGCTGCCTAAGAAGACCGTAAGGGTTGGGGAAACAAGAAGCTGACCAAAGAATTAAAAAATAAATCTGGGGAATGAGATGTCTATTGACTGGGGGCTTTGAGAAGCTCTGACATACTTCTGAGAATATAGAAGTCCATTCACATATAAAGAACTGTGTCAAGGAAAGACTTGAGAAGAGTCAGATCTCACCTCTGGCTGATTTTGAATTTCTGGACAAACAGGAAGTGAAAATTAAGGCAGTGTTGTAAACTGCCTGCCTGAGTGGTACAGGCATGACCCATTATGTACACAAGGCCTTTTGGCTTAGTCTGGAGATCTTGGGTCTAAGAATTTGAGGAAATCTCTTTATATTTTATTAGATAACCACAAGCCAAATGAGAAGAAACGTCTGTGGATACACATGATGAAGATCACAGACTTTATAAATTCAGGAAAGTCACTAAGCAGCATCAACAACAAACCCAGCTTTCCAAAGTTGCCATTATCATACGATTTAAAATAACCTTTTGTCAACAAAAGATAAAAGACATAAAAGGAAAAGAAAAAAGGTTTGGATCATTCTGAAATCAGGAAATCAGGAATGAAAGAGGGGCTATTACTACAGCATTACAAAAATGAAAATAATTATTTGGTAATTCTATGATAACTATATCTAAAAATAAATTCTTAGCCATGAGCTACTAAGTCTGACTGAAGAAGAAACTGAAAACTGGAACAGATGTTTAAGAAAAGATTGAGTTAGTAATAAAAAAACTTCCCACAAAAAAAAAAAAAAAAAAGACCGAGCCCATATGGCTTCACTGGAGAATTCTAGCAGTCCTTTTGAGAAAAATTACCACCAGTCCTTCATAGTCTTTCAAAAGTTACAAAGTAGAGAAATAATTCCAAACTCATTTTATGAGCCATTATCACCTGATTCTAAAGCCAGTACAAGCCATCAAAAGAGAAGAAAATCAATATTCTTTATCAATACAAGTGTAAAAATCCTCAATGAAATGCTAACCAAATTCAGTGACATAAAGAAGTATTATACACCATGACCAACTGGGTTTTATCTAAGAAATATAAGGTTTGACATTTGAAAATAATGTAATAAATGCATAAATATAATATACCACATTAATAGAATAAAAGACAGAAACCACATGATTTTCTCAATAGAAGTCATCTCAAAAAAGCATTTGATAAAATCCAACACCCTTCATGATAACTACATTTGAAAAACTAGAAATGAAACGGAATTTCCTCTCCTTGGTAAAGACCATCTATTAAAAACTCATAGCTAACATCATACTTAATGATGACATACTAAAATGCTATTCCCCCGAGATCCAGATAGAGACCAGAATGTCTACTGTCATAAATTCTGTGTGGTATTGTACTGGAGGATCTACCCAGAATAATTAGGCAAGAAAAAGAAATAAAATCCCAACTGATAAGAAAACAGTAAAAAATACCTCTAGTCCTGGATGACATATTTTTTATAAGACAGAGTGAAAAAATGGATGGGCAGTAACTTCTAATGGGTGAGGGGTGGTCTTTTGGGAGTGATTAAAAATGCTCTGTGAAGATTGCTCAACTTTGATTATGGTAGAAAAGAAAAGAAAAAAAACTCTAAATTGTTCACTTAGGTGAATTTTATGGTGTATGAATTATAGCTCAAAAAATTTCTATGGGAGAAGTATAATGGAAAGATTAATGTTTTTAATGAAAAAAATAGCTTCTGACTGTTAAACAGAATTCTTTCATTTTTAAATGGATGATCATGACTATCAAATCTCTGTGGTATTTAGATTCTGTGTTATTTAAAGTAGAAATGGAAAAAAAAAAAAAGAACAGGATGTGAGATTTATGCCAATATATACAATAGATTAGGTCTTCCTTGGTGGCTCAGTCAGTAGAGAGTCTGCTTGCAATGCAGGAGACCTGGGCTCAATCCCTGGGTTGGGAAGATCCCCCAGAAAAGGAAATGGCAACCCATTCCAATATTCTTGCCTGGAGAATTCCATGAACAGAGGAGCCTAATGGGCTACAGTCCATGGGGTTGTAAAAGAGTTGGGCATGACTGAGTGACTAACACTTTCACTTTCATGCAATAGATTAAAAATAATCTCATTAAATGACATCAAATTAAAAATGTGCTAAAGGGAAAAAAAGTTTCCCAAGTTTCTCAGGGATGGGGAATTGAAATGAATCTCTGTAATTTCTAGGATATGGAAAGTTTTATGCTGGGAATGAAAACCTTTTGTCATACTACTTGAAGGAGATATTAAGATCAGCACTGTGGGGATCCCCTGAGAGATCACTGGAAATGCAGAATCTCTGACCCTAGCCTGGACCTATGGAATCAGACTCTGTATTTTATAAAACTGCCCAGATTCAATTCATAAGTACATTGAAGTTTGAGAAGCAAGACATTCCTTTGACTCCTTAGTGGCTGAGCCACCCAACCTTTGTTCTCTTTTCCTCTGTGTCTCCTCTGGGAATGTGCAGGTGGTGGTGGTGGTGGTTTAGTCACGAAGTCATGTCTGACTCTTGCAATCCCATGGACTGTAGCCTGCCAGTCTCCTCTGTCCATGGGATTCTCCAGGCAAGAATACTGGAGTGGGTTTCCTTCTCTACTAAATGGGGCTTAATGGCATCCACCTCACTGGCCCGTGAAGGGGCTCAATAGAGACAAAGACTCTTAAAGTTCTCGACACAAGGCTTGGTACCCAGGAAGGTTTCAACACACAGTAAATTTACTGTGAGCAATGATCAGGAACACTCCTGGGGGCCTGCAGGGTTACCTGAGGGAAAGGAGCAGAGTGCCCACCTCCCCAGTCTGACAGAGGGCTGGAAAATACTGGTGCACAGGCTCTCCTTGAGGAAGCAGCCCCTTCAGTCAACTTCTTACAGGCTCAGTTTGCTCATCACCAGAGCCACTCAGGAAGAAGGATCATCAGGAGAGAATGTGGAGTTACCTTCTGTATATTCAGTTTTGCCTCTCAGGCTCCAATCATCCCCAGTAGAAACCTACAGAGATAGAAACTAGACTTGTTTTGACAGTGCATTCCTGACTTGAGCCTAAAGCCAGATTACCAGTTGCTCTGTTTCCTCCTTTGGGGAAAGGAGAGCCCCCAGCTGCCTCAGCTGTTTCAAGGGGAATTTTAACTAGGGTAAGGCTATGTTCATACTGACTCTTGGTTTTCCTTGACTCTAAGCTTGGAGATGCTTTTCTCACCCCTCTTAGTCAGGCCCCATGTTTGCATACCGCCTGGATTTGGCAACCTAATTTTCTAAATATTCTTCCTCTGTCAATCCAATTGTATCTCAGCACCTGCAGGATTTCAGATCCATAGGTGCTTTTATTTCTTACTCATCATTGCTATCCCAGTTCCTCTCTCTTATTGTTATCGTTATTTTATTTATTGTGGAAATTCACTGGGTTTTTAAGAAACAAGGGATTATAGAAGCATATGTTTGTTATTCCATCTTTACCCAAAAATCATCAATCATCTTAAAAATTCTATTGTGTTTGATAAAGCAAAGAAGCATTGGAAACGTTGTGTTTCTTTTTCATGTATTACTAGTGAAATTGAAATATTTTCCATATGTAGATTTTCTAATTGTGTTTTGTGAATTGTCTGTTATTTTAGTTTTTTTTTCTATTTTATAGACATTCTTTTTTTTTAATTTAATTTTATTTTTTAACTTTACAATATTGTATTGGTTTTGCCTATTATCAACATGAATCCGCCACAGGTATACACATGTTCCCCATCCTGAACCCTCCTCCCTCCCTGTACCATCCATAATCTTAATCTTTTGTTCATTGAGTGTACTATAAATATTTATTCTTTTTGACTTTTGTTACTTTTTATGCATGTAGAAAATTTAAATTTTGATTTGCCAGATCTATCCATTTTTAATATGCATTTTTGTCTTCTGTGTGTGTGTGTGTGTATATATATATATGTGTGTTTGTGTATGTGCGTGTGTGTATGTATATACATATATACATACACACTCCTTATTTTTCTTCTGGGTAATTTCAAAATTTTTTCTGTAATATGTGCAAAATGTTTAAAATCCAGCTGAGGTTTATTTTTATTATTTTATAGTAAATGTTTAAGATGATGGCTTTGTTTCTGATGTTATTAACCAGTTTTCCAGCTTTTACTTAATAAATGTCTTATCTTTCTAGTTTTAAAATACTACCTTTTTCATATTATCACAAATTTATTTGACCATGGTATTTCTATAATTCTACAAAAATTAAAAAAAATAACATAACTGTTTTAACCTCCATATCCACTCATGCTGAGTAAATTTTATGAAAATGAAATAGAATAGGTATTTCTTTTAGCAGTGTGATAATGATTGTTGTTCACTCAGGGATTTTGATAAATAAAGTTGCTAGGTTTTTCTTCTTGAGTTGACAAGTATATAATAATTTCATTTTTTAAATATTTATTGAGAATATACTTAAAGTTGTGGCATATATATAAATATGCAACTTCTTCCCTGAAAAATCTAAAATAAAACAAATGCGACCTTTTCTGGGCTCCAAAATTACTGCAGATGGTGATTGCAGCAATGAAATTAAAACATGCTTACTCCTTGGAAGGAAAGTTATGACCAACCTGGACAGCATTTTAAAAAGCAGAGACATCACTTTGCCAACAAAGGTCTGTCTAGTCAAGGCTATGGTATTTACAGTGGTCATGTATGGATGTGAGAGTTGGACTATAAAGAAAGCTGAGTGCAGAATTGATGCTTTTGAACTGTGGTGTTGGAGAAGATTATTGAGAGTCCCTTGGACTGCAAGGAAATCCAACCAGTCCATCCTAAAGGAGACCAGTCCTGGGTGTTCATTGGAAGGACTGATGCTGAAGCTGAAACTCCAATACTTTGGCCACCTCATGCGAAGAGCTAATTCATTTGAAAAGACCCTGATGCTGGGAAAGATTGAGGGCAAGAGGAGAAGGGGATGACAGAGGATGAGATGGTTGGATAGCATCAGTGACTCAATGGACATGGGTTTGGGTGGACTCCAGGAGTTGGTGATGGACAGGGAGGCCTGGAGTGCTGCAGTTCATGGGGTCGCAAAGAGTTGGACACAACTGAGCGACTGAATTGAATTGAAATAAACTTTGTCAGTTTACTCAAACTCACTTTCAACTTTGAGTAAGTCAGAGGCTTCCCTGGTTCTTCAGACGGTAAAGAATCTGAGCAGGAGACACAAGTTCAATCCCTGGGTAGGAAAGTACCCTGGAGAAGGAAAGGGCAGCCTATTCCAGTATTCTTGCCTGGGAAATTCCATGGACGGAGGAGCATGGCAGGCTCATGGGGTCGCAAAGAGTCAGACATGACTGAGTGACTAACAGTTTCAGTTTCAGATGTTTTAGATGTAATTTTATTAAAATTTTCAATATAATTTTCCCTTTAATATTTCAATAAAATTATATCAAAGAATTAAATTATCTGACAAAATTTTATATATTTAAAGCATATGTGAAAAGCCCTGGCATTTTACAGTTTATCCCAGTTCCTATATCTGATATTCACTTTTCATATATTCACAACTGGCAAATGCCTAGTTTTAAATAACACTTTTGTGTGTGACCTTTTAAGAAAATTACCGATGTCTTTGTTTAGAGTACAGAGGGCATGGATTTCACAGAGCATTTCCCACTAAATGGAGTATATTACTCCAATATCATGGCCATGTTGTCAGGAAGTGGCACTTCATTAAGATAATGTGACCTTTAGAATATTCTTCCAACCTTTTACTATGTCTTTGGTGGTGGGATTTGTACTTTAATTCATGTGGTTTTTGATAAGTTGGAAATAAGAGTAGAGCCTTCTATTACATTTTATTTGACTTCAAGTATACATTGTATGTGATGTTTGTTTTTTCCCTTCTTCTAAAATGGCAAAAAATGTCAGGTGAAGGATTTTTGTTCAAACTAGGGATTATCTGCCAGGAAAGTGTCTTTTAAAGTTAAATTGGTAAGTATATGCCTATTGTAGAGAGAGAGAAAATGGCTATGTAGAACAAAGCAAAAATTGTTCTTCACTGCATTTTCAAAAGAAAAAAAAATAGTTGAGAAGGGCCCCCAAAGATTTTTTTTTCATGGTCATGAGATAATATATTTTCAGTGTGCTTTCTGTGGTAAACTTAAAATTGTTCATTCAGGATTATCATTGAAATAGATACTTAACTTATAAGTCCACTTTTATGTAAGAGCCAAAGTATGCAATTTAATGAAAAGAGGAAAAGATGATGGTTCTGATTAGACCGGAGTGGCAGTTCTCAAGAATCATTTCTGGGTCACTTTGGTTTTTATTTATTGGATTGAATTTTATGATCATAATTGAATCTTTCACTTGAGTGTCTTGAAATATATTTGTGACCAAGAATTGTTTCTATATTAATTTGTAGACCGTCTTATGTGCCAGAGTGTGTATTTCTTAGTCACATCCTAGTTTTAACATTGAGATTGTATTTGTGATATATGTAAAATAGAGCATTCATATTACACCTTTAGAGTGGCAACATTATGTAAAATGGCAGAACCATATGGTGGCAAGAAAGCTGAGCTAGGGAGTTTACGGTTCTTCTACTAGATATGTGGCCTTTGGCAAACTCTTTAGCTTCCCAAGCTTTAGTTTCTGTTTAAAAAAACAAACAAGTAACAACAACAAAAACAGTGGCAGTTTAGAATGCATTCAGCTACAAGTAACATAAAACCCAGTTATAGTGGTTTTAAACATAAAAGTTGATTTTTCTCATACAACCAGAAGATAGAAACTGTGTAGTCCAGAGTTGATGGAACTGCTTATGCTCTCATCAGAGACTTCATTATTTTTCTTTCCTCTCTGTTTGTGTTTGTGGTCCTGTAGTCACAAGATAACTGCTAAACTTCCATGTATCATGATTGCCTTACAGGCAGGAAGAAAGGAAAGGCAGTATTTTTTTCTTGATGAAGTTTAACCATTTTATTGAGTAGACATCTCTTTATATACTTCATTAGCTAGCATGGTATTACTTAATGTCTCCTAGCTGCAAGGGAGGCTGAGATATTAAGTGCTTAGTTTTCTGGGCTTTATAATAAGACAAGAATTAAACTAATCTGTAATATGAGCCACAATTGAATAGTATATAAACCAAGTCTCTTTAACATACTAGAAATAGTTGAAAGGAGTTAATAATACCATTATATTTTATTATAACCATAGTTAGTTGAGAATGTTGTTTTTAGTTCTGAGTGCATAGAAGACTTAATGTACCTTCAGAAATATGTGGAGAGAATGTGAGTTGTTCTGAAATTATGTCATGCAGGAAAGAACTAAAAGAAGTAGGGCTGTTTCATTTTGGATAAGATAAGATTTATTAGAGGAGGCCAAACAGTTATCCAAATCTTTGAAAGAGGAAATATATCAATACTTACTATGGGCTAATAGAACTAACACCTGTGAGGAAAACAGTTTTTGGGTCAGTTCAAAAGTATTTGCTAAGAAATCAGGGCTGTAAACTTGTGCTTTTGTTAAATTAAAATGAGTCAACAGTCCATAGAGTCTGAAGATTGAGGATGGAAATTTCTCAAACTGATGTTTACAGTTCCCTCCATCTCTAAGATTTGGCAGTTCTTTTCACTTGTGACTATGGCCTGTTTTAGTCAAGGTTCTCTAGAGAAACAAAAACAATAGAGTGAGTTTGTGTGTGTGTGTGTATGTATGTGTGTATTAGAAGGAATTGGTTCATATGATTATGGAGGCTGGCACGTCCCAAGATCTTCAGGGTAAGTGAGCAAGCTGACAATGTAGGTCAGTTCAAAAGTTGGCAGGTCAAGCACCAGGAAGAGCCTCTATTTCAGTTTAAGTCCAAAGGCAAAAGAAAAGCTCATGTCCAACTTCAAAGAGTATCAGGGAGGAATAATTATTTCTTACTTGGGAGATGTCAACATTACTGTTCTTTTCAGACCTTTAGCTGTTTGGATGAGTCCTGCTCACTTTAGAGAGGGCAATGTGCTTTACTCAGTCTACCTATTTAAATATTCATCTTACCCAGAAACATGCTTATGAAAACAGGATAATGTTTGATCAAATACCTTAGCACCCTGAAGCTCAGTCAAGTTGACACATAAAAGTAGCCACCATATGGTCAAAATGAAAAATTCTTCAATGATATATTTTATATTGCCACACAGCAAATTATCACAACGTATTGGCTTAATACAAAATCATCTTGGTTTTCATGAGTCAGGGGTTCAGGTGTTGCTTAGCAGAGTCCATGGCTCTGGGTTTTAAAAGACCACTGTCAAGATTAGCCAGGCTGCATTTCTTTCTGGAGTTTGTGGTCCTTTAGAGGTGGTTAGCAAAACAAACCAAAGCAAAAACATCGCCCAGTTGTGGATGTGACTGGTGATAGAAGCAAGGTCTGATGCTGTAAAGAGCAATATTGCATAGGAACCTGGAATGTTAGGTCCATGAATCAAGGCAAATTGGAAGTGGTCAAACAGGAGATGGCAAGAGTGAATGTTGACATTCTGGTATCAGCGAACTAAGGTGGACTGGAATGGGTGAATTTAACTCAGATGACCATTATATCTAGAATCCCTTAGAAGAAATAAAGTAGCCATCATAGTCAATAAAAGAGTCTGAAATGCAGTACTTGGATGCAATATCAAAAATGAAGATTTTTGAGAAGACCTACAACACTTTTTAGAGCTAACACCCCCAAAAGATGTCCTTTTCATTCTAGGGGAAAGGAATGCAAAAGTAGGAAGTCAAGAAATAGCTGGAGTAACAAGCAAATTTGGCCTTGGAGTACAGAATGAAACAGGGCAAAGGCTAATAGAGTTTTGCCAAGAGAATGCACTGGTCATAGCAAACACCCTCTTCCAACAACATAAGAGAAGACTCTATACATGGACATCACCAGAGGGTCAACACCAAAATCAGACTGATTATATTCTTTGCAGCCAAAGGTGGAGAAGCTCTATAAGGTCAGCAAAAACAAGACCAGGAGCTGACTGTTTTTCATATCATGAACTCCTTATTGCCAAATTCAGGCTTAAATTGAAGAAAGTGGGGGAAACCACTAGACCATTTAGGTATGGCCTAAATCAAATCCCTTATGATTATACAGTGGAAGTGAGAACTAGATTTAAGGGACTGGATCTGATAGACAGAGTGCCTGATGAACTATGGAATGAGGTTCATGACATTGTACAGGAGACAGGGATCAAGACCATCCCCAAGAAAAAGAAATGCAAAAAAGCAAAATGGCTGTCTGGGGAGGCCTTACAAATAGCTGTGAAAAGAAGAGAAGTGAAAAGCAAAAGAGAAAAGGGAAAATATACCCATTTGAATGTAGAGTTCCAAAGAATAGCAAAGAGAGATAAGAAAGCCTTCCTCAGCAATCAGTGCAAAGAAATATAGGAAAACAATAGAATAGGAAAGACTAGAGATCTCTTCAAGAAAATTTGAGGTACCATGTTAACATTTTATGCAAAGATGGGCTCAATAAAGTACATAAATGGTATGGACCTAACAGAAGCAGAAGATATTAAGAAGACGTGGCAAGAATACACAGAAGAACTATTCAAAAAAGATCTTCATGATCCAGATAATCACGATGGTGACTCACCTACAGCCAGACATCCTTGAATGTGAAGTCAGGTGGGCTTTAGGAAGCATCACTACGAACAAAGCTAGTGGAGGTGATGGAATTCCAGTTGAGCTATTTCAAATCCTAAAAATGATGCTGTGAAAGTGCTACACTCAATATGTGAGCAAATTTGGAAATTCAGAGGTGGCCACCGGACTGGAAAAGGTCAGTTTTCATTCCAATCCCAAAGAAAGGCAATGCCAAAGAATGCTCAAACTACCACACAATTGCACTCATCTCACACGCTAGTAAAGTAATGCTCAAAATTCTCCAAGCCAGGTTTCAGCAATACGTGAACCGTGAACTTCCAGAGGTTTAAGCTGGTTTTATAAAAGGCAGAGGAACCAGAGATCAAATTGCCAACAACCTCTGAATCATGGAAAAAGCAAGAGAGTTCCAGAAAAACATTTATTTCTGCTTTACTGACTATGCCAAAGCCTTTGACTGTGTGGATCACAATAAACTGTGGAAAATTCTGAAAGAGATTGGAATACCAGACCACCTGATCTGCCTCTTGAGAAACCTGTATGCAGGTCAGGAAGCAACAGTTAGAACTGGACATGGAAAAACAGACTGGTTCCAAATAGGAAAAGGAGTGTGTCTAGGCTGTATATTGTCATCTGCTTATTTTACTTATATGCAGAGTACATCATGAGAAATGCTGGGCTGGATGAATCACAAGTTGGAATCAAGATTGCAGGAAGAAATATCAATAACCTCAGGTATGCAGATGACACCACCCTTATGGCAGAAAGTGAAGAGGAACTAAAAAGCCTCTTGATGAAAGTGGAAGAGGAGAGTGAGAAAGTTGGCTTAAAGCTCAACATTCAGCAAATGAAGATCATGGCATCCTGTCCCATCACTTCATGGCAAATAGATGGGCAAACAGTGGAAACAGTGGCTGACTTTATTTTTCTGGGCCCCAAAATCACTGCAGATGGTGATTGCAGCCATGAAATTAAAAGACGCTTACTCCTTGGAAGGAAAGTTATGACCAACCTACACAGCATTTTAAAAAGCAGAGACATTGCTTTGTCAATAAAGGTCCATCTAGCAAAGCTATAGTTTTTCCAGTAGTTATGTATGGGTGTGAGAGTTGGACTATAAAGAAAGCTGAGCACTGAAGATCAGTCCTGGGTGTTCATTGGAAGGATTGATGTTCAAGCTGAAACTCCAATATTCTGGCCACCTGATGCGAAGAGCTGACTCATTTGAAAAGACCCTGATGTTGTGAAAGATTAAAGGTGGGAAGAAAGGGGGATGACAGAGGATGAGATGGACTCCGGGAGTTGGTGAAGGACAGGGGGGCCTGGCGTGCTGTGGTTCATGGGTTCACCAAGAGTCGGACACGACTGAGTGACTGAAGTGGACTGAACGGAACTGAGCTGAGAGTTGATTATTGGAGGAATCCAATTCCTGTAGCTATACAAATGCAATCAGCTCCTAGAGATTATCTGTAGTTCTCTGCCCCATGGTTCTCTTCATAGGCAGTTAATACAACAGCTTACTTCTCCAAGGTCAGAGGAGAGACTCACACTCTAGTCATCTCAGTCTTACATAACAGGATATAATCATAAAGGTGACATTTTTGTTATTATTGTTATGTTCCTTTTAGAAACTAGGCACACTAATGGAAAAAAAAGGTTGGATAAATGGACACTTATGGACACTACGAATCAAAAATTATTGGAACCCCCCTAGATTTTAAAACTGATGGTTCTTGGAATTGACTTTTGAAATATAGTGAAGGTTAAACTTCACCCTAGCTTTCACATATTCATTTGGCTCTAAAACGTAATTAAAGATAAGCTGAAGAGAGAGCTTGATAAAAAGAAAAGAGGTGTTTTCATTCTTAATAGAGGTTGCTTTGACACTGGTTACTTTAGAATAGAGAGGGCGTGACTTTAAGGTCATGGAAAATTATTTCTTCCTAAGATATTACCCATTCAAAAATGCCCTAATTAGGCAAGGGCTTGCATGCTCCAGATTCCATCCATTAGGAAAAATTAAAAGGCAGAAAATAATAAATACTACCTATGAAACTGGTCAAGCTTTAATGATATTGTCATGCTTTTACAGTCATTATCATCCTGATGAAAGTGCTTGAATTAACCACCTCAATATTCAGTTTAACAGAATGACGTTTATTTGAAAAGCCAATGCAACTTTGATGTGTTCCTACAGCTCAAAGTAAACAGAATATGCTGGTACTTCTACCCCGCCACTGAATCTCCAAATATTTTCATGGTGGGACTAATATCTCAGAAAATTCCAGTAGTGTAGGAGTCTTTCTGCATTTTCCCTGACTTCCTTCACTACTCTTACCCTACTGACAATTTATAACCCTTGCACCATCTGGGGAACAGACTGTTGGCTGCCAAGTAGACTCATTAACATTCCCCTCCAGGAACTCTTGCTGTTTAATTAGGCTGTCTGCTGGATTCAGGCAGTGAGAGCCTTAGGTGGCTGTGTAACAAATCCATGACTCCATGCATTCAGATGTCAAGGTCACTAAGATTCTTGTTTCAGACTCAATACAAGGAGGGGAATCCAGATCGTTGACTGCTAAACCCAAATCATCAGTGATTTCACCTTAAAGGGGACTTTCCATACTTGATAGAGACACTAAGTTATTCCCCCACTGAACTCACAACTGTCTCTACTGTGTCCTTTGACAACATTCTAACCCTTAGGCCATGAGATCTGGCCTTCAGGCCAACTTTCTTGTCAAAACTAGACAATAGTGTTTGTAAAATACTATCCAGACCCAATACTAAAATTACCACATGTGCCATAATTAAATGCACCCAATTAATTACATTCTCTGAGGACAGATTGTTGAAAGTGTTAGCATTCCAGAAATATTTAAGTAGAACAAATGTTCTCCTTTGAAATGCCAAATTGATGAAGTTCTATGTAAGAAAAACACCTCTCAAATGAGTGGTTTGGTTAATTTGAATAAACATTTTCTAACCATGGATAGTTTAAAGAAAAAGGAAGATGGTCATAATGCAAGCTATGTCAACTTGGGGTTTTCCATGTTTAAGGACAGAATCATCACAAATATTTATCAACTGATGCGAGTACTTTTTGGTTGAGTTAAGTGTTCATTCATCTGTTGGTTAATTCATTCATCAAATAACCATGAAGACAAAATACGATCACAGGATAAGGAGATACGTTTACTTCTGTGAGATTTCAGTTTGAAGTGTTGACCTCATCTGGTGAATAGGTATGCATTCCCTGAGGAAGCTATTTGAATGATGAGATAGGAGTGAAAAGTTGGGAGACTGAGGCAATATTTACAGGTGGGGAGACAGAGTCCTCTGAAAATAGAAAAACATGCACAGATGCCCTGTTGTGGGGGAGCATGCACCTCTGAATGAAGGCTAGTAAATTGGTTTTCAGAAAGGATGAGGAATTACAGCATGGAAGGAAAGGCTTAACTCACCTAAAATATTAATCTTAACTATTTTATCTATTGCAGCTAGAAAATCACTCCATAACTATCCTTAACATTAGGACCTATGCTCTTTTCCTCACCTGTCTAAACTCAACCCTACCCCTCACTAAAAGAAAAATTAGTAAATGGATTAGTGGGCTTAGTCTTGCTTTCCCCCCACCCACCAATCTTGACTAATAAAAATATTCATAATCCTCATAATGAATTTAGAGGGAGTTACCAGTGCCCTTGCTCTAAAATGAGTTATTTCTGATAGTGCATCAAAGTTCTTGGGTCAGGAAATATTTATTGGTGTTACCCTTTAAATAAAACAATAATACCTTGTGTGAAGACAAAGCTTTTCAAAGTTATTTTGCCTGTGTCTCTATTTACTTACTTTTATTTTTTTTTCTTCAGATATCTTTTATTTACTTATTTTTTCCTAACTCTGCATAGGAAATGAAATATTCTGTTATAGAATCACTTTTCCTTGGAGGTTACAAGTCAATAGTGGACCTTGAGCTGTTTACTTCCAGTTTTTTTTGTTTTGTTTTTTTATGGCACCCCCCCACCCCAACACAGTACTAATCAGCACTCATTTGCTCTTTTTGTCAAGAGAAGGACGTTCATTGGTGGCAAGAGAAATACTTGGGGATCAATGTATTAAACTTCACTTTTATCCAATTATTTAAATTATAAAGATATCTGGAGGGAAAAAAATGAAAACTTTTAAAGAACAAATAGAATTTCATATGCTTGTTCCAGGATGCTGTGTATGATCTCTAATTTGTAGGGTTCACTTACCAAAAAAGGTTATAAAGTGTGAGTGGTCTGTCAAATACTGAACAACTGGCAGATGCTAGATCTGACATACAGCATTGTTTTAAATACTTTGAATTCAGGCTTTTGTTCTGGATATTTCTTAAAATTTTGTCCTAATTGTATTTATAATGTTCTCTTTTAATAACCTTTAATATTGATATTTATATAGTAATATAATAAAAATGATACAAATATAACACAAAACGATCTTTAAAATCTGAGCATCATAGTTATTAGCTGTATTATACTAGCTATTACATTATATTAGGTACAAGGTATATGTGGTAGAATAAGATCTGGGAGCCAAAGTGGACCACAAGATGTCTGTGAATTTTTAAAGAAATCTTTTAAAACAGGCATATTTCAGAAATTTTATAAATAGTTATGCAGTTATCCATTTTTTTCTTTTATTTTTCAATTTGTGAATATGATACATTTAAGAAAAGAGCACAGCAGGGCAATAGAGCTCATTAAAATGCCAGGAAATATTACCAATAGGAGAGGCTTAAATGAATTGGAATTAGTTCATGGGCAGATGAAAAAACTAATGGTCTTTTCATAAGTAATAATAATTTTAAGCAGCAAGAAAGTGTCTTATGAACAGGATTGTGCTCAGCTGGTTATATTATTCAGTGAAAATAAAGTACAGGGAAATAAATCTCAACTGGAATTTTAAATAGAAAAATATTCGATTACAGATGTCCATTGCTGTTACATATGTTTTCCTGTTACAGTCCTCATTCATAAACACCTCAAATTCACAGTACTGTGTTCTTCCTTTAGGTCTGCCTATAATGGTAGAAAAGGGAATTAAGTACTCTTCTTCTATGCAGGGTGAAAGAGAATGTGAGGAACAACATATTTGAGTTGAAAGACCTCTGAGCTTTTTTCAGCTTCAGGAAATTCAGATAAATTATTTTGTCTCCCATTTGTCCTGTTTGTTATTCCATAAGTATGACATAAAATCAATAATTCATTTTAATCTAGTTAATTGTGCAACATTTTTTAAACCAAAATATTACATCTTGTAGCTAACCCATGAACTAGCAGTGCTCATGTAATTTTGCGTCTTGGCCATGCCTAAGTTGTTCTAATGAAACCTTGCATTTAAGAGATATATAGATGCACTTGGGTAAATATAGAAATCTCCAACTGGATTCAAACAGATGGGGTTTAACCACAACTTGTGCTCATACATCTAAGAAGGGCTTGAGCACAGGTGTGTGAGAAGCAGAGACATTTCTGGGTAAGTTTAAGAAAAAAAAGCAGAAAAGGAGTTTTTATTTTGTTTAACACTTAAATATAATTGTTGTTGGAACAGTAGAAAAAGATAGTGTTACATTCACTTGGAATCAAGAGAAAAGTTCCATCCAGTGCTCTGAATTTCTCATTTTACCCTACCTTTGGGTGAGGTGAAAGAAATAGCAACTTCATCTAGAAGAAAAACCAGAGGAATATGTTTTGGTTACAAATTGTACTTCTGCCATCCTGACAGGATTACTGATAGAGAAAGAAACTCAAGATCATAGGCCTTGATGTTTTGCTCATTCTATGGTAATTTATTTCTGGAGACTGTTGGGTCAGCTAGTTCTTAGCTAGATGCTGGAAAGATAAATTTGAACTTGGGCTTGTGACACCACTTAACTTGTAATAAAGATTGTTATCAATGTCTCTCCATCCTGTTTAGAGGGCAGGGAGTTTGGCTATGTGTGTGTACACTTTTTTCCCCCCCAAATGTGAATGACATTTGAAATGCCCAGTTACTTTTCCTAAAGTAACTGTGTAGCTAGGAATTACTACTACTATAGAACTATAAATGCATTTTTATTATTTAGGGAAAAAGAATGCTGTTGAACCATTTCTCTCTAGCTGTAATGAGGTTCAGTTCAGTTCAGTTCAGTTCAGTCGCTCAGTTGTGTCCGACTCTTTGCGACCCCATGAATCACAGCACTCCAGGCCTCCCTGTCCATCACCATCTCCCGGAGTTCACTCAAACTCACGTGCATCGAGTCGGTGATGCCATCCAGCCATCTCATCCTCTGTCGTCCCCTTTTCCTCCTGACCCCAATCTCTCCCAGCCTCAGAGTCTTTCCAATCAGTCAACTCTTCGCATGAGGTGGCTAGAGTACTGAAGTTTCAGCTTTAGCATCATTCCACAGAACACCCAGGGCTGATCTCCTTTAGAATGGACTGGTTGGATCTCTTTGCAGTCCAAGGGACTCTCAAGAGTCTTCTCCAACACCACAGTTCAAAAGCGTCAATTCTTCGGTGCTCAGCCTTCTTCACAGTCCAACTCTCACATCCATACATGACCACTAGCCTTGGCTAGATGGACCTTTGTTGCCAAAGTAATGTCTCTGCTTTTCAATATACTATCTAGGTTGGTCATAACTTTTCTACCAAGGAGTAAGCATCTTTTAATTTCAAGGCTGCAGTCACAATCTGCAGTGATTTTTAGTGTTTTTTTTTTTAATTGTTGTTTGTGTGTTTTTTTATTTCATAGTCCTAATTCTAACCACTCCATTGGACAAAATTTATTTAGCTGTCATACTTTTTAACCTAGGAAAGTCACATTACTTACTAAAGAACCTTTTTTAACTTTATGATTAATCTATAAAATGATTTTTGTTCTACCTATATTTTGGAAATGGGGCAGAATAAAGTCTTACGCTGAAGCAGTGTAAATGTGTAGTAGTGAGAAACTCAGTCTAGTAGGTGAGAGTTCAGGGATGGCAGATAACAGAATAATAAGGTAAAAGTAAACAGCTTGTTTTTGAAGTTCGTTCTTCCACCTTTTCAGCAGTCTAAAGCAAACACCTCTAGAATAAGGTCAGTTAAGCAACTACAATCAAATTTATCTAAGTCAGTAAGTTAATTAATAACACTGTTTTTAAACAACGCTTTTTAACTATTGGGTGATCCAGATGTTTTCTTAATCCTTAGTTCTGCTATCTCATCAGCTCAGCTGTCACTAAATGATCCAATTTTTTAACTATTAAAGATCAATTCAGAAAACTAAGATCATGACATCTGGTGTCATCACTTCATGGCAAATAGATGGGGAAACAGTGGAAACAGTGTCAGACTTTATTTTTTTGGGCTCCAAAATCACTGCAGATGGTGATTGCAGCCATGAAATTAAAAGATGCTTATGCCTTGGAAGGGAAGTTATGACCAACCTAGATAGCACATTGAAAAACAACTCCATAACCTGACTTGTAGATTTCTGTCTCTAAAGTCCACATAAGATTCAGACAACTTCACAGTGAAGAGACATCATGTGAATTCCTGGGGTGATCCATGATCCTGGGTACACAGGATTTCTGACCTGTGTTATGGAGTTTTGTTGAAAAGATGGTATTGTTCCTGGGCTTAGAGGTATTTGTCATGAGGGAAATAGTTAAACTTGGGGAAAAGGAAAAAGAAAAAAAGCTTAAACAAAGTTGTTTCTAGTCCACAAACACAGGAAGAAATCAGGTAATGATGCTAGTTACATTCATTTGTCTAAGGCCCAAGTGCAAAACATGCTTATTCGCAACTGTATAAATCAGGAAACTGGGCATACTCAGGGGATGTAAAGATATAGATGGGTTTAAGGAAAGTGTCCCAGAGCTAGCAATAAGGAAACCTTCACTACCCTTTGCCTAGTGGGCAAGGGGGAAATGGAGCAGTAGTTGGAGAGAGAGTTGTGTGGAGGACAGTACCAAAGGAGCTATGGCATTCAGTCAAGAAACAGGGCCAGCCTGCTGTGACCTTGCAGGGAGGAAACTGAAGGATAAACCCTCTGGTCTTACTCTCTTTTCCTGCTCAATAATCTCCTATCATTGCTTTTCACTGGATAAATCCCACTAAAAGCCAGAGGACAAGGGAGCTTGTTGATGGAGGCCTCACAGTTCAGCTTCTCTGGGCAGAGTTGGGTGGAGGGCCAATGAAAATTCTGTGTATAAACATTTGCTGGTATAGCTGTGTGCATTAAATTTAAACTGTCTCAGTTTTAAGTGTAAGGAAGCCTTTTGTTACTTTACAAATATGATTTAATAATACATAGTGTGAAAAAGTACTTCAGATAATCATTTACTGATTTAAAGATTGTTGTTCAACAGTGAAAATACATGTTAATAGTACATACTAGAGTAACAAGTGAGGATAAAATTATAGACTTTTGAACTAGCATTTAACAAGAAGGGAGAGTCATTGTAAGGCAGCTGGGAGATTTGGAAAGTCAAGTGACTGATGTCAGAACTGAGTTTGAATCCTGACTGGGGCATTACTACTGAGAACTTAGGTGTTTTACTTAACCACAGGGTGCTGTGCTGCCTGAGTGACCAAGTGCTATTTTTATTATCAGAGTTCCATTGCTGCATTCTTTATATATATCACAGAAAATGCAAATATCAATTTTAGTATACCACTGAGCCTTGTAATCTCACTTTAAAAATGTTAATGCCTGCTATTAGACTCCTTTTAGAGTAAAAAATAGAGTGAATCTACATTGGGTTTATAAGGGAACATACTTTTGTTAACTATTGATGATCAGATTCACTGATATTCATTAAAACATTTCAAGATGATACATACGGTCTGGATAATCCTAGTTCAAATGGATGATTCCCTACTAGATCCATCCCTGTTACAAGTGATGAGAAACAAGGCTGTATAATTCGAATCAGTTTAGACACATGTTCACGTTGGAAACAAGGAATGTAAGAGCAGGTGTCAGAAGACAGTTTACAACATATGGTAAGCTCTTCCAATGCAGCTGGCTGCAATTCTTGTCAAAGGTCATAGAGAAAAAAAAAAAGGCACAGTCAGAAGTGGATTGGTGCTTCAAAAGCCCATTCTGGAAATGGCCCTCTTAAAAACTGTATCTCTGTAAAATTACCCCTTTATCAATAATGTGGAGTGAATGGAAAGATGGACCTGAATTAGGTTATGTAAGTTTCCATGTATTAGAGAAGCAGCAGAGAAACAGATGAATCAAGAAATTTAGGTAGGCATATACAGCAGAGAGGAGTGTAACAGAATGTACTTAGATATTTGACCCCAGTTGGTACCTGGAGCTCCTCTGTCACTGCACTCCAGAGAACAAGTGGAAATTCTGAAATGTAGCCATCCTAGAATGCCTGAAAGAAGATGGCTCTTCGGCCACTCTTTAGGACTAGGTGTATGGGAGGAGAGCTTCATTAGAGGATGTGTGCTTAGTTGCTCAGTCATCTATGACTCTCAGTCATGTACAACCCAGGGATCAAGTCCTGGGTCTTGCATTGCAGGTGGGTTCTTTACCATCTGAGCTACCAGGGAGGTAGCTACCAGGGAGGTATCCTCATTTGAGGATAGCCATGTTATAGGGAGCACTTCCCAGTTACGCTAGTGGTAAAGAAGCTGCCTGTCAATGCAGAAAACATAAGAGACGCAGGTTTGATCCCTGGGCCAAGAAGATCCCCTGGAGGAGGGCATGGCAACCCACTCCAGGATTTTCGCCTGGAGAATCCCATGGACAGAGGAGCCTGGCGGGCTACAGTACATAGGGTCACAAAGAGTTGTACGTGACAGAAACGACTTAGCACACATGCATACATGTTACAGGGCAAGACACAGGTCAGTTTTCACAAAGTGACATTGTAGCCAGCATGAGGAAAGAAGTGGTTTGGCTAATTAGGTATCTTTTCTCACCCTCTAAACTTGAGTTAGGCTGCCTTCCTGATTAATTTCACATTTTAATATCATGCTGTGCTGCATGTAGTTATTTATCTGAATTTTGTAGTAGACTGGCTATTCCATGGAGGCAGGAATTGTCTACTCTGTCTTCTATCAGGTGCCTTGTATTGAACAAAGTAGTTCAGTACAGGTTTTAACAGTAGGAACAACCAAAAAGGCTTGTAACTAGAAAAGAGAACCAACTGGGGCCTTGTGATATTGTGACTTATAATAATAACTATATATTCCTTATCCACTCTTCTGGGCACAGAGCTTCTAAAACCCTTGGAATTTCCTAGAATAAAGGTGTCTTTTCTGTTAATCAGGTGACTTTGGATCACAGCAAAGGATGGGGGCTGATTATTACTAGGGAAACCAACCACAGGATTAGTGTCTTGGAACTTTAAAGGCCACCTCCCTTTTCCCTGCATTGAGTTCAGTCACCAATGGCCAATGGTTGTATCAATTGTGCCTGAGTAGTGCTGCTACTACTGCTAAGTCACTTCAGTCATGTCCGACTCTGTGCGACCCCATAGATGGCAGCCCACCAGGCTCCCCTGTCTCTGGGGTTCTCCAGGCAAGAATAATGGAGTGGGTTGCCATTTCCTTCTCCAATGCATGAAAGTGAAAAGTGAAAGGGAAGTCACTCAGTCGTATCCAACTCTTTGCAACCCCATGGACTGCAGCCTACCAGGCTCCTCCATTCATGGGATTTTCCAGGCGAGAGTACTGGAGTGGGGTGCCATCGCCTTCTCCAACCTGAGTAGTGAGGCCTCCATAAAATCACAGTTGAGTGGGGCTTAGAGAACTTCCAGGTGTATGAATACCTGGAGATCTGGGAATACTGGTACCTTCTGAAGATGATGTGGAAACTCATAGTCCTTTTCCCATACTTTGCTTTATGTGTTTTTTTTCATCTGGCTGTTCCATATTTATATCCTTTTATAATAAACAGGAAATCCTGTGGGTAAAATGTTTCTCTGAGCTCTTTGAACCACTCTAGCAAATTAATCAAGTCTACAATGGGATCTTAGAACTTCCAGTCTGTGGACAGATGATCAGAAGCATGGACTTCTGATTGGAGTCTAAAGTGGTGGGGTGGGGTGTGTGGCAGTCTTGAAGAAGAGTCCTTACTCTGTGTTGTGTTATCACTGGGTGTTGCACTATCCCTAGGTGTTGTTACAATTGAGTTGAATTGTAGGACCCCAGCCAGTATCTAAAACCATTGCTCGGTGGTGATGAAACCCACCTTCATCGGGCATTGATGACCAGAATTGTAGCCTAATAAAAGACTGCCTTTTTTAGCCTGAGGGATTATTGACAAGGTGGAATTGTTCCTTGATTAGTTTGAACCCTCTTCCTGGAAGATATTGTTAATATATGCTTGTTTGGAGAATGTATACTTGAGTTTAGAGTTTATTCTGACAGGAGCATATTCACTCTATTCTTAAACTTTACTAAGATTCTATCAATCTCTGAATATTTAGGCCTATCTGGTATATTTCTTTCATTTTTTATTATAATTTGACATCTGTATACAATACAATATACAGTACTCTGTATACAGTACAGAGTAGTCACCATTGCAAGTCTAGTTGCATCCATCACCATACAGTCTGACCCCCTTCATCCATTTTGCTTAATTCCCAACCCCTTCCCTTCTGGTAAATATTATTCTATGTATATATGAATGAATTTTTGTTATATTTAATTTTATTCTTTTAGATTCCATATATGAGTGAAGTTACATGGTTTTTGTCTTTTTCTGGCTTATTTCACTTAGCCTAATACCCTCAGGGTTCACCTGTATTGTGGCTAATGGCAGCTATCATTTGTTTTATGGCTGAGTAGTACTCCATTGTGTGTGTGTATGGGTGGTGGCTCAGAGGTTAAAGTGTCTGCCTCCAATGCGGGAGACCTGGATTCGATTCCTGGTCAGGAAGATTCCCTGGAGAAGGAAATGGTAACCCACTCCAGTATTCTTGCCTGGAGAAGGAAATGGTAACCCACTCCAGTATTCTTGCCTGGAGAAGGAAATGGTAACCCACTCCAGTATTCTTGCCTGGAGAATCCCATGGACAGAGAAGCCTGGTAGGCTACAGTCCACGGGGTTGCAAAGAGTCAGACACGACTGAGCGACTTCACTTTCACTTTTCACTTTCACTTCATGGGTGTATGCATGTGTACCACAGTTTCTTTCTCCATTTATCTATCAGTGGACACTTAAGTTGTTTTTATATATTGGCTATTGCAAATAATGCTGCAATGAACATAGGGGTGCATGTATCTTTTAAAAATAGTGTTCTTGAGATGAATAATCAGAAATGAAGTAGCTAGATCATATTCTAATCATTCCAATCTTACTTTTTTGAGCAGCCTCCATGCCATTTTCCATAGTGCCTTTACTAATTTACAGTCCCACTAACAGGACTGTTCTCCACATCCTCCCCAACATCTGTTATTTCTTGTCTTTTTGAGAATAGCCATTCTAACAGGTATGAGGTGATATCTCATTGTGGTTTTGATTTGCATTTTCCTAATAATTAACAATGTTAAACATCTTTTCATGTGCCTCTTGGCCATCTGTATGCCTTCTTTGAAAAAAAAAAAGGTTTGTTCAGATCTTCTGCCCATTTTTCAATTGGGCTTATTTTAATTGTTGCTGAGTTGCATGAATTCCTTATTTATTTTGGATATTAACCCCATCAGATAGATGATTTTGAAATATCTTCTTTCATTCAGTAAGTCTTTTAGTTTTAGTGATGGTTTCCTTCTCTTTGCAGAGGTTTTTCAGTTTGATGAAGTCCCATTTATCTTTGGTTTTCTTTCCCTTGCTGTTAAGTACGATCCACAAAAAATCACTGACTGATATAAATAAAATTGTGGCCTATGTTTTTTCCCAGGAGTTTTGTGATTTCAAATATGTCCTTCATTCAAGTATTTAATATGTTATGAATTAATTTTTATGTGTGGTGTAAGATAGTGGTCTAGTTTTATGTATGTAGCTGTCCAATTTTCTCATTACCATTTATCAAAGAGATTGTCCTTTCTACATTGTATGTTCTTTACTCCTTGTAAATTAATTATACATATATGTGTGGATTTATTTTGGGGCTTTCTGTTCTGTTCCATTGATCTATGTATCTGTTTTTGTGCCAGTACATTATTGATTTAATTACTATAGCTTTGGATTCACTGGATGATACTTCCAGCTTTGCTCTTTCTCAAGGTTATTTTGGTTATTCAGGATCTTTTGTGGTTCTATAAAATTTCAGAATTATTCGTTTTAGCTCTGTGCAGTATAACATTGGATGGCACCCCACTCCAGTACTCTTGCCTGGCAAATCCCATGGATGGAGGAGCCTGGTAGGCTGCAGTCCATGGGATCGCAAAGAGTCGGACACAACTGAGCGACTTCACTTTCACTTTTCACTTTCTTGCATTAGAGAAGGAAATGGCAACCCACTCCCGTGTTCTTGCCTGGAGAATCCCAGGGACGGGAGAGCCTGGTGGGCTGCCATCTATGGGGTCGCACAGAGTCGGACATGACTGAAGTGACTTAGCAGCAGCAGCAGCAGCATTGAATCTGTAGATTTCTCTAGGTAGTATTGACATTTCAGTAATATTTTTCCAATTCATGATCATGGGATATCTTTCCATTTATCTGTGCCTTCTTCAACTATTTTCATTAGTGTTTTATAGTTTTTTAGTGTACATGTCTTTTATCTCCTTGATTTAACTTATTCCTGGGTATTTTTTCTGATGTAATTATGAATAGAATTTATTTAATTTCCCTTTCTGATAGTTTATCAGTGTACAGAAATGCCGCAGATTCCTGTATATTGATTTTGTACCCTGTAACTTGAGTGAATTCACTTATCAGTTCTAACAGTTTTTTGTTTGTTTGTTTGATTTTGGTGGAGCCTTCGGTGTTGTCTCTATATAGTATCATGTCATTTGCAAATAATGAGTTTTCCTTCTTTCTTTGCAATTTCGATGCACTTCTTTTCTTGTCTGATTGCTATGGCTAGGACTTCCAATACTATGCTGAGTAAAAGTAGTGAGTGTGGGCATCCTTGTCCTGTTCCCAGTCTTTGAAAGGCGGAGAACTTTTGAGTATGTTATCTATGGGTTATCACATGTGGCCTTTATTATGTTGAGGTCTATTCCCTCTATACTCTGTTGTGAGTTTTTATCTTAAATGGATATTGAATTTAAAAAAATGCTTTTCCAGCATCTATTGAGATAATCATATGATTTTTATCCTATATTTTGTTACTGTGGTGTATCAGTTGCTTGGTCTTCGTGGGTGTTGAATAATTCTTGCATATTGATCATGGTGTATGATTCTCTCACTGTATTGTTAGATCCCATTTGCTGATATGTTGTTGAGGATTTTTGCTTTTATACATCCTATGTTCATCAAGGATGCTTTGTTTATAACTTTCTTTTTGTGTGTGGTGTCCATGTCTGATTTTGGTGTTAGAGTACTGCCAGCTTTATAAAATGTGTTTGGAAAGTTTCCCTCCTCTTCAGTGTTTTGTGAAAGATTGAGAAGGACAGGTATTAAATTTTGAATGTTTTGTAGAATTAGCCAGTGAAGCCATCTGTTCCTGAGCTTTTTTTTTTTTTTTTTGAGGGAGATTTTTAAAAATTACTTTCTAAGTTTTCTTATTAGTATTCTTTCCACTTAAATTTTCTATTTCTTTATTATACAGTCTTGAAAGATTGTCTGTTTCTAGAATTTATCCATGTTTTTTCAGTTGTGCAACTAGTTGACATATATTGTTCACGGTTGTCTGTTATGATCCTTTATTTCTGTGATGTCATTTGTAACTTCTCTTTCATCTGATTTTGAGTCCTCTCTCCTTTCTACTTGATTAGTCTAAGGGAAATCTTGTTTATTTTGCTTTTCAATAAACCAGCTCTTAGTTTTATTAATGTTTTCTATATTTTGTAGCCTTTATTTCCACTCCAATTTTTATTTTTTCCTTCTTTATACTAATTTTAGGCCTCATTTCTAATTTTTCTACTTCCTTTAGATATAAATTTAGATTGAAACCTTTATTGTTTCTTTGCATAAGCCTATATTGCTGTGAAGTTCCCTCTTAGAACTGCCTTTGCTTCATCTCATAAATTTTGGTATGCCATATTTGTTTTCATTTGTATCTAGGTATTTTTATTTCTCCTTTGATTTCTTTGACCCATTGGTTGTTCAATAGCATGCTGTTTTATCTCAATATCTCTGTAGTTTTTCCTTTTTTACCTTGTGTTTGATTTCTAGCTTTATATTATTTTGGTTAGTGAAGATGCTTCATGTGACTTCATATTTCTTGAATTTGAAACTTGTTTTGTGACCCAGCATGTGATTCCTCCTGAAGAACATTCTGTATGCACTTGAAAGAATGTGTTTTCTGTTAATTTGGGATGGAATGTTTTATATATAGATATATATATATTGATATATATGTTAATTTATCTGATCTAATGTGGCATTAGAATCCTGTGTCTCTGAGTCCTCATGTATATGATCTAGTAATTGATGCAACTTGGATGTTATAGTCCCCAACTATTATTGTATATCTTTGTTTCTTCAAATCTGTTAATATTTGCTTTATATGTTGTGATTCTTCTCTGTTGGGTACATATACATTTATAAATGTTACATCTTCTTGTTGGATTGACTCCTTGATCATTATGTAATGCTCTTTGTCTTTTATTATAGTCATTGTTTTAACGTCTGTTTTAACTAATATGAATAGCTGCTACAGCTTTCTTTTCATTTCCATTTGCATTTTCTATCCCTTCACTTTGTCTGTGTGTGTTGTGCCTTCTGAAGTGAGTTTCTTGTAGGCAGTTCATAGATGTTATTGTTTTTTCAATCCATTTAGGAACTGTTTTTTTGATGGGTGACTTTAGTCCATGTATGCTTAATTATTGATAGGTACAGACTTACCACTCTATTGTAGTTGCTTTCTGGCTAATTGCAATTCCCTTTCCCCTTTCTTCTCATTCTCTCTTCCAGTGTACTTTGGTGGTTTTCTCTAGTGTTGAGATTTCTTTCCCATTTTTCTTTTGTGTACTTATCATACATTTTCCCCTTGTGGTTACTTACATTTACATATGACGTCTTATGTAAATAATAGTGACAACTTTTTTGTGACTATTAAAGCTTTGTAACATGCTCAGATTTTTCTTTTTAATCCCCCATTATGTTGGCACTTTTGATGACACATTTTACATATTTTAACTTTTTGCATCCTTTAACTACTTATTGTAATTTTAGTAATTTCTATTTTGTCTTAACTTTCACACTTGCTTTAAGTAATTTCCTGCCTTTAATATATATTTACCTTTTCTAGTGAGATATTTTGGAGAAGGCAATGGCACCCCACTCCAGTACTCTTGCCTGGAAAATCCCATGGATGGAGGAGCCTAGAATGCTGCAGTCCATGGGGTCGCTGAGGGTTAGACACGACTGAGCGACTTCACTTTTACTTTTCACTTTCATGCACTGGAGAAGGAAATGGCAACCCACTCCAGTGTTCTTGCCTGGAGAATCCCAGGGACGGCGGAGCCTGGTGGGCTGCCGTCTATGGGGTCGCCCAGAGTCGGACACGACTGAAGTGACTTAGCATAGTATAGTGAGATATTTTACTTTCATATGTGTGCTACTATTAATTGATGCCATTTCTTTTCATCTTATAGAAGTCCCTTTAATATTTCTTGAAGGGCTGGTTTAGTCATAATGAACTTTTTAAATTTTTGCTTTTCTAGGAAACTCTTGACCATTTATTCAATTCAGAATGAAAACCTTGCTTGGTAGAGAATTCCTGGTTGGGTTTTTTCTTTGAGCACTTTGGATGACTTCTTTCATGACCTTTGACCTGTAAACTTTCAGCTTAAAATTTTTCTGATAGCTTTATGGGATTTCTTTGTATTTAACAAACTTTCTCCTGCTGCTTTTAGGCTTTTCTCTTAATCCTCGATTTTTACCATTTTACTTATAGTGCTTCTTGGTGTATGTCTCTTTTTGTTCAACTTCTTTGAAACTCTCTGGCTTCCTGGACCTTGATGTTTGTTTTCTTCCCCAGATTAGGGATGTTTTCAGCCACTATTTCTTCATTGTGTGTGTGTGTGTGTGTGTATTCTTGCTTTCTTTCTTCTCTGCGACTCCTGAATATTGATGTAATTTTGCTTGATGTTATTTCAAAAATCCCTAAGATATTTCAGTTTTTAAAACTTTTGTTTCATCTTGCTTCTCTGGATGCATTTCATCATTTTTGGTCCTGCTTGCTGACTTGACCTTCCTTCTACCTCATCAAGTCTGCTATTGAAATCTTTTAGTGTATTTTTATATTATGAAACTTCTATTTGGTACTTCCTCATGTTCTCTGTCTCTTTGATGTGGAGGCTCTGTGCATCCAGTTTTCAGGTCCCCTTTTGAGGGGATTATTCCTTATGTTGTTGTAGATTTGTTGTGTCAATGGGAGAATGTGAATTTAGGATCCTCATTTCCCACTGCCTTGAACACTCCTCATTTCCCTTTGATTTTTAAATTCTAGTAATGTAAGCAACATTTCATACTCAATCCTTAGTTTGCTAAAAATAGATTGTTGACTGCTGTTTTGGGTGGACAAGAAAGGTCCTGATAGGAAATATGCGACATACTGATAGAAATGAGCTGATTTTTTCCTTGCCTTGTGAAAACGCTTAATTGCACTTCTAACTCCTTGAAGCAATGGATGATTAAAAAGTTTTGGGTGGATACTATTTGAAATATATAAGAAGTTTTAGAACTATAAGAGTGGTACCATCAAAAAAAAAAAAAAACTTTAAAACATTCTTAAATGAGTAGTATTCAAAACACAAGGGATACATGGGAAGTAAAAACAGAACATAGAAAAAAGTGGTAGAATATCTTACAATAGAGATATTTGTGAAAGTTTTGAGGGGCTGTGAGATTCTTTCTAGTGGTTACCTCTGTGAAACTTGAAAGGGGGATACACAGGGGTTCTCTGTGACTGAGAGCAGACCCAGTTTAATCCAATTCTTTTCATTATGTCTACTTGGTAATGAGATGAAAATTTTGTCATGAAAGAGTTGTAATTCAGGTACTTGAACTTAAAGTATGAGAATTTAAGAATAGTACTGGAGATAGTTATTATTTCTTGATTTTTAAACATACGTCTACTTCTATTTTGGCATATTGAGTATCCATATAGTGGGTATAGAGAATTTGCAATCAGAATGCCTTTAGAAAAGTATAAACTTGTTACTATCTTCCAGAAAAAACTCCCCTGGAAGTATGGGTATCTCTAAAATAGATTAACCATTAAGAAAATTGCCAGCTAATTTTTGTTGGCTAAATTTGCCATATGCCATATGTTTTAATTATTTGGAGAGGTGGAGAGCCATCAAAAACCTTTATAAAGAAAAGTCTATAATCTGTAGGTTTTAAAAATATTATCTTAAATATTTTGTATTATTCTACTCAAATGTATAAATTTTCATTAGGACTTGAACATAAAATTACTAGACCTCTGTGATGATTAGGTGAAATGGAGAATTTTAAAACATTATTAAGTTAGCTTTTATTGCACATAATGAGAATCTCCCAGATGGTATAGAAATCATTAAAAATTAATTTTATAACCACTAGACATGTCCTAAAGTGTCTTGAACTGATAAGCCTTCCTAATCTTCTAGTGTTGTTCTAGTTCATTGATGAAGTAAAGTGGCTGGCTTTTTAAAATTGATAATCCTATTATAACTATTAAAGTGTAGCACATTCATTTTGTCTCAGGTGTTTAAAGTGAGTTCTCAACTCTCTCAAAGAAAAGTATGCTATAATACAGTGAAATCTCAAACATTTCAGATTTGAAGACTTATTTTAGTATAAACCACTTTGTTATAGACACATGTTATTGTAGCTGGCTTTTTAACATTTGCTGATTCAAAAGCACTTGCTAAAATGGTACTATGAATTTAGCATTGGTTTAAAGTAAATATATATTTAATAGTGACAGTGATTTATTTGTTAAAATAGCACTTATACTCATTTGAAATGAGGAGATATATATATATACACTAATATAATATACTAATAATATATATGTATAGTTGAATAGTTCTTGCAGTAGATCTACTACCCTGTTAAGATGTAAGTTTCATTAAACCATTGCTCAAGACCTTGTTTAAGAAGATATATTTAGCAAGTGGTATGGGGAAGCAGGACAACTATACATAAATCCAGGAATTTAGAACACATATTCACATCATACACAAAAATAAGCTCAAAATGGCTTGCAGATTTAAATATAGAGACTTCTGTGGTAGTCTAGTTTGTGGGAACCTGCAGTGTAGTGCAGGAGATATGGATTCCATTCCTGGTCAGGGAACTAAGATCCTATATGAGAGTGAAAGTGTTAGTCACTCAATCGTGTCTGATTCTTTGAGATCCCTGTCCACAGGATTTTCCAGTCATGAATACTAGTGTGGGTTGCCTTTCCCTTCTCCAGGGGATCTTTCCAACCCAGGGATCGAACCTGGGTCTCCTGCATTGCAGGCAGATTCTTTACCATCTGAGCCATAAGGGGCCTCAAAATCCTACATGCCATGGAGCAAATAAGCCCGTGCTTTGAGCTACTGAGCCCTCACTCTGCAACTAGAGAATCTGCGTTGTCGCAATGAGAGGTCTCGCATGGTGCGGTGAAGATCCCGCGTTTCACAACAAAGACCCAATGCAGCCAAATATATAAATAAAGTATTTTTTAAAAAGACTTGAAGACATGGCATCCTAGCACTCCTAGAAGGGAACATAGGCAAAACATTCTCTGACTAAACCATACAAATGTTTTCTTAAGTCAGTCTTCGAAAGCAATAGAAATAAGAGCAAAAATAAATAAATGGGACTTAATCTGACTTACAAACTTTTGTACAGCAAGGAAAGCCATAAACAAAATGAAAAGACCTATAGACTCACCTATGGACTGGGAGAAAATATTTGCAAATGATGCAACCAGCAAGGGCTTAATTTCCAAAATATACAATCAGCTCATACAACTCAATAACAAAGCACACAACTCAATAACAAAACAGTCCTATCAAAAAAAAAAAATGTACAGAAGACAAAAATAGACATTTCTTCAAAGACATACAGATGACCAACAGGCACATGAAATGATGTTCAATATTGACATTATTAGAGAAATGCAAATCAGAACTACAATGAGGTATCGCCTCACACTGGTCAGAATAGCCATTATTGAAAAGACTATAAATAATAAATGTTGGAGAGGGTGTGGTGAAAAGGGAACCCTCCTATGCTGTTGGTGAGGATGTAAATTGGTATAGACTCTATGGAGAACAGTAGAAAGTTTCCTTAAAAAGCTAAAGAGTTGCCATATGATCCAGCAATCCCACTCATGGGCATATACCCATAGAAACCTAATTCAAAAAGATAAATTCACTCTGTTGTTTATAACAGCACTATTTACAATAGTCAAGACAAGGAAGCAAATGAAATGTCTATTGACAAATGGATGGATAAAAAAGATGTGGTATATATATACAGTGGAATATTACTCAACCAAAAAAGAATGAAATAATGCCATTTGCCACAATATGCATGCATATCATATTAATTGACATGTAAGTCAGACAGACCATATGATATCACTCATATGTGGAATCTACAATATTCAAATGAACTCATTTACAAAACAGAAACAGACTCACAAGCATAGAAAGCAAATTTGTGTTTAACAAAAGGGAAAGGAGGGAGAGGGGTAAATTAAGAATTTGGAATTAACAGATACACAACTACCATATATAAAGTAGATAAACAAGGACCTACTGTATAACACAAGGAACTGTATTTAATATCCTCTGTTAACCTATGGTGGAAAAGAATCTGGAAAAGAATATGTATGTATATGTTTAACTGAATCACTCTACTGTACATCAAAAAGTAACATAAATCAACTATACTTCAATTTAAAAAAAGATATACAATGTCAGTGTCATGAAACAAAGGGTGTCCAAGAAGATGTTGTATCAGAGGATCAAAGATGTGTCTGAAACGTGCCTTTACTGAGAACTAGCTGGTGTCTCCTGATGTCACAGTATTTCTAGGAAGGAGACTCCTCTTGGGCTACTCTTGTCCATTTAGTGCAGTACAGGGATAAACATACTATCTTTCATGTTCTAAATAAGTGCAAGTGCCTTCTAAAGATCCCTATTAACACAGATTAATGTCATGAAGTCTGACTTGTTTTAATAATTTCTTCAACACTATTTTAGTTTGTGAATTTGGTTCAGTTCAGTTCACTTCACTTCAGTCGATCAGTCGTGTCCGACTATTTGCGACCCCATGAACGCAGCACACCAGGCCTCCCTGTCCATCACCAACTTCCGGAATTCACTCAAACTCACATCCATCGAGTTGGTGATGTCAACCAGCGATGTCATCCTGTGTTGTCCCCTTTTCCTCCTGCCCCCAGTCCCTCCCAGCATCAGAGTCTTTTCCAATGAGTCAACTCTTCGCATGAGATGGCCAAAGTACTGAAGTTTCAGCTTTAGCATCATTCCTTCCAAAGAGCACCCAGGGCTGATCTCCTTTAGAATGGACTGGTTAGATCTCCTTGCAGTCCAAGGGACTCTCAAGAGTCTTCTCCAACACCAGAGTTCAAAAGCATCAATTCTTTGGAGCTCAGTTTTCTTCACAGTCCAAATCTCATCCATACATGACCACTGGAAAAACCATAGCCTTTACTAGACGGACCTTTGTTGGCAAAGTAATGTCTCTACTTTCCAATATGCTATCTAGGTTGGTCATAACTATTCTTCCAAGGAGTAAGTGTCTTTTAATTTCATGGCTGCAGTCACCATCTACAGTGATTCTGGAGCCCAAAAAATAAAGTCTGCACTGTTTCCACTGTTTCCCCATCTATTTGCCATGAAGTGATGGGACCAGATGCCATGAACTTCGTTTTCTGAATGTGGAGCTTTAAACCAACTTTTTCACTCTCCTCTTTTACTTTCATCAAGAGGCTTTTGAGTTCCTCTTCACTTTCTGCCATAAGGGTGGTGTCATCTGCATATCTGAGGTTATTGATATTTCTCTCGGAAATCTTGATTCCAGCTTGTGCTTCATCCAGCCCAGCTTTTCTCATGATGTACTCTGCATATAAGTTAAATAAGCAGGGTGACAATATACAGCCTTGACGTACTCCTTTTCCTATTTGGAACCAGTCTGTTTTTCCATGTTCAGTTCTGCTGTTGCTTCCTGACATGCAAATAGATTTCTCAAGAGGCAGGTCAGTTGGTCTGGTATTCCCATCTCTTTCAGAATTTTCCACAGTTATTGTGATCAACACAGTCAAAGGCTTTGATATAGTCAATAAAGCAGAAATAGATGTTTTTCTGGAACTCTCTTGCTTTTGCCATGATCCAGCAGATGTTGGCAATTTGATCTCTGGTTCCTCTGCCTTTTCTAAAACCAGCTTGAACATCTGGAAGTTCACGGTTCACATGTTGCTGAAGCCTGGCTTGGAGAATTTTGAGCATTACTTTACTGTCATGTGAGATGAGTGCAATTGTGTGGTAATTTGAGCATTCTTTGGCATTGCCTTTCTTTGGGATTGGAATGAAAACTGACCTTTTCCAGTCCTGTGGCCACTGCTGAGTTTTCCAAATTTGCTGGCATATTGAGTGCAGCACTTTCACAGTATCATCCTTCAGGATTTGAAAGAGCTCAACTGGAATTCCATCACCTCCACTAGCTTTGTTACGTAGTGATGCTTTCTAAGGCCCACTTGACTTCACATTCCAGGATGTCTGGCTTTAGGTGAGTGATCACACCGTGGTGATTATCTTGGTCATGAAGCTCTTTTTTGTACAGTTCTTCTGTGTATTCTTGCCACCTCTTCTTAATATCTTGTGCTTCTGTTAGGTCCATACCATTTCTGTCCTTTATCGAGCCCATCTTTGCATGAAATATTCCCTTGGTATCACTCATTTTCTTGGAGAAAGCTCTAGTCTTTCCCATTCTGTTGTTTTCCTCTACTTCTTTGCATTGATCGCTGAGGAAGTCTTTCTTATCTCTTTTTGCTATTTCTTGGGAACTCTGCATTCAGATGCTTATATCTTCCCTTTTCTCCTTTGCGTTTCACTTCTCTTCTTTTCACAGCTATTTGCAAGGCCTCCCTAGACAGCCATTTTGCTTTTTTTCATTTCTTTTCCATGGGGATGGTCTTGATCCCTGTCTCCTGTACAATGTCACGGGCCTCAGTCCATAGTTCATCAGGCACTTGATCTATCAGATCTAGTCCCTTAAATCTATTTCTCACTTCCATTGTTTAATCATAAGGGATTTGATTTAGGTCGTACCTGAATGGCCAATTGGTTTTCCCTACTTTCTTAAATTTAAGTCTGGATTTGGCAATAAGGAGCTCATGATCTGAGCCACAGTCAGCTCCTGGTCTTGTTTTTGCTGACTGTATACAGCTTCTCCATTTTTGGCTGCAAAGAATATAATCAATCTGATTTCGATGTTGACCATCTGGTGATGTCCACGTGTAGAGTCTTCTCTTGTGTTGTTGGAAGAGCATGTTTGCTATGACCAGTGCGTTCTCTTGGCAAAACTCTATTAGACTTTGCCCTGATTCATTCCATATCCCAAGGCCAAATTTGCCTGTTACTCCAGGTGTTCTTGACTTCCTCCTTTGGCATTCTAGTTCCCTATAATGAAGAGGACATCTTTTTTGAGTGTTAGTTCTAAAAGGTCTTGTAGGTCTTCATAGAACCGTTCAACTTCAGCTTCTTCAGCATTACTGGTTGGGGCGTAGACTTGGATTACTGTGATATTGAATGCTTTGCCTTGGAAACGAACAGAGATCATTCTGTCGTTTTTGAGATTGCATCCAAGTACTGCATTTCGTACTCTTTTGTTGACCATGATGGCTACTCCATTTCTTATAAGGGATTCCTGCCCACAGTAGTATATATAATGGTCATCTGAGTTAAATTTACCCATTCCAGTCCATTTTAGTTCACTGATTCCTAGAATGTTGATGTTCACTCTTGCCATCTCCTGTTTGATCACTTCCAATTGGCCTTGATTCATGGAACCTAACATTCCAGGTTCCTATGCAATATTGCTCTTTACAGCATCGGACCTTGCTTCTATCACCAGTCACATCCACAATTGGGTATTGTTTTTGCTTTGGTTCCATCCCTTCATTCTTTCTGGAGTTATTTCTCCACTGATCTCCAGTAGCGTATTGGTCACCTACTAACCTGGGGAGTTCTTCTTTCAGTGTCTTATCTTTTTGCCTTTTCATACTGTTCATGGGGTTCTCAAGGCAAGAATACTGAAGTGGTTTGCCATTCCCTTCTCCAGTGGACCACATTCTGTCAGATCTCTCCACCATGACCTGCCCGTCTTGGGTTGCCCCACAGGCATGGCTTTGTTTCATTGAGTTAGACAAGGCTGTGGTCCTAGTGTGATTAGACTGACTAGTTTTCTGTGATTATGGTTTCAATGTGTCTGCCCTCTGATGCCCTCTTGCAACACCTACTGTCTTACTTGGGTTTCTCTTACCTTGGATGTGGGGTATCTCTTCACGGCTGCTCCAGCAAAACGCAGCCGTTGCTCCTTACCTTTGATGAGGGGTATCATCTCACCGCCGGCCCTCCTGACCTTGAATGTGGAGTAGCTCCTCTAGGCACTCCTGCGCCCGTGCAGCCACCGCTCCTTGGATGGGGGGTTGCTCCTCTCGGCCGCCGCCCTTGACCTTGCCACCCTGACCTTTGTTAAGGTCTTTTAAATGCATGCCATTATGTCTTGAATTCCTTTACATTTGTTTTTAGAGGTATAATTTAATCATTTGCTTTTCAAAGGCTGCTTTATTGTATCATCTTCATTGCCTAGTTATCAATTAATAAGGAATTAATTCATCATTTTCTCTGTCATTTGTGTGCATAGTTTTTCATATGAAAATCTATCTGTTTACATATACATGTACATATGTATTACATATTTGGAGCTGTTTGCATATATTATGCTTACATACCTTCTGTTGAGATTAGCACAATTATAATGCTCTTGTATAAAATGATTACAGTATTTAAACTATATCTCCTGCATGACAACCTTGTCAGGTTTGGTTTGTGTATATACATGTGCACTAATTAATTGGCTGTATCAGGGGTTGCAGAGTTGGACACAACTGAGCAACTAAGCACAGCACAAAAGCACATCAGTTGACTACACAATGTTATCAGGCCAAATGTACACAGCCACCAATGACTGATAGCAACACTGTTTAGGACATATATTTGAAGGAAATTAAATTTGTGGAAAAGTTAAGAGAAAAATGAGACAAACAGAACCAAAAGGGTGATAGACAAAAATGATCAAAAAGGCTGCTGCTGCTGCTGCTAAGTCGCTTCAGTCATGTCTGACTCTGTGCGACCCCATAAGTGGTAGCCCACCAGGCTCCCCCGTCCCTGGGATTCTCCAGGTGAGAACACTGAAGTGGGTTGCCATTTCCGTCTCCAATGCATGAAAGTGAAAAGTGAAAGTGAAGTCGCTCAGTTGTGTCCAACTCTTAGCGACCCCATGGACTGCAGCCTACCAGACTCCTCCATCCATGGGATTTTCCAGGCAAGAGTACTAGAGTGGGGTGCCATTGCCTTCTCCAGATCAGAAGGTCTAAACAATGCAAAATATGAAAAGAGATGAAATAATTATTCAAGTAGTAGGCAATTTATTGACTCTTGTCCTCAGTATTTCAGAAATAACTTTCAGATTTTTTTTTTTTAATACCAAGGGCTGTATTTTCAACTATGTGGTGAAACAGTTGTATGTTGTCTTTCCAGAACTATTTCCACTTCATATAGTCTATATTTTGTGCCTGTAAGACTACTTGAACTTGTCAGGCCATGTAGGTGAGTCTATGATTCAGAACATACAGTCATGATGTAAAAGCCACAGCATCACAATAGGCTGTAGAGTTTATGATGGAAAATTTACCTCAGCTATCATTCAAGAATGCTGAAAGAGCTTGAGAGCCTTTACAACAAAGATGACAGTGTTGTATTGGGTTAGGAATTAGGTAATCTTGTGTCTTGAATTTGCATCCTCATCCTGCCATTTAGTATCTGTGGCCAACCTTTTGAAGTCTTGGTTTGCTCATTTGAATGTGAAAATAATTAAGTAACACATTTCAAAATGGTTTTAATGAGACTTAAGGTATGGAGTATTGAATACATTCTCATAAATGTTGCTGTTATTTTTATAGTTAATTTTATTAAACTAGACAGCAAATGATTGGATATCAACATTTGCGGTCATGTCAAATTATCTGGGCAAGTCCAAAACTAAATGGTCATGTTAATGAGCTCTGGTAAGAATTCTATTCCTTCTCTGGATTGTATATTATTGACTAAGTTCATTCTGCAATATAAAAAGAGAATGACTTCTTCTATCTTGAACAAACGACACTACTAGAATCCTTATTGTGACATGTATCTTTAAGAGGTTCTCAAGTGCATTTATTGCTGCTTATAATGATTATAGTATAGATTAGCTTTGAAAATTGAAAGGGTAAGTAGAGGTTTAAAAAGAAAAGAGCCATTCTAATTTAAAAATTGCAATGAAAATTTTATTCCATTTTGTTTTAATTCCTCAGGCTAGATTGCAAGAAGTAGATTATAGCTATAGACATTATAAGGCCTTTGGTAAAATTTCTTAAAGTGTTTTCCAAAAGTGTTGGACTCATTGTCCTATCAGCAGTGTTTTGAGACTCGGCCTCTTTACAGCTTCCTTGGCACCCAGTGTTTTGGTTTTTTTTTTTTTTTTTTTTTTTTTTTTTTAACCATTAAAGATCTTTGAGGCTTAACTTGCAAATTCAATAGCACAATTCCCTTCAGTCCTGTTAGTAATGAGACACTGTTGGGTCTTTTTTTCTGAAGCTAAATTATTTTTGCTTGTTTTATATTTGAAAGGGTTAAACAGGGCCAAAATTTATCATGTGTTTAGACTTCCCTTGAAATAGACTTATTTGGTCCTGTAGCAAAGAAGCGATTGCAAGAGGGGTGATCCTACAGCTTTAAGATCAGTCATGGGAATACATAGCAGCTCTATATTTCTCTGGTAAATCATCATTCTAAGTCATGTTGAAGGTAAGTCATACAGACGGTATAATTCAATAGCTCTAAAGAGGGGTTACCACAGTTACCTGGAGCATAAGGCTGGAGGCTTCTTCCTAGGCTCCTTGTCTTAATACATGTGCTTGTCTGAATTGAAGTGAAAATGCTTGAGTGCTATTTTTCTAAACCTTGTTAGTGGCATGAATTATATTTTTATTTATTCTGAAGCATTGTGAAGGACATATTTGAAATCAGTGCTTCAGTTTTATTTCAAGTAAATCCTGGATGGCCAGTTTGACCTATGGCTAAATTTTGGAGTTTATATTCACTGCTCCCCAAGAGGAGGTTTAATGGAAACCAGTGGTTATATGCCACGGACTAGCCTTTGTTACTAGACATCATCCTCAGGAAGACAGTAAGTGGAATGGAATTATAAAAAGAACCTCAGTTCTTTGACCACCTATTTAAAATTGTAAGCCCTCTCCCTGCTCCCAACTACAGCCCCAGTTTCTATCTCTATTCAGGATTTTTGTCCATCTGTGCACCACTTTACATAATATGTATATTTATATTACAAGTTATATGTTATACTATATATATTTCTAAAATTGTGTTTGTTTTTCATACCACACAAGAAGTAAGTTCCGTGAGAGCCAGGATTCTTGCTGTTCTTTTCATTGCTGTCTTCTGTCTAGAAATATACCTGGCAGCACTCAGTAGGTGTTCAGTAACCACTTATTAAATTAATGAATGAATTTTACCCAAAATTACATTTATAAAAGATTCAATAAAGACTAATATGAAACACATGGGACTAATTTTTTAGAACAAATACTAATAACTTTTGACTAGCATCTCTCAGTTATTACAGTCTATCATAATGCTGTGTATGCATGCTCAGTCGCTTCAGTCATGTCTAACTCTCTGTGACCCCATGGACTGTAGCCCACTAGGATCCTTTATCCTTGGGATTCTCCAGACAGGAATACTGGAGTGGCTTGCCATGTTCTCCTCCAGGGGATCTTCCCGACCCAGGGATTGAACCTGAGGTCTCTTGCATCTTCTACATCACAGGCAGATTATTTACCCCTGAGCTACTGGGAAAACCCAACATAATGCTAATCAAAACTATTAAAATACAAGATATATTTAGTGATGTAGAAGATATCTTAGGCCAGATTTTCTTTATTTAACAAAAATATTCCCAAAGGCAGATTTTCAGTATCTAGTAAGTACCACCTGTTACCATCCATTGGGCTTCCCAGGTGGTGCTGGTGGTAAAGAATCCACCTGCCAGTGCAGGAGACATGAGAGATGTGGGTTTGATCCCTGGGTTTGGAAGACTCTTGGAGGAGGGTATGGCAACCCACTCCAATATTCTTGCCTGGAACATCTCATGGACAGATGCGCCTGACAGGATACAGTTTATAGAGTCGCAAAGAGTCCAGACACTTATGGACTTAGCATGCATGCACACTATCCACTCAGTTCAGTCACTAGTTATGTCCGACTGTTTGCAACCCCATGAACTGCAGCACGCCAGGCTTCCCTGTCCATCATCAACTCCCAGAGCTTATTGAAACTCATGTCATAGAGTTGGTAATGCCATCCAACCATCTCATCCTCTGTCATCCCCTTCTCTTCCTGCCCTTCAATCTTTCCCAGCATCAGGGTCTTTTCCAATGAGTCAGTTCTTCACATCAGGTGGCCAAAGTATTGGAGTTTCAGCTTCAGCATCAGTCCTTCCAATGAATATTCAGGACTGATTTCCTTTAGGATGGACTGGTTGGATCTCCTTGCAGTCCAAGGGACTCTCAAGAGTCTTTTCTAACACCACAGTTCAAAAGCATCAATTCTCTGATGCTCAGTTTTCTTTATAATCCAACTCTCACATCCATACATGACTACTAGAAAAACCATAGCTTTGACTAGATGGACCTTTGTTGTCAAAGTAATGTTTCTGCTTTTTAATATGCTGTCTAGGTTGGTCAGTTCAGACTCCAATGTGCTATGAAGAGAGGTAGTGATGCAAGATTTATTAAGAAGTACTCCAAGGTGGTCTCTGGGCCTTTCTTCCAAGCATGTGACACCCATTGGAAATTTTGATGCTGATATTTTCCTGAACATATCAAAAGGTATCAGTGAAAGACTTTTTAACAATAACAAGGATACTGTCTTTTTTTTTCTAAAATCATCAACAACTTGAAACCAAAAGGAACTATAGTTGTCTAATCAGGTTCAGAATAATAACCAAGTTGGCGCATGCATGAACTAGTAAAAGTAAGTCATGAATGCCACCTGGGATGGGGTGATTGTAAACATTTGCTATGAATTTGGTTGTGTTACAATGTGGGGAAAGTAAACATCTCAGAATCAAGTAGATTTCTTAGCAGGGTAAGCGGTGTATGGGTATTTCCTATGTGTATATAAAATATTTGTTGGAGGAGGTCTTTGAGAGAATATAACCACTCCTATGAGCTAGACCCTAGCAATCAGAGATTCCTCATCTCCTCCTTTGTCCATGGAATGTACATTCTCTCCAGTATTCTCACAGTGAAGACCATTTTCAAGGTGCAGCCTTGAGAAAGTATGCTGTTGAGACCATCTGTATAGTATGTTGACTGACCCCAGTTAAGGCCTCCATTATAAACTTCAGATTCTGGAGGGGGTGGTGGTGTGGAGTGCTACCCATCTTGTGCCCACCCGAAAGCAGCCTCATAATAAGCCTTGCTTATTAAACCTGCAGCCTACTGATCTGGAGTTGTCTGCTTCTTTCTGCAGCCTCTCCTTTTCTCCATGTAAGGAGGCCAATTTACAAACTAACAATGGCATCACAAAAAATTAGATAAGATATGAAAGGTAGATCAAAATTGCTTATGCTAAGCCTTGTATTTCATGCTGAAAATATATTTTAAGTGATTCTGGATAATGGGTATTTAAAGGAGTTTTTTAAGGAGGACAGAAATAAAAAATGCCAAAGTTTAAAAGATAACTCTTTTAGTGGTGTGTAATAGAGACTAATTATGACTAAAAGCAGCATTAAGAACAGAGAAAAACAAAGAGGGGAAGTGCCTGGGGTAAATTTGGGTGACTGTCAACAGGGACAGGACACTGGATGAATGGCAGATCCTCTAATATTTCTCAAATGATAATCAAGCATAACTTGTCATTTACCTCATCTTTCAGAAAGTTAGGTATTAAATTACTCTGGACTCATCGTGTCTTGATGTCTAAGTGCTATGACCAATCTGTTTGCTTTTAGAGGTTCTACTTGATATGTTGAAACATAGTCTAATATCAAGACAAAAGTAGAAAACAATCAACACTATTATATTTAAAATAATATTTAGTTTAAAAATCTATAATGCATTTAGTTAATGTCTTAAATCCAAATATCAATACTGTAAAAGTACTGTTTCTTTTCAAAGATTGTTAAGATTTAGGTCTATAGACCAAGTGATACATGTGTGCAGATGTGTTGTTCAGTATCTATTGAAGTCCCCTGATAATTGGCATATGGTGTTATATAATAGTACATAATAACATATGATGACTGTAATTAAGTGCATTGACTTAAGACTTTGTCTTTTAATGACCCTCAGTGGATACTGAATGAAAGGTAAATTAAAGGTTCATTAAGCTGTGTCAGAAGAAAAGTTTTCAAATGGCAGATGTACATGAAGTTAAATGGATTTTATTAAGATCTGCTGTTCAGTGTTTTTTCAAGTGACAAGTCTAGCCTAAATGATTTGAAGTGTTTAAAAATTTTTCTAAAAAAAAGTACATTTATTTTCACAGTTTATTTAACATTTTGAGCTTTAACTGTGTAAAACAACCGGGGAGAACTTTGGAAATTCGGCTGTCTCTATATCCAAGTGACCTTTAGTGTGGTTCTGTTTAATGTTCTGATGTCTGAAAGGAAAAGCAAAGCAGGAAGGAAAAAAAAAATGTATGCAGTGGACTTAGACAAAACAGCTGCAGCACCCAACAGTTTCTCCATCAGGTTAGCCGACATTTAAAATTTAAAAAATTGTGCTTTAACGTTTGTATGGCAAGTCAAAGAAAATCACATAAAGGGGAATATTTCTAATTTGGATCCTTATTCCTAAAACTGTTATTTAAAAATATTAACAATGTAATGAATTTGAGCTTTCTGCATATTTACCATTCTAATAGCATTATTAAGCCTGCAATAAGGACACTGCTATTTATTTAGTAATGTTATAAATGTAATTTTGACTTTCCGGTTCTGTGTCACATGAATATTTATTAATGGAGGCATCTGCTCTTTAAAAAATTGCCTCTGAATCCATCACCCTATGTATAAGACACTTTACTTTTCCAAAGAAACCTTGTATATGTCACATTTCCTCTTTTTTTTTTTTTTGCATAGCATGACTTTAAAATTTTTTTTAATTTTATTTTATTTTTAAACTTTACAATATTGTATTGGTTTTGCCAAATATTGAAATGAATCCACCACAGGTATACATGTGTTCCCCATCCTGAACCCTCCTCCCTCCTCCCTCCCCATAAAGCTTCTAGTGCCTTTATTTTTTCATCATTAATTTTTTCTGTTCTTTTAAAAATTATTTCCCCATTTGGGTTATTACAGAATATCAGAGTTCCTTGTGGTATACAGTAGATTCCTGTTGGTTATCTCTTTTACATATATCATTGTGTACATGTCAATCCCAAAGTCCCAGTATATCCTTCCCCCCCTACCTTCACCCCTGGTAATCATGTTTACTCTGTAAATAGGGTTCTGATTTTTAGATACGTTCATTTGTATCTTTTTTTTTAAGAGTCCACGTGTAAGTAATATCATATGATATTTGTCTTTCTCTGTCTGGTGTACTTCATTTAGTATGATAATCTCTAGGTTCATCCATGTTGCAGCAAATGGCATTACTTTATTCTTTTTTATGACTGAGTAATATTCTATTATATATATATAGTATATATGTACCACATCTTTTTCCATTCATCTGTGGACGCACATTAAGTTGCTTCCAAGCCTTGGCTATTGTAAACAGTGCTGCAGTGAATATTGGGTGCATGTGTACTTTTGAACCAAGTTTTCCTCCAGAAGTATGCCCAAGAGTGAATTTTTTCGATACCTCCATACTATTTTCCACATTTCTTTTGTAAGCAAACATGAATCTGTGGATAGGAAGAGCAGGAATCATTACTTTTGTCAAAGGATGACAGCTCCTGAAGGCAAAGCTTTCTCCTACCTGCAAGTTTTCCTGATATCAGTTTGGAATATTTAGATTTACTTCTGTATACCTTTTGGGAAACTTTTTGCCTCAAGCCCATGTTGATTATCTGCATTCTTACTGGGAACAATTATAAAATGAAGAAATTTTGGCTGGAGTTTAGGAAAGGAAGTTCTAGGAAAAGGCAGAACAAGAATAATAGGAATTGGCAATAAACCTGAAAAAGGTTTATTGACATATAAATGACATACCATAAAATCCACCTGTATGATGTGTTTGGTTCAGTGGCATTTACTGTGTTCAGAGTTGTACAACTATCACCATAACCAAATCAATTTTAGAAACTTTGTGTTACTTAAGTAATCTCCGATTCATTAGCAGTCACATGGTTACTCCTCATTTCTTCCAAACTAGCATCCTCCTTAGCACCATGTAATCATGTAGTCACTATCTACTGTCTATCACTCTAAACTTGCCTAATCTGGACCTTTAGTATAAATAGAATCTTGCTCTATGTAATATTCCTTGTATAGATATGCTATATTTATATTTTCATTATTTAGTGAGTATTTGGAGTGTTTTCCCTTTGTGGTTATTAATAATAATATTGCTCTGAAACATCCCTGTACAAATTAAGAAATTTTCATTTATCTTAGATATATTTCTAGAAGTGGAATTCGTAGATCATATAGTAACTTAATGTTCAATTTATGAGGCTATGCCAGACTACTTTCCAAACTAGCTGTACTATTTTCCATTCCCATTACTAATGCATCAGAGTTACAATTTCTCCACCTTTTTGAAAATTCTTATTACTGGTTTTTGATTATAGTCATCCTAAAGTGTGTCGTTGTGATTTTGATGTGCATTTCCTTAATGACTCAGTGTCTTTTCCTATACTTATTATCCATTTGTATAACTTCTTTTGAGAAATGTCTACTCAAATCCTTCAATTTTTAACACTTTCTTCTTGCTATTGAGCTGTGTATGTTCTTTATGCTGGATAAAGTCTCTTATCAGATATAATTTATAAATATTTCCTCTTGTTATGTGGGTAGCCTTATCGCTTTCTTGATGGTATCTTTTGAAGTGCAAATTTGCTGTTGATGAAGTACAACTTTTTACTTTGTTGCTTTTTTTTTTTTTGCAATAAGCTTTTTAGAGACAGATTATGGAGAAACACACTGGGCATCAAGTATGTTAACTTTTTTAAAGTGTTTTTGGTTATACATGTTATATTACATATCTGGACTAAAGTGGGAGGTAGGATGTTGAAGTCAATTCCAAGTTAAACAACAACAACAAAAAAAAATGGTTTTAAATCTTTAGAACAAGGAACAGGCCAGGGAAAGTAACTCTTCATATGCATATTTTCTAGAGCAAATTAAAATGAATATGCAAGCTTTTTTCTGAAACTCTAGAGGAAGGATCCCTGAAGTACCAAAGGATAAAAAAGAATCACTTCAAAATAACCATTATTTACTTAAATTGCGTAGGACACACATGGTATTTTCTTAGCTTGCTGTCTTAACATTTCATTTTTAATGAATATAAGAATTATTAAACTCTAAGAGCATTGTTTCACATGTTTTAGAAATATACCATTAAAAGATTATTTCTGTCGGTATTTTGGTTAATCTAACTCTGATTTTTCACTTAAGGTATTAAATTCTTAAACTGGCAATTATAGTATCAAATAGTTTTCAGCTTTCTGATTTACCAAAATTCTAACCCTAATTCTCCAAGTTGGTCAGGGTTGACTATGTCAATAGGATAACTAGAATATTTATTTTCTATGTAAAGCATCTATTCTCCCAAAAGCATCCCAGAAGCATTTGCTTGTACGTCATAATATAAATTTATCCAGGCAGAATTACAGCTGCCTTATACTGTGGTTTTTGTAGACAAGGCATTGGAATCCAAGGTATTGCTGATTATAGGAAAAATAATGTTTTCTTAATAATTAGGGATTCATTATACATGCTGAAACATTTGGATCACTGCTTATCAGAGTTAAGAGGACAAATAGGATTCAACACATCAAAAATCCTGTTTACATGACTTTTAACCAAGACTGAGGATATGAATGTGAAAAATGTATTGCTATCATCATTATCACTGAATACAAGGCCATATTTTAAATATTGTATAAAATTACATATGTAATTACTATGTGTAGATATTAAATATAATAAGTAACATAGTATAATTTTAAACAATGATAAAATTACTAAGGCAAGTTTATCACTTTGAGTTTTGAATTACCAAACTTTAGTAAAGGGCATCATCATTTAACGTAAATGGCTTCAGTCTTCTCTGTTATCTATTCCATAACTCTCTAGGGTTATCTGTTGTTTAGATGCTAAGTCATATCTGACTCTTTTGCAACCTCGTGGACTGTAGCCTACCAGGATCCTCCGTCCATGAGATTTCCCAGACAGGAATACCGGAGTGTGTTGAGATTTTCCTCTCCAGGGGATCTCCCCAACCCAGGGATCGAACCTGCATCTCCTTTTTGACAGGTGGATTCTTTACCATTGAGTCACCTGGAAAGCCTCCTAGGGTTACATGCTTCACTGAAATAATGTTCTTGGTGCTAACTTTCCTTATTCTATATCACCATTTTTGCCAAACACAATTCTCAGGGAATCTTTATCCTGGAAGAAGGTGCAGTGATCTCCTTTCATATAGGCAGACCTTTCCTGTCCCATCCACCCAAACTTATTTCTGTTGGCCTCTGTTATTTATCATTTTGTTTTTTAAGAGAGGCCTTTCATTGACGGTCAGATGCAGATATTCATTCCCAACCTCCTGCTGGAGCACATCTTTCTTTCTTTAGGGACTTTTTAATGCTTAAACACTATTCATTTTTCAAGGCACAGCTTTAGTTCCTATTGAAAGCCTCCTTAACTTAATTTCATCATTCCTGAATTCTTCTTTTAGACCCCTCAGATTGCTTCTTAATAATGCTTTAAGTGTGTATATATATTTATCTTTGCTGATTATATTGTAATTTACTTAAAACATTTTCTGTTTTTGTGTTCCTATTTTCATAGCTCCAGTACTGTACACTGTTCTTATTGCTTAATGAATTTCAAGGGTAATGATGATTGGCAGCCATTTGTAGAATGCTTACCCTTAAGAATCTGCTAAGTGCTTGAAATTCATCCATTAAACTCTCACACTGACCCTGTAAATATAGTCATTCTTTGTATGTGTATGTGTGTACACATGTATGTACATACAAGTTAGGAAGCAGAGTTTTAGAAAAATTAATTTCTTGTCCTAAAGTTACACAGTTGGCAAGTGGCAGAGCTGCGATTCATACCCATTTCTGTCTTAAACCCAAGTGTATGATCTTTACTATGTTTTGCTGCAACATTGTTATTATTTTCTACTATAAGAACGTTTCAATCCATGTATCACAGGGGTTTTCAGACAGTAAAGCGTCTGCCTGCAATGTGGGAGACCCAGGTTCGATTCCTGGGTTGGGAAGATCCCTTGGAGAAGGAAATGGCAATCCGCTCCAGCACTCTTGCCTGGAAAATCCCATGGATGGAGGAGTCTGATAGGCTACAGTCCATGGGGTCACAAACAGTCGGACACGACTGACTTCACTTTCACTTTTTCACTTTCCTGCCTTTAACTGAAATAAAAGATTTTATTTTTGTTTGTTAATAAATTGAATTTTAGATAGGTAGCTTATTATTTCTATGCTGTTGAGCCCATGAAATACATTATGCAACTTAATTGAAATATAAAAATTAGTCCTACTCCAAAAATATCTGATTTCAGCTTTATCAAAACTATTTCATATTAGCTTCAACTTATTTCTTAGAGATAAAAAAAAATGAAACCTGTTGAACAACATCCATATCATTTGAGACAATTTGATTCTATATTAGAAGGAAGACAAAGAGGGAAAGACACTTTGTTTTTCAAGAGCAGGAGATTTAGTTAAACACTAGTAATGTTGCATTAAAAGTCAAACTTGATTTAGCCTTTTCTTCCCCTCCCTATTTTAAAGAATAAATAAAATATTTTCTTTTCTTTGGAACAATTTGTTCATACTTTAGAAGCCATTTAATTAAATTATTACCTGCTGGAGCACCATCTGTTTTTGTCCTAGAAATAAGAAGCATGACTTTCTTTTACATAGGCTTGGTAAATATGTAGAAGGTGCCAAAAAGCAATAAATATCATCAGCAGATGGACTGAGGCACTTCAATCTCTACACAGTCAGTCTTGATTGTTCTGGGCATAGATAAATGGATTTTTCTGGACAGATTCCTTTCAAAATGTATTATGTGGAGGAGGGGAGTTATCTTCTCCCATAGATCCCTTCACATTTTCCCCCTCAAGAGACAGGACTCGAGTTTGTTTTTAACTCTGGGCATCCCCTCTTTGCAGACATAGTTCTGAAAGGTGTAATTTTAAAATGTATCTTAGGGACTCAAAGCTGTTAAATTCTCCTGGGATTTTGCAGAAGGCCTCTCTCCAAAAGCTGCTTGCTCCCTCCTCCTGCTACTGTGTGTCCGTCCATCTCCCCTGGATACAGTCTTCACATCTGACATACCCCAGTCTCTGTTGTGTTCTCTCATGCCAGGCTCTGTGTCCTGTTCAGGAATAAGAGAAACTCAAGCATTTGTGGTACAAATTCACTTGTGGTTTTCCTCTCAGCAATATTCAGGAATTGGGGTAGCTGCCTGTGATACAGAAATTAGAATGATTAACTTAATTAACATTAATCAATGTTATTCATCATTGACAATCTTTATATAATAAAGATAAATAGCTCTTAAAACATTTTTCTCAGTGATCTCATTTGGTTTTTCACACATATAAATCTATATTTACCTATGAAGAAAAGTGATCTGCCCTGGTGTTCATAGATAGTAACTGTGGATCCAAAATCCAAACCAAGCTCCCTTGATTCCTAATCATTTATAAATTTAAAACAATAGCAATTATACTGGATTTTATAGTTTATCAATTGCCTTTAGTTAAATATTTAATTTTATTCTTCAGTTAACACTTAGAGATACATAGAATAGATATTATGTCTTGTTTTAAAGGCTAAATGAACTGAAGCATTTACTATAAGACAGAATGCTAGTAAAATGGCAATTACTTGCCCTAACTTCTATACTCTTCCAGAATCCATGGCTGTTTAGGGCCATTGCTGTTTAGGGCCATCATTTATTGAGAAGCTATAAGGTTCCTTATACTGTGCTAAGCTGTAAAGATTAAAACTAAGTAGACAAATTACCTTCAAAAATTTGAACCTGAAGGCAAATCAGGCAGAAGAACACCACAGGCAAAGTGCCTGATGTGTTCTTTAAAGGCGGAAGTGGGAGAAAAGATGAAGGAGAAATTGAGGCCAGGGCACAAAGGTGTTCTGTGCCTTGAAAAGGAGTCTGTGAAATGTCTTGTTAGTGCACAATAAAACCCTTCATGGAATTTTAAGTGGTCAAGTGATGTGGTCAGATTTCTGTTTTGGAAAAATAGCTTTAGTGTTCCCCGGTGACTCAGTGGTAAAGAATCTGCCTGTAATGCAGGAGACACAAGAGACAGGCGTTTGATCCCTAGGTGGGGAAGATCCCCTGGCAGACGACAGATTTTTGCCACTCCAGCATTTTTGCCAGGAGAATCCCATGGACAGAGGAGCCTGGTGAGATACAGTCCACAGGGTAGCAAAGAGTTGGACAGGACTGAAGTGACTGAGCGTGTATGCTTGGCTATTTACTGCTGAGTTTCAAATCACCCCCAGAAATCACCCCCATATTGTCTAGCTTTAAACAACACTGTTCTATTATGTCTTCTTACTTCATCAGGTTTCTTCTGACCAATTCTTTGATTCCACATGCTTGTTGCTTGGAAATCAGCTGGTGGCTGATCTGTTCTCACATGTGTGGCACATTGGTTTGAATGCCTGGGCTCAGCAGCTTTTCCATATGGTCAGAGCCTCTCCACATGTTTGTTTCAACAGGGTAGTTGGACTTCTAGTGCTCAGGGCCTCAACGATCCTTGTTGCTAAAAGTTACTTCTGCTTTAATTACAGTTCTCATAAGACAACTTTTGCAAATAAATACTGCACTATCAATTAATCTGTTTTGTTAACAGTCATCATATTTAAGTTAAATGATTGCTCTTAAGATATATATTCCCAAAAAAGCATACATTTAAATGTGAGGTGATTGTCAATTATTCAGGGGTTTAATCCAAATAACATTTACATGGTAAAGGAATTATTATAAAAGCTATGGTCAATAAAAATAATAATAAGATGTAGTTATTGAAGGCAGAACTGGAGAAGAAAAGTCTATTGTTGAGAATAGACTTATGGACATGGGGAGAGGGGAGGAGAGAGTGAGCTGTATGGAAAGAGTAACATGGAAACTTACATTACCATATGTAAAATAGACAACCAACGGGAATTTTCTGTATGGCTGTATCAACCTAGAGGGGTGGGATGGGGAGGGAGATGGGAGTGAAGTTCAAAAGGGAGGGGGCATATGTATACCTATGCCTGATTCCTTGATTCATGGACCTGACATTCCAGATTCCTATGCAATATTGCTCTTTACAGCATCATACCTTGTTTCTATTACCAATCACATCCACAACTGGGTATTGTTTTTGCTTTGGCTCCATCCCTTCATTCTTTCTGGAGTTATTTCTCCACTGATCTCCAGTAGCATGTTGGGCACCTACCAACCTGGGGAGTTCCTCTTTCAGTATCCTATCATTTTGCCTTTTCATACTGTTCATGGGGTTCTCAAGGCAAGAATACTGAAGTGGTTTGCCATTCCCTTCTCCAGTGGACCCCATTCTGTCAGACCTCTCCACCATGACCCGTCCGTCTTGGGTGGCCCCACATGGCATGGCTTAGTTTCATTGAGTTAGACAAGGCTGTGGTCCATGTGCTCAAACTGGTTACTTTTCTGTGATTATGGTTTCAGAGCGTCTGCCCTCTGATGCCCTCTTGCAACACCTACCATCTTACTTGGGTTTCTCTTACCTTGGAAGAGGGGTATCTCTTCACAGCTGCTCCAGCAAAACGCAGCTGCTGCTCCTTACCTTGGACAAGGGGTGTCTCTTCATGGCCACCCCTCCTGACCTTGGAGGTGAATCAAGGCAAATTGGAAAGTGGTCAAACAGAAGATGGCAAGAGTGAACATCAACATTCTAGGAATCAGCGAACTAAAATGGACTGGAATGGGTGAATTTAACTCAGATGACCATTATATCTACTACTGTGGGCAGAAATCCCTTAGAAGAAATGCAGTACCATCATGGTCAACAAAAGAGTCTGAAATGCAATATTTGGATGCAATCTCAAAAACGACAAAATGATCTCTGTTTGTTTCCAAGGCAAACCTTTCAATATCATGGTAATCGAAGCCTATGCCCAACCAATGACGCTGAAGAAGCTGAAGTTGAGTGGTTCTATGAAGACCTACAAGAACTTTTAGAACTAACACCGAAAAAAGATGTCCTTTTCATTATAGGGGACTGGAATGCTAAAGTAGGAAGTCAAGAAACACCTGGATTAACAGGCAAATCTGGCCTTGGAATACAGAATGAAGCAGGGCAAAGGCTAATAGAGTTTTGCCAAAAGAACACACTGGTCCTAGCAAACACCCTTTTCCAACAACACAAGAGAAGACTCTACACATGGACATCACCAGATGGTCAACACTGAAATCAGATTGATTATATTTTTGCAGCCAAAGATGGAAAAGCTCTATACAGTCAGTAAAAACAAGACTGGGAGCTGACTGTGGCTTAGATCATAAACTCCTTTGACCTAAATCAAATCCCTTATGATTATACAGTGGAAGTGAGAAATAGATTTAAGGGATTAGATCTGATAGACAGAGTGCCTGATGAACTGTGGAAAGAGGTTTGTGACATTGTACAGGAGACAGGGATCGAGACCATCCCCATGGAAAAGAAATGCAAAAAAGCAAAATGGCTGTCTGGGGAGGCCTTACATATAGCTGTGAAAAGAAGGGAATCAAAAAGCAAAGGAGAAAAGCAAAGATATACCTATTTGAATGCAGAGTGCCAAAGAATAGCAAGGAGAGATAATAAAGCCTTCCTCAGCAATCGATGCAAAGAAATAGAGGAAAACTACAGAATGTGAAAGACTAGAGATCTCTTCAAGATAATTAGAGATATCAAGGGAACATTTCATGAAAAGATGGGCTCAATAAAGGACAGAAATGGTGTGGACCTAATGGAAGCAGAAGATATTAAGAAGAGGTGGCAAAAATACACTGAAGAACTGTACAAAAAAGAGCTTCACGACCCAGATAATCACGATGGTGTGATCACTCACCTAGAGCCAGACATCCTGTAACGTGAAGTCAAGTGGGCCTTAGAAAGCATCACTATGAACAAAGCTAGTGGAGGTGATGGAATTCCAGTTGAGCTATTTCAAATCCTGAAAGATGATGCTGTGAAAGTGCTGCACTCAATATGCCAGCAAATTTGGAAAACTCAGCAGTGGCCACAGGACTGGAAAAGGTCAGTTTTCATTCCAATCCCAAAGAAAGGCAATGCCAAAGAATGCTCAAACTACCACACAATTGCACTCATCTCACACGCTAGTAAAGTAATGCTCAAAATTCTCCAAGCCAAGCTTCAGCAATACATGAGCCGTGAACTTCCAGATGTTCAAGCTGGTTTTAGAAAAGGCAGAGGAACCAGAGATCAAATTGCCAACATCTGCTGGATCATGGGAAAAGCAAGAGAGTTCCAGAAAAACATCTATTTCTGCTTTCTTGACTATGCCAAAGCCTTTGACTGTGTGGATCACAATCAACTGTGGAAAATTCTTAAAGAGATGGGAATACAAGACCACCTGACCTGCCTCTTGAGAAACCTATATGCAGGTCAGGAAGCAACAGTTAGAACTAGACATGGAACAACATACTGGTTCCAAATAGGAAAAGGAATAAATCAAGGCTGTATATTGGTACCCTGCTTATTTAACTTATATGCAGAGTACATCATGAGAAACGCTGGGCTGGATGAAGCACAAGCTGGAATCAAGATTGCCGGGGAAATATCAATAACCTCAGATATGCAGATGACACCACCCTTATGGCAGAAAGTGAAGAGGAACTAAAAAGCCTCTTGATGAAAGGGAAAGAGGAGAGTGAAAAAGTTGGCTTAAAGCTCCACATTCAGAAAACGAAGTTCATGGCATCTGGTCCCATCACTTCATGGGAAATAGATGGGGAAACAGTGGAAACAGTGTCAGACTTTATTTTTTTGGGCTCCAAAATCACTGCAGATGGTGATTGCAGCCATGAAATTAAAAGACGCTTACTCCTTGGAAGGAAAGTTATGACCAACATAGACAGCATATTAAAAAGCAGAGACATTACTTTGCAAGGCTATGGTTTTTCCAGTGGTCATGTGTGGATGTGAGAGTTGGACTGTGAAGAAAGCTGAGGTGGATGAAACTGGAACCTATTATACAGAGTGAAGTAAGCCAGAAAGAAAAACACCAATACAGTATATTAATGCATATATATGGAATTTAGAAAGATGGTAACAATAACCCTGTGTACGAGACAGCAAAAGAGACACTGATGTATAGATCAGTCTTATGGACTCTGTGGGAGAGGGAGAGGGTGGGGAGGAAAAAAAAAAAAAAAAGAAAGCTGAGCACTGAAGAACTGATGCTTTTGAACTGTGGTGTTGGAGAAGACTCTTGAGAGTCCCTTGGACTGCAAGGAGATCCAACCAGTCCATTCTGAAGGAGATCAGTCCTGGGATATCTTAGGAAGGAATGATGCTAAAGCTGAAACTCCAGTACTTTGGCCACCTCATGAAAAGAGTTGACTCATTGGAAAAGACCCTGATGCTGGGAGGTATTGGGGGCAGGAGGAGAAGGGGACGATAGAGGATGAGATGGCTGGATGGCATCACCTACTCGATGGACATGAGTTTGGATGAACTCCAGGGGTTGGTGATGGACAGAGAGGCCTGGTGTGCTGTGTTCATGGGGCCGCAAAGAGTTGGACTTGACTGAATGAGTGAACTAACTGAACTGCTGGTTGATTCATGTTGAGGTTTGACAGAAAACAGCAAAATTCTGTAAAGCAGTTATCTTTCAATAAAAAATTAATTATAAATATCATGAGCTTGGCATCAATAGCCATGTGGATATATTTGAAATTTATTTGGGAAAGTCACAAGTTGATTCAGTGAGCCAGAGAGTAGAGACTTATATCTATATGTGAATAGGTGAGTTTGTTCATTTCCTATCTTCACTGTTTTCCTGAAAGACTGTAAGATAGATACTTAGGGATGGAAATTCTATGAAAAAGTCATATTACAAAATGTTGTTAGGGTTTGATTGTGAGGAAATTGAGTGATGTTATGTTTTTTTTCTCAATTTTTTGAGGAACTAAAATATGCTCTATGTGAATGAGGTTGATTGTAGAGCAGTTAAGGACACAGGCACTGGAACAATAGTGCCTGAGTTCAAGTCCTGTGCTATCTAGAGCAAGTGACTTCAGTGCTCTCTCTCTCTCTCTCTCTCTCTCTCTCTCTGTAGTATTCTGATTTGTAAAGTGGAGATGATAACAATGGTAAGTTTATGATATGGTTTGATGGTTAAATGAATTAGTATAAGTAAAGGGTATACAGTAATACATGTGTGCCTTTTCCCCCTAATACTATACTCTTTAACGCAATTAAACTAGTCAGGACCATCTACTTAAAACTTGTGTTGGAATTCTTGTCAGTGTTTTAATTTTGAATTTAATTTTGATTTCCACATCTTTAAAGATTATGTTCCTTTTTTAGGCAGAAACTATAATATTTCCATTATTTCAGGCTCTGACATATTTTAAAATTACTTAGGAATTATTAAATATCTCAATCTTCTATAAGATTGAAAAAAAAGAAAAGAAAAAGAATGTTTTGGTTTCTAAAATCTGTTAATGAGAGGGAGAATCTTTTTAAGGGTTATAGTTATAGAGGACGAATGCAATGAGAAAACCCACCAGTCCCAAAAGCTGAAGGAAATCTCTATAGAAATGTTAGAGAGGAGGCCTTTCATTTTTCCTGCAGAGTGTCAGAGAACAGAACTCCCAAGCAGTAAGTTAAGGGTATGCTGAGTTTTACTGTTATTTGGGTGATTCAAGATTTGGTGTGATTGGAATGGTAGGGCCAAACGTAGTCTTTGATTTCACCATCAGGTCCTCATTTCAAATATGTCCACTGATTAGTGTTCAAGATACATCATTCCTAATATATAGAAAAGAATTAAATGAACTCCTTAATTTCAGTTATTTTATCTTCAATGATTTCCTGAAACATCAACAGTGAAAAAAGTAAAAATGAGAAAGTGAAAATGAAATAATGGGAATGGCTGAAGGGAGGCAAAAATACAAAGAAAAAAGATAAAGGATGTATCATAGGAAGAAAGAAAATAAGAAAAGAAGCTAAAATTCATGTTGGTAAAATAACATTTGACATTTTAAAATTGAAGTGCTAGGTGAGTTTGAAAAGTTTGCATGTATTATAATAAACTACCTTTCAATAGCGTCAATTATATAAAAGTTCTGTTAAACATTTTACATTTAATGCCTTTGTGAATATTACATTTTCATGACTTTTGCCTGACATTTAATTTCATATCAGCATTACTTTTATGTGCCATTGGAGGTCTTCCATTTTTTATAATATTCCTGTTCATAAATAAAATATAAATGACATAAGCAGTGCCTAATATAGTTTTGGGTAGATTGTTTAGTTGCTTTAACTTACTTAAAACTATTAGTATGCATGTATATAAATTAGTAATAAAAATTAACTTCTCAATATCAAACTGTTATACGGATGTAATATATTGCTATTGTATTTCTCATCCTGTTTCTTCTTCAATAAATCTTTTCTTCATTGAAAAGGTTAATAATTACTAGTATTATCATACTTAAAGGAAAGGTCACTTATAGAAAGAATTTGGACTTTGTGTGTTAAAATAATTTTGTCATCTTTTCTCTAGATAACATTATATATTTTGTATGAATGGGAGGTCTAGAAGAAAACACTGCAAAAATATATTCTTGTTTAGCTTCATATCTATATCTGTATCTATATATGTATGTATATAATTATGGATATGGCATTTTAGAAGTAAGAAGGAATAGCAAAATCTTGGGCAAATTGTTGCTGTATTGTTCTGCTTGAGATTATGTTAAAAAACATTTCAATTGTGATTCTGCCATCAGTTGTCAATTGAAAGCTTCGCAATCTTTTGCAAACATAATAATTCACTTAATTTCATTTTTAGCTCTAAGATTAGGTGAATTAACATACAAGATATTTGTCTTATAAGGAGCATACCATGCTGTTAACTATAGTGAATTCCTATCATTGTATATTTGGTTAAATTTCCATTTTAATTTCCTTAACTCCATGGTATAACAGCTTATAAACTTAATACTAAAATTTTTGCATCAGGATTTTATTCTTGGATGTTTAGCTGAAGGATAGTCTTTAAGAATTTACCCAATATAGATGTGGGATGGTTCATATGAGAAATCTGTATGCAGGTCAGGAAGCAACAGTTAGAACTGGGCATGGAACAACATACTGGTTCCAAATTGGGAAAGTAGTACATCAAGGCTTTATATAGTCACCCTGCTTATGCAACTTATGTGCAGAGTACATCATGAGAAATGCTGGACTGGATGAAGCACAAGCTGGAATCAAGATTGCTGAGAGAAATATCAGTAACCTCAGATATGCAGATGACACCACCCTTAGAGCAGAAAATGAAGAACAACTAAAGAGCCTCTTGATAAAACTGAAAGAGAAGACTGAAGAAGTTGGCTTAAAACTCAACATTCAGAAAACTAAGATCATAGCTTTTGGTCCCATCACTTCATGGCAAATAGATGGGGAAACAATGGAAACAGTGAGAGACTTTACTTTTTTGGGCTTCAAAATCGCTGCAGATGGTGACTGCAGGCATGAAATTAAAAGACGCTTACTCCTTGGAAGAAAAGTTATGACCAACCTAGATAGCGTATTAAAAAGCAGAGACATTACTTTGACAACAAATGTCCATCTAGTCAAAGCTATGGTTCTTCCAGTGGTCATATATAGATGTGAGAGTTGGACTATAAAGAAAGCTGAACACTGAAGAATTGATGCTTTTGAACTGTGGTGTTGGAAGAGACTCTTGAGAGTCCCTTGTACTGCAAGGAGATCCAACCAGTCCATCCTAAAGGAAATCAGTCCTGAATATTCATTGGAAGGATTGATGCTGAAGCTGAAACTCCAATACTTTGGACACCTGATGCAAAGAACTGACTTATTTGAAAAGACCCTGATGCTAGGAAAGATTGAAGGCAGGAGGAGAAGGGGACGACAGAGGATGAGATGGTTGGATGGCATCACCAACTTGGACATGAGTTTGAGTAAACTCCGGGAGTTAGTCATGGACATGGAGGCCTGTTGTGCGGCAGTCCGTTGCAGTCCATGGGGTCGCAAAGGGTTTGACACACTGAGCAACTGAACTGAACTATATGATACATATTTTCTAACTGAATTTTAAGTGAACATAAACATTCTCTACCTGTGTTTTTTTCTGGGCTGCTTCCTTTCCCACCATCTATTAACATTTTTTTTTTTTTTCCTAATAACACCCTTAAGGACCAAGTATGAGAAGAATCATTTCGAAAACAAAAAGCACAGTTTCTGGGTGCCTTGAATTACCAACCTAGACCTTGAATAGTCTTTCTGTATTATGATTTTAGGAAATAGAGATACAAATTTTAAAATAAAGCACTTCCAGTTGGTAGAAACCTGTTGATACTTTTTGAAGAGTAAAGCTATTTAAAAAGTAAGCCAATAAGTGCCTTTGAAAAAAGTGAAAAATGGAGTGCTTAGTGGCCTCATGTAGATAAAAGCTTCTTCTGTCTGTTCCCAGAAATCCAAGAGCTGTAGTCAAAAAGTAGCAATTTAAGATCATTCACATTGGCTGAAAGGATAAAAAATTGCAGTGTATCTATCAAGCTAAGGAGCTCCTCCTGGCAGGCAGGTCTCAGAGCAGAGCTGCTGCTGCTGCTGCTGCTAAGTCGCTTCAGTCGTGTCCGACTCGGTGCGACCCCATAGATGGCAGCCCACCAGGCTCCTGCGTCCATGGGATTCTCCAGGCAAGAGTACTGGAGTGGGTTGCCATTCCACTATGTATTGACACATTAACTCTTGACATTCTCAAGCCCTTTTAGAATCATGCAAACTACACGTCGTAGGGCTTGAATCAAAGGGTTTGAATGCCTGAAAACAGGACAGCAGCAGGTTGAATGTGAACTGTAGTTTCCAAGTTCTAAGCACAGTTGTTCTGCAAGAGAAAAGAAAATTTAAAAATATTGCTTAGAAGAGACCATAAAGTGGAGATTGTGGTTTTTTTTTTTTTTTTTTTTTTCCCTCAGAGCAATGGACATGGAAGCAATTCTCCCTTATTTAAAACCACAGTGCCCAGAAACATCAGTGTGAGCCAGGGCAATGCGGAGAGCAAGCCACAGACATCTCTTAGGTCCTGGAGTCAGAGCAACCTCCAGAGGAATCTAAGGATCCAGGCAGAATCATTCAGATTTAATGCACATCTGGTGCTTGTAGTCATATTGGTGACAAAACAAGGATAAAGAAGCCCATCAGATCTCTGAAATTGCTAACATCATACCAGCTTTTGGGGACTTTCCGAGTCTGAATGTTGTAATGTTTGAAAAGAGTAGGTTTTGGAATTTGACAGTGAGCTGTGTTGCTCCACCTACTTGTACTTTAATAGCGGTGAGAAGTTGGGGAAATGACTTAATCCCTGAGTCATAGATGCTTGCTAAATTGCTTCAGTCATGTCCGACTCTGCAACCCCATGGACTGTAGCCTGCCAGGCTCCTCTGTCCATGGGATTCTCCTGGCCAGAATACTGGAGTGCGTTGCCATGCCCTCCTCCAGGGGATCTTCCTGACCCAGGGATTGAACCCACATCTTATGTCTCCTAAATTGGCAGGCAGGTTCTTTACCACTAGTATCACCTGGATACCTCATCTGTAAAATGGGAATAGTAATAGTACTCAACTTACAGGATTGTTTGATTAAATGACATCATATATGTTGTGTTAAGCTTATAGTAAATCCTTGCTTATTTTAAGGGCTCCATAAATCATATCTATTAGCATATGATTTTGGATACCATAAGATAGGTGTGTTATATATTAAAATCTAAGAGTTAAAGATAAAAAAGAGACTCATAGATTTCTCTGACTAGATAAAGTTGCTTACCATATTGGAAATTGACAACTACAAAGAGAGAGAACTCAGAAAAAAATAAATGTAAACTCTTCAGCTAAAACTGACAGTTTTATAATTAACAAGTGAGATTAGGGGAAAGCTGACTGAGCCTAAGAAGACCCCACAGACCCTTTTGCATCGTGACTTAAGTGAAGCTCACACTTATATTAACGCTGACTTTCAGTGGCTTTCCTTACATGATGAGTTTTTATCCTCTCATTTATTTTATAGTTTGTGGTGTCCTTTCTCTCCTGTATGTGCATTTCTAGTGTAGGCCATGTGCATTACTCTGAAGGGGGACAGGATGTAAATTCTGCGCAAGTTAGTGGATACTTTATACATACTTTAGAATAAATGCAATGATGACCTGGAAGGGGAAACAAAGGACACTCTAGAATCTAGAAGGAATCAACATAAAAAACGACCAGGAAAGGAGTCATGACAGAAACAGGAATGATTTACACATCCCTAAAATAGTATTGTGATGCTAGAGGAAATTGAAACTCACATAATAATTTGGACACATAGTACTATCTAGAGTATCTACCTATTCAAGTGAGCCATAGAGTATACTTCATTATTTCAGCTCATTTAAATTGTCTTCTCTTTGCCAAGTTTTGTATTGAATTATATCATTCTGATATTGGAAAAACCTTACTTTAAATGCAGGAACTTGGGTGGGCCCAACAAATTATTCAGTTAGTGTGCATTACACATAAGTACCCAAAGGAAAGCCAGCCCACTCAGGGAACTGCCAGGTGGTCATACATATGCAAGTGATATAAAGTACACTTACACAAACCTGCTGGATTTCATCAAATAATTTTCCCTCAAATGGTTTTGACTGCATTTTGCAATTTATAGCTCATAAATTTGGCATCCTAGAAATATACCTTTTACATGTCATTTAGAGATCAAAGTACTCAGGCCTCGGAGTTAAGTTTTAGTCATATACCTCCAGCTTGATGATCTACTCTCCCTAAATTCAGTGTACAATTACCTGTTTCAGAGTAGGTTTGGCCTAATTGTATTTTCCCCCCTGAAAATAAAGCACAGATAATAATTTCCCCTTACTTTATAAAGTCTTTAAATTAGTGAAGCATGAACAACAAATAATTATTGTCATTATTTTATACAGTTATCATACAAAATTGCAATTAAATAAGGAATTCTTACTGCCTTTCCAGACACTGTAGCAATTGCCAGGTTCCATTTCACAAAACCAGATGGGAAAAAAAAATCTCATTATACTGAAAAAATTAAGTCAGGGAAGAGAGTCTTCTGTATTACTTTTTTTATAGTTTTATCTTTGGCCCTGCTCTCAAGTTGAGACCATTAAAGCTTTCAACAACAAAAATTTATTTCACAAATATAGGCTTTATTTGTACAAACTAGATTCATACTGAAAAATTTATGTCAAATGTTTTCAGCCTATAAGGAATATCCTTAAACTTAAATATAAAAATTCCTCTGGGCACTCCTAGTTCACTGGTGCAGCATCTAAAGTGATGCTGCATGGAGGTGCATAATGAATGCCTTTTGATGATGCACTGACATTTCTAAGAAATGCCTTTGCCTCGAATCAATCCACTCCAACCAGCAAATGATTTGACATTCAAAGCTTCAGGAAACACTATATGAATATATTTTCCCCCATTGTACAATAAAGATTCAATCATAGAGCTGTCATAGGAAATTGAGATTCTGCCTTATGTTTTCAAATTAATCTGCCAGCCTCATTTATTTATCTTACTTGTAAAATAACTTTTACAAGTAGAAAAGCCTTTAGATGCGTTTGTAATTCTAATAAGATCTATATGGTCTTTTATACTGTTACAGTTAAAATACTATCAGTATCATCATAGTCAATGGATCAAGTCAACCATCTAAGCAAACATGGTTTTCTACAAAAAAAATGCCTAATCCATGTTCATGATTAATTATCACTAATTCCTGAAATAGTTAAACCGAACTTTTAAGCATTAGGTAAAAGCTATTGTTTTTGTTTTTGTTTTTAATTGACTGTAAAGAAACTCAACTCTAATAGCATGATGCAGAATTGGCAGTTTCATGTCAAATGTAATGATAACTTCTGTGTATATATTAGCCCCACTTCTCTCATATCTATCTGAAGCATAGTTAATGACTAACAGATGCTTCCCATTCTCAAAAGTGCTTGAGTGCACTGCTCCATCTCATTATCTCCAGGTTCTTGTGATTGAAACTTAAGCCCTCTGGTCATAATTTAATTAAGTCTGTATTTTAAAGTTGTATGCTCCAAATATTTAATTTCTTAAACACTATAGATGTGGAGTGATGCTGTGTTAGTGGATCACTTACACCGTGTTAGACCTTGTTCTAAGCACCTTTAATAATTTATATCACTTGTAGTAATACAAGTAGTATTATAATACTCTTTGCATGTAGTAATACATGCAAATACAATGCTCTTAATATATCCATTTTACAAATATGGAGTTTAAGTATAAAGAAATTAAGTGATTGGTTTAAATTACATAGCAGAGCTAGGATGTGAACTAAGTAGTCTGACTATGGTGTTAATTTAGAGATTGATAAGGTCAGAGCATTCATGTAGTAAATTCCCTCATTGCGAATGCTGAGCAAGGAAGTAACAGTGCCATAATTTTATTTCTAAGTGACATCTGTAATATATAACTTATTAAAATGAAACTTTCATTTACTGTATATTTATTTTCTAAAGTATCTGCCAGCTGTTGTGCTATTAGATTTGAAAGACTATATTTTATATATTGAAATTTTAGCATATTTCTATATTCATTTTTACACATATATAATTTACTTAGTTTCAGCCAGTAAAAATGTGTGAAAGATAGCATTCAGAAGTATCAATTTATTTTAAACTACTCATATGCTTAGTAAGAATACAAATTCATTTTTATTGATCTAAGCTTGTCATAGTGTAGAAAAATATCTCTTAGTTCATCTTATATTTGTTTTCTTTCCCTTACAAAAGAATAAGTGTGTATAAAAGATAAATGTTTGAGTATATTGAATTTTAAAAACAATTTAGCCTGCGCTGTGGGCCTGGGTAGGAAGGGATTCCACCTAAACAAATAAGGTATTTGAAAATTGTGCCTTTAATAAAAATTAAGTTTTATAACAAAATAAAAAGAAATAATATAATACAGAATGTAAGGATGCAATAAATACTTCTATTTCAAGAAAGGTAACAAGTTTCTATGACTTGATATAGACTTTATTTTTGGGGCTCCAAAATCACTGCAGATGGTGATTGCAGTCATGAAATTAAAAGACGCTTACTCCTTGGAAGGAAAGTTATGACCAACCTAGATAGCATATTCAAAAGCAGAGACATTACTTTGCCAACAAAGGTCCGTCTAGTCAAGGCTATGGTTTTTCTAGTGGTCATGTATGGATGTGAGAGTTGGACTGAGAAGAAAGCTGAGCGCCAAAGAATTGATGCATTTGAACTGTGGTTTTGGAGAAGACTCTTGAGAGTCTCTTGGACTGCAAGGAGATCCAACCAGTCCATCCTAAGGGAGATCAGTCCTGGGCATTCTTTGGAAGGAATAAGGAATGATGCTAAAGCTGAAACTCCAATACTTTGGCCACCTCATGCAAAGAGTTGACTCATTGGAAAAGACTCTGATGCTTGGAGGGATTGGGGGCAGGAGGAGAAGGGGACGACAGAGGATGAGATGGCTGGATGGCATCACCGACTTGATGGACGTGAGTTTGAGTGAACTCCAGGAGTTGGTGATGGACAGGGAGGCCTCGCATGCTGTGATTCATGGGGTCGCAAAGAGTCAGACACGACTGAGCGACTGAACTGAACTAAGTACATTTCTTTTAGGGAAAAATTCATGTGGTAGTTTCTAAAGTCTGCCCCATGTATTTTTAAAAAATTTCTCATATATGGTAGCTGTAAAATAATATGACAGTATAAGTTAGAATGAATCAAGTACATCAGTTGTAGAAAATGTGTGAAGTTTGACCTAATTATGCAATCGTACCTAAGACATACTGATTTTGCTGAAGATTTCCTTTTACAATATAAAATTTCCATTGTATTTGGGAATTTGAAAGTTCTGGTGAAAAAAAAAAAGATATTTCCTTTGCTTGGTCTCATGGGTAATAGGTTTCTAAAGAAAGCTATGTTATTTGTGGGACAAATGAAATAATTCATCCTTATTTAAAATTGAATATATCATTTTATTCAGTTTAATTTTTGAGAAGTTCTTTTTAAATAGGGTAAGTGAAACAAAACTGTCAGGGCTGAGATTTATGCTTTTGTAAAAAGGTATAATATTTTCCTGTGTGTGTGTGTGTGTGTGTGTGTGTGTGTGTGTGTTAGTCATTCAGCTGTGTCCGACTCTTTGTGACGCCATGGAATGTAGCCCACCAGTCTCCTCTTTCCATGGAATTCTCCAGGCAAGAATACTGGAGTGGGTTGCCATTTCCTTCTCCAGGGGATTTTACTGACCCAGGGATCAAACCTGGGTCTCCTGCTTGGCAGACTGACTCTTTACCATCTGAGCCACCAGAGAAGCCCCATTTTTTCCTTAAGATAATTTTAAACAAATGAATTTCTAATGATCTATAATATAAATTTATCAAATAAGTTTTTCAATGCTTTATTATATGTGTTGAAAGTGAAAGTCGCTCAGTTGTGTCTGACTCTTTGAGACCCCCATGGACTATACAGTCCTTGGAATTCTCCAGGCCAGAATACTGTAGTGGATGGCCATTCTCTTCTCTAGGGTATCTTCCCAACCCAGGGATAGAACCCAGGCCTCCCGCATTGCAGGCAGATTCTTAACCAGTTGAGCCACCAGGGAAGCCCATTATATGTTATCACAATCTTATTTCTTTGAAAATTTTCCTAAAATTTAGGGTTTTGTTAGATCAAGTGGCTCAATCCATGCAGATACTGGTCTCCTGGAAGATAGAATTTAGTGTAAATTTATAAATTTGTAATGAGTCCAAAAGTGGTAGTAAGGGTGTCAGGGAGATATCCATCATGGTGAGGAGTTAATATCTGTATCTGCATAACATTCTAATTGATGGCTCTGTCTGATGTTTGAAAAGCGTTAAATTGCTGATGTACAGGTGATGGAATGCCTATTGTCAGGCTAGAAATGAAAACTCTTCCTCATCACTGCAGTTGGTTTGTAAATGATTTGTAGAGAAATGACTTTGAATGTTTGTATTAGAGGTCAGAATTAGAGATCTCACTTTTCTTGTAGTAACTTCTGTGTGCCAAAATCTTCCTTGAGCATAAACCACAGTCTACAATTCAGTATTTTTAAAGAAAACTATTAGAGACACTCTGATTCATTAAAATGGGAGGAAAAAAAATCTAGAAAACTATATTGAAACAGTGTCTAAATAAATCAATAATGCATAAATTGAACTGTTAAAGAAGTAAATAATCATATGTCAAGATAAGTCAAATAAGAAAAAAAAGTTGATAACTGCTAGAAATTGTAGTATTTTGCAGTGTACATTAAAAAATGGATTGTGGGGTTTTTAACACCACAGTTTATTAATCACTAACATTAATCTCATAGTTTTATAAAACCACAAATCACCTGAAATGTGTCCTGAAATGTCACTTTTCTCAGCCAAAAGAATGATTCAGCATTGGACATCAGCTTCCTCTTCTGTAATATGAAATAGGTTAGAATCATGGATTTTAAAGATACTTTATTTCTACTGCCTTCAGGTTTTTCCTGTTCTCTAGTAATGTCTCATGCTGTTTTTTTTTTTTTTTTAACCAACTATAACCATCTCCTAACCTGTCAATAATTATCACTAACTCCATAATCATTCCATTTCTCTGCTTGTCTTGATGTGACCAAAGAATTCAAATAATGCATTTTGTTTTTTTGAATCATTGTGGAAACCAGGTCAAGCAGAAAAAGGGGAGAGGGAAGGAGGCAGAACAGAAGAGGGAGGGGAAAAAAAAGAGTCACTCCCGAGGCTGTTCTAATACATAGTACCAATTAAACACCTGTGTAACAGTTCATATGTCATGTGGCACTTTAAAAAAAAGACCCTAGTCTACACAGGGACTAACTGTAAAACAACGAGCATCATATTGCGTGTCAAGTGTGTGTGCGTGAGCTTATTATGCAACCTCTTCCCTTTTCCACAATGTCATCAAGAATTATGTCTTGTCTTCTGTATTATCTAACTGATTTTATTTCTTTCAACAATCCTTGACTCTCCTCCCTCATCCAATATAAGAAATGGCCCTTCAAACCCATACAGCCTATATGACACAAATTCGTGCTTTACGTTCACTATCTCAGTTAATTCTATTGACAGTACTATGAGGTTTATGTTACCATCATGCCCGTTTCACAAATGAAGACCCTGAATTGCAGAGAAGGTAAGCCTTTTGGCCACGATTACCCTTTCTTAGCTTTTTCTCCAGCTCAGGCTCTTGTGCTCCCTCCTCTGTCATAGCACACCAGTCTGGGTTTATCAAGTGCTCCATGTACTATGCACTTGTGTTCATCTGTGTGTTTATATGTTTCACCCCTGCCTAGCTGCTCTCCTCTCACACCCCTTATCTGCTCTAGTTTAACTTCTCCCTTCGCTCCAGTAGTACTCCTCTCTTCTCTCCAGTTAGAAAGAACTTGAACAGAGAGTCATTTCCCACATTTCCTGCTAGAATCCATCACCACTGAGTCTCCCTTGCATTTTTGCATTTGTTATGTGACTGACTTGTTTGTTCAAAGGTCTGTTGTTCTTTTTGAATCATTCCCTACTTGAGGAATAGGGACCCATTCATCTTCGTTTTCACTGCCTATCCCAGTACCTGACATATATTAGATACTCATCTTTATTGAGTCAGCCTGTACAAGACTAAATCCTAGAAGATATGGTAGCAGATGAGAAATCTAATTGGAGTTAAACTTTTTATACTGTGAAGTTAATATTTAATGGTACTTCAACTGTCTTAAACATTCAGGATGTTTAATGTATATGGAAATCTGCCAGCCAGGATTGAAATTGTATATACCCATAATTCTGTACATAATGCCACTCTTTCATGAAGTCTTTGTACCTTTTTCATTAGAGTTCACTTGTTCACAACTGGCCCTAAGGCATTTGGGAAATCAGTTGTCGGCTGTGTTCTGTTTTTCACCCACCACAGTGGTGCACGTAGAAAAAATCATAAAACATAGTGAGAGACCTTAGAATCCAGCTGGGATGACAAATCTAATACACAGAAAATTTAAGTATAAATACTCTTAATCTGCAACCACAATACACCAGTGTATTACTGAATACAGACTGAAGACCACTTGTAGTTAATTAGCCCAGTTATCCTAATACCACTCTGCAGGATAGAGCAAACTGTCATCCAGAACTGTATAGGGGAGAAAGGCCTCCATCTGCCACTCTGGAGCAAGGTTATGAAACTAAGCCCTCCTATCCTGGCAAAAGGTGTCCTTGTTTGGATAGATGCCATCCCAGACTTTATTTAAAGTTCAGCGAGCCAGGCCAATTCATGTCACTAATCCCAGGGAACATGTTAGCTTTCTATGGTAGTGTCAAGGTTTTCCAATCATTTTGATAACTCATGAGTAGGCAAAACACAATATTTTACTTCTTGAATTTCTATAGAGGTGCTACTTCATTTTACTGTTTTCATTCTTACCCTGAACTTGCATTTTTAAAATGAGCTCTGGTAATGTAACTGATCCCAGGGTCTTCCCCCCACTCCCACCTCATCTTAACTTAAAAAGTCACAGCATTATTGCTTCTGTTCTCAGTTTTTCTTAAAAGTGACCTTGAAAAACAAGTTTAAACTTTTTCTTCATTGCATACATTATCTTTAATGCAGTTGTACATCTGGGTTTTATTCTGAGCTTCAGAGGAATTGTGTGTGTGTGTGTGTGTGTGTATTATGTTTTCTCATAGTTTTGCATCAAGTGCCTTCTATTTTTATTTATTGTCTTTTCTCCTATAGTAAACATCAATAGCACAGTAAAAGATTAAATTATTATTGAATGATTTTCTTTAGGGAGGCTTCCCCAGTGGTTCAGCAGTAACGAATCTGACTGCCAGTTCAGGAGATGCAAGAGATGCGGGTTTGATTCCTGGGTTGGGAAGATCCCCTGAAAGAGGAAATGACAACCCACTCCAATATTTTTGCCTGGAAAATCCCATGGACAGAGAAGCCTGGAGGGCTACAGTCCATGGGGTCCCAAAGAGTTGAACATGACTGAGCATGCATGCATACACTTATGCATACTACAGGAATGATGTATTTCCCCTACTCATAATCATTACAATTTTCTAAGCAGCTAATTTGGATTGGGAAGATTGCCCCAGAGGAAGGTATGACAACTCAATCCAGTATTCTTGCCTGGAGAATCCCATGGACAGAGGAGATTGGCAAGCTGTAGTCCATAAAGATCTCAAAGAGTTAGAACGTGATATGACTGAAGCTGAAGCGACTTAGAACGTGATATAGATTACTTGTTTTCACCTTGGAGGTTGTCTTTGTTGGTTTATTTTCAGAAAATATACTTCTCTTATTTTCACAGGTAAAAAGATGGCCTATCAGAAGGTCAATGCAGATCAAAGAGCTCCAGGACATTCACAGTACTTAGACAATGATGACCTCCAAGCCACTGCACTTGACTTAGAGTGGGACATGGAAAAGGAACTGGAGGAGCCTAGTTTTGACCAGTTCCAGCTAAATAGTGCTGAGAATCAGAACCTGGAAAATTCAGAGACTGCGGACCTCAATCTTGATCCCATTCAACCAGCAACTTCACCCAAAGGAAGGTTTCAGAGACTTCAAGAAGAATCTGACTATGTGACCCATTATACAAGATCTGCACCAAAGAGCAACCCCTGCAACTTTTGCCGCCTTTTAAAAATATTTTGCATGGCAATCATTTTATTTATTTCTGGAATCTTGATAGGCTATTACTCACATAAAAATTGCCCTTCAAATGCTACATCTTCAGGAACACTTGATCTTCATTTATACCAGGAGATTCTCAAGACAATCCAAGGAGAAGATATTAAGAAGTCTTTCAGGTAGGTGTGCAAAACATGGATGTTGGTGGGATGCATCTCCTGGGAAAGAGGTCTTACAGGGAATATCCTACTGGTGATGTTTCCATGGTTTAAAGTTAGTCTGGCAAGCTGAGAGACATAACTTACCAATAACCCCTTCACGGAGGGGGATGCATGGTTTCAGATTTATGATACTATAATACAAATTTATGATGTTGCTTTGATAATCAATGATAAGAACCATAACCACTGTAGAGACTAAAAGACTTGAGCCACTATATTTTCTCCCTCTTGGGAAATCCCAGGTAGGGCAAATTGGGATGCAAAGATTGCTGGATGTACATGTAATAAAAACTAGTGCATTAGCCATATGATTGAAATTTTTAATGACATCAGAATAAAATAAATGTGCTTTATGGACTGAAATAACTGTCAGGAGCTAAGGCAAGCACTGGTAGTATTTGGTCCACTGCATCACTGAGCTTCCCAATGAGTATTTTTATTGAAACACATTGGGTTCCACATATCAGGCAGTTGTAAAAGGTCATCTCTCTTTTAAGGTAAGTCTGCCTATGACCTCTTTAGCCAGAATGTGTTATTTATAAGTTAAATGATAAAATATTTGTATCAGGCTTTAATTCTGAGTTCTTGGGAAAAGCTCTACTCAAAATCATATGACAAATGGGTAAGTTAAATTTTATTGCTTATCCTATCGTTAACATATATGTTGAATTGTAAGGGGTTTCCTAGTTGAGATGTTTAAAGAGGTGAGGAATTGGAAGGGAAGATTAATTATTAGCATTCACTTGGGTCTTCCATACTTGGTAATAAAGACTAAACCTAAGTGAAAAATATTTGTTGTGTGTAGATAGTTGAGAGAAAGGGATATTAGGTCATAAGGATATTCCTTTTGGGTTACGCCAACTGATTACCATCAATATGTTAGCACATATGCATTTCTAGGGATCTTCTAGGGAGCATGCCCACTGCAGATGCATCATTTAATCTATGTAGAGACATATCACACTGATGTTGGTGAAATATAATTCTGTCTGAACATCACACGACTCATGGTCATTTGTTTTCTGTGTCCCTCTATGTCTCTGTCAAATGAAGAAACTAACAACTTCCATGGTATTTCTCAATGTCAATTACTTATAGTGATTTGAGTGAAAGATACAACATTGTCTTATAATGAGTGATTGTGTCAATTAGGATCCAACCACAGCAGAAAACTCCCTGAATATTTAAATGAGAGGGCATTTAAAATAGGGAAATAATTTCAACAGAGCTGAAAAACTGAGAAGCCAATTTGGGGACACTGAGACAGCCAACAGATGAACAGCAGAATGGAGTCATTACTAAACCTAGGCTGGAGAAACGGTGAGTTGGGGAAACTCAGTGGAAGTTGGAACTTTCTGCATACACAAATAGGTTGGCGGGGGACATAACCTCACCCAGAGGCACCACTGAAAGCAGAGTGAAAAGTACCACGGCTTCGCTCTTCCTTCTGCCCTCCTCCCAGTTATCTGTTGGTTGGCTGAACCCAGCAGGAAGGCTGTTGATTCAGTTCAGTTCAGCCACTCAGTTGTGTCCGACTCTTTGTGACCCCATGGACTGCAGCACACCAGGCTTCCCTGTCCATCACCAACTTCTGGAGCTTGCTCAAACTCACGTCCTTTGAGTCAGTGATGCCATCCAACCATCTCATCCTCTGTCCTCCCCAGTTCCTGCCTTCAATCGTTCCCAGCATCAGGGTCTTTGCCAATGAGTCAATTTTTCTCATCACGTGGCCAAAGCATTGGAGACCACAAAAATAAAGTCTGTCACTGTTTCCACTGTTTCCATTTCTATTTGCCTTGAAGTGATAGGACCAGATGCCATCATTTTAGTTTTCTGAATGTTGAGTTTTAAGCCAACTTTTTCACTCTCCTCTTCACTTTAATCAAGAGGCTCTTTAGTTCCTTTCCACTTTCTCCCTCCCTGGAAATCGAAAGGTTAGGACGCTGTGCTTTTACTGCTGAAGAAGTGAAGTGAAGTGAAGTTGCTCAGTTGTGTCTGACTCTTTCCACTTTCTAATTATGGCTAATATTGTATCTTTTTTAATGAAAGGGAATTATTATTTCCCCTTCTTATAAGTGAAATATAGACAGAAAATTAGAAAAAAATAAAGTATGCACCCATAATCTTACCACTTTACTCCCATAATTTTATTCTTTCTATCTTACCCTATCAAGCAGCAAAATTGCATTATACCATGTATTTTTTTGACTTCTGCTTTTGAATTTTTTCCACTTACAGTATAGTGAGAACCATTTTCAAACCAATAAACACAGAATTGAGTCATGACATTAAAATTTTGCTGGTGTTCCCTTATGTAGAGGACATGAATTTATTGAGCCTGCTCTTTACAAATGTACATTTAGGTTGTACCTACACTTTCATACATAAGTGTGTGTATTTAATTATTCCCTTCTGATAAATTCCTGGAAGCAGATCACAGATTCAGAGAGTTTAAATTTGTTTGGTTGTTTGCTTTGTGTTACCAAATTGCCTTGTAGGACTGCCGACCTTCTAGGTCCTCATTATTTTTTGTTTTGATAGGCCAAAAATAGTGTTGACAAACTTTTATATCTTAATTGACCACTTGTAGTTCTTTTTTGCATGTATGGACTACTTTTATAATTTAAAAGTTTATATTTACTGAATGTTGTAGTAGTGAAATAGTCTATTACTTCATATATGGTGTCTCATCTTTCTGAATTTCATTTAGTTGATGTATTTTATTTGTTAACAAACAAAAATGAAATAAACAATAAGAAAAATTCTTAGATTTTTAAAATATCTGCATTATTTGGACAGAGGCAATATTTTTCATTATTCTCTGGCTTATTACAAGTAATTAGCCAGGAGTTAAAAGTTATACTGTGAAATGATCTTTACAAACATTAAATAAAATACCATATTTTCTTAGCTGCTGAATAACTCTTTAGAAGTTTAGGACATGTATAAATTATCATCAGTTATTTCTCCTCTGACCCCACAGCTCGTGCCTAGCTCTCTCTCTCGATATATATATATATATATATATATATGTGTGTGTGTGTGTGTGTGTGTATATATATATATATATATATATGAATTTACTGTTATAATTTTAAAATGCCAGGTTTGAGGATGATGCTATAAGCAATTATTCTCTGGTCTCGATCTGCACTTTCCAGACATCTTCCTGCTCTTCCTCTGTCTTGAATTATATTTTAGCCTGTTTGTGTGTGTGTGTGTGTTTGTTTCTATCCAATTTTAGTATTAGAGGGAATGAGAGCAGGAAGGTTGGGAAATATGAAGAAGGCAGTAAAGCAAATGGCATTTGAATTGGAGAAAAACATGTAAATGTATTTAAGCAGTGCACATAATTCAATTTATGCAAATGACAGCAGAATGAATTTAACAGTAATAGAGTGATGGTTCCTAAAGAAAGCAATTAGCTATTCTATCACTGATCTCTCCAGATAGCGAATGCATATTGTCTCAAATTTAATCACAAAAGGAATACAAAGGATAAGATTTATTTAATTATCCATAATATTTTATTACTCTGGACTTTAGATAAAGCAACTGCTTCACTCAGTTTCTCAGTGTTATGTAGAGTGACATTAATTCCCTTAACTTACTGGCTCAACTCACAGGTGAAAGCTCATGCCTTTCACAATCCTTAGGCCTTTGGCAGGAGCAAGAGCGGCACCCACCAAGAGGATGAATGAGGATTATTGACAGAGGGTCTTTGAAGCAAAGGCCACCTTCTTAATCCTAGGCAACTTTTGAGGGTGTTCATGTGCCCCAGTGAAAGCCTGAGTACTAACCACTGGACTTCCAGGGAATCCCTATAATCCCCTTTTTTGATCTCCCACCAGTTGAGTTCTTTCTCTCTTTCCCTGCAACAATCAGTACTTTATTTTCTCTCTTTATGTTGACATAAACCACCTTCTATCTTGCAGGAGAGAAAGAACTATGAGTATGGCCCAGTCCTTGGGTCATAGTACATGGTCACTCAGTAAATCTTTATTGCAGGAGACAATGTACCCAAAATATAGACCTTCTTATAAAGCCTTCACTTATATGTGTATGATCATTTTTTAAAATAAAATAACATATACTTTTGGCTCTTTATGTATATTACTGAAATTCAAAATTATGTATATGTGTATATATATATATATAAAATCTTTGACTTTTTAATGTATATACATTCTTATACATATGCTAAAAAGTTGATTTTAAGGGTAGCAGATTTTCTTTTCTCTAATGAAAACATGTGCTGTGTGTCTGCTGTATTCCAAGCAGTCTGCCAATCACTCGACAGTTTTTAATGATATTCTGTTCAATCTAGAGAGCATTTCCTTTTAATAAAGAAGAAATGCAAGTAAACATTGCACAGAAAGATATTTCTATGATCACAGGTTTGGTGGAGGTGCAAAGTAGATTCCCTCACAGATCTTCTCATGCTCTGCCAGTGTCAGGATGGGTTGTTTCAGGCTAGGGCCAGTTCAGCTGGAAGTCATGCTTTCTTCCTTTTTAATGTTGAAGTAGAATCAAAGGATTCTCCCTCTACCCTCTCTCCTTCTCTCAGTCCCATCCCTTATCTCTTGCCCTCTTCCTGCTCCCTACACACTCCACACTCAATTATTTTATATTCGAAGTTACATACTACAATTAGGTTACTTACTTTCCTAGTAAGCAAATTTTCTTTATCTTTTTCACTAAATCTGTCTCTGATATGAAACACCAGGAATGAATTAGATTGTTAAGGATCAAGATAAAGGAACTCTTAGTTTTTCAAATTTGATTTTTTCTTAATGGGAGGAATGTATTTTACATAAAGATAGGACTCTTTTTCAGTGACGGTCAGTGAAATATTTTTGTCATATATACCAAGATCATCTGTGCTTACTGGCTGCCTATCCTGAAAATTGCTCAACCTTAAGGCTTATCACATTTTTTCTTATATCTTTCCTACATTGACTATAATAGGCTTTTTCATCCATTCACTTCTTGATCTTATTCATTCCAAAAAAAAGAACAAGATCAGTCAGATATAGTGCAAGGGAAAAATAAACCTTTTCCTCTGAGGATAAAGTATGTCAGTTTCCTGTGGATTCACTTGACTTCCTGACACTCTTGCAATAGAAAAGTTGGTAATGATCACATTCAATGGAGTGAAGTATAGTTAAACACGGAAAGGTTGGGAACCGATTACACATTTCTTTCTTTCATGTCCCTTTTTAATGTCAATAAAACAAGATTCAAATAACCTACATGGATGGCCCTTTGAAATTTGCAATTTGAAAATCTCAATCCATGTTTTAGAAATTAGGCAATATATTTGACAATTGCAGCTACAAACATTAATCCCATAATCTCTTCAGTGTAATTTATAGGAGAAATTTAAAGTAGATAATTTAAAAGACATAATTTTGTCAACTGGTTCCAAATTGAGAAAGGAGTACATCAAGGCTGTATTTGTTGCCCTGCTTATTTAACTTATATGCAGAGTACATACTGCAAAACGCCGGGTTGGATAAAGCAAAAGCTGGAATTGAGATTGCCAGGAGAAATATCAATAACCTCAGATATGCAGATGATACCACCCTATGGCAGAAGAACTAAGAGCTTCTTGATGAAAGTGAAAGAGCAGAGTGAAAAAGTTGGCTTAAAATTCAATGTTCAGAAAACTAAGTTCATGACTTCTGCTCCCATCACTTAATGGCAAATAGATGGGGAAACAATGGAAACAGTGACAGACCTATTTTGGGGGGCTCCACAATCACTGAAGATGGTGACTGCAGCCATGAATTAAAGATGCTTGCTCCTTGGAAGAAAAGATATGACAAACAAAGGTCCGTCTAGTCAAGGCTATGGTTTTTCCAGTGGTAGTGTATGGATGTGAGAGTTGGACTATAAAGAAAGCTGAGCACTAAAGAATTGATGCTTTTGAACTGTGGTGTTGGAGAAGACTCTTGAGAGTCCCTTGGACTGCAAGGAGCTCCAACCAGTCCATCTTAAAGGAGATCAGTCCTGGGTGTTCATTGGAAGGACTGATGTTGAAGCTGAAACTCCAATACTTTGGTCACCCGATGTGAAGAGCTGACTCACTTGAAAAGACCTTGATGCTGGGAAAGATTGAGGGCAGGAGGAGAAGGGGACGACAGAGGATGAGATGGTTGGATGGCATCACCGACTCGATGGACGTGGGTTTGGGTGGACTCCAGGAGTTGATGATGGACAGGGAGGCCTGGTGTGCTGTGATTCATGGGTTGTAGAGTCAGACATGACTGAGTGACTGAACTGAACTGAACTAAGACGGCATATTAAAAAGCAGAGAGATTGCTTTGCCAGTAAAGGTCCGTCTAGTCAAAGCTTTGTTTTTTCCAGTAATGTATGGATGTGAGAATTGGACTATAAAGGAAGCTGAGCACTGGAGAATCGATGCTTTTGAACTGTTGTGTTGAAGAAGACTATTGAGAGTTCCTTGGACTTCAAGGAGATCCAACCAGCTCATCCTGAAGGAGATCCGTTCTGGGTGCTCATTGGAAGGACTGATGTTTAAGCTGAAGCTCCAATACTTTGGCCACCTGATGTGAAGAACTGACTCATTGGAAAAGACCTTGATGCCTGGAAAGATTGAAGGCAGGAAGAGAAGGGGATGACAGAGGATGAGATGGTTGGATGGCATCACTGACATGATGGACATGAGTCTGAGTAAGCTTGAGTAGTTGGTGATCGACAGGGAAGCCTGGTGTGCTGCTGTCCTTTGGGGTCACAAAGAGTTGGACATGATTGAGCAACTGAAGTGAATCGAATTTTGTAAACATTGCATATTTTATTGAAGTCACCTAATTTTTTTTAAGTGGATATTTCTAGCTAATGGGAGAGAAAGTAAAGTTGGTTGGTAATGCAGATATTTAAAAATGGATGATGAAAGCTTCCTCTCCACTGCCCCTATCTTGGGAAACTAACAAAATGGATAGGTGAATTTCTTTCCCAAATGTTAGATGTTTATATAACTACAGTTTGATGGTTATTTTTATATATCAACTTGGCTAGGCCACAGTGCACAGATGTTTGATCAAACATTATTTTAGATATTTCTGTGACAGTGTTTTGTTTTGTTTTAAATGAGATTAACATCTAAATCAGTAGACTTTGAGTAAAGCAGATTATCTTTAATAATGTGGATGGGTTTCAACCAATCAGTTGAAGGCCTTAATAGAAAAACACTGACCTCTTTGGAAGAAGAGGGAGTTCTACCATCATACTGACTACCTTTGAACTTGAACTGCAACGCTTCTCTGAATCTCCAGCCTAGTGGTCTACTCTATAAATTTTGAGCTTGCCAAGCTTCCACAATTGCATAAGCTGACTCCTTAAAATAGATATCTCCCTCCTTCCCTCCCTCCCCCTCCCTTTCCCTGTCTCTCTCTCTCTCTCTCTCTATATATATATATATATATATGTGTGTGTGTGTGTATGTACATATATACACACATACATACATACATCCTTGTCCTCTTTCTCTGGAGAACCCTAACTAGTAATACATGCAGATTTAGGAAACTTAAATAAACCAATGCAATTTGGCTGGGTATTTTCACTCTAGAATAATTTAGTCAGTCTTTAGGATTAAACTGAATAATATGGAAAATTGAATTTTTAAAAGCCCATGATCATCACTATACTTATTTTATTCATCTTAGATCTTATTTTTAATAATGTAATAATAAATTTATAGGATAGAATTTGAAATTACATTCTAAGTGTCTACCAAGTATTTAAAATATTTAAAAAATGCTTTATTTTCTCAACTTATTAACTTTGGTGGTATGAAAATGTAGTCAACTCCCAAAGCAAAAATGCATCTTCCAAATTTTACAAAGAGTCATTCTTATCTGGAAAAAATGTCATTGAAGTTCCCTTCCCTTTCATTATAACTGGAGCAAATATATTAAATTTTATATGCCTGATTTGGGAAATCAGTTTCTGTCTTCAATAACTGATTGTGTGTTATAGCTGGGTCCTTTACAAATGAAGTGCACTTCTATTGCTTAAAAATTGCTTTCCTGTGCAACATGATGTAGTGATGAATTAAATCCAAATGAGTCTTATATTCGTAGTGTCATAATATATAACTCGTCCCCTGTGGAACTTTTTTTTTTTATCTCACACAAGGCAAGCTAATGTCTTCCTCTCATGACTCACTTCTCAGAAGGGTGTGCAGCTTTCAGTATTAGAAATAAGGAAAACTATAATTTGAGATCAAATTACCTTTTTATAAACTCTTTAAATCACAGAGAACATGTTATCATGTCCCCAAATATGCAAATCAAACTCTAATAGAACAAGAAACAAAAGAAGTCATTCCAATTCTGTGGAGTACATTTCTATCTGTGAGAGAAAAAATGAAACTGCACATTTTTCTCTGAAGAGAAATGTGTGCAGGTGGCTTTTACCTTCAATAAAAATAAAATCAGTGTGGGTGTTTTCTATTTCTTCACTCAAGTTTCATCATATTAACTCTATTCTGTAGGGAACAATTTGTAAGATCAGCTTGTACCAATATTGTAGTTCAAGCTGCTACATATTTTTTAAAGTTCTAATTTATTAGCCTGATAATTTTTGTAATTTGATGAAACATCAGAAATTATCTTATAGCTGCTTTCAGTGTGTCTGTGTGGCAGAATGTAACTGGTTATTTCAGAATACTCTTGCTATTCACATGAGCAAAACACAATGGAAGAAAAATGTTTGTTTCAGCCCAGAGGGGCAGCCAAGATATTAATAAACTGTATCAGATTTTCGTAGGCTGCTACTCCTTGTGACCTCCTTTGGGTTTTTCTCTTGGCCAAACCCTTACACATTTTTTTCTGCATCTTGCTCTTGTGAGCCGTAGCTGGGTGTGAGTCACTTGCTGCTGGCATGCCACATAATAGAGATCTGAGCCTTCCTTCTGCCATTCTTATTTAGAGAAACTAAATTCCCATTCAATCTGTTTGTCCTGGTTCAAATTTTAAAATTCTGTTTCAAAGACTTTAAATTATACACAAAGGTAAGCATATGATCTATATATATAGAAAAGTGCTAACGAGTTAGAAGCATTGTCAAAGCTATACACTGTTATAGGGAAAGGAGACACTTCGCCTTTCTAATTTAAGGGTTTGTATTGTTCTAATAAAATTTATATTCCATTAAAAAATTACACCTGATGGGCTACCATCAAAATCTTATTCAAGGTGCCTTTTAACATCACTGCATTTCTTTATGCATGTATTTATTTAATAACTATTTCTTATGGGCCTACTGTGTGCTGGGTTAGCACCAAAATGATGAACAAGACTACAGGATATCTGCATTTATGGTGTTTATATTCCCACTGGCCAGAGGGAACCAGTGGGAACATAGTTGTTCAGTCAGCTAAGCATAATGACACAAAATGATACATTGTAGTCAGTAGAAAGGAAAGGAGGGAGAGATTGACTAATTTGCAAAGGTGTCTAGGGGTTAATTTTGAATGAAGTGGTCCATTCAGTTTCAAGTGGACACTTGCTGTGTTCCTGGAGAGTGGGCCAGGCCAGTTCCTCTGGACCTTTACCCTGGGATGTCCATGGGGCTATAGATTGCTTAGCAGATTTTTGGTGGAGCCTGTCGGTCCTCCTTGCTTCCATGGAGCTCTTTTCCTTGATGATTTATTTGCTCTTTACCACTATCTTTGCAAATAAACAACAACAAAAAATATAAAACTAACCCACTTGTAAAGAGTGAATTCAGTAGGAAGCAGCAAATGGGAAGAGATGGTGACTTCTGATGACCCTTAAATTTCTATTTATTTGCAATATCCAACTCAGAATTTAATTCTAAATAAGAAACACTGCTCCATTGCTGTGTCTCCTTAAATTTACTGAAGAAAGGGTCACTTACTTAAAGTTCTGCTCTTCTTCCCCAAATAGCCTCATTTCTAAGGACTGCCTCATTACTCATGGTTGTTTCTGTTTAGTTTTTTTTCCACTAACTCCACATTACACAATAAGTAAAATCTTTCTTACAGCTGCCTTATTCTGAAATGATCATTCTAAGAATGATTTGTTAACCATGGATTCTTTTGCTGTTAGTTCTTGTTTAATCAGTTATAATCTTTTGAAGAGTTGCAGTTTGCTAATTATATGTAATTATGGTCTGACACTCAGTGGTGCTTGTTAGCTGTTTAAGGCTGCAGGCATTATCAGCGAGAGTGCTGCTTTACAGACAAGAAAATTAAAATATATTGAAGTGAGTTTTCTTAACATCTATATATGTTGCAACTGAGTCCTTCATATGAATAGGAACAGGGTATCAAAAGGTTTCCTATTACAGTATTTTTGGTGGAAAAATGTGACCCTTTTGGCAGGAAATGTCAGAAGAAATCGGGACCAGAGGATTTGAAAAGTCTCAAGGTGTGGGTTCTCAGAATTGAGAAAGTAGCAGCTTTGGAGTAGCCACAAATATAGAGAAGATAGTGATTGCTGCTAGCGATGTTCATGCTAGAAATAAACATCTTTTCCTCTGCTGAGAATAAGGGCAAATGGAATGACAGATAGTATTGGTATTAAGTATTGCTACAATAATAGTTGAGCAACTCCAGGAGATGGTGAAGGACAGCAAAGCCTGGCTTGCTGCAGTACATGGGGTTGCAAAGAGTCAGACACGACTTGGCAACTGAACAACAACAACCATCATTAAGCAGGAAAAAGAAATTTAGCCATTGGGAGGATGCCACTTGAAAAATAATTTGCTGACTGGTTGGAGGAGAAGCTGTGAAAATGACACAGAATGACCCAAAAAAAAAAAAAAAAAGGAAAACTAGACAACAATTTGAAGTAAGAGAAACAAGATGACAATCACTAACAAAACAAATTAAGTTTTCCTTCTGCCAGCTGAATTAAGAGAAGGTTTCTAAATTAGAAACCTGGGTTATAAAATAACCCAGCAAGGAAATGCTACCATGAGAAACTGGACTAGAAAATTCTTAGAAGGGAAGAGAAGAGACTACAGTGGAAGCTAATGGGAGAAAGAGGCAACTGTATACAGAGACTTTGAGAAAGGGCAGCTCAGCTATTCTGATCCAAGAAAGCTCTGCTCCCATATTCTGTGTTGGCTGTGTGCAAGTCCTGGGAAGAAGATGAGGATTCATCCATGGAAAATTTATCCAGCCTGAGTGGAAGTGAAGTGAGCATCTGAAGAGGAACCTCGAGAAACCTGCAAAACTTAGCAGAAAACCAAACATACTTCTAGGTCTCATTTGGCCTTGACATATTGCCCAGGATTTTCCAGAATGTATATCTAAGCTGCACACTCAATGTTGATAGAGGTCATGCAGTATATTTCTGCAGATGAAACTATTTAATACAAATTTGTCATAGGAGTATGTATGTCTAGTGTTTCTGAAATCTGAGTGATAGGAAATAGGAATATGCACCTAGAACTACTGGTGAATTCAATACTGACTCAAATGCGCCAGTATCAACCTTGATTCTTTCTAGGCAGGTACTAATAGTTTATTTGGGAAAATAATAAAGACTTGGGTTTCCACCTGCTCCTGAATTAGTTTACCTTGAAGCAGTTTCTCACAACTCAGCTGTTGTCCACAGATAACTTTAGTACAGGTCACTCCTGGAACATGTAGACTCAGGAGTCTCATGATTCAATGCCACCAACTTCTGCAGTCAGGCTGTTTGGAAAAGGTAAATTGGGGACATTTCACACTTATTGTTGTTCTCTGTAGTGCCAATACTGCATTTCTGTAACCTCCATACCACTGAAGACATGAAGTCAGGGGGATTTATAGCACAGCAATGCAAACAACTTGGAAATGGATTTGGAATCAGTCTGCATGGGATCAAATCCCAGCTCTACTATATTCAGCTGTATGATCTTGAGGAATTTCTTAAACTTATGATAACACAGTTTTCCTCATTTATAAAATGTAGGTGATAGTTGTCCCACTTTCATATCAGTTAAGTTCAGTAGCTCAGTCATGTCTGACTCTTTGCAACCCCATGGACCGCAGCACACCAGGCCTCCCTGTCCACCAACTCCTGAAGTTTACTCAAACTCATATCCATCAAGTCGGTGATGCCATCCAACCATCTCATCCTCTGTCATCCCCTTCTCATCCTGCCTTCAATCTTCCCCAGCATCAGGGTCTTTTCAAATGAGTCAGCTCTTCGCATCAGGTGGCCAAAGTATTAGAGTTTCAGCTTCAACATCAGTCCTTCCAATGAACACCCAGGACTGATTTCCCTTAGGATGGACTGGTTGGATCTCCTTGCAGTCCAAGGGACTCAAAAGTCTTCAACTTCTTCAGTTCAAAAGCATCAATTCTTTGGCGCTCAGCTTTCTTCACAGTCCAACTCTCACATCCATACATGGCTACTGGAAAAACCATAGCCTTGGCTAGACGGACCTTTGTTGGCAAAGTAATGTCTTTTCTTTTTAATATGCTGTCTAGGTTGGTCATAACTTTCCTTCCAAGGAGTAAGTGTCTTTTAATTTAATGACTGCACTCACCATCTGCAGTTCTTTTAAAGGGATATAAAAAAGTACTTAGGGATTAGCATGTAAAACACATATTTTTAATTTGTTTTAAAAATTTTTTGGCTGCATTAGATTTTAGCTGAAGCATGTGGGCTTGTGGTAAATGGGGTCCAGACTTCAGAGGTTGAGGTGCTCAGGCTTAGTTGCCCCATGGCCTGTGGGATCTTAGTTTCTCCACCAGGAATTGAACTGTGTCCCCTGCATTGGAAGGCAGATTCTTAACTACTGAACCACCAGGGACATCCCTAAAACACAATATCATCTATTTTTTATTGCTGTTATTTTTGTTAGTAAAAGTTCTTCAGCCATTCTCCAGTGGTAATTTCTCATTGACCAACATCCTTCACAGGATGTTTTTTTTGGAGTGTAGCCCAACCTGTGTCTGTTCTCTACTTGTCTTCTCTTCTGTCAACTTGATGTTCACATTCATGTTATTTTTTTTCCTTCTTCCAAGTCATGGCCGTCAGTCTCACCTTTGATATTTTAAGTATTTCATCCAAGAATTTCAGTGTCAGCCAAAATAATGCATACTGTACGAAGTGCCTGATCATATTTGCTAATAAAACTTATTCCACCTTAGAAATAAAATATCTTGGCTCTCAACAGGGAAAAGTCCAGCCTCCCTACTGAAAACCATATTCTTTAGGATGACAGCAGTAGGCAGAGAGGAAGCAGCAGCCCGTTTTTGTTAAAAATAAAATACTGTAAAGAGTGAAGAAGTAAGGATAATCTCATGAGGAATTTTGGAGCAAAGTTGGTTAGAAGTTGGTTCTGATATAATGATAAATTATCAATGATTTCTGAGTAGGAGAATACAAGTCCAGAAGTACCTTTTCTTATGATCACTTTCTGAAGCACGAGTTAGACACAGGAAGGGACTGGAAATAAGAAGGACAGTGCAGAGATGGCTATAGGTATCAGTTTCACAGTAAATACTGAATGTTCATCAGGTGCATAATCAATGAGCTATGCGTTGGTGGAGCATCAGTGAAGAGGTATACAAGTGCTAAAATGCTGAAGTGAGAGCCATGATATACAAATCTGATTTTATATCTCCTGTCCAGTGTTGATACAAACTAAAATTCTCAGGCTTTGAGACTAAAACCTCTGTATCAGTTCGTTTTGCCAAGACTTCTTGCCATGTCTCAGGTTTTACTGAGCTGCCAAGTGAACACATCAGTCTGGATTTGTTGCATGGCAACTTGCAGAAGACATGAGACCCCTGGATCAAAGATGAACGATTGTTTATTATAGCATAGTAAGCAGCCTAAGCATTATGCTTGCTTGCATGAGTTCTTTGAGAACAGTTTCCCACAGGGTGATGAAAAGAGGGTTAGTGGACACCAGAACATGGTGTGGTTGCATCACAGAAGAGAAACACTGGGGAGTAGTCACACGTGTGAAGTAAACACTATATTTATATTAACAAAGCTGTGAATGGACCTGACTTTTTCTCTGGGAGAAACACTGTATATTCCAAGGCTGTTTGCTGTACACTTGCCCCTGGATGATAATGCTGAGTAAAGGCAGCCTGTGCCTCTTCTCATAAGATGCACAGAAATGTGAAAGTGTCATCGTTGACTCGGAGCTGTCAGGCTTTAGTAAGTTGCCTGGGCTTCCCCGGTGGCTCAGACAGTAAAAAAAAATCTTCCTGCAATGCGGGAGACCTGGGTTCAATCCCTGCATTGGGAAGATTCCCTGGAGGAGGTATATGGCAACCCACTCCAGTACTCTGGCCTGGAGAATCCCGATGGACAGAGGTGCCTGGTGGGCTACAGGGCATTGGGTCACAGAGAGTCGAACACGACTGAGCACTAGGCACACAGTAAATCACCTGGATATATTAAACATCTGCTTAATATATCAGTAGGTAGGTAGGAATCACTACAGTAGGTAGGAATGGAATTCTCAGAGGAATGTAATGTCGTTTATGATTGCAAAGAGCTTGAAATCTTGGTGAAGGATAAAGAGAAAAATATGTCCCAATAGAAGCTGACTGTTATAATTGCAGTAAAACAGATATAGACAAAGTGTCATTAGGAGAAGAAAGATTCTCATTAGAGGAGTATTAAATCACACAGGTGTGGCCGTAGTTCTTTTCAACAGTTGAATTTAGCTTCACAGCAAAAATAAACTCTGATAAATCAAACTAAACCTGAGAGAGAAACCAGGCAGCCTGGAGGGGTTATGGATATGGCTAGATGGAAATAGGATTTTGACAGAGTACTCTCCTTAGTCTATGGGCTTCCTGATACCATTAGACCAAAGTGAATCTAACTAATTTATATTTCATTGTTCTCAGTGGATATTTATTTTATAAAGGTATACTAAACATGTAAGTGTTAATACTCTTAGAGGTACTTCAGGCATTGAAAAACTAGCTATGCTTTATGATACTCTGATGTGGCATTGCTAATCATGTGGCAATTAAACACAGGAAAGCAGAATGTTAGAACTTAGTAGACTTTCTAGAATATGCTGTAAACCCTAAACTGTTTAGCCATGGTTGGAACGTCACAATAGTGCACTGGAATTTAGAAATTCTTAGAATGAAAATGTCTGCCTGAAACTGGAGGAGATTTTGACGTTATTCACTATGTGGTGTTTGGTGAGGCAGGAGGCTTAGACTAATTTTAATATACAAACAATGAGAAAATCTCAAAGCAGATGTATATGGACGTAGTAGTAATTCATTTCAACCCATTCAAATCAGAAAACTTTTCATAGTTGTCCTTTCTTTTAATAATTAGTTAATCAGGGACACACTGATCTGTGTCTCTTCCCAAACTTTTATAATAAACTAAAATGGGTTCTTGACGTTAAAGCATCTATAAACAGGTTTAAATGGAAAATAACAATGTTAAAATGTCTTTGACTAATTAGTAAAATGAATCTATGTCCACTTATTTAGACAGTCATCATATCTATTACATATTTGCAGACATACATACCTACTTCTCCATTAGTTCTTGACATTAACTCGGATTCCCACTTAGAGAGTTTAAGCTGTTAACAGGAGTGCTTGCCTGATCTCTGATAGCCTGAGCAAACAACAAACAAAAGCTTGTTGAGTTAGTGTTGGAATCCAGTTTGTTGTGTGTTGGGGGGTGGTGGTGGTGTGTTTCCAATTAAACCTTATTACAGATGTCACAGCAGTTAGATATAGTTTCTTGACATACTGGTACCAAAATCTATTCAAGACATGTGGTGATTAGTGTATAACCTTGGCTTTATTTTTGTTTAAATGAAAGGTGCTAATAAAACACTTTTTGCAAGTTATATGTAAAACTTTGAGCATTTGCAAATAGCAGATAACATGCTTGTCTAAATACTTTTGTACCAAGTCTACAAGAAGTGTTAGCATAAAAGTGAATATATACTTTTAGGCAGCAAAGAAAAAAATCTTCTATATTTGATTTTAAAAATGATTCATTTAGTATTTGGTAGAAATATGGGTTGTAAGAACCTCAGAGTCTTTAAGTGAGGGAGTGATAATAGATATTACTCCCTTGATAAGATACTTACTCACTTTGCTTCTCCAGTGTCAGATTTAAGAATTTCAACATTCTGAATAGCTCAAAATGTCCTCTCAGATATTGGCAGTGGTCATGGAGAGATCACAGAACTAAAATGAATGGTCTGTCTGCTTTGTGTATCGATAATGAGTTATGCTAGTGGGGCTTGTATTATCAAAAAAATAAGTACATAAAACATAAAAAATAACAAAAAAACTAGTCCTGGAAACAATACATTAGCGCTTTGAAATCACCAAATGATGTGTTTTAATGACAACAGTATGCAGAAGTGGTAAACAAACAATCAAGTTGTGAATAGACTAGTCAGCATAAGGTACACTGGAGCCACACACAGAAGAGCTATGACTTACACAGTTGTCTTTTTTATTCAATACGCTGTAATGTCTAAATCAAAGTTTGTAATGCATTTTTTAAAATGCAGGTTATAAAAATCTGCAATAGGGTTCTGGACCAGTGAGCACTGTCAGGATAGATTACAGTTGGGCACAGTCTCTGCTATAACAATATCATGATGAATGGAGAATGACACCAGTTGCCCACTAATTTCCTAAGATTACTGCCTTGATGATATTGATTCTTCCTGTGGATCCTTAGACTCAAGATTATAGCATACATACAGAGATACAATCAGTTTTGTAAAGTATGCTTTTAATATAGCCTAATTTTTACTTCCCTAACTAAGATGTGCTGGTAATTACCTATCAAGAAAATAAATTATTGCATATTATAACACTTAAGGCTATCCATAATTTAAAATATTTTTATTTTATATCAATTGAATAATAAACTCAAATTCTTAAATTGTATTCATACATGCATTCAGTGGACATTGTTAAGCATCTGTTTACAGTACAGGTGATATCAGGGCATGGGAAAATTTAAAATATATAAAGTAGAATTCCAGGTTTCAAAAAGCTCAGACTATTAAGAGGTAGGAGGTAGGAGTGTTTGAAATGATATAATTTGAATAAAGTGTGAAATAACTAAGAATTATGAAAATATCTAGGTAAGAACTAATAACAAGGTTTTAAAGAACAGGGATAGTGTCACAAAGGGAATGGATTAGAAGGTTACTAGGCAGAGCAAGGAAAAAAGAGAGTTCAATGTGCAAAATTATATTGAGTACTTATAAATGGCCTATAGTTCTCTGTGGCTGAATTGTAGGTTATGTGGATGTAAGGTGATTTGAAAAAGAAGGGGAGAGATGTGTGGGAAAGGAGAGGGAGCAGAGAGGATAGAGGAGGAGAAGAGAGAGATACAGATACAGGTCACATATTATGAAGGACATTTTATAGCACCTTAAAATGCTTTTGGCTTGTTTTGCTTCATTTTTAACAATACAGTCGAGAAGATACTTAATGAGATCAGTATTTTAAAACAAACCCAGGAAACAATATTAAGGATAGATTACATGAGGAAAAAGTGGAATGAGGTTAAGGAGATAGGAAGCTATTGCAAGAATTCAAATTATTGCTTGCATTGCTGTTGAAGGTTGAATCAAAGCAAAGTTCATGGTCACGAGGCACAGAACAGACTTCCATATTTTAGGGGTAGCATCAAGAGGATTCACTGCTTTAACAGTGGACAAAGAAGTAAGCAGCTTGATCTTTCCAGATTGTACTTTCCTGATTCTGAGGAAAAGATAGTTTTAGGTTAGAAAGTATGTGTTTTCTTTTTCATGCAATCACATAACAACCCTTTTCAGGGTGCCAATTTTAAGTAAAGCCCAATGCTATGGACTTACATATGCATCATATGTATTTACAACCCCTATTAAATGCAATTTTTCCTGGCATTGAAAACATAAAAATCCATCAAAACAAATCCTCTGAAAGGTATGGATTTCTAAACAGTGTTTGTGGAAGCCTCAGGTCTTCTCTCTTTCCCAGTTTATTCATTTGGGACTCGTTGTTTAAGCAGAGAACTATCTTACATAAAAGGACTTGTATTGTTCCACTAAGCTAGTGTTCATGCAGTTCTAACTGGAATGACAAGAGTGAAGGCCATTAAAAAGGAATGCTTGAAATCAATCAGAGATAATGAAATTGCATTGGTCCAAGTATTAATCAATTTTAATAATTGTGTGTTACAATGGTCATGCAATAAAAAGGCTGTTATTTTCAATTTAGTTCACTTAAGCTATGTCTGCACGATTGTAACACAACTAGTTGAAAAGTGGAGCTGTTTTCAATACCTGTGCAAGAATCTGTTTGATTGTTGATTCTCTTTTTCTCTTTGCAAGTTCCAAACAAATTCTATTTTGGCTAGTTGGTTGATCAGACTGTTCACACCAACTCTTATTTTGCTATCATGTAGATATAACCTTAAAAATTAGTTTTCAAAGAGTAAGACTATTCTGGGCTAATAAAAAATCAGTCATCTAACAAAGGTGCCTTGATTCATTAGTGTTTTAGAAAGCTATAAATTAATTCACTAAAAGAATTATTGATGGAGTTGTGGACAGTATGTGTTTTTTTCTGAGAGTCCCTTTTTTGCCTCAACTTTTTAGATGGTATCCAACATTCTCAAATGGTTATTAAGAATTCTTTCCAGTTTAGGTTAATATTTTCTCTGATCCTGCCTTAAGTAGTAAGATTGAGCCTGTTCACATAGCTCAACAGAGAGAGAGTTGCCTAAGACCATTCTTAAGGATCTGGCTAAATGCTTACAGAAATATGCAGGTATATTAGTGATGGCTGATTATCACTCTACACACATATATACACACACACACACACACACACACACACACACACACACACACTAACTTGTCTTAGGTTCTTTAACTTTGCATTTGAACAAAGAATTGACATGTAGGCAACTTCCTGATGATACATTCATGCTTATTTTACCACTGTCCTTGGTTACTTCTTGGCTTACAAAGTGAGAATTAGAAGCTTCATAACCAGAGCTTGGGGAAAACTGAAGAATATGGAGAAAGGCAGGAACTTACCGCTTGTGGCCAGGGAAGGAACCACACTGATTAGTGGACCCCAGTGGTTGCAGCTGTATCTACATATCCCTCCTGATTCAAAGACCTGAGGTACACCTTCTTCTATGGGACTAGATGGGAATAGTGGTTTTTCTGTGAGCAGGGACTACATCGTTCCAACATCCAGTTAAAGTTCAAACCTATATTTCCATCGACACCACAATTTTGTTTATGATTTGGTCCTGAAAGGCTTTTGCTCTTACTTAATCACTTGGGCACCCTCCCTGTGCTGGGCCTTGTACCACAGAGGTTTGAGGCAAGGCAGACCCAGATTCAAGGCGGGCTTTTCTGAGCTTTCCCTCTGGCCACAGTTTTGTTGGCCTCTTTAGCTTAACTAGAATATACTTTTCTCCTTTCCCTTTTTCAGAATAGAGGCCGGTACTTGGAAGAGACTCTCAGCATCGAATGCTGGACCAGCTCCTGTTGCTTTCTACTCATTTCGTTTTCTTGTCTGTGATCCCTGTGTTTATTTCCAATTCTTTCCTATCAGAATGGTGACTCATTGCCATAGTTAAAAGGAGATAAGAATGAAAAAAGAATCATGCTGTCCTGAAATGGTAGTTGATTAAATTCAGCGTTGTATTGTTGGAGGAATTAGACAGTGAAAAGATGGAACACACCTTGTGAATCCATTTTCACAAAGGATTTTTTTTTTTTTTTTTTTTTTTGGCATGTTCTATGACCGGCTATACTGGTAGAAAGTTGTGATCATGATTGCCTCCAGACAGAAACATGTGCCCATTCTGGTACCTAGTTGATTGCCACTCAGCCACTGAAATCAAAAGTGACAGGGGCATGTGATGGATTGATTTATGCAGTGGAATAATCTGATTGTTTGGATGAGATTCCTGGATTTCATTTGGCTGTGAACGAAGCATTGCTTTTTTTCACTTAGGTCTTGTTTTTCTTTTAAATGCTCATGAAAGCTGTGGTGAGATATCAAAGTATTAAGCATATTCTTCTAAATGCTTTTGAATAGGTATGGTGAGATCATTAAATATTACAGCTCAACAAGGGCTGACTAGAGGGCTTTAGGAAGAAAGCTGTTGACATCTCATTAGACCAGAAAGGGGGAAGGAGGAGCTTTGAGCATCACTACCTGAGAACAGTTAGAAACTGTAATGTAGTAATAACTTAGGTTATAAACTGGGAGTCTCCTGTTCAATTTGGCTTCGTTCCCTCTTGGGTATGAGTTTGGCACAGAGCAGCTTTCTCTTTATTACTTCTCCCCCATGACTTTGCCTCCACACACCGCACATGCTTTTTGTACGATCGAGATAGAAAAAATAAATGTATCTGGACATCTTTTAAAATTACTTTTTCAGTGTTTAACATCAAAAAAACAGAAATCACATGGAAAAGCCCTTAAACTTAAAAGAATGTAGACTATGGAAATATTTGTTGATTATAAGATGTATACAGGATTTTGAACTGTGCCAATGACAAATGCATTTCAGGACTTACAGTCATGCTTACGGATGGTGGTGCTAATAGATATGAGGGCAATGGTCCCAAGTCATAATTTCTGTCATGAAACCTTTTTAGGTACCCAGTGCTTGGCACAGTGCCTCTCCACACTAGTGCTTTGGTGATCTGCCCAATTAATAATAGTTCTTGACAATGATCTTGATAACACCATTGTTCCTTCTTGCTTATAGGAAAATGCCCAGATGCCTGAGCATGGTTTCAGAGCATGACCTGCCTCTTTTTCTCTATTTCTGTCTGTCTCTCCCAGTGGTGGCTTTCAGCTGGGCTACCTGCCATTGTCCAGATGCCCCCTGTTTTTCCCATCCCTGTGTCCTTGGCTCAAGCTGCTGCCTGTGCATCAAATGCCCTTGTCTGCATGTCTGGTGAATACTTCTCTTTCAAGAGTCCACGCAAGCATTTCTCCTCTGACTACCTTCCAACCTTTACCAGTTTTCTATCACAGGGGACTGAGCATATTGTATTCAGTGTTCTGACAATATATAGTAGTACTGAGTACTTCACTATTCTTGATTATTGGTTTTGTTTTCTTCTACCAAATTCTGAGTTTCTTAAGAGAAAGTGCTATGTATCAATAGTGTACAATTTTTATCTGCTTTTTGTCTAACAGTTCGATCTATTTTTTCATAAAAAGACATTTTTTTTTCCCTCTGAAGGGAAGTAAGATGAATTTGAGAATAACTTCCTGCTGCTGCTGCTGCTGCTGCTAAGTCGCTTCAGTCGTGTCCGACTCTGTGCGACCCCATAGACGGCACCCCACCAGGCTCCCCAGTCCCTAGGATTCTCCAGGCAAGAACACTGGAGTGGGTTTCCATTTCCTTCTCCAATACGTGATAGTGAAAAGTGAAAGTGAAGTCGCTTAGTCGTGTCCAACCTTTAGCGACCTCATGGACTGCAGCCTACCAGGCTCCTCCATCCATGGGATTTTCCAGTCAAGAGTACTGGAGTGGGGTGCCATTGCCTTCTCCGTAATAACTCCCTAGGTCCTCTCTAAATCAGATTGTAAGTGTCTTTACTGCTTTTGCCCATCCCTCACTTTAGTATGGGCTTCCCTGATAGCTCAGGTGGTAAAGAATCCACCTGCAATGCAGAAGACCCCAGTTCAAATTCCTAGGTTGGGAAGATCTGGAGAAGGGATAGGCTACCCATTCCAGTATTATTGGGCTGCCCTTGTGGTTCAGTTGGTGAAGACACTGACCGCAGTGCGGGGGATCTGGGTTTGATTCCTGGGTTGGGAAGGTCCTCTGGAGAAGGGAAAGGCTACCCACTCTAGTATTCTGGCCTAGAGAATTCCGTGGACTGTATAGTCCATATGGTTGCAGAGTCGGACATGACTGAGCAAGTTTCACTCACTCAGTTTAGTATGCTGGTGTCTGTGTGTTTAAGTGGACAATCCATCTTGGTTGCACTAATTTAAAACAGCAGTCCCCAGACTTTTTGGCAACAGGGAGCAATTTTGTAGAAGACAATTTTTCCATGGACCAGGGGATGAGGGAATGGCTTTGGGATGATTCAAACACATTAAATTTATTTTGCACATTATTTCTATTATATTTACATCAGGTCCACCTCTGATCATCTGGCATTAGATCACAGAGATTGAGGATCCCTGAGTTAAAATACGTATTGGACCTCCTTCTCTCTGCAGGGGTCTCTGCCACGTTCAATAAGAATAAATATCTAGGGCAGAGTTAAATCTTACAATCTATATCTTCTGTTTTTAACTTCAAGAAACAGAAAATTCAGTTATCAGTGGCTCAAGCAAACCAAATGAGCTATTTGGAACCAGCTGGTGGCTGTTGGTTTGGCTATTCAGCGGTGTCATCAGTGGCCCAAGCACATTATAACAGTCTGTTTGCCAGCCTCTTGGTTTGCAACATCTCGGCTTTCTTCACCCTCAAGATTTTCACCTCATGGTCACAGGAAAGCCACTGTGTACTTAGGCATCTATGCAAGGAAAGGGCTTCTCTAGTGGCTCAGCTCGTAAAGAATCCACCTGCAATGCAGGAGACCTAGGTTTGATCCCTGGGTTGCGAAGATCCCTTGGAAGAGAAAGGCTACCAGCTCCAGTATTCTGGCCTGGAGAATTCTGTGGACTGTATGGTCAATGGGGTCACAAAGAGTCGGACACGACCGAACGGCCTTCACGTCACATGCAGGGAGAAGGAAGAAAGGCAGCACTAAGCACATCAATTACTTTGATCAAGAGAGGAATACCTTCTCAGAATCCTTCAGCAAGTTTTCATCATATTGGCCACATTTTTACCACATGGCATACCTGTGGCGGATTCATTTTGATATTTGGCAAAACTAATACAATTATGTAAAATTTAAAAATAAAATAAAATAAAATAAACTGCAAAAAAAAAAAATAAATAAAAAAATAAATGTGAGGAGGCTTTTCCAGGCTTTTAAGAAAATGGAGCAAGAAAGAAAAGGTGTTCATTAACCAAGAGTGTTGGCCACATATTAGTAAGATGATAAGATAGGTGTTTAAGTGATTATCCTACATGGTAGACGTAGAAGAATGTGTACCATACGACAAGTCTTTTCAAACAAGGCACTATGGATGCTCTTTGAATGAAGATATTGTAGCTGATTAGAGCGAGTTGTATTCAGGAAATGGGTTATGAAATGATGTTGTCTGATACAGAACTTTAAGGTAAATACAGTTTCAACAGGCAGAAGTTATCATAGGCAATATATTGAAGTAAAGGAAGGAACAGTAAACATATCTAGAAGTCAGTCAGTGTACAGATCAATCTTCAGCTTGCAGACATGGATTTAGTGAGTCAATGAGGTAATGGAAAGGAGTGGACTGGATGGGCAGCACCATCCAATACAGCTCTCTGTGGTGATAGAACTGTTCTTTCTGTGCTATTCAGTAGGAAGGTCACTCCCCACGTGTGGCTATTGAATACTTGAAATATACTATAGTGACCAAAGAACTGAGTTACATTTTTCTCCATTTCAGTTTAACTAACCACATGTGGCTGGTAGTTACCATACTTAGTATTACAGATTAGAGCATGGGTTCTAATGTAAGCATGGGCCATTGTAGGTTGAATTTGGTTTTTCCTCTGAAAAAGTTAGAGAAGCCATTGGAGGGTATTGAGCAAAGGGGTGACATAATCCAAACTACACTTTGACAGGACCACTCTATGACTTTGTTAAAAATAGTGCAAAGTAGGGGACAGAGGGTATGGCTTTAATAAAGACGGTGGGTGGTTATGGATTGTACTCATTCAGTTCAGTTCAGTCACTCAGTCGTGTCCGATTCTTTGCAACCCCATGAATCGCAGCACGCCAGGCCTCCCTGTCCGTCACAAACTCCCGGAGTTCACTCAGACTCATGTCCATTGAGTCAGTGATGCCATCCAGCCATCTCATCCTCTGTCGTCCCCTTCTCCTCCTGCCCCCAATCCCTCCCAGCATCAGAGTCTTTTCCAATGAGTCAACTCTTCGCATGAGGTGGCCAAAGTACTGGAGTTTCAGCTCCAGCATCATTCCCTCCAAAGAAATCCCAGGGCTGATCTCCTTCAGAATGGACTGGTTGGATCTCCTTGCAGTCCAAGGGACTCTCAAGAGTCTTCTCCAACACCACAGTTCAAAAGCATCAATTCTTTGGCTCTTAGCCTTCTTCACAGTCCAACTCTCACATCCATATATGACCACAGGAAAAACCATAGCCTTGACTAGACGAACCTTTGTTGGCAAAGTAATGTCTCTGCTTTTGAATATGCTATCTAGGTTGGTCATAACTTTCCTTCCAAGGAGTAAGCATCTTTTAATTTCATGGCTGCAGTCACCATCTGCAGTGATTTTGGAGCCCCCAAAAATAAAGTCTGACACTGTTTCCACTGTTTCCCCATCTATTTCCCATGAAGTGATGGGACCGGATGCCATGATCTTCGTTTTCTGAATGTTGAGTTTTAAGCCAACTTTTTCACTCTCCACTTTCACTTACATCAAGAGGCTTTTGAGTTCCTCTTCACTTTCTGCCATATGGGTGGTGTCATCTGCATATCTGAGGTTATTGATATTTCTCCCGGCAATCTTGATTCCAGCTTGTGCTTCTTCCAGCCCAGCGTTTCTCATGATGTACTCTGCATATAAGTTAAATAAGCAGGGTGACAATATACAACCTTGACGAACTCCTTTTCCTATGTGGAACCAGTCTGTTGTTCCATGTCCAATTCTAACTGTTGCTTCCTGACCTGCATACAGATTTCTCAAGAGGCAGGTCAGGTGGTCTGTTATTCCCATCTCTTTCAGAATTTCCCACAGTTTATTGTGATCCACACAGTCAAAGGCTTTGGCATAGTCAACAAAGCAGAAATAGATGTTTTTCTGAAACTCTCTTGCTTTTTTGATGATCCAGAAGATGTTGGCAATTTGATCTGTGGTTCCTATGCCTTTTCTAAAACCAGCTTGAGCATCAGGAAGTTCACGGTTCACGTATTGCTGAAACCTGGCTTGGAGAATTTTGAGCATTACTTTACTAGCATAAATGCAGTGGTTTGGAAAGGCTGGATTCTGCATACATTTTGAAAGTCAAATCAACAGAATTCCCTCATGGATTGGATGGTAGGAAATGAGAGAAAAGGAGGAATAGAGAATAATTCTACATTTGTTGGCCTAAGTGACTAGAAGAAATGAAGATTTCTTAACTGAAATGAGTGAGGATGACCAAGAAGGCATAGACTTTGTTGAAGAGCAGAAGCTTGGATTTGGAGCCTGGCAAGTTTGAGATGCCTGCTAGACATCTAAGAACATATGGTGAATGTATAATTCAACAGGGTCTAGTTTTGAGATAAAATTTTTAGAGTTGTTTGCATGTTAGTGGTATTTAAAAATTAGGAGACTATTTGAGCACACCAAAGGAATGAGTGTAGGTTGCGAGAGATAATGTGTGTGGACTGAATCCTGAGGCACTGCATCCAGTAGCGTTAAACGAAGAAGAACCCCCCAACCCCCGCCGCCCCAGAGATACATGAAAGGAAATGGTAGTGACATAGGAGGAAAACCAGGATAGGCAAGAAAGGTGAAATGTTCAACTATGTCAAAATGTCCTTCTTCTGCATAAGAGAATGAGGCCTTGTGATTATTGGATTTAGTGGTAGATAGGATATGAGTGTTATTGATAATAACAGTAAGCATCATTTCTGGGGAGTGGGGATGACAAAAACCTGATCTGAGTAGATTCAAAGGAGATTAGAAGAGAAGAATTGGAGATAGGATAGATAAAAAGAGGTGACTGATATAGGCGAAAAATAATAAGCTCTAATAAATTGTAATTGTGCAAGATATAGGCTTAATTTGATAGAGGTAAAGGAAGAAAAGTACATTTTAAAGCAGACATAATTCCTTTTATTGGTTCTTGGATCACTTGAGCTGTCTCACTCACTGCACACTATATTGGCAGTTTCATTGATTTAGAGCTGTCTTGTTTATCAGCCTATCAAACTGGCATTTCAAAAGTAACTGGATAATTCCATTTTAAAAATTCAATCTTAAGTCAAAGATATTATAAAGGGAAATATTTTTATTTCAAATGAATTTTAGCTTATTTTGGGGGGAAAGTAAATAATTATATCTCATAATGGGAAGCTTTATTGCAGTTAAACAAAACTTTTTCCCTTAGCTGTTAAGCAGAGCACTTCATTAAGGGAAATATATTTAATGCATAAATTCATGAAGTATCCTAAATTTTGCAGATAAAAACATAAATGTTTGCAATTTAAATCTCAGAGTTTAGATCTACCAAAACTCAGAGATTAAATAATTTGCCCAAGAACATTCATCTTGTTCAAGGTGTATATATATATATATATATATTCCTCCCCCCCCTCCAGCTTAGCATCCTGAAAATTTGATGTGAGTTATTGGTTGGTCTTGTTAAGGTATCATGACTCAATGTTATGAACATCTGAGATAAAAATGTCTTCACTTAACATGTGCCTAAGGAGGAAAAAAGAAAAGTGTACTTAATTGAAACTGCTGAAAGTAGGCTGAGCAATCCTGGGGCCTTGGCCTTTCTTGAAGGAAATTTCTGAAATGGTCTGTTGGCCACTGCCAAGGAACACTGTTGTGTCTACACTGTGTTCATAGATATGCTCTCCTATGAACACATTGCTTGGCATCATGGTTGTCATTCAGGAAAGGTAAGTACTATGATAAATCATATGTCTTCCACTTCATCATCCCCTAACCAAACAAAAAGTACTTGAATTGAGGTAATCTAAGTGGTATCTCAAATGAGTGAAACACCATTTTCCTAAAAATATAAAATGGTAATTTGCAAGTAATTCATTTGAAATTTCAAATGTAAATTTGAAATTTACATAGTAATTTCATGAATAATAGAAAGATTTACTTTGAGGGTTGACATGGGACACCTTTGGACCTTATAAGTTATGCTTACTTGGTCCATAGAAGGAGTCCTGCAGGTGTGCCAAGAATAGGCCTGTTTCTGCTATGTTGTTGATCATATCATTAATTGACTATGAAGAGGAAGAGACATTTTTTACGTTTCTTTTAGGTGTACTGTATTCTTAGTTGGACTTTTTAGAGACTCTTATCTGGAAATAATACTATTAAGTACTGTTTACATTGTTAGATTTATGCTGATTGTACTCACTTAAGTTCAGTAATTTGACTTACCACGTAAAACTTTCTATACTATGTTTACACTATAAAATAAATATAATAAAAATGCAATATAAAAAGACAGAAATAAAAAGAAACCATTAAAAATAAAAGTTGTGTAATTATTCATCAACTTAACTCTTTATACTTTTATGTGTTTATTTTCATTCACTGTTTACACTTATAAATTACATGAATAAACAAAGATTTTATATGGGGGCATTTATCTATAACTGTAATCATCCCTCTGGTAGGTAATATGGAGTGTTATCAGAATTACTCTCCAGAATGATACTCTTAAATTCTTATTGGAGAACAAAAGAAAAACACAGGAATATTTTGGAAAATAATTTAGCAAATTAATATATTAACTATAGTGTATTCAAGATATTTCAATTTGAAGTGAAGTGCTTGCTAGTAAAATTAACTTTGGTCATCCTTTAGACCTGGAGGAGAGCTTAGCAACCTATTCCATTATTTTTGCCTGGAGACTCCCACAGAAAGAGAAGCCTGGTGGACTGCAGTCTATGGGGTCACAAAGAGTTGGACATGGAGAGTCAGATATCCTGGAATGTGAAGTCAAGTGGGCCTTGGGAAGCATCACTATGAACAAAGCTAGTGGAAGTGATGGAATTCCAGTTGAACTGTTTCAAATCCTAAAAGATGATGCTGTGGAAGTGCTGCACTCAATATGCCAGCAAATTTGGAAAGCTCAACAGTGGCCACAAGACTGGAAAAGGTCAGTTTTCATTCCAATCCCAAAGAAAGGCAATGCCAAAGAATGCTCAAACTACTGCACAATTGCACTCATCTCACACACTAGCAAATTAATGCTCAAAATTCTCCAAGCCAGGCTTCAGCAATACGTGAACCGTGAACTTCCAGATGTTCAAGCTGGTTTTAGAAAAGGCAGAGGAATCAAAGATCAAATTGCCAACATCCGCTGGATCATTGAAAAAGCAAGAGAGTTACGAGAAAGCAGAGTTACAAGAAAGAAAGTTACAATAAAGCATTTTTGCTTTATTGACTATGCCAAAGCCTTTGACTGTGTGGATCACAATAAACTGGAAAATTCTGAAAGAGATGGGAATACCAGACCACCTGACCTGCCTCTTGAGAAGCCTGTATGCAGGTCAGGAAGCAACAGTTAGAACTGGACATGGAACAGCAGATTGTTTCCAAATAGGAAAAGGGGTATTTCAAGGCTGTATATTATCACCGTGCTATTTAACTTATATGCAGAGTACATCATGAGAAACGCTGGGTTGGAAGAAGCACAAGCTGGAATCAAGATTGCCAGGAGAAATATCAATAACCTCAGATATGCAGATGACACCACCCTTATGGCAAAAAGTGAAGACCTAAAGAGCGTCTTGATGAAAGTGAAAGAGGATAAAGAGGAGAAAAAGTTGGCTTAAAGCTCAACATTCAGAAAACAAAGATCATGGCTTCTGGTCCCATCATTTCATGGTGATTAGATGGGGAAACAGTGGAAACAGTGACAGGCTTTATTTTGGGGGGCTCCAAAATCACTGCAGATGGTGACTGCAGCCATGAAATTAAAGGATGCTTATTCCTTGGAAGGAAAGTTATGACCAACCTAGACAACATATTAAAAAGCAGAGACAGTACTTTGCCAACAAAGGTCTGTCTAGTCAAGGCTGTGGCTTTTACAGTAGTCATGTATGGATGTGAGAGTTGAACTATAAAGAAAGCTGAGCACTGAAGAATTGATGCTTTTGAACTGTGGTGTTGAAGAAGACTCTTGAGAGTCCCTTGGACTGCAAAGAGATCCACCCAGTCCATCCTAAAGGAGATCATTCCTGAGTGTTCATTGGAAGGACTGATGTTGAAGCTGAAACTCCAATACTTTGGCCACCTGATGGGAAGAGCTGACTCATTTGAGAAGACCCTTATGCTGGGAAAGATTGAAGGCAGGGGCACAAGGGAACAACAAAGGATGAGATGGCTGAATGGCATCACCAACTCAATGGACATGAGTTTGGGTGAACTCCAGGAGTTGGTGATATACAGCGAGGCCTGGTGTGCTGCAGTCCATGGGGTCGCAAAGAGTCGGCCACGACTGAGCAACTGAACTGAACTGAGGTAAAATAGCATGCATATACACATCCTTTAGAAGGAAAAATATAGGGTTAACTTAAAGGTTTTCAAATTCCATTATGTATTAAAAGCACAGTTGTCTAATTTTTTAACCTTTAGAATGAATACAATAATGGTCAATATTTAAAGACTGGCTACTTTAAAGAATCACAGGATCTTTAATAGTATCATTTCCCCAATTTATCCTTCTTCTACTTCACACCGACCACCCATCATGTTGCTAGTAGGAAGTTTGAACATCTGCCAAGATTTTATCTCTTCGATTTTATTCTATATACTCATCATTGCACAAAAGATTGGAAAAATGTCCTATTATATTTTTTCAGTTCATTTGGGGAAATTGAACAGTATAGGGCACTACAAGGAGAAACACAGTTGACTATCATGTTTTAGATATGAGTGAATTTTACCACAAGTGAGAGCACTGACATTCTTTTCTTATTACACTGATCTCTTTATTTCTTTTTGTTTTTGATACTCATGAGGAATTTTTCTTTCACAAGTACTGGTAGTGTTATAAAATTCCACTGATGTCATTCTGAGAGTGTCTTTTTATTTTCAGTAGAACCCTAGCTATAAGCCTCCAGTGTGTTCTTTGCAGTTCAGTTTCTTGTTAATTTCTACAGACTTGGAGCATGTTAAAATTAGAAGAGACCTTGCTGCTGCTGCTTCTACTGTCGCTTCAGTTGTGTCCGACTCTGTGCGACCCCCATAGTCGGCAGCCCACCAGGCTTCCCTGTCCCTGGGATTCTCCAGGCAAGAACACTGGAGTGGGTTGCCATTTCCTTCTCCAGTGCATGAAAATGAAAAATGAAAGTGAAGTCACTCAGTAGTGTTCAACTCTTCACGACCCCATGGACGGCAGCCTACCAGGCTTCTCTGCCCATGGGATTTTCCAGGCAAGAGTACTGGAGTGGGGTGCCATTGCCTTCTCCGAGAAGAGACCTTAAATATCATCAAATCCATTACTTTTTTTCTATGATAGAATCAAAGTTCAGACCAATTAAATAATTTACTCACAATCAAAGAACTAGTTGACAATCATCTTTAGGCATATAATGCAAGTGGGTTTCCCTGGTAGCTCAGCTGGTAAAGAATCTGCCTGCAATGCAGGAGACCCTGGTTCGATTCCTGGGTTGGAAAGATCTGCTGGAGAAGGGATAGGTTACCCACTCCAGTATTTTAGGGCTTCCCTGGTGGCTCAGCTAGTAAAGAATCTGCCTGCCATGTGAGAGACCTGGGTTTGATCCTGGGTTGGGAAGATCCCCTGGAGAAGGGAACGTCTACCCACTTCACTATTCTGGCCTGGAGAATTCCAGGGACTGTATAGTCCATGAGGTCACAAAGAGTCAGAGACATGACTGACTTTGACCACCTGCAAGTTGTAAATCCCTCAGAAAATGACCTATCTGGCATCTGATTAGTGGTTTTCTGAATGATTCTGTATAGTCTTATGCAATAAAGTTTGGATGTGCGCACACACATGTTGGCAGTGAGTATGTCTTGTATGTGTGTGCATGGGTTTTTTTTAACAATCACACTTCTGGTTTGATTTGGTTTCCCCCTACCCCCCACTACCTCTTATAATAAACATTCAAGTGTTTTTTGATAAATCAACTAAAAAAAAACTAGGATCCCTTAGAGAATTATCTTGGACAATTAGCTTCAGGGGTTACTTGTAGCTAAAGTTTAACCTGTACATGCTGCTTTCCTTTTCCAACTGCAGAGTTATTTGTACACACACATTTCTGTTGTATCTCTTGGAAGTGATGATATTCATCTACATAAGTCATACCTTTAATTTACTTTGAGTGCTGTCTACTTCCCAGCTTCTTTTTGTTCTCATTCATGACCCCCCACATTTTTTTTTAAGTTTTAAGTTTATATTGGAGTATAGCTTGTTAAAAATCTTGTGATAATCTCAGTTGCATAGAGAAAATTTCAATCATACATATATATGTATCCATTCTCCCCCAGACACCTCTCCCATCCAGGCTGCTATGCAACATTAAGCAGAGTTCCCTGTGCTATATACAGGAGGTCCTTGTTGGTTATTCACTTAATATATACCAGTTTTATACATGTAGATACCAAATTCCCTAACTACCCCTTCTCCTCACCCTGTCCCCAAGGTAATCATAAATTCATTTTCTAAGCTTATGAGTCTGTTTTGTAAATAAGTTCATTTGTATGATTTCTTCTTAGATTTTCATGACTTTTATAGCTTAGAACTATGCAGCAGTTGTCATGCATTGATCCTATATATCTGGTATTTAGAGTATATTATTTTTAATCCTCAAATAACCCTGACACCTAGATATTTTTTCCCCAAAATATAGTAGAATACAAATATGACAGTAGCACCCATTTCATGAATTAATAAAGCTGTCCTAAAGACTTGGGGGTGGCTGGAGTGTTAAATATGGGAGGTCAAGTATAATGCTGAAATACTGAGCATGGAAGAACTTAAATTTGATAGTATATATCACTGTTTTAACCACCTTGCCACCTCCATCCTAATAGTGAAACCTGAATATCTGTCTACCCTCTTGGTCTTGGCCTGTTGCCATATTCCTGGCTTTTTGAATACTGGTTAAATTTAAGTTCAACATCATGAGTACAGAAAAAGCAGTTTAAGTAAGTGCTAATTCCTAAAGGTGGCTTATGCTAAGAAATTCCTGTCAGAATGGCCTTCAGAAGGGGCAAAAACAGTACTCATTGGGTCATTACATATGCCTTTTGTCCTTGACCCATATCTCTCTTCTAGCTGGTGTGCTTGTTTTGCTTTCTTCCTGCTTGATTGATTCCAAGGTAATTGACACATATACAGAATGCCTGTAAATGTTATCATAATAAAGTAGAAATCAATTTGGCAAAAGTAATGATTGTATTTAGTTTTGAACATGCTGCTACTGCTGCTGCTAAGTCATTTCAGTCGTGTCCGACTCTGTGCAACCCCATAGAGGGCAGCCCACCAGGCTTCCCTGTCCCTGGGATTCTGCAGGCAAGAACACTGGAGTGGGTTGCCATTTCCTTCTCCAATGCATGAAAGTGAAAAGTGAAAGTGAAGTCGCTCAGTTGTGTCCGACTCTAGCGACCCCATGGACTGAAGCCTAGCAGGCTCCTCTGTCCATGGGATTTTCTAGGCAAAAGCACTGGAGTGGGGTGCCATTGCCTTCTCCGAGTTTTGAACATATTATAGTTCAAATCCTAATACATCAAATATAACCTTATAGAGTAAAAAGATGATATTCTACATTAACCAATGATTAAGTTTTCCCCTTTTTGTTTTCTTTTCACATAATTGAGATATAATTATTTCCTTACGTCTGTAGTTCTTTATTTAACAAATGGATGGCTCCTGTTCTAGCACTAAGGCAAATAATCAGCTTTGTTCAACAAATAATATCCTCAACAGTTTAAACTCCTATCATTACAATTCCCAGAAATGTTCTGAAGAGCTGATATCCCCATTGGGAGGAATGAGTTAATTCTCAGTTAATGAGAAGAATTTTAATAGAGTATCATCATTACCTATGAGAGATTTGTTTCAAAGTCATTTAACATACTTGCCAAGAAAATTGATAATTCATTGTGCTGGGAAGATGAATGAAGGCATATATTTCTTTTTACAGTAATGGGAAAATTCTTGAATTTCCTTTGGTAATATCCCTAGGCTTCTCTCAGAAAATTACACAAACACAAATCTGTGACATAAACACAGATTTATATAGTAAGCAGAAGTAAATAACCAATGCAGTAAACCTTGTAGTAGGATTTAGCAGGCATATGACTTTTAATAAGTTTAAAGTATAAAAATAATTTAGTAAATAAAATAATATTTATTTTAGCTAAATAAAGTAGTTAAACTTTCTGATGGAAAAATCAGTAATAAAAAAATATAGATCACAAAGCCCACATTCAGCTGGTAACAAGAGACCCATAGCAATAAAATTCATAACATGGGTATGATAATATCTCTCACAGCAGGTAGCCCTTGAAAGTTCTTATGAACAGTACCTGGAGGACAGAGAGAGTTAATGTCAGGAGAAAGTATACATCTTAATAAGACTTATGGGGTCAAGAGAATAAGTAGGTATTTATGTCATAAGTACCAGAAAAATTTGGGAGTCTGAGAGCACAATTTTAGAAAGCAGACAGAAGTTTAATCCTGGAAAAAAATGTTAAGAGTAAGCTCTGAGAAGCATATTCTAGCAGATGCTGAAAACTATTTGCAGACCCAGCATTCAAGTGTTGTAGGGAGAAGGAACGGGAGGACTGAGCAAAAGCAAGGCTCTGGAAAGCACATCTTGTAGGTTGGTAGCCAACGTGAGCCAGCGCCTCACAGTGGAGAAGAGGGAAGTTCAGGTGAGGTGGACAGAGTCAGTGTCTGAGGGCCCAGAACACCTGGGTGCTGAAGGAGCCAAAGTAAGGTCATTTGAGTTCAAAAGGAAAGGAAGGCTGAAAAAACACAAAGCTGAGGGAGGGTAGAGTCAGGGTGCACGACCAAGAGCTTTGAGCTGTCCTGAAGGGAGGCAGGGGTTAGAGTCTTATGGGTATGCAGTATGTGAGTGTCAGCTTCAGTCATCACTGGTCATCCCTCAACTGCTGGAGAAAGCTTAAATGTCCCAGTCCTTTAAACTTCCTCTGACTGGATTAGGGTGGTACTGAGGCTGTACATGACAGGTGAATGGTCCTATGCAATGGCACCCCACTCCAGTACTCTTGCCTGGCAAATCCCATGGACGGAGGAGCCTGGTGGGCTGCAGTCCATGGGGTCGCTAGGAGTCAGATGCGACTGAGCAACTTCATTTTCACTTTTCACTTTCATGCATTGGAGAAGGAAATGGCAACCCACTCCAGTGTTCTTGCCTGGAGAATCCCAGGGGCGGGGGAGCCTGGTGCACTGCCGTCTCTGGGGTCACGCAGAGTCAGATATGACTGAAGCGACTTAGCAGCAGCAGCAGAGGCTGTACATGACAGGTGAGTGGTCCTATGTATAAAGTCAAGGATTTGATTAGGGGACCTAGAGCCAGTCAGGCTGGTGAGAGAGAGAAAGAGACAATTTTCCCCATTTATCTGTTTGCTCTTATTGAAGACTTCATCATTGTAGACATTGTGAGGTACATTTTTCTAAGCATTGCCCAAAGAGAAAACCTTTAAGTCCAGCTTTGCTTTTTTTGTGTGGAGGGTGGGGGGGATGTTAAATGGGATTTTCACAGTAATGAGCCTGTTCTTCAAAAGTGACCTCATACTATAAAATTTGCTACCTATTAAAGACTTGATTGATGTAGGACAACACTATTTAGCAGATTTATACTTTCCAGAGGATCTGGTGTGACTACCAACTTGGGTAGCTAAGTCATAGTGACTTGTATTTACATAAGTCATTAAAAATTATGATGTTTGTTTGAAATGATTCTTCACGTAAGTCTTTGAATTTAAAAATAACTCCAGGAAATCAAATATTATTTTTGGAAAAAAAGTAAATACATCAGTAGTGAGCAAATATTACTGTGGGTTTCTCTCACTCAACCATTAATTAATCTTTTGTTCTGGGAACTATAGAATTCACTAAAATTATAACTTGTAAGATGATTAACAGTATGAAAGATTGGTATTTAGTAGTCTTAAACATGTTTCTTTCTTTCTTATTAAAGAAAAAGTTTCTCATTACATAGTAATATTCTCCCATTATGGCAAATGTGTAAATATGGATGATAAAAAATACTTTCATTAGTCCCACCACAATTTGCATATTGGTGTTTCTTTTGCATAACCATGCATGCTTCAGGAAAAAAGTTGCATCTCTATTATATATTTTACCCAGTTCTTTTAACCTAGCTTTATATCATTAAATTTTTATAATACATTCTCCCTAATTTTGGTTTACTTATTCTCAGTAATTTTTGTTTATAATGGTTGCATAATATACTATAAAGGGACACGATATAATTCATTTAACCTCTTATTATATATGCAAATTAACTATATTTTCCAACTTTATAAGTAATACTTCCATAAAGAACCTTGTGCATAAAATGTGTTTCATATTGAGAATTGTTTCTTTTTGTTTAATTTTTATTGAAATGGAGTTGATTTGCAATGTTTTAGTTTCAGATATACAGCAAAGTGATTCAGTTGTACTTATATACATACATCATCTACTCCTTTTTTTAAATATTTCATTATAGGTTATTACAAGATATTGAGTGTGGTTTCATGCGCTGTACAGTAGGTCCTTGTTGATTATCTATTTTATATATAGTTGTGTGTAGAATTGTTTCTTTGTTGTTATTATTCAGTTGTCCAGTCATTTCCCACTCTTCACAACTCCATGGACTGCAGCATGCCAGACTTCCCTGTCCCTCACCATCTCCCAGAGTTTGCCCAAGTTCATGTTCATTGCATTGGTGATGCCATCCAGCCATCTTGTCCTATGACACCCTCTTCTCTTTCTGCCCTCAGTCTTTCCCAGCATCAGGGGCTTTTCCAATGAGTCATCTGTTCACATCAGATGACTAAAATACTGGAGCTTCATTTTCAGCATCAGTCCTTCCAGTGAATATTCAGGGTTGCTCTCCTTTAAGATTGACTGGTTTGATCTCCTTGCTGTCTGAGGGACTTTCAAGAGTCTTCTCCAGCACCACATGGCTTCCCTGGTAGCTCAATTGGTAAAAAATTGTTTCTTTAGATACCCACAAGTGGGATTAACATGATAAAACCTGACCCAATTTTAAATCTCTTAATAAAAATATTAAATGTTATCTTTCCAAAAGAGTATATTACTACTATTAAAAATTTGTCCAGTTAGAATGTGTATTTTCTTTCTCCAAATGTCTACCTATGGGGTAAGAGGCCGGGCCTAGAGAATTAAAGCCAGAGATAGTAAAGGGAGTCTCAGAGTAGAGGATGGAATGAGAAACAAATGTCAAAAGGGAAAGTAAATCTGAGAGAAGACTGAAGTTCAAGAAGCTAAAAGGAGGATGAGGTAGAATATCACAGTGCTTGTTCTAGAGGACTGGATACAGAGAAATAGAGACTAAGAGAAGTACCAAACAGAGACTCAATTGATGCTGAAAAAACCCAAAATGGGTCAGGGGCAATCACTCAGAGAAACAGGGGTACAATTTTTATCCAAACCCTCTGGGGACAGATATGTTTAGAATCCAGGTGTTTTGAGATTTTTTTTTTTTTCTTTCAGATTTTCTTTAGAGCTGTCATGTGTAAATAGATAAATTACACTATATGGTCTAGATTTTTAAGCTTTTTAAAAAATATTTTTAACCCTTTTTGTTAAAGAAATGATGGGGCTTTTATTTCTGTTTCCCTTTGTTTTCTTATATTTTTCCAAAGGTCATATAAAGTATTTTAAGTGTACTTTGTTGTAAGAAGTGGAATATTTTTCTATGATTTTTTTTTACCCAATGAGATATTGAAAGGAAATACAAATTTTTCTCTGTGAGAGTAAGGGATAATTTTTTCTGAAATATCTCTCTGTGGAAATTAGATTTTCCAAGCAAATATATTGATGATTAAATATTTAGATGGTATAAACTATCATGTTTATGAAGAAGATAGATTTAGTCTCAGATTTATTAATTTCCTTGATAATAACTGCTTTTGTTTAAAATTTATCCTTGTTCCGATAATCATGAAACAAAACGTTGATTTGGATTTGTGTTAATACCTGAAAAAGTGACTCAGGGAGAGAAAGAAGTTTGGATTCCTTTCTACTTAGTAATTTGTGCTGTGGAAATGTTCTTTATTCCTTCTTTATACATAACACAACTTGATCTTTCTTAGTAATACAAAAGTCATCATTATCAGATAAGAAAGATATTGCTATATAATCATTTGTCTAGAAGAGGTCATTTCTTTTCTATGTCTTTGCTATTCTAAGATTTTTTCCATCTATTTTATTTGCAAATGCTACATAGGTGGTGAATCATAGATCTTCTCTTGGCATCATCTTATATTTCAGTTTTTCATATTCAAATAATTTTTCTGTCATAACTTATTCTTTCTTTAATTCAAATTCATTACCATAATCCTATCTTCTTTGGAAACAGAGTAGATGTTATCACCAAATTATGTCTGTTTCCGTGTTTGAAGATTGCATTAGTCTTCAACTCTCATTTCTTCATAGTGAAAAACATTCCTTTAAAAATTATGCATTTCAAATTATTTCTATGCCCTTTGTAGCTGCGTTAAAAACAAAATAAAACTGGGACCATAAAAATATTTCAGGTTGTTACAGAGAATAAGGGCTTCCCTCGTAGCTCAGTTGGTAACGAATCTGCCTGTAATGCAGGAGACCTGGGTTCGATCCCTGGGTGGGGAAGATCCCCTGAAGAAGGAAATGGCAGTCCGCTCTAGTATTCTTGCTTAAAGAATCCCATGGACAGAGGAACCCGGCAGGCTACACTCCATGGGGTCACAAGAGTCAGACACAATTTAGCGACTAAACCACCACCATAGAGAATACAGTTGAAATTAGAGCTCATAAATCTGTGGTTTGGGAGGTACAAAGGTGTACTTACCCAGATTCCCTGCCAAGGAAGGATCACTACCCAGCTTTAGGGAGTGGGTTCAGCACGTGGCCTCCCATTGTTCACTCTGTCAGTCTGCTTCAACTACAGAGGCCTGTCTCCTTGCTGCGAGATATGGTGACATCAACCTGAGGAGTTTTTCAGTAGCTCTCAGCAGACCAACTTCAGATATATTAGGTAGACTGTTGCTGCAATCTGGGGTTCAGTGGTCTTATTTTTAGGTAGGCAAGGCAGAGAAACAGCTGAGAATATAGGCAAGAAAAAATTTCCAGGGTTAGATACTTAGCCTACTTCATCATAGAGGAGGACATGAAGACCAGAGTTGTCTGAGAGGAAGGGAGAGAGGGATACATGGCATGACTCAGGTGATTCCATAGACTAACAAAGCGTCTTTGGATATCCAACAATCCAATGAAAACTAGTCTAAGAAATATTATACATTTATTTCAATGCAAAGATCTATACATATTGTAAGAAAGTACAGGTAGATCTGCTGTGGTGTTTGGAAATATGGGTATTCAGATTAGATAACGAATGACTGACAAAGGTTGAGGTGATAGCATAATATTAGGAATATTCATCTGGCTTTTCCTCCCCCAAATTCTCAGTCTGACCAAGCAATTAAATGAACTAACTTTGAGCTAAGTGTTTAATGGTTTAATGTGCTTTACTTTAAGAGAGCATTTATTGTGTAATAGAGGACTCCACCTTTTTATTCAAAGGATTAAGGTATTTTAAGCACTGATGGAGCAGATGAGGATGTAATTTAGCAGGTCAGGAGAACCTCCACATCCCTGGAGAGCCATGACATCCCTAGAGATTATTTTATATATTGCCATTTTATCTGAATATTTAAAAGTATGGCATCAATGAAAAACACCATAGGTGTCTACCTTCTTGTCTTTGGTATTAATTGATGAATTCCCAAAGTCTTGTTTATTCTTAGACACTCCCCACCTCCACCCTGGTGCCCAGAACAAGGCACAGAACATATGTTCTCCATCTGTGTTTGAAAAGTCAGTGTTCTGTAGCTGTAGGAAAGCATTTAGTACTATTCTTGTCCTCTCTGAATACATTTAATTCTTTCTCATTTGTGTGTCCAAGTTCAAGACATTTTCTCAAATGAATTAAACAAAGTGGCAGTTGGCATTATTAAGCCCAATGAGTTTTACATTGACTTGTTGACAATGCTGGGAAAAATTGAAGGCAAAAAGAGAAGAGAGATGTAGAGGATGAGATGGCCAGATAGCATCACTGACTCAATGAATTTGAGCAAACTCAAACAGTGAGATATTGGAGGACAGAGGAGCCTGCCATGCTGCAGTCCAAGGGGTCGCATAGAGACAGACATGACTTAGCAACAACAGTGATGTATAATTTTGAGTCAGCCATGTTTACTTTTAAAATATCATGTGTTTGCTTATAGTATATAGACATACTGCCCTTTTAATATACACAGATCTTGCTACTTACCTTGCTATATATTTTACTTTTAATCCTTTTAACAACCCTATGAAATAGTACTACTACTGTCCTCTTTCACAAAGGGGGAAGTTGAGGCATGGAGCTGTGAAGTAATTTTCTTGAGGCTTCTAGTGAGAGGAAAAACCTGGCTTTAAACTCAGGAATCTGCATCCAGAGCCTATGCTCTTTTTACTGTGGTCCCTATAGCCTCAATTCTTCATTCAAGATATAGTTTGAATACTTTCTTATGGATTCATTGAACTGAAACCTATGTCAAGTAACATTTGCAGTCTGTCTCATCTAGCATTTTATAGAACAAGTTGGTTCTTTGGCTAGGTCTTCACTTCATTCTCTGAGGACAATAAATCTTCTGCTAATATTGGATTCTCACATGATTTTGACTACTTGAAAGATATTTTAGCTTGTCAAATTCTATTTGAAGAGAGAGATGAATACCTGTCATTAGTATATTTTTTCATCTGTGCTATAGAATATTTTCTGTACTGTGTCATATTTTAACTGTTAATAATGCATATTTATATATATATTGAAGAGACTTCATCTTAAAATACTTTTAAGTTAGATAATTTTATTCTTTCTAGAGGAAATAATACAGGTCTTGGAGCCTGGAAAATTTGCCTACAAGTCTGACAAGGGACACTACCACAATACTGTGTATGACTCTGGGCAAGGTACCTGTCTCAATTTCTTCCCACAAAAGTATACTACTTATCCTAAAAGGATCAAAGCAAAAATTGATATGTGGATAATTATGCACATGTGTAGTACACGCTCATTTTCCCTCATGTATATGTAGTATTCAATCAAGTGTCCACATGTTTTCCATGTCTTAATGTATATAAATATTCCCCTTTGTTAATTTAAGCAAAGATAAATTGCATTGATATATGATATAATAGTCCATATGACTCTAAAAATTAGTTCTTTGCATTGGAAATGTTTTAATCAGAGTATACTTTTTGCCATTTCTGAAAACAGGCTAGCTGCAGAACTGATAAGTCTGTCCTGTACTGGTCATAAACTATCAACAGAAATGGAATGATTTTTTTGGCAACTCAATATAAATAAAATATCAAAGTTCCACTAATTTAATTGTTAACATTAAAGTGTAAACAAGAATGCACCCATTGGATCATTGAAAAAGCAAGAGAGTTCCAGAAAAAATCTACTTCTGCTTTATTGACTATACCAAAGCCTTTGGCTGTGTGGATTACAACAAACTGTAGAAAATTTTTAAAGAGATAGGAATAACAGACCACCTTACCTGCATCCTGAGAAATCTGTATGCAGGTCAGGTCAGGAGCAACAGATAGAACTGGAAATGGACCAACAGACTGGTTTCAAATTGGGAAAGAAGTATGTCAAGGCTGTATATTGTCACCCTGCTTATTTAACTTATGTGCAGAGTACATCATGAGAAATGCTGGGCTGGATGATGCTCAAGCTGGAATCAAGATTTCTGGGAGAAATATCAATAACCTCAGATATGCAGATGATACTACCCTTATGGCAGAAAGTGAGAAGAACTAAAGAGCCTCTTGATGAAAGTGAAAGAGAGTGAAGAAGTTGGCTTAAAATTCAACATTCAGAAAACTAAGATCATGGCTTCTGGTCCCATCACTTCATGGGAAATAGATGGGGAAGCTATGGAAACAGTGACAGACTTTATTTTTTGGGGATGCAAAATCACTGCAGATGGTTACCTCAGCCATGAAATGAAAAGATGATTGCTCCTTTGAAGGAAAGTTATGACCAACCTAGACAGCATATTCAAAAGCAGAGACATTACTTTGCCAATAAATGTCCGTCTAGTCAAGGCTATGGTCTTTCCAGTAGTCATGTATGGATGTGAGAGTTGGACTATAAAGAAATCTGAGCGCTGAAGAATTGATGCTTTTGAACTGTAGTGTTGGAGAAGACTCTTGAGAGTCCCTTGGACTGACTGGAGATCCAACCAATCCCTCCTAAAGGAGATCCATCCTAAGTGTTCATTGGAAGGACTGATGTTGAAGCTGAAACTCCAATACTTTTGCCACCTGATGCAAAGAGCTGACTCATTTGAAAAGACTCTGATGCTGTGAAAGATTGAAGGTGGGGGGAGAAGTGGATGACAGAGGATTAGATATTTGGATGGCATTACTGACTCAATGGACTTGAGTTTGAGTAAACTCTGGGAATTAGTGATGGACAGCGAGGTCTGGCATGCCGCAGTCCATGGGGTCACAAAGAGTTGGAAACAACTGAGTGACTGAACTGAGATGAAGAATCTAGCCTTTACTTTAAAGGTCAGTTTTGTAGAAAAGCTAGTATTGAATAAGGGAGGCACTTTAAAAATTGGCAAATATATGTTTTAGAAAATAATTCATTAAATTCCAAAGGACCTCTAAATATAAAAATGTCTGGCACAGAATTTGGGGAATAAGTGTATTAGCAGTTAGGTTTATTTATTTTCTTTAATGATATGGAACTTCTCTCAGAATGATTGTTTCTTTATCCAATGACTTGTATTTAGTAAGGAGTGGAGCTGAGATTTAACTTCAGTTTATTTAAGCTCAAAGCTGGTTTTCCCCATACCACACCATGCTACCTTGCTGTGCACAATAGACATCATTGTGAAAAAACTTATTTTTTTTTCATGAAAATTTAAAGGAAAATTTCCTAAATTTTAATTAGGAGAAACTAAGCAAATACATAAAGGAGAACTTTAAAATGGCTGAACAACACACTGCTGAATAACCAACAAATCACAGAAGAAATCAAAAAAGAAATCAAAATTTGCATAGAAATGAATGAAAATGAAAACACAACAACCCAAAACCTGTGGGACACGGTAAAAGCAGTCCTAAGGGGAAAGTTCATAGCAATACAGGCACACCTCAAGAAGCAAAAAAAAAGTCAAATAAATAACCTAACTCTACACCTAAAGCAACTAGAAAAGGAAGAAATGAAGAACCCCAAGGTTAGTAGAAGGAAAGAAATCTTAAAAATTAGAGCAGAAATAAATGCAAAAGAAACAAAAGAGACCATAGCAAAAATCAACAAAACCAAAAGCTGGTTCTTTGAAAGGATAAATAAAATTGACAAACCATTAGCCAGACTCATCAAGAAACAAAGGGAGAAAAATCAAATCAATAAAATTAGAAATGAAAATGGAGAGATCACAACAGACAACACAGAAATACAAAGGATCATAAGAGACTACTATCAACAATTATATGCCAATAAAATGGACAACTTGGAAGAAATGGACAAATTCTTAGAAAAGTACAACTTCTCAAACTCGACCAGGAAGAAATAGAAAATCTTAACAGACCCATCACAAGCACAGAAATTGAAACTGTAATCAAAAATCTTCCAGCAAACAAAAGCCCAGGTCCAGACGGCTTCACAGCTGAATTCTACCAAAAATTTAGAGAAGAGCTAACACCTATCCTGCTTAAACTCTTCCAGAAAATTGCAGAGGAAGGTAAACTTCCAAACTCATTCTATGAGGCCGCCATCACCCTAATACCAAAACCTGACAAAGATCCCACAAAAAAAGAAAACTACAGGCCAATATCACTGATGAACATAGATGCAAAAATCCTTAACAAAATTCTAGCAATCAGAATCCAACAACACATTAAAAAGATCATACACCATGACCAAGTGGGCTTTATCCCAGGGATGCAAGGATTTTTCAATATCCACAAATCAATCAATGTAACACACCACATTAACAAATTGAAAAATAAAAACCTATGATTATCTCAATAGATGCAGAGAAAGCCTTTGACAAAATTCAACATCCATTTATGATAAAAACTCTCCAGAAAGCAGGAATAGAAGGAACATACCTCAACATAATGAAAGCTATATATGACAAACCCACAGCAAACATTATCCTCAATGGTGAAAAATTGAAAGCATTTCCTCTAAAGTCAGGAACAAGACAAGGGTGCCCACTTTCACCATTACTATTCAACATAGTTTTGGAAGTTTTGGCCACAGCAATCAGAGCAGAAAAAGAAATAAAAGGAATCCAAATTGGAAAAGAAGAAGTAAAACTCTCACTATTTGCAGATGACATGATCCTCTACATAGAAAACCCTAAAGACTCCACCAGAAAATTACTAGAATTAATCAATGATTATAGTAAAGTTGCAGGATATAAAATCAACACCCAGAAATCCCTTGCATTCATATACACTAATAATGAGAAAACAGAAAGAGAAATTAAGGAAACAATTCCATTCACCATTGCAACAGAAAGAATACAATACTTAGGAATATATCTACCTAAAGAAACTAAAGACCTATATATAGGAAACTATAAAACACTGGTGAAAGAAATCAAAGAGGACACTAACAGATGGAGAAATATACCATGTTCATGGATTGGAAGAATCAATATAGTGAAAATGAGTATACTACCCAAAGCAGTTTATAGATTCAATGCAATCCCTATCAAGCTACCAACAGTATTCTTCACAGACCTAGAACAATTCATTTCACAATTTGTATGGAAATACAAAAAACCTTGAATAGCCAAAGTAATCTTGAGAAAGAAGAATGGAACTGGAGGAATCAACCTACCTGACTTCAGGCTGTACTACAAAGCCACAGTTATCAAGACAGTATGGTACTGGCACAAAGACAGAAATATAGATCAATGGAACAAAATAGAAAGCCCAGAGATAAATCCACACACATATGGACACCTTATCTTTGACAAAGGAGGCAAGAATATACAATGGATTAAAGACAATCTCTTTAATAAGTGGTGCTGGGAAATCTGGTCAACCACTTGGAAAAGAATGAAACTAGAACGCTTTCTAACACCATACACAAAAATAAACTCAAAATGGATTAAAGATCTAAACATAAGACCAGAAACTATAAAACTCCTAGAGGAGAACATAGGCAAAACACTCTCAGACATACATCACAGCAGGATCCTCTATGACCCACCTCCCACAATATTGGAAATAAAAGCAAAAATAAACAAATGGGACCTAATTAACCTTAAAAGCTTCTGCACATCAAAGGAAACTATTAGCATGGTGAAAAGACAGCCTTCAGAATTTGAGAAAATAATAGCAAATGAAGCAACTGACAAACAACTAATCTCAAAAATATACAAGCAACTCCTACAGCTCAACTCCAGAAAAATAAATGACCCAATCAAAAAATGGGCCAAAGAACTAAATAGACATTTCTCCAAAGAAGACATACAGATGGCTAACAAACACATGAAAAGATGCTCCACATCACTCATTATCAGAGAAATGCAAATCAAAACCACTATGAGGTACCATTTCACACCAGTCAGAATGGCTGCGATCCAAAAGTCTACAAGTAATAAGTGCTGGAGAGGATGTGGAGAAAAGGGAGCCCTCTTACACTGTTGGTGGGAATGCAAACTAGTACAGCCATTATGGAGAACAGTGTGGAGATTCCTTAAAAAACTGGAAATAGAACTGCTTTATGATCCAGCAATCCCACTGCTGGGCATACACACTGAGGAAACCAGAAGGGAAAGAGACACATGTTACCCCAATGTTCATCGCAGCACTGTTTATAATAGCCAGGACATGGAAGCAACCTAGATGTCCATCAGCAGATGAATGGATAAGAAAGCTGTGGTACATATACACAATGGAGTGTTACTCAGCCATTAAAAAGAATACATTTGAATCAGTTCTAATGAGGTGGATGAAACTGGAGCCTATTATACAGAGTGAAGTAAGCCAGAAAGAAAAACACCAATACAGTATACTAACGCATATATATGGAATTTAGAAAGATGGTAACAATAACCCTGTGTACGAGACAGCAAAAGAGACACTGATGTATAGAACAGTCTTATGGACTCTGTGGGAGAGAGAGAGGGTGGGAAGATTTGGGAGAATGGCATTGAAACATGTAAAATATCATGTATGAAACGAGTTGCCAGTCCAGGTTTGATGCACGATACTGGATGCTTGGGGCTGGTGCACTGGGACGACCCAGAGGGAGGGTATGGGGAGGGAGGAGGGAGGAGGGTTCAGGATGGGGAACACATGTATACCTGTGGTGGATTCATTTTGATATTTGGCATAACTAATACAATTATGTAAAGTTTAAAAATAAAATAAAATTTAAAAAAAATAAAATGGAGCTTATGATAATTTTAAAGAATAACAAAAAAGTTAGATCTTAGAGATGATATTTTTCAAATTATCCTGTTTCTTTTCCTCTTGGTTAACTGAAGAAAACCAGTATCTTTCTTAAATGATGTAACCAATAATCATCCATCATATCATGCTTTTACAAAGTTAAAATTAATTCTGAGCACCAACTTCATAGAACTTTAAAGTATGCAGAGTTGAAAGGGAGAAATAGAGCCTGGGTTAATTAAGCATTATTATTGCAATTTAAGGGCTTCCCTATAGCGCATCCCTGGTAGATCAGCAATAAAGAATCCATCTGCAATGCAGGAGACTGCCTGCAATGCAGGGGGTGCAGGTTCGATTCCTAGGTCAGGAAGATCCCCTGAAGAAGGAAATGGCAACCCACTCCAGCATTCTTGCCTGGGAAATCCCATGGATAGAGGAGCCTGGAGGGCTACAGTCTATGGGGTCACAAAGAGTTAGACATGACTGAGTGAATAAGCACAGCACAGCACAGCTTTACAAAAGCTCCAATTAATACTGATCAGAGGGCAGGAATGGGTTTATTATAGACAAAATCAGTCCATCAATGGATCTACCAAAAATATAGTCATGTTGTGCCTGTATGTGTTTACTTTTGCTTCTAATTATAAAAGTAGCACATACTAGCTGAAAAACTCATTATATTGAGAAAATGTAAAGAATAAGAGAAAAATTCTCTCATGATTGCACAATTTAGAGATGATCACTATTAGCGCCTTTGACTATTTCCTCTGTTTATTCTTAGTAAATATAATCCCCGCGTGCAGAAGCGTGTTGTACACAGAATTCAGCATGCTGCTTGTTCCACTCATTTTTTTCCTCTGTTTTCGGAAAGCACCTCAGATTGACTCTCTAAATCCCTTGTTTAATGTCCTCCAGTGCCAATTATGGTATTCAATGTCTCCAATGCTAATTCTAACTTTGCTGTTGTGTTTTTCAATTTCTTTACATTTTTACTCATTTTGAGAAGCCCTCTGTGAATCTCAGCTTGATGCTGATCTCATACAAAATTACAGCATTTCAGAGACCTTTTAATCTTTTATATTTTCAAACAGTAGTTTCAAAATTCTTATTTACTTTCTGGTATTAAATCTTTTTTTTTTCTTCTAAAAAACCCCCCTCACCACACCCCCCTTTTTTCACCCGTCCTTTTTTCTGTTATTCATCACCATTCTCTAATTTCCTTAATTTGCTGCATTTTTTATATACATCAACTTTTAAATCTTTGAATTCATCATTGGATAGAGAGGAATTTTGGAGTATCTACTATTTACTCATAGGCAGGATATTTGTCTTGGATTCCTTACTGTTCATTTAGGTAGTGGCAAAATTTCTGTAGCCAATATATCCCCTGTTTGGATGACTCGTGTAAATCAGTGTTCATTTACCTCCTCTGTGGCAGTATCTGCTATGCCCCCTGACATGCTAACACTCTTTTCAGCTACCTGGATTTTTCATTTAGAGAACTGTTCGTATTTCTTCAGTTAGATTTAGAGACACTTCTAATAATATTTCCCAGTGTACCTACTTAGTAGTGACATTCAATAGTTGTAAACCCACTAACAGATCTAGATATTAAGTTTGAACAAGTTACCGTCAGAATTAACAAAGTTTCTGTGTTAAAATTGACCATAAAGAAAATGATTTTTTTCTTTCCTTTGTCCTACTTGAGCCAGTATTTATAAATCTAGACTCAGAGATAAAACTGTTTAGTCATAGTAGTGAAGTATATTCAGTTCAGTTCAGTCACTTAGTCCTGTCCAACTCTTTGTGATCCCATGAATCGCAGCGCGCCAGGCCTCCCTGTCCATCACCAACTCCTGGAGTCTACTCAAACTCATGTCCATAGAGTCGGTGATGCCATCCAGCCATCTCATCTCTGTCATCCCCTTCTCCTCCTTCCCCCAATCCCTCCCAGCATCAGGGTCTTTTCCAATGAGTCAACTCTTCGCATCAGGTGACCAAAGTATTGGAGTTTCAGTTTTAGCATCAGTCTTTCCAATGAACACCCAGGACTGATCTCCTTTAGGATGAACTGGTTGGACCTCCTTGCAGTCTAAGGGACTCTCAAGAGTCTTCTCCAACACCACAGTTCAAAAGCATGAATTCTTTGGCGCTCAGCCTTCTTCACAGTCCAACTCTCACATCCATACATGACCACTGGAAAAGCCATAGCTTTGACTAGATGGACCTTTGTTGGCAAAATAATGTCTCTGCTTTTGTATATGCTATCTAGGTTGGTCATAACTTTCCTCTGAAGGAGTAAGCGTTTTTTAATTTCATGGCTGCAGTCACCATCTGCAGTGATTTTGGAGCCCATAAAAATAAAGTCTGACACTGTTTCCCCAAGTGCAGTATATTAGTTTCCAGTTAATTTGTTAATAACTATAAACTGAAATTTTGTGTTATGCTGTGAGACTCCTCAATAGTTTTTCACCTGAATTAGTGCTATTGCAAAAATGCATACTTCTATAATTTTACAGAAAATTATTTTGGAAGTAATAATGTACTGTTCCTTATCACTGCAGTATTTAAAGTTTTTTAAAAGCACATTCTAGAACAATCATCCCTATTATTTCGAAGAAGTTTAAATTTGAAGAGCATTCTCTCTTTTGACAAATTTAATTAAGTGGCTATTAATTCCCCCTTATATTATGTCAGGCTTATAGCTGGAATCAAGTAATGATTGACACCTGTGGATGTGGAAATTATTTTATATGTTTTTGTAGCATACAGATTGGATTAATACAATTCTCTGAATTCGCCTTTATCAGAACTCTCACTGTAGAAAATGTGACAGGTTAACTGTATTTGATAATAAGTATGATTCATGATTCCTACAAGATAGTAAAAATCTCACCAGTTGAAGTCTCTGTATTGGCTTATTATTATGAACTTTTCTTGAATTTTAACTTTGGCTGATGTGTATCTATTGACTCTAATCTTTATACAAAATAGTTCCACTAAAATTTATTTTAGGTAATTATTAGCTCATAAAGAGCTTCTGATCTGCCCAGAGATGACTATGGAATAATATGCAAAATGGTCTAAAATAAGCATTAAATATTTCCCTGACTTTGGTAGGAAAAATAAATAAATAACAGTATTGTGCTTAGTTGAGATTTTAGTCTGAGCTTTTTCCTGTCTGCCCTCTGGTGGGATTACTAATAAGTAACTGGCAAGCTAAAATAATTTAGCTCATAGTAAGAGGATGCAGAAGAAAAGTATGGAGGTAAAATAAAACTCATTTTGACTTATCTTACTTTAAAACATGGACATATCATATGTATTACTAACTATGCTGGAAGAAGTAGATTTTGAAGCATGAATTACTTCAATCACATGAACTAAATATAAAAAATAATTCAAAACAGACTCAAAGCTACTATTTTCCTTCACTCTGTGTATGTTTTCCCTGTAGCTACTTGATGACAGAATAGTAGTAGGAAAATTAATTAATTAAGTAATTTTCTTTCTTCCTATAAAAGTGATGGTTTGACTTTTCCCTTTTTGGAAAAAAAAAAAAAAAACCTAGTTTTTTTTAAGCTAAATTTAAATGAATTCTGATTTATTGGCATCATGTAGATACACAATATTCTTCCAATGTCTGAAATGTATCACTCATTTAATCACAAAAAATGTGCATAAATAAGCTTCACTTTCACACAGTTTCTAAATTATTTACATTTAAGCAGTTTTTGCTAGAGAGAAGCACTGATTTTGACTAAGGCATTCTTTTAGGAAAAGGTTAACTAATATCTTCTGAAGTAAATTTAGAGTTTGAAACAAATGCATCTTTAAATCTTAGTAAAACATCAGTATTTTGCATTTAATTTGTATATTTTTATGGTTATAAATTTGTCAATTTACTCAAGTTAAAAAAATGAAACTATGATCTGCTCTCTTTATTTCATAAATTGAAGCTATTTTAATATCAAAAAGAATCTCCAGTTTTAAGAATTACACCTACTTTTATGAAGCACTTTATTAAAACTCACTCTATCACTTAATCAACATTTTAGTGGCTTCCTAACACTGACTGTATTATATAACTAATGTTTCACAGTCTACCTAAAGTATTAACATTGCATCTTTTTGTAAAGAAATTCTTTCTGTTCTGACAAAATTATTTGGTTATTTGCCATGGCAGCAGGATGGCATTTATTTGAGGGAAAATAGTGACATATATTTGGTTTATGATTATCTTTTCTTATTAATGATGTTAAATGCTTTAGTTTATATTCTGTCTAAAATATAGCTATAAAAGTGTTGATCCATAGCCCCAAAGTAGTAGCTTGAACCAGAACAGATTCAATCCATCACTAAAGAAAAGCATTTCTTCGTTATAAACTGGATTAATGTGGTCTGATACTTAAAATCTTGAGTCCAGAAACCCACCTGCTTTTGGTGAGGTATTCAGACAAAGATTCCTGGAAGCTAGCCAGGTTTGTGCAGTGCTCAAACCATTGCTTACGTGTTTGACAGTAACATCTGGTGGCACAGATGCTGAATTCTAGAGAGCCATAATTATTTTGAGAGAAGGGAAAAGTTGTCTTACACAGTTATTATCATGCTCTGACTGCAGGTATTAGAAAGAAGCAATCATTTCGTACTTCCCTGCCAGCATATGTTTTCTCAGCTTTGGCGATGAAGTTTCTACATCATAAACAATGAGATTAAGAATCATTATGTGTTTTTAAGCAATTGAAAGGTTTCAAAAGAGCATAAAGGATGTGATGGAAATGTTTCGTTGTGTCCAAGTGCCTGTTCAAAAGCTGTTGAGCTAGGTGCCAAAAATTCATAGGCTAGTCTATTCAAAGGAAAGCTGATGACAATAACCTCTCTTGGTTTCACACTCTATCCTGAAGCCACTCATAAACGAGGCTGTCAGATTTTACACCAATGAAAGGAGTTTGTCCTAGCTTTGTTTATCTCGGCTTTTAAGAATCCCCCTGCCCCATTTTTTTCTCTCTCTCTGAGACAGATTATTATTTAAAATGATATGACAGGTGCCAGTGCAGCTGTATGTTGTTTGTCTTTTAGAAGCAATGTGTTATATACTGAGTGCACTCACAAACATAATGGTCTGGATTCACTTGGTAACCCTCTCCTCCCGGACTCAGAAACTGAGGTTTGTCGTTTGGTGTCAGAGTAGCCAATTTAGATGGCCTGCCTTCACTTGCATTTGTTAGAGTTTAAGGAAACAAGAAATGATCAATTTTAAGGAATATAAAAATGGTGGGCATATATAGATTTTACTTCTCTGCTGCTCACTTGGCAAATCTGAATAAAAGGCTACCATTCATCGATTTATACATTCTCTGCTTCATCAAATATTACTGATAGCCTGCAATGTATAAGGTATTCTGTAAGCTGCCAAATATACATTAGTGAATGAAACTGACATAATCCCTGCCTTCCTGTAGTTGATGGGTTAGTCATGGGAGTTATAAATTCAAATGCCTTCAGGGCCAAGTAAATAAAGAAAATTAGGGAAGCTATGAATAAAAGCTTATAATTAGTGGAGGAGGCAGTGGCTAAAAGAGAGTGAATATTCTACTGGACAAAATTCAAATTCAAAATTTGTTTAAACAATGAAAGTGAAAGTGAAGTGGCTCAGTCGTGTCTGACTCTTTGCAACCCCATGGACTGTAGCCTACCAGGCTCCTCTGTCCATGGGATTTTCCAGGCAATAGTACTGGAGTGGATTCCCATTTCCTTCTCCAGGGGATCTTCCTGACCCAGGGTACGAACCCAGGTCTCCCACTTTGTAGACAGGTGCTTTACTGCCTGAGCCACCAGGGACGTGCTTTAAACAATGAGGCAAACCTTAAAAAAAGAGCTGCAACTGGGGTCTGAGTGCCTTATGTGGGTCTCTGCTTCTGAGGTTGGACTTGTAGTGGATTAAAGTAGGGATGTCCCCTTGACTGTGAGAACTGTGTTTGCATTAGTGAGCTGCTTCTCCCATTTATCACTTAGCATGTCATCAGCAATGTGTGATCAGGGGCCTGGAGGGCCCAGGATGAGTTTTCAAGTCCCTGATCCTTGAGTTAGCTACATTGCATGTGTGTGTGCTAATTCATTTCAGTTGTGTCCAACTCGTTGCAACCCTATGGACCATAGTGTGCCAGGCTCTTCTGTCATTATGCCTGGCTTAATAGGCAGCCACCTTAGAAACTTCTGGCCAGCCATTGCTTGGTGCCCACTGTGGGCAGGCTCAATGGCTGTGTGCTCTTGTTAGATTCAGCAGTTCTGGCTGATTTGCTTTGTTGCTAGTGGCTTTTCCACGATGAACCTCCTATTTATCCTCCTACAGACAGGGAATTGTCTTTTAATTCACAGCAAGTAGTTCCTAAAGGGTGAACTATCCTGAGATTAAGGCGGATGTAGATCTGATTACCTCTAGGTCGGAAATCACCATATTATTTGACTGAGCAACACAGCAAAATAAAAATTAAAGATCAACAGTGATATACTAATGAAACTCAACCTAATAGAAATTTGTTTCATGACTTGAACCATCAAAATATTGTAAATAAAATGTTAGGACGTCTTTGATGGTTTCCTTCTACAATAGTAAATGAGAAATTAAGGCTATAATATGTGGGTACTAATCCCTAGGTAAGATTAAAGAAAACTAAAACTGATACATCAAAAATATTATTTAAAAGTAGAATGAGGATTTGGTAGTGATGGATAAAATAATATGGACATTCAAACATTTCTACATTATATAAACTCTAATATGAGGATCTCAAGCAAGCTCTCTCTTTGAGAAGAGATTTTAGAAAGTACCCAAAAGAACCAAGATTTCATTAGTAAATAGAAATTACACACTCACAAGTATCAACTTTTTTACAGGCTTAAGGTGCAAATACACTCATATCTCTTATTTTTCCAGTTTACTGTTTGTGAATCTGTATGGCGTGCTGCAGTTCATGGGGTTGCAAAGAGTTGGACACGACTGAGTGACTCAGCTGAACTGAATGCCTTATTAATAGGAAATATACCACTTAGCATTTAAATATCTTTCTGCTGAACTGCCCTAAACCTTACAGATTTATACAATTCAGGTGTCTAGATTTTCTATCAAAATGGGCAAAGACATGGGAACCTGTTCTGCCCACTCTTCATCTGCTGTTGCTTTTCTATACCTTGTCATGCAGTAGACTGTTCTTCTAACATGGTATTCACTGAGGCATTGAGGTTTCCCTCACCTAGAATCATTTTAGGACTGCTTTGATTCCATGAAAGGAAAATTGTACTTTCTCAGTCTGGAACAGCACAGGTTGCCCTGTGCTCAGGTCCTCATGGAGGACCCATCTTCATATGTAGCTTTTTTGATTCACGTACAAAGCTTTATCTGTGAGTACCACTCTACCAGGTGGTTACTGTGTCAGAATCCTCTGTTTAGAGAAGAGATTACCACTCAGTATCTGAAAGCAAGAAAGTCAAGTCAAGGGAGTGCTATGTTGCTTGGGCACCGTTTTGCTGACCAAAGCAAACTTATGGTTTCATTTACATCCTTGGCACATGAATTACAGATTTAGGAGTAGGTTTATAAGGACTTAGAAGATTTTTCACTGGAGTAAGTCCACTTCTTACTAACTGACTTTCAGAGGATGAGGCTGTCATTGATTGGTTGGCTTTCAGAGGCTGTTCACTGAAATGAATTGTCATAGATTAAAATTTTTAAAACCAGTTCTGAAGCTTAGAACATTTAAACTTTTCCTAGTACTTTGGAAATGTTTTTTGCTCTCATTGGTTTCCCCAACTCATTGAACTTTCCATGCTGATCTTACCGACTCTTCTGAGGGGATTTGCCTGAGTTTACTCACAGTGACTCTCTCTTAATGGAGCTTCCAACATGACTTATTTTTATAACAGATAGTTCCTAGGTGATTACAACATCACATGCCTGTTTTTCTGAGAACTGGAGGATGACTTTAGTGCTTTTAAGGTGATTTTTTCCTGGTAACTTTATCACTCAGAAAAAATACTATAAAATGTAAAGGTTGCTACTGTTGCATTATTCCACTAGACTATGAGGACTCAATCCATTAATTACAAGCATAAAATGGTAAATCATCAGTATACTCTAGGAAAATAAATTTTCATTCTCATGGGGGCATCACAGACTATAGTTAAGACCACAGATTTTAAAGTAGTGGTTGTCTGCTATGCATTTCTTAGTGACCTTCAGAAGCTTAACCTCTCCATGCCTCTTTTCTCATCTGCAAAACTGATGTAAAATATTACTTTTTTATTGAGTTATTACTAGGATTAAGTGAAATAATATATTAAAAGTGTTTAGAACAGTTCTGGTATGTGATGCTCTAGTAATAGCATGTGTGTGTTTAATTTCATTACTAATATCAAAAACTTTTAAAAATAAGTCATTTTTGCATCTGGGTAGTTGAGAAGAAAGGATAGATGCTTTGCAATTTGTCATTACATTTGTTATATATTTGTCATTCTGAGGAACAATGTAGGGTATCTTTGACACCTAAACTGTGAAGAATTGAGAATGCAGATAAACTATAACAGAAGGATCAGTTCAGTTCAGTTGCTCAGTCGTGTCCGACTCTTTGCGACCCCATGAATCGCAGCACACTAGGCCTCCCTGTCCATCAATTTAGAGGCATGTTCAACTCCATGTTCTCTATTCTCAGGCAAATCTTGAGATAAATAGTTCTACCAGCTCAGTGAAGACAATATTTTAATAATTTCTTGCATGAATGAAGTTTATTAATTGAAGATGAGATGCATGATTAGTATATATTGAATTACATATAATGTGATCAATGATTGGTTATGCTTATTATTTTCTACATTGCATTTTTTTGAGCACTATGTTGAAATCACACTCTTCATTGGCTTTGAAAAGTTTGAAAAAAAAAAAGAAAAAAGACTCTAGAAGACGCTGTAATAAATTACTTGTTGTATCCTTTGATTTTTCTGTTATTTTAAAAATGTTTTTCAATGATGAGATACTGAATTACTAAATCTTATCCTTTCTTAAGACACTAAAAGTCTGTAGTAGAAAAAACAAAGATGGTTTATTCTTCTAAAATACTGGCTGGAGGATTTCTGGAACTAGCTCTTAATTTTAACAATTTAGAGCTTCTCATGTGATCGCATAGCTAGTTGTGTACAGAAAAGCAGAAGAGATATACCTCTGTAACTACTGTGGTCAAGTTTAAAAGAAAAAATATTCTAAATTAGTTGATCTGTTACATCCCACTAGGTTATTCAGAATTCTCTTATGAGGCAGAATCAATAGGATCTACATATATATGTATGTTATACACACACACACACATATGTATGTAGAGAAAGGGAAGAGAGACATTTATTATAAGGATTTGACACATATGGTGATTGAGGCTGAGAAGTTGCATGTGTACAAGCTGAAAACTCAAAAAGCTGGAGGTATTGTTCCAGCCTAAGCTGTAAGACCTGAGAACCAGGGAGTTTGATGGTATAAGTTTTAATCTGAACAAAAGACGACCAGTGTCCCAGTTCGACCTTTCAGAGAGTAAATTATTTCTTCCTCTGCCTTTTTGTTGTATCAATATTTAAGCCCTCAGTGGATTAGAGGATGCCCACTTACTATGGAGAGGGCAGTCTTCATTCAGCCTGCTAAATCAAATGCTGATCTCCTGCAGAAACACGCTCACAGACAAACCCAAAGACAACGGTTAGCCAAAAATTCTGACTCCCTGTGGCCTGGTCAGATTACCCACCTACCCTTTGTTCAATACAACAGAGTTAATCAAGGTAGGCCTAAATAATTTTCTTAATACTATAATAAAGTTTTTACGTAACAGAGACACTGCTACTAAGTGTCACATTTAGCCTCTCTCTGTCTTTGTCATTAAAAAAGAGACTCAATGTGTATATCCTCTATCCTCTATGAGCACCCTAGAAATTTGGAAAATGCTTAGCATCTAGTGAGTTAGAAGAATCATTAAAACACAAAAAATCTAAAACTGAAAAGTCTTTAAACCAAAATCATAAAAATGAACAGACATATTAGCTTCGGGACTGCATACCTCTATTTGTTATGCTTAAATTGATTAATTTGTGCCAGTTTCTAACCTGAGAGATTTCTATCACCAGAATGAAAAAAAGATCCTCTACATCTAGGTAAAATACAGCGTGGAGTACAGAAGGCAGTATTGTGTAGTTATAAATGTCAAGGGTTTGAGCTAAATCTTAGTTCAGATCTTGGATCAAATTTTACATGCTATATAGATCTTTTAATTCTCTAAGCCTGAGCTTAGTCATTTGTAAAATGGAGAGAATACCTTTATTACAGTTATGATTAAATAATATACTTATGAACATACTGACATAAAGACGACATTGAGTATTAAATGGATTCTATTAATATTTTGATTCTGTGTGAATCTGGAAAACTAACAAACAATTCTGAATTAGTCTAGTTATTATAAGAGACTATGAAGCTCTAAGCTTTATCTGGACATCTATTCTTCCAACTATATTCGCATAGCATGTCACAGTATCAGCTTGCTGGCACGTGGCATTTATATACACACACATACACAGATATAGCCAAAAATGAAGAGGAACAGAGAGTTATGCCTTAACTAGGATTCTCAAGTTGACTGCAGTCTTCCCATGTTTAACTTGAAGGTTATCTAGTATCTCAGTTTTTATCTTTTGGGTGAATATAATTCAGTGTAATTCCATGTAGTAATTAACAATTTCCCCCCCCCCCAAAAAAAATAGGATTACAGTTGATTAACATAGAGAATATAGTCTTTCCCTACTTGTCAATGTGCTGTTTATTTAATTAATCAAACATAAAATTTCCTGCAAAATAAAAATTGATAATTCAGCCTAATATCCCACTCATGCATGCATGCTAAGTTGCTTTAGAGTTGTGTCTAACTCTTTGTGACCCTATGACTGTAGCCTGCCAGGCTCCTCTGTTCATGGAATTCTCCAGGCAAGAATACTGGAGTGGGTTGCCTTGCGTTCTCCAGAGGATCCTCTTGACCCAGGGATCAAACCCATGTCTCCTGCAGTTCAGCTCTTGCATTGCAGGCAGATTCTTTACTGCTGAGCCATCAGGGAAGCTCAGTACCTCACTCACAGCAACCACAAAGTTATAGAAGAGGTTTGTATGTCCCCTTTAAAAAAATAAGTATTTTGTAGAAGATAATGATCTTTTACCTAAATAACTTAGTTTGGGAATTTTCTTTAGATGTGGAACCAGAATTCAGGTGGAATCATTTATTTCTTCAGTCATCAAATATCTGTTGTTACATTACCATATGTAAAATAGATAGCCAATGGAAATTTGCTGTATGGCTCAGGAAACTCAAACAGGGGCTCTGTATGGGCAGTGAGATGGCAGGAAGGTTCAAAAGAGAGGGATTATATGTATGCCTATGGCTGACTCATGTTGAGGTTTGACAGAAAACAACAAAATTCTGTAAAACAATTATCCTTCAATAAAAATAAATAAATTAAAAAAATGTATGCAAGGCACATTCAGCTTTTAGCTGAGTTATTTTTACTGTGTGCTTTTTAGGCACACATCAGTAGGGTTACTGATTTTGTGGCCATGATGAGGCCACAAAAGGGAAGGGAAGTCATTCCTAAGTCTCTTTCAAAATAAGGGTAGTCTTCACATCAAGCAGAAGAAACAAAAACACAAACTGCAATGACCATTGATTGTGGTTTATCACATTCCATTTAGCACAAATATTACTGGATCCTGAATTGGTAGATCAATAGATGACACAGTCATTGGGAGCCCATGAGGCAAAGAACTGGGTTGGACCTATCTGAGAACTGGGGGATAGAATTTCCAGATTCCAAGTATGATGGTTAATTTTATGTGTCAACTTGACTGGGCCACAAGGTGCCCAGACATTTGGCTCAACATTATTCTGGGTGTGTCTCTGAGGGCATTTCTGAATGAGTTTAACATTTGAATCAATAGGCCAAGTAAAGCATATTGTCCTCCAAAGTGTAGGTGGGCATCATCCAGTCAGTTAAACACCCAAATAGAACAAAAAGCCTGAGTGAGAGGAAATACCTCCTGCCTGACTGCTTGGGCTCTGACCTTTGGTCGTTTCTAACCTTTAGACTGGGAATAAAATTGATACTTCTTGTTTCTCGAGCATGCTGGCTTTAGGATTGGAATTTGCAGCATCAGCTCTCATGGTTCTTAGGCCTTTGGACCCAGACTGGGGATATGTAATCAACTCTCCTGGGTCTTCAACTCACTGACTGCAGATCTTGGGACTCCTGGGCCTCCATAATTGCATGTAGTAATCTTTCATAATCTATTTTCACGTATACACACAGCAGACACATACTCACACACAGACACACACTCACCCATACCTGCCCTGTCACTTCTGTTTCTCTGGAGAATTCTGACTAATATGCAAGGCTTACCCCCAAAATCTTAAGAAATTTTTTTCTCTGAATAGATCAAGAAAAAAATTTGAAATAGAAATGGTATATTTGGCTCTATCAAAACAAATAATTAGGATTGAGAGAGAGAGGATCAGTCACCTGTGAAAAGTGAGAAAAATTAAAAGTTGGTTCCATGTTTAACACTATTTTAGATCAGAAGATCCTGGGTAAGCTTCCTGACATTGCCTCTTAGTAACTTTGATGCAGGGAAGTTTGTTTAAGATTTGTTTTCTCATTTATAAAATTAATATTTGGGACTATGTTACTGGTTCTCAGTCCATTAGTATCTCTTGGGAAATTGTTTAAAAGTAGTCTGAGCTGATCATCAGAGATTCTGAGCTCATTATCAGATATTCTGACTTAATTGGGCTGATGTCTGAGTCCATCATCTGAGATTTTTATTTAATTGATCTGGTGTGGAGACTACGCACCAGCATTTAACTTGATCTTTCTAAGTGATTCTACCCCGCAGCTGGGCTTCAGTACTGCTGGACTAAATCCTAAGGTTCCTCATGTCTGAACAGAATTAGTATTGACATGAAGCTAGTACTGGAAGAGGACCAGTATACACTGAACTCAATTCAGACAATATTTTAAAATCACTAAAAGTTTGTTTTCTTTGGAAACTATTAGAAAAAAAGTTCTGATTCTAAATTTTCTGTGGCCTTGTAAAATCAGTGTATTTTTAATCTAGTTTAATCTATATTTGTCTAGTACTCAAATTCTTGTTTTACATAGAATTTATGGCTACATTTTCTTTGGTTTTACATTGTTCAGTTCACAAATTGCTTGTCCTCTTTATGTTTTTTTGGTATTTTCATTTGTTTTGTAGTAACTGGGGAAAAAAAGAATATAGAATTTATGTTAGTATCTTTTTTCACTAAAAAAATACACAGACACGGACACATACACACACACACATCCACACATACAGCAAGTCACATTTCCAATAGTAGTGGTATATTGGAACAACACAGTATTCCCAATATTATCCAGCTCAATAAAGAGAGAATTCTGATCACTGTTTGAAATCTGTAAGAATCATTGAAATGTACCTTAATGGCTAACAAAATGTAAATCACAAAGAACCTTTCTTTCTAGAACTCTAGTATTGAAAGTATAAATAACAATAGGCTTAACAATGAAGGTTGTTTTACCAAGAAAAGGAAACAAAAGGAGTTTCTAATCAGTAAAATAAAGTTTTTCAAATGATCAGAACATGTGAGTAAAATTAAGTGTGGTAAAATCACTGCAATTTCTTACTGAATAGCTATCCTGTAAAGATATTACTCTTAAAAATATTTTTAAAAAGCTGATTAATTGGAATTTTACTGTTAGTGTATTCTTTTTTTGAAATAAGTTAATCATAATGAACATATGATTTATTTCATCTGTGAATTTAAAATGTTTTCAAAATCAAATAGAGAGAAAAAGTATGTTAATTTGAGGGTTCAATTTGAATGCATATAAATTCAAGCCAAATTTATTAGCTTAGTAAGAATGAATAACCTAAAATTTTTTAATTAATTTATTTTCAATTTTATTTTAAAATATGAAATTAGCTGCAAGTGCAATAAAATATCAGTAATCTATACCTGGAAGATTCTCACAAATATATAAAAATAAATCTTAATTAAACGAAAGTCTTGGACTTCACTGGTATTGAGAATACAACAAAGACTAACTTAGCAAGGGTTACAGAAGCACGCCTGCAGCTGAAAGTAGCTGATTTGGATACTGATTATGTTTAGGCCTATAAGATGCCATGAACAGGAGTTGAAATTTTATCAGAATTGTAGTCAAGTTTAAGAAAGAAGTGACTAGATTTCTCTCTTTATCTGTTAACGCTTCTTTGATTTAGCCTTGAGAGTTTTGATAGGAAGTGAAAGAATTTAAAATCTCTCTACAATGTCCAGCCTTTGTAGCATCAGATTCATGAAATGCATCTGGGATAACACTGGCAGTTTTTCAGAACCTTTGTAAGTAGCACAAAACTGACATAAAGGAAATACGTTTGGTCTTGACTACGTGGGACTACAAATGACTTACTAGCAGTACCTAAGTAGTTTCTGGAGATGATAGAAATAGTGGAGGGAATAGCAAATTGATTTCCTTTTTAAATTTTTAATTAAGTAATTATTTGCTTAATTTGATAGCATTAGCTACCAATTTTGAGTTTATATTTTTTTAAGATTTGCTTTACTAGAGACTGGAGAAGGCAATGGCACCAGACTCCAGTACTCTTGCCTGGAAATCCCGTGGATGGAGGAGCCTGGTGGGCTACAGTCCATGAGGTCGTTAAGAGTTGGACACGACTGAGCGACTTCACTTTCATGCATTGGAGAAGGAAATGGCAACCCACTCCAGTGTTCTTGCCTGGAGAATCCCATGGACAGCGGAGCCTGGTGGCCTGCCATCTATGGGGTCACACAGAGTCGGACACGACTGAAGCGACTTAGCAGCTTAGCAGTTACTAGAGACTAAATATTATATCAAATCTTTATAAAAGTCTTATAAGTTTTACACATTTATGTACATCATTCAGTTCAGTTCAGTTACTCAGTCGTGTCTGACTCTTTGTGACCCCATGAACCGCAGCACACCCGGCCTCCCTGTAACACATCACCAACTCTTGGAGTCCACCCAAACCAATGTCCACCAAGTCGGTGATACCATCCAATCGTCTCATCCTCTGTCATCCCTTTCTCCTCCTGCCCTCAATCTTTCCCAGCATCAGGGTCTTTTCCAATGAGTCAGCTCTTCACATCAGGTGGCCAAAATATTGGAGTTTCAGCTTCAACATCAGTCCTTCCAATGAACACCCAGGACTGATCTCCTTTAGGATGGACTGGTTGGATCTCCTTGCAGTCCAAAGGACTCTCAAGAGTCTTCTCCAACACCACAGTTCAAAAGCATCAATTCTTCAGCACTCAACTTTCTTTATAGTCCAACTCTCACATCCATACATGACCACTGGAAAAACCATAGCCTTGACTAGACGGACCTTTCTTTTCTTTTTAATATGCAGTCTAGGTTGGTCATAAATTTCCTCCTTTTAATTTCATGTCTGCAATCACCATCTCCTGTGATTTTGGAGCACAGAAAAATAAAGTCAGCCACTGTTTCCGCATTTATTTGCCATGATGTGATGGGACCGGATGCCATGATCTTAGTTTTCTGAATGTTGAGCTTTATGCCAACTTTTTCACTCTTCTCTTTCACTTGCCTTTAGTTCTTCTTTAGTTCTTCTTCACTTTCTGCCATAAGGGTGGTGTCATCTGCATATGTGAAGTTATTGATATTTTTACTGCCAATCTTGATTCCAGCTTGTGCTTCCTCCAGCCCAGCATTTCTCATGATGTACTCTGCATAGAAGTTAAATAAGCTGGGTGACAGTATATAGCCTTGATGTACTTCTTTTCCTATTTGGAACCAGTCTGTTGTTCCATGTCCAGTTCTAACTGTTGCTTCCTGACCTGCATACAGGTTTCTGAAGAGACAGGTCAGGTGGTCTGGTATTCCCATTTCTTTCAGAATTTTCCACAGTTTATTGTGATCCCCACAGTCAAAGGCTTTGGCATAGTCGATAAAGCAGAAATAGATATTTTTCTGGAACTCTCTTGATTTTTCCATGATCCACAGGTTGTTGACAATTTGATCTCTGGTTCCTCTGCCTTTTCGAAAATCGGCTTGAACATCTGGAAATTCACGGTTCACATATTGCTGAAGCCTGGCTTGGAGAATTTTGAGCATTACTTTACTAGGGTGTGAGATGAGTGCAATTGTGTGGTAGTTTGAGCATTCTTTGGCATTGGTATGAACACTAACCTTTTTCAGTCCTGTGGCCACTGCTGAGTTTTCCAAATTTGCTGACGTATTGAGTGCAGCACTTTCACAGTGTCATCTTTCAGGATTTGAAATAGCTCAATTGGAATTCCATCACCTCCACTAGCTTTGTTCATAGTGATGCTTCCTAAGGCCCACTTGACTTCACATTCCAGGATGTCTGGCTCTAGTTGAGTGATCACACCATCATGATTATCTGGGTCACGAAGATCTTTTTTGTACAGTTCTTCTATGTATTCTTGCCACTTCTTCTTAATATCTTCTGCTTCTGTTAGGTCCCTACCATTTCTGTCCTTTATTGAGCCCTGCTTTGCATGAAATGTTCCTTTGGTATCTCTAATTTTCTTGAAGAGATCTCTAGTCTTTCCCATTCTATTGTTTTCCTCTATATCTTTGCATTGATTGCTGACTAAGTCTTTCTTATATCTCCGTGCTATTCTTTGTAACTCTGCATTCAGGTGTGGATATCTTTCATTTTCTCCTTTGCATTTCCCTTCACTTCTTTTAACAGCTATTTGTAAGGCCTCTTCAGTCAGCCATTTCCTTTTTTGCATTTTTTTTTTCCCTTGGGGATGTTTTTTCTCCCTGTCTCCCATACAGTGTCATGAACTTCACCTATAGTTCATCAGGCACTCTGTCTATCAGATCTAGTCCCGTAAATTTATTTCTCTTCCACTGTATAGTCATAAGGGATTTGATTTAGGTCATACCTGAATGGTCTGATGGTTTTCTCCACTTTCTTCAATTTCAGCCTGAATCTGGCAATAAAGATTTCATGATCTAATGATTCATGTACATCATTAGATAAAGTTATATGGTTGTATATACATAAAGATATACTTTTTGTTTACAAAAGTAGAAGCAATATGTAATTGTTAGAAGTAATGGTTAATTTAGATATATTTGTAATTAAGAGAGTTATGATCATGAATAATCTCAAAGTGCTTCAAAGCACTTTTAGCACAAATCATTTTTACCCTTTCAGAAGAGGTAAATTTTGGAAAAGAATTCATGCCAATTTGGAAATTATTTTTTCCATATTTTTACCAGGAGGTATCCATAAGATTAATAATTATTCCTATGGATGAGATTTCTATCAGCAAATGCAAATTCTTATTTGCATTTTACATTTTGGGAGAGAATATTTACAATAAAACAAAACAAATTTTGGAATTGTTATTCCTATTGAAAGAAAAATTTATTCATAAATATTTGTTAAAGAAGGGAAGGAAGACTTACTTGTTTGAGCAGACTGTCTCACCATCTCAGTAAACATATGGACCACTGCCATAGGATTTTGCAGTTGAAGACAGAGATTGGACTTAACTCCAAATACCAGAAATAGTCCTTTATAGACAAAGAAAAGAGTTTGGATCAATAAATTGAATAATGTTAGAGGACACTTCAGTGATCAGGTAAATATTGGCTAAACTGACCCAAAAAGATTCTTCCTGAAGGAAGGCCAAGGTGATCAGGAATCCCCTGGGAAATGGTAGGGGATGAGGAACAAGATGAGATACTGAGGGTGATAATCTACTGAGAATGGGAAGTGAAGTGAAAGGTGCTCAGTTGTGTCTGATTCTTTGTGACCACGTGGACTAAAACAGCCCATGGAATTCTCCATGCCAGAATACTGGAGTGGGTAGCCTTTCCCCTCTCCTTTCCCAACACAGGGATCAAACTCAGGTCTCCCTCAATGCAGGCAGATTCTTTACCAGCTGAGCCACCAGAGAAGCCCACTGAGAATGGGGCATCCTGGTTAAACTGACTTCACAGGATTCCTACTAATATTGAACAACACAGAGAGGAATGCAGTAGCTCAAAAGTGAAGGTCTAATTGATAAAGAATTCAGAGCTGCCTGAGTAGTTTGGTCATGGAGAGAATCTTTGTCATTTGTTGCATAAATCAGAATCAAATAATGGCAAGAATTTTATTTAAAAAATGCACATAAAAGCACAGGACTTCAGTTGTACCATAATAACAAAATCATTCATTTTTTCTAGGATAATTTAATATTAACTTAATTGTAATATCAGAGGAACTAAAAAGCCTCTTGATGAAAGTGAAAGAGGAGAGTGAAAAAGTTGGCTTAAAGCTCAACATTCAGAAAACGAAGATCATGGCATCTGGTCCCATCACTTCATGGGAAATAGATGGGGGAACAGTGGAAACAGTGGCAGACTTTATTTTTTTGGGCTCCAAAATCACTGCAGATGGTGACTGCAGCCATGAAATTAAAAAGATGCTTACTCCTTGGAAGGAAAGTTATGACCAACCTAGATAGTATATTGAAAAGCAGAGATATTACTTTGCCAACAAAGATCCATCTAGTCAAGGCTATGGTGTTTCCTGTGGTCATGTATGGATGTGAGAGTTGGACTGTGAAGAAAGCTGAGTTCCGAAGAATTAATGCTTTTGAAGTGTGGTGTTGGAGAAGACTCTTGAGAGTCCCTTGGACTGCAAGGAGATCCAACCAGTCCATTCTAAAGGAGATCAGCCCTGGGTGTTCATTGAAAGGATTGATGCTGAGGCTGAAACTCTAGTACTTTGGCCACCTCATGCGAAGAGGTGGAAAAGACTTATTGGAAAAGACTCTGATGCTGGGAGGGATTGGGGGAAGGAGGAGAAGGGGACAACAAAAGGTGAGATGGCTGGATCGCATCATAGACTTGGTGGACGTGAGTTTGAGTGAACTCTGGGAAATGGTAATGGACAGGGAGGCCTGGCGTGCTGCAATTCATGGGGTCGCAGAGAGTTGGACACGACTGAGCCACTGAACTGAACTGAACTGAATGTCCAAACAGATTTGTTGTAAAGTGTAACCTGAGTTTTAGGAAAAGGTTATTAAATTTTCCTTTTTGCTGCTGCTTAACCAAGAAAAGGCTATTAAATTTCCCCTTTTTCCTGATTCTTAACCAAGAACTGTCCCCCTAAATTAAATGTTTCAATCTTTCTTTTTGCCTGAGACCACATTTTATTTATCCAAAATGTTTTTTTTTTTCCCTTTCCTGCCACCCCAGCATACTGAAACTTTACATTGCACTACGTTGTGGTGTCTGCATAGATGCTCAAAATGATACAGACTGTAAATCTCATCTTAATGTTTAATGGGCAGTGGAGGAGGATGCATTTTGCCATGTTTATAAAGGTTTCTATTTTCTTCAGCTTTGACTGATTGCATCTCTTTATCATACATAGTTAATTCAAATTATTTGTGCCTCTGGAGTATATAATATGAGCCCAAAAGTTGCACACCATCCTCATACTGTTTGCAAACTCTCTAAGTGATTCTTGCCAGGAACCAGCACTCAAGGGGAAAGTTAATACTCCAGGATATTAAAATAGCTTGATTTGATTTCATTTTCAAGGGAAGCTTTGTCAAATTAAAGGTGTAAGAGAGGTGTATCTAAAATTTGTATGCTTGATTCTTTGTTGTCTTTTCTCTGTTTAGGCAAACTGAGATACCTATACAGTATGTAAATACTTTAAAAAATCTGTTTTATTTTTAGAACATATTTCTTGCCATATACATATATAAGATCTCAATCAGCATGCACTGATGTTTACATATGAATAAACCTAGATGAAATTATATTGCCTGGAACTGACCACTTATTCCTTTTCTCCAGGCTTGAGAAAGGATATAACAACTAATCTCTGTGGTTTGATCATTGTGACCTATATTGTTTCTAGAAAATGTCTGAAGTGAACTAGTCTATACATAGTTCATAGAAGCAGGCAAACCTTCATGTTATGCTTCAGGTATATATGAAATAAAACTCAAGTTACAACTGGAGGATATAACACAGTAGATTGGAATAGCTGGAAAAACATTTGCTAGTTTTCTACTTTAAAAAGTTTATCCATGATACAGAGGAAAAATCCAGAATGTGTGTGCTCTTTCTACCTGCTGATTATATAAATGTATTAAAAAAAAATCTGTACTCTTTTCAAATGATGAATGGAATATTACTCTGAGACATTTAGGTGTAAAGTTATAAAGTCATTATTTTCAAATGGAGTTGCTGATTTCTTTTCTCCCCCACAGAGGTTCCTGTTTGTGAGCATTGTCTTTGAAATGGGAAGGGGTTAAGTATATTAAGACTTTAAGGTAGATTACATGGATAGGAAAAATATGGAAATTTAGCTTCAACTTAAATTGATATAAACAAATAGAAACAAATGTGAGGGTGAAGGAGAACGAGGAATAAGGCTAAAAATGCACATCACAACATTCTATCCATCTAGTGAGAGTAGGAGAGATGCAAGAGTCTGCCTTTCTGCATTAGCTTATTACAATAATGGCTGTCCAAACTTGACTTGTTTAGAGAGACCCATGGGTCCTTGGCATTGATATTATTCCTATTATTTTGTAATAATAGGAACTTTGTTATATTCCTATTATTTTGTAATAATAGGAACTTTGTTATATTCCTATTATTCCATAAATTGATTTATTTTTCAATTCACATATTTGAGTTCATGTGGTAGGTTCCATAGTTCTTTTTGTATGCTTCATTGCACCCTTTGGTTTGTATAAGCCTTGGGTGAGTACCAGAGGGACAGCTGCTCATGCATTGGGGAAGGAAATTCAATGATTCATGAACCTGCACAGGAAAGAGTGAAGATAGTGCACAAACTTCCACTCTCAATGATGCAGAAATTTGAATGTAAAGCAGGTTCTCTCTTGGCATTTTGCCAGAAACTTCTAGTTTTGTTGGAGACCATAAGGAAAACACTATACAGATTCACTTACTTTACATGGGAAGTTAAAATGATGGCATATCTTACCATTGTGGTGACATTTAAATCTAATCAATGTAAGAATCCATCTTAAGTCCATTTCCAAAACACTGCTTTCAAAATAACCTTTTATTGTTCTTCAATTAGCAAACTAAATGTATGTGCATTAATATAGCCATGCCGAAAGGAAAAGAACCAATAGTCCAATTTCTCATTTCCTCCTAAGAAGATGTATATGTAACTCTTTATATATAATCAACGCAAAATGTAAATTTTCTAATTAGTTAACCAGGGTAGATACTTCCATCAAATATGGCTTGTGTTTGATCAAAATTCTGTTCCTCTTCTTTCCCTCAGATAATGATAATAGAAGAATCTGGGAAACTGAATTGCAATAATCATTTAATTTATTTAAAATAATTTAATTCCTAAAGAAGAAAGGTATTGATTTTACTATTTGCAGCATTTCAGAAGTTTTCCAAAGGGTAAAGAGGTACATAATAGATAAGTGTATATTAAAGACTGGTGTGCATAAGATTCAATAAATATCTGTTATTCTTGATGGAGATATGTTAACTGGCAGGAGCTCTAGACATGGTGTGGAGGTGAGAGTATATTGTAACAAATGAAAATGTGTTGATAGAATTAAAAACAAAAATCACAGAAACCTATTTTTTTTTATATATATATATATAGTTTTAAGAGCTAACAGAGTTTGGGAGTGTCTCCCAAGAAACACTTTTAAAATCACAATGAGCATTTTCTAATGTGTGCCCCAAGTCTGCTGGAGAAGGCAATGGCACCCCACTCCAGTACTTTGCCTGGAAAATCCCATGGATGGAGGAGCCTGGTAGGCTGCAGTCCATGGGGTTGCTAAGAGTCGGACATGACTGAGTAACTTCCCTTTCACTTTTCACTTTCATGCATTGGAGAAGGAAATGGCAACCCACTCCAGTGTTCTTGCCTGGAGAATCCCAGGGACGGGGGAGCCTGGTGGCTGCCGTCTGTGGGATCACACTTAGTCGGACACGACTGAAGTGACCTAGCAGCAGCAGCAGCAGCCCCAAGTCTGCAAGTCCATTCTGTATAACTAACTCCCTGAATTCCAGCTAAATATCACAGAAAACAAAATGTTAGAAGCAGATAAATTGTAGAAAAAGGTGAATAGATGTGCATGTGCTAAATCTGTGAATATCCTACATACTCTCTAGGTAGAATCATTTTTTGCCACACACCCTTGCCATTTATGAATTTAGCAAATATTAATCACACCTCACTCTGGGCCAAGAAGTTCTATAGGAATGGTGGAAATAACAGTATCTTCTTGGAGCTTACACCTGACCTCTAATCCTTTATTACTCAGTTCACATATTCCTCTGTGAGACATTTCTCAATACCTAAGCTGAAATAGATAATTTCTCCCAGTGCTTTCATAGTACAAGAAAGAATAGTCAATTGTCATCCTTATAATGTACAGTGTTAGAAATGAGCTCCTTGACAGCAGATTTGTCAGATTGATCTTTGAATCTTTAGTGTCTCAGATAGTACATGGCCCCAAATGAATTCTTAATAAATGCTTATACAGTCATGAGTGATTTAATTGATGAATAAATTATGAATTAATCAACAAAGTATCTTTAGCAGAACAAACTGAAAAAAGTAATTCATATTGTAAAATTTAAGTTTTAAAGTGTTTATTTAAAAAAAAAAAAAAAACTTACCATTTTAAAGTAGTTACTAGCTTCCCTGGTAGGTCAGCTGGTAAAGAATATACCTGCAATGCAGGAAACCCCTGTTTGATTCCTGGGTTGGGAAGATGAGCTGGAGAAGGGATAGACAACCCACTCCAATATTTTTGGGCTTCCCTAGTGGCCCAGACAGTAAAGAATCTGTCTGCAGTGCAGGAGACCTGGGTTTGATGCCTGTGTTGGGAAGATCCGCTGGAGAAGGGAACAGCTACCCACTCCAATATTCTGGCCTGGAGAATTCCATGGACAGAGGAGCCTGGCAGGCTACAGTCCATGGAATCACAAAGAGTCAGACACAATTGAGTGACTTTCACTTCACTTCAAAGTTGCTGCTGCTAAGTCGCTTCAGTCGAGTCCGACTCTGTGCAACGCCATAGAGGGCAACCCACCAGGCTCCCCCATCCCTGGGATTCTCCAGGCAAGAACACTGGAGTGGGTTGCCATTTCCATCTCCAATGCATAAAAGTGAAAAGTGAAAGGGAAGTCGCTCAGTCATGTCCGACTCTTCTCGACCCCATGGACTGCAGCCTACCAGGCTCCTCCGTCCATGCGATTTTCCAGGCAAGAGTACTGGAGTGGGGTGCCATTGCCTTCTCCGTCACTTCAAAGTTATAACTAAAGTCACTTTAGTTATAACTAAATATTCATGAAATTGTGAAGGCATATTTGTCTATGTAACAAATTCCATAATTTGGAAAAAATATATTAGTGTTAGGACAGTAACACAGCAGTTTTTGTAAAATGTGTAAGATTGGTTTTGACTCATGTCTCTAAAAAGTGTTCTTTGAAATTAATGAGCTTGGGATGTGATGCTAAGGGTGTGCCCATAATCTTGTTTACATTTTAAGGTGTTCATCATGTTAGGTCCTGCACATCCACTGCTGTGAGGATGCACATTCCTTGCTGGCTAGCCTTTCCTGCATTCTTCTCCTGTGATGTATGCACACAGGGGAACCTTAGAGTATGCTTAGTGACTTTTTGCCTGGTAAGGCTCTTCACTCTGATGAACTCACCGTCTCCCTCCTCTCATTGCTATTTGCTTGAATCTTTCTATTCAATTCTCTTGAACTCAACAGTGTGTGGACTCAGCACTAGCTTCACAATCTTTTCCTATTACAGTTTTCTGGCCCTTTTAATATCATCATCTTCAACATTCAGTGGACTTGCCTATTTTCTTCTCTTCTCTTCTAAAGGTTCAATTTTTTTACTTCTCTATTTTAGACACACACTGAAATTGTTATATTCTGGGGTTTTTAACTTTATTGCCTTCAGAGTCATAACCTAGAATATCTTACTCCTCAAAGAAAACTTGCTCAGTTTTGTTAAAAAACTTCCCTTTCTTCATTCACATAAGCCTATTCTACACACACACACACACACACCCCAAAATTATTTTTACTTTCCCTTGTGCTTCTGGTTCTCCTCCCATTTCCCAAAATTTTGCAATGATCTGCCTTTTCATCCTGCATTCATTTCTTCTCATTCATTCTTCAGTATGTCCTCTAACTCTGTGCCAGCAGTAGAACAATAATAATTCACTAAATGCCTTCCAATTTGAAAAGTCAGTGGACATCTTTCTGTCTTAATTCTACTCAGCCTCTCAGTAGCATTTAAAACTCCTGTCTTCTTAAGAAACCTTTCTTCAACTTTTCCACTACTGTTGGTCTTCTCTTTAGATTATCTCATCCATTTCAATGAATTTAGGTGCATTTCTCTGATGACGACTCTAGTATTTACATACCTATCCTTATCCTCTTCAAAGGTCAAGTTCTGTTGTCATAAATACAACCATCCTTTGACCTCTCTCTCTCATAGCATCTCATGAATGTATGAATGAAATACTTTTGATTTCCTCCTCACAGTGTCATAATGCCTATCCAGTCTTGCCTATTTTAATGAATGACATCACCTTTCACCTAGCAACTCAACTTCCAAATCACATCCAGTTAATAACTTAGTCCTTTCTTTAAAGTCTTCCAAGTATGTTTTGAATCTGCTGCTTTACATTGATATGCTTTTCCACTACTTGGCTAGTGACAGGTAAGCTCTTTTAGTGCTAAAGCTTCCCATTGGGTCCTCTTCTATCCTTCTAATCAAGGGGTCAGCAAACTTTTCTTATAAAAGAACAGAAAATAAATATTTTAGGTTGTGTCAGCCAAACAGTCTGTCTGTTGAAGCTTCTCAACTCTGCCATTGTAGTGTGAAAGAGGACATAGGCGATATATAAAGAATGGATATGGTTGTGTTCTAATAAAACTTTATTTATAAAAGAGATGGTGACCCTCTGCCATGCTGCAGCTAGAGGGAATACTCTAAATGCAAATATTATCATGTTACTCCCCTACTAAACATATGCCTTCAATGATTTATTGATGCTTTCATAATAAAATACAAAAATTTTGGTAGCTTTCTAAGCACTGCATGTCTTGGCCCTTTCTTACCATTCTTATTTTATCTGAAGTCACATTCTCTAAAATCACCATTTTCATTTAAGTTTCTTATGCATGAGTAGTGTTCAAGTGTTCATGGGATCTTCAAGGCACAGTGAGGAATTAAAATGTGAAGCCCTCATTCAAAAGTTAATGATAAAAAGAAATGGAGCTCTAGAAAATGGATTAAGGTCTAGTAGATTTCTTCTCTACATGACCTTGTAGATATTTTATATTATTTATTAATTAAATAAGAATATATGCTATGGATGCCAGACTGAAGGATATTCTTTGGTATTTTGTTATTAAACATTTATTCACTGGAATTTTATTTTTGTTCTAATATAAGATTGAGAGTTTTGGGTTACTCATGAAAAACGAATTATTAGAGGAAAGCACAGGATTTTTCTGTAGTTCTGTGAGTTTTTTAAAAGTTTGTATTAACTAGATTAATTCTGCCACTTAAATTTATTACTATGAAAACCAACCCCATTAAACCCCAAATGAAGAGCTGAGTTGGCATTTTGGCTGATCTTAACTATTAATTGGACTTGCTAATAAATAGAACCACATAACCTTAAAAATAAACATCTGTTTTTACATAAACTTGAAGGACATGCTTTATTTAAGTCATTTTTTCAGACATAAGCTTCTCGTTGATTTTTGCCACTGATTTACGTATTGCTTTTAAAGTACTTAAATCTGTATTTTTCTTTGTTTTGGAAATTATAAGAATTATTTCTGGAGTTAGGACAGCTAGGTTTCAGTTCTAGTTCTGCTACTTACTAGCAGTCACCATGGCCAGGTAATTTAGCTTCGGGAAATTTTAGTTTTCCATATTGAACTGCCCTGAAAATCCATAGATGTCAGTTCAGTTGCTCAGTCGTGTCTGACTCTGCAACCCCATGGACTGGAGCACACCAGCCTTCACAGGCCATCAAAGTATGTATACCTGTGGCGGATTCGTTTTGATGTTTGGCAAAACTAATACAGTGTTTCAGGTTTAAAAAAAAAAAAACAAAAAACTCTGGAGTTAACTCAAACTCATGTAGGTGATGCCATCCACCTGTCTCATCCACTGTCATCCACTTCTCCTCCCACCTTCAATCTTTCCCAGAATCAGGGTCTTTTCCAGTGAGTCAGTTTTTCACATCAGATTGCCAAAGTATTGGAGTTTCAGCTTCAGCATCAGTCCTTCCAATGAATATTCAGGACTGATTTCCTTTAGGATGGGCTGGTTGGATTTCCTTGCAGTCCAAGGGACTCTCAAGAGTCTTCTCCAGCAACACATTTCAAAAGCATCCATTCTTCGGTGCTCAGCTTTGTTTATAGTCCAACTCTCACATCCATACATGACTACTTGAAAAACCATAGCCTTGACTAAACGGACCTTTGTTGGCAAAGTAATGTCTCTGCTTTTTAATATGCCATCTAGGTTGGTCATAACTTTCCTTCCAAGGAGTAAGCATCTTTTAATTTGATGGCTGCAGTCATTGTCTGAAGTAATTTTGGAGCCCAAGAAAATAAAGTCTGCCACTGTTTCCACTGTTTCCCCATCTATTTCCCATGAAGTGATGGGACCAGATGCCATGATCTTAGTTTTCTAAATGTTAAGCTTTAAGCCAACTTTTTCACTCTTCTCTTTCATTTGCCACAAGAGGCTCTTTAGTTCTTCTTCGCTTTCTGCCATAAGGGTGGTGTTATCTGCATATCTGTGGTTCTTGATGTTTCTCCCAGCAATCTTGATTCTAGCTTGTGCTTCATCCAGTCCAGCATTTCTCATGATGTATTCTGCAAATAAGTTAAATAAGCAGGGTGACAATATTACAGCCTTGACATACCCCTTTTCCTAATTGCAACCAGCCTGTTATTCCATGTCCAGTACTAACTGTTGCTTCCTGACCTGCATACGTATTTCTCAGAAGGCAGGTCATGTGGTCTGATATTCCCATCTCTTTAAAAATTTTCCATAGTTTGTGGTGATCCACACAGTCAAATGCTTTGGCATAGTCAATAAAGCAGAAATAGATATTTTTTCTGGAAAAAACTCTCTTGCTTTTACGATAATCCAATGGATGTTGGCAATTTGATCTTTGGTTCTTCTGCCTTTTCTAAATCCAGTTTGAACATCTGGAAGTTCATGGTTCATGTACTGTTGAAGCCTGGCTTGGAGAATTTTGAGCATTACTTTACTAGCATGTGCTGCTGCTGCTGCTGCTAAGTCGCTTCAGTCATGTCCGACTCTGAGACCCCATAGGCGGCAGCCCACCAGGCTCCCCCATTCCTGGGATCCTCCAGGCAAGAGTACTGGAGTGGGTTGCCATTGCCCTCTCCGTACTAGCATGTGAGATGAGTGTAATTGTCCATAGATGAGAAGGTGATTGTAAGGATGAGTTAAGATATTATACATACACTCTCTTGACATATATAAATGATATTGCTATTGTTGATCATAGCATCATGCCTAATGATTTTGTAAGACTCCAGAAACATGGTTGTAAATTTTTTGTGTGATATTTTAATTTTGTAGGTATTCTAAATATAGGGTACTTTATTTTTTATTTTTTTATTACTTTCTGCATTCCGTCCATGATGTATCCTTTGTCATGTTCTGTACTGCCAGTTTTGTAATATGCCAGAGTATATCATTAAAAGATTCAACCAGACTTGATGATAGCTCTTTTGTTGGATGGGACTATTCCAATGATTTGTTACATGTTGTATAGGAATAGATATCTGGAGACCCATGTTTGTTAACTTACTGATAGAGCCTGCAGTTTCAGGTAGTGGTTTACACAATCTAACATCATTTCCAATTCTCTGGTTGAGAATATTTTAAAACGTTTCCCTGATATAAGTGAGTTCTACACATTTTATTCCCTATGTTCAACTTTTTACAACCTGGTTGGGTTTCACTTAATAGAAATATTCCGATAAACCTACTTTGAGAACTTTTAACTCTGCTTAGATTTCATACTCTATTTTTGTTTTTATTATGTGACTAATAGGCACAGTTATGTAAATTATTGAAATTAATTTCTAATTCCTACACTATATATTTCTCCTTTTCTCTTTAAAAAAGAGAAGAATCATAGGATAAAAAAATGCAAAATTATGCTATTTTCTTGTTAATTTTCTATATTTATGAATCAATACATCAAACTAAATTGGTGATTTGCAAGAGGATTTTCTGTTAAAATATTTAATGATAAATTATGACAAAACATATATGTGTGTGTGTATATATATTTGCTTGAAAAAGAGATGATAGCTGCATTTATCATTTCTTATTTGTCACTTTAATAGTAAATAATCTATACTCTGTGACTTCACAGCTACTACATTCTATAAATTCTAAGAAAGTTAGTTAATATTCATATGGGAATTCATATATAAATATGTTCATTGGAATATTTACAAGACAGATAAATTGAAAATAAAAACTAAGAGACCATAATGAGGGAATTATTAAATTATGGAACACTTATATACCTTACTGTGATATTGCCATTAAAATGTATATTCAGAGACTTCCCTAGTAGTTCAGTGGCTAAGATACTGAGTAACCAATGCAGAGGACTCGGGTTCCATCCCTTGTTGGGGAACTAACTGTCACATGCTGCAACTAAGACCTGGCATAACTAAATAAATAGATATATAAAAATGTTTATGTATATATTCATTGGTGCATGTTTAGAATATAAGGTTATAAAAAATATTAAATTTTTATATTAAGAATGACTCAACCAGGGAAAAATATAAGGTATATGAGAGATGAGATGGAAATAAAACAAAATGCTTCTAATGGCTACCATGAGTTCTAATACAGATAATTTTATGCTTTTTGCTATATTTCCCTGTGTTTTCTCTGTTTCTATAATAAATATGTAATAGTGTAAAATAGAACAATTATCATTAGGTAAAATGCAATATACCGTCAGAATAGTTTTATTTTTTCTCTTGAATGTTATGATACTTTTACCTTTTCAAATATTTAAAATTCTTACAATATCTCAGAATTATAATTAGGTTAGTAACTTTTATTCTGTTTTTCTATTACACTGCCTTATGTCAAAAACATGTCATAGAGAAGCAGTACATACTGAAACCAAAAAAACTGACAATTTGAGACTACAGTACGTAATATTGAGTAACTAAGCAAGTCACCATGATTCTCCTTTTTGAGTCATACACACAGCTACTGGAATAGTTTTCCATTGCCTTTTAAATACAGTTGTGTATATAGTACATTGTGCTTTAATCATCTTAAAACCTATATTTAGAAATGCTAGAGTACAATATCTCACATTGGGAGAATTGAAATTATGTATTTTCTCATTTGATCATTAATTTATCTATGAAGCATGTATTGAAAATCCATGGCTCTTGCTACTGTGTTGCCAGCTGGAATAGTAGAGTTCATTTCTTCTGAAAAAGTTGAACATTTATCTTGATGATCTATCAAAACATCGCTTGTTCTGTTTTCCTCCTAGTCCATATATAGTTGACTAAGAGTGGATATTACTGTCATAGTCATTTATAAATCATAAAGTGTGAAAGTCACTCAGTCGTGTCCAACTCTTTGCAACCCCATGGACTATACAGTCCATGGAATTCTTCAGGCCAGTATTCTGGAGTGGGTAGCATGTTCCCTTCTTCAGGGGATCTTCCAACCTAGGGATCGAACCCAGGTCTCCCTCATTGCAGGCAGATTCTTTAGGAGCTGAGCCACCAGGGAAGCCCAAGAATACTGAAGTGGATAGCCTATCCCTTCTCCAGGAGATCTTCCCAACTCAGGAATCAAACTGGGGTCTCCTGCATTGCAGATGGATTCTTTACCAGCTGAGCTACCAGCTGGTAAATCATGTAACATGAAATGAAAAGCCATTTTAGTTTAGGGATTATTTTTTGTAGTTAAATTTCTTCTTTAAAGGTGTTTTTAAAACAGGGTCCATGAGATCTTTAGGGACAATCCACTTTTTTTTTTTTTTTTTAACCAATTTATTGAGAACAAGTTACATGTTTGGGACTATTATAGATGCAGAATTGTGTGAAAAAAGTTACTTCACAGCTCAAGGATCTTTATAATTTAAGGGAAGAGTGCAGGTGTATCTGTTAGTGCAATTTATATATACTCTGTTTCTCTTTGGGTAATAACCTTTAAACAGATTTTGTATCTGCTTAAGAGAAAAAAAAAAATTACTTCCTGTACCAAAAGAAAAAACACAATGATTCTACACATAAGAAAATAATTTTTATGACCCAGATATGTTTTGTGGAAGATTATTATATTTCAAGATATTATATGCTGACTGAAATATGAAAATTCAATATTTGGGTCTTGAGTAAGTAGATACATGAAATCTATCATTTAAACATGACAAAATATACAAAAGCCATAATCTCCACTGTAGTGAATGCTCTGAGTCAGAGATAGCATCTACATCTTATGTCAAGTTGTCGTGAAATACCACTAAACATTGCCCAATGATGATTTGTTTGTGGGGGAAGGACATCTCCAGTTAGCATCCTAACAGAAATACTGATCATATTCTTTGGTAACTACTATGCAGTGCTAATTAGAAATTTTTCAGCAAAAGAGACCAAGTCCAGTTTTTTGGTACTCTATCAAATACAGCCATTCCACCCTGGCATCTTTTAAAAATATTTCAGTGAGATTTTTCAAGTAGTTTGAGAGAAACTAGAGTGATTTTATCTTAAGTCTTAACCTTTGCTTATTCACTATATTATATTTGGTTTTCTGACTTTCTGGACCATTTACTCATCTTCTACATTAACGACAAATATAAATAGTTTGGCTCAGATGGTAAAAAATCTGCTTGCAATGCAGGAGATCCGGGTTCAGTTTCTGAGTTGGGAAGATCCCCTGGGTAAGGGAATGGCAACGCACTCCAATATTCTTTCCTGGAGATTCCCATAGGCAGAGGATCCTGGTGGGCTACACAGTCTATGGCGTCACAAAGAGTTGGACACAACTGAGTGACTAAAACACACAAACAACACTGGTTTATTTTTCTGTTCCCTGTTGTTCTATTTAGTATTCCTCTTCTTTAGTGCATTTAAGCTTCCTAGCTGCAAGCACCTTGATCAATGAAAATTGTATCCAATATTTTCAGTGTTTTCATCATAGTTTTGTATATAGCCGCATGCAGGATATATTATAGTATCAGCAAATATATTGAATTGGATTTCTGGAACTTTAGTCTATGGATTTAAATTTTCTTTTTGACCCATTGAAGAAAAATAATAGTTATATACCTTAATAACAGATGTTGTTAATAACAGATGTTTTGAGGATAATTCCTCACTTTAGTTTTTGTGCCACTGGCCTTCCAGTCGCATATACTTTTGATTTTCTAAGGGAAATTACTATGCTTTTGTAATCTTGAGTATATCTTTGAAACACTATTTAGAACATGAATTTTAGAAAGATTATGAATTTCAGTAAAATACCACTAATCCCACAAACATATATTACACAAAAAATATACTATAAAATACAGGCACATTTTCATATACTAATTTATATTGTGCTTCAAATTATTAACTGATCCATATAGCAAATGTTTTAAAAATATTTCTTACTACAAGCTAACCAATGTTTAATAGGTCACCCCATCTTTCAGCCAGTACTAGTACCCGTTACCATGGTTAATATACCATATACATTACCATCAAAACAGATATTTTGGCTACCACATGTTAACACATCTTGATAGATGATAGTTACATATTTGCAGCATTTTCATCTTATTTAAAAAGCAATGTTTGTACAGTTATATGAATATATAATTGTATTTTTCATACCACCCTCAATATTTTATATAAGAACATGAAAATGGAAAAATTATATCACTGACACAAGTAATAAAAATCAATTTTCTTGTACTTACTAAAATAGAGCAAAAATGAGAGTAATAAGCATGCCAATGATAACATATTTTTAGGCTCAATTAGGTACTTACTGGACTTATATAAATGACAGGTATTTTTAACTATGATGAAAAATTAGGAAAATTAAAGACTATACTTAAAATTAAGTTAATATATCAACAGAGATTGAACATATATATATATATATATATATATATATATATAAATTTTGCAGATAGAAACCAAAACGCAGATCTAACTCCATTGTTCAAATTTTGCCCATTAACTCTCTTGCACAATATTGGGAAGATACATACTGTGGCAATTATCAGTTGAAAACTCAATGATGATAATCTTAAAGTGAAGTGAAAGCTCTCAGTTGTGTCCAACTCTTTGGGACGCCATGGATTATACAGTCCTTGAATTTCTCTAGGCCAGAATATTGGAGTGGGTAGCCTTTCTCTTCATGGGATTTTCCCAACCCAGAAATCGAACCCAGGTCTCCCACATTGTGGGCAGATTCTTTACCAGCTGAGCCACAAGGGAAGCCCAAGAATATTGGAGAGGGTAGTTTATCCCTTCTCCAGTGGATGTTCCCACCCAGGAATCGAACTGGGGTCTCACACATTGCAGGCAGATTCTTACCAACTGAGATATCAGGGAAGCCCAGTAATCTTAAAGGCAGTAATTAATTCTATATTTTAAAAGTACTTTTTTTTTTTTTTTACATTTCTGCTTTCTATTTTATTATTGCAAATTTCATAACCAGATATTACAGAAGTCAGTTTTATGACATTTGTACAAATTCAGGAAAACTCTTGGCTTTTGATTAATGAGCAAATAGGACATACTGTCATGTAAATGTGAACAGCTAAAATAATTACCTTTTCTTCTAGAAATGAACATGTTTATTTAGTACTTTGGTAGGATTTAGTGTCTGGAAGAGAAAAATTGTCTGCATCATTTTGCTTTTTATTTTGAGCTATGTTTTTTCAAATAGAAGTTTTTTTTTTTTTCTTCTTCTTTCTTTTGTTGTTATTCTCAAACTTAAATTTCAGGTCATTGACAATTGAACATATATTTTGAATACACAATCACCTTTCTCATTGTCTCATCTAGTCTACTCGCCACTCCATTCTACTCTTACAACTTTTGAAGATAACAATTTTCTAAATGATTCGGTTCTTTCTATTTGCTTATATTTCTTAACAGTGTCCTGTATTGCTTGGCATTTTAACTGCTCTGTTCTTTAAATGAGTTTATAATATCTTAGTCATCTATTTTTATCTCCTTCTGTCTGTTAGTTTCATGTAGTTTTATTTCTTGACATCACATAGTAATGTAGATACATGTGTATGGATTCTTAACATTTGTTTAGTGTTTATTCAGAGTACCTACTGTTTTATTGCTGTTTCAACAATTAACCAAGTGATGTGACATAACTGAGCCAAGCTTTGTTTTTCTCATTCATTTTCTCTAGTTTAATAATCTCTTTTTAGCCAATGATACATTTCTTTCATATACTCACTCAATCTGTACCAGTGGATCTAACATTAGGTTCCAAACATACAAAAATTATCATCTTAATATTCAGATGTCATACTGGAAAGAGAAACATATACACACAAAATTAGATGTAGCAGTGAATCATAAAATATCTGCTTTATTTGTAACATGTATCTTCAAATTGTATCTAGGCTTGCTATCCTTTTGTATTCAGGCAGTTTATTTACGTGCTAGCAAATATACATTATGAAATGCTATTCATCTGGAAATTGTTTTGAAAAGACAACATTGTATTTTGATGGTATAAAAGACAATTTTTATAAAGTGCATTTCCATCAAGAACTGGTTTATTTGATCTGCACATTTCATACTGAATGATTTTTATGCTTCATGGGTAAAATAATTATAAATATATCTTCTGTGGCCATAGAAAGTAACTCTTTCTTTCCTGCTGCTTAGAAAACACTTTTTAAAAAGCTTAGATTTCTCTGCATTTTAATGAATCATTTCTTGTCAGACAAATGCATAGTTATTTGTTATTATATCAGTTATGATGTTAAAACAGCAACATGTGGATTTACTGAAAAGAAGAGAAATGCTTTGCATAAGCTTGACAAGTAGTTCTATGAATCTTGGAGCAGTCTTACAAGATGACATATTTAAGACCCTAGACCTTTGGTAGCTTTGCACTTAAATCAAGCATTGTCAGAGATGATACTGGAACTTAATTCTAGTAAACAAATAATGCCCCCCTGCCCCAGTGCCAAAGATGGCCCCATACTAATCCCTGTAATCTTTGAGTAGGTTATCTGACATGACAAGTGGGAATTTGTGGATGTGGTTAAGGATTTAAAGATGAGGAGATAACACTGGATTAGTTGGTTGGACCCAACAGAATCTCAGGTTCTTAGATGGAAGAAGGCAATGAGTCAGAGAAGTAAATGTGATGATGGAAACAGCAACAGCAGAGAGAGAGAGGGAGAGAATATGAATGACTGAATTAATTTGAAGATGATACACTGCTGACTTTGAAAATGGGTTAAGAAGTCATGAGCCTAAGAATATAATAGCTTCTAGAAACTAGAAAAGTCAAGGAAATTTATTTTTCTCATAAAGACACCAGAAGAAACACAGCCCTATCAGCACCTTGACTTTGGTTTCAGCCCAGTAAACCAATTTTGGACTTTAACCTTCAGAACTATAAGATAATAAAGCGGTGTCATTTTAAACTAGTAAGCTTGTGATGACTTGCTACAGCAGTAATAGGAACCTAATACAACAATTAATCATAATTAGAAAGATGACCTGTAGAAAAGAAAAGCCAGCCAAAGTATAATTACAATGTAGATAAAGTTCATTCCTGGATATCTCTCTCCTTATTTTGGATGTTCTCCTACAGAAACGAACCATTTCCCTGGACTCTTCCCTCATGCCCCAGAATTAGAATCTTATCTAAATCACTCATCCTTTTCTGTCTTATCTTCCATTGTTTGTTTTTGTATACTTCCTTTCTGTTTTCCAACCACCTCCTTTATCAGTTCTGGTCAGTCCTTCAGTCATGTCTAACTCTTTGCAACCCCATGGTCTGGAGCACACCAGGCTTCCCTGTCCATCACCAATTCCAAGAGCTTGCTCAAACTCATGTCCATCGAGTTGGGGATGCCATCCAACCATCTCATCCTCTGTTGCCCACCCCCACCCCCACTTGCCTTCTCCTTCTGCCTTTAATCTTTCCCAGCATTAGGGTCTTTTCCAATGAGTCAGTTCTTTGCATCAGGTGGCCAAAGTATTGGAGTTTCAGCTTCAACATCAGTCCTTCCAATGAATATTTAGGATGGATTTCCCTTAGGGTTGATTGATTTGATCTCCTTGCAGTCCAAGGGACTCTCAAGAGTGTTCTCCAGCACCACAATTCAAAGCATCAATTCTTTGGTGATGAGCCTTCTTTATGGGCCAACTCTCACACCATACATGACTACTGGAAAAACCATAGCTTTGACTAGATGGACCTTTGTTGGCAAAGTAATGTCTCTGCTATTTAATATGCTGTCAAGGTTGGTCATATCTTTTCTTCCAAGGAGCAAGCGTCTTTTAATTTCATGGCTGCAGTCACCATCTGCAATGATTTTGAAGCCCAAGAAAATAAAATCTGTCGCTTTACCTCTCCTCATATACCCCCACCACCACAACTTTGTGTTTGATCTCTGTGTCTGCAACCTATAAAGTAGCTGTTTGAGCTCTGTTTCCATGAGAACTTCACTGTTGCTGGTGGTCTCTTCGTCCCTATCCTCTAATTTAATGTAAGACATTTCAAAATTATTAATAGAGATTTTAAATTCAAAACTGCATATAGAGAGGATTCTAATTAAAACCTACTGATGGAAAGGGTGTTCAGGGTAAGCAAGCCTTTTTAGGCCCTACTTCTGTCACTCTTGTAGTTTAATTTCTTTAAAAACTAATTAAAGAAAGACTTGGGAAGAATAGTGGTAGGTGATTTAAAGCAATTTATAAAATACTTTCAAGGAAGGAATAATTAAAATAAATGTAAAAAATATTGGCACAGGCCATTAAAAATACAAAATGTAGAAGGAATATTTGTTAAATGATGTGCTTTGACTTTGTTTTATTTCTAATAGCAACAAAAGAGTGATAGAAGCTGTCTTGATCATGTTCTAAATAATTTAAACTACTAATTTAAAATTTAAAACATTTAATTAATGCTTAGAACTCTGTCTTCATTTATCACAAGAGGAAACTGAAGCTGAAAGAAGTGAGTTGATTTTTCTCAAGGTAATACAAGTAGCAGAGTTGGCAAAGTGTGTGTGTGTGTGTACATTGTGCTGCTGCTGCTGCTAAGTCTCTTCAGTCGTGTCCGACTCTGTGCGACCCCATAGACGGCAGCCCAACAGGCTCCTCCTTCCCTGGGATTCTCCAGGCAAGAACACTGGACTGGGTTGCCATTTTCTTCTCCAGTGCATGAAAGTGAAAAGTGAAAGTGAAGATGTTTAGTTGTGCCCGACTCTTAGGTACTCACAGAATACCCTGTAACCAATAACATCATTTACAAATGCTGTAAGGTATCCTTGGCTATTAGACTCTTGCTGCTGCTGCTAGAGTAACTTAGTCGTGCCCAACTGTGTGTGACCCCACTGATGGCAGCCCACCAGGCTCCACCATCCCTAGGATTCTCCAGGGAAGAACACTGGAGCGGGTTGCCATTTCCTTCTCCAATGCGTGAAAGTGAAAGTGAAGTCGCTCAGTCGTGTCCGACTCTTAGCCACCCCATGGACTGCAGCCTACCAGGCTCCTCCATCCATGGGATTTTCCAGGCAAGAGTACTGGAGTGGGGTGCCATTGCCTTCTCCATTAGACTCTTAGTTTATTTTAAAAATACCTCTAGCACTGTTTGCAGTGTAACGACATGATTAGACCATGGAGTCTGTAACCATATGTATTCACTGCCCCCCTCTCACTGCTTAGCTTCAAAACATTGCCCCCTAGACAAGTCATTTAATGTACAATGACTCAGCTGCTTGGGATAATATAGTTGTTAGGGAAGTCAGTCTATGTAAAATATTCTGTAACATCATTTGACACAAGTTAAGCTCTGTATCATTGTGCTGTCTGCATGTCTAGTCTCTCAGTCATGTCCGACTCTTTGCAATCCCATGGGCTGTATCTCACCAGGCTCCTATGTCCATGGGGAGTGGGTTGCCATGCTCTCCTCCAGGGGACTGTATCATTGTAAGTTGTTATAATTATTTTAATTGAAATAACATTACCTAATATACATGTATATTTTAATGGGAAAAAATATTTATACTTCTAGAAATACTTCTCTCATTTGTCCCAAATTTTGGTCCTTGTTATCTTTAATCACTGTTAAATAATCTTAGATAAACTAACACATTCAATTATGTATTTATGTGGAACAAAATTTTGAGGTTGATTCAAAGTAGAACTTGTCAAGTTAGGCTATTTCAGAGTTGACTTTTTCTTCTCTCAAGATAATGAAACAATATGTTAATGCTGAAGTGCGCATGCTTTACATCAGTGATTCTCAAACTCCACATCAGAATGATCTAGAAGGCTTCTTAGAACAGAGTGCTGGTCTGCATCTCCATAGCATCAGATTCATTCCTAAAAGTTCCAGCCACTGGTGCTGTTGGCCCAGGGGTCTACTTTGAGAATCACTGCCTTAAATCCTTAAGCCATAACAGAACCAATTCTGTGGAAAACACAAAATTTTTTAAATAATCCTTTATTGGCTTCCATTTTAAATAACTCTATGTGAGACTAGTTAATCCTATATTAGGTCAGAAGATTTAGATTTGAATACATATCTATCAGAATATCTATTGAAATATCAATATTTCTATAGGAGGTTTCCTACTGTGAGATAAATGACTACTTTCAAATGCCACTTGGTTAATGATTAAAAATATATAACTCTTTATTTTCATAGGCACTGTTCACTAATGTTCACCACACCATTTCTTTGTCTTGAAATGACTAACTTCTCTGATCTGCTGGACGAGCTCTCTCTTTAAGACTTACTTTTAGTTATTGAGTTATTTTTAGTATTACTTTTTTTCTGGGGTGACTTCTCTGGTACACAAGAAGTTATTTTCCCTTTTTGACTTGTAACTCATAAAATATACTCTCATTTATGGATGGACCAACTTGTACTTTAATTGGTTAATTTGTACATTTTTTCCCTTTTACAAAGTGTGAGCTCTTATTTGTCTTAATAATTCCAGCAACTAGCTCAGTGTCAGGAATAAGACAGATCATAAATAAATGTTAAATGAATAACTAAGTAAATGATACCTAGTGAGTTGGGGTAACTTCTGACCTCTGTTAAATATAGATAGATTAAAAACTCCCTCCCTCCTTCTCCCACTCTCCCTCCCTACACACACACACACACACACACACACACACACACACACACACACAGAGGCATGTATGCTTACAGTGAGGGATGGGGTATGATGGCTACCAGAGCTCTCTTTATTAAAACCAAGATCATTATTAAATACTATTTAGTCAGCATCTCACATTAAAGGGGCCCTCATGAAAGAACAAGTAGCCTAAAATAGTTCATTGGTCCTTAGAAATTCATAATACTTGCATATTTCCTTCTTTTGTAACATGAATATCTATGAAGTGCTCCTGGTTGTCTGGAAACCTTCAGATACTTGTAAAACTTTATAGCTATTTGTATGTTTATCCAGATATGTGTTATTCCCAGAGATAACTAAGTTTTAACTACTGTCATTGTTCCAGGGATCTTGACTGAATTGTTGGCATTTTAAAGGATAGCAATTACATTTTTATATTTATCATAGTTTATTTTGTTGAATTTAGGCTACTTTATCAGCTACTTTGGCATGACTTTATACTGGTTCAGAATTTCAAACAACATATTTTAGATTAGAGTAAGCCTTGAAAAACAAATTTCTGCCAGTCTGAAGGGTGATATGGTATGGGTGTGTATAGATTTTTGTTTGCATTCAAGGACCTTCACTGACAGCATTAGCTCAAATTTTAAGCATCTTTTAGTTCCTACAGTTATGCTGATTGTTCAGATCAGCTTTTTGAAGTTCATTTAGCAGGCCATAAGGTATTTATTTCCTGATGGGGGAACCTGGAAAAGGTAGTTGTAACCAACAAAATGAAAATATTCAGCCTTTAGTTAACACGTGCTGGTTGCCAATTCCTTCTCCAGATATTAGAATACATTGACTTAAATAATTGAATTTTGCTAAATTGTTATTCTCTAAGTATGTATCTTTGTCAGTTTGGACTCTATAACAAAATATCACACTAGGTGGCTTAAACAAATGACATTTATTCCCACTGTTCTGAAGGTTGGGAAAGATCAAGGTTGTGGCAGATTCAGTTCTTGGTGAGTCCTTCCTGACTTGCAAACAGCTACCTTCTGGCTGTGCCTTCACATAGCAGAGAGATGAAGTTTTGATATCTCTTCCTTTGCTTATAAGAACACTGATTCCATCGTGGGGCTTCACATTTATAACCTTATCTAAGACTAGTTATTTCTCTAAGCCCCCACCTCCTAATATATTAAAGGTGCTCCCTCTGGGTAACTTCCTAAGGTTCAGTTCACATGCAGCATATCTGTGACTATTTTCTTGGCAATAAGTAGGAAGGACATAGAAAATTTAAATTTATACCATTAATTCAGGAAATGAGAAAGAGGACTTATGTCATTTTTTTTTCAGTTACCATCATCATCAGGAATGTTATTTAATTATGAATTATAAAAGAAAAATTAATAATATTATTTTTCTAGAATGTATTAGGTCACTGGCACTTCTGTAAATCCTTTAATCCTTATAATAAGTCTCTTAGGTAGATGCTTTTTATCTTTTTAATCTTCATTTCACTTTAAAGATAAGGAATGTGTGGTGTAAAGAGGCTAAATAGTTTGCCCAAAGTTAAGAGACTGAACTGAAAATCAGAGCTCAGGTCCTTGAACTCTAAAGCTCTATGAAACACCATGTTATACATACACCTGTAAATGAAGTCACTGACAAAGTGAAAATTTCTGCTCTTTCATACCTCCTGTGACATTTGGAAACAATTATGTTCATTAAGGCCTTTGTCTATTATCATCTTAGTGGGCAGTTGTGGGGTGTGGCACTGGACCAAGATACGACTCTGGGTAAGGTAGATCCACTGATCCTAGGTTTCTTATATGGCATAGTAAATAATAGCAATAATAATAATATTTTTTAAAAAAGAAAAAGGAAAAAGAAACTTTTTATATTTGAAAACAGCTCATTTCACACCCCTTGAATTTTCTATTTCCCAGGTTTTTTACTTTGATAAAATTTGGAGTCCTGTTATTTCTTACCTTGTAATAGAGTATAAGGCCTTTTCATTATAGGTGACTGGAATGCAAAAGTAGGAATTCAACAGATACCAGGAGTAACAGGCAAATTTGGCCTTGGGGTACAAAGCGAAGCAGGTCAAAGGCTAACAGATTTTGCCAACAGAACACACTGGTCATAGCAAACACTCTCTTCCAACAACAGAAGAGAAGACTCTACAAATGGACATCATCAGATGGTCAGTACCGAAATCAGATTGATTATATTCTTTGCAGCCACAGATGGAGAAGCTCTATACAGTCAGCAAAAATGAGAATGGGAGCTGACTGTGGCTCAGATCATGAACTCCTTATTGCCAAATTCAGAAGGTCAGGGAATTGAAGAAGGTAGGGAAAACTACTAGACTATTCAGGTATGACCTAAATCAAATTGCTTACTATTATTCAGTGGAAGTGACAAATAAATTCAAGGGATTAGATCTGGTAGAGAGACTGCCTGAAGAAGTATGGACAGAGGTTGATGACATTATAGAGGAGGCATGATCATGACCATCCCCCCAAAAAAGAAAGCAAAAAGGCTAAATGGTTGTCTGACAAGGCCTTACAAATAGCTAAGAAAAGAGAAGACATGAAAAGAAAAGGAAAAAAGGAAAAATATACCCATTTGAATGCAGAGTTCCAGAGATTAGCAAGGAGAGATAAGAAACCCTTCCTCAGTGATCAATGTAAAGATATAGAAGAAAACAATAGAATGGGAAAGACCAGAGATCTCTTCAAGAAAATTAGAGATACCAAGGGAACATTTCATGCAAAGATGGGCACAATAAAGGACAGAAATGGTATGGACCTAACAGAAGCAGAAGATATTAAGAAGAGGTGGCAAGAATACAGACAGAACTATACAAAAGAGATCTTCATGGCCCAGATAACCATGATGGTGTGATCACTCACCTAGAACCAGACATCCTGGAATGTGAAGTCAAGTGGGCCTTAGGAAGACTCACTATGAACAAAGCTAATGGAGGTGATGGAATTCCAGTTGCGCTATTTCAAATCCTGAAAGATGATGCTGTGAAAGTGCCACACTCAATATGTCAGCAAAACTGGAAAACTCAGCAGTGGCCACAGGACTGGAAAAGGTCAGTTTTCATTCCAATCCCAAGGAAAGGCAATGCCAAAGAATGTTCAAACTACCACACAATTGAACTCATCTAACATGCTAGTAAAATAATGCCCCAAATTCTCCAAGCCAGGCTTCAACAGTACGTGAACCGTGAACTTCCAGATATTCAAGCTGGATTTATAAAAGGCAGAAGAACCAGAGATCAAATTGCCAACGTCTGTTGGATCATCGAAAAAGCGAGAGAGTTCCAGAAGAACATCTACTTCTGCTTCATTGACTACGCCAGAGCCTTTGCCTGTGTGGATCACAATAAAGTGTGGAAAATTCTGAAAGAGATGGGAACACCAGACCACCTGACCTGCCTCTTGAGAAACCCGTATGCAGGTCTGGAAGCAACAGTTAGAACTGGACATGGAACAATAGACTGGTTCCAAATCAGGAAAGGAGTATGTCAAGACCGTATATTGTCACCCTCCTTATTTAACTTATATGTAGAGTCAGATCAGATCAGATCAGTCTCTCAGTTGTGTCCGACTCTTTGCAACCCCACGAATCGCAGCACTCCAGGCCTCCCTGTCCAACACCAACTCCCGGAGTCCACTGAGACTCATGTTCATTGAGTCAGTGATGCCATCCAGCCATCTCATCCTCTGTCATCCCCTTCTCCTCCTGCCCCCGATCCCTCCCAGCAACAGAGTCTCTTCCAATGAGTCAACTCTTCACATGAGGTGGCCAAAGTACTGGAGTTTCAGCTTTAGCATCATTCCTTCCAAAGAAATCCCAGGGCTGATCTCCTTCAGAATGGACTGGTTGGATCTCCTTGCAGTCCAAGGGACTCTCAAGAGTCTTCTCCAACACCACAGTTCAAAATCATCAATTCTTCGGTGCTCAGCCTTCTTCACAGTCCATGCTGGACTGGATGAAGCAGAAGTTGGAATCAAGATTGCCAGGAGAAATATCAATAGCCTCAGATATATAGATGACTCAATGCTTATGGCAGAAAGCAAAGAACTAAAGAGCTTATTGATGAAGATGAAAGCAGAGAGTGAAAAAGTTGACTTAAAATTCAACATTCAGAAAACTAAGATCATTGCATCCGGTCCTATCACTTCATGGCAAACAGATGGGGAAACTGTGGAAACAGTAACAGACTTTATTTTTTGGGGCTCCAAAATCACTGTAGATGGTGACTACAGCCATGAAATTAAAAGACGCTTGCTCCTGGAAGAAAAGTTATACCAACCTATACAGCATATTAAACAGCAGAGACATTACTCTACCACCAAAGCCTGTCTAGTCAAAGCTATGGTTTTTTAAGTAGTCATGTGTGGATGTGAGAGTTGGACTATAAAGAAACCTGAGCACCAAAGAATTGATGCTTTTGAACTGTGGTGCTGGAGAAGACTTTTTGAGAATCCCTTTAACTGCAAGGAGATCCAACCAGTCCATCCTAAAGGAAATCAGTCCTAAATATTCATTGGAAGGACTGATGTTGAAGCTGAAACTCTAATACTTTGACCACCTGATGCAAAGAACTCACTCATTTGAAAAGAACCTGATGCTGGGAAAGATTGATGACTGGAGGAGAAGTGGACAACAGAGGATGAGATGGTTGGATGGCATCACCAGCTCGATAAGTTCCTGGAGTTGGTGATGGACAGGGAAGCCTGGTGTGCTGCAGTCCATGAGGTTGCAAAGAGTCAGACACAAGTGAGCAACTGAACTGAATGAGGCCCATCATATGCCCAACACTTACATTTTATGAAATATGTATTGAAAGAAGCTGAGTTTGAGAATGCTACTTTTGGTCATCAAGTGGAAATCTTTTCCCCATTGTCAAAATGAAAATATTTGTTTCCTGTCCTTTTTCAAGCTCTTCAGATTTTTGCCTTTAAACTCTGTTGATCTCATGTCTTATTGCCCCAATATTCTGCTCTTACCATTCCTAAGAAGGGAAAGTGTCCTGTGCTGATTGTTGCCAGTCTCTATGTGTTCTTAGGAAGTTCCTTTGACCCTCTTTGCCTGGGTTCCCTATTTCTTAAATATCTTATATAGGACTGAGTACTTTTGGAAGAATATAGTTTAAATGGGAATGATTTTAATTCTGTGAGATTCATTCTCCTTTAGAGGCTCAGAATTCCTTTTCCCTTTAACATTAAGCAAGGCTTAAGGTGCTGATTGAGCATCTAAGTCATTAAGAAAATGTGGAAGAGGGAGGTTATAGATAAGTTAAATCCACAGATAATGACCCAAATTCATTTTAACTGTTTACTTTCTGCTGTAGTTTTTAGCAATATTGTGACGTTTTAGTACAATTGACTAAGTTCATTTGAATGAAGTTATTTTATTTAATGATCCCTTATCTCCTTCTGAGGAGTAGTGAAATTTTACCACCAAAATAAAGCATCAACAGACAATTTGAGAATCCCATGTGCATGTATAGGTCCTTAAATTTTAAGTGAAGTTAATTAGAGCTACTTGCTCTTTGCAGCGCTTCATAGACTGTTGTAGAGAATTAATGCTTTGAGTTCTAACTTGAAGCCTACTGCAGGGCAGAATAGAGAAAATAGGGTTTGGAACATGACTACTTCTGTTAAATGCTGATTGTCATTTACTAGTTATATTGTCTTGGGCAAGTAACTGAACTTATGATTCAGCTTCTGAATTTCTTTCTTATATAAAACAAAGATAACAACAACTGCATTGCCAGCCCTGTTCTACAGACGTGATAAGATAATGCATGTTAGGTACCTACTGCTGTGCTTGGCAAATAATTTCCTCAGAGTAAATAAAAGCTATTGCTATCATTTTAACTACTGTATGATCACTATATATTTTGATTGCTGTTTGGGACACTTGTTCTTTTTGCTTATGAACATTTTAAGGCTGAGGGATAGGAAAATTCTTTGTTTTTTTCTGGATTCTGGGGAGTGATATAAATAATTTCACAATTTGTATGGAAATACAAAAAAACTCAAATAGCCAAAGCTATCTTGAGAAAGAAGAAGGGAACTGGAGGAATCACCCTACCTGACTTCAGGCTCTATTACAAAGCCACAGTTATCAAGACAGTATGGTACTGGCACAAAGACAGAAATATAGATCAATGGAACAAAATAGAAAGCCCAGAGATAAATCCACGCACATATGGACACCTTATCTTTGACAAAGGAAGCAAGAATATACAATGGAGAAAAGACAATCTCTTTAACAAGTGGTGCTGGGAAAACTGGTCAACCACTTGTAAAAGAATGAAACTAGAACACTTTCTAACACCATACACAAAAATAAACTCAAAACGGATTAACGATCTCAACATAAGACCAGAAACTATAAAACTCCTAGGAGAACATAGGCAAAACACTCTCAGACATACATCACAGCAGGATCCTCTATGATCCACCTCCCAGAATATTGGAAATAAAAGCAAAAATAAACAAATGGGACCTAATTAAACTTAAAAGCTTCTGCACAACAAAGGAAACTATTAGCAAGGTGAAAAGGCAGCCTTCAGAATGGGAGAAAATAATAGCAAATGAAGCAACTGAAGCAACTGACAAACAACTAATCTCAAAAATATACAAGCAACTCCTACAGCTCAAATCCAGAAAAGTAAATGACCCAATCAAAAAATGGGCCAAAGAACTAAACAGTTTTTGAAGCATTCTTATTACTGGTCATATGTCACCGTGGGATAGATTCTGATGCAGAACATGAGAACCTGTAGAACAACTGAAATACAGTGAAGACCTACTAAATGGAGTCCTGGGGAGGCCAAAGAAACTCTTATTCATTCCAGTAAATTGGGACACCCACTTGATGTTATCTACAAAAACTAAAGATACACATAATCTAGCAATCTATTCCTAGTTTTACACTCTAGAGAGACTTGTCCACATATGAACAAAGAGATGTGTGCAAGAATGTTCTTAATGGTGTAGTTTATAATGGGAGAAAAAAGAAACATAGATATCCCTTTCTATGTAAGTAAACTATAGTGTATTCATAGAGCAACAGTGAAAATATATGAAATAAATGTTTTGGTATTAGCATGAATGAACCTTACAAATACAAGACTGAAAGGAAAAAATGTGTATTAGGATGCATGCAGTGAGATATATAATGTTTTACTATATTAAAGCAGTATTGCATGTATTAAAATATGTATTATATATGTGTGACAACATAAATTCATGCATGAGACTAAATCAAACTCAAGGTAGTTTTCTTTGGGGAGGCAGGAGTGTGATCATGCAACAGGAAATGTCAGTTTTCTTAAGCTAGTACTTATTATATGATTCTTTTAAGCCTTTCATGTATGTAAAATATTTAGTCAAATAATGTAGGGCAGTATGTCAATTATAAATATACAGCCCAAAATAAGCCCTTGTAACTTTCCAATTATTTATTATTTTCTTTATTTTACTATTTTCTTAACAATTATGGCTTGAAAAGTATATTCCTTTTATTTTGAAACTTTATTCTTTTAATACTTACTGGGTGATATTTCAGTATCAAATTTTAGAAGTCATCTAGTTTTCACTCCTAGTAACTTATCTCAGGACCTCTTTCAACCTAATTATTAATTAGCTGGAGGTGTCAGCCTGCAATATTGAATGACATAACTTAGTAAGACATGAATTTAAATATTTGACCATTTGAGTGATGTCTGACATATTGTTAATGTTGAAGAGATGAACTTAGGAAACTAAAATGATGAAAATTAATTTTAGTGTCAGTCTTCATAATTCAAAAGTCTTGCATATGGCCGCTCTATATTCTGGGAAAATTTTCTTCCTGGTGTGGCATTCCAGATGCAACCTTGACCTTCTCATTGTACCCTAGTGCTTCCAGACACCAATCTAGAGCTAAGTGCAAGACCTTTGTCAGATGTCCCTACCTTTTCCTTCTAATTGTCTCTTGCTTTTCTGTTGACTTAAAAATGATTATTACTTGGCTAATTTAAAAATAAAAACATCCAAGTGCCCCCTTTGTTGAATTCTTTCATAAACAACCAAGAGATTATGAAATATTGGTTGAACCATTATTTTTTAAAAAGGCACAGAAATAAAGACATTAATATGTACAGTATTCAACTCTTCCTTTATTACACATAACTTGCTTTTCCTTTATTGTTTTGAAGTTTTAGCATCAAGTACAGAATGCTTTCTGGCCAAATATGTGGACTCTTTGGTTACCTCAAGGTCAAAGTCCTTGAACTATTTATTTCTGAAAAGCTGGTAGTCATTCTGTCTCTCTACCAGCACAAGCAATTTCAAAGTAATTAAAAGACTGTCCTGACTACCTTTTCCCTTGGAGTCAGAGCCCTTCTGCAATAGAACAGTTAGAGAAAATTCCCGTATGTGGGGAAAGCAAAAATAATACAATAATAAAACAAAGATCATCTTAACAGCTGGTTAGTCTATTATTTTATTTTATGACTTTTCATTTTGTACTACATAAAGTTTAAATTCACACTGATTGGTAACATCTAAGAGCGGGTATTTCTGATGTCACCCTAAATGCTGTAGTTGGAAGGATTTGATGACTGAATTAACCATTCATCTAGGAGATGTCTTTCTACATCTCATTGACAGCTGTTCATTTGTGTGTGCATACATGCATTCAGTTATTCATCCCATAAATATGTTTAAATATCAACTGTGTCTCTGGTTATTGTTGTCCTACTTAAAACACCAGGGATGGGAATTTACATGGATGTAAGCAATTTCAAGGAGATCCAACCAGTCCATCCTAAAGGAGATCAGCCCTGGGTGTTCTTTGGAAGGAATGATGCTAAAGCTGAAACTCCAGTACTTTGGCCACCTCATGCGAAGAGTTGACTCATTGGAAAAGACTCTGATGCTGGGAGGGATTGGGGGCAGGAGGGAAAGGAGACAACAGAGGATGAGATGGCTGCATGGCATCACCGACTCGATGGACGTGAGTTTGAGCGAACTCCAGGAATTGGTGATGGACAGGGAGGCCTGGCGTGCTGTGATTCATGGGGTCGCAAAGAATCGGACACGACTGAGCGACTGAACTGAACTGAACTGAAGCAATTTCATAACAGTCAGATCACATCAGTCGCTCAGTCGTGTCCGACTCTTTGCGACCCCATGAATCGCAGTACGCCAGGCCTCCCTGTCCATCACCAACTCCCAGAGTTCACTCAGACTCATGTGCATCGAGCAGTGATGCCATCCAGCCATCTCATCCTCTGTCATCCCCTTCTCCTCCTGCCCCCAATCCCTCCCAGCATCAGAGTCTTTTCCAATGAGTCAACTCTTCGCATGAGGTGGCCAAAGTACTGGAGTTTCAGCTTTAGCATCAGTCCTTCCAAAGAACACCCAGGGCTGATCTCCTTCAGAATGGACTGGTTGGATCTCCTTGCAGTCCAAGGGACTCTCAAGAGTCTTCTCCAACACCACAGTTCAAAATCATCAATTCTTCGGCACTCAGCCTTCTTCACAGTCCAACTCTCACATCCATACATGACCACAGGAAAAACCATAGTCTTGACTAGACGAACCTTTGTTGGCAAAGTAATGTCTCTGCTTTTCAATATGCTATCTAGGTTGGTCATAACTTTCCTTCCAAGGAGTAAGCGTCTTTTAATTTCATGGCTGCAATCACCATCTGCAGTGATTTTGGAGCCCCCAAAAATAAAGTCTGACACTGTTTCCACTGTTTTCCCATCTATTTCCCATGAAGTGATGGGACCAGATGCCATGATCTTCGTTTTCTGAATGTTGAGTTTTAAGCCAACTTTTTCACTCTCCACTTTCACTTTCATCAAGAGGCTTTTGAGTTCCTCTTCACTTTCTGCCATAAGGGTGGTGTCATCTGTATATCTGAGGTTATTGATATTTCTCCTGGTAATCTTGATTCCAGTTTGTGTTTCTTCCAGTCCAGCATTTCTCATGATGTACTCAAGTGCTATAACAGAAGCACTGATACAATGGTGTGAAGATTCAAGTTTATTATTGCCTACCTTTGTTTATGGACTTTAACATTTGCATTTTTATGTTGCTTTGACTTTTATGATGTTTTCTAACAAATATTGTACTCTTTAGATTTGGATCTATTTTTTAAACTTTTTCATTTTTCTCCCACAAATCTTTGATTAGGTCCAGAACACTGTAGAATAAAATTTGAATAAATCATTATGGCATTATATATGTTTAAAATACCTTAATTCTCTAAAGACTAAACTTTTATTCTAATTGAGTTAAAAAAAAACTGTTTTCATTTTTTTCAGCTAACTGTGAATTATCCTAATATGACTATCCCATGAGGACATATGAGAATGATCTGATCAGTAGGATAAGTACCCACTCAGGAAACACTGATTGCCTTCCAAATTATGTGCCAAGTACAGTTCTGGGGCCTGAGGTGAATTGAGACTATTGAGATGAGTGAACATAGTTCTTGCCCTCAAGGAGTAGATAGATACATAAACATTACATTATTAGTGTGAAGTGTGAAGTGTAAGCACTTTAATTGCAGATGGTCTCTTGCAGGACTAACTCATTGCTTCTCCATTTGTCTTTTAAATATTTTGAATAGTTAGCATTTATTTTGCCTGTGATCTGAGTATACAGTATTCTATGCTCTTCTTCCCTACTGTGGGTTAATGCATCAAACTGAACTCCAATTCTAGGTCAGCAAGGATTAATGCTCCCTGCATCAAAATTTCTCCTTATTCTGTAACACATGTAGTTGACTCAATTATGAACTCTGTCATTCATTTTGTAGTCTCACAGGAAATTTTGACCTGTAATACCTGATTGCAATAATGCGACTGATTGTGGATCTACCACAAAGAAATGAGGGGAAAATATTAAGCATGAAATTAAAATGCAAATTTTATAGCAGTTCTAGGAATGTTCAAGTAGTTGAAGCAACAATCAGTGAATATAATCAAAAGTAATTAGAGAATGATAGGAGTCTTTTGCTTCTATGGAAGTCATCATAAATTCATTGCAGCTCAGAATTCAATCAGGAAACGTATGAGTGGTGACCTAAGACATTCTAGCCATCGGGATGCTGTGATTGGGGAAGTTTTGAAAGAACATAGTGACAGTTGTCAAAGATGATGTCAAGGATTCATCTCTACAATAATAACCCCAGAGGGCATGCCCTGAATCAAACCATATATGTGATATGGATGAAGTCTCTCTGGGTGCAGAGAAAAGAGAGTTCTAATGCCGGTGAGGGAATAAGAAATGCTTCACTAAGCAGTAAGTTCTGGATGAGCCCCAAAATGTAGCTATAGTCTGTGTGGTTTGATTTTACTTTATAGTAAGCTTTATTTTGAGGAGATGCTGTCTAAAGGTAAACCTTTTATGTAACAGTGTATTCTTATTGATTTTTTGAAGAAGTGGATGGAAAACATAAGACTATTTTGATCCCCACTTATTAGAATCTGCTTGAAGTAAGGTAGTTTTTTTTTTTTTTTTTTGCGATTTGCATCCTTCTCTTTATTTTTTTTTTAATTTTATTTTTAAACTTTACATAACTGTATTAGTTTTGCCAAATATCAAAATGAATCCACCACAGGTATACATGTGTTCCCCATCCTGAACCCTCCTCCCTCCTCCCTCCCCATTCCATCCCTCTGGGTCGTCCCAGTGCACCAGCCCCAAGCATCCAGTATCGTGCATCGAACCTGGACTGGCAACTCGTTTCATACATGATATTTTACATGTTTCAATGCCATTCTCCCAAATCTTCCCGCCCTCTCCCTCTCCAACAGAGTCCATAAGACTGTTCTATACATCAGTGTCTCTTTTGCTGTCTCGTACACAGGGTTATTGTTACCATCTTTCTAATTTCCATATATATGCGTTAGTATACTGTATTGGTAGTTTTTAGGGAAGGATAGAAGTCAGAGCACTGATGAAAGCTTCCTCTCCAGCAGCAACATTGAGATGTTGTGTCATCAGTGGCCTTCCAAATAAGCACATTTGTTTCCACCAAAATAAACCAATTTAAAAATGCACATTAAAAATGGACTGAAATTATCAGTTATAGAATTGACTCATTTATTTGTTAATAAATCTCATTTAGCCTTTTCACATTGTAATGTCTTGGGCACAAAATAGATAAAAACAAATATTGTTAATGCTTAGTGTTGAAAGAGGGGTGCACCTTTTGTGGCAAGATGTATGCATTTCTAAGGAAAAAAAAAAGCCTCAGAAGGAATATACATTGGGTTTATAAATAAATATAATAGTTTCCAAAGTAGTGGTAGAGCTTTACTATCAGAAAGTTAAACTTAGAGTCTTATGTTTTCAAGATTCCGGTTGGAGCGGGGTGGGGGGGGAGTTGATTTTTAAAAAATTTGATTTCTGTGCTCTGAATGAAATTGTATGCTCTATCATTTCACTCATAGATTCATTTTGTTGTATCAGTTGAACAGAAGGTTGATTTTTACCTTGTCACATTTGAATAACTTAATATAGGTTTATTTAATGTATTTTGTCATCACTTCCTGGGAGATTTGCAGCTAAAATTTGTTTCATAAGTGTAGAATGTTCACTAATTTGCCTCCTGAGTTTTAAGTGAATTAGTCATCAAAGACAGAAGAGAAAGAATTATTAATTATTGTTTCAAGCCAAAAATATCACCACATGTATTTTAATTATGACACAAGTCTCTTACTTGTGTATTTTTTTTTTCTTAATTATGGCTAATATTTATATTAGCTCTTCTTGGCACCATTTTATTTGCTCCTATCTAATATGCATTCCCCAAGTCAGTGTTGTTGGTTTTTTTTGTTGTTGTTGTTGTTGTTAGTTTAGTGAAATAATACTCTTATCAACATATCAGTGATATTTAACATTATCCAAGATAATTTGGAATTGTTCCTGATGATATCAATCAGTTTATGATTTTAGTTATAGCCAATGTAGAATTAAAAAACCTAAACCTCTTAGAACTGGAAGAGACCTTGGGAATCACCTGGTTTATATTTTTTACTTTTCAAACAAAATGTGACTCAAATAGGTGAAGAGACTTTTTGGATGTCATGCATATATCACTGGACTGAAAATCTATGTAGATTTTTGATGTTTTGAAAGTCACCTGACTTTTGTGAACCTGGTATTTTCCATTTGCAAAATGTCAGGGATACATGTTTAAGCATGTGTAGCAGAACAATTGGATTAAATGCCAGTAGCCCTGAGTAGATTCAGCTCTGTCTCTTATTAGTTATGTGCCCTTGTCAAATTATTTATTCCTTCTGAGACTTGGTTACCTTTCTGTAAAATGGAGTCATGGAAACTCACAGACCTGCTTTAAGTAACAGATGTAATAGTATTTGTGAAAATATTAACTTTGGAGGATTTTTCTCAACGACAACACAGCTCTTCCTCCATATGGATCCTGATGCTTGTGTACTGCTCAGAAGAAGGGACTAGACACTCCAGCATTAGCCCTACTAAAAGACCCAAATCAATGATGGTTCCTATGAATATCATACATAGACCTCAACTTTCCTGTTTTAGCCTCTATCCTCTAGGGCAGGGAGAAGATAAACAGTCTTCACTAGTATTTTTTTTAATATATATTTATTTATTTGGAGAAGACTCTTGAGAGTTTCTTGGACTGCAAGGAGATCCAACCAGTCTATCCTAAAGGAAATCAGTCCTGAATATTCATTGGAAGGACTGATGTTGAAGCTGAAATTCCAATACTTTAGCCACCTGATATGAAGAACTGACTCACTGGAAAAGACCCTGATGCTGGGAAAAATTGAAGGTGGGAGGGAAAGGGGACAACAGAGGATGAGATGGTTGGATGGCATCACTGACTCGAAGGACATGAGTTTGAGTAAGCTCTGGGAGTTGGTGATGGACAGGGAAGCCTGGTGTGCTGCAGTCCGTAGTGTTGCAAAGAATTGGACACGACTGAGCAACTGAACTGACAGAGGTCTTAGCTGCAGCACATGGGATCTTTGATCTTCATTGCAGCATGTGTTTTTCAGCATGTGAGATAGTTCCCTCACCAGGGACTTAATCCAACTTGTTTTAGAAAGAGCTTTTAATTCCTCTGCTATTTTATCAATGTACTGCTTTGAATCATAAAATTGATCTACTATTCCTTGGACTTGATGTTTTTTCACACATAAAATCACAGGGACCTTAACAGAAATGCATTTAGAATATAAAAGATAAAAAATATTTAATGAAACATTAACCATGATTTCATATGAACCAAATGTGGTAAATTTTATACCATTAGAAATTTTAAAAAGACAGAAATATAATATGCTAATAACATATTATGTACTCCTGTCTTGGAGTACATATATGTATCCTCATGTTACTGTACAATATATCCTGTACATATATGCATGTTGGTATAAACTGAAGTGCAGACTTGGAAGGTCATTATGAAGAACTTTGTCAAAATATTGAGCATAAAATTCATTTCCTCATATTCTAGAAGCAGATGCTATTTTTAAAATATCATATTTAAAAACTAAGACTTTTAATTAAATGATTCTTACACTGGAACCAAAGTTAACAGGTTGAATGAAATTTTGCTTATGGCATCTGTTGCCATTTTTAGTAGGTGATTAGTCATTTTCTTTTTCCTGCAAGTATCTGACAGAAACTCAAACAGAAATGAATCATAGTTTCAAGCTGTTGCTCACCTCATCCCCACCAAAAAGGAGAGCCTGGAAATTATCCCAACAAATCCAAGAACTAAATTCTGAAAATGCCTCGAGGGGCTTGACAGAAGTATTTAGCAATCCGAAAATGGCAGCAATCTGTCACATCAACTTTTCATGAAAGGTAGGCTACAGCAGCTTAGAAATGATGTGGCAAGGAAAAAAAACTCAAGTGGAAATATCTTTTTAAAATATTTTAAGACATATTTGCTCTTATAAATACTGTGTTGTAATTGGGTTAACTTTTACAGAGGTGGGCTCATTATTAATCAAGTATTTAATATGCAAATTAGATGAATTTTTTGAAAAGCCAGGGCATTAATAATTATGATTCAGTCTATGAGTATTCATATTATTTTTGCATGTGCATTCAAAAATCTTATTTAGTTTGTTAAGGTATGGTTCTACTGAAGAAATTCAGTTCAGTTCAGTAAGTCGCTCAATCGTGTCCGACTCTTTGCGACCCCATGAATCACAGCATGCCAGGCCTCCCTGTCTATCACCAACTCCCGGAGTTCACCCAGACTCACGTCCATCGAGTCAGTGATGCCATCCAGCCATCTCATCCTCTGTCGTCCCCTTCTCCTCTTGCCCCCAGTCCCTCCCAGCATCAGAGTCTTTTCTTTTCAACTCTTCGCATGAGGTGGCCAAAGTACTGGAGTTTCAGCTTTAGCATCATCCCTGCCAAAGAAATCCCAGGGCTGATATCCTTCAGAATGGACTGGTTGGATCTCCTTGCAGTCCAAGGGACTCTCAAGAGTCTTCTCCAACACCACAGTTCAAAGGCATCAATTCTTCGGTGCTCAGCCTTCTTCACAGTCCAACTCTCACATCCATACATGACCACAGGAAAAACCATAGTCTTGACTAGACGCACCTTTGTTGGCAAAGATGTCTCTGCTTTTGAATATGCTATCTAGGTTGGTCATAACTTTCCTTCCAAGGAGTAAGCGTCTTTTAATTTCACGGCTGCAGTCACCATCTGCAGTAATTTTGGAACCCAGAAAAATAAAGTCTGATACTGTTTCCACTGTTTCCCCATCTATTTCCCATGAAGTGATGGGACCGGATGCCATGATCTTCATTTTCTGAATGTTGAGCTTTAAGCCAACTTTTTCACTGAAGAAATTGCATCCTTCTAACTCTAAAAGAGTCATAATATTATGAGCATCAACTCATTTAATAATGAGGTTTTCCCCTTAGTCATGTTAATATGGGAAACAAATTTTAAAAGTTGCCATTATATAAGAATAATGTTTATCTGGAGTCTAAACAATGTAGTGGACTTTTCAGGTGGCTCTGTGGTAAAGAATCCGCCTGCAATGCAGGAGATGTTCAAGACTCTGGTTCCATCCCTGGGCAGGAAAATTCTCTGGAGAAGGAGATGGCAACCCACTCCAGTATTCTTGCCTGGGAAATCCCATGGACAGAGTAGCCTGGTGGGCTACAGTCCATGGGGTCCCAAATGAATTGGACGTGATTTAGTGACTAAACAACAAAAAATTCCCTTAATGCTTGGGCTAAGTGAAACTTTCATTTCTAATATTTTTTCTCTCTCTCTCTAAGACTGCAATTCCCTAACATAAATGATTATGCACTATTCTTTTAAAATCTCTTCTCCTTAATTATAAAGTCACAATATGTGTGCAAACAAATGTGTATGGAAAACTGATCTATACCAGTAATAGTACTTTATTTGGGATAATACATGGAGACAGTGAGTCATATAATATCTTCCCTTTGTTTATTTATTCATTCATTCAACTAAACTCTCTTTTGAAGAACTTACTGTATTCTAGGCACTATTGTAGTTTCTGGTGGGAAGCAGAGCAGTGAATAAAACAGTTTGCTGATTTTATAGCTTTTACATTGTAATGGAGAATATAGACAATAAAGATATACATGACCAGATGTCATATGATGTAAAATTATTTTTTAAAAGTTATGTAAAAAATCAAGCAGACATTTTGGGATGGATCAGGTAGTGAGGAGATGGTATGGGATAATTTTTCATGAGATGGTATGTGAAGGCTTTTCTGATAGGGAGTTTTCGAACACTGACTGAATAATAACAGGCATGATTCAAGCTGTGCCCTGAGCTGGGCATGTGTTTAAAGAATGCTGAGGTACTGAGTGACTGGTGTTGCAAGAGCATGCAGGTGATGTAAAGGGGCTAAAAAGGAGGAGGAAGTAAAATAGAGGCATTTTAAGGACTCAGACTTGAATTTTGGAAAAAATAGAGAAATTACTAGATAGTTTTAAATAGAAGAATGACATGATGTGCTAGATTTTTAAGAGGCTCACGCTGGCTATTATTACAGAAGATACTAGCTACAAGGAGAAAAGCAGCTGAGAGACAAATTATGGGGCAACTGTAGAAATCTAGGTCTAACATAGTCACCCTTTATATCAGAGTCCTACAATTAAAGGTGGAGGCTCATATTTGAAATATATTTTAAAAGATCCAACAGTATTTGTCAGTGACTTTAAATTGAAATTGAAAACAAAAAAAAAAAAGAACTTATTGAATGATGGTACCATGTTTTTGGTCTGAGAAACTGAAAGTCTGGAATGGTCACAAAAGCAAAATGGGAAGGACTATAAGAAGCACATATTTATGTGGAAGTTCTTAGTCAAAACCTCTGACCACACTGATGTCCAGGCTTTACTATCAATCCAGTTGGAGATGCTGAATATGGAGCTGGATATTTGCATCTCAAATTTAGGAGAGAAGTTGAGAAGAGCACTAGAAGTTTAGGAATGATCAGCATATCCTTGGCCCATGATCCAACCATGAGCCCAGATAATTGAGAGTGCGAACCGTGGGCATGCCAACACTGAGAGGTTGTGGAGATGAGAGAATCTTGCAAATGAGATGGAGACTGCTAAGATGATCTGTTCTCTTTTAAAATTTTCTTTGTTTAAAGAAAATTTTCTTTCCAAAAGTTTTGTTTAGATTTACGTTGAAGTCTTTGATTTGAGGACTTACTTCAGTTTATAAAGAACTTTGGTTCCTTTGCTGAAGTTCTTAAAAAGGACTTTCAGTTTGGGGGAGGGGTATTGAAAAAAGAAACTCAGCATATGATTTTAAATTTTTTAAAATAATATTTCATAGTTGATACATTCATTTGGCCATAACATTGTTTCAGCTTTTCTGTACCTGAACAAATATTATGATATACTAAATATATATATTTTATTTTATATGTAATACTTTAAAATGTTTATTTTGCACCCATTATAGCCTTCAGATCAGATCAGTCGCTCAGTTGTGTCCAACTCTTTGCAACCCCATGAATCACAGCATGCCAGGCCTCCCTGTCCATCACCAACTCCCGGAGTTCACTCAGACTCATGTCCATCGAGTCAGTGATACCATCCATCAATCTCATCCTCTGTCATCCCCTTCTCCTCTTGCCCCCAATCCCTCCCAGCATCAGAGTCTTTTCCAATGAGTCAACCCTTCGCATGAGGTGGCCAAAGTACTGGAGTTTCAGCCTCAGCATCCTTCCTTCCAAAGAAATCCCAGGGCTGATCTCCTTCAGAATGGACTGGTTGGATCTCCTTGCAGTCCAAGGGACTCTCAAGAGTCTTCTCCAACACCACAGTTCAAAGGCATCAATTCTTCGGCGCTCAGCCTTCTTCACAGTCCAACTCTCACATCCATACATGACCACAGGAAAAACCATAGTCTTGACTAGACAAACCTTTGTTGACGAAGTAATGTCTCTGCTTTTCAATATGCTATCTAGGTTGGTCATAACTTTCCTTCCAAGGAGTAAGCATCTTTTAATTTCATGGCTGCAATCACCATCTGCAGTGATTTTGGAGCCCAGAAAAATAAAGTCTGACACTGTTTCCACTGTTTCCCCATCTATTTCCCATGAAGTGATGGGACCGGATGCCATGATCTTCATTTTCTGAATGTTGAGCTTTAAGCCAACTTTTTCACTCTCCTCTTTCACTTTCATCAAGAGGCTTTTTAGTTCCTCTTCACTTTCTGCCATAAGGGTGGTGTCATCTGCATATCTGAGGTTAATGATATTTCTCCCGGCAGTCTTGATTCCAGCTTGTGTTTGTTTCAGTCCAGCGTTTCTCATGATGTACTCTGCATATAAGTTAAATAAACAGGGTGACAATCTACAGCCTTGATGTACTCCTTTTCCTATTTGGAACCAGTCTGTTGTTCCATGTCCAGTTCTAACTGTTGATTCCTGACCTGCATACAAATTTCTCAAGAGGCAGATCAGGTGGTCTGGCATTCCCATCTCTTTCAGAATTTTCCACAGTTGATTGTGATCCACACAGTCAAAGGCTTTGGCATAGTCAATAAAGCAGAAATAGATGTTTTTCTGGAACTCTCTTGCTTTTTCCATGATCCAGCAAATGTTGGCAATTTGATCTCTGGTTCCTCCGCCTTTTCTAAAACCAGCTTGAACATCAGGAAGTTCACGGTTCACATATTGCTGAAGCCTGGCTTGGAGAATGTTGAGCATTACTTTACTAGGGTGTGAGATGAGTGCAATTGTGCGGTAGTTTGAGCATTCTTTGGCATTGCCTTTCTTTGGAATTGGAATGAAACTACATATTAAATCATAGTAGATACTGGAAACAGAAAGATGGATAACACTAGGAATTCCCCAGCAGTCCGGTGGTTAGGACTCCATACTTCCACTGCAGGGGGCATGGGTTTGATCCCTAGTCAGGGAACTAAGATCCCACAGGATTCCTCTACTCTATATGGCACTCCATTTGAAGGAAACAAATACATACTCACAAGTTCATGTAAATACATGTTCACAAGTTCATGATACAAACTGATTATGAGTCAGTGATGGGTTGAGACAGAATATAGGCAACACTCAAATGTTGTTGCTAACTTATGATCTTATTCTATGAACTCTAGTCTTGGAATATTCTGCTGAAAGGAATTGCATCTAGAGGTAGATTTAATTTGTTTTGCTGTCCTCTCATAATATTAGTTATAAACTCATAATGTTTTCCATACATACATACTTGTATATTGCAAGTTTTTATCTGCCAGAAGCCATAAATCCTGTCCTTAAATGCTTTTCTAGGATTATTTCCCACTGTCCTAAACAAATTTACTTTATGGGTCAATCCTGGTTTAGACACTGGCTTTTCAACATGTCTGTGGTTTCTCATCCCTTTTTTTCCCACCTCTCTGTCTACTCCCATCCTGAACATCCTCCAGATTTCCTACTTAGCAATATCACTTTCACACACTTCAATTCACTGAAATCTTGCCTCGTCTTTGGATTTTTATCTATGGCAATCCTTCACAAAACAAATTATATAACCATAGCACTTAGCCTTATTTATGGTCCAACTATCACATCCATACATAACTACGGAAAAACTCTACCTTGACTATATGGACCTTTGTTGGTGAAGTAATGCCTCTGCTTTTTAATATGCTCTCTAGGTTTCTCATAGCTTTTCTTCCAAGGAGCAAGCATTTTTTAATTTCATGGCTGCAGTCACCATCTGCAGTGATTTTGGAGCTCAACAAAATGAAGTCTGTCACTGTTTCCATTGTTTCCCCATCTATTTGCCATGAAGAGTTGGGACTAGCTGCTATGATCTTTGTTTTTTTGAAAGTTGAGTTTTAAGCCAGCTTTTTCACTCTCCTCTTTCACCTTCATCAAGAGATTCTTTAGTTCCTCTTCGCTTTCTACCATAAGGGTGGTGTCATCTGCATACCTGAGGTTACTGATATTTCTCCCAGTAAACTGGACTCCAGCTTGTCCTTTATCCAGCCTGGCATTTTGCATGATGTACTCTGCATATAAGTTAAATAAGCAAGGTGACAATATACAGCCTTGACATACTCTTTTCCCAATTTGAAACTGGTCCATTGTTCCATGTCTGGTTCTAACTGTTGCTTCTTGACCTGCATACAGATTTCTCGGGGGGCAGATATGGTGGTCTGGTATTGTCATTTCTTTAAGAAGTTTCCACAATTTGTTGTGATCCACAGAGTTAAAGGTTTTAGCATAGTCAATGAAGCAGAAATAGATATTTTTCTGATATTCTTTTGCTTTTTCTATGATCCAACAGACGTTGGCAATTTGATCTCTGGTTCCTCTGCCTTTTTAAAAGCCAGCTTGTACATCTGGAAGTTCTCAGTTCACCTACTGTTGGAGCCTAGCTGAAGGATTTTAAGAATTACTTTGCTAGTATGTGAAATGAGCACAATTGTGCATTAGTCTGAACATTCTTTGGCATTGCCTGGTCATAGCATTTATATATTTATATAATCCCATAATATAATCAGTCAGTAACTTCTCCACATACTTTAACTCTTTCTTCTGTTGCCTGGATGTGGTAATTTCATGATAGACAAACAGGATGAGGGGAACCAAATTTAACAAAGGGGCTTCCACATTCTCCAAACTGAAACTTCAGTTGTACTGACAGGAAAATTGACTGTAACCTAGATTATTTCCCAGGATTTTAAATTTAAGGTTTAGTAATCCCCCTTCCACCATTAAACTCTAGGAATTTTCGTAAGATCACCATCATTTTTTATATAAAAGAAATATAGTGAGCACTGGTAATTAATAATCAGATGTAAACCTCATGACACACCCATTCATGCATCTCAAAAGTAGAATCTATCTGTTTTAACAAGGAAGCTCAGAACTGAGATTGACTATTGTTCAGTTGCTGCTGCTGCTGCTAAGTCACTTCAGTCGTGTCCGACTCTGTGCGACCCCATAGACGGCAGTCCACCAGGCTCCCCCATCCCTGGGATTCTCCAGGCAAGAACACTGGAGTGGGTTGCCATTTCCTTCTGCAGTGCATGAAAGTGAAAAGTGAAAGTGAAGTCGCTCAGTCGTGTCCGGCCCTCAGTGACCCCATGGACTGCAGCCTTCCAGGCTCCTCCATCCATGGGATTTTCCAGGCAAGAGTACTGGAGTGGGGTGCCATTGCCTTCTCCTCTATTGTTCAGTACATATTTACATCTAGATATTCTATGAATGAAGCAGGGCAAAGGCTAATAGAGTTTTGTCAAGAGAACGCACTGGTCATAGCAAACACCCTCTTCCAACAACACAAGAGAAAACTCTACACATGGACATCACCAGATGGTCAACACCAAAATCAGATTGATTATATTCTTTGCAGCAAAAGATGGAGAAGCTCTATACAGTCAGCAAAAACAAGACTGGAAGCTGCCTGTGGCTCAGATCATGAACTCCTTATTGCCAAATTCAGACTGAAATTGAAGAAAGTAGGGAAAACCACTAGACCATTCATGTATGACCTAAATCAAATCCCTTATGATTATTCAGTGGAAGTGAGAAATAGATTTAAGGGACTAGATCTGATAGAGTGCCTGATGAACTATGGACAGAGGTTCGTGACACTGTACAGGAGACAGGGATCAAGACCATCCCCATGGAAAAGAAATGCAAAAAAGCAAAATGGCTGTCTGGGGAGGCCTTACAAATAGCTGTGAAAAGAAGAGAAGTGAAAAGCAAAGGAAAAAAGGAAAGAAATAAGCATCTGAATGCAGAGATCCAAAGAATAGCACGGAGAGATTAAAAAAAAGCCTACCACAGCAATCAATGCAAAGAAATAGATGAAAAGAACAGAATGGGAAAGACTAGAGATCTCTTCAAGAAAAGTAGAGATACCAGGGGAACATGTCATGCAAAGATGGGCTCAATAAAGGACAGAAATGGTATGGACCTAACAGAAGCAGAAGATATTAAGAAGAAGTGGCAATAATACACAGAACTGTACAAAAAAGAGCTTCATGATGCAGATAATCATGGTGTGATCACTCACCTAGAGCCAGACATCCTGGAATGTGAAGTCAAGTGGGCCTTAGAAAGCATGACTACGAACAAAGCTAGTAGAGGTGATGGAATAACAGTTGAGCTATTTCAAATCCTGGAAGATGATGCTGTGAAAGGGCTGCACTCAATATGCCAGCAAATTTGGAAAACTCAGCAATGGCCACAGGACTGGAAAAGGTCAGTTTTCATTCCAATCCCAAAGAAAGGCAATGCCAAAGAATGCTCAAACTACCACACAATTGCACTCATCTCACACACTAGCAAGTTCATGCTCAGAATTCTCCAAGCCAGGCTTCAGCAATACATGAATCGTGAAATTCCAGGTGTTCAAGCTGGTTTTAGAAGAGGCAGAGGAACCAGAGATAAAATTGCCAACATCTGCTGGATCATAGAAAAAGCAAGAGAGTTCCAGAAAAATATCTATTTCTGCTTTCTTGACTATGCCAAAGCCTTTGACTGAGTGGATCACAGTAAACTGTGGAGAATTCTGAGAGAGATGGGAATACCAGACGTCCCACTTGAGAAACCTGTATGCAGGTCAGGAAGCAACAGTTAGAACTGGACAAGGAACAACAGACTGGTTCCAAATAGGAAAAGGAGTACGTCAAGGCTGTATACTGTCACCCTGCTTATTTAACTAATATGCAGAGTACATCATGAGAAACGCTGGGTTAGAAAAAGCACAAGCTAGAATCAAGATTGCTGGGAGAAATATCAAGAACCTCAGATATGCAGATGACACTACCCTTATGGCAGAAAGTGAAGAGGAACTAAAAAGCCTCTTGATGAAAGTGAAAGAGGAGGATGAAAAAGTTGGCTTAAAGCTCAACATTCAGAAAACGAAGATCATGGCATCTGGTCCCATCACTTGATGGGAAATAGATGGGGAAACAGTGGAAACAGTGTCAGACTTTATTTTTCTGGGCTCCAAAATCACTGCAGATGGTGACTGCAGCCATGAAATGAAAAGATGCTTACTCCTTGGAAGGAAAGTTATGACCAACCTAGATAACATATTGAAAAGCAGAGACATTACTTCGTCAACAAAGGTTTGTCTAGTCAAGGCTATGGTTTTTCCTGTAGTCATGTATGGATGTGAGAGTTGGACTGTGAAGAAGGCTGAGCGCCGAAGAATTGATGCCTTTGAACTGTGGTGTTGGAGAAGACTCTTGAGAGTCCCTTGGACTGCAAGGAGATCCAACCAGTCCATTCTGAAGGAGATCAGCCCTGGGATTTCTTTGGAAGGAATGATGCTGAAGCTGAAACTCCAGTACTTTGGCCACCTCATGCGAAGGGTTGACTTATTGGAAAAGACTCTGATGCTTGGAGGGATTGGGGGCAGGAAGAGAAGGGGATGACATAAGATGAGATGGCTGGATGGCATCACTGACTCAATGGACATGAGTCTGAGTGAACTCTGGGAGTTTGTGATGGACAGGGAGGCCTGGCATGTTGCAATTCATGGAGTCTCAAAGAGTCGGACACTACTGAGCTACTGAACTGAACAGATTCTAAACTTACATTTTAAGAATGCTTCAACAAATAGGTTTAGGTAAGCATCATGTTAGATGAAGTATAATCATTTTTCCTTTGAAAATGGGACTTAGTAGGCCAGCAGGACAGCCTAATATGTCCTTTATAAATTTGAAGCTAAAAATTGTGGTTCTTTTTGAATTTGGCATGGGACAATGGACTGGTTCCAAACTGGGAAGGGAGTACATCAAGGCTGTATATTGTCACCCTGCTTCTTTAACTTATATGCAGGGTACATCATGCAAAATGCCAGGCTGGATGATGCACAAGATGGAATCAAGATTGCCAGGAGAAATATCAATAACCTCAGATATGCAAATAACATGATCCATATGGCAGAAAGCAAAGAGGAGCCTCCTGATGAAAATGAAAGAGGAGAGTGAAAAAGCTGGCTTAAAACTCAACATTCAGAAAACTAAGATCATGGCATCCGGTCCCATCACTTCATGGCAAATAGATGGGGAGACAATGCAAACATTGACAGACCTTATTTTCTTGGGCTCCAAAATCACTGCAGATGTTAACTGCTGCCATGAAACTAAAAGACACTTGCTCCTTGGAAGAAAAGCTATGAGACATAGACAGCATATCAAAAAGCAGAGATATTAATTTGCTGACAAAGGTCCATCTAGTCAAAGCTATGGTTTTTCAAGTAGTCATACATGGATGTGAGAGTTGGACCATAAAGCAAGCTGAATGTCAAAGAATGATGGTTTTGAACTGTGGTGTTGGAGAAGACTCTTAAGATTCCATTGGACTGCAAGGAGATCCAACCAGTCCATCCTAAAGGAAATCAATCCTTAATATTCATTGGAAGCACTGATGCTGAAGCGAAGATCCAATACTTTGGCCGCCTCATACAAAGAACTGAGTCATTGGAGAAGACCTTGGTGCTAGGAAAGATGAAGGCAGGAGGAGAGGTTTACGACAGAGGATAAAATCATTGGATGGCATGGCCAACTCTATGGACATGAGTTTGAGCATGCTCCTGGAGTTGGTGATGGACAGGGAAGCCTGATGTGCTGCACTCCATGGGGTTGCAAAAGTCAGACACAACTGAGCAGTTGAACTGAACTGAACTCTTCTTTTCAAAGGAACACAGACGTTTCTCTGAGCCTTCTTCTGAATGATACTGAAGGTGGAATAGTTCCCCAGCTTAAGTGTGGCTTTTCTCTGTGGGTTTATGCTTCATCTAGTGGGAGACAAATTGAATTGTAGTTAGATATGTCTATGGATAGAAAAAGCAGGTTATATTATGAACATCTTTTTGGTCTTTAGCAGACACACATAACTCTTGTTGGACATACTAATCTCGGACTTATATTTAAATATAAATGTGAATTAAGTATTTTCTTTCTGAGGCTTTGCAGCAAAGGGAAAAAATGGATCCTTTAGTAGAGTAACTCTTAAAGAAAATAGTATATTTTAATTGGCTAACATTTTCAAAACTGAAAGCATTTTGAACAGAGTTTCAGTTTTTATGTGTTAAAATGGTTCAATAGCCTTTTTAAAAAAAAGTTTTTTTTTCCCCCAAAGACTACCTTTTGCCATGTATTGTCTGAGATCCTTACTTAAAATGTGTTTTAAGATAAATTATTAGCTACATAACCGTATTTTCTAATATTAAATTAATATATACCTATTGGCAAAAATGTAAAAATTAGAAAACACAAGAAACAATAACATTCTTCAGCTCAGATTAGTCAGTACCGTATTTATGAAGCTTTTGACATTTTGAAGTTTTTCCATTTAATGTTTCTCTATAAATTGTGTGTGTTCATACTCACATACACAACCACACATAAATGAGCGAGTGAGAGAGTTAAGTAATTTTCATTTCACATTTCCTTGTATTTTTGTATTGTATTGCAACTTTTTATAGACTTCAAACTTGCCTGTTGTGTGTTTCTATTGTTTAACTACCTCCCCATTGGATATTTTGTTTTGTTGACTATCACAACACTGCAATTACATCTTTGTTTGGTTTTCCGGTTTTTTAGAGTTGAAATGCAATAGCTGTGTTATGAATATACTTATTATCATTATGGATTATTATACTTGATGAATAAAGTCAAATTGTTGTCAAGTTATATTGTATAAACTTATACTGTCATCTCTAGTGTATGAGATTTCCAGTGTCACAAATTCTTTTTAAATAACTTCATAAGAGATATGCCCTATTTGCCTTCAGCACTCCAGGTTTTGAGTCATTTCAGCTTTCGGATGTTATGAAGTTCATTCACAATGTTCTTGCAAGGTTGATATTGTTTTCTTATATTTATTTTAAATATGTATTTTTGAAATAATGTGTATTTATACTTTATCTTCCAATGACTTTTAGTCCTTCCTGATTACCATCTTGTACCTTTTTACTCTCTTTGGAGGAATTCTTTTACGCATATAAGAACAAAATGCCATAGAATGATTTTTATTTTTGGCATACCCTATGTTATGCTTTTCATTTTTCCCTCACATTTTTCTCTCATATTACGTGGGTAATAGGAGAAATACACTGCTAGTACATCTTGATACAACACTTTACTCCCATTTAAATTTTTCATACTGTGCTACATTGCAATATTCTCTTTATATGTAATATGTAAATAATGTTGGAAAGCTCCCAAGATCAAAGATTGTGTGCCTATTCACTGTTTTAATAAATTCCATCTGCTTGCACAGTTTTGAGCATGTGATATGCATCCAGTAATTGTTTGTTACTTGAATGTATGGCTGGGTGAATGAACATTGAGTAAGGGCTACCTCTTGCATACATGCATGACTCAGCAATCACTGGTGGCCCTGCCTCTCTCTTGGACTTCACTTTGCTCTCACTCATTCTGTATCTCACCTATGTTTTACCTTTACTGTCCAGGAACTGTATTTCCTAGAACTCTGGCCAAGGTAGCTGGTTGACTCATTGCTCTAGGACCAAAGTCGCATCCTATTTTATCCATGGAGAAAAAGCACAGCTCTTTCCCCCTTAGTCCACTGGAAGCAAGGTTGCTATTCCAAGGAGGTTATGGGGAAACTAACACAAATTAAGCCAGAAGTGCAGGTGTGAGCACGGAAGCGGGTGAGCTTTTGTACCACTGCTTTCTAAAGTCCAGCTGTGCATTGCCTCACAGAGCATAGCTCTGTCCATGTAAAGGCTCTCCATTTCTTCTCCCACCCTCACCAAACCCTATCAAAAACAATTTGTTTAAGACTAACCAAATTTAGCTGGTTTTCATTTTGCTTAAGCTTAGCTTCTTCATTTATTATTTTAAATGACTCAGTGGGCTTTGTATGTTGAAAGGGTTCTGTCTCTTGTATCCCACAGTTGTACACCTGATTTTAGCCTGAGGAATGCTACCAGCTCCCAGCTCAATTTCAGAACCATGATGATTGACATATCATGAGTCAATAGGATGAAATTCTTTCTCAGTTAACCAATTTCTTTTTTCCTTTAAGCAATCCCATGCTCTCTCCAAGTAAAAGAAATGAAGAACATAATTGGAACACCAACCATAAAACATAAAACAACAGGGAGATTACTTTCCTATAATGTGTAAGATGAGAAAATTATTTCCATAAGAGAATGAAAGGAAACCACTGTCTAAAACTGCATATTCCACACATATATATCTAAAATTTCTTAGGTATTTCATGATTATCTCCAGAATCAGTTTCTGAAAGCTATGTTCAGTCTCTTTTTTCTTCTCTACTTGCTTTAGTGGTGATGGGAATAAACACCCTCCCAGAAATGGAGGCCAGAAAGTGAGGGTTAAACTTAACACCTGCCAGTGAGTTATCAAATCTAAAGACTTTGATTGCCTTAATGCCTTCTGCCATGTTTCTTCCTTCTATTATCCTTTGTTATTGCCATAATTCAGGCCCTCAGCATTTCTTGTCCAAATTACTAAAGAAAACCTTTTTCCTTCAAACTAATATTCTACATAGCTCCTTTCTAAAGTACAGAATTGCTGGTCACTCTGAAAAGTGCCCATTGCCTTGACGAGTGCAGATTTAAAATCTAGAACACTTCACATGACCTCTCCAGTCTGATTTCTCACCAAATCCCCTTCAGTTCAGTTCAGTTCAGTTCAGTCGCTCAGTCGTGTCTGACTCTTTGCGACTTCATGAATCGCAGCACACCTTACCCCCATTCAAATCACATCATTCTACGGTTTTGTCCTGGGCCCTTTTATTGACTCCTAATATACTTCTCCCTTGTCTTTCCCAGGCTAACGACTAATGTTTTGTAACATAGTACATATTTTACCTTCTCCAGAAAAACCCTTCTCAAACTTCTTTCGTTCCTAGTCAGAATTAGGTGAACTCTTCCTGTGATTCCAAAGCACTGTACATATTTTTCTCCTTCCAGTAATGCAATGTTATGATGTCCTTTTGAATATCTTTAATATAAACTCCCTGTAAGCAAGGGCTATATCTTGTATATCTCTAGTGCTTGTTTCCTCTCCCTCACAGGATCTATGTACTTCTTAACGACATTTATTGAAAACACATACAAAAAATCATGACTGGTCAGGGGATAACATAGCATAATTGATAAAATTAAATGTTAATATTTGCATTGTCATATATGTAGCATACTGTACCATATATATTAAAAATATAGTATGTACTTTATCACTGATTTGCAGATTCCATCCCTTTTACAGACAAATCAAATGTAAACAAGAAGAGAACTTTAGCCAAAGTGAATGAAAGACTATACCTAGAAACAAAATTGAAACTGAAAATAAGTGCTTAACCCAAATTTTCCTGTCACTCTTGTATGAAAATTTTTTTTTCACAGACAGTTTATTGATCCAGTAGACTTTTATTCAGCAATTCATGAATCAGGCTGCCTATAATATAGCAGATAGAAAGGAGCTGTGAAGAGCTGTTAGCGCGAGAGATTTTTTTATGGATCAAAGTAAGGAACAAGGAAGTTATATTGGGCATCTGCTGATTGGTTAAATTAGGATTACCATCCTTACATGAGTAAAGAGAAATCTTGAAGCTGGGCCAGGTAACATGTGCTGAAAAGGCAAGGTTCACCTAAGCCTGCTTTTTCTGGGAGAGCTAAGCCCAGAAACTTTGTTAAGTTTGGTTTGCTGACATGAGGTTTAGCATGAGTAACTCCATTTTGGGCTAGTCTGGTTACTTTATAACATTAGGTTTACACTAACTTTTGTCAGCCATCTCCCCACATCAATAGTTAAAATATGTCCCATGCATTTAATGGTTTTCCACAAATTTAATAATTATTATTTTTTCCTATGCCCAATAGTGTTAAAAACCCCAGATGGCTTCTTGTTTTAATATTATAATCATTCAAAGTGTTAATCACCATGGAGTTAATTTAACTTTTCTTTGCAGCTTCAGATTCTATATATGGAAAACAATAAAACACACTAACAGTTTGAAAGTAAATCTAAATCATTTCAGGCATTACATTCTTTGATTACAGTGTTTCTCTACAAACAGAACTTCACTTAGTTTATCCAATTCTTTTTTAAATAACCATATTCTTTTAACTTTGCTCTCTAATTTCCTTTTGCAGGCCTCTTGCCATCTGTTGTATACTTCTTTCTTATTTAAGCATCATTTCTCCATTTAGCTAGCAGCTAGTTGTTCAATTGGAGGTACTTATTTCTTAAAAAAACATATTTGTAAAAGTATTGCTAAAGAGAGGATTAACAGAGAGGAAGATTTTGAACACATAAGGGAATAAATAGAACTCTTTCATCTGCTTTTCCTCACAAAGGATGTACCTGATCTTTTCAGTGCTTTTTCTTTTTCTTTTTTCTTTATTGTATTGCACTTAACATGTTTTAAACACTTCAACAAATGTTGACTTATTTAACCTATACTTTTATTCCCACTCTTTTAATAATAAAACTGAGGCACAGAAACTTCTCTAACTTACCCAATATTAAGAGCTAAGGATTTGAATGTGACCACTCTGGCTTTGAGTCCATCCTTGTAATTTCTGGATTATGATACCTTCTTTGGAAGCTGAATTCCAAAAGAGGTTGAGGTTTGCAACTGACTAGCTTCTTTGACAGGCTGGAGTTGTCCTCTCAGCATCTGGCTTCACTGAAGATGGTGGATCCGCCAAGGGAACCATGTTGGCTTTGTTCCAGCCCTTTCCTTCCTCCCCCAGGAAGGAGAGTTCTATGTTATACAAGCCCACTGAGGTCCTCTTTAATCCTCTCTGACCCATACATCTCTCCTCTTAGTTTAAGGACAGGTCTTGGAGAGTGGGTTGAGGTTTGCCATGGCTGCTTAATGTTGGATAGGGGAATGAGTTCGGGAATGCCAGACATGCTTCACTAGAACAACAAAGAATTGTCTCATACAATATGCCAGCAGCTTTCCCTTGATTCAAGGAAAAGTGGTTTTAGCATGCATGGCTAACTGGACTCAAGGGGAATGGAAAGAACCACCATGTGGGAATGATGCCAGATGTCACTGGCAACAGAGTAGAGAAATGGAGCTACTACTTTGTCTCCTTTCCTAGACTATCTGCTAACCCTTCCAACATGTTTAGAGATGGGGTAACCCAGCTCAATCACCTCTTTTATTTATTGGTATTAAATTCAGTAAATCTACACAGCTCTTTAAATATTTGGCTCATGATTAAAAAGAGGAAAGACAAGAAAATGAGATGGAAAAATGAGTAGGAAAATTAAGAAAAATTGGATACACACACTCACACACTAATAACTCAAATACACATGTGTACGCATATATATCTATATATATATATAGTATTTATATAAGTGTAGTATATTTATATATTTGCATATTATATAGAGAGAAATAGGTTAGTATAGATTGCTAGATTAAATGATAGATATTACAGAGCATTAGAGCTTTACTTGTATATGCATTTTCTTTTTTTCCTTTTTATAAAATTTTTTTTATTTTAATTGGAGGCTAATTACTTTACAATATTGTAGTGGTTTTTGCCATACATTGACATGAATCAGCCATGGGTGTGTATGTGTTCCCCATATACCTATAATTTTCAGAAAACATTAGAGAAAATATACATAAAAAGAAAATATTAGAAAATAAATGAATATGTGAATTAGTCAATGGAAGATTTTCCTTGATGTATGCAGAAGCAAATAGCAAAACATGTATAATGAATAAATAAATAAGAATGTAAAGAAGAGAAAAGAAAACTTCTGAGATGACACATGGGAAAAAAGCAATGAATAATGTATGATGAGAAGAGTAGTCTAGGGACATACATCAAAATGAGGAAAATAAAATAGGAGAAAACAGAAATAAAGAAAAATAATGCAGTGGTAAAAAAGAATAAGGTGAAAAATAGAAAAAAAAATTCAAAAGAATAAAACAATTCCTGGGAGGAGGACTATTCTTAAAGGAACCTTAGAGTGTGTAGATCTGAAGTGCTCAACTAATATTTAGGAATTAAGTGTTGAGTAAACTAGCTGAACACACCAATATTATGTCTGATTAAACATAATTATTTATATCAGACTGAGCCTTAATATAAACACCATTTTTAGAAACTATTGGAGGCTTTGGAAGGCTTGAAATTGAGAACAGGTAAATCACACAAATGGGCAAGGTAAAAATAGGTCATTTGAATTTTGATCTTAAGTGACTATTAAATGTGAAGGTTATTGCCATATATCATATTACAAGTTGACTTGCATTTCCAAATGTTTAACACTGGATTTTTGGAGTGCTTTAGTTTATCTTTCCTATACAACAATAGCTTTCCACATCTGTTTTTCAGGATTAAGCATTCATAAAGCAAAACATCCCATTTGTATATGTTGGTCAGCAATTCAGGTGATTGCACATTAGACTACGTTGTTCAGCTCAGTTCAGTTGCTTAGTCTTGTCTGACTCTTTGCGAACCCATGAACTGCAGCATGCCAGGGCTCCCTGTCCATCACCAAATCCTGGAGTTCACTCAGACTCACGTCCATTGAGTCAGTGATGCCATCCAGCCATCTCATCCTCTGTCATCCCTTTCTCCTCCTGCCCCCAGTCCCTCCAGCATCAGAGTCTTTTCCAATGAGTCAACTCTTCTTATGAGGTGGCCAAAGTACTGAAGTTTCAGCTTTAGCATCAGTCCTTTCAGTGAACACCCAGGACTGGTCTCCTTTAGGATGGACTGGTTGGATCTCCTTGCAGTCCAAGGGACTCTCAAGAGTCTTCTCCAACACCACAGTTCAAAAGCATCAATTCTTTGGTGCTCAGCTTTCTTCACAGTCCAACTCTCACATGCATACATGACCAATGGAAAAACCATAGCCTTGAATAGACGGATCTTTATTAGCAAAGTAATGTCTCCGCTTTTGAATATGTTTTCTAGGTTGGTCATAACTTTCCTTCCAAGGAGTAAGCGTCTTTTAATTTCATGGCTGCAATCACCATATGCAGTGATTTTGAATTTTGATCTTAAGTGACTATTAAAATGTGGATTTTGGAGCCCCCAAAAATAAAGTCTGCCACTGCTTCCACTGTTTCCCCATCTATTTCCCATGAAGTGATGGGACCATGTTGTTACTAGGAGGCATATTTCAGTTTAATTGTAATTGTTCAATATCTGTATCTCCTAGTTGTTTAGACATTTCCTCTTTTCCCTTCTTTGATTATATTTTCATTTAATGCTTTAATAATGGGACTTGGAGACATATTAAGCTGAATGAGACTTATCAAATCTTCCCTCTATCTAATGTGTAGATTTAAGTGCTTAAACATATCTGAAAAGAGGGAGCTGCTCTACAGGGGCCCAGGATTAAATGCACCAACAAAGCAGGTATATTTTGTCCTTTGTTTGATGAATGAAACGATGGACTTGATTCCAAGTGAAGAGGAAACTAACTGTAGCACAAAAGAAATGTGTATTTGAAGCTGCAGAAGCGATTTGAGGAGAAGATTTGCTTAAGGGAATATAAACTGAATGAAGACACAAAAACTCTCATTGGAAAGAAGTATAAACTGTTCCAGAAGTTAAACGAAGGTAAAAGAAGCAGAAGCAAAAAAAAAAGATGACATGTCTCTTGAGAAATAAAATGTCCAGTTCTTTTGTTGGCTCCTTGTCTTCCATCTGACTATTGTTCAGGGAATCACAAGTATCCCATCCATCCTCAGCTGCAGTTAAACTAACCTCCTTGTCTTACCAATACTGATTTCTTTGTGTCCCAACCTGCTGTATTTTTGCTATTAACATGTTTGCATTTTGCACGTTGGCTCTATCAGCTTGGGGATGTAAATTCTTTAAAAGTCTAGGTGAAAACCTCTGTCTAAACCACTCTTGTTTTTCTAGCACCCCTGCCATTGGATCTACCACATGCAGGGGGGGCAACATTTTTCTTTTTCCTCTATCTATTTTAGGTTTGTTGTTTGGGATTTTGCAAATTAGACAAACAAAAGACAGATTAATAAAAGAAGAACAAGCTGAAGTTTATCACACTTGCATCATGCATAAAGAATGTCACTGATGAATAATTCAAATAGAATTTGGGAGAAGGCAATGGCACCCCACTCCAGTACTCTTGCCTGGAAAATCCCATGGGTGGAGGAGCCTGGTGGGCTACAGTCCGTGGGGTCGCTAAAAGTCGGACACGACTGAGGGACTTCACTTTCACTTTTCACTCTCATGCACTGGAGAAGGAAATGGCAACCCACTCTAGTGTTCTTGTCTGGAGAATCCCAGGGAGCCTGGTGGGCTGCCGTCTATGGGGTCTCACTGAGTCAGACACAACTGAAGCGACGTAGCAGCAGCAGCATCTTAACAAAAGAATCATAATTTTGTAGAGAAGTGATAGGCAAAAAGGAAAAGCATTCTGCATCTAAGGTAGCAAACTGTGGAAAGGAAACAATTTGAGAACACTAATGGTGAATGTCTGGGGAGGCCTTACAAATAGCTGTGAAAAGAAGAGAAGCAAAAAGCAAAGGAGAAAAGGAAAGATATAAGAATCTGAATGCAGAGTTCTGTACAAAACTGTACAAACTCTACAAAACTGTACAAATTGTACAAAAAAGATCTTCACGACCCAGATAATCACAATGGTGTGATCACTGACCTAGAGCCAGACATCCTGGAATGTGAAGTCCAGTGGGCCTTAGAAAGCATCACTACGAACAAAGCTAGTGGAGGTGATGGAATTCCAGTTGAGCTATTTCAAATCCTGAAAGTTGACGCTGTGAAAGGGCTGCACTCAATATGCCAGCAAATTTGGAAAATTCAGCAGTGGCCACAGGACTGGAAAAGGTCAGTTTTCATTCCAGTCCCAAAGAAAGGCAATACCAAAGTATGCTCAAACTACCGCACAATTGCACTCATCTCACACCCTAGTAAAGTAATGCTCAAAATTCTCCAAGCCAGGCTTCAGCAATATGTGAACCATGAACTTCCTGATGTTCAAGCTGGTTTTAGAAAAGGCGGAGGAACCAGAGACCAAATTGTCAACATCTGCTGGATCATTGAAAAAGCAAGAGAGTTCCAGAAAAACATCTATTTCTGCTTTATTGACTATGCCAAAGCCTTTGACTGTGTGGATCACAATAAACTGTGCAAAATTCTGAAAGAGATGGGAATACCAGACCACCTGACCTACCTCTTGAGAAATTTGTATGCAAGTCCGGAAGCAACAGTTAGAACTAGACATGGAATGACAGACTGGTTCCAAATAGGAAAAGGAGTACATCAAGGCTGTATATTGTCACCCTGCTTATTTAACTTCTATGCAGAGTACATCATGAGAAACTCTGGACTGGAAGTAACACAAGCTGGAATCAAGATTGCCAGGAGAAACATCAAGAACCTCAGATATGCAGATGAAACCACCCTTATGGCAGAAGTGAAGAGGAACTAAAAAGCCTCTTGATGAAGGTGAAAGTGGAGAGTGAAAAAGTTGGCTTAAAGCTCAACATTCAGAAAACGAAGATCATGGAATCTGGTCCCATCACTTCATGGAAAATAGATGGGGCAACAGTGGAAACAGTGTCAGACTTTATTTTTGGGGGCTCCAAAATCACCGGAGATGGTGACTGCAGCCATGAAATTAAAAGATGCTTACTCCTTGGAAGGAAAGTTATGACCAACCTAGATAACATATTCAAAAGCAGAGACATTACTTTGCCAATAAAGGTCCGTCTAGTCAAGACTATGGTTTTTCCTGTGGTCATGTATGGATGTGAGAGTTGGACTGTGAAGAAAGCTGAGGGCTGAAGAATTGATGCTTTTGAACTGTGGTGTTGGAGAAGACTCTTGAGAGTCCCTTGGACTGCAAAGAGATCCAACCAGTCCATTCTGAAGATCAGCCCTGGGATTTCTTTGGAAGGACTGATGCTAAAGCTGAAACTCCAGTACTTTGGCCACCTCATGCGAAGAGTTGACTCATTGGAAAAGACTCTGATGCTGGGAGGGATTGGGGGCAGGAGGAGAAGGGGACGATAGAGGATGAGATGGCTAGATGGCATCACCGACTCAAAGGATGTGAGTCTGAATGAACTCCGGGAGTTGGTGATGGACAAGGAGGCCTGGCGTGCTGCGATTCATGGGTTGCAAAAAGTCAGACACGACTGAGCAACAGAACTGAACTGCACTGAATGGTAGATGAGGGCTGAATTTTAGCCAGGTGTAGTATATGGATAGTGCCAGCCTTGGCATTGATAAAGTTATAGACTTTACCTCCAGTTGATTAACTTTGGTCCTTTCTACTAGACAGTGGAGGATGAACACCTTTACAAATTTATGTTATGTTCTTTGGCAAAGGAGGGCAGAGAACTTTTGAAATTGCTTCTTTTCAATTGCTTCTTCACAAAATCATACTTATGCCAAGTAACATGTTTTGAAGTGGCGTATCCTGCTATCTTTCACAGGCATTTGAAAGTTTATAATGGAATGACATGCACTAACTTTATACCTGTTTTCTTTGCTGTATGCTATATTTTGTTCTTCCATTCAAAACATAATTAGCCTCTTAGAAATGCTTTTTTTTTTTTTTTTTAATTTTCCCTGACATGGTAGACACCATTGCCTTATGTTGTTGATACTAGCTCGTCAGTCATTGTGTGCTTAATGAACTAACTGTTATGAAGTGAAATCCCAACAACCAACCCTAGTGACCTGCCTAAAATTAATATAAATATAATTCTGTTATGTATCTTAAAGATGAAACTTATATTAAATTCTCCCAATAATGCATTTTTCCACTGGCCACATAATCTTCCATTCTGTTGAATTTTAAAACTCAATTTAGATAGAGACGAAGTAAGTAATATGAAAAATGGGAAAGTATATTAATGTCAGAACAAGTTTAATAGATCATACTATTTGATGAACAACTATGAATCATTTTTTTTGGGGGAATAAATGTTTATTCTTTGAAGATTTTAAGGGCCAGTCCAGACATAGAACTGGCTAGGTTGTATTTTCGAGTCTTGCCTTTTAAATTATAGACAACTTAAAACTTTTAAATCAAGAAATAGAGTATAATTGACATACAACATTGTATCAATTTCAGGTATACAACACAACGATTATACAGTACAATGATATTTATATGTACAGAGAAATTATCACTACAATGTCTAGTTAATATCTTTCACTATACATGGTTACAACTTTTTTCTTGTGATGAGAACTTTTAAGACTTACTCTTTTAGCAACTTTCAAATATGAAATGCAGTAATATTAACTATAGTCACAATGCTATATATTATATCTTCATGACTTATTTATTTTATAACTGGAAATGTGTATTTTTTACTTCATTCAATTATTTTGCCCCCCTTCAATCCCCTCCCCCCTGCAACTCTGGCAATCATCAACCTATTCTCTGTATCTGTGGGCTTTGTTTTATTTTAGATTCCACAGATACAGGAAATCATACAGTGTCTGTCATTCTTTGTCTAACTTATTTTGCTTAGGCTAATGCCCTCAAGATCCATCTGTGTTGTCACAAATGGCAATATTTCATTTTTTTATGGCTAATATTATACATAAATATATACACACATGCATATATATATACACACACTTTTTCTTTGTTCATCCATTGATGGATACATAAGTTGTTTCCATGTCTTGGCTATTGTAATTAATGCTGCAGTACACATGGGAGTGCATGTATCTTTTCGAGTTAGTGCTTTATGTGGTTTGGATAAATACCCAGAAGTGGAATTGCTGAGTCATATGGTGGTAGTCATTTAAACTTTTGAGATAACTCCCTACTGTTTTCCATAGTGGTTAAACCAATTTACAGTCCCATGAACAGCGTATTAGGATTCCCTTCTTCCTGCAACTTGACCAACACTTTTGGCTTGTTGGTGTTGTTTTTTAAAAATAGCCATTTTGACAGGTGTGAGGTAATACCTCATTGTGGGTTTGCTTTGCATTTCCATGTTAATTAGTGATTTGAGCATCTTATCATGTATGTTGACCTTCTATATGTCTTCTTTGGAAAATGTCTAATAAGATTCTCTACCCACTTTTAATTAAGTTGTTCTCAGTGCTATTGAGTTGTATGAGTTTGTTAACCTCTTACCAGGTATATGATTTGCAAACATTTTTTCCCATTCAGAGGGTTGCCTTTTCATTTTATTGATGATTTTCTTTGCTAATGAAAGCTTTTTAGTTTGAGTAGTCCCAATTATCTATTTTTATTTCATTCTTTTGCATGTGGCTATTGAGTTTTCTCAGCACCACTTTTGAAGAGACTATCATTTCCCCATTGTATATATTTGGATCCTTAGTCATAAATTAGTTGACTAAACATGTGGCTTTATTTCTGTGTTCTCTATTATGTTTCATTTACCCATCTATCAGTTTTTATGCCAATATAATATTGTTTTGATTACTGTAAACTTGCAATAGAATTTGAAGTCAGGGAGCATGGTGCCTCTAGCTTTTTTTTTTCTTTCTTTCTTTCTTAAATTGCTTTGCCTAATTGAGGTCTTTTGTAGTTCCATACAAATTTTAGGATTATTTGTTCCATTTCATTTAAAAAATGTAATTAGAAATTTGAGAGTGGTAGCATTGTATCTATAGATGACATTTGATGGTGTAGATGTTTTCATAATGTTGACTTGTGAAGTCCATGGACTATCTTTTCATTTGTGTATTCTTCAATGTCTTCCATCAACATAGTACAGTGTTCAGAACTTTCACTTCATTGGTTAATTTTGTTCTGAGGTAATTTTGTTGTTGCAGTTGTAAATGGGATTATTCTCTTGAAATATCTTTCTGATAGCTCATTATTAGTGTTTTAGCAAATCAACAGATTTCTGTATATTAATCTTGTATCCTGCAACTTTATTGAATTTATTTATTCTAACATTTTTGTGTGAGGCCTTAGGTTTTTCTATGCATATAATATCACATATCATCTGTAAATAGTGACAGTTTTGCTTCTTCTTTTCTGATTTGGTTGTCTTTTATTTTCTTGCCTAAATGCTCTGGCCAGGACTCCCAATACTATGTTGAATAAAGTGGTGAGAGTGGGCATTCTTGTCTTGTTCCTGACCTTGGGTGAAAAGTTTTCAGCTTTTCCACTGAATATGATATTAGCTGTGGGATTTTAAAATATGGCTTTTATTATTTTGAGGTGTATTCCCTTTCTACCCACATTTTTGAGAGCTTTTTAAATAAAAAATGGATCTTGTCAAAATTTTTGTCAAATTTTGTTAAATTTTGTCAAAAGTTTATTCTGCATTGATTGAGACAGTAATGGGTATGGGGAGAGAGGAGGGAGGAGGGTTCAGGATGGGGAACATAGGTATACCTGTGGCGGATTCATTTCGATGTTTGGCAAAACTAATACAATATTGTAAAGTTTAAAAATAAAATTAAATTAAAAAAAATGTGGTGCATTAAATTGATGTTTGTAGATGCTAAACCATCTTTGCTTCCCTAGTCCCGCCTGATCATGGTGTTAAATTCATGCATTATTGAATTCAATTTGCTAGCATTTTGTTGAGGATTTTTGCATCTATTGTCATCAAGGATGTTAGCCTGCTATTTTCTTTTTCATGTGATATCCTTCTCTGGTTTTCTGTTGTTTTGGTATCAGAGTAATGGTTGTCTCTCAAACCTTTGTGATTGTCCATGCAGCCTATTTTATTTTTAATAGCTCCTAGTATTTCAGGGTGTGCCAAGATCAGACAGTGTCCTAAAGGGGAGGATCTCAATTAGCACCTAGATTCAGGCTGGTTGGAAGCCAGATTCTCAGGCAGCAGCTTTTCAAGAATGCAAAGAAATATATTCCTGTGGGACTATAAACATAAACCCTGCTGGCTCCCAGAGCAAGGTGATACTGGAGAGGTTTCCTGGGCAACAGTCACCAAATTTGGACCTCCAGATAACTGTATAAGCTCCTTTCTGGGAGATTCCAGTGAATGGTAGTGGAGACAGAGCAAGAGTACAAAATGACATTTCTCAGCCTACATACACTGAAAGTGTTTCCATAGCCTCTAGATGTGTGCCAAACCTGAATCCTGCCCCCCAAGTTTAATTCCCAGGACTACAGGTAGGTCTATTTCACAGAAATACCAGGCATGTGTTTTATACTACTCTCTGTTCAGTACCTTGGGAGTGATAGCCTGTCAACAACTGTCTCTTTGATCATAACAGTCCGGTAAAGCCCAAGGATGCAAGCTTTCCTGGCCACCAAACCCAGATGATCCAGGGGCATTCCCTATGTGGCAGCTGCAAAAACCATGGTTCAGTTCAGTTCAGTTGCTCAGTCGTGTCCGACTCTTTGTGACCCCATGAATTGCAGCACGCTGACAGATATAAAAACTAGAGCACCGGACACTTTTAAGAACTCCCATCTAAGAGAAGCTGATACTCGCGTGGGACAGAAGAAAAGCAGGGAAATAGTGCTTTCCCTTGGGGATCTCAGGAAAGGTCTACAGTTGGCCTGTAGTTGTGTGTTTAATTAGAAGCCAGACTCAGTTCGCAGCTCTGATGATAAACTTCTAGGCTTCTTTCACAGAAAGACTGAACTCCTGGGTCTGTTGCCTCTTGCTGTGCTTCTTGTTTGGGGTTGATAACTGGTTAATAACTTTCTCCATTGGTTAGCATCCTCTGGAATCCATAAGCATAAGCCTTTTTGGCCATAAAAACTGGGCAATGTAGAGGTGTCTCTTGGCTGCAAAAGTCAGGGCACCAGAAATGAGAATATGCTTCTTTCTGAAAGATGAAGCTGGATGATACAGAGGGGGAGAATGCAGAAATTGCATCCACTGACTTGTGTTCCCTGAAAGGAACTTCATAGGTCTCTGTAAGAGTGCCAAACCAGAAACCTATCCCTCAGGATAAAGCTCCTGGACAAGCACATAGACTTCTTTCTCAGAAAGACAGGAGGAGTGTTTCAGTCCACTGTCTGTATAGTGCCCCCAGAGTGGTATTCAGCTAAGAACTGAATCTCTGGTTATTAGTTCCAGGGCCCCCAGAACATGAGCCTTCTTAGCCTTCAGAGTCAGGAAGTTAAGGGGTGTCTCCTGGGTGGTAGCTGCAAAATCTAGGTTATCAGGCATTAAAAATGGTGCACCAGACGTGTGGAGGCTCCCCTCCGGAAAACAGTGGCACTCAAGTGCAGAGGAGGTAGAATGTGAAATGGCACCTACTAGCTGGAGTGAGGCCAAGAGGTAGTGCATAGATAGTATCCATCAGGAAAAAAAAGGAGAAATAGGAAAAAAGAGGAAAATATTAAAAAGAATAGGGAAAATGAAAAGAAAGAGGAAAAAAGAATAGTGCTCACCAGGTTTAACAAGCAGAGGGTGAACATGGAAGATGGCACCCACCTACTGGAACATAAAGATAGCACCCACCAGAAAGGGAAAAAAAAAATAGGTGGCACTTTCCAGGTTTAGCAAAGCAGAGGGAGACCAGGAAGGTGGCACCCACCATCTTCTATCCCTGGAGAGTATCCCCACAGGCCGCTGCCTCTCAGCACAGCACTTCAAAATGAGGAAATGAGCCTCTTTCACATAAATTTTGGGTGCTTTTCAAAGGGCTGCTTCACTGCTGGGCTTTGGAGTGTGTGAGTCCACACATGAACCCTTTAAGTGTTTCTCAGTTCTCAGGTTTCCAAGGTAGCTCAGCTGGTAAAGAATCTGCCTGCAATGCAGGAGACCTGGGTTTGATCCCTGGGTTGGGAAGATCCCCTGCAAAAGGGAACAGCTACCCACTCTAGGAGTATTCTGGCCCAGAGATTTCCATGGACTATATTGTTGCAAAAAGCCAGACAGGACTGAACAACTTGCACTCCACTTTACTTTGGTTCACAATAGCTCTGATCGACTGGAGGATATGAACCTTGTTGGTCTTCAAAGTCAGATGTTTTGGGAGCTTATCTCTCAGGTGCCAATCTTAAAAGTTAGGGAGCCCAACATGGGGAATTAACCTTTGCTCTTCTGGTAGAGGTTCCAGGTTTTGACTTCTCTCCCAAATGTGGGTTACAAGGCCAGGGGTAAGGTCTATGGTGAAATCATGTCTTTACCTCTCTTTCCCACTTCAGTGTGGTTGCCCTTTCATTTGCCTGGGGTGAAGGGGTTGCTCTCCTAGTTTGGGGGGTGGTTTTCCTAGAGAAAATTGTTTCTACATATCTGTAGATTAGGTATTTCTATAGGAGGAGGTGAGTTTAGGATCTTCCTATATCACCGCCTTGAACCAGAACCTCTGTCGTGTTTTCTAATCTGTTCCATTTTCAGTGGCTAAAAAATTATATTTTTCACTAAAAGACTCCTAGTATTAACAGCAAAAACTTTGTTTAATTGAAAAAGATTTTTATTTTGTTATATGTTTGATCTCCTTTGTCTTCTTTTAATGGATGTTAAAATTGAAGATGTTGTAGGGAACAGGATATCAAAGAAAGCATGTTGTCTGTTCCTAAATCAAACTGGAAAAAAAATGGTTTTCTGATTTTGAGATAGTGTGCTTAATTACATGCACTGCATTTATTCAGTATATAAAAGATATTACTGAAGATGAAAGCAGAGAAAAGCATTTTGTTCACTGCAAAGAGTCTGGAAGAGATGCTATATTCCTTCTATCCAATTACCACTAAAATAGAAGTTCATCTTCCTTAAAGAGCAGAAGCGGAACCAGTGGGTGTTTATATTAGAGTTTAACAGACACTCGAAAAAGACAAAATTCTGTCTGAAAAATGGCTACTTGTCTTTTAAAATGTTTGGGGCAATTGTGCTACTTATGCAGTAAAGAAATGCAGTGCTTTGGTAGAACTTTTATTTCTATAACTTCAGAATATCAAGCATAGAAAATTGGTTGTTGTGTGCCTATTACTGTATCACATGATCGGCAAAAGATTAAGTACATTTGAATAGATTGAAAATTAGTCATACAGTTTATTTTTTTAATGTCGATACATATTAATTATTTGGATATACATACTTGGTGAAAGTGAAAGTGTTAGTCACTCAGTCATATTTGACTCTGAAATCCCAGGGACTGTGGCTCACCAGGCTCCTCTGTCCATGGTAATTTCCAGGCAAGAATACTAGAGTGGGTAGCCCTTTCCTTCTCCAGGAGATCTTCTCAACCCAAGGATTGGTCTCCTGCATTACAGGTGGATTCTTACTGTCTGAGCCACCAGGGAAGCCCTCATATTTGGTAAATATCTATAAATAGTACAAGGTCCTCATAAATAATGGTAATGAATATTTGTGCCATAAAACCCAAGCAAATTTTTTCACTTTTAATTAGATCTTGAGTACTTGTATATACCATTCACACAGACAGCTTTCTTGCTGTTCAAATTCATTTGCTCACTTATTTTTCTAGATCTGTAACAGATGCTGGGATTGTAGAAAATAAATCATTTCCACTGTTCTGCGATCTTAGTATGTACCTGATAGAAATTTAGGAAAACTTGTGCAATACCATATAAAAAATATGATCATGGAGTCATAGCCTATATGCTGTAATAGAGAGATTTTTGCACATATGTTGATCTGGGACAATTTCACTTGTACACCTGTTGACCTATCATCTTGACCGATTTAACACTTAACCTGAATTGTTCTTTCTTACTCTCTGACTTCTTTCTTTCCTTCATCTCTTCCTTTAGCAAAATATTATGTTACATTAAAATAAGTCATAATTGGTTATATTAATATGAAGTGGCTACCAAAATTACATCTCTTTTTCTCCACCTCATTTATACACAAGGTAACATGGAGAGTATCACAAGAAGAAAAAATGGATCTTTTTGATTCTCAGTGGTAGTGGGATAAAGATAAAAAGATTTTAGAAAGATTAAAAATTTTAGAACAAAGTCTAGCAATTTTCATTTTAATATAGCATGAAGAGAAAGAATCTTAACCTATGAAGAAAATCAAGAAACTGGAAAATAAGTACATTAAAATTGTTTTAACAATTTTAAAGTTCTTTCTATTCATGCTATATTAAAATGAAAATTACTAGATTTTGTTCTAAAATTTTTCTAAATCTTTCTTTAAAAAATTGCAATATTAGTGACAAAATAGGGTAGATATCTATAATGGACAAAGAGGCATTTCAAATTTGTCAGAAAAAAACTAAACAAACTGAAAAGAAAAATTAGTCAAACACTGAATAGGGTGTTTGTGTTGTGCCTAGTCGCTCAGTCATGTACAACTCTTCATGACCCCATGGACTGTAGCCTGCCAGGCTCCTCTGACCATGGGGATTCTCCAGGCAAGAATACTGGAAGTGGGTTGCCATGACCTCCTCCAGAATATCTTTCCAACCCAGGGATTGAACCCTGAGCCTGTTCAGGATTGAACCCTGAACCCTGATTACTGTCTGAGCCACCAGGGAAGCCCATGAATATTTGAGTGGGTAGCCTTTCCCTTCTACAGGGGATCTTCCTGACCTGGAAATTGAACTGGGGTCTCCTGCATTGCAGGTGGATTTTTTAACAGCTGAGCTATCAAGGAAGCCCAAATACGGTGTTGTTTATATAACAGCAAATCTTTGTGGTCATATAAAATGTGACAAGTTACTTCTCAAATTCTGTAGTTGTTAAGGATTTAGTAGTCATGCTTCTGATAATATAGTGTGTTTAAAAAGAGTAAATAAAAACACCTGTATAAGAATATTAATTTCATATTCTTAAAAAAATCCTAAAATTTAAATTAATGGATGTCAATAGAAGAATGAATATCCATGGCTTACCATAAAAATATAAAATATTAATTTTGCAATCAGTAGAAAATGACAATGATAATTTAAAACATTCTAGATGACTTAGAGGGATTTCCAAGAGTTAAAATTGAGTTTGATAAGCAGCATAGAAAAATGTGTACATTTGATCTTTATCATTTTTATAGTAAAACAGTTTATACATATATTTCTACATATATATTTGTATGTGTATTATGTGTGTATTTATGTTTTAGGAAAAATACTGGTGAATACACAACATGTATTACATAATTATATATTCATAGTATGTATGAAGAGAACAGAAGCTGTTAATATGGAGTATAGAATAGAGTGATGTGAGTGGACAGGAGGAAGGCAGAACAAGCAAAAAAAAAAAAAAAGGACAAAAAAAGAAAAGGAAAATTTTAAAATGTTATGTAGTAACTAATTACATGATTCAGATCAGATCAGATCAGTTGCTCAGTTGTGCCGACTCTTTGAGACCCCATGAATCACAGCACGCCAGGCCTCCCTGTCCATCACCAACTCCCGGAGTTCACTCAGACTCACGTCCATTGAGTCAATGATGCCATCCAGCCATCTCATCCTCTGTCGTCCCCTCCTTCTCCTCCTGCCCCCAATCCCTCCCAGCATTAGAGTCTTTTCCAATGAGTCAACTCTTCGCATCAGATGGCCAAAGTACTGGAGTTTCAGCTTTAGCATCATTCCTTCCAAAGAAATCCCAGGGCTGATCTCCTTCAGAATGGACTGGTTGGATCTCTTTGCAGTCCAAGGGACTCTCAAGAGTCTTCTCCAACACCTCAGTTCAAAAGCATCAATTCTTTGGTGCTCAGCCTTCTTCACAGTCCAATTCTCACATCCATACATGACCACAGGAAAAACCATAGCCTTGACTAGATGAACCTTTGTTGGCAAAGCAATGTCTCTGCTTTTGAATATGCTATCTAGGTTGGTCATAACTTTCCTTCCAAGGAGTAAGCGTCTTTTAATTTCATGGCTGCAGTCACCATCTGCAGTGATTTTGGAGCCCAGAAAAATAAAGTCTGACACTGTTTCCACTGTTTTCCGATCTATTTCCCATGATTACATATGTATATAAAGTTAAATAATAATGATTAAAAAGAAAATATTAATGTTTAGGCTCATGGTTCCTAATCCAGTGTTCTATTATACTATACTACTCATAGACATTTTTTAAAATATCTTGTTTCCAGATGTGGAAATATTGGAATATTTGTGACTTATCTACCTTTAATATTACACTAATTATATAGAATGGGATTTTTTTTTTTTTTACTTATTGGCATTTTTCATGATTACTACAGTTGACTAGTGTTTCAATAACAAGGCCTACTGTTTTCCGTGTTGTAAAATTTTATTCACAGGAAATTAAGTTTAACAGTTTAAACAGAAAGGCCCATTACTTCTGAGAATCCTTTATATTCTAACCAGGATAGAAATCCCTTAATTAGGCCAAAGGATTAAAATTGTAAAAGAGAACAATTTATTTCAGTAAGGCTGAGGGGTGGAAGAGAGTGCTTCAATTTAAAGTGATACACATTTTAATTTAATCTATTGAAACCACCTAGGAAAAACAACAAATAATCAAGGATACTCCAGAGTCTTTATTACATTTTATGCAAGTGTTCAAAAATGCTCTTGGGGAAGAGCCACTTCAATAATAGTCAGAATTTGAATAGTGCAAGTTTGGAGGAGTAGCAGTCCAGATGGACATAAGTAATAAAAGAGATCCAAGGGGAAGTAGCTCAGTGATTACCTTTGATCTAAGGCCAAAGTTGCCTGTTGAATCTAGTATACTCTATACAGAGATGTTCTATTTGCCTTGCTTTTAGAAACACGCCTCTATTTTATGCCAAAGTAATCCGGCACTTAAAATATTGACAGGTTGCATTTATTACAAAATAATAGGTGGGCCAGTACTTACCTTTTGTGATGCCAGACATACAATTCAATCACTCGCCAAAGTGTTCTGTTTAAAGACATTGAAGTAGCCATATGTTGGCTATTATTTTACCAGGATATTTGATATTATTCAGACATATCCATGGGATAACTATTTCAAATTTTTTTTTTAAGAGTAACTGAAAGGACATTTTCTTACTCTCCCTGAAAAATAGTAGTGGTTGAAGTAGAATAGATAAAAACACATCAATCTAGAATATTATCTGCAGTAGTCCAATTTCTACATAGTATCTATGCCCATTAAAGAAAGCAAACACGAGTCTGTTTAAAATATATTATTTATCTACACACTACGGAACTACCAACTGACAGTCACATTGCTCTACAAGAGATAATTAACCAAGCCATTGTAAGATTAAGAAATGAGTTACATTTGATTAATTTGTTTAAAAGAAAACAAAGCTAAAAGGGTCCATTTAGTTTAAATTATGATACAGCTTGATTCTACGGTAAAAGCAAATCTGAGAACATACATTTCTTCTTTTGGAGGAATCATGGGGAAAAAATATATTTCCAGGTATAAATAATGACATACCTCAGGAATTTGGAAACCCCATACATTGTTAATAATTTCTTCTTTCCTTTTTTCCCTTCTTTTTCCCTCTCTTTCTTCTTTCCTTCCTATGTCCCTTCTTTATTATCTGCCTAAGTCAACATTGTTTTACTGATCACTATAGGGATATTTTAAGTCAGCTTTCCAAGAAATGAGCTGCTGTTTAGGAAATTTAAAAGACTACTTATTTCTACACTTATAAAAATAACAAAAGAATTTCTGATTTTAAAAATTCAGGTGAAATATTTGAGCAATGACAGAAGACTGTGTGATAATTGACAACCCAATGCCAAGTGTTTGGAGGTTAGTGAGAGTTGGCTGGTCTGTACAGAAATGTACAGGTTAGTGAGAGTTGGCTGGTCTGTACAGAAATGTACAGGTTAGTGAGAGTTGGCCAGTCTGTACAGAAATGTCTTCTTCTTGCAGGTGAGGGAAGTAGGTGGGGATGGTAGCAGTGAAGCATGGCAGTGATGGGCAGGGCTGGCAAGAAGAAAGTGCAAGCTTAAGGTAGAACATACTCTTGAGTGCTTGTGGTATACCTGTGCTAAGCAGTTTATAAGCATCAGTTTTTATTTTTACCATCTCAGTGAAGTATGAACTGTTTTGAGGCATCTGAGTTAAAACTTGTCCCAGGTCTCGTATCTGGACAGTAGAGAACAGATGCCAGGCTGGGTCCCAATTCCTCAGTACTGTGGGGCGATGCCTCTGAAATCATCCAACAGAATGAAAATATTCTAGTAGGTCAGATTAGAAATGGAAGTGGAGACAAGTCTGTTCCTAAACCTCAATGCTGAAAAGTAGGTTTGGCACTTTGCCTTAGAGACAATAAGGGAGGGAGACTGGAGGTAGCTGTAGGGAAGTTACATCATCAAACACAGTTTCTACTTCCCATGTCTGTAATACAGTAGTGGAGCTCCCAGGAGAGCTAATGCTGTCTGCTAGTCAACAATTAGAAACTAGTTATCTGATGCCTCATAATCAAGTGAATATCCACAGCTATTGAAGAACTGAGACCTCTGCATGATACATAACTACCCATGACCCGAGCAGGAACAATCTAGATAGGTACTCTGCATTTATATAGTATATGTAGTACACACAGAAGACAGTGTGATGGATTAAGCAGTGGATGGGAACTGAGTAGTCAGTAGGATAAATAATAAACATTTTGTAGGGATTATCATCTTTAATCATAGCAGCCTAAAAATGTATGTGCTATTATTACTTCCTTTTTCCAGTGAAGCAACTGAGGTTTAAAGAGCTTTAATAATCTGTCCAAGGTTGTTCAGTAAGTGACAGAATAGAGATTCGAATGCATTTTTCTCTCCAGAATCACAATTTCATTTCCCATTGGTGCATTCCCACTTCTCATAAGAAGTGGAATATATTTACTTAACAACTCTATATTTATAGACTATAAGAGGGAATTCTTGAGATAAAATCAAAATGCAGTTTTCCATAATGGTTCTATAAAAATACTAAGAAAAAAGCCTCGGTGAAAATTTGAAAGTAGAATCCAGTTATCATTTTATAAGAGATATATACATAATAAAGCTAACATGCTTATTTTGAATAAATAACAAATTATTTTTTAAACCAAATGTCAAGACATTTTAAGAAAAAAATATTACTTTTATATATAGAAGTTATGTTTATTATTGTCATCTGACAGTATTTCTGCCTAATAAATTAATGTGTTGAATTCATAATTTAAATAAAAAATCACAGAAAATTTTAGACACACTCTTTGGAAACCAGTCATTGCCATTGTGTTGGCTTTCACAGTGGAGCTGGAATTGGTTGTGTGCCTTTCAGATGAAATATCTTTTATTAAAGGATGACTTCCTGACAGTTATTTATCTTGAGAGGCTATAAACCTTTGGATTAATTGCATGTTTTGTACAAATGTCAGTTAATGATTTTGTTTTGATGGATCTATTCATGTCCTGTTGGAGCTTTAGGTGAGTTAAGGTATTGCTTATCATCAGTCTTCTTTGTCTGACCCCTGAAAAGTAAAAAATCAGTTGTCAGGAGAAAACCATTTTTCCTTATAGAGTCTTGAAGAGACAACAAACATATTCTTGGGCTGTTTGATAGAACTACAGGAGTACAGATAATGAGAATGAAACTGAAACGAGTTTTGCTCATTCTTACTGAACTGGGAACTTTCTGTAGATACCTAAATGAAATTTAATTAATAAGGATATGATTACATTTGCATACACTTCTTGTTAATTTAAGTTCTAACCATTAGAATTAAAAAAAAAAAACAGTATAGAACTTCTTGTGTGTTACTTTGGATCCATATACATAGGTGTTGGTTTTGTTGTAGTGTTTACTTCACAATGCACAAGGTGTGTAATGCATTTCTGTCAAGTGAAGAGGAACTAAAAAACCTCTTGATCAAAGTGAAAGAGAAGAGTGAAAAAGTTGGCTTAAAGCTCAACATTCAGAAAATGAAGATCATGGCATCTGGTCCCATCACTTCATGGGAAATAGATGGGGAAACAGTGGAAACAGTGTCAGACTTTATTGTTTTGGGCTCCAAAATCACTGCAGATGGTGATTGCACCCATGAAATTAAAAGATGCTTACTCCTTGGAAGGAAAGTTATGACCAACCTAGATAACATATTGAAAAGCAGAGACATTACTTTGCCAAGAAAGGTTCGTCTAGTCAAGGCTATGGTTTTTCCTGTGGTCATGTATGAATGTGAGAGTTGGACTGTGAAGAAGGCTGAGCGCCAAAGAATTGATGCTTTTGAACTGTGGTGTTGGAGAAGACTCTTGAGAGTCCCTTGGACTGCAAGGAGATCTAACCACTCCATTCTAAAGGAGATCAGTCCTGGGTGTTCTTTGGAAGGAATGATGCTCAAGCTGAAACTCCAGTACTCTGGCCACCTCATGCAAAGAGTTGACTCATTGGAAAAGACTCTGATGCTGGGAGGGATTGGGGGCAGGAGGAGAAGGAGGGGACGACAGAGGATGAGATGGCTGGATGGCATCACCGACTTGATGGATGTGAGTTTGAGTGAACTCCGAGAGTTGGTGATGGACAGGGAGGCCTGGCGTACTTTGATTCATAGGGTCACAAAGAGTTGGACAGGACTGAGCGACTGAACTGAACTGAACTGAACTAATTCTCTACATGTTGCATGCAACTTTAGATAATATTTTAGATAATGTTTTCTTATAATTAAGCTCACTAAGTGGTTCCCAGTGACTATGACTCTCTTCTTCCCAAGTTGAAGTTACTTGACATCTATATGTTGCTGTGCTTAGTCACTCAGTAATGTACGACTCTTTGAAACCCCATGAACTGTAGCCCACCAGGCTCCTCTGTCCATGGGGATGCTCCAGGCAAGAATACTGGAGAGTGTTGCCATGCTCTCCTCCAGGGGATTTTCCCAACCCAGGGATTGAACCCAGGTTTCCCGCATTGAAGGCAGATTCTTTACTATCTGAGCCACCAGGGAAGCCCAAGAATACTGGCATGGGTAACTTATCCCTTCTTTAGGGGATCTTCCAGAATCAGAAATTGAACCAGGGTCTTTTGATTACAGGCAGATTATTTACCATCAGTCAAATTACCATCATAGTCTCTGAGGTTAATCACTATTTAGGGGAGATGAAGTATTTTTGTTTTGAAGCATAGATAAATTATAATGTGTTAATTTCAAGTGTATGGCGAATTGATTGAGTTATCTATATACATATAGATACATACATATATTATTTTTCAGATTATTTTCCACTATAGATTACTAAAAGATATTGAGTATAGTTCCCTGTGCTATAGAGTAAGTCCTTGTTGTTTACCTATTTTACATAGAGTAGTGTGTCTGCCTTAGGGCTTCCCTAGTGGCAAAGAGGTAAAGAATCTGCAGGTAATACAGAAGATGCAGGAAACCTGAGATTCATCCCTGGGTGAGGAAGATCCCCTGGAGGAGGGCATGGCAACCCACTCCAGTATTCTTGCCTAGATAGTCCCTTGGACAGAGAAGCCTGGCAAGCTATAGTCCATGGGGTCACAAAGAGTCACACAAGACTGAAGTGACTGTTGTTGCTGCTCAGTTGCTCATTTGTGTCCCACTTTTTGTGATCCCATGGACTGGAGCAGGCCAGCCTTCCTTGACCTTCATCATCTTCTGGAGCTTTCTCAAACTCATGTCCATTAAGTTGGTGATGCCATCCAAGCATCTTGTCCTCTGTCATCCCCTTCTCCTTCAACCTTCAATCTTTCCCAGCATCAGAGTCTTTCTAATGAGTCAACTCTTCACATCAGATGGCCTAACTATTGGAGCTTCAGCATCAGGCCTTCTAAGGAATATTCAAGATTGATTTCCTTTAGGATTGACTAGTTTGATCTCCTTGCAGTCCAAGGGACTCTCAAGAGTCTTCTCCAACACACAGTTCAAAAACATCAATTCTTCAACACTCAGCCTTCTTTATGGTCCAACTCTCACATTCATACATGACTACACATTCATACATGAATACATAGCTTTGACTGTACAGACCTTTGTCAGCCAAGTAATGTCGCTGCTTTTTAATATGCTACTGGGTTTGTCATAGCTTTTCTTCCAAGGAGTGGGTATCTTTTAATTTCATGACTGTAGTCACCATCTGTAGTGATTTTGGAGCCCAATAAAATAAAGTCTGTTTCCATTGTTTCCCCATCTATTTGCCATGAAGTGACAGTACTGTATGCGGTGATCTTAGTTTTTTGAATGTTGAGTTTCAAGCCAGCTTTTTCACTCTCCTCTTTTACCCTTCATCAAGAGGCTCTTTAGTCCTCTTCACTTTCTGCCATAAGGATGGTATCATCCACATATCTGAGGTTATTGGCATCTCTCCTGGCAATCTTGATTCCAGCTTGTGCTTCATCTAGCCCAGCATTTTGCATGATATATTCAGAGGATGAGATGGTTGGATGGCATCCCTGACTCAATGGACATGAGTTTGAGTAAACTCCAGGAGTTGGTGATAGACAGGGAGGCCTGGCATATTGCAGTCCATGAGGTCACAAAGAATCGGACACAACTGAGAGACTGAACTAAACTGAATTCCGAATATAGGGCTTCCCTGGTGGCTTAGCTGGTAAAGAATCTGCTTGCAATGTGGTTCGGTAAATTCAAAAAAATAGAAATCATTTCAAGCATCTTTTCTGACCACAATGCAGTAAGATTAGATCTCAATTACAGGAGAAAAACTATTAAAAATTCCAACATATGGAGGCTGAACAACACGCTGCTGAATAACCAACAAATCACAGAAGAAATCAAAAAAGAAATCAAAATTTGCATAGAAACGAATGAAAATGAAAACACAACAACCCAAAACCTGTGGGACACGGTAAAAGCAGTCCTAAGGGGAAAGTTCATAGCCATACAGGCACACCTCAAGAAACAAGAAAAAAGTCAACTAAATAACCTAACTCTACACCTAAAGCAATTAGAAAAGGAAGAAATGAAGAACCCCAGGATTAGTAGAAGGAAAGAAATCTTAAAAATTAGAGCAGAAATAAATGCAAAAGAAACAAAAGAGAGCATAGCAAAAATCAACAAAACCAAAAGCTGGTTCTTTGAAAGGATAAATAAAATTGACAAACCATTAGCCAGACTCATCAAGAAACAAAGGGAGAAAAATCAAATCAATAAAATTAGAAATGAAAATGGAGAGATCACAACAGACAACACAGAAATACAAAGGATCATAAGAGACTACTATCAACAACTATATGCCAATAAAATGGACAACGAGGAAGAAATGGACAAATTCTTAGAAAAGTACAACTTTCCAAAACTCGATCAGGAAGAAATAGAAAATCTTAACAGACCCATCACAAGCACGGAAATTGAAACTGTAATCAGAAATCTTCCAGCAAACAAAAGCCCAGGTCCAGATGGCTTCACAGCTGAATTCTACCAAAAATTTAGAGAAGAGCTAACACCTATCCTGCTCAAACTCTTCCAGAAAATTGCAGAGGATGGTAAACTTCCAAACTCATTCTATGAGGCCACCATCACCCTAATACCAAAACCTGACAAAGATCCCACAAAAAAAGAAAACTACAGGCCAATATCACTGATGAACATAGATGCAAAAATCCTTAACAAAATTCTAGCAATCAGAATCCAACAACACATTAAAAAGATCATACACCATGACCAAGTGGGCTTTATCCCAGGGATGCAAGGATTCTTCAATATCCACAAATCAATCAATGTAATACACCACATTAACAAATTGAAAAATAAAAACCATATGATTATCTCAATAGATGCAGAGAAAGCCTTTGACAAAATTCAACATCCATTTATGATCAAAACTCTCCAGAAAGCAGGAATAGAAGGAACATACCTCAACATAATCAAAGCTATATATGACAAACCCACAGCAAACATTATCCTCAATGGTGAAAAATTGAAAGCATTTCCTCTAAAGTCAGGAACAAGACAAGGGTGCCCACTTTCACCATTACTATTCAACATAGTTTTGGAAGTTTTGGCCACAGCAATCAGAGCAGAAAAAGAAATAAAAGGAATCCAAATTGGAAAAGAAGAAGTAAAGCTCTCACTGTTTGCAGATGACATGATCCTCTACATAGAAAACCCTAAAGACTCCACCAGAAAATTACTAGAACTAATCAATGACTATAGTAAAGTTGCAGGATATAAAATCAACACACAGAAATCCCTTGCATTCCTATACACTAATAATGAGAAAACAGAAAGAGAAATTAAGGAAACAATTCCATTCACCATTGCAACGGAAAGAATAAAATACTTAGGAATATATCTACCTAAAGAAACTAAAGACCTATATATAGAAAACTATAAAACACTGGTGAAAGAAATCAAAGAGGACACTAACAGATGGAGAAATATACCATGTTCATGGATTGGAAGAATCAATGTAGTGAAAATGAGTATACTACCCAAAGCAATCTATAGATTCAATGCAATCCCTATCAAGCTACCAACAGCATTCTTCACAGAGCTAGAACAAATAATTTCACAATTTGTATGGAAAAACAAAAAACCTCGAATAGCCAAAGCGATCTTGAGAAAGAAGAATGGAACTGGAGGAATCCACCTACCTGACTTCAGGCTCTACTACAAAGCCACAGTTATCAAGACAGTATGGTACTGGCACAAAGACAGAAATATAGATCAATGGAACAAAATAGAAAGCCCAGAGATAAATCCACGCACATATGGACACCTTATCTTCGACAAAGGAGGCAAGAATATACAATGGATTAAAGACAATCTCTTTAACAAGTGGTGCTGGGAACTCTGGTCAACCACTTGTAAAAGAATGAAACTAGAACACTTTCTAACACCATACACAAAAATAAACTCAAAATGGATTAAAGATCTAAACGTAAGACCAGAAACTATAAAACTCCTAGAGGAGAACATAGGCAAAACACTCTCTGACATACATCACAGCAGGATCCTCTATGACCCACCTCTTTATTGGTTTTTAGTTTGACAAGAAATAGTATAAGTGTAGTCATATGAAAAAGATGACCACTTATGAATATTACATGTCCTGATTGCCATTCCCTCATCTTTTCATGTATACCAATGGCATTAATATTAAAACAAAATTAGATTCTGCTGTGGCCATTTTCTTTAGCATACTTGTCGGTGCCATTAGTTTACAGGAAATAAAATGAATTGCCTCAGACTTAATGAGGCCTTAAGAGAGTATATATATATATAAAAACACATTATTTAAAGGTAAATGCAAATAGTTGCAAAGAGTTCATGGAAAGGTAGATAAATTATTTACAATTGCTTCCTTTCTAGAGTATATATTTTAGGAAGAGAGGTCAAAAAACTAAAAACCCTAATTGGGCCAACTAGATAACATAACATAAAATGCTAGAGTCCTAGGGACCGAGGTACATAGTGAACTGAAGGGCTCATGCTTTGTCTAAAATAGCCAGTCATCCTCCATCCTCCATCCTCCTTCAGAAGCGGAAATTCCGGACCAGTGATATTAGATCTTTAAATTAAAAGATGTGACCAGAAGCAAAAGGAGAAAAAAGAAGAATCAGAAATTCTGGATTTTTTAAAACTTCTGATTCTGAATGTTAATAAAATACAAGATACAGGAAGACCAAATGTTGATTCATACACACTTCAGGTATTTTATATATTGTTAGTTTGTATTGTCTACAATATAATTGAATTCAGAAAAAAATCAGAACAATTTTGTTCCTTTCATATCTCTCTGTTTATACATGTATTGAATACAGCCCAACATGGTACATATAGCCTAAACCTACAGAGAGAGGTCTAGAACAATATAGAAATAAGGGCATTTCAGTTCTTGGAGAGAGATATTGAGGAAAATCTGCCCAGCAACAGCATATGCACATTTCCAATTTGCTGTCCTCATATAAGCTTTGTTTTTCTAAAAATAACAAGCAAAAGAAGCAATTCTGCTTTGCATGACTTTCTTGCTTAGGACTCAAATTAAATGTTTTTGTTCTGTTAGTTTCATATGGGCAGAAAATTAGTTCAAGTGTTCCCAAACAGCATGACTTAATTTGGAAACATGTGTGTATATTTTTAAAGACTCTAAAAATAGTCTGCTGGTCAGTCAGGAAAAGTAATGCTAAAGGTGGAAATTAACAGAAGTTGCTTAGTTGGTACTTATTTCTCACAGTTAGCTTAACAGAGTTCACTATAATTATGTAACATGATTATGGCTATGAAAAGAGCAGTTGGGTGACTATAAGAAAAATCAGAGCTCTGGTTTTAACTATATACCAATTTAAACATTATGCGGCCAAAGGCAACCATGAACCTATGTGAAAATAAGTGTGTGCCCATATTTCAAGAATTAAAACAAGGATTTGGAGTAGTGGGCACTAAAGAATTACATGTTTTCTTCTATTATGTTTGTGTCTTTGTCTTCATTATGTTTTTCTTGTCAAAACTCTAATTTTCTATCATTTTAACACTTACTTTTCATTTTTCATTTGTGTTTCCATACTGTTATGACTTCCAATGACCAAATATCTCTACAGATTGATTTCAATGCATTTCATAAAGATGGGCATATTAGCAGTTGTTTTTCTCATGATTTATGCGATTTACCATGCAATGCATATCATTTAATAGAGAAGATTTCACTCTTGAGTGCTAAAATGAATATGTTCTTGAAAGGTAGTCTTGATTAACAGTGACAAATAACACAAATTCTTACTGATTCTGATTATTGTCCTCATGTAGACATTATCATTCTTTGTGCTGACAATAGCTTTAATGTATTTGTAGTGTCACAGAAAGATAGCATCTAAAAGTTATTTTTAAAATATCAGTATATTAATTCCCCTCATTATATAATGTTATCATTTGAGTCGACCTTGTTGTACTAAATTTGCTATACTGGAAAATAAATGAAAATAAGTATCAATTATATTCTCAGTGTAGTCTTAACAGTATATTAGTAAAAAAAAAAATTACCAATTATTTGCTGTGGTTTCCACTTACTAGGGCTTCCCTGATAGCTCAGTTGGTAAAGAATTCACCTGCAATGCAGGAAACCCCAGTTCAATTCCTGAGTCAGGAAGATCTGCTGGAGAAGGGATAGGCTACCCACTCCAGTATTCTAAGGCTTCCCTTGTGGCTCAGCTCGTGAAGAATCCACCTGCAATGTGGGAGACCTGGATTTGATCCCTGGGTTGGGAAGATGTCCTGGAGAAGGGAAAGGCTACTCACTCCCTTATTCTGGCCTGGACAATTCCATGGACTGTATAGTCCATGGGGTCACAAAGAGTCAGACACAGCTGAGTTACTTTCACTTTCACACCACTTACTAAGCACAAGGAACTGTAGTTGGGTTTTCAAGATGTATTAAAAGGGATAAGACTCAATATTTGTCCTTAAAAGTTTATTTTTTTAGTTTAGTGAAATACATTGATAATTTTGTGTTAATGTCAAGAATAAGGAATCAAGTTGGTGTTTCAGGTACTTTAAAATATTCTCAGTAAAAATGATTATTCTGAAGCATGGAGATCAGTCATTTTTGTTGTGATCTTCTTGAAATGGAATATGCTTCTCCCAATATTTATTCATTGGATTATACAGTTGGTGGTTTAGTTGCTAAGTCATGTCCAACTCTTGCTAATCCATGGACTGTAGCCCACAAGGCTCCAATGATATCGAAGACTTATAATATCCTACTAATTGGATTAAGTTGTGTGAATTAACTTTTAGATTTAGTTTAGATAAATAAGGTGACTTAATTGGTAAGTGATCTTTGACAACTATTTTCCATAAAAACTAGAGAAAGAGTCTCTAAAGCCAGGTACTGTTAACAGTAACATTCTTGTGCAGGGATGGTACATTTTGTAAAAGCTTATTAGCTTTCATGCCTTGCATTAGCATTAATTTTGTTCACATTTCTTCTTTCTAAAACATATTTTTAAATGTTTCATCATGAGATAGTACAATATACAGTCCAAAATATACACAGTATTAACCAAAGATGAAATTATTTCCTATATAAATGTGTGTAAGGAATGAAAGATGAGAAGTTATACCACTGGACTCTTTTTAATTTTTTTTTTAATTCAGGTAGTAACAGATGTATTGGCAGTTTTATTTCTGTATGTCCTAGGTTTTAATCAAGCTTATTTTACTATTTCTGTCATATCAAGTTAAATTAATGACTCGAGTATTGATTACCAGATTTATGCTGGAGATCACCAAGCATGGTATCTTGGTGATCTTGGTGATTATCTGTGTGCCTTCCATAATTTGCAAAGCAGACAGCTATGCTCCATGTTCTCCTTGATCATGAGGAGGTATTAAGGTCTCTTTCAGTTGATATACTTCTGTGATAGCTTTTTTTTTTTTTTAAATGTGGTATATAATAAGCAGGCAGGTTTTTTTTTTTTTTTTGCCTTCATATGGTTCTCAAACTCTGAACTTTAGGCTTCTGTATTCTAAAAATAGTTGTTTTGATTTCCCTAAGTCTTATTTTGTCATGAACATAAAGGCCACTTTCCTCTAACTTCACACCATCCAACTTTTAATTACTTTACTCAAATATTATTCTTTATAACACTCTACATTTTCATTACTTTTGGAAAGCATCAAAGTTTAGAAGACTATCTGCTCCTTCTAAATGGCATGGAAATCTAAAATACAGTGTAGTGGAGAAGAAATCTGACTTACCTAATCTGGGACATTATACAACTTAGTTATATTACCTGACCCTCAAATTTCTTATTTGTAAAGTGGTAACAGTAGATATGTGAGGATCTTTTTGCAAGTTGATTATGCACAGTGTTTTCAGTCTCTATAGTAGACATTCAGTACATGATTTACTGCTGATTTGGCATTTTAGAAGGAAAAAAGTAGTGGGGCACATAGTCATGCTTTGTTTGGCATGATGTTAATGGCTGGCTGGTGAGGAAGGGGAGGGGATGATCCTTTACCCTCCTAACCACTTGATTTCTTGCTATTATGTGTGATATAGCTTTGCCATGCATTTTAGTCTTAATATTTCTAAAGCAAAATTGAGATAAAGTCAATCCATGCTGTAGCATCTTGAAATTTACTGGGCACATACAGTGCATGATTCTGATAGTTTTACTACATTGAATACCAAGTCAAATAACTTTAAAGAAACTTTTGACTTATTAGTGTGCAAAATATCAAACTGCTACAAATATGAGTGTGTGTGTATGTTATTGTACATGCACCTAAGAAAATCTCAGTGAACATTAGTAAATGTGCTGTTTGTTTTCTGTGTATTGTGAGTGTGTTTCTTTAGAGGTTTTTCTTTGACTGCTCATTTACAGTAGAATCTTGGCAGTCCCCCTTATCCTAGGAATACTACATGCATCGCTTCTTCCAATTCTAACACCAGTGTTGCTCTGTGGCTCATCCAGTAGCAGGTGTTGAACATTGATATAAACAGAATTTTGTCTAGCAGAGCTATAATCCTCCCATTTCCAGTCTCTACCGGCCAATGAAATACTAATGCCAAGCTTACTTCCAAATTCAAGTCTAAGGCATCACAGTTCATTTGCTTCCTGCCAAAACTATTGGCCCATGGAAACTCTTATTTTAAAAATTAAAGCAGAGTGAAAGTTTCTCCCAAATTTCATGTGATTTTAGGTGACACACTCCTAATTTTTCAGCTTTCTCTGAAATTAGTAAATTGAGATTATTTTGCAGTTAATTACTTAATAATATTTCTCTTTGAATATAGCAAACTGCCTAGTTATAACAGAACTGTTCACCATGTATTTCAAAATATTTGGGGGGTGGAGTTCAGAAAACTGTAAATTCTCAAAACTTGGGCATTTTAACATTCTAAGGGGTTTGGAATGATTAGTAGATAGAATCATTTGAACCAACCATTTGTATCAATAAAACTAATTTATGTGAAACAACTTAGATTTAAAGGTTACATAATTTTAGAACACATTATTCATATAGCTTCCTTAAATCTTTTTTCAAGGGGAGTGGTGCAGAAGGCAAAACTCATATAAACAATTTGATAAATTTAAAACAACTTGATTAATTTTAAATTATATTTTAATTTAAAAAGAGTTAAAAGTTAATATTAGGAAGATTGGCCTCGAAGAGGTATTTATTAGCTTAATTATTTGGAATGTTGGCAATGGCACCCCACTCCAGTGCTTTTGCCTGGAAAATCCCATGGACAGAGGAGCCTGCTAGGCTTCAGTCCATGGGGTCGCTAGAGTCGGACACGACTGAGCTTTCATGCATGACACTTTCATGCATTGGGGAAGGAAATGGCAACCCACTCCAGTGTTCTTGCCTGGAGAATCCCAGGGACGGGGGAGCCTGGTGGGCTGCAGTCTGTGGGGTCGCACAGAGTCGGACACGACTGAAGCGACTTAGCAGCATCAGGAAATATTTATTAGGAAATGTTTCTTCAATCATTTTCTAAGGGCCGATATTTTTATAACTATGTGTATAACAAAGCTTTGTTAACATAACATATAACATATAACATATTTGTTATATTGGTATAATGGTATTCAGAGTACTATAATACATGTTCCTTTAAATCCAGCTAACAACCATAGTATGCAAGATTTTGATAAGATAATCTCTATCAGGTAGAGATAATGTATAACATGGTATATCAATAAATATTGAAGAAATATTTATAAAGTAAGTGCAGAAGAAGTAGGATTGTGTCCTAATTCTTAACTGTTTTTCCAGATTTTTTCCCGCTTATATGTTATGGGAATAGTAATAAGTCCTTATAAAGGCTTCATATCTAATACGTAGAGGTAGGTGCTCAAGTTTTAATGTAATTCTAATCATAATCTTGATATGGAAATTGATACATGTATTTTAATATTAATATGGAAGAGAAAAAATAATGAAGATATTCTTGAGGAAGAACAATTAGAGGACTTGCCATTCTGAATATTGAGCCATATTTTAAGGTAATAATGATTTAAATGGAGTATTGCTATGAAGATGTATCAAAAAGATGAATGGAATTGACTAAGGAGCCTGGTCAGACCCAAAGACATGTAGAAATATATATATAAATGAAAGAATTGTTATTGCACATGAGTGAAGAATGTAGCAATTGGAACCAGGATGATTATTAATACACACAAAATAATATTGGGTAATATTGCATTCATTTCTACCACACCACACATACACACACACACATAGATATTCCAGGTAAACACTGAAATGTGAAAAACTTAATTCTTTAAATCTTTTCTAAAAATAACTTCATTACCTCAGATTTTAGAAGGACTCAGAAAAATGTGCAAACCATTACATTGTATTAACAAAAAAGACATGCACACAAAGGCTTTCTGGAGCAAATGACACCATACTGTGGCCAGAGGATGGTACCATATGTTCTATTCAATAGAAACAAGAAACCACAAACCTCAAAAATTGCACATTAAGATTATAAAATTTTATTTCATCATAAAACAAGACATTGAAAATGAAAGAGAAACCAAAAATTGGGAGAAGGTAAGTACCCTGTTGTTGTTCAGTCACTAAGTTATATCCTACTCTTTGCGGCCTCATGGACTAAAGCACACCAGGCTTCCCTGTCCTTCACTATCTCCTGGAGTTTGCTCAGACTCATGACCATTGAAGTGATGATGCCAACCATATCATCCTTTGCTGCTCCCTTCTCCTCCTGCCCTCAATCTTTCCCAGAATCAGGGTCTTTTCCAATGAGTTGTCTCTTCACATCAGGTGGCCAAAGTATTGAAGCTTCAGCTTCAGCATCAGTCCTTATAATGAATATTCAGTGTTGATTTCCTTTAGGATTGACTGGTTTTGTTTGGGGGTTTTTAAATAAGTACTGAGAAAAATAATGTGATGGGCAAAAATAATAAAAAAAATCCATACTATTAGATAATAGTTTAGATAGAAATGTCATGTTTATAGGAAGATAGATACATTTTTTTTTTGCCAAAAAACAAAAAGAGCTGGTTCCTTTATATTCTAGCCCCAAACAAAGCAAAACTTTATTAAATTTTAACATTTTAATTTCCTATGTCTCATTCTTTTCCAGGTTCTATGCATATTTTTAACCACAGTTTTTCTGGTTTCTAGGATGTTATAAGCAAAAATAGTATTACTATGGACTTGGAACAGGTATAGAAATACATTTATAGACTACACAGCAAGAATACATGAAAATTAACTTTATATTGGTTTGACAATATGTGATTGGCTTTAACAGGATATGATTTTACTGCATATCATGATTTTCATAGCATCATATAATTTGACATGTAATTTGTATCAAGATTTGCCTGTAAATCATTTTAAATAGCAATAGCTGTGTATTAATCACATGGCTTTATATGTAATTATGTTAACTACAATACGTAACTGTCTCAGCCAGCATGATCACTCATTTTGGAGCCCAGTTTTAAATAAGATTATGTTGATGTCAATAGAAGGATCAGAACTAATAAAATAATTATTTGGCATTGATTACTCTCCTCTCGGTAGTCCCATAGTTCTTTATTAGTTCTTAAGTAAGAGTTTAATTCATTCTGCTTTGATTTTGTATAATTTCTGTACAAGCTCATCACCTCTACCAAACTGAGTTTCTTGTGTGGCATCCTGTCTCATTCATCTTTCATATCCTGTATCTATTGATAATAGTTCATATAGTGAACAGCCATAACTCAAAAGAATAAAGATTTTCCTGTTTTTTTTTAAGAGTATTTTTTTTAATTTCTTTCAGAAATTTGGTACAGCTGTACAAAAGTGAAGATGACATGGAAATTTCAAAGAAGATTAAGACTCAGTGGACTTCTTTGGGCTTAGAAGATGTACAGCTTGTAAATTACTCTGTGTTGCTGAACCTGCCAGGTCTTTCTCCCAGCTCTGTGACTCTGAGCAGCAGTGGCCAGTGCTTTCATCCTAATGGCCAGCCTTGCAGTGAAGAAGCCAGAAAATGGAGCAGCCAAGACCTGCTATATTCATACGCAGCCTATTCTGCCAATGGAATTCTCGAGGTAATATGACCATTTATCTCTGTCATTTACAGTGAAATGAAATTAGAAAACAACAGCTTTCATCTAAATTGAACTAACTGGCAAGATACAGAATACCAAAGTAACCATTAAATGTTCTCAGTGTAGAGGTGCCAGGAAAGGGGAAGGAAGATTTAAATTGCCTGACCCTTGTCATATTTGGAAAGTGAAAACATGTTAGAAGAATTTAATTCAAAAGTGTTGAATGTGTGACTGAGTCATTCACATTTCGCTTAGCTCTTACAGTGCAAATTCATTTTCTTCTTTGGTTCTAAGGAGGCAAGTTTTAATAGATTGATGTGGACAGAAAGAATAGAAATGGAGGCCGTTGTGTTTTGAGATTGTGTATGCACACAAGAAATGAAGTGGAAAATGGATGTGATTATTCACACATTTAAGATTTGATATACAGTGTTTCTGCTTTATGATGGAAAATGCATGAAAAAGGGACCAGGTATGAATTTTTCACTTTAGTCTTTCTAAGTTAGCTGTTTTTTGTTTGTTTGTTTTGTTCTGTTTTTTAATGTGTTTTTCCGGCATTGTGGTTAGGTGCACAGCTTCTAGAGACACGTGGACTAGTTTCAATTCTCAAATCCCCAGTTATCACTGATAATTAAGCATCTAAGGCTGAGTTTTCTCATCTCTGTAATGGGGATAATAATGGTCCCAGCTTCATAATCTTGTTGTGAGAATTGAATTAATAGATGTAAGTCGTGGAGGATAGAGCTTAGCCTATTATAAGAAAAATATAGCAGTTAGACTTCAAGCATTTAAGTGGTCACTAGTTTCCTTTACCTGGAAAAATCCTATGGACGGAGGAGCCTGGTAGGCTGCCGTCCATGGGGTCGCTAGGAGTCGGACACGACTGAGCAACTTCACTTTCACTATTCACTTTCATGCATTGGAGAAGGAAATGGCAACCCACTCCAGGGTTCTTGCCTGGAGAATCCCAGGGACGAGGGAGCCTGGTGGGCTGCCATCTGTGGGGTTGCACAGAGTCGGACATGACTGAAGTGCCTTAGCAGCAGCAGCAGCAGTTTCTTTTATGGGCAAATTTTCCATATCTATGTAAAAGTCTCATTTTAATAAACACATTTAGTTTCTTTATAAAGCTGTAAATTTCTTCTATAGATTTTGTGTGAATAAAATGATGTTTCTGCTAATTATTGACACAGCTTTTTAAGTTTCTAATTTATGATTAAGTCAGAATAAGATGATTAATTTAAATCATTTAGAGTTACATTGCATAAATATAGGCTTGTTTCTAAACTTTTGTTAATTTATGGGGAGAGGCAGTTAACTGATCCTTCAGCACTGTTTTTGTTCTGTGTTTTAACATCGTTGACATCTAGCATATCTACTACACATAACCAGCACCATCTTGGAAGTCTTTTTATTAATTAAAAGTTAATGTAATATTCAGTGTAATATTTCTAGTGTAGGACTCATGGTTTGATTTGATTACTATACCCTATTTCTGATAGACAATAATAGAAATGTACTTGCATATTAGTAGAAATAGAAGGAGGCTGCTAGCTTTCTTTCTTTGGTTCAGAAACTTCAGTCTTAAGTTGAGATTCTAAAGTTAACGCACAGATTTTCTCTCAGACTCCCAAACCTGTGTAAGTGAAAGTCACTCAGTTGTGTCAGACTCTTTGCAACTCCATGGGCTATACAGTCCATGGAATTCTCCAGGCCAGAATACTTGAGTGGTTAGCCTTTCCCTTCTCCAGGGGATCTTCCCAACCCAGGGATTGAACCCAGGTCTCCCACATTATGGGTGGGTTCTTTACCACTGAGCTACAAGGAAAGCCCAAAATTCCAGGCTCCTACTTATTCCAGTTGATTAAAGTATATCAAAGTCATCTCCTTCCCTAAACAAAGCACATCGCAAACACAGAACAACAATAAAATCCCAGAAGATTGAAAAGGTCCTTGGAATCACCCCCATTTATTTTCTTTTCAATTTCCTCTGGCAAACATTCATTATTCCTTGACTGAGCTGATAGGTAAAAGTCAAGAAACTATAACTTGTATCTCTGTTGTCTCTGTATGGATGTCTCTAATAATCCTCTGGACACACTGAATTGTTTTTTGTATTCCTATGTAATCATATCTCTGATTATTATACATTTATCATATCAATTATGTGTTTAAATTTTCTGTTTCATATTTTAAAAAATCAAAGTGTACTATAGAATCGTGGAGGTACTTAACTGTTTGTGAAGTGACAAGTCATGGAACCCTACACTCTTGGTGGGACTGTAAATTGGTATAGCCACTATTTAAAACAGTATGTAGGTTCTTCAGGAAAACTAAAAATAGAGCTACCATGCTGCTGCTAAGTCGCTTCAGTCATGTCCGACTCTGTGCGACCCCAGAGATAACAGCCCACCAGGCTCCCCTGTCCCCAGGATTCTCCAAGCAAGAACACTGGAGTGGGTTGCCATTTCCTTCTCCAAAGCATGAAAGTGAAAAGTGAAAGTGAAGTTGCTCAGTCGTGTCCGACTCTTAGCGACCCCATGGACTGCAGCCTACCAGGCTCCTCCGTCCATGGGATTTTCCAGGCAAGAGTACTGGAGTGGGGTGCCATTGCCTTCTCCAAGAGCTACCATATGACCAAGCAATTCCACTTCTGAGTATATATTCGAAGAAAATAAAAACACTAACTTGAAAATATATACCCACCCCAGTGTTCATAGAGATGGTATTTTACACATACACACAAACACATAGACAGTGGTATGTTACTCAGCCATAAAAAATGAAATTTTGCCACTTGAAACAACATGGGTGGACCTGGACAGTATTAGGCTTAGCGAAATGTCAGAAACAGAAAGACAAATACATTATTTTATCACTTATGTGTGGAATATAAAAAATAAAATGAATAATATAACAAAACAGAAAAAAAACTCATAAATGTTGAGAACAAACTAGTGGTTACTAGTTGGAAGAGGGAAAGGAAAGGGAAAAATAAGGGATTAATAAGTATAAACTACTATGTATAAAATAAATAAGCTACAAAGATGTACAGCATAGGAAATATAGCCAATATTTTATAATGACTTTAAATGATGTATAATCTATAAAAATATTGAATCACTATGTTGTATACCTGAAACTAATATAATATTAACAATTATACTTGAATTTTTTAAGAAACTAGCATTTTTAATAAAGAAATATTGGAAAATTAAAAATATGACTATTAAAAAGGAGAAATAAAGTTAGCTATAAATGTAGAAATGTATTCTATCTTTGAAATATTGGGCCTAGATATGAAGAAATAATATTAAAAGAACTAAAATGCAATTATGGATAAAACAAATACCTTGTATTTGAAGAACATATTTAAGAAGTTAACTGCAAATTAGATGAAGATGTTGGTATTAAGAATTTTTTAGAATTATTTTACCAATTCAAATCTGTTATACTAAGTACATAATAATTTAAATATTTATATACATAATAAAGAATACACCCCTCTGGTGGCTCAAATGATAAAGAATCCACCTGAAATGCGGAAGGCCCAGGTTAGATCCTTGGGTTAGAAAGATCCCCTGGAGAAAGGAATGGCTACCCAATCCACTATTCTTGCCTGGATAATTCTAGAGAGAAGCCTGGTGGGCTACAGTTTATGGGGGGTGGTCACAAAGAGTCAGATACGACTGAGCAACTAACCACTTCACTTCATGTTAATATTGATTTGTTGAATTCACACTGTATCACTATGTTAGTATTATAATTTTCAAAAGCAATTTCTAGGTGACTATATTATATGCATACGTAATGCTTGCATATATTTTATATACATGTTTTAGACAGATGTATTAGTGAAACTCATATATTCTAGTTAATAGGATACTGGTGAATTTTCCATGTTTCTTCAGGATATTTCCTAATTCAAATTAAGCTTGAGAGGTTGCTGCTGATGATACAGGCATACATACTTTTTGATTTTGAGCACATTGTGTTTGCATGAATTTCTATCAGGCAGAGCCATTATCAAGTTCTTAAATTATTCTAGTCTGACTGCCAGCCAAGCTTCTCACTACTTTTGCTTTTGACAAGGTTATTTGTAGAAGAGGCGTACCCTTTTTCTTTGAAGAGATGTCATGTTCATTCATCATATGACTGTTTTGTATAAGCTTCCAATTTTTGCTTTCTGGTAACAGTCTAAACAGCATTTGTGATATCTGAGATCTACTTTGAAAACCTACTTAGTGTCAGCATGATGGATGGTGTACTTTGCAACTTCTTTGTAATTCATTGTGCACCAGAAAGGTGACATTGTTTACCCCATCATAATGACAGGTGGGTCAGTAAAATGGTTCTAAGGAGAGTTGCCCTGTCAGATGCAAAATATATATTAAAATGGATATATAAATAATTTAGCATGAGTGAGGTTAGTTACTGTGGAAAATTCTTAAAGAGATGGGAATACCAGACCACCTGCCCTGCCTCCTGAGAAATCTGTATGTAGGTCAAGAAGGAACAGTTAGAGCTGGACATGGAACAACAGAGTGGTTCCAAATAGGAAAAGGAGTACATCAAGGCTGTATATTATCACCCTGCCTATTTAACTTATATGCAGAGTACATCATGAAAAATGCCAGGCTGGATGAAGCACAAGCTGGAATCAGGATTGCTGGGAAAAATATCAATAACCTCAGATATGCAGATGGCACTACCCTTATGGCAGAAAGTGGAGAACTAAAAAGCCTCTTGATGAAAGTGAAAGAGAAGAGGAGAAAACATTGGCTTAAAACTCAACATTCAGAAAACTAATTATGGCATTTGGACCCATCACTTTATGTCAAATAGATGGGGAAACCATGGAAACAGTGAGAGACTTTATTTGGGGAGTTCCAAAATCACTGCAGATGGTGACTACTGCCATGACCTTGGAAGAAAGGCTATGATCAACCTAGACAGCATATTAAAAAGCAGAGACATTACTTTACCAACAAAGATCTGTCTAGTCAAAGCTATGGTTTTTCCAGTAGTCATGTATGGATATGAGAGTTGGACTATAGAGACAGCTGTGTGCCGAAGAATTGATGCTTTTGAGCTGTGGTGTTGGAGAAGACTCTTGAGAGTCCTTTGGACTGCAAAGATATCCAATCAGTCCATCCTAAAGGAGATCAGTCTTCAATATTCATTGGAAGGGCTGATGCTAAAGCTGAAACTGCAATACTTTGGCCACCTGATGTGAAGAACCAACTCATTTGAAAAGACCCTGATGCTGGGAAAGACTGAAGGTGGGAGGAGAAGGGGACGACATTGGATGAGATGGTTGGATGGCATCACCGACAAGATGGACATGAGTTTGGGTAAGCTCCACGAGTTGGTGATGGTCAGGGAAGCCTGGTGTGCTCCCTCCATAGGTTTGCATAAAGTCAGACACATCTGAGTGACTGAACTTAACTGAACTGAGATTAGTTTCAGGGAGTAATAGTGATTTATATTTTTATTAATGGGAAGTATCAGCTGTAATATCATCATAATGGTAAGACACTGATAGTGCTGACAATGTCTAGTCAGTTTCATAAATAGTATATATGGCTTTATATAATTTACATGCAATTGTTTCTTTTGTCCTTTGTGAACCCCATACAGATACAGAAAAACAATGGGAACAATTAATATTTATTTAATAAAAGTTGGTCACATTGGGTCTACCATGTTCTTATTTTGAATAAAGGATTTGTTTTTAATCCGATACGCTTTATGAATTTTTGAGTTTTCTTTCTGTTAAGCATTATTTTGCATTTGAAAGAAAAGCCAAGTGATGCAATTCTATGAAGAAACATTTTCAACAACTCATTTACTGTGCATGCAATATTGTTACCAACACACTTAACACTATCCCATTCCTCAGAAAGCATAGTTCACTAGCCCAGACTAGCAACTTTCCATATTATCTGCATACCCATTGTTTGGTTACTTCAATTCTCTAAGCTTCAAGGTCCTCATCTGTAAAAGAGGAATAATTATACTACCTCAAGTGATTGCTGTGGGCAAGAAATGATAGAAACCATATAAATGGTCTGCTACTTAGAAGTACTCAATAAATGTTACCTATTGCTGTGATTAGTAGTTGATAAAAGGAGACACCTTCAAATGGGAGAAATTAAGAAAATAGTAGAACTATACATCATAAAATTTGGAGTACAAATTTTTAACATATTGTGTGAATATAATTTTCCTATCTTCTATTTAACAAAACAAATATTAGTAAGGGAGGAAAATGCCTTAAGCATGAATACATAGTAAAATATATATAATCCCTGACTATATTTTTTCTTTTAAAACTGAAAGCTCTAATAAAAGAAATATTTCATTTTTGAATGCAGAATGACAAATCATGTCAATTTGGGACTGAAGAGAGTTCCTTGTCTTTGTTTTGTAAAATATCAAGACCTAGTGTATTAACACATGATATCTGAAAACTACATCGAATATTTTGTCAAAAAATCTGAAGAGAGAAAATAATAACTGGCATGGAATCCTTGGATAACTTGTAGTCAGATGTCTATTTTCTCATGGCTGGGAAAACTTTGTCTTCTTCTTTTATTTTTAATGTTATCAAGCAAAGGCAAACTCAACAGTGTTATGGCAGAAGGAAAAGCTATATGCATTTACCACTGAATTCTTTTTGTTACAGATAAAAATATCAGAAAGCTAACAGAACAGACTGAAATTATATTGTTTTTCTGGGTGTGAAAATGAATCTATACTCTCACAAACAGAAATGTGAGCTTGGAGCAGTTTTTCAATATTGAAAAGGATTTTGCATTTTATTTGTCCCCCCTCTTTTTTCTCTTGTGGAATCCATCTTTTGGTCAACAGTGCACAACAGTGTGAAATGAATGGTTTTGAACACAGTTATATATAAGCGATTCACTTTTTGAACGCTGTAGAAAATCCCTTGGTTTAATATGATCTTCTGTTTCTGATTTCATGTGGAGAAGGTGATGGCACCCCACCCCAATACTCTTGCCTGGCAAATCCCATGGACGGAGGAGCCTGGTAGGCTGAGGTCCATACGGTCGCGAAGAGTTGGACGCGACTGAGCTACTTCGCTTTCACTTTTCACTCTCACACATTGGAGAAGGAAATGGCAACCCACTCCAGTGTTCTTGCCTGGAGAATGCCAGGGACGGGGGAGCCTGGTGGGCTGCCGTCTATGGGGTCACACAGAGTCGGACACAACTGAAGTGACTTAGCAGCAGTGAAGTAACGAAGTTAGCAGAAGAATTTCATAATTGGCTGATTTTTTCCCCAAATTAATCCATGTAGTTAGTTTTCACATATTTAAGGTATATATTATTCCTGGATTTAAAATTTAGATAGAAACATTTACAAATGAAGAAGTGATCTATCATAACATAGCATCCATAGTTAAATATTTGTTAGGGAGATTGCATCTTATTCCCAGGAAACATCAAAAGCTTACTTTATGAAATAAAAGTTTACAGCAAAGATAGCTGATTTTTCCTAAACAGTTAAAGTACACTGGACTATTTTTCTCCATCTTCATTAGAAGAAATGTGGCGTTTTGACTCAGAAGGTGTTTGCCTACAGATTGCTAATTTGACCAGTTATTTCTAAAGATTTTGCATCACCATAACTATATGATAGAACATTCTAGGTTAGAATTATTAGTTTTAATATGAATATGCTTATTTAACTTATATGCTGAGTACATCATGAGAAACGCTGGGCTGGAAGAAGCACAAGCTGGAATCAAGATTACGGAGAGAAATATCAAGAACCTCAGAGATGCAGATAACACCACCCTTATGGCAGAAAGTGAAGAACTAAAGAGCCTCTTGATGAAAGTGAAAGAGGAGAGTGAAAAAGTTGGCTTAAAGCTCAACATTCAGAAAACTAAGATCATGACATCCGGTCCCATCACTTCATGGCAAATAGATGGGTAAAGAGTAACTGATTTTATTTTTCTGGGCTTCAAAATCACTGCAAACGGTGATTGCAGCTATGATATTAAAAGACACTTACTCCTTGGAAGGAAAGTTATGACCAACCTAGACAGCATATTAAAAAGCAGAGACATTACTTTGTCAACAAAGGTCTGTCTAGTCAAGGCTATGCTTTTTCCAGTGGTCATGTATGGATGTGAGAGTTGGACTATAAAGAAAGCTGAGCACCGAAGAATTGATGCTTTTGAACTGTGGTGTTGGAGAAGACTCTTGGGAATCCCTTGGACTGCAAGAAGATCCATCCTAAAGGAGATCAGTCCTGGGTGTTCATTGGAAGGACTGATGTTGAAGCTGAAACTCCAATACTTTGGCCACCGGATGCGAAGAGTCGACTCATTTGAAAAGACCCTGATGCTGGGAAACATTGAGGGCAGGAGTAGAAGGGGATGACAGAGGATGAGATGGTTGGATGGCATCACCAACTCAATGGACATGGGTTTGGGTGGACTCAGAGTTGGTGATGGACAGGGAGTTCTGGCGTGCTGTGGTTCATGGGGCTTCAAAGAGTCGGACACGACTGAGAGACTGAACTGAACTGAATATGATTTTAAGCATACCACTTATAATGTTGTGATAAAGTAACTTTCTTTGCAGATTTAATTTATAGTTTAATTTCCATAAAATGCCAGTAAACGGTTTACAAATAAGGTTTACCTTATTTCATTGGATGCTGCAAATTTAGTCTTTTCAGAACTAGAGAGATCTGTGTTAAGGTCAAGCCTTAGATTTATGCACTATTTCAGTACACTAATATAAATAATTCTAAAGGAAGCAGAATTCTATCTCAAAAATGGTCTCCAGAAGGAATTCTCTTGAATGAATTTTCAACTCTTTCAATACTCTTACTTTAAGATATTGAGTATCATTTATTAAATAAAGTACCCTTTGCTTACTAATCTGTTTTTCATTATATTTTATTTTGATACTGGAACATAAACTAATATAGAATTTAGCCTGCTGGCTACATACTGAGTGCCTTTTTACGCCGATCACAGGGGCAAAATGATATATAAGAATCTTTGGACACTGTCCACATGTAACTGACAGTCTAATAGGGGAAACTGGCAGTTACTACTACTACTACTAAGTCACTTCAGTTGTGTCCAACTCTGTGTGACCCCATAGACAGCAGCCCACCAGGCTCCCCTGTCCCTGTGATTCTCCAAGCAAGAACACTGGAGTGGGTTGCCATTTCCTTCTCCAATGCATGAAAGTGAAAAGTGAAAGTGAAATCGCTCAGTCGTATCCGACTCCCAGAGACCTCATGGACAGCAGCCGACCAGGCTCCTCCATCCATGGGACTTTCCAGGCAAAAGTACTGGAGTGGGGTGCCATTGCCTTCTCCAAAACTAGCAGTTAGGTAAGCAATTATACAAGTTCATGGTGCCAATCTGCTATTAACTTTAGCGTATTACCTAAATATTTTAGACTCTTGTTTCCTCATATATATAGTGGGCAGAACTCTCTACTAAACATGAATGTTCTGAAGATACTGAAAGCAACAGATAATCTCCATGGTTAAATGTGCTGTTGCTGCTGACTCAATGGACATATGTTTGAGTAAACTCTAGGGGATAGTGAAGGACAGGGAAGCCTGGTGCGCTACAGTCCTGTCGGATATGACTGAGACACTGAACAATAAATCTAGTATACATTCTTACCCAAATTTACATTATTTTGCTTGTTGACTATGAAGACTATCAACTTAAATACGGAAATGTAATCCTAACAGAATATTGTTTTACTTGAGTTAAATTTCCATGTTACTTTAACTTAATTTTCTCTCCTTTACATCAGTTCAGTCACTCAGTCGTGTCTGACTTTGTGAACCCATGTACTGCAACACGACAGGCTTCCCAGGCTTCCATCACCAAATCCTGGAGCTTACTCAAACTCATGTCCATTGAGTTGGTGATGCCATTCAACCATCTCATCCTCTGTTGTCCCCTTCTCCTCCTGCCTTTGATCTTTCCCAGCATCAGGGTCTTTTCAAATGAGTCGACTCTTCACATCAGGTGGCCAAAGGATTGGAGTTTCAGCTTCAACATCAGTCCTTCCAATGAATATTCAGGACTCATTTTCTTTAGGATGGACTGGTTGAATCTCCTTACAGTCCAAGGGACTCTCAAGAGACTTCTCCAACACCACAGTTCAAAAGCATTGATTCTCCGGAGCTCAGCTTACTTTATAGACCAACTCTCACATTTATACATAACTACTGGAAAAACCATAGTTTGGCTAGATGGACCTTTGTTGCCAAAATAATGTCTCTGCTTTTTAATATGCTATCTAGGTTAGTCATAGCTTTTCTTCCAAGTAACAAGCATCTTTTAATTTCATGACTGCAGTCACCATCTGCAGTGATTTGGGAGCCCCCCAAAATGAAGTCTCTCAATGTTTCCATTGTTTCCCCATCTATTTGCCATGAAGTGATGGGACTGGATGCTATGATCTTAGTTTTCTGAATGTTGAGTTTTAAGCCAACATTTTCACTCTGCTCTTTCACTTTCATCAAGAGGTTCTGTAGTTCTTCTTCGCTTTTTGCCATAAGAGTGGTATCATCTGCATACCTGAGGTTCTTGATATTTCTCCCAGCAATCTTGATTCCAGCTTGTGCTCCTTTAGGTAGATATGCATTATATATCAGACGAATGGATTATGTGTTCCAGGCTTCATGCTGAATGTGTTAGTTTAGCACACAAGCTGGTGTCTCTTCTTATTGGTTGGGAGTCCATTTTAACTGATTAGGTCTACAGCTATCCAAACTAGTAAATATTTTAAATACATGTTATTTAAATTATTAAGACCTAGTTCATATTAAAAACTAAATATTTATATAGCTGCATGCTGATTCCAACCCCGTCTTAATTGGTCTCTATTAGCTAGAATAATATTTAGAGGCATTTGAAAGGGTGATGATTGATTAGTGATGTCTGCCACGCCACAAGGGTGGGAGGAAGCAGCATTGGATTTCATGTTTTAAATGTGATTTTCAGAATAAGATCTATGATGGAAAACCCTTTAGTTTGCTTGAAAAAGGAGAGCTAATAAAATGTTAACAATCTTCGAATTCTGAACTCTTCATTATTCAGTTGAGTTCAGTCACTCAGTTGTATCCTACTCTGCGACCCCATGGTCTGCAGCACGCCAGGCCTCTTTGTCCATTGACAGCTCTCAGAGTTTACTCAGACTCATGTCCATTGAGTCGGTGATGCCATCCAACCATCTCATCCTCTGTCATCCCATTCTCCTTTTGCCTTCAGTCTTTCCCAGCATCAGGGTCTTTTCAAATGAGTCAGTTCTTCGCATCAGGTGACCAAAGTATTCGAGTTTCAGCTTCAACATCAGGCCTTCCAATGAATATTGAGGAATGATCTCCTTTAGGATGGACTGGTTGGATCTCCTTGCAGTCCAAGGGACTCTCAAGAGTCTTCTCCAACACCACAGTACAAAAGCATCAATTCTTCAGCACTCAACTTTCTGTATAGTCTAACTCTCACATCCATACATGACTACTGGAAAAACCATAGCTTTGACTAGGCAGGCCTTTGTTGGCAAAGTAAAGTCTCTGCTTTTTAATATGTTGTCTAGGTTGGTGATAACTTTCCTTCCAAGGAGTAAGCATCCTTAAGTTTCATGGCTGTAGTCACCATCTGCAGTGATTTGGAGCCCCCAAAAATAACATCTGTCACTGTTTCCACTGTCTCCCCATCTATTTGCCATGAAGTGATGGAGCCAGATGCCATGATCTTAGTTTTCTGAATGTTGAGCTTTAAGCCAACTTTTTCACTCTCCTCTTTCACTTTCACCAAGAGGCTCTTTAATTCTGAGCTTTCTGCCATATGGGTGGTGTCATCTGCATATCTGAGGTTATTGATATTTCTCCTGGCAATCTTGATTCCAGCTTGTGCTTCCTCCAGCCCAGCATTTCTCATGATGTACTCTGCATATAAGTTAAATAAGCAGGGTAACAATATACAGCCTTGACGTACTCCTTTCCCAATTTGGAACCAGTCTGTTGTTCCATGTCCAGTTCTAACTGTTGCTTCTTACCTGCATACAGATTTCTAAAGAGGCAGGTCTTGTGGTCTGGTGTTCCCATCTCTTTAAGAATTTTCTACAGTTGTGGTGATCCACAGTGAAAGGCTTTGGCATAGTCAGTAAAGCAGAAGTAGATGTTTTTCTGGAACTCTCTTGCTTTTTCCATGATCCAATGGAAATTGGCAATTTGATCTCTGATTGTTCTGCCTTGTCTAAATCCAGCTTGAACATCTGGAAGTTCACAGTTCACGTACTGTTAAAACCTGGCTTGAAGAATTTTGAGCATTACTTTACTAGTGTATTTTTTTTACTAGCTATTTTTTGTTTTAGAAAGGATAACAGTAAACAGGGAAGATGATTTTGATTTTATGTTTTTAATAAGCATAAGCACTTTAATTCGAAGAATATGCAAAAGCTAGATTATGTAAGATAGTAGTAAATTTCTAAAGTAAATCTTGTATTTAGATGAATAGTACTTCTGATAACCCTGTATTTTGTCAGGATGAGAACTGCTTGGGTTTACCATTTCTGACTTTGAGTAGAAAATTACTGTTTTAGTTAAAGCAGGCTTTTCAAACATTCTGTACATTCAGAATCTCTCAGAGTATAACTAGGAGGATTCAAAGTGATTGATTTGGTTGAAAATGTCAATTCTGAAAAATTCAAGGCATACATAATTTCATAAGCATGAATAAATTTTGCCACCACAGGTAGAAAGAGAAACATGGCACTGGATTGTTCCTCAAAGTGGAGCCCAGGCCTCAGCAGGTGGCGCACCCCAGACACACTTCTCTGACCTTGCTGCTTTCTGTTGTTCTGTTTATTTTATTCAGTTGATTACAGACTATACCAATTCTATGCATTTCTCTTGTTCATTCTCTTCTGTTGCTTCCTCTCAGAATAATCTTCCCATTTTCCATACAACATTTTATGTTATAGAATGTCACTTTTTAATGTTTTGATTTTTAGGCATTTCTCATTATTTTAAGCATTGCTCATTATCTTCTAATTGCATATTTTACAATGAATGGAAGATAATTGTATCTTAATATTCATTTCTAAATTGTTCTATCCTTTTAGCTGTTTTTTTATGTGACCCACTACTATTTTAATTCTAATACTTTTTTCTTTTTTAACAATATATATATATTTTTCTATTTCAATTGTTTTTTTAAATTTCTTTGTTCAAAAATTAACATATAAAATTTAAATAAAAGTTAATGTGTAGACTTTTTAACATTTCTTTCTGGTTTAAAAAAACAGATATTTCTGTCTTATTTTGCAACTCTGATTTACACTTTCCTATGCATCAGGGGAAAACTGATGCATGTAAAGTGAATAGTTCAACAAGCACCTAGGTTCCTATTCACTTGGCATTTCCCAAAGACTACTCAGAGGTGATTTAATCCTGGTGTTTGAATGTAAACTTAGTACCCCAGCTGGGTAAATGAACAATTTTCTAGTGTGACAGAATACATACAATAAGAAGAGGTTCACTGTAGCAACAAGAATTGTTGGGAAAAAATGGCTTGGCATTGTATCATATTGCTGCATATAGATTTGTCTGAGAAAAATTCAGTGCTTTCTTGCAGCTGTGATTTGGAGGTAAATAGGAAAGACTTTCAGAAAGGACCTGGTTCAGAAGCATCCAGTAACAGCAATAGGTAATTTATATTATCACCTGTCAGGTTGTCAGAGCATTGAGACTTCTTTAATTATTGGCTTTTAATGCATAGCCTCAAAGTACATAAGCCACATAAATTATTAAAATGATGCCTGTGCTGGGGAATATTTTTGTGGGGGAAAAACGCTCATATATGTTAAAGTGCTTAATCATTGATATTATATGTACTATTTATAGAAGATGAGCTGAAGATTTCTTTAATTGAAATCACTGTTGTTTATGCAGCTATTGCTACTTTCTAATAACATAAATGCCTTTTTCAGACTTGTATTTTACTAGCTTTATGGTATGTACAAAATCAAAGTTATAGTCTGGCTACACTATCTCAGACCAGTATAGTCCACCCCCCAACTTCTAAATATGAAAATATATTCATTAATATAACCAATTGAATAATCCCTGTTTAAATCTGCTATCAGTGAATCAAAATTAGTAGAGAGCTTGCAAAGTTGAAATGGAAAAATGAATTCTCATTTTTGCATTGTAATCATTAATGTTATGTGATCATTTAATTTTGCTTTAAAATTGTGAATCAATAATTGTTTATATGGTAATGGTATCATCAAACTAAAAAGTCAAGTTAATAAGACATTTTATTAGGAGCAAAATTATGATCAAGAACCACTGTAACAGAAGTAATTTTAACAATTAAATTTTCTTGGCAATTATATTTGAAAGTACCATAACTTAACTTTTAGGAGATACTGTAATTACTTCAATTCAAGATAGATAGGCTGATAGTGTATGTTGGACACCTGGATGAAAATAGGTGTGTGATGGGCCCTTTACTGAGGAAATCACACTGTAATTGATATTGAAACTATTAGACATATGTATGTATAAAGATACAAGTCTTAAAAGAGGAAGAAATAAATCACTATGGGGATCAAAAGTAGATAAGTTCACATAAAATTGGCTATCAGAGAGCTACACTTCATCAAGTAGCTAATATTTGAAATGGATTTTAAAATATTCGTAAATTTTTCTACAGGTGCTAATGAATGTAATGGCAAAGGAAATATTTCATGCCACAGATGTTTCCTTAAATAGATTTACCCATCTCTTGTTGGTGTAGGCATATTCTTCAAATGAGCCTTCTGTGGAGGGACTTTGTATACAACTGACTGAATATGTTAGCACCAGATGAGAAGGATGGGAAGTTAGACATCTAAATTCTTCATCTCCATTCTTTCATTATTTATCACAACTAATTTTTGTTAATTAAGACCTCGACATAGATATGCTATATTTTGAAGCAGCAACTTTTGTATTATAATTTAATCATTGGAAAATATCAGTTCAGTTTGGTAGCTCAGTCATGCCCAAATTTTTGAGACCCCATGAACTGCAGCACATCAGATCACCTTGTCCATCACCAACTCCCAGAGCTTGCTCAAACTCATATCCATTGAATCAGTGACATCATCCAACCATCTCATCCTCTGCTGTGCCCTTCTCCTCCTGCTTTCAATCTTTCCCAGTATCAAGGTCTTTTCCGATGAGTCAGTTCTTCACAACAGGTGGCCAAAGTATTGGAGTTTTAACTTCAACACCAGTCTTTCCAATGAACACCCAGGACTAATTTCCTTTAGGATGGACTCGTTGGATCTCCTTGCAGTCCAAGGGACTCTCAAGAGTCTTCTCCAAAACCACAGTTCATAAGCATCAGTTCTACAGCACTCAGCTTTCTTTATGATCCAATTCTCACATTCATACATGATTATTGGAAAAACTGTAGCTTTGACTCGACAGACCTTTGTCAGCAAAGTAACATCTCTGCTTTTTAATACGCTGTCTAGGTTGATCATAGCTTTTTCAAAGAGCTCTTCAAGGAGCAAGTGTCTTTTATTTAATGGTAGCAGTCACCACCTGCAGTGATTTTGGAGTCCAAGAATATAAATCCTGCCACTATTTCCATTGTTTCCCCATCTATTTGCCATGAAGTGATGGGACAGGATGCTGTAACCTTAGTTTTCTGAATGTTGAGTTTTAAGTCAGCTTTTTCACTCTCCTCTTTCATTATCATCAAGAGGCTCTTCAGTTCCTCTTTGCTTTCTGCTGTAAGGATGGTGTCATCTGCATATCTGAGGTTATTGATATTTCTCCTGGCAATCTTGATCCCATCTTGTGCTTCATCCAGGCCAGCATTTCGCATGATGTAATATGCATTTAAGTTAAATAAGCAAGGTGACGATGTATAGCCTTGATGTACTCTTTTCCCAATTTGGAACCAGTTTGTTGTTCCATGTCCAGTTCTAACTGCTGCCTCTTGACCCACATACAGATTTCTCAGCAGGCAGGTAAGGTGTTCTGGTATTCCCATCTCTTTAAGAATTTTCCAAGGTTTGTGGTGATCTACACAGTCAAAAGATTTGGCATAGTCAATAAAGCAGAGGTAGATATTTTTCTGGAATCTCTTGCTTTTTCGATGATCCAATGGATGATGGCAATTTGATCTCTAACTTTTCTAAATCCAGCTTGAACCTCTGGAAGTTCTTGATTCACGTTCTGTTGAAACCTGGCTTCGAGAATTTTGAGCATTACTTTACTAGCGTGTGAGATGAGTGCAATTGTGCAGTAGTGTGAAAGTGCTGCACTCAATATGCCAGCAAATTTGGAAAACTCAGCAGTGGCCATAGGACTGGAAAAGGTCAGTTTTCATACCAATCCCAAAGAAAGGCAATGACAAAGAATGCTCAAACTACCTCACAATTGCACTCATCTCACATGCTAGTAAAGTAATGCTCAAAATTCTCCAAGCCAGGCTTCAGCAATACGTGAACCGTGAACTTCCAGATGTTCAAGTTGGTTTTAGAAAAGGCAGAGAAACTAGAGATCAAATTGCCAACATCCACTGGAACATGAAAAAAGCAAGAGAGTTCCAGAAGGACATCTATTTCTGCTTTATTGACTATGCCAAGGCCATTGACTGTGTGGATCACAATAAACTGTGGAAAATTCTGAAAAAGATGGGAATACCAGACCACCTGACCTGCCTCTTGAGAAACCTATATGCAGTTCAGGAAGCAACAGTTAGAACTGGACATGGAACAACAGACTGGTTCCAAATAGGAAAATGAGTACATCAAGGCTGTATATTGTCACCCTGCTTATTTAACTTCTATGCAGAGTACATCATGAGAAATGCTGAGCTGGAAGAAGCACAAGCTGGAATCAAAACTGCTGGGAGAAATATCAATAACCTCAGATATGCAGATGACACCACCCTATGGCAGAAGGTGAAGAGGAACTAAAAAGCCTCTTGATGAAAGTGAAAGGGGAGAGTGAAAAAGTTGGCTTAAAGCTCAACATTCAGAAAACGATCATGGCATCTGGTCCCATCACTTCATGGGAAATAGATGGGGAAACAGTAGAAACAATGTCAGACTTTATTTTTCTGGGCTCCAAAATCACTGCAGATGGTGACTGCAGCCATGAAATTAAAAGACGCTTACTCCTTGGAAGAAAAGCTATGACCAACCTAGATAGCATATTGAAAAGCAGAGACATTACTTTGCCAACAAAGGTCCGTCTAGTCGAGGCTATGGTTTTTCCAGTGGTCATGTATGGATGTGAGAGTTGGATTCTGAAAAAGCTGAGCACCGAAGAATTGATGGTTTTGAACTATGGTGTTGGAGAAGACTTTTGAGAGTCCCTTGGACTGCAAGGAGATCCAACCTGTCTTTTCTGAAGAAGATCAGCCCTGGGATTTCTTTGGAAGAAATGATGCTAAAGCTGTAACTCCAGTTCTTTGGCCACCTCATGAGAAGAGTTGACTTACTGGAAAAGACTCTGATGCTGGGAGGGATTGGGGGCAGGAGGAGAAGGGGACGACAGAGGATGAGATGGCTGGATGGCATCACTGACTCGATGGATGTGAGTCAGTGAATTCCGGGAGTTGGTGATGGACAGGGAGGCCTGGTGTGCTGCGATTCATGGGGTTGCAAAGAGTCAGACATGATTGAGTGACTGAACTGAACTGAACTTCTTTGGGATTGGAATGAAAACTGACCTTTTCCAGTCCTGTGGCCACTGCTGAGTTTTCCAAATTTGCTGGCATAGTGAGTGCAGCACAATATGGAAAGCATAACAACTTTATTTGAATTAGAATTTACAGAAAGTTAAGCTGAAAGGAATCATCTTGGCTACAGGTAAAATCTGAATCGAACACTCAGGGCAGTACTTTTCCAGTGGGGAAGGAAATAACCACATCGGTGGATTCCCATTAAATGTTCTTGGAAGGCAACAAGTTATATGTCAATGAAAGAGACTTTAAAAATGAGAAATATTGATATAAAATATAACTCTAGGGGGCTAATGGGAAAGGTGACAGAAATAGTTGTTTGTGGGCATATTCTGAAGTTTGGGATATCATAGTAGTACGTGTGGCTGTACAGGTTGTATCCTACATAACCCGGAGGGTTCTCATTCACAGCTGGATTATGTGCACATCCTGAACAACTGGGCATCATGAACTTTGTACTTAATTTGGATAACATAGAGAATCTTTGAGTTGTTTTCACATCTCAGAATGGCATGATTATTCTTGAACCTTAAGGAAATGATTTTTGCAGTTTTCTGATTCAAATTCCAGAAATATGAGTGTAGACTATATCAAACTTCATGGTCTTTTAGAGACATAAACTGAATTTGTAACTTTTCCAGAAGCATGAGTAAAAAACAAATATGACTCTAAACCTTTTTCTCCAGTGACCTCTCAAAGAAGAATTGTTGTACCCTGATAGAACCAGAAAGGTCATGATTGGGACATATAAGAGAGATTAGTTCTCCTTTAATATTTCAAATTACTATGAATTTATTATACTAAATGGACAAATTGCCCTAATTCTCCTGACAGGGCTTTATTTTTCTTTGTCTTTTCTTTCAGGCTGAAGTCATTGATGTGAGTTATGGAAATGCAGATGACTTAAAGCGGATTAAAAAAATGAAAAATGTCACAAATCAGATTGCACTCTTGAAATTAGGAAAATTGCCACTACTTTATAAGGTTAGTCCAGTGCCCATCATTTGGTTGTGGGGTGAATATTTTGTTTAGTTGTGGTTACATGTGTATCTGGGAACATGAAGAGAGAGAGTGTATGTATGTATGTGTGTGTGAGTGAGAGGGTGGAGAGAGAGAGAGAAAGAGGCATAATGTGTCACAGGAAGATGACTTTTCCAAAATGGAAAATTTCATATTAAAGTCTTTAAGACTTTAATATGAAAGGTGCTTGTGGGACCTTCATAAAATTGGCATTCCCTTTATAACATCTATCTGGAATGGTAAAAGGAGAACCACAGTGTCCTCTTCTTATGACATCTGTGAAACTTCTAATCTGTTATCTAATTACCATGTGCTTTATGTTACACTAGTATCTCGCAGATTTTCCTCAGTGATTAATTTTGCCGACTGTATAGCTTCATAGTTACTGGCTGTGCCCAGAAATTTAATTAAAGTATAATATACTAGGAAGAGGCAGAGTTTTGATTTATTTTATTTAAATAGAAGTTTATTAACACTCATCCACTAGATGCATTTACATAATTAAAGCAGTTCAATATAAGTATCTCATAATGAGCCATCACAATAGAGAGTCACTACTGCTCTTCCTTAGTTCATTTTCTTTTCCTATTAAAAAAGAATGGTCAGTGTAGTTCTGTCACTGGAATGCTCTGGTTCTGAATATATATTGGATTTCACCTCATTCAAAACTATATGAGCTTTGCTAACTCCTAAGAGCAAAAAAGTTTCCAGAACTCTGTTGGTACACTCTGTAAGGACACAAGAACACATTCTGTGCCTGTTTTTTTTAAATTATCTTCCAAGGATGCCCTTATACTTAAATCAATGTCTGATAATAGATAACAGGCCAGAATTTTAAGATAGTCTTGAAAATATACATTGATAGCATTGATACTAGTGTTTTGTAGGATAATTTGTCAGTATGTATTGAAGGCCTTAAAGTAATCACATTTTGACCCAATAATTCCATTTCAATCAATATATTCTAAGGGGGGAAAACAGGTATGATAAAAACATGATGGCCAATGATGTGAGAAAATATTTGAAATGATATGTGCATCTAGTTTCAGTTTCCCATGTGGCTCAGTGGTAAAGAATCCTCCTGCTACTGTAGGAGACACCAGAGAAATGAGTTCAATCCCTGGATTGGGAAGATCCCCTGGAATAGGAAATAGCATTCCACTCCAGTAGTCTTACCTGGAAAATTCCATGGACAGAGGAGCCTGGTGGTCTACAGTCCATGGGGCAGCAAAGAGTTGGACACAACAGAGCACACAGACATACATCCAGTTTAGCGTTGAAAATCGTGCTATACTGGTACAGCTGAATACTGTTCAATAATTGCAACATAAAACATATTTAAAATATGTGAAAATCCTCATATGTCAAATAAATTATAAAGAGGACATTTATAATAATTATAGAATATTATTATTGTTACTTCTAAAAGTAACATTGTTAGAAATGTGGCATAAATATTTTTCTAAGCATTTTTAATGTATTTTCACATTAATCTACAATCACTGTAGTGTTGAGGTATGGATTATTATCTTCAATTTATAGATAAGTATCACAAAAGCATAAGGAAAGAAATAAGATAGAGTCCACTCCTCCCACAACAGTGTAAATCTGGTAGAGGGGTAAGAACATGAAATTTTAAATCAAGGATAGTTTTGATCATGGTATAAGACTAGATATTCTAATTACTTAAGACAAGTGATTCAAATTGCTTAGAGGACATTTTATTAGCAATAATCAGAAGAAGTCTTCCTCTAAATTTCTGGGGGAGAATGTTCCTTTTTGGATGTTTAAAGTACAGTGGAAAAAAAATAAGAGTATCCACTTATCCACAGGGGATAAATTTCAAGACCCCCATGAATGCTTGAAACCACAAATAGCACCAAACCGTACATATATTATGGTTTTCTCTATACATACATACCTATGATATAATTTAATTTATAATTAGGCACGGTAAGAGATTAATAACAATAATGAATAATAGAGCAGCTATAACAATATGCTGTAATAAAAATTATGTGAGTGTAATATCTCCACAGTCACCCTGATCATCTAGAGGGCTGCATAGTGACTATCAGGCAGGAGAGCATACACAGTGTAGATATGCTGCGCAATGGGACCATTTACATCCTGGCTGGAGGGAGTGGGACAGCCTGAGATGTCATCAGGCTACTCAGAACAGCACATAATTTAAAACTTAGGAATAATATTTTTAGAATTTTCCATTTAGTATACTTTGAATTGTCTTTGACCCTGAGTATCTGAAACCTCCAAAAGTAAAACTATGAATAACGGGGAACCACTGTAACACTGTTTTGGGTATATTATATGAATCCTGCTTGTTCAAACTAATAGTGATATAGATGACTAAAATGTTGTTTGTGGTGCGGCCAATTATTTAAATTGGGTTGATGGGATTGCTGATGATTTCTACTTCTTTATATTTTTCTGAAGATTTTGTATACATTTTATAAGAAAAAAGTCTAAAAATTCATGTTAAGGCATTTAATTTTTTTTTCTAACAATGTTTATAAGCCAAACTCTCAAAATCCTTACCAGTAGATAATGGATTAAAACAGCCAATTTCTTTTTATTTGACTGCTCCAGAGAATATTTACATTATACAACCATTAGACAAGTTTCATAAAGTAGTGAAATAGTGGTTTATCTAAAATAGGACAGAGTTATTAAGAACCTGGTACATTTTCCCTGGTCATCCTCCTTACAGGCCTATGAAAAGATTTAACAGAGAGGTCTATGCAATATTCTGCTCCAAACAATGTCTTGTGACAAGCTTGGCATTTTCTTCTAGGCAAAGAAGATAGAGCATCCTTTCTTTAATGTTTCAAATTCTATTCTAGGCAACTTTGTTTTTTGTAATTGTCACAGAGATTATACAATCACTGATACCATATCTGTTCATATACATTCCCACTGTAAAGAAAAAAGAAAGCATGGAGTAGACAAAGTTATATAGCATGATTAGAGCTGAACTTGCTTCACCTGTCCATCAAATATATTCTGAGGTTAAAATTGAAAAGATAGGTAATACAGCAATACGGCTGGGTTGAAAAAAAGAGAGAGGACCAATTGACTTATATGTGACTTACAACTGTTAATCATGATTCTAAATGAGCGTCTGGACTGGGAACATGGGACTGACTGAGTAAAGAGAAAAGTTAATCATATTTTAACTGTGGAGTAGTATCTATATCATAGTTCAAAAATGAATCTAAGAGGGAATCTCTGCATCTGAGATGGAAAGGGCAAAGGGGAAGCATAATTGTGATATTATCTCCTAAAATGAATAGAAAATAATCTACAGCCAAGAAAGAACAGATCTCATTAGTTTATATCATAAATTATATATATGTGTTAATTTAGTCTCTGCTGCTGCTGCCGCTGCTAAGTCACTTCAATCGTGTCTGACTCTGTGCGACCCCATAGACGGCAGCCCACAAGGCTCCCCCATCCCTGGGATTCTCCAGGCAAGAACACTGGAATGGGTTGCCATTTCCTTCTCCAATGCATGAAAGTGAAAAGTGAAAGTGAAGTCGCTCAGTCACGTCTGACTCTTCGCGACCCCATGGACTGCAGCCTACTAGGCTCCTCCGTCCATGGGACTTCCCAGGCATGAGTACTGGAATAGGGTGCCATTGCCTTCTCCAATTTAGTCTCTAGAAAGGGATTGATGAGAAAATCCCCGTAATTGTTACAGGAATCATAAAAGGTAGCTGGCTTCTAGCTTTGTGCCTTGATGTCTGCTCTTAGTTGCTTCAGGAAAGGGTCAAGCAAGTTCCTCAGAACTAGCTTGTGCTAGTTTCTTTATGCTTAAACCTTAGAGGAAAGGCTTTAGGTTTCTTTGAACTTACTATTTATAGCAGTTTGTAAGAGCGTGCTTTAATTCTTTAAGCTGTAAGACAAAATACTCTCTTATATATCATAATGGATTCACTTAGATTTCTCTCAGTGACAATCTGAGATATAGTACAGCAGATTCTAAAACCCTTGCAAATTCCTAAATTCTAAATAGCTCTTGAGTATGAAATTTATTTTATAAAATATAATAAAAAGCTATTGGCTTTCCTTTAATCATTTTTCTGAAAAATCAATAGTAAAAAAAAAAAATTATTGTGTATTTCATGGCAACTAGAAATCAAGAAAATCCCTCAGAAATGTGGAAGTTGGGCCATTGTCTGGGTCCACACCACATTTAAGCCCCAAGTCTTATAGGAGTCAAATTTGCATATGGTAAAATTATAAATGTATAAATATCTTATGCCTTCTGTTCATAGTGGAGTTACAAAAAATATTCATAAATGCTGTTGCTATTTTTTTAATAAATGGAGTCACAGAGTATAATCTTAGTATTCACAGTTAGATAGTAAAATACTAGCAAATATTAGCTGGTTTTTATATTTTTTATATATTTTTATCCTTATAATCACAATTTTAATGTTTTAGAAATCCAAATGATTTTGTAACTTCCTACAAATGAAAGTTTCCTATCTATTCATCAGATGAGACTTATATTTTAATATCAGTTGTACATTGTTTGGCCAGTGTGTAAGTTAACCAACTGCCATTCAACTCCATAAAGCATGCTTAAAGACTTGGGCCTTTTGGAAGAGCTGGTAAAGAAATGAGGACTAGAAAGCAGTTGTTATGTGTTGATATTTTCAAACAGATTGTTTCCAACAGCTTAAGAAAAAGTAAACTTCATACTATTTGAATTTCAAACACAACTTCATCCACAAAATAAGTAAATTTAAAACATTGAGTTAGGGGTTTAGTGAAGACATCTCTATATTTGGTGATTTACCAATCAGTACTCAATAAATGGACAATAAGGTCATTAAGAAATTCTCTAGTTTAGGTAAGATAAGTGTGGAGAAAGAGTGTATTTTGTAAACTAACCTCACATAAAGTGTTTGCATGCTTTTCATATTTGCTTAACTATAAGTTTCATTTACCCCAGTCTCCTATTTTTTTCTGATGACATTTATTCAATCCCTAGGATAACTGTATTCAAAAGAATTAATTTTCTTTATTTCAGTTAATAGAGAACAGCATTTACTCTATGTGGTAGAAGTTTAAGATGGTACTTCTAAAATTTATTTTTTTATATGCCAAAGTTAAAATATGATGTGTTTATCTAATAATTAGCATCACAATATGTGGTACCTAGTATGATAGTACAACAAGGTACATAGAAAAGGAACTCAATATTTTTTTAAGCTAAAACATTCATTGTGTGTGTGTGTGTGTGTATGCATGGTATATGTATGTGTACACTGGTACAGACTTAAGTGTCATGTGACAGTGAGGCTGGAAGGATACGAAAGAAGAAAAAGACTCCTTCCTTATTGAAACTTTTGACACATTATAACTTTCCCTGCTATTGATGAAGCTAGCAGATTTATTTACATGACAGTCTCTGAATATTTCAGATAAAAAACCAAACATTTAATTCATTGTCACTTCATGATATTTTATGTATGCTTTTGTATATGGAAGCACACTTCATTTTTAAGGCAATTTTTTAAGGCGTTTCATGAACAAAAAAAAAGTGAACACTATCTTGGTACTTATAAAGGGTAAGTTTGTTCACTGGCCGATTTAATGAGGTATTTCATACCCTGTTCTCAGAAGTAATTGCAAAAGACCAATATTCCATATTTTATAACTGCAAGAAGTCTAGAGGCTCCATTGGTCACGGAAAACATGGTCAGGACTAGAACACAAAATCAGAAAACAATGATTTAAAGCATTTAAAAGCCAAATGTGCTTTTATTTTTTAAACCAGAACACTTTCCATTTTCCACTGACTGACTTTAGTTATTTTTCTAAATGACTTAGACTAAATATTATCATATCTACAAAAGGTAGTTTCCATTGAAATACAACTTCAATCATAAGTTATAATGAAAAAACTAGACTGAGTGTTATTCTGCTATTTAGCAATTTGACTTTCAGTTCAGTTCAGTAGCTCAGTCGATCCCATGGACTCCGACCCCATGGGCTGCAGCATGCGGGCCACTGAGAACAAGAATACTTAATCCTGAATGCTTCCAGCCTTATTCCTAATATTAAAATTTTTTCGTGGCTTAAAACAAATAAAGGTATATCTGCAAGTCTTGAGTCTGTTCTAAATGAATCCCATAATTTAGAAGTCATGCCTGTATTTTACCTACATGATCATATAATTTAATTTTACTAACCATTTTAATATTGTGAAATCATAACAAGTGACATTATTTATTAGAAAGATTGAGTTTTGCATGTATCTTTTTGTAATATGTTAAGTGTAAATCACCCCCGTGCATTCTTGTAAGTTTGGTAGCAAAAAAAGACTGAGTATTTTGTTTGTCTTAAATGTTATAAACTAAAAAAGGCATAAATCAAGAAAGAAGCCAGAGAGAAAGGAAGGAAGGAAAGATAGGAAGAAAGAAAGAAAATGGCAGTTGATCCCCTTTAATTAACTCCTTGGGCTTCCCAGGTGGCTCAGTGGTAAAGAATCTGCCTGTCAATGCGGGAGACATAGGAGATGTGGGTTCAGTCGCTGGGTCTGGAAGATCCCCTGGTGGAGGAAATGCCAGCCCACTCCAGTCTTCTTGCCTGGAGAATCCCATGGATAGAGGAGCCTGGTGGGCTACAGTCCATGGGGTCACAAAGAGTCGGACACAACTGAAGTGACTAAAGACTGAACACAGCAAGGCACAGTTAACTACCTAAAACTATTCATGTTTCAGAAGTGTTTTATATATATATATATATATATATATATATATATATATACACACACCCACACATACACACATTATGTATCACTCTAAAGTCTGAAAGTATAAGTTTTAGACATATTTTAATTTTTGAGAACTTATTTGACACACCAGTGTAGATCTCTCGACGACGACGACGTCTGGCTTTGAGGTAATCCTGAGCTATCCTTTCACGTTCCAGTTTTTCCCTCTCTCTGTCTGGTTGACAGTTTTTACTTTTTTCCTACTGTAGATGGGTTTCCCAGTCTTTCCAGCATTTTGTCTTCTGTATTCACCAGGTGATTTGTTTTGAATAGTGAAGCACAGAATAGTGAAGTGAAGTCGCTCAGTCATGTCCAACTCTTTGCGACCCCATGGACTGTTGCCTACCAGTCTCCTCTGTCCATGGGATTTTCCAGGCAATAGTACTGGAGTGGATTGCCATTTCCTTCTCCAGCAGATCTTCCCCACCCAGGGATTGAACCCGGTCTCCTGCATTATAGACAGAGGCTTTACCATCTGAGCCACCAGGGAAGTCAGCATGGCAGGATGCAAAAATATAAGAGACAAAAAAAAAAAAAAAAGAACAGACTAGCTTAATTTCTAGCTCTTCTGTTTGATGTCTGTGTGACTTTGGAGTATTATCTAAATCCTCAGGGTTTTTTTTTTTTTTTTTTAATTCACAAAGTGGTGATAAAAGTAATCCCAACTTGCATGGTTATATGAATATTGAATCTTAAAATGCATGCATGATTTTTAATAAATACTAGTTATTCTTAGTAAGCCCTTAAAATCTGAGTAAAATTCTAAAGAGAAAGAATATGAATTGAATAATGGGGAATGAGAGCTCTCTCAAACATGCAAAACTGAACTGAATATAATAATATACTTAAGATAAATCAGTTACAGAAATAGTCTTTTAAGATTGCACTTCTTGCATTAACAGTAAAAAATTATGCTGATACCATGTAGCATCTCAAACCATAAAAACAAATAAAATAAAGTTGTCTCTAAAGATTTTTGTGGAATAAGACAGGTATAAATAAGCAGAAAAATAAATGTTAAAAGTAAATATAATTAGACTATTAAGGATGAATATAAACAATAACCTAACAGGGTAGTAAATGCTTTTGATTTTTATATTCTTCAATATGCATTTTAATGCATAATTTTTTTGGTCAGGTAATAGAATTATATAATATTAAAAAATAATATAGTTTTAGGAATTGAAACTGTATTACTATTATAGAGTAGTTGTATAAACATCTAATACAAATTTTAAACTTTGAGAATTGAGGTATCGTATATGATTCAAGAGTATCATGAAATCGCCTCTATATCATAAGGCTGTTGTCAAAATTAAATTATGCATGTAAGTACTTAACACAATGCCAAGAATATACTAAACACTCATTAATAGAAAGTTAATATTTTGTTTAATCACATCAAAATGTTTATTAAATACTACATTTTATAGTTGAATTCCATTTTTCTTATTGGTCACCATTCTGTGTGGTCAAAAATTTAAGACCTTATCATTTGCTCAATGGTTTAATCCCAGCCTTGTTTGTTTAAAGCTCAGTACTTCAATAAAGGGCTTAGATTATTTCAGGAATGATTATGATGTTGAAACTTTAGCTTAAGATTTTCTCATGTATTTGCTTTTAGAGTATCCAACTCTTAGCGACCCCATGGACTGCAGCCCACCAGGCTCCTCTGTCCAAGGGATTTTCCAGGCAGGAGTACTGGAGTGGGGTGCCATTGCCTTCTCCAAAAACTGACATGGAAATTTTGCATAGTTTTTTCACTTTTGTGTTGATATTTCATAGAAGTCATGGATATTAACAAATTGTTTTAATTATAAAATATATAGATAAATCCTTTGCTCCGCATTAACAAAGTTTAAAAATAAAAAACACTACATAACTATTAATCACTGTATGACTCTAAGTTCTTTCCTTTTGCTTTTTTTTTTTCTCATTCATTTTCTTATGGTAAAAAAAATTCCTACCTTGCTCAGGAATACATTGGTTCTGAGCAGCAACTTGTATTTTACTAATTTGTTGTTGCTGTGAGATATGTGAAGACAGACTTAAATTACTTCTGTAAGAAAATAGCATTGAAAAATATTAATAATTGGGGAAAAAAGTACCTCTTCCTAAAATTTATTTAGTTAAAATTATAGCTACACAATATATTGTATCTATTTTTTAATTCAGTGTACTTATTTTATAAAAAATTAACCTTTAATAAGCTATAAAATCTTAATGTAGCTACACAAGCTTAAAATATTTTCACTTGAATTTTGAAAACAATATACACTCAATAAAATATTATTTTAATAAGTTACTATTAACATATGTTACTTTATTTTCATAAATATTCATTAAATTTCTTTTTAACTCAAAATATGTTTTTACTGTGTTTATGCAAGGTTATTGGGAAGGTTTTATAACCTAATACATATTATACTTAAGAATAAAGTTTTTGTGGTTTTAATAATGTGCAGGTTGAAAATAACTTTTCTGTTACAGGTTTTTAAAGTAATTTTCAGTTTAGTCTAAATCTATTGTGTGCTCAATCACTTCAATCATGTCCGATTCTTTGTGACCCCATGGGCTATAGCCCACCAGGTTCCTCTGTCCTTGGGATTTTTACAGCAAGAATACTGGAGTAGATTGCCATGCCCTCCTCCCAGGGATCCCAGGTCTACCACTTAAATCACTATGAGTCAATCTTCAAATCTTTTCATCTGAATAAGACTTAATTCCTTGCAAAACAAGTGTAATTATAGTCATCTAGCTAATCGGAGAAGGCGATGGCACCCCACTCCAGTACTCTTGCCTGGAAAATCCCATGAATGGAGGAGCCTGGAAGGCTGCAGTCCATGGGGTCGCTAAGAGTCGGACACAACTGAGCGACTTCACTTTCACTTTTCACTTTGATGCATTGGAGAAGGAAATGGCAACCCACTCCAGTGTTCTTGCCTGGAGAATCCCAGGGATGGGGAGCCTGGTGGCTGCCGTCTTTGGGGTCGCACAGAGTCAGACACGACTGAAGTGACTTAGCAGTAGCAGTAGCAGCTTATAGTAAATGCTCAACAAATGTCTATTGCTTTTGTATTGTAACCAGGTAATTCTTATTGTCACTGGAGATTTTAAATAACATAGTTTCCTGAATAATATTTATGTAACAATGTATTTTTCTTCCAGATACTTTACTTCATATAAACACTCATAGTCCTAACAAAATCCTAGTGAAGTAGGCATGATCCTGGCTCTATAGTAAGTAACTTAATCTCTGAGATTTTTGAGTGTCTTACTCAGTATCATACCTGTATTACACAGAAGGGCTAAGGCTGTCATTCCAAATCCAGCACACATTTTGCTTTCCAGAGCTTGTTAACATATCTGTGTTTGTGAATGAAACTTTAAGTGCCTTTTCTCAGACATTAGCACCACTATGGCTTTGATGATGGTTCTCCACAACTAAACAAAGAGTTTTCAGATTACTTTCAAATGGTTCAGAGTGAGAATGCTACATGTGGAAAACAGCAAATGTGGGGGAAAATATCTGGAGAAGTTGGGTGATTAGTATGTGAGTGTTAATCCTGCTATATTGTTCATTTAAATTGAAATCTTCAAAATAAAAATTGGGGGGAGGGTTGTGGTGTGAGTGGACTAAATCAGGATTCTCAACAGGTGCCTACAAATGCCTCTGTTTCAATGTTAATTTAGTTTATCCGCCCACCCTCCACATCCCCCTCACCAAGAGAACTAATTGAGTGGGTACCACGCACGCTTTCCATTTGAACAAGATTTCCCATTTCTGTAGGGAGTCTTTCAGTTGGCTTCTGCTCTTCATTAATCAGGCATAGTAATCAGAATTCAGATTTACCAGTTTAGCAGTCCAAAATCTGACTTGATTTAAGGGATAAAAATATCACTTGATATTCTTCCTGAAATATGGTAAAAATCAATTGATGGGTTGGATATGGCCGTTAAAGTTAAATCACTCTTCATCCACGTTGACTGAATTTTGATGTTTTTATCAGATTGCTGACAGCCAGGAAGACATTGCCTTAGGCACCTAAACAAAAGAAAGCTGACTGAATTATTGTTGAGTTTGTTCCTGACCGAAGTGCCTGGTGAAATCATGGGGTACTTGTATATCTGAGCTCGTTTATTATAGAGAAGAGTTCTCATTAACTCGTTCAGGAAAGTGTCGCCATTAAATCTTATCTTGAATGAGAGAAATTTGTAACTTGAAAATGTTTATGAATATTTCATAAGAATCATCTTAGGGTGCAGGCTTGTATGTGATAACCTGGCAAAGGTTGACAGATATGTGGAATATTGTAATGACTTGATGGATGCATATGGAATGTTTAATGAGGAAATGAGAAGTAACTGCTGGGCTGCTGTGAACATCTTCTGGTACTGTAGTGATTTTTGTTAGCTGTTAACAAAACTTCTCAGAAAAGGCAATAGCTTCTAATTATGACAAGCTTATTTTATTGTGCTAACTAGGCCTATAAATTTGGGGTAAAGATTACTGATTTATTTATTTATTGTCTTTCATAAAATGCATTTTAAAAAATACACTCTGAGCAGACTAGATTTTAATGAGTAGACACAATTTTTGTTGTTGTTGTTGTAGTTAAAGATCCTGTATCATTGTATTCTCTTACTGCTTTGATTTCTTAGAATCCCAGAGAAATTTGGTTATATAAGAATATGAATCATTTGGCCCTAGAGCAACTGAAAAAGACTGGGAACTATCAGGGCAGTATCATTAAAAATAAGCAAAAACTTACTGATTCATTTTATCAAGAAAAAGATACACAAAAGTAGAAAAATAATCTTTCCCAAGCACGGTTAATTAGTAGAATCTCAAGGTAGGTTTGATTTGCTATATTTTAAGATGGGTAGAAGAATTTGAGGAACTGATTTAGAAATGGTTGAGGGAATAGGAAAATGTGGTGAATTATTTAATTGAAAGTTACTTAATCTGAAGAAAAGGCTGAGGGGAAAGTTAAGAACCATTTTTGCCGGGAGCCAGCATATTGCATATTGAGTGCATATTGCATATTGAGTGCAGCACTTTCCACAGCATCATCTTTCAGGATCTGGAATAGCTCAACTGGAATTCTATCACTGCCGGGAGCCAGCGTGAGGAACTCCGCCCATGACAAAGGTCATGAGGAAGGAGGCTCGGCATACGCAAAGGCAGGATCGAGCCTCAGGAGTCCCCCTGGAAATTCTTGAGCATATACCCCTCAAACCAGAGTCTGCCTACTTTCTGCTTTGTGCTTTCACCTACACCTCTGACTTTACGGGGGGCTGTCCCCCACTACCTCTCTCTGAAAAAAGAGTTAGCTTACAGCTCCAGTTAATAATTCCTGGGTGTGACAGTGTTTCAACCTAAAAACTCCTTTGGAAATCCTCTAGCCTGACTGAATAGGTTTTTCCGGCCACATGTGATTGTTCAGAGCCTCCCAACTGTGAGAGGCAGGAGATGTTCTAAACTGCCTAAACACAGATTCCTTTGAGTAGTTAAAAGATTGATTAGAAATTGTATTGGTGAAGGGTTTTTCACTTGTTGGGCCAATGTTTGCTGCTAAGTCTCCATACTCCTTACCTACTGTGTCCTTGGCAGTGTATTGATTGATATAATGGGTGTATAGAAATGTAAAATGCAGCTTTGTCCAGTGCTTTTTGGGAGGCTGGTGCCTGACTTTGGAATAATCACCTTTAGAGAAAAATAAGTTTCTTAAAATGTTAACAGGCCTCCGGGCCAGAAGATGATGTCAATCACCTGAACTTTTGCATATGATAAGTTTGAAAGCCTGGCTTCGATTAGGACCAGGAACTGCTGTCCTTGCATGACTCCACCCCTTCCCCCATTATCCTCTATGCATAACTTAAGGTATAAAAACTACTTTGGAAAATAAAGTGCGGGCCTTGTTCACTGAAACTTGGTCTCCCCATGTCACGCTCTCCCAAATTCTGGCTGAGTCTCCATCTGGAGCGCGGAACCCGCCATGCTTGCTAATTATGCCTGGGCTTCTAAGATCCGACCGGCGAGGCCTCAGTGTCTCCTCTCCTTCGGGAGAACGGAAGGACGCCTGCGGCCTACGTAAGTGGTGCAAACTTCTTGTCTTGAAGTTTTATTGGTCTCCCGTGTAAACCAAGCTACTCAGCCTCTTTTCTCCACTGAATTTCCTCACTGAGCTATCCTTATTTCAGCCTCTTTTCTCCACTGAATTACCTCACTGAGCTATCCTTATTCTATTACTCTTTATATCCTTAATTAAAGTTTAATTAAGCAGTTGTTTCCTGACCCTCGCCTATGCCGTCTCTCCTTCGAATACCCTGGATCAGCTGGGGCTGGACCCCGGCACATTTTCAAGCACAAGAAGGAATTTTCAGGTTTTAAAAATTAGGAACTGTTCCAATTTTTGCAGAGATTAAAGCTATGGGCTTCAATTACAACAAAATATTTTTAGGTTGCACATAAATAATTTAATAAAATAAGGCCAATTAAGTACCAGAAATAGCTTCTAAAGACAGTTATCCTAGTCTGCTTATAGAACTTTAAAATACTTAATGTTTTATATGTTTCTTGATATATACATTAATATACATTTAATATTTGTATATATATATATATATGTATCCTTGATAATTTACTGCAAGTTACAGAGTTATATTATATATTGGTTTAGTATATGTCGAATTTTAGCTATCTTTTTCTTTATACCACTTTAGGCCCTGGTAAGAAAACTTTCAAACCAAAAATAAGAAGGCTCATAATGTTTCCACACATTAGTAATGCTTTTGTGATAAGGTAGGCTGAGGAACTGGTCCTTTCTGAAAGCAGTGGTTAAGGCATATATGAACTCATTACTTCATTCCAGTAAAAGATGTTAGACCTTTCATTCAACTTATGGCAAATATACTTAAAAAAGAAAGTCTGCTCCAAGGATGCATTAATTTACACATATTTTTAGAAAATCAGACAGTTGTGTGTATATTTTTAAGAAAATGAGTTTATTATATTTTCAGTCAAATCAATGTGAATTATTCATCTTTAGTGTTAAAAGAGGACTGTGTAGGTGGATGACTTATTTTCACTTGTGAAGATGATTAGTGTCTATGCTACTCTGGCTGACATAATCCCTGTTCAGACCATGTTGGTATTATGGAAAGATTGCTGCCATTCCCCCTACTTTAGCATGATCTGCCGATGCTGTTTCATTGAGGCCCAGACTTGATTTTTTTTTTAATGCTTAAAGTAATTTGTAACTTTGCTAAAGTTACATAATCGTAATTGTAACTTTGCTAAAGTTACAAAAATAGGTCATATTTCATTTTATGATAACATCAGTTATTTAGATAATTCCATATCCTGACTGTCTTGGAGCTGGACTAACAATGTACTCCTGTGCAGACTCCCAGAATAGGCCTTGAAAAGAAGAGCATTTCATCCCAGTGACTGTGGCCCTATCCATCTCATGTTTACCTCATAGGAGATGGAAGATTAAATCATTCGAAATGTGCTACTTATGCTTTAGGTTATCATTCCACTCTCAAGGAATCTTTGTGACAGAGCTAAGATTAATTAGCTTATTGGATCTGATTACCATAGACCCTGATTTCTGTTAATAGCTGTGTTTATCATCTTAATGTCAAATTTGCTTCTAGCAATTTACTTGATCACATAAATGTATGATGCATTGACCCTGCTGCATTTGACATCAGATTAATATTGAGGGTTGAGAGGCTGATTTCTGCTATCATATGTCATCCTTAGTACTGCCTTCTCTATCCCACAAAACCATTTAAAGTATTGCTTTTTATAATGTAGAAGATGTTTCTAGGAGGACTTGAAACATGCATCTCATTTCTCATATGAAATGGGGTAATTCCATCTGTAATTCTAGGTCTATAGGAACCTAATTTTATAAATTATTTGATCAGTTCTTTTGACTTATTTATCTTATTTAAAGTCGTGGATATTTTACTTTTAAGGGTAGCCTTTTCTAACAGCGGAGCGGGGAAGGGCGGAACTAAGATTAAAAATGTGAGAAAACTAAACATAATCATGGCAATATAGCAATAACATGTAACAATAATAACATGGAGGTTATGGATCAGGATAAGAAAAGCAACAATATTTGACTTATGTTTTATAGTTCATCTACCAAGGATCCATTTTCCCTAGGTCTACCTCTAAATATTTAGTGCATTTAAAATCTTGGTTTATGTAATTTAATATCAGATTCTCATAGTAAGTTGATTTCATTTTTCATTTTAATTAAAAGGCATTAGGTGTAGGTTCATAAATATATATATGAATATAGCTGCTTATTTTTTATTGCAACATAAGCGATAGATTGCTGCAGTTGTGTTTGTCCTCATCCTACAATTTATCTCTGCACATATGCCTATAGACATGAAAAATTCACTAAAGTTTAATTTGGTAGCATATTTGCAAGTGGCCAAGATAATTGATCTTTCTTTAAGTATTTCATTTGAAAGTATTCTATTGCACGTTTCCTATTAGAAATCAATGCCAAAGATTTTCAGTTGCTACACTAGGTTATCTTCCATATTGAAATCTTGAAATGTTTATTCATTTAGAAAAGATGATCATTCAAGTTTATCAATAACAAATTCTTAATCTTAAGATGATATAGTGTTCATTCAGGTTTTTTCATAAGATGTTACATATTGTAGAAAAACTAAAAAAACATTTTTGGCCAGCCTAATAAAAGTAGGTTAAGAAATTTGCAAGGATCAGAGAGTTGTGGCATGGATCAAAAGGAGACCATTTATTCTCCTTTTTATCTCTACTGTTAGAATATTTGATAATGAATTCTCAGGATGGGGAGTGGCCAGTGAGTAAATAATTGTTGTTTTTATTACATTTTGTTTTAGATATAAATCTATGGTGAATATAAAGGTAGTTTTTACTACTTTTCCTTAATACATTTCTATTGATTCAAAGTAATCTAAAATAAGCATATTACTGCTATTTTGATTTTTTTCCTACAAATTAAAATGTCTTTAATAGGATTTTCTTTGAATTATTTGAATATTTTGGAAAGGATGACTATAGATTGTTGTTGTTCACTTACTCAGTTGTGTCCAACTTTTTGTGACCCCATGAAGTGCAGCATGCCAGGCTTCCCTGTCCTTTACCATCTCCCAGAGTTTACTCAAACTCATATCCACTGAGTCAGTGATGCTATCCAAACATCTCATCCTCAGTTGTCCCCTTTTCCTCCTGCCATCAGTCTTTCCTAGCAACAGGGTCTTTTCCAATGAGTAAGCTCTTTGCATCAGGTGGCTAATGAATCAGCGTCAGTCCTTCTAATTAATATTCAGGATTGATTTTCTTTAGAATTTACTGGTTTGATCTTCTTGTTGACCAAGGGACTCTCAAGAGTCTTCTCCAGCACCACAGTTTGAAAGCATCAATTCTTTGGCACACAGCTTATTTATGGTCCAATTCTCACATCCATACATGACTACTGAAAAAAATCATAGCTTTGACTAGATGGACCTTTGTCAGCAAAGTGATGTCTCTGCTTTTGAATATGCTGTCTAGGTGTTTCATAGCTTTTCTTCCAAGCAAACTTCTTTGAATTTCATGGCTGTAGTCACTGTCTGCAGTGAGTTTGGAGCCCAAGAAAATGAAATTTGACAGTTTCCATATTTTCCCCATCTATTTTCCATGAAGTAATGAAAGATGATTCTGTGAAAGTGCTACACTCAATATGCCAGCAAATATGGAAAACTCAGCAGTGGCCACAGGACTGGAAAAGGTCAGTTTTCATTCCAATCACAAAGAAAGGCAATACGAAAGAATGTTCAAACTACCGCACAATTGCACTCATCTCACACGCTAGTAAAGTAATGCTCAAAATTCTCCAAGCCAAGCTTCAGCAATACGTGAACCGTGAACTTCCTGATGTTCAAGCTGGTTTTAGAAAAGGCAGAGGAACCAGAAACCAAATTGCCAACATCCTCTGGGTCATTGAAAAAGCAAGAGGGTTCCAGAAAAAACATCTATTTCTGCTTTATTGACTATGCCAAACCCTTTGACTGTGTGGAGCACAATAAACTGTGCAAAATTCTGAAAGAGATGGGAATACCAGACCACCTGACCTGCCTCTTGATAAATTTGTATGCAGGTCTGGAAGCAACAGTTGGAACTGGACATGGAACAACAGACTGGTTCCAAATAGGAAAAGGAGTATGTCAAGGCTGTATATTGTCACCCTGCTTATTTAACTAATATGCAGAGTATATCATGAGAAATGCTGGGCTGGAAGAAGCACAAGCTGGAATCAAGATTGCCAGGAGAAATATCAATAACCTCAGATATGCAGATGACATCACCCTTATGGCAGAAAGTGAAGAGGAACTAAAAAGCCTCTTGATGAAGGTGAAAGAGGAGAGTGAAAAAGTTGGCTTAAAACTCAACATTCAGAAAATGAAGATCATGGCATCTGGTCCCATCACTTCATGGGAAATAGATGGGGAAACAGTAGAAACAGTGTCAGACTTTATTTTTCTGGGCTCCAAAATCACTGCAGATGGTGACTGCAGCCATGAAATTAAAAGATGCTTACTCCTTAGAAGAAAAGTTATGACCAACCTAGATAGCATATTCAAAAGCAGAGACATTACTTTGCCAACAAAGGTCCATCTAGTCAAGACTATAGTTTTTCCAGTGGTCATGTATGGATGTGAGAGTTGGACTGTGAAGAAAGCTGAGTGCTGAGAATTGATGCTTTTGAACTGTGGTGTTGGAGAAGAGTCTTGAGAGTTCCTTGGACTGCAAGGAGATCCAACCAGTCCATTCTGAAGGAGATCAGCCCTGGGATTTCTTTGTAAGGAATGATGCTAAAGCTGAAACTCCAGTACTTTGGCCACCTCATGCGAAGAGTTGACTCATTGGAAAAGACTCTGATGCTGGGAGGGATTGGGGGCAGGAGGGAAAGGAGACGACAGAGGATGACATGGCTGGATGGCATCACTGACTCGATGGACGTGAGTCTGAGTGAACTGCAGGCGTTGGTGATGGACAGGGAGTCCTGGCGTGCTGCAATTCATGGGGTCGCAAAGAGTCGGACACGACTGAGCGACTGAACTGAACTGAACTGAATAGAACCAGATGCCATGATCTTCATTTTCTGAGTGTTGAGTTTTAATCCAGTTTTTTCACTCCCCTCTTTCACCCTCATCAAAAGGCTTTTTGGTGACTCTTCACTGTTGGCCATTAGAGTGGTGTCATCTGCATATCTAAAGTGGTTGATATTTCTCCTGGCTATCTTGATTCTAGATTGGGATTCATCCAGCCCAGGATTTCGTATGATGTACTCTGCATGTAAGATAAACAAGCAGGGTGACAATATACAGCCTTTCCCAGTTTGGAACCAGTTTGTTGTTCCATGTACGGTTCTCACTGTTACTTCTTGACCTACATTTGGGTTTCTTAGGAGGTAGGTAAGGTGGTGTGGTATTCCCACCTCATTAAGAATTTTCTACAGTTTGTTGTGACCACACAGTCAAAGGCTTTAGCAGAGTCAATGAAGTAGAAGTAGATGTTTTTCTGGAATTCTCTTGCTTTTTCTATGATCTAGCAGATGTTGGCAATTTGAGCTCTGGTTCCTCTGGCTTTTCTAAATCCATCTTCTACATCTGGGAGTTCTTGGTTCACATACTATTGAAGCCTAGCTTGAAGGATTTTGAGCAATACATTGCTAGCATGTGAAATGAGTACAATCGCACAGTAGCTTGAACATTCTTGACATTGCCTTTCTTTGGTATTAGAATGAAAACTGACCTTTTCCAATCCTGTGGCCACTGCTGAGTTTTCCAAATTTGCTGATGTATTAAGTGCAGCACTTTAAGAGCATTATATTTTAGGATTTGAAATGCTTGGCTGGAATTCCATCACCTCCACTAGCTTTGTATGTAGTAGTGCTTTCTAAGGCCCACTTGACTTCACACTCTAGGATATCTGGCTCTAGGTGAGTGACACACCATTTTGGTTATCTGGATCATTAAGACCTTTTTTTGGTACAGTTCTATATATTCTTGCTACCTCTCCTTAATCTCTTATGCTTCTGTTAGATCCTTACCTTCTCTGTCCTTTATTTTGCCTACCTTTGCATAAAATGTCCCCTTGATATCTCTAATTTTCTTGAAGAGGTCTCTAGTCTTTTCCATTCTATTTTTTCCTCTCTTTCTTTGCATTATTCACTTAAGAAGTCTTTCTTATTTCTCCTTGCTATTCTTTGGAACTCTGCATTTATTTAGGTATAATTTTCCCTTTCTCCTTTGCCTTTCACTTCTTTTTTCTCAGTTATTTGTAAGTCCTCCTCAGGCAACCATTTTGCCTTCTTGCATTTCTTTTTCTTTGAGATGGTTTTGGTCACAACCTACTGTACAATGTTGCAAAGCCCTGTCCATGGTTCTTCAAGCACTCTGTCTACCAGATCTAGTCCCTTGAATCTATTCCTCACTTCCAGTGTATAATCATAAGGAATTTGATTTAGATCACACTTGAAAGGCCTACTGGTTTTCTTTACTTTCTTCAACTTAAGTCTGAATTTTGCAATAAAGAGTTCTTAATCTGAGCCACAGTCAGCTTCTGGTCTTGTTTTTGCTGACTGTATAGAGCTTCTCCATCTTTGGCTGCAAAGACTATAATCAGTCTGATTTCAGTATTGACCATCTGGTGACGTTCATGTGTAGAGTTTTCTCTTGCATTTTTGGAAGGTGTTTGCTATGACCAGTCTGTTCTCTTGCAAACTTCTGTTGGCTTTTGCCTTGCTTCATTTTGTACTCCAAGGCCAAACTTTCCTGTTACTCCAGGTATCTCTTGACATCCTACTTTTGCATTCTAGTCCCCTATAATGAAAAGGACATCTCTTTTGGTGTTAGTTCTAGAAGATTTTGTATGTCTTCATTGATCCATTCAACTTCAACTTCTTCAGCATTAGTGTTGGGGCATAGACTTGAATTACTGTGATGTTGAATGGTTTGCCTTGGATAAAAACCAAGATCATTCTGTCATTTTTGAGACTGCACCCAAGTAGTGCATTTGTTGACTATGATGGCTACTCCATTTCTTCTAAGGGATTCTTGCCCACAGTAGTAGATATAATGTTCATCTGAATTAAATTTGCCCATTATCATCCATTTATGTTCACTGATTCCTAAAATGTTGTTCACTCTTGCCATCTCCTGTTTGACCACATTCAATTTACCTTGATTAATGGACCCAACTTTCCAGGTTCCTATGCAATATTGTTCTTTAGAACATCAGACTTTACTTTGTCCACCAGACACAGCCACACCTGGGTGTTGTTTCCATTTTGGCTCACCCTCTTTATTATTTCTGGAGCTATTTCTCTGCTCTTCCCCAGTAGCATATCAGACACCTACCGACCTGGGGGGCTCATCTTTCTTTGTCATATCTTTTTGCCTTTCATGCTGCTCATGGGGTTCTCAAGGCAAGAATACTGAAGTGGTTTGACATCCCTTCTCCAGAGGATCACATTTTGTCAGAGCTCTCCACCATGACCCATCTGTCTTGGGTGGCCCTAGATGGCATGGCTCATAATTTCATTGAATTACACGAGGCTGTGATCCAAGTGATCATTTTGGTTAGTTGTCTGTGAGTGTGTTTTTCATTTAGGAGGCCATTGGATTACAGTTTTTGCTTCTTCTGTCTGCCCTCTGTTGGATGAGGATAAGAGGCTACAGATTAATACAGTTTTATTATACATTATACTTAAAGTTTAAATATGTTTAAATATACATAGAAATATTTCCCAAAATAATCCAAAAAGCATTGTATTACAACAAAAGAAAGTAAAATAAATAAATGTTACATACACAGTATTTTTGAATTCTATGCCTTGAATTCTATTCTACATAGAGATTTCAATGTCAAGTTTTAGAATATTAGTGAGCTCTGTGTACTTGTTTTAAATTGGCATAGTTGACTTCTCCCAATAAAAGAACAACCATAAAATTAACTAATGAGGGAAAGGAACTTAGTGCCTAATGGCCCAGGCTCTGGCAGAAAACATTTGGGACTTAAATCCTGGTTCAATGTATTACATCAAGATAGTCACTTCACCTACAAGTTCATCTATTCATCTTAAAAATAATACAGTGCAGGGCACAAAGTATCCACTAAATGAACTGAAGGTGAACTAACTTCAAGATGATACAAACCCATTGTTTTAAGTGAGGACAGGCAAGCTGGACCCATAATTTTCACATATTCAGAGTTATATTTTAATACTATCCCATATAATTATTTTTTCTTTGCTCTTGAACACGATTCACAAAAAGGCATTTTGTTTAATTGAGAAGAACTTGTCAGAGCTATAAATTCTAAGAAATAAATCCCCTTGAAATTCTAAGAGCTATGACATGAAACACCTGCTATTTCTGACCTTCTATTTTGCTTTATTTGCCAAATAGTTCTTCAGTGCTCATGTAATTTTTACTAACTGAATATTACCTCCACTTTTTGAAATGATGGGAGTAAAGGTATGGTAACACTGTAGAAGTTTTTCTGGTAATAGAAAGCAACCAGAGTGCAGTGGTGATAGAAAATCATATATGAACATCAAAGGCTGCATTTCATTTTCATTTTATATAAGCAGATGTTTACTGATTGAAGATGTATAAAGAGAAAACTCAGGCAATTTCTGAGAATGACATTACAAATAGCTGAATAAAAAATATACATTCATCTAAAAGAAGTAATTTACTTTCTTAATGTTTTCAGGAAGATCTTAAGTTTTTAAACAATTAGATAAGGAAGATTTTTTTCTTGTATATTTGCAGGAAACTAAAATCTCACATGTCCTTTCAGTAAACAAGTGCAGAGTTTGCTTACCAGGAGTACTGTATGCAGCTGTCCCAGTCATGCCGTTTACATCTTTGGGGGCAACATTCACAACAGAGACGTGAGAAATGTGTATATTTTTAAAACCATTTTCTGTCTGGCAGAAGTTAAGTATCTCCCAACAAAATCGATGTATTATGACAAATTTTAGCCAGATGGAAGTCAAGTATCTTGAGGACCCTTGTCTTATAGGTACCTCTACCCATATGGTATCTTTATGAATATTAGTAAGAGCTCAAAATTTAACCAATATGAAGTCATGACATATTCTAAAAATATTTGATCCTTGTAAAATACAAGGATCAAATACAGTCACACATGAACATTTTAATTATCTTTCCTAGGCTTTCAACAAATTATAATAGTACTATTTTAGTTATTAAAATAATAATTATAAAAAAACATTTTAAGAATATCATAATGATTATAAGAAGACTCTGAAGGCCAGTTCTCTTTCTGGAATTCAGATTACAACTCTGATATCCACCAGAAGTGAGTGTGGCACTTACATGGTATGAACCATTCTACGGCTATTTGGTGTTTTTTTTTTTAGTCATAAGATAATAAATTTCAATGAAAATGTATCTACATGAGAAAATTGCTTCATTTTAATCAAAATTATATCCTATAAATCATAATATTCATTAGGTAAAGTTTTATGAGTATACATACGGAATAATACAATCAGATTTATCATAAAGTACATTTTATCATTTGAACAACATTCATTATTTCATTATTTAGTTCCACTAACAAGGTCTCCATTTCCCTTTGTAATATAATTAAAAATAACTTGTGCCCTCAAAAGGCTTTTGAGAATCTTTATACAAATGTACTCTTTAACCCTATAGCTTTCAATAGCTTTTGGCAAGAAAGTACTTTTGGCAAGTCATATAAAAATGACTAAGCAGATGTGAAAAAAGTTCTAATGGATCTTTCATAACTGTTGTTGTTCATTGTTCAGTCACTCAGTCGTGTCCAACTCTTTGCAATCCTATGAACTGCAGCACGCCAGGCTTCACTGTTCTTCACTATCTCCTGGAGTTTGCTTAAATTCATGTCCATTGAGTCAGTGAGGCCATCTAATCATCTCATCCTCTATTGCCCCCTTTTCCTCCTACCCTCAGTCTTTCCCAGCATCAGGGTCTTTTCCAGTGAGTTGACTCTTCCCATCAGGTGGCCAAAGAGTTGAAGATTCAGCTTTAGCATCAATCCTTCCAATGAATGTTCAGGCTTTATTACCTTTAGGATTGACTAATTGGATCTCCTTGCTGTCCAAGGGACTCTCTTCTCCAGGATCACAGTTTGAAAGTATCAATTCTTCAGCACTCAGTCTTCCTTATGGTCCAACTCTCACATCCATACATGACAACTGGAAAAATCATATCTTTGAGTATACAGACTTTGTCGGCAAAGTAATGTCTCTGCTTTTTAATATGCTGCCTAGGTATGGGCTTCCCTGTTAGCTCAGCTGGTAAAGAATCCACCTGCAATGCTGGACATGGAGGTCTGATCCCAGTTTGGGAAGATCCCCTGGAGGAATCACTCCAGTATTCTTGCCTGGAGAATCCCATAGACTGAGGAGCTTGACAGTCTGCAGTCCATAGGGTCACAAAGAGTCGGGTATATCAAGCAACTGAGCACATACACAGGATAAGATTTTCAGTATTCTCATTGGAAGACGAAGGATATAGTATACTGAAACCAATGTATTTTAATATATTTTCCATGTATTATGGGCTTCCATGGTAGCTCAACTGGTAAAGAATCCGCCTGCAATGCAGGAGACACTGGTTCAGTTCCTGTGTTGGGAAGATATGCTGGAGAAGGGATAGGCTACCAACTCCAGTATTCTTGGGCTTCCCTGGTGGCTGAGCTGGTAAAGAATCTTCCTGCAATGCGGGAGACCTGGGTTCCATCTCTGGTTTGGAAATATCCCCTGGAGAAAGGAACAGCTACTGGGAGAATTTCATGGACTGTATAGTCAGTCTAGGGGGTCCGTAAAGAGTCAGACACAAATGAACGACTTTTACTTTTCTCCATGTATTACAAAACAAACTGAAATGTGTGTTTGATTTGATTTTATTAAATAAGATTTGAACTTTTTGTCAAAAAAGTACCCATATTTTGACTATCTGATACACAGAATATATTTTATTATAATATAATCAAGACAGAGTTCCTAACTTATTATTCTCTTTTTTGAAAACCAGAAGGTTATGGCAAGGTTGTGGATTTACAAACTAATGGAGGAGAAAACTAAAGAATGGGAACCAATATGTTAGTCTAATGAAATGGCTGTGTTTCCAGAAATAGATGTATCATTTTTCAGTGTTCTTCCTTTTCAGTGCATTCAACAAAGTGATCTTTTCCTTACACAAACCTGATTATACAAATCTGTGCTTACAACTCTTCATTGTCATGAAGGTATTCTCCACTGATAGAGACCAAAATGCTTAGTATTACAAACAGATCCCTTAATAATCTGACATTTGTAAAATTTATCTTGTACAACTTTGTTTCTTAGCTATTTCCTTCTTTTAGTTTATAAACTATATAATTTACTCTCCTTTTTCAGCAGATTTTTTTTCACTCTAATTTCTTCTACCTGGATTTTCCTTCTCCTACACTTTTCCCCATACAAATCTATTCGATCTTCAGATCATATAGTATTGCTTCCTTAGATAATTCTTCCTTGACCCCAAATAATATTTTTGAACTTCTGGATAAATGGTTCCCCATTTCTTAACAAATATATTTATTATTTAATGCATTTGTATAATATTATTTAGTATTTAACCTCCCTGCTAGATGATAAATTCAAAATGGGAAAGATTGTTGTCTATTTTTGTCCTCTATTATACCTTAAGTTTTTAACATCATGCCTTGCCCTTGATATATGCTAAGTGTTTCTCAAAAATTATGTGTTGAAGAAGTGAGTGATTTTATGAGTGTGTCTGGTTAATATAGCAGAGAAAAATCCAAGCTCAGCTCTCTTTTCAGCTCTAAAACTGCTTTATATTAGCTGGTTGAGTGGTAGAGTCTAACCATCTTATGCTGTTAAAGTTCAAGGAAACAAGTAGAATTTTAGCTAGGGTATGACTAGCCAAACCCTGAGTAGAATCATTTTGAAAATAGAAACTTATTCATAGCATGCCAGCTTCTTGTTTTTGTTTTTGTTTTTTTTTTCTTAATTTGGAGAAGTCCAAATTAAGAACCCTGTTCTGATGATGTGATTTTATAGTGTACATGATGACATATTTATATGACTTCCTTTAAATGTATTTCTTTCCACAACACTATTTTTAAGGCATCATGATCACTGTACACATGTGTCAACTGAGGGTGCCAGTGATTACTTTTCTATTATATAGTTTAGTAGGTGTCAGACTGAAGAGCTGGAATCTAGGACTGGAAACCCCTATTTTTTTTCCTATTCTAAGGTGTAAGAGTGTGGATCACAATAAACAGTGGAAAATTCTGAAAGAGATGGGCATAACAGGCCACTTGACCTGCCTCTTAAGAAACCTATATGCAGGTCAGGAAGAAACAGTTAGAACTGGACATGGAACAACAGACTGGTTCCAAATAGGAAAAGGAGTACGTCAAGGCTGTATCTTGTCACCATGCTGATTTAACTTCTACGCAGAGTATGTCATGAGACCCTGGGCTGGAGGAACCACAAGCTGGAATCAAGATTGCCAGCAGAAATATGAAGAACCTCAGATATGCAGATGACACCACCCTTATGGCAGAAAGTGAAGAAGAACTAAAGAGCCTCTTGATGAAAGAGAAAGAGGAGAGTGAAAAAGTTGGCTTAAAGTTCAACATTGAGAAAACTAAGGTCATGGCATCCGGTCCCATCACTTCATGGGAAATAGATGGGGCAACAGTGGAAACAGTGTCAGACTTTATTTTTCTGGGCTCCAAAATCACTGCAGATGTTGACTGCAGCCATGAAATTAAAAGACACTTACTTCTTGGAAGGAAAGTTATGACCAACCTGGACAGCATATTAAAAAGCAGAGATATTACTTTGCCAACAAAGATCTGTCTAGTCAAGGCTATGGTTTTTCCAGTGGTCATGTATGGATGTGATAGTTGGACTATAAAGAAAGCTGAGCACCAAAGAATTAATGCTTTTGAACTGTGGTGTGTGAGAAGACTCTTGAGAGTCCCTTGGACTGCAAGTAGATCCAATGAGTCCATCCTAAAGGAGATCAGTCCTGGGTGTTGGAAGGACTGATGTTGAAGCTGAACTCCAGAAACTATAGAACTCCTAGAGGAGAACATAGGCAAAACACTCTCAGACATACATCACAGCAGGATCCTCTATGACCCACCTCCCACAATATTGGAAATAAAAACAAAAATAAACAAATGGGACCTAATTAAACTTAAAAGCTTCTGTACATCAAAGGAAACTATTAGCAAGGTGAAAAGGCAGCCTTCAGAATGGGAGAAAATAATAGCAAATGAAGCAACTGACAAACAACTAATCTCAAAAATATACAAGCAACTCCTACAGCTCAACTCCAGAAAAATAAATGACCCAATCAAAAAATGGGCCAAAGAACTAAATAGACATTTCACCAAAGAAGACATACAGATGGCTAACATACACATTAAAAGATGCTCAACATCATTCATTATCAGAGAAATGCAAATAAAAACCACTATGAGGTACCATTTCACACCAGTCAGAATGGCTGCGATCCAAAAGTCTACAAGTAATAAATGCTGGAGAGAGGAAAAGGGAACCCTCTTACACTGTTGGTGGGAATGCAAACTAGTACAGCCACTATGGAGAACAATGTGGAGATTCCTTAAAAAACTGAAAATAGAACTGCCTTATGATCCAGCAATCCCACTGCTGGGCATACACACTGAGGAAACCAGAAGGGAAAGAGACACGTGTACCCCAATGTTCATTGCAGCACTGTTTATAATAGCCAGGACATGGAAGCAACCTAGATGTCCATCAGCAGATGAATGGATAAGAAAGCAGTGGTCCATATACACAATGGAGTATTACTCAGCCATTAAAAAGAATACATTTGAACCAGTTCTAATGAGGTGGATGAAACTGGAGCCTATTATACAGAGTGAAGTAAGCCAAAAAGAAAAACACCAATATAGTATACTAACGCATATATATGGAATTTAGAAAGATGGTATCAATAACCCTGTGTACGAGACAGCAAAAGAGACACTGATGTATAAAACAGCCATATGGACTCAGTGGGAGAGGGAGAGGGTGGGAAGATTTGGGAGAATGGCATTGAAACATGTAAAATATCATGTATGAAACGAGTTGCCAGTCCAGGTTCGATGCACAATACTGGATGCTTGGGGCTAGTGCACTGGGACTACCCAGAGGGATGGTATGGGGAGGGAGGAGGAAGGAGGGTTCAGGATGGGGAACACATGTATACCTGTGGCGGATTCATTCTGATATTTGGCAAAACTAATACAATTTTGCAAAGTTTAAAAATAAAATAAAAAAGGATATTCAGAATTTTGAACGAAGACCACAGGCTTACAAAATGGAATAAAATGGTAACATCTAACACCAAAAAAAAAAAAAAAAAAGAAGCTGAACTCCAATACTTTGGCCACCTGATGTGAAGAGCTGACTCATTTAAAAAGATCCTGATGCTGCGAAACATTGAGGGCAGGAGGAGAAGGGGACGACAGAGGATGAGATGGCTGGATGGTATCACTGACTCAATCGACATGGGTTTGGGTAGACTCTGGCAGTTGGTGATGGACAGGGAGGTCTGGCATGCTGCTGTTTATGAGGTCACAAAGAGTTGGACATGACTGAGCAGCAGTACTGAATTAAACTGAAGGTGTAACAATTTTATCTATATATCAAAGGAAATTTACATTTATCTTTGAGGTAAGAACTATAATCTTAAAAATGTAACTTCTGTAAAGGGAAGATTCTGTTTTTATTGTACTATTTTATGCAGTGCTTCTACTTCTACCTACCAGATGGAGTGAGTGTACATTTCCTTCCTCTTACAAAAGTAGACATTATGTGTCCTTCATCTCAGATGAGTTTAACTCCCAAACTATGAATAAATCTACCAGTTGCAATTAGAGTTTGCTTTTGCCCATAGAAGTAGATAGAGTACCAGACACATTCCCTACAAGTAATGCACCATTGACAGTGACACATCAGATACAAAATGAACTTGCAAACTTGGATTCATTTTCTGTGGAACCCTAGAGCAAGTGGATATTTAATCTAACTGCAGAGATTTATCCTTATTGCCAGTACTCCCTGAAATTACTAAAATATTCTAATAACAGCTCTAGGGAAAGAAAGCACATTCTACTATCTAAAAGAATTTACTTCTTGTAATTCTGTCAAAGTTAAACCTTCTTAATGTGCATTTTAGTGTCAATTTTCATTTTAGATTCATATGTAAAGGGCTGATGGTTTTGATGGAAAATATGCCTTTAATTAAAAGCATAAGTTTTTTTTTTTTTAATTTTCCCATTTGGGTTAAAATACATAGTAAATCTGTTGCCTTATTATATTCTAGGCATAAAACCATATATTTCTTCAAAACCACATACTTTAATTCCTAGTTCAAACCATCTGGGCTTTTTTATGGCTGAAGATATTACATAATATTTTATTACTTCCTGAAATTTGGAGAGAAAGAATGATCTACAGTGATGATGTCAGGAGGTCCAACATGATAAAAAAAAAAAAAAAGGGCTCTGAATTTTATGACAATCTCTAAATAGGATTCCCTATATATTAGTATATATATGTATCATAAATAATCTACATTCAAATTTCAAAGTCATGCTCATGGGAATTACTTACTGAATAGGTAAGCACTTTCTTAGGGGTTTTTTTTTGTTTTTTTGTTTTTAAATTTTATTTTATTTTTAAACTTTACATAACTGTATTAGTTTTGCCAAATATCAAAATGAATCCGCCACAGGTATACATGTGTTCCCCATCCTCAACCCTCCTCCCTCCTCCCTCTCCATTCCATCCCTCTGGGTCGTCCCAGTGCACCAGCCCCAAGCATCCAGTATCGTGCATCGAACCTGGACTGGCAACTCGTTTCATACATGATATTTTACATGTTTCAATGCCATTCTCCCAAATCTTCCCACCCTCTCCCTCTCCCACAGAGTCCATAAGACTGTTCTATACATCAGTGTCTCTTTTGCTGTCTCGTACACAGGGTTATTGTTACCATCTTTCTAAATTCCATACATATGTGTTAGTATACTGTATTGGTGTTTTTCTTTCTGGCTTACTTCACTCTGTATAATAGGCTCCAGTTTTATCCACCTCATTAGAACTGATTCAAATGTATTCTTTTTAATGGCTGAATAATACTCCATTGTGTATATGTACCACAGCTTTCTTATCCATTCATCTGCTGATGGACATCTAGGTTGCTTCCATGTCCTGGCTATTATAAACAGTGCTGTGATGAACATTGGGGTACACGTGTCTCTTTCCCTTCTGGTTTCCTCAGTGTGTATGCCCAGCAGTGGGATTGCTGGATCATAAGGCAGGTCTATTTCCAGTTTTTTAAGGAATCTCCACATTGTTCTCCATAGTGGCTGTACTAGTTTGCATTCCCACCAACAGTGCAAGAGGGTTCCCTTTTCTCCACACCCTCTCCAGCATTTATTACTTGTAGACTTTTGGATCGCAGCCATTCTGACTGGTGTGAAAGGGTACCTCATAGTGGTTTTGATTTGCATTTCTCTGATAATGAGTGATGTTGAGCATCTTTTCATGTGTTTGTTAGCCATCTGTATGTCTTCTTTGGAGAAATGTCTATTTAGTTCTTTGGCCCATTTTTTGATTGGGTCATTTATTTTTCTGGAGTTGAGCTGTAGGAGTTGCTTGTATATTCTCGAGATTAGTTGTTTGTCAGTTGCTTCATTTGCTATTATCTTCTCCCATTCTGAAGGCTGTCTTTTCACCTTGCTAATAGTTTCCTTTGATGTGCAGAAGCTTTTAAGGTTAATTAGGTCCCATTTGTTTATTTTTGTTTTTATTTCCAATATTGTGGGAGGTGGGTCATAGAGGATCCTGCTGTGATGTATGTCAGAGAGTTTTTTGCCTATGTTCTCCTCTAGGAGTTTTATAGTTTCTGGTCTTACGTTGAGATCTTTAATCCATTTTGAGTTTATTTTTGTGTATGGTGTTAGAAAGTGTTCTAGTTTCATTCTTTTACAAGTGGTTGACCAGAGTTCCCAGCACCCCTTTTAAAGAGATTGTCTTTAATCCATTGTATATTCTTGCCTCCTTTGTCAAAGATAAGGTGTCCATATGTGCGTGGATTTATCTCTGGGCTTTCTATTTTGTTCCATTGATCTATATTTCTGTCTTTGTGCCAGTACCATACTGTCTTGATAACCGTGGCTTTGTAGTAGAGCCTGAAGTCAGGTAGGTTGATTCCTCCAGTTTCATTCTTCTTTCTCAAGATCGCTTTGGCTATTCGAGGTTTTTTTGTTTTTCCATACAAATTGTGAAATTATTTGTTCTAGCTCTGTGAAGAATGCTGTTGGTAGCTTGATAGGGATTGCATTGAATCTATAAATTGCTTTGGGTAGTATACTCATTTTCACTATATTGATTCTTCCAATCCATGAACATGGTATATTTCTCCATCTGTTAGTGTCCTCTTTGATTTCTTTCACCAGTGTTTTATAGTTTTCTATATATAGGTCTTTAGTTTCTTTAGGTAGATATATTCCTAAGTATTTTATTCTTTCCGTTGCAATGGTGAACGGAATTGTTTCCTTAATTTCTCTTTCTGTTTTCTCATTATTAGTGTATAGGAATGCAAGGGATTTCTGTGTGTTGATTTTATATCCTGCAACTTTACTATAGTCATTGATTAGTTCTAGTAATTTTCTGGTGGAGTCTTTAGGGTTTTCTATGTAGAGGATCATGTCATCTGCAAACAGTGAGAGCTTTACTTCTTCTTTTCCAATTTGGATTCCTTTTATTTCTTTTTCTGCTCTGATTGCTGTGGCCAAAACTTCCAAAACTATGTTGAATAGTAATGGTGAAAGTGGGCACCCTTGTCTTGTTCCTGACTTTAGAGGAAATGCTTTCAATTTTTCACCATTGAGGATAATGTTTGCTGTGGGTTTGTCATATATAGCTTTTATTATGTTGAGGTATGTTCCTTCTATTCCTGCTTTCTGGAGAGTTTTTATCATAAATGGATGTTGAACTTTGTCAAAGGCTTTCTCTGCATCTATTGAGATAATCATATGGTTTTTATTTTTCAATTTGTTAATGTGGTGTATTACATGGATTGATTTGCGGATATTGAAGAATCCTTGCATCCCTGGGATAAAGCCCACTTGGTCATGGTGTATGATCTTTTTAATGTGTTGTTGGATTCTGATTGCTAGAATTTTGTTAAGGATTTTTGCATCTATGTTCATCAGTGATATTGGCCTGTAGTTTTCTTTTTTTGTGGGATCTTTGTCAGGTTTTGGTATTAGGGTGATGGTGGCCTCATAGAATGAGTTTGGAAGTTTACCATCCTCTGCAATTTTCTGGAAGAGTTTGAGCAGGATAGGTGTTAGCTCTTCTCTAAATTTTTGGTAGAATTCAGCTGTGAAGCCATCTGGACCTGGGCTTTTGTTTGCTGGAAGATTTTTGATTACAGTTTCAATTTCCGTGCTTGTGATGGGTCGTTAAGATTTTCTATTTCTTCCTGGTCGAGTTTTGGAAAGTTGTACTTTTCTAAGAATTTGTCCATTTCTTCCTCGTTGTCCATTTTATTGGCATATAATTGTTGATAGTAGTCTCTTATGATCCTTTGTATTTCTGTGTTGTCTGTTGTGATCTCTCCATTTTCATTTCTAATTTTATTGATTTGATTTTTCTCCCTTTGTTTCTTGATGAGTCTGGCTAATGCTTTGTCAATTTTATTTATCCTTTCAAAGAACCAGCTTTTGGTTTTGTTGATTTTTGCTATGGTCTCTTTTGTTTCTTTTGCATTTATTTCTGCTCTAAGTTTTAAGATTTCTTTCCTTCTACTAACCCTGGGGTTCTTCATTTCTTCCTTTTCTAGTTGCTTTAGGTGTAGAGTTAGGTTATTTATTTGACTTTTTTCTTGTTTCTTGAGGTGTGCCTGTATTGCTATGAACTTTCCCCTTAGGACTGCTTTTACCGTGTCCCACAGGTTTTGGGTTGTTGTGTTTTCATTTTCATTCGTTTCTATGCAAATTTTGATTTCTTTTTTGATTTCTTCTGTGATTTGTTGGTTATTCAGCAGCGTGTTGTTCAGCCTCCATATGTTGGATTTTTTAATAGTTTTTCTCCTGTAATTGAGATCTAATCTTACTGCATTGTGGTCAGAAAAGATGCTTGGAATGATTTCTATTTTTTTGAATTTACCAAGGCTAGCTTTATGGCCCAGGATGTGATCTATCCTGGAGAAGGTTCCATGTGCACTTGAGAAGAAGGTGAAATTCATTGTTTTGGGATGAAATGTCCTATAGATATCAATTAGGTCTAACTGGTCTATTGTATCGTTTAAAGTTTGTGTTTCCTTGTTAATTTTCTGTTTAGTTGATCTATCCATAGGTGTGAGTGGGGTATTAAAGTCTCCCACTATTATTGTGTTATTTTTAATTTCTTCTTTCATACATGTTAGCATTTGTCTTACATACTGCGGTGCTCCCGTGTTGGGTGCATATATATTTATAATTGTTATATCGTCTTCTTGGATCGATCCTTTGATCATTATGTAGTGACCATCTTTGTCTCTTTTCACAGTCTTTGTTTTAAAGTCTATTTTATCTGATATGAGTATTGCTATTCCTGCTTTCTTTTGGTCCCTATTTGCATGGAAAATCTTTTTCCAGCCCTTCACTTTCAGTCTGTATGTGTCCCCTGTTTTGAGGTGGGTCTCTTGTAGACAACATATGTAGGGGTCTTGTTTTTGTATCCATTCAGCCAGTCTTTGTCTTTTGGTTGGGGCATTCAACCCATTTACGTTTAAGGTAATTACTGATAAGTATGACCCCGTTGCCATTTACTTTATTGTTTTGGGTTCGAATTTATACACCGTTTTTGTGTTTCCTGTCTAGAGAATATCCTTTAGTATTTGTTGGAGAGCTGGTTTGGTGGTGCAGAATTCTCTCAGCTTTTGCTTGTCTGAAAAGCTTTTGATTTCTCCTTCATACTTGAATGAGATCCTTGCTGGGTACAATAATCTGGGCTGTAGGTTATTTTCTTTCATCATTTTAAGTATGTCTTGCCATTCCCTCCTGGCTTGAAGAGTTTCTATTGAAAGATCAGCTGTTATCCTTATGGGTCTTCCCTTGTGTGTTATTTGTTGTTTTTCCCTTGCTGCTTTTAATATTTGTTCTTTGTGTTTGATCTTTGTTAATTTGATTAATATGTGTCTTGGGGTGTTTCACCTTGGGTTTATCCTGTTTGGGACTCTCTGGGTTTCTTGGACTTGGGTGATTATTTCCTTCCCCATTTTAGGGAAGTTTTCAACTAGTATCTCCTCAAGTATTTTCTCATGGTCTTTCTTTTTGTCTTCTTCTTCTGGGACCCCTATGATTCGAATGTTGTAGCATTTAATATTGTCCTGGAGGTCTCTGAGATTGTCCTCATTTCTTTTAATTCGTTTTTCTTTTATCCTCTCTGATTCATTTATTTCTACCATTCTATCTTCTAATTCACTAATCCTATCTTCTGCCTCTGTTATTCTACTATTTGTTGCCTCCAGAGTGTTTTTAATTTCACTTATTGCATTATTCATTATATATTGACTCTTTTTTATTTCTTCTAAGTCCTTGTAAACCTTTCTTGCATCTTCTCAATCCTTGCCTCCAGGCTATTTATCTGTGATTCCATTTTAATTTCAAGATTTTGGATCAATTTCACTATCATTATTCAGAATTCTTTATCAGGTAGATTCCCTATCTCTTCCTCTTTTGTTTGGTTTGGTGGGCATTTATCCTGTTCCTTTATCTGCTGGGTATTCCTCTGTCTCTTCATCTTTTTTAAATTGCTGAGTTTGGGGTGTCCTTTCTGTATTCTGGCAGTTTGTGGAGTTCTCTTTATTGTGGCGTTTCCTCGCTGTGTGTGGGTTTGTACAGGTGGCTTGTCAAGGTTTCCTGGTTAGGGAAGCTTGTGTCGATGTTCTGGTGGATGGAGCTGTATTTCTTCTCTCTGGAGTGTAATGAAATGTCCAGTAATGAGTTATGAGATGTCTATGGTTTTGGGGTGACTTTGGGCAGCCTGTATCTTGAAGCTCAGGGCTGTGTTCCTTTGTTGCTGGAGAATTTGCTTGGTATGTCTTTCCCTGGAACTTGTTGGCCCTTGTGTGGTGCTTGGTTTCAGTGTGGGTATGGAGGCGTTTGATGAGCTCCTGTCAATTAATGTTCCTTGGAGTCAGGAGTTCCCTGGAGTCAGGGTTTGGACTTAAGCCTCCTACTTCCAGTTATTGGTCTTAATTTTACAGTAGTTTCAAAACTTCTCCTTCTATACAGCACCACTGATAAAACATCTACGTTAAAGATGAAAAGTTTCTCTACTGTGAAGGTCACTCAGAGAGGTTCACAGCGTTACATGGAGAAGAGAAGAGGGAGGAGGGAGTTAGAGGTGACCCAAATGAGATGAGGTGGAATCAATAGTGGAGAGAGTGGACTAGCCAGTAGTCACTTCCTTATGTGCACTCCACAACTGGACCACTCAGAGTTGTTCACGGAGTTATACAGAGGAGAGAAGAAGGAGGCAGGAGACAGAGGTGGCCAGAAGGATAAAAGGGGGAAATGAAAAGGAGGGAGACAGATCCAGCCAGTAATCAGTTCCTTAAGTGTTCTCCACTGTCTGGAACACACAGAAATTCACAGAGTTGGGTAGAGTAGAGAGGGGTTAGGGAGGAGATACAGGTGACCTGGTGGATAAAATGGAGAGTCCAAAGGGAGAGAGAGCAGTCAAGCCAGTAATCTCGTACCCTAGTGAAAAATGGGTCCTGAAGATTGGGTTTTTAAAGGTACAAAATTGGTACCAAATACATAAAAGCAAAAATTAGAAATCTAGAGTAGAGTTTGGAATTTCAAAAATGCGATATTAATGAAAAGAAGAAGGAAAAGAAAGAGAGAAAAAACGAACAAAGAAAAACAAACAAGGTCGTGAAAATTATAAAGAAACTACAGGTACAAAATTGATAACTAATACAAAAAAGCAAAAATTAAAAATCTAGAGTAGAGTTTGGAATTTCAAAAATACAACGTTAAAAAAAAAAGAAGAAAAATAAAGAGAGAAAACAAACAAACCAACAAAAACAATGTTGCAAAAATTATAAAGAAAATACAGGTACAAAATTGATATCAAATACCAAAAGCATAAATTAAAAATCTTGAGTAGAGTTTGGAATTGCAGATATACGATGTTATATAAAAGAAGAAGAGAAAGAAACAGAGGGAAAAAAAAAGTCACATAAATTATGAAAAAAACTATAGGTACAAAATTGATAACATATACCAAAAGGCTAAAATTAAAAATCTAGAGTAGAGTTTGGAATTTCAAAAATACAATGTTAAAGAAAAGAAGAAAAAGAAAAAAGAAAAAAAAAAAAACACGATCAAAAAATTATAAAATATATATATGAAGTTTGCTGAAGAAGAAAAAAAAAAATAGGGTCTTTTTTTTTTTTTTTGCAAAGTAATAGTTATAAAAGTGAAAATTAAAGGACAATAGAGGACTTAAAATTTTTTTTTTAATTAAAAAAAAAAAGAAAGAAAGATTGATCGTAAAAATAGTAAAAATATATCTAAGTCTTTCTCTGGTTTTGTTGTGAGTATTGTGGGTTCAGTTCATTTTTGGCAGTTCCTTAGTCCGACTTATATTTCTCAAGATCTATAGGCCCCTTCCTATGTAATCCGTAGTAACCACAGGGTTTTAATCTATGGCCTGTAGCTTCCAAGGCGTTTCCCTCTGTTATAGCTTCTTCTGTTTGCTGGTCTCTTCAGTGTCTGGTTCCCGCCCTGACACAAAGGGGATGGTTGAGGACACTATCTATAAAACTGTAAGCAGGCTTCTTTGCTAACTAAAACTTCTTGGGGGTCTGGACGGTCAACAGCTGCCTGAGAAGGTGCGCTGGTTTTACACCCAGATAACCGAGTGGCGGGGAGGCGATAAGTCTCAGCATTGGCGCCCGCCAAACACCTCATCACCTGAGCTGCTTGGATCTGGGAAGAACACAAAACGCAGGCCCAACCGAGTCTGCGCCTCTGAGGACTACCTGAGTGCCTGAACCTGAGCGGCTTGGACCTGGGAGCTCAGCCCAGGGCCGGCCTCTGATTGTTCCTGGCGGAACAACCTAGAGCCCAAGCAGTGTGGGCAGGGAGGCTACACGCGCCATGAGCAGGGGCAGACCCAGTGTGGCTGAGGCACTGCGAGCGCATGCCAGTGTTATCTGTTTGCAGCATCCCTCCCTCGCTCCCCACAGCGCGGCTAAACAAGTGAGCCTAAATTTAAAAAAAAAAAAAAATAGTGTCCTCAACCATCCCCTTTCTTAGGGTTTTAGAAGCAAAAGAGCATGCAAATTTATGTAAGGAAAACATGGAGATAGTAATTTTTCTTTCTCCTTCCTTTATAGAATAAAGAAACTAGAAAGTTGTTTATGTTTTTGCTCTTACGTGTTAGAAACTTTTAAGTAACTTTAGAGAGTATCCTGGGAATCAGGATTTATAATCAGCCATTTAGTTTTTGGCAGGCGTCTGATCTTTCTGGAATTGGAAAGATGAGGAATTTTTGTTCTTATCATCCTGCTGGCTATCCTGTCCAACTTGTTACTCCTTTTTAGCTCTACAATTTTGTCTTGATTTCTCTCTTTTCTTCATCTAAACATTGCTTTCATTTACACTCTTAAAAATATTTTCTACTTTCTAAAAAAATCTACTAGGTAAAAAACAAAGTTAAGACAGTGTCCCCTCCACTTTACCAGAATTCATAAAGGAAGTAAAGATTTTGTGAAGTCATATACTCAGAAAAAAAAGAGCTTATTGTTTTTAATTTGCAATTGGCCTCCTAACTCCTCTGCTTATACATTTATAGCAGTACAGTTCTTCTTCAACTTAGAATGTGGTTCTGTCCTGAAAAAACATATCATACAGTTGAAAATATTGTAAGTTGAAATGCATTTAATAGGGGAGCATAGCTTAGCCTAGCCTCTGTTAAACAGGCTCAGAACACTTATATTAGCCTGCTGCTGCTGCTGCTAAGGCGCTTCAGTCGTGTCTGACTCTATGCGACCCCAGAGACGGCAGCCACCAGGCTCCCCCGTCCCTAGGATTCTCCAGGCAAGAACACTGGAGTGGGTTGCCACTTCCTTCTCCAATGCATGAAAGTGAAAAGTGAAAGTGAAGTCACTCAGTCATGTCTGACTCTCCGCGAACCCATGGACTGCAGCCTATCAGGCTCCTCCATCCATGGGATTTTCCAGGCAAGAGTACTGGAGGGGGTGCCATCACCTTCTCCATACATTAGCCTACTGATGGTCAAAATCATGCAACACAAAGCCTACTTTATACTAAACTGTTGAATATCTCATATAATTTGTTAAATAGTATACTGAAGGTGAAAAAAAGAGTGGGTTCTAAATTCTGAAGGAGATGGGAATACCAGACCACCTGACCTGCCTCTTGAGAAACCAACATGCATGTCAGGAAGCAACAGTTAGAATTGGACATGGAACAGACTGGTTCCAAATAGAAAAAGGAGTACGTCAAGGCTGTATATTGTCACCATGCTGATTTAACTTCTGTGCAGAGTACATCATGAGAAATGCTGGGCTGGAAGAAGCACAAGCTGGAATCAAGATTACTGGGAGAAATATGAAGAACCTCAGATATGCAGATGACACCACCCTATGGCAGAAAGTGAAGTGGAACTAAAAAGCCTCTTGATGAAAGTGAAAGAGGAGAGTGAAAAAGTTGGCTTAAAGTTCAACATTGAGAAAACTAAAATCATGGCATCTGGTCCCATCACTTCATGGGAAATAGATGGGGAAACAGTGGAAACAGTGTCAGATTTTTTTTTTTTTTTGGCGGGGTGGGTGGGCGGCGGGTGCTCCAAAATCACTGCAGATGGGGATTGCAGCCATGAAATTAAAAGATGCTTACTCCTTGGTAGGAAAGTCATGACCAACCTAAATAGCATATTCAAAAGCAGAGACATTGCTTTGCCAACAAAGGTCCGTCTAGTCTAGGCTATGGTTTTTCCAGTAGTCATGTATGGATGTGAGAGTTCGACTGTGAAGAAGGTTGAGCGCCGAAGAATTGAAGCTTTTGAACTGTGAGTGTTGGCGAAGAGTCTTGAGAGTCCCTTGGACTGCAGGGAGATCCAACCAGTCCATTCTTAAGGAGATCAGTCCTGGGTGTTCTTTGGAAGGAATGATGCTAAAGCTGAAACTCCAGTACTTTGGCCACCTCATGTGAAGAGTTGACTCATTGGAAAAGACTCTGATGCTGGGAGAGATTGGGGGCAGGAGGAGAAGGGACGACAGAGGATGAGATGGCTGGATGGCATCACCAACTCGATGGATGTGAGTCTGAGTGAACTCCGGGAGTTGGTGATGGACAGGGAGGCCTGGCGTGCTGCGATTCATGGGGTTGCAAAGAGTCAGATATGATTGAGCGACTGAACTGAACTGAACTGATAGGCACAGAATGGTCTTAGTTTATCATTATGTTACATTGTTACAAACAAATTTGTCAGTTATATGCTCTTTTTTAAAAAAATTTTATTGAAGTATAGTTGATTTACAATATTGTTTCAGTTGTACAGCAAAGTAATTAAGCTATACCTATACATATATCCTTTTTTTTTTTTTAAGATTCTTTTCCCATATAGGCCATTACAGAGTATTGTGTAGAGTTCCCTGTGCTATACAGTAGGTCCTTATTAGTTATCTGTTATATATATATATATATATATATATATATATATATATATGCATATATGCATATATGTATATCTAGATCCATCCATGCTGTACATAATGCATTCTTTTCATGGCTGAGCAATATTCTGTTCTATGTATATACCACATTTTCTTTATCCATTCCTTTGTTGATGGACATTTCAGTTGCTTCCATGTCCTGGGAATTGTAAACAATGCTGCTGTAAACATTGGGGTGCATGTGTCTTTTTAAACTTTTTTTTTTTCCCAGATATATGGCCAAGAATGAGATTGCTGGATCATATGGTAGCTCCATTTTTAGTTTTTTAAGGAACCTCCATACTGTCCTCCACAGTGGCTGTACCGGTTTATATCCCCACCAACAGTGTAGGAGGGTTCGGTTTTAACCACACTCTATCCAGCTTTTAATGTTTGTAGATTTTTTTGATGACGGCCATTCTAACCTGTTGAGTGATACCTCACTGCAGTTTTGCTTCATATTTGTCTAATACTTAATCACGTTAAAATGTGCTTTTTCAGTCATCTGTATATCTTCTGTGGAGAAATTTCTATTTAATTCTCCCCTCATTTATTTATTTATTTTAATATTAAGTTGCATGAGCTCCCTTGTTGGTTGCTCTGCTTGCAAATGTTTTCTCCCATCCCGTGCATTGTCTTTTCATTTTATTTATGGTTTCTTTTGCTACGCAAAAACTTTGAAGTTTAATTAAGTCCCATTTGTTAATTTTTGCTTTTATTTTCATTAGGAGGTATATTGAAGATGATCTTGTTGAAATTTATGTCAAAGCATGTTCTGCTTATGTTTTTGTCTTCGAGTTTTATAGTATCCATCCTTATACTTAGATCTTTAATCCATTTTGAATTAATTTTTGTGTAGTGTTAGAGAGGCTTCTAATTTCATTATTTTACCGTTGTTTACTTTCTTGATCATGTGACTAATTGGGAGGTGTGGCTCACTGCCCTGCCCAGCACCCCCAAGAGAGTGTCTTACATATACCTCTACCCCAGGAGATGACCAAAATTCAAACTCTGAAGTATGGTTTCTGCTAAATTCATATCACTTTTGCATCATCGTAAAATCACAAGTTGAACTGTCCTGAATCAGAGATCACCTATATTTGGGGAAAATCCTATTGCACCGTGATAAGTGCAATAACTTGGAAATAACTAGGGAATAGGATTAGACAGGTCATGAATCCCAGTGAAAGCTATAGGAGATGCTCATTGAAATATTTTTACCACTGAAAAATTATATGACTATTTACTTTAGGAACTTTCTGTGAAATGGAAAAATAACCTCTGAGGGAGCCAACTTGGCCTTTTATCTTCCTGATACACTTAAACATTTTCTACCTCCTAAACACGGTGTGTATTAGTGTATTATTTGGAGCTTAGTGGAGGGAAAAAAAAAGAACAGAAAAACTTTTGCACTGCTGGTAGAAATGTAAATTAATGTAGTCACTATAGAATACAGTGTGGAGGTTACCCAAAAAAATTAAAAATAGAACTACCACATGATTTAGCAATCTCAGTTCTTTATCCTCTAGTTATTCAGGTTTTGTTCACAAGCAGAAATTCACTTGTTAGAAGTAGCAAAATCAGCAATGACAGTGACCAGAAACAAACTTTTAAACTGAAACATCAGGGCCACGTGGAGACATAGACAAAACTTTTGTTCCAGTGTTGTAATTAGCTAAGCAGAATGGACTCAAGTTTCTTAAAATATTGATAATACTTTTCTAAAGATTCAGATACACTCACTGCCCATTTGCATGCATATTTTAAGATTCCGATTACAATATGCTAAAAACTGCCTGTTGACTAATTTCCCTTTACTTCCCTCACATTTCCAGAGTGCTTAGCCAGATAGGAAGCACAAGGTAGCATGAATCTCAAATGAGACTCCTGTTTGTACCTTCTACTTTCAAAATGCTCATTGTATTTGAGCTACGATCTAGACTACCTAAAATAATAGAATTTGTGATATTAACAGAAGTTACTTTTTCAGTCTACTTTATAGAGTTTTTGTTACACCAGACAACTCTGACATGCAGTTGGCACTCACTATATGTTCCTTTTCTCCCTCCTGTTGGAGAAATAAAACAATCCTCCCAATAAAAACAGCTCTCCATACCAATGTTAAAGAGAGAGAACATAATTTATTATTCTGAAAGGATTAACAGATTGCCTTGTGTGTTCAGTTCAGTTTAGTTCAGTCGCTCAGTTGTGTCCGACTCTTTGCAGCCCTGTGAATTGCAGCATGCCAGGCCTCTCTGTCCATCACCAACTCCCAGAGTTCACTCAAACTCACGTCCATCGAGTTGGTAATGCCATCCAGCCATCTCATCTTCTGTCATCCCCTTCTCCTTCTGCCCCCAATTCCTCCCAGCATCAGAGTCTTTTCCAATGAGTCAACTCTTCGCATGAGGTGGCCAAAGTACTGGAGTTTCAGCTTTAGAATCATTCCTTCCAAAGAACACCCAGGACTGATTTCCTTTAGGATGGACTGGTTGGATCTCCCTGCAGTCCAAGGGACTCTCAAGAGTCTTCTCCAACACCACAGTTCAAAAGCATCAATTCTTCAGCACTCAGCCTTCTTCACAGTCCAACTCTCACATCCATACATGACCACAGGAAAAACCATAGCCTTGACTAGACAGACCTTTGTTGGCAAAGTAATGTCTCTGCTTTTTAATATGATATGCCTTGTGTGTAAGGTAGCACAAAACTGAATACAAAATTAAGACAAAGTCTCACACATTTGATAAGAGCAAAGCAGAAGAAATAATAGGAACTTCTCTTACATGCTTAAGGGACAAGGATCTGTACCTTGTGTCAATTTCGTGAACATCTGCTTGGAATCCCTTCAGCTAATTCTAAAAATATGTTTTAACATTTGTTGTTTTAGTTGCCAAGTTGTGTCTGACTCTTTTGTGACTCCATGGACTGTAGCCTGCCATGGAATTATCCAGGCAAGAATATTGGAGTGGGTTGCATTCCCTCTCCAGAGGATATTTCGGACCCACGGATCGAACCCATGTCTCCTGCATTGGCAGGCAGATTCTTTACCCTGAGACACCTGAGAAACTCATGTTTTAATGTATCTAATGGTTATTTGGCTGCCACCTTGGAGATGTTTCTATATTGTACATCTAGAGAGGAGGCTTAATCTCTAGAGTGGCTGATCTCTATTCTAAATGTTGTAATCTTCCTGGAGGAAGGAATCAGATTCACTGTGTCTTCAAGGAAGCACATCTGGGAAGGGGTGAAATGTGATCTAGTCTATTAATATCCTTTATAAACAGGGAAAATCATTTTAATTTATCTTTGCACTGCCAACACCTTACAGTCCTACTTCAAACATAGTCTGTTTATCCTGAAACAGAATGAGTTTCTTTTCTCCCAAAATTACTTTGTATAAGGGAGAGGGTGGGAAGATTTGGGAGAATGGCATTGAAACATGTAAAATATCATGTATGAAACGAGTTGCCAGTCCAGGTTCGATGCACGATACTGGATGCTTGGGGCTAGTGCACTGGGACGACCCAGAGGGATGGAATGGGGAGGGAGGAGGGAGGGGGGTTCGGGATGGGGAACACATGTATACCTGTGGCGGATTCATTTTGATATTTGGCAAAACTAATACAGTTATGTAAAGTCTAAAAATAAAATAAAATTAAAAAAAAAAGAAACATGCTTAAATATAAATGGAATGCCTTGGGAATGAGAAAGAAATGATAAAGGATTTTTTTCCTCTTTATGCTAGAATTTTTATTTTTTATTTTTTACTTTTGTTTTGGTGTGTCTATGTGTGTCAGAGGATAAGTTCATAAGGATGACTTATACTGACTCCCTTTGTCCCCTTTGTCCTGCTTCTAGAAGTTAGATGTATACTGAGAAGAGTCATGAAACATTCAGCCCTGGAAACTAAATACTTTCATGGATGGAGTGGGTTACCTCTAAATGTTTTATTTTCTTATACTATTACATTTCATTTTCCATTTGGAAGGAAAATATTCTGATATTTCTTATATGTGTGAATTATGACTTAAAAGAAGCCTGTATGGGGGCCAGATAAGAGAAGCTAAATTCTTAGTTAGCTCATCAACTCAACAAATTGTTTCCTTTTTCTCTTAAAATTTCTATTATAACAGAATTTATAAACATTTGGTTAGGCCTATTCTTTGAAGGTTTAGGAATCATATTTTTCCATCTTTTAGAATAAGCAATATTTATTAATAGAAAAGAGGAAAAAGTCCTTAAAATAATAACAAAATAATATCAAAATAATAACAAAATCAATGTATTGTAATGTGTAACTGGTGCTCTGGTGTCCTAGGTGGTTCAGTGGTAAAGAATCCTCCTGCAATGCAGGAGACACAGGTTGGGAAGATCCCCTGGGGGAGGGCATGGCTACCCTTCCAGTATTCTTTCCTGGAGAATCCCATGGGCAGAGGAACCTGGCAGGCTATAGTCCATAGGGTCGCACCGAGTCGGACACAACTGAAGCAACTTAGCATGCACACAAGCATAACTAGCCACTAACTCAGTTGTCCTTGTATTTGAGAATAAAAGGTATTCTTATGCTTGGTGTTTGGATTCACCTGTATGAATAATCTAAAGACAGCCTAAAAATGAATCTTTGTTGTTGGCTGCCAGTCAGACTCCAAGACTGTAACACAAAGAGCTTCATTCTGTGGACATAACGATAAAAAACGTTTTGTCTTGAGACATTTTTCCTCAAATTTGAACCAGTTCCTCTGATTTATGTTTGTCAATTTTTTTAAATAAATGTAAGCCCTCTACCTGCCTAGAAGGCTAATAGTAGTTAAGAAGAAGCAAGATACAACTATATATGTCAGAATATCTACTCAGTAAATTCAGGAAGTTATTTAGACAAATTTTCCAGATTTTTAGCTGAACTGGTTATTTTAACATCTTATAAATGCTTACATGTTCATTTAGAAACTTTTACTGGCTTGATAAATGTCACACTCCTCAAAGACTGTTGATGTCTAGGTGAACTCTCCTCACATATTTACTTTTGTTATTATTATTATTCTAGATTTCAGATATGTGATACCATGCACTATTTGTCTTTTTCTGGCTTATTCATTCTTTTCTTAAGGCAGATAGTTTTCTCTCTCTGTCCCTGCATATATATGTATATACTTTATATGGATATATATAGATATAGATATAGATATAGATATACACATACACACACGTGTATATATATGCATACATGTGTATATGTGTGTGTGTGTGCATACACACACCACATTTTCTTTATTAATTCATTTATTAATGGCCACTTAGGTTGTTTCCATGTATTGATATTTGTGAATAATGTTGAAATGGATGTGGGAATATAGATATTTCTCTGAGACAGTGATCTTTTTTCCTTAGAATATATACTCAAAAGTCAGATTACTGTGTTACATAGTAGTTCTATTTTTAACCTTTTTAGGATTGTTTATACAGGTTTTCATAGTGCTCTACCAATTTATATTCTCAACAACAGTGCATGAGTTCCCTTTTCTTCACATCACCACCAGCATTTGTTATCTCTTTTCTTTCTTGTAAGAGACATCCTATCAAATATAAGATAATATCTCATTGTGGTTTTGATTTGGATTTTACTGATGATTAGTGATGCTGAGCATCTTTTCATGTATCTATTTGGTCATTGGTATGCCACCTTGGAAAAAGGTCTGTTCAGGTATTTTGTACTAATGTCAAGGAGTTTACCTCCTGGGTCTTCTAGGAGTTTATGATTTCAGGTTTTACATTCAAGTCCTTAATTTGTTTTGGATTGACTTTTGTGGATGGTGTAAGATAGGAGTTCATTTAAATTATTTTGAATGTGGCTGTCCAGTGTTCTTAGCAGAATTTATTGAGACTATTCTTTTCCAATCATATAGTCTTGGCTCCTTTGTTGAAATATTTTTGACTATATATGCATGGCATTATTATTTTTGAAATCTTATTCTATTCTGTTGATCAATATGTCAATTTTTATGCCAGTATCATGTTTTGATTACCATGTTTTGTAATATAATTTGAAATCAGAAGTGTGATGGCTCCAGCTTACTACTTTCTCAAAATTGCTTTAACTATTTGAAGTCTTTGTAGTTCCACAAAGAATTTTAGGATTTTTCTTTTTTATTTTTGTGGAAAATGCCATACAAATATTGATAGGGATTGCATTGAGTATGTGGAACCCTTTTGGCAGTATAGACATTTTAGCAATTTTAATTCCTCTAATTTACACACATGTGGTATCTTTCCATTTATTGTGTCTCGTCAATTCCTTTCTTATGATTTTGAGAGTGAAGATTTACCATTCTTGGTTAAATTTATTCTGATGTATCTTATTGTTTTGATACTATTATAAATGGAATTGTTTTCCTTATTCTCATTCAGATAGTTCATTTTTAGTGTATAGAAATGCTACTGATTTTTGTAAACTGATTTTATACCCTGAAAATTTACTGAATTTATCAGTTCACAATTTTTTTGAGTGGAATCTTTGCTATATATTACATCATATCATCTGCAGACAGAGATAATTTTATTTCCTCCTTTCTATTTTGAATGAAACTAAGACTAGAGGTCCCTTCAAGAAAATTACAGATACCAAGAGAACATTTCATGCAAAGATGGGCTCAATAAAGGACAGAAATCGTATGTATGGACCTAACAGAAGCAGAAGATATTAAGAAGAGGTGGCAAGAATACACAGAAGAACTATACAAAAAAGATCTTCATGACCCAGATAATCATGATGGTGTGATCACTCACCTAGAGCCAGACATCCTGGAATGTGAAATCAAGTAGGCCTTAGGAAGCATCACTATGAACAAAGCTAGTGGAGGTGATGGAATTCCAGTTGAGCTATTTCAAATACTAAAAGACAATGCTGTGAAACCGCTGCACTCAATATGTCAGCAAAGTTGGAAAACTCAGCAGTGGCCACAGGACTGAAAAAGGTAGTTTTCTATCCAATCCCAAAGTAAGGCAATGCCAAAGAATGGTCAAACTACCGCACAATTGCACTCATCTCACTTGCTAGTAAAGTAATGCTCAAAATTCTCCAAGCCAGGCTTCAGCAATATGTGAATGGTGAAATTCCAGATGCTCAACCTGGTTTTATAAAAGTCAGAGGAACCAGAGAACAAATTGCCAACATCCACTGGATCATCAAAAAAGCAGGAGAGTTCCAGAAAAACATCTACTTCTGCTTTATTGACTATACCAAAGCTTTTGACTGTGTGGATCACAATACCTGTGGAAAATTCTGAAAGAGATGGGAATACCAGACCACCTGACCTGCCTCTTGAGAAATCTGTATGCAGAAAGGAAGCAACAGTTAAAACTGGACACGGAACAACAGACTGGTTCCAAATAGGAAACGGAATGTGTCCAGGCTATATATTGTCACCCTGCTTATTTAACTTCTATGCAGAGTACATCATGAGAAATGCTGGGCTGGAAGAAGCACAAGCTGGAATCAAGATTACTGAGAGAAATACCAATAAACTCAGATATGCAGATGACACCACCCTTATGGCAGAAAGTGAAGAAGAACTAAAGAGCCTCTTGATAAAAGTGAAAGAGGAGAGTGAAAAAGTTGGCTTAAAGCTCAACATTCAGAAAAGTAAGATCATGGCATCTGGTCACATCACTTCATGGCAAATAGATGGGGAAACAGTGGAAACAGTGACTGACTATTTTTGGGGGCTCCAAAATCACTGCAGATGGTGACTTCAGCTGTGAAATTAAAAGACTCTTACTCCTTGGAAGAAAAGTTATGACCCACCTAGACAGCATATTAAAAAGCAGAGACATTACTTTGCCAACAAAGATCCATCTAATCAAGGCTATGGTTTATCCAGTAGTCATGTATGGATGTGAGAGTTGAACTGTGAATAAAGCTGAGCACCGAAGAATTGATGCTTTTGAACTGTGGTGTTGGAGAAGACTCTTGAGAGTCCCTTGGACTGCAAGGAGATCCAACCAGTCCATCCTAAAGGAGATCAGTCCTTGGTATTCATTGGAAGGACTGATGTTGAAGCTGAAACTCCAATACTTGGCCACCTGATGTGAAGAGCTGAGTCATTTGAAAAGACCCTGATGCTGGGAAAGATTGAGGGCAGGAGGAAAAGGGGATAACAGAGGAGGAGATTGTTGGATGGAATCACTGACTCAATGAACATGAGTTTGGGTAAACTCCAGGAGTTGGTTATGGACAGGGAGGCCTGGAATACTGCTGTTCATGGGGTCGCCAAGAGTCAGACATGTCTGAGCAACTGAAATGAACTGAATTGAAGTCATAGTTAAATACTTTACATGAAAAGACTTAACAAATCATTCTGAAAAAAAAAATCATTTTCTAAGTTTTTTATTCTTAAATAATTAAAAATTTTAATAAAAATTTTATGGAAGTGCCATACACACATATACATGGAGAGAGAAAAATGTGTGTAGACATCTTAGACCCACTGATAAATAACTCTAATAAAGTTGATATGCCTGTGTTGCCAACATCCCAGAGGCCATCCTTATAGCCCCTCTCAGTCACTGAGCCCCAGGAACAACTGTCCACTCTGCTAATAACAGAGTTTTATTTTATCTGTTTTTGAACAACAGTGAAAGGAATCAGCAGTATATACCCTCACTGCTTGCATTCTTTTGCTCAATATTTGTGAGAGTGATTTACCTACATTGTTATTGTGTGCCATCACTCCTGCATATTGTTGTAAAATCTTCGTTATACCAATATATACCACAGTCTGATTGTTCATGCTACAGTTGGTTACTATTTGGGGTTACTATTTGAGTCAGTGATGCCATCCATCCATTTCAACCTCTGTAGCCCCCTTCTCCTCCTGCCCTCAATGTTTCCCAGAATTAGGGTCCTTTCCAGTGAGTCAGCTCTTCATGTCAGGTGGCCAAATTATTGGAGCTTCAGCATCAGTACTTCCAATAAATATGCCAATTAATGTACATATTAATAATATATATATATACACACACACACATAATCACTATAGTGAATTGTTCTGCCATTTCTCCACTGCTGCTAATTTGCTTTAGATGGAAAATAAATTGTAAATGTACCTATTTGGTTTATCAATATGAATGTCAATTAAGCGGTACTTTAGTAGAAAATAATTTTATGTGAGTTTGTTTCCAAGCCGAACAAAACTACTGATTTGCTCTGAATCCTAAACTATTTTAAGTATTCACTGAATGCTTGTAATTTCTTTCAAATACAAGCATATTGAAGTAGCAGTTGATTTGACCTAAATTAGACTTTTTCCTGTTTACTCTGTTCTATTACTGATTTGTATATATTGCTCTAATGGAAATGATAAATGACTTTATCTTTCAATACTGATTTATTTAAAGAGAAGATTTACCAAGTAATTAAATATCACATGTCTAATCTTATAAGTGAGTGTAAGTATTAATTGACTAAATAATTTATTCCAACTCATAGATACCTACCCTTGCCTGGAGTTATATGTGTTAATCACACTGGAAATAATTTAAACAGGACAAAGTTTAAGTGGTTTATAAAACAACATGTTAGATATAAAATACTAGAGGAATATGATGATGATTTTAGGCTGTTTTGGAAGTGTAATACACAGGAACTTCATGTCAAGGCATGAAGGGTCCTGACTCTTTATAAAACTTCATGGAGATAGGATATCTATAATATAGTGACATTTATGAGTGACATAATGAAGAGAGGAAAATGGACCCACAAAGCAACACTGCTGAAAACAATCACAATTTAAAACATCTAACATGGTTCTAAAGCTGTAATTACCCAGTGTAGTAAATGTGACTTGGTGATTAAAAGACTGAGGATAAATGTTATTTATACATGTTTTAAGAACATATACTAATAATGGTACATTTATCATCCACACAAGGCAAATACAATTTCTAAATTATCTTAAATCTTTTATTAGTCTCTAATATACAGAATCTGCATTGACTTCATTCTCACATATTAAAATGTGCTACCTTTCTCTTCCCCATCATATATTCTTCTTTGATGCTTTTGTCATTTGAATAAGTCACCAGACTTTGGCTTATTTTCTAGCTACTGAGTTTGCCACTAGGCACAAAATACTTAATCAAAGTTTGAACCATGAATAATTATTTTCATTGATTGTTACTATCTGTCAATGGAATACAAATTGAGCCTCTACAAGCACATAGTCAGACATCTGATTGTGAGTTGGGACATAATCTTCCTTTGACACCCAGGTTTATTCTAGGTTCATCAGATTCATTTTGATAGTTCAGTCATCCATTCAACAAATGTTCATTGATTTCTTATGGAAGGCCATATGGTAGGCCAGGTTCAAGAGTCCAGGGAGATAGAAATAAAGAGGACTTTGTTACTGTTGTGACAAAATTTAGTCTCCTTGTGATTGTGTTCAGTCCAGCAGGGAAAGATACAATCATATCCAGACTGAAACCCTGATCAATTTTCTTGGAGTGGATCTTGTTTCTACATGCAGGTGAAACAATGCAGAGAAAGAGTTGCATAGCAGACATCAGATAGCCAGAGCTGTTTAGCCATAGGTCTGTGCTTTATCATGGCTTCTGAATAGACTGAATGATATACATTGCATAAATTTATTTGGAGATAGCGTATTTGAAGTCCCCTGCAGGTCACAGAGAAAGTGGTTAGTAATTAGCAGTTTTTGTTATCACTAGTAATATAGGGAAAAATAGCAAACTAATTGTTTTTCCTGAGTGTGTTTATGTTTTCCGAGATAGAACATTTTCTTGAAACTCTTAACATATGACCTCAAGTCTGATAGCTCAAGCTGTATACAGAGCTACACTTTCTGATTTTCACGTCATGAAGACAAAGAGGGTCACAAAAGGGCTACCATAGAGCATGGCCAGACCACACCAGATTGAGCACCTCTAGCAGCTCAGTCTGGATGCACTGAGCAGGAAGGTTGCAGTAGGTACTAGGGAAGAGCCTAAGGAAATGAAATGTTAGCCAAGGAATTTGATGGGGTGAGTGAGAATAGTGTGCTGGAGAAGTCCCTAAAGACGTGGAACAGAGCCAGTGGAACAGAAAGTGCTTAGGGCACCAAAACAACCTAGAAAAAAGAAAAATGTGAATTTTTGGCTTATTACATAATCTTTCCAGTTACCTATAGATAGGATTTATGACTCTGAGGACTTATGGCAACCTGTTCAAGTTTATCTAGCTTGTAGGTTGCAAAGCTAATATTCAAACCCAAGTCTGTTGAACTCTAAACCTCATATTAATAACCACTGTATGTGGTTTCATAAAAATTCTTTTGTGAAAATAGAAATAATTTATGAAAATAATGTTATAGAGAGACTTCTGTCTTAACTTCTTTTATATTGGAGTATAGCTGATTAACAATGTTGTGATAGTTTCAGGTGGACAGCAAAGGGGCTCAACCATACATATACATGTATCCATTCTCTCCCAAAATTCTCTCCATACAGGATGCCACATATTATTGAACAGAGTTCCCTGCTATACAGTAGGTCACTGTTGTTGCTGTTGTTCAGGCGCTAAGTGGTGTCCAGCTCTTTGTGACCCCATGGACTGCAGCACCCCAGGCTTCCCTGTCCTTCACTATCTCTCAGAGTTTGCTCAAACTCACGTCCATTGTGTCATTGATGTTATCCAACCATCTCATCCTCTGTTGCCCCCTTTTTCTCCTGCCCTCAGTCTTTCCCGGCATCAGGGTCTTTTCCAATGGGGTGCCTCTTTGCATCAGATGGCCGAAGTATTGGAGCTTCAGCTTGAGCATCAGTCCTTCCAATGAATATTCAAGGTTGATTTCCTTTAGGATTGACTGGTTTGATCTCCTTGCTGTCCAAGGGACTCTCGGGAGTCTTCTCTAGCACTACGATTTGAAAGCATCCATTCTTTGGTGCTCAGCCTTCTTTATGGTCCAACTTTCACATCTGTATGTTACTACTGAAAAAAATCATAGCTTTCACCATGCTGACCTTTGTTGGCAAAGTAATGTCTCTACTTTTTAACATGTTGTCTAGGTTTGCCATAGCTTTTCTTCCAAGGAGCAAGCATCTTCGGTTATCCATTTTAAATATAGCAGTGTGTACACATCCATCCCAAACTCCCTAACTATCCCTTCCCCTTACATTACCCCCTGGTAACCATAAGGTTGTTCTCTAAGTCTGTACTGTTTTGTATATAAGTTCATTTGTATCATTTATTTTTAGATTCTGCATATAAGGGATATCATACCTTATTTCTCTTTTTCTAACTTATTTCACTTGGTATAACAATCTATAGAGAACTTCTAACAGCGATTTGTAAAGAAGTATGGGCAAAGACAGTAGTGTCAAGAGCATTGAGAATATTTGACACTATTTTAGGGGATTTAAATACTAGGATTAATGGATGGTCTGCCAAGCATGTGTATTACTATATACTGTGGTAGACCCTCTGAAGTTTACCATGTTGGATCAACATGGTCTCCTGTAAATATTTTTGCTACTAAGTAGAAGTGAATATATACTTACCTTCTCTGCTTCTCTTTATTCATTTTTAAAATAGGGCTAGACAATAACAGAGCCTTTCTCATGGGGTTGCCATGAGGGTTATATAAGAATCTATGTAGTCATATAGAAGAGTCTCTGGCACCAAATAAGTGTTCAGTAAATAAGACATTATTATATATTTCCAGAAATTCAGGAACTGGAAACTATATTGATAGATTATCCTGTACTGATAATATGTTGTGAAATTATCTGATCATTTGTAATCACTACATATTAAAGGGGAATTTAAATGCTTCATCCAGGAGTGGACTAGTCTTGACTTTACAGTAGTCTGGCAAGCAAGGTTGTCCATCACAGTCCAGCCCAATGAGTGCTGGACAACTCCGATTAGATGTTTCAGAGGCAGGTTAACTCAGCATGAACAAATCTGAACTCACTTCCCCATGCCCTTGCTATTTCTTTCTTTCTTTTTTTTTTTTTTTTTGCATCCTGAGTAGTAGAGCAATATATCTCCTTATACAAGTTTAGAAATCAATGTCACCTTTGATTTTTCAGATTACCTTCATGCCCTAGTACAAAAAACTGCCAAGGCTTGCAATTTATAACAAGTCTTTAATCCTCCTGTCCTCTCCATCTGTGCTTCTACTTCATAAGCATAGCTTTCCTTGGCTTGAGTCCTTTTTCATTTACACATACCCTCTATGTGGCTGCAAGAGCATTATCTAAGAAACACCATCTGACACTGATGCTTCCCTGATGAAAATTTTTCAATTCCACCTCTTCACATACACATACACATACACATTCTTCTATGATTCTCAAACACATTTGGGACAATTTTGAAGTCCTAAAACAATCATATATAGCCTTTCATAATCTGACCATTTGGGCCCTTCAAACCTTAACAGGCATCATTCTCTGCCTCACACTTGTTTACAGAATTTGACTGATCATAATCCTCATGCATACTCATGCCGGTCTTGCTTTTGTATCTTTGCTAATGCTGTATCCTCTGTTTGGAATGCACTTTCCCAGTGACCAAAAGCTTTCAGTTTTAGTTTAGGCTTAGGTATCACAGGAAGTAGTCTTTAACTTATCTGCCTGTTTAGGAACCTTTTCTGTGTTCTCTCGTAAGGACCTTTATCATATCTGTGTCTCTTTCCTGACTACAATATTAAATACACGATTAGCTCTTTGAGGACACAGTCTGTAACTAACTTCTTTTTGTATTCATTGGAGCAATAGCCTATAAGCAGTATCCCATCTGAAATATGTAAGAACATTTTCAACTCTTGTAATGGCTAGGATTTGCAACAGGTATTAGATGGCCAAGGGCAAAGATCCTATGTTTTACATTGACTGGGACAGTCCTGTTAGAGGAAGAGCTGTTCTATCCAAAATGCTGAAAATACAGTAAGAAACTGTGGTTAGATTATACACACCATGAAGGCAATTGATCATGAGGGCTTGAAGCATAGTTGTATCTTACCATAGGCTTCCAAAACCAGATCTCAGACAAGTTGGTCTTAGTCATTTTTATGTTTAAACAGTTTCCCAAGTAACTCAGATGTGCCCTTCTGCTTAAGTTACTAATACAGCCCTGTGTCCCCCCACCCACCCCCAGATTTAATGTCCAGAAGGAATATTTCTGTCTTCCTCTTAGAAGATTTGTTTATTTCTCATATACTGTTAGGTTTTTTTTTTTTTTTTTTCTGTAAATTTCCACAATATATTTTGAATGTGCTCACAGTAAAAGGCAAACAAATAAAAATAATTGAGATAAATTGTATTAAGAATTTAAATAGGATGTCACTGGACCTACTATTGCTTCTCAGAGGCTTACCAGAGAAAGTGAAGGGACTTCATTCTTTACATTTCAAAGAATGAGCTATTACTTTGCCTGACAGGTGGTGTTGCTGGCCAAAATCTTTGCTTTCTCTGCCTGTCAAAGCCAAATAAAAATTATGGAGACAGAATTTGGAGGAAATATAAAGGTGGCTTTAATTCTCAGCCAGCAGAGAGGGGAACACAGTAGGCTCATGCTTCAAGAACTGTGCCCTCCCCTGAACCATGAGGAATCTAGAGGCTTATGTAAGATGAGGGCTTACAGTCACGGATCAGTGATGAGAAACAAAGGTGTTGGGATCTTGTTTTTTTTCTCTTGCATTGTTTCAACAATAGTCATTGGCTGGCAACAGTAACCCAGTAATGGAGTCTGGCAGTCCAGTGGCTCTGTGGTCTTCTATCTGATATATAAAAAGAAAACAACAACAGTGGGAAGAGTGCTGTAAATGTGAATACCAGATACAGAATATATTTAGCATAGAGTCAAAAGACAATAGGTGCAGAATGTAACTTATGCAGAGATGGGGGGCAGAAAAGTAAAGTTAGTTACAGATTACATATTAGGAACGGTTGAAGTAAAAACTGGGAATGTGCAGGCCTGCTCACTCTTCTCTTCTTCCTTCTCAGGAAAGAGAAGGGAAAATTCATTATTATTATTATTTTTTTTTTCCTTTTCACTGCAGCAGTGGGTAGGCTAATGGAGCAGGGAAGAACAAGATTAGATTATTCTGAAAGGCTATCAGGTCTCTTCAATAATTCCCTATCCAGGCTTGCATAAAGGGCCACAGATGGGCTCTAGAGCAGGAGTAAGCATACCATGGCCATGGGACAAATCCAGCTCACAGCATATTTTTGCAGAGAACATTTTATTAGAATACAATTACTGGCATATAGGTATTACCTATGTTTTGTGCTACTATAGCAGATAAAAGTAGTTGCAATGGAGGCCATATGGCCTGCAAAGCCTAAGATATTTACTATAGGGCCCTTGCAGGAAATAGCTACTGGATTCCGGTCTAAAAAAAAAAAGTTTTCAGCAAAACGATGGCAGAAAATTGTGTTCAACACAGTAGTCCTAACTTCTTATTTAACCTTATTAGTACATCAGGGGAAAAAAAATGTATATATATATATATATATATATATATATATATAATCAGCTGTGATCACCAGAACAAAATCTTCAAATTAATATATTCTTTCATTTCCATGAATGTTGTATCTTTAAGTTGCAGTTGTTACTGAACCAAAGCAACCTACTGAAACTGGGTTGTGGTGAAGGAATACTTCTACCAGGGCATTTATTTGTAAGAAGAACAGGCAGCTTATGCTCAAAAGACCTGAACTCCACGGTGGCTCTCAGGGAAGAGTTTCTAAAGGCCATTTATAGAATAAGAATTGCAAGGTGTCTGACTTTCTTATTGGTTGGTGATAAGGTAAACTGATGTTTTGGGAGTTTCAACCATCAGTCTTATGGTTCCAGCCAGTCTTGAGTCTGCAAGCTATGGTCAGCATGTTGTCACAGTCATCTACCTGGATCGGGGAGGGAGAGCCTTAGATTCTGCAGAACAACTTGAATATATGCATCAAATTGTTATGTATACCCTTTGAGGAGGAACTAGGACTCGGTTTTACCTCTGAGCTATTGTTAATCTATCAATAGTTTTCTTGCTTGACTGCTCTTTCTTTGTTTCTGTGTTACCTCATTCCCCTAATTACTTAAGTGCTCTAGTATGCTCTTTGGAACTCAGGAGAGGCCTAAGGGACTAAAGCCTTTTTCTACAAACAAGAAATGAGAACACATGTTGTTGATGAATCACTTTATAAAATCGTGTTCATGAACCGGCTATTTGATCTTAAACAAAAGTGATTAATCTGGCCAAATTGCTTTTTTCTATTTGTCTACTTTGGATGTGTGCTCTATCATGTCCGACTACTTGTGACCCCGTAGACTGTAGCCTGGCAGGTTCCTCTGTCCATGAGATTTCCCAGGCAAGAATACTGGAGTAGATTTTCATTTTCTGCTCCAGGGGATCTTCCCAACTCAGGGATCAAGCCTGCTTCTCTTGCATCTCCTGCATTGGCAGGTAAATTCTTTACCACTGTGCCACTTGGGAAGTCCATAATTTGGATAGTATATCTTTATCACATTCTCTCCAATTTTTAGTCATTTTTATTACATTTTCAGATATAACCTTATAATTTTGGTATTGCTTACTAACCATGGGTAATTCACATTTTAAAACTGTCCCATATTGCTTATAGGGTAGCATATCTGCCCTTACTGTAGTCTGGTTGTTGAATCCTGATATTGATGTTAACATATCTCCACTTGTGCATTTGATTTCATTGTATTTTTGTTACCAAGTCCATGCTTGCTCTGCTAGCAGCATGACAGACAATGAATCTGAGAGAAGTGATGTTGAGGCATAGAATACAACTTTTATTTGGAAAGCTGGCTGATGGAGAAGATGGTAGACTAAAGTTTCAAGTAGCCATCTTGCCAGGGTTTGGAAGCTAGTTTCTTTAACAGAGCCAGAGAGACAGGCAAGGAGGAACTGAAGTCAAAAGGTAGAATATAGAGGGAGACGCAGTGGGTTAGTAAACTGAAAGGGAGGGAGAGGCAATGGAGAAGTTAATGAAAGGGTCTTTGGTCTTGCAAAACATCTCTGGGAATGGCCAACCTTTGGGAGAGGTGTGTTAATCTCTTCCATTCACAGGTGTGCAGGGTCAGATTATCTATGAGCTGAAAAAAAGCCATTTTAGTTTATAGTTGGGGGAGAAGGTCAGGGCCCTCTGAGGCAGGCTATTACGTATGATTATAATAACAAAAGCAAGTCAAAGGAACAGTTCCAACATGGAGTCAGAATTGGCTTCTCTGCCATATCTTGTTATATTCATAATAATGTTGACTAACTCAATTATCTTGCAGAAAACTAATGTATGCATTATTCCTTTTACATGATAAATAATTTCTTCTATGTAAAAATCTGACATTGTCACACATGATGGATGCTAAAAATGTAATGCCTCTGAATACACTGTCTCCCTTTGAAAAAGTAGCTGGAAATGCAGTTAGTATTTGCTAATTGCTGTATCCTAAACCCTAGAACATTGTCTAGTATATAGGGGATCCACAATTAGTACCTGTTGAATGATAGCTAAGTTTATGAATAATGCATTTTCATTTTACAATGTTTTAAAATAAGACTTGGTGGGAACAAAACAGCAAAATGCTTATATTCAACCAGATATTTTTCATTATCTTGTTGGGTTCTTTGTAAGTTTTTAATGAAACTGTTGCCCATTTGAAATCAACTCCTGGCAAAACACCTCTGACTGGTGACCTTAATGAGCAATGGACCAGATGGACTTGAAAGCTTGTTTTGATACTATAAATTCCTAGACATGATACTTGAGCAAACACTTTCATTTATTTCACTGCTTCGAGCTCAGATTATTGCATTGTCGTTGTGGCTTTGTGTAGATCATTTTTCCTGAGAATGATAAAGCTCCACTAACAGACCTCTGAAAATTAATTTCCTTACCCTTTAAAACAACAATATCTTTACAGAATTTTGTTGTTTTCTGTCAAACCTTAACCTGAATTAGCCATAGGTATACATATATCCCCTCCCTTTTGAAACTCCCTCCCATCTCCCTCCCCATCTCACCCCTTGGTTTGACAGAAAACAACAAAATTCTGTAAAGCAATTATCCTTCAATAAAAAAAATAAATTAAAAAGAAAAAAATAACAATATCACAAAAATACAGAATAAAAACATTCTTGTCATCCCTTTTGTACTTTATGATATTTCTGGAATTCTTGCTGTCCAATCTTAAATCTGAAAAGCTGTAGGATTTTCAAATCTTTGTTTGAATGCCCCTTTCCCTGCCACCTCCCACATCACTCTATGCCCACTTCTTCTGGTACACCCTGTTTCTCAGCATTTTCTTTCTAAAGTCCTCACCGTCTGTAAAGTTGAGTTCTTTCTCCCAGTTACATGTTCTGCATTTCTATACTGAGGTCATTTAAATCATTTCAGTTCAGTTGTTCAGTCATGTCCGACTCTTTGTGACCCCATGAACCACAGCACACCAGGCCTCCCTATCCATCACCAACTGCCAGAGTCTACCCAAACCCATGTTCATTGAGTCAGTGATGCCATCCAACCATCTCATCCTCTGTCGTCCCCTCCTCCTCCTGCCCTCAATCTTTCCCAGCATCAGGGTCTTTTCAAATGAGTCAGTTCTTTATATCAGGTGGCCACAGTTTTGGAGTTTCAGCTTCAACATCAATCCTACCAATGAACACCCAGGACTGATCTTCTTTAGGATGGGCTGGTTGGATCTCCTTGCAGTCCAAGGGACTCTCAAGAGTCTTCTCCAACACCACAGTTCAAAAGCATCAATTCTTCAATGCTCAGCTTTCTTTATAGTCCAAATCTCACATCCATACATGACCACTGGAAAAGCCATAGGCTTGACTAGACGGACCTTTGTTGACAAAGTAATGTCTCTGCTTTTGAATATGCTGTCTAGGTTGGTCATAACTTTCCTTCCAAGGAGTAAGCCTTTTAATTTCATGGCTGCACTCATCATCTGCAGTGATTTTGGAGCCCAGAAAAATAAAGTCAGCCACTGTTTCTACTAGATGGGGAAACAATGGAAACATTTAAATCAGCACAAGCCTAAATCCTTTAACTAGAAAAGCAGTTTTAAGACTTAAAAGATCAACATGCATTTATCTGAAAACTGCATTTTTGTGAAATACCTTATATCTTAATGAGGCACAAACCACTGTTTATTCTTTTTGTTGTTCTTAAATCTTTGTGTTTCCTTTAAACTACCTTTGGGGCTGTTCACTGGAACATTTCTAAGTACAAGTGAAATGAAGCACATTTATATATCTTTTTATTGAGGTTAAGTTTTAAGTCAATCTTAGAGTAATGACAGCAGTATAAGCATCAGCAAAGTATGTGGAATGGCTTAGATGCTACTACAAAAATGCATGGAGCCGTCTTTTCTGCTTTGCATTCGTAAAATACCATTAATCCAATTTCTCTATTACACATTTCTGATTCACTGAATATGAAAACTTGTACTGAAGCGCATATTCAATTAGCTGTGATTTAGGCTATTGATGTATAAGGATGGGTGAAAAAGAGAAAATAGGAAGAAAATAATTACTGAAATAGAAAATTTTTGGCAGGGTTGATGACTACTGAAAAATGTGAATGATGAATTTCTACTGGATCAAAATAATCCTCCCCTTTGTTAAATAGAAAATGGCATTTAACTCTAAATCATAACACCAGCCACAGTGGATATTCCTTGTAGATTACTCAATAATGTTGATGCTTTCGCAGTCTGAGGCTCTTTGCTTTGAATCTGAATTGACACAAAATACAAGAAAGATGGCAGATGTGGTAAATCCAGTTGCCTTTCCAGTGAGGGAACATCTTTAACTGATTAAGTCTACTCCTGTGGCTGTCCAGCTGTTATCTAGAGGTGTGAAGGATAGTTCAATTTACTTTAAGAAGATAAAGTATAGAATGCATTTGATCATGAGGATACAGAAAGAAGTAATCGCTCTTAAGGTAAGAGGAGCAAGAAATAATTTCTCATTTTTAAATGTGGGTAATTATTTAAGCACTCTGAGTTATTCAATCTATAATTCTTCTTTAATTTTTTTCCTGCTGAACTTAAGCTATTAGCTAAATCAATATTCAAAGAGGTATACTTTGAACCATATACTAGAAATTAAGTAATACTTAGATGAAAAATAAGTAAATTAATGGTATTTTTTTTTAGGTGAATGAAGGATAAGAATGAATCAAAAGCAAATATTTGTTTTACTGACATATGTATTATGTATTTCAGTGGATTAACTTTTAGGTCTTTTTTATTCGCCTTCCTTAATTAATGATAGCCTAGCTGAGGCTTAAGGGATTTTAAAATAATAAACATATTTCAGTAACTGCTCTTTAGGGTAGTAAACTTTTTGAATAAACATTTTTTTCTTACTATTTGAAATATGTAACGTTTAATATATACTTCCTTTAATAAAGTTTAAGAAAGAGTCCTAGAAAAACATCTATTGCTGCTTTATTGACTACACCAAAGCCTTTGACTGTGTGGATCACAATAAACTGTGAAAACTCTGAAAGAGATGGGAATACCAGATCACCTGACCTGCCTCTTGAGAAATCTATATACAGGTCAGGAAGCAACAGTTAGAACTGGACATGGAACAACAGACTGGTTCCGAATAGGGAAAGGAGTACGTCAAGGCTGTATATTGTCACCCTGCTTATTTAACTTATATGCAGAGTACATCATGAGAAACGCTGGGCTGGATGAAGCAAAGGCTGGAATCAAGATTGCCAGGAGAAATATCAATAACCTCAGATATGCAGATGACATCACCCTTATGGCAGGAAGTGAAGAGGAACGAAAAAGCCTCTTGATGAAAGTGAAAGAGGAGAGTGAAAAAGTTGGCTTAAAGCTCAACATTCAGAAAACTAAGATCATGGCATCTGGTCCCATTGCTTCATGGCAAAAACATGGGGAAACTGGAAACAGTGGCTGACTTTATTTTTGGGGGCTCCAAAATCACTGCAGATAGTTACTGCACCATGAAATTAAGAGACACTTACTCCTTGGAAGAAAAGTTATGACCAACATAGATAGCATATTAAAAAGCAGAGACATTATTTTGCCAACAAAGGTCTGTCTAGTCAAAGCTATGGTTTTCCAGCAGTCATGTATGGATGTGAAAGTTGGACTATAAAGAAAGCTGAGCGCCAAAGAATTGATGCTTTTTTTTTTTTTTTTTTTTAATTTTATTTTATTTTTAAACTTTACATAACTGTATTAGATTTGCCAAATATCAAAATGAATCCGCCACAGGTATACATGTGTTCCCCATCCTGAACCCTCCTCCCTCCTCCCTCCCCATTCCATCCCTCTGGGTCGTCCCAGTGCACCAGCCCCAAGCATCCAGTATCGTGCATCGAACCTGGACTGATGCTTTTGAACTGTGGTGTTGGAGAAGACTCTTGAGAGTACCTTGGACAGTAAGGAGATCCAACCAGTTCATCCTAAAGAAAATCAGTCCTGACTATTAATATTCATTGGAAGGACTGATGTTGAAGCTGAAACTCCAATACTTTGGCCACCTGATGAGAAGAACTGACTCATTTGAAAAGACCCTGGTGCTGGGAATGATTGAAGGCTGGAGGAGAAGGGGATGACAGAGGATGAGATGGTTGGATGGCATCATTGACTCAATGGACATGAGTTTGAGTAAACTCTGGGAACTGGTGATGGACAGCGAGGCCTGGTGTGCTGCAGTCCATGGTGTCACAGAGTCAGATCTGACTAAGCGACTGAACTGAACTGAATACATAATGGTTAATATATACTTCCTTTAAGAAAATAATATAATATTTAAATCAATTCCCATATATAGGCTGAGTTAATATAGCATACATTGTAAAAAGGTAAAGACTTTTGTGTATTATTTTGTATTACTCAAAATACTCCTAACTGATGTATTATTTAGAAAATGGCATGTAGCAAAGAGATAGTTTGTAAATACTAGGGCAGTAGGTCTACTGCTTGAATTGAGTTATAAATGTCAATATCTGTCTCTTCCTTTCTGTCTTTGTATCTGTCTTGTCTGTCTCTCTCTCACATATTTTTTATATATATATATATATATATATTCATAAATATTTGCAAGTAGAATTAACAAATGGAAGGATGTAAGAAAATTAAAGGATGGCAGGAGAAAGGGAAAATTATATTTCAAAACTAATCAAAAGGACATATTAAAAGCAATAAGAAATTTATTAAATAAATGACATTTATAGGTACTATGAATAATCTGTAGATATAAGTTTGCTACTGCTAAGTCACTACAGTCGTGTCCGACTCTGTGCAACCCCATAAACAGAAGCCCACCAGGCTCCCCCGTCCCTGGGATTCTCCAGGCAAGAACACTGGAGTGGGTTGCCATTTCCTTCTCCAATGTAGATATAAGTTTAGATGGAAATTATATTTTTTTAGAATATTCAAGAGGCCCTATGTCATACAGAATGATGAAAAAGAAATGGGTTTTGAAGACAGATGTAGTTCTTTTCTCAGCTTTACTTTGTTCTAAGAGACTAGGCAAGTTACTTAAGCTTTTGCCCTCAGTCCACATTTGTATGAAAAAATTAATAGTGCCCTTCTTTCTGTGTTGTTGTGTATATCCAGCTGCAAAGTGTATGCCAAGTGAAAGTGACAGTCACTCAGTTGTGTCTGACTCTTTGTGACCCCACGGACTATACAGTCCATGGAGTTCTCCAGGCCAGAATACTGGAATAGGTAGACTGTTCCCTTCTCTAGGGGCTCTTTCCAACCCAGGTCTCAAACCCAGGCCTCCCACATTGCAGGCAGATTCTTTACCAGCTGAGCTACCAGGGAAAATCTGCTTCTGCTGCTGCTGCTAAGTCGCTTCAGTTGTGTCCGACTCTGTGTGACCCCATAGACGGCAGCCCACTAGGCTCCCCTTGTCCCTGGGATTCTCCAGGCAAGAACACTGGAGTGGGTTGCCATTTCCCTCTCCATTGCATGAAAGTGAAAACTGAAAATCTGGGATATAGGCAAATAATAAATGGTGATATTTCCTTTCTAAAGATAAAACTTAGAAACCAATAAAAAGGCTGTATAGCAATTATGCAGTTTTTAAGTCTGTTGGAACTAGCTCCCTACTTGAAAAAACTTTTGAAATTTGCGTAGTGTGAACAAGTATACCATCCAAAAATATAAATAAATAGAACAGATCTCATATTTCAGATCCCAACCTGGTTTTTCTATTTTTGTAACCCCTAAAATACTGGGTTGGCCAAAAAGTTAATTTGGGGTTTTCTATACCATCTTATGGAAAATCCTAAAGAAAAGTTTGGTCAACCCAATATATACCAAGCCATGACATGGGTCTCTATCAAATAATCTCATGGTTATATATTATTTGTTTCCTTTCAGGATTTTGTATAGAAATTAGATGATTGTAATTTCTCTTAAACTACCTCTCACAGTGAATGACTTGGCCTCCATACCCATTTTTATGTTTTCTTTAGGGATTATAACACTGGAGAAGCTAGCAATCATTCTGATATTTTTCACTGAATGTACATGAAAACAGTAGCAGATTCTGTGGAAGTTTTTACAGGTCTGAGATGGTGTAGTTTCTCATTCATATGTTTGTATTATTTATCTACTGCTTTGCTCTGCTATACTCCTTTCTAAATGTTAGTTATGACGCCAGGAGGGCAGCAGTGGCGTGCAGGCTATGGCTCTGTAAGGAGCTTTTCATTCTATCCCTGAAATACCTGTAATATTATATGTCAGTAACACAGAGGACATCTTCATCAATAGCTTCACTGAATTAGAAATTATTTTTCTATATTAAGATGATAGTAAGATTAGGCATACTATACAACGAAATATAGATAGTTGTTTTGTCTTATTTTGCTTTTGATAATTTTAAGAAAGGATATTCACTGTGAGTCTATAAGGATAGAATATATATATATATATATATATAACTACTTGTCCAACAAGAGAGAGAAGGGGAAGTTGAAGAGAAACACTGCCCGGTGGGAGTTACTACTGTCTGTCTGAGTCCTTTCACATCCATGTCCTTCGTGAGCTTTTTGATTTGCAGAAATGAACCTGTTAGTGAATCTCCTTCTCTTCAACTCTGTGGATATAAAAGAAATTCTGGCCCTCCTTTATTTTCAAAAATCTCTTCAGAGAGGTTACAAATGTATATTAGTATGTCCAAAGGTTTACGACCTAAATATTCAAAACTTGCTACCCTTTGTAAATGTCTGATATGACTTCATGCTTTGCAGATTTGACTTCTGTAATTGAGACAAAATGGCACATGCCTGTACTGATTTCAATATTAATTTGGCATTGTTTCTGCCCATTGTTGGCTTTATTAAAGGCCCTTCCCCTTGGCATTTTCTGCTTTAGTTTGCAAGTGAAGCCAGTGCTCATTTCTACTCAGAGGGCGTGCTTGGCAGCTGCTGGGCCAGATGCTCCACTGCTGGATACTTTGTCTAATCCTAGTCTAGGGACGTGGTCAGGCGAATTTTGAAATATTTAATTTATCCAGATGCCACAGTCTTCAATGTGCTGTCAGTTGTGATGAATTTGTTCCATTTAATATTTTCAGATATTACAATATGCAACTAGTGCTTCAGATCCATATATTAAAAAAAATTATTTGCTTTTCAATTTTTTTTGTTTTCTACTTCATTGCTCTCTGCTTTTATGTTAAATAGTTCCTCTTCCTAATTAATTATGTTTCTTTTACTAACTTATTTAAATGGGAACTAAGTTCCTCAATAAACCACATGAACTATAAATTGTTAACTATTCAGTTATATCATTTCCCCAAAGTTTCATTACTATACGTTTTACTTTCTGCTTTTCCTTTGCTTTGTGATCCAGTGATTTGGGTATAAGTGAATTTTGATCATGGTTCTACTGTTAATTTCAAATTGATTAGATTATGGTAAATATATGACCAATAAAATTCTAGTTTTTAGAACTTTTCAAAGACTTTCTTCATGACAAAGTTCATATTAAATTATTCATGTGTATATATGTGCTCTGTGAAAAATGTAATTCTCTATCTCAAGTTCATTAGTTAATTATCTAATTCCTGTATACTCTTACATTTTATGGCTTTTGAAATTTTTCCAATTCTGAAAGAGGTAGGTCTCTCATGGAGGAGGAAATGGCTACCCATTCCAGTATTCTTGCCTGGAGAATCCTGTGGATGGTGGAGCCTAGTGGGCTGCTGTCTTTGGGGTCACACAAAGTTGGACACGACTGAAGAGCCTTAGCATGCATGCATGTATTCAGTTCAGTTCAGTTCAGTCGCTCAGTCATGCCCGACTCTTTGCGACCCCATGAATCGCAGCACGCCAGGCCTCCCTGTCCATCACCATCTCCCGGAATTCACTCAGACTCACGTCCATTGAGTCGGTGATGCCATCCAGCCATCTCATCCTCTGTCGTCCCCTTCTCCTCCTGCCCCCAATCCCTCCCAGCATCAGAGTCTTTCCAATGAGTCAACTCTTCACATGAGGTGGCCAAAGTACTAGAGTTTCAGCTTTAGCATCATTCCTTCCATGGCAACCCACTCCAGTACTCTTGCCTGGAGAATCCCAGGGACAGAGGAGCTTGGTGGACTGCTGTCTGTGGGATCACACAGAGTCGGACACCACTGAAGCACCTTAGCAGCAGCAGCAGCAGCAGGTCTCTCATATAATTGTTTGTAAGGCTCTACATTGCATGTGTTATACTGTATTTTTATTTTGTCATTGTGTTATTTAGTTCATTTAGCTTTGTGTCACATCCTTTATTTCTTTGATGTTTTATAATTCTATAGTGTAAATTTTTATTCAATCTAATTTACTTAATTTATTTCTGAAACAAAATAATTAACTTGCTCATAAACCTAAAAAATGCCTACAACATTAGAGAAGTGCTTCCAAATCTTAATTTAAATTGTTTTTAATTTCAGATATTTTATATGAATTTTCCTCTTCTACCTTTTTTAATTTGACAGGCATCTGTTTGCCCGTATTTTTTTCCCAGTCTTGTCTTGCTTCAAGAAAATTTCTTGTTAAAAAAAAGAAAAATAGATATAGCTAGGGTATTTAATGGAACAATTCATTCTTTACCTTTCAGGGTAAAATTTTACGGTTTTTTTTTTTATTCTAAATGTTCATTGTCATTTTTTTTAAATTTTTCTGATTTGGTGTGTTCATACAACTTTATTACATGAATTTTTTTTTTACTCTCTTAAACATCTTTTAGATCTAATAAAAATATTATAGTATTAATGATTACACTGAAACTATTTTGTAAATATCTTTCAACATATTTTCATGTATTATTTGCTCTATAGAAGGAAAGTACTATTAGAGAAATAGATTTAGATAAACTTTGGCTCAGTTCTGGACATTTCTTCTTCATAAACTCTATCTCTTGATGAAGTTTTATCTTTATTGCATTACTGTACCGTTCCAATTATTAAATGGCAACCCACTCCAGTGCTCTTGCCTGAAAAATCCCGTGGACAGAGGTGCCTGGTAGGCTACAGTCCATGGGGTCGCAAAGAGTCAGACAGGACTGAGCGACTTCACTTCATTCTTATGTAAAAGTCCAGAGCTGCACAGAGTTATTGTCTAGGACTACTCTGAAATCATGCTCCTTAATCCCACCTCATCTCCAGAGAAAACTGTTTCTGAAGATTATCATTTCTGAGCTGACATATGCTGGGGACATTGTGATCTCAAACAATTGAAAACACAGATGGGAGTAAGGAAACACTTGCTCTGCTCTTTGCTCAACAGTATACCCTACATTCATGTTCAGTTCATTTTTTTTTTTCAATCTTCCTACTAGTTAAAATCATTGTTTCTATTTTCACTAGTACAACCTATAGAATCATAGGAAAAATCACACCTCACTGAGACAATTTTCTGAAGTTGAAGAAATAAAAACCAAATGCAAATAAGAATGATGATGAGAGTAATTTCAAAAATCTCACAGAGTAGTTGTGACCAATAACATTAATTAAGCATTTGGGAAAATTCTTTTTAAAAAATACTAATCCAATTTAAGAAGTATTATGAAAAATAATAGTTTTCTTTATATTGCTTTGAAAATTAAAAAAAAAATAGGTATATAATTTAGGCTGCATCCCTCAGTCAGTTCAGTTCAGTTGCTCAGTCATGTCCAACTCTTTGTGACCCAGTACACTGCAGCACGCTGGGCCTCCCTGTCCATCACCACCTCCCAGAGCTTGTTCAAACTCATGTCCATTGAGTGGCTGATGCCATCCAACTATCTCATCTTCTGTCATCCCCTTCTCCTGCATTCAGTCTTTCTCAGCATCAGGGCCTCTTCCAATGAGTCAGTTCTTTGCATCAAATGTCCGAAGTACTGGAGTTTCAGCTTGAGCATCAGTCCTACCAATGAATATTCAGTACTGATTTCCTTTAGAATTGACTGGTTGGATCTCCTTGCAGTCCAAGGGACTCTCAAGAGTCTCCAATACCACAGTTCAAAGGCATCAGTTCTTTGGCGCTCAGCTTTTTTTATGGCCCAACTCTCACATTCAGACATGACCACTGGAAAAACCATAGCTTTGACTAGATGGACTTTGTTGGCAAAGTTATGTCTCTGCTTTTTAATATGTTGTCTATGTTGGTCATAGCTTTTCTTCCAAGGAGTAAGCATCTTTTAATTTTATGGCTGCAGTCACCATCTGCAGTGATTTTGGAGCCCAAGAAAATAAAATCTGTAACTATTCCCATTGTTTCCCCACCTATTTGCCATGAAGTAATGGGACCGGACGGAGAAGGCAATGGCACCCCACTCCAGTACTCTTGCTTAGAAAATCCCATGGACAGAGGAGCCTGGTAGGCTGCAGTCCATGGGGTCGCGAAGAGTCGGACACAACTGCGCGACTTCACTTTCATGCATTGGAGAAGGAAATGGCAACCCACTCCAGTGTTCTTGCCTAGAGAATCCCAGGGACGGGGGAGCCTGGTGGGCTGCTGTCTATGGGGTTGCACAGAGTCGGACACGACTGAAGCGACTTAGCAGCAGCAGCAGCAGCAGCAGCAATGGGACCAGATGCTATGATCTTAGTTTCTTGAATGTAGAGTTTTAAGCCAGCTTTTTCACTCTCCTCTTTCACTTTCATCAAGAGGCTATTCAGTTCCTTTTCGCTATCTGCCATAAGGGTGGTGCCATCTGCATATCCGAGGTTATTGATATTTCTCCAGATGGGAATAATAAAGGTATGTGATATATTCTTATATCCTTAAATATCTTGAAACATACATACGAGATATGTAATCACTGTGAACATTAGAAAATATAATACCATTGCAAAAGACTTGGAAGCATGCATTTCAGTAACAATGCAAGCATTTTTTTTCTTTGCATATGAACAATTCAATTATTTTGTTTCTGAAATAAATTAAGTAAAGCTTATTGCATCTGATCAGCCCTTGTTTCCAGGGAATTGCAATTCAATTTCATTTTTAATTAGAATTGAACATTGTGGATTTCTTAGCACTGGTAAGCAAGATCCAGCAATAAAATATGTACTTAATTTGTATTAAGTTTCTGAAATTTAGTGTAGAGAGTGAGCAATATGTCTGGTTAATATTTAAACACCTCGCAATGTTCTGTTGTAGAAGTTTCCATTTATAAAACCTGCTGTTCTATAGCAAATTACTTTCACTTTTAAATAAACCTGTTACAACATGAGCAAAACTTATTCAATTAAAAGAGAAAACAAAGTAAAGTAATTATTTACTCCTATTTGATGTACACAATAGCTTCTAAAGATTCTAGAAATGTCTAGGAAAGTAGATTTGATGGCTTAAAAATTACTTTTGCTTAACTATGGCTTCAGTAAAAAGTAGGTATTTTCATATGGGATATATATTTCTATATAGGAAAGTGTTCTGTCATTAGAGAATAATGAACTGTGTGGAAAGAAGCCATGAACCATAAGGACAGTTGTGATAATGTGTTTTCCTCTTCCAGTTTTCCACACTTGTTTCTGTTTTGTCTTTTTGGTTCAGTGGTATAATAACGCTGTACATCACAGTGGAGCTAAACAGAAACAGTACATCCATAGTATCATATGTTTTTCCATGCACTCAGGCATTAAACTGAACATGTTCCTTCCCATCATTTTGTCTTAATATATTAGTAAAAGCAAGAGAAAAAAGTGAGGGAAGTTTGCAATAGTGACCTCAGTCATGATAATATATACCATATAAGGTAATGAAAAATGTAGCAGATTGATTTAACAGGTATTACAGTTATCAAAAGGTAACTCAGAGTCAGATTCTGCTTTGACATCTTACATATTTTAAAAATATCTGAAATCTGAATGACATACAGATAATTTTTTATTTACTTAAAAGTGAAAGTGACTCTCAAGAAAATCAATAGCCTTTGCAGGGTCAGGGAAATGGAAACTGTGGCTGTGACCCCTGATGGGTTTGCACTGTAACAAGTCATTGTCAATTTCTGCCAGGCAGGATTGGAGACAGCAAGTGATGATCTATAAACTGCACGGACAAGAGACATGCACTCTGATTCTTTCTTGACAACTATAAATCTTTCTAATTAGTGATGTGAGAAAGAATAATATGAAAGTTATTTCTATTGTGATTAAGTTCTCTGCAAGACATATGCATCAGATTTGCTTCTTAAAAATATATAAGGTACAAAGACTCTATGTATCTGTAATCCCTTAGTTTGTCCTTGAATAAGAACATCCCTCAGATGTTTGCATCTGATTACAAATTCTGTGCCTGGCTGAAATGTCAGGTTTTATATAAGTAAATGAATTAATTTCAGGAAGGGTTAAGAAATCATTTCTGTGAAGTAGACTTCTTTTTTTTTAATTGAGAAAAAATAATAGGATAACAAAAATAATGTTTCCTTCATAGGTAAGGAAAATGTAATAATCATATCCTAATTTTTAAAGATACAAGCTAATATTTCAAATAATGAGATTATACAAATTTTAAAGGCCTAATGAAGTTTGGGAAAAAATATTTTTGAATTTTTTTATTTTAGAATTTTTTTATTCATGGTTCCTACAATCTAACATACAACAAATAGCAAACAGCCTGCTAATAAGTGAATGGCAATGAAAGAGGATTTTAAAATTACTTAAATGTTTACTTTTAGAAATGAATTCATAAAATTTCATCATTTTACATCAAGAAAAATATTTTTCCAGATTAAGGAGTTTGTTTTTGTTTATTCCCCAATACCATTCCCTAACAGCAGACAATTGCAAAGAAATTGAGGTCAGTCACTCAGTTGTGTCTGACTCTGTGACTCCATAGACTCCAGCACGCCAGGCTCCCCCGTCCATCACCAACTCCAAAGCTTGCTCAAACTCATGTTCATCGAGTCAGTGATGCCATCCAACCATCTCATTCTATGTCATCCCATTGTCCTCCTGCCTTCAATCTTTCCAAGTATCAGGGACTTTTCCAGTGAGTCAGCTCTTCTCATCAGGTGGCCAAGGTGTTGGAGCTTTAGCTTCAGCATCAGTCCTTCCAATGAATATTAGGACTTATTTCCTTTAGGATTGACTGGTTTGATCTCCTTGCAGTCCAAAGGACTCTCGAGTCTTCTCCAACACCACAGTTCAAAAGCATCGATTCTTCGGTGCTCAGTTTTCTTTATGGTCCAACTCTCACATCCATACATGATTACTGGAAAACCATAGCTTTGGCTATATGGACCTCTGTCAGCAATGTAATGTCTCTGTTTTTTAATATGCTGTCTAGGTTTTTCATAGCTTTTCTTCCAAGAACGAAGCAAAATTACAGTTCCTCAATTATCCACCTGGTTCATTCTCCACCTTCTTTTCTTCCTTATCATTCCCTTGAAAAACACAAAGAAAATAAAATACAAAAAAAAAAAAAAAGAAAATAAAAAGCGAAGAGATTACATTTCCTCAACTATCCACCTGGTTCATTCTCCACATTCTCTTCTTTCTTATCATTCCCTTGAAAAAGAAAAGAAAAAAGAAAAAAAAAAAACAAAAAAAAAAACCCTTCACACATTATGTAGCATTCATGAACCACCTATACAAAGGAAAAGACCCCAGCCACTGTGTTTCCTCTCTCAATCTCAAATTCTTCTCTCTAAAAATAAGACAATTTAGGTTAATACTTGCTGGTCCTCACACTATCATTGTATTCTTAACCTGCAACCTTGCTAATCTCCACTCTACCACTGTATTTTCAACCTAGAACCTGGATTAATGGATCCATACTACAGATGTGGATCTACCATGGATAGGAAAAATGAGGAGGGGGAAAATAAATTATAGCATTCTCTTCAAAATTTTGAAGCTATAGTTGGGAAAATAACATCATATTTTTAAAAATTAAAAAAAAAATCAGACTTCTTCCTTGCAGTACACTGCAATGGCTATCAAATAATGTAATATGACCTTTATTTATTTATTTATTTTTAAATTTTATTTTATTTTTAAACTTTACAAAATTGTATTAGTTTTGCCAAATATCAAAATGAATCCGCCACAGGTATACATGTGTTCCCCATCCTGAACCCTCCTCCCTCCTCCCTCCCCATACCATCCCTCTGGGTCATCCCAGTGCACTAGCCCCAAGCATCCAGTATCGTGCATCGAACCTGGACTGGCAACTCGTTTCACACATGATATTTTACATGTTTCCATGCCATTCTCCCAAATCTTCCCACCCTCTCCCTCTCCCACAGAGTCCATAAGACTGTTCTATACATCAGTGTCTCTTTTGCTGTCTCGTACGCAGGGTTATTGATACCATCTTTCTAAATTCCATATATATGCGTTAGTATACTGTATTGGTGTTTTTCTTTCTGGCTTACTTCACTCTGTATAATAGGCTCCAGTTTCATCCACCTCATTAGAACTGATTCAAATGTATTCTTTTTAATGGCTGAGTAACACTCCATTGTGTATATGTACCATAGCTTTCTTATCCATTCATCTGCTGATGGGCATCTAGGTTGCTTCCATGTCCTGGCTATTATAAACAGTGCTGTGATGAACATTGGGGTACACGTGTCTCTTTCCCTTCTGGTTTCCTCAGTGTGTATGCCCAGCAGTGGGATTGCTGGATCATAAGGCAGGTCTATTTCCAGTTTTTTAAGGAATCTCCACACTGTTCTCCATAGTGGCTGTACTAGTTTGCATTCCCACCAACAGTGTAAGAGGGTTCCCTTTTCTCCACACCCTCTCCAGCATTTATTACATACGGACACCTTATCTTTGACAAAGGAGGCAAGAATATACAATGGATTAAAGACAATCTCTTTAACAAGTGGTGCTGGGAAATCTGGTCAACCACTTGTAAAAGAATGAAACTAGAACACTTTTCTAACACCATACACAAAAATAAATTCAAAATGAATTAAAGATCTAAACCTAAGACCAGAAACTATAAAACTCCTAGAGGAGAAGATAGGCAAAACACTCTGACATACATTAGAGCAGGATCCTCTATGACCCACCTCCAAGAATATTGGAAATAAAAGTAATATGACCTTTAAAAAAACAAACAAACAAACAAAAAATTCAGAGGCACACTTTTTTCTTTATTTGAAAGCAATATGATTTAATGGGAGAAACACAGGAAAAGAAATTATGAGCACACATTCCTTTACTCTGAAATCTGATAATTAACTATGTGATCTTGATATAATCTTTATCTCATGAATACTTCATTTGTGAGATAAAAATTATTCCACAGACCAAATGAGATATTTGTTGTTGTTGAGTTCCTCAGTTGTATCCGACTCTGCAACCTCACTGACTGCACCACACAGAGCTTTAAAGTGCAATAAATAATTATGCATGAGAATACTTTATAAAATAGGACATCTTGCCTCCATCTCTACCTTTCTCCCTTTCTTCTTTCCTTCCCTACTTCCTTCCTTCTTTCCCTCTTCTGTAATGTAATGATAAAAGTTGAGAATGCTTTTTAGAACTCTGACAACAGGCTTCACTTTCTGAATAGCTTCAGTTTTTTTTTTCTTTGCAAAAGGAGATCATTGCTTCTTATTAACCTTACTAGAATTATTTAGGTAACTTTGGATACATCAAGTAAAGCAATTTGAAATCCAAGTAACAGTGTTAAGAGAAATCAGAAATAAATGCTGTGATTATGCCTTGGATGTACTCATCTGATTACAGCGAATATTCCTCACCATAATTGTCTTAAGAAAAAAAAAGATGAGCTTATTTCTGAAATACTTTTGACAAAGCAAACAGGAATCTTATGAATCTCTTTAATGGCATCCTAACAATACAATACATAATTAAAGGACCAAATAACAAATCTATTAATAGGGGAAAACAGTTTCAAGATAAAGAATAACATAAAATCTGAGCCCTGAAGTCAAAATATATGCTTAAGAAATGAACACCTCTGTTCAGTGTTTTTATTTTTCACATATTCCAAAACTATTTAACTTAATAAGTAAGAATGTGCTAAGTAATGTTAGTTCATGGTTTTTAAAAGTTTATTCTTATGTTATAGTAGCCATGAATCTTTAGTGTAAAATATCCACATTTTATTGTTTTAATATATATGAATCCCCACTATGCACATTGTAAAAATCCAGGTCTTCTTAGCCATCTAAACAAATAGGCATATAATTCACACAGTATTGATTTTAGTACTTCTCAGAAAGCAGATCATGCAAGAAGCATCTGACGTGTTTAATAAGTTCACCTTTTGGCCCATCTGTTTGTCTTTGTAAAGGATGGATATATAATAGAAAATGTATGCTTTAATGGATAGATCGCTAGACTTGAATTTGGAAAACTCTAGTTTGATCCTTGGAATTACTGCTTATTGGGCTTCCCTAGTGGCTCAGATGGTAAATAATCTGCCTGCAATGCTGGACACCTGGATTCGATTCCTGAATGGGGAAGATCCCCTGGAGAAGGGAATGGTTACCCACTCCACTATGTTTACCAGGAGAATTCCATGGACAGAGGAGCCTGGTGGGTTATAGTCCACGGGGTCACAAAGAGTCAGACAAGACTGAGTGACTAACATACACACACACTTTACCATGTATTACCTGTGACCCCAGGTCAAGCTCTTCACCTTCCTGAATGAAAATTTCACAATAATGAGTATTGAAATGATATATCAGATGCTTTGAATAGAAATCAGAAAATAACTTGTGAGACAGTATCTGGCTTATAGTAGGTGCACAATTAGTACTTGATGATCTGGCCTAAGAAGACCTAGACTTAGAAGACCTAGATTCTAATTACATGATTTTCCAGAATCTATATATAAAGTTTGGCAGATATTTATCTCATGTGAAAGAATTAATTTGCCAGGGCTGCTATAATGAAATACTCCAGGCTGCATGGCCTAAACACAAATTTATTTTCTCACAGTTCTGGAAGCTGACAATTTAAGATGAAGGTGTTGACAGGTTCAGTCTCTCCTGAGGCCTCACTTCTTGGCTTGCTGATTGCCACTTTCTTGCTGTGTCCCCATGTCTTTTGTTTTGTTTTTTCACTCTCTGCACATGGACCTCTAATGTCTTTCCCTCTTCTTATAAGGACATTAGTCATATTGGAGTAGAGCCCACCCATATGACCTCATTTAACCTTTGTTGCCTCTTTAAAGTTTCTATTTTCAAATGTAGTCATACTCTGAGGTGTGCCGGAGGTTAGAACTTAAACTTACAAATCTTACGGGGACACCACATAACAGATCTTAATTTTATCTGTAAAACCAAATTTGTCTCCTTTGTTACCTTTGCTCTTTTCTACATGAGGGCTCAAGAAACTTTTATAGCTGTAGAGGCCAGAGGAATGGTTCTAATAGTGAACCAGTATTTTGAAGAGGTTAAAGTACAAAGAAAACCGTAAGCTTCCTCCTTTGGTTCTTGGTACCAGGTGGTAGTTCAGAGATCTCCTGCATTGTGACCAGTGAAAATAAAGAGCACGGCTGACATTCAGTGGGTTCAAAAGGGTGAGCTGACAATTTAACAACATCTGTAAATGGATTAGAGTCTAGCTGCAGAATTCAGCCAGTATTCCCTCGATGGACACTGTGAAGGAGGGTATTTTCTAAATGACAATAGCAACAGCATCCTCCTCCTGAAATAGAAAAGGGGTTTTGATGGAAAGTAAGAGTAGATGTCAATAAGTACAGAAGTTAAGTGGTAGGAATCAGATCAGGGTCCTGTTTCTTTTACTGTCTCTGGCTTTGATTTTCTTTGAATGATTCTTTCCTGAATATCTGAATACCATGTAGTCATCCTGTTCCCGTATGCTGTCTGTCCAAGGCAATGGGAATGTAATACTGTTGGACCATTTTCAGGTTCTAGACTATGACCCCTGAGCGAGTGATTCCTAAGGAACTTTGCCTTTCGTAAGGTTTGTTTGGTAAGATTGTTGTGTCCTGCCCACGGATTTGTAGCGCCATTTATTTCAAAGTGGGTAATTTTGCAACAGAGAGCTTTATATATTGCACAAGGAGAAGTGTACTAACATGATTCACAGTGAGGAATGTGAGATCATATTTCTTGGTCAAAGACATTTTATCTCTAAGACACTGCCAATAAGACAAATTCATACGTTTAAATCCCTGGGGGCTAGACTCCTTATTGCTACTGTTAGATAGCAAAACAATACAAAACAAAATTAAACAAAATAGACCAATTTTAATATGTATTTTACAGAAGTATAAAAGGATAACATATTTTGTTGAGTCTTTTTTTAATTTCAGAAAAAAGATGGCTTAATACTTATACTCACGTTCTAATGGACATATATAAGATGCCATAGCAAAATTTATGGCATAAGTTTTCCAGCCAGTGGGTAGAAACCATAGAGCAAAATAACATTCATTTAATACATTTATACCTCTATGCACTATGTTTTTCTTTCATTCATTCATTCATTGATAGATACACTAATTTATTCAATAACTCAACAATAGAAATATCAATAGTTACCAGGCACTATATCAAGGACTAGAGATAACAAAATGAAGCTATGAGGTTACTGTCTTAAAGCAGGTCAAAATCTAGTGCTACTAAAATATTCCATCAGATCATTTTTAATTACTGAGGATGAAAAAATAACACTAATGAAATTTCACCTTGGAGACTTGGGGCATTATAATGCTTCAGATGATGTGAAGCTGTGACATAGCTTGAAGGAAGTTGTCTGACTCTGTACAGAAAAAGAAAAATGTCTCAGAGTTACAAAGGATCACTTCTCAATTACTACTCTAGCATCTATCTCAGCTACCTCAGACATGTTGATATTTTAGCACCCATGGAAACTTGGTTAAGAATTGTGTTGGCTTAGCACTTAGTGGTTCTTTCAGTTGAACAAAAGGGACTGGGAAGCTTGTGATTTGGAGGCTGTGGACATTTTGAATAAACATAATCTGTAAATTTATGTAATATGTAACTTGTCTCCTGAAAATTAAATATTGGTTGAAGTACTTATCAGAGTAGAAATATTTCCAATTTAAACAGAGTATTAATAGCTTCATTGAAGTTGTCTTCATTTAATCCTGTGTGATTTATTGCAATTGTCATATATATCAATTTGAGTGTAAACATTGTGATATAGTTTTTTTTTTTTTAATGTTTCATTTTGTATTGGGGTATAGGCAATTAACAATGTTGTAATAGCTTCAGGTGAACAGTGAAGGGACTCAGTCAGAAATAATTTTTAAAAGACAAAATTAACACTTCACATGTACTATTTAAATTAGTACACAATTTAAATTAGTACTTTGAATGAAGAACGAATCAATTCAGTAACTTAGAGTTTCAATATATAGATTCTAAGTATTTTGATTTTCCTTATATTCCATATCTAATAGAAGTTTAATGTGAAATTAAAATATTTATAATATATATTAGATAGAATCAATCATAAAAACTACCTCACACGTCTTTATTACTTTTAGAAAATGTTTTCTCTTTGGAGAGGGTATTCTCAACCAATAGTTTGAAAGCAAGTTTCATATATGACAAAATATTTAAAAGTACAATAAATGTCTCCATAAACATTTTGAAAATCATAGAATAAGACCACTTGCTTTTTTAAATTAAGAAATAATGAATGTTTGAGGATAATATTGTTCAATTCTTGCATTTTATGGATGGTGAAACCAATGCTGGAAAAATTATGAGTTGTCACACAGCTATTAGTGTTAGAGTTGGTAACAAAATCTAGTACTGTGTCCCAGTCTCATGCATTTTCATTTGTCTTAGTTATGAATTGGTTTATTGGCAAATAACAGAAGCACCCTCAGAGAAAGGGAGGAAATCTCATCCAGTCCAAGTGAAAGGCGCACAGCTGGACATGAGGTCTGTGTGTGCCATTTTCTCTCTTGCCTGTTTTCATCTCTATTTTCTCTGACTTCCTCCTCCTTTTTAGCTGTCAGTTTCCTTGGCAAGGTTCATGATTTCTACATTCTAAAAATAACTAGTGTGTACACGTCTTACAATTAGTTCTGAATAGAGAAGCTATTTGCTCACATGGTGATTTGTATTAATTAGGAAATGGTGCCCCTCCAAGGTGACATATAGCCTTGTGGGTCAATGCACCACATTAGCCAGAGGCTGTGACCTGCTTCTCGGTCACCATACAACACTCAGGCCTAACACCCTCTGCCTGACTCATTTTTGGTTTCTCCATTCTAAGTTCCAACTGGCCCTATTTATGTCAAATGTTGTCTTAGTTTACAAGAACTAAGGACCCCAAGCTTATCAGATATATACTTGAGAAAGAGAAGCAAAAGACAGTTGAAGTTTAATGTCAAGAATCTTGGCTTGACACTCGCCCTATCTTTTCAGGTATCAGACCCCCAGTATAATCATCAGTCTAGGTCTCAAGCTATGAGAGGTACTACGCAGAGCTAATGACTTTCACCTGTGCACCAAGGGACAGTCTGCCATCAAACAGCACAGTGACAGCTGGTTTCATCTTTTTGTCATTGGCATTCTTTGAATGTGTTGTTAAAAATATAATCTCACCAAAATGGGAGATATTTTGAGCATTTTAGGCAACCTCCATGTCATCAGGTTCAAAATGTAATGCTAACAATGCAAAGGAACATAATGTAAACAGTTTCTTAGGTTGTCAGTGTTATTGGAAATCCAGCAATAGACCCTCTCTAAAATTGAGTCATTGAATTAAATTAATTATTTAAGAGCTCTATGATGGCCAGTGAGGGGTAGAGTCAGAAACCAGATTTGAAAAAATTGAAGAGGTGTCCACTTCAGGTCCAACTGTTGTATGCAGAGGACAGGAAGAGGAGGTTGGTTCATATATAAAACTGTCTCTTCAAGGGTGTAGGGAGGTAATCAACTCTAACCAAAGATAGGTTTCTAATAAACCACTTTGCTTCATAATTAGCCATGAGGTATAGAAGTATATCATGATATATATTCTTTATAAAAGGGATCTCAACATACTACCTAATATAATCAGAAAAGAAAAACATGTAACTCTTCCATGTGATTTTTGACTAAAATAAACTTAACCACTGTTTCATAAAGATTAAATTATTATCATCTGTATCTTTTTAGAAGAGATTTTTTAACATATTTGATAGTCCAATAAAGCAGATTGAAAAAAAAATACTGTGGATCATCATTCTCTTTCTTTATTCAAAGCAGTGATCTCTCATAGAATCACTTTCCACTGATGCTGAGTCTATCCTCACATTCTTTTCCTGCTGTTCATTCCTTGCCAGTTAATTAGTTAGCAGTCAAGGTGAAATGCTATTAAAATGCTGCACTCATTATGTTAGCATATTTGGAAAATTCAGCAGTGGCCACTTTTCCAGGACTGGAAGAGGTCAGTTTCCATTCCAATCCCAAAGAGGGGCAGTGCCAAATAATGTTCAGACTACATTAAATTGCACTCATTTCACATACTAGTAAGGTTATTTTCAAAATCCTTCAAGCTAGGCTTCAGCAGTACATACATTGAGAACTTCCACATATACAAGCTGGGTTTAGAAAAGGCAGAGGAACCAGAGATTGTAATATCATTTTTAAAATAATGTGATCAATAATCAGGAGTTGGTTACTAATATTTGATGGAGTTTTTATATGATATTACTTATATCACTCATATATAGTATATATCTATTAAAGTGATACATAAGTGTACTTATCAACGTGGACACATGTTTAGTATATACTAAGTGAAAAAGACATATTACAAATTAATATTTTTCATACGTATTTTGTAAATATATGTGTGAATGTGCGTAAGCCCTAATAAAGGTATCTAGAAACATCAGCATGTTAATATTTGCTGCCACTTTGACACGTAAGATAATGGAATTGTTTTTTAACTTTTTTGTTTCATTTTGTTTTGTTGATGTACATCTCTTTCTCACTAATTGTCACTATTTGCTTTAAATAATAAATAATACGTAATAAAATAAGTAATTTCTAGTATTTTTAAAAATTGCTTTCTAGAAACATTCATTTTGTTTTTTCTTGATATTTTCTCCTGTAGTAAGCAGAACATTCAAAATCGTTTCATTGACTATTCTTTTAGAGAATAGTAATTTCAGCATCTAAACATTAGAAGCCTTCCCTAAGGACTTCAATCTGAGCATTTGAAGAGTCAGTGTTAAATCTGGCCCTCTTATTCACATATATTTTTTCTTTTGTTCTCTCTCTCATTCTTCCTCTCTCCCTGAATCCTTTACCCATTTTCAGTAAAACATTGGTGGGAAAAAACAGAAGTGTGATCATATTAGTTTCTTATAGAAAGTATACATGTGACTCAACTATACTTAGCTTTGGTTCTCAGTGTTAGGTTTTTATCCTTATTATAAAAATTAATTCGTGTTCATTATTTGTTTAAAAATGGAAAAATACAGAATGTTTTTAAAGGAGTTGGAAAGATGCAATCAATGTAGCATACTTACATCAAGCATCATTTATTTTTCTACATGTTATTTCCTATATGTAGTTAAAATTCTATTATATTCATATGTTTTATTTTTCTAATTGAAGTACATCCCAAATATTTTCTCAGAGTTCTCTTTGCTTTACGTGGTTGTTATGCCACATCAGCATGTATGTCATTTGTTCTTTTATTTAATGTCTTAAATGCCTACTATGTGCCTGCTATATACAAAGTGTACAGAGAGTCATACAAAAGACAAGCATGATTCTTACCCTGCTGGTGTAGTCTAGTTTGAGACCCAATTGATGCTTTGCTTGTATGCATATGCAGTCATGTCTTATTCTTTGCAACCCCATGGACTATAACCTACCAGTCCCCTCTATCCATGGGGTTTTCCAAGAAAGAATACTGCAGTGGGTTGCCATTCCCTTCTCCAGGGGATATTCCTGACCCAAGGATGGAACCCACATCTCCTGTGTCTCCTGCATTGCCTGCTGCTGCTGCTAATTCGCTTCAGTTGTGTCCAACTCTATGCAACCCCAAAGACAGAAGCCCACCAGGCTCCCCTGTCCCTGGGATTCTCCAGACAAGAACACTAGAGTGGGTGCCATTTCCTTCTCCAATGCATGAAAGTGAAAAGTGAAAGTGAAGTCTCTCAGTCATGTCCGACTCTTCGTGACCCCATGGACTGCAATTTTTATTTATTTATTTATTTTACTACTGAGCCACCTGGGAAGCCTTGCTTAGTCCACTGTAAAACTCAATAAACAAAAGAAGCAGTAAATGGGAAGTGAAATATAGGTATTAATTAGAATCACACAATGAGCAGCAACTGTCTATACTCAGTACGACTTAGTCATAGTTTCCGTTATTCCCTCAGTTCAGTTCAGTCGCTCAGTTGTGTCCGACTCTTTGCGACACCATGAATCACAGCACGCCAGGCCTCACTGTCCATCACCAACTCCCGGAGTTCACTCAGACTCACGTCCATCGAGTCAGTGATGCCATCGAGCCATCTCATCCTCTGTCGTCCCCTTCTCCACCTGCCCCCAATCCCTCCCAACATCAGAGTTTTTCCAATGAGTCAACTCTTCCCATGAGGTGGCCAAAGTACTGGAGTTTCAGCTTTAGCATCATTCCTTCCAAAGAAATCCCAGGGCTGATCTCCTTCAGAATGGACTGGTTGGATCTCCTTGCAGTCCAAGGGACTCTCAAGAGTCTTCTCCAACACCACAGTTCAAAAGCATTAATTCTTCAGTGCTCAGCTTTCTTCACAGTCCAACTCTCACATCCATACATGACCACAGGAAAAACCATAGGCTTGACTACACAGACCTTTGTTGGCAAAGTAATGTCTCTGCTTTTGAATATGCTATCTAGGTTGATCATAACTTTCCTTCAAGGAGTAAGCATCTTTTAATTTCATGGCTGCAGTCACCATCTGCAGTGATTTTGGAGCCCAAAAAAATAAAGTCTGACACTGTTTCCACTGTTTCCCCATCCATTTCCCATGAAGTGATGGGATCAGATGCCATGATCTTACTTTTCTGAATGTTGAGCTTTAAGCCAACTTTTTCACTCTCCACTTTCACTTTCATCAAGAGGCTTTTGAGTTCCTCTTCACTTTCTGCCATAAGGGTGGTGTCATCTCCATATCTAAGGTTCTTGATATTTCTCCTGGCAATCTTGATTTTAGCTTGTGCTTCTTCCAGTCCAGCGTTTCTCATGATGTACTCTGCATATAAGTTAAATAAGCAAGGGGCAATATACACCCTTGACGTACTCCATTTCCTATTTGAAACCAGTCTGTTGTTTCATGTCAGCAACAGTTCTAACTGTTGCTTTCTGACCTGCATACACATTTCTCAAGAGGCAGGTCAGGTGGTCTGGTATTCCCATCTCTTTCAGAATTTTCCACAGTTTTTTGTGATCCACACAGTCAAAGGCTTTGGTGTAGTCAATAAAGCAGAAATAGATGTTTTTCTGGAACTCTCTTGCTTTTTCCATGATCCAGCGGATGTTGGCAATTTGATCTCTGGTTCCTCTGCCTTTTCTAAAACCAGCTTGAACATCTGGAAGTTCACAGTTTATGTATTGCTGAAGCCTGGCTTGGAGAATTTTGAGCATTACTTTACTAGCGTGTGAGATGAGTGCAATTGTGTGGTAGTTTGAGCATTCTTTGGCATTGCCTTTCTTTGGGATTGGAATGAAAACTGACCTTTTCCAGTCCTGTGGCCACTGCTGAGTTTTCCAAATTTGCTGGCATATTGAGTGCAGCACTTTCACAGCATCATCATTCAGGATTTGAAATACCTCCACTGGAATTCCATCACCTCCACTAGCTTTGTTCGTAGTGATGCTTTCTAAGGCTCACTTGACTTCACATTTCAGGATGTCTGGCTCTAGGTCAGTGATCACACCATTGTGATTATCTGGGTCGTGAAGATCTTTTTTGTACAGTTTTTCTGTGTATTCTTGCCACCTCTTCTTAATATCTTCTGCTTCGTTAGGTCCATACCATTTCTGTCCTTTATCAAGCCCATCTTTGCATGAAATGTTCCCTTGGTATCTCTAATTTTCTTGAAGAGATCTCTAGTCTTTCCAATTCTGTTGTTTTCCTCTATTTCTTTGCGTTGATCACTGAAGAAGGCTTTCTTATCTCTTCTTGCTATTCTTTGGAACTCTGCATTCAGATGCTTATAACTTTCCTTTTTTCCTTTGCTTTTCTCATCTCTTCTTTTCACAGCTATTTGTAAATCCTCCCCAGACAGTCATTTTGCTTTTTTGCATTTCTTTTCCATGAGGATGGTCTTGATCCCTGTCTCCTGTACAGTGTCACGAACCTCATTCCATAGTTTATCAGGCATTCTATCTATCAGATCTAGGCCCTTAAATCTATTTCTCACTTCCATTGTATAATCATAAGGGATTTGATTTAGGTCATACCTGAATGATCTAGTGGTTTTCCCTACTTTCTTCAATTTAAGTCTGAATTTGGCAATAAGGAGTTCATGATGTGAGCCACAGTCAGCTCCTGGTCTTGTTTTTGTTGACTGTATAGAGCTTCTCCATCTTTTGCTGCAAAGAACATAATCAATCTGATTTCAGTGTTGACCATCTGGTGATGTCCATGTGTAGAGTCTTCTCTTGTGTTGTTGGAAGAGGGTGTTTGCTATGACCAGTTCATTTTCTTGGCAAAACTCGATTTGTCTTTGCCCTGCTTCATTCTGTATTCCAAGTAAATTTGCCTGTTACTCCAGGTGTTTCTTGACTTCCTACTTTTGCATTCCAGTCCCCTATAAGGAAAAGGACATCTTTTGGGGAGTTAGTTCTAAAAGGTCTTGTAGGTCTTCATAGAACCATTCAACTTCAGCTTCTTCAGTGTTACTGGTTGGGGCATAGACTTGGATTACTGTGATATTGAATGGTTTGCCTTGGAAACAAACAGAGACCATTCTGTCATTTTTGAGATTGCATCTAAGTACTGCATTACAGACTCTTTGATTGACCATGATGGCTACTCCATTTCTTCTGAGGGATTCTTGTCCACAGTAGTAGATATAATGGTCATCTGAGCTAAATTCACCCATTCCAGTCCATTTGAGTTAGCTGATTATTAGAATATCGACATTCACTCTTGCCATCTCTTGTTTGACCGCTTCCAATTTGCCCTGATTCATGGACCTGACATTCCAGGTTCCTATGCAATATTGCTCTTTACAGCATCGGACCTTGCTTCTATCACCAGTCATTATCCCCTAGTGCCCCTGTAATTACTTTTCCTCTTTAGTGGGGAATAAACATGTCTAGCAAATCTTGATCATTACTGTACAAATCATGGTAGTCATGCAAAGATTAATTAGTTCTTTGCCCTAAAAATATAGTTTAACAAGTTAAAACAAGAGAACCTGGAATGACAAGTTAATCTGCCTATTCTTACTTTTCTATTAGTGAAGAAGAACAGAGAGGAACCTTTGAGTGAAATATGTTCATATGAGGTAATCGGGCTATTTTCAAAGTATTTAATGACAGAGACAGAACAGGACCTGATCATTCAGAAGAAGGCCCCTCATTTGGTTCTGTATATGCCCATTAGTTGCTCTGTCTTAGACATCTGGCTGGAACATCCAGGGCAGAGACCAGAGTGACTAGTACAGTGGGAGCTCTCAGGAGGATCAGGGCAGTGGCTGTTTGCCAGTGTGAAAGTATTTCAACATTTTAGCAACTGGTGTGACAGGCTCAGTCCTAGAGGAAATATATCAAGGTCCTGTAGGTGTCTTCTGCTCTCAGGAAGGACACGATAGCGGTCAGAACAGTTCTCCTTTTGCAATGGAACTTTGTCCGTGGTAGATCTTTTGTTGCTCTCACAGAAGTGAAAACTTCTAGATGTATATGGACAAGTGAAAAGTGAAGAAATTCTAAATACAGTCATTGGAATAAAATATAAACATAGTAGGAATGCAGCTTGAATATTGTTGAATAGAGGAAAAAGGAAGAAGCCAGTAGGATAACTCTGTCTGAGATTTGATAATGAGGACATCTGAAATGTGCTTATTTTACAAGAAAATAAAAGTAGTAAAGAAAGTCATCTAATTGTAGTGACTTTATAAAGTGGCAGTATATGAACTAATAATGCATATGAAATATTTTTAAAAATTTGTTCTCCTCTTTCAGCTTTCCTTATTGGAAAAAACTGGATTTGGAGGTGTTCTTCTATATATTGATCCTTGTGATTTACCAAAGACTGCAAATCTTAGCTATAATACCTTCATGGTATCACTGAATCCAGGAGGAGACCCTTCTACACCCGGTTATCCAAGTATTGGTAAGTTTACTATTAATCATTATTTCTTGTAAGCATTATAAGGTTGCAATTTATAAGTGCATGTTACCTAAAGTAATTAAAAAATAATAAAGTTGAAGAATTCTTACCGCTCCATATTTCAAAAAATAAATGTTTTATCTTCTCAAAATTATAGACTGCCCCAGAATAAAACTTGAAAAAGTCTATAATAGATTTTTGTCTCAATAACTTACAGTATAGTAAACAGAGAGAAAACATTGTAAGTGTTATTGATGGACTGATAAGATAACTTAATACCATGTGGGACAAGTACTCCATATAGGTGGAAAACACATGCATCTACCTAGAAGCATGAAATATCTATGACTTTGGAGTTGTTGTCATAACTTGAAGCCCAGAGTCTAGGGCTACACATGCTCAAGTTAGGTGTCTGTGAAAAATGAAAGTGAAAGTTGCTCAGTTGTGTCTGATTCTTTGTTCATGGAATTCTCCAGGCCAAAATACCTGCTGGAGTGGGTAGCCTTTCCTTTCTCCAGGGGATCTTCCCAACCCAGGGATTGAACCCAGGTCTCCCACATTGCAGGTGAATTCTTTACCAGCTGAGCCACAAAGGAAGCCCAAGAATACTGGAGTGAGTAGCCTATCCCTTCTCCAGCAGATCTTCCCGGCCCAGGAATCGAACTGGGGTCTCCTGCATTGCAGCTGGATTCTTTACGAACTGAGCTGTCAGGGAAGCCCTGAAGCTATGGGAAATAATGCTGGATAGGACTAGAGTTGACATGATTAAATTCTCTGGCTCCCTAAAAGAAGGGATCTCATTTGTTTGTCCAGCCACTTGGCAGCATAGACATGGCTATTTTGCATCAAACATCCTTTTCTTTCCCAGCAAGCTGTGTTCATTACAGTGGGGGTCATGTGGCAAAGAGAAACAACTGTGATTTTGGCAGGTGCTCACTGCATCATTGAACTTCTGTCTAATGTGTCATTGACAAATATTCTGTATGCACAAGCTTGGCAGAGGAAAAGCTCTTTGAACCTCCTTCCAGGGTAATACTAACCCACTAACTGTGATGCTTCAGTCAGGAATTAAGCTAATAAAAAAATCATGTAATTATCCATGTGTCCCATCAATATTTTCTTTGTTTTCCACAAGATATAACAAAAGACTAAAAGCATCTTTTTTAAGTCTAACTTCCCTTTGTATATAATTAACTTTACCAATCAATTAATAACTTTCTCCAAGAAGGAAGTAAATTAAGTCAAATATGAGTTCTAATTTTATGAATTTTGTTGGGTTTGTTAAGTACTACTTTGTCTACTAAAACACCCCTTTAATAATCCATGTAAGAATTTTCTCTGGGAACTCACTGTTCTGTAGTTTGTACAGTTTACTCTCATTCTTGTAATTTTCAAGTTAAAATTAATAGATATCCATCTACAATTCTCAGACCTCACCAAAAATGTCAGTTAAGCCCTCTCATTTGCAAATGCTCTGATTGCCTTGGGTTGTAATGCCTCAGTATCAGGAGGTTGCATGTGGCAGCTAACTCTGCTGCAAAGCACTGTTCTGCAGTGCTACTGAAAAGCAGATGCTGATGAATATGTTGCTTAAGCTGGTAAATTGCCTCATTGTCAACAGTTACTATTTATATATTTTTGACTTAGGTCATTTAATAAATGTAGAATTCAGTCATCTCTAGCAAAGTGCTGGCCATTGTCTTGAGAATCTCAGCATGATTTTTTAAAATAATTTTTAATTTGAAATAACTTCAACAAAAAAATGGTGCAAATAATGTATGCAAATATTTAGACTCTCTGGCCATTTTTGATTTGAGTTGTTTGTTTTTTGTATTGTTGTGTTGCATGGGTCATTTATATATTTTGGATATTAACCCCTTATCAGTTATATGATTTGCAAAAATCTCCATTCAGTGGGTTGCCTTTTCATTTTGATGATGGTTTCCTTCATGTCCAGTACCTTTTTAGTTCAACATGGTCCCTTTTGTTTATTTTTATTTTTGGTTCCTTTTGCTTTTGGAACAGATCAACAAAAGACATAATAAAATGACTGAGGTTAGTGAGTTTACTGCCAATATTTTCTCTAAAGAATTTTATGGTTTAGGTTTTATATTCAAGTTCTTAATGCATTTTGAGTTAATTTTTATATATGGTGTAAGATTCTCCTGCTGGTGAATGTTCAGTTTTACCCACTCTGTCTCAGGGACTATAATTAGCCCATTGTTTGTTCTTTGATCCTTTGTTGTAAATTAATTGTCCATATATGGATGGGTTTATTTCTGAGATCTCAGTTCTGTTCCATTGACCTGTGTGTGTGGTTTTCTGTCAGTATCATACTGTTTTGATTGCCATCACTTGGTAGTATAGCTTGAAATCAGCACATATTATACCTCCAATTTTGACTTCTTCCTCAAGTTTGTTTTGTCTATTCAGGTTTTTTGTGTGTGTTTTCATAAAAGTTTTAGAATTGTTTGTTCTATTTCTGTGAGATATGACATTGGAATTTTGATATAAATTGCATTGAATATGCAGATTGCTTTGCATAGTATGGGCATCTTAATAATATTAATTTTTCCAATCTATGAGCACAGAATATTTTTTCATTAATTTATGTCTTCTTATTTCATCAACGTCTTACAGTTTTCAGTGTACAAATCCTTCACGTACTTGGCTAAATTTATTCCTTAAGTATTTTATTATTTTGATGTAAATTGTAATTGTAAATGGTTCCAGATTGGGAAAGGAGTACGTCAAGGCTGTATATTGTTTCCCTGCTATTTAAATTATATGCAGAGTACATCATGCAAAATATGGGGCTGGATGAAGCACAAGCTGGAATCAAAATTGCCAGGAGAAATATCAATAACATCAGATATGCAGGTGACACCACCCTTATGGCAGAAAGCGAAGAAGAACTAAAGAGCTTCTTGGTGAAAGTGAAAGAGGAGAGTGAAAAAGTTGGCTTAAAACTCAGAGCAGAAAAAGAAATAAAAGGAATCCAAATTGGAAAAGAAGAAGTAAAGCTCTCACTGTTTGCAGATGACATGATCCTCTACATAGAAAGCCCTAAAGACTCCACCAGAAAATTACTAGAACTAATCAATGACTATAGTAAAGTTGCAGGATATAAAATCAACACACAGAAATCCCTTGCATTCCTATACACTAATAATGAGAAAACAGAAAGAGAAATTAAGGAAACAATTCCATTCACCATTGCAACGGAAAGAATAAAATACTTAGGAATATATCTACCTAAAGAAACTAAAGACCTATATGTATAAAACTATAAAACACTGGTGAAAGAAATCAAAGAGGACACTAACAGATGGAGAAATATACCATGTTCATGGATTGGAAGAATCAATATAGTGAAAATGAGTATACTACCCAAAACAATCTATAGATTCAATGCAATCCCTATCAAGCTACCAACAGCATTCTTCACAGAGCTAGAACAAATAATTTCACAATTTGTATGGAAATACAAAAAACCTCGAATAGCCAAAGCGATCTTGAGAAAGAAGAATGGAACTGGAGGAATCAACCTACCTGACTTCAGGCTCTACTACAAAGCCACAGTTATCAAGACAGTATGGTACTGGCACAAAGACAGAAATATAGATCAATGGAACAAAATAGAAAGCCCAGAGATAAATCCACGCACATATGGACACCTTATCTTTGACAAAGGAGGCAAGAATATACAATGGATTAAAGACAATCTCTTTAACAAGTGGTGCTGGAAATCTGGTCAACCACTTGTAAAAGAATGAAACTAGAACACTTTCTAACACCATACACAAAAATAAACTCAAAATGGATTAAAGATCTAAATGTAAGACCAGAAACTATAAAACTCCTAGAGGAGAACATAGGCAAAACACTCTCTGACATACATCACAGCAGGATCCTCTATGACCCACCTCCCAGAATATTGGAAATAAAAGCAAAAATAAACAAATGGGACCTAATTAACCTTAAAAGCTTCTGCACATCAAAGGAAACTATTAGCAAGGTGAAAAGACAGCCTTCAGAATGGGAGAAGATAATAGCAAATGAAGCAACTGACAAACAACTAATCTCGAGAATATACAAGCAACTCCTACAGCTCAACTCCAGAAAAATAAATGACCCAATCAAAAAATGGGCCAAAGAACTAAATAGACATTTCTCCAAAGAAGACATCCAGATGGCTAACAAACACATGAAAAGATGCTCAACATCACTCATTATCAGAGAAATGCAAATCAAAACCACTATGAGGTACCCTTTCACACCAGTCAGAATGGCTGCGATCCAAAAGTCTACAAGTAATAAATGCTGGAGAGGGTGTGGAGAAAAGGGAGCCCTCTTCCACTGTTGGTGGGAATGCAAACTAGTACAGCCACTATGGAGAACAGTGTGGAGATTCCTTAAAAAACTGGAAATAGACCTGCCTTATGATCCAGCAATCCCACTGCTGGGCATACACACTGAGGAAACCAGAAGGGAAAGAGACACGTGTACCCCAATGTTCATCGCAGCACTGTTTATAATAGCCAGGACATGGAAGCAACCTAGATGTCCATCAGCAGATGAATGGATAAGAAAGCTGTGGTACATATACACAATGGAGTATTACTCAGCCATTAAAAAGAATACATTTGAATCAGTTCTAATGAGGTGGATGAAACTGGAGCCTATTATACAGAGTGAAGTAAGCCAGAAAGAAAAACACCAATACAGTATACTAACGCATATATATGGAATTTAGAAAGATGGTAACAATAACCCTGTGTATGAGACAGCAAAAGAGGCACTGATGTATAGAATAGTCTTATGGACTCTGTGAGAGAGGGAGAGGGTGGGAAGATTTGGGAGAATGGCATGGAAACATGTAAAATATCATGTGTGAAACGAGTTGCCAGTCCAGGTTCGATGCACGATACTGGATGCTTGGGGCTGGTGCACTGGGATGACCCAGAGGGATGGAATGGGGAGGGAGGAGGGAGGAGGGTTCAGGATGGGGAACACATGTATACCTGTGGCGGATTCATTTTGATATTTGGCAAAACTAATACAGTTATGTAAAGTTTAAAAATAAAATAAAATTAAAAAAAAAAAAACCTCAACGTTCAGAAAACCAACATCATGGCATCTATTTCCATCATATCATGGCAAATAGATGGGGCAACAATGGAAGCAGTGAGTGATTTTATTATTTTGGGCTCCAAAATCACTGCAGATGGTAACTGCAGCCATGAAATTAAAGGATGCTTGCTCCTTGGAAGAAAAACTATAACCAACCTAGACAGCATATTAAAAAGCAGAGACATTACTTTGCCAAAAAAGTCCATCTACTCAGAGCTATGGTTTTTCCAGCAGTCATGTATGGATATGAGAGTTGGACTATAAAGAAATCTGAACACCAAAGAATTGATGCTTTTGAACTGTGGTGTTGGAGAAGACTCTTGAGAGTCCCTTGGACAACAAGGAGATCCAACCAGTCCATTCTAAAGGAAATCAGTCCTGAATATTCATTAGAAGGACTGATGCTGAAGCTGAAGCTCCGATACTTTGGCCACCTGATGTGAAGAACTGATTCATTAGAATAGACTCTGATGCTAGGAAAGATTGAAGGCCAGAGGGGAAGGGGACGACAGAGGATGAGTTGTTAGATGGCATCACTGACTCATTGGACATGAGTTTGAGTAAGCTCTGGGAGTTCGTGGTGGACAGGGAGGCTGGCGTGCTGCAGTCCATGGCATTATAAAGAGTTGGACACAACTGAGCATCTGAACTGAACTGAATTGTAAAAGATTGTTTTCTTAATTCTGTTTCTGATAGTTCATTATTAATGTATAGAAGTGTCACAGCTTTCTGTATATTGATTTTGTAACCTGTAACTTTAGTGAATTTATTTTTTATTTCTCACATCTTTCTGGTAGGGTATTTAGGATTTTCTATGTATAATACAATGTCATCTGCAAATGACATTATATTTCATTATATTATAAGACAGTTTTCTTTTTCAGTTCAGATTTGAGAGAATTTTATTTCTTTTCTTGCTTAATTGCTGTAGATAGTACTTTCAGTACTATGTTGAATAAAAGTGGCAAGGGTGGGCATCCCTGTTCCTGATTTTAGGGGAAAAACTCTTTTAATTTTTCATCAGTGAGTGTGTTATTAGCTGTGTATTTGTCATACATGGCCTTTACTATTTGAGGTATATTCTCTCTATACCCACTTTATTGGCAGTTAAAAGAGGGTTGTATTTTGTTAAATGCTTTTTCTGCATCTGTTGAGATGATCTTATAATTCTGATTCTTCATTTTGTTAATGTGATGTATTACATGGGTTTTCTGTAGATGTTGAATCACCCTTGCTTCCCTGGAATACATCCCACTTGATCAAGATGTACATATTTTTAATGTTTTGTTGGATTTGATTTGCTAATAATTTGTTGAAGATTTTTGTATCTGTAGATATTGAAGATAGTGGCATGCATGTTTCATTTTTGTGGTGTCCTTGGCTGGTTTTAGTATTAGGGAAATATTGGCCTTGTAAATGCTTTGGAATGTTTTCCTCCTCCTCAATTTTTGGAAGAAAAGTATTAAGTCATCTTTGAATATTTTGTGTTAATATTGAGAGAAGAATAAGTATTAAATCTTCTTTGAGTGTTTTGTAGAGTTTGCCAAAGAAGCCATCTCTCTGGGCCTCAGCTTTTGTTTGTTGTGAGATTTTCTAATTTGTGTCTCAGTCTCCTTGTTGGTAATTTCTGTTCAGATTTCCTGTTTCTTTATTTTTCCTTCTTGGAAGATTTTTTGTTTCTAGGAATTTATCCATGGTTGTCAAACTGTTGGTATTTAATTATTGGTAGTAGTCTCATTTTATCCTTCAAATTTATGTGGTTACATTTATAACTTCTCTTTCATTTTTTAATTTTATTTATTTGTATCCTCTTTCTTTTCTTTCTCTCTCTCTCTTTTTTTTTTTTTTTGGTTAGTCTAGCTAAAGGTTTGTAGATTTTATCTTTTCTAATCACCAGCCCTTAGTCTCATTGATCTTTCCCACTTTATTTTTTGTCTCTCTTTGATTTACTTCTGTCTGATCTTTATTATTCTCTTCTTTCTGTTAACTGTGGGCTTCATTTATTCTTTTTCTAGTTCCTTTAGGTATAAAGTTAGATTGTTTATTTGGTATTTTTGTAGTTGTTTCTTGATGGAAGCCTGAATTATTATGAACTTCCCTTTTAGAACAATTTTTTGTTGAACTCCATAGATTTTGGTATGTTGTATTTCTATTTTCATTTGCCTCTAGATTTTTTTTTTTTTTTTTTTGCTTTTTTCAAAGACCCCTTTATACCATTACAGTTGGAGAAAGTTTTTCTTCAGTTGATTGAAATGCAGTTTGTGACCCAACATGTGATCTAGCCGAGAAAATGTTCCATGTGTACTTAAGAAGAATGTGTATTCTTTTGCTTTTGGATGGAATGCTCTATATCTAGTAAGTTCATCTTATCTAATGTATTATTTAAATTTAATGTTTTCACATTGATTTTTTTTTTTTTGGTCTGGATAATATATTCATTGAGGTAGGTAGGGGTTAAAGTCCCATACTATTATTGTCTTGCTTTAAAATTTTCCCTTTAAGATCAAAAATACTTTCTTTTGTATCTTGGTGCTCTTCTCTTCAGTTCAGTTCAGTTGCTCAGTCGTGTCTGACTCTTTGCGACCCCATGGACTACAGCATGCCAGGCTTCCCTGTCCATCACCAACTCCTAGAATTTACTCAAATGCATTTCCATTGAGTCAGTGATGCCATCCAACCATCTCATCCTCTGTCATAACTTTCTCTTCCCACCTTCAATCTTTTTCAGCATCAGAGTCTATTCCAATGAGTTGGTTCTTCACATCAGGTGGCCAAAATATTGGAGTTTCAGCTTTATCATCAGTCCCTCCAATGAATATTCAGGACTGATTTCCCTTAGGATTGACTGGTTGGATCTCCTTGCTGTCCAAGGGACTCTCAAGAGTCTTCTCCAACACCACAGTTCAAAGGCATCAATTCTTTGGCGCTCAGCTTTCTTTATAGTCCAACTCTCACATCCATGCATGACTACTGGAAAAATGCTAGTTTGACTACACAGATCTTTGTTAGCCAAGTAATATCTCTGCTTTTTAATATGCTGTCTACATTGGTTATAGCTTTTCTTCCAAGGAGCGAGTGTCTTTTAATTTCATGGCTGCAGTCACCATCTGCAATGATTTTGGACACCGCCCCCCCCGCCCAAAAAAAAAAAATAAAGTCTGTCACTGTTTCTGTTGTTTCCTCATCTATCTGCCATGAAGTGATGGGACCAGATGCCACTATCTTAGTTTTCTGAATGTTGCTCTTCTGTTGGGTTTCAGTATTTTTTTTTTGCTGGATTTACCTTTTTATTATCATGTAATGCTCTTCTATGTCATTTCTTACAGTCTTTGTTTTAAAGTCTATTTTTGTCTGATATGAGAATAGTACTGCAGTTTTCTTTTAATTTCTATGTGCATGAAATATATTTTTTCCATTCCTTCATTTTCTGTCTGGGTGTGTCCTTTCTTATAAAGTGAGTCTTTTGTTGGCAGTAAATAGATGGGTCCTGTTTTTTATCCATTTTTCCACTCCATCTTTTGATTAGTTCCTTTAGTTTGTTTGCATTTTAAGTAATTACTGATGGGTATGTACTTTTTGGGGATTCCCTGGTAGCTCAACTAGTAAAGAATCCATCTGCAATGCAGGAAACCGCAGTTCAATTCCTGGATCAGGAAGATCCCCTGAAGAAGGGATAGGCTACCCACTCCAGTATTCTTGGATTCCCCTGCTGGCTCAGATGGTAAAGAATCTGCCTTCAATGTGGGAAACCTGGGTTTGATCCCTGGTATGGGAAAATCCCCTGGAGTAGGACATGGCAACCCTCTCTAGTATTCTTGCCTGGAAAATCCCCACGGACAGAGGAGCCTTGCAGGCTATAGTCCTTGGGGGCACAAAGAGTCAGACATGACTAAGAACACACACACACACACACACACACACATGTATTTATTGTGATTCTGTTATCTTTTTTATTTTTCTCTCTTGTGTATTGGATTCTTTCTTTAGTGTTATATTTAGATTTCTTTCTCATTTTCCTTTGTATACTTGCAATAATTTTTTGACCTCCTTGGGTTACTGTGAAATTTACATATAACATTCTTGTGAGTGTTGCTTATTTTAAGTTGGTAGCAAATTAAATTTAAATACATTTCAAAACTTTGTCTTTCTACTCTTTCCCCAGCACATACACATTTTATATTTTTGATGATACATTTTACATCTTTATTTTATGTGTCCTTTAATTATTGTAATTTTAGCTAATTTTACTACTTTTTTTCTTGTAATTCTTATATCTGCCTTATTAACAATTATTTTATGAACTTTGCTATATATTTACCTTTTCCAATAAGGTATTTTTTTTATTTCATATATTTTCATATTAACTAATGCCATTTCCTTTCAGCTTAAAGAAATCCCTTTAATATTTCTTGCAGGACCAGTTTAGTGGTGATGAAATCCTTTAGTTTTTGCTTAGCTGGTACAGCCTTGATCTCTCCTTCAATTCTGAATGTTAACTTTGCTGGGTAGAGAATTTGGGGTTGGAAGTTTTTTCTCTTTCTGCATGATGGATATAGCACACCACTTCCTTCTAGCATGTAAGGTTTTTACTGAAAAATCTACAAATATTCTTATGGGATTTCCCTTGTAAGCATCAAGTTGTTTCTCTTGCTGCTTTTAGAAGTTTCTCTTTATCCTTAACTTTTACAATTTTAATTGTATCTTCATACGTATCTTTTTTGATTCATGCTATTTGCAACTCTGCAAAGAGTTGACTCATTGGAAAAGACCCTGATGCTGGGGACGATTGGGGGCAGGAGGAGAAGGGGGACAACAGAGAATGAGATGGCTGGATTGCATCACCGACTCGATGCACATGAGTGTGAGTGAACTTTGGGAGTTGGTGATGGACAGGGAGGCCTGGCATGCTGCGATTCATGGGGTCGAAAAGAGTCGGACACGACTGAGTGACTTAACTGAACTGAACTGGGCTTTCTGGACCTGATGTCTGTTTTCTTCCCTGGATTAGAGAATTTTCAGCCACTATTTCCCTAAATAATATTTCTGGCTCTTTTTCTCACTTTTCTTTCTGGGACCCCTATAATGATATAAGTATTATCCTGATCATTGTTGTTTCAAAAGTCCGTATTTTCTTTTTTTAAAATTCTTATTTCATTTTGCAGCTCTGACTGAGTTCCATTGTTTTGTCTTCCAGCTGAGTGATCTGTCCTCTCTAGTGTTTAATCCCTCTAGTGAACTCTTCTGGTCTGTTATACCTTCTCTTGATACCTTCTTATATTCTCTGTCTCTTTGTTGAGGCTTTCATTCTGTTCAGTCATTGTTTTTCCACATTCAGTGAAGCATCATTCTTGACCATTACTTTTAAATCTTTATCAGCAGATTGCTTACCTCTGTTGCTTTTAGTTCTTTTTCTGAGATTTTTGTTTTGTTCTTTCAGTTTGAACATAATCCTCTTTCTCCTCAATTTGTCTAATTCTCTATTTTTATAGATTAGGTTAACTATCTCTCCCAGTCTTAAAGGAGTGGTCTTATTTATGAGATATACTATGAGGCTCAGACATACAATCCTGCCTCAGACAAACAACTCCAGAGCCAGATATCAAGGAGTGTCACCTATGTGGACCCTGCATCTTCCTCCTTTGGTGGAGCCCAGTGGTGGCTGCTATGGGATGCTTTTCTGTGGGATTTGCCCTTGGAATAGCTGAGGATCTTGTGGCTTCTGTGGGACACTGGTGAAGAGGACTCTTCCTTAGATTTTTTCTGAGGTCTGACTTAGGTGCTAGGAGAGAAAGGACTCTCAGTGGGTCCATGCCCACTGTCTCTAACAGTTTATGGAGAGGATTCCAAAATACTGCTTTTCAATGCTGACATTATCAAAGTAGTCTGGGATCACAAAATGGTCTCCATCAGTATCTCAGTCCCCAGGGAGCATCCCACCTAATTTCCTCCTCCCTGACATAAAATTCAGGATTAGGAAGTGGGTCCCCTTTACCTATAGCTCATGTGTTTGGTGCTGATTTTCAGATCAAGTTAGTCTGTGTACAAGCCCTTTAACAAAAGGTTTTTCATTCCCTAGGCCTTTGACTGTGTGGATCACAATAAACTGTGCAAAATTATGAAAGAGATGGGAACACCAGACCACCTGACCTGCCTCTTGAGAAATGTGTATGCAGGTCAGGAAGCAACAGTTAGAACTGGACATGGAACAACAGACTGGTTCCAAATAGGAAAAGGAATAGGTCAAGGCTGTATATCATCACCCTGCTTATTTAACTTCTATGCAGAGTACATCATGAGAAATGCTGGGCTGAAGAAGCACAAGCTGGAATCAAGATTACTGAGAGAAATACCAATAAACTCAGATATGCAGATGACACTACCCTTATGGCAGAAAGTGAAGAAGAACTAAAGAGCCTCTTGATGAAAGTGAAAGAGAAGAGTGAAAAAGTTGACTTAAAGTTCAACATTCAGAAAACGAAGATCATGGCATCTGGTCCCATCACTTCATGGGAAAGATCATGGCATCTGGTCCCATCACTTCATGGGAAGTAGATGGGGAAACAGTGGAAACGGTGTCAGACTTTATTTTTGGGGGCTCCAAAATCACTGCAGATGGTGATTGCAGCCATGAAATTAAAAGACGCTTACTCCTTGGAAGGAAAGTTATGACCAACCTAGATAGCATATTCAAAAGCAGAGACATTACTTTGCCAGCAACGGTCCGTCTAGTCAAGGTTACGGTTTTTCCAGTGGTCATGTATGGATGTGAGAGTTCGACTGTGAAGAAAGCTGAGCGCCGAAGAATTGATGTTTTTGAGCTGTGGTGTTGGAGAAGACTCTTGAGAGTCCCTTGGACTGCAAGGAGATCCAACCAGTCCATCCTAAAGGAGATCAGTTCTGGGTGTTCTTTAGAAGGAATGATGCTAAAGCTGAAACTCCAATACCTGGCCACCTCATGCAAAGAGTTGACTCATTGGAAAAGACTCTGATGCTGCGAGGGATTGGGGGCAGGAGGAAAAGGGGACGACAGAGGATGAGATGGCTGGATGGCATCACCAACCTGATGGATGTGAGTTTGGGTGAACTTCAGGAGCTGGTGATAGACAGAGAGGCCTGGCATGCTGCAGTTCATGGGGTCGCAAAGAGTCAGACACGACTGAGCAACTGAACTGAACGGAGGGTTCTGTAACTTTCCTGCACACACTTCTCATTGGTTTTCAAAGCCAGATATTTTGTGGGCTTTTTTCTCCTGTGCAGGATCTCAGGGTTGGGAGGGTTAATATGGAGCTTGATCCCTGTTTCTTGGGTTAAAGATCCATTTGTTTGTGATTCTTCCCAATTGTGGTTTTCTGAAATGATTTTTTTCTGCTTGATGAAATTGTATCTCTACTAATCTTAAAACTGTCCTTTTACACTTTGTTGTGGAGTCTTCGTACATCCAGTGTTCAGGTCCCTTTTCATAAGATTTATTCCGCATGTCGTTGTAGAGTTGATGTGTATCTGAGAGGACGTATCTTCCCACACTGTTATTTTGAACTCTCTCTCTCTTTTTTTAATATATACAAAATAAAGAGAATAGTAAAATGAACCTCCCATATATCTCAACCAGTTTCATCAATTATACTAATATTTTTGTTTTGTCTGTATATCCCCTCACACTCCTTATAACCATATTTTTTCAGATAAAATTTTTATGAATTGAAACAGATACATCTTAATGGGCAAAAGAATACAGCCATGTACTTTCCATTCCTATTTAGTATAAGAACATTCCCATCATCTCCAAAAGTTCTCTGGGTCACTTCAGAGTAACTCTTCATCACCAAACCTAGCTAACCACCAGTCTCAAGATTAGTACAGAATTTTAAAAATTCATATAAATGGAAACATGAAGTATATATTCTATTGTGTACAGATTCTTTTGCTCAATATAATGTCTGTGATATTTATTTATGGTTGCAGTTATTAGTATTTCATTCCCTTTTATTTCTGGGAAGCATGCCACAATTTTATGTAGGTTTAAGTATGTTTTTTTTTTAAACAAAAATGTTGATGCACTTTGCTACAATGTATAATCTAAATTGACTGTTCAAACAAATGCTTGGCCTTCTTGTAAGATAGTTCTGCTCAGTGAACCTTTGCATATCCAAATATTTATTGATTATTGTAGAATCAGAGAAGAGAGTAAAAGTTTTAAAATAATCCTTGTCCCTGTAATACAGAAGATGATTCATCATTCCTTTTAATATAAATGAGGATTTAGCTTCATTTGGCATGTTAATTAACTACTCTGAGTCTTATTCTCTTCACAATAAAAAGCATTACACTAATATGTATCTCACAAGGTTGTTTGTAAGAGGATGCAAAATTCTGGTCTGCACCTCATAATTAAAGAGAAACTCTGATGAAGTGTCCCAATTATCTCTGTTCTAACACATTTTTAGTAATTCTGATACAACTGAATTTTGAGAGTCACTGAGCCAGAGAACCTTTACGTCCTTTATCTACCACATCTGAGTTGGACCACTGTGGCTATTGACATAAATTTTGTGGCACCATGATACTGTTCTTTCACATCATCTTGTATTGCTGCCTCCACACCAGTCAGGACTGGGGAACAATGAATTCCTGATCCTCAATCAAATTTTTGTACTCAAAAGGCTATTAGTAAATATTTGTTGAGTGAACAAGTTATTCTTTTTTTTTTAAGTTTTTATTGAAGTATAATTGATTTATATAGCTGTGTTAATTTCAAGTATACAGCAAAGTGAATTTTATATATATATATATATATATATATATCTCCATTCTTTTTCAGTTTCTCTTTTCATATGGTTTATTACAGAATATTGAGTAGAGTTCATTTTGCTATACAGTAGGTCCTTGTTAGTTAACTATTGTTTATATAGTAGTATGTATATGTCATTCTCAATCTCCTTATTTATTACTTCATCCCGTGTTTCACCTTTGGTAACCATAAGTTTGATCATCAGGTGTGTGTCTGCTTTGTTTTATAAATAAGTTCATTTTATCATTTTTATTAGATTCCTCAAATAAATTAGATCACATGATTTTAGTCTTTCTCTGTCTCACTTCACTTATTATGATAATCTCTAGGTCCCTGATTGCTTGTCTGATGATTCTGATCCTAGGTTTTATCCTAATTTTAATTAACCTAATTAAAACTCCTTTTTTTTTTTTTTAAGAAAAAGCACTTGTATACAGTTTTTCCTCCTTAAATGCTTTTGTCAACTCTCTCACATCTCTTTTACCACTCAAAATATCAGAGATTGCATTGATTCAAACAGCTTTGAAATTACATATAAGAAATTAGGATATCAGAATCTAATCTAATCTCTTAATTCCTCCGATAATTTATTAAATATTTCAAAGATTAAGTGTTCAAACTATCAGACTTTATCATAAGTGCTTCCACCAACTTGTCAAGAGTGTTTTAATGCATTAAACTGTAATTCAAGCAAAGTTCATTCCCTAAAACTATATACTTTAAAAATTCTAAGAGGCTTTAGGGTATAAGTAGCATAGTTTTATTCTCAAAATTGAGGCAAAAGAAACTTGATCACATTATCTAGGGACTCAGATAAATGAGGCATAAGAACTGACATTTACAGTAACTGGTTATTTTTATAATATCTGTGGTTAGTTATAATAAAAAATGTGCTTGTCTTAAAATCATTAATTGGGGGCATAAGGTTTGGCTTGAAATGGAGGGAATCAAAAAGCTATGGGGTGAGCTTTAAAATAGAGAAGTGAGAAATTGATATCATTAAGGAGTATTCCATTTTCATTATATTGAAAGAAAGAAAAGAAAATCCTATCCCGATTTCTAAGTATTAAGATTATCTGACATCTGAAAGACTAGAAATAGTATTAAGAATTATAAATCTGTTTTCTTTCCATATTATTTCCCTTAACAATGTATCTTCTGAAAACTCTGTAAGCCATAAAGTTGATTTTAAATTTATTATCATCTCCGGATAACTGCCTGGTTAATCTCTGGACTACTACTTAATTAAAACACAAGATACTTCTTTTTATCTGGACTTAGACTTGATTCTCCTTACACCTTATTTCCTAAAATCTATCCTGATTTAAAGCTTTATATCTGTGCCATGTTCTCTATTAGTTATAATCCTGTTTTGCTTTTCTTTTTGTTTTAAATTCTGGAGAGGAAAATCGTTTGAGTCATTTTACTCTAGTGAAGTGTATCAAAGGACACAGTTTATTTAATATTCCCAGTGTTACAATTCAGTGGATCTGTGTGTTGTTTACCTGCTCTCTGCTCAACATCACCTCTCCCGACCAAAACCACTCAAAGAATAAAGAATATCACTGTAATTTGTGACAAGTCTTCACCAGATGTTCTTGGTCCAGTTACCTGGACAAATGTTGAAAGACTGACTTGAGTTGGCACTAAATCAACTGAGACAATGTTGAACCAGAAAAGCAAAAATATAAATATGTGCCTAGTTGTCAAAGCAGAGTGTTAGATATTCACAGCATAAAATGCCTTGTCACTTAGTTGGCAAAAAATAAAAGTGTCTGTATTCTTACTATTTTACTGTAACTGGTGGTTCTTGTACATTTCCTAAAGTCTTCCTATTTACATGACATATTATTCAGCTTGATTCTTAGATCCACTCAAAGAGTGGCTCATTATTAAACAATGTGAATTTTTTAAGAAGTTTAATTTGCAACATATTGAAAAAATAGACTATTTAAAGTCAAGCTACTCCTTTAAAAAAAATCTAAAGTTTATTTAATATAATGGTAATATAAGTTTCCATGGATTTCTTGGTTCCAAAAAATTGAAAATTTCCAACTGTTTGTCGAAAAGTCTAAGATTATAGTTTTCAGAGACATTTTCGATTGATTATTATTCTTAGGAAATTAGTCTACCGTGTAATGCTCAGAATGTTCTTTACTTATTATTGTACTCAGAACTTTCTATTTTAAATTAACATGCATTCTGTCAATAGAGACAATCAAGTTGTTTTGTCTTTTTGCTTTAAAAATCAGTTTTCACAAAAATTGGTGATTCTAAGAGGATAATACAGTCCACTGCTTTAAAAAATAATTTACAAATACGTTTCTGTTACAGTGCATATAAGAAGTTAATTGAAACAGTGATTGAGTTAGTTTGACATGTTTTTGGTACTTATTCTTTACAACGTCTTTCAATAGGACGGCTTTTACTGGCCCAACTTGATAGGCAAATAAACTGATCCTTAGAGTAACTTGGCCTCAATCAATGATTTCACTAACATAATCACCTTTAAATCCAAGGTTATCTAACTTCTAACATAATGGGAATTCCACTGTATAATTTGGCATCAGCTATTAAACTTAGGCAAATGATATTTGCAGTTTGGTGTGATATCAGATCTATGATTCAAATTTAATGATGAACAAAATTTGTCTTTGTTTTCCTGACAGATTCAACATATGCTTGGGGGGGGGGGTAATGTTGAAGTTGAAATATAAAATATGATAGTAAAATTATAAAACTTATCTATAGGTTTAGACTGCATCAATATAACCTCAGAACCAACTTAGATTAAATTGTTTGCAGTTGCCAGTTGTCTTCCAGAGTAGTTTTGTACACTTACCTATAAAAATGGAAATTGCATATTATAAACTAAATAAATTGAGCAATGAATCAACTAAACAAAGTAAGGACGATCAACAACAACAACAAGAACAAAAGACCCTAAGTTTTATTTTTAAACCATTAATATATGTGAGTTATTTTTGAGGAATATATTCACAACTTGTCATTTTATGAACTTTATTAGACTTTATAGTTGATAGCTTTAAATTGTAAAATAGAAGCATCATATTAGGTTTCTCAAAGATTCAAATTGTTGTTACTCTCATGAGTACAACCCACCTTTTCAAGGAACTTAATAGCTGAGCATAGCAGATATAAAACAATAGAAGTAAACCTGAGAAATAATATACCATGCTGATCATAACACTTAAGTTCACCCTTTCCAGCCAGTGTTCATGCTTTTTTTTATTTGCTGTGGTCAGAGTCTATAAACTATGGTATGAAGAGATTTTCCTACTGACAAAATTAAACATTTTTTAGAGAAAATATCATTAATATAACTAATGTTATAGGTGAAATTATAAAGGTCGATATAGTCTAGTTTTTCATTCAATACTGAATAATTAAGGGAACATAAAAACAATAGCAGTCTTTTTTTTTTTTTCCCCTCAACACTACTTATTATCAATTTATCTATACTGAAACTTAGGTGGTTTCTGTAATTTGACTATTATAAATATTGCTGCAATGAGCATAGGAATAGAAATCTCTTTTCAAAATAATGCTTTGTTGCCTTGTGATATGTATATACAGAAGTGAGATTGCTGTATCAGATGGTCATCATATTTTTAATTTTTTAGGGGTCTCCATATTGTTTCTTATAGTGGCTGAATCAGTAAACATTTGTGCTAACAGTATATGAGAGTTGCCTTTTCTCCACATCCTCATCAACACATTTATTTTCTTTTTGATAATAGCCATTCTAGTAGGTATGAGATGATATCATATTTGTGGTTTTGATTTACATTTCCCTAATAATTAACGATGCTGAGCATCTTGCCCTATACCTATTGATCTCACGTCTGTCTTCTTTAGAAAAGTGTCTCTTGATGTCTTCTATCATTTTTAGTCAGGCTTTTTTTTTATTTGCTGTTGAATTGTATGAGTTCCTTATATATTTTGAATATTCACTCCTTACCAGATCAGATCAGATCAGATCAGTCGCTCAGTCGTGTCCGACTCTTTGAGACCCCACGAATCACAGCATGCCAGGCTTCCCTGTCCCTCACCAATATGTTTTTAAATATTTCTCCTATTCAATACATAGCCTTTTCATTAGTTGGCAGATTTCTTTTGCTGTGCAAGGCTTTTTAATTTGGTGTAATTCTATTTCTTTATTTTTGTTTGCATTGCCTTTGCTTTCAGTGTCAAATCTGAAAAATCAGTGCGAAGACCATCGTAAAGAGATTTACCAGCTATGTGTTCTTCTAACTGTTGTACATTTTCATGTCTTGTGTTCAGGTCTTTTTTAAAATTTGCAGTTAACTTTTGTGGGTGGTGCTTACAGCAAAAGTCCAGTTTCATTCTTTTGTATATGGATATCTAATTTTCCCAGCACCACTTATTGGGAAGACTACCCTTCCCCCATTGTTATTCTTAGCTCCATTGTTATAAATTGACATTATAGATGTGTGCTTATTTCTGGATTCTCTATTCTGTCCCATTGATTTAAGTATCTAATTTTATGCCAGTATCATACTGTATTGATTATTATGGCTTTGTAGTATAGTTTGAAATCAGAGCATATGATACCTCCAGGATTGCTTTTCTTTATAAAAGATTGCTTTGATTATTTGGGATTATTTGTGGTATCATGCAAATTTTACTGTTCTTTCTTCTATTTCTGTGAAAAAATGCCATTAGAATTTTTATAGGAATTTTTACAGGGATTGCATTGAATCTGTAGATTGCTTTGAATATTGTGGATATTTTAGCAATACTAATTATTCTAATCCAAGAAAGTGGTTTAACTTTTTATTGATTTGTGTCTTTTTATATTTCTTTCCATTCCTTTTATCAGTGCCTGATAGCTTTCAGAATATAGGTCTTTATTTCTAAGTGTTTATTTTATTTTTGAAGATTTATAAATGAAATTTTTCTTTCCAGTAGTTTATTGGTAGTGTGTAGAAGCACAACTGATTTTTCAGTGTTCATTTTGTATTCTATAACTTTATTGAATAACTTTAGTTATTGTAAGAGTTTTTTGGAGAAGTTTTAAGCAATAGATATAGATATATGATCTGCAACAGGCCTTCCCTGGTGGATCAGCAGTAAAGAACATGCCTTCCAATGCAGAAGACATGGACTTGATCCCTGGGTCAGGAAGATTCCTTGGAGAAGGAAATGGCAACCCATTCCAGTATTCTTGCCTGGGAAATCCCTTGAACAGAGGAGCCTGGAGGGCTACAATCCATGGGATAAAAAAAAGTCAGACATGACTGAAGTGACTTAGCACAGTACACATCTGTAATAGAGACACTTTTACTTCTTTCTCTCTGATCCAGATTCTTTGATTTATCTTTCTTGCCTAATTTCTTTGGAAAGGACTTCAAGTGACTATTTTGACTAAAAGTGGAGAAAGTAAACTAGAGGTACTATTTTTTTTTTTTTAATTTAGCTGTTATTCTAAAAATTTGTATTGATTCTTAGGGATTGCCAATGGTTGAGTTCTCCAGAAGCAGGTACTGACAGAGCGTTTACATGGCAGAATTGTTACTAGAGATGAACACTTGCGGGAAAGAGGGGGAGTGCAGCAGGGATGGGGCTGAAGGGAATGTGGACTGAACAACAGTGCCACCACTGGGAATAGATGGTCTATCAGGATTGACCATTAGTGGATCAAATGGACAGACCATATGCCTCTTTTGAAATCAGTCTTTGGATGTGTGTGCTTCCCCAAGAATGGTATTCCACTTGGCAAAGTGATTCCTGTGACTAAGGACAGCTTTGAAGTCTTAACAGCTGGCCGCTGTATGTTCATAGCCCTCATAGCAGCAGGTTGACAGAATGTTCCTTGACAGGATGGAACGTTACCATGGAACATCTGGAGAGGACATTACTATGTCCACCACAGAAATCTGGCTTTAATTCCATTCTTGGTCATGAGTTAGAAGCGCTAGAGCTACACTGCATATTATAGCAGCCAATAGCCCTGTATGGCCATTTAATTTTAAATTAAACTAATTAAAATTAAATAAAACATAAAATGTAGTCATAGTGTTTTTATCTCACATGCTCGGTAGCCACATGTGGCTATTATAAAGGACTTCCATCATTAAGGAGCAGCCTACTGGATGAACACTACAGAGTAAATTGCTAAAACAATGTGATTTTATACAAAGTCTGGTGGTTATCTTCTGTTTTAGATCATCCATGAGAATGTTTCTGTATATAATCTTGAGGATTGAAGATTGTTTGTCTTTTTTACCACTTGAATTATTTAAAATCTATTTACAAAGAAGACTCGAAGAACCACATGTTGGGGATGCTTCATGAATTCTTTTATGGTTTAGTGTTGAACCAAAACATAGTTGAGTGCTCCTAAAGTAAACATTTTCTACTTCCAGTATTCTCTGAAGAGTTTTTGAATTTTAAGTATGTAAAAATAAATCTTGTAATGCTACTTTAAAGTGTTATTGCATTTGCTTCAAACTGCTGGCGTTGTAAATTTCAGTCCCATATGATTTCATTTGAAGGATGCATCTTGGATGAAAAAAAATGTGCTCTACTTGTGTTTTGCCTATCAACAGCCACTTGGCCCTAAATTTTTCAGTGAGAATTGAAAAATTAAATCTTTGGAATATTATGTTTTTTTGAGAGATAACCTTCTCAGTATCAGACTTTTGAGGAGTATAAATGTGGACTGCTTAAAAACCTGACTTTGGAACCTCTTTTGCATGTAAAACTAGCTCTGTCTGGTGGAAATAAGTCAGGTAATGATCCTTCTTTTCTAGATACCTGAGTAACATGAAGCAACACCACCTGTATATTCAAAAAGATTGTGACTTATGGGCTTACACCCCTATAGGATTACGAAATACCCTCATAGCTTCCTATTAAGCTTAGGAGTTCCTGCAAGCCTTTCTTCTCTTTTCTCCCTACCCTTCTCATTAATTCCTCAGGCTTTGGACTTGATAATATTAAAAAAAGTATACTTAGTAAATGTTAAGAAAATGGAGGGTTAAGCTACTCAGTTTTTTTTTTTTTTAGTATAAAACTTTTAAACCTACTGTTATTGTAATATGTTTTACAAAATTCCAAAAATGCTCTAGTCAAGAAAGTTTCTAAAATGTATTTGACCATGTAGTTCATTTTTGAGAGGAGCATCTGGCAAGACTATTATTTAGTCAAATCTTCAGTGGAATCACTGGCCTGAAGCACCTACCTCTTCCCCTTCCTGCCACAAATCCTTCCCCAGTTTTATGTTCTTACCTAGAGATGTATGGCTTGTACCTCAGCTTTTGCAGACTTTGTAGCTTAGGATACAGTGTAAAAGGGAATACAGAAAGTAGGAAAGGGCAGGGCTGATTTTGTCACCTGTGATGGCAAAGTTAACACCTGCAGGTACACCTGCTTATGAGTCAGCAGGAAACAAAACAACAAGCAACACAAAAATAATCTGGCTGATTGTTTAACAATTAAAGTTGTAATTAGATTTGTAATTGAATTTTTGGTGTAGTCTAGAGCTGGGAAAATCAGTGTATCCCAACTAAGCTTTTACTCAGCATGATATGTTCTGGTTCATTGCTAACCACATTAAAAAATCTGTTTTTTAAAACACAAATTCGAACAAAACTTGTAAACATCCTTCTGTAACCAGTCCCTCAGGTGATTTTTTCCCATTTCAGTGACAGAATAGAAAATGCAATTTTATCTTGGGAAAAATGATCAAGTGACAGTTTTTAAGATAATCCAGATGTATACATTTTCATGCAATAGTCTAAAAAGATAATGTGTTTTTTAAGGCAATTGTTTCTAGAACACATCTCATTGACATATTCATCTGATCTATGAACATACTTGAGTTGCTACCATGGTATCTCTGTGAAGTCTTAGTCATTTAAATATTCAGAGAAAGCTTTGATGAGTATTAAATCAAGTAAGCACAGGCCAGTTCACTATTTAGTAACCTTAGGGATACTGGTTTTCCTAGGATGGCTTCTAGTATACTAGTGAAAACTGGATAAAACCAAGAAACTTTCTTTATACTCAGGGTAATTATATCATACATAGACCAACCAGGGTCTATGAGAATAATAGGGGTTGCTATGAATAACTATGTAAGGCAACAGGTATTTACTGGGTGTCATGATGACTTTGGGTTTCCCAGGTGGTGCAGTGGTAAAGAATCTGTCTGCCAACACAAGAGTTGCAAGAGATGTGGGTTCGATCCCTGGGTCAGAAAGATATGGAGTAGGAAATGGCAACCCACTCTGGTATTCTTACCTGGAAAATTTCATGGGCAAAGGAGCTTGGTGGGCTAGAGTCCACAGCGTTACAGAGTTGGACACAACTGAGCATGCATGCTTTTTTTAAAAATGATGACTATTTAGATTAAAACTGAGATTTTCCAATATACTTGATGATAGAATCCAGGTGATATATATATATATATATATATTTAGTTAGTTAGTTAGTTGAGAGGTGTTACAGCCTAAAACGTATCCCCCCCCCAAATTCTTATGATGAAGTACTAACTCCTAGTAAGATATAGTACTTCAGAATGTATTTAGAGAGAGGGTCTTCAAAGAGGTAACTAAGTTATAATAAGGGTACTAGGGTGGACCCAAATGCAATATGCTTCATGTTCTTCTGAAAAGAGGAGATAGGACACAAACAAGCACAGAAGACACAAGAAGCAGATGGCCATCGATAAGCTAAGGAGAGAAGGCTCTGAAGAAATCAACCCTGCAGATACCTTGATCTTAGACTTCTAGCCTATAAAACCATGAGAATATATAACCTTCTGCTGTTTAAGTCACTCGGTCTATGATATTTTGTTATTGCAACCCTAGCAATACAAGGGGAAGTTGAGAAAAATCTTCTTTGATTTTATCATGAAAAATGAACAGAGGAAAGAGATACAATTTCCACATGCCACAATTGTTGTCATCTTCAAGAAGATAAACAAAAAATGCAGAATTCAACATCTATTACAGTAGCTCATTAGTCTCTGTTCCTGATTAGATGTAAGTTACTTTTTTCAGCAATTGCACTCATCTCACATGCTAGCAAAGTAATGCTTGAAATTCTCCAAGCCAGACTTCAACAGTACCTGAACTGTGAACTTCCAGTTCAAGCTGGATTTAGAAAAGGCAGAGGAACCAGAGATCAAATTGCAAACATCAAAAAAGCGCTAAAGTTCCAGAAAAACATCTACTTCTGCTTTATTGACTATGCCAAAGCCTTTGACTGTGTGGATCACAACAAACTGGAAAATTCTTCAAGATATGGGAATACCTGACCCACCTCCTGAGAAATCTGTATGCAGTCAAGAAGCAACAGTTAGAAATGGACATGGAACAGACTGGTTCCAAATTGGGAAAGGAGTACGTCAAGGCAGTATATTTTCACCTGGCTTGTTTAACTTACATGCAGAGTATATCATGCAAGATGCCAGGCTGGATAAAGCACAAGCTGGAATCAGGATTCCCAGGACAAATATGAATAACCTCAGATATGCAGATGACACCACCCTTATGGCAGAAAATGAAGAGGAACTTAGGAGCCTCTTGATGAAAGTAAAAAAGGAGAGTGAAAAAGTTGGCTTAAAGCTCAGCATTCAGAAAACTAAGATTGTGGCATCCGGTCCCATCACTTCATGGCAAATAGATGGGAAAACAGTAACAGAGTTTATTTTTCTGGACTCCAAAATCACTGCAGATGGTGACTGCAGCCATGAAATTAAAGGACATTTGCTCCTTGGAAGAAAAGTTATGACCAACCTAGGCAGCGTATTAAAAAGCAGAGATATTACTTTGCCAACAAAGGTCTGTCTAGTCAAAGCTATTGTTTTTCCAGTAGTCATGTACGGATATGAGAGTTGGACAATAAAGAAAGCTAAGAGCTGAAGAATTGATGCTTTTGAACTGTGGTATTGGAGAAGACGCTTGAGAATCCGTTGGACAAGACTCTGGAGAATCCATTGGACAGCAAGGAGATCAACCAGTCCATCCTAAAGGAAATCAGTCCTGAGTATTCATTGGAAGGACTGATGTTGAAGCTGAAACTCCAATACTTTGGCCACATGATGCGAAGAACTGACTCCTTGGAAAAGATCCTTATGTTGGGAAAGACTGAAGGCAGAAGGAGAAGGGGATGGCGGAGGATGAGATATTTGGATGACATCACTAATTCAATGGACAGGAGTTTCAGTAAGCTCCAGGAGATGGTGATGGACAGGGAAGCCTGGTGTGCTGCAGTCCATGGGGTCACAAAGAGTCGGACACAACTGAGCAACTGAACTGAACTGAACTTTTTTCAGCTTATGACTTGATAATGTTATCACTTGAACAAATTCATATAACTGGAAGAGCCTAGTATCCCAGCCATGACCTTAGCCCTTATGAGAGAAGGGTGTAGAATCCTGCCTAAAAGCTATTCCTGGTTCTTCATAAACAAAACTGGCCTTTCACTGCCCCTGCACTTGTAACACATATAATGAGTTTTTAGATTCACAAAGCTATGTGAGAAGTGTGATTCTATGTTGGGAGCTAGAGAAGGAAGAAACGTTCTTAAAAGAAAGAAGGGCGGGACAGCCTGTGTTCAGCTAACCCTAAGGGAGGACACTTGAAAGAAAGTCCTGTGATGGGAAAGACCTGGTTCATTTTTAAGCTAGTGATGGTTAATCTTAAATTTTTCATGTTGTCCTTTATTTGTTTGTGATTCTAAGCTTTCTTTCAAAGCCTGGTAAAGGCAACAGCTCTACATGGAGTCCTGTGGGCAGGTATGCAGAAAGGGAGCTTTGAGATTGGGGAACGTCAGGATTGGGGTTCTGCCAAAAAGTCCAGTCCCATGAAGAAATTAAAAATCATAACAGAGCCCCTGTTCTATAAGAACAGAGGTGCTGGGCAGGTTATCAATTTAGGAGAGGCAGAGAAATGGGGTGGAGGAAGAGACTGAGTTCCTAGAACTATTAATGATATGAAGAATTTTAGGTTCCAGGTAAATCCCAGGCACTAAAACATGGACAGGAGTATAAGGCTTTTTGGGTCCCCTTAGATAAATTTCAGATCCATCTTATAAGTGCTCTGGGGCTGAGATTTCAGGGTACTGTCAAGTCAACCGAGGTGAAGAGGGGGTTTGGTGGAAGAATCTGAGTCATTACCTCGGATACACTAGACAAGGTGATGCACAGAGGGGAGGGAAGGCAGCCCAGAACTGTGTTGCTGTTGTACAGATTGGAAGCCTGGTGACTAGAAAGAGGGCAGGAGGAGTTTGAAAGATTCACTGTTACAGAGCCTCGAGGAGAGCCCCAGGCAATACAGAGGGACCCGGAGGCATTGGGGCATGGTTGTGCCGGCAGGCTGGGCTGGCATACATTTCAAAGCCATTGTTCTGCAAACTTCAGGAGAATGAAGTTAAATCTCAAAGTCAATGTTGCAAATAGTGACAGCCACATCACACATTGACTATAGTCACTAATCAAAAGATAGAGAGGCTGTATGAACTGAGGGGGTTGGACTGAGGTATCTTCCAGCTTGGAAATGTCAGGTTCAGTTGGCTGAGTGTAATGTGAAAAGGTGCAGAGGTTCTGTGTTGTTTATTTTTTCTCTTTTTTTTTTGTTTTTATCTTCACTGATACATCTGAATAATGAATCTCAAATTTAGATTTCTCACACGGGAAAGAATCTTAGAGGTCAGGAATGCACTCTTTTCCATATAAAAATGAGAGAGCAACAGACTCATTTCTTCAGTTGCATGATTGCACACCTGAGTCTATAAACAATAACTTACATTTGCCTTTAATCCCTCATGGTGTATAGCTTTATGCTGTGCACATGCTGTTCTTGAATAAAAGAGTGAATATTATTAATGGGAATGGGCATGATATATGTGACAATAATTATATGAGATGATTGATGACAGCTCTGAGAGTTATACTATCCTCTTTCCAAAAACTGTAAATAATAACATAATTTAAAAATATAATAATTTTAGAAGATTTATGAATCGCTTTGAAAAATATTTTTAGATAACTTCTCATAGACTAATGGAAACCAGATTAAGACTTTCTTTCTGAAGGTATGTATCTACCACCTATCTGGTTAGACTCTATGTCCAGAAGTAAAAGAATAATATAATTTCAGGGATAACAATCTCTTGGGGGAAAAGATTTCAGAACTAATAAGGAAATTTTAAAATATGGACACTGACATGATATTTGATCAAAGAGTTATATCATTTTCTGAAAGAACTGTAACCCCAGCACATCACTATTTAAATATTTAATTAAATTATGTAGACAATTATGTTTAGCTTTTTGTGAGTTTCAAATTTGTGGCATATGATGTTACACAATCCCTGCTAAATCTGTAATTCTTTTACTTTCTCTAAACTAGAACAAACCATAGGATAGAGATCATTTTTGGTAAATACAACTCAAAATTAGAACCAACCATAGGATAGAGATCATTTTGGTAAATACAATTCAAAATATGTATTACCATGTAATATGTAGTTCATTGGGCTTCCCTGGTGGCTCAGATAGTAAAGAATTCACCTGCAATGCAGGACACCAAGGTTTTATCCCTGTGTCAGGAAGATCCCCTGGAGAAGGAAATGGCAACCCACTCCAGTATTCTTGCCTGGAGAAGTCCATGGGCAAAGGAAACTGATGGGCTACAGTTCATGAAAGAGTCGTACACAACTGAGCAACCAACACTTTCACTTTCTTTCAGGTAATTCATTTTAAGACATAGGAGAAATGCAATAAATTTTGTAAATATGACAGCCTAAGATATTAAGCCTATCCTGTTACAAATAAGATATAATTAGGATTACTGTAAATTGCATTTGATTATAATAGGGTAGATTATGATGACTCTTAGGCCACACTTTTCAGTGCAGGGATGGCCAGGTGATTTATATCAAAATGGTGAACAAGGCCATGGATAAGTGAGCTGTGCAGAATCTAAATGTATGCTGTGTTTATTTCTCTCTTATGATAAAGCAGCTCTCAGTGTCTGGGGTAATGTACGCTGGTATTTTGACCTTCTCTTACTCAAGGAATTCCTTTTAGGACCTAGAACAGGTGAACGACTCTGTCTTAGTTCTACATAAAGGAGGCAATCTAGGCAGGGAGATTAGGAGTAGCATTGTGCTAGTTTAGTTTCTTTAAGTGTCCCTTGGATTATGGAACCAAGCTCAGTTACACTATTCAAGATGCTTGTCAGCCAACTTTTGGGACTGCTGAAGTAAAGAAAAAGTACAAATATCCATGATCATGGATTCTTCCTTTTCTCAAGATGTATTTATATGCCCTGAGAGTGCCATCCTTTATAACCATTGCTCAGGTGAATATGATATGTGAAGCACATGGAGGCAAAAGAAGAGACTCCTTATTCAAAAAGCTAAAGATCCAGAGTGGGCAGGCCTATTTTTCTTTTTTTCTATATCCATTTTTTTTCCCACTGGCAACTGGTATGAATTCTTTATCAGTATTTGATTTACAAATGCTTTTTCCTATTCTGTACATTTTTTTTTCACTGTCTTAATAGTGTCCTTTGCACAAAAATTTACTTCTGATGGAATCCAATTTATGTTTTTTCCCTTTTTAACTATTATGCTTTTAGTGCCATATCTAAGAAACCATTGCCAAGTTCAAGGGTATGAAGCTATACACCCAAGTTTCCTTCTAAGAGTGTTACAGTTTTAGCTGTCACAGTCAGGTCTCTGATTAATTTGGGGTTAATTTTGGAATTGGTGTGATGTAAGGGTCCACATTTATTCTTATGAACGTATATATCCAGTTTTTCACTACAGTTTGTTGAGGACTGTTTTCCCTGTGGAGTATCTTGGCATCCTTGTTGATAATAAATTATGCAGAAATATATGGATTTATGTATGTATTCTCAACTGTGCATGTATTGAACTATGTGTCTCTGCTTGTGCCAATACCATGCTCTCTTGATTACTGTAGGTTTTGTACTTTGTATCAGTCCTTTAGCTTTGTCCTTGTTTTGACTATTCTGGATACCTTATATTTCCAAATGAAGTTTGGACTAAATTTTGAAAAGTGCATAGAAGAAGATCAAATTTTTGGATGTAAGGTTTTGGGAAAGAGAAGTACCACTCCACCATCCCTGGGATCCTCCAGGCAAGAATACTGGAGTGGATTGCCATTTCCTTCTCCAGTGCATGAAAGTGAAAAGTGAAAGTGAAGTCGCTCAGTCATGTCCGACTCCTAGTGACCCCATGGACTGCAGCCTACCAGGCCCCTCTGTCTATGGGATTTGCCAGGCAAGAGTACTGGAGTGGGGTGCCATCGCCTTCTCCGAAATATAAAAAGAAATACATCTAAATTCTATGCATGAGATATATTCCAGGTAAAGAGATACAAAAGCACTGAGATAAGTGAAACAGGTACTTTGTGATTGTGTATGGCTGGACCAGAGGATAAGGAGTTGTGAGAGATGAGGATGGAACAATAGTTGGAGCCAGACCACAGTACATTTGATCCTAGAGGCAGTATTTTGTTCTCCACACAGTGGGGAGCTATGAAAGTTGATGGCAATCATTTTTTGTTGTTCCAAAATAAATACTTTTTCTTGCAAAATATTGGTATTCTCTTTGGATACGCACACACACACACCCCCACTATGTGTGTATGTATAATAATACACAGGTCACATATAATATATGCATAATGTATGGCAACACAGGTTTGAACTGCTCAGGTCCGTTTATATTGAATATGTGGATTTTTTTCAACAAATATGTATTAATATATTATGTATTAAATATGTGTTACTATACAAATATGTAGTACTACACTGTCTCTGGTTGGTTGATTCCACAGATGCTAAACCACAGATCCAGAGGACTGACTGTAAAATTATATGCAGATTTTCAACTGCATGGACAGAAGCAACACCCCTAACTCATACTTGGTTTTAGAATCGACTATAAATGCAGAGTTATTGATATATGGGGCTTCCCAGGTGGCACAGTGGTTAAGAATCTGCCTTCAAATGCAGGAGATGTGGGTTCGATCCCTGGATGGGGAAGATTCCCTGGAGAAGGAAATGGCAACCTACTCCAGAATTTTTGCCTGGAAAATTCCATGGACAGAGAAGCCTGGCGGGCTACATTCCATGGTGTTGCAAAGAGTTGGACATGACCGAGCGAATGAGCACACACACGTTGATATAGAGAGACATTGTAAACTAACTCCACCTTCCCAAATAATACAGAGATCCTCTAAAGCAAAATAAGTCTCAGTAAGTGCTCTGGATATTTTATGGTTAATTCCCCAAGATAGCCATTCAAACCAAACAGTAAGAGTGACTCTGACTTTACTAAATTATGCACACCAGGAAAGGCCAGAGAAATAATAATAAATTAAGAGAAAAATATTTTCCATTCTATCTAAAGACTCTATGATTTTTGTTTGTCTTCTGTTTTGGTGTTTAATCTAAACTTCACAGCTATTGTCGTCAGGTAGAGCTTTTCATCATGCCTGAGTTTAATCACCCTGGGTGAATGAAGCTGTGCCTTATACTTTAATCCCTTTGGAAAAGTCCAATACAATATGGTACCAATCAGTCACATGTATGTGTTTAGTACAATGAAGCTGAGCACAGTATTTCTTGTGAATGCCCCAGATTGAACTACAGCTTTATAGTTTTACCTACACATTTTCTATCATAAACATGAAAGACTCTGGTATAATTGTGTTAATCATAAATAACAATCACTATTCTTTTTCAGTTTTGTCATGAAAAATAACTTTCAAGGCATGCATACCCTAAGGTATGTAGAATTTCTCCATTGTACAGATGAAAAAATTGAGATTGAATGAATTAGAACTCTGCTTCTCTCCACCAATGACCCATTTCCATATTATTTTTCTTAACAAATTCTAGAGTCATTGAAGTTTGTTGTTGTGCTTGTGCTCAGTCGCTTAGTCATATCTGATTCTTTGCGACCTCATGGACTGTAGCCCTCTAGGCTCCTCTGTCCATAGACTCTTCCAGGCAAGAATACTGGAGCAGATTGCCACTTCCTACTCCAGAGGATCTTCCCGACCCAAGGATCGAAACTGTGTCTATTGTGTTTCCTGCATTGGCAGGTGATTCTTTACCACTCTGTCACTCCCGGGAAGCCACATTTCCATATTATTTTTCTTAGCAAATTATAGAATCATTAGAGTACTTTGCTATAAATTACAATACCTGAAGTAATTTTCTAAAATGTTTTGATGATCCAATTGGACAACCCAAAACAACAAAAACTAAGGAAAGATTAAATTAGACAAATTAAGCAGGGAAAGGAAGACCCTTTTACAATCTAAGTTTCCACAGTGTTGTTTAGTTCACTAAGCCACCTGATCTTTCAAGTATCTTGTATGATCTTTTCCACGTCTGCCTGGAGGCTGCATGTGGTTGGTTAGGTTTCTCTTCTTTCCACTCATCAAAGTGCAAACACATGGGCAGAAGAGATTGAAAAAACGGAGTGTTAATGAAAATATGCCGTGTTAACAGTACTCTTTCTGTTAAAAAGTATTAAAAATGAAAGGAGACCATAGAAGGGCAGGAAAGAGAGAGAATAACAAATTGAATGAGATGAGATAATGAATGGAACACTATTAGAGTGACCTACATTTTTGTCTGTAAAAGGCAAAGGGAAGGTGATTAAACCAGTTTGGTTAAAAAAAAAAAAAAAAAATACCTTCTGTGCTGGAAGATTCCAGAGCTTATTTCAATTTTGGAGTAACTCTGTTTCTGTCTCATAAACCCAGTTCTGCACCAGCTTTAATACTGACAAGCCGTTATTTTCTCTGCCAGCCTCACTCATAATCATGAACTGCTTTTATAAAGTTGAGAAAATTTCCATTAGTGCTGAAGAAAAAGGTTGAAGTATTTACATGTTGACGTCCAGGTGGATCGCATTATATTTGGCAGTTTCTTTGTCAAGTACGTGAACATCAGCACTTTTCTTTGAGAAAAGGTTTTTTGATTTACTTAATCTGTTTCAACTTTGCAGTAGGCCTGGAATTCAGTAGTGAAAAGGGCAGGCAGCCACACCCAATGTGTTTCATACAGTATGATGTCATTGGTCAAGTATGCTTACTCTGCCCAAAGTGACTCTGTAGCTGTGGTTATGAGAAATATGTCTTCTGCCAAACATTTTCCTTTCTTCCTTCTTTCTCTTCTACTTTGAAGAGTTAACTTGAAGGTGGAAATAATTTCGCCATGACTTATAGTTTTGGTAATGTTTACATCTTTGTACTTTAGTTTGTATTATTTACTCAATGATTATTGACATGTGAATCTATTGTGTAGATAAACTTAAAAAGCCTTTCCTGGCTTATCCAGAAATAATGGAGAAGTAGATATGGATAGTGTATTATTAATACTGGCAACATAATAAGCTAGATTTTTAAAATATATCAGCAGTTACTACTAATGAAAGTGAAAGTGTTAATAACTGTTGTCGTATTCTACTCTTTCTGCCCTCATGGACTATAGCCCGTCAGGCTCCTCTGTCCATGAAATTATCCAGACAAGAATACTGGAATGGGTTGTCATTCCCTTCTCCAGGGAATCTTCCCAACCCAGGAATTGAACACGGGTCTCCTGCGCTGCAGGCAGATTCTTTACTGTCTGGAAAAAAACCTCTCAATACTTTATCTCATATTCATTTTTTATCCTTTAATATTCCAACAATTCAGAAAAACAATTTCTTGGGCACTTATTTTATACCAAGCACTGTAATAAATGTTGTACAAGTGTTTACTCTGAATTTCACAATTTATGTTGTAGGTATTTTCATTATTATTGGTACTATTAATACCCACTTTATAGTTGAAGAAAATGAAGCAAAACAAGATTAAATAGGTTTCTCCCAAATTAAACAGGTAATAAGTGGAGAATAAGAGTTTGAATTTAAGTATTTTGAGTCCAAAATCTATGTCCTTATTCACTACATTATGTAGCCAAAGTAACTAGCTAGTCAGATAGCATTGCCAACATTCTGAAAAAAAAAAAAAAGAAGAAGAAATATACTGAAACTCAGGCATAGTTATTCAGTGAGTGACTTTCCGAAAGTACTAGTACTTCATCGATTCTATTCTTCAATATAATACTCTATCATGATCAATTCTATAGCTGACCCTTAGAAAGTACTCAGTGAATGTTAATTTAAATATTATTAAAGAGATGTATGAGGGGATTTAATTTTTTTTCTTTTAGTATATGTTTTAAAGAATTATTTGAATTATATGTAGATAGATTTTAAACTCAAAGAGTAAAGGTGAAAAAAATCCTCTAATAGTAGGAAAACAGAAATATGTTCCCAAAGAGACTTTTTTTCCTATACAATTTTTAATGTCTAATTTCTATTTACAATTATTTAAAAATATTGGCTATATCCCCCATGTTGTACAATACGTACTTGAGCCTATCTCACACCAAATAGTTTGTAACTTCCACTCCCCTACCCCTATATTGCTCCCCCCTCACTGGTAACCACTAGCTTTTGCTCTATATCTGTGAGGTGCTTCGTTTTTGTTATATTCACTAGTTTGTTGCATTTTTTTTTTTTAGATTCCATATCTAAGCAAATCATATAGTATTTGTCTTTCTCTGTGTGATTTATTTTGCTTAGCATGACGTCTTCTGAGACCATCCTTATGGCTGCAAATGGCATTATTTCATTCTCTTTTATGACTAAGTACTATTCCATTGTATATATGTACCATATTGTCTTTATCCATTTATCTGTTGATGAATGGATAAAACACCCAAGTGTTGTTTCCATGTCTTGGGAATGGTATATAATGCTGTCATTATTGGGGTACATGCATCTCTTCAAATATATCAGGATATTTAAAATACCTTCTGATATATCTTCTTTTTGAGGTCTGTTTCTCTCCCAGTACCCTCTCTACCATATGGGATCCAGGAAATGAGAGTATCAAATGCCTCTTCCTGGAGAACAAACATATGATGTTAGGGAGGAGACAGAAAGAACCTTTCTGGTTAGGAAGGAGAGAGAAAGTGACAGCGCAAGCTCTGCATTTTAGTAGTAGTACTACTCCAGCTTGATCCCACATGGTGATCACAGTGGAAGAGCAGTTTGCTGTATTTGGCAGGGAGAAGACCCAGAAGACTGGGGGCACTGAGAAGTTTTCCTCAGCATTTATGCAGCTTAGAATAGGACCCACCATGGGACATATGGAGTTTGATAGTTTTGGGTCTATTGGCTGGCACAGGACACCCTGTGAACCTATAGCACCATCACAGAGAACCTTCCATGGGCAGCCTAAGCTGACTGACTGAGAGCTAGCAAATGTACACCATCAGTTTGGGGTGAGATCAATTTTTAAATGAAATGGAAGCTTCACAGTAGCGTTGGGGGAGAATTTATGTAAGTTGTTGGCATTCACTGACTTGATAGCAGTTGTCAGTCAAATATTTAATAACCAACTAACAGAAATTGCTGTTGAGGTTTGCAAAATGCTAGAAGAGCCTAACATGATCTGCATAGGGATACCAGGTCCACCCCTGTAAGGACAATAAAAAGCTTCTTGTTGAAACCAATACCATGTTTGAAAATTTACCCTCCCTAAAATAGTGTAAAGGAAACAGACTGAGATTTATTTAATTGGCAAATCTGTTCTTCCAATTGTCCAGGGACAAAGGAGATGGATGAGAAAGTATATATCATCTGCATTAAAATTAAAAATTCAAGCTGCTCATTTTTGCATATTTGGATATAATGTGTACACCTTTCTCTGATCTCAAAGATGTAATTGTATTACGTTTTTCTGAATATATAAATAAAATATATTCATTATACAAATTCAAACAGTATATAAAATATGAGGAAGAAAGTTAAGGCCTTCTGCAGTTCTATCACACTTAGATAACTTCCAAGGATACCTAATGGCCACTTTTTTATGCATCTTTATAAAAAGACCCTGATGCTGGGAGGGATTGGGGGCAGGAGGAGAAGGGGACGACAGGGGATGAGATGTCTGGATGGCATCACCAACTCGATGGACGTGAGTCTGAGTGAACTCCTGGAGTTGGTGATGGACAGGGAGGCCTGGCGTGCTGCGATTCATGGGGTCGCAAAGAGTCGGACACGACTGAGCGACTGAACTGAACTGATAATGTAGTTACATATATATAAATATGTGTCCATGTATGCACATGTGTGTATCTGTATTATTTTACCTAATCAGATCAAATCAGATCAGTCACTCAGTCATGTCTGACTCTTTGCGACCCCATGAATCGCAGCATGCCAGGCCTCCCTGTTCATCACCAACTCCCAGACTTCACTGAGACTCACGTCCATCGAGTCGGTGATGCCATCCAGCCATCTCATCCTCTGTCGTCCCTTTCTCCTCCTGCCCCCAATCCCTCCCAGCATCAGAGTCTTTTCCAATGAGTCAACTCTTCGCATGAGGTGGCCAAAGTACTGGAGTTTCAGCTTTAGCATCATTCCTTCCAAAGAAATCCCAGGGCTGATCTCCATATTCCATATGCTATTTTTCCTGCTCATCTTCCCCAAACACTTTATCTTTATCCCACTCAGACAATGGAATTTTCTTTCTTTCAATCAAAATGCATATTCACCTCATAAAAGCTATGGCTAGTGAAAACTAAAGGTTTCCTTTACCCACTCTAGTGGAGTCAACATCCTGTATGTTATATATGTGAGTGGTTAACATATCAGTCAAGATGGCTCAATGACTCTTAAGACAGAATGACAGGGGGAAAAAATGCATTTTTCAGTTCCTTTGTGCTCTCATTAAAAACATACACTGTGAAGGCTGTCACAAATCTACCCCAACTATCTCATTTCACAGATGAAGAAAAAGTTCAAATGACTGGCTCAGGTTTCAACAGCTTGTTAGAAACAGAAAGTGTGCCCCGCTTATTTGAATCCAAACAAAAAACTGAACATCTTACAGGAGCCTAATGACCACTTTGAAAAACAAAAACAGTATGAACAATAATTACAATGTATTGACTGTCTATTAAATGTCAGACTGTTTTGGGCTTTTATACAGATTTAGTCTTGCAAGACAAGTATTATTGTTAATCACAAGTATTATTCTCAAAATTTTATAACTGAGGAAAATAAGGGTACAGACGACAACAAGGAGCCCCTGACTCCAGAGACTGCGCTGCTGCTACTGTCCTGGGCCGCCTTCCAACAGCAGCGCCTGAAAACGGGGAAGCTGGTGACTCAGGGCTTGTTAAGCTACCCTCAGCATTAATTTTCAGCTTTCAACAAATACTGCTGACACCTCTCCCTTTTGTCAAGTGATGAATTCAGCCAAACAGGCCTTGGATTGTCTAATCTCTTTCCAATTGGCTAGCCCAGGATCTACTAGCTGGTGAAGCAGATTTATGCTTTGTATTTTATAAAGGGAATTGATGCTATGTAAATTGACTATTGACTATGCACTTACATGGAGTATTTAAAACCAAATGTACTAGGTCTACACCCTAGGGCTTCATATTTTGCTCAGAGCACCGAGGAGGGAAACGGAAATAGAGGCAGTTACTTTTAGTTGTTACAAGAGTACACCACACAGGCATACAGTTGTATTTAGGGGGCAGAGAAAAGAAAGTAGGCACTGTCTTCTTGATAGTAACTCCCTCATCAGCAATTATTCATGTAGGAGTAGTAGTACTAAGAAAACAAAGGAGATATTTTGGTCCATATTCTTCATCATGGCTTTACGTCAAAATTTCATTAAAGAAATGAAAAAAATTATTTTAGGTTAATACACAGCACATGCACAGTAAGAGACCTGATGTCTCTAAGAGACCAATGCAGCTTTCAAAAGCCCAGTTCTGTCTACTATATCTATATCCTTACTCAGTGGTGTTCTTAATTTAAAGAAGGATATTTGTGGAGGATTATCATAGACCTTCGCATTAGTTTTCAAAGGTTGTTGTAATAAAGTACCACAAACTTGGGTGGCTTACAGCAACAGAAATTTATACTGTCAGAGTTCTGGAGGCTAGAAGTTAAAAATTAAGGTGTCAGTGGGGCCACACTCCCTCTCAACTACTAGAGGAGGGTCCTGCCTTGCGTCTTCCTAGCTTCTGGTCATTTCCAGTAGTCCTAGGGGTCCCTTTGGTTTCCGATGCATTGCTCCAGTCTCTGCTTCCATCTTTACATGGCTGTCTTCCTTCTGTGGTGTGAATGTGTCTGTCTTTGCAGTGACTGGATTCAGGACCCATATTAATCTCCCATGACTTCATCTTAATTTAAATATCTTAATTATATCTTCAAAGACTCTATTCGGAGATACTGGAGGTGAGGACATCAATCTATCATATTTTTTAGAGAATAAAATTCAACTTATTACAAGTTTTGTTTTGTTTTTTCCTTAACTTTTCAAAGTACTGTTGGAGAATAACAGTTTATGATATTTAGAAAACACGACAAAACATCACTTTTAATATTATCAAATAGATATACATTATTAACATGTATATTTTTTCTGTAAAAGTACTTAAAGGAACACTCATATATAGCTTTTTAAAAAAGAGTTAAGAGGGAAGTGGCTTACGGGCCATATTACAGGCAGGTGCTGTTTTTGTCTCAGGAGCTATATCATGTCATTAAAGGCTTCTATGAAGAGTCTGCGTTTATAAAGTATGGTTCTTTGAGAGGACAAGCACCAGTTGCTCTAACTTATGTTTTGCTTGTTATTCCTCTAAGTGGATGTGAACTGAAGAAAGTTTGGAGAGATGGAGGTTCATTACTTCTCAATTGGGGAAGAAAACCCCATGGGTTCATATGGCTACTATGTAGCAGTGTACTTCTTTCTTTTAAACTGTGAGAATCTGATGAGTCTGGAAATCAAGGTTAGGGACCTCCTACCTATTTGTTGGTTTCCTTTCATATTAGGTGCTGGTTAGCATATGCAGGGTCCAAGTGGAGGAGGAAATCTCAGGCTCAACTTCCCAGGCCCAGGAGGACACAGATTGAATTGTGTTTTTCATCTTTGTCTTTCATGTGCCTGGCACAGTGTCTCAAATATAAGTATTGGATGGATGGAAAGATGGATCACCCATACTCCTAGGAAAGAGTCTCTCAATTTAACAATTTGAGACACAGTGTGGGAGAGCCAAGCGTTAGAGTAGACTGTTTCTTCTACTGTTTATTCTTCTTGTTACCTCATCAGCCTCTGGAACAATATCTCCTTCTCAAAAATAACTTGTTTTTTATTGAATCTCTAAAATCCTAAAATAAACAACTGTAAATTGTAAATACAATTCTACTAGGAATCCAATCCTTGTTCTCAAAATGGGTACTTTCACAGACAGCCCTGGTATTTTTTTTTTAATTAAAAATAGAAACAGATGAACTTAGAATAACTTAGCATATAAATAGTTTTTCTGAGGAGAAAAAAAAAAGAGTAGCTTTGAAACAATAAAATGTGAATCACATATAGCTGGAAGTGTGATTTAATATGTTCAGTAAATATGCTACAAACCTGTAAATTGTACAGGTTGGCTCATAGAATGACTTCAGGGAGCCTTACTTTTCAAGGCCATGTAGGTGAAATGTAATAAGCGTTGGGTTATTTGGCAAAGCTCCATTCATTTTATTAATTTTATCTAGGGTAGTTTTCTGTTGTTTACAAATAATAATATATAATGAAATAAATATCCATAACCATATAAATATGCACATGTGTATAGGGAAAAATTAGAAGTATATTTATATGTGTAATTGCAAGTTTATACATTAATATTTCTAAGTTTATACACATACACACTCTTGAGTGAAGTTGCTCAGTCATGTCCAACTCGCTGTGATGCCATGGACTGTAGTCTGCCTGGCTCCTCCATCCATGGAATTTTCCAGGCAAGAACACTGAAGTGGGGTGCCATTTCCTTCTCCAGGAGATCTTCCCAAGCCAGGGATCAAACCCAGGTCTCCTGCATTGCAGGCAGACTCATTACCGTCTGAGCCACCAGGGAAGTTAGCATCAAATCAGATATTTTCCATATGTAAATGTTATTTTCTCATATACCATTAGCTAGTATTATAGATTTAAAATGTTGAATAAATCAAAAGTTTGATCTTTTACTCTAAGTAATAGAAGAGAAGTTGAATATAAAGTATGAGGAAGGAAGATATATAAAACATTGATGGCAGGGGTTGTCTCCACACTAGATTGTCTGACATGCCCCTGAATTTGCATATGTGCAGAGATTTCAAGGAGACCACAATAGGAGTGAGATAACCTCAGAGTATGAATGAATCTGGTGCAGCTTCTCTAAACAAACAATGGAAATGGAGGAATGATGGGAATATGCTAAATGATGAGGAGGAGTAGGGAGAGTGGAGGGAAAATAACAACTGGAGTTTCTCTAGGAAATTCCCAGTCAGCCACTTGAGGGTGGGGAATGTGCTTCCCTCATCTTAAAGATACTGCTACAGAGGAATAAATGAGATGCTCCAGTAAATTTTCATCAGTTGTATCAGAACTAGCAAGGCATTGCAGATAGTCTTCAGTAACGGGATGGGCCCTCCTTAACCAATTTTGTCCTGAGTTTAAGGTTAGTGATACCATGGTTGGCCCAAGAGGGTGTGAGGAGGCTTATTATTTGTAGAAAGAGGCATTCTGCAGAAAGCAAGTACTGCAAGTTGCTCACAAGGTCTGCAATAACCTGAAGAACAAGGAAGGGAAATTGGCTTGTTTTTTTGTTGTTGTTATTTTTTGTGTGTGATTAAGGGATGCAGCCAGGCTGAAGATTTCTGTACATGGCTTGAACTTCCAGCAGCAAAGAGGGGAGCACTAGGGTTTCTACAGAGTTTGTCTACCTATAGGGCTGAGGGCAAGAAGGAGGGATAAAGCTTAAAAGCTCTCAATAATATCTAAAACTGGACTCAGATTCTTTACTACACAAAAGAATCCTAATGTACACTCTACTGAGACCTCATATGACAAATTCACTACCCCCAAATTCTGACTGCAAGAAATTTAGTCCCCAGTTAAGGTAGTTTGAAAACATTTCTTCAAGTTTCATACCTTATTACTAGAGATACATGAAGTATTTTCCTTTTTCAACCATAGGATATAATGTGCTGCCATTCAAAGTCTATCCTTAGTGCCTTCAGAGACTTGATAGGGAAAACAAGCACACTCTCAATAAATAATACCTTACTAGGGAGCATTTTAACAAAGGAGTGAAGCTCAAGATTTGTTATGGGACTGAGATGGAACTGAGAGAATTGAGTAACTGCCTAAAAGCAGTGCAAAGACATGATATGAAAAGTGAAAAGAAAATGTTTTATCTCTGTCAAGATTTTGCTGCATTACATTTCTGTGTGTATGTTAGAAAACTAAAAGACACAGAAGTTGTAGCCCAATATGAGCTTTCACAGATAACTGTTAAACCTGCCACTTATTCCTGGCATGCTTGGACTCAAGCAGATAGTCATTATTTCTCCAGCTATTGTTTTCTTGAAATCAATGAACTCAAAGATAGGGCATTCACACTAATTCAAAAGAATGATGCAGAGTTTCTCCTATTTTAAGACACTGTGTGTATGCTTGTGTGTGTGTGTGTGTGTGTGTGTGTGTGTGTGTGGCTTTGTGCTATTATTCATTTACAATCCTGATGTATTCATTCCAAGTTTAAAGAATCCAATTCTCTACTTTTAATTTCAGAAAATTTGAATAAGAGTATAAATATCCATTCTATATATATTTTTACTTTATGTTTTGGCTATTCAAGATTCTTTAAAAACTTAAATAAAAAACATAGCTTTCTGTACAAGTAATTTATTACAGGTTGTTATGACTTTAAAGACTTTCAGAAGTGAGAAGACTAAGATGTGTCAAATCTACGCTGTTTACCCAAGGTCACAAAGCTACAAAGTAATAGAGCTGGTTTCTTGCTTTTCAGCCAGTTGTCCTACTATTGTTTTCAGTGTCATAAAAACTTAAAATATTTCTAAGAAAATTTAAGTTGTATTGATTTTCAAACTGGCTTGGAAGAAAATGATTTGAAATCTAACAACCACTTATTTGAAAACATCAAATTCCCTCTAATCTAGTTTTCAAATACAGCAGTTTTTCACTCAACATATTTTGTCAAACTGTTTAGTATATAAAATAACCTCTGTGTTTGTGAAAAAGCCAAATAATAACTATCAAGGATATGCCTTCATGATGACCAAGAATCATATGGAAACTTCATATGATTTGCCCAATAGATGGGAGGTTTACTTCATATATGTAAAACATTGGCAACATGCATCCTTATAAGCTGTTGCCAAGATTAAAATTAGGAAAGTATTTCACTCTTACAGTCTTAAACAGGACCATAGCTCTTTTTAGAACTGTGTCCCATCTCCTTTCTTCAGCTTCTATTTCCACTGGTACATTAAAAGTCTAGTAAAACATTTTTAGAGGAAATGATCCAATGGAAGAAGCAACAATAATGTATAATCTTACCAATGACACCTTGATGATGACCAAACTTTGAGATCAGAAAGGATTAGATGTGTAATTTAACCCAATCTTAAATTTAAATTAAGTGGAAATTGCTATTATTTAGAAAACTAAATGATATTCTGAAATTTATTGTAGGTTGTTTATTTTTTCACCAAGATTAAGGTGAAAAATGCATGAAATGGATTTACCTTATATACTTACAACTGATAATAGGAATATGATAAAATCTTAATAATAACAGTAACAATCAGGGATTAGAAGGGAGAAAAATCTTTATTTTTAGGGCCTAGTTACATTAAAGTTACTGACACCTCCAAAGAAAAAAATATTGACAATTCCTTTTCAGAGATGATTCAGTCACATATATATTTTTCTGTACCTTAAGGCTTGGGTTTTTGAAATAGAAAACATTTATTAATTGGATTTGAAGTATTTAAATTTTGCATATATTTCTTTTGGGGAAAATGCACTTCTAGGGCACAATAAAATGTTAATTATAAAATAAGATAGATGTCTCTTCAACCCATCAGCCAATAAGTTCATAAGGATTAGTATTATAGGCACTACAGAAAACAATGGGAAAGGATCATGCCACTGTCACCCCCACGGACTTTGAATTGGTTGAAGTGTCACAAGATACTGGGTATCAAAATTTGTAAGAGTCCAAGTTTGGACTTCAGAAACCAGGATTTTAATCCAATTTTAGAATACTATGGCACTCAGAATCTGTTAAAACAGCCATCCTGGGTTCTCTTATATGGTAATGATAACAGCGAAATCTACTGGAGAAGGTGGCCAGAAAGATTTCATGTAAATAAAGCTTTAAGACAATGCCTTGTTAACCTTTGTTGAACCCCATTGTGAGTTCAGTAAATGGTAGCTCTTATCATTGTTATTTGACATGAAATGGAATAGAGAATAATTAACGACTTAACTTTGGTGACTACAGTAGTTACTAAAAGTGTTATCTAATGTGTTACCTAAAGTGTTACCTAAGTAAAATATAAGCAAGAGTTTGACAAAAACATAAGGAGACAATAGAAAATTGTCCCCATGATGGGAAATAATAATCAGAAGTAGGAAGAGTGTGAAATTATTGAGCATCGTAAGAACAGCCTGAGTAGGGTGGAGTGAGAACTCCCTATTTTGGATAGCAACAGTAGTTGTAATAGAGCTATAATGTCTGTCTGATCCAGGATCGTGGAAACTAATGAAGAAGAACCTAAACAATATCTCGCAAGTGGTTTCTCATCTCTGCACTTAACTGATGTTGAGAGGAGTGGGCTGTAAAACTAAGAAAAAAGCAAAGTCCTTAAGACCCTTGATGTAACAGAAATCCTTCGAACATTGACTATTATTAGAATTTTAAGGAATGTCTATGGCATATAAAACCTTTTGCTCCAAAAGAAAGAAAATGCCATTGCATTCATGTTAAAGGTGGAAATAGCTGTATTTCTTACAAAAAGCTGTAAAAAGAAGAGAAGCAAAAAGAAAAGGAGAAAAGGAAAGATATACCATTTGAATGCAGAATTCCAAAGAATAGCAAGGAGAAATAAGAAACCCTTCCTCAGTGATCAATGCAAAGAAATAGAGGAAAACAATAGAATGGAAAAGACTAGAGATCTCTTCAAGAAAATTAGAGCTACCAAGGGAACATTTCATGCAAAGATGGGCTCAATAAAGGACAGAAATGGTATGGACCTAACAGAAGCAGAAGATATTAAGAACAGGTGGAAAGAATACACAGAAGAACTGTACAAAAAGGATCTTCATGACCCAGATAATCATGAAGGTATGATCACTCACACTCACCTAGAGCTGGACATCCTGGAATGTGAAGCCAGGTGGGTCTTAGGAAGCATCACTATGAACAAAGCTAGTGGAGGTGATGGAATTCCAGTTGAGCTATTTCAAAACCTAAAAGATGATGCTGTGAAAGTGCTGCACTCAATATGCCAGCAAATTTGGAAAACTCAGCAGTGGCCACAGGACTGGAAAAGGTCAGTTTTCATTCCAATCCCAAAGAAAGGCAATGCCAAAGAATGCTCAAACTACCGCACAATTGCACTCATCTCACATGCTAGTAAAGTAATGTTCCAAATTCTCCAAGCCAGGCTTTAGCAATACATGAACTGTGAACTTCTAGATGTTCAAGCTGGTTTTAGAAAGGCAGAGGAACCAGAGATCAAATTGCCAACATCTGCTGGATCATTGAAAAGGTAAGAGAGTACCAGAAAACATCTGTTTCTGCTTTATTGACTATGCCAAAGCCTTTGACTCTGTGGATCACAATAAATTGTGGAAAATTCTTCAAGAGATGGGAATACCAGCCACTTGACCTGCCTCTTGAGAAACCTGTATGCAAGTCAGGAAGCAACGGTTAGAACTGGACATGGAACAACAGACTGGTTCCAAATAGGAAATGGAGTACATCAAGGCTGTATATTGTCACCCTGCTGATTTAACTTATATGCAGAGTATATCGTGAGAAACGCTGGGCTGGAGGAAGCAGAAGCTGGAATCAAGATTGCCAGGAGAAATAGCAAGAACCTCAGATATGCAGATAACACCACCCTTATGGCAGAAAGTGAAGAGGAACTAAAAAGCCTCTTGATGAAAATGAAAGTGGAGAGTGAAAAAGTTGGCTTAAAGCTCAACATTCAGAAAACTTAAGATCATGGCATCTGGTCCCATCACTTCATGGGAAATAGATGGGGAAACAGTGGAAATAGTGGCTGACTTTATTTTTCTGGGTTCCAAAATCACTGCAGATGATTTGCAGCCATGAAATTAAAAGATGCTTGCTCCTTGGAAGGAAAGTTATGACCAACCTAGAGAGCTTATTAAAATGCAGAGACATTACTTTGCCAACAAAGGTCCATCTAGTCAAGGCTATGGTTTTTCCAGTGGTCATGTATGGATGTGAGAGTTGGACTATAAAAAAGCTGAACTCAGAAGAATTGATGCTTTTGACTGTAGTATTGGAGAAGACTCTTGAGAGTCCCTTGGACTGCAAGGAGATCCAACCAGTCCATCCTAAAGGAGATCAGTCCTGGGTGTTCATTGGAGGGACAGATGTTGAACTGAAACTCCAATACTTTGGCCACCTGATGCGGAGAGCTGACTGACTGGAAAAGACCCTGATGCTGGGAAAGATTGAGGGCAGGAGGAGAATGGGATGACAGAGGATGAGATGGTTGCATGGCATCACTGACACAATGGACATGGGTTTGGGTGGTCTCCAGGAGGTGGTGATGGACAGGGAGGCCTGGCATGCTGTGATTTATGGGGTCGCAGAGTCAGACACGACCGAGCAACTGAACTGAAATGAACTGAAAGGTAGAAACATGAGGATCCATTAAGGAGTCATGTGTGTGTGTGTGTGTGTGTGTGTGTTAGTCACTCAGTCCTATATGACCCTTTGAGACCGCATGGACTGTAGCCTACCTGGTTCCTCTGTCCATGGAATTTTCCAGGCACGAATACTGAAGTAGGTAGCCATTCCCTTATCTAGGGGATCTTCCCAACCTAGAGTTCAGACCTGGGTCTCCTGCATTGTAGGCAGATTCTTTACTGTCTGAGCCACAGGGAAAGCCCATGGAAAAGTCTTAGCAGTTATAATTAGCATTATGTTATGGTAAGACAAGGGCTTTCCTGGTGGCTTAGCTAATAAAGAACCCACCTGTAATACAGGAGATGTGGGTTCCATCCCTGGGTAGAGAAGACCCCCTGGAAAAGGAAATAGCAACCTGCTCCAATATTCTTGCCTGGGAAATTCCATAGACCAAGGAGCTTGATGGGCTACAGTCCACCAGGGGTCACAAAAGAGTTGGATACAACTTAGCAACTAAACAAAAACATGGTAAGACAAACTGGGCAGCTTAGTGCATGTTGAAAAGGAGGTGAGAAGAGGGGAGAGGCATAAAGAATTTGAAGCCACTGAGAAAGTGACCTGTAACAGGTGTAAGTTCTTGGGCAGGCATGTTTTTGGAACCACTAACTTAATTTCTTGCAGAGCCCTTGCTGCTGAAATGGTCCATTGTAATGTGAGAGCTACGAGCATGCTCATAATGTTATCACTGCTGTTATTTTTCTTCTGGAGAATGTGAAAGAATGGGGTCCCCTTGAAGGAACTGAATGGTCCCAATACCTCCTATCTCTTGTGTCTACTATGAAGTCTCTCGGCTCAGGCTATTTTTAAACCACACTACTTTCCTAGTCAATCATCTCACTTTACTCTCAGTGAGTGATGGATTCGTCTCTTTTTAAAATGAGAAATAATCCTTTAAACATTTTTATATCCTCTCCCTGCTATTTTTTTATTCCACTTGGCTTGCTTTAATAGACATATTCCACCCACATGGAATCCGTTTTCTTCTTACTCTTTGAAAAATGAGAAAAGTAACCTACACTAAGGAATAGGTCACAAAGATCAATTGAGGAAAAGTGACAGGCCATGCTGCTGAATTATTTAGGCTTGATTCATCTTAAGTTGGTTACATTTGTCAAGGACAACTAAGAAATTATAAGAGAAAAGGGATTTTTCTTAGGAAAATCAGAATTAAGCTTCTGCCAACACTCTTACTACATTATTTTCTTTTGCATTCTCTGAAAGATAAGGATCGTCCCTTATCTTTATGCTGAAAACCTGCAGTTATGGATAGGCTGTAAATTATAATTAAACAGAATATTTTCTTCTTTATCAGAAATAATTGTTCTACTGATTTTTCCCTTTGTCCTATTAGATGTCATATTTTTATAAGAATTCTAATGTCTGTGGTCAGAAGCAGTCTTACCAATATGCCATCCTTTCTGCTAACAGTATTATTATACAGTATTTGCAACAAACATACAGTTATTGAATTGCTCATGGTTTTAAGTCGGACTTGAGAGTGTGGCAGAAGGAAAGTAATATAAATGATGATGCATTTTCTACCTTCTTCACATTAGGGGGGAAAAAAATATATATATATACACACACACACACACACACACCAGGTACCAGTGTGGCTATATCAATCAAGGTCTAGTGGTGGGGTTTGGAGAGGATCTATTTCAGTGCTTTAAACAAAGGGACTTCTTAAAGGAATTTTATGGAGGCAGGTGCAACTGAAAAGCTCGGTGGGGGATGATGAGTAAACCTAAAGGAAAGACGTCAGAGCCAGACACTAGTAGACATGGAAACCTGGGAAATACTAGAGGGGCCAGGGTCTCTTACAATGTCTAGGAGAGCCTGGCATGTGGGAGTTGCCCCTAAGGGCAACCTGGCCTGGCCAGCAGATGGGTTTAACTTAGACAGTCACATCAAAGGAAAAGAACTATGAGATTTGAAATACATGTCTTTTGATGTGAAAACCACAATATTCTCATGTGAAGTATAGTTCAAAATGTTTCGTTTTCATAAGGTTCTTAGAACTAAGCAACAGAAGTGAACAGGTGATTTTGCCTATTATTAGATTCCTACTGGTGGGTTCATTCTATAACTCCCTTTCTGGATACACACATATATATATTTTGTTTGTTTGTTTATTTACTTTTAATGTACAATCATTTCTTCCTTATCCTTCTAACTTTAATACCATGACTCAAAATATCCAAATTATGTTTTCATGTAATTATGGTAGCATTTTGGACTTTTCATTCTTTACATAAATAATGATTGACATAGGAACTCTGATTAATTCACTGGATTAGGAAGTTGAACTATTTCAAATTCTAAAAGATGATATTGTTACAGTACTGCATTCAATATGCCAGCAAATTTGGAAAACTCAGCAGAGGCCACAGGACTGGAAAGGTCAGTTTTCATTCCAATCCCAAAGAAAGGCAATGCAAAATAATGTTCAAACTACCGCAAAATTGCACTCATCTCACACACTAGCAAAGTAATGCTCAAAATTCTCCAAGCCAGGCTTCAGCAATACATGAACTGTGAACTTCCAGATGTTCAAGCTGGTTTTAGAAAAGGCAGGGGAACCAGAGATCAAATTGCCAACATCTGTTGGATCATTGGAAAAGCAAGAGAATTCCAGAAAAACATCTGCTGCTGCTGGTGCTGCTGCTAAGTCGCTTCAGTCGTGTCCGACTCTGTAGGACCCCATAGATGGCAGCCCACCAGGCTCCCCCATCCCTGGAATTCTCCAGGCAAGAACGCTGGAGTGGATTGCCATTTCCTTCTCCAATGCATGAATGTGAAAAGTGGAAGGGAAGTCGTTCAGTCGTGTCTGACTCTTAGCAACCCCATGGACTGCAACCCACCAGGCTCCTCTGTCCATGGGGTTTTCCAGGCAAGAGTACTGGAGTGGGGTGCCATTGCCTTCTCCGAGAAAACCATCTACTTCTGGTTTATTGATTAGGCCAAAGCCTTTTACTGTGTGGATCACAACAAACTGTAGAAAATTCTTCAAGAGGTGGGAATACCAGACCACCTTACCTGCCTCCTGAGAAACCTGTATGCAGGTCAAGAAGCAACAGTGAGAACAGGACATGGAACAGACTGGTTCCAAATTGGAAAGGAGTAGTACGTCAAGGCTGTATATTGTCACCCTGCTTATTTAACTTATATAGAGAGTACATCACGTGAAATGCTGGGCTGGATGAAGCAAAAGCTGGAATCAGGATTGCTGGGAGAAATATCAGTAACCTCAGATATGCAGATGGCACCATACTTATAGCAGAAAGAGAAGAAGAACTAAAGAGCCTCTTGATGAAAGTGAAAGTTGAGAGTGAAAAAGCTGGCTTAAAACTGAACATTTAAAAAACTAAGATCCTGGTATCCAGTCCCATCACTTCATGGCAAATAGATGAGGAAACAATTGAAAGAGTGAGAGACTTTATTTCTGGGGGCTGCAAAATCACTGCAGATGGTGACTGCAGCCATGAAATTAAAAGACACTTGCTTCTTGGAAGAAAAGCTATGACCAACCTAGATAGTATATTTAAAAGCAGAGACATTACTTTGCTGACAAAGTAGGTCCATCTAGTCAAAGCTATGGTTTTTCCAGTAGTCATGTATGGATGTGAGAGTTGGACTATAAAGAAAATTGCTGCTGCTGCTGCTGCTAAGTCGCTTCAGTCGTGTCCGACTCTGTGTGACCCCATAGATGGCAGCCCACCAGGCTCTGCTGTCCCTGGGATTCTCCAGGCAAGATCACTAGAGTGGGTTGCCATTTCCTTCTCCAATGCATGAAAGTGAAAAGTGAAAGTGAAGTCACTTAGTCGTGTCCGACCCTCAGCGACCCCATGGACTGCAGCCTTCCAGGCTCCTCCATCCATGGGATTTTCCAGGCAAGAGTACTGGAGTGGGGTGCCATTGCCCTCTCTGGTAAAGAAAGCTGAGCACTGAAGAATTGATGCTTTTGAACTGTGGTGTTGGAGAAGACTCTTGAGAGTCCCTTGGACTGCAAGGAGATCCAACCAGTCCATCCTAAAGGATTTCAGTCCTGAATATTCATTGGAAGGACTGATGCTTAAGCTGAAACTCCAGTACTTTGGCCACCTTATGCGAAGAACTGACTCATTGGAAAAGACCCTGATGTTGGAAAAGATTGAAGGTGGGAGGAAAAGGGGATGACAGAGGATGAGAATGTTGCATCTCTAACTCAATGGATATGAGTTTGAGCAAGCTCCAGGAGTTGGTGATGGACAGGGAGGCCTGGCATGCTGCAATCCAAGGGGTCGCAAAGAGTCTGACACAACCGAGCAACTGAACTGAACTGAGGAAGTCAGTTTATTCTTATTTGAAAATCAACAAGATAAAATACTCTAATAAAGCTAAAGAAGGTGGCCCCAGTAAGGATGAATTCAGCCTAGAGGTTGAGCTATTTATCATCTTTTAACCTGTTAAAGGGACTGAATGTTATTCTGGTGTAGCAGTATTTTAGAATGTTTTCCAAAAGTGGGAAGTAAGCTCAAGTTTCCTCTCTGTTATATTCTGCTGCCCTACTCTTGTGTGCTCCCAGCACAGTGAAGTAATAGTTCATTGATAAGACAAAGTGATAGTCCAGCAAACATGCTTTTTATTGCTGATAGTGATTACCCTAAATCCCACATCTTCAAGAGATAAGTGCAAGATTGGAGCACAACAGAAAACACATTTGTTCTCCCAAATTTGACACAGTAGTTTCAACAGGTATAGAACTGTACCCTTGGGATAACTAGTCTTCGAAGAGAGTAAACCCCACCAGGTATCAAGTGCTATGACAAATGCAAAATTCCCTTTAAGTAACAACTCAAGAAAATGTAAGCCATCCATAAACTGGGTCTGTTCCTTGCGCTGTCTCAACACTTCTCACTGAGGAAAGCAATCGTGTTTTAAAATATTGAAAATGCAGATTTAAATCCTGTCCACCAGCGCTTATTGCAAGCAGTAACTGTACACCAGTAGTTATTGTATAAACTCCAAAATAGTGATCTCCTACTGTCAGTTAAACCCATTACCCTTAAATATTCAATTCTTGCCAATACACAAAGATCATTTACAATAATTAGTTAACAACTATCCAGCTTACTAAAATGACCCCCCACCCCCACCCTGCAAACCAATCACCTTAGGGAAACAGCACATGCTTTTTTTGCCAAGGACAAAAAGGCAATTGTATTAATGAATTTTTCCAAGACCATCTTGGAAAAATATGCCAGGATTACCCAGTTCAATTAAAACAATGACAATAACAGCAAACAACTTCATTATGTTAAGTGTGGCTAGTTAAAAAAACACTGAATGATAATAACTGAATTCAGTTTATGCCTTCCATGTACTGACTAACTGATGGAGATGGAAATAATGAAACTCCTAATTCAGTTTCATCAAGTTAGAAAATGCTTATTTGCAAGTATCATGTGCCTTTCATTCAATATCTTAACAGTAAAATATTCACCAATGCCTGATGCCAATTCTCTGTTCCCTTTTGCATGATTGCTCTGTAATGATAGAACACCAAATTTCTCAAAAAATAAAACTAACTTATATGAAATAGTGATATATCATTAAATTAAATACTATATGAGTTTATCTTTAATGCTTTCTTTATTAATATTGTACATTAAGAAAATAGAATGATAAAACCTAGCACCAGAAAGGAAGGAAGAAAAAGAGGAGGGATGAGAGAAGGGGAAGGGAGAGGTTGAAGCAAGAGAGAGCGTTTTGTTATCCTACCTTTTCTGAATCCCCAGCGCACTCGTTAATTGGAGCCACTTTGTTACTTTAACTGTATCATTTGTCATTTAGCTCTGTTTTCATGCTACTATTTTGTGAATGTTGAATTAGCATCTTCTTAAGAAAGGAGATGACTGGACTTCTTTACATAACCAACAGTACACTCCATCTTCACTTCCTATCTTCCCATTTATTTCTCAGTTATAAATAAATCAGTATTTAATGTTTTTGTGATCAGGCAATCATTATTCACAGATCAGTCACTGTATAACCTATTTATATGAATTTATTATAAGACTTTTTAAGTGCTTTGTTTTTTAATTTGTTTTGTTTTCTAAGTGAGTATCATAAATTATTTTCCAAACTTTTACACACTACTATAAAATCTCTAGATTTGTACAGATATATTAGATGATGCCTCAACTCCATTCTTTTTTCTTGGAGACATCCTTTTGGAGTATGTCAGTCTTTCATTCTCTTTGTCTTGATCGTTTCCTTTTTATAATCAGCCTAATCATTCTTTTGCCTTGCTCTTCTTGCTTCTTTTCCTGGGTCCAATTATTCCTGTTTGGTTACTTAATTTTGAAGGAAAATATTCTCCAGTATCTCCTGGGAAATAGTGCATAGGAAACAAAGGTATTGAGGCATTACATATTTGAAGATGTCTATTTAGCCATATTCTTGGCTAGTATTTTGGCTAGGTATAATTTTGTTAGAAATAATTTTGCTTCAAAATTTTATAATGCTTTTCAGCTTACAGTGCTTCTATTGAAAAGTTCAGGATTATTTTAATTCCCCATCCTTCCTACAGGATGACCTATTCTGCCACTTGTTACCCCAGGAAACTTTTAGAATCTTTATTTTATACATATATAATGATGTGCTTTGGTATGGATCATTTTTCCATTATATCCCCTTCATCTCTCAGTGAATGTTTCTTTTATTGTGCGTGTGGTTTGTTTATTTCTTTTATTCATGTAAAAATTACTTTACAAAGTTGTGTTGGTTTCTGCCATACCACAGCTTGAATCAATCATCATTACATGTATATGCCCTCCCTCTTGAGCCTCCCTCCTCTCCCCAATCCCATCCTTCTAGATCAGCACAGACTGCCTGGCTGGGCTCCCTGTGATAAATAGGAACTTCCCACTAACTATTTTACACAAGATAATCCATATATGTCAATTCTACTTTCTCAATTCATCCTATCTCCATCTTCCCCCACTGTGTCCACAAGTCCGTTCTACTAGGTTCATCAGTACCATTGTCTAGATTCCATATATATGCATTAATATATGATACTTGCTTTTCTCTTTCCAACTTACGTCACCCTGTACAAGAGGCTCTAGGTTCATCCACCTCACTACACCTGACTCAAGTCCCTTCCTTTTTATGCCTAACTAATAGTCCATTGTATGTATGTACCACATGTTCTTTACCCATTCACTGTCAGTGGACATCTAGGTTGCTTCCATGGCCTTGTTGTTGCTGTTTAGTCGCTCGGTCATGTCCAACTCTTTGCAATGCCATGGACTATAGCCCACTACATTCCTCTGTCCATGGGATTTCCCAGGCAAGAATAATGGAGTAATAATTTCCTTCTCCATTGCTATTGTAATATTGCTGCAATGAGCATTGATGTGTGGTACTGATACAATGGACATGAACTTGGTAAAACTTCAGGAAATGGTAAGGGACAGGGGGGCCTGGAGTGCTGCAGCCCCTGGGGTTGCAAAGAGTCAGATGCAATTAGGCAACTGAACAACAGCAACATGTGTGTTTTGGAATTGTGGTTTTCTCAGGGTATGTGCCCAGTAGTGGGATTGCTGGGTCATATGATAGATTTATTCCTAGTTTTTTAAGGAATCTCCACACTGTTTTCCATAACGGCTATATCAGTTTACATTCCCACCAGTACTGTAGGAGGGTTCTCTTTTCTCCATATCCTATCCAACATTTATTATTTGTAGATTTTTTGTTGATGGCTATTCTGACTGGTGTAAGGTGGTACCTCATTGTAGTTTTGATCTACATTTCTCTAATAATGAGTGATTTTTAGCATCTTTTCATGTGTTTATTGGCCATCTCTATGTTTTAGATCTTCTGTCCATTTGTTTTTCTGCCCATTTTTTGATTGGATTGTTTTTCTCTGATATTGAGCTGTATGATCTGCTTATATATTTTGGAGATTTATCCTTTCTCATTTGCTTCATTTGCAATTATTTTCTCCTATTCTGAGGGTTATCTTTTCATTTTGTTTATAATTTCCTTTGTTGTGCAAAAGATCTTCAGTTTTATTAGGTCCTATTTGCTTATTTTTCCTTTTATTTCCATTAATCTAGGAGGTGGGTCAGAGAGAATCTTGCTGTTGCAGTTTATGTCAAAGAGTGTACTGCCTGTGTTTTCCTCTTAAGAGCTTTATAGTTTCCCTCCTTGCATTGAAGTCTTTAATCCATTTTGAGCTTATTTTTATGTATGGTTTTAAAAATGTTATAATTTCATTTTTTTTACATGTACCTCTCCAGTTTTCCTTGCATCACTTATTGAAGAGGCTGCCTTTTATCCATTGTATATTTTTGCCTCCTTTGTCAAAAATAAAGTGCCCATATGTGCATGGGTTTATCTCTGGGCTTTCTATCTTGTTCCATTGGTCTGTGTTTCTGGTTTTGTGCCAGTACTATAGTTTCTTGATGACTCTAACTTTCTAGTATAGTCTGAAGTCAGGGAGGTTGATTTCTCTAGCTCTCTTTTTCTGTCTCAAAATTGTTTTGGCCATTTGCAGTCTTTTGTGTTTCCATGTGAATTGTGAAATTTTTTCATTATAGTTCTTTGAAAAATGCCATTGGTAATTTGATCAGGATTACATTAAATTTTCCAATTGCTTTGGGTGAAAAGAAAGTGACAGTTAGTCACACAGTCATGTCTGACTCTTTGCAATCCCATGGACTGTAGCCAGCCTGGCTCCTTTGTCCATGGAATTCTCCAGGTAAGAATACTGGAGTGAATTGCCATTCCCTTCTCCAGGAGATCTTCCCAACCCAGGAATCGAACCTGGGTCTCCTGCATTGCCAGCAGACACTTTACCAACTGATCCACTAGGGAAGCTTTGGGTAGTACAGTCATTTTGACAATATTAATTTTTCCAATGCAAAACATGGTATATCTCTCCATCTATTTGTGTTGTCTTTGATTTCTTTCATCAGTGTCTTACGGTTTTCTGCATACAGGTCTTTTGTCTCTTTAGGTAGGTTTATTTATAGATATTTTATTCTTTTTATTGCAGTGGTGAATGGGATTGTTTCCTTAATTTCTCTGACTTTTTGTTGTTAGTGAATAGGAAATGCAAGGGATTTCTGTGTATTAATTTTATATCCTGTGACCCTACTAAATTCATTGATTAGCTCTAGTAATTTCTTGGTGCATTTTAGGATTTTCTATCTATACTATCATGTCAACTGCAAACAGTAAAGAATTTTACTTCTTCCTTTCCAATCTGAATCCTTTTTCATTTTCTTCTCTGATTGTTGTGGCTAGGACTTCCACAAATATATTGGATATTAGTTTTGAGAGTGGGCACCCTTGTTTTGTTCCTGCTCTCCGAGGAAATGCTTTCAATTTTTCATCATTGAGAATAATGTTTGCCGTGGGTTTGTTGTATATGACTTTTATTATGCTGAGGTATGTTCCTTCCATGCCTACTTTCTGGAGAGTTTTTATCATAATGGGTATTGAATTTTGTTGAAAGCTTCCTCTGCATCTATTGAGATAATCATCTGGTTTTTATCTTTCAATTTGTCAATATGGCATATCACATTGATTGATTTGCATATATTGAAGAATCTTTGCATCCCTGGGATAAACCCCACTTGGTCATGATGTACTATTCTTTTAATGTGTTTTTGGATTCTGTCAGTGGGTGTTTTCAATCTGAAAATCTGTGTCCTTTAAGGAAAAGTTCTTAAATATTTATTTCCTAACATAACTTGCTTTGTTTTATTTGCTCCTATTTTCTTATACTGGGTTACATATTTGACCACTTACTCTAACTTCTAATTTTCTTTTCTTCTTTATAGTCCATCTCTGTTTGCATGTTTGGGTCTACCTCTAGAATATTTCTCAACTTTGGCTCAAATTTTTACTTAATTTTTGTTTCTGCTGTCGTGTTTTTAATTTATAGGAGCTATTCTTCAACTCTGATACATTTTTCTCAAATACACTGTCTCTTTAATGAATGTAGAAATGTTTCTATAGTGTTAATCTTAACTGTGCATTTTAGAATTATTTTCTTTCTGTGTAGTGTCTTTATTTCTATGCATTATTATTTTGTTTGCTTTGTTTCTTTGATGTTGTAGTTTATCATCAAATGCCTGCTGACCTTATTCTGGCCTTTATATTTAAAAATAAAATATCACAAATATAACTGGAATCTGTTCATGGCCATAGGGGAAGAAGAGCTTGTCAAGTAGATTTTTCTTTTCTTTCTGAGATAGAACTCTCTCTTTTTCTCTCTAGATAGATAGATATAAACAGATAAATGCATCCATATATCTCTCTCTCTCTCTCTCTCACATATATACCTAAAAATGTATATGTTTAAGTAGATATCTTCTGTCTCTCTATCAAGTTCCAAGTGGTAAAATTTTATTTTTCATGTTCAACTGAACACACATACACACATATATATACCTTCATGTGAAATAATTTTCTTTTTAATTATTTTAGTCTGGAAAATCTGTTTTATTTTCTCATGAAATTAATAACATTTTCTTCTGTTCTTTAAGATGTCTATGTTATAAGAGTAGTAGAGAATCTAATAACAAACTAGAGGATCTTTAATATGTCTTTCAATAACTAGAATATTACTGTAATTTTAGCTCAGTGTATTATCTTGAGCTGTGTAATTTTTCAAATAGATTCAGAAAATAAAAGTGTAGCCATGGAAAATAATGCATGCTGAAATATCCTATTAGAAATCAGTTCCTTAGTTAAGAAACCACTCTGAAGATTGATTTGACATTTGACTTGAATATTTTGGGCATTAGCACAAATGTGTTTTCATCATCACTCCCTTGTGATTTGAAACAGTTACAGTGTGTGTTTTTTGTTTTTTGTTTTTTTAGCTGACTGTATTTCTAAGGGAACATGGCTTTGTGTTAGAGGAGCAGAGAGAAAACTTCCCCTTGAGCACTTAATGCAATTGTTTTTCAGTCACGAAGTCATGTAGACTCTTTATGACCCCATGGACTGTAGCATGCTAGGCTTCCCTGTCCATCACTGTCTCCTGGAGTGTGCTCAAATTTATCTATGCAATTAGGTTTACTATTTCAAAGAGAGGGTAGTGAAGAGAAATCAATGGACACACATCTTGTCTCTTTTTCTCTCTCTTACTTTCTCTCTCATATCCTTTTTTATTTTTTCTTAAAAAATATGAAAGGCCTAGTTCATCTCTTTTTTGTTAAGATTGGGAAATATAAATCTTTATCCCTATGCATAAAGCAAAGCCAAAAGAGTGATTCCATTTTAATACCATTAATGATGAAGATTAAAAATCAAAGGAAGAGAATGTGATAGTGGGGGAAGAGAAGAAGTAGCAAAAGGAAAGATGGCAAGAGAAATGGAGCAGAGTCTAGGTTTTAAGAAATTGGTTAGAAGTAGCACAGAGTCGAACACGACTGAAGCGACTTAGCAGCAGCAGCAGCAGCACAGTGATAAAATTGTCTTGGGTTGTGGATTTGGGTGTGATAATTAACAGTTACACCCTGTCCTTTAAATTCTTGTTTAGACTATTTACGCTTTTTAGTACACCCCTTGAGTCACATAACTGTAGTCCATGGAGTTGCAAAGAATCAGACATGACTGAGTGACTGAACTGAACTAAGTCACATAACACACAGCCTACAGTGGAGGAAATTATTTTTGGAGTGCAGCAGCTGAGACCCACATTTGATGTCCCTAAAGCATGTCTACCTCCATAAGTTCCTTCTTACCTAATTAACATAGTCCTAATTTCCAATTATGAAGGCAAAGCAAATCTTTTGAGCCAAGTAGAAAAAGGTAGATGAAAGTAGTGTCTTACATTTGGGGTAAATTGTACATTGATATTGATATCATTATAATTTAAGCGTTTATGACAATAAAGTGAGTATAATAATGCATTCAGAAGAATGTCACTTGTTATCTCAGAATAAGGACACATACTTTAGATGGGAGAAAACATTAAAATGATGATATTTAGCAACTATTTTTGACTTAACATCCTCCATGATTCCATCTGGTAATATAGAGAAAATATATTTCTGCTGGAAAACCTGATATTTTCAGTTCTCTGAAATAATCTTTCTCTAACTGCTACAGGAAAATTATGTTTTGTATAGCACTGCCTTCCATATGATTTATTCCATTCACTACTCAGAAATTTATTCTGGGACAATTAGATGGATGATATAGTTGATCGCATATCGTTACCACTGTATTTAAGAAGAAAAGTAGAGGAAATGTATCTGAAAATTATGCATGAATGTTTGCAGGAATCGCTGATTTTAGTCTAGAACACAAACAAAAAGGTATGCATGTGAATTATTTATAGTAATGAGTTACTGTGCAGATTTGTTTTTATATGTTAATATAAAATTGATATTGACAAGGCATTCCTACAGATCACATGATTTCATTACTTGGTTTAATTTTTGCAAAACCTCAGAAAGCGTCATTATCCCCATTTTACAGAATAGGAAATGCTGATCCTGATTCATAGTAATAGTACATCACCTAAGGCTATACCACTAGTAAATGACAGAGGCAGAATGCAAGCTTTGTGGTTTTAAATCCTATTCTGTTTTCATAAATTTTAAATTATCCATGACCTATATCATCCATGACCCCTGACGAATTTATGTTAATTAGATTTTATGAGTTGTCCTTATTCCAGCAAGTCAAAATAACATGTTGTATGGTCATCCTTCTGAATCTAAAAAAACCACAATACCATGACTGAAAGTGATTATATTTCTGAGTGACATGAGCTAGAGCATTTGAAGTTGGTAAGTCAAAAATATCTGAGATATAAGATAAAGATATGTTTACCATCAGTGTTGAGGCTCTGTGATACATTTTAAAAGGAATTTGTTATATTTTTTTTAAATGTCTAATGAACTTGAAATCTACTATAATGAAAATGGTTACACTTTACAAACTTTGAATCTCGTTTTGGTTAGGTTTTGGCTTTTTAAGGATAGTAGCCTATCTATCTCTCTATCTATATCCATCTATATCTATATCTGTGTCTATATATATGTATATATCTTCTTTCCTAGAACCAGGAGCCTGAAACTGGTACACTGGAAATATTTTACCTGGCAGGTATGCTAAATAAACGTTCCAAGTTTCACACATTTCTGAGGATCAAGGTGAAAAGCTCATAGTGCATTTTTAGGGAATCATATCTACTTCCTTCAAAACTCTTCATCTGATTTGTACTAAAATTTAATAACTAACTAACTTATCCTTTCAACTCCATAAAATTCTTTATGAGACAACAAAATCCTAGCTCCTGGTCTCTGAAGGATGATGTTCTCCAAATGTAGTTTCCCTTAACCTCCTAAAAATAATTGGGTTAATCCAGCTACCATAAGTGTGAAATTGAGGAGCTGCTTGCTAAGATTGAATTTAATATTGTCACATGTCATATGAGAGCTGCTTGTCTGATCATGTTGCCCCTGCACAAAATAAGCCTGAATATAAAGGATAAAAGAATGATTATTTCGATATTCAGATGTATTTCATTGTTAACCCTGAATAGAATGGGGAAAAATTTTTTTATCTTAAGTGATTCTATCCATTTCTCTGGGAAATCCTTTATCTAGTTACTATATAACTAGGAGAGCAAAGATAATGGGAGAAATCTTCCATTATTCTTACCTATGATTTTAAATATAAAATTTTAATAAAATGGATTTTGGGGCTTTAGTTTTTTTTAAAGCACCCAATGTAAGAAAATGAACTATTGGAAACTTGTTTTATAAAATGTACTTATGAACCTTAAAATGCTACATAAAATTGAAATTATTATTATCTATAACTACAATCCAGTACTCTTGCCTGGAAAATCCATGGATGGAGGAGCCTGGTAGGCTGCAGTCCATGGGGTCACTAAGAGTTGGACACGACTGAGTGACTTCACTTTCACTTTTCACTTTCATGCATTGGAGAAGGAAATGGCAACCCACTCTAGTGTTCTTGCCTGGAGAATCCCAGGGACGGCGGAGCCTGGTGGGCTTCCGTCTATGGGGTCGCACAGAGTCGGACACGACTGAAGTGACTTAGCAGCAGCAGCAGCAGCATACCTACTTCTAATCTTATGCTTTAAAGTTGAAAAGGGGACCAGAGTTTATAATTATTGTCAAAAAATAGGATTGTATAAAAATTAGTTTTCTTCATTTGCCCATTAAGAGCAAGATGACCAGTGGTGCTGAGAGTCACATGCTATTTTTAGAACTGCTCTGTTATTGACTGGGTGTATGGCTTGGATAGGTCCTCTGGCCCCCTCCAGCTTCCTTCTAAGTAGGATTGGGGTACTGGATTTAATGATAACACTCTTCTGATTCCAGCATTCTATGGTCTTGTGACATTTCTACCCTATTACAAAAGAATGACATTTAAAAGTGTGAACTCCATAATAACTTTTTTTTTTCCCTTGCATTATTTCAATAAAAGTGCCACAAAAGCTAACTGACAAGTTCAGGCAGCTTTCAGAACATAAAGGAGAAATGCTGACAGCTTTTGAGAACCTCTTTGCTTTCAACTGAAAGCAAGTAGGGACTCCTTGCTCTCTGGCTCTGAATGTCATAATATTATTATGTCTAGCATCTTTGAAATGACTGACAACACTGTAGATTAAAAATGAGAATCATTGGGCCACGTTTACCATTATAAGATGAAGGATAGTTTGAAAATTATGGCATGGATATCCCAAAAGGATAATTTAGCTTAGACAATATTAACAGAATTTTAAATGATAATAGGGCTTCCCTGGTGGCTCAGAGGTTAAAGCATCTGCCTGCAATGCAGGAGACCTGGGTTCGATCCCTGGGTAGGGAAGATCCCCTGGAGAAGGAAATGGCAACCCACTCCAGTATTCTTGCCTGGAGAATCCCGTGGACAGAGGAGCCTGGTGGGCTACAGTCCACGGGGTCGCAAAGAGGCAGACACGACTGAGCGACTTCACTTTCACTTTCAAATGATAATAGGTATAGTCATTTTGTGGTAATTTGCTTCTTTTTCTGTATTTAGCTCTACCTAAAAATTCCCCTTCATTTGTAAAGCTTTGTGAAATGCTGAATTTAGAATTCTGAAGGGACTATCAATTAACATTATGAATAATATTATTTAGAAACCGTTCTGTGTGCTACACAAGTCCTTTGGAAATGATTTGATAACCACTAAAGTGGCTATCATTCATCTTTCAGAATCTGTTATACCTGGAAGTTTTATGTGACCTTTAGAAAACTATATTCACAGAAATGTTCCCTCTAGTTTCCTAATAATTTTTAGAAGAAATATCACCACACTGAGGTAAAAGAGTTTTACTTCCTTAGGCCAAATTCTTGTCACAACATGAAATAGGCAAATGCAATTAGTCTAAAAAAAGCTCAGCCATAGTATCATAAAATTTAAATGAATAGCCCTTAGGAATTAGCTCACATAGTTTTCATCCACAGCTTTAGAGGAAGACCTCATTTAACATGTTGCCCCATGGCCTCTGCTGTATTGAGTGGTCAATATATTGTTAGCAGACTTGTTCAGTTGTTATAAAGCTCCAGTATGATTTTTTTTTTTCTTGTCAATGGCCATACCGACCGCCCTGAACCTGCCTGATCTCATCTGAATTTTTCCTTATATTGACCAAATACTTACCCGTCTATCACTCACTTGCTCAAACTATGCCTTCTGAAGTCAAAGTGAATTTATCTGTGCACTCTTCATAGCTCCCTAGTGTCTGTTAGGGGTTCTATGTTTCTCTCCATTTGACAGAAAATTATCACCAGCGGTTTGTTCAAATGTGGGATTCAGTTCAGTTCGTTCAGTCACTCAGTTACTTCTAATACTTGGCAACCCCATGAACCACAGCACACCAGGCCTCCCTGTCCATCACCAACTCCTGGAGTCCACCCAAACCCATGTCCATCGAGTCGGTGATGCCATCCAGCCATCTCATCCTCTGTTGTCCCCTTCTCCTCCTGCCCCCAATCCCTCCCAGCATCAGAGTCTTTTCCAATGAGTCAACTCTTCACATGAGGTGGCCAAAGTACTGGAGTTTCAGCTTTAGCATCATTCCTTCCAAAGAACACCCAGGGCTAATCTCCTTTAGAATGGATTGGTTGGATCTCCTTGCAGTCCAAGGGAGTCTCAAGAGTCTTCTCCAACACCACAGTTCAAAAGCATCAATTCTTCGGCGCTCAGCTTTCTTTATAGTCCAACTTTCACATCCGTATGACCACTGGAAAAACCATAGCCTTGACTAGACGGACCTTTCTTGGCAAAGTAATGTCTCTGCTTTTGAATATGCTATCTAGGTTGGTCATAACTTTCCTTCCAAGGAGTAAGTGTCTTTTAATTTCATGGCTGCAATCACCATCTGCAACAATCTTGGAGCCCAGAAAAATGAAGTCAGCTACTGTTTCCACTGTTTCTCCATCTATTTGCCACGAAGTAATGGGACCAGATGCCATGATCTTCATTTTCTGAATGTTGAGCTTTAAGCCAACTTTTTCACTCTCCTCTTTCACTTTCATCAAGAGGTTCTTTAGTTCTTCTTCACTTTCTGCCATAAGGGTGGTGTCATCTGCATGTGGGATTGCTTTTTAACAAAATAAGAAGCCCAGTAGAAAGCTTGGTGTAAATTCAATATTTCAACAACATTAGATCCAAAGTCATTGTCTTTTCCTCCTGGTTGCTAATGGAGGCTGAGGCTACTGGAAGGAGTTAAGAGTGGACAGAGGAGGAAGAAAAAATATACTTATATCCACAAAGTCTGCTGATCTTTCAAGGGGCTTTCTTTAAAGTTCTGCCCAATGATTTTTGCTTAAATCTCATTGGCTTTAGCTAAAATGGTTAAGAAGAGAATTTTTATATCTGGGCACATTATCATACACAATGAAATTGAGATTCTATTAACAAAGAAGAGGGGAAAATCTTAGCATCAGGAGGTATCTACCACATTAACCTTTAAGTATTCTAAAACATCTGCAAGATCCCAAATTCTCTGTTCTCTTTGGCAAGCTAGAAGCAATTTCAACTACTTTGAACCTTCTTTTTGAGATCCCTCATGAAAAACATCATCATCTTCCCAAAGTTTCAAGTGCCTTCTGAAAGTACAGCACCCAGAGCTGGACCTCAAAATGACACTTGGGTTCAGACTCTTCTTCCAAGTTACTACATTTCTAATCAGGCAACCTCTCATTTACAAATATTTTTGGTAACTTGTTCAAATTGAATATGCAATCAGCCAAAGCCCTCTGAAATTTTTCACATGGAATGAACCAAAGTTAGTATTACCGTCTCCCACATTTGTATTTTTATCAATTTTACTGAGGTGTTATCTACATGTGATAAAATACAACTATTTTAAATGTAAAACCTGTTGAGCTTTGGCAAATGTATGCAATTGTGTAGCCACCACCACTAACAAGATATAAAATATTTTTCTCACCCCAAAAGTTCTCTCATGCTCTTTTCCTTTCAATCCCAACACCACCTATCCTAGGAAACTACTGATCAGATTTCCATCACTGCAAATTTATTTGGTATACTCCAGAAGTTTGTAGAACTTCATATTCTTTCATGCCTGGCTTTTTTTGTACAGTGTGTTTTTAAAATTTGTGTTGGTATGTGTATCATTAATTCATTTCTGATTATTGCTCAATATATATTTCATTCTATAAAGTATCACTGTTTGTTTATCCATCTTCTCAATGATTGGCATGTTGATAATTTCCACTTTGAAGCTATTATGAATCAACTTGAGGTGAATGCTCCTATACAAGTATTTTTGTAAAAACACAGGTTTTGTTCTCCTTAGCAAATGCTAAGGAGTGGAATTGCTCAGCATATAGTAAATGTATGTTTAACTTTTTATAATAAAATACCAGTCTGATTTTAATAGTGGTTGTACCATATTACCACTCGCACCAGTAATGTTAGTCTTAACCCACATCTTTAAAACACGCATATCATCAGTTTTTGTTTTAAAATTCTAGTATTTTTGTACTTACTGCAGTTTTAATTTGCATTTCACTGATAATGATTTTGAACATCTTATGTTCTTATTGGAACAGTAAATATACAGTAAATATTTACTGTAAACAGTAAAAATACAAAAATTTGTATTTTTATTTTCCTCATGACTATAAAGTCAGCCAACAGGATTTGGTGCTTTTGCTTTTCTCATTTACTCACCTTGCACTGTTACTGAAAATTAACTGATTATATAAGGGTCAGTATATTAACTGGACTCTATTCTGACTATTTTAGTCTTTTATTTGTTTATTCTTACAGCAGTGTAACTATGTTGATTATACTGACTTTGCAGAAGGTCTTAAAATGAAATGATAGTGCTCCAAATTTCTTTTTTATCTTTTAAAATGATAGCTTCTTAATCCCCTTCAACTGGCAGTATAAATTTCTGTAACATCGCCCAGTAGGATTTTAATAGGGGTTGTGTTGAATGTATAAAGCAGTTTGGGGAAAATAGAAATTGTAGCAATGTTGTATCTGCCAAACTTATAAACCTGATATATTTCTTCATAATTTATATATTTTAAATTATTTTTATCAATGAGCATTTAAAGCTCTGACATTTTCTGTATATAAATTTATGGTTGTGTTGTTGCTTGACAAAGGGGTCCCAACATGTATATTTTGAAAAGCAGTCCCTATGTTTCTGATGTGCATTTATTTCCCTTTTTCTCCACAATCTAAGAGCCACAGCAATAGAGGCCTTTCTCCAAGTTTGATATTGTTCAACACCAGCATTCAATAAGATAGAAATTTTCCTTATAATCAGATAAGTCTCAGTTTTCTATTGTTTCCACAGAATTATCACATAACAAGAAAATACCAAATTTCTTGCTGAACCCCCTACGTATAGTATCTACAGCATCCTTTTAATATATCATTTGAATACTTTTGCAATTTTTTAAAAGACAATTTCAGATCAGATCAGATCAGTCGCTCAGTCGTGTCCGACTCTTTGCAAGCCCATGAATCACAGCACGCCAGGCCATCCTCTCCATCACCAACTCCTGGAGTTCACTCAGACTCACATCCATCGAGTCAGCGATGCCATCCAGCCTTCTCATCCTTTGTAGTCCCCTTCTCCTCCTGCCCCCAATCCCTCCCTGCATCAGAGTCTTTTCCAATGAGTCAACTCTTCGCATGAGGTGGCCAAAGTACTGGAGTTTCAGCTTTAGCATCATTCCTTCCAAAGAAATCCCAGGGCTGATCTCCTTCAGAATGGACTGGTTGGATCTCCTTGCAGTCCAAGGGACTCTCAAGAGTCTTCTCCAACACCACAGTTCAAAAGCATCAATTCTTCGGCGCTCAGCCTTCTTCACAGTCCAACTCTCACATCCATACATGACCACAGGAAAAACCATAGCCTTGACTAGACGAACCTTTGTTGGCAAAGTAATGTCTCTGCTTTTGAATATGCTATCTAGGTTGGTCATAACTTTCCTTCCAAGGAGTAAGCATCTTTTAATTTCATGGCTGCAGTCACCATCTGCAGTGATTTTGGAACCCAGAAAAATAAAGCCTGACACTGTTTCCACTGTTGCCCCATCTATTTCCCATGAAGTGATGGGACCAGATGCCATGATCTTCGTTTTCTGAATGTTGAGCTTTAAGCCAACTTTTTCACTCTCCACTTTCACTTTCATCAAGAGGCTTTTGAGTTCCTCTTCACTTTCTGCCATAAGGGTGATGTCATCTGCATATCTGAGGTTATTGATATTTCTTCCGGCAATCTTGATTCCAGCTTGTGTTTCTTCCAGTCCAGCGTTTCTCATGATGTACTCTGCATATAAGTTAAATAAGCAGGGTGACAATATACAGCCTTGACATACTCCTTTTCCTATTGGAACCAGTCTGTTGTTCCATGTCCAGTTCTAACTGTTGCTTCCTGACGTGCATACAAATTTCTCAAGAGGCAGATCAGGTGGTCTGATATTCCCATCTCTTTCAGAATTTCCCACAGTTTATTATGATCCACACAGTCAAAGGCTTTGGCATAGTCAATAAAGCAGAAATAGATGTTTTTCTGGAACTCTCTTGCTTTTTATGATCCAGAGGATGTTGGCAATTTGATCTTAAAAGACAATTAGATTCTTTCAAAGTGAGTTCATTTTCTATTGTATAAATCAATCTCTTCTTTCTAGATAGTCAGAAATTATATATTTAAAAATACACTGGAGACCTTTATGTAAAGCTTTACATGTATTATGAAACTACTGAAGACATTATTCAGTTATAGATGAGATGGTTGGATGTCACCACCGACTCAATGGACATGAGTTTGAGCAGGCTCCGGGAGTTGGTTATGGACAGGGAAGCCTGGTGTGCTACAGTCCATTGGATCACAGAGTCAGACATGACTGAGTGACTGAACTGAACTAAATATCCAATTTAACTGCATTTCTTGTTGCCAATGTTTTTCATTTTGAGCATATAGGGATTCTGCATCAAGAAAGTGTATCTAATGAAATGTTGTTGCTCAGTCGTTCAGTTGTGCCTGACTCTTTGCGACCCCATGAACATCAGCATGCTAGACTTCCTTGTCCTTCACTATCGCTCAAACTCATGTCCATTGAGTCAGTGATGTCCATTGAGTCCTCTCAAATTCTGTCACAGCCTTTTCCTCCTGCTGTCTGTTTTTTCCAGCATCAGGTCTTTTCTAATGAGCTGGCCCTTCACATCAGCTTCAGCATCAGTCCTTCTAATGAATATTCAAGATTAATTTCCTTTAGGATTGACTGGTTTGATCTCCTTGCAGTTCAAGGGACTCTCAAGAGTCTTCTCCAACACCACAGTTCAAAACACCAGTTCTTCAGTGCTTAGCCTTTTTTATTGTCCAGCTGTCAGAGCCATACATGACTACTAGAAGAACCAAAGATTTGACTAGATGGGCCTTTGTCGGCAAAGTTATGTTTCTACTTTTTAATATGCTGTTTAGGTTTGTCATAGATTTTCTTCCAAGGAGCAAGCATCTTTTAATTTCATGGTTACAGTCATCATCTGTAGTGATTATGGAGCCGAAGAAAATAAAATCTGTCACTGTTTCTATTGTTTCCCAATCTATTTGCCATGACCTGATGGGACCAGCCAACAAAGGTCCATCTAGTCATGGCTATGGTTTTTCCAGTGGTCATGTATGGACATGCGAGAGTTGGACTATGAAGAAAGCTGAGCACCGAAGAATTGATGCTTTTGAACTGTGGTGTTGGAGAAGACTCTCAAGAGTCCCTTGGACTGCAAGGAGATCCAACCAATCCATTCTAAAGGAGATTAGCCCTGGGTGTTCTTTGGAAGGAATGATGCTAAAGCTGAAACTCCAGTACTTTGGCCACCTCATGCGAAGAGTTGACTCATTGGAAAAGACTCTGATGCTGGGAGGGATTGGGGGCAGGAGGAGAAGGAGGGGACGACAGAGGATGAGATGGCTGGATGGCATCACCAACTCAATGGACGTGAGTCTGAGTGAACTCTGGGAGTTGGTGATGGACAGGGAGGCCTGGCATGCTGCAGTTCATGGGGTCGCAAAGAGCTGGACACGACTGAGTGACTGAACTGATGAGACCAGATGTCAAGATCTTAGTTTTTTGAATGTTGAGTTTCAAGACAGCTTTTCACTCTCTTTCATCTTCATCAAGAAACTCTTTAGTTCCACTTTGCTTTCTGCCATGTGGGTGGTGTCATCTGCATATTTGAGGTTATTCATATTTCTCTCAGCAATCTTTATTCCAGATTGTGCTTCATCCAGCCCAGTATTTAGCATGATGTACACTGCATAGATGTTAAATAAGTGGGTGACAATATACAGCCTTGATGTACTCTTTTCCTGATTGGAACCAGTCTATTGTTCCATGTCTGGTTCTAATTGTTGCTTCTTGATATACATACAGATTTCTCAGAAGGCAGGTAAGCTATTCCTGCCTCTGATATTCCCATCCCTTTAAGAATTTTCTACAGTTTGTTGTGATCCACACAGTCAAAGTCTTTGGTATAATCAATGAAGCAGAAGTAGATTTTTTTTTTTGGAATTCCCTTGCTTTTTCTATGATCCAACAGATGTTGGCAATTTGATCTTTGGTTTCTCTGCCTTTTCTACATCCAATTGTACATCTGAAAGTTCTTGGTTCACATACTGTTGAAGCTTATCTTGAAGGATTTTGAGCATTACTATGCTAGCATGTGAAATGAGTGCAATTGTGCAGTACTTTGAACATTTTTGGCATTGCCCTTCTTTGGGATTGGAATGAAAACCAACCTTTTCCAGTCCTATGAAATGTAAATACTATTAAATTATGAAATTTTAAGCAATTTTTTAAAATCTCCATCTTTTTTCTATGTAATATTTCTTAAGACAGATAAAAGATATTGAATTAATACAACTTACCCTTTGTCATATAAGCCAGTACTTATCAGAATGCCTCATTTTTAAAGTTACAGAAAATGTTTTCAAAAAATCCAATAGATTTTATACTAAACTACCTATATTTTGTTTCAGCATAGACATACTTGCCAGCATCTTGTATTTTAAGTCAATTTAATAAAACATAATTATGTATCGATTGTTAGAAGCTATCAATAATTATGAGGTTTAGTAAATTTTTTCTTACACATTCTTAAGGTAATTTTGTAGATGAAGTTCTTTTCCCAGGTAGTGATTTAAAACATTCATGTGTTTATAGTTGATTTTTATGCAGTACAGTTATTTTATTTTCATTTGAAAATCCACATTTTAGTTGCAGAGAAAAAAGCAGACAAATACAAGATCTATTCTTCCATTGTACATAAGTATAATAATAAATAGATTTAGCATTTTAACAATTTTTCTAAAAATATGTTCAACTAACAATTTCTAAAATATATGAAACTTTATAATTATATTTCAAAAATATTATATTTATTATTGTGTCATAGCAACCTTCTTATAAAATAAATTGAACAATTTTAATAATAATTTTATTCAATATGTTTCAAGTACTCTAACAGAAAATGCATTTTAATTTCTCAGTATACTCATGTACCCAATATCTATAAGGATAATATTTTAGAGCATAAGTAGCATAAATCCTGTTTCAGTTGTCTTGGATAAGAGCATGCAAAAATATATTAATAAATGGTGTGGTTTAAATGGTTAAAAGTTAATAACTTCACTTTTTGTCATAGAAAATAATTGTTTTATAAAATTTAGTGGGAATGCAAACTAGTACAGCCACTATGGAGAACAGTATGGAGATTCCTTAAAAAACTGGAAATAGAACTGCCTTATGATCCAGCAATCCCACTGCTGGGCATACACGCTGAGGAAACCAGAAGGGAAAGAGACACATGTACCCCAATGTTCATCGCAGCACTGTTTATAATAGCCAGGACATGGAAGCAACCTAGATGTCCATCAGCAGATGAATGGATAAGAAAGCAGTGGTACATATACACAATGGAGTATTACTCAGCCATTAAAAAGAATAGATTTGAAACAGTTCTAATGAGGTGGATGAAACTTGAGCCTATTATACAGAGTGAAGTAAGCCAGAAAGAAAAACACCAATACAGTATACTAACGCATATATATGGAATTTAGAAAGATGGTAACAATAACCCTGTGTACGAGACAGCAAAAGAGACACTGATGTATAGAACAGTCTTATGGACTCTGTGGGAGAGGGAGAGGGTGGGAAGATTTGGGAGAATGGCATTGAAACATGTAAAATATCATGTATGAAACGAGTTGCCAGTCCAGGTTCGATGCACAATACTGGATGCTTGGGGCTAGTGCACTGGGACAACCCAGAGTGATGGTATGGGGAGGGAGGAGGGAGGAGGGTTCAGGGTGGGGCACACATGTATACCTGTGGTGGATTCATTTTGATATTTGGCAAAACTAATACAATTATGTAAAGTTTAAAAATAAAATAAAATTTAAAAAAAAAAAAAGAAAGAAAATTAAAAAAAAAAAAAAATTTAGTACAAATACAGTTCAAAGAATAGCAGAGTGTAAGTGTCTAGCATCTGTCTCCTTTGTGGAGCAACAGATGACCACACATTTGGGACAGTCAGAAGGGCATTGGATACTGCCAGCAACAGTCCAATTGTAAGAATCTCAATGGTACCTGTCAGTGTGATCAGATTGCTCTATTTTGAAGGATGATTCTCAGTGCCCTAGTTTTTCTGTTAACCCACTTACTGCCATACTGCTCACTTGCCCTTCTCTTGGACTAACTGCTGTGTCCTGTCCTATCTTTGATACAGAATCTTAAATGCTTTCAGCTCTTAATTTAGGATCTCAGTACCACAGGAGGGGAGCACCTTAGAGAACTGAAGTACTGTTATATTTTTCCACCATTCAGGATAAAAGCATGCTGTTTGGATAAGAGCTGAAAATGGTTCAATAAAATAGTTCTACCTAGAAATAGATAAATAAATGAAGTCAAACGTGAAGAAATCTGTTCAAATGGTTCAGGAAACAATATGACATTATTTCATACATCTTTAAAAATTGAAGAGTTTCCACATGCCAGGTGGTCTAAGGCAAAAATCCTCTTGCTTGTGAAATAAACATTTGTAGACAAGAATCTTTTTTTTTTTTAATATAATGTTTTGGGAACATGATGGGAACTCTTAAACCTATTGTACATAAAACTTGGAATATATTAACATTTAATATAAAATGTTGCCATCTGTCCTCCTGTTCTTTACTAAATTCAGAAAAGACCAATATCCCAACAATGCAATGAACCCTGTTTACAAGAAAGTATCACCTTTTGAGCAAAACATGTAAAATTAAGATTGATTTCTTCAAAAGGATATTTTAAGGTCTTAAATCTAAATTAAATAGAACCATAATTAATTTATTCTTAGCCATCAACATGTAGCTTAATATAGTTGGTCACAACATATTTAAATTTTATTTTGGAGTCAATTTCCACTATCTGAAACAGAGATTGGCAAACTGTGGCTCATTTCTTGTTTTGAAAATAAGTTTTATTCTAACGTAACCATGCCCATCCATTTACTTAATGTCTGCGGCTGCTTTGATAGAGCCATACAGTTGTATCAGTGTCTGTGATACAACTCAGTTGAGTAGTCATATCAGAGACCATATGTCCAACAAAATTACTTACTCTCTTGCTTTTACAGAAGTTTGCCAACTTCCGATATAAATCATAAATAAAACCATATCTGTTGAAGTTTAAATGTATTATAGTCTAAAGAGAATAAATATTGTAAAAGATTTATGTTCAATACTTTCTACTATGAAATTTTTCACATGAATAAGTAGTGCACCAAAGTGAGTTCTTTGTTATATTTAAAAGAAAAAAAGAATCTTATAGCTGAAAGGAACTAGATACTGTCTTTCCCCCTACTTAAGAATCTGTCAGGATGATAAAAATCTGAGAATCATTCAATAAATCAACCAATTTAACTTTTAACCTAATATTAACCAAACTTCTTTGACCTCCCTGTCTCCCCACCATAAGCCAGTTTTTAATATTTTTGTATGACAATAATGATCTCTGAAAGAAAGTGCTAAACATGCTATCCTAAAAAAATATGTGCTTCTAAAATGTGAGAACATACAGGTCAAAGCAGCCCAACTGAATTTATAGAATCATTGATTGTAGATTTAAAAGATCCATAAAGTTCATTTAATCCAGTTCCCAATTATAGTAGGTTATAGAAAAATTAAACTAATTAATTCCAATATGCTAATCTTATTTTACTACATAAGATATGGCTAATCAGGAGTATCTTGAAGTTAATACTTATGCAATAACTATTAATATGCAATACACCTAATGGATTGCATATGTACATTGGCTTCATCACTGTAGATGAAACATCATTATGCCATGATAAATGGTGAAACAATTGTGGTTTTACATATTGTATTAAATCAGTTAGTGCTATCATTAATTTTAATAGGATATTTATGAGTCCCTAACTAGATTGCTTTATATGTAAGTAATGAATGCACCCTTAACATGTTTTGTTATTTTAGAGGTAATATAAGTTTAATTATGCAGATAATCCAAGTAGATTTTTTTGCCTCTGGGTTATCATTTTCATTTTAATGACTTGAATGCTTCTTATCATATTTGTGAATAGGATTAATTAAATCTAAAATGATGCTTTTAATACTGTGTGATGGAATAAATTTATTAGGAAGGTTGACATCCATGTGTTGGTCAAAATTATTAGTCAATCTGTTAGACTCTGATAAGTACAAACTCAAAAAGACAAATTGTTCATTTCCATTTAGCATTTTATTTTAAATATAGTCATTCTTTTATGGATTGTCAGTTAATTCGAAGTTAAAAATATTTTTCACATTCATTTATTAAATAAATAACTTATTTAGAATTTACTGTATGTACTATTAGAATCTAAATTCCACAAGGCAGAAGTCTTGATTTGTTTATGCTGTGCTTATTGCTTCCTATGTAATGGCTACTCAAAACTATATACTGAATGAATGAATGGTTCTAAATACTGAAGATTCAGCAACATAACATGAAACAGCCTCAATACTCAATTTGCTTAGAGTATTAAAGGCATTTATAGTACTGCGTAGAAGATACACAATATAAATAAATATGGAGGCTATGAGTCACTTGGGAAGAAACTAACCCAATTTTTAGGAGAGGGGCCAGGGAAGACTACCTTGCAACTACTAGCCTACTTTCTAATTCTATGAATTTCTTTATTCTGGACATTTCATATAAGTGGAATAGTACAAAACCATATAATATATACGTAAAAGAAATAATAAAATACATTGTCTATTATGACTGGTTTCTCTCAGTATAATCTAATATCATACATGATAAACATTGTGAAAGAAAGTGAAAATGAAGTTGTTCAGTCATGTCCGTCTTTGCGACCCCATGGACTGTAACCTACCATGCACTCTGTCCATGGGATTTTCCAGGCAAGAGTACTGGAGTGGGTTGCCATTTCCTTCTCCAGAGGATCTCCCCAAACCAGGAATTGAACCCAGGTCTCCCACATTACAGGCAGACACTTTACCATTTGAGCCACCAGGGAAGCCTGATACGTATGGTAGCATGTATAGGTATTTTATTCCTTTTATTGCCAAATAATTTTCTATTATATGAACATCCCATATTTGGTTATCCATTCATTATCTGATAGACTTTTTTCTGCTTTATGGTTATTATGAATAATGCTAATATTAACATTTATGTACAATTCCTTTTGTGTGTGGATACATGTTTTGAATTCTCTTGGATATCAAAGAGTGGAATTGGTAGATCATATTGAAATGATTCTATGTTTGAATTTCTTGAAGAACATTCAAACTGCTTTTAAAAATGAATGCACAATTCTACATTGCCACCAGCAATGTTGGATCAAATTTTACATACCAATTTTGGATCAAATTTTATGCACTATTAAATGTTTTATTTTTTTATATGTATGCTCTGATTTGGGTTTCCCAGGTGGCACTAGTGGTAAAGAACCCACTTGCCAATGCAGAAGACATGAGATGTGGGTTAGATCCCCGGGTCAGGAAGCTCTCCTCCAGTATTGCTTCCTCCAGAAGCAACCCACTACAGTATTCTTCCCTGGAGAATCCCATGGGCAGAAAATCCTAGCAGACTACATTCCATAGGGTCGCACAGAGTCGCACAAAACAGAAGTGACTTAGCACACACCCATGCTCTGATTTATTCCATAAGTAGTCTCCCTAAGTAGATTGACCCTCCTTTTAAAGATAGCAGTTTTGTTTTATACGTTTCTAAGAACTGTGAAGGGTCTGGGATTCTGCCTTCCTTTACAGCTAACAAATGAGCCTGACAGTTTCATGGATGCTGGCAGAAGACACAGGCCTCCTCAGTCAGAGACAAAGGACTATTACTTACCACAATTTCAGTAGCCAGAATATCAGCATTTTCCTTTGCCTCTTGCCCAGTTCCCAATTTGTTCAAGGTGATTTGAAGAGGGACAGGTGACATAAGCACACACAATGGTTTGTGTCACCCAAGAGGAACATTAAAGCTTGAGAGAAAGATATTTTTCTGTTTTCCCTGTCTGTTTACTATATAAACATCCTTGAAATGATAGCCTAGAACAAAGACAGTCTGTGCTTCATTTTATGCAGAACTGTGAGGCACAAGAAGAGTTGACTCTATAAAATGCCTCTCAAAATGTTTTGCATCTAGCAAGTTATCAGTTTGTTGACATTATTTTGTTTTGCCATGTGGCAAATATTAAATGATGAATTTGTGAAGGAAATATTTATTTTCTGTGATTAGGCCAAATGCTTCCTTTTTATATTAAGAATGATTTTGTCAAGTTCTTTAACTTCTGTGATCATTGCCAAAAACTAGGTTAGCTTTTGTAATGCATAAAAAGTAACATATAGTAGACATGTCACTTTCTTGATTAAGAGATTATCAATTGAAATAAGTAATACAAAATCAAAGAAGGTATTTTTAAATTAATTGCAATAAACTAGAGTTCTTAATGTGAGGCTTCTCTCAGCTAAATCCATTCCTAGTATTAAACAAAAATTTGTATATTAATGTGAAAATACCAAGGGTAATAAACTGAAAGGAGTCGAGCTGAAGGAATGAAGAGAAACCACTGACACCTTTTCTTAGACTCCGCTATTTCAGTCTCTGCTAACCACCTCCCCATTGATCTACGAATAGCTAATGAGAAGCTGCAATCCTGGTTCTCTTCTCCCATACTTAGGTATTTGCTTTCTGGTAAGCAGGAAGTCACAAATACCTCTTATTTGTTTCATGTGGTTTAGTATATTGCCTTTAATAATACTGTGTCACCTATCTCAAGAATTCAGTATATTTGTTTTTCAATCGTCCAATTCTCTGTGACCCCATGGACTGCAGCACCCCAGACTTCCCTGTCCTCCACCATCTCTCAGAGCCTGCTCAAACTAATGTCCATTGAGTGTGTGATGCCATCCAACCCATCTCATCCTCTGTCATCCCCTTCTCGTCCCACTTTCCATCTTTCCCAGCATCAGGGTCTTTTCTAATGAGTCAGCTCTTTGCAACAGTTCAGTTCAGTCGCTCAGTCATATCTATTGGCAACTCCATGACTGCAGCACATCAGGCCTCCCTGTCTATCACCAACCCATGGAGTTAACTCAAACTCATATCCATTGAGTTGGTGATACATTCCAACCATCTCATCTTCTGCGTCTCCTTCTCCTCTGGCCTTCAATCTTTCCCAGCATTAGGGTCTTTTCCAATGAGTCAGTTCTAATGAATCAGGGTTTTTTCCAATGAGTCAATACTTTGGCCAAAAGTATTGGAGTTTCAGCTTCAGCATCAGTCCTTCCAATGAATATTCAGCACTGATTTCCCTTAAGATAGACTGGTTGGATCTCCTTGCAGTCCAAGGGACTCTCAAGATGCTTCTCCAACACCACAGTTCAAAAGCATCAATTCTTTGGGGTTCAGCTCATATCCATATATGACTACTGGAAGAACGATAGCTTTGACTAAACAGACCTACTTTGTTAGCAAAATAATGTCTCTGTTTAAGTTGGTCATAATTTTACTTCCAAGGAGTAAGTGTCTTTTAATTTCATGGCTGAAGTCACCATCTGAAGTGATTTTGGAGCCCTGAAAAATAAAGTATGTCACTGTTTCTGTTGCTTCCCCATCTATTTGCCATGAAGTGATGGGACCAGATGCCATGGTCTTAGTTTTCTGAATGTTGAGTTTTAAGCCAACATTTTCACTCTCCTTTTTGCATCAGGAAGCCAAACTTTTGGAGCTTCAGCTTCAGCATCAGTTCCTCTAGTGAATAGTCAGGGTTGATTTCCTTTAGGATTGACTGGTTTGATCTCCTTGCAGTCCAAGGGACTCTCAGGAGTCTTCTCCAACACCAGTTATTCAGCACTTAGCCTTCTTTATGGTCCAACTCTCACATCCATACATGGCTACTAGAAAAAACACAGCTTTGACTAGATGGAGCTTTGTCGGCAAAATGATGTCTCTGTTTTTTAAAATGCTGTCTAGGTTTGTCATAGATTTTCTTCTGAGGAGCAAGCATCTTTTAATTTAATGGCTGCAGTCACCATCTGCAGTGAATTTGGAGCCCAAGAAAATAAAGTCTGTTACTGTTTTCACTGTTTCCCCATCTATTTCCCATGAAGTGATGGAACCAGATGTCATGATCTTAGTTTTTTGAATGTTGAGTTTTAAGCCAGCTTTTTCACTCTTCTCTTTCACCTTCATCAAGAAGCTCTTTAGTTCCTCTTTACTTTCTGCCATTAGGCTGGTGTCATCTGCATATCTGAGGTTATTGATATTTCTCCCAGAAATCTTGATTCCAGCTTGTGCTTCATCTAGCCCCAAATTTTGCATGATATACTCTTCCAGTTTGTTGTGATCCACAGAGTCAAATTCCTTTTATTTCTTTTTCTTCTCTAATTGCTATAGCTAGGACTTCCAAAACTATGTTGAATAATAGTGGTAAGAGTGGACACCCTTGTGTTGTTCCTGATCTTAGGGGGAATGCTTTCAGTTTTTCACCATTGAGAATAATGTTTGCTGTAGGCTTATCATATATGGCCTTTACTATGTTGAGGTAGGTTCGTTCTATGTCCATTTTTTGAAGAGTTTTAATAATAGTGCTGAATTTTGTCAAAGGCTTTTTCTGCTTCTATTGAGATTATCATATGGTTTTTATCTTTCAATTTGTTAATATGGTGTATCACATTGATTGATTTGTGTGTATTGAATAATCTTTCTATTGCTGGAGTAAACCCAATTTGATCATTATGTATGAACTTTTTGATGTTTTGCTGAATTCTGTTTGCTAAAATTTTGTTGCAGATTTATGCATATATGTTGATCAGTGATATTGGCCTGTTGTTTTATTTTTTGTTTGTTTGTTTTGTCTTTGTCTGGTTTTGGTATCAGGGTGATGGTGGCTTCATAAAATGAGTTTGGAAGTGTTCCTTCCTCTGCAATTTTTTTGAAAGAGTTTTAGAAGGAGAGGCATTAACTGTTCTCTAAATGTTTGATACAAGTCTTCTGTGAAGCCATCTGGTCCTGGGCTTTTGTTTTTTGGAAGATTCTTGATCATAGCTTCAATTTCAGTGCCTGTAATTGGGTTTTCCATAATTTCTATTTCTTCCTGGTTTAGTCTTGGAAGAGTGAATTTTTCTAAGAATCTGTCTATTTCTTACAGATTATCCATTTTATTGCCATATAGTTGTTCATGTATATAAGGTGTATAATAGTGTAGGTGTATAATAGTCTGTTATAATACTTTATAGTTCTGCATTGTCTGTTGTAACCTCTTATTTTTAATTTCTAATTTTGTTGATTTTATTCTTTTCTCTTTTTTTTCTTGATAAGTATGGCTAAAGGTTTGTCAATTTTGTTTATCTTCTCAAAGAAACAGATTTTAGTTTTATTAATCTTTACTATTGTTTCTTTCATTTTTTTTTCCACTTATTTCTGCTCTGATCTTTATTATTTATTTCCTTCTGCTAATTTTGGGGTTTTTTGGTTCTTCTTTTTCCAGTTGTTTTAGATGTGAAATCAGCTTGTCTATTTGATGTTTCTCTTGTTTCTTGAGGTAGGATTGTATTACTATAAATTTATCTCTTAGAACTGCTTTTGCTGCATACCATAGATTTTGAATTGTCATGTTTTCATTGTCATTTGTTTCTAGAAATTTTTTTATTTCCCTTTTGATTTCTTCAGTAACCTGTTGGTTGTTTAGAAATGTGTTGTTTAATTTCCATGTGTTTGTGTTTCTTACAGTTTTTTTCCTTGTAATTGATATCTAGTCTCAGCATTGTGGTCAACAAAGATGTTTGATACAGTTTCAATTTTCTTAAATTTATTGAGGTTTGTTTTGTGACCCAAGATGTGATCTATCCTGTAGAATGTTCCATGTGTACTTGAGAGGAAGGTGTATTCTTTTGCATTCAGAGAATGTCCTAAAGATAGCAATGAGATCCATCTCATCTAATGTATCATTTAAGACTTAAATTTCCTTATTAATTAATTGTAGGTTTTGATGATCTGTCCATTGATGTGAGTGGGGTGTTAAAGTCTCTACTATTATTGTGCTTCTTCTTTTATGTCTGTTAGTGTTTGTCTTATGTATTGAGGTGCTCCTATGTTGGCTGCATAGGTATTTGCAATTGTTATGTCTTCCTCTTGGATTGATCCCTTAATTATTATGTAGTGTACCTCCTTATCTCTTGTACTATTCTTTATTTTAAGGTCTGTTTTTTCCATTATGAGAATTGCAACTCCAGCCTTCTTTTACTTCCCATTTGCATGGAATATATTTTTCCATCCCCTCACTTTCAGACTATATGTCTTTAGGTCTGAAATGTGTTTCTTGTAGATAGCATGTATATCAGTCTTCTTTTTGAATCCATTCAGCCAGTCTGTGTCTTTTGGTTGGAGCATTTAATCCAATTACATTTAAATTAATTATTGATATATATGTTTCTATTGCCATTTGCTTAACTGTTTGGGGTTGATTTTTTAGATCTTTTTTCTTCCCTTGTATAACTCCCTTTAACATTTGTTGTACAGCTGGTTTGGTGGTACTGAATTCTCTTAACTTTTGCTTGTCTGAAAAGCTTTTGATTTCTCCATCAATTCTGAATGAGATCCTTGCTGGGTACAGTAATCTTGGTTGTAGATTTTTCCCTTTTCGTACTTTAAATATATCCTGCCATTCCCTTCTGGCCCACAGATTTCTGCTGAAAGATCAGCTGTGAAGTGTTTGGGGTTTCCCTTGTACGTTACTTGTTGCTTTTCCCTTGCTGCTTTTAATATTCTTTTGTTGTGTAGTCTTTGTTAGTTTGATTAGTATGTGTTTGGAGTGTTTCTCCTTTGGTTTATCCTATATGGGACACTGTGCCTCTTGAACTTGGTTGACTATTTCCTTTTCCATATTGGGAAAATTTTCAACTATAATCTCTTCAAAATTTTCTTATACCTTTTATTTTTCTCTTCTTCTTCTGTGACTCCTATAATTCGAATATTGGTGTGTTTGATATTGTCCAAGAGGTCTCTGAGACTATCCTCAGTTCTTTTCACTCCTTTTACTTTATTCTGCTCTTCAGAAGTTATTTCCACCATTTTATCTTCCAGCTCATGGATTCATTCTTCTGCTGCAGATATTCTGCTATTGATTCCTTCTAGAGTATTTTTAATTTCAGTAATTGTATTGTTTGTCTCCATATGTTTTACTTTTTAATTCTTCTAGGTCTTTGTTAATTGATTCTTGTATTTTATCCATTTTGTTTTCAAGGTTTTCAATCATCTTTACTATCATTATTCTGAATTCTTTTTCAGGTAGTTTGCCTATTTCCTCTTCATTTATTTGGACTTCTGTGTTTCTAGTTTGTTCCTTCATTTGTGAAGTATTTCTCTGCTTTTCATTATTTTTTTGTATCTTATTGTGTTTGAGATCTCCTTTTCCCAGGCTTCAAGGTTGAATTCTTTCTTCCTTTTGGTTTTTGCCCTCCTAAGGTTGGTCCAGTGGTTTGTGTAAGCTTTGTATAGGATGAGACTTAGGCTGAGTTTTTTGTTTGTTTGTTTTTCCTCCAATAGGCATGGCTGAGTGATGTGGTAATGCTGTTTGCTGATGATTGGGTTTGTATTTTTGTTTTGTTTGTTGTTTAGATGAGGTGTCGTGCACTGGGTGCTACTAGTTGTTGGGTGATGACAGGTCTTGTATTCAAGTGGTTTCCTTTGTGTGAGTTCTCACTATTTGATACTCCCTAGGGTATCAAATCAGAGAAGGCAATGGCACCCCACTCCAGTACTCTTGCCTGGAAAATCCCATGGACGGAGGAGCCTGGTAGGCTGCAGGCCATGGGGTCTCCAAGAGTCGGACACGACTGAGTGACTTCACTTTCACTTTTCACTTTCATGCATTGGAGAAGGAAATGGCAACCCACTCCAGTGTTCTTGCCTGGAGAATCTCAGGGACGGGGGAGCCTGATGGGTTGCCGTCTATGGGGTCACACAGAGTCGGACACGACTGAAGCAACTTGGCAGGGTATCAAATCAGAGAAGGCAATGGCACCCCACTCCAGTACACTTGCCTGGAAAATCCCATGGATGGAGGAGCCTGGTAGGCTGCAGTCCATGGGGTCGCGAAGAGTCAGACACGACTGAGCGACTTCACTTTCCCTTTTCACTTTCATGCATTGGAGAGGGAAATGGCAACCCACTCCAGTGTTCTTGCCTGGAGAATCCCAGGGACGGGGGAGCCTGGTGGGCTGCCGTCTATGGGGTCACACAGAGTCAGACACAACTGACACGACTTAGCAGCAGTAGCAGCAGCAGCAGGAGGATATCAAATACTCTTAGAGTCAGTGCTCCCACTCCAAAGGCTCAAGGCTTGATCTCTGGTCAGGAACAAGTTTTCCACAAGTGGTTTGTTATGGCATTAAGTGAGATTAAAGCAAATATCCAAAAACAAGAAACCAAAGATGATTTCCAGACAAATTGCACTTAGAAAATCAGGCAAATAATAATTAAAATTATGGAATATGCACATATACATATACACCTATAAGCAAAGTCAAAATAGTTCAACAAAATAAAGTACAGTAGATTGACCCAGTGAACAAAGGAAATAAAAAATTGTGTTTACCAGTTAAGAACAAAACTAACTACAGCACAAACTGGAAAACAAAACTAAACCAAGGTGCCAATTGTGGAATAAAGCAATGAAAATAAAACTAAATTTGCTGAGTTGAAAAGAAAGAAAGAAAAAAATTAAAGAATAGATATGCAAAGTTAAATAGAGCTAGATAATGAAGATTTATACACATTAAAGATTAACTGCAAGGGGAAAAGAACAGTAGGAAAAACAAACAAAGGAATAAATGTAGAAAAATAATAATAGGTTTAAAAAATTAAAATTTAAAAAAAAGATAGAGAAAAAAGTAGGAAACTCCACATAACTGCAAAAGCCCAACATAGAGGCAGAGGTTTATAAAAACAATAAAAAAAAAAAAAAATGTGACTGACCATAAAAAAAAAATAGCTCAAAAGTGTAATTAGATTTCATAGTGCCAATAAAATTGACAGTTGCAACAGAGAGGGAAAAAACGAAAAAGAATCCAAAAGAATCTACAGAACAAGTCAAAACATAAGAGGAATAAATGTTTTTCTGGAGTCACTGCTGTCAGAGTTCTTTCCCTTTCTGAGAGTTACAGTCCACCTCACCTCCCTAGGATACCCTCCAACACTTTACTGATCTCTGGGCCTGCTGTGGGGGCAGCTCAGATTCTAATCTGCTCCTACTCTTTTGTGTTCTTGCCTCCATTGTCCACAGTTATCAGAACTAGTGCATTTTCTTTTTTGGGAGCTCCCCATTTCCAGTTCCAGTTCAGTCGCTCAGTCGTGTCCAACTCTTTGTGACCCCATGAATCCCAGCACCCCAGGCCTCCCTGTCCATCACCAACTCCCGGAGTTCACTCAAACTCACATCCATCGAGTTGGTGATGCCATCCAGCCATCTCATCCTGTGTCATCCCCTTCTCCTCCTGCCCCCAATCCCTCCCTGCATCAGAGTCTTTTCCAATGAGTGAACTCTTCGCATGAGGTGGCCACAGTACTGGGAGCTCTCAGTGTCCTTTTATATATTCCATAGACACAGCATCTGCCTAGTTGATTGTGTGGACTTAATCTGCAGCTTGTATAGCTGGTGGCAAAGTTTTTGGTCTTCTTCCTTAGCCACACTGGCTCTGGATTTCAATTGTGGTTTTATTTCTGCCTCTGCATGTGGATCATCCACTGGGGTTTGCTCCTACTGCCCTGGAGGACTTGAGTTTGCTCCTCTAGGGCCAAGTGTGGAGGTGGTGCAGTGCTTGAGTCGAGGGGTTCTGGCAGCACCAGGTACTCAGGTGAGTTGGCAGCTTGGGCAGCAGGAAATATAGTGCTCTGGAAGAGTATGGCAACCAGTATGCCAATATACTCCAGTATTCTTGCCTGGAGAACACTCCAACAGAGAAACCCGGCAGGCCATAGTCCACAGGGTCACAGAAAGTTGGACACAACCAAAGCAACCCTGTGTGCATAGACAGGAGAATTTTTTTTGCCTGTGGAAGCTCTTCCCCAGTGAGAGTTGAGTGTGAGGGTGGTGCAGCTGCTTGGCTTGCAGGGACCCTGGCGGTGCCAAACGTGTTGGGACATGGACTGCCTCTGCCTCAGGAGTTATGGCCCTATCAGAGGTGTTTTTTTTTTTTTTTTTTTTTTTTTAGCTTCTTGTAGCTGGAGATGAGAAGGCCTCTTTGGCATCTTTCTCTATAGCTCCTCCTGTTCAATTAGAGGGCTCCCTTGCCTGGGGTCCTTCTCTGTTGTTTGGTGCATCAAGCACATAGAGGGGCCCCCCTGGATGGGGTCCTACTCTGTAAATTGGTACATCAGGCACTTAAAGGGGCACCCTGTGTGGAGTCCTACTCTGTAGTTCAGTGCATCAGGCGTTTGATGGGCCAGCCTCTCTGTTGCTCACATGCTGGTGTGTTGTGAGAGAGAGGCTATGGTGATGGCTCCACCCACTATGCATGACTCAGCAATATCACCTTGCTTCCATGGCTGCCTGGCTTTCCTTCATAGGCAGTTCCCACCATAATCTCCTCCCTCTCAATCCTCCTCCCTCGATCCTTCTCTCTGCAGTCAACAGCAGCCCTCTCCCTGGAATTGCTCCACAATCCCTAAACTCCAGCTCCTAGCTGAGCATCTTCTAGGGGACCTGCTTCCCTGTCTGGGATATAGATGACTGGGGCAAGGACTGTCTGATTCTCATTCCATTTAGGCTGCCATAGATCAGCTGTTTCACTCTCAGCCTTAAATGTTTCTCCTCTGGCTCAAACAGTTGCCCCACTGTGGGGATCAGACCTCTGCTTCAGTTTCCCCACCCACCGAGGGCAGGCCCAGTCCTACTAACACCTCTGTTTTCCCCCCTAGTTCCTTTGTCCTTCGCTTTCATGCATTGGAGAAGGAAATGGCAACGCACTCCAGTGTTCTTGCCTGGAGAATCCCAGGGATGGGGGAGCCTGGTGGGCTGCCGTCTATGGGGTCGCACAAGCGACTCAGCAGCAGCAGCAGCAGCATGTATTCCTTTCTGCTGGTCAGGTACTGCTGTCTGGTCTCAGCTGGTGTTCTGCATGCACTTCTGTGTCTGAAGGTGTATTCCTCATGTATCCATGGAAAGAGATGTACTCCACATCCACTACTCCTCCACCATCTTATTCTCTAGAAGGTCTTACATTACTTTTAATAATTCTTTTATTCATAGTAAACTTTGAGAATCTTTATTCAACAAACTTTGAATATACTTTTGTTCTATGAGCTCTAATTGATAAGTAACTGTTTTATTCACTGTACTTCAATCAGTATATTTTTAAAAATTTCTATCTACCAGACAAATCTTATTTTTCTTCTTCTATGCCCCTCTCCCCCTCCCCTGCTTTTCTCTCTCCCTCTCCTCCTTAATGATTATTATTATTTACTTTTTTGTTATTTTTTATTGAAGAAGAAAGGAGAAAGAGGAAAGATGGAGATTTATTATGCTTTGTATTTATTGAATCAGTTTTGACTTCTTTGATCCCTATATACTTCTCTAAATGATTACACATCGCATATTTAAATATCTGTCTCTACCTTTTCTAACTATGAATAATGGTTTCATTAGACCACAGTTTTCTACATTTATTGATTTTCTTATTTTGAAAATGCAAATATTTGGTTTTATTTCTTCCATTGACTATGGCTTCTTCTTTCTCACTGAAATTGTTTCCTATAGAACAATTAATTTTGAAGAAATCTTATATCTAATTAGCCATAATCATGTTTATAATTTTTTCATTATATTTTCTTCTGCATTTGAATAAATCTGGTTTTCTAAAATATAGGGAGGCATGATGGTCAGATGGTGTCATGGGTCTGTATTCATTATTCTCATGCCCTTCCAATTCCCTCTGGAATCACCAAATTGGAGAGGAAGACACAAGTTGCAAAGAAAGCCTTAAGGTTCATTCACCACCCTATGGAATTGGAAGAAGACTCAGATCCTAGAAATGTCTTTGTCTCTTGGAGTAGTTAGGTGGCCTTACTGCCCAAGAGGTGCCTTGACATAAATGGATCTCAATATTCCTATAAAAATATACCTCACTCTCTTGGTTCCTGCAGCCCTAGGAAAAGTTCACAGGTACTTTTAATATCACATATAGATTAAAAAAAAATTAGAACAACAAAAATATGCAACAACACTGTTGGATTGAGCTCCTTCTGTTCCATGTGCTTTTGAAAGATCTAAAATGAATGTCCACTAAAGGGAATATTTCTGTTAGAGCCATCCTGTAGGATGTTAACAGTTATTTAAAGGAGTAAGAAGTAAATCCTTTCCAACTATGAAATATGTTCATGATATAATCAAATCAGAAAGATGAGATGAAGATCATTATAATAATTTTCAAGTGAAAAAAGCACATACACATGCACATATGATGTGCATATATGGATATGTGTATTTAATGGGAAAATATAAAGGAAATTAAGCCCTATTTCTTTTCACAGTGGTTCCCTCTGGGTTGGGCAGTGGTGTACTTTTCCATTCAGCATTACTTATGTACTTTCATGTCTTATATGAAAAGTTCTGATTTTTGTGTGTGCCTTTTTCAATAAATTGCCATAAAGGACTCTGAATGCATAAATCTTATTCTTTAATTCTCTACTAATTTCAGAATTACTATTAGCCATTTCTGTTCTACTTTCTATATAGTTCTGAGTTGACTGTTATATCTCAAAGGTTTCATTCTGCTTTAGAATTCAGTTAACGCCTTTGATTGTAGCTTGAGACAAGCATATTCTTCCTCGTGCCTTGTAGGAAATGCTTTTCTCTTCCCTGGAGCTGGTGTTTGATGTCACAGATTATGCTCCTGACAAATCTAAGGCCTGTTCTTTGACCTGACCTCCATGGCCAGAATTTGCCCTTCTTCCATCCTTCTATTTTCCAGAGGATTAAATTTTAGTTTCCATTTTAGACAATGTATTCTAGAATTGCATTCTCAAATTAAAATAGAAAAGACAAATTCAGTTATTGTCTATAAAAATGTAAAAGGATGAGTATACATTCATTTTCTAGTATTACTCCTCACCCTGGACATTAGCAATGACCTCTTCAACAGAAAACAAAATAGATTCATTTAAGCAGAAAAAAAAAAAAAAAAAACTACACAAGTTATTTAGATGAATGTTTAAATGTTGCCTATATTAATGAGATGATATTTCAGTTCTCCACTTAACTTACAGAGACAAAGAGGGGGAAAGAGGAGTAGGAATTGTAGTTGCAGTGTCTGTTCCTTCTTGGATCTTAATATTGACTCTGCCAAGGGTGGTCTTTGACAGGAAATAGATAATTAAAAACAAATTATATTCCATTGAAACAAATACAACTCAATATTATCTTGGATTCACTGTAAACCTACCTTATATAACCTGATAAAATTTCAATGAGCACACTATCTTTAATCCTAGTAATTTATATTTTATAGTTTCTGTACCATGCCAAAGAGTTGCTTACTCTAATTAGCTTATGGTCAACAGTATGCTTAATTAGAAATATTGGAAATCTGTCCCCCACGGCATTTCATTTAGCGTGTTTATGGTTCCAGGATGACTATCCTAATGAACAGAGTGATAAAAAGTACCATTAAGCAGAAATGAAATAGAATACCCATCAAGGCAAAAAGGTTTGTGTGTATTTGTGTGTTTTAGTAAAAGAATGATCTGTCCTTAGAATATAGTATTAAAACTGTCAATAAATTGGCATTGAAAATCTATCAGTAGCAAATGTCTGGTATTGTGGTTTACTTCTAAGAATTATAGATAGAGTCTAGGATGAAGGACACAGAGTTAAATTTAAAAATGGCCAATTTACTTAAAAAAAAAAAACAGTTCAAATAGCACCAATAATATTTCTGAAACTGACTAAAATTGACAAGAATACTGTAAAAAAGTTAGACAAGAAAATCATCAGCAGTCTTCTGTGTCTATTATGAAATTCATTGTTAGAGATTGTGGGAGAAATCAATCTTAGTTTATTCCTAATATTCTCGCCAAGTGCATGTATTAAAATGAATGGTGTTTATTTGTCATCTTATTATTTAATAGTGATGATATTTTCCTCAGAAATATTTATTATCTGATATAAAGATTTCTTTTACAGTTAAATACAACAGATTTTTGTATTTATTGCATTGACAGAGGTATACCTACTGAAACCTCAGGTCTAGATTATATAATATCTAGCAACATCTGTGACTGAGTCTTATTTGACATAATAAAAGCATCTTACAACTTAGGTAGAAGATATATTTGAGGTTCTGTAAATTTTTATACGTAAAGCCATGCAAATTAGGGGCTTTTCCCAATGACTCAAACAGTAAAGAATCCACCTGCAATTTAGGAGAACAGGAGACGCGGGTTCCATCCCTGAGTCAGGAAGATCCCCTGGAGGAGGGGATAGAGACCCACTCTGATATTCTTTCCAGGAAAATCCCATGGACAGAAGAGTCTAGTGGGCTACAGTCCATGAGGTCTCAAAGAGTCGGGCATGACTGAAGTTTTCAGTAATGTCTGACTCTTTGCCATCCCATAGACTCCTCTATTGATCCCACAATAGATCCCACTATAGCTCCTCTCTCCATGGAATTCTCCAGGCAAGAATACTGGAGTCTGTAGCCATTCCCTTCTCCAGGGGAAATATTTCACAGAAAGACTTTCTGTATTACAACTGTGATACTATTATGCCACCATGAAAAATTTAAGATAATATCTAATATAAATTTGCTCTTTCTTGACTGTTTCTTTGATTGAATCAGAATCCTGAAGTTCGGTTGGGTCCACAGATTGTATTTGGTTTATCGATCATTCTGTCTCTTTCATTCTATAGGTGGCCCTCCCTCTCTTTAGTCCCTATGATTTTTGAAGAAATTGGTCATTTGTTTTATAGAGCTTTTCACAGTATGGATCTTGTTGCTTCCACCCTCATGGTATCATTTAAAATATTTGCCTGATGTCTATGTTCCCTATAATCTGATGGTTTTACTGAAGTAAAAGAATATGTATGGTTTTCTTCAAAAGAATCCTGTTAGCTGGGGTGTAGATGAAAAACAGAATGCTCCCAAACTGGTGAGTTTGTGAGGCTGGGCAATGGATACCTGGAGTTTTATTGATATGTTCTCTTTTTAGCTGTTTATACATAGAAATTTTCTACAGTGAAATTTTTATAAAAATGAAATTTCACAAAATTTCATACTTGTCATAGAGTCAGCAAAGTTTCCTATGGTACATTGAAGCTACATATTCTATCTGTTAAGATTTGTTTACAAAGTATCAACTATATATATGGAATGGTATTAATTTGTGAATGATTACCAAAACTGGTTTAGTAGCTTTTTTTAAAATTCAAAACATCATGTTAACCTGTTTTATGGAGGAGTTGCTAATGTATCTTTTTCCTATATAATATTACATAAATAATCATAAATAGCTAAAGAAATTATTTAGTAAATACATCTGTATAATAGATAATCTATATATTTATATTATATATATAAATTATATCTTTTTTGGATAAAGTCAAAGATCTATACAGAATATTAATATGTGTATGATTTCATAATGGAATTTAGTATTGAGGATTTCTTTATGTTTTAAGATAGATGAAGCAAGAATCAAATTTACTAGTCGATTGGGGTAATTTGAGTGACATTTATGATAATGTAAGTAGCATCTCTTTCTCTTTTTGTATTTTCTAGTACTTATGCTTTGAATAGAAGTTACTGAAGGCTATTTCATTTATACTAATGTGATCTATTTATACCCATCAATGTTTTCTCTTAATATAATCAAAAGTAAAATAATAAAATAGGAGCTTAGATCTTGACAGATTAATCAGATTAGTAAATGGTCATTCAGTGACCACACTTAAAGTATCCTCCTGAGTATGAAGAGATGTGACTTGGTTGGAGGTGCTTAGTTTGATGCTTGCTTTTGGGTTGTCCATAGTCTGTTCAACAAGACCTAGATGAACTCATGTTTAGTTCAGTTCAGTTCAGTCGCTCAGTCATGTCCGACTCTTTGCAACCCCATGAACCACAGCACGCCAGGCCTCCCTGTCCATCACCAACTCCCGGAGTTTACGCAAACTCATGTCCATTGAGTCAGTGATGCCATCTAACCATCTTATTTTCTGTCGTCCCCTTCTCCTCCTGCCTTCAATCTTTCCTAGCATCAGGGTTTTTTCCAATGAATTAGCTCTTTGCATCAGGTGGCCAAAATATTGAAGTTTCAGCTTCAACATCAGTCCTTCCAATGAACACCCAGGACTGATTTCCTTTAGGATGGACTGGTTGGATATCCTTGGAGTCCAAGGGACTCTCAAGAGTCTTCTCCAACACCACAGTTCAAAAGCATCAATTCTTCAGCGCTCAGCTTTCTTCACAGTCCAACTCTCACATCCACCCATGACTACTGGAAAAACCATAGCCTTAACTGAATGGACCTTTGTTGACAAAGTAGTGTCTTTGCTTTTTAATATGCTGTCTAGGTTGGTCATAATTTTCCTTTCAAGGAGTAAGTGTCTTTTAATTTCATGGCTGCAGTCACGATCTGCAGTGATTTTGGAGCCCCAAAAATAAAGTCTGACACTGTTTCCATTGTTTCTCCATCTATTTGTCATGAAGTAATGGGACTGGATGCCATGATCTTAGTTTTCTGAATGTTGAGCTTTAAGCCAATTTTTTCACTCTCCTCTTTCACTTTCATCAAGAGGTTCTTTAGTTCTTCTTTACTTTCTGCCATAAGGGTGGTATTATCTGCACATCTGAGGTTATTGATATTTCTCCTGGCAATCTTGATTCCAGCTTGTGCTTCATCCAGCCCAGTGTTTCTCATGATGTACTCTGCATATAAGTTAAATAAGCAGGCTGACAATGAGAGATTCCTTTTTTTTTTTTTTTCCTTTCTTTTACCTAATGAGAGAAAAGAACACTGCATTTCCTGCTTATATCTACTAAATATTCTGCCATGGAAAATAAAATTGATGATAACAATGATGTTTCATTGTACAAACAAATTGAGAGAAATTATGATTTAGCAGTGAGAGAATGAATAATTCTTATTAATCTACAATGCATAAATTTAAAACTTCATTTTTGTATAAAATGTAGGGCTAAAGGATACATCTCTACTCATACTTTTATAATGGAAGAACCAAAGAAACTTGAAACCTAAGTTATAATGTTGTGGTCAGATTCATGAAGAAAACAACACATCTTTCCAAACTGCATGTACTCTTCAAATTTTCAAATATAACATTCCAGGATGACTGCTCACACAAATACAGGATAAATATCTTCAATAAAATTAGGATATTTTAGAATACCAACAGAGATCTTTACCCAACTCACATTCAAAACAGGAAACTATTTTCATGGTAAGTAAGAGAATACAGAGTAGGAATATTTGCCATTATAGTAAAAAGAATACAATTGGTGATTTCAGGCAGAGAATTTCTTTACTATAGACAAAATCTCAGCATAAATACAATCACAGTGCATTCAAGCAAGAGAGGGGAAAAAAAAAAAAAAAAACCCAAAACTTAGCATTGCTTAGTTACTACCAAAATAAATAGGTGTTGAGGAAGAAGAAACTTTTTCTCTTCTAAGTCCGTCTAGCTGGTCTAAGACAAGAGAAAATCAAATAATTGTTTGATTGTACACAAGGGAGATCCAGGGAAAGGGAATAAATTGACAAAATGGTAAAAATCCTCACCTTGAGTACCACCTTCAGCTAAAGTCAAAAGATGTTAGGGATAGTGGTTTGCAATTTCAAAGTGGGGAGAAAGACAATTCTCATGGAGAAAGAAAAGCAAATGTTTGGTAACAAATGTTTCTGGGCCCTGCTCATACACTGGAACACAGAATGGACTCTGATCTCTAGGCCCTGACACATTTTGCATATTTCTCTTAGCCCAAGAAAAACTTCCCAACTCTTGTTTCTTAAAAATATCTTCAATTAATTCCTAAGCCAAAGAGGCACATTTTGGGGTGGCAAGTTTTATTGTTCAGGTGCTCAGTCATGTCCAACTCTTTGCGATCCATGGACAGCAGCACACCAGGCTTCTTTGTCCTTCACCATCTCCCAGAGTTTGCTCAAACTCATGTCCATTGAGTTGGTGATGCCATCCAACCGTCTCATCCTCTGTTGGAGGGAAAGTAAGCAGATTAGAAACCTACTGAGTAATAAGGAGGGGTAGGAAGGAGAATACCCAAGTACGTTTTATCTAAAGTCCATATGTTATCCACATCATAGACATTGGAGATCATCTGAAACATTACATCATTATCAAAGTTTTGGTAACAGACTTCTAACAGGCCTTGTCTCAATATCTTGGGAAAGCTGAGTCCTAAGATGTCATCTGCTTCAATTGCAGGAAATTTTTATTTTCAGGCCACCACAGGAAGTACAGTTCCAGTCAAGATGTGATGCTTTCTTTAGATTTATCATGTGAATCCAACAGTCTATTCTTTGGAGTTTGATAGTACAAGAATAGGTTAGCAGTACCTGATATGTGCCTGTCCAGTAAGGTTGTAGAGAGTTCTGGAGATGTCTTTTCCAGTAGATGAAATTTCCACATTAAACGGTGTGATGCTTAAGGTCTTCATCTTCTGAGAGCTCACTGTGAAAAGATTGCTCTACCAGAGCATGGTTATTTTTAATAGAAGCAGTTAGGCCTTTGCAGTATTGGAATATCTTTCCTTTTATCAGTTGTGGGTCTAAAGAATCAAGATTCAAATGCATTGGGCATCCTGTGACTGTCTCAAAGGTTGAGAGTTTATGAGTTTCAGAAGTGGTATATCTCAGATTCTGAAAGACCAACGGTTGTGCATTTGCCCAAGGTATTTGGAGGGTTTCTGCAGATGGCACTGAGTCTTAGTGCCATTAGTGCATTCCACTAATACAGTAAAAGTGTTATAAACTGACCAAAAAACAGACTTGTCAAAACAGTCAGTAAAATATGTTCCTTAATCACTATGAAGTCTGAGAGAAGGCCTTCATGGAGGGATAATTTTTCTAAAAAGATTTTTGAAAGAAAAGGCAGTAAAGTATTTCATTCCAATGTGAAAACATTACAGACCAACACTAAAATGTATTTATATCCACAAGACAGGGGAAGTTCTGTGAAATTCATTTGCTAGATCTCTAATGGTCAATTGGGCAGTGTAAAATATCTGGGAGCAGTATCAACAGGCTTCCTGATGTTGTACTTTGTGGGGCAAGTGAGGAAGGCATTTTCATGGCCTTTGTAATGTTTCCCCACTAATGTTGATTCATGAAGGTTATTGTTTTGTCAGGAGAATAATTTAATGCATGTAGATTGGTGACGAGTGGTAATTTTATAATCTCCAGTAGAAATGGGTTATTATTTGGCCCAATCAAGAACTGTGTTTTTTTTTTAATAAAACCGATAATTGTTAAATTTCCAATCTTGATCTTTTTCTCTTCTAGGGCTAATTCTAAGTTTTTTCTAGCCAAGTTTTCTAAGTTATCCTTTGCAGAAATATTCCTTTGTATCATGACAGAGCTTTGGCTGCTATCAGTCCCTTTAACAGCAGCATTACTTGTGGAAATGTCAGTAAGCTGGTTTTCCTTAGCTTTTGGATAGTCAGACTTAGAATGTCTGGGAATCTTAATAATAGCTAAAGCAGCAGGTAAAGTATTGCATCAAATAATTCCTGAACATAGAATCCATTTAAAAGTTTATTTCTACAGAAAGTAAGGAAGGCACATTGCTTCTACAACATCCAAAAACTGTGAACGACTTCAAGACCATACCTACTATCAATAGAAATATTAGCAAATTTGCTCTCAGCTAAAGTACAACCCCAAGTAAGAGCATATAACTTAGCCTGTTGGGCTGAAGTAGCCTTAGGTAAAGGTGCCGCCTCAATAATGTAAAAAGGAGTTGTAATAGCGTACCCAGCACAGTATTTGCCACTGTCAACTTTTAAATAGGAGTGATCAGTGAACCATGAGAATCAGCATTACCCAGAGGGATTTCCTGTAGATCATTTTGTGGAGTCAGGAGGTGATCTGTCACCGTTAAACAGTCCTGAGGGCTTTTGTTGGTAATGGAGGGAAAAGAGGAGCAGGGTTAAGGTTACTACAGTTTAGAAGAGTTACATGAGGAACAGTTAACAAAAAGACAAACTAGGAGGTGAGATGGCTGGCTGAGAAATATTGAATGTGATGAGAATTCAGGAGGGCATCTACATTGTGTGGCACATAAGTGATTAAAAAAGATCATAATGGTTTTCTCTGTGACCTTAACCAAAAAAACAATGTATGTAATGACTTTAACACAGGGAGGGTATCCTCAGGCCACAAGGTCCATTTGCTGGCTGTCATACCCTTTGGGTTGATGCTGCTTCCCAGGATTTTGGTAGTACCCAAAAAGCATTCCCTTCCTTTTCATATACAAACAAGAAAATGGGAATCTAATAATTAAGATGCCCAGGGGAATGTGGATTCTTCACAGTTTGCTTTAAGGCCTCCTTGGCTATGTCATTTGGTGCTTCCCATATTATTGGGCTGGCTATTATTTTGTAAAATATACAAAGGTTTTGCCATAAAAGAGAAATTGGAATTCAGTTTTGGTTGTAACCAACTAACCTGAGAAAACCCCATGACTGGTGTTTAGTTTTGGGTTTGGAAAAACATACAACACAATGAAGCCTATCTGGATCCAAACAATGTAACCAAAACAATGTAACCCTTGTTTTGATATCAGGCACCACAAATACTAAATCTGGGATTGGGCAGACTGCAGTTTTTCTTTGGGAACATTATGTCTATTTAAGGTTGAAAGTTTTGGCAAGTGGATTCTGTCTTCTGTGAGGAGGTTTGAGAAAGAGATCAAAGAGGCAAATCACCCACATATTGTAATAAAGTAGAACCTCTAAGGAACTTTATATCCTCCAGATAAGCCTGCAGGATTTGTAAGAAATTAGAAGGAAATTTGTAGGAAATTATAAAGATAATGCTGTGAACATGCTGCACTAAATATGTCAGCAAATTTGGAAAACTCAGCAGTGGCCACAGGACTGGAAAAAGTCAGTTTTCATTCCAATCCCAAAGAAAGGCAATGCCAAAGAATGCTCAGACTACAGCACAGTTGCACTCATCTCACACTGTAAAGTAATACTCAAAATTCTCCAAGCCAGGCTTCTTGGAACATGAACTGTGAACTTTCAGATATTCAAGCTGGATTTAGAAAAGGCAGAGGAACCAGAGATCAAATTGCCAACATCTATTGGATCATCTAAAAACAAAGAGAGTTCCAGAAAAATATCTACTTCTGTTTTATTGACTATGCCAAAGCCTTTGACTGTGTGGATCACAACAAACTGGAAAACTTAAAGAGATGGGAATACCAGGCCACCTAACCTACCTCTTAAGAAATCTGTATGCAGATCAGGAAGCAACAGTTAGAACTGGAGATGGAACAACAGACTGGTTCCAAATTGGGAAAGGAGTACGTCAATACTGTATATTGTCACCCTGCTTATTTAACTCATACGCAGAATACATCATGAGAAACGCTGGGCTGGATGAAGCATAAGCTGGAATCAAGATTGCCGGGGAAATCTCAATAACCTCAGATATGCAGATGACACCACCCTTATGGCAGAAAGTGAAGAACTAAAGAGCCTCTTGGTGAAAATCAAAGAGAGTGAAAAAGTAGGCTTAAAACTCAACATTCAGAAAACTAACATCATGGCATCTGGTCCCTCACTTCATGGGAAATAGATGGGGAAACAGTGGCTGGCTTTATTTTCTTGGGCTCCAAAATCATTGTAGATGGTGACTGCAACCATGAAATTAAAAGACACTTACTCCTTGGAAGGAAAGTTATGACCAACCTAGATAGCATATTCAAAAGCAGAGACATTACTTTGCCAAAAAATGTATGTCTAGTCAAGGCTATGGTTTTTCCAGTGGTCATGTATGGATGTGAGATTTGGACTGTGAAGAAAGCTGAGAGCCAAAGAATTGATGCTTTTGAACTGTGGTGTTGGAGAAGACTCTTGAGAGTCCCTTGGACTGCAAGGAGATCTAACCAGTCCATCCTAAAGGAAATCAGTCCTGAATATTCATTGGAAGTATTGACGTTGAAGCTGAAACTCCAATACTTTGGCCACCTGATGGGAAGAGCTGACTCATTGGAAAATACCCTGATGCTGGGAAAGCTTGAAGGCAGGAGGAGAAGGGGATGACAGAGGATGAGATGGCTGCATGGCATCACCAACTCAATGCACATAAGTTTGAGTCAACTCTGGGAATTGGTGATGGACAGGGAGGCCTGATGAGCTGCCGTCAATGGGGTTGCAAAGAGTTGGACACAACTGAGTGATTGAAGTGAACTGAAATGAACTGAGAAGGATTCTCAGTAAAACCCTGAAGCCTACTGTCCAAGTGATTTGTTTTTCTTCCCAAGGGAAGGCAAAAATGTTGACTAGCTTCATCAAATGAAATACCAAGGAATGCACTGCATAAATCAATTATAGTATTTACTTTTGATGGAAATAGATAGTAGTAGCTAAGTATGAGGTTTAGAGACAGCAAGATGTCAAGAGATAACAATTTTTTTTTTTTTTACTTGCTCCTAAACAAACCTTTACTCTCAGTATGAGGTTTTTCTCACTTGTAATGTGAGTGTTACAGGTGATGGTACAAAGGAGTATGAGGCCATAATTCTTGTAAACTTCTGTGGGCTTAATGCCTTGAAGGGCTTCCTTGCTTACAGGATATTAATTAATTATGGGAAGAGGTTTTAACAGGTCCATATGAATCTTGATGGGAGGTATGCTGTGAATTCTGCCCACATCATTTGGAGATTTTACTAATAAGAAAGATAGAAACTGATTAAATAGGGACAAATAATCAGTATTTCAAGAATCATCTCTAGTACTGTCAGAGATGGAACAAATAAAAGTTGTCAGAGGATTATTTAATTCATCTGGTTGGTTACTTTGATGAATACTGTCAAATTCTAGAATTATTTCCCACTCTTTGGGGAAATTCTGGCATGATACTTTTCTACAAAGTCTGCCTAATGCATGTATGGGGCAGAGAAACTATGGAGAAAAGAGTGTGTGTCTTTCAAAGGACCTGAACAAAAGGGAATAGATTCAGAGATGGACACCTTTTGAGGTTCATTAGAGATCCCCACTATTTTAACTACTTTAGTACTCTGAGGCAGGGGCTGTTTTATAGTAGTGGAGTTGAGTATGGTGATTGTGTCAGTTAGGACTAGCAGAGATTCATTCACAATTTGGAATTCACAGTATTTATTTATTTGGTTCTGTCAGGTCTTAGTTGTGACACACGGAATCTTTGCTGTGTCATGCGGGATCTTCCACTGAGGTGTATGGACTCTCTAGGTATGGCACTTGGGGCTCAGTAATTGGTAGTTACACTGCGGTACATGGGATCTTAGTTTCCCAACCAAGGATCCAACTCAAGTACCCTGCATTGCAAGGAGAATTCTTAAATACCACTAGAAGAAGGAAATGGCAACCCACTCCAGTGTTCTTTCCTGGATAATCCCAGGGATGGGGGAGTCTGGTGGGCTGGTGGGCTGCCATCTATGGGGTCGCACAGAGTCAGACATGACTGAAGCGACTTAGCAGCAGCAGCAGCAGGGAAGTCTCAAGAAATGTTTCTTTAAACTGATTAAGAGAAAGGATTAGGAAGGATCACTGTAGTTCATCAGGGACCTGACATTAAGAATTGGGAGGACATTGGAAAGGCTGGATAGAGGGCTGAAGGCACCTAAAGTGCTTACATTTGTAAAACAGTAAGTCTCCTACACATGAACAAGTTTGATTCGGAGTACATGTTTGTAAGTCCAATTTGTTCATTAGTCCAAAAAAGTTAGCTCAGTTACCTAACTAATGCAATTGGCTATATCACCACTGCTTTTACACTTGCTTCCAGACATCCTGGACTTGAAACAAAGATACTGTCCTACTGCACTCTATAGATTACTATACTGTGAAGTACACAAAAGTATAACCACTTGCAGAGGATGCACACATGTGGCAATGTACACCAAACTTGTGAACTAACATATGATTGAACATGCAAATTCATATTTACACCCTTGAAAGTTCACAACTTGAAGATTGGCATGTAGGAAATGTGTTGTAGTCACATTTCCAAAGTTCTTTTGTAATAATAGCAGAAACTGGAGGATTTTTTTTAAGAGCTTTTGTTTGTTAGAGTTGACTTTTAAAAATGTTTGTGTTCTTCCTTGAGGGTAGCTTATCTAGAGTATAAAAAAGCTGGCCTACCAGATTAACTAAATCTGGAGTGGACATAGGTTCCCATTCCATTCTAGGCCTTATTACCTGAAGGGAAGATCTCAGTTGAGCTCATTAATGAACATAGAGTTAAAAGCTACCCTGGTGTGATCTACCTCTAAAGGAAGCTCAGAATTTTATTTCAAAATAATATTAAATTGATTGTAATAGTCATGAGCAGATTCATGAGATTTTTGGTGTGCAAGCCTGAATTTTGTTCCAATCAATGGGCTTTAATTAAACCCTAGAAATTGCTCAGTGAAGTCACCTAGTAATTACTTAAAACTGCTTCTATAAGAGTTAGTGAGTTTATCTCAACAGTTGTAATTCAAGATATCTTCCAGGATTTTCTCAATTAATCATATTCATTCAATGCTAGGCCTGGCCTTTACCCACAAGCATATGAACTAGATGATGTAAGTCAGAGAAACAAGTTTGATAATGAATTAATATATTAAATTCCTCAGCAAATTATAAGGATCTTAAGTTACTTTGGGAAAATCTTTGACAATGGCTGGAAGTTCAGCTTTGTATACCGTGCTTAGTCACTCAGTCATGTTCGACTCTTAGTGACCCCATGAACAGTAGTCCACTAGGCATCTCTGTCCATGGAGATTCTCCAGGCAAGAGTACTGGAGTGGTTTACATTCCCTCCTCCAGGAGATCTTCCCAACCCAGGGATCAAATCCAGGTCTCCTGTATTGCTGGCAGATTCTTTACCATCTAAGCCACCATTAGTTCAGAGAAAATAAGAAATTAGGATTTTAGCCTCTGGATCCTAAGAACGTGTAATTTTAAAGAGACAAATTCTGGTAATTTCAAAGGAAAGGGGAGCATTGAGAGAACAGGGGAGTCTTGGTGACAGAATTTGCATTGGGAAGTTGAGAGTACAGAGGAAATGTAGAAGGAAGTAGGAATGTGGAGCCAGAGGTGGAGTCTGGCCACAAGAAGCAGAGGGATAGAGAGAAGATGGTGCCAAAGGACAAGCCTAAGACAAAGAAACTGAGGAAGATGAACCTGAGGCTTTGGGAGCCATTTTATCTTCCTTTAGTCATTTGGGCTTCATTTGTGGCACAGCTTTTTTCTCAGAGCTTTTTAATTTTTTGCTCAGAGCTTGTGGTTCAGAGTTTTGCCAAGAGAATGCACTGGTCATTGAAAACACCCTCTTCCAAAAACACAAGAGAAGACTCTACACATGGACATCACCAGATGGTCAACACTGAAATCAGATTGATCATATTCTTTGCAGCCAAAGATGGGAAAGTCAGCAAAAACAAGAGCGGGAGCAAACTGTGGCTCAGGACATGAGCTCCTTATTGCCAAATTCAGGCTTAAATTGAAGAAAGTAGGGAAAACCACTAGACCATTCAGGTATGATGTAAATCAAATCCCTTACGATTATACAGTGGAAGTGAAAAATAGATTTAAGGGACTAGGTCTGATAGACCTGATGAACTATGGACAGAGGTTTGTGACATTGTACAGGAGACATGGATCAAGACCATCCCCAAGAAAAAGAATTGCAAAAAAGCTAAATGGCTGTCTGAGGAGGCCTTACAAATAACTGTGAAAAGAAGAGAAGCGAAAAGCAAAGGAGAAAAGGAAAGATATAAGCATCTGAATGCAGAATTCAAAAGAATAGCAAGGAGAGATAAGTCTTCTTCAGTGATAAGGGCAAAGAAATAGAGGAAAACAATAGAATGGGAAAGACTAGAGATCTCTTCAAGAAAATTAGAGATACCAAGGGAACATTTCATGCAAAGATGGGCCCAATAAAGGACTGAAATGGTATGGACCTAACAGAAGCAGAAGATATTAAGAAGAGGTGGCAAGAATACACAGAGGAACTACACAAAAAGATCTTCATGACCCAGATAATCACAGTGATGTGATCACTCACCTAGAGCCAGACATTCTGGAATGGGAAGTCAAGTGGGCCTTAGGAAGTATCACTATGAACAATGCTAGTGGAGGTGATGGAATTCCAGTTGAGCTATTTCAAATCCTAAAAGATGATGCTGTGAAAGCGCTGCACTCAATATGCCAGCAAATTTGGAAAACTCAGCAGAGGCCATAAGACTGGAAAAGGTCAGTTTTCATTCCAATCCCAAAGAAAGGCAATGCCAAAGATGCTCAAACTACTGCACAATTGCACTCATCTCACATGCTAGTAAAGAAATGCTCAAAATTCTTCAAGCCAGGCTTCAACAATATGTGAGCTGTGAACTACCAGATGTTCAGTCTGGATTTAGAAAAGGCAGAGGAACCAGAGATCAAATTGCCAACATCTGCTGGATCATAGAAAAAGTAAGAAAACTCCAGAAAAACATCTATTTCTGCTTTATTGACTATGCTAAAGCCTGTGACTGTTTGGATCACAATAAACTGTGGAAAATTCTTAAAGAGATGGAAATACCAGACCATCTAACCTGCCTCTTGAGAAATCTGTATGCAGGTCAGGAAGCAATATTTAAAACTGTACATGGAAAGAGAGACTGATTCCAAATAGGAAAGGGAGTATGTCAAAGCTGTATATTGTCACCCTGCTTATTTAACTTCTATGCAGAATACATCATGAGAAACGCTGGGCTGGCTAAAGCACAAGCTGGAATCAAGATTGCCGGGGAAATATCAATAACCTCAGATATGCAGATGACACAACCCTTATGGCAGAAAGTGAAGAGCTACAGAGCCTTTTGGTGAAGTCAAAGAGAGTGAAAAAGTAGGCTTAAAACTCAACATTCAGAAAACTAAGATCATGGCATCTGGTCCCATCACTTCGTGGCAAGTGATGGGGAAACAGTGGCAGAGTTTATTTCCTTGGGCTCTAAAATCACTGCAGATGGTGATTGCAGCCATGAAATTAAAAGATGCTTACTCCTTGGAAGAAAAATTATGACCAACCTAGACAGCATATTATAAAGCAGAGACATTACTTCTCCAAAAAAGATCCATCTAGTCAAGGCTATGGCTTTTCCAGTAGTGCTGCATGGATGTGAGAGTTGGACTATAAAGAAAGCCGAGTGCCAAAGAATTGATGCTTTTGAACTGTGGTATTGAAGAAGACTCTTGAGCGTCCCTTGGATTGCAAGGAGATCTAACCAGTCCATCCTAAAAGAAATCAGTCCTGGATATTCATTGGAAGGACTGATACTGAAGCTGAAACTCCAATACTTTGGCCACCTGATGCGAAGAGATGACTCATTTGAAAAGACCCTGATGTTGGGAAGGATTGAAGCCTGAAAGAGAAGGGGCGACAGAGGATGAAATGGTTGGATGGCTTCACCGACTCAATGCACATGAGTTTGAGTAGGTGCTGGGAGTCAGTGATGGACAGGGAGGCCTGGCGTGCTGTAGTCCATGGGTTCACAAAGAGTCAGACACATCTGAGCGACTGAACTTAACTGACCTAAGCTGTGGCTCAGCTGATGAAGAATCCCCCTGTAATGTGGGAGACCTGGTTTCGGTCCCTGAATTAGGAAGATACTTAGGAGAAGGGAAAGGCTACCCACTCCAGTATTTTGGCCCAGAAAATTCCGTGGACTGTATTGTCCATGTTGTCACAAAAAGTCGGACACAGCTGAGCGATTTTCACTTCACTTCATTTCAGTTCCTTAAAATCTTATTTGACAGAGAGGTCATTTTAGACTCCTGAAGATGCTCAAAATACATATTGACATAAGTATTCCACTCAATTATTGAAATTTTCGAGCTGTTTTTGTCCAATTCTATTTTAAGAGCATTGAGTTGGGGATTTCAAAAGTTCCTTATAATGGTCATTGATATTCTAAATTGCATTTGGTCAGGGTGGCCCATTTAATTAGAAATGCACATGAAGAAGGACCATAGGTTTTAAACATAAATCAGCTAGCATCCCTGTTGTGGGGTGCTCTCACAAAGTGTTTAGATAACTGAGATCCTGTTTCCTAGAATTTTTTTCTCTAGAGTTAAAGAACAATATTCAAACAGCTCAAACAACTCAGTTTAAACAGCTTGTAAGCTATCCCAGCCAATTCTAAGAAATGAGAAAAGCCAGACTGATGCTTTTCAGCTAGTATCCAGGGAACACCCTATTCCAAAGGAATATACTGAAGGCTGAAAAATGGACATAGTTTCAGTAAAGCAGTCCCTGTTTCTGAAGAAATGGGCTGAAGATATTTTTAATCATCTTCAACTGAATCAGACATATCTGAAAATCAGACCAAAGTGTCAAATTAATACTTGCACAGAGAACAAGGCCTTAACCAGAAACATAAAACCTTAGGACCCCCCACCCCCCCACAAACAAAACCTGGACAGCTTCACATGCAAGGAGGGTGGAAACTTGAATCAATGAGAAGGTGCACCTTCAAAGTCCAGAATTATCGAGAAAAGCAGTAAAGATAAGGGGCTCAACTGTGGGTACAACACCTGTTTGCTCACCAATGCTAGAACAGTTGGGAGTCCTTTCTGGTTGCTGTATTGGTCACCACAGTGTTAAATTGAAATAAATAGATTGCTAGATATTCTCCATCAAAGACAGGTTTAACTGAAATCAACAGAGAATTTCAGTTCGGGATATATAACCTTGGTGAGTCACAAGCAAGCTGCACCCCCTCCCTGCCCCCCTCACCCCCCTTGAAATGGCAAGGGAAGGAGAAGTTTTAATAGGGATGAAAGGGAAGTTGTGAGGGCCACAGTAAACAAAGAGTCCAGGGCTTTTCATTGACTGAGTCCTTGCCAGGAATGAAGAAATGTCTTTCTTCTTCCTGTTGGGTTGTGCTACTGTTGCAGAGTGCAAGAACTTCAGATTCTGGTCTCCTAACTCTATTTAATTGAAGTTTCTATTTATTAAGTTTTTATTCATGTAACACTTAGACTTACATATTTAATGTTAAATTTTAGTGTTCTTTATTTCACTGTAATAGCAAGCACTACTTAAGAATGCTAAAACTGTGGTCTCCAAATACATTATGAACATTCCATTTGTTTATTGACCAAGTATTCTTAACACACACACATATATAAATTTATGTAAGTAAATAAAATATTGCATGCTATTACATTAATATGTAATTCATAGTCCATTACTATTATATTAATATATTATTTAAAAACAAACTATTCCATATCTATCTATCTGGATATATATTTTTTTTCTACCTGACGCTCAGTGGATTATCTGTATAGCCACCAAATTGCATTGATTTTAGAGACTAATACTAGACTACTACTTAATAGAATATAGTAATATTTTTAAAAAGTGCTAACATGGAGAACTTTATTCTTTTACATCTGCCTTCATACACAAAGAATCCAAGATACATCAAGTAATTTTAAATAAAGAAAAGTTTTCTCAATTCAGAAGACAAGTCTTATATTCTCATGAGATACGAATTTTGGAAATATGCATTCTTAGACCCTCCCTCCTTTTTTGCTTTCTCTCCCCAAAGAACACCTATACCTTTTCAAGTAAAATATGTACTCTTTGATGTAATTCTTGAAAGCATGAAAATGAACTTTATTTCCCTAATGACTTTCTCTATTCTACTTGTCTCACATTGATTTTTTTCCCATGTTTTTGTTTATAATGCAGCATAAGCCAGTAGAGTTTCCTATTGTTTCTTTCCTAAAACTGTGCACCTGCACTATCGATCATGCCAAGAAGAGCTAGCACAGCTTTGGGATGAAAACCGATAACATGCTATGAAAACAGAGACAAGACAGCTTAGAAGATTGATTCTAAATTAGAGAGCTGCTTACTGATCTGCAACCACCCAAATTCTTCCAGCTTGACAGCTGGTTAGTGAGCATAGGACAAACCGCAGGCTTGCCTTCATGACCTAAATGAGGGCAATTTGCACAGTTCGTGGTGTAGTTACTTCAGAAAGGACTACAAATCAAAGGCTTTCATACTGAAGGGCTGAAGTAGTTCTGTTTCTCTGTCTTTAAAATGGGGCTAAGGACATCTGTAGTCTTAGGTTTGTTCCAATGATAATGTCAAATAAATTAGAATTTTTGGAAGCTTTATTAATGGTTCATGACCATGCAAAAACAAAGTAATAAATGATTATGATTTTGGGGTAACACTCATTTAAATTTTACTACTATAAATTTGTCTATCACTTTTTAATAAAATTTTAATTTTACAAGAGGTTTTCAATAATATCACAAAAATACATACTATTTACTTAGATTCACCAGTTGTCAACATTTTGCCTCATTTAATCATTTTATGCTCATTCTGTATACTCTCTCAAGCACACTTTCTCTCTAAATTATTTGAGCTAATTGTCTCAATAACCTGACAGTAAGTTGCAGACACATTCACTTTTTATCCTACGTATTTCATTGTGTTTTTCCTAACCTAAAGACATTCTTTTATACAACTACATTTTGATGATCAAATCAGGAAACTTTAATACTGATATAATACTCTTGTTCAACCTGCTGACCATCCTCACATTTTGACAGTTATCCTAAAAACATCCTTTAGAGCTGTCTCTCCATTCCCAGCACTCTTTAGGAAGAAAGTATCAGCCTTTTTAAAATGTTATTGGTTTTTCATGACCTTAATATTTTTTTAGAGTACAAGCTGACTTTCGTATAGGCTGTCTCTTGGTTTGTCTTCTGTCCAGAATCTTGATTTATATATCTTCTGGGAATGTTGTGGGGGTAGAATTTTAAAGTTTATTTTGAAGATACCCAGGAAGTAGAGAGCCAATATGCTCTCTGCTATTTTGAGGTAAAGGAAAAGTAGTGCATATCTCTTTGGATTTTTTTTTTTTAAACAAATCCATTTCACTTTGATTCTTTTAGAAAGCTGTTAAGATTTTTATAAAAACAAGATACACACACACACACACATACAAAAAAAAAAAGCAAAAAGATGAGATGTGATACTGACTTAGAGGCACTGTGTTTTACAAAATATATTAAAAAACTGAAACTAGAGTTGTGCACAGATCTATAAACTGACAGCTGTATTACTTAATGTCTTCTGTTGCCTTAGAAAACCTAGTGTATGCTATGAACTAGATTATACTGTACTCATCTTTATCATCAAGCCCTGAAGAGATGGTCATTCCCACAAAATGCTATACTGTAGATAAGTATAGCCAGATTTCTTAAGAGCTCTCCTTTAGCAAATTAAAATAGAGTAATGAAAAGAGGGCAGTCCATTAAGGATATGGTCCTTTAGGGATTCCTAGAAGCAATGGCCTTGATTGAGTCGCTAGAAAACTGTTCCATTACTGTGAGATAAAGAATTCAAGATGACTACATGCCTGGGATGTATTTTCAGCAAAGATCAAGGCAAAACTTCAGATGACACTTTCATTTAATGTTGTTAAGTATAAATTACTTAACATGTAATTACTTAAAATGATGTCTGTGTAATCTTTGGTTACACAAGATAACAATCGCAGCTGAACCCACTTGTGAAAAAGACCATTACTTCCAAATATTATAAGTTGCTACAATAATAACACCTGCCAGTCTCATACTAGGAGAAGGCAATAACAACCCACTCCAGTACTCTTGCCTGGAAAATCCCATGGATGGAAGAGCCTGGTAGGCTGTAGTTCATGGGGTCACGAAGAGTCAGACACTTACTGAGTGACTTCACTTTCACTTTCATGCATTGGAGAAGGAAATGGCAACCCACTCCAGTGTTCTTGCCTGGAGAATCCCAGGGATGGCTGAGCCTGGTGGGCTGCCATCTGTGGGGTCTCACAGAGTCGGACACGACTGAAGCGACGCAGCAGCAGCAGCAGCAGCAGCAGTCTCATACTAAGCTTCTCTGTATTATATTTTATGGGCAGTATGAACCAGTTCTTAACCTCTGACTCCTAAGAAATTCATGGACTCTTTCTGTTCGGGTTCCTTTGTTGCTTTGCCTATTACCAAGCATTGGAACAAACAAAGCATGGTGTTCATTTTCACCTGCCAAAACAAGCTAAAATCAATCTTGCTGTATTCAGTAAACAACTCACTGTGGATTTAAGGATAAATTTTATTTGCTGATGAATAGCAATGGAGTCTTGCTATTCAGTCATAAAATAAAAGCCATATATGTGACAAATATCTTTTCTTTCATGACCATCTTCCTAGGTAATCATATATAATATGAAAGATGAATTTTTAAGAAAGATTAATATGTCTCATGACCTTACACATACAGGGTAAAACACAATGATGTTGTAAGTCATAATATTCATTCAATGTCATTTATTTTCAATCAAGTACTAGCAAATATCCCCAAAGCTGGGTCACCATTCAGCAGATTTGACCTATTGGTTAATCAAAGGCACTCTCCGTGTTGTTTATTCAGTCAGCAAAATCTTCTTTGCTACCTACACTGTACAAGATACACTCTAAGGCATTAGAAAAATAAAGCTAGATTAAGACACATTAAAGACTTCAGGAGACTGACACTTTAATTAGGGAAGATGACATACCAGTAGATCATCAGAACACAGTGTAATAAATGCAGATTCCCTGATTTGGGAAGAAGGAATATGAAGTTTCATCTTCTTTGTGACCTTCTTCTCCCCCCCAGTCTGCGTTAGGGAGTCTTTCTCACTACCCCCATGTGAATATGTGTTTTTTTCTAACATGGTGTTTACCACACTCAACTAAAGCTTGAACTCCTGCAAACTGAATGACTTTGACCAAGAGAAACCACTAAATCAGCTTCTTCCTTTATATATGGGGATACTTTATCCATTCATTACTGATTGAAAAATCTCCGTGCTGCATATTGTTTTAAGTGTAATACTATGTTTACTATTACCTTACTGAAGAGGTTAATGTGAGGGCTAAATGAGATAAATCATATAGAGTATTTAGATCAGTATTTGGCACACACATAAGTCATAAGTCTTAGTAAATATTAGCAAAATAATTACTGCATAATTTTGGTGACAACTATTTTAGTGGTTTTCTGTGTTCTGGCAACATATTCTAAATATATTTTTAAAATCCATGTAGTCTTTTTTTTTCCAACATAAAAACATTAACATCAGGAAAAGACTCAAGTTAAGCTCAGATACATGAAGAGGTCTCTTTATTTCCAGACCTCTGTTTATTTCCATTTAACCTCTAGTAGTTAAATGGTCTTTAACTACTGAAACTGTGACCAGCCTTTTTTAGACTAGATCGTACCCCATTACCTGGCACACAGTAAGAGGTCAATACATATTTGCCAAATTCATTTGATTTATTTTATGAATTTCAGCCATCCAGGATTTTAGTCTGAAGGTTAGTAATCTTCAGCTTAAGGATTATTAAACCATTTATTGAACAATAGGTTTTTCTTCTTATATATGCTTTTCCCTCTGTCACCTGCAGAATTATTTTCTTCTGAAAAGAAAAAAAAATAGCCACTGAATTCTGAACCTCTCCAAAATTAGGTAAATGGGCTTTACTTTTACCCTTCAGTCAGAAGTTAGGGAAGACTTTTATTTTAGAAGTTAAACATCCTTGGGTTACAGACAACCAAGAAAATAACACCTGAAATAAATACTTTATCATGAATTCTTTGATTTTAAAAGTATGCTTTCTATATACCAAATTATACCTTTTAATATCATTTGAAGAACTTTAAGAGGCATTTTAGTGTGTGATTTCTTACTGTCTTAATGGATTCAAGTATCTTAGGTATTGCAGTCTTGCTACAAAGATGCCAAGATTTTAATATGACCAATATTTGATAAGTAATATTCAGTGTATTTAAAACACACACACACACAAAGATACATGTACACCCCATGTTGTCTTCTGTTTTCAAGAGATACATCACTAACTTTTTATTACCTTCTTTTCTTCTGGATAAATAATTCTTCTCCCAGTATAAACTTCAGACTTAGTCATTAGACCAGGTAGATTAAAGCAAGTATCACCGAATAATAATAGATTTTTTTCTTACTCTAAGTTCCAAAGCAACTATTGTCATGCTCTAAAATAGCAAGAATCTCATGGCTGTGATTACATTTACTGACTGCATTTGAGACCCATCTTGTATGTTTTGAGGCTTCCCTGGTGACTCAGACGGTAAAGAATCTGCCTGTGATGTGAGAGCCCCATGTTTGATCCTTAAGGATCCCCTGGAGAAGGGAATGGCTACCCACTCCAGTATTCAGGGAACCTGGTGGGCTACAGTTCATGGGGTTGCAAACAGATATGACAGAGTAAGTAACACTTTTACATGTTTTTTTTTTTAATTTTATTTTATTTTTAAGCTTTACATAATTGTATTATTTTTGCCAAATATCAAAATGAATCCACCACAGGTACACTTGTGTTCCCCATCCTGAACCCTCCTCCCTCCTCCCTCCCCATACCATCCCTGTGGGTCGTCCCAGTGCGCCAGCCCCAAGCATCCAGTATCGTGCATCGAACCTGGACTGGCAACTCGTTTCATACATGATATTTTACATGTTTCAATGCCATTCTCCCAAATCTTCCCACCCTCTCCCTCTCCCATAGAGTCCATAAGACTGTTCTATACATCAGTGTCTCTTTTGCTGTCTCGTACACAGGGTTATTGTTACTATCTTTCTAAATTCCATATATATGTGTACATGTTTTAAAAAAATATGATGCCTTGCCACCCAGTGACGTGTTCATATCATCATGGCATTAAGAGTGATCAGCACTTTCTAAAGGAGAAACCATAATTATCTATTTAGTAAACATCATCATTTTATTGTATGAAAGCCACCTGACTCACAGCCCTTGCTTTCCTTAGCCTCCTTGAGCATTGAAGGGTTCATATGAGCATGTCTCTGCATAGCAAAAAGGAAAAGAAATCCCAGAGACCTATGAGCAGCTGTGATGATTCTAAGGTTAAACATGACATGAAAATACCAGAATGAACCCCTAAAAATTCAGAAAAGCCTCCAAGTGGGATCCAAGCTTCATCTGAATTAACTTTATTTTGAATTATTCTTCTAAACCTATTGGTTCAAACAAGTTGTAAATATCCAGGGCAGGAGGCCTAGTTTAAACTCCTTTTTAAAAACTCTGAAATGTAAGTTTGGGGACACAAGACATAGATTCTAGTCAAATTATTATTCTATTTTGTTTATTTTGTTATCTAAGACAGTGCTAAGCTATATTAATTGCTTATCCTAGTTTCAATTCTTTGTTAGCGAGACACTCTCATCGTTCTCACCTCAATTTCTAAATCCTTTTCTGTATTTCTTAACAGCTGTAGATTCTCTGTTTTGGAGAGGTGTGTATAGGGGAGTGCGGGGCACAACTGTAACAGAAAAATTTGCCCAATATTCAATCTTGGATGTCGGGTTGGGGTCACAGCTTCATGGGATGTATGTGTGTTTCTGATCCTGTTGGTTTCTCCTCAAAACATAAATGTTGAACAGTACTGACATCCAGTCATACTTTATTACCTGGTTGATAACAGGTTCAATGGGTGAGATAAATCTTTCCTTATTTTTTGATGACAACATTAAGCAAATATAACTCCTGGAGAGAGAGATCCCCATGAAAATTCTGTGGCATTACATATTCCATTTGATGGAATATGTGTTCTTTAGCTTTCTGCACAATGTGCATACATATCTCCAGATGACTTTTGTAAGTATAGGGGACAGAAGTCACAATTTACTGTTTATAGTCTCACAAGCCATGAGAAATGGGCAAAGCATTAACTTTATGGTGAAGGTTAGGGGACTGTTGTTTCTTGTGGTGGAATTTGACTAAGAATTTCCCTAAACACTCAAGTTGAAACCCTGCCCATGTTATTAACAATGAGTTGTGTAACAATAGTCAAGCCAGTTGACCTCTTTAGTCTTGTTTCTCACTTACAGTTGTTGAACTGGATGTTCTTGAAGTTATCACTCTTCCAAACAAATTATAGCTTTGTTGTTGTTCAGTTGCTCAGTTGTGTCCAAATATTTGCGACCCCATGGACTGCAGCATGCCAGGCTTCCCTGTCCTTCACTATTTCCTGGAGTTTGCTTAAACTTATATCCATTAATTTGTGATGCCATCCAACCATCTCATCCTCTGTCACTCCCTTCTCCTCCCTTCTTCTCAATCTTTCCCAGCATCAGGGTCTTTTCCAATGAGTTGGCTCTTTGTATTTTATTTCTTGTTAACTATTTCAGTAAGAAAGTTTATTCAGTTGGTGTGAGGGGAAGTATATTTCTGATTTTTCTTGTTTAGAGGTGGTATACACTGAGCTCTGTCACTGAGGACAACTTCTCTGTGCAGTAGGAGTACATGCAAATTAGATCTTCCAGTGATGGAACACCACCACTAATTAAGACACAGAAGGGAGTAAAATGATAGCCCCAGGCCTGATCCTCAGCAGGAGTGTGAGGTTGAAGTCCAGGACACTTTCACTCACTCCTTGAAGCTTCTGCTGCTTTTATTGTTTCTATCCTTTCCAAGCACTCATTGCCCCTATTCTCCATGCAGCCTTTGCAGCCTGAGTGCTCACGGGAGGAAAGTGCTGAGTAGTTTACATTGTGATGTTCTCAAACTCTATAACCTGCTTTAAAATTAAGTTATTTTAATAGAGAGAATTAAGAAAATTATAAGCAAGGCCTTTGGAGAAAGTGTTCTTAAGGTACATTTTCAGTAAAGAAACTGCTGGATTGAAATATATGACCCTTAAAAGTATTTTAACACTTTGTATTATAAGCCTCTAGGAAAGATTATACCCCCATGGGAAAGTACCTGCTTCCCTGAATTCCAATTCATTTTATTTAAAAAAACATTTTAATGATGTTTCATTTTGATATGTGCTTCTTTGATGACTAGCAAGGTGGACTGTTTGTATTTCTTGGTCTGTGAACAGACTGTTCATTCCTTTCCCCATTTTCCTATTGGTGTATCTATCTTTTCTATTATTTCATCTAGCTTATTACAGTAATGCCTTAGCAGTTAATTCAACATTAAAAGTGATAAATCTCTAAAGAGATGTTATTCTAGTCTGTCAATTGATGTGTTCCAGCTATCAAGCATGTTAGAAGCAAAGTTATTTTTATTTAAAACATAAAAGGGCTGATTTTCATGTTTTTGAACAAATGAAATATTATTCCCTTTCTTTACTTGAAAGGGGCCTGGGCCTGAGAATTAAGTAAATACTTGAAAGAAGGTTGTATATGTGAATTTTAAAAGAGAAAAATATGATTAACCTGCATTATTCCTATAAATTCTTGGACATTATTTTATCATGGATAATTTGATCTGCTTCTCCTAAGCCACAGCGATGAGTGATTTTCAGGGTATTGCTGTCCATCTCCCTGAGTCAACGAGCATAGGACCAAGGATTCATTAACAACGGTCTTGGGATTTCTTTTGAGTTGCAGAAGCTCTTGTGCAGAGCTTACAGGAAAAGTGTACACATCCAGCTTCCTCTAGCACAAGGCTATGTTCTTTTATGTCCTGTTGTGAGGTTACTTATCAATCTCTACTTTAAAGTCAAAGATAAATGAAAGCAAAATCAGCTGGCGATTACCTGATGAATAGAAAGAGATACATGTAGGTTTGTCACCTAAATTATTTGTAACCCAAATCATACAACAAATCTAGGATATAAAGCCTGTGCTTCAATCCATAAAATTATTTCAAAGAAAGGGTTACAGAATATATGTTGTACAATCAACTTTATGTTCTGGGTAAGCTAATAGTGCTGCTGTCTTCTACTTCACCCATGGTTGATGTCATTAATCAATCCAGTATTATATCTGACTATGCCTAGACAACGGAGAAAGCAATGGCACCCCACTCCAGTACTCTTGCCTGGAAAATCCCATGGACAGAGGAGCCTGGTAGGCTGCAGTCCATGGGGTCGCTACGAGTCGGACACGACTGAGCAACTTCACTTTTCACTTTCATGCATTGGAAAAGGAAGTGGCAACCTACTCCAGTATTCTTTCCTGGAGAATCCCAGGGACGGGGGAGCCTGGTGGGCTGCTATCTTTGGGGTCACACAGAGTCAGACACGACTGAAGTGACTTAGCAACAGCATGCCTAGACAAAGCCTGAGATTGTTTATCCAAACAAAATTCTCCAATTAGCCATTATTAATCAAGCAGTTGGCATTTGGATGGAAAAATTATTGCCATCTCAGTGCTTGACTCATCGGCTAGAGGCATACGCAGCTTTATCAACTTAGAGTTAGATGGGCCAAGCAGCTTGTGTACAACACATCTATACTTTCCCTAAAGTCAAAAGATTTCTGGCACGGTCTCCTTTCTCAGCTCTTGATTCTCTAAAGGTAGACCTTCCAAACCAAAACACTATGATACATTAGTAGGTCGAAATGGATACATTAAATATAGGAGTTAATGCCTCAGCACTCAGGGGTCACTTGGAAACTAAGATACCAGAAATCCTCATTTGTCAACTCTGGCCAGAAGCAGACACATGTGTTTACTCTAGTGTGTCAGTATTAAATTTTTCTATATGTACTATGGAAAACAGGAAACGTTTTGCTTTACATAGTAGCCAACAATTCCTGTCCTAGTTAGAGACATCTATTAGTACCTGGGTGGTTTCTCTTTTTTGAAAAAATCTTGACCCAAAATTTTAGTTACTTTTGAAGTCATAGCTTATCTCTTTATTAGATATCCATTTATACAGAAGATTTATGTTTAAAAATGTGTATATGTATACACACACATCTAAACCCACATATATCATAAATATCTCATTCTGAGATTCAACTGGCCCTATTTGAAGTAGGAATACGTTATTGTGTATGTCACTTTCCTAGGGTATAGCAGTTTCTTGGTACATCTCCTAGCATTCTAAGAATAAGGATCCAGTGGAAAATCCCGAGTATTTGAGGAGAATCAGCTTTTAATATAGTTTATTTTGGTGGCAGGAGATAAGCTACTCATGGAATGACTTCTTTTTCTTATTCAAACCTTCCTAACATGTATCTTTTGATTTCTGGATATGTATAATCATGGTGCTAGATTGAATTGAATTAGTATGTTGATAGAAAATATATTGTATCTTCTTAATATACATAAAGTTTTCAGGTACAATTGATCTTTAACTTAGAGGTGAGTGTGCGATATGAGGCACTGAAGGAGAACCAGCTGGAAAAATATAAAACCAAGTATAATTTGCATATTAAATATAAGCAAAACTACAAATCCAATAAAAAACAAATTGAAAAAATTAATGTGATGGATGATTACTTTTTAAGAAAGCAAATCATACCTGCATCATAAAAATGAGCTGATTGCTATGGAGCAATTCTTTGAATCAAGAAGACCACATTTCTCCCTGCCTCTTGTTTGGGTCTCCATCAGTTCTTTTTTTGAGAAACTCTTTTGGAATGATCTTTGTAAATTACCTGTTTGCAATCTTTGAATGACTCCCCACTGCTTATTAAAATGACTAAAACTTCTCAAATTAGTAAACAAGGTCATTTTCATTTGAGTCCTGCTTACCTGTAGCCCCCTCCATATATGGTAAAAAGTGAAAGTGTTAGTCATTTGGTCATGTCCAACTCTTTGTGACCCCATGGACTGTAGCCCGCCAGGCTCCTCTGTCCATGCAACTCACCAGGCAAGAATACTGGAGTGGATTGCCATTTTCTTCTCAGGGGATCTTCCAAACTCAGGGATCACACCCAGGTCTCCTGCAATTCAGGCAGATTCTTAACCGTCTGAGCCACGATACATTTATAGTCCATAATTATGTAGATACATCTATGTTATTTGTTCCAGCCATACAGTACTGAGTATTTGCAGTTCTCAGAGGTGTCATCCTGTTTCTCACATCAGTGCCTTTCCAATATGCTGTTCCCAGTATCATTTGAATTCATAGCATCAAATGGTCACTTCTTTAAGATTGGGTTTGAGCATCTCCTTGTCATATGTTGCTCGTTGTTCTTCAACTCTGAAATAAATTGATTCTTCCAGCACCTTTTGTATTCCTCTTTGACTGGACTTAACACTCCGTGGTCTAAGTAGTTGATTTGCTCTATTTGTCTGTAAGCTTTCTGGGAAAGGTCAGTACCATGATTATATCTCTAGCACTTAGCAAAAAGAGCCTGATAATTGTAAATCCTTTATGAATAGCTTTGGAATGAACAAATGAATGTGTTCACACTCATAAAGTTACTTTACACACTATTTTTTGGCTTAATCTTTGATTTTGGTTTGCTTTAGCTCATGAACATATGTGTGTGTGTATATGTCCTCATAGCACTGAATGGTGAAGTAGGATAAAAGGTTTCCTGTGAATGAGTTTCTTCCCTCAGGTAATTTCTGTGAGATGTTTTTCTTTCTTTCTTTGTTTTCACTTACTCTTCTGTTTGTACTCCCCAACTCTCTCCATCCTGTATGACCTGTGAAGACCTTTTACCACCTAATAGTCTTTCTTTTGAAGCTGTGCAGTAGAGGCATCCAGAAATGAATTGTCTCTTGGAGCTCAGTAAACTGTTTTTGTAAAAGTCCAGGAGATGATTTTATTTGGTGGTCACAAAATGTCAGGTCAGGCCAGTGTGTGGGTATGCATTTCATACTTTGAGTGGATGCCAGATACATATGCCAACAAACAAGCAAATAAAACATTAAAACATTTGCATCTAAAATAGATATCAGTAAATTTTACACTGATGACCAAATATACTTTTTATTTCCTATTTTATTTTACTAGTCAATAAGTTTTCCTTAAAATTTCAGAATAATCAGTATTGTTAAAAGAAGGAAAATAAGATAGTATTTGAGTTATTTTTGACAAAAATAAAGTATGAAATGTCTACTAAAATCACTAATGATGGGGGATATAGATCTTTCATTTTAATTTTATTGAATTTGGTGGAGGAAAGTAATTTTTAAAGAATTTACCAGGTATCATTGACATCATTCAAAATAATGGTCTGCCACAAAATTTAATTATTACAAATTCCCAAGCGCATCCAATATTAGAACGGAACCAAAATTGGAGACTATTCTATGAGCTCATTACTTTTTAAATTTCACTTATTTGTTTATGCAACAAATATTTATAAAGTATGAAACATGTTCCCAGCATCCTTTCTGGTCCTTGGAATAGCAGTAATAAAGGGCAAGCCTATTCTTTTATTAAATACAGGTTTCCTTAACCATGTTGGTACATTTCTGTAGCATCATAAATTTAATTATACATTCTCAATCATTTTGGAGAGTAGACAGTGAAAACCAGAATATCTCATTTGGTTTCTGGGACCCAGTCTGAATTCTGTAAAATCATAATTCCTTACCAGTTACCTGGGAGTCATTTTCTGGCAATCTCTGAACACAGTGTAGTGGAAACAGCAAGCACTGTCTTTGGAGCAAAAGCGCTGGGCTCTGGTCCTCACCAACTCTGCCAGAGACTGGTTTTAGGATTCTGGACAGTGACTGGACCTCCCAGATTTTTTGTGATAAACATTAGATTTTCTTTAAATGTTTTTCCTATTTATGACTGCTTTCATAATCTAATAATTTGCTAATGAAAGATGCTCCTTAATTGCTAAATAACTGTCACCTCACCTGTATTTCCAAGCATGTAATAGTTACAACTTACCAGGAAGGATCATTTGCAAAAGCCATGTGAGTTTAAGTATCCCTATAAACAAGAGAAGGCAATGGCACCCCACTCCAGTACTCTTGCTTGGAAAATCCCGTGGACGGAGGAGCCTGGTGGGCTGCAGTCCATGGGGTTGCTAAGAGTCGGACACGACTGAACGACTTCACTTTCACTTTTCACTTTCATGCATTGGAGAAGGCAATGGCAGCCCACTCCAGTGTTCTTGCCTGGAGAATCCCAGGGATGGGGGAGCCTGGTGGGCTGCCATCTATGGGGTCGCACAGAGTCGGACACGACTGAAGTGACTTAGCATAGCATAGCATAAATAAGAGCACAGTCAGGGCAAGTAATGGAGAAGGTCAGCAAGTGTTTGTGTGTTGACTGGCAGCACATCTAATCTGTTAGTGGCTGGACACGTAAGATAGAACTAGATTTAAGTGCTTAACAAGTGACATAAGACCTTCAATCTAAAGATAAGAACAATGGATATGATGAATTAGGGAAATGTATTAATATAATGTAAAATCCTTTATTCTTGGTTCTGTAAAATGCTGAGAAAATCTAAGGTTATACTTTTAAATGGAATTTCATTCCAAACTACATCCGAACTAAGTGGAAGATGACTTCATATATCAAGGACCATCAACACTTCACTACTATCCTTGCCACAGGATAAATTATTTTGACAACACATACTTCTGGGAATATCATATTTACTGAGAATAGTGATTAATCACTTAAATTTATATTTGAATGAAGTGTGTTTCCTGGAAAATGTTTTAATTTTATTGTGCCTTTTATTATTTCACTAGGCAAATTAGATGAGTTGAAAGAGAAAATGGATTTTTCAAAAAGAAATTATTACTTTATATCACAATCTACACAATCACCAAAATCCAGCTTTATCCTGTGAGGTTTAATTTTACTGTAACTCGTGCATGTATAGCTACACTCATTTTGATCTATTTTAACCTTGTATAACATGTTTGCATTAGGAATATAAAGTTGTATTATTTAAAATTTACAATGCAACTTTAAGAACCTTTTTAAAAATAAAAGTAACTGGGAGATTTCTTCTTCTGTGATCATTTCCTGTGCTTTGATTTATAACTTTATTTCTTTGACAAGTTATTGTTATATGACTCATTCACAACTTAATGTAAAAAATGCTAAGTGATTTTGTTCAAGCAAATACATAATTTTAAGCTAAGAAAAAGAGGACTCGTGTATGCTTTATTGAGCTAATTTTTAGTAGGACATGTAACAGTTGTCTAATACCCTGATCATTAGTAAGTATGCCAAAACTTTAACTTGCTGAGATGATTTAAAGCTTTACATAAAATATTTGCAAGTATGAAACTTTGCTATAAATTATTAATTTTGTTTAAAAACTCTGTGGACTTCATGATAATTTCTTATGCATAATTAAATGTGTTAATATTTTCTTTCTAATTTATTTTGCATACATTAAAATTTATGAAACCTAATGCCTTAGTAATTTCTTTACATATATTTTGTTGGAGAAATAACTAACAATGGTAAGAATCTTTGCTAAGCACCATCTATATGCTTAAGCTATCAGGCCTTGTATTAAATCATTTGTGAATGTTGTTTCATGTAATCTGCCAATGACCCTATAGCTGCCGTCTCTGGGTTTGCACAGAGTCGGACACGACTGAAGCGACTTAGCAGCAGTGATAGTAAATATAAGTATTATGTGGAACATTCTCTTATATTTTATTCTTGATACTAAAAATTATTTGCACATTTCATTTGTTTATATACTGAAAACCTATTAAAATCCAGGCTAAGGACGATATTCTATAGAATCTTCTTATGTTCTATCTACATGGTGTTCATAAAATCTTATCCCAAGTAAAACATTCTATATGCTTAACATATGTACTTCTACACTACAAACCTCAGTAAGTACTGTTTCTATGATGTGTCCTTATATTTTCTATACATTTACCTGGGAAAAAGTATAATGCAATATCATTTTCCCTTTTTCTTCTACTCATTTTTTAGGAATATAGAGGAAAAGATATTTGGTAAAGAGCAAAGAAGTGAGATAACTACCTTACTTGCTTTAGAGAGATGCAACTGAAGAATAATAGTTTGTGAATAATATAGATTTTATTTCTAAAGCTAAATGCATAAAATTGGCAATTTGGTTTATTTTCTATCAATAAATCATAGTAAGTGTCCAACTGATTCCATGAATAAGTTCCTTTGGTCTTCTTTTTTTGGCCTAAGTTGTCTGTCAGTGCTAGTTTTAAGCATTGTAATGAGAATCTAAAAGAAGTGTGTTAGGATCTCCTTATAGAATGCTATTTTTACAGTTTGCCAAGAATCCAAGAATTTTAATTTACTTGTTAGTGATTTGATGATTGAACATTGTTTAATATTTAATTTGCGACTTCTTCCCTCAATTTTGTATAGTAAGCCACAAAAACTTAAAAATATTAACACTAACATAAATGGTTTAAATGTCATAATTGGAATAACATTCTAACGGCCATGGAATGACCATTTATTGACACATTTGTTTGAAATCATAAAAGATCTGGATAAGATTTGGAACCCATTCTGATAGATTTTAAAAGGCTATAGTAAACCAGAATGTATAGAATGTTCCAGAATGAATAGACTATTGATGCCATTTGAACAATCATAGTGACTGCCTTATGGTAAATAGGTCAATCTGGTTTATTTATTTGAATATAAAATGTGTTATCTACCTAATGACTTTGAATTGCCTTTATTAAATTAAAAAATGTGCCTCTACTCTTTTGGGGGGCCTTATTTGAATAATTGTCTTTAGAGACATTATGTTGAGCATCAAATACTTATCATAGAAGAGTCAAAGAATTAAAAATTAAAAGAACTGAGAAAATTTGGGTTAATGTATTCTTGAGTTTTTATAAAAGTGTAAATTTATTCACAAGCAAAAACAAGCCTCATTTTCACTGATTTTCTGTATAGATATTTACAACGTGCCCATGCCCACACATCTTTGTCAATCAAAAATTAGTTTTCTTATTTACATTAAATTTCTTAGTTTAAGATATATGTGCCTTCTATTTTCTGAATATAAAATATTCTATTTTCTTAAATAATTTAGTTGCATATGAAGATACTTTTTCTATGTGAATCTAAGTTGTCTTCTGTGAATTATGAATGTCAATGTCAACGTTAGATATTCAATTATAAATGCAAAATTCTATCAAACCTTAATCCTATGGTCATAAAGGTATCCAAAGTCATTTCAAATTTCCAAAGGTCATTACAGATGTTATTTTCTACTCTGTTACTTTACAGAAAAGGGAGGAAACAAAAAATATAGCTTGAACTATCTATCTACTTCTTACAAAAATTATCTAAAATGTTATTGGTTTAGAAATGTCTATTTTTACTTCTAAAAATATTTGCAACAGTTACTTTGAGTAATTTGTCTTAATGAATTCTTAGGTTGGTGAATCTCACCTAGATTTTTGACTCATCTTGCTAGTGAAATTCTATATCTATGTTAAATTTAAATTCAAGTAGGATTTATAATTTGTGATGTAATGTATAAAGTAAAACTATAGCAAACCAAGGCATAATTTAGCTTTCTTTAATCAAGTCAGAATTTTTTCCTTTTTATATTTTACCCTCTTTGTCCCAAGAAACTACCAAATTTTTTTCAGATGGTTTATAAATATGTTAATTTACATAGGTCAACATTTTTCATTTATAAAAAGGTAATTGTATATGAACTATTGAATATATTTTAACCTATACACTTTGTGAGCAAGTTTTCTCTTGTTTTTAGGCATACTTTAATGTGTAAACTTGCAGAAGGAACACTAGAACATAATCAGATTATGCATTTCTTAATGCACCTTTTTGGGAAATACAAAATATAAGAATGAAACCGCACACTTTTAAAAATAAAAGGTATTTTTCAAAGGGAAAACTTGAAAGATACTGCTGAAATGTAAAGGGCCAGATATGATTTAAAATTCGAACTCAGCATAATTGTATGTGTTAAATTTTGAAAAGAAATGGGGATGGGTTGGGTAAATTAAATTCTCATTTTTTAAATATCAAGAAATCAATTTATATTATTCAAATATTTGATAAATCTAGAAATTGTGCTGTGAATGTATGTACCAGAAACACTCTAAGGAGGGACATTTGAAGAAAGTGACTGTGGGAAGTGGTTTTGGGGAACAAAAGAGATTGGAGTCAGTTGCTTTTCATCATAATCTCAACTTTTCCTTTCATTTGTTCTCATGCACATATACTGTTTGAATCATGGCATTTTTAAAATTTGGATGTCTTTGGAAATTATCTCTTGTTTGATTTAAAAGATCCCAAACAGCTGAGTTGTAAGCCACCAGAAGCAAGCACAGAGAATGCCTGCATGGATATCACTTGATGTGGAACAGTGTTACAACAGAACATTCAGGAAATGACAGTCTTCCCCTACACTCATTTGCTAGTTTACTTGACAGATATTTCCGATTACCTGTTCATTGTAGGCATTTTGTTAAAGCACTGGAAAACACTGGGCAAAATACACAGCATCGCTGTCTCATGGAGCTTCCAGTCTAAAGAATAAGATGGTCAGTCAAAAATTTTCACAAATAGATGTAGAATTTAAAGATACTCATGTGGTATCATGAGTAACAGAAGCAACAGATCATCTGAGGCATAATCAGGCCTTCACTTAAAACTTGGCAGGTCTTTCGGATGCAGAGTGAATAAAATAGGCTAAGTGGAACAAACTTGGGACAAGTGGAGTAAATTAATGAAACCCTTTCTATCCTTTGCAAAGAGTGACACAAGCATGCTGTATGATAGAACAGGGGTCGGGGGGATGGGCAAGGTAAGTGGGACAGTTCAGAGTTTAGGATTCCAGGTACATAGGTACAATGAGAAGCCTGAACTAAGAAGGGACTATAGGAAGAGGAGAAGCTTTGAGTTATGCTCTCCCTTCTTTTGTTGTGGATGTGTAGTATGATACCTGCAAATATTCAGGGAAAGAGGAAAATTCCATCAGTCTGGAATTCAGAGGAGCGTATGGACTGGAGGTAGAATTTGAGTCACTTCACCTATGTTCAAGTTAAAGGACTGGGTATTGATGAGATGTTTTAGGGGGAAAAAAATTGAAGTGAAATATAATATGAGCTTAAGGAATTGGGGGATCTCTAACATGTGAAAAAAAAAAAATAATTTATAGGAGAGAAGTTGAAAAAGCAAGCCAGAAGAGTGCTCATAATCAGAGAATATTTAATGGGAAGCAGTTTCATTTGATGACAATGGTGGGGGAGTACATGGAATATATGACTGTGTCTGTCTGAAAAGGAGTCATAGGTTAGTATGTCCAAAAGTCAGGAACAAAGTGATGAATTTTCGTTGTTAATGGGTTATTTTTAAAATAACTCTGTAATATCACTGACTAATTGGCCAATGACTTGCTCAACTGTAAGAAAACTGATTGTCAGAGCCACCAGAGGACTAATTGTGTGGGGCTATAGAAGACTGTGGGCAAGAAGCCAGAGATTGATCTGAAAATTCCAAGTGCAGGAAAGATCAGAGCCTAATGATGAGTTCACATGGCCAGATTCTAAAAGACAAGAAGAGTTCTGCAAACAATGGTTTATGATAGCAAGCTTCTTCTAAATGCCCAAGGCTCTGCCCAAAGTCTGTCCAAATTCTGATACTGGTAAAAGTCATCTGACTGTCTGAATTCAAGACATTTTCCTTGTATTTAAACCACTTTTTTTTTTTTATTTAACTTTACAATATTGTATTGGTTTTGCCATATATCAAAATGAATCTGCCACAGGTATACATGTGTTCCCCATCCTGAACCCTCCTCCCTCCTCCCTCCCCATATCATCCCTTTGGGTCGTCCCAGTGCACCAGCCCCAAGCATCCAGTATCATGCATCGAACCTGGACTGGCCACTCGTTTCATATATGATATTATACATATTTCAATGTCATTCTCCCAAATAATCCCACCCTCTCCCTCTCCCACAGAGTCCAAAGACTGTTCTATACATCAGTGTCTCTTTTGCTGTCTCGTATACAGGGTTATTGTTACTTTAGGTTGATGTCTAAACAACTGTTAGAACACGGCTTTAAATCCTTACAGTTTTTACTTTCCCCTTTTTATGTAAAGGATGACACAAAAGAGATTGTATCTGTGTATAGTTCATATACTTCTTTGTGTGTTGAAATTTATATTGCTCAAATAGGCAAAATATTCAATAGGTGAATAGAAGTTAGAGACATTTACTTAAATTGATCTTTATGATAGGGAAGCTTTTAATTTGTGTGTCAAATGACAAAGTAGGAAAAAGTAAATCTTTTGTGTTTGGACAACTATTCACTAAAGAACAATTCCATCAAGCAGAGTGGTGGTTTGGATTGCTATCTTTTGGATGGGTGTAATCTCTTAGATGTTGATTATTCTTTCCAAGAAGTGAGTTAATTTTAAATAACTCATTGGTTGGCATTATCCTTATTAAACATTAAAATATGAGGGAAGAGTTCCTTGAAAGGTGGTGTGTATATTCCCATTGATGAGTCAGCTCTTTCGCTACAAGAAAAGACCCAAGTTAATTCTTGGAAAACAGAGGCATTCTTCATTTTTCTGTCATCAAATTCTTTATAAACTTCAGCCATTCTTGAAATTCAGCTTCTGATTGTTTGAAGTAGTGGGAATTACTAGTTACTGATATACCTAGTAAATTAAAAACCCAAAGCATCCACCTGCCAATGCAGGAGATGTGAGTTCAATCCCTGGGTTGGCAAGATTCTTTGAAGACCATAATGGGAACCCACTCCAGTATTCTTGCCTGGAAAATTCCACAGAGCAGGAGCCTGGCAGTCTACAGTCCATGGGGTTGCAAAGAGTTAGACACAACTGAGCACACACACACACACACACACACACACACACACATGCTAATTTTTAGGGTGTGATCACTATCTGAAATGAAACTTTTCATTTAAACAAATTACCTTATAGAAAAGGTAGCCTCCAATTATAGTTAAGGCAAACTATCCCAGTGGTCATAAAACAGAGAGCCTCACAAATTAAATTGCTCAATCACATTAAAAAAAAATCAATTTAAACATATAAGGAGAAATGAGGAAAAATATGAGATAGGTTAATATTCTTAGGATAAAGTGCAGGCAGGTTAGAAAGGCCACAATACCTGAATTCTGATGTATACAATTATCTTATCTCTCTGTCACATCACCTTTCCTCAATGATTGTAAGGTTAGGAGGCCCAGAGTTAGGTTTGAAGCAAGGGGCCCACAACGGGGATGTACTATACATTTATTCTATGGGAAGGACACAGGGGGAAATATGCCTGCCTAATACTTGTAGCTTTCCCATTAGCCTGCTGAGCAGTCAGCGATTTTGTGTTTCTAAGGCAGAGGACACTTGGACCCCCAAATCCTTGTGAGCAATAACTAGCAGAATTAAGGACTTAATAAATATTAAGTGCTCATATATTTTTAGTATATGAGTAGTTAGTGCACAGATGCCTTATGTGTATTTAATGCCTTTCAAATATTCGATATCTCTTGGTCTAGCCATCTTTTTCCATCTATATTTAACACACATGTGATCTACTTATTAACTGCTTATGTACAGTTAACAGACCTTGAAATATTTTATGTTTTCTGAACAACAGACTTATATAAGTAAGGTATATATTTTAATTGATGAAGTGAATATTCTCAAAAGCAAAGGTTTTCCCCAAAAACTTGAAGCAAAAAGTCTTTTCTTTATTGTGACAAGTCAGAAAAAAGGCTGACATTTCAGTGCAGGTTTTAGTCAAAAATGCATTATTCAAAACATGGCTTTGTAATGTGTTAAAGTAACATTCCTTTGACTCTGGTAACTATGAGTCGATAGGTACAGCTATATCAAAAGAGCAAACATTAAAGCGGTCTTGATTTTAGTGTAGATCCAAGTTCAAAACTGGTTAAAGTGAAAGATCTACAGAGTTACAAGATAAAAATACATAGTGAAGTTATGCAGGAAAATGCTTACAGTTCACTTGGCTGAGGAAAAAAGGTATGGGGAAAGTTTTAGAGATTGAATATTGATGAGTTCTCCTTTGGGGACACTGAGTAAACTTAGAATAAATGATGAACATTACAACTTATCAAAGGAAGTACTTTTAAGGAGAAAAGTTTTCTTATGGGATGATAATTATTAAATAAACTTTTCTTTCTTGGTTCTTTAGCTTTTCTCTCTAAATACCTGTGTAAATGTAGATCAATGGACCCATGTTTACACACATGTATATTTTTAATGATAAGATAAAGTGAAATAGAATCTAATATTGCTAACAGAATAAAATAGATCAACCACAGTTTATACAGAAAATGCATGAAAACAATAACAGTGAGAAATACTAAAACAAACTAAAACCTAAGCAAAAACCCTCACAAGACATGAACTCATACAATTCTATCCAGCCTTGAAATAGCTTTTTTAAACTACCAAAATAGCACAATGTAATACAAAACAAAACTAAGGGGAAAAAAAATCTCAAGATTAAATTTTGATAAAATTGTTTTTAAAGTGTATATGCTAATTTATTGTTACTGATATTGTGAATAAACATAACCCTTTTAGAAGACTAGATGAAAGGCAAAACCAATACATTATTGTAAAGTAAAAAAAAAAAAAAGAAAAAGAAAGGCAATACATGGTCAGAAACATAAAGATGTTTACACCCTTAGAAAAATTATTCCAATCAAGAATTTATTTCAGGCAAATAAATTAACAAATGCAGAGAACTTTTGCAAATTTATTCTTCCAGTTTCTTACTCAGATGGCAGATTCATCTGCCATCTTAGTGTAATAGGGCTTCCCAGATGGCACTACTGGTAAAGAATCCACCTGCCAAGGCAGGAGATGCAAGATATGCAGGTTCAATCCCTGGGTCAGGAAGAGCCACTGAAGAAGGTCTTGGCAACCCACTCCCGTATTCTTGCCTGGAGAGTTCCTTGGACAGAGAAGCCTGAAGGGCTACAGTCCACAGGGTCACAAAGAGTCAGACACAACCAAACATGTGTGTGTACAATACAGTATTGTGATGAGAAATAAAATAGGAAATGCTGCAGATACCTTTTTAAAGGGTATATATGTGGGCTTTTGTCCAAATTACTAGTTCTCACAATTAAGTATAACAAAATTAATTAATTTTGAAACATAATTTGCACCTGAAGAGAGCCTTTAGTATTATAGTAATTGAGTCAGTAGTTTGTTCCTAGAAACAATGTCTTTGCTTAAATAACTTTGGAATCTATCATGATGACAAGGTGATGTAATATAAGAAGTATTATGCTAGTGACAAGATTACTGATATTAAAGATGAGAAAGGCTTGCACTTTTTAAAAAGCTAGGTGTAATAAAATGCTGAGTCTTCTCAATGATATGCAGTTTCCATAACTGTATACACTTAGCTGAGCACTTATAAACTCAACAAAAGAACAAAGTTATGGCTAGCATGAAAATTAGCTCCTATATCTCTCTTCTCCATTCAAGCAGTTCTTATTACATGGTTTTTAACTAATTTAAGACTTTAGCTATGCAGGAGAGAATGCATTAAATGAGATGACTATGAAAAAAGTGTGAAAATTGTGCTTGAGACTCAATACATGAATGTACGTGGATGATAATGTGTGAAAACAAATAAGAATATGAATTTGTGTTGCTTAAATCGGTGCATTTAATGATCAATAATATTCTTTGAAATACAAAAGATTTAAAAATATAAAACCCAGGGGTAAATCAGTATTAATTTGGACTTTACAGAGTGCTAAGCAGTCCCCCTGCCCCCCGCCCCCCATCGGGGTGCATTAAGTAAAAAAAAAAAAAAAAAAAAAAAACCTGAATGAATTTAGTAGAATTGGAATCCAGCTGAATAATGAATGGCAGTTAAGTTTTAGTTATAAAATGAGCAGGCAAAATGTAGGAAAAAAAGAAAATAACCTAGACAGTCACCAAAACTGTCCAAAACATAGTGATTTCTAAAATGTCCAATAAATAATGCTAAGTCCTTTTTATGAGACAAGGCAACGTAAACTAAGATCTATCTGCTCTAATTAATTACTCAGAAGCAGAGGAGAGTAAATAATTATTGAATAATTCTGAAACTGGATGTAATTAGCACTGTTATTCATTGGCCATAAATTATTTAATTCAATAATCTTGGAAGAAAAATTAGTATTATAGTCAATTTTACATTTTAAACTCATCATCACTATGCTGTCAGCTGAAATATATGATGCCTTCAAATTAAAAAAAAAAAAACTGTTTTGGTTCAATTAATATTGTGAGGATACATTAACTTCTACTGAATAGGATAATGAGTTGAAGAAAGCCAATTCAGTAATTATCTCAGTTCTCAATTTCTATTAAACATAAACCCATTAGCTCTCCACACCCCCACAAAAGCTCTAACTCACTGATACTATTGAAATTCTAAATAAATATCAAAATAAGGAAGAAGGAACATATGTAAAATGAGGTTATAATATCAGTTCTTTTTAAAGGCAGTCCAGGTTTGATGCACGATACTGGATGCTTGGGGCTGGTGCACTGGGACGACCCAGAGGGATGGAATGGGGAGGGAGGAGGGAGGAGGGTTCAGGATGGGGAACACATGTATACCTGTGGCGGATTCATTTTGAAATTTGGCAAAACTAATACAATTATGTAAAGTTTAAAAATAAAATAAAATTAAAAAAAAAAAAGAAAAAAAAATAAAATAAAGGCACTTTAGACCTGTGTGACAAGAAAAAAGTTTATATGTGTATCTAATTCTGAAGTGAAGTGAAGTTGCTCAGTCATGTCTGACTCTTTGAGACCCCGTGGACTTTAGCCTATCAGGCTCCTCAATCCATGGAATTCTCCAGGCAAGAATACTCCCTGTTATCAAAAACCCTGGTGTTTACTAATAATGATGTTCACAATGACAATGTCTTATAAACATTGTGATTAGATAAAACATCTGAGTATTGAAAGCCAATGTAGAGGAGGAAACACAATTTTTTTTCCTCTACCCTCTTAGGTTTCCTTGGGGCCTTGTAAATTAGACTGACAGAAGAGATTAACCAGAGAAAAACAAACAGAAGCTTGTTAACACAGACATGGTGCATACACAAGGAAGACCTGGGTGATGAATAATTAAAAATAAAACTTGGGCTTATATGGCATCTTAATGAAAGAGCAATACATAGTATTCAGTTGCCAAAGGATAAGGATTTTGAATTTGCAAAAGAGACAAAATGTGGGATAGACAATATAATGCAGTCAATAATGGAAGACAAAGGCTACTTAGTTATGTAGATCCCTCTGGTACCATCTTTGAGCTGATAAAGATCTAGAGTTGTTTTTGGTAATTAACTTCTGTCCTTTTCAGTAAACAGGCGAGGGTGGATACCTTTACAAATTTATTTCCTGTTTTTAAGCAGAGAAGGGCAGAGAGTTGTTTTTTTGTTTGTTTGTTTTTTGGTATTAGCTTCTTCTCAGTTGCATTCAATTCAAAATAATCCTTATGCCAAAGTGTTATAATTTGAGGTGGCATTTCTGCTGTCCTCCACCAGCTATAGATAAATATGTCTGGCCTTATGGGCTCACTGAAAGATGAACTCCTCAGGTTGGTGGGTGCCCAATATGCTACTGGAGAAGAGCAGAGAAATAGCTCCAGAAAGAAAGAAGAGGCTGAACCAAAGCAAAAGTAATGCCTAGTCGTGGATGTGTCTGGTGGTAGTAAAGGCCAGTGTTAAAGAGAACAATACTGCATGGGAACCTAGAAAGTAAAGTCCATGACTCAACGTAAATTGGAAGTGATCAAACAGGAGATGGCCAGAGTGAACATTGATATTTTAGGAACCAGTGAACTAAAATGGCCTGGAATGGGAGAGAGCCCATTATATCTACTACTGTGGGCAAGAATCCCTTAGAAGAAATGGAGTAGCCATGATAGTCAACAAAAGAGTCTGAAATGTAGTACTTGGGTGCAATCTCAAAAACATTAAAATGATCTCTGTTCATTTCCAAAGCAAGCCATTCAATATCAGAGTAATCCCAGTCTATGTCCCAACCACTAATGCCAAAGAAGTTGAAGTTGAACAGTTCTATGAAGACCTGCAAGACCTTCTAGAATTAACACCCCCCCCCCCAAAAGATGTCCTTTTCAGCATAGGGCACTGGAATTCAAAAGTAGAAGTCAAGAGATACCTGAAATAACAGGCAAGTTTGGCCTTGGAGTATAAAATGAAGCAGGGCAAAAGCTAACAGAGTTTTGCTAAGAGAATACATTGGACATAGAAACACCCTCTTCCAACAACACAAGAGACAACTCTACACATGGACATCACCAGATGATTGATAATGAAATCAAATTGATTATATTCTTTGCAGCTGAAGATGAAGAAGCTCTATACAGTCAGCAAAAACAAGACCAGGACCTGACTGTGGCTCAAATCATGAACTCCTTATCACCAAATTCAGACTTAAGTTGAAGAAAGTAAGGCAAATCACTAGGCCACTCAGGTATGACCTAAATCAAATCCCTTATGATTATATAGTGGAAATGACAAATAGATTCAAGGGATTAGACCTGATAGAGTGCCTGAAGAACTATGGACACAGAGAGGTTTGTAACATTGTACAGGAGGCAGTGATCAAAACCATCCCCAAGTAAAAGAAATGCAAAAAGGCAAAATGGTTGTCTGGGGAAGCCTTATAAATAGTGACTAAGATGAAGGACTCATTATCAACCTACCTAGGAACTAACTCTCTCAGAATACTATGCAGTATCCAAAAAGAGTAAAATACATCTCTGCAAACTTCCATGAAAAAAAGTCTTTAAGAACTGTTGAGTGCAACAAAAATTCCACAATGATAAGTATATTACAATATCTTTTAAGTAAAAGAAAGGAAAAAATGTTATATAGTTTAAAATTTGTATATGTGAAAATATTAGTATTATAAAGTTTAAGATATGTTGGTGGTACTGGTATGGAGGTTTGAAATGTGGGCGATGGTCAGAATGACCCTTAGCTGTATTTACAATGTCCTTGTTTTTGTAATAAAAATGCATTAATGTATTTTATTTAGATAATTAAGAATTGGTAAAGTCACCTATCAGCCCCAGAAGAGAAATAGAGATTACTATTCTATGAAATACATTATCTTCAGTATTCTGATTTTATATTTTTTGTTCTTTAAATTATGTTTCTGAGAACCACCATTTTAAATTATACAATTTTCCAGTAATTAATCTGCATGTTTTAGAAAACTATAATGTAATTTATTTTTTGTTATATGTGAATCTATGTGTATGTTTGTGCCTGAGTGTATACATGTATATATGCACGTGTGTATGTTAACATTTACATGTATGTTAATTTGGGAACTTGAAAGCAATTAAAACTGTAAAAGTTTCCATGATATTACTTTAAATTGTACTCTAATTGAAAATATTCCATACAGAATTTAGAGATTTCAATCTCATTGTTAAAGAGAATCTTTCATTATGTGAGTTCTGATTCCCACTTATTTTATTAACTAGATTATATATAAAACTCCAGTTTTCCATACAGCTAAAATTAGTATGATGAGTGTCACCAATACTATCATCTTATATCTTACTTACTTCTCTATTATCCAGAGATAGGCTCAATGAATAACTAATTCTTTTCTCTACATATTATTATTTCCCCACAGAGTATTACCCATCTCAATATTATGTAAATTGCCAAACCTAGAAGATTAGCATAGAGGGGAATTCATGAAAATTTATTGCAACTATATTTAAAGAATCTATGCATTTTCATTGATAACTAAAACAGATTTAGACTATTGAAGCTTTATATTATGATATGGCATTAGTGTGACATTAGATAATCTTTTTAGAATTTCTTATTGCTTATGGAAAACTAGTGAATATTAAGGTCAATGCTGGATCAGTATAGACTGTATAGATATACTAAGGGATCTTATAAATCTAGTATGTCATTGATTTTTTTTTTAATTGAAATTTGAAATAATTTTGAAATTTCAAATAGTTCAAATAAATCCTGAATTCATGCAGAAGGTAGTTGGTATCTTCTTTTGTACTAAAAAAATAATAATGACTTTAATATAAAACATTCTAAAAATAGCCATCTAGCTTTCATATGATTCATGTGTTCTTAGAAGCCACCTTGCAAGTGTGTTGCTCTTTTTAATTCTTTTTATTCCAAAGGTACTATGAGAAAGTGGGTATAGACTGTCCTATTATCTAATTTGTGTATCCCAGCACACTCCATAGGTTGGGCATGAAGCAGAAATATTTTTTTCTCCCCCTCAGGGAAACCTCAAAAGAATTAAAAGAAGTGATGGTAGGACAGCATGCAGTATCAGAAGGAGCAACAGGAGAGTGCATTTTTCTTTTCTTTTTCAATTCTCTTGGACAGTATATGGATAGTATTTGTCACTGGTATAATGCAGCTCATTTGTATTGTGCCTGTTCTTCTGTGGAGCTCAAAGCACTTTAGGTCACTCTCATTAACCCTAAAGCCTTTCTATGGGCTGGATATATGACAGCTTTTGTCCTCATTTTATGGCCTGGGAGACTATAGTTTTAGGATGTCATTGTGCAGGCACTTGTAGTGTTCAGAATACAACCAACTGTAACGTGAGCAGGTGAGAAGGATTTCTTATTTTACTTATAAAGTCTTTATAGTAATGACTGTCTCAAGAATCCAAATGCTAAATATAATTATCTAGAATATTCTGACCTCTCTTACTCTTTGGAAGGAAAGTTATGACCAACCTAGATAGCATATTCAAAAGCAGAGACATTACTTTGCCAACAAAGGTCTGTCTAGTCAAGGCTATGGTTTTTCCTGTGGTCATGTATGGATGTGAGAGTTGGACTGTGAAGAAAGCTGAGTGCCAAAGAATTGATGCTTTTGAACTGTGGTGTTGGAGAAGACTCTTGAGAGTCCCTTGGACTGCAAGGAGATCCAACTAGTCCATTCTGAAGGAGATCAGCCCTGGGATTTCTTTGGAAGGAATGATGCTAAAGCTGAAACTCCAGTACTTTGGCCACTTCATACGAAGAGTTGACTCATTGGAAAAGACTGATGCTGGGAGGGATTGGGGGCACGAGGAGAAGGGGACGACAGAGGATGAGATGGCTGGATGGCATCACTGACTTGATGGACGTGAGTCTGAGTGAACTCCGGGACTTGGTGATGAACAGGGAGGCCTGGCGTGCTGGGATTCATGGGGTTGCAAAGAGTCAGACATGACTGAGCGATGGACTGAACTGAACTGACCTCTCTTTACTTCAGGGACAGTTTTCCTTCTGACTCTGGGTGGTTAATAGGACTTTCATTCTTCTACACATCTGGAATTGAGACCTTAGTTGCTTTCTCTATTACCTTATTGCTATGACTCTGTTCAATGATTGCCAAGTTTAGCAGTCATGTAGAGAATTTTCATGTGAACCTTCACCTTTCTGCTTCCAGAGACATCTTTCTTTCTTTTTTTTTTTTTTTTAAATGCAGATATTACTTCTTGTTGAGAAACTACAGGACCTTAATTTTAGAGTCTAAAAGAACCAGTCTCTGAGTCCAATTCTGTTGCTTACTAGCTATTGAGCATCTCTAAGTTTCTGAGCTTTAGAATCATTTCCGTAAAACAGAAATAACAATAGCTAGTTTGAAAAGTTGTCACATATAAAGTATGCAAATAGTGTAAAATAATATATACAAAGTACTAAACTCTGTGTCTGGCAAAAATATAATCTATTTGTGTTGTTTTAATTGTGGTACCAATTCTCTGCTCAAAATCCTTTCCAAGTGCCCAGTATTTATTTAATATTCTCCACACTTATCTGTCATACAAGGCCCAGCACAATAAGCACTCTATAATTCTAATCTTAATCCGCAACATACATGGTGATCTCAGTTAACTTGGCTGCTTACCATACTCCCTTTTCATACCTTTGTTTTCCCATGATGGCCATTCAATGATGTTGATTCTTTTGTCTGGAGTCATCTCTTTCATTCACATTTTCTTTATAGTTTGAAACTTGCATTTTGCATTAAAAAAATTCTACCAAATCCAGAATCATTCGAAACCACTTGTAGGTAAAGAGAATAATTTGAGTCATTGTTTCATAGCTCATCTCTGATATTCTGCTCACTGACCAGTCATCAGACACTGCTGTGCTAACTCACCCTATAGTGGTTTACTTCTTGTTCCAATGAATCCATCATTGTCCATTTCAGAGATTGGTTTCTCCCTTATTTCTGGGGTTGCTGTTCTCTTCAGACCTGCCAAACCCTCTTCAGCTCACTGCTTCATTTCACATGCCCTAGTCAAAGACCTTGGGTTTTCTGCCACTGTGAAGCTCATTCATTCACTGACTAGCTCCAGCTGTGAGGCTGGATTTTATTTTCTCTCTCCTCCTAGGTCTTCTACTGGGCTCCCCATTTCCACCCCAACCCACCTGCCACCAAAATGAAGTTAAATAGAGGTGTTATACAAGGATCTGTTGTTCTGGAATAACTTCTTGGACTTTTTGATTTTCTAGTAATTTATGATCCCATTCATTTCCTACCTCTTCTAGGAAATATTCCTGATGTTGCCTAAGAACGACCCAAAAGGTCCTTGACATGTAGCTCAGCATATGATATTATATCATTGAATTGTTAGGAAGAGTTAAGTGCAGAAACTAGAAAGAATTTCAGCCAGAAATTAGGCCAGAATGAATAATCTTGATTTTTTTTTTATCTTAATTATCATGGAAAAGCTTTAAAAAGATGACTATGCATGGTTCTATTTGAAGTCCTATATACAAAGACTAAGACATCATTTTTATCCTTAAAAACACCCTCATTTATTAACTGGAGCCTTAGTACTATACTGGAGAAGGCAATGACACCCCACTCCAGTATTCTTGCTTGGAAAATCCCATGGACGGTGGAGCCTGGTAGGCTGCAGTCCATGGGGTCACTAGGAGTTGGACACAACTGAGCGACTTCACTTTCACTTTTCACTTTCATGCATTGGAGAAGGAAATGGCAACCCACTCCAGTGTTCTTGCCTGGAGAATCCCAGGGACGGCAGGCCCTGGTGGGCTGCTGTCTATGGGGTCGCACAGAGTCGGACACGACTGAAGCGACTGAGCAGCAGCAGCAGCAGCAGCAGCAGTACTATATTGTGTCTTGCTGTGACATTACAACCTGTGCTGTGACTTCAAAGAAGACATTATTTAGTGAGATAACCTTTCAATACACTTAAAAATATCACCTAAGTAAGAGAATAGACAAAGCATTATCCTAATCTTTTTTCTTTTTTTTGGATGTGAATTTAGGTTTCATTTCATAAAATACTTTGAGGAAATGTAAATCCAAAACAAATTGATTAAGTTATGTTCAAGTTATAGGAATAGAACTCTTCTTTAAGAAACCATTCATAAATATAAATTCAGAGGAAGCATTAATAAGAGCATTTCTGACTAGAGTTCTGTGCAGATAATTCTTAAAGATCAATCTGTAGCTTATTAGCTGAGGGAATTTTTTTTCCGTGGTATATATCTAAAAATCTCTTTCAGGTATATATTTTTTTCTTCTACATGTATCTTCTCTGAAGAGACACTAACACTACAGCAAGATACTATAATGAAATTTTTCATCACAATTCTATACATAATTAACAGTAAAATATTTTTAATATTTTAAGAAAAATAATATACTAGGAAGATAATTTATTGAAATCTTTCATGTTACTCATCCCAAGTATGAAGAATTTATCTATAATTACAGTGGAATATTCACCTAAAATATAGAAGTAACCATGTAAAAACAGAGAGTCTCTTTCAATATAAAGATGTGAAAGATTTCTATTAACTTACTATCAGGATTATAAAGTGCCATATGTTATTTTGAAACACATTTTTGAGAGGAAACTGTGTGCTTATTTAAATGATCACTCATGGCCAAGTTTGGAATCAAAATCTTAGAAATGCTAATCCTAAAACAGTATACATAGGATGAGTTTAAGGCTGCAAAAGAGGAGAACTTCTCAAGGTCACTTTCCAGTTACAGACAGAGTGCAAAGCAGATAACTGCTCTCTGGAATCCAGATCACTGTTCCTTTGTTGTCTCAGTGTGTCCCTTTCGACAACAGAAAATCCACAAGAAACCATGAAGAGCTGGAAAGTGCTCCATATAGATGGCTCATTGAATCTGACATCTATACCAGAAGAGCAAGAGTTAATTGTTTTTTTAACCTTTGCTGTCAGAAAACATATAAAAAATAAGTTATCCAGAAATAACACACTTGATTTTCTGCCTTTTTATCTAATAAGTCTCATAAAATAATGTGTTCTCATCACAGACTGGTTAGAAGAATTTTATTGTAATTTAATGGTTTCATACTTTCACAACAACCACAAAGCAGACAGAACATATCTACACTATTTATTTGCTGTCTTTTAAAAAATGAAAACTATACTTTTTCTAAAACAAGAAACTTTGCAAATCATTCCAATGTTCATATACTTCAAGTGTGAGATAGGAAGCTTCTCAGGGGAATGCCTCTGAAGAGGATTGTTTTCTTTATCGTACATGTAGTGTGCAGATGGCAAATTATTCCAGTTATGATTCTAGACTACACTCTTCAATGTAAAAAATAAGCAAAATATTTTATCTGTCTGTTAGTTTGTTTTCCTTATGATATAGTTTATAGTTCATTTCCAAATGTTCATGTTCTTAAAATGCTTATAGTATTGGAGTAGACAAATGATGAATACAAAAACAATGAAACACTTAGAGTTACAAGAAAGAGGGAATCGGTTCTCATATAACCAACTACTCTTCTAAGATAGAATTAAGAAAACATTTGTCAGTATCAGAATAATACCACTACATTATACATCTATATTTTCACTTAAAATGGAAATTTATAAATGTAAATTCTGTGAGGTAAAAGCTTATATCAAAGGTAGTACTATTTTTTGGAGCAAAAGGATCCTATTCCAAAAATACCTTTATAGAATGTGTTGTTAAAGATGACCACTCTTTACCTGAAGTATAGCAATGGATTTTGTCTTTGAAGTAATTATATCTATGTGCTCTAAAGTTATTAAAATGTTTATAAAAATATATTCTTATAATTCTGTGAATAATAATCAATTAAACTATAGGAAACACCAGATTTAAACTTACAGTAGAATTCAATACTATGCTTGCTGCTGCTGCTGCTAAGTCGCTTCAGTCGTGTCCGACTCTGTGCGACCCCATACATGGCAGCCCACCAGGCTCCCCCGTCCCTGGGATTCTCCAGGCAAGAACACTGAAGTGGGTTGCCATTTCCTTCTCCAATGCATGCAAGTGAAAAGTGAAAGTGAAGTCGCTCAGTCATGTCCAACTCCTAGCGACCCCATGGACTGCAGCCTACCAGGCTCCTCCGTCCATGGGATTCTCCAGGCAAGAGTACTGGAGTGGGGTGCCATTTATGTCCTGTAAAATCATCAAAAGAAGCATAGTACCTTGCTTCAGTTCAGTTCAGTCACTCAGTCATGTCTGATTCTTTGTGACCCCATGAACCACAGCACACCAGCCTCCCTGTCCATCACCAACTCCCAAAGTTGGCCCAAACCCATGTCCATTGAGTTGGTGATGTCATCCAACCATCTCATCCTCTGTCATCCCCTTCTTCTCCTGCCCTCAATCTTTCCCAGCATCAGGGTCTTTTCCAATGAGTCAGTTCTCCACATCAGGTGGCCAAAGTATTGGAGTTTCAGCTTCAACATCAGTCCCTCCAATGAACATCCAGGACTGATCTCCTTTAGGATGGACTGGTTGGATCTCCTTGCAGTCCAAGGGACTCTTAACTTTTGTGCTCAGCTTTCTTTCTCGTCCAACTCTCACATTCATACATGACCACTGGAAAAACCATAATCTTGACTAGACAAGTCTCAAAAATGACAGAATGATCTCTGTTCGTTTCCAAGACAAACCATTCAATATCATGGTAATCCAAGTCTATGGCCCAACCAGTAACACTGAAGAAGCTGAAGTTGAACAGTTCAGTGAAGACCTACAAGACCTTCTAGAACTAACACCCAATAATAGGGACTGGAATGCAAAAGTAGGAAGTCATGAAACACTTGGAGTAACAGGCAAATTTGGCCTTGGAGTACAGAATGAAGCAGGGTAAAGGCTAATAGAGTTCTAACAAGAGAACGCACTGGTCATAGCGAACACTTTCTCCCAACAACACAAGAGAAGACTCTACACATGGACATCACCAGCTGGTCAACACCAAAATCAGATTGATTATCTTCTTTGCAGTCAAAGATGGAGAAGCTCTATACAGTCAGCAAAAACAAGACTGGAAGCTGACTGTTGCTCAGATCATGAGCTCCTTATTGCCAAATTCAGACTGAAATTGAAGAAAATGGGGAAAATCACTAGACCATTCAGGTATGACCTAAATGAAATCCCTTATGATTATACAGTGGGAGTGAGAAATAGATTTAAGGGACTAGATCTTATAGACAGAGTACCTGATGAACTATGGACAGAGGTTTGTAACACTGTACAAGAGACAGGAATCAAGACCATCCCCAAGAAAAAGAAATGCAAAAAAGCAAAATGGCTGTCTGAGGAGGCCTTACAATAGCTGTGAAAAGAAGAGAAAAGCAAAGGAGAAAAGGAAAGATATACCCATCTGAATGCAGAGTTCCAAAGAATAGCAAGAAGAGATAAGAAAGCCTTCCTCAGTGATCAATGCAAAGAAATAGAGGAAAACAACAGAATGGGAAAGACTAGAGATCTCTTCAAGAAAATTAGAGATATGAAGGAAACATTTCATGCAAAGATGGGCTCAATAAAGGACAGAAATGGTATGGACCTAACAGAAGCAAAAGATATTAAGAAGAGGTGGCAAGAATAAACAGAAGAACTGTACAAAAAAGACCTTCATGACCCAGATAATCATGAAGGTGTGATCACTCACACTCACCTAGAGCCAGACATCCTTGAATGTGAAGTCAAGTGGGCCTTAGGAAGCATCACTACGAACAAAGCTAGTGGAGGTGATGGAATTCCAGTGGAGCTATTTTAAATCCTAAAAGATGATGCTGTGAAAGTGCTTCACTCAATATGTCAGCAAATTTGGAAAACTCAGCAGTGGCCACAGGACTGGAAAAGGTCAGTTTTCATTCCAATCCCAAAGAAAGGCAATGCCAAAGAATGCTCAAACTACTGCACAATTGCATTCATCTCACACGCTAGTAAAGTAATGCTTAAAATTCTCCAAGCCAGGCTTCAGCAATACGTGAACTGTGAACTTCCAGATGTTCAAGCTGGTTTTAGAAAAGGCAAAGGAACCAGAGATCAAATTGTCAACATCTACCTGCTCATCAAACAAGCAAGAGAGTTCCAGAAAAACATCTATTTCTGCTTTATTGACCTGCCAAAGCCTTTGACTGTGTGGATCACAATAAACTGTGGGAAAAGTACCTTGCTTAACTGCACATTAATCAAAACTTTTTAATATAATAAAAATTATTGTTTAATTGAATGTTTGCAAAGTTTAGGATAAATTCCAAGGCCACATAACCACAGATATAAAGTTGAACAAGCATATTTCCTTCAGGGGATAAAATGTTGGTAATTTATATTTTAGGGCTCTGTGACCCAAATAATTTCACTTTATTGATATAAATCTTGAATTTATATATCTAAATATAGAAGAAAAATATTTTTGGATATGGGAAAGATTTTCTAGCTTTTTCCGAACCTGTGTCATATCTGTGATCAATATCTTTGAATAAAGGTAGAACCCAAATTACATTAACAATGATTAGTATAAATTCATAAATTATTAACAAAGATGATTCTTATGTACTTTTTAAAAAAATGAAATTGTAGTCCACATAATCTTCATGCTCTTTTAAAGTCAGAAGATACAGATCCTGATTTGTAAATGAGTGTTATTTTCTACTCTCTTTAATGTAAAACCAAATATGAATGTTTTTATAATGCATTAGATGAAGCAAATAAATACTTTTTCTTCAAATTTAATTAAATAATGAAATGTTATGATGTATACTAGGTAACATGGTGGAATTCTTTACCTTGAGAGAGAACCATGGAAATAAGGAGAGGAGGCCATCTGAGTCCTCATTTTTAGCATTCTGTAAGTGTTTATCATGAGTCATGAGTTTTAGGCTTATGATTAGATAAAACAGTTACTTGAACATTGATATGAACATTCATTCAAAAAATCATCACTTAACCCCTAGTTTTTACTATTCAGTGTGCTAAGCTGTGGCAATACAACAGTGAATGAACCCTCAAGGTGTTTTTACTCTGGTCAGTGAGCAGAAAGAGAAAAGGGAATTAGAGCAGAGTCAGACATATTAGTGTAAAAGTAGGGACTTATGTGGGCTTTCCAGGTGGCGCTAGTGGTAAAGAACCCACCTGACAATGCAGGAGATATAAGAGACACCAGTTCTATCCCTGAAAAGATCCCTTGGAGGAGGAAATAACAACCCACTTCAGTATTCTTGCCTGGAGAATTCCACGAAAAAAGGAGACTGGTACGCTACCGTTCTTAGGGTCACAGACTCAGACACAGCTGTAGCAAATTAACATGCACACATGCAAGGGCTTACATGGGGGCACACACAAGGATGAAGCTTTGCAGTGTAAACAACATTTAAGAGTTGGGTAAACTGGCGTTAGCTGATACTTAGACCAGAAATTTATGTTAGTTTGTGAGAAGGCAAGAGATATGATGTCATGTAATGAGATAATATTTGCAGCGGAAGAAGGAGAAGTTCTATATAGTTGGCAAAAACAAAACTGGATGTGGCTCTGATCATGAGCTCCTTATTGCCAAATTCAGACTTAAATTCAAGAAAGTAGGGAAAAGCACTAGCCACTCAGGTATACCCTAAACAAAATCCCTTATGATTATACAGTGAAAATGACAGAGATCCAAAGGATTAGATCTGATAGAGTGCCTGAAGAACTATGGACGAAGGTCATAACATTGCAGAGGAGGCAGTGATCAAAACTATCCCCTAGAAAAATAAGTGCAAAAAGGAAAAAACACTGTTTGAGGAGGCCTTACAAATAGTTGAGAAAAGAAGAGAAGCTAAAGGAAAAAGAGAAAAGGAAAGATATACCCATCTGAATGCAGAATTCCAAAGAATAGCGAGGAGAGACAAGAGAGCCTTCCTAAGGGATTAATGCAAAGAAATAGAGTAAAACAACAGAATGGGAAAGACTAGAGATCTCTTCAAGAAAATTAGAGATACCAAGGGAACATTTCATGCAAAGATGGGCACAATAAAGGATGGAAATGGTATGGATCTAACAGAAGTAGAAGATATTAAGAGGTGACAAGACAGAAAAACTGTACAAAAAAGATCTTCATGACCCAGATAGCTATGATGGTGTGATCACTCACCTGGAGCCAGACATCCTGGAATGTGAAGTCAAGTGGGCTTTAGGAAGCATCACTATGAACAAAGCTAGTGGAGGTGATGGAAGTCCAGCTGTTCTATTTCAAATCCTAAAAGATGATGCTATTAAAATACTGCACTCAATATGTCAGCAAATTTGGAAAACTCAACAGTGGCCACAGATGGGAAAAGGTCAATTTCATTCCAATCCCAAAGAAAGACTATGCCAAAAAGTCTTCAAGCTACCACACAATTACTCATTTCACATGCTAGCAAAGTAATACTCAAAATCCTCCAAGATAGGCTTCAACAGCACATGAACTGAGAACTTCCAGATGTTCACACTGGATTTGGAAAAGGCAGAGGACCCAGAAATCAAATTGCCAACATCAACTGGGACATAGAAAAAGCAAGAAAATTCCAGAAAAAGATCTACTTCTGCTTCATTGATTATACTAAAGCCTTTGACTGTGTGGATCACAACAAACTGGAAAATCCTTAAAGAGATGGCAATACCAGACTACCTTACTTGCCTCCTGAGAAATCTGTATGCAGGTCAAAAAGCAACAGTTAGAATTGGACATGGAAAAGCAGACTGGTTCCAAATTGGGAAAGGAATAGGTCAAGGCTGTATACTGTCACCCTGGTTATTTAACTTATATGCAGAGTACATCATGTGCTATTTCGGGCTGGATGAAACGCAGGCTGGAATCAAGATTAAAGGGAGAAATATCAATAGCCTCAGAATATGCAAATGGCACCACCCTTATGGCAAAAAGCAAAGAGGAATGAAACAGCCTCTTCATGAAGGTGAAAGAAAAGAGTGAAAAAGCTTAAAACTCAACATTCAATAAGCTAAGATCATGACATCCAGTCCCATCACTTCATGGCAAATAGATAGGGAAACAATGGAAACAATGAAAGACTTTATTTTCTTGGGCTCCAAATTCACTGCAGATGGTGACTGCAGCCATGAAATTAAAAGCTGCTTGCTCCTTGGAAGAATAGCTATGACCAACCTAGACAGCATATTAAAAATTAGAGACATTGGACCTAACTGGACCAAAGTTGACCCTTTGCCAACAAAGGTCCATCTAGTCAAAGCTATGGTTTTTCCAGTAATCATGTATGGATGTGAGAGTTGGACCATAAAGAAGGCTGAGCACCAAAGAATCAATGCTTTGAACTGTGGTGTTGGAGGAGACTCTTGAAACTGAAAGGAGATCAAATGAGTCAATCCTAAAGGAAATCAATCTTGAATATCCATTAGAAAGACTAATGATAAAACTGAAGCTCCAATACTTTGGTCTCCCGATATGAAGAGCCAACTCATTGGGAAAGATCCTAGTGCTCAGAATGATTGAAAGCAGGAACAGGAGGGACAACAGAGGATGAGCTGATTGGATGACATCACCAACTCAATTGACATGAGTCTGAGCAAACTCCAGGAGGTGGTGAAGGACAGGGAAGTGTGGCATGCTACAGTCCATGGGGGTCACAAAGAATAAGACACGACTGAGTGGCTGAACAACAACAACATGGGCTCCTGAACCTTTAATGCAGATCAGCTTAATGGATGAACTTAGAGAGTCTCAGAATTTGCTTGATTCATATTGGATATGGTGGGAGTTTATGGTAAAAGGAACTAAAATAGAAAAAAAAAATAAAAGGGAAGAGTCAGAAAAGTGTATTGGGTGTTCTAGATTGGTTAGGTTTGGCAAGATTTGGGGGGAATCAGAAGAAGTAAAGTAATACATGTGATATAAGAAGAGATAAATAAAAACTATTGTAAATATGAATAAAATCACCTTTTAAATATTTTGGAAAATCTTCAGTAAAGATTGAATAGACTTTATCTGCTCAGCACTAGACTTCAAATAGAAGGGCCTCTAGGACAGTGAAAGAATCCTTTCCTGGGTAACAGACATATTTTCTGATTTGAGGCATCTGGTAAGTTACCCAGCTAAATTCTTCTTCTTTTTTTTTTTTTTTTAAGGTGTTTCACTTTTGTAAGATTACTGTGCAATACATGGTTATAGATTCAATATGAGCTGTTGTGCAAGTAATACATGGTTGGATTGTATTTCTAACATGCATTGAATATTTATTATCCCTTACTAAAGACCCTAGAAGTGGAAACTTTACAAGGTTGAATGGTAGGCACCATTTTTCTCCCTCTGAGCAATTCAGCACATGAAAGAACTATGAAATCTGTAATGTTGCTTTGGTTTGTTCACTTTCTCATTACCCGTGGAAGACGGTGTATCAGGCTTCATTTTGAATTCAGGAGTGATTGGTACATAATAACCTAATTGGTGTTGGTTGTTGAAAAACAATGGGGTCAGTGACAGTTATGTTCATAGTGGAGAGGGCAAATAATAGGAAAGGAAGGACAACATAGATCAGAGTAGTCTATTTTTTCCACTTGGTTTGATATTGTTTGAAAAAGGAGAGACCATACAATAGTTCAGCTTCAGGCACTCACATTAAATTGTTATAGTTTTGTAGCTTGTGTTAGGACTCAAAGACACTTGAATTTTTGCACTGTTGAGAGCAATGGAAGTTAACTGAATGCCTGTCTGTCTTAGTTCACCTGTATCTAATGGACTAAACCTTCTACCTACAATGGTGATCACACCATTTTTTGTTTGGTTTTTAAAGATTTGAAGTCACAGATGCATAGAGAGATTACATAAATTACTATAGTTCACACATCTGTTCAGTGTCAGAGTCAAAGCATTCTAGTTTCAGAGTGAAGTCTCATAACCATTATACATGTTGCTCATGGGTAGGAAAGAGGGGGATTCACTGGGAGAGGTTCCATCTCTGCTCAAACAGCCTTCTTCTCTGTTCTATGTAAAGAGGGTTCTTGAAATTCTTGTCTTGAAAGATTTGGATGTATTGAATTAGATTTATCATAGAAAAAAGTCAATACGGTAGTCATTCTAATTATTGCTCTCTGTTTCACATTTCTCAAAAAATTTTTTAAAAAACCACAAAAAGCCAAAGGCAGGTTAAATTATCAAGTGATTGTCTAAGAATTGTGCATTGGAGGGCTCCTGGAGAAAATTATCCAGTTATTCCTTTCTTCCAATGTAATGCAAATTATAGAGCAAATGTGTGCCTGTCTTATGAAGGATTCATTTTGATTCAAGTGTATACTCAAACAGACTTGTGTGAAATATCAGGCAATGAAATAATGTCAGCATATTCTCCTTTTCTTCTTGTGAACCTTCTCTGGGTGCTTTTATCACTGCTTCATTTTTCCCAGGATCTGAATATTTTTTCCATGATAATCGACTACACTAATTGTAACAGCCTGGATAAAATTTCTGTTGGTAAATATTATTAACTCAGGTGAGGAAATTGCAAACCTATTGTCAGAAACAAGATCTGAAATTTTGTGAGGGAATAACTGGCCCTGAGACTTGGCTTTTGTGAACAATGTAATGACCAGATCCTCAGGGCCATTCTTCTTTTGCTTTGAGTGTTTAGTACTATAGGAAAACTGCAGAAAATATTTATTATAAAAATATATTACTACATAATTTTCAACTTAAAACCAAATCTGGTCCATAGAGGCATTGTGGTTGACTGTAAATACGTTATTTTTGTCACTGTTGTTTTGAAATAGAAAAAGAGCACTAATGCTGTAGTGTTCTTTTTGGACTTGAGTTGCCCCTGGCCTTACCATTTTTTCATAGTCGTAGAGAGTTCCTTTTCTCCTTTGCTTTTCGCTTCTCTTCTTTTCACAGCTATTTGTAAGACCTCCTCAGACAACCATTATGCTCTTTTGCATTTCTTTTCCATGGGGATCGTCCTGATCCCTGTCTCCTGTACAATGTCACGAACCTCCATCCATAGTTCATCAGGCACTCTGTCTATCAGATCTAGTCCCTTAAATCTATTTCTCACTTCCACTGTATAATCATAAGGGATTTGATTTAGGTCATACTTGAATGGTCTAGTGGTTTTCCCCACTTTCTTCAATTGAAGTCTGAATTTGGCAGCTTCTTCAGCATTACTGGTTGGGGCATAGGCTTGGATCACCGTGATATTGAATGGTTTGCGTTGGGAAATGAACAGAGATCATTCTGTCGTTTTTGAGATTGCATCCAAGTACTGCATTACGGACTCTTTTGTTGACCATGATGGCTACTCCATTTCTTCTAAAGGATCCCTGCCCGCAGTAGTAGATATAACGGTCATCTGAGTTAAATTCACCCATTCCAGTCCATTTTAGTTCTCTGATTCCTAGAATGTTGACATTCACTCTTACCATCTCCTGTTTGACCACTTCCAATTTGCCTTGATTCACGGACCTGACATTCCAGGTTCCTATGCAATATTGCTCTTTACAGCATTGGACCTTGCTTCTATCACCAGTCACATCCACAACTGAGTATTGTTTTTGCTTTGGCTCCATCCCTTCATTCTTTCTGGAGTTATTTCTCCACTGATCTCCAGTACCATATTGGGCACTTACAGACCCAGGGAGCTCCCCTTTCAGTATCCTATCATTTTGCCTTTTCATACTGTTCATGGGGTTCTCAAGGCAAGAATACTGAAGTGGTTTGCCATTCCCTTCTCCAGTGGACCACATTCTGTCAGACCTCTCCACCATGACCATCCCGTCTTGGGTGGCTCCACACAGCATGGCTTAGTTTCATTGAGTTAGACAAGGCTGTGGTCTGTGTGATCAGATTGGCTAGTTTTCTGTGATTATGGTTTCAGTGTGTCTGACTTCTGATGCCCTCTCGAAACACCTACCATCTTACTTGGGTTTCTCTTACCTTGGATGTGCGGTATCTCTTCACGGCTGCTCCAGCAAAGCGCAACCACTACTGCTTACCTTGGATGAGGGGTATCTCCTCACAGCAGCCCCTCCTGACCTTGGATGTGGAGTAGCTCCTCTTGGCCCTGCTGCACCCGCACAGCTACCAAGAATAGCAAGGAGAGATAAGAAAGCAAGGAGAGATAAGAAAGCCTTCTTCAGCAATCAATGCAAAGAAACAGAGGAAAACAACAGAATGGTAAAGACTAGAGCAGATGGCACCCCACTCCAGTACTTTTGCCTGGAAAATCCCATGGACAGAGGAGCCTGGTAGGCTGCAGTCCATGGGGTCTCTAAGAGTCATAAGAGTCAGACATGACTGAGCGACTTCACTTTCAATTTTCAGTTTCATGCATTGGAGAAGGAAATGGCAACCCACTCCAGTGTTCTTGCCTGGAGAATCCCAGGGACGGGGGAGACTGGTGGGCTGCCATCTATGGGGTTGCACAGAGTCAGACACGACTGAAGCAACTTAGCAGCAGCAGCAGCAGAGATCTCTTCAAGAAAATTACAGATACCAAGGGAACATTTCATACAAAGTTGGGCTCAATAAAGGACAGAAATGGTATGGACCTAACAGAAGCAGAAGATATTAAGAAGAGGTGGCAAGAATACACATAAGATCTGTATAAAAAAGAGCTTCACGACCCAGATAATCATGATGGTGTGATCACTGACCTAGAACCAGACATCCTGGAATGTGAAGTCAAGTGGGCCTTAGCATCACTACGAACAAAGCTAGTGGAGGTGATGGAACTCCAGTTGAGCTATTTTAAATCCTAAAAGATGGTGCTGTGAAAGTGCTGCACTCAATATGTCAGCAAATTTGGAAAACTTATCAGTGGCCACAGGAATGGAAAAGGTCAGTTTTCATTCCAATCCCAAAGAAAGGCAATGTCAAAGAATGCTCAAACTAATGCACAATTGCAGTCATCTCACATGCTAGTAAAATAATGCTCAAAATTCTCCAAGCCAGGCTGCAGCAATACGTGAATGGTGAACTTCCAGATGTTCAAGCTGGTTTTAGAAAAGGCAGAGGAACCAGAGATCAAATTGCCAACATCCACTAGATCATGAAAAAAGCAAGAGAGTTCCAGAAAAACATCTATTTCTGCTTTATTGACTATGCCAAAGCCTTTGACTATGTGGATCACAATAAACTGTGGAAAATTCTGAAAGAGATGGGAATATCAGACCACCTGACCTGCCTCTTGAGAAACCTCTATGCAGGTCAGGAAGCAACAGTTATAACTAGACATGGAACAACAGACTGGTTCCAAATAGGAAAAGGAATACATCAAGCCTGTATATTGTCACCCTGCTTATTTAACTTCTATGGCAACCCACTCCAGTATTCTTGCCTAGAGATCCCAGGGATGGCTGAGCCTGGTGGGCTGCTGTCTAAGGGGTTGTACAGGGTCAGACACAACTGAAGCGACTTAGCAGTAGCAGCACCAGCATGCAGAGTACATCATGAGAAACGCTGGGCTGGAAGAAGCACAAGCTGGAATCAAGACTGCCAGGAGAAATATCAATAACCTCAGATATGCAGATGACACCACCCTTATGGCAGAAAGTGAAAAGGAACTAAAAAGTCTCTTGATGAAAGTGACAGAGGAGAGTGAAAAAGTTGGCTTAAAGCTCAACATTCAGAAAACTAAGATCAAGGCATCTGGTCCCATCACTTCATGGGAAGTAGATGGGGAAACAGTGGAAAGAGCGGCAGACTTTATTTTTGGGGGCTCCAAAATCACTGCAGATGGTGATTGCAGCCATGAAATTAAAAAATGCTTATTCCTTGGAAGCAAAGTTATGACCAACCTAGATAGTATATTGAAAAGCAGAAATATTACTTTGCCAACAAAGGTCCATCTAGTCAAGGCTATAGTTTTTCCTGTGGTCATGTATGGATGTGAGATTTGGACTGCTAAGAAAGCTGAGTGCTGAAGAATTGATGCTTTTGAACTGTGGTGTTGGAGAAGACTCTTGAGAATCCCTTGGTCTGCAAGGAGATTCAACCACTCCATTCTAAAGGAGACCAGTCCTGGGTGTTCACTGGGAGGACTGATTCTGAAGCTGAAATTCCAATACTGTGGCCACCTCATGCGAAAAGTTGACTCATTGGAAAAGACTCTGATGCTGGGAGGGATTGGGGGCAGGAGGAGAAGGGGACGACAGAGGATGAGGTGGCTGGATGGCATCACCGACTAGATGGACATGAGTTTGAGTGAACTCCGAGAGTTGGTGATGGACAGGGAGGCCCGGCGTGCTGTGATTCATGGGATAGCAAAGAGTCGGACATGACTGAGTGACTGAACTGAACTGAGAGAGGTCCTGATTTACACATTTTTGTTATAAGTTGGCCTCACAGGCCTTTGAATCCATGATTCTCATTTCTGTTTGTAATTGTGATTTTAGGATTACAGATCATAAGAATTCAGATAAAATCTTATAAAACTGCATTATATAACACAGCATGACTTCCATCTTGTTAACAATAATGTTTTCCCATAATTTTTAGATAATTTTTAAATAATAAGACATAGAATCATCTATATTGTAGCTAATATGTGGAAATACTAAAAATATTACAGTTGTTAGAATAAAGATGCATTTAAATCATCCTCTGACTCAACCCCATTATTTACTGTTGAGGGAAAAAGTGTTCATCGTCACGGTGGGGATGAATTCTGAGACTGATACAGTTAAATGGAGGTCAACAACATCAGACTTTTGTCTTCTGGAATATGCGTGAGCATAAGGTCTGTCACAGAGAACTGAAATGCTACTTCTGCTATTCAGTGGCCAAGTGAAGACTACTGTGGCTCCGCAATGACTTATGTGTTGTCACTGTTACACTCTATAATGTCAGGCCCACTGAAGAATGGGGTTTTTATCAATTCCTCCTTCCCATGTTCTGTTTCTTTACATACAGATTCATCCCGATGCACTCACACACATAGACTTAAATGAGTATGTGTACATATATCTGCAAGAATGCACACAGGTCTGTAGTGTTACAGTATTTATGACCATTGGTTTTAAGGTAATTAACTGTTGGAATCTGTGATTTCAATTACAAAGTAAGCCAACCTTAACTATGATAAAATCATATTCCCACCTTATCCTTTCCCACTCACAGAGCTCAGTGTACAATATCTATGGTATAATGAACATGCATGTATCATTTCTGCTGACAATGCTTTTCTTTCCCCTCAACTTCCCATCTTTATACACATTTGCTGCTTTAAAAATAATCAGCAGCTGAATCATTCTAATAGCATCTGTGCAGCTGACAGGGTATCAGGGAATGTGCCATGTTTTTTGAAGATAGAAACCATCCCTGGATATGGGATGCATTGACCCTGTGACCTGAACCACCTTGTGATGACGAGTTGCCCTGTTCAGACCTGAGATGAGCTTTAGGAGGTAATTAGCTTTGAAAGATTGCCAGACTGGTTTTGAACTCTCTCAGGCATTTAAGACCCCAAATCCTCACTTCTGGTCCTCTAAGGCTTATGACAGAAAACAAAACAAAACAAAACAAAATGTGACTGATGAGCTTACTTCTTAACTATGTACTGCTCTCCACCTGCTTTACCACTTTAAGGCTCAGAAAGAATCTATCTGCTGAATCAACTTAGGGAAAAAACTCCTGAAAGCCTATTTTTAAAAATTAACAACACGGATGAAAGAAATTATTTCAAGTAGTCTTCTGGGGTTGATTCTCACATAACATAGTGCAATGGTACTTGTGCATTCAACACTTAAGCACCCTGAATACCCTAAATTTATGGAAATAGAATATAAAATAAAGTTTTAAAAAATAATTTTTTGAAACACTGATATACTTATTAAATAATTCACTCCCTTTCCCCCATGTATTATTGTAATTGCTGATCCTAGGCAGATGTAGACCATATATGCATACTATATATATATATATACACACACACATACATATATATAACTTTCAAGCAATACAATTATAAAACATATTCATGTTGCCAAACTTCCAGAGCAATACAAGTACATTTCCACAACACTGGAAGGTGATAGTTTACTTGGTATTAATTACTTGAAATAATTTTGTTTCTGTCTTTGAATAGCTCATCATTTTGTTTGATGTACACTTTTATACTCTGAAAAATATTAGATTTCTTGTTTTACAGACTGATCATCATTTCTTTAGCCTTTTCTAGTAGACATATTATCTAAATTTGTCTAGTTCTATACCACTCATCTCAGGTACAAAAACATTCAAGTAATTCAACTGACTTTCACCTATACTCAAATGCTGCTTAATGTTCCTTATGCCATTATTTTGATATTCTTATACAGAACTCCGGGAGTTGGTGATGGACAGGGAGGCCTGGTGTGCTGCAATTCACGGGGTCGCAAAGAGTCAGACATGACTGAGGGACAGAACTGAACTGAATAAAATTAAAAATATACGTATTCTCAGACTTCCCAGCTGTGCAGTGGGTAAAACTCCATGCAGGTTGATAGATGTGAGTTGGATCCCTGATCAGGAAATCAAGATCCCACATGCCATGAGCAACCAAAAATAAATAAAATTTTAAAAAAGTACATATTCTCTTACCCCAAATCGGTTTATCTGTAGTAACCTTATAGAAACTGGATGCTTGGGGCTGGTGCACTGGGACGACCCAGAGGGATGGTATGGGGAGAGAGGAGGGAGGAGGGTTCAGGATGGGGAGCACATGTATACCTGTGGCAGATTCATTTCGATATTTGGCAAAACCAATACAATATTGTAAAGTTTAAAAAAAAAAAAAAAACCCTCATGGGTATAAAAATTGATTAATGTACAAATTCATTCATGAAGATTTTGATAGCAGTAGAATAATTTAGAATTGACCAACTCTATAGAATATTATAATTACAGAATTGACAACTTATGGTGAACGTTGTCAGATATGTGAACTCCAAAGAAGAAAATTTAGCTTCAGGACTATAGATGAGGCTTGATCACACAGAGCTTTTTGTAGCAGAGTTTTATTACAGTTAAAACCAGATAGAAAAAAGCTTCTTACATAGACATCACAAGTAGGTGGGGGAGGGGGTGGGGAGTGCCCCACTTGCTAGTCTCATCATGGCCTTATATACATTTTCAATTGGTTACTAACAATAGAAAGGTCTTAGCAGATCCACTTCCATGACATACACTTTAAGATAACAGGATTAGAACTAACATAGAAATGCCTTACAGGACCCATTACCACAAAAAATATTTTAAGATAAAACAATTATTCAGAAGGTTATTCAGTTCAGTTCAGTTTAGTCAGTCCTATTTGACTCTTTGTGACCCCATGGACTGCAGCATGCCAGGCTTCCCTGTCCATCACCAACTCCTGGAGCTTGCTTAAACTCATATCCATCAAGTTGGTGATGCCATCCAACCATCTCATCCTCTGTCGTCCCCTTCTCCTCTTCCCTTCAATTTGTCCCAGTATCAGGGTCTTTTCCAATAAGTCAATTCTTTGCATCAGGTGGCCAAAGTATTGGAGTTTCAGCTTCAGCATCTGTCCTTCCAATGAATATTCAGGACTGATTTCCTTTAGGATGGAATGGTTGGATCTCCTTGCAGTTTAAGTGACTTTCAAGAGTCTTCTCCAACACCACAGTTCAAAAACATCAATTCTTCAGCACTCAGCTTTCTTTATGGTCCAATTCTCACATCCATACATGCCTACTGGAAAAACCATAGCTTAAGGAAAAACATGTCCTTGAACAGGATTCATTGTTGTTATATAATCATTAGTACAGAGTTGAAGGAAAAACACCCTTGAGCAAGATGAGTTGTTTTGTGGTGTAATCATTAGCTCTGGGCTTAAAGAAAAAGAGAATGCCAGAAAAACATCTACTCATGTTTCATTGACTATGTTAAAACCTTTGACCATGTGGATCACAAAAAAATGTGGAAAATTCTTAAAAGAAATGAGAATACCAGACCACCTTACCTGCAGCCTGAGAAACCTCTATGCTAATCAAGAAGCAATAGTTAGAACTGGACATGGAAAAATGAACTGGTTCAAAATTAGGAAAGGAGTGCGTAAAAGCTGTATACTCTCACCCTGCTTATTTAACTTATATGCAGAGTACATCATGAGAAATGCTGGGCTGGATGAAGCACAAGCTAGAATCAAAATTGCTGGGAGAAATATCAATAATTTCAGATATGCAGATGACACCACCCTTATGGCAGAAAGTGAAGAGGAGCTAAAAAGCCTCTTGATGAAAGTGAAAGAGGCTTAAAACTCAACATTCAAAAAATGAAGATCTTGGCATCTAGTCCCATCACTTCATGGCAAATTGATGGGGAAACAATGAAAACAGTTACAGATTGTATTTTCTTGGTCTCCAAAATCAATGCAGATAGTGACTGCAACCATGAAATTAAGACACTTGTGGCTTAGAAGGAAAGCTATGACAAACCTAGGCAGTGTAGTAAAAAGCAGAGACATTACTTTGCCAACAAAGGTCCATGTAGTTAAAGCTATGGTTTTTCCAGGAGTCATGTATGGTGTGAGAGTTGGATCATAAAGAAGGCCGATCACCAAAGAATTGCTGTTTTTGAACTATGGTGTTGGAGAAGACTCTTGAGAGTCCTTTGGACTTCAAGGAGATCAAACGAGTCAGTCCTAAAGGAAATCAATCCTGAATGTTCATTGGAAGGACTAATGCTGAAGCTTCAATATTTTGGCCACCTGATATGAAGAGCCAACTCATTAGAAAAGACCATGATGCTGAGAAAGATTGAAGGCAGAAGGAGAAGGGGATGACAGAGCACAAGATGATTAGATGGCATCACTGACTCAATGGGCATGAGTTTGAGCAAGCTCTGGGAGATGATAAAGGACAGGGAAGTGTGGCATGCTGAGTCCATGGGGTCACAAAGCGTTAGACACGACTGAGTGACTTAACGATGATAACAATGAAATAAGCACTTTCACTTTAATTATGAGAGTAGCCATCAGTAATACAAACCCTATTTTCTTAAAAATAACTATGTGTATATGTTCATATATGTATGTGTGTATATGCATGGATGTATACAAAGAGAATATGGATGCACTCTGAGAACTAGTGTAACACAAAGCACTTTTAAATTTTAAGCATTTCATTTTTATCAATAACCTGAACAACACAGTGCTGAACTTGACTAGCTTGAAGGAACCAGCAGGTTATAAGATACTGAAATAATAAAGGATCAGCTGTATTTACAAGGATAACAAAATGACTAGCCAATTTAGTGCACTGGTCATCTCAGGGAAATAACTATAAATTTAGGAAGCTATGATAAAAGTGAAAAAGCATTCATGACAGTTATTTAATGGTCTGATTTCTGTCAAAGTGGCAGTCCTCTGGAGAAAGTCAAATCAAATATTCTGGGATAATATTGCTGAAATCAGCTTGTTCATTTGATATTTGAGTCTTTTTCATAAAAGTGTAGCACAAAATATATTTTTAAAATCTCTGCTTTTTAAGCTCTTTGATTGTTTGGTTGTCTGGAAAGTGGGAAGTATTTACACTTTCAATTTGTCAGTTTTTTACTATAATGAATTAAAATAGTTGAAAATGAAGAAAAGTCAAATCAGTTAGCTATTTTAATATTTATTCATGACTGAAATAAAGTGTTGTAAATATAGTTTTGATCTTTACATCACCAAATTTATCTTTAAGAAAAGGTCAGAACCAAACGAAAAAAAAATACTATCAGTCCAATTGGAAGTTACTATTTAGTGCTAGCATATGCACAGATTTGTTGCACATTTTGAAGGAGACTTTCTGAGAAAATTGTTGATTTGGACTTTATTAATATAATCAGACTCTGTCATACTTAATTTGGGGTAAAGTAAGCAAACATAGTCTATTATTCTTCATCCTCTTCATCTTGATTTGTTTTATATATTCTTTGCTATGAAAATTATATAAATTATGCAACAGCTAAATATGTAATGATTGTAGGTCATTGCTTATCTAATGTGCATATAAATCACCTGGGGAATCTTGTTAGGCTTCAGATTCTGATTCAGAAGGGCTGGGGTGGTGGTGATGGTTTAGTCGCTCAGTTGAGTCCGACTCTTTGTGACTCCATGGACTGTAGCCTGCCAGGCTCCTCTTTCCATGGAATTTTCCAGACAAGAATACTGGAGTGGGCTGCCATTCTTTTCTCCAGGGGATCTTCCCCACCTAGGGATCGAGCCTGCGTCTCCTGCATTGTAGGCGGATTCTTTACCAACTGAGCCACCTAAGGAATCCCGCCCATGCTACTTGTCTGAAGACTATGCACTGAATAATGAAGGATCTATAGGATCTATGGTTATTATATCATGTAGCATGGATACACACACACACACACACACACACATGAGTCAGGTCTGAAGGTGAAGTTACACACCTCAATTTGGAAGTCATGCTGTCTTCCCCAAAGGCAGCACATCCTCATGTCTGAGCCACACAAGGCCCTTTTTATTTTATTTATCAGTATATTCTTGACCTCATCTCTTCTCTTAGTGCTTTAATTCTGAGGATCCCAGTGTCTAAGACTTCTGGTCTCTTAAGGGTTATCTTTCCTGATGCCCCAGGTGATTGGCATTTGCAGTATACACAAACATTTCATTTGAGCTTAAAAGAGTTGCATCTCACCATACAAGTGCTGACGGCTAACATATTTTCTTTATATACAGATGGGCTGGAAGTGGGCATCAAAGATTTGAAAAAGCATAATGAAAAGCCTATTACATACGTACAATCAGAAGCCATTTTACTAATTTTTAACCTCACTTCTAAATTTCTGCCACTGTGGTTTGGCTCTAGGCCTCTGAGCTCGTGTATTGTTTTTATTTCAGTCAATCATGTAATCACAACCCTTCAGTGTTACCTTGGTTGTTCAGATGTAGTAGATGGGATGACAGTCTTCTCATAGTGAAATTATTTATTTGTTCTTTTTCAAACAGTGAGTCAGTGATGAAGTCAATTTTGGGACTCTGTATATCCAGTTGCTTCTTTCTGCTGTATGCATGTGGCATTTTATGGAGGAATGGATTACTGAATGAGAAGGATGAATTTGGATCTTTATTTGGGTTACAAAGAGTTCATAAAGAACTAGATACCTACTAAAATAAAACTTAGTGTCAGTCTTTATTGAGCATACAAAATGTACAAGGTATGATATAAATGCCACAATCTAAAAGTTAAAGTGCTAAAATACAATGTTGTGTATTTCCTGGATGGTACTCTTTGTGTCAAGGTACATAATCCATCTGATTTTCAGCTCACATCTAATGGATTCTTATCATTTATAAGTGTTTTAAAATATAACTGAGTAAAAATGGTACATGTGTTTGGTTTCATTCTTAAGCATACAAGTAGATTAAATTCTCTTAGTTTTTCAATAAATGAGTTTTTTTTTTAATAACTTTCATCTGTAATTTAGTGTTAGTGTCCTCCTGTAAAGTCCTTCTTTTAGTACCTGCTCTTCGAAGTGAACTGTTTGTCAAATTTCCATTAAGCTGAAGGTGAAAAATTAATGAACCACTTACTTCAGATATTTCAAAACTAATGCAAGTCTATTAGTCATGCAATACAAAAAAATCAAAGATGTTGGTTTGTTCAATTACTGTTTAGGGTTCACTCATATTTAACTTTTAAATGCATTGTTTCAGATGCTTAATATAACATTCGGGAGGAAAAAAAAGGAAAGTAGTTATTTATTTTTTATTAACTTAAAAATATATCTCAAAGATAATTTTATTTATATAAATACTGTTTGTAACCCGGAACAGATAATTAGTGAGTTGATGGGAGTGGGTGGGTTTTGAAGGTTTTGAGAGTAGTTAGCTTGCAGGAAAGCACTAATATATAACAAGCATGGGATTCATAGAATTCTGATTAGCTTTCAGTTGTACCTCTGCTTCAATTTATAGACATTTAGAAAATCAGTAAGATAGAGACATTGAACTATTTTTCAAGGAATTGTTAATTCATCCTCCCTCCCTGCCTTCTTCCTTTTCTTTCCTTTTTCTTTTCCTTTCTTTCCTTTCCTTACCCCATTAATTACTGAGCTCTTGTTATGATCCTATCAATGTGCTGGATAGTGTGTGTAATGATGGGAAAGACTTGCTCCTTTTCTTTAAGGAGTTTAGAAGAGAAAATCAAAGTGTTTTTGCATAGTGATCAGGTAATTAGAAATGCCAAGCACTGAAAAAAAAAAAAAAAGTACAGATAAATCACATAGAGCTGAAGGTGTCAGAGAAAGTTTCTTATAGAAAATGAGTTAAGCTTTAAAGGAAGTGTATATTTCAGAGATGTTCAGACATGTGATACATGAGAGAAGCAAATAAAGTGGAAGAAATGGCTTAAGCAAAACATGGAGGATATAAATCACAGAATATGCAGGGGGACAGTTTAAGTATTAGCATAAGATACATGGAGAGGGATAGTAGGAAATGATGTTGGAAACATAAGGTCTGAAATTGTGAAGGGCCTTGAATGGCAAGATCAGTAAGGAAATTCAGTATTTGAATTGAGGAGAGGTGAAATCATGTAACATTTTAAGAAGTTTAATTTTGTGTTGGCAACATGTTAGCACCTAACATCCATGAAAACTTCAAAATAACAGATTGCACATTTGTTGCAAATACTGTCTCATTGTCCCCATCCACTGGAAGTTTCAAAGGCAATAGCTAAGGGAGGAAATGCATGCTGGGAGAGCCAAAGTGAGATGGCTATATCAGGAGGACCTCTCAGCTGGCTTGCTGAGTGGGCCACACTGTCTGTGCCTTAGAGCACCAGCATGGAGCAACAGCGACTCCGGACAGCAGCTTCCTTGTGGTCTGAAAGTCCCCTTCACTTGCCCTCAACTTGCTGCATGGCTGCTTACATCTTCTGTGTGAACCATGCAGGGCTTGATCCATGGGCATACAACTCACACTCAGAAAGATGCGCACTCGATTCAGTTCCCTGCTATTGCCATGTTGAAATTCTTCCTACTTTTTGATCGAGAGTTCTTTGGCCACCTCATGCGAAGAGTTGACTCATTGGAAAAGACTCTAATGCTGGGAGGGACTGGGGGCAGGAGGAGAAGGGGACGACAGAGGATGAGATTGCTGGATGGCATCACTGACTCGATGGACATGAGTCTCAGTGAACTCTGGGTGTTGGTGATGGACAGGGAGGCCTGGCATGGTGGGATTCATGGGGTCGCAAAGAGTCGGACACAACTGAGCGACTGATCTGATCTGATCCCACATTGTCATTTTGCTCTGGTCTTGTGAATTATGTGTCCAGTCTTGGTACTTTGACATGGAAATGGTTAGGATGCAATGAACTACATTATAGTCAAAATGCATGGTCATATAGCCATATAAAAAGGAGTACTAACTTATGAGACCAGCTTTGTGTTTATACAACAAAACTGAACCTAAGCTTAAATCTTACTACTTTTTCTTCAAAGCCATGACTTCTGTGGCTGCCACAGCTAAATATGTTTTAGCTGTGTGGTTTCCCTGATGATAAATTAAGGAAAGGCTTCCATAACATATTGTGTCATTAATAATCTTCCTCCTGGAGCCTGGATACCAGTATTGTCGAGTTCTGCACCCCCTGCAGTCCTATCAAATTAAATTCTGAGAAAACCTGTGGCAATTATTTTCTCTAATAAAAGTTCTAAAAAATACAACTCTGTGTTCACAAACATTATTGGCTGCCTGATAGTCATTCTGTTCTGTATTTCATTTTCTGAGTCAGTATAAATATATATAATCTGAATAGAAGTATATTTTTTTTTTAGTTTTTTCCTTATGTGGAGTTTATTCTTTTCATTCTCTTTATTCTGAATACTTGTGCAATTTTCTCTTGCTTGTGTCACTATAGTTGTTTCTCTCCTTATTTTCATTTAATTTTTATTTTTTCAAAGTTATAGATGAATATAAATAGATATTTCTACAAAGCTTAGACACATTTATAAAAATGTGTCACCTTCTGTCATCCTTCCTTGTGTTTCTCTCTGCTTTGTCTATATCCCCAAAGCAAGCACTAAAATGCTCTCAACATTTTTGGTTGTTACCTATTTTTCATATTTATTTCACTGCCTCTCAAGAGTATGTTTAATAGTTGAATTCATTTTTCAGTTGTATCCATTATATTGACTTACTACTATGAAAGATAAAGATTTCATTTTCTTTCATAGGTTTCCATGTTCCCTCAACCCTGATATTTTCCCTTTTTTCTTTTTTCCTGAAGAATGATATTTATTTTTGTATTAAAAAGTCATTGTTTATATTTCTATGGGGCTTCCCAGGTGGCTCAGTAGCAAAGAATTTGATTGCCAGTGCAGGAGACACAAGAGATGCAGGATCAATCCCTGGTCAGGAAGATTCTCTAGAGGAGGAAATGACAACCCACTCCAGTATTCTTATCTGGAAAATTCCATGGACAGAGGAGCCTGGCCATGGGACCACAAAGAATGGGATATGACTGAAGCTACTACTTAGCGTGCACACATGCATGCACCTGGAAGGAAGGATTCTGTGCACCAATGAGAACAAGGCATCTGAAGGGTCTTAGCAGTCATAACACCACCCCATTTAAAGTATGAGAGACACCCTTCCCTGTGTCTGGCATCTCCCTGTTAAGTGTTCCACCTACAGTCTCTGCTGGAAGGAGGACCAGGCACTGTTCATGTTGACTGAATGAGTGAGGGGTTCAGGAGAAGAGACTCCTTCACAATCAGAATTTGACCAATCCCTGCTGTTTTCAGCCCTTCCTTTACCCCCTTTTTAATAGGTAGCTGATATTTTCAATTCTCAAGTCTCTCTGGGTTCTGTAATACAAATTGCATTGCTTTTCAGCTTCTTCACTCTGCTGGCTTATGTTTTGGTCTCCTTGGTCTGTCACATCAGTCGACACTCATCTGCTTTCCAGCTTCTAGTGTCTTACTGCTAGTGTGTCTCCTATTCTCTTAGCCCCTGTGGATTGATGCTTTTCTATCCCTTTGTTGTCATTTCAGTAGCGAATGGAAGTAAATGCCTGTGTACAGTCTGCCACCACGAACTAGGTTACATAATGCTGTTTGTACTGAATTTTTATTATCAAGTATCTCAGATCATTTTTAACAAGTAGAGAGTATAAATAAGGAGTAAACAAATAAATGAGTCTAAAAAACTTGCCACTCATCATTTAAATACTTATTATAGAAAACCTGCTCTTCAAGTGTCTTTAATTTCTGTTTGCTAAGGATTCTATTTTTCTCTTTTGAATACAGATGGAAGCTTTAGACAACACCGATCAAACCTCACCTCTCTACTAGTGCAGCCCATCTCAGCATCTCTTGTTGCAAAACTCATCTCTTTGCCAAAGGATAGAACCACAAATGGTGCCTGCAGCCCTCTAGAACTTCCAAATAATGGTAAAATATTTAATGTCTTTCTGTGTGTCTTATAGTTTTTATAAGGCCCATGATCATTTTTAATCTGTTTGATTGGCATGTTTAGGGTTATTCTTTCTCAAAAAAACCAAAAACATTTATTTCTGTTGATATGAGCATTTATTTCTCTTCTCTGGCTTTTCAAAAGTAATTCTATAAAGACTGAAAGTTGACCAAGCTGAGAGATTAAAAAAAGAAGAAAAGCATTTTGAACTGCAACTAAGAAAAGCAGCTTTACAAATAAAGCATTTTGTACATTCATGAAAATCTGCTTAACATAGCTTCTCAGTTTCAGCTTCAGCAGGCTTGTTGCCTGCCAAGATTCAGTGGATAGCAGTCAGCTATCTGGGGTATGAAGTCTTTTAGTAGAAAGCATTAAAGCCTAATTCCTGCAATTGACTAAAAAATCCCTCTGTCTTTACGCATCATTGCTGGAGAGATGCTTCTTATACTGCAGTGCAGTTTGTCAGGCCTTGTTGGACCACATAGGATAAAACTGAAGTAGTTAAGCTACCTGTGGTGGGATGAAAGTCATGGGCTGCATCTTATTTCTGCCTCCAGCCTCAGCATTAGACTACTAAAGGAGAGACTTTCTTTATATATTGTTAAATTTGTATCTAGTTGGCTGTGAAATTCAACTTTAGGGGTCCATTTTTGTGTCCAGACCCAGGCTCAACTACCCATGTTTTATCTCATTTCTTTTCTCCTGACAACAAAAGCATAAAAAATATGTTTTGAAAAAGCCTAAAAAAAAAAAAAAAAGACCCTGAATGCCTTCCGAATTGCCCTTTCTTAGGGACAGGTTTTTTATTTATTTTTTTTTTTTTTAATTTTATTTTATTTTTAAACTTTACATAACTGTATTAGATTTGCCAAATATCAAAATGAATCCGCCACAGGTATACATGTGTTCCCCATCCTGAACTCTCCTCCCTCCTCCCTCCCCATTCCATCCCTCTGGGTCGTCCCAGTGCACCAGCCCCAAGCATCCAGTATCGTGCATCGAACCTGGTTTTTTAAAATTCTGTAGAATGAGAACCTCTTAAACTGATTATTGATTGAACATAGTAGGAACTATAGAAAATAATGCTAAGACTACATCCTCAAAATAGGAAAGAAGTTGTTCTGGGGAAGCTTTTTGTTTAGCTTTTTCTATGTTCTAGTCTTAGCCCCAGATTTTGATAATGAGCTCTATTTGCTAAAATATGTAATTAACACTATACTAATAATTTTCTTGTAAGAAAAGCATCAGACATTGAAAAGATCAGACTTAAGTCCAGATTTAATTAACTGATTGGCTTATTCAATAAACAGTCAGAGTCCCTCCTATCTTAGTCTGTAGAAGGAGATCCTGATTGCCTCAAGTCTATCAGCTTATCACATCAACCATGTAATGACAGCTGGGTCAAGGATGATGCAAATTTGGCCAAACAGAGACATGACTCAATCTCTGGACTTTGAGCAATGGCTAATTTTAATGGTAGAACTGAATAAGAAATCATATAGCTCTAGGATATTTTGGTCCTTTTGAGGACCTTGAGGGCATAGTACCCGACAATGGAACCAAGGTGAGGAAGGGGTAGATGAATAATGTAAAGGGAGAGAGTGTGAGAAACCTCTTGTCTACATCATTTGATGCCTAAATAAAGCCTTGTCTGAAGCCATAGCTACTGAATTAGCTGTATATATGTTGATACATTCCCTTTTTAATAGTCAACTTATTTGTTTGATTTTCAGTTACTTAGAAACAAAAGTCATGCAACTGATGTAAAACTTACACTAAAGTAAAGAATATTTGCATACATGAAACAGACTCAGCAAAGTGTAGTGAAGAGGATGTTATTTATATGGCAAGTCCTGGGAGAACTAAGAAGATTATATAAGGGATAGAAAAACAAGCAGAAGAAAAATTTCTTGCCCAAATATAAACAGATCTTTTGCATTGACTAAATAATTAGATATTGATGCCATTTAATTTCCCATGATCTTATTTTCTGTAAGTCTTACTCACTGATTATATATTGTCAGTCTTTGTCCTTGAGAGTCAATCAATAGCTGGGAATTTGAATTTTCATATATCAATCTGAGCTTGTCATTAAAAACTATGACTGCAATGAAAAAAAATTAGATGAGAAAGTATAAAATCCATTAGTATAATACAGAGTGGAAGCCTTAATGAATCATGTTAAAAGAAATATTTTAATATGTTTAAATTACTTTTGATAAATTGAAAAAAATGACTTACTATGATGCATAAAACTTAGTTTCATTAGTGTTAAATTTTCATCTAAGTAAGTTTGGATCATATATCTTCAGATAATATATCTTCACACATACACAACTGTATATAACTCCTATTTCTCTATTCACAATTTTATATGTTCTTTGTTCAAAATATTTTTATCAGAAGAATTTAATCTCTTCTGATAATGTTTTAATTCTTACATACTTAAAATGAATTTTGAATATCTATATTTCTAATTTGTTAAAGAAAGTATGTATTATTATCATTTCTTGAACAGAGAAAAAGATGTACTAAAAATATTATCTATAAACTTTGGTGATTTTACAATTTTTTGGCAAATAATACAAATTAGCTCTTGAGGAGACATCCACTAACAAAAAATGTTAGTAAAAATAAGTCTAGCATTGCTGTTTTTTACATCTGAGACTAATCTCCTGTTCAGTGTAGCCTCAGTGATGCTGTGTGTGAAAGATCCAGGAGCACATTGTGCTATTTTGATTAAAAAAAAAAAAAAATGTCTTGAGCTGCGTGTGTGTGCGTGTGTGTATATGTATGTGAAGTAGGCAATGGAGTAGTTTGGATGGGAATAGCTACCCACTCCAGTATTCTTGCCTGGAAAATGCCCTGGACAGAGGAACCTGGCAGGCTATAGTTCATGGGGTCACAAAGAATCAGACGTGACTGAGCGACTAACACTTTCACTTTGGATGTGATATGGTGTGGCTTGGCTTTTGGAGACTTTGTAAAAGAGAATTTCCCAGTAGATCTGAAGTAAAAGAGAATTGAAAGCTTATTTTAGAGTAGCATGGGCTTTAACAACTTCTAGCCATCAATATGGAAGAAAATATCTAGAAAAACATGAGGAAAAATGTAGTTTATTCAGACATCTCCTACAAAGCATTCATATAGGCATGATGGCCACTCTTAAAAATTCAGTGAGCTAGACTGACTGCTGTAGGAAAGACTGATAGATCTTGTGACAGATGCAAGCTAGATGTTAGAAATCACTAAGCTATACTGGTGATACCCCAATTTATGCCTCTTCAAGCTGCCAGTTGCAGAGTGAACCTAGGAGTCTGAGCAGGAAGCTGACAACAGAGTAATCTATAGAACTAAAGATCAGCCTTCATGAGCTGCCAGTCTGAAGTCCTCAGACAAAAGGAAGAAAAAGCTTCAGAAATCACTTTGAAGGTCTGTTCATCAAGGGTCTTAAACAGAGTGAACATAGGTGGGAAACCTATTGTCCAAAGTCCACAGAAAGTACAGTCAATTCTCTGTTTCCCAGGGAGTACAGGTTGGGTTTACAGAGGGTGACACAGATCTGTCATTTAGCAGAACTTCTCGAGTTTCCAGCTTTCCATCCTGACAGCTTTGATTTTAGGAAATGATTTAGCTTGGATCCAGTCTAGAGTTTTGTTTGGTTGTTTGCTGGGAAGACTTAAAGACAAGCTGAAATATACACTTTTAAACAAAATTCCTTTAACAAGTATTTTCCAGCTTAATGTTTCTCAGCAATTTTTATAGGTTCTTGCATTCTTATCATATGTCACTTAAGTACATGTCACTCCTTCCAAATTATGGAAGTTCCAACTAAACTCTGTAGTTTATATATAAATCCATCAGAGCATACCCTATCTTTATATTTTAAAGATCATTTTTCATAATCCTTTTTTTCACAGTGGGGTGACCATTGTTATTTACTATTCTAGAAACTGCCAGAGATTCCTGAAAGCCTTTCTGGGTCTACATCATGCCATTCCCTTCATGTGTCCACAGTTTCTCACCATTATTTTATTCAGTATTATCCACATATGTCTGCAAGTTGTAAAGCCACAATATCCTCTAAAACTCCAGATAAGCACCACCTCCTCTGTGGAGCGCCCTTTGGAATTCTACTCCAGTTGGAAGTACCCTGACTCTCTCTGCTATGCTTTAGGAAGTTATTAACATATGCTATGTAGTATGGGGATATCATACTTTTCTGAAGAAGAGATAAGCAATGTGAATTTTTGTTAGAATGTATTGTTTCTACTTTATTTCTATATGGTTTCAATTCTTTCAGGTTTCACTTATAATCCAGTACATAATCAATGTCCCATGAGAATGTAAAAACAGTGTGTACTATATAAATGTCAGGTTTTAGACCAAGTATCTAAGATCATTCAAATATTTTGTATCTTATTTTGAGCACTACAATCTCCCACAGTATCAATTTATTTATTTCATTTTGTAGTTCTATTAATTTTTGATTTTATATTTTATAGTCATTTCTTAGGTGTTTATAAATTCAAATATATCAAATATTCCAGGTTGGCTGAAACACTTACCAAATAAAGTTATCTTTATATCTAGAATGCAAGTCTTAAATTTGATTTGACCTGATACTAATTTAGCTACATTAGCTTTTTTTATTTTTTTCAGTCACCATCTTTATGCTATATCATTTTTTAATTTCAACCTTTTTGTGTCTTTCTTTTTTTAGTATGCCTAAAAAAAGTGAATAATTTGTATTTTATATGCAATCCAATCTTTTAACTGAAGCATCTAATCCATTATATTTAATGTGATTACCAATGTATTTATGCTTATATTTTTCACCTTGATTTGAATTTCTACTTTTTACCACATATTTTCCTTTTATTTTGTATCTCATTTAGGTTTTAGGTTTTTGCATTATATTTTTTCCTCTACTATTTTAGAAGTTATCAATATTTTTTGTATTCTTTTAGAGTTACCCTAGTATTATTGCTTCCTGGGTATCTCCTCTACTGCTCTGCTCTATGGTAGCTCTCTTGGGAGGGAATGGGGAGAGCTGTCCTTTAGGGTTCCTACTTCATGGAGGAAGAGTCTCTTTTTTGGAACTACTTTCTTCTCTACAGCTTGGACAGGCCCAGGGCATTTTCTTCTGACATTTGTAGCCCATAAAGCTATCAAAATTAAAAAGTTCTCCAGGTTTAATAAATTTCCCTCAGCTTTATTACTTTACTTATCTTGGGTCCCATCACAAGCTATATTTTCATCTAGTAATTCCTTACTTTCTTGCTAGAACTTAGATGCTATTAACAAGATTTGTTACATATTTTATTCAGCATTTTAAATTATATTTAATGGGAGGGCTGGTCGGAATATCCTAGCCCACCATACCACTAGAAAAGGCACCCTTCTCTCATTTATTTCCTGACAACAAAAATGAATGACTCAGTGAATATACCCAAGTTGCTCAACATATAAATCAGGCTGTCATCAGGAAATCAATGATGCACTAAACTGTGCAATCCAAGGAAATTTAATTAGGTGCCTGTGGAGAATGAAAATGGAAACAGAAAAGGGTTAGCTAGTTATTATTCCTCCTAAACCTAAAGTGAAGAAGTGAAGAAAAAGCAAGAGAGTTCCAGAAAAACATCTACTTCTGCTTTACAGACTATGCCAAAGCCTTTGACTGTGTGGATCACAACAAACTGTGGAAAATTCTTCAAGAGATGGGAATACCAGACCATTTACCTGCCTCCTGAGAAATCTGTACTCAGGTCAAGAAACAACAGTTAGAACCAGACATGGAGAAAATGACTGGTTCCAAACTGGGAAAGGAATATGTCAAGGCTGTATACTCTGGTTATTTAAATTCTATGCAGAGTACATCATGAGAAACACTGGGCTGGATGAAGCACAAGCTGGAATCAAGATTGCCGGGAGAAATATCAATAACTTCAGATATGCAGATAACACCACCCTTATGGCAGAAAGCGAAGAGGAACTAAAGAGTCTCTTTATGAAAATGAAAGAGGAGAGTGAAAAAGATGGCTTAAAACTCAGCATTCATAAAGCAAAGATTATAGCATCTGGTTCCATCACTTCACAGCAAATAGTTGGGGAAACAAAGGAAACAATGGCAGACTTTATTTTCTTGGGATCCAAAATCACTGCAGATGATGACTGCAACCATGAAATTATAAGATGCTTGCTCCTTGAAAGAAAAGCTACGACAAACCTAGACAGCATATTAAGAAGCAGAGACATTGCTTTGCTGACAAAGGTCCATCTAGTCAAAGTTATGTTTTTTCCAGTAGTAGTCACGTATGGATGTAAGAGTTGGACCATAATGAAAGCTGAGTGCTGAAGAATTGAAGCTTTTGAACTATGGTGTTGGAGAAGACTCTTAAGAGTCCCTTCAACTGCAAGGATATCAAACCAGTCTGTGCTAAAGGAAATCAGTCCTGAATATTCATTGAAAGGACAGATGTTGAAGCTGAAGCTCCAATACTTTGGCCACCTGATGCAAAGAACTGATTCATTGGAAAAGACCCTGATGCTGGGAAAGATTGAAGGCAGGAGGAGAAGAGGATGACAGAGGATGAGATGGTTGGATGGCATCACCGACTGGATGGAAATGAGGTTGCACAAGATCTGGGAGTTGGTGATGGACTTGGAAGACTGGCATGCTGCAGTCCATGGGGTCGCAAAGAGTCATACATGACTGAGAGATTGAACTGAAATGAAACATGAAGTGGCAAAAGAACAAAGTAGTTACAGGAACTGGCAAGTCTTTGAGCTTTAGGAGAGGCTGGTCTGTTGAAGCTGTGGATTTCATCTACAGATATACAGTCACTGCCAGCAAGTGACCAGTCAGAAAAGGTGATGGAAAATAATCTTTATCTCATCTAACCTGCTGATCATTTGTTGATGTCTTCCATTTGCTAAACTCAACTTGGAGCCAAGTGTAAAGGAGCCAGGTGGATGTACTCTATAGAGATTAGCCTCCTGGGTCAGAGATCTGGTTAAAGGATGAACACAGATCTGGAAGGACAAATAGAAAATGTGCAGCATGGAGTATTATAGATGACTAGCCCTCTGACTAACATGATGACTTGTGACATGTGGACTGTTCAGGCTGAAAAATGTATACACATGTGTTACTTTTCACTCTTAGATACAAAGCAGGTAAAAGATATTTTTCCTGGTGTTTCAGTTCAGTTCAATCGCTCAGTTTTGTCCAACTCTTTGCAACCCCATGGACTACAGCATGCCAGGCCTCCCTGTCCCTCACCAACTCCTGGAGTTTACCCAAACTCATGTCCATTGAGTCAGTGATGCTATCCAGCCATCTCATCCTCTGTCGTCCCCTTCTCCTCTTCCCTTCAATCCTTCCCGGAATCAGGGTCTTTTCAAATGAGTCAGCTCTTCACATCAGGTGGCCAAAGTATTGGAGTTTCAGCTTCAACATCAGTCCTTCCAATGAACACTCAGGACTGATTTCCTTTAGGATGGACTGGTTGGATCTCCTTGCAGTTGAAGGGACTCTCGAGAGTCTTCTCCAACACCACAGTTCAAAAGCATCAATTCTTCAGTGCTCAGCTTTCTTTATAGTCCAACTCTCACATCCATACATGACTACTGGAAAAACCATAGCCTTGACTAGACAGATCTTTGTTGGCAAAGTAATGTCTCTGCTTTTTAATATGCTGTCTAGGTTGGTCATAAATTTCCTTTCCAGGAGTAATTGTCTTTTAATTTCATGGTTGCAGTCACCATCTGCAGTGATTTTGGAGCCCCCCAAAACAAACTCTGCCACTGTTTCCACTGTTTCCCCATCTATTTGCCATGATGTAATGGGACCAGATGCCATGATCTTAGTTTTCTGAATGTTGAGCTTTAAGCCAACTTTTTCACTATCCTCTTTCACTTTCATCAAGAGGCTCTTTAGTTCTTTGTTTTCTGCCATAAGGGTGGTATCATCTGCATATCTGAGGTTATTGATATTTCTCCCGGCAATCTTGATTCTAGCTTGCTTCATCCAGCCCAGTGATTCTCATGACGTACTCTGCATATAAGTTAAATAAGCAGGGCGACAATATACAGGCTTGATGTACTCCTTTTCCTCTTTGGAACCAGTCTGTTTTTCCATGTCCAGTTCTAACTGTTGCTTCCTGACAGGCATACTGATTTCTCAAGAGGTTCCTGGTATTTACATTCTTCAAAATGTTTTCCAATTTAGATACTTTTGCTAATTAAAAGAATAATATTTATTTAAACTTTAATTTTTTTTTCCAAATGCATGCAAGCTCACAAGAGTAAATACATACATGGATTTATCTGTGTTTATGTGTTCACTAAAGACATGGGTTAGCTACTATTGCCTAAAAGTGTGTAGTAAAAGAGACCAAGCAAATAGTTTCTGTTTAATATCTTTTTGCCAGTCTCACCTTTTCAGAACCAAACTTATAAAAGTACTAAAACATATTTTGGGAGTATTCATGCATATTTTTTTCTTTTCAAATGTGATCTCTGTTATTACAATATGGTTACTATTTACTGAGTTAGAAAATAGATAAGCAAAAATATGAAAACATATTACATTCTGTGTTAGTCATTTTAGGCTTCTGTAATAAGATACCACAGACTGAATGTATTAGACAACAGACATTTATTTTCTCACAGTTCTAGAGCTAATAAGTCCCAACTCAAACTGCAAGAGAATTAGGATTCTGGTCAGAGTTCTCTCCCTGGCTAATAGAGGACTTCCTTCTCTCTGAGTCCTCACATGGCCTTTCCTCTGTGTACACACGAAGAGAGTAACAGATCTCTTATGTCTCTCCCTTTTCCTTTAAGACCACCAATCCAATGAGATTAGGGTACCATTCTTAAGATCTCTCTTAATTTCAATTTTCTCTTTAAAGGTTCTGTTTCCTTCCTTTTCAATACAGCCAGATTGGAGTTGAGGGCTTCAACATATGAATTTTAAGGGATACAGTTTAATCTAGAACAGATTCCTAATACCCAATAATTATAACTATCAATACCTTCCTATAAATTCATCTAGATTTATATATAAATATGTTATATAACATATATATAACGTTATATAACGTGCTAAAGCGCAGGCGGCTGCGACGGGCGCGCTTTAAGCACAGCGCGACGGGCGTGCTAAAGTGCAGGCAGCTGCCTAGAGGAGCTACCCCACTTCCGAGATCCGGGCAGAAGCCGGGAGGACCAAAGAATGCTCAAACTACCGCACAATTGCACTCATCTCACACGCTAGTAAAGTAATGCTTAAAATTCTCCAAGCCAGGCTTCAGCAATATGTGAACCGTGAACTTCCTGATGTTCAAGCTGGTTTTAGAAAAGTGAGAGGAACCAGAGATCAAATTGCCAACATCTGCTGGATCATGGAAAAAGCAAGAGAGTTCCAGAAAAGCATCTATTTCTGCTTTATTGACTATGCCAAAGCCTTTGACTGTGTGGATCACAATAAACTGTGGAAAATTCTTCAAGAGATGGGAATACCAGACCACCTGATCTGCCTCTTGAGAAATTTGTATGCAGGCCAGGAAGCAACAGTTAGAACTGGACATGGAACAACAGACTGGTTCCAAATAGGAAAAGGAGTACGTCAAGCCTGTATATTGTCACCCTGTTTTTTTTTAACTTCTATGCAGAGTACATCATGAGAAATGATAGACTGGAAGAAACACATGCTAGACTGGAAGAAGCTGGAATCAAGATTGCCAGGAGAAATATCAATAACCTCAGATATGCAGATGACACCACCCTTATGGCAGAAAGTGAAGAGGAACTAAAAAGCCTCTTGATGAAGGTGAAAGTGGAGAGTGAAAAAGTTGGCTTAAAGCTCAACATTCAGAAAACAAAGATCATGGCATCTGGTCCCATCACTTCATGGGAAATAGATGGGGAAACAGTGGAAACAGTGTCAGACTTTATTTTTTTGGGCTCCAAAATCACTGCAGATGGTGATTGCAGCCATGAAATTAAAAGATGCTTGCTCCTTGGAAGGAAAGTTATGACCAACCTAGACAGCATATTCAAAAGCAGAGACATTACTTTGCCAACAAAGGTTCATCTAGTCAAGGCTATGGTTTTTCCAATGGTCATGTGTGGATGTGAGAATTGGACTGTGAAGAAAGCTGAGCACCAAAGAATTGATGCTTTTGAACTGTGGTGTTGGAGAAGACTCTTGAGAGTCCCTTGGACTGCAAGGAGATCCAACCAATCCATTCTAAAGGAGGTCAGCCCTTGGATTTCTTTGGAAGGAATGAGGCTAAAGCTGAAACTCCAGTACTCTGGCCACCTCATGCAAAGAGTTGACTCATTGGAAAAGACTCTGATGCTGGGAGGCGTTGGGGGCAAGAGGAGGAGGGGACAACAGAGGATGAGATGGCTGGATGGCATCACTGACTCGATGGACATGAGTCTGAGTGAACTCCAGGAGTTGGTGATGGACAGGGAGGCCTGGCATGCTGCGATTCATGGGGTCGCAAAGAGTAGGACACGATTGAGCAACTGATCTGATCTGATCTGATGTTATATAACCAAATGAGATCATACTGTACACTATGGAATTTATTTTGAAAATTAAATCTCTACTTTAATATGATATTAAATTTAATCTTTCTTAAAATACAGACTATATTAAGTTTTAGTAATCACCCTAGTCTTTGTATAGTGAGTTTATACAAACCAATATCCAGTCTAGACCTAAAAATCATATTTCTTGTAATGCAGTATGATCCTCCTTTTCTTTTTTTTACACTCACTTTGTGAGACCAAGTCACTTGTTCTGCATGAGTCTTATCATCTTGATTGTGGGATGCTTCTTTGTGATTTGTATTCAACTAATTCTTCTAATTCCTGTAAACCTGAAATTAATTATTAGGGTTTATAATAGAACACTCAATGTGTTTAGAAAAAAAAATTAAGTACATTTTCTTGAGGCTGATGTTTTTATCAGTATCCAGGACATGGTAATGCAAGTCCCATTGATTCATGTGAGGAGAGTCATGAGGGACAGAGTTGAGTCCTAAGACTGGAATAACCCCTTTGCATAAGCGTGCACTTACTGAAGTATCTATTGAAATTCAATTTCTGAGAAAATTTCAATATGACAGGAAGAACATGGTGTTTGGGACAGGTCCAATTATCAGTTTGTATATGTTAGTGTGGATATTCTAGTTGCTTGGTGCCAATCCTTTCTGATTTGTCAGCGTATGCTACATCAATGGATAAACATTTAAAATAAGACTTTTAGTCTAGAACATATAATATCCAGTCACTTGTGACAGTTCAAAAATACCCTTGACAACAGGAAAACCCCATGTAAAAAAAATGGAACACCCACATGAGTATGGTATATATTATAATTGTATATAATCCAGAGCATTTTATACTCAGTCAGAGAGGCAGTTGGTATTTAGGAAGAATTTTAGAAGATTACAAAGTCTCAGTCATCAAAACTGTGATTCTAGAGCAGATTCCATTTCTTGGGATGCAAGAAAATTGAAAAAATAATTCAGAGCCCAATCCACGAAATTCTAAATTCTGGTAGCCAAGAATGAGACAAATATCTGACTAAAATTAGGAACTCTAGGAAGAACTTTATCTTGGAAACAAACAAATGGTTAATCATTGCAGCTGGAACTCAAGAGTTAGCAGCAATTGTTAGTGCTTAAATCTCTCTAAATGATGTTGGAATTTTTCCTAGGTACCGGGTAAGCTTACAGTGCAGGTGGAGATGAAGCTTTGTTAGCTATTGGGGAAGAAGATGACTGAGAATCAGTTCATAACAGCAACAAAAATGCAAGACAGAATTATCACTGGAATATAGTTTCTGAAGCAGATAATTTTTCCTGCAACATGATTAAATTAAAGACTGGAGAGAGGCAGCTGCTTTTATGTCTTTTAGCTTTGACATTCCTCACCCTATTTGAATACAAATGTTCTCTGAGTGGAACACATTTTTGTCATCTTGAAATCTTTTGAACTTCACATATCAAATGTAAAGCTGCCATCCAGCTATGGAATATGAAAGACAGAAAACATTTAGTAAACATGAGCTGAAAATGTTACCTTAAAGTAGTAAGGCACACACATATATATATATGCTCTGACTTTTCAAGTAACGAACTGCATCTAAAGGTTCCCCATGATTTTCTAATTTCAAAAGTATTTTTATTATTTTGAAATACATTCAAACTTATAGAAAAGTTGCAAGAATAGCACAAAGAAAGTTCTTCCTCACCTGCCTACAGGGAGGCTCCTGCTGCTGCTAAGTCGCTTCAGTGGTGTCTTAGCAACCCCATGGATTGTAGCCTACCAGGCTCCTCCGTCCATGGGATTTTCCAGGCAAGAGTACTGGAGTGGGGTGCCATTTCCTTCTCCAACAAGTAGGCTACAGAATGATAAACAATTGCATCTGAATTCTCTCATGATGACATTCTCTCCTGCACTAACAGCAGTACCGCTGCAAACAGGAATTAAACTTTGATGCATTTCTACATGCACTCCAAGGCCCCATTCAGTTTTTGACAATTGTCCCAGCAGTGTCCTAAATATCAAATAGCTCTAAACTAGTTTCATGTCTTGAAGTTATCAAGTCTCACATTTCCTTCAATCTGGAATAGTTTCTCCTTTTCCTTTTTTTCATTACTTTATCTCCTTTAAAGCTTAAGTGCCAGTTATCTTCAGAGTGTTCCCCAGTCTGGGTTTATCTGATGTTTCTTGTGAATAAGTTCAGGCTCTGAATCATTGGCAGTAATGTTATGGAAGCGAGACTGTGTTTTTCTCATAGCTCATATTAATTTGTTCTATAACTGATAAAGCTACCTTTAATCACTTGATTAAGGTGGTGCCCACTAGATCTCATCAAAGTTACTCTTTATTCTTTGTTTAAAGTAATCAATAAGCGTTTGAAATCACACATATATCTTACCCCCAACATTTCTACCTTCATCTACTAGTTTCAATGTTCATTGATGTTTCCTGCCCAACTAGTCATTGCCAAGATGCTAAGGGTTACCTTCTAAGTCCACATTCCTTCCATTCTTATCAGTTGGCATTCTCCTTTAAAGAAGAGCTTTCTTGGTACTTCTCTGACAGTCCAAGTGTTAAGATTCCACCTCCGTAACTGACATAGGCAGGACTTCCTAATCCAAATATTTTTTAGTTTTTTTTAATATTACATTTATTTAATTCAACGTATCCAAAGTATTATCTCTCTATTGCTGTCAGTATGCATGCTTAGTAAAGAAATAATTTATTCTTTTTTTCTTTCTAAGACTTCAAAGTCCAGTGTGTATTTTACATTTATAGCACAATTAAATTAAAACTACATAAATTAAAAAAAATAGATTTTATGCTTTTAATGGATTGTATTTTATGGATAAATGGATTATATTTTATGGATAAAGATCTTTCTGAACTAAGCCACTGGTCATTAGGTCAAACAATTTTAGCTTTTAAACATTTTCATTTAAATCTTACATTCAGAAAACAACACAAGTTATAAGTACATAGACCAATTACTTTTCACAGTTGAACCCACTCATGTAATTTATGTATCTAAATCACCTATGGGGTCTTCAGTCTTTTTTTGTCTATGTTTTCTTTGCTTATCATTATATGATCTTGCCTTTACCATGGTTCCTAATTTTTTTTCACGGAAAAGCATTTTATTTTAATATAGGAGTGTGTACATGTAAATCCCAAACATCTGATCTATCTCTCCCTCCACAGTCCCCCCTGGTAACCATAAGCTCATTTTCTGTCTGAGTCTATTTCTGTTTTGTAAATAAGTTCACTCTATTATTATTATTTTTAGATTCCACATATAAGCAATAGCATATGTCTATCTCTGTTTGGCTTACTTCACTTATTATGATACTTTTCAGGTCTATCTAGCTACAAATGGCATTATTTCATTCTTTTTAATGGCTGAATATTCCGTTGTAAATATATACCACATCATCTTTATCCATTCATCTGTTAATGGACATCTAGTTTGCTTCCATGACTCGGATGTTGTACATAGCTCTATAATGAACATTAGGGTGTATAGTATCCTTTTGAATCATGTATTTCTCTAGATACATGTCCAGGAAAGGGATTGCAAGATCATAAGGTGGTGTATTTTTATTTTTTAAGGGATCTTCCATACCAATTTCTCCATTGGTTGCACCAAGTGTAGGAAGTTTCCTTTTTCTCCATACCCCCTCCAGCATTTATTGCTCACAGATTTTTTGATGATGGCTTTTCTGACTGGTGTGAGGTGATATTTCATTGTAGTTTCAATTTCCATTTTTAAATAATTAGTAATGTTGAACATACTTTCATGTGCGTCTTGGCCATCTGCATGTCTTCTTTGGAGAGATGTCTCTCCCTAATCCATTTTATGCTTCATTTATTAATCTCTCTTTCTAAACATGTCCATAAATGCACAGTTTGCCTGTTAAGGCATCATGTATATCTCTTTGTATTGTGTTCTTTTCATTTATATTGTATCCATGTCTCTACATAGTATTTTACATTTTAACAGTTGCACATTTTATTGCAATTTTCTAAGTAATTTCCCTGTTGAGGAAATCTATGTTGTTGTCTGTAATTGCTATTAAAATTATACTGCAAAGAGTTCAATTATCCTTGTAGGATAAATTCCAAAGCACAAGATTGCCAATGTTATTGCTATAAAGAGTAGTATTACTTTAGCAATGGGTATTTAGCAATGCCAACAGCAATAGATGTGCTATGAACATGAAAGTTTATCTAAGATTTTACTGATATTTATCATTAAAATGGAGAGTGTGATCATAGTACTGATTTTAGTGAAGGAAAACAGGCTATGTGAACATTTGCTTTCAGACATGGGTATGGACTATTACGAAACAATATTATTAGGATCAACATCGTATGTGGGGTTGTACCTAAATAAATGAAAGGCAGTGTTTTGCTACATTGCATGCCATTATTTGGACCTGATCTTGGGCTTGTGACTCATAAGGAAGCCCTTCTCTCAGCTGGAAAGAACCAATGTAATCTTAGCATCTTTGTAAAAGAAATTGTCTTTACTTTCTCAGACCTCTATGTTTCTTTTAAATAAAAGTTAACTTCAAGATGTAGAAGAGGGCAGGTAAAATAATTTGAAATCTGTCCATGCAAACGTCTAGGAGCTCTGTATGAAATATAAGAAAAAATGTTTTTGAAAGCATCTATCAAAAAAAAAAAAACAAAACAAAAATGTAAAATGTCCAGAAAGATACACAAAGACAGAGTGAAAAATCAGGGAAATAAATAGAAAAATTGACCGTATAATTTTCAGGTGTTGGGAAAGGTTATGGGTCCTGAATTAGGTAAATTAGAGTGGGAACATAGCACTCACATGGGGACAAAGGACATGGTTATGGAGCTATAGGGAGCGATGAGTTGTAACTGCTGCTGCTGCTAAGTTGCTTCAGTCGTGTCCAACTCTGTGCGACCCCATAGACGGCAGCCCAACAGGCTCCCCCGTCCCTGGGATTCTCCAGGCAAGAACACTGGAGTGGGTTGCCATTTCCTTCTTCAATGCATGAAAGTGAAAAGTGAAAGTGAAGTCGCTTAGTCATGTCCGACTCTTAGCGACCTATTGGACTGCAGCCTACCAGGCTCCTCCGTCCATGGGATTTTCCAGGCAAGAGTACTGCAGAGTTGTAACTAACATCTATATAAAACCAGGACCATGGAGTTGAAGTAGGAAAACTGGAAAGGAATCCTCCTACTGATGAAGAAAAGCTTTATTCTGCTTGAGCTCTGGATAAAAAATAAAAATACAAATTTAAATGACTTTAGAAATTTAAAATCCTGGTTTAGAATTTTTACTAACATTGTAATATAGAAACACCAAGCCAAATATTTAACATAAAATTGTATCCAAGCCAGAGATGCCCCTGGGATGCCTGGTAAAAACAAAGGCAATGCTGGGAAAATATGTATTGGAGATATACTAAGCAAAAGAAATATGGAATAATTATATTAATGTAGGGGGAGAACTTAGGGTATAATTGGGATAGAAATGATGTAAAGAATAATTGTTCTTTGAGACCCTATGGACTATACAGTCCATGGAATTCTCCAGGCCAGAATCCTGGAGTGGGTAACTGTTTCCTTCTCCAGGGGATCTTCTCAACCTAGGAATCGAATCAGGGTCTCCTGCATTGCAGACAGATTCTTTACCAGCTGAGTTACCAGGGAACCCTATTCTAAATAATCTATATAGAAATCAGGGAATAGTAGCAATTCCAAGATTGCATACATGTAACTAGTCAAAAAATATAAGAATGCCAAGATAAATTGATAAATTAACATATGGGAAACTATAAAATGTCTCAATAATTGACAGAGAAAGTATGTAGAACACTGAAATTAGAGCTACACAGTTTTCAAGCTTGATTTACTGGACCTATGAATGATAGGCTGCAACCATGTAATCGGGAGTGCATGTTCTTTATATGGGACATTTATAAAAATGTTTAGTCTCTATTTATCATTTATAATAGCCTGCCAGTGTCACAAAATAAATCTCACCTAAAATCAAATTATCAGCATATAGACTTTGCTTTCAGTTCATTAATTAAATTAAGCTAGACATCAATATTAAAGCAGTAACCCATACCATGTATTTGAATATTTTGAAAATTTTTTGGACTAATACATTTATTATAGAAATAGTTATCATAGAAGTTTAAAAATGTTAGAATTTGTGAGATAATAACACTATATATCAAAATTAATTTACTTCAGCTACATAGAAAATCTATAGCCTTAAAGACACATGTAACAATTGAAAGGAAATGAGCTAAACATCTTGAGAATTTAGGTTAAACACACATACACACAGAGAATACATTAGGCAAAATTTAACACAGATACTAATAAGCATAGAATATAATATTGTAGCAAGAAATAAAGAAAAAATGATTGAGGATCCATAAACCTGAAAACTTTTTTTTTGTAATTCTAATAAATTAACTAAACTCTAGTAAAACTGATGAAAAGATTAAAAAAAAATAGAATAAGTAAATTGATGTTAGAAATAGAAGAGGAAACAAAACCATAGATAAATGAATGATTTTTTGAAGAACAAGAATAAAATGAACAATTAAATACATTTAGAAGAAATAAACATAATCAATTTGCTTATATTGATTCATAATAACAATTTGAAAATATTAAATGAAATAAAATGAAAATATACAATGGGTGAAAATGTACTTCTCCCTGCAACACACACAAAAAATACCAGTACCAAATAGTTTTATATACTAAAACTGCCTCTCCTTTGTAAAATGGTTAATTTGTGCTGTATAAACTCTTACAGAGTCAATGAAAAGAAGCAAAGATCCCTAAATATTTGTGAGATCTATAATCTACATATCAAAATCAGACCATAAAAAATAGACAAGTAAAATTATTAATGTCACTTATATATGCATATATTCTAAAAGTATTAGTAACCAAACACACAAAAAAACATATCATGACCAAGAAGGGCTTAATCCAGGAATATAAGCATTTTTTTTAACGTAGTGAGAAAAACTTTCAGTTATCTCAAAAGATGATTCAATATCTGTTTATGCTAAAACCTCTTAGCAATGGAAGATATAAAAGTGATCTTACTTTTAAAGGGAATTTCCCAGAAAGCTGTAGCAAATAACTTAAAAAAAATGCAGTTATAGAAACAATTGTAGTGAAGAATACAATGCTAGGACCAAAGAATGCTGCTTTTACTATACATTCCACAGTGCAGTGGCAGTCCTAGAAAAAATGTTGAGAACAGTAGATAAGCTATAAAGATTTAAAGGGAAAAAGCAAAACTATTTTTGGTATGTATCTAAGTGAAATTAACAAACATTAAAACTCAACAGATTAAATATTAAAACCTATAGAAGAATAACAAGAAGGCATTTTATAAGACTAATATATGAAATTACATAGCATGCTTACACATTGTAAAATAATTTTAAACACTATATTTTGTTACTATAGCAGGAAAAACTTAGTTTAATAATCATGCAAATCTTTTATAAATAAAAATAAAAAAATTTTTAAAAGAAATAAAATTAGCTGAAATAAATTGAGAAGTATACCATAATAGATAAAAGATATAATTTTCTCAAATGGGTTCGCTAATTTAATGCGATCCTAATGAAATCCTGAAATGTCTTTTCATGGCACATGGCAAACTAATATGAAAGTTTTCATAAAAATAGGCTTGGAAATTTCCCCCAAATTGAATAGTTAAATTAGATGATGATGTGATGCTGGTAGTAGTGGTGGTGATGGTGGTGGTGGTGGACCCAGTATTTCAGTCCTGACAAATTTCTGTTAATGAAAACACTATCAGTTCAGTTCAGTTCAGTTCAGTCGCTCAGTCGTGTCTGACTCTTCGCGACCCCATGAATGGCAGCATGCCAGGCCTCCCTGTCCATCACCAACTCCCAGAGTTCACTCAAACCCACATCCATCGATTTGGTGATACCATCCAGCCATCTCATCCTCTGTCGTCCCTTTCTCCTCCCGCCCCCAATCCCTCCCAGCATCAGAGTCTTTTTCAATGAGTCAACTCTTCGCATGAGGTGGCCAAAGTACTGGAGTTTCAGCTTCAGCATCATTCCTTCCAAAGAAATCCCAGGGCTGATCTCCTTCAGAATGGACTGGTTGAATCTCCTTGCAGTCCAAGGGACTCTCAAGAGTCTTCTCCAACACCACATTTCAAAAGCATCAATTCTTCAGCACTCAGCTTTCTTCACAGTCCAACTCTCACATCCATACATGACCACTGGAAACACTATGGCCCTGTTAAAATGAGTTATATTAGCATTGATAATAACAAATCCATGTATAAATAAGAACTCAATATTAATATTAATGAAGTTGCTTCATTAATGCTTCATGGAAAAACAAAAAACGATCCAGTGAGAATTAGTGTATGAGTGAGTGAGAGTGTGTGTATATGTGTGTTTGTGTGTGTCCTTCAGTCATATCCTTCTCTTTGCAACCCGATGGACTGTAGCTGCCAGGCTCCTCTGTTCATAGAATTCTCCAGGCAGGAATACTGGGATGGGTTGCCTCTACCTTCTCCAAGGGATCTTCCAGACCCAGGGATCAAACCCAGGTCTCCTGCCTTGCAGGCAGATTCTTTGGTCTGAGCCACAGGGAAGAATTAGTATGTTTGTGTGTCAATGGTATTATAAATTGTAAGGCACTATATCATAAGGTAATATTTCAAATAGTTTGCAGTAAATTTGTACATACAGGTTTTCTTACTGCTGAACTTGAAAAAAGTTAATATTGAATCTTAGAAAACCAGAGATGATTCTTCAGCTGTATCTAACTCAAAAATAAAATAAAAATATTAAAAACAACAACTATAAGGTCATGACTCCCTCATATAAAGTTCATTTATCTGAACTGTTTGGAACAAAACTAGAACAGGAATTAAATGTTAAAAACAAACATATGATTCCAGCTCTATCATGTTTTGGAAAAGGCAAAACTGTAGAGACATTTAAAAGATCAGTGGTTGCCAGGAGCTTAAAAGGAAGGGAGAGAGTAAAAAATAAACAGGTACAGCACAGAAAATTTTTAGGGCAATGAAATTATTCTATGTGATATTATAATGGTGCATACCTGTCATTCTGTTTATGTCAAAACCCATAGAATGCACAGTACAACAAGTAAAACAATGTGATTTATGAAATTTATAGACTTATTAATATTGTCTTATTACTGGTAACAGGTATTGATCATGCTAATGGAAGATGTTCCTGGTATATTACAGTCCATAGAGTCACAAAGAGCTGGATTCAACTGAGCATGCATGCATGCAAGATGCTAAATAGAGGCAGGGGAGAAAGGGTGTTTGGGAATCCTGTATTTTCTGCTCTGTTCATCTATATTTTTAAAACTGCTCTATAAAAACAAAGTATACTGATTTTAAAAAGTAAACAAAAACATGTAGCTCCTTATTTAGAACCACAATGCTCAGTTCTAAGTAGATTTTCTTTTTTCATATATAAGGCACTCAGGTATTCTGTTCAAGTCTCTTTACTCTTAGTTATAATTTTTTTAGTGTAGTGATTTTCTATTTGAGCTGTTACTTTGGCATGTTCAAAGTAGCTCAGTGGTAAAGAAATGCAGGAGACACAGGTTGGATCCCTGGATTGGGAAGATCCCCTGGAGGAAGAAATGGCAACCCTCTCCAGTATTTTGGGCTTCCCTGGTGGCTCATATAAAGAATCTGAGATAAAGAATCTCAGAGTATCTCAGAGAAAGAATCTTCCTGCAATGTGGGAGACCCAGGTTTAATTCCTGGGTCAGGAAGATCCCCTGGAGAAGGGAATGGCAGCCCACTCCAGTATTCTTGCCCGGACAATTCCATGGAGAGAGGAGCCTGGTGGGCTACTGTCCATGGGATCACAAAGAATTGGACACAACTGAGTGTTCATACTACAAAGAAAGAAGCAACTTATTTGCCATAATAGTTTCTTCGGGCAGGAAGAAATTCAATTTCAACTTCTTGTCCGCAAAGTGTGTGTGTCTTGCATTTTTTTTTTTTTAAACTTAGTTGCATCTGACTGTTTTACAACCCCATGCACTGTAGCCCTCTGGCTCCACTGTCCACAAGATTTTCCAGACAAGAATACTGGAGTGGAGGGCTCCCCTGGTGGCTCAGCGGTAAAGAATCTGACTGCCAGTGCAGGAGACACAGGTTCAATACATAGTCGGGGAAGATCCCACATGTTGTAGAGCAACTAAGCCTGTGCACCACAACTATTGAGCCTGGGCTCTGGAACCAAGGATCTAAAACTACTGAAGCCTGAGCACCCTGGTGCCTATGCTTAGCAACAGCAGAAGCCACTGCAATGAGAAGTGCACCACAACTAGAACATAGCCCCTACTTGCTGCAACTAGAGAGAAGTCCATGCACCAATGAAGACCCAGTATAGCCAATAAATAAATAAATACAATTATATACATTAAAAAAAAAAAAAAAAAAGAACACTGGAATGGGTTGCCATTCCCTCCTCCAGAAGATTTCCATATCCAAGATCAAACCGATACTTCCTGCATTGGAAGCAGATCCTTTACCACTCACTGAGCCATGAGGGAAGCCCCTAGTTTGCATTAGCTGCTTTCTAATTGTCACCCCCTCCCCAACAGTTTTACTTGGCTGCCCTAGAATGTCTCCTAGGGAAACTACCTTTCTACCAGTACTTTCTTCCTCCCCACCGCCCCAGTCCTCAGACAGCCCAATTCAGTTCAGTTCAGTCACTCAGTCGTGTCAGACTCTTTGCGACCACATGAATCACAAAACGCCAGGCCTCCCTGTCCATCACCAATTCCTGGAGTTCACTCAAACTCATGTCCATCAAGTTGATGATGACTTCCAGTCATGTCATCCTCTGTCGTCCCCTTCTCCTCCTGCCCCCAATCCCTCCCAACATCAAGGTCTTTTCCAATAAGTCAACTCTTCGCATGAGGTGGCCAGAGTATTGGAGTTTCAGCTTTAGCATCAGTCCTTCCAATGAACACCCAGGACTGATCTCCTTTAGGATGGACCAGTTGGATCTCCTTGCAGTCCAAGGGACTCTCAAGAGTCTTCTCCAACACCACAGTTCAAAAGCATCAATTCTTCGGCGCTCAGCTTTCTTCACAGTCCAACTCTCATATCCATACATGACTACTGGAAAAACCATAGCCTTGACTAGAACAACCTTTGTTGGCAAAGTAATGTCTCAGCTTTTTAATATGCTATTTAGGTTGGTCATAACTTTCCTTCCAAGAAGTAAGCGTCTTTTAATTTCTTGGCAGCAATCACCATCTGCAGTGATTTTGGAGCCCCTCCCCCCAAAATAAAGTCTGCCACTGTTTCCACTGTTTCCCCATCTATTTCCCATGAAGTGATAGGACCAGATGCCATGATCTTCATTTTCTGAATGTTGAGCTTTAAGCCAACTTTTTTACTCTCCTTCACTTTCATCAAGAGGCTTTTTAGTTCCTCTTCACTTTCTGCCATAAAGGTGGTGTCATCTGCATATCTGAGGTTATTGATATTTCTCCCAGCAATCTTGATTTTAGCTTGTGCTTCTTTCAGCCCAGTGTTTCTCATGATGTACTCTGCATAGAAGTTAAATAAACAGGGTGACAATATACAGTCTTGACGTACTCCTTTTCCTATTTGGAACCAGTCTGTTGTTCCATGTCCAGTTCTAACTGTTGCTTCCTGACCTGCATATAGGTTTCTCAAGAGGCAGGTCAGGTGATCTGGTATTCCCATCTCTTTCAGAATTTTCCAGTTTATTGTGATCCACATAGTCAAAGGCTTTGGCATAGTCAATAAAGCAGAAATAGATGTTTTTCTGGAACTCTCTTGTTTTTTCGATGATCCAGCGGATGTTGGCAATTTGGTCTCTGGTTCCTCTGCCTTTTCTAAAACCACCTTGAACATCTGGAAGTTCATGGTTCACGTATTGCTGAAGCCTGGCTTGGAGAATTTTGAGCATTACTTTACTAGCATGTGACATGAGTTCAATTGTGCCGTAGTTCCAGGATCCATCAAATACAGGATTAACACTTGTGATCATCAAAGACCTTCAGAGATCCCTTCAGGGCTGTGACTGAAGTCCTTTCTGATTGGCGTCTTTGCTTCTTTGCTGTCAATTTTTTTACTATCTAGCATGAATAGAAAAACTCAGTGAGGCAGAGCAGTTGGCAGAGATTTAGAAGAGAATTGAGAGACATATAAACGTAAGTACAAAACTCCAATATTTGAAAATATATGTAGCTTTAAAAATGTTTATTCTTTTAATTTGTGTAATGCTTTCCAGTTTTCAAAGTGACAATGTAGTGAATCAAAGAGAAAAGGTAAAATTATCTCCACATGTGATTTGTTTTGAAGCTAGGCAAGTATTTAAAATTGTTTGCAAATATTTTTATCTGATTGTTATTATTTTTTTAAAATAGAGTTGCCCACATATCCTTGAGATCTTGTTCTGTGTGTTTTCCTGTTTAACCCCATTGAGGTTTTTAATATGAAGTTTAAAATTGCCCTTTTGGGAGGGAGGTAGGAGGGAGGGTCACGTTGGAAAACACATGTACACCCATGGCTGAATCATATGAATGTATGGCAAAAAAAAAACCCACCACAATATTGTGAAGTAATTAGCCTCCAATTAAAATAAATTAAAAAAAATAAAAATTAAAAAAAAAATAGCCCTTTTATGGCTCTACAGTTCTATGAAGCTAGAAATTGCATCTTAGTCATTATTGAATAATAAGCACCTAAAATTGTCTACACAAACTTTCCAATGCATATTTGCAAAAAAGTGTGACATTTGTTACCTAGAAAAAATCAATTGTTTGGAATAATTTAATGATATATTATAAATGAATTTGGGTGTTTTAATAAAAAATAAAACAGCAGAATTAAGAAAAACAAGTGTATTTTAGTTTTGTTTTTGCTTTTTTTTTTTTGCAGAGGAAAGAATTGTGAACATGAAAATTCAAACAGTCACAAAATTTGAAACAGTTACTAATGTTGTTGGATATTTAAAGGGTGTGACCTTTCCAGGTAAGTAGACCCAAGTATTTATAATCTATATCTTATATAATGTGTTAGTTGCTCAGTTGTGTCCAACTCTTTGTAACTCCATGGACTGCAGCCCTTCAGGCTCCTCTGTCCGTGAAATTCTTCAGGCAAGAGTATTGAAGTGGGTTACTATTTCTTTCTCCACAGGATTTTCCTGACCCAGGGGTTGAACTGGGGTGTCCTGCATTGCCAAGTGAATTCTTTTCTGTCTGAGCTCCAGGGAATCCCATCTTACATATCACAAATGCTCTATAACAATATCATAGTTAAATGTCCTGCTTTAGAGGTAATTAGGTTCATGCTACTTTAAGAGGTGGGTGATATATAAAAGCAAGAAACAGGTCTTTATTCTATTTCATACCAAATCTCTTCAAAGATAAATCATACTAAAGAGTATAAAAGGGGAAACAAAACAGAAAAAACAGAGTTTAGATTTGTTAAACTGGCATGTACCTTTGAGTGAAAGCTACAGAAGTCATTGTTTTTCTTTTATTCACTATTACACCATTGAAGATTTTGTTTTTATAAAGACCATATTTAAAAAAAAATAAAATATTTTACTTTTAATTTTTTTTTTTAAATAAAAATTTTGGTTTCAAATATTTCAGTGTTAGTCTGTGTCCCATCCCTAATCCTTGGTTCACCGACAATTCTGCCTAATGTCTGTGTGGCTTTAGGTTTTGAAGATGCGTATGAAAAAGTTCACCTGGCTAAATTTTAAATAGTTTTATACCTTGTTATGGGATCTTATGGAAACTTCAGATGATGCTGTATAGGCTAAAGAAGTGAAAATAACTCACAAATACATTCATTATCTAATTAACGTCAACACTTCTGAATACATTGTGAGACTGAAGGACATCACTGTGTGTGGTGCTTGTTACATACAGTATAGAATGCAAGTCTTTTAGTACATTTGTGCCACCTCTATTTATTTGGTAGGGATATTTACTCAAGTTCTTTTTGGAGAATTATCCGTCTCCATTATTTTGGTCAAATTGACCCCGTAATTGCTAAGTCAGGGAATTTTGAGATCAAGTTTAACATCCCTGCCAAGTTTCCTGCCAGCCAACTCTAAAAATTCATGGGCATCTTCTGTTTGATATCCTTACAGTATTAGTGTTGAACAACCTCTGATTTTAATGTCTTTAAATGCAAGATATAAATGATTTTGGAGATTATTGCTGTCGCATTTCAACCATTTTAGTAAATTTCCATCATAATAATCTCTAATTGAAGTATTAGAAATATTTATCATCATTGCTACATTTCTTAGTTATTTTTGAAGAAAATATTGAACTGAATTATATTAGATTTAGGATAGAAAAGCTTTCCTTATTGACACTCAATGTAGAAAAAAAAAAACCAACTTTTTAAACTCAGTTTAATTAATAGTATTCCTTAATGTATAATATGTTTCTCATGTTTATTTGCACTTTACACAAAAATATTGATCATTCACATGCTTTCTTTATTTAATGACTCTGAAAATTAGAAATGGCATCAATTAGTATTTAGTTTTCTAGATATGGTTTATCTAGAATGAGGGCTTCCCTGGAGGCTCAGATGGTAGAGAATCTGCATGCAGTACAGGAGACCTGGATTCTCTTCCTGGGTTGGGAAGATCCCCTGGAAAAGAGAATGGCAACCCACTCCAGTATTCTGGCCAGATGATTCCATAGACAGAGTTGCCTGGCGGGATACAGTCGACGGGGTTGTAAATAGTCAGACACAACTGAGCAACTAACATTTACTCACCACTTATCTAGAACACAGACAATTCCAAACAGAATTTTTACACATATCTGAGTGAATCAATTCAACATTGCAGGCAAACTATATGTGTGTGTGTTAGTCATTCAGCAGCATCCAACTCTTTGAGAACTATCGGACTGTAGCCCGCCAGGCTCCTCTGTCCATAGCGTTTTCCAGTCAAGAATACTGGAGTGAGTTGCCATTCCCTTCTCCAAGGCATCTTCCTGACCCAAGGATTGAACCCAGGTCTCCTGCATTACAGGCAGGAGATTCTTTACCGTCTGAGCAGTCATACTATATATACCATTAATTAAATGTTAATACACTGTTGATGGATTAAATTCATTGTTGGTTCCAATATCAGTGAGGAAAACTAAAATTGCTTCCCTCAGTAATGTTTCCTGTAAAGTAGCTTTTTGATGCCATGAAGCCAAGAGGTGATTTACTCCTTCTATACATGTGTAGTACTTACTATGTGTCAGGAGCTATTGAAAGTGCTTTACTTACTTAAAACTCCAAACAACTGAATGGAAATAGAGACACAGTTGTAGAGAATAAACATGGATACCAAGAGGATATATCTATATCTATATATAATAGATAATGAGAATTTACTGTATAGCACAGGATCTTTATTCTGTGTTCTCTGATGGCCTAAATGGGATGGAAATATAAGAAAGGGGATATAGGTATAGATATAATTGGTTTACTTTATTGTATTCCAGAAACTAACACAACATTGTAAAGCAACTATATTCCAATAAAATTTCTAAAAATAAATAAAATTAAAAAGAAAAAGATGATGTATGCACTATTTTATACCCATTTTATGGTTTAAGACGTTGTCATGAGCACCTGAACAAGCTTGGCAAGGTCATACAACTAGTAAGTCAAATACCCTGGATTCCATCCCAAGCAGGAAGTCCTTAAACTCTGCACACTTAACCATCATGCTATGGAACATCTGCTCAGAAAATGACACGTAATGAAGAAAAACATTTTTACACAAATTATAGGGCTACTTGCTGAAGTAAATTTAGATGTGTGCCAACAACATTCACAGGCAACAAAATCAGAGGAAACTCTGGAGATGCATTTGTACTACCTTATTACTGACAATAGTCAGTTAAATATGTTGTTCAGAATCCATCCATGTGTCATGGAGACCTTTCTAGTAATGTATGATTCTATGAAATAAAATATGTGAAAAAAGAGTAGTTGGATGACTTTTTATGATGATTTTTTTCCATCAAGGAAAGGAGAGGGGTTAAAACTATAAGTTAGAAATGAAAACTGATTCCCTAAAAACTTCATTTATTGCAAAATTCCTACATGTGTACCAAATTTTTAACATTTACAGTGACTGAATAATTGTTCCATCAAATGTAAGAATAGTTCATTAATATTTACTGAGCATATACACATTGTTTATAGGGCACTTCCCACTACGATTCTGGAAAAATGTTAGATAAGGTTTTCATTGTGGCATATTTGTATACTTCATTAATTAATATGCATGTTTCAGAGGACAGTAATATGGATCTAAGCTTTGGATTCATAATTGAGCTCAGCAGCTGCCTCTGCTTTGATATACACAGATGTGTGAATCAAGACAGTGGGTGAAAAATGTTAACGTAGTCCTAATTATTAGAATAATTTTGCATAATTGTTGCTTGGTTGTGCAATAGGATTATGTAAATGTCATTAAATGTATTGTTAAGGTTTATACTATGTTTCAGTGGCTCTTGTTTCCTTCCATTTTCAGACCGTTATGTCATAGTTGGCAGCCATCATCATACCGCTCACAGTTATGACAGACAAGAATGGGCCAGCAGCACTGCCATGATCACAGCTTTTATCCGGGCCTTGATGTTAAGAGTTAAGAAAGGGTGGAGACCAGACCGTACCATTGTTTTCTGCTCATGGGGAGGAACAGCTTTTGGAAATATTGGCTCCTATGAATGGGGAGAGGTAAATGTACATGAATTACTGTGCCTTGCTCTCATAATTGCACTGTCATGCTCTCTATCTCTCGCTTTCTCTTGCTCTCTGGACTAGAGTAGACAAGGTAAAACTGATGAAGCCGTTAACAGGAATGTGCATCTCAACCAGAGTGTTCTGTATGCTCACTTGCTGCTTCTAAGTCACTTCAGTCGTGTCCGACTCTGTGCGACCCCATAGACGGCAACCCACCAGGCTCCCCCATCCCCGGGATTCTCCAGGCAAGAAAACTGGAGTGGGTTGCCATTTCCTTCTCCAATGCATGAAAGTGAAAAGTCAAAGTGAAGTCACTTAGTCGTGTCCGACTCTTAGCGACCTCATGGACTGCAGCCTACCAGGCTCCTCCATCCATGGGATTTTCCATGCAAGAGTTTTGGAGTGGGGTGCCATTGCCTTCTCCCTCACTTGCTGTGATCACCTCTAAGAATGCTAAGGAGTTAGATTTAGACACAGTGAATTGTGTGTGGTCTGCAACTATCTTATTCTTGTTGCTACCAGACCTACAGACTCTAATATACCTGCACTGGGGTTTACCTGGTTATTATGTCAATCCTTAGATTGACAGGCCCTGGATAAGAAGTGATCAAGTGATACATACCATTACCTTTTTTTTATAAACCTTCCAGCAATTTTCTGAAATTAGGAAACAATCTTATGTGTTAAATGTGTATTAACTTGGCATTATATCTTACCTAAACAATATAGAGATTGCACTGAAAACAGTAGTTTCTTTTTTTCTGCCATGTTTTTGCCCTCCCATCAATCCTTCCTCCTATTCTTACACCCCATCTCCCTGCTCCTCCTTTTCTACTTGCATCTCTACCTATCTACTTACCTGCCTACTTGCCTAACTTCTTTAGCTAGCCTTTGTTTTGGAGAAGGAAATGGCAACCCACTCCAGTATTCTTGCCTGGAGAATCCCATGGACAGAGAGGCCTGGCAGGCTATAGTCCATAGGGTCGCAAGTCAGACACAATTTAGCGACTAAACCACCGCCCAGCCATTGTTCAAAGGAAATCTTGTATGCAATGGATTACAGTTAGAATACAACTGGAATAAATTTTTAGATGCGTCTGATGTGTCTGTGTCTCACAAATACACTGTTTTTAATGGGATATGACAACTTTGGATTGATTCCACATTTACAGCAATAAACACATCATAAAACTCTTAGATTTTCTATTTACTCTTATGATTTTATAAAAAGAATTTTAACAGAAATAAGAATTTTAAAAAACCTACGTAAGTTTAACTAGGAAAAATAAAAACATTTGATATTCTAGTTTGTTTACTATGTCAGCTTTAGAGGGAAAAATCCCAAATATATAATGAAAAATTCTCGTTTTGTTTTTCATTTAATTACTCAAAAATGCACAAAATGGCTATTGGCTATCAAAAAACAATCAAAAAAGTATACAAATGAAGCTAGAAAACCTCTTTTTTAATTTTAGAGAAAGATGTTTCAAAACAATAAAAATTTTACAGTTGTAAAGTTTATCAAGATTCATACATTGGAAATCAAAATACTTTTCTGTATTTAAATTAGTATATGAATTTTTTTCCATTACTCAAGAAAACTAATTCAAATAAAGAAATTCCATTGCTGACAGAATCTTTTAAAGCTGACAAATTTTTAGTAAGATGTAAAATGTATTAACTAAAGCAATCTCTCAAACTTCTATTCTAAATTCCTTACTTTACAATTGAAAAAAATAATTTGGGGAGTACATATGTGATATGGGCTGATTTTAATAATTCAGAAATTTTTTATCACAAAGAAAACAATGTTTTAGTTTTCTTGTAGCAATAAGGCACATTTTAAGAAAATATCTTTAAGATTCTTTCAAAAAATGTATTCCAGTATTTCATACAGCCTTTTCCATAATAATTTTCAGTCAATTCATTTTAATTCTAACTTAGCACACATATTTATAAGTTGTGTTCTCAAAGTAGGCTTGTGCAACAATAGTAGTTCCTAACTTAAATTCCTAAATATCACTAACTCTTCTGCATGGGGAAGTATATTGCAAATAGTCCTGGAATTTATTTGAGCATCATGCATGGTAACCATATATTAATTCACTATTGTGACCTTTTATGTATGTGATCAATTATATTTTCACCTTAAGTAAATATTTTTTGTAGTTAATAAAATATTTTATTTATTGACTCTGTTGTACCTTTTGGTCATTTTATACTTTCTCAAACAATAGATACTAAAAATACAACTGTTACACTGTAAGAGTCCATAGGAAAAAAATGTTTCTTATAGAAAATGCTCTTCCTATTCAAAAAGGTTAGAGACCTCTGTCTTAAAGTATTTATGTGTATATGCATATTTGACAACTAATTATACACCCACTTTCTGGCTTTTTCTATGACTAGATGAGCAAAAATATATAATAAAGAAAATAGTGAATACTGTGTAATTTAATTATTAGCTCATAAAATGTACTATTGTAAACTACTGTATCTTAGATTATTTCGGTATAGTTCATGGAGTATTTATGTAACAATCAGGTTGAGGAGGAATTTAGAAAACTTAGTTTTCCTGTTCTGTCTACTCTTATCAAACCTACTTTTTGTGAAAATGGAAGACTTTTTTCTTTTAGATGAAACCAGTTTGTGCACTAAATATATTCCCTAATGAAGATGAGTGAGGAAGAACTTGTTGACAGGTCATAATGCCCTTTCTAATTTTGTTTTGCTCAGGATCCCCTTGAAATGCAGAGTTATAATTAAAATATTAGGCTATACTGGTCAGATGGAATTTATAGTGATAGAGTTATTAGATATTTGACTCAATACTGATTTTGATCCTTGAAGAGAATTATGACATTCTACTAAATAGGTTCTTTAAAAAATGTACCATCTCTCCTGTGAAGAATCTTCATCTCAGGCTATAATGGAGATACTATAGATTTTGTAATCAAAGAAATCAGATTTCAAATCTTCTGTACAACAGAACATGTGATCTTAGGCAAGAATAATTTCTCCAAGGCTTGATTCCTCCTAAAAGTGTACTAATGTCTATGTTATGAGGTTCTCATGAGAATTAAATGGACTGACTTATAGACATTGTCAGTGTGGTAGTATGTTAATAGAAGCTTTTTTTTTATAGCTCTTGTGTAATAATGAACATTTTTAATAACAACATTATGTGTAAAGCAGAGTACTTAAGCTTAAAGTTCATCATATCTATTCAAAATATTTATTTTAAAATGAATTGTCTTTTCACCTCTTTTACAGAGGTATGACTGAATTTTCAACATAAACTAAGAATAATATTGATGTGCTGGATATATAAGCCTTTATAGACTTTCATCTGATAGTGTTCGAAGAAGAAAAAAATATTTTTAAGGCATGAAGTAATACAATTTTTAGGATGTTCTTATAGAACTGACACCATGATAATTACTCATTAAATATTTGTGTAGGAAAAGGAAGAAAACAACAGAAGGGCTTCTTAGAGGTAACTTATCAATAGGATCAGTGGTCTTCAGTTTTTGGAATTTGTGTTTAGCAGAGAAGTGAAATAACTAATCTATTGAATCATTTTATGCTAGTTTATGGGTGAAATGCATCAGGTTTTATTTCAGGTAATCTGTGCAGGGCCACAATTGTATTATGCCCTATTTTGTTCAGAATAAAGAGCCACTTTATGCAAACACTGAAGTGATTTATCCATGTCTGTTTTCTAATTCAAAGTCTATAAAATTAAATGCTGTCATAGAGCAAATATCCATCCTGTATTCTGAAGTTGAATCTCATACTATATAAACCATATAAGGATATTTTTCTCTTAAACTTTTACATTTTTGAGGGACATGAACATGCTTTAAAATATTGTATTGTATAATGTATGGATATACAATAAGGAGTATACTTATTTAAAATGCATTTTAAATATTGTATTTAAATATTTAAATACTACCCTTGCTACCATTATTTAAAATACATTTATGACCCTTGAGTACTCTATTAAATAGTAAGAGATTACTTTAAATACAAAATATAAAGTATTATGCAAGGTAATGATTTTAAGTAGGACATGTTTATTTTTCAACATGTAACTGATAAAGTAGAATCTGTCACTTTTACATATCTTAAAGATATATATATATATATATATATTTTTTTTTTTTTTTTTTTTAAATTTCAGGATTTCAGGAAGGTTCTGCAGAGAAATGCTGTGGCTTACATTAGTCTCCACAGGCCTATAAGGGGTAACTCAAGTCTCCACTCTGTTGCTTCACCGTCTCTTCAGCAACTGGTAGCTGAGGTAAGATGAACCACTTTCATAAAATGATTTTGTAAAACTGCCTTCTTCTCCGTAATCTGGTATTTCTTAATATTTTTATTTTTTTAAAATGTACATGAGACTATCCATAAGTGTTTTAAGGAATGATTTATTCCTGACTTTTTATTGTCGTCTCTTCAACCAACGTCCTATGTTCTGAAACTCTTTATTTACTACACTTTTATGGTTATAGTTGTAGGTGTGAATTATACATCTATAGAGAATGTGTGTAAAAATGTAAATTTATTTCTTAAAAATTGAATTTAGTGCTTAATTCCCAATTCTGCCAATTTTGGCATGTTGTGATAAAATTGGTTACTTGGGGATTTCTTCTTCAGTTATGTTTTGAGTAAATGTGGGTCCTCTTCTATCTTTTCAATCATGGGGCAAGCCTCCTCATAGCAGGACCCATGTCTTTTTCCTAGAATATAATGAGAACTTGATTCAAGATACTTGGAAAGTATTATTTGAAAAAAAATTATGGAAAAAGAAAGCGTGTTTTTTCCTAAAAGTACCTTGAAAAAAATTCATGCCGTTTGTGATAATGCCTTTCTATAGTTATCTATTTTTTTTTAATTTAGTTACTCCTCATCTGTTTCAAATAAATTTTTGAAACATATTTCCTCTTTTATGGGTAGAGTTCACACTTTTATTTCTGTACTCTTTCTATGACTTTCACCCAGATGACATGTGTTATGTTTAGAAATGAAAGCAATCGTGCCACTACTCTAGGGTGGTTTCCTCCCAATTCCAAGGGCTAATGATATATATTAGAAAATGACCTTTTAGATGCCCACAGAGTTTGCAGTATCACAGACACTGAATTAGAAAAAGAGAGCGATAATGAACAGTGCTTTGAATTAGCCACAATTCTTGTTTGAAATGTAATGCAAACTAACATTTTATAACTTTCATAAAGTATTTTCTAGTTTAATAGGTTTCATTGACATTTCCATATGTAGTATAATAATGAAGACATTATGAAAGATGAAATAGATAAATCTGGATGTTTAAGATCAGCTAAACCTCAATGTGTGTGTCCTAAATCATATCCAGATCTGTAAGTGAGTCCCTCCTGCTCTTTTACTGCTTTGAATTCTCTAACTTTCTTAAATGCCTGGGAAAAAAGGCACAAGAGGAGAATCAGTTGTAGATGTCTCTCTTAGGAAGTTAAGATATTCCTGAGTAAGTGGGTTAACAGGAAGAAGACATTATGAACTCAAATATCCAGTTAGTTTAAAAATGATGTTGTTTCCTTCTTTTGTATTATAATTTTCCTATTTAAGAATCTTGAAAGATATGTAATCACTGACATTAATATACAAAAACAAACTGTTTAAGGACTTTATAGTGCTTAGAACTATCTACCTATACTAATGTTAACTCTAAAAAAATGTCTGCAAATATAATACTATTTCAAATGTCTTTGTACATGTCATAATAGAGGGCTTTAAAGCAGTTTACAATCTAACCTAAAAGTCTGAGTATATGGCATGGTTTCCAATAATGACAGATGTATGTCCTTATTTGTTAGTAGAGGAAACATTTTGTTCTACATTTGAAAATAATTATATTAATACTAACCTAAGAATGAACTGGAATCTGTAATGAAAGAAAACTTCTTTCAGTTGAGATTGTGTGTATCTCTGTGTGTGTTTTATAGAACAATTTGGAAGGGTAGTATTACCACAAGGTCAAACAAACCATGGCATAATCTAAAATAGTGGGGTTTACTTACCTATAGATATTTATGTTATTAATATAGAACAAACATATGATAATTCAAGGTATATTTGTATACAAAATTTTAATGTTACATTTTTCTTTAAGATATACAAGTGCCCTTAAAAATATAAAAGTCAAGAGAACCAAAGGAAACAAACCTTAATAATGTGTATGATTTAGTTAATATAACATTAGTGGCATATAAAAGAAATATTTAAAATGTTCCTTTCAAAGAAAGAACTTAATTATAACATCAGGACATAATGTAACTTCACTTACAAAGACAAAAATATTTTATCAGTCTTTAGTATCTTTTAATTTCATCAGTTTATTTAAATCCTTACCATATACAAATGTCAAGTCCCATATAATCCAGTATAACTGCACCTCCCCTCCGCCCCACAATTAAGCAAACAGAACACATTCAGAATGATTCAACATGGAACAATATTTTCTATAAAGAAAGCACACTGACTAAATTGAAGATGACAAAAGATTGTATAGAATTAAGTACTCTGGTATAGTAAGTACAAATTCTAGAAGACCTTGCTAAGTTCATGTGGTGGACATCAATCTGTTAGGTGGAATTTTTAAATAATTAATGTACAGTACTGCCTTTATTTAAAAAAATAGACACAATATAGGCTATTTTATTTAATTAGAACCTTGATGAATACCAAAGTTATGAAAAGGTTTTCCTAAATCAAACACCTTAAACAGCTTAAACCTCATTAATAATGTGTTATTCCAATCAAGAAAGATGGTAGACTTCTCTATACGTGATCCATCAGACAGTTTAGTAAGGATTTTTGTTTGTTTTTATTGAAGACTTACTACATAAAATGAGGTATAATTTACCCTTATAATACTCTCCCTTCTTGTGTGTACATCTTGATGCTTCTTGACAAATATATATATTTATTTAAGCACCACCACAGTCAAGCTATACAGTATTCCTATACTCACAAAAGTCCCATCAAAACACTTTGTATTCAGTCTCCTCCCTTCATCTCCAGTTCCTGGTAAACACAGATCTGATTTCTGCCCTTGTAATTTTGTCTTTCAAAATACCATAAAAAATGGAATCATGCAGTGTGCAGCCATTTGTGCGTTGTGTCTTTTCCATAGCATAATGATTTTTAAGATCTACCCGTGTTGTTACATGTGCCAGTAGTTCTACAGCATCTTGCTAGACCTCTAAGGAAACAGTGAGTCATGACTAGGGTAAGTGCAGTGCCTTTGGACTCTGGTTTGATATTCTAAGTTTGGTTTCAGAAAATAAGCTATTTACCTGGGGTTATCCCAATAAAGTTGAACTAAATCATCCTAAGTGAAAGGAATGATTCCATCCTAAGTGATGGAATCTTTCAAAGATTCAGAAATCTTTAATTAATCTTAATTCACTTCAGTGTTTAAAGGTGTTTCCTGGGATTATTGAAAACTTGATTTAAAAAAAATTGCCCAAAGAACAATGAAAAAATTGATAGCTACCAAAGTTGGGTAATTAGAACATGAGAGTTCATTGTACTGCTCTTCTCTTTCTTCTTTTGGGTTTATTTAGAAATTTTCATTATAACTTGAAAAAATAATCTCAATGTACTTAATTTTTCTAAGCTATAATGCTGATAACTAACAAATTATTTTGTCCTCTGAAAGTAGCAATAATCTGCCAATGACTTACACATCAAGTGGTAATAAGGACCAATAGCCAAGGCTTTTATATGGTCAACTGTTTCTGGAACTTTTGTAACTATTTTAAATATGCTTTTCTGTTCTTTTGTGTAATAAATATTTTTATAAAATAAAAATTATTAGTTCACTTAAAATTAGCTTATAAGTGTGAGAATTTAAAAAAACTACAAAATAGATATTAATATTTATTTAAATTTCCCATTTAAAAATGAATATATATATATTTTAAAATGATAAATTACCCATCTTTTGTGAAAATATCAATTTCATATTAACATTTTACTTAATATTGACATTTTATTCTGAAAAATATAGGGAAATAATTTTAAAATATTTTCCTGTAATAGTAATGCTAAAGTGTGCATTATAGACATCACAAAAATATGTCAGTCATATGAAACAAAGGATTTTTGATAAAAATCTAGTAAAATAGTCACAAATTAACTTAGTTAAACAAATCTGATCTGCATGGTACCTTAAAGGATTCAGATGTGAATCTCCTAACTTTGACTCTGTGGTTGGTGGTCATTGGGATTTATATGATTATTTCCGGTTTTCAGCTATAATGAGTTAGCTATTATTATTCTCATGAGTTGGTAGAATGTGTACACTCCTTTTTCTTGAATATTTATACAGAAGTGGAATCACTAAGTCACCAGGTTGCCTTGTGTTTAACTTTAGTTGACACTGCCCAAGAGGTTTTCTCAGAGGAGGCAATGGCACCCCACTCCAGTACTCTTGCCTGGAAAATCCCATGGATGGAGGAGCCTGGTGGGCTGCAGTCCATGGGGTCGTGAAGAGTCGGACACGACTGAGCGACTTCACTTTCACTTTTCACCTTCATGCATTGGAGAAGGAAATGGCAACCCACTCCAGTGTTCTTGCCTGGAGAATCCCGGGGACGGGGGAGCCTGGTGGGCTGCCGTCTCTGGGTCGCACAGAGTCAGACACGATTGAAGTGACTTAGCAGCAGCAGTAGCAGCAGCAAGAGGACTTATACCAATGACACCTTATACCAATGACACTTATACCTTTTCTAAAGGACTCATGCCAATGACATCTCCGCCAACATGAATGTTTGAATGGTGCAGTTGCCCCATGTCATCCCCAACATTTGGTTCTATCATTCTCATGAATGTATGGTGGTATATTTGGAGGTTTTAATTTTAATTTCTCTGATGATTACTAACATTGAACACCTTCTCACATACTCTTTTTCTTATCAATTTGTCCATTCTTTCTATATTCTTGATACAAGTCTTTTGTTGGTTATATATTGTGAATTATTCTCCCAGTTGGGGCTTCCTTCATAGCTCAGTCAGTAAAGCATCTGTCGGCAATGCAGGAGACCTGGGTTCAATTCCTGGGTCGGGAAGATCCCCTGGAGAAGGAAATGGCAACCCACTCCAGTATTCTTGCTTGGAGAATCCCATGGACAGAGGAGCCTGGCGGGCTACAGTCCATTGGGTCACAAAAGTCGGACACTACTTAGTGACTAAACCACCACCACCATTCTCCCAGTCTGTGGTGTGACTTTTCACTCTCTTATTAATCACTTTATTAATTTTTTATCAGTTTCTCTTTGTAAATATTTTATACAGCATTTATTGTTCCTGTATCTTATTGTGTAAAACTGGTGAATTTAGTTTAAATCTAGTATTGATGCTTAAGGAGCATTCGAGAACTTTATAACCCACTATGTTGTCAACAAACATTGAGTCTTTGTTACATACATGTTTTTCATTCTTCTGGCAACTATAGAATGTTATGGGGAGATGAGTGAAGTCCCTATACCCAGGTCCCCTGAATAAATAGGGAATAAAAGATCCTTTATAAACATACATTTTCTTAGAAAAAAGCTCTTTCTTGAAAAAAAAAATCAACTGACCCCTTAAATATTTAGTAAAGGATGTAAGGTCATTGACTTTTTATTAATGATAAGCAGTTTGCCTTCATGCAAAATAGGTTATGAAATTGAAGATAAGATTTCTTACCAAATAGTAGTTTTAAATATTAGGATGCAACACAAGCATATGCTCAATCTCCATACATATTGCTATTTCACCTTTGGTTTTTGAAATAATCTTTCATAGATCACAGAAAGTATTGATTTTGCCTTTAGAAAAGCAGAATTTGATCATCCACGTATTAGTCAGTGTTCTGTGACTCTCAAGTAAATAGCGTTGAAACTTCTAAGAAGTTATTTTGAGGAAGCCTGAAGCATCCATACATATGAAAGTAGTCAATCTAGATATGTTCTGCTTAAATGTTGCTTTTGAAGTATGTGCCAGAAGCTTGCAAACCTAATCAAAACTAAACAATTGCATCAATATTGTAACTGTCCACAGAATAGACAGTGATTTTTTAAAAAGCCTGGAAAAGTAGCAAAGATTTGTTTATAGGATATGTTTTTTAATATGTCTTTTTTTATATACCAAAAACTGTGAACCAGAAAATATAGTGCATATATTTAATTTCAACTACATTCACTAGAGGATTGAGCCAGAATCAAACTACATTATGATTTCATTGTGGATACCCCCAGTCTGTTTCAGAGTTCTATGATGTGATAAATGTTTGTAGAGAACCAAACTGCATACAACTCTTTCATTTGTGTAGGGCACATCATAAGTAGATGAAGTGCCTCTCTTGCCCAGGAGTTTATGATTTTACCATGTAAGACATGCATGACTAACTAAAATATAGGGGTGATTGTCGTATGTGTATATTGGAGTACACAGGAAAGAAATCATTGAGTTAATTCAAAATTATGCATTAAATAGCAATGGTTTGCACAAAGTCTGAATGTACTCAGTATCTGTCTTTTTAGACTTCTGTATTTTGATCATGGAAACAAACTCTTTTATTGAACTACCAGTGTTTCTTTTCAGATCACACAAACTGATGTTCTTTCCTATTTCCACCATCAAATCAAGTGTAATGTTGTTATGCTTCTGCTCTTTTCGTCTCATGTTGAGGGGCACTGGACTGCCACAGTTATGTCTGCCATGGTATTTGTGTGGTTGTTACTGACTGCTGCAGTGCCGGTTTGCCTTCTGCCTGACCATGCCCCTATTCTATAGAATATAAAAACAATGCACAAGAGATATGTTAGCTGCATAAGCTTATTGGTTCCATTCTTAAGAGGAGCCTGATTTTCAGTAACAGAGTTACTGATGAACAGTTTTTATCTTGATTATGAGCATATACATGCTAGAATTAAAAATAAAATAAAACCCTAGTTTGCTAGGGCAGTCATAACAGAATACCATAGATTGGGTACCTTAAAAAACAGAAATTTATTTTCTCACAGTTCTGAAAGTTGAAAGTCCAAGATAAGCTACAGGTAGCATAGATTCTCCTCAAGCCTGATTGCTTGATTTGCAGCCAGTCACCTACTCACTGTGTCCTCAAATGGCCTTTTCATCACAATGTGACCATTCCTGGTATCTCTCTCTCCTTTTATAAAAACAATTGTCCTATTGAATCAGGGCATCCACCTTATGATCTCATTTACCTTAATTAACTTCTTGGGCTCAGATGTGGGAAACCTGGGTGTAATCCCTGGGTTGGGAAGATCCCCTCGAGAAGGGCATGGCTACCCACTCCAGTATTCTTGCCTGGAAAATTCCCCAGACAGAGGAGCCTGGCAGGCTACTGTCTGTGGGGTCACAAAGAGCTGGACATGACTGAGCAACTAATATTTTCACTTTCAATTACCTTCTTGAAGGCCTTGTCTCCAGTTACAGTCACACTGGAGATTAGATTTCAACCTCAGTTTGGATATGACATAATTTAGTACGTATTACTGACCAAAACGCACAGTGGTTGAGTACAGAAGATAGGGTGGTAGAATTGGAATAGCTGTTTTTTTCTCTCTGTTGTTGATAACTGTGATGGACAGTACTGAAACAAAACTTAATTTCTATTCTTCTTTCTTTAAAATATGAGTAAAATTGACTCTGAAACTTTCTTGTACTGACTTGTCTTTTATGACACATGGTATAATTTTTGTTTTTATCTTTTATTTTTTAAGGAGAGATTCTTTGCACTCTCTGTTCACTACGAATTCCAGCTCCTTTTGGTGGATTCTACTTAATTTATCTTCCTTTCTGCAGTTTCGGCTACAAGTAGTCAACTTAAGTGAACATAAAGACCAATAAACTGATTTAAAACCCTTTCTTCCACTAATTTACCACTTCAATAAAGTCTCACATTTAAAATTGTGATTCTATTGACAGGTTTATCTATCTCCTAGGTTTACAAGGTTTACTTTGTGTTAACACCAAGCAATTCCTCCAGTTTATTACTGTTTTACAAGGTTTTCTGTTCAGGATACGCTGACAATTTGTAAATCCCTTTTTATTTAAATCTAGATATCAAGGGAAGTCTTACTGAGATTCTGGCTAAAACCCTAAATTTCAGAAGGCAGTTGATTTAAATATGTGAACTATATAGCCAAAGACCAGTGCAAACAAATTGAGGTATCAAGAAATTTAGATTGAACATATTTATACAATCAGAATGAACATCACATTTTTAAAATGGCTAGGGCTGACTTACTTATTGTCTGTGACTTTTTGGACACTAGACTTCTCTACAGGACTCTAAGAAAAGGCCATTTTACTGAGGAGCTCTGTTTAGTCTAAGAAGTTAGTAGCTCAGACGGTTAAGCGTCTGTCTGCAATGCAGGAGACCTGGGTTTGATTCCTGGGTTGGGGATATTCCCTGGAGAAGGAAATGGTAGCCCACTCCAATATTCTTGCCTGGAAAATCCTATGGACCGCGGAACCTGGTAGGCTACTGTCCATGGGGTCGCTAAGAGTCGGACATGACTGAGTGACTTCACTTTCACTTTCACTTTATGCTTTGTCATTTAGTTGTATCTGACTCTTAGCGACCCCATGGACTGTTGACTGCCAGGCTCCTCTGTCCATGGGGATTCTCCAGGCAAGAATATTGGAGTGGGTTGCCATGTCCTCCTCCAGGGGATCTTCCCAACCCAGGGACTGAACCCAGATCTCCCACATTGCAGGCAGATTACTGAGGAGAGGTATTAGTAAATCATCATTGTTGACAAGTTACATAAAATTGTTTCACTTACACGGCATCTTTAATGCATAGCTATACATGTTAGTATTAAAAAAAATAAACTTTACTCTGTTGAGTATTTTTTTCCCATCTGATATTTAATCTGTTTTAAAGACCTACCACTTATGCCATCAGTTAATAATCTGTATAGCAACCACAATAATAATGCTTTGCCATTCTGACACATGACATTTTATGTAGAATATTTATCAGTAATGAAAGTAGTTTAAACAAACATGGGTTTATTGTATTTTTTTTTAATCACCTCTCAAATATAAGTACTGGGGTAATTGTATAATCTATTGGCACATACTTACCTTTGATAGGTTGAGTAAGTTATGGCCTTTTTGATTTGCTATTTCTCTTCCTCTTTAGTTACATGTCATTCAGATATGCAGCGTTATAATTCAACATTTGTATGTACTACATAGTGATCACCACTGCAACTTCACTTGTCATCTTTTCCCATACACTTGACCCCCTCACTCATTTCACCCACCTGCCAACCTCCTTCCCCTCTGGTAACCACTCATCTGATCTCTGTATCTGTGAGTTTCTTTTTATTTTATTTTTTCACTGGTTTTATTCTTTTAGATTCAACATATGAATGAAATCATATGGGATTTATCTTTCTCTGTCTGACTTATTTCACTTAGTGTAATACCTTCAAGTTTCATCCATGTTGTCACGAATGTCATGACTTTTTTGTGGTTGAGTAATATTCTATTGTGTATGTATGTTACCAAGTCCAAATTCATACTGCTTGCTGCATGACTGGCCAATAAATTGAGAGAGAAGTTGTTGGGGCAAGGTATGCAAATTTTATTTGAAAAGTCAGTGGACTGAGAAGATGGTGGACTAGTGTCCCAAAGAACCAACTTTCTCAAGTTATAATTTAGACTTTTTTATGCTAAAAAGGAAGGGAATATTGAAATGCAAACTCTTTTGCTCTTGCAGCTCTGTACCTGGGTCTGATCACAATGTTCCTATAAGCTTTCAATAATATAATTGTTATTTTCTATTCTGGATATTTTGTATCTCTATAAGAATGGAAAAGAATTATACTTTTTATTTTATTTTATTTTTAAACTTTACATAATTGTATTAGTTTTGCCAAATATCAAAATGAATCTGCCACAGGTATACGTGTATTCCCCATCCTGAACCCTCCTCCCTCCTCCCTCCCCATACCATCCCTCTGGGTCGTCCCAGTGCACCAGCCCCAAGCATCCGGTATTGTGCATCCAACCTGGACTGGCAACTCGTTTCATACATGATATTTTACATGTTTCAATTCCATTCTCCCAAATCTTCCCATCCTCTCCCTCTCCCACAGAGTCCATAAGACTGTTCTATACATCAGTGTCTCTTTTGCTGTCTCGTACACAGGGTTATTGTTACCATCTTTTTAAATTCCATATATATGCGTTAGTATACTGTATTGGTGTTTTTCTTTCTGGCTTACTTCACTCTGGATAATAGGCTCCAGTTTCATCCACCTCATTAGAACTGATTCAAATGTATTCTTTTTAATGGCTGAGTAATACTCCATTGTGTATATGTACCACAGCTTTCTTATCCATTCATCTACCGATGGACATCTAGGTTGCTTCCATGTCCTGGCTATTATAAACAGTGCTGCGATGAACATTGGGGTACACGTGTCTCTTTCCCTTCTGGTTTCCTCAGTGTGTATGCCCAGCAGTGGAATTGCTGGATCATAAGGCAGGTCTATTTCCAGTTTTTTAAGGAATCTCCACACTGTTCTCCATAGTGGCTGTACTAGTTTGCATTCCCACCAACAGTGGAAGAGGGCTCCCTTTTCTCCACACCCTCTCCAGCATTTATTACTTGTAGACTTTTGGATCGCAGCCATTCTGACTGGTGTGAAAGGGTACCTCATAGTGGTTTTGATTTGCATTTCTCTGATAATGAGTGATGTTGAGCATCTTTTCATGTGTTTGTTAGCCATCTGTATGTCTTCTTTGGAGAAATGTCTATTTAGTTCTTTGGCCCATTTTTTGATTGGGTCATTTATTTTTCTGGAGTTGAGCTGTAGGAGTTGCTTGTATATTCTTGAGATTAGTTGTTTGTCAGTTGCTTCATTTGCTATTATCTTCTCCCATTCTGAAGGCTGTCTTTTCACCTTGCTAATAGTTTCCTTTGATGTGCAGAAGCTTTTAAGTTTAATTAGGTCCCATTTGTTTATTTTTGCTTTTATTTCCAATATTCTGGGAGGTGGGTCATAGAGGATCCTGCTGTAATGTATATCAGAGAGTGTTTTGCCTATGTTCTCCTCTAAGAGTTTTATAGTTTCTTATGTTTATAGGTCTTATGTTTAGATCTTTAATCCATTTTGAGTTTATTTTTGTGTATGGTGTTAGAAAGTGTTCTAGTTTCATTCTTTTCCAAGTGGTTGACCAGATTTCCCAGCACCACTTGTTAAAGAGATTGTCTTTAATCCATTGTATATTCTTGCCTCCTTTGTCAAAGATAAGGTGTCCATATGTACGTGGATTTATCTCTGGGCTTTCTATTTTGTTCCATTGATCTATATTTCTGTCTTTGTGCCAGTACCATACTGTCTTGATAACTGTGGCTTTGTAGTAGAGCCTGAAGTCAGGTAGGTTGATTCCTCCAGTTCCATTCTTCTTTCTCAAGATCGCTTTGGCTATTCGAGGTAAAAATAAGACCGGTAACTGGAAGTAGGAGGCTTAAGTCCAAACCCTGACTCCAGGGAACTCCTGACTCCAAGGAACATTAACTGACAGGAGCTCATCAAACGCCTCCATACCGACACTGAAACCAAGCACCACACAAGAGCCAACAAATTCCAGGGCAAGACATACCAAGCAAATTCTCCAGCAACAAAGGAACACAGCCCTGAGCTTCAAGATACAGGCTGCCCAAAGTCACCCCAGAACCATAGACATCTCATAACTCATTACTGGACATTTCATTACACTCCAGAGAGAAGAAATACAGCTCCATCCACCAGAACATCGACACAAGCTTCCCTAACCAGGAAACCTTGACAAGCCACCTGTACAAACCCACACACAGCGAGGAAATGCCACAATAAAGAGAACTCCACAAACTGCCAGAATACAGAAAGGAGACCCCAAACTCAGCAATTTAAAAAAGATGAAGAGACAGAGGAATACCCAGCAGATAAAGGAACAGGATAAATGCCCACCAAACCAAACAAAAGAGGAAGAGATAGGGAATCTACCTGATAAAGAATTCCGAATAATGATAGTGAAATTGATCCAAAATCTTGAAATTAAAATGGAATCACAGATAAATAGCCTGGAGGCAAGGATTGAGAAGATGCAAGAAAGGTTTAACAAGGACTTAGAAGAAATAAAAAAGAGTCAATATATAATGAATAATGCAATAAGTGAAATTAAAAACACTCTGGAGGCAACAAATAGAATAACAGAGGCAGAAGATAGGTTTAGTGAATTAGAAGATAGAATGGTAGAAATAAATGAATCAGAGAGGATAAAAGAAAAACGAATTAAAAGAAATGAGGACAATCTCAGAGACCTCCAGGACAATATTAAACACTACAACATTCGAATCATAGGGGTCCTAGAAGAAGAAGACAAAAAGAAAGACCATGAGAAAATACTTGAGGAGATAATAGTTGAAAACTTCCCTAAAATGGAGAAGGAAATAATCACCCAAGTCCAAGAAACCCAGAGTCCCAAACAGGATAAACCCAAGGTGAAACACCCCAAGACACATATTAATCAAATTAACAAAGATCAAACACAAAGAACAAATATTAAAAGCAGCAAGGGAAAAACAACAAATAACACACAAGGGAATTCCCATAAGGATAACAGCTGATCTTTCAATAGAAACTCTTCAAGCCAGGAGGGAATGGCAAGACATACTTAAAATGATGAAAGAAAATAACCTACAGCCCAGATTATTGTACCCAGCAAGGATCTCATTCAAGTATGAAGGAGAAATCAAAAGCTTTTCAGACAAGCAAAAGCTGAGAGAATTCTGCACCACCAAACCAGCTCTCCAACAAATACTAAAGGATATTCTCTAGACAGGAAACACAAAAAAGGTGTATAAATTCGAACCCAAAACAATAAAGTAAATGGCAATGGGATCATACTTATCAGTAATTACCTTAAATGTAAATGGGTTGAATGCCCCAACCAAAAGACAAAGACTGGCTGAATGGATACAAAAACAAGACCCCTACATATGTTGTCTACAAGAGACCCACCTCAAAACAGGGGACACACACAGACTGAAAGTGAAGGGCTGGAAAAAGATTTTCCATGCAAATAGGGACCAAAAGAAAGCAGGAGTAGCAATACTCATATCGGATAAAATAGACTTTAAAACAAAGGCTGGGAAAAGAGACAAAGAAGGTCACTACATAATGATCAAAGGATCAATCCAAGAAGAAGATATAACAAGTTATAAATATATATGCACCCAACACAGGAGCACCACAGTATGTAAGACAAATGCTAACAAGTATGAAAGGAGAAATTAATGATAACACAATAATAGTGGGAGACTTTAATACCCCACTCCCACCTATGGATAGATCAACTAAACAGAAAATTAACAAGGAAACACAAACTATAAATGATACAATAAACCAGTTAGACCTAATTGATATCTATAGGACATTTCATCCCAAAACAATGAATTTCACCTTTTTCTAAAGCGCACATGGAGCCTTCTCCAGGATAGATCACATCCTGGGCCATAAAGCTAGCCTTGGTAAATTCAAAAAAATAGAAATCATTCCAAGCATCTTTTCTGGCCACAATGCAGTAAGATTAGATCTCAATTACAGGAGAAAAACTATTAAAAATTCCAACATATGGAGGCTGAACAACACGCTGCTGAATAACCAACAAATCACAGAAGAAATCAAAATTTGCATAGAAATGAATGAAAATGAAAACACAACAACCCAAAACCTGTGGGACACGGTAAAAGCAGTCCTAAGGGGAAAGTTCATAGCAATACAGGCACACCTCAAGAAACAAGAAAAAAGTCAAATAAATAACCTAACTCTACACCTAAAGCAATTAGAAAAGGAAGAAATGAAGAACCCCAGGGTTAGTAGAAGGAAAGAAATCTTAAAACTTAGAGCAGAAATAAATGCAAAAGAAACAAAAGAGATCATAGCAAAAATCAACAAAACCAAAAGCTGGTTCTTTGAAAGGATAAATAAAATTGACAAACCATTAGCCAGACTCATCAAGAAACAAAGGGAGAAAAATCAAATCAATAAAATTAGAAATGAAAATGGAGAGATCACAACAGACAACACAGAAATACAAAGGATCATAAGAGAGTACTATCAACAATTATATGCCAATAAAATGGACAACGAGGAAGAAATGGACAAATTCTTAGAAAAGTACAACTTTCCAAAACTCGACCAGGAAGAAATAGAAAATCTTAACAGACCCATCACAAGCACGGAAATTGAAACTGTAATCAAAAATCTTCCAGCAAACAAAAGCCCAGGTCCAGAGGGCTTCACAGCTGAATTCTACCAAAAATTTAGAGAAGAGCTAACACCTATCCTGCTCAAACTCTTCCAGAAAATTGCAGAGGAAGGTAAACTTCCAAACTCATTCTATGAGGCCACCATCACCCTAATACCAAAACCTGACAAAGATGCCACACAAAAAGAAAACTACAGGCCAATATCACTGATGAACATAGATGCAAAAATCCTTAACAAAATTCTAGCAATCAGAATCCAACAACACATTAAAAAGATCATACACCATGACCAAGTGGGCTTTATCCCAGGGATGCAAGGATTCTTCAATATCCGCAAATCAATCCATGTAATACACCACATTAACAAATTGAAAAATAAAAACCATATGATTATCTCAATAGATGCAGAGAAAGCCTTTGACAAAATTCAACATCCATTTATGATCAAAACTCTCCAGAAAGCAGGAATAGAAGGAACATACCTCAACATAATAAAAGCTATATATGACAAACCCACAGCAAACATTATCCTCAATGGTGAAAAATTGAAAGCATTTCCTCTAAAGTCAGGAACAAGACAAGGGTGCCCACTTTCACCATTACTATTCAACATAGCTTTGGAAGTTTTGGCCACAGCAATCAGAGCAGAAAAAGAAATAAAGGGAATCCAAATTGGAAAAGAAGAAGTAAAGCTCTCACTATTTGCAGATGACATGATCCTCTACATAGAAAACCCTAAAGACTCCACCAGAAAATTACTAGAACTAATCAATGACTATAGTCAAGTTGCAGGATATAAAATCAACACACAGAAATCCCTTGCATTCCTATACACTAATAATGAGAAAACAGAAAGAGAAATTAAGGAAACAATTCCATTCACCATTGCAATGGAAAGAATAAAATACTTAGGAATATATCTACCTAAAGAAACTAAAGACCTATATATAGAAAACTATAAAACACTGGTGAAAGAAATCAAAGAGGACACTAACAGATGGAGAAATATACCATGTTCATGGATTGGAAGAATCAATATAGTGAAAATGAGTATACTACCCAAAGCAATTTATAGATTCAATGCAATCCCTATCAAGCTACCAATGGTATTCTTCACAGAGCTAGAACAAATAATTTCACAATTTGTATGGAAATACAAGAGTTACACTTTTAAAGGTCAGAGCATTGAGAATGGGCCATGATGTGTTATTTCAGCCTATAGGCAACATTCTTTTACAAAGATGCAGAGCAAGCATGACTAAACACAGGCAACAGAGTACAAGGGTTAGAGCTAAAGGAATTGATCTGTTATGAAGTCAGGTTTGTCCTTCTTTATTATAGATAGATCACATCTTCTTTATGCATTCATCCATCAGTGGAGTCTAGGTTATTTACATATCTTCACTTGTTGTTTCTATTTTTCAAGTGGCATGTTAAGCAATTTTGTATTCTATTGACAAAATATTGTTGATATGTTTGGACACTGTTTTGTGTAGTTCTTTAACAAAGTAATTTGTTTCTATACATTAAATACAAATTATCTGAAAGAGAAATCTAAAAAGTAATGCCATTTAGGATAGCATTGAAAACAGTAAAGTACTTAGGAATAAATTTAACCAAAGAGGGGAAAGACCTGTATGCTGAAAACTATAAGAGCTTGATGAAAAAAGGTAGAAGAATACACAACTAAATATAAAGATATTCAATGTTCTTGAATTGGAAGAATTAGTATTGTTAAAATGCCCATACTACCTAAAATGATTCACAGAGTTAATGAAATCTCTATCAAAATTCAAGTAGCATTTTTCCTAGGGGAAGAAAACAAAACAAAAACTACTGTACATTTGTATGAAATGACAAAAGGTATCACACTGCCTAATTTCAAGCCATACTATAAAGCTATAATAATCAAAATGGTGTGGTACTTGCATAGAAACAGGCCCATAAGCTAGTAGAACAGAATAGAGTCCAGATGTAAACCAATTTATTCGTGGTAACCTAACTTTTGATAAGGGTGCCAAGAACATAATGAAGAAAGAACAGTCTCTTCAATAAATAATGTTGGGAAAATTGGATATTCAAATGCAAAAACATGAAGTTGGACCCCTATCTTACACTTCTCATAAAAATTAACTCAAGACAGATCAAAGACTTAAATGTAAGACCTGAAACCATGAAAATCCTGAAAGAAAACATAGGTAAAAATATTCTTGACATTAATCTTAGCAATCATTTCTTGGATAAGATATAAAATTCATAGGCAACATCAACTAATATCAAGTAAATGCAAACTGAAACTACAATATCTCCTCACACTTGTTAGGACAGCTATTATTAAAAAAAAAAAGATAGTGGGCAACAAATATTGGTGAGAATGTGGGAAAAAAGGAAACTCTTATATGCTAGTGATGGAAGTAAAATTATATAACCATAATGGAAAATAGTAACTAACTACCTCAAAAATTAAAAATTGAACTACCATGTGATCTAGCAATCCCATTCCTGGATGTTCAATAAATGAAATCAGTATCTCTGAGAGAAATCTGCACTCCTGCATTTATAAACTTTATTTACAGTAGCCAAGATATAAAGGCAACTTCAATGTCCATCATCAGGTGAATGGATTTAAAAAATGTACATATTGTAATTTATTAAAAAATGTGCTGTATCAATACATAAAATGGGATATGATTCAGCCATAAAAGAAGAAAGAAATCCTGTCATTTGCAACAACAGGATCAATCTGGAGGGTATTTTGCTAAGTGAATAAGCCAGAAAGAGAAAGACAAATATTCTTTGGTATCACTTACATGAGAAATCTTGAGAGAGAGAGAATTCATAAAAACAGAAGAATAAAATGGTGTCTGTCAGGATCTAAGAGAGAAGGAAGTGAGTTTGTATCAGTCAAAGCCACAAATTTTTCAAATAAATTCTGAGGATCTAATATACAGGATGGTTCTTATAGTAATACAGTATTGTGTGCTTAAAATTTTTTAAAGTATTTAAGCATTTTCATCACACACATCAAAGTTATCTATATTAACTATGTAAGATGATAGATGTGTTAATTATCTTAATCTTGGAAATCATTTTACAATGTGTATATACACATCACATCCTCAATTTGTACATTTTAAAAATATATAATTTAAAAATTTGAAAGAAAAAAATCTAAAATGAAAAACTAAATAAGCTCTTGGTAAAAGTAACAAATGTTTTGACTGAAAAAATGGTTCTTTGAAACAAAGAAACTGATATAATAATAATGTTAAATAAATGCTTAAACAAGTAGTGTGCAAATGAACTTTGTTTTGAACTAAATTTTCCAGTGTGTGTTGTTTTATTTTTAAGCCTTTTTCCTAAAGGTGTCTTGTGAAAATGGCCACAGGTGCTGCTTTAAGCACACTTTATATGCACCTAAAAGTTGGAATTTTTACAGAAACTTACATAAGGGTTCAATCTCTTCACTTTGAAAATGAATGTTTTCAAATGGCAAGATCTACAATTTGCATACACTTTTTCAAAAAAGCATGTCTATATACAGTGCTGATAAGACTTGAAGGCACTGATTATTCCTTCCCTTTGATCTGGAATTTCACCTGCAAATTCATAGCCTTAAGTATCTTACAATTTGACACTCTCTCCACAGTTACTACTGTTAACTATATTTTCAGTTGCAAAGTTATAATTTTAAGACCAGGGTGATAAAAGAAATTGAACAGCAGAAGAAATTAATCTATTTTAACTCTGAAACAACAATCTTCCTGAGGCAATTTTCTGTATATCTCCAAGGAATAAAGAAATAATTTCCGTTCAGCCTAAGGTAGAATTCTCAGGTAGGATGAATTATCTTAAAGTTCTCAAACACTGCAGATGTTGTGAAGGAGGATCAAACATTTTTATGGGAGGTATTTCCAGCCAATCTTAATTTTCATAGTAATTCACTTCTTGTGAATTCATCCTTTGTGTTTACTTATTTGTTTGGCATCATAATGTATAAGAAAACCTGCAGTTGGTTTCTTAGGCTCTGCTTGTTTCTAGGTGGTTAGCCTTCATATTTATTCTTTACTTATCTACGTTGTGCCTTTAGAAATTCTGGCTCTTAATCTCTAAGCCATGTATAATAACAGTTGGTGAATATGAAACCCTGATAATTTTAAGGCCAGTGCTGATGTTTACAACTATTTTCTAAGTGGTGTAGGTAAATAAACATGGTGGAATGCTGCAGATATTTATCTGTGATAACCATCTCACCCTGAAGCAGCGCCAAGTCCTTTATCTGTGGCAGTCAATGGTAACTGCTAAAAGAGTTAAAGATGGCAGGACCCTAGATTTAAAATTGAAATAGACATGAATCTAGAGAGGATAATAAAGAAAAGTAATTTAAAATCACAGCATCAAAACTGGTACCCCTTTCCACAGCACCTTTTTTTTTTTTTTCAAGTAAAGTAATAGAGAATTATTTCACTTGAAAATCTCAGAGATAGAATGAAGGATATTGATTTATAAATTATGTTTTATATGAAGTTCAGTCATCTTTGAAATGACATTTTTCTAGCTGTATATAAAGTATCATTCAATAAATTAAGCAAATTTCAATAACGTTCAGTAGGTAATTATAGGTTAATAAAATAATAAGGTATTGTATAAAGAAAGTGTATGCTCTAGCTTGGTAAAGATCCACAAGGTGATTGACATTTTCATTCTATCCTAGAAAAAGGAATTTGATGAAAGAACCCTGTATTAATTATAAGAGACTCCCTGAAAACTAATGTAGCTCCTTTAATTACTGTATTGTGTTCTTTGTGGGGGGCTTCCCTGGTAGCACAGTGGTAAAGAATCTAACTGCCAATGCTGGAGATGGGGGGTTTGATCCCTGGGTCAGAAAAATCCCCTGGAAAAGGAAATGGCAACCCACTCTGGTATTCTTGCCTAGAAAATCCCATGGACAGAGGAGCCTAGCAGGCTACAGTTCATAGGGTCACAAAAGAGTCAGACATGACTTAACAACTGAAGAAAAAAAAAAAAATGTTCTTTGTAGATAAATAATTTTGCAGGGGCAAAAATAAAAGTACAATCAGTCATCTATAACTTGTCTATCTGGAGAAAACCACTAAGAATATTTTTCTTTGTATAACACATATAGATAATGATATAACAACAAAAAAAGAAAAATATATAATGCATGTAGATATATTGTTACCAAAAGGAGATTCTTTGTATTTTTTCTCTCCATATATTATAAATAGTTTATAGTTCAAAATACATATAGTAATACTATTGGTACATGAGTGAATATAGATGAAAGTAAGTACTACATGGAAATTCATTGTAATATACTTAAAACTTCTCTGTTTTAATTTGAATTTTTTCAAAATAAATAAATTTTGTTAATGGATATATATTATTTTATTGCATTCCTGTATGACCATTTGTTAACCAGTTTCCTCTTTAAACTTTTATATATTATTATTATTATTAATTTTAGCCATGCTATTACTATACACATAGTTGTACAAACCCCTTGCCCATTTCCAATGAGTTGCTTTATCATTAGGCAACTGCAGTAACAGAAGGAGTTCTTTTTAAGCAGAAGAAAGTTTTGATGGGGAATTAGTTGTTGTGAAGTCTTTGCAAGGGCTGCAAGAGCCATCTCTAGGTCTTCCAGGCATGACTCACAGAACAGCATGATCATAGAGACCTTCCAAGGGCACTGCTGCCTCTGTTTGACCAGAAAGCTTGGGGATCAAGAAGTTACTGCCCAAATTGCTCGCCTAGAACCCAGTATATTGAGTAAAATCCAGAGAACTAAAAGTTATTTACTAGGACCACATCACTTCAGCCATACAGTACAAGAAATGTTGTGCTCTGTTTACCAGGCAGGCAGTGCCAGCCCACGCTTCTGTGACTGTCCTGTCACAGCAGAAACAGGTGCTGTGTTATATTCACCTTACTAATTGCAGGCAAGCATGTACATGGTGGCAGCTAGGTCTCAACAAGTTGCAAAGTGATCATTAGCTTTCCAGTCTCTAGTAGTGGGGCAGCGAATCTTAGACTTTCTAAGAATCAATTCCATAATATCGTTAGGTGGTTAGAATAGGAAACAAGAGTCCAAAATGGTAGTGGCTAAAAGACAAGGAAGGGAAAAGCCCGCAAAAATAGAACAAAGGAAGGTCTAAGGACAGTGAGGACCTCAGGTAGAACAGGGCACTCCTGCTAGCCCAATTTACATAGGGCAGGCCCAGGGGGGAGGAAAAACATATAATAAAAAGAAGAGCCAAAGGGCCAGGGCTCCCCACTCCCTCTCTTCTCTTTGCGTCTTTGGGTCGACATGCCCTCGCACCTTGAGGATGTATTTTCCTGCTATTTTCTAAATAAAATTGTGCTGTAACACGGAGCTGTAACACTGATCTAAGAGCTATAACACAGTCTGTTCGAGACCTGAGAGCTATAACACGGTCTGCCCAAGACCCGAGAGCTATAACACAGTCTGTAGGAGAGCTATGACACGCCAAGGGCTCTAACATCCATAGCTTCAAATTTTTGTTGAGATGAGATAGAACCAAGGAGAATATACTCAGCTGACAATATGAACTATCTGGGTCAAAGGTTATTGGTTTGTAACATCCTAGCAGTATATCATGGAGAAGGCAATGGCACCTCACTCCAGTACTCTTGCCTGGAAAATCCCCTGGATGAAGGAGCCTGGTAGGCTGCAGTGCATGGGGTTGCTAAGAGTCAGACACGACTGAGCAACTTCACTTTCACTTTTCACTTTCATGCATTGGAGAAGGAAATGGCAACCCACTCCAGTGTTCTTGCCTGGAGAATCCCAGGGACGGGGGAGCCTGGTGGGCTGCCGTCTAAGGGGTCGCACAGAGTCGGACACAACTGAAGCGACTTAGCAGCAGCAGTATATCAGAGTACCTATTCTTATAGAGTCTTTCACAGCATTGTGTTTTTAAAAATTATTTGCAAATGTGAAAATCAAGCATGGTAGTATATTTATTGCTGTTTAATTTATGTTGTCTGTGCCTGATTGTGTGAGGAGAGGACTTCATTGTTGGAAGGTTTGGGGAAACAACTATGTACATCAAAGAGAAGTTCCTAAGATACAGCAGATGCAGCTGTCCAATGCCCAGTTCTCTAATACAAAGGGTCATCATAGATTTGCAGCATTATCTTTTCCTTCAGATCTGTACATAAAATCACCTTCTGAGTGGGAAATTCCTGGTCCCCAACATTTGACGTATGAAACACAATCCTAACATTTTATATCTCCTTTAGCGTTCTATATTTTTCTCTCTAGCACATATCATTAACATATTATATAATTAGCTGCTGCTGCTAAGTCACTTCAGTTGTGTCCGACTCTGTGCGACCCCATAGATGGCAGCCCACCAGGCTCCCCCGTCCCTGGGATTCTCCAGGCAAGAACACTGGAGTGGGTTGCCATTTCCTTCTCCAATGCATGAAAGTGAAAAGTGAAAGTGAAGTCGCTCAGTCATGTCCGACTCTCAGCGACCCCATGGACTGCAGGCCACCAGGCTCCTCCACGCAGTTTTGTTTATTACTTTTTCCCCCGGTAGAATGTAAATGCCTTGAAAGATTTGGACTGTTTGGTTCAATGCTGTATTTCCTGTATCTGGCAGGTAGAGATCATTAAATACTTTATCTTAAATTAATAAATAAATGGACAGATACTTCATTTCTTACATGTTATCTTTTTATTAAGTAAAGCGTGTGTACAGGACTTTTTGCTTCCACTTAAAATGTACAGAGTTGCAGAGGACCATTAAAGTGAAAGTGAAGTGAAGTTGCTCAGTCATGTCTGACTCTTTGTGACCCCATGGACTGTAGCCTACCAGGCTCCTCTGTCCATGGAATGTTCCAGGCAAGAGTACTGGAATGGGTTGCCATTTCCTTGCTCCCAGTCTAAAATGAAAATGAGTGATACAGGTTACAAATGCATAGTTTTAAAAAATCTTTTAGAGATCTAAGATGCAAATAAGCCTAAATACACTGAAATGCAGAATGTGATAAGGCCTTTGTAGGACTTATGGCAGAATGACAAGATGAGGAGGTATCATGGATAAGGAAAAATCAGAAAAACTTCAAATGAACTTTTTGCAGACCCCTTGGGATGGCCTGATGAGTCAGAATCCCAATAGCCTCATCCACAAAGCCAGTATAAACCACCGACTCTTCCCTGTGGGTCTTCACTGAGAGCTCCAGGTAGGACACCAGAGGCTGGAGGCGGGGCAAATTAACTGTGAGAAATCTCTCTGAAACACACAAGGAGTTCATCAAGTACAAGAAGCAGGAGCTGAAAGCTCGGTCAGGTTTGCTCAGAGAACTGCCTCTGAAGGGCTTCTGATCTTCACTGAACTTAAAGAACTAGCGGGCCAGGGGCAAGGAAGGATATCTGAGAAAGATTCCTTTGAGGCATTCAGCATTTTACTGAGTAAAGTAGTGGTGGCTAAAGATACACGGGGAAGGTAGGTAAACTAAGAGAAATCCATCCTGGGTACCCTAAGTCATCAGTAAGCACAAGGCAATAGCTATTGAAGTTTAGAGCAGGGCAGCAGGGCAAAAAGAAGTCTCCTGAAGTTCAGAAAACTAGGCACAAGACTGTAGAGCAAAGCAAAACAAGACAAAATAAAAGTGGCATTTAGGCTGCAAAACAGAGAATCATGCATGCTTTGGAGTACTGGCCGCTAGACATAGAAGATTCATGAGAGTCCCATCAGGAATCAAATCTCAGCATGGAGCTTACGATAAATCACATTGTTAGCATAAACTCTCAAAGTCTGTGACTTAAAAATACTCTTAGCAGATGGACTATGCCAAGGGCTCAGAGCTCATCTCTCTGTAGTGTCCAAAGGCCAGTCCTTAAGAACAGCGTTTCTGAGAATGTTCTGGATTTAAGGCACTCAGGCCTACTAAGCCAACTGTTAACTCTTTTCCATGCAGAAATGTTAAAATAATGTCTTCACACTGAAAGGAAATGATCTGCAGGGAGAAATAGAGAGCACACCAAAGGTAAATATAATTGACATTTAATGCGCAAATGTGATAGATAACATATTTTTTAAATTTTATATATACCTGCTATAATGGCTAAAATTAAAAAGGCTATTAATACCATATTGACAGGGCTTTGGAGCAATATTTCATATTTCACTGGAGATCAAATAAAATGGTACTACCTCTTGAAAAATTGGCTTGGCAAATGAATATACATCAGCCACAATACCCAGCAATCCCAGGTGTAGGTGTTTATCCAAGAGAAATGGAAAATAGCAAGACATGAACAAACATGTTCATGGTAACTTTATTCACAATAGACCAAACTGGGAACAACAAAAATGTCTATTATTAGGAGAACAGATAAACAAAATGTGGTTTACTCATACTTAGTAATAAAAAAGGAAGAGTCTATTGACATATACAAACTTTGGATGAATCTTAAAATGTTATGACTTGCCAAAGAAGCCAGACACAAGAGCACATTTGTAAAATTCCATTTATACAAAACCCTAGAACCAATCTACAGTGAAAGAAATCAGAACAGTACTCACCTTTGGGTTTGGATTACCATTATAAATGTACTAAGTGTAAATCCAAAAAAAAAAAACCTCAAAAAGGTCCATCTCATGCTTAGAAATACAGAATTTCTGATATAACAGTGTTGAGGCTAAGCACAAAATACTAAAAATATTGTTGAGAAAAAAAGTGTTATTCACTTTTCAATAAGAAAGAATTATAGAAAATAAAATATACTTATCTAAGGGACACATATTAGCCAACATCTAGAAAATCTCAGCATGAGTGTTAAAGTAATCATTAGCTTCTAAGTCTGTTAAAATTGCAATAATTTTATATTCAGTGAATTTTTCACTTTGCATCGGAGGCTCCTTAAATCTGAAATCTTCAAGAGGCTGCTATTCAGTATCAAATTTCCAATCACCAAATGTATCTCAAAGGATAAAATCATAAAAATTGTTAACTTCAAAAATGTAATCATGGACTGAAGTCATAGAGTTTATTTAGCCAAAAGCTTTTTTAAGTAACTCAGGAAATCTGTGCAGTTGGCAAAGAAAACCATGGTCTATGGAATGGTCCTTTAATCTGTCAGTGTCTTGAAGGGCATTTATTATAGAATTACAACTTTTAGCTCCCTTTGAAGAAATCTTCAGAGTGCTGTGTAAATTGTCATGTGACATTTTCAGAAATTTCTCAAAAGCTCATTTTGTTGCATTTAAAAAGATAGTTGTTCTTATAGACTCATTGCTTCCTTAAAAGTAGCTTATTCTTGTCTGCATGTTCACTAGCCTATTAGTTTAATTTGAGATTAATGATCCCTTTCAGCCTAAAAATAAACAGTAAATTTAAATCAGACTCATAATCTATTTGGGTGACATTCTGATGTTTATCTTAGGGAATTTTATGAGGAAAGCATAGCTAGATATTTAATACAACCTTTTGAGATTGACACATAATACTTTTAGTTATTTTCTGAATCTTTTCTAATTCCCTTATGCATTTTACTAGATGTAAAGAGTGGCATTTTATTTGAAAACTTCTCTGCTCATTTCAATAATATATTTGAACATGGACATACAAATTAGATGTCTGCACTTCACTTAGACATTGTTCTTTAGAATAAACATACCTGAGACAAGGGATCAAGATATTATAAATACACAAAATAATTACTTGAGAAACAAATGTCCCTAGGAAATGGTGCTAGGTGAACAAAATATTTATAAATCAAGTTGTTGCATTATAGGTAATATGTATTCTTAACCTCAGTATCTTATTAGTTACATTTTATTCTATTTGAGACACATAGAGACAATTTTTGGAGAAATGCCGAAGACAGACAGGCAATTATTCTTTGAAAGCATTCACCCAGGAAGCTATGTGCCAGGCAACAAAGAAATTTAGTTGGAGTTGATTTCCCTTTTGCTTTTCATCTGCTTTTATTTTCCTGTGGGCGCTTTAAACCTGTTCTTTACAGGCTACTTCATAAATCATCTTTTCTCATTTTTCTAATTCTTTTTCTTCCTTTCAAGGATTTTACAAATCAATACCCTCCTTATCTGCTGCTGCTAAGTTGCTTCAGTCGTGTCCGACTCTGTGCGACCCCATAGACGGCAGCCCACCAGGCTCCCCTGTCCCTGGGATTCTCCAGGCAAGAACACTGGAGTGGGTTGCCATTTCCTTCTCCAATGCATGAAAGTGAAAAGTGAAAGTGAAGTCGCTGAGTCGTGTCTGACCCTCAGAGACCCCATGGACTACAGCCTACCAGGCTCCTCCATCCCTGGGATTTTCCAGGCAAGAAGCCATTGCCTTCTCCGTATCTATTATTTAAAATTTTCTCTCACTTTTATTACTGATTTGATAGCCACACTAGTCCACAACTCAGTCAGTCACCCTCAGGGCTAGGATTTCAGGACCATTTACTTTTTAAAATAATCTCGAAGGATTGCATTTGGTTTTTCAGGTTGGGGTTGCTGACGAACATTCATTCAAACACAGGTGTCATATGTTGACAGCAATGAGCTGTCTAGGGAAGACAAAACTGATTATGCACTAGGGTAACTGAAAGTCTGTATTGAGTACTGAAAAACAGTGCAGACTTCTGCTGAGAAGAATCGAAAGGAAAATAAATATTTATTAAGCATGTCCTATACTAAGCATACGGAGAAGGCAATGGCACCCCACTCCAGTACTCTTGCTTGGAAAATCCCATGGACAGAGGAGCCTGGCAGGCTGCAGTCCATGGGGTTGCTAAGAGTCGGACATGACTGAGCGTCTTCACTTTCACTTTTCACTTTCATGCGTTGGAGAAGGAAATGCCAACCCACTCCAGTGTTCTTGCCTGGAGAATCCCAGGGATGGGGGAGCCTGGTGGGCTGCCATCTCTGGGGTCGCACAGAGTCGGACACGACTGAAGTGACTTAACAGCAGCAGCAGCATACTAAGCATAGGCTTATATATTATTTCATTGTGTCCTTTAAATAACTCTGTAATTTTGGGATTCCAATTGTACTAAAGGTGCAAACTAGTTTTGCCACAAAGAGTTGCTAGTGATGAGATTAGACTGGCAGACATGTAAATTACAGCCACATTGACTTCACACTTAGAGCAGTCAGTCTTGCAAACAGAGTAAAACCATGGCTAACTGGGTCTCTTAGTCACCGAGATGTATTGAGGAACAAGGTAGTTCAGCAGAAGGACCACTTCCTGACCAAAAGCTTTATTTGGGCAACAGTGAAATTAAAAGAAAAATACTGGTTAAAAGTCCTTAAACTGTGAATAGTGAACACAAGTGCACAAAGAATAAAATGTTTCCTGTTATTTTACAAGTTCATCTGTCAGGGAAACCCAGTTAGGAAAAAATTAATAATTATATTCATAAAATATACATATTAATGAAAAGAGTTCACAGTTTGAGTAATATTGTAATAGTCAATATTTTCAAATCACAAAGTATCTCTTGAAAGACATAATTATTTGCAAATACTATGCAACTAACATAAATCATATTTACAAGATACATTTTAATCATGTTATAAATGTGCTGTCATTACAACTAAAATGCCACTTGATTGATACTGTATGCTTTAAATTAAGGATCCTGTGTACTCAATTGAGACTACTTTGTGTTTCATTAAAAATGTTATTTACATTTTAGCAAAGAAAATAATGTTTTGATAGTGTCCAACTCATTCTTAAAATATTCTGCTACTGATGGATATGATGATATGTCCAGTAAAAACAAAAATATGTAGTGATTTAGGTTATTTTCACAGACTGTGTGTGTGTTCATTTGGTATTGATTAGAACTGAGCCTAATTAGTGCATTATTAATAAGAACTATGGTTAACAGCTAGATTATGAACAGCAAATTCCATCGTTTAGGTTGCCATCTTTAACCAGCAGCATAAATAGTCTTTTTTTTTTTCCTTGCTGTCACATGATGAGAGGAGGTTGAAAGTTTGAAACCACCGTGTGGCTCTCTGCTGAGAAAATAGACTGCTGATTACTGTTCCTGTTAGAGGTACTTTTTGTCAGTATAGACTAGTTGTAAGTTGAAATTCAACTACCAGTTGCCTTCATGATTCTTGGTTTTGCCAGCTGCATTAGTTAAGGATGAAGGGCAATAGGCAATACAGGGATCATGATATTAATGCCTAGGCTTGACTAGAAGGACCATTTCTGGTTGATTATTCATTAGTTCTGGGATATTTAGTCAAGTGGTCAGTCTCTCTCAGCTTTAGTTTGGTTTGTTTATTTCATCAATTTGTAAAACAGGATGAGAATAATATTGTCTTCAGTTCAGTTCAGTTCAGTTGCTCAGTCGTGTCCAATTCTTTGCAACCCAATGGACTGCAGCATGCCAGGCCTCCCTGTACATCACCAACTCCCAGAGTTTACTCAAACTCATGTCCATTGAATTGGTGATGCCATCCAACCATCTCATTCTCTATTGTCCCCTTCTCCTCCTGCCTTCATTTTTTCCCAGCAACAAAGACTTTTCAAATGAGTCAGTTCTTTGCATCAGGTGGCCAAAGTATTGGAGTTTCAGCTTCAGTATCAGTCCTTCCAATGAATATTCAGGATTGATTTCCTTCAGGATTGACTGGCTGGATCTCCTTGCAGTCCAAGGGACTCGCAAGAGTCTTCTCCAACACCACAGTTCAAAAGCATCAATACTTCGGCTCTCAGCTTTCTTTGTAGTCCAACTCTCACATCCATACATGACTACTGGAAAAACCATAGCTTTGACTAGATGGACCTTTTTTGGCAAAGTAGTGTCTGCTTTTTAATATGTTGCCTAGGTTGGTTATAACTTTCCTTCCAAGGAGCAAACATCTTTAAATTTCATGGCTGCAGTCACCATCTGCAGTGATTTTGGAACCCCCCAAAATAAAGTCAGCCACTGTTTCCACTGTTTCCCCATCTATTTGCCACGAAGTGATGGGACTGGATGCAATGATCTTAGTTTTCTGAATGCTGAGTTTCAAGCCAACTTTTTCACTCTCCTCTTTCACTTTCATCAAGAGGCTCTTCAGTTCTTCTTCACTTTCTGCCATAAGGGTGGTGTCATCTGCATATCTGAGGTTATTTATATTTTCTCCCAGCAATCTTGATTCCAGCTTGTGCTTCTTCCAGCCCAGTGTTTCTCATGATGTACTCTGCATATAAGTTAAATAAACAGGGTGACAATATACAGCCTTGACCTACTCCTTTTCCTATTTGGAACCAGTCTGTTGTTCCATGTCCAGTTCTAACTGTTGCTTCCTGACCTGCATACAGATTTCTCAAGAGGCAGGTCAGGTGATTTGGTATTCCCATCTCTTTAAGATTTTTACAGAGTTTGCTGTGGTCCATGTAGTCAAAGGCTTTGGCATAGTCAATAAAGCAGAAGTAGATGTTTTTATGGAACTCTTTTGCTTTTTCAATGATCCAACAGATGTTGGCAATTTTATCTCTGGTTCTCCTGCCTTTTCTAAATCCAGCTTGAACATCTGGAAGTTCACGGTTCACATTCTGTTGAAGCCTGGCTTGGAGAATTTTGAGTATTACTTTACTAGCATGTGAGATGAGTGCATTTTGTGGTAGTTTGAGCATTCTTTGGCATTGCCTTTCTTTGTGATCGCAATGAAAACTGACGTTTGCCAGTCCTGTGGCCACTGCTGAGTTTTCCAAATTTGCTGGCATATTGAGTGCAGCACTTTCACAGCATCATCTTTTAGGTTTGTAATCGCTTGACTAGAATTCCACACCTCCAGTAACTTTGTTCATAGTGATGCTTCCTAAGGCCCACTTGACTTCACATTCCAGGATGTCTTGCTCTAGGTTTGTGATCACACCATTGTGATTATTTGGATCGTGAAGATCTTTTTTGTATAGTTATTCTGTTTTCTTGCCACCTCTGCTTAATATCTTCTGCTTCTGTTAGGTTTATACAATTTCTGTCCTTTATTATGCCCATCTTTGCATGAAATGTTCCTTTGGTAGCTCTAATTTTCTTGAAGAGATTGCTAGACTTTCCCATTCTATTGTCTTCCTCTATTTATTTGCATTGATCACTGAGGAAGGCTTTCTTATCTCTCCTCGCTGTTCTTTGAACTCTGCATTCAAATGGGTATATCTTTCCTGTTCTCCGTTGCTTTTCGCTTCTCTTCTATTCACAGTTATTTGTAAGGCCTCCTCAGACAGCCATTTTGCCTTTTTTACCTTGAGGAAATTGAGGATGATCTTGATCCCTCCCTCCTGTACAAATTCATGAACTTCTGTCCATAGTTCTTCTGCCACTCTGTGTATCAGATCTAATCCCTTGAATCTATTTGTCACTTCCACTGTGTAATCATAAGGGATTTGATTTAGGTCGTACCTGAATGATCTAGTGGTTTTCCCTACTTTCGTCAATTTAAGTCTGAATTTGGCAATAAGGAGTTTATGTTCTGAGCCACAGTCAGCCCCTGGTCTTTTTTTGCTGACTGTATAGAGCTTCCCCATCTTCGGCTGTGAAGAATATAATCAGTCTGATTTCATTATTGACTATCTGGTGATGTCCATAAGAATAGTCTTCTCTTGTGTTGTTGTAAGAGGGTGTTTGCTATGACCAGTGCATTCTCTTGGCAAAATTCTATTAGTTTTTGCCCTGCTTCATTTTGTACTTCAAGGCCAAATTTTCCTGTTACTCCACGTATTTCTTGACTTCCTACTTTTACATTCCAGTCCCCTGTAATGAAAAGGACATCTATTTTAGGTCTTAGTTCTAGAAGGTCTTGTATGTCTTAAGGAACTGTTCAACTTCAGCTTCTTCAGCATTACTGGTTGGGGCATAGACTTGGATTACTGTGATATTGAATGGTTTGCCCTGGAAACGAACAGAGATCATTCTGTCGTTTTTGAGATTGCATCCAAATACTGTGTTTCTTACTTTCTCCAAAAAGTTATTGTGGGAATAGAAAAAGATTGTGACTGTTAAAAAAAAAATAAACTGATGCACATTAAAAAGTTTAAAGAGTGTTTTGAGCAAAGACTAATTTAAATCAGGCAGCATCTAAGTGGTTAGAGCACTCCACAAAGAGGAGCTAGCAGCAGGTCTTATAGAGAAGAGGCAGAAGCAAAGTAAGGCCATTACTTGATTTGTTACAGCTTAACTGGCTACATTCTTTGAGAAAACCTAGTTGACTGTGATTCATTGTCCTTACATTTTAATTTCTTGAGACATTTCAGGTTTAGGTTATAGTTTGCTTTTGTAGGCTCCTAAGGCATTAAAGCTGCCTCAGTTTAATAAACTTAACATGACTAAAGCATCTTTCAAAATCGCAAAGCTTATGAATCTATTTTTCCATAACAAGACCAGATTAAAACATATCATGGTAAAATCAAGAGGTAATAACATATTAGGATTACTCCACTCCTCAGAATTAGAATCAGGTGCCAGATTCTTGACCTTCTCATGTCTCTTCTTGAAGGGCAGAAGCTAAAGAAAAGGTTCTTCTCTAAAGCCCATCCCTACCATGCACTCTCTATTTCTGTTCTTCACTTAGGCTTGTATACCATGACTTGAAGGACTTTAATTGCCCAGATGGTGTCTCTCCTTATTCCATCACTGCTGTTGGCTTCCTGAATGGTAAACCTGTTGTGGTTTTCAAAGTTCACATTCATCCCTTCTGATGTCTTTGGCAGTCTTCAGGATGTGTGTGGAGTTCCACCTTCAAGTTCTGCAGTTATGATTCTTTAGTAGTTCCCGAGAGGGAGGCCTCAATAATTCTCTGTAATTCCTCAGAATGAAAGCTCTTAGATTTGGCAAATGTTTCCCTGGGTTCTGATTTAGAAACAAGGTGAGTGGCATAATACAGATTGCTACATCAAACTCTTATCTTATTTAGTTTTTATTTTATATTGGAGGATAGTTGATTAACAATATTGTGTTAGTTTCATGTGTTCAGCAAAGTGATTCAATTATACACATATAAGTATCTATTTTTTAAAAATTACTTTCCCATTGAGGTTTTTACAGAATATTGAGCAGTTACAGGTACCATATGGGCTTCCCTGGTAGCTCAGCTAGTAAAGAATCTGTCTGCTATGAAGGAGACCCCAATTTGATTCCTGGGTTGTGAAGATCCCCTGGAGAAGGGATAGGCTACCCACTCCAGTATTCTTGGCCTTCCCTGGTGGCTCAGTTGGAAAAGAATCCACCTGCAATGCAGGAGACCTGGGTTCAATCCCTGGGTTGGGAAGATCCCCTGGAGGAGGGCATGGCAACCCACTCCAGTATTCTTGCCTGGAGATTCACCATGGACAGAGGAAACTGGTGGGCTGCAGTCCATGGGGTCGCAAAAAGTCAAACACAACCAATCGACTAAGCATAGCACAGCACACTTGTGCTATACAGTAGGTTTTTGTTTGTTTTGTTTTAATTTTTATTGGAGTATATTCGATTTATAATATTTTATTAGTTTCAGGTGTACAACAAAGTAAAACAGCTATTCATATACATATATCCACTTTTTTAAAATATTCTTTTACAATATGGGCCATTGCAGAGTACTGAGTAGAGTTACCTGTGCTATCCAGTGTCTGTATAAGTTATCTATTTTATCTGTAGTAGTGTGTATATGTCAATCCCCATTTCCCTATTTATCCTTCCCACTCATTCTCCTCCCTGGTAACAGATAAGTTTGTTATCTACATCTGTGACTCTATTTTTGTTTTATAACTAAGTGCATTTGTATCATTTTTTAAGATCCCATTTATAAGCAATATCAGATATTTGTCTTTGTCTGACTTACTACTCAGTATCATAATCTCTAGGTCCATCTATGTTGCTGCAAATGGCATTATTTCATTCATTTTATGGCTGAGTAATATTCCATTGTGTATATGTTCCACATCTTCTTTATCCATTCATCTATCAGTGAGCATTTAGGATATTTCCATGTCTTGGCTATTGTAAATAATGCTGCTATGAACACAGATATGCATGTATCCTTTTGAACCATATATGCCTAGGAGTGAGATTGCTGGATCATATGGTAACTCTATTTTTAGTTTTTTAAGGAATGTTCATGCTGTTCTCCATAGTGTCTATACCAATTTATAGTCCCACTAACAGTGTAAGAGAGTTCTCTTTCCTCAACACCCTCCCCAGCATTTATTGTTCATAGACTTTTTGATGATGGCCATTCACACTGGTGTGAGGTAGTTTTGATTTGCATTTCTCTTAGAACTGGACAGGGAAAACAGACTGGTTCCAAATAGGAAAAGGAGTACATCAAGGCTGTATATTGTCACCCTGCTTATTTAACTTATATGCAGAGTACATCATGAGAAACGCTGGACTGGAAGAAGCACAGGCTGGAATCAAGATTGCCGGGAGAAATATCAAAAACCTCAGATATGCAGATGACATCACCCTTATGGCAGAAAGTGAAGAGGAACTTAAAAGCCTCTTGATTAAAGTGAAAGAGGAGAGTGAAAAAGTTGTCTTAAAGCTCAACATTCAGAAAACTAAGATCATAGCATCTGGTCCCATCACTTCATGGGAAATAGATGGGGAAACAGTGGAAACAATGTCAGACTTTATTTTTCTGGGCTCCAAAATCACTGTAGATGGTGATTGCAGCCATGAAATTAAAAGACACTTACTTCTTGGAAGGAAAGTTATGACCAACCTAGATAGCATATTCAAAAGCAGAGACATTACTTTGCCAATAAAGGTCCATCTAGTCAAGGCTATAGTTTTTCCAGTGGTCATGTATGGATGTGAGAGTTGGACTATGAAGAAAGCTGAGCACTGAAGAATTGATGCTTTTGAACTGTGGTGTTGGAGAAGACTCTTGAGAGTCCCTTGGGCTGCAAGGAGATTCAACCAGTCCATCCTAAAGGAGATCAGTCCTAGGTGTTCACTGGAAGGACTGATGCTGAAGCTGAAATGCCAATGCTCTGGCCACCTCATGCGAAGAGTTGACTCATTGGAAAAGACCCTGATGCTGGGAGGGATTGGGAGCAGGAGGAGAAGCGGACCACAGAAGATGAGATTGGCTGGATGGCATCACCGACTCAATGGACATGAGTTTCGGTAAACTTCAGAGTTGGTGATGGACAGGGAGGCCTGGTGTGCTGTGATTCATGGGGTCTCAAAGAGTCAGACACGACTGAGTGACTGAACTGAACTGAATTGAACAATTAATGATTTGAGCATCTTTTCATATACATCTTGGCCATCTGTATGCCTTCTTTGGAGAAACTTTTATTTATGTTCTGCCTATTTTTTAATTGGATTGTTAATTTTTTTGATATTTAGCCACATGAGGTGTTTGCATATTTTGGAGACCCTTGTTGGTTGCCTTGTTTGCAAATATTTTCTCTGATTCTGTGAGTTATCTTTTTGTTTTGTTTATGGTTTCCTTTGCTATGCATAAGCTTTTGAGTTTAATTAGATTACATTTGCTTATTTTTGTTTTTATTTCCATTACTCTAGGAGATGATGGATCAAAAAAGTTATTGCTCCAGTTTATGTCAAGAGTGTTCTCCCTATCTTTTCCTCTAAGACTTTTATAATGTCTGGCCTTACATTTAGGTTTCAATCTACTTTGAGTTTTTTTGCATAGTGTTAAAGAGTGTTCTAATTTCTTTCCTTTTTTTTTTTTTTTTTTTTTTACATGTAGCTGTCCAGTTTTTCCAGCACCACTTATTGAAGAGATTGTCTTTTCTCCATTGTATAGTCTTGCCTTATTTGTTGTAGATTAATCGATCATAGGTACTTGGGTTTATTTCTGGGTTTTCTATCCTGTTCCATTGATATATATCTCTGGTTTTATGCCAATACTATACTGTGTTGATTACTATAGCTTTGTAGTATAGTCTGAGGTTAAGGAACCTGATTCCAACAGTTCCTTTATTCTTTCTCAAGGTTGCTTGGCTATTTGGGGTCTTTTGCATCTGCATATAAATTTTAAGTTCTTTTTCTGTTCAAGTTCTATGAAAAATGCCATTGGCAATTTCATAGGGATTGTATTGAATCTGTAGATTTCCTTGGATTGTACAGTTATTTTGACAATATTGATTCTTGCAAACCAAAGACATGGTATATGTTTCCATCTGTTTGTGGCATCTTCTATTTTTTCATCAGTGTCTTATAGTTTCAGTGAACAGATCCTTTGCATCCTTTGTTATTGTTGTTCAGTTATTCAGTCGTGTCTGACTCTTTGCAACCCCATGACATGCAGCACACCAGGTTTCCCTGTTCTTCACAATCTCCTGGAGTTTGCTCGAACTCATGTCCATTGACTCGGTAAGGCCATGTAACCATCTCATCCTCTGTCATCCCCTTCTCCTCCTGCCTTCAGTCTTTCTCAGCATTAGGGTCCTTTCCAATGAGTTGGCTCTTTGCATCAAGTAGCCAAAGTATTGGAACTTCAGCATCAGTCCTTCCAATGAATATTCAGGGTTGATTTCCCTTAGAATTGACTGGTTTCATCTCCTTACTGTCCAAGGGGCTTTCAAGATGCTTCTCCAGCACCACAGTTTGAAAGCATCAATTCTTCAGTGATCAGCCTTCTTTATCCAAATCTCACATCTGTACATGACTACTGGAAAACCCATAGCTTTGACTCTATGGACCTTTGTCAGCAAAATGATGTCTCTATTTTTTAATACGCTATCTGTTTTTGTCATAACTTTTCTTTGAAGAAGCATGTGTCTCTTAACTTCATGACTGCAGTCACCATCCACAGTGATTTTGGAGCCCAAGAAAATAGTCTGTCACTGTTTCCACATCTATTTGCCATGATGTGATGGGACCATATACCATGATCTTAGTTTTCTGAATGTTGAATTTTAAGCCATCTTTTTCACTCTCCTCTTTCACCTTTATCAAGAAGCTCTTAGGTATGTTTACTCCTAGTTATTTTATTGTTTTTGATGCAATGGTAAATGGCATTATTTCTTTACCAAACTCTGTACTTGTCAATAGTTGGAGCAAGTCTCTTATCTAGTCTCAAACATCTTAACACTGTTTATATTGTTTAGGCCAAAAACAGTTGAGTCACCCATTACTTCTCCCCTGATCTCTTACTGTCCATACACTTCTGGATAAGAAAGCTATGGTACATATACACAATGGAGTATTACTCAGCCATTAAAAAGAATACACTTGAATCAGTTCTAATGAGGTGGATGAAACTGGAGCCTATTATACAGAGTGAAGTAAGCCAGAAAGAAAAACACCAATACAGTATACTAACACATGTATATGGAATTTAGATAGATGGTAACAATAACCCTGTATACAAGACAGCAGAAGAGACACTGATGTATAGAACAGTCTTTTGGACTCTGTGGGAGAGGGAAAGGATGGGATGATTTGGGAGAATGGCATTGAAACATGTATAATATCATATATGAAATGAGTCACCAGTCCAGGTTCGATGCACGATACTGGATGCTTGGGGCTAGTGCACTGGGACAACCCAGAGGGATGGTATGGGGAGGGAGGAGGGAGGAGGGCTCAGGATGGGGAACACATGTATATCTGTGGCAGATTCATTTTGATATATGGCAAAACCAATACAAGTTGTAAAGTTAAAAGAAAAGAAAATAAAATCTTGTTATCTCTACAATCAACAGATAGCCAGAAGCAGGGCACAATTCTTGAGGCATTAGCCTACAGTGTTCCCCCTTTGCCTACCAAAATAATGAAACCACTCTTCTTTCTCCTCCTCCATAATATATGTATGTATATATATCTCTCCAGATTGCAAGCACATCTCACTATTTTTTCTACACTCTTGTCCTGTCTACAATGATTTCAACAGCCTCCTAAATGATCACACATCTTCTTTCTCTGGCTCCTTTCCCCCAGTCTATTATCAGAATATCAACCACAGTGATCCTTCAAAACCGAACTCAGACTATGCTGTCCTCTGCTTCTCATTTCATTCTGGGTAAAAGCCAGTCTTCATAATGACCTAAAAGGTCCTTAAAACCTAACCTCCTTACTTAACTGAGCCCATCTCCTACTCCCATCCCCTCTGCTCATTGCTGTGGTCCTGGTCTTTCTTAGTACCTTATTTAAGTTTGAACTTCCACCCCAGCACTACTGAGTCCCTTACCTTGTACAAAGTCATAGCACTTATAGCTTCCTATATAATCTATTTATTGACTGTCAGTCTCTCACCTCTGAAATAAAAGGTGTGTGAGGACTTGTAGGAATACTTGTCTGTTTTGATCATGATGTTTTCATATCAATGCCTTGTATATAGTAGCCTCTCCACCAGTTTCTCTATGAATGAATGGAGCTTTTCATTGCTCATCAGGGATATTTTCTAGGGAATAAAGGGCAAATTTTTCCTTTCTGTAAGTGCCTCAGTTCTAAGTTTGATAATGATCCAGTATATCCACAGTATATCCACAGAGCCTTTATATTGAGTGAGTTATGGCAACTGCTCTCTCTGACATGCATAATAACCCATAAGCCCATAAAGACTAAGCCCCTTTCTAGAATCTGCACACATTTATTACTAATTTTCAGAATTTGTTTCACATCATCTTCTTAGACAAATTTAGACAGTGAATATACAAGTTATTCTAAAGATTCATTTTAACAGAAGAGTTTACTTGTAAGTCTATAGGTAGTAGAAAATGTATTTAATCCAGATATGGCAAATTGTTTGCTGTCAAGGTATAGAAAATGTTTGGCATCCCTAGGATTGTTAGAAATATGTGTGTGTGTGTTTGTTTGTTTCATTGGAAATACATGTTTTTAAAGTATTTCTTTTATTTCCTTTACCCTTTAGCAATATATTCTATCAGCTACCTCTGTAGTCTGGGAAAGATTAGCACCAGTTTAAGTAAAAGTGTTAATAGTCCAAACCAAATAAAATACTACTGAAATGTAAATGCCAAGAAGAAAGTAACATGATGGAGCCAACATTATTGAAATGGAAAATGGCGTAATGTTTAATAGCATGAATAGCTGAGATATAAGCTTGTCAGAAACACATTTCTCTTCACTGAAATACTTCAACTTTTGTTTAATTTTACATCAAAGATGTTTCTTTGAACATTTGGAATAATTAATGATTTCTTTTGTTACTTTTTCAAGTGAAATTAATCAAAGATTGTGGGCAGGCATAATATGAATTAGAGAGCAAGCATGAATTAATTTGAAATCCTAGGACTCTCTTTATACTAGTTTTAAATTTGGCTATAATTTAGATTATATAAATAAAATGAGGACAAACTAGAATTCCATTATTTGATCAGTGTTTGTGGAAATACTAAATATTACTTAGAAATAGTCTCCCTGACAGGTTTACTATTTGACTGATGTGTGTGTGTGTATGTGTGTGTGCCCACACACATATGTCTGTTGCAAATAAAAGCTTCATAAAGAAATTATGTTCCTTGAATTTGAAATTTTAAAATTTCTTACAAAGCCATAAAGTTATAAAGTGATAATGTCTTATTTTTCTGTCACATGTTTTTTTTTTTTTTTTTTTTTTTAATTTTCAAACAGATTTTAGCCCAGAGAAACAGGGCCATTTTAAGATTATTTACCTTTGAGATTGTGTCTAAAGCCACATTCTCCATATCTGCTGTACAGAATTTTATCTTTCTACTGATGAAACATTGGAAAAGTATGCAATAAGACATAAAGTTTATGACAACTTTTTTGTAGTGAGACCAAACTCCCTGTTGGCACATCTCTTGCTTGAATGGGAGAGTCAGAGGGCTTAGTCATGTAGAATAACACTGAAATTGGTTAAAAGTAGGACTTATACTGAAGAAACCATCTGAATTGCTGATGACAATGGCTATTGGTGTGGGAATAAAATGACTGAGTGACTTCCCTGTGGATTTTTCTAAGGCCACAATGGACGAGGATTAACAGACCAGGCAGCTATTCATCTTAGCATCTAGAGATAAAAGAACAACTCATATTTGTATTATCATTGAGGAAGAATGAAAAATTATATTTATTAAATAAATCACTCTAAAAATTCTAATAAAACTAAGATAATATACAAATATTTAGAAAAAATACATTAAGAGAACATTTTGGCAGATTATGTAATGCTACTGTGAAAATAATTTTACCACTCTTATCTCAAGTAAGAATGGGTTATAGTTAGAACACTTAATGGGAATTGAGTCTATTTACATAGACTGAGTAAGTGAAAATAATTAAACTGACACATAGTTGTCACAGACATGTATAAGCATGGAACTTATTTTTATTGTCCATATCCAAGAAGACTAGAGAAGGGAAAAATAATCATGTATGTATAAGGAAGGCAAAAGTTACCTCAAGAAATTGTAATTTAAAACAGAAAACCCTAAATTATTTGTTGACTTATGAAATTTAAAACACTGGACAATACTGGCTAGAACTTTTCATTTCTGGATCACTGATCTGAATCCAGCAGATGACATGTCGTCAGGGACCAAAGTCATTATCATAGTGTCTTATGTGAAATAAGGTAATTCTCACATTTCTTTTCCAAGAGTAGAAATGGCTACGCATACTATGAATTATTAGAAGTAAGATAGGGATGGAAATTGTTGAGGAAAATAATGAAATTAGATGGAATAAATTGGTTTCCTTTTCCTTTACAAAATCAAATATAACTCTCATTTTAAAAGCAGAACATTGTTCTGTATGAAACTACTATAAGAAGATGTTATAGTCTGTAAGTCAGTATGTTTAAAAAAAATGTGGGTTTTTTTGTTGTTGTTGTTGTTTTTGTTTGTTTTTACCAACTCCCCCTCTTCTGGGGAAATGATACCCAGATTTTGCTAGGACCAAGATCTTGTTCCATCCTCATCCAGATTATGTGTGTGGGCTCATCTAGACCTTCACCCCTAGAGGTAGGGCATTGACTGTCTTTGAGAAAATGGGAGCTTTTTCTTACCTTTGAAACTACTGGGAAAGACAGTCTTTCCCTTGATGATATGTAGTGAAACTTTAATAGTAATTTTAATTTTACTACTATAGCAGGGAAACTAGTTATTAAGAGTCAAAAACGTGGACTCTGAGGGCAGGCTAGAGCATGGAAGAGTGGTCAGAGAGACAGAGGAATCAGACCCTTGGTGATAATATTTAAGCTGCTGGTTCTATTCTTTCAAACATTTATACTTTCAGTTAAAGTACTGATTCCCTTTGTTGTTTTAGTTGGATCCTTTTTCTCATTTGAAATATAAATAATTATTTTTATGGAAAGTGCTATTAAAAGCAGGATAAATGTGACAATAGATAACTGAAAAGATGTTATGGAATATTTGGAGTTGGAAAAATTTTCCCCTATCCTTCTAAGTTTCTCTGCTGGCCTAATAATTAAATTGACATGAAACAGATTAATAGGTTAAAAAACATATATTTAATTATGATTGTATAGGTAATCCACATAATATGAGAGATTCTAATGACAGGTAAAATGAGGTATGTATATCACCCAGGACTTAGGAGAGGTAAGCAGGGGTCTGGACTTCAAAGGAAAGAGGAGGGACTTCCCTGGTGAGCCAGTGCCTAAGACTCTACACTCCCAATGCAGAGGACCTCAGTTCAATCCCTGGTTGGGAAAATGGATCCCACATGCCACAACTAAGACATGGTGAAGCCAAATAAATAAATATTTAAAAAAATAAAGGAAGAGAGTAAATGTTTGGTAAACAAATGTTTGCTGTGTTGAGCCACATAGAAACAATGGAACACTGTATTTTTTTACTGTATTGATTACAAAATCAAATAGACTTTGCTAGGTTTCTCCCTGTCTATCAAACCTAGTTCATATTATATTATATTTATCTATGGTGATAGCTGCCTTCCTGGAGTAGGTCATCTATCTCAATTTTTTAAGGATAATAAAGGAAAGGTCAAACATTCTTCCTGAGTCTTGTTTCTTAAAAGTAACCAGCCTAAAATAATCCTCATGCAAAAGAAACAAATTTTGGGGTGGCAAAATTTACTCCCCTACAAGGAAATGAAGACTCCCTCCCCACCAAAATAAGGAAGCAGGTAACACTTGTTTTATTATAGGTAAATAGCTGAGTAATTATCACATTGTATTTAGGAATTCAAACCAAGACTTCACATTTAAGTTATTTGATAGAAAATATTAGAAGTATGGCAATTGGCTTTAAACCAATCTGTCCAAACTCTGAGAATATTTTATAATTGCCACTCCCCAGGATGCCAGAGATGCTATAGTTATTTATTCTTTCCAAACATTGCCTTCAGCCCTACTCATTCATTCTGGAAGTTCCAGACAATTTTCCAATCAATTTCCTTTTATATAAATTAATCATAGTTTATTTATATTATATTGTTTGTGGCCTGAGAAACCTAATACATTAAATACATATCACATATTAATTTTTCATATGACTTTGTTAATGTAAATAATTTCAAAAATATCTTTTAAATATCTTGTTGTTGTTGTTCAGTTGTCAAGTCGTGTCTGACTCTGCAACGCCATGGACTACAGCACACCAGGCTTCCCTGTCCCTCACCATCTCCTGGAGTTTGCCCAAGCTTATGTCCATTTCATAGGTGGTGCCATCCAACCATCTCATCCTCTGTTGCCCTCTTCTCCTTCTGCCTTCAATTTTTCCCAGCATCAGGGTCTTTTCCAATGAGTCAACTCTTCACATCAGATGGCTGAAGTGTTGGAGCTTCAACTTGATGCATCATCCTTCCAATGAATATTCAGGTGATTTCCTTTCTGGTATGATCTCCTTGCTGTCCAGGGGACTCTCAAAAGTCTCCTCTATCACCACAGTTTGAAAGTGTCAATTCTTTGACTATCTGCCTCCTTTATGGTCCAGTCTTACAACTGTATGTGACTACTGATAAGACCATAGCCTTGACTGTATGGACCTTTGTTGGCAAAATGATGTCTTTGCTTTTTAACACACTGTCTAGGTTTGTCATAGCTTTCCTGCCAAGAAGAACAGTCTTCTAATTTCATAGCTGCAGTCACCATCTGCCATGATTTTAGAGCCCAATAAGAGGAAATCTGTCACCGCTTCCACCTTTTCCCATTCTATTTGCCAAGTGATGAGGTCAGATGCCATGGTCTTAGTTTTGTGTTTTTTTTTTTTTTTTTTTTTAATATTGAATTTTAAGTTGGCTTTTTCACTCTCCTCTTTTACCCTCATGAAGAGGTTCTTTAGTTCCTCTTTGCTTTCTGCCATTAGAGTGATATCTACATATCTGCTACTGTTAAGTCACTTCAGTCATGTCCGACTCTGTGTGACCCCATAGACAGCAGCCCACCAGGCTCCCGCCTCCCTGGGATTCTCCAGGCAAGAACACTGGAGTGGGTTGCCATTTCCTTCTCCAACTGCATATCTGAGGTTGTTGATATTTCTCCCAGCAATCTTGATTCCAGCTTGTAACTCATCCAGCCCAGCATTTCTCATGATGTGCTCTGTGGATAAGTTAAATAAACAGGGTGACAACAAACAGCCTTGATATACTCCTTTCTCAATACTGAACTAGTTGGTGGCTCCATACAAGGTTATAATTCTTGCTTCTTGACGAGTATGCAGATTTCTCAGGAGACAGAGAGGTGGTCTGGTATTCCCATCTCTTTAAGAGTTTTCCATATTTTCTTATGATCCACACAGTCAAAGGCTTTAGCTTAGTCAAGAAAACAGAGGTAGATGTTTTTCTGGAATTCACTTGCTTCTCTATGATCCAGCAAATGTTGGCAATTTGATCTCCGGTACCTCTGCCTTTTCTAAACCTAGCTTGGACAACTGGAAATTCTCAGTTCATGTAATGCTGAAGCCTAGTCTGTAGGATTTTGAGCATAATCTTACTAGCATGGGAAATGAGCACAGTTGTTCAGTGGTTTGAACATTCTTTAGTATTACCCTTCTTGGGAACTAAGATGAGGATTGACCTTTTCCAAGTCTAGGCCATAGCTGGGTTTTTCAAATTTGCTGACATATTGAGTGGAGCACTTTGATAGCATCATCTTTTAGGATTTTAAATAGCTCTGCTGGAAGTCCATACCTCTCTTAGTTTTATTGACAGCAGTGCTTCCTAAGGCCCACTTGATTTCACACTCCAGATGTCTGGCTCTGGGTGAGTGACAACACCATCATGGTTCAGTTCAGTTCAGTCGCTCAGTTGTGTCCGACTCTGTGTGACCCCATGGACTGCAGCATGCCACACCTCCCTGTCCATCACCAACTCTGAGTCTACCATCATGGTTATCTGGGTCATTAAAATAAGTTTTGTTCAGTTATTCTATCTCTATTTCTATCTCTTTTTGATCTCTTCTGCTTCTATTAGGTGTTTATTGTTTCGGTCCTTTATTGTGCCCAATTTTGGATGAAATTGTTAGGTATTTACAATAGGAAAAATGAGTCAAAATGGCATTGGCTAAAAGACAAAGAGGGAAAAGCCCGTGAAAATGGAACAAAAGCAAATCCATGGACCAGAGTGAGAACCTCAGGTGAAACAAATACACCCTCTTCCTAACTAGCCTGATTTGCATAGGACAGGCTCAGTGTGGAGGAGACAAAACATATGAAAAAAGGAAGTCAAGACAGACTGAGACCTCTCATTTGAGGTCGGCCCACCCTTGTGTCTCACTTCACTTTGCTTCAGTGGCTCAGTCAAGTCTGACTCTTTGCGACCCCATGGACTGCAGCACGCCAGGCTTCCCTGTCTATCACCAACTCCTGGAGCCTGCTCAAACTCATGTCCATTGAGTTAGTGATGCCATCCAACCATCATATCTCTGTCATCCCCTTCTTCTGCCTTCAATCTTTCCCAGTATCAGGGTCTTTTCAAATGAGTCAGCCATTCGCATCAGGTGGCCAAACTATGGGAGTTTCAGATTCAGCATCATCCTTCCAATGAATATTCAGGACTGACTTCCTTTAGGATTGACTGGTTGGATCACCTTGAAGTTCAAGGGACTCTCAAGAGTTTTCTCCAGCACCACAGTTGAAAAACATCAATTCTTCGCTGCTCAGCTTTCTTTATGGTCCAACTCTCACATCCATACATGACTACTGGAAAACCACAGCTTTTACTAGATGGACCATCTTCGGTAAAGTAATGTGTCTGCTTTTTAATATGCTGTCTAGGTTGGTCATAGCTTTTCTTCCAAGGAGCAAGTGTCTTTTAATTTCATGGCCACAGTTACCATCTCCAGGGATTTTGGAGCCCAAGAAAATAAAGTCTGTCACTGTTCCTGTTGTTTCCGGATCTGTTGTTTGCCATGAAGTGATGAGATCAGATGTTGTGATTTTAGTTTTCTAAATGTTGAATTTTAAGCCAGCTTTTTCACTCTCCTCTTTCACTTTCATCAAGAGGCTCCGCAGTTCCTCTTCACTTTCTGCCATAAGGGTAGTGTCATCTGCGTATCTAAGGTTATTTTTATTTCTCCCCGGCAATCTTGATTCCAGCTTTTGCTTCATCCAACCTGGCATTTTGCATGATGTACTCTGCATAGAAGTTAAAAGCAGGGTGACGATATACAGCCTTCACATACTCCTTTCCCAGTTTTGAACCAGTCTGTTGTTCCATGTCCAATTTTAACTGTTGCTTCTTGACCTGCATACTGGTTTCTCAGGAGGCAGGTAAGATAGTATGGTATTCCTGTCTCTTTAAGAATTTTCCAGTGTTTGTTGTGATCCACACAGTCAAAGGCTTTGGCATAGTCAATAAAGCAGAAATAGATGTTTTTCTGGAACTCCTTCAAGGGTATACTATCCTTTGCTGAATAAGACTTTGAGCTATAATTGAGCTGTAACACTGGTTTGCCATTTCAAATCTTTGCTGCAGCAAGACAGAACTGAGGAAATTACACACTCCCCTGACATACTGTTCCTTTGATATTCCCAATTTTCTTGAAGAGATCTCTAGTCTTTTTCCTTCCATTATTTTCCTCTATTTCTTTGCATTTTTCAATAAGAAAGCCTTCTTGTCTCCCCTTGCTATTCTCTGGAACTCTGTATTTAGTTGGGTGTACCTTTCCCTTTCTCCCTTGCTTTTCACTTCTTTTCTTTCTTCAGCTATTTATAAAGCCTCCTCACATATTGACTTTGTTATCTTTCTTTTCTTTTTCTTTGGGATGGTTTATACCAATAAGTTGTCCAATATGCTACTCTGCTATTTCCCAGTGGCATATTGGATACCTTCCAACCTGGGGAACTCATTTTTTTTTATATCTTTTTTCCTTTTTACATAGTTTATGGGGTTCTCACAGCAAGTATACTTGGGTTGTTTGCCATTCTCTCCTCCATTGGATCATGTTTTGTCAGAAATATCCACTATGACCTGTCTATCTTGAGTGGCCCAGCATGGCATGACTCATAGCTACATTGAGTTACACAAGTCCCTTCAACACAAAGCATGTTCCATGAAGGGGAAACATCCCCTTACATATGCACAGATTAGTGTTTTTTTTTTTTTTAAAGAAAAATTATTATCCTTTAAAACTACTTATTTATTATTGCTAATAGATCATTTTCCCCAAACCATATCATCTTATTATTGTGATGTTATGGAATACAAATTCGTATGTCTGATGCACAGACAGGCCAAACAAACTAAAATGTTGGAGTTTGGAATAGGAAAGGTTTAAATTATTGCTAGGCCAAACAAGGAGAATGGGTTGCTTATGCTGAGAAACCCTGAACTTCCTGATGGTTTTCAGGAAGTTTTTATAGGAAAAATTTATTATGATGGCTGTAGCATGTGTGACTTTCTTCTGATTGTTGGTGGTGAAGTAAAAGGACAATGCCCCAGGAATCTTGTACTCAGCCTAAAGTTTCCATCCTCCATGTAGGGGAGTTATTAGTTCCTTCAGTTCAGTTCAGTTCAGATCAGTCACTCAGTCATGTCTGACTCTTTGAGAGTTCCCATGGACTGCAGCATTCCAGGCCTCCATGTCCATCAACAATTCTTGGAGTTTAAACAAACTCATGTCCATTGAGTTAGTGATGTCATCCAAACATCTCATCTTCTGTTGTCCCCTTCTCTTCCCGCCTTCAATCTTTCCCAGAATCATGGTCTTTTCAAATGAGTCAGGTTTTCACATCAGGTGGCCAAAGTATTGGAATTTCAGCTTCAACCTCAGTCCGTTCAGTGAAGACTCAGGACTGATCTCCTTTGGGATGGATGGGTTGGATTCTTTGCAGTCCAAAGGACTCTCAAGCATCTTCTCCAACACCACAGTTCAAAAACATCAATACTTTGGTGCTCAGATTTCTTTATAGTCCAACTCTCACACCCATATATGACTACTATTGACTAGACAGAACTTTGTTGGCAAAGTAATGTCTCTGATTTTTGATGTGCTGTCTAGGTTGGTCATAATTTTCCTTCCAAGGAGCAAGCATCTATTGATTTCATGGCTGCAGTCACCATCTACAGTGATTTTGGAGCCCAAGAAAATGAAGTCTGTCACTCTTTCCATTGTTTCCCCATCTATTTGCCATGAAGTGATGGGACTGCTTGCCATGATCTTCGTTTTCTGAATGTTGAGCTTTATGCCAACTTTTTCACTCTCCTCTTTCACTTTCATCAAGAGGCTTTTTAGTTCTTCTTCACTTTCTGCCATAAGGGTGGTGTCATCTGTATATTTGAGGTTATTGATATTTATCCTGCCAATCTTGATTCCAGCTTGTGCTTCTTCCAGCCCAGTGTTTCTCATGATGTACTCTGCATATAAGTTAAATAAGCAGGGTGACAATATACAGCCTTGATGTACTCCTTTTCCTATTTGGAACCAGTCTGTTGTTCCATGTCCAGTTCTAACTGTTGCTTACTGACCTTCATATAGATTTCTCAAGAGGCAGATCAGGTGGTCTGTTAATCCCATCTCTTTCAGAATTTTCCACAGTTTATTGTGATCCACACAGTAAAGACTTTGGTATGGTCAATAAAGCAGAAATAGATGTTTTCCTGGAACTCTCTTGCTTTTTTAATGATCCAGGGGATATTGGCAATTTGGTGTCTGGTTTTCTGCATTTTCTAAAACCAGCTTGACTACCAATGGTATTTTTTCACAGAACTACAACAAATAATTTCACAATTTGTATGGAAATGCAAAAAAACTCAAATAGCCAAAGCGATCTTGAGAAAGAAGAATGTAACTGGAGGAATCAACCTGCCTGACTTCAAACTATACTACAAAGCTATAGTCATCAAGACAGTGTGGTACTGTCACAAAGACAAAAATATAGATCAATGGAACAAAATAGAAAGCCCAGAGATAAATCCATGCACCTATGCAAATCTTATTTTTGACAAAGGAGTCAAAAATATACAATGGAGAAAAGACAATCTCTTTAACAAGTGGTGCTGGGAAAACTGGTCAACCTCCTGTAAAAGAATTAAACTAGAACACTTTCTAACACCATACACAAAAATAAACTCAAAATGCATTAAAGATCTAAATGTAAGACCAGAAACTATAAAACTCCTATAGGAAAACATAGGCAAAACACTCTCTGACATAAATCGCAGCAGAATCCTCTATGACCCACCTCCCAGATTAATGGAAATAAAAGCAAAAATAAACAAATGGGACCTAATTAAACTTAAAACCTTTTTCACAATGAAGGATACTATAAGCAAGGTGAAAAGGCAGCCTTCAGTTTGGGAGAAAATAATAACAAACAAAGCAACTGACAAATAATTAATCTCAAAAATATACAAGCAGCTCATGCAGCTCAATTCCAGAAAAATAAATGACCCAATCAAAAAATGAGCCAAAGAACTAAACAGACATTTCTCCAGAGAAGACATACAGGTGGCTAACAAACACATGAAAAGATGCTCAACATCACTCATAATCAGAGAAATGCAAATCAAAACCACAACGAGGTACCATCTCACGCTGATCAGAATGGCTGCTATCAAAAAGTCTACAAACAATAAATGCTGGAGAGGGTGTGGAGAAAAGGGACCCTCTGACACTGTTGGTGGGAATGCAAACTACTACAGCCACCCTGGAAAACAGTGTGGAGATTCCTTAAGAAACTGGAAATAGAACTGCCATACAAACCAGCAATCCCACTGCTGGGCATACCCACCAAGGAAACCAGAATTGAAAGAGACACATGTATCCCAATGTTCATTGCAGTGCTGTTTACAATAGCTAGGACATGGAAGCAACCTAGATGTCCATCAATAGACAAATAGATAAGAAAGCAGTGATACATATACACAATGGAATATTACTCAGTTATTAAAAGGAATGCATTTGAATCAGTTCTAATGAGGTGGATGAAATAGGAGCCTATTATACAGACTGAAGTAAGTCAGAAACTAAAACAACAATACATTATATTAACACATAAATATGGAATTTAGAAAGATGGTAATGATGACCCTATATGTGAGACAGCAAAAGAGATACAGATATAAAGAACAGACTTTTGGACTCTGTGGGAGAAGGCGAGGGTGAGATGATTTGAGATAATAGAATTGAATGATGAATATTACCATATGTGAAATGGATCACCAGTCCAGGTCCGAGGCATGAAACAGGATGCTCAGGTTCAGTGCACTAGGATGACCCTGAGGGATGGGATAGGGAGGGAGGTGGGAAGGGGTTCCAGATATGGAACACATGTTCACCTATGGCTGATTCATGTCATTGTATGGCAAAAAGCACTACAATATTGTAAAGTATTTAGCCTCCAATTAAAATAAATTAATTAATTTTTAAAAAGAAATAAAAATTCAAGAAATAACAAAAATTAATAAAACCAGCTTGAACATCTGGAAAATTACAGTTAACATGCTGTTGAAGCCTGGCTTGGCGAATTTTGAGCATTATTTTACTAGCGTGTGAGATGAATACAATTATGTGGTTGTTTGCGTCTTCTTTGGCATTGCCTTTCTTTAGGATTGGAATGAAAGTTGACCTTTTCCAGTCCGTGGCCACTGCTGAGATTTTACAAATTTGCTGGCATATTGAGTGCAGCACTTTCACAGCATCATCTTTCAGGATTTGAAATAACTAAACTGGAATTCCATCATCTCCACTAGCTTTGTTCGTAGTGATGCTTCCTAAGGCCCACTTGACTTCACATTCCATGATGTCTGGCTTTAGGTGAGTGATCACACCATTGTGATTATCTGGTTGGTAAAGATCTTTTTGTACAGTTCTTCTATGTATTCTTGCCACCTCTTCTTAATATCTTCTGCTTCTGTTAGGTCTATCCCATTTCTGTCCTTTAGTATGCCCGTCTTTGCATGAAATGTTCCCTGGTTTTCTCTAATTTTCTTAAAGAGATCTCTAGTCTTTCCCATTCTATTGTTTTTCTCTATTTCTTTGCATTGATTACTGAGGAAGGCTTTCTTATCTCTCCTTGCTATTCTTTGGAACTCTGCATTCAGATGCTTATATCTTTCCTTTTCTCCTTTGCTTTTCACTTCTCTTTTCACGGCTATTTGTGAGGCTTCTTCAGCCATTTTGCCTTTTTGCATTTCTTTTTCTTGGGGATGGCCTTGATCCCTGTCTCCTGGACAATGTCTCAAAACTACGTCCATCACTCATCAGGCACTCTCTCTATCAGATCTAGTCCCTTAAATCTATTTTTCACTTCCACTGTATAATCATAAGGGATTTGATTTAGGTCATACCTGAATGATCTGTGGTTTTCCCTACTTTCTTCAATTTAAGTCTGAATTTGACAATAAGGAGTTGATGATCTAAGCCACAGTCAGCTCCTGGTCTTGTTTTTGCTGACTGTATAGAGCTTCTCCATCTTTGGCTTCAAATAATATAATCAATGGATTTTGGTGTTGACCATCTGGTGACGTTCACATGTAGAGTCTTCTCTTGTGTTGTTGGAAGAGGGTGTTTGCTATGACCAGTGTGTTCTCTTGGCAAAACTCTATTAGCCTTTGCCCTGTTTCATTCTGTACTCCAAGGCCAAATTTGCCTGTTACTCCAGGTGTTTCTTGACATCCTACTTTTGCATTCCAGTCCCCTATAATGAAAAGGACATCTTTTTTTGGTGTTAGTTCTAGAAGGTCTTATAGGTCTTCCTAGAACTGTTCAACTTCAGCTTCTTCAGCATTACTTCTTGGGACATAGACCTCGATTGCCGTGATATTGAATGGATTGCCTTGGAAAAGAACAGAGATCTTTCTGTTGCTTTTGAGATTGCATCCAAGTACTGCATTTGGGACTCTTGTTGACTCTGTGCTTCCAGAGAAACTCAACGCTATTGTTATGTATATTCCTTTAAGAGGAACCAGGACTCTGTCCCAAAGTAGCACTTCTGTGTCTTGACTGCTCTTCCTTTTTTTTTTCCCCTGAATTTCCTCCTTTTACTGTTTAGCAGCTGTTTGAATCTGCACAGTTCCCAAGTAGCACAGTTCCCTAGTTCCTTGGAACTCCAGGAAGGTCAGGAAGGCTGATTGAAGCCTATTTTCTACAAATAAGAAGCAGAGATGTACTTGAACCAGAGAGGGCCCCACTGAGTCTGCTCTGTTACAGTGATGTGTGTGTGTGTGTGTGTGTGTGTGTGTGTGTGTGTGTGTGTGTTTTACATCTAAACTCATTTTCTTCTTCTTTTATTTGCAAAGCCTCAACATGACCTTCATTTCACTTGAAAGAAACCTGATGGTCCATCCAGTGCCCCCCAACCCCCATTTAACAAGGAAATTATATAGGTTTTGAAATATCAGGTCTCACAGTTAGTAACTATCATTGACTCCTAGGCTCAAAAACCATGGTATTTCTATTTACCCACCTTGGTAAGGTTAAACATGTTTGGACAAAGAATTGTCTCTCTGGCTTCACTTTTTTCTTGACAAAGGAAGCAAAATTGAACACACAAGTGAATTTGCAATTCAGTTCAATAGCATAGCATTATGTTGGAAACACAGTTATTTAATGCTAGTTCATTCATAGGAAAAAGACAAATTTGTCTCTGAAAATTTTTCCTTAAAATAATAGCTTATATAAAATGATCATTGAATATTTTTCATGTGAATAAGTTGCAGTTTCTGCTCCAAGTGGAGGAAATGGGTTGATTTTATTTAATAGAAATGGAAATTCCAAGAAGAGGAACAAAAAAAGTCTTTTAATCCTAATTTAATCATCTTTCTGAATAGAATAAGAAATCATTATGACTGAATGATAAAAAGTTCTACCTCCAATATCAGATCAGTCCTTTTTCCTGTAAAATGATAAAAGGGTTAACATTCACCATGTAGATTCTACTCAGTGGAAATTTTAAAAACATAACTTTTTTCTTCACTCATTTTTTGGCTCTTTTATTATTATTGTTGCCTTATTACTTCATTGTGAAAGGTACTGTTTGGCACCATGGATGCTGCTCATAGATAACCCTAGACTGTACTAATGAACAGATAAGGAAACTACTTGCATAATGAGGTGAGGTTAAAGACAGTAAGATTCATATCACTACTTTCAACCTTCACAGTCTTCAAAGAAACCAACTGCAAGATACTTTTTATGTGCCTGGAGTAGAAGACTTAAATAAAGTAAATTAGGTAATAATGATAATTACTCAGATGACTGGCTTCAGCAATATGTGAACCGAGAACTTCCAGATGCTCAAGCTGGATTTAGAAAAGGCAGAGGAAACAGAGATCAAAATGCAACATTCACTGGATCATTGAAAAAGCAAGAAAGTTCCAGAAAAATATCTACTTCTACTTTATTGACTATGCCAAAGCCTTTGAGTGTGTGGATCACAACAAACTGTGGAAAATTCTTAAAGAGATGGGAATATCAGACCATCTGACCTGCCTCTTGAGAAATCTGTATGCATGTCAGGGAGCAACAGTTAGAACTGGACATTGAACAAAATAGACTGGTTCAAAACTGGAAAAGGAATATATGAAAGTTGTATATTGTCACCCTGCTTATTTAACTTATATGCAGAGTACATCATGAGAAACACTGGGCTGGATGAAGCACAAGCTGGAATCAAGATTGCTGGGAGAAATATTAATAACCTCAGATATGCAGATGACACCACTCTTATGGCAGAAAGTGAAGAAGAACTTAAGAGCCTCTTGATGAAAGTGAAAGAGGAGAGTGAAAAAGTTGGCTTAAAGCTCAACATTCAGAAAACTAAGATCATGGCATCTGGTCCCATTACTTCATGGTGAATAGATGGGGAAACAATGGAAACAGAGACAGACTTTATTTTCCTGGGCTCCAAAATCACTGCAGATGGTGACTACAGCCATGAAATTAAGACACTTGCTCCTTGGAAGAAAAGCTATGACCAACCTAGACAGCCTATTAAAAAGAAGAGACATTACGTTGCCAACAAAGGTCCATCTAGTTAAGGCTATGGTTTTTCCAGTAGTCATGTATGGATGTGAGAGGTGGACTATAAAGAAAGCTGAGCACCAAAAAATTGATACTTTTGAACTGTGGTGCTGGAGAAGACTCTTGAGAGTCCCTTGGACTGCAAGAGATCAAACCAGTCAATCCTAAAGGAAGTCAGTCCTGAATATTCATTGGCAGGACTGATGATGAAGCTGAAACTCCAATTCTTTGTCCACCTGATGTGAAGAATTGACTCATTTGAAAAAAACCTGATGCGGCAAAGGGGACAACAGAGGTTGAGATGGCTGGATGGATCACCAACTTGATGGACATGAGTTTGAGCAAGCTCTGGGAGTTAGTGATGGATATGGAAGCCTGGTGTGCTGCAGTCCATGGGGTCACAAAGAGTTGGACATGACTGAGCAAGTGAGCTGGACTGAACTGAAACATTATTTTGATTTCTGATACAGAAGACTATCCTTATATGTATAAATTCAGTGTTGCCATTATGTGTGATAAAGTGTGTTCATCTTCAACCAGGATTTGTGAGTATCAAAAGAACAACAACAAAAAAAATACCTGACACCTATTAGGTCTGGACACAGTTTCTCTCTGATAAACTTGTGATTATATATGACAACAATGTCTACCTTCTAAGAAAACAGTTGAAAAAACTCAGGAAAAAAAAAATCTGCCTTGTGGTTTATTAAAGAGAAAAAAAAAATCTCTCTATGTCTATAATGATCTAGGAAGATGACTAGAGAAAAATCAAAGACATTCCACAGCCTTGTTTATATCACCTTCATGAAGTAGAAAGATCTTTAAATTGGAAACAGTAGAACAAATATTATCTCTAACATAAGGATACCTAAAAATGAATAATTCACTTGACACCTGTAATTTATCTTGCTGAATAACAGAATGTTTTTTCTATAAATTTCTTTAAATACTCTGAATCTGTTAAGTTACATTTCAGATCCTGACCCAGAATTTATCTGAATATTTGCTATCACCCAGTGAAATGGTCACAGGAGACATTTCTGCATTGAATAAGAATGTGATTTATGAAAGTTCCTTCCACTTCTAAAATTTCACATTTGTTGAAAATATCCTACTATTAGCACCCTCATACACTGAGAAGATAACTTTGCATAGGGGTGCAGTGGTAAGAGATTCACATTTGCAGCAAACGTGAGCTTTGTGCACCAAAATTACTGCCAGTAATTGAAATGAAGAGTTGATCTTTTAAACATAATTTTATTTATTTATTTATTGGCTGTGTTGAGTCTTCATTGCTACGTGGGTTCTTCTCTAGTTGTGAAGAGCTGGGGTACTCTCTAGTTGCAGTATGTGGCTTTCTCATTGAGGTGTCTTTTCTTGTTGTTGAGCACAGACTCTAGGGTGTGAGGGCTTAAGTAGTTATAGCATGAGGGCTCAGTAGCTGTGGTTCCTGGGCTCTAGGGCAGAGGCTCAGTAGTCATGATGCATGAACTTAGTTGTTCTGTGGCTTTTGGGTTCCTCCTAGATCAGGGATCGAAACTTCATCTCCTCCACTGGCAGGTAGATTTTTTTTTTTTTACCACTGAGCCACCAGGGAAGTCCCTGATGTGTTCTCTATCAAAATGATAATTTTTTTATTTTGTTTTTTCTATTAGTATTTTAGCTGTTATATTCTTTATCACATGAGAAATTTATTTTTTTCTATTTTAAAGGAGAAAAATTACCTATTCACAAAAGTCACTCAGAAATAACTTTCTCTCATCCTCTTCCATCCTCCCTTTCTCTCTTTTTCTCCTTCTCATACACACACACACACAAAATGAGATTTTTAAATTGAAAGATAATGTTTCAGTCATTCCATAGTTTTAAGTTATATTATTTTAATTTTATTACATGAACTTGCAAAAATTTGATGGGTGAACAAAAATTTCCCCTCTGATTTGGGTTTAGACAAAGGAATATTGGAGGAAATTATTGACAGTTTTATATTTTCTGGCAATGGCAGTTTAATTTTAATATAGAAAAAATAAGATGGAATCAAAGTATTGGAAAACATTTTAATTAGTTTAAATGTATAGAAGTAATCATAAAAGATAACATTAACTCATCTTGCTCTAGATAATGAGATGAAATTAAGAATAATAAAATTAAGCCTAATGATGGAGAAAATATGTTCCTATGCCCTTAGAAATAAAGCCTTAATTAGCTGGAATTTTGGAGAATGAAGTGTTCTGGTAATTTAATTTTCTGAATAATGGAAGGTAAACAGAAAATCCTTTAATATTATGCCCATTTTGTTGCAGAGTTCCTAAAATGACTAAGTATTATCTCCTGCCTTAGTAAGTATAAATTACTGAAAATAATTAAATTTTATGATTCCTGAAGGTCATTTCAGAAAATTATCTCTCCTTTCTCTAAACTCATTTTATTAGAAGCTTTTACATGGCATTTATCATAGTTTGTCTTATGATGCATGTAGTATTTCTTCTGCCAGTCTATAAATGTCTTGAGGCTAGAAACATTTTTTCTTCATTTAGCCCCATGATAGATAACACAATATCTCATATGTAATACACGCTCAAGAAATATTGAATTGGATATTTATGAATCTCAATTAAGACTTTGAGATATTGTAAATTCAGAAATTGCCTCTTGCTTATACGGACATATCAGAAATAATCACAGTTAATTACAGACTCGGATCTGATTCTGGATCTGCTTCATTAAGTCATGGCCAAACCATAAGTTCTGAGACAATTAAAAATATATATCTGTAGATAATGTTCAGGAGCCTATAAAAATATTGTCTGTTAATCTGCCATCAGATATTTCTTAAAAAGAAAACAAAAAAGCTTTTAAATTTGTCAGTTTATTTATTTTACACAAAAAATACATGATTCAAATATGAATTAAGAACTCAAACATAATGAAGAAACAATTCCACCATCCAAACTGCTATATAAAGATATTGGTTATTAAGATATGTGTCTCTTTGTATTTATATCTGTCTATTATTATTTACAAAATAATTTTTAATTCAAAATATTTATTTTTAAAATATTTTCAAGAATAATTCTATATGATCATTTTAAATGATTGTATAGAAACATATTACAACCTATAGTCAATGTTTTATTTAAACAATGTCTTATTTTTGTATATTTTGTTTTGAATTTTCATTTTTATAAATATTCTTATATGTAAATGAGTACATCATTCATTCTGCCCAGAGTAAAATTCTTATAACTGGAATGGCTAGTCAAAGTGTATGCAGCTATTTAAGGTTTTATATAAATATTGTCCTCCTAAAAAGATACAGTAGTAATTTAATCAATAAAATATGAGTATGTTTTCTAAAACAATCGATCAAATTGAGTAGTATCCTATTTAATCAATTAATGATAGGAAGTATTTCACTGTTCTATGTGTCCCTTTTGATTATTATTTATACCTTTCATTTTCATCATATCTTATTTCTATTTCATCTTCAGTAAATGTTGTTTTCCAAGTTTTCTATTAGTATGTTTGTCTTATATGCTTATATATAAAACTTGTTTTTATCTCTTGTATGTGTTATTTTTGTCTCCATTTGAAGTATGAAAGTGAAGTTGCTCGGTTGTGTCCGACTCTTTGCGACCCCGTGGACTGTAGCCTACCAGGCTCCTCCGTCCAGGCAAGAATACAGGAGTGGGTTACCATTTCCTTCTCCAGATTTGAAGTATATGACATTACAACTTTTTATGTAGTTGTGATTTTTAACTTTTGCCCTTGTAATATTCTGACTTTAGGGTTTATTTGTAAAACCGTCTGATATTTAAACATTTTTTCCAAATGCCTACTTCTAGTTGTTTTATGATTTCTTTTAAATAAAATTTGCTTTGTTGAATAACAATATTATTTCCCACATTGCTATCATACTGATTAGCTGTGGGAAAGGCACTATAAGCTCACTGCAATATGAAGATCGTTGTAGAGCAAAATTTTCTGTCTGTTGAGCCATGCCACCTGCCATGCTGTACATGGGTTACCTGAGTGACCAGGGAAGGCCTCTGTACCTAAAAATCAGTTTTCAACTGTGGGCAATTACCAACATTTAGGGCAGATATCTAAAATAATCATTTTTTAGTGAGTCCCATAATATGGAAAATGGTTAGAGATCACCTTGACTAAAAACTATGACCAGAAGCATGTATAAATTAATTTACAATTACAAAACTCAGAAATGATGTTTTCAAACCTCAGCAAAGTTATCCATTGTCTAGAATGGAGCTCCCATGCAAGGTCACATTTGGACCTTTGAATTAAGTTATGCGATAGTTATAAAAATACATCAAGTATCAGGCTTACATAACTTGTTTAATGCAGGCTGTATAATAAGGATTTTTCAAAAGAATTTCCAGCGTAAAATTTTCTTTAGAGCTATAAGATGAGAAAATGCTGGCTCTTAATGTAGAATAATATTGTTTATCTCTTACTGTTGAACTCTACATCAAAAGTTTTTCCTTCCACAACTCCTTTTAGTTCAGCATGATTGGCCTCAATTGCCGCTCATTCTTTAGTATATGGAGTAGTCAATCAGGCAGCTCTGAAATGTGCTAAAATGAAGCCCTTGAAGTTGAATTTGTGGCTTTGAGAGACAGGATACTTTTCATCTGTATTCCACTTTTTATCATTGTCCTTAAAGTGTCTTAGAAAGAAAAGAAGACATTAAGACGTATGGAGTATGAAATGCTAATCAGGTAAGATGGTAAATGCCATTCAAAGGGAGAGATGATACCTACATAATGGATGATGATTGCAAATGTCTGACAGTTGTGCCAACATACCAGTGCTTTTGGCAGAGAATATTCTGAGGGAAGCCTGTGTACTGGTTTGCTCATAATAATTCCAAGCATTCAAAGAATGATCACATAAATTTACACCTAAGCATGATTTGCAAAAGCACACATGAATATACACACATATTCATACACAGGTGTAAATTATATATGTTCATCATACTTAATATCAGTGTAGAGGTATACATATCAGTATATTGCTGAATAAAATGTTACTATATTACTTCTAAATAATGCCTTTAAAAATATTATGATAGGGCAGGAAGACCATCTATTCCCCTTGACTTCCATAATTAAACATTATGTTTTCATCTACATGACTGATAAATAGAATATGTGACACTCTTTCATTGAAACCATTAAGGTGCTATAGTTATACTTTTGTTTACATAAAAAAATAACTTCATAATATATTTTTAAAGTAAAAATAACTCATAACATATCAAAAGTATGTGTATATGTTACCACATATAACTTACACATATTGTGTATATACATATTTATATGAATGTTTATATCTGTATACACTTTTAAAATGTTAATAACTAGATGTTGTATGCACTTAAATGACTACAGTAGGGTCATTAGATTATTGGTGGCTTTCTTCCTATTTTCTACTTTCCTCTATTTTCTGAGTTTTGGTGGTAAAGGCATTAATTTTATAATCAGAAAATGTAATTAAGATATTTCCCCTTTATTAAGAAAAAATGCTGTCTTTCTATAAAATTTCATTTGTATTATTTGGATTCAGCTTACCTTAAAAACAAGACTAAAGTAGTCAGAACTCTAATAAAACAGGTATAATGCAATCAAAATGTAGTCCACCTTTAGGGACACATACTACTTGAAATATTCATTTATGGGTCATCCTGACCATTTACTACCCAAGATCATCAAGGTCAATTCCAACATTACAGCAATTCACCAGGAAGCAAGGCAACTTAACCATTCAATTTTGTCCTCCACAGCACACTTTTTTTTATATTTACAAAATTTCAATTTAATGGTATATCCATTAAAGCTGAGATCTCACAGGGCACTTAAATTGGGTCTATCGTGTATCACTTGTTCAGCTGTTCAGTTGTGTCTGACTACTTGTGATCCCGTGGACTGTAGCACACCAGTCTTTCCTGTCCATCACAGCCTCCTGAGGTTTTCTCAAGCTCATGTCCATTGAGTTGGTGATGCCATCCAATCATCTCAACCTCTGTCATCCCCTTCTCCTCCTGCCTTCAATCTTTCCCAGCATCAGGATCTTTTCCAAAGAGTCAGCTCTGCTCTTCGCATCATGTGGCCAAAGTATTGATTGGAACTTCAGCCTCAGCATCACTCCTTTCAATGAATAGTCAGAGTTGATTTCCTTTAGGATTGACTGGTCTGATCTCCTTACAGTCCAACGGACTCTCTAGAGTCTTCTCCAACACCATAGTTCAGAAGCATAATTTCTTCGGCTCTTGGCCTTATTTATGGTCCAACTCTCATATCCATACATGACTACTGGAAAAACCATGCCTTTGACCACATGGCCCTTTGTTGGCAAAGTAATGTCTCTACTTTTTAATATGCTGTCTAGGTTGGTCATAGCTTTTCATCCAAGGAGCAAGTGTCTTTTAATTTCATTGCTGCAGTCACCATCTGCAGTGATTTTGGAGCCCAAGAAAATAAAGTCTGTCACTGTTTCCATTGTTTCCCATCTATTTGCCATGAAGTGATGGGAGTGGATGCCATGATCTTGGTTTTTTGAATATTGAATTTTAAGCCAGATTTTTCACTCTCCTCGTTCACCTTAATCAACAGGCTCTTTAGTTCCTCTTTCCTTTCTGCATTAAGGGTGGTGTCATCTGCATATCTGAGATTATTGATATTTATCGCAGAAATCTTCATTCCAGCTTGAGCTTCATCCAGCATTTTGCATGATGTACTCTGCATATAAGTTAAATAAGCAGGGTGACAATATACAGTTTTTGTCATATCACTTTCCCAGTTTTGAACCAGTCTGTTCTTGACCTGTATACAGGTTTTTCAAGAGGCAGGTTACCTGGTCTGGTATTCTCATCTCTTTTCCACAGATTGTTGTGATTCACACAATCAAAGGATTTAGTGTAGTCAGTGGAAGCAGAAGTAGATGTTTTTCTGGAGCTCTCTTGCTTTTTCTATGATCCAACAGATGTTGGCAATTTGATCTCTGGTTCTGCTGCCTTTTCTAAATCCAGCTTGAATATCTGGAATTCTTGGGTCACGTACTGTTGAAGCCTGACTTGGAGAATTTTGAGCATTACTTTGCTAGCATGTAAAATCAATGCAATTGTGTGGTAGTTTGAACATTCTTTGGTATTGTCCTTCTTTGGGATTGGAATGAAAACTGATCTTTTCCAGTTCTGTGGTCACTGCTGAGTTTTCCAAATTTTCTGGCATATTGAGTGCAGTATTTTAACAGCATCATCTTTTAGAAAATAAAATAACTCAGCTGAAATTCCATCACATTCCCTAGCTTTGTTTGTAGTGATGCTTCCTAAGGCCCACTTTACCTTGCTCTCCAAGATGTCTGGCTCTAAGTGAGTGTCTTCTGTGTATTCTTGCCACCTTTTGTTAATATCTTCTGCTTCTGTTAGGTCCATACTGTTTCTGTCCTTTATTGTGCCCATCTTTGCATGAAATGTTCTCTTGGAACCTCTTATTTTTTTTGAAGAGATCTCTAATCTTTCCCATTCAATTGTTTCCCTCTACTTCTTTACATTGTTCACTGAGGAAGACTTTCTTATCTGTCCTTGCTATTCTTTGAATTCTTCATTCAGTTGGATATATCTTTCCTTTTCTCCTTTGCCTTTCGCTTCTCTTCTTTTCTCAGCTATTTGTTAAGGCCTCCTCAGAAAACCATTTTACCTTTTCTAGTTTCTTTTTCTTGGGGATGATTTTGATCACCACCTCCTGTACAATGTTATGAATCTGCATCCATAGTTCTTCAGGAACTCTGTCTATCAGATCTAATCCCTTGAATCTATTTGTCACTTCCACTGTATAATCATAAAGGATTTGATTTATGTCATACCTAAATGGCCTAGTGGTTTTCCCTACTTTCTTAAATTTGTCTGAAATTTGTAATAAGGAGTTCATGATCTGAGCCACAGTCAGCACCAGGTCTTTTTTTTTTTTTTTTTTTGCTGACTGTATAGAGCTTCTCCATCTTCTGTTGCAAAGAATACAATTAATCTGATTTTGGTGTTGACCATTTGGTGATGTCCATGTGTAGAGTCGTCTCTTGTGTTGTTCGAAGAGGGTGTTTGCTATGACCAGTGCATTTTCTTGGCAAAACTCTGTTAGTTTTTGCCCTGCTTCATTTTGTATTCCAAGGCCAAACTTGGAGTACTCCAAGCACTTCCCTTACAAAACATTATGTCTGTGTTTTTCCCCCAATGACCAGTATATGGAATAGTCACCAGTATTATAAATGCAGTTCTTTTTCAACATACTAGTACAAACTTTGCCATTATGTTGGCTTTGCATCTTTTATTGGAGGCTCCATTACAAACTCTGGTCAAAACTCTCAAATTATTTGTGATATAGAGAGATAGTGACAGATTAATATATAGGCATGCACACACAGAATGAAGATAGTATAATATATTTAGTTTTCCTCATCTTCTTAGAAACTAAAAATTTCAAATATTAATTTTTGTAATAAGTAGGATTAACATGGAATTCATGGTATAATGTCTTCCTATCTCCCTTATCTTTTATATAACATAAAATAATTTTTAAAAGTCTTATGTTTAAAGTATTAAATGCTTCCTATTGACAAACCTAAAAATACATATAAACTGACAAAAATTAAAAATTATTTATAATTTCACCATTTGTGGACTCTATCTAATGTTAATCCAAATATATATATATATATATACATATATATGCATATGAACATATATATATATAGCTTTCATAGTTTCTACATTCTATATATATTGCTTAATAACTTGATTTTTAAATTTAATATATCAAATATTTTCCATTAATTTGTATTTCATAATTGATAATTTGTACATATTTTGAAGCATTTCAACTATTTTAATTTTTTCTCTTACTGGTGGTGATAAATATCCTTATATATATATATCTTTGTGCAAAATTCAGCAATTAGACTTCCAGCAATCAGAATAGCAGAGCAACTCTGCTGCTTCATTTTAGGCATGTATTATATTTAATCTTTTAAAATAAGCCTGTAGCTTTAGAAGATCAAAGAAATTATAAATTAGTCTTGTGAGATGGGTTCCTAGCAAATTTCAACAGCTCTGTGGTCACTCATAGGCCAGAGATGAATGGAAGGTAAGTTTCTTCATTTTCAGGTATGAACATTGCCTTAGAATACAATATAGGTGCAGTATATCCCAATTCCAAGAATCTATGCTTTTTTCACTATGGGAAAAAACACAGAAAAATATAAATTGGTATTTCTGAGAGCAGAAGAACAGGGCTAAGCCCTTTCACCCACACCCACAAGGCAATCCTTGATGGTTGGGATCCCTCATTATGTACCATGGATCTATCATCTACTGGCCCTGGCTGTCAGATGCCACAGGACTTCATACATTTATCTGTGGTTTCTTCTCACTTCAGAATTTTTGAAGACTTAAAGTATAATAGATTCTTTTAGTTGGTGTGTTTTTTCCATGGAGGAAGCTTTCAATAGACTATGCATATTGTTACTGGGAATGTATAACAGACTTTTCCAAAGGGTTTATTTTGTTAAGACTTGCAATTTTTTTTTTTTTTCCTCTTGAAGTCTTCTGTCATCTACTTTAATCTGGAACAATTCCTCACTAAATCAGCTGCATAGGTTCAACCTGAGATTTCTTTGTTGCTCTTATCTTTTGGATTCTTTGTATAAGCAGTATTATATCTTTTTAAGTTGTAGTTTATTACTGTATCTTGCTGGAAGACATCTAAGAAGAGCTTTGAAAGAAAGCATGCATATGTGATAAATTTGAGCGCCCTAGGTGGCGCTAGTGGTAAAAGAACCTGCCTACCAGTGCTGGAGATGTAAGAGACATGAGTTCCATCCCTGGCTTAGGAAGATCCCCTGGAAGAGGGCGTGATAACCCACTCCAGTAATCTTGCCTGGAGAATCCCCATAGACAGAGGAGCCTGGTGGGCTACAGTCCTTGGGGTCCCAAAGAGTTGGACATGACTGAAACAACTCCGCAACAGTAGCAGCATGATAAATTTCTTGAACTCCTGAATGTTTAAACTTTAAAAAAGAAAAAAAAGTCCCTACCTGTGATTATTAGTTTGATTTAGTATACAACCTAGCTTGGAGATTACATTCAGTCAAAATTTTAAAGTCATTTCTTCATTATATTTTGGATTCCAGTGTTGCTGTTTAGAATAGGTTCATTCTGATTATTTTCCTATTAAAGTAACCTTTTTTTATTTTGTGATCTTGTAACATGTTTATTCTTAGTGTTCTTAAATTAAGTGTGCCTTCATGAGGATATTTCTCAACAGATTGGGTTAGACAACGGATATGCCCTTTTGGTTATGCCCTTCCTTTCTGGTGAATCCTTCTACTTTCTTTTTGATAGCTTTACTTCTCTATTTCCTTTGTTCTTTTTATCTGAAACCCTGCCTAGTTGACTCTGAGAGACATATGTTGTTCCTCTACTTCTCATTTTTGTTTTAAAAAATATTTCCCATCTTGGTCATTTGTTAAAAATCTGATTTCTGGGAGATAGCCTCTCATTATCTTGAAGAACTATTTTTGAATTTTTTCATGTTGATTTCCTCTGGTTGTTTCTTTTTCATAGCATATCTTTTCTCTTGTTTTTAATCAGACACAACATATTTTTGATTGTTATTATTTAGTCTTTTTGATGATTTTGTCTAGCTTTTTTGATATTTTCATCTAGTCTATATATTATCTGGGCTTTATACCAATTTTTTTTCCTTGTTAGTTAATGTCAGTCTATCATGTTGCAATTTTTTTCTCACATGTCTGGAAGTTTTTAATTATCCATTTAAACTTAAGATATAAGATTCACCCCATTTTGTACTGTGCCTGGTGTCTATGGTTGTCAAGACATTATATTGCTCTTCATTTCTCCAGGGAACAAATACTCAGCCTTCTGGCTGAAAGATGGGAGCCTGGATGTTAACAATTTCTGTATGAGAGTGGGGTCAAGAGTAGCATGAGTGGTGGCTATCATATACAGACCTTCAGAATATTCCCATTTCCCAACTCAGGCTCACTCTTAACCTGTGCCATCCTGGGTCCTTCATGTCTTTCATTTGGGTTTCTCCTTGGTGAATCAACTCTCTTTGCTTGTACCCTCTTTACACATAATTTATTGTGATTTCTTTCCCCATTAAATCATTTGCTAATCATTCACCTGCTTTCTCTCTCTTCTGTTTATGTCTCCTGTCTTTTTTCTCCTTGTCTTTGAGAGTTCTTCAAAGACTTTTTTCTTCATTTTAGTTGTTTGTCAGGAGGAAGAAGAGATATACAAATATGGTTAACCTGCCATGTTTTTGCATAAAATGGCTTTATGTTACTTTTAATCACCCAAATTTGTCATTCAGTGTACTGGTGACTCATTCTAGATAATCATCTTCCAGCAGTTATATATTTTACTTATGACTCATTGACTTCTCTCTGTAAATTATTCAACCTCATTCATGGCAGACTTTATTTAAATGTCCTGTATTATGATGGAGCAAAACCTGTTTGACACCAATATATACTCTTAGGAAGGCTCTGCCATAGTTATTATTATGAAATAATGTAAATAAATAATGGATAAATTAAAAAAATAATAAAACCAAGATGCAATGGAACTAAATACCAAAATGAATAGATGACACCAGACTAGATGACACTAAAATTTAGAGGTCTATCAGAGTCCATTGATTAAACATCTTTTAGATCAAAAGTTGGCTGAACTTCTGGCAACTTTAAGGACCTATATTATAATTCGCTAATATTTGTAATTTATCATATATTTTAATATCTGCAATTTATATCAAAAAATGTTAGAACAAGATTTATTTTATTTTTTCTATGTTTGGTATTTTCTTTCCCAATATGTTTTTATATTATCATTTACATGCAGTTATTATCTTAATTCGCTAATTAACCTAATCTCCTTGGCTTCCCTGGTGGCTCAGAGGATTAAGTGTCTCTCTGCAATGTGGGAGACCTGGGTTTGATCCCTGGATCAGGAAGATCCCCTGGAGAAGGAAATGGCAACCCACTCTGGTACTCTTGCCTGGAAAACCCCACAGATGGAGAAGTCTGGTAGGCTATAGTCCATGGGGCCACAAAGTGTCAGACATGACTGAGCCACTTCAACTGGGTGCATGCCAATTTTATCTTTGGATTTCTCGCTCCACGATGGCTTTAAGGTAATAGCACTTAGTGAATGCTCAGAATGTACCAGACATGGTTAAGCATAATCCTCCTCTCAACTCTATCAGGCAAATATTATTGCAGCCTTGTTCTACTGATGAGAAATTTAAAACTCAAAATTAAATAATTTGCCCAAGATCACACAGGCCATATACATGGGATACAAAACCAGACAGTTTTTCTTAGAGCCTGTCCCTTAACTAACACATTACACCACCTTGTACACAGCAGGAAAACAGTAAATATCTGGTAAACAGATGAACAGAAACCTTGCTAATCTTTTCAATCCTTAAGAAGTTCACACATTTACAGAATTCACTTTCTACAAAATTTCTAACAACCTGGTGCTTACTAACTGAAAAATCTTCCACATTTTTCTTCATTAATATTGATTTGCAGTCAGTCACTCAGATAAAATTCTATTTCATAAAAACTTTGGATTTCTTTTGCAAATTGTAAATATTTATGAAATTTCCTGTTGGCTCAGATATAAAGAATCCACCTGCCAGTGAAGGAGACACGGTTTTGATCCCTGGACTGGGAAAATCCCCTGGAGGAGGAAATGACAACCCTCTCTAGTATTCTTGTATGGAGGCTTCCATGTACAGAGGAGCCTGGTAGGCTACAGTTCATGAGGTCATCAAGAGTCAGACAAGATTGAGCGACTAACATACATGAAATAGTGTCAGGATGGACAATGGTCCTTAAATCACATGGTTAAAGCAGATGGCTGAAGTGGATGGTTTTCAAATGCCAAATGCCTAATCTACATTCCCAAGATCATTACTGTTTTCATTTTTCCTTAAAGTTAATTTTGTGAAAATACCTACCATATTATAAAGTTCTCAAAATTCTATTTTAATTAGAAAGTGTAATCTTATATTTTCAAATATATATACTGCATAGATAAGTGTGATTTATGACCACAAGTCAAAGAGTCAGTGCAAACCACATTTAAGCTTGAGGTTGTTAACTCCTCTGTAAGTTGGAGATAAATTGTTTCGTTAGCAAACAATACTGCAAATATTTGGAAAATACTTTGTATAGGGTCTCTCCCACAGAAAGCATTCTGTTATTTTTGGTGTGCAAATGATATTTAGAAAGATAAAATGAGAGATTTATTTTTCAAATAACTGATCTTCTGTAGTATATATTTGAAATTGTTGCTCAGACAGGAAAGTTTGTCGTAAATTGGCGATATATCTTAGTCTAAACCACTTATATTAGTTTTATGCTTACCTTTTCTAGAAAATATTTTTAATCCTTTTGAAATTCTTTACATATCAGGTACAAATCATTCAATGCTGGGAGCTTGGAAGTATAAAGAACATAAAAATCTACTCATTTTTCTTTGAAGTCTGATAAAATTATAGTGACCAACACAAGCTATAAAATGTGATAAACTGGGGAGAATAAAAGCAAACATTTGTCCATGCCATGACTCTCTTTTCTTGAATTTATTTCAGAATTCTAGATGGGAACTCTACCTTTTGGAATTCACCATTTGAGAAGGGGGAAAAAATAGAGTGAAATTCTATAATCTGGAATCAATTTCTGATTATTGCTACTCATTGACTCTAAATTTAAATTTAAATTAGACACATAAATTTAAGTAATTTTTCTGGTATTCAGTTTCTCCACCATTAAAATGAGAAACTTTGGGCTGGATAGTTTCTAAGAATATGTTCTGATTTAAATTGCTCGGAAACATAACTTTTAGTAGGACTATCCCTGTTTCCTTATTTTCGTTTTAGTCCAAATTATGTTCATAACTCTTACTTCAATTTCTACTCACTACTGGTTACAGTCTCTAAATATGCTCTTATAGTAGTATAAACCATTATTTTAAGTCCTCAGAGAATCATGTTTATATTATAGAGATCAAGAAACTTTAGTTTGTTTTTTACATAAATATTTTATCATTCATGGCAGGTTAGTCTGTGGTTGAATTAGATGTAATTAAACAACAAAAATAAAGTAAGAAAACTAACCTACTTGTTTCTTTACATCTAAATTTCATTAGGGTTTTGGTTTGAGAAAATAAAGTGAATTTCCTGGGACATAATGATGTATGTTAAAACAGTTTTTATGAATTCTAACAATGTGACAAAATTGATGGGTTGACTTTCAAGTATAAATGCAAGCTTACTTATTTATGGGCTTTTTCTTTGAGGGGTGTGTGTGTGTGTGTGTGTGTGTGTGTGTTTTAACTTTATAATATTGAGGTTTACCCAGATCCTCAGAAATAGAAATCAAAAGGAACAAGCAAAACAAAACAAAACACACAGTATAGCCTTGAAGAAACTTAAGATGCTTTGACTTCAATAAATTCTCTTTCACTTATTTTAATATTCTGTGGATCTTATGGTGAATTGACAATGATGAGCTTCCTTTATTTGCTATTAATTGGAATAGCAGAAAGTTTATACTGTAGAAATCATGTTCAAACATTTTATAAATGATATTTCTCTCCTGAAATAGATGAATGTGCATAATTTTAAAGACAGTTTTTAATAACTAGTTTAGCATACCACTAGTTGCAAAAATTTTAGTTCTTAAACTGGGATTCTGAACATCAGATTTTCATTATCCCACTGAAAATAGGATTTAGAATTTCCAAATAACATAGTACTTAAGAAATACAATATCTTATCTCCTTTACTTTTCTCAGTAATTTCTCTTTTACTTGATTCTACTTTAGACTGGAAATTTACCTTTTCACTAAATAAGTTCTTATCTCAGTTGTACTAAGCAGTCTATTTTATTATATTAAAACATGACATGATTTTTCATTTAAACTGTCTTAGCCTATAACATTTATGTGTGATTTTGTTGTATATAGCAGGTTTTCATTTGAGGTACTCTTTAAAACATTATTTTGTAATATATAATATTTAATAATGGAGTATATCTTGATCGATTATATGGAAGGAAATGATTTAACTGCAATTGTTCAGTTCAGTTCAGTCACTCAGTTGAACCGCAACAGACCAGACCTCCCTGTCCATTACCAACTCCCGGAGTATACCCAAACCCATGTCCATTGAGTCGGTGATGCTATCCAACCATCTCATCCTCTGCCGTCCCCTTCTCCTCCTGCCCTCAATCTTTCCCAGCATCAGGGTCTTTTCAAATGAATCAGCTCCTCGCATCAGGTGGCCAAAGTATTGGAGTTTCAGCTTCAACATCAGTCTTTCCAATGAACAACAAGGACTGATATCCTTTAGGATGGACAGATTGGACCTCCTTGCAGTTCAGGGACTCTCAAGAGTCTTCTCCAACACCCTAGTTCAAAAGCATCAATTCTTCGGTGCTCAGCTTTCTTCACAGTCCAACTCTCACATCCATACATGACCACTGGAAAAACCATAGCCTTGACTAGACGGACCTTTGTTGGCAAAGTAATGTCTCTGCTTTTGAATATGCTATCTAGGTTGGTCATAACTTTCCTTCCAAGGAGTAAGCGTCTTTTAATTTCATGGCTGCAGTCACCATCTGCAGTGATTTTGGAACCCAGAAAAATAAAGTCAGCCATTGTTTCCACTGTTTCCACATCTATTTGCCATGAAGTGATGGGACTGGATGCCATGATCTTAGTTTTCTGAATGTTGAGCTTTAAGCCAACTTTTTCACTCTCCTCTTTCACTTTCCTCAAGAGGCTCTTTAGTTCTTCTTCATTTTCTGCCATAAGGGTGGTGTCATCTGCATATCTGAGGTTATTGATATTTCTCTCAGCAATCTTGATTCCAGCTTGTGCTTCTTCCAGCCCAGTTTTCTCATGATATACTGTGCATAAAAGTTAAATAAATAGTGTGACAATATATAGCCTTTACATACTCCTTTTCCTATTTGGAACCAGTCTGTTGTTTCATGTCCAGTTTTTTTTTTTTTTTTTTTTTTTTATGTCCAGTTCTAACAGTTGCTTCCTGACCTGTATAAAGGTTACAAATTATAATTGTAATTATAATTAAATTGCAACTTATAATTTAAATACAAGTGTTTTCTTAATATCCTTAGAATTATTGGCGGTGATTTTCTAAGAAATAGCAAAAAGTTGGAGAATATCTTCCTAAAACATACTGAATTACCTTCTAATGAATTTATCTTGATTAGTTGTTCATTAGTTTTTCAAATACATTTCTTTCCACTGAATGTAGATGCATTAAAATCTATCTAAATATATATTTGAATTTATGTAATGGTGATTATGAAGTTTTCCTCAATTATATAAGAACACATATTAAGAATTATAAAAATAATTTTTACTCTTTTTATAGTGAAGATACTAAATTTATGATGGCTTATATGATAAATGAAAATATTTCTGTACAACATATAAGAAACATTTCCCTTCCTTTAGGAATAAAGAAATATATATATATATGTAAGTTTTTGCAATTTTTTTTCTATGCCATGATTATTACATAAAGGAAATGTTAGCACCAATTCCTAACCAAACACTTTATAAAGTAGTGGAGGACTGTTTAACATGACTTTCCTGATTATAGTTTTATAATATTTTCCTTCATAGGAAATTGCCAAATCCATTGTATAAGCTCCTCCTTATGGCTTTGGAGTAGGATGCAGTATATATGCATGACTTTTTCATCTGAGAATAACCTGAATCTGATTGCTATTATATTTCATGTCTGGTAAACTGAAAAGAGCTTTTAACTTACAATTAGAGGATCAGGTTTGACTCTCAGCTCCATCATATTGATTGTGTCACCTTTGACAAACCACTTAGTCTCGTGAAAATCTATTTCCTCATCTATAAAGTTGTTTTATAATATCTGTATTATATATTTATTGTGAGAATTATTAGACAACATATGCGGTAAACCTGCCAAAGATGGTTGGAACATGGTAGGCCCTCAAAAGTTTTTATTTCCTTTCCTTTTCCCCGTTGAATCTGAAAATTATTAATGAAAACTACTATTTGTGGAATTTATTTAATATTCTGTTTAGAGAAGACTTAGCAATTTCCCTTATGAAAGCTTGAGTTTTATTTCTTAAGTGATTTTCCCAGTCACTGACATAGACTTCGGAGAAGGCAATGGCACCCCAATCCAGTACTCTTGCCTAGAAAATCCCATAGATGGAGGAGCCTGGTAGGCTGCAGTCCATGTGGTCACTAAGAGTCGGACACGACTAAGCGACTTCACTTTCACTTTTCACTTTCACGCACTGGCAACTCAACTCCAGTGTTCTTGCCTGGAGAATCCCAGGGACGGGGGAGCCTGGTGGGCTGCCGTCTATTGGGTCGCACAGAGTCGGACACGACTGAAGCAACTTAGCAGCAGCAGCAGACATAGACTTGATTTGTATTGAAATTCAGTGAAATAGCCAACACTGTACTATCCTTTACCTGTTTTATCTGTTTACATCAAGACATTTTTAGTCCCTCTGTTATAAATTTCACACATACCCCTGATATTTCTCTTTTTCTCTATCTAAATATATGATATAGCAAAAGAGTTCCTACATTAAACAAAAAAATTGAGGAGATTAAAATGTTTTGAAACTAAATGGTGATGATATTTACAAAACACTGTAAATGTATTAAATGCTACAGAATTGTACATTTTAAGTTAGTTTGAAAAGTGAGTTTTATGTGAATTTTACCACAATAAAATGAAAATCAACTAATCAAAAGGGGCTTACTGCCTCAACAATGTGCTGGGCACATGGTAAGATGCTCAAAAAATAAGATTACTGTATAATTTACTGTCCAAACTAGTTTGTGTCTTCTAAGACAAATGTTAAACTGTAAGAGGCACAAGGATCCAAAATATAAAATAAGATTCTCTGAGGGAAAATGAAATATATTTACATCTTACCTGAAATTTATAATTTTTCATCTGCTCTAATAGCAAATGAAGCATCTATTTTTTAAATTGCTCCTTTCTTCAAGAAGTAATATGTTTGCATGATTCAAAATCAAACAGTGTAAAAGATTTTGATGAAAAATTTTGCTCCTATTTCTTCCCCTCATACTTTTTATACAGATAAACCCTTTATCAGTATTTTTTGTGTATTTTCAGAAAATTTTAATCAACTACAAATAATTATACACACACAGAAACATATACAAACTTTCAAGCAAACTCCTCTACATCTTATCTTGTCTTGGGCAACTTCATTGATGCAAAATGAATTCTTCATTCTTTTTTCAGTTGTAAAATATTCTCATGTGTGGTTATTATGTGTTTATTTAATTTGCCTTTTGTGAGTGGACTCGTAAGTGATATTGATCTTTTGCTATTACAAACAATGCTATAAGAAAGGTTTCTGTAGCTTCATCTTCTTATTCAAGGGCAGTATATCAATAGGACAGATTCCGAGGAGTAGGATTTCTGAAACAACTTAATTTTGATACAAGTGGCCAAATCCTTCCAGAGAAGCAGGGCCAATTTGTACACTAAGAATAATGTATGATTGCAAACTGAGGAAGTCTTGATAGGGTGGCAAATGACAAGCCATGAGAATCTTAATCTTCTGTCCAAGAAAGCTTTGTAAATGACGGAAAAAAAAGATTATTGAAATTAACATTTGTGGGCCTCCTCGGAGCTCATTGGTAAAGAATTCACCTGCAATGCAGGAGCCAGGGTTCGATCCCTGTGTCGGGAAAATCTCCTGGAGGAGGGCATAGCAACTCACTCCAGTATTCTTGCCTGGAGAGTCCCATGAACAGAGGAGCCTGGCAGGCTACAGTCCATTGCATCACAAAGAGTTGGACGTGACTGAAGCAACTGGGTACACATGCATATGGAAAAATCTTGGGGGTTATTTGTAGTACAGTGTAGGATGTAAAGTTCAGAGTCTGTCTTGAGTTAGGCTCATCTGAATATATGTGATTTTGCATTTCCATCTTTACATGACTATTGTAAATACATGTACTTATTAGACTTTTTAAAAATAATGTATGAATTTGCCTTTCCAACCAGTCTATATTTAGGAGCATTATAAGAAAAGCAATTTGTTACCAATAGAATAAAATAAAACCATTTTGTTATTGTTATGGGATTGGATTGTGTCCTTACAAGATTAGTATACTGAGGTCCTAAACTACAGTGCCTCAGAATGTGACTGCATTTAGAGATAGGGTCTTTAAAGAAAATAAATTAAAATGAGGTGATTAGGATGGCCTAGCAAACCATACAATTGTAGTAGAGTATGTCTTGGAGCCTTTCTGTGAATTCTTTTATTATCAGTTTTACTTAAGGGTTTTCCTTTCAGTGATTATACAACTTAAATGTAGCATCCTAAGAAAGAATTATCAGTTCCTTCCTTATTTCCGGGAAAGCTTTTCTTATAGAGAGACTAATTAGTTACAATGTATTTTCTTCATGTTTTACTATAGGGGTAATGCAGACTAACAGCAAACATTTAAGCTATGATTCATTAGTGGATAATTCATACTTCAGTTTGTGATACTCATTAATATTAAAGAATCCTTAGTGCAAAGATAGGAATACTACCATTTATACTTTGTCTAATTTTCCATTTTTTTATTTAGCATTTTCTAATTATTAATATGCTACTAATATAATAATAAAATATACATATATATACTGAGATTTCATCAAACATTTCAACTTTAATTATAAACTTAAGCAACTAAATGCCTTAACAATTCTATGAGAGTCTATTAATGCTTTAACACCCTAAAAATTAAGCAAATGAAAGTATAATCATTCCAGTTTTGGTCATCTGTCTTTTCTCAAAGAAAGAAAGATTTAATCTTTGGGTTTAAATTTGTTTTCTAAACTCTGTTGTTATTCCTATTTTAACTTAGTTTAGCTATATTGATATTGAATTGTAAAATACTTAAAGTGTACAATGCAATGATTTCATATATGTATACAGCACAGAAGGATCCCCACTATTGAAAAAACATATACACCACCTCACATACTTATCTTCTTTTAATTTTTTTTGAATTATACAATTCAGTGTTATCAACCATAGTTATATTACAGCCTCAGTTCTTATCTTTTTTTTTAATTTTTTTTTATTTTTAAACTTTACAAAATTGTATTAGTTTTGCCAAATATCAAAATGAATCCGCCACAGGTATACATGTGTTCCCCATCCTGAACCCTCCTCTCTCCTCCCTCCCAATACCATCCCTCTGGGTCGTCCCAGTGCGCTAGCCCCAAGCATCCAGTATCGTGCATTGAACCTGGACTGGCAACTCATTTCATACATGATATTTTACATGTTTCCATGCCATTCTCCCAAATCTTCCCACCCTCTCCCTCTCTCACAGAGTCCATAAGACTGTTCTATACATCAGTGTCTCTTTTGCTGTCTCGTACACAGGGTTATTGTTACCATCTTTCTAAATTCCATATATATGCGTTAGTATACTGTATTGGTGTTTTTCTTTCTGGCTTACTTCACTCTGTATAATAGGCTCCAGTTTCATCCACCTCATTAGAACTGATTCAAATGTATTCTTTTTAATGGTTGAGTAATACTCCATTGTGTATATGTACCACTGCTTTCTTATCCATTCATCTGCTGATGGACATCTAGGTTGCTTCCATGTCCTGGCTATTATAAACAGTGCTGCGATGAACATTGGGGTACACGTGTCTCTTTCCCTTCTGGTTTCCTCAGTGTGTATGCCCAGCAGTGGGATTGCTGGATCATAAGGCAGTTTTATTTCCAGTTTTTTAAGGAGTCTCCACACTGTTCTCCATAGTGGCTGTACTAGTTTGCATTCCCACCAACAGTGTAAGAGGGTTCCCTTTTCTCCACACCCTCTCCAGCATTTATTACTTGTAGACTTTTGGATCGCAGCCATTCTGACTGGTGTGAAAGGGTACCTCATAGTGGTTTTGATTTGCATTTCTCTGATAATGAGTGATGTTGAGCATCTTTTCATGTGTTTGTTAGCCATCTGGATGTCTTCTTTGGAGAAATGTCTATTTAGTTCTTTGGCCCATTTTTTGATTGGGTCATTTATTTTTCTGGAGTTGAGCTGTAGGAGTTGCTTGTATATTTTTGAGATTAGTTGTTTGTCAGTTGCTTCATTTGCTATTATTTTCTCCCATTCTGAAGGCTATCTTTTCACCTTGCTAATAGTTTCCTTTGATGTGCAGAAGCTTTTAAGTTTAATTAGGTCCCATTTGTTTATTTTTGCTTTTATTTCCAATATTCTGGGAGGTGGGTCATAGAGGATCCTGCTGTGATTTATGTCAGAGAGTGTTTTGCCTATGTTCTCCTCTAGGAGTTTTATAGTTTCTGGTCTTACATTTAGATCTTTAATCCATTTTGAGTTTATTTTTGTGTGTGGTGTTAGAAAGTGTTCTAGTTTCATTCTTTTATAAGTGGTTGACCAGATTTCCCAGCACCACTTGTTAAAGAGATTGTCTTTAATCCATTGTATATTCTTGCCTCCTTTGTCAAAGAAAAGGTGTCCTATAAGTGCGTGGATTTATCTCTGGGCTTTCTATTTTGTTCCATTGATCTATATTCCTGTCTTTGTGCCAGTACCATACTGTCTTGATAACTGTGGCTTTGTAGTACAGCCTGAAGTCAGGTAGGTTGATTCCTCCAGTTCCATTCTTCTTTCTCAAGATCGCTTTGCTATTCGAGGTTTTTTTTGTATTTCCATACAAATTGTGAAAGTATTTGTTCTAGCTCTGTGTAGAATGCTGTTGGTAGCTTGATAGGGATTGCATTGAATCTATAAATTGCTTTGGGTAGTATACTCATTTTCACTATATTGATTCTTCCAATCCATGAACATGGTATATTTCTCCATCTGTTAGTGTCCTCTTTGATTTCTTTCACCAGTGTTTTATAGTGTTCTATATATAGGTCTTTAGATTCTTTAGGTAGATATATTCCTAAGTATTTTATTCTTTCCGTTGCAATGGTGAATGGAATTGTTTCCTTAATTTCTCTTTCTGTTTTCTCATTATTAGTGTATAGGAATGCAAGGGATTTCTGTGTGTTGATTTTATATCCTGCAACTTGACTATAGTCATTGATTAGTTCTAGTAATTTTCTGGTGGAGTCTTTAGGGTTTTCTATGTAGAGGATCATGTCATCTGCAAATAGTGAGAGCTTTACTTCTTCTTTTCCAATTTGGATTCCTTTTTTTTCTTTTTCTGCTCTGATTGCTGTGGCCAAAACTTCCAAAACTATGTTGAATAGTAATGGTGAAAGTGGGCACCCTTGTCTTGTTCCTGACTTTAGAGGAAATGCTTTCAATTTTTCACCATTGAGGATAATGTTTGCTGTGGGTTTGTCATATATAGCTTTGATTATGTTGAGGTATGTTCCTTCTATTCCTGCTTTCTGGAGAGTTTTTATCATAAATGGATGTTGAATTTTGTCAAAGGCTTTCTCTGCATCTATTGAGATAATCATATGGTTTTTATTTTTCAATTTGTTAATGTGGTGTATTACGTTGATTGATTTGCGGATATTGAAGAATCCTTGCATCCCTGGGATAAAGCCCACTTGGTCATTGTGTATGATCTTTTTAATGTGTTGTTGGATTCTGATTGCTAGAATTTTGTTAAGGATTTTTGCATCTATGTTCTTCAGTGATATTGGCCTGTAGTTTTCTTTTTTTGTGGGATCTTTGTCAGGTTTTGGTATTAGGGTGATGGTGGCCTTGTAGAATGAGTTTGGAAGTTTACCTTCCTCTGCAATTTTCTGGAAGAGTTTTAGCAGGATAGGTGTTAGCTCTTCTCTAAATTTTTGGTAGAATTCAGCTGTGAAGCCATCTGGTCCTGGGCTTTTGTTTGCTGGAAGATTTTTGATTACAGTTTCAATTTCTGTGCTTGTGATGGGTCTGTTAAGATTTTCTATTTCGTCCTGGTCCAGTTTTGGAAAGTTGTACTTTTCTAAGTATTTGCCCATTTCTTCCACATTGTCCATTTTATTGGCATATAATTGCTGATAGTAGTCTCTTATAATCCTTTGTATTTCTGTGTTGTCTGTTGTGATCTCTCCATTTTCATTTCTGATGTTATTGATTTGATTTTTCTCCCTTTGTTTCTTGATGAGTCTGGCTAATGGTTTGTCAATTTTATTTATCCTTTCAAAGAACCAGCTTTTGGCTTTGTTGATTTTTGCTATGGTCTCTTTTGTTTCTTTTGCATTTATTTCTGCTCTAATTTTTAAGATTTCTTTCCTTCTACTAACCCTGGGGTTCTTCATTTCTTCCTTTTCTAATTGCTTTAGGTGTAGAGTTAGGTTATTTATTTGACTTTTTTCTTGTTTCTTGAGGTGTGCCTGTATGGCTATGAACTTTCCCCTTAGGACTGCTTTTACCGTGTCCCACAGGTTTTGGGTTGTTGTGTTTTCATTTTCATTCGTTTCTATGCAAATTTTGATTTCTTTTTTGATTTCTTCTGTGATTTGTTGGTTATTCAGCAGCGTGTTGTTCAGCCTCCATATGTTGGATTTTTTAATAGTTTTTCTCCTGTAATTGAGATCTAATCTTACTGCATTGTGGTTAGAAAAGATGCTTGGAATGATTTCTATTTTTTTGAATTTACCAAGGCTAGCTTTATGGCCCAGGATGTGATCTATCCTGGAGAAGGTTCCATGTGCGCTTGAGAAGAAGGTGAAATTCATTGTTTTGGGATGAAATGTCCTATAGATATCAATTAGGTCTAACTGGTCTATTGTATCATTTAAAGTTTGTGTTTCCTTGTTAATTTTCTGTTTAGTTGATATATCCATAGGTGTGAGTGGGGTATTAAAGTCTCCCACTATTATTGTGTTATTGTTAATTTCTCCTTTCATACTTGTTAGCATTTGTCTTACATATTGTGGTGCTCCCGTGTTGTGTGCATATATATTTATAATTGTTATATCTTCTTCTTGGATTGATCCTTTGATCATTATGTAGTGACCTTCTTTGTCTCTTTTCCCAGCCTTTGTTTTAAAGTCTATTTTATCTGATATGAGTATTGCTACTCCTGCTTTCTTTTGGTACCTATTTGCATGGCAAATCTTTTTCTAGCCCTTCACTTTCAGTCGGTGTGTGTCCCCTGTTTTGAGGTGGGTCTCTTGTAGACAACATATGTAGGGGTCTTGTTTTTGTATCCATTCAGCCAGTCTTTGTCTTTTGGTTGGGGCATTCAACCCATTTACAGTTAACGTAATTATTGGTAAGTATGATCCCATTGCCATTTACTTTATTGTTTTGGGTTCGAATTTATACACCGTTTTTGTGTTTCCTATCTAGAGCATATCCTTTAGTATTTGTTGGAGAGCTGGTTTGGTGGTGCAGAATTCTCTCAGCTTTTGCTTGTCTGAAAAGCTTTTGATTCCTCCTTCATGCTTGAATGAGATCCTTGATGGGTACAATAATCTGGGCTGTAGGTTATTTTCTTTCATCATTTTAAGTATGTCTTGCCATTCCCTCCTGGCTTGAAGAGTTTCTATTGAAAGATCAGCTGTTATCCTTATGAGAATCCCCTTGTGTGTTATTTGTTGTTTTTCCCTTGCTGCTTTTAATATTTGAAAATTTCTACTCTTTTATCAGTCTCCTAGTCCCCTCACCCACCAGGTGCTAAAAACCAACCATTCTACTCTCTGTTTCTCTGAGCTTGACTTATTTATCACCTTAGTTCTTTAGATTTAGCTGGTATATTTTGCACCTAACGAGTTAGGGCTTCACAACCAGAGTTGTATGATTGATGGACTTAAAGTCCATGATTGAGAACCTGAGATGTGAACCTTTAGTGTATTCCTAGGTGATTCTTACTCTTTGTTTCCAGATGATCAAGTCCCCTGTGTTATTTAATTTTGCCCATTTCATCAATTACTGTCCAAATTATTACCTCTCATATATCAGCTGTATTTTGATTATGCCATTAGTCATTTTTTTTAGAGTTGTATGCTAGTGTTTTTTTTGTGTGTGTGAGTGTGTGCGCATACACTGTACAATAGATCTTTGTTGGTCATCCATTTTAAATATAGCATTGTGTACATGACCTTCTGAAGTTTGATTTTCTTATGTTTGTAGTAAGCCTGCTATGTCTTTTCTTCAAGGTAAACAGATAAAGCCAATTTTGCAGGTGCTGGTCTGTGTTGGTCTGATCTGTATTGGTCGATTCTAAAGCTTTTAGCCTATTTGTTTCACTAATATTGCAACATTTCTTTCTCCTAGTCCCATTAGAACTTCAGTATTGACATATCCTTATTTATTCTTACTAGTAATAAATCACTTGTCTGCATATGTATTATGGTCATATATAGTAACACACATATAAATATTGAATGTCTTAACCACCCAAGACCCTATGTTAGGTGTTATGAAATACTACAAAAAATAATCCTTCTTGTATTTCCTATAATCATTAATCTTTAAAAAGAATGTGTAATGTATATACATAAATAACTCTAATGCAAAGTAGGGAAAAATATGTGCCATTAGAGAGGTCTAGATAAATCAGAATGATTTGGGGGGTAATTCCATTTATATGTGTATAGAGGGATGTAAGACAATTAGTCAAGAAGGGAGTGTTTGAATAAGCACTCATGAATGAACAGGATTCCATATATAATCCTGGATGAAAATAATATCTTAGGCCAAGGATACAGTGTGCATAAAGGCACAAAAGTAGAAGGATGGATGCAGATGTTCTTGGGGAGTTTTGTTTAGAGAGAGCAGAAATTTTCTTCCTTCTTTCCTAACTTCCTTTCCATTCATTTATCCATTCACTTCTAATTGGGGCCTCCTATGAATCAGAATGTGTTAGGTACAAGGACTACTAAAAAGAGAAAGAAAAAGGAAAATATACTCCTCTTTGAGTGTTTTACTGTCTTATAATGAAAACTAAATCATGATAGCAATATTAAAAGTAATAGATAACAATTTTTATATGGCAAGTATGTCCAAAGTACTTTAGTACTTTTAATTACTTTATTCTTCATAGCAACATCATGGAGTGGTCCTATTAACTCCATTTTATAGATGGAGAAACTGATGCACAGAAAAGATAAGAAACTTGATCAGTTTACATAGCTGAGAAATGTCAGATAAAGGATTTAAGTTCAAGAATCTGGCTCTAGAATCTGTGATTTTAAGTACTGAAATCTACTACTAAATATAGTGAATTGGTAGATAAGTCTCTACAGAGAAATATAGACAGACTGTGAATGGCCTTGAATGACAAGCTAAGAAGCCTGACAAAATAAAATACTCCCACTTTTAAAAGATCATTCTGGCAGTAGTGAATAAGATTGATTGAAACAGTGAAGTTCTGTGGGAAGTGGGTGGCTATTGCTTTACTTTAGATGAAAGATGATGAAGTTTTGAGCTTGAGTGGTAGCTGTGATAATACACAGAAGAGAATTGTATAGGGATAGAATTAATAGAAATTGGATAAGAGAACAAGAGTCAAATATAATCACAGTGGCATCAGTCCAGGACTCTGTACATTGCAAGTGACAGGAAGCTAACTCAGACATGCTTAAACAAAAATGAGGATTCATTGGTTCACATATTTGAGTCAAGATTTCTGTCTTTTACTGTTTCTAAAATTCACTTTCTCTTATTGGCTTCATCTTCAGGTAGAGTCCATATATATGGTGAAGAAGATGGTGCCTGGCCTCCAGAATTACATCATCCTAAAGGCCAGAAAATCTCCAACAAAAAGGAGTATCTTAACATATATTTCAGTCAAAAAGTAGAAAATGGTTCTGAATCACTCAGTTTAGGTTAGATGTCAATCCCAAGAACTAGAGATTGGATCAACGTTTTTTGAAGCCCTTGGACTGAGAGACAGGAAAGAAGGGTTTCCCAAAAGGAGAAGGTATAAGACAGGCAAAAAATAAGTATTTGGCCCAAAACCCAACATTTTGAGCCTATTGACCCAGAGTGTGATAGTGCCCTTTGTCAGAAATGAGGCATATAAGAAAAATGTTAATAGGCACTTTTAGAATGAAAAGAATATTTCAGAGACATGTTAGATTTAAATGAAGGAAGAACACTTGTGTAGAAATGAGCAGCAAAATGTTTGAAACAATGGAACTTGAGTTTAGGAGAAAAATGAATGCTAAATATAAAATATTAGAAATCAAGTGGGTAGAGAAATGGTTTCTAAAACTGTGAACTTTATGAAATTAAGAAAAATGATTATCATGTATATAAAAGAAGACCGAAAATCAAATACTATCACTGAAACTAAGTGAAAAGCATCCCAAGAAGATAGATGGGTTGCCAGGATCAAAAGCCACAGCTACACCAAAGAATGGCTGATAAAAAGCTATTGGTCTTCATCACAAGCATGGAAATTGAAACTGTAATAAAAAATCTTCCAGCAAACAAAAGCCCAGGACCAGATGGCTTCACAGGTGAATTCTACCAAAAATTTAGAGAAAAGCTAAAAACCTAACCTACTCAAGTTCTTCCATAAAATTGCAGAGGAAGGTAAACTCCCAAACTCATTCTATGAGCCCACCATCACCCTAATACTGAAACCAAAGATGCCACACACACACACACACACACACAAAACTACAGGCCAATATCACTGATGAACATAGACAAAAATCCTCAAGAAAATTCTAGCAAACAGAATCCAACAACATATTAAAAAGATCATACATCATGACCAAGTGGACTTTATCCCAGGGATGCAAGGATTCTTCGATACTTGCTAATCAATCAATGTGATACACCATATTAACAAATTGAAAGATAAAAACCATATGATTATCTCAATAGATGCAGAGAAAACCTTTAGCAAAATTCAACACTGATTTATGATTAAAAAAAAAAAAACCTCTCCAGAAAGCAGGCATAAAAGGAACATACCTCATAGAAGGAACATAATAAAAGCCATATATGATAAACACGCAGCAAAAATTATACTCAGTGGCAAAAAATTGAAAGCATTCCCCCTAAAGTCAGAAACAAGGCAAGGGTGCCCGCTCTCACCAGTACTATTCAACATAGTTTTGGAAGTTTTAGCTACAGCAATCAAAGAAGAAAAAGAAAGAAAAGGAATCCAGATTGGAAAAGAAGAAGTAAAACTCTCACTGTTGGCAGATGACATGATCCTCTACATAGAAAACCCTAAAGACACCACCAGAAAATTACTAGAGCTAACCAATAAATATAGTAAATTTGAAGGATATAAAACTAATATACAAGAATCCTTTACATTCCTATACACTATGAGAAAGCAGAAAGGGAAGTTAAGGAAACAATCCCACTCACCATTGTGATGAAAAGAAGAAAATACTTAGGAATAAATATACCTAAAGAAACAAAAGACCTATATATAGAAAACTATAAAACACTGATGAAAGAAATCAAAGATGACACAAATAGATGGAGAAATATGCCATGTTCATGGATTGAAGAAATCAACATAATGAAATTGAGTATACTACCCAAAGCAATCTACAGATTCAATGCAATCCCTGTCAAGCTATCAAGTATTTTTCACCAAACTAGAACAAATAATTTCAGATTTTCTATAAATTCAAAAAAACCTCAAATAGCCAAAGCAATCTTGAGAAAGAAGAGTGGAGCTGGAGGAATCAACTCACCTGACTTCAGACTATTACTACAAAACTACAATCATCAAATCAGTATGGTACTGGCATAAAGGCAGAAATATAGATCAATGAAACAAAATAGAAAGCCCAGAGATAAATCCATGCACCTGTGGACACCTTATCTTTGCCAAAGGAGGCAAGAATATACAATGGAGAAAAGACAATCTCTTTAACAAGTGATGCTGGGAAAACTGGTCAACCACCTGTAAAAGAATGAAACTAGAACACTTTCTAACACCATACACATCCTAAAGGAAAACATAGGCAAAATACTCTCTGACATAAATCACAGCAAGATCCTCTATGACCCACCTTCCAGAGTAATGGAAATAAAAGCAAAAATAAACAAATGGGACCTAATTAAACTTAAAAGCTTTTGCACAATGAAGGATACTATAAGCAAGGTGAAAAGACAGACTTCAGATTGGGAGAAAATAATAGCAAATGAAGCAACTGACAAACAACTAATCTCAAAAATATACAAGCAGCTCATGCAGCTCAATTCCAGAAAAATAAACGACCCAATCAAAAAATGGGCCAAAGAACTAAACAGATATTTCTCCAGAGAAGACATACAGATGGCTAACAAACACATGAAAAGATGCTCAACATCACTCATTATCAGAGAAATGCAAATCAAAACCACAATGAGGTACCATCTCACTCCAGTCAGAATGGTTGCTATCCAAAAGTCTACAAACAATAAATGCTGGAGAGATTGTAGAAAAAAGGGAACCCTCTTACACTGTTGGTGGGAATGCAAACTAGTAGGGCCACTATGGAGAACAATGTGAGGATTCCTTAAAAAACTAAATAGAACTGCCATATGACCCAGCAATCCCAATACTAGGCATACATTCCAAGGAACCAGAATTGAAAGAGACATGTGTATTCCAATGTTCATCGCAGCACTGTTTACAATAGCTAGGACATGGAAGCAACATAAATGTCCATCGGTAGATGAATGGATAAGAAAGCAGTGGTACATATACACAATGGAATATTACTCAGTTATTAAAAGGAATCCATTTGAATCAGTTCCAATGAGGTGGATGAAACAGGAGCCTATCATACAGAGTGAAGTAAGTCAGAAAGAAAAACACCAATACAGTATATTAATGCATATATAAGGAATTTAGAAACATGGTAATGACCCTATATGTGAGACAGCAAAAGAGACACAGATATAAAGAACAGGCTTTTGGACTCTGTGGGAGAAGGTGAGGGTGGGAAGATATGAGAGAATGACACTGAAACATGTTTATTACCATATGTGAAATAGATGAGCAGTCCAAGTTCGATGCATGAAATGGGGTAGTCAAAGCTGGTGCACTGGGACAAACCAGAGGGATGGGATGGGGAGGGAGGTGGGGGGGGGTTTGGGATGGGGACACACATACACGCATGGCTGATTTACATCAATGTATGGCAAGAACCACCACAGTATTGTAAACTAATTAGCCTCCAATTGAAATAAATAAATTAACTTTAAAAAAAAGCTACTGGTCTTGATAAACAGCAAATCAATGGTGGTCACAAAGAGAACAGTTCAGGTAAAACAAAAGTATGTTTTAAAGAATAAGTAAGAGAGAATAGATCTTAAATTCCTAGCCAGGCTACTAAGCAGAAAGCTTTGTGATCGTAGAGAAGAAACTTAAAATCTCTAAGCTTCTATTTGTGTGTGTGTGTGTGTGTGTGTGTATGTTAGTCACTCAGTTGTGTCCAACACTTTGTGACCCCATGGACTGTAGCCTGCCAGGATCCTCTGTGCATGGGATTTTCCAGGCAGGAATACTGGAGTGGGTTGCCATTTCCTTCTCCAAAGGCTCTATTTCAGTTCAATTCAGTCGCTCAGTTGTGTTCGACTCTTTGCGACCCCATGAATTGCAGCACGCCAGGCCTCCCTGTCCATCACCATCTCCCGGAGTTCACTCAAACTCACGTCCATCGAGTCGGTGATGCCATCCACCCATCTCATCCTCTGTCGTCCCCTTCTCCTCCTGCCCCCAATCCCTTCCAGCATCAGAGTCTTTTCCAGTGAGTCAACTCTTCATATGAGGTGGTCAAAGTACTGGAGTTTCAGCTTTAGCATTATTCCTTCCAAAGAACACCCAGGACTGATCTCCTTTAGAATGAACTGGTTGGATCTCCCTGCAGTCCAAGGGACTCTCAAGAGTCTTCTCCAACACCACAGTTCAAAAGCATCAATTCATTTTGATATTTTGCAAAACTAATACAATTATGTAAAGTTAAAAAGAAAAAAGCATCAATTCTGCAGTGCTCATCTTTCTTCACAGTCCAACTCTCACATCCATACATGACTACTGGAAAAACCATAGCCTTGACTAGATGGACCTTTGTTGGCAAAGTAATGTCTCTGCTTTTGAATATGCTATCTAGGTTGGTCATAACTTTCCTTCCAAGGAGTAAGTGTCTTTTAATTTCATGGCTGCAATCATCTTCTGCAGTGATTTTGGAGCCCAGAAAAATAAAGTCTGACACTGTTTCCATTGTTTCCCCATCTATTTGCCATGAAATGATGGGACCAGATGCCATGATCTTCGTTTTCTGAATGTTGAGCTTTAAGCCAACTTTTTCACTCTCCTCTTTCACTTTCATCAAGAGGCTTTTTAGTTCCTCTTCACTTTCTGCCATAAGGTTGGTGTCATCTGCATATCTGAGGTTATTGATATTTCTCCCGGCAATCTTGATTCCAGCTTGTGTTTCTTCCAGCCCAGGGTTTCTCATTCTTAAATAGAGATTAAAATAGTAATTGTATCTCCTGTATAGACTTTACTTGAGGCTATGTTCAAAAGTACTTAACCTAGTGACTGGCAAATTACAAGTTACTCAGTGAATGTTAGCTCTAAGTGTGTGGATGATAGAATGAGTAAGGAGGACACAACAGCAGCAAAAATTTAGGATTATTACAAGAATCGTTGCAGTGAAGGAAAGTAAAAAGACACGTGACAAATTAAAGGTAGCTGTAAATTCTTTGACATTTCTCCTATTAAGAATTGGATCCCACTCCCACTTTCTGTCTCAGAATATTTGTCCTGAAGGAATCCAGTCACCATGTAAGAAGTGCAGTTATTCTGTGACTGCTCTCTGCGAGGAAACCATGAGAATAGTATGTTTTAAGAGAGAAGCCAGACCAGAAATGTGTGTGATTAGGACTATAGTCCCAACCTGACTCAAATGACACAAAGACCCTGAGTGAATATTGCACATTAGAACTCAATCAACTCACAGAACCATGAGTGATAAGAATAAATTATTATTTTAAAACACTATGGTTTTTTCATAGCAAAAGATAAAGACAACAGACATCACTGTGGGAATGACAAAGTATAGGGAAGATGCTACTATTTGTGGTGTTGTGGTTTGATTTTGTTTAGAAAATAGGTCTGAGATTGACGTAGGCTGAGGATTTGTATTCCAAAGAAAAAGAAACTGAAGTTGCAAGAAAGGCCTCAGAGAGTAAATGTAGCAAGGACCTAAAGGGATGATAGAAAAATGTATTCAATATTGTGGCAGGAGGAGTTTACCTTGGTGAGCAGATTGTACACCTCTTCGTTTGAGAAGGAGAAAATGAGAAGAGAGAAAGCAAAATCTGAGGTGCAGAGTACGGATATGAGAGAGATCTATGTAGCTAATAGATTTTCTTTATTCATTTTAGACTTAATGCCCAGATACATCTGTCATTACATTTTTGTAGATGTTAGAGCCTTCTTAAGGCTGCCTCATCCTTCTTCTCCTGGGTTCTGATAATTGGAATCACAGTGAGGTTAATCAGGGGGCATGAAAACCAACCTACTGGCTTAGACCACAGCAGAAGTTGGGTCATTTATGACCAGGCCCCCTTTTGATCCAGGAATTCTGACTACTGCTATAGTTACCTTCTTCTACCTTAAGGCACAAAAACATTATAAACTATAGCACATAAAGATTACTCTGACACAGATATTTCATTGCTTTTCACTCAGGTGAAATGAAAAAAAAAAAAAAAAGTAGATATGGAGTGCTGCTTTGGCCAGTTTTCCAATTTATCTTTTGCAGTGTGTGTCAGGTAAACACTTCTCACTTAATGCACCACACATGCATCATCCTGGAAGCTTTAGTTTTATTGCTGCAAAAGTAATTTCCAAAGGTCATCCTCTAATAGATGAAAGCTTGTAGGTTCATGCAATTTACGTTCATTTTAGATACTATTGTATAACACTTAGGAACTATCAACTTTCATTCTCTAAATGTTTGATCTAATAATTTTAAAAGATAAAATATGTTATCAGTCTTTCAGGAGCATAAACCCTTGCTGTGAAACAGTCATATTGAAATATGGATTGATAAATGCACTCTTCTAGTTGCTGTACTTTAGCTTTTTATTCATCTCACTTACACTTCACTAGACTTAAGATAGTGATGGGGAAAGCACACTTCCAGGAGTATAAAAGTTACAGGAAAGCATTAACCAAGTTTAAAAATACAATGCTCTCTTTAAAGTCTATGCAGAGACCTATGAGATATAATCTCTTGGACTACTTCACAGTTGTTTGTTAAGGTATAGTCACCATGAATAAACATTTTGGTCTAAAAAAAAGTGTTCTTTATCTTGTTATTCATATGTTTTGGGGCATAAAGTTGCTGAGACTTTTAGCCCCACTTGCTGTGATGACAGCTTCTGTTGTCACACCCTCGTTCATCAGGACTTCACAATTCCCTCTTCTCTCGTATCTCTAGCTGTTTCTTCTTCACTGGCTCTTTCCTATCAGCCTGAAAACAGACATTTTACAGGCTGTTTTCATCATCCTCAGAAAATAAACACACAAGACAAAAATCAAACAGATCTTTCAGTGCTGCTTCTCACTGTGACGCTGCCTTTTTTTTTTTCTTTTTTTATCCTCTCTAATCTTCCAGACATCTGAAGAAATGTTCATACTAACTTTGTCCATTTTGAGGCCTTTGATTCACTCGTCCCACTATGATCTAATTTACACTTTTGCTACTGAATGAAAGTTGCTTTTGCATTGCAGAGGGTAGACAGAAATATCTTAGCTCTCACAAGGGTCAATAGGGGACATTCAGATGTCTCTTTTCAATTCTTAACCTTTCAGACTGCTCTGAATCTCTCGTCGTTTGAATTATAAAGCATTCTTCATTATTTCTCCTACTGCTTCACCACTCAAGTCCATACTTTTTCCTTAAGTGTTTCCCCTCCACACTCATGCACACACACAAAAACATGGTTTCCTCCTTTCACCTCTGCCTAGGGCAGCTCTTTATCTCCTATGTTGTCACCTACCATGGATATCCTGGAAGTCACCTGAACCTGTCTCTTTGGTGCCTACTGAATACTTACCCACTTGAATATTCCCAGGTACCTCAGTTCCAGTTGAATAAATGTCTATTTCCCTTCCATCTGTGTATACTCAAACTTCATACTCTTTCTCAATATATTCTTTCAGTTAATGGGTCATTGATTCACTTAACCCCATAGCTAGCAATCTAGATATGAACAGTGGGTTGAAAATACTAGTAACCCAACCATTTGGACTACAAATCCATATGGTTCATACTTTTCCTTTTCCTTATCTAATCAGTCACTATGTTCCATTAATTTACTTCAAAGTGACTCTAAATCTATTAATTATCCTCCATTTTTAACTTCCACTGCCATAATTCAGAACCTCTTGATTGCTTATTTATATTGCTGCAAAATCATCTTAATTAGTTATTTTGAATCTATTTGTTGCATTCTTAGGGTTTTCCAAATATTGACACTATATTGTCTTTAAGAACAGAGACCTGTAAGCAAAACATCTATTGTTTGCCTCTTTCTATATAGTGCAATATTTCTTTTCAGTAACATGGCATTCATGCCCTGTATCTCCAGCTTTAACATAGCCATCCTTAGCTTCCCTGCAAGACTTGGACCCATCTGGACATCCTACAGTTGAACTTGTATGAGTGACTTCCTAGCTCAGGAATAAGCTTTGCCCTTTAATGATGCAGGTAATGATCCCAAGGGGCTTTGCAGGTGGCTCAGTAGTAAAGAATCCACCTGCCAAGCAGCAGATATAAGTTTGATCCCTGGGTCAGGAAGATCCTCTGCAGAAGGAAATGGCAACTCACTCAAGTGCATCTTGCCTGGGAAATCCCATGGACAGAGGGGCTTGGCAGGCTCAGTCCATGGGGTTGCAAAGAAGTCAGACATGACTTAGCAAATAAAGAGCAGCAGAAGTGATCACAATGTGAATGTCTCACTCTTCTCCTTTAAAGATATCTCACTCACCCTTCAAATGTCACCTGCTCTACTTACTACCATTCCTTTGCCATCAGAACAAAATAAATTGCTTCTTTTCTCTGTATATTATGAATAGTTCTATTTTACAATAATCACATTGTATTAGTTACAGGTCTTTTTTTTAATCTATTTGAACCTCTTGATTTTGTATTTTAGCTTTTTTAAAGATATAGACTAGATATTTAAATATTGAATGAATTCATGAATGAGTAATAGATGAATGAGTAAATTGGAATGTGAGTTTCCTTCTGTGCCTCAGTTTCATTCATTTCCATGTACATGGAACATTTCAGTCAGGTGTGTCATGACTAGTCTTTCTGTGATGGCACTGAGAAAAATCTATAAGGCTCCCAATAAGAATGTTATCACCTGCTGATTCTGTTGTATCAACTATTGGAAATGATGAAAAAATAATAACTAATATTTTTAATGAGGTTGCAATTTTCAAAGTTTTCCCCTAAATATTAGCTCAGATTTGCAATAACTCTGTAAATTAGACACTTTTACAGGAGGCACTCTAAAGTTAAAACACTTGTTTAACAGAATAGCAGGCAGAGAGTGATAGAACTTAGAAATCAACCAGAATTTGACACTAAAACCTGCTATTACATGTACTGTAGATTCAGGCTGCTGCTGCTAAGTCGCTTCAGTCGTGTCCGACTCTGTGTGACCCCATAGACGACAGCCCACCAGGCTTCTCCGTCCCTGGGATTCTCCAGGCAAGAACACTGGAGTGGGTTGCCATTTCCTTCCCCAATGCATGAAAGTGGAAAGTGAAGTCGCTCAGTCGTGTCTGACTCTTAGCGGCCCCATGGACTGCAGCCTACCAGGCTCCTCCATCCATGGGATTTTCTGGGCAACAGTACTGGAGTGGGGTGCCATTGCCTTCTCCCTAGATTCAGGCTAATTGGGTTTAAATCCAAGTTCCCCCATTTAGTAGCTCTGTGCCTCCTTTCTGCACTCATAAAATCAGGTGGTATTGTTTCCAACATAAGAGGTGCCTTATGAAGGATAAATGAATTTAATATATCCACAACTCTCAGCGGACTATCTACCACTCAGTTAAGACTCTACATATATTAATTATTATCAGTCCATAGATTTTCCCTGGTAAAGAGGGACTGGGCTGGTATCATAGCTAGAATCTTTCTCCTCCCACCCTTCTCCCAACAATTACTTTAAGACGCTAAATTCAAAAGAGTGTGTGAGTTTGATAGTATCACAGAAAATAATAAAATAAGGAAAGTCAAGTGGACACATGGTTAGAAGGCCAATCACTTCCATATTGGCAGTTTCTAGATATCTTGACCCAAGTTAATCATGATTTAATCTCACAATACTCTCAAAAGAGACTATGAGCATCTGTTTTGGGTTGAATTGTGCCCTCTCCTCTATAAATTGATATGTTGAAGTCACAGCCCCCAGTGTTACTGAACTCAGGTTTGGCTGCTTGTCACGGTGGCACTAGCAGTAGAGAACCTCCCTGCTAATGCAGGAAATGTAAGAGATGCGGATTCAATACCTGGGTCAGGAAGATCCCCTGGAGAAAGACATGGCAACTCGCTCCAGTATTCTTGTTTAGAGAATTCCATGGACATAGGAGCCTGGCAGGCTACAGGCCATAGGGTTGCAAAGAGTTGGACATGACTGGAGCGACTTAGCATGCACGCACACTCAAAGATCAATGATTTGTGAGGCAAGTGTCAGTACAAAGGAAAGGTACTTAAATCAGAAAAGATAGCAGTCTGAGGAGAAGTAGATTTGTGTCCAGAGACCAACTCTGAAGATTCTGCTCAGCCATAACAGTTTCTGAAGGGAAAAATTGAGGAAAGAATCATTGAAACAGGAGGTTGGGTTCTGCATTGTTCTCCATTGATTGAAAATTGACTGATTTTTCAGAAGCTCTTTCTTGTGGGCTTTGCCTGCAGAATTCCTTTGGGGGCTATTGGGAGTAGAGAGCTAATTGTTTCTTAACTATTTGATTTTTCATTCTTACTTCTTTTTATCTTGGAAAACAAGCAACAGATTAGGCATAGTGTGCATTCAGGAGAGCACAGTCAGGTGTTAGGTTAAACTGCCTAGCGATCTCATTCCTATAATAAGGTTCCTTTAAGGTTAGAGGGGAACAGAAATGGGCAAACAGAAAAGGAGCAAAAGAGCTGATTTCACCGGTACCTCAGATTATGAGAATTTGCAATGGGCCTTTAAAGGAGCAATTAAGACAAAGTGTTAGGGTAGGCCCTAATCCAATCTGACTGGTGTCCTTATTAGAGGAAAGCTGGTACAAGGAGACATCAGGGGTGGCTTCACAAAGAGGAAAGACCTTGTGAAGACATAGAAAGAAGGTAACGACCTGCAGGCCCAAGAGAGAGCCCTCAGAAGAGCCAAAACTGATGACACCTTGACCTTAGACTTCCAGTCTCCAGAGCTATGAGAAAATGGATTTCTGTTGGGTGACTTACCCAGTTTGTGGCTTTGTTGTGGTAGCCCTGTTAAACTAATGCCGAACTCTGGCTCATCATCCAGCCCACAGTTTACTTAGCTAGAAACAGAATCGTGTGACTTCCTTCTGATCTCACAGATTCTGCTAGAGCCATAAATATGGCCAGAAACCTCAGGGGCTGAATTTGTGCTTCTGCATTAAATTAATTCAAATACAGAAGGAAATTACAAATGTCAGGAACCTACTGTGTGAAGAACTAGTACTCATTACAATCATGTTTCAACCCAGGAAGTGTTCAATTTTGTCTGGATTAAGCTTCAATCAATGGGTTCCTGTCTACTAATTGGTTTAAGAAATAGTTTCCTTAGACTTTGGGGAAATTTTCATGAGAAATTAGGCCTTTTGTTAAATGTTAATGATTCTGATTTGAGTCTATGGAAGCTATAAAAGGGTCAGTGATATCAACAATTTATAAAAGAATAACTGAACTTCTAAAATACTTATAATATTAATACATGACATTACTGTAGCATGGTTAACATTCCCAAAGTTCTTTCATTTCTTTTATTTGAGATTTTATGAGGAAAAGCAAATCCTAGTAAGATAGAATCTAACTTTTTTTAGTACTTTAAAGAAAGAAGTAAAAACTTCAGATAACAACTCTGCTTTTCTACAATTATTTTTATCATATGAAAGACAAAAGACAAAAGATAAAGCGAGAATTGATGGTGGTGTCAGTGTGGTAAAAAAATGCTCCTGAGTAAGGATTGAACTACTGTACAATTTTCTTGAGAGGACCAGTCGTCTCTCAAATGAGATATTATCTGCTGTCACTTCCAAGAAAAATATAGCACCTGCCTCTGCATGTGTCTTCTTCTTTGAGCAGTGTCCCTTGGTGAGACCTGAAAGGTTGGCCAGCAGAGACAAACAATTTGCCTTTGTTTCTTGGGTCAGCGGACCCTGAACTCACATTCTTTCAAATTCAAAGTTGAAGTGCTATTGTCTAGTTTGCTGAGTTCATCTATTGTGCAGCCTTCTGCTTTCACTGCAGAGTGAAAGACCATATTCAGAAGCAACTTTACAGGAAGCTACTCTAAAATATACATGTAGCCATTACTTATTGAATGCACTGTTCTGAGCTCTATGCTCTGGCCTAGTTTCTGTGTGCTTATTATTTCAGTTTTCCTGCAAGTTGGAAGCTAATCTCATAGCACATAATTCACTTGCTAAGTAATTCAATAAACATTATTAATGCAACCTGTTTTGTATATGTGCCAGGCACAATCCTAGAGATAAAAAGAAGAACAAGATAAAAGCCCTAAAAGAAAATACAGTCAAGGCTTTAACTGTTTGCTAGTGTATGCTGGCTGCATGTGGATTTTTAAATGTAAATTTAAACTAATAAAAATAAAATAAATAATTAATTCCCTCAATCACATTAGCCATTTTTCAAGTGCTTAGTAGTCACATATGACAATGGCTGCCCTACTGGACAGAACATTTTCATCTTTGCCAAAAATTCTGTTCTGGTCTAGAGATTAGTATAATCCAGCAATTTGCATGTTCTGATAAAGCATAGTTTAATTCTGTTTACTATGGCAATACTATGGATAACCTATTTTAGCTATATTTGGGGAAAAGTAATTGATGAATATACGTAAAAAGGAAGTATCTTTTTTCACTATTATTCTTCAACAACGAAAATCTCATTTATAGTGGCCATCTCGAGATGTCATGGTTATACTACAATACACTGCAGAGTGTGGGATCCTGGATCCCTACGGCTTCAGAAAGATGGACATTTGTGATCAACACAATTACAGAATTATACAAAATGTTGTAAGTGTTTTTTCAAGATCAAGAATGCCTGTCACGGTTAGCAGAGAAATCTATACAAGTTGCTCTTAGGCAGAGCCACCATTCCAAAGGGTAAGAGGATTAAAAAAAAAAAAAAAAATGTGAAGACAAAGCTAGGCTTGAGAACAAGATGAGAGCAGTGAACCAATCACAGGGCAATTCAGATGGGTTTCATTGAACAGATAGAAACCTTGCTACCTTTTCTAAATATTTTGATTATTAGAGTTTATAAGTGACTGCTGTGTCACTCTTTCCAGAATAAGGTGGGCAATTTCAGGTTGTATGGGGTCGTAGTTAGTGCAGAATGATAGCTGAATGCTTCTGTAGTACTTGTAATTGAATAATTTCTTAATAAATTGTTGTAGTTATTTGCTTTTCTGCCTTTCTGATTGTAAACCTTTGAATTCATTACTTGAAGATCTAAATGTTAAGTCATGTTGCTCTGAAAATGATTGAATGTTATCACTATCAAACCTTGATTTTTGATCTTGCTTTTTATCTGGTAGTTTCTGTGAAATCTCCTCTTCTGATGGAAATATATACACAGTGCAGGTGGGAGGGCGGTTCGTGAATGAAGTAGAATTCAGGGTGGCTTTCTATTATAGGCAGTTAGAATTTTCTTGTCTTTATGAAAGCACTGCTGGTAAAGGAGAAAATGAAATAAAAAAACTGGTCACAAAAGCGAGCAGTCTGTGACAGTTACCAAAGGCAAGATTATAGGTGAATGAAAAGAGGAAAATCAGATAAAAATGAAAGGTAGAGGTAGTAATGAAAGGGATGAAAAAAGCTGTAAATCTTAGTTCTCTTCACGAAGATAGATGCCAGCAGCTGGTAGTTTGCTATTTTCTATTAAGATTTTTCCCGAGTGTATAGTCTATTAAGCAATGGTTCTTCACTAAGAATAAATACCTGGATTGCCTATGGAGCAATAAAATAAATAAACATAAATAAATGCATATGTAGATATATATTTGCATCTCACAGCAACAAGATATCCATATAGTGTATCTTTTGTTTCGATGTTAGCCCACATCTCCTCAGGCTGAAAACAAGGCTGTTTCCCTGGTTACCTTAACAAGGAGGACTTACTGTCTGAGGAGTGCAGAAGAGCTGACATCAGGCTTTTGTGTTAATGTATGGATACGTGTGAGATGTGATTTTGCAATAAGCTTTGCAAACTACTGCATGGTACCAGTGTGATTCAAACATGCATGCTTTTTAAAGAACTTCTAATTAAAAGGCCTAGGATTAGGTGAGCAAATCCCTCTTCCTGAGATGGTAGCCATGAACCTGAAACTCTTAAGTAATGAAAGAAAAAATATTATTTGAGCAATTCCTTTGCCCATTGGTATTTTGAATACCAATTTGTAGACAGAAAAAGACCTTGAAGATTATCTTCATAGTTTGAAAATGCACAAAGTCTGGACCCTGGATGCTTCTTATGATCACTTCCTTTCTATTGTGAGCTTTTATTCAGTTTTACAATTTTCAAGTATCAAGACAAGAGGACTCAATATCTTCCTTCACTGTCCTTCTTTCCTAAATCTGGACATCTGCTTGCTATTATCACTTCTGTTAACTCTAAGTTATTTTAAGTAATTTTCTTACCATCTTCGTAAGTTTATCATGAAAATACTAGTCTTTCTCACCTGGTATATGCCACATTTGGAGATGATACAAATATTTAGCTAAGTCTTATATGCATATATCTGCAGCTATTTCTCTTCTTTAAACACTCTTCAAGACTCTTATAGAGTATAATGGAACACCTCTTGGCTTGTATTTATGTCAATATTATTTTTAGTGACACTACTTATAATAATCTCATATCCCTCCCTTATGTTTCTTCTAAAATTTGCACTCTCTCAATCTATAATTTTAAGATTTTAATGGTTCATATTCACTAACATAATTTACCAGTAAGTAGACAAATGGACTACAGTGACTCTTGTAACAATATATTACAAGATGAAACCCAACTATGAGTTTAAATAAATGATTGTTTTTTCATAATTTTATGCCTTAGTAATCTCTAAACATACCTTAGTGTACAGCAGGGCTAAAAAGAGAAGATACAAAATAACATTTTCGTCTTTCTTTATTTTTGTCAGTTTATACAAATTTTTCTGACATCTTTCTGATAACACAAAATTGCAGAATTAAAACTGAAAGTTTTGGTATATATCATGCTACATATAAGCACCTTTATTATTAATTTGCTATTTATGGTATTTGTTCTAAATTTAAATTTGAAGATTACACCAATGATATTATATTATTAATATGAAAAAGTAGTTACTATCTAGAAATTAAACAGACAATGACAAAACTAAGAACCAAATTCAGGAGCTTCACGCTCTTTACTGAGTTGTCAATCAACTGGGAGGAGATCCATAATGCAGATCATAGGAGAAAATAGTGCCTTTAATCCCTTTGGATTTTTTACTTTTATGTTCCTTTATTAAGTATAGCCAAACAAATAGCCATATTTATACAAATACACATGGAAGCATGTCAGATTTCAAGAGAGAGACAGACCTGATACATATAAGGCACTCAATAAATATTCACTGAATTAGCAAATAGACAACATTATGGAAGTGTCTATGAAAGTGTAAGTGATCAGACTTATATATCAACCACAATAATGAAACCATTTTTTAAATACTATGAATTTCTATTAGCCAAATTGAAAAATGGAGTATATTACTGAAATGCTTTAAAAGCAAAGATAATGTATGAACTTTGATATATTGAGTTCAAAATATTAAAATGCGGTGCTTTTTGTTATTATTAATAAGGTTATCCATAGCACACTTACAGCTTTTCTATTATCTCTGAATTTCTGCTTAACTTTTGACCCATTTACTAAGGTATGCAATTAAAGACACCAAATTCCAAACCAATCTATTTTTATACTTTTTAGTGATTCTGTAGAGGTTTAATTGTAGAAAGAGTTTAGATTAATGGATAAGATGTAATTGGAGAATTGTCTGTGGATTTTAATTATCCTTACCAATGCTAATTCCCATTATAATAGATAATTGGAGGAGGGATGTCTTAGAAATATCACATGTGGAAAAACTCTAGAGATTCTCTTTGGCAGCAAGCTAAATATGAATCAACAGTGTTCATGACCAGTAAAAGACTAAATTTACCTTAATTTGCATTAATAAACTTTAGAGAAAGGAATACAGATGATTGTTACTCTGCTTTTCACTACACATGTCAGACCATTCATAGATAATTTGCATGAGTTTTGAAGAATGGGCCATATAACCAGAAGAAAGTGAGAAAGTAAATGCATCTGAAATTGCATTATATGAAATATAATTGAAGTAATTAATCTTAAAAAAAAGACAAGACTTAAGGTAGTTAACTGTACTTTAATATGACAAAGGGAGTAAATATATTGTTGCAGTTTAAGAAGGCAGAACAAGGACTAGGAGGGGATATTTAAAAAAAGAGTGTAAATGAAGACCTTTGACATGTTGAGCTGTCCAAAAAAGAAAGGCCCACTTTAAAAAGTGTCTACCACTGGAGCTGAAATGAGAATCAGGGTGAGGATCTAAAATTTCATGGTTGGTTGGCAATTTTGCAGAGAAAGATCATTGTTGTCTATCATATAAAATTTTAATACTTTCCCTTGTGATTTCTAGATTACACAGACTCAGAATGCTTTAGCAACAACAAAATGTAAACATCAGTTTCATAATATGTATAGTGCAAAAATCTGGAAACATAAACTAAAAGCTAATACAACTAGATTTATGTATGAATATGATAAAATATTTATGATATCTTTGTCTCAGAGATTATAGGTTTTCCTTTTTAAATTTTATGAACTATTTTTAGGTGAATATGGCTTTTTATAATCTAACAAAATAATGCTATTTTAACTTGAGTCAAAAAAGAAATGCAATTGTATCTTTGGAAGAAATCTTGTGATTTATCTTCATTTGTATATTTTTATAATTCTCAAATGGAGAAAGCAATGACACCCCACTTCAGTACTCTTGCCTGGAAACTCCCATGGATAGAGGAGCCTGGTAGGCTGCAGTCCATGGGGTCACGAAGAGTCTGACACGACTGAGCGACTTCCCTTTCACTTTTCACTTTCATGCATTGGAGAAGGAAATGGCAGCCCACTCCACTGTTCTTGCCTGGAGAATCCCAGGGACGGGGGAGCCTGGTGGGCTGCCGTCTATGGGGTCGCACAGAGTCGGACACAACTGAAGTGACTTAGCAGCAGCATAATTCTCAAAATAAGTAAATTTTATTGCTCAAAAAATATATAACCTAATCAGTTGTAATTCTAGCATTTTTTATTTCTTTCAGTTGTTTTATTCTGTGAGTATATGTTATATTTTTTAGTACTAAATGCCCAAGAATCTATACAAGGTTAAATTATATCCCCCTGAGAGTTATATTGAAGTCCCAACTTTTAATGCTGGTGAATATGACCTTCTTTGGAATTAGCGTCTTTGCAGACATAATCAAGTTAAGATGAAATCATAGTGCTCTAGGCCAATGACAGGTGTCCTTGTGAAAAGGGAATTTTGGACACAGTAACACACAAGGAAAAGGCCACGTAAAGACATGAAGGAGATTATAGTGATGTTTCTACAAAGCAAAGAATAGCAACGATCATAGGCATCTACCAGAAACCCTGGACAAGTGGAAGAAGGATCCTAAGCCTAGATCCTTTCAGAGAATATTTGAGACACATTTCTATTTTTTAAAAGTTATTTATTTATTGTACTAGGTCTTCATGGCTACAAGCTTTCTTCTAGTTGTGGAGAGTGGGGGCTACTTTCTAACTGCAGTGTACGGCTTCGCTTTGGCGGTGACTTCTCTCATTGTGGAGCACAGGCTCTAAGCTCACAGTCTTCAGTAGTTGCAGCATGCAAGCTGCATGTTGCAAGTTGCAACACAGAGGCTCAATAGTTGTGGCTTACAGGCCCAAAAGCACGTGGGCTCCAATAGTTGTGGTGCGTGGGCTTTAGTTGCCCGAGACATGTGGGATCTTCCTGGACCAGGGATCAAACTCATGTCCACTGCATTGGCAGATGGATTCTTATCCACTGTTCCACCAAGGAAGTCCCATTTCTACTGTTTTAAGCTACATATTTTATGATACTTTGTTATAGCAGCTCTAGGAAATGAATACAGAGGGAAATAGTTGGCAGTGGATTTTTATTAAATAGGAAAATCCTCAGGACAGTATTAGTAATGAAAAAATAAACAATTTTCCTGCTTTTAAAGACTAGGTCATTATTTAATAATTTTTTAATATTATTTCCCTTTAGAGCATGCTATCAAGAATGCATTGAACTTTCATACTGACAAAAAAAAATGAAACCATTCATTGAATAATTAAAAGTTTTAAACTAAAAATCTCAGGAATTTGGAGATGTAGATTTCTACATCTTTCCATTATTCTCTCTTATTAAATACTCATCAGTATTTGAAATCATATTTTTAATTTTCTGTGTTTTTTGCCTCTTACTCTCACTGAGAGAAGTAACTCTGGCTGCTGTAGCCACCGCTGGCACCTCGTATATACTGAGAAGCATTTGTGGCAGGCTCTCAATGTAGTGACAAATACCAGCATCAGCAGTTTTGGCTTAGTACACACAGCAGGAGAAAATTTCCTCAACTACTCAGGCTGACTACTTAGGACTCAGTCGAAGTCATATACCACATCTTAAATAATCTCTGGGCCAAGGAGATGGTATACTCTGGAATGACATTGCTTGTGGCAACATAATCTTTACTAGAGCCACAAGGTGAATCAGCCCACTCAAATCACAGAGATTAGGCCGTCTGTCAAATTAAACAGTGAAAGATTGCTTGTTGTGTAAAAGCAGCAAATTAAAGTACAATAGATTTCAGTAAATACTTTCCCTTATGTCTGATCTCACTTGCAGGGTTTAGTCTTCTCAGTACACAATTAGAACACAGCCATAGATTTTAATATTTAAAATATACCTTACCTTCCCCAGGATTGCAGGAGATGGGGAGTAATAATCTAAGTTATTTTGGTCTTAATTTTGGAAATAATTTTTGGAGATCTTTAGTTAAAGCATTGTTTTCTCTCATTTCAGCTATCCTATGAACAATCTTTCAGTTTCTCCAAATATTCCTTAAAAGCACACAATTGTATATAAGATTCAGTTTCAAGAAATAAATGTTCATGAAAGTGTCTGAAAGACATTCAATCCACTCTTCCTTTAAATGAGAGAGATAGCAGAGGGTCCATGAACCCTGAATATTACATGTGCATTTTTGTCTTGTGTCCACACAGGTCTGTTTTTGGTTAAAGAATCCATAGCTTTGAATAGATAAGGGGTCTGTGAATCCACCATAAAGTGGGAATTAATACTCTAGAGCAGTGTTTCTCCAATGAGGGTGATTTTGTGCCCCAGGAAACATATCAAATTTTTTTTGGTCATTACAACTGGGGAATGGAGGTCTTTTCTGGCATCTAATAGACAGAGAACAGAGATGCTGCTAAACCTTCTATAGTCCCTGCAACAAAAGTTTACTGCACCTAAAATGGCATTAGTACCACTGCTGAGGCACCTTAGTGTAGATAATTGACTATTCTCTATCTCCCCACTCAAGATTAAGATTAAAAAAAAAAAAAAAGCATAAGTACTCAAACTCATTATTTTAGTTTCTACTTTATTGAACTTGTTCCTTGGCATGATGTTGTCCCTTAGTTTCAAGGCATGTTATAGAACTCTGTCCCTGGAATGTAATTTTATGTGAATGGGCTGTCATCCCACAATGATTTTGTCTTTATCTACCTACAGTTTTCCTTTCAGGTCTCAGTTCTAGGAAAATCAGCTCTGGATATCATCAATGGATAATGTGAGGATAATGTGAGGTAGAATTGGTCTTGCTTCCTTTTTGGACTCCCAAAACAGAATGCTGCTGCTGCTAACTCACTTCAGTCGTGTCTGACTCTGTGCAACCCCATAGACGGCAGCCCACCAGGCTCCCCTGTCCCTGGGATTCTCCAAGCAAGAACACTGGAGTGGGCTGCCATTTCCTTTCTCCAATGCATGAAAGTGAAAAGTGAAAGTGAAGTTGCTCAGTCATGTCCGACTCTTAGCGACCCTGTGGACTGCAGCCTACCAGGCTCCTCTGCCCATGAGATTTTCCAGGCAAGAGTACTGGAGTGGGGTGCCATTGCCTTCTCCGAAACAGAATGCTAAATTCCTTGATATTCCTAAATTTGCATCAGGTGGCCATACATATATTATATGTAATAGGTACATAAATTTGCTGGACTTCAATTTGCCTTTGAAATTTATTCTGGTTGTTTTTGATAAATTATCCAGTTTTTCATGTCTTTTAACGTTCCTGTTAGTCAACATTTTTCTACTTGTGTATAATCTATTCACTTAATAAGAAAACTGATTCAGGTCATTTTAATAAATATAAGCAGGACAAAGCTCAGAATTAGCTGGGGTAGAACCCAAGAATTTTATTATTCTCTTATTCTCTACTTCATACCCCCTCCCATTTCTCCACTCAGCTACTAACTTGCTGCAAGAAAGGGGACACCTTCCAGGGCCCGAAAGGGAGCTCTTATCTAACACTAAGAAATGAATTGTCCAAGGAGACACATGTTGACTAAAAAAACAAAACAAAACAAAAAGTCACAACCTGAAAGTAGAGAGTTATTTGGTGGGAATGTTTAGGATGCTGAGTCTGGGAGACCACATTTCAGTAGCATTGAGAAAACTTCAAGGAATTGGGAGGGGGTGTTAGCTTATATACAAGTTTGCAACAAAGGAGGCAGGCAGTCTGAACATCAAAGATTATTGTGAGGTAAGAAAAATCAACTTTGCCAACAAAGGTCCATCTAGTCAAGGCTATGGCTTTTCCAGTGGTCATGTATGGATGTGAGAGTTGGACTGTGAAGAAATCTGAGCACCGAAGAATTGATGCTTTTGAACAGTGGTGTCAGAGAAGACTCTTGAGAGTCCCTTGGACTGCAAGGAGATCCAACCAGTCCATCCTAAAGGAGATCAGTCCTGGGTGTTCATTGATGCTGAAGCTGAAACTCCAATACTTTGGCCACCTGATGTGAAGTGCTGACTCATTTGAAAAGACCCTGATGCTGGGAAAGATTGAGGGCAGGAGGACAAGGGGACAACAGAGGATGAGATGGTTAGATGGCATCACTGACTCAATGGACATGAGTTTGGGTAGGCTCTGGGAGTTGGTGATGGACAGGGAGGCCTGGCATGCTGCAGTTCATGGGGTGGCTAAGAGTTGGACATGGCTGAATGACTGAATTGAACTGAACTGAACTGATGGTTGATGGGGCCCATCAACCTAAGCTGTAGGTATAGGTGAACAGTTAGTTACCTGGTTATACTCTCAGTTAATGGTGAATAGGTAATAACCTCCTTGTATGCCTGATTACCCACTCACACCCTATTTTCTTATAATCAAATACTATTAATTAGCTAGCCAAAATATACTTGAGAAAGTAAATAAAAAAATAAGACTATTGGATTGGTCTCTAATCTTCTTTCACCTCTCTCTAAATTCTGATTCCACCAGTAAAAAAGATGATTCAAGATAGTACACAGATAATATTCTAAGTGATTTAGTCAGTAGTTCCAAATCACTGAGATAGACGTTTTTCTACTATCTCCATGCCATAATACATGCTATGTGCTGAGTCAGCAAAATTTATTTAAAAATCTATTATTTTTCAGTTGAGTTCAGTCGCTCAGTCTGACTGTTGCTCATGTCTGACTCTTTGTGACCCCATGAACTGCAGCACTCCAGGCCTCCCTGTCCATCACCAACTCCCGGAGCTTACCAAAACTCATGTCTATTGAGTCGGTAATGCCATCTAACCATCTCATCCTCTGTTGTCCCCTTCTCCTCCTGCCCTCAATCTTTCCCAGCATTAGGGTCTTTTCAAATCAGTCAGCTCTTTGCATCAGGTGGCCAGAGTATTGGAGTTTCAGCTTCAACATCAGTCCTTCCAATGAACACCCAGGACTGATCTTTAGAATCAACTGGTTGGATCTCCTTGCAGTCCAAGGGACTCTCAAGAGTCTTCTCTGACACCACAGTTCAAAAGCGTCAATTTTTTGGCACTCAGCTTTCTTTATAGTACAACTTTCTCATTCATACCTGACCACTGGAAAAACCATAGCCTTGACTAGGCGGACCTTTGTTGACAAAGTAATGTCTCTGCTTTTTAATATACGGTCTAGGTTGGTCATAACTTTCCTTCCAAGGAGTAAGCATCTTCTACTATTATTTTTTGGAGAAGGCAATGTGCCAGGGTCCAGCCCCGGTGGATCCAGGGAATTTGAAGTGGGGACGGCGTCGGCGAGGATCAGGAAACAACTGCTTAATTAAACGGTAATTAAGGATATAAAGAGTAATAGAATAAGGATAGCTCAGTGAGGAAATTCAGTGGAGAAAAGAGGCTGAATAATTCAGCCAGAAGGTGAGAGAAAGAACGACATGGGGAGACCAAGTTTCGGTGAACAAGGCCTGCACTTTATTTTCCAAAGTAGTTTTTATACCTTAAGTTATGCATAGAGGATAATGGGGGAAGGGGTAGAGTCATGCAGTAAGCCAGGCTTTCTTCCTGCAAACTTATCATATGCAAAAGTTTAGGTGATTTGCATCATCTTCTGGCCCAGAGGCCTGTTAACATTTTAAGAAACTTATTTTTCTCTAAAGGTGATTATTCTAAAGTCAGGCGCCACCCTCCAAAAGCATTAGATAAAGTTGCATTCCTATAGGGCAAAGGTGTGGTGGGCTATAACAAGAAAAAGAATTAACTCAAGGGTCCAAGGTTGCAAACATTAAAGCTACTACTTACACCAATTATATTAATCAGTACACTGCCAGGGACACAGTAGGTAAGGGATATGGAAACTTAGCAGCAAACATTGGCCCAACAAGTGAAAAACCCTTCACCAATAGAATTTCTAATCAATCTTTTAACTGCTCAAAGGAATCTGTATTTAGACAGTTTAGAACATCTCATGCCTCTCACAGTTGGGAGGCTCTGAACAATCCCATGTGGCCGGAAAAACCTATTCAGGCAGGCTAGAGGACTTCCAAAGGAGTTTGTAGGTTGAAACACTATCACACCCAGGAACTTTATTAACTGGAGCTGTAAGTTAACTCTTTTTTCAGAGAGAGGTAATGGGGGACAGCCCCCTGTAAAGTCAGAGGTGTAGGTGAGAGCACAAAGCAGAAAGTAGGCAGACTCTGGTTTTGGGGGTAGATGTTCGAGAATTTTCAGGGGGACTCCTGAGGCTCGATCCCGCCTTTGCGTATGCCAAGCCTCCTTCCTCATGACCTTTGCCACGGGTGGAGCTTGCTCCCAGCAGCAATGGGTTGCTATTATTTTTAAATAACAAAAACATTTGTTTAAACTTACATATTTATTATTTAACATTATTTATTAAATCATTAAATTTGTATATTGTAAATCCCCAAAGCATTTTATAATATCCTGGACGGAGGAGCCTGGTAGGCTGCAGTCCACAAGGTTGCTGAGAGTCGGATGCGACTGAGCGACTTCATTTTGACTTTTCACTTTCATACATTGAAGAAGGAAATGGCAACCCACTCCAGTATTCTTGCCTGGAGAATCCCAGGGACGGGGGAGCCTGGTGGGCTGCCATCTATGGGGTCACACAGAATCAGACATGACTGAAGCGACTTAGCAGCAGCAGCAGCACATAATATAGTATCTATAAATTATTACATGTACTATATATACATACATATCATACAATTGAAAAGCAGTAATACTCATGTTATAAATTGACATTTTATAGATAAGCCTTTATGCTCATATTCTTGTAATGATTATAATGATCTCATTGTCTCCCTAAGGGGTTAAAGACTCTTAGGTTCAGAATCTGGTTGATTCTCAAGAGATAGGGTATGACCTGATTAGGGTGGGCATGTTGTCTGAAATAGTGTTACATTTTTGTAACAAAGCATTTTTGATTGGTGAGAGTATGAGGAAGAGAGCGTGAAAAAAGACTAAGGAGGTTCTTCAGAAGGAGAGTGTTGCGACTCAGCAGAACATACAAAAGAGGTAGTGATCCAATTGTGATATTTCAGAAGTGAATAATGTTGTTGGAAGGCCATGGTTCATATGTGAACTGTACAAAACGGAGAAGGTGGAGGAGAGCAATGTAAATGGTGAAACATATGGATTGAAAACAGCCTGTAGATCCCAGACAGGGAGAGATTCTGATAGGGAGAGATTCTGATAGAGATGCTGAAGAATTCCGAGATTCTGAAGAATTCCAAGATTCTTCTCTTGGAATCAGATTTCTTTCACATATGTCTTATCTGGTGCGCACTAACTGCAAAATATGGTGTATTTTCAAAAATGATCTTACTGAGCTGAAGTTTCTATAGTTTGTAACATGAAAATATCAGTGTTTTTCAAAAATTTGTATTTTTTTTCTTTTAATAATATATGGATTTCTGGAAGAACTGTGACCTCATCCAGTGACCTCTAGAGGTTCTGATTTTCAAGGGATAATTGCTTCTTGTGGAGAGGGGGAAGTACTAATCTAATTCCCTCTTTTTAGTAGTAAGGAAATTGAAGTTCTTAGATTCAATTATTTTTGCAAGGCCTAGGAAACATAGCTAGAACTCCACAGGGAGCCTGTAGGAGAGACAAAAAACAAAACAATGCAAAAAAAAAAAAAAAAAAAAAAAAGGTAGATTTATCTGGGAGATTTTAACAGATTTTCAGAATTTCCACATAGAGGATTTGGTACTAAATGGGACAGTTTTCACTTAAGCCAATGGCAAGATGCCTGGTTTAAAACACATTCAAATGGATGACTTAAAATGTCAATTTTATATATCAAAATTAAGATCTTTAGAAAGTATAAGGCTATTTTGAGAGTTGATTTTTATATTGATTTTCTCCACTGCTCAAAATGCCCTTGGCTTTGTTTTCATCATAAAGACATAGCCAGAAATTTCTGTTATGAGAAAGTAATTACATTATTTTGTAAACTTTTTCCTCTCAACTTTTATTTTTAATCCCTCCTCCATTTTCTCTTTCAGTGTTTTTTTTTTTTTTTTTCAATTTCTTCTCCAGTGCTTGTAGTGCTGCTTACCTCTCTGATCTAACGTTCATGCTAGCAATAAAGAAAATATATGGGTTCTATAAGTCAAACATTTTTCTTACAAAACTATTTTTCTGATATACATTCAGAGATTATAAGAAGCAAGCAGAAATCAGCCTTTCTTCCAAAATAAGCTCTGTGGAAATTTTATAATCATTTTTATTGCTTTGGTATAGGTGAATATGGGCTTCTCACATGACTGAGTGGTAGAATCCACCTGTCAATGCAAGAAATACAGGCTTGATCCCTGGGTTGGGATGATTCCCTGGAGAAGGAAATGGCAGCCCACTCCAATATTCTTGCCTGGTAAATCCCATGGACAGTGGATTCTGGCAGGCTCATATCCATGGGGTTGCACAGAGTTGGACTAAATGTAGCAACTAAACAACAACAACAATGTATTTAGCATAAAATTCAAAATTGAGTAAATTGGGAAAAATAAAAGAAATGCCAGGTATAGCTTATTTCTGCAAATTATACTTCTGGTAAACAGTAATACAAAAAGTAATATTCATTCTTTGTGCTCAAATCCTTAAATTTGTATCCTGTGTGAGAAAACCTCTGACATTAAATTCAGCACATCATTCTGAAAAACAATTCAAACAACTGCGTATTTCTTGCTAGGCTTCCATGTGGTAGCTCAGATGGTGTCTGCCCGCAATGTGGGAGACCTGGGTTTGATCCCCGGGTCAGAAGATCCCCTAGAGAAGGAAATGGCAACCCACTCCAGTACTCTTGCCTGGAAAATTCCATGGATGGAGGAGCCTGGTAGGCTACAGTCTGTGGGATCGCAAAGAGTAGGACACGACTGAGCAACTTCACTGAGTAGAAATTCTGTGAGTTCCAAGATTTTTAATTTTTAGATGGTTCTGGAACATTTCAAATGCAAGTGAAACTGATTTAAAAAAATAATAATATTTCAAGTAGGTTTTGTCTGAGCCGAATTATACTGGCGACTAAAGGAAAACAGCAGACCATCAGTGCTAAATATGTCCTCTCTGGATGACTGCAGTGATACCCAGGGCTTTGGTTCTCACCCTTATGCGAATGACCTCTCCAATTTATATTGCTATCTTTGATCTCTCCTGCTGCTGCTGCTGCTGCGTCGCTTCAGTCGTGTCCGACTCTGTGAGACCCCATAGATGGCAGCCCACCAGGCTCCCCCGTCCCTGGGATTCTCCAGGCAAGAACATTGGGGTGGGTTGCCATTTCCTTGGGACACTGGACATCTCCACCTGGATACTCTGCAAGATTGTCATATTCAACTTGTTCCAGGATGACTTCATTGTTTTATATCTCCCCACTCCTCATTCCTCTCTCCTGTACCAGCCAGGATGCTTTCATTTCAAGGAACAAAAGCCCCAGCTGAACTGGCTGTTTAAACAATAAAGGAGATCTGTTGGCTCAGAAGTAGTTAGAACTACAGACCTGGGAAAAGCTGATTTGGTTCTCTTTCTTTAGGATTTTTTGGCTCTGTGTTTCTTTGAGAGTCAGCTTTGATCCTAAATAGGCTTCTTTGAAAGTTATACAATAGTTCTAGGTTTTATTTCTTCATTCAAATTGTCAAAAAAAAAAAAAAACCAAAAAAAAAAAAACAAGGCAAATCTTTTAAAGAGTTCTTTCCATAGAGCAAGAGACTTTTCTCCAAAGCCCTAAAAAACTTCTTAGCCAAGGGGAAGTAGCTGGCTGTTTCCCTCACTAGTAGCTAAGGCAAGTTCTTCAACTTGTCAGGATCCATGCCTTGAACTGTGGGAAAGCAATCTCATCCAGTCACAAGACTACTGTGTAACAACGAATAGTAAATCAGATGTCAAGGGGAAAACTATGTCCACATATTTCATATTTTCCCCTTGTTTAGAGATTGGTTACCAAAAGTATCACATTGAGTTAGCATAAATGAAAACATTTATTTCAATCTCAAGATAGATAACAATCTCAAGAAACTCAGTTTGAGGAAATATAGTCTGACATGTCAGACACTTGGCAGTTTATCAACCATGTGCTTCTTCTATCGGTTCCTTCATTTCTCTCATCTCAGCTTAACTCTGCATTTCTGTTTTATTTTCCTGCTACTCTCAGGACTTGCCTTTCTATATTTCTTTAACAGAAGATGCACAACCAAAAACGACTATAAGCTAGTAGTTTAAAAAGCCTTACATCCCACCCCCCGTACCTGTAACTATGACTAGCCATACTTTTGATGTCTTAATCTCCAATTCCAGAAATGAAAATGATGACTGGTCTGTCCATTTCCAGTGGGTGTTAGTTGTGAGAGATACTGGTGTGTCATGTCATATATGAGTCCCTGTTCAGAGGTGACAAAAGCATATGAACAGGAAAAAATATGACATATTTGTGTATTATAGGAGTATATATTTTTAATTTGGGAAATGGAACCACCTGTTTTTCCAGTTAGAAGCCTGGGAATAAATTTTAATTCATCCCAGTCCTTACAACTTCACCCCTTCCTGAGACTGGTACTATAATAGCTACTTTTAAATGTACTAGCTCTTAAGCAATCTGTAAGTGTATAATTCTCATTTCATTCTCTCAACAAACTTATGAGAAATGCACTAATACGTTCATTTTTTAGGAGCCCAAAGTGAGGTCCAATAAGGTTTAATAGAGTTGACAGATCGCAAACCTGATATTGTATCCCAGATCAGTCTGATTACAAAACCCCAACTTTTTTCACTGTTCACACCATCTGTACATGAATTTTGGAAGAAAGCAGATCTGAGTTTGAATTTTGGCTTTCACTTATTGGTCATGTATCACTTACTGACCTCTGTGAACCTCAATTTCATTTTCTATAAAAATCCAAGGACAACAGGGAGCCCTTCAAGAGTGCTTAAAATAAAAACCGAATAAATAGCCATGTGCTTGGCAAATAGTAGGGTATCAACAAAAAGCTACTTTCTGTTTCATCTATCAATGGGATAATATTTGGGGGAAAATATATTGGAATTGAAAGAGCAGACAAACATGGTTTAAATCAGATAAATACCACTTAGTAGCTTTTTAACCATGAGCATGTTGACTAACTTATATGATTTTTAATTTTCTCACCTTTGAAAGCAAGTAAGTACTAATTTCTTTTAAAATGAATGTGACAACTAAATGGGACAATATATAGAAATCTTAGTCACCTAGCCTAATTTTAGTGTAGAGCTGAGACTGAGGTATTTGCATGTAGTAAATACATGGTAAGTAATTACTATTCAAAGAAATTAAAAAATAGGTTCTTTTTCAGAGTATGTATCTAGGGGCCTAGGTATTTATCATTGTTGTTCAGTCACTAGGTCATGTCCAACTCTTTGTGACCCCATGGACTGCAGCACACCAGGTTCCTCTGTCGTTCACTATCTCCCAAAGTTTGCTCAAATTCATTACAGAGTTTAAAAACAAACCTCTGTTCTTTACTCATTTTATCTTGCTAAAAATTAAAATGTGTTTTATTCATCATGTTATGGTGATCCATATTCTAGGTTACATGATTTGCATTTGTATTTGTGAAATATCTTGCAAGAATTGTTACTATTACTATTGTTCTATTCATTTTTGTTTTTATCTTCTTTTTTTTTGTTTTGCTATCATTTTAGACATGAAAAATTTAGAGATCATGTAATTTATTCAGTAATATTAAGTCAAGTGCCAAAGTAAGGCTCCTTGAACATTGCTGTTTCTCCAACTATATTTTGTATATTAAAATAACTCAGTGGCACTTTTGGCAATAGGCAGAAGGTAGTCTATAAAATTGTCAATTTATTATGTCACTGTACCATGCTATAGTAGCATTGAGATTTGTTTTTGTTTTTGTGTGTGTGTGTGAGAACAGCAGGTATTGATTTCAGAACGATTATATTTTTCTCTATGTTCACACTAGGTTTAGGACAATTAGATAACGAAATAAATGTTGTATTGACTTTTTACAACAATGCCTTGGTGTTCTAGTAAACAAATAACAACGTTAATTATCAATCATAAAACAGCAGCAGCTTTAAAAATATCATACAACTACATGAAAAAAATTGAATTAGTACTAACTTAAAGAACCAGCAAAAGAAACATATCTTAGAAAGGTCCTCTGCAATTAGCTGGAGAAGAAAATGCAACCCACTCCAGTATTATTGCCTGGCAAATCCCATGGTCAGGGGAATCTGGCTGGCTACAGTCCCTGGGGTTGAAAAGAATTGGATAAATTGAGCAACTGAGCATGCATACACTACCATTAGAGTCCTAAAGTAAAAAATTGAGATGTTGTAGGCAGGATCTCATTATGATAATATGGTAATAAGGTAATATGACCTTACCATATTTGTTGAAAGAAGATATAGCATCAATGATGAGTTTAGGGCAGAACATGGAGGGTTCTCTCCTAAAGAGAGGCTTTGTCTGTTTACTGATATCTAAACAAATAGATATTTAGCTTCCTGTTTCAGTTCAGTTCAGTTCAGTTCAGTCTCAGCTGTGTCTGACTCTTTGCGACCCCATGAACCGCAGCACGCCAGGCCTCCCTGTCCATCACCAACTCCCGGAATTTACCAAACTCAAGTCCATTGAGTTGGTGATGCCATCCAACCATCTCATTCTCTGTCATCCCCTTCTCCTCCTGCCCTCAATCTTTCCCAGTATCAGGGTCTTTTCAAATGAGTCGACTCTTTGCATCAGGTGGACAAAGTATTGGAGTTTCAGCTTTAACATCAGTCCTTCCAGTGAATATTCAGGACTGATTTCCATTAGGATGGACTGGTTGGATCTCCTTGAAGTCCAAGGAACTCTCAAGAGTCTTCTCCAGCACCACAGTTCAAAAGCACCAATTCTTCAGTGCTCAGCTTTTTTTGTAGTCCAACTCTTACATCCATATATGAAAAATCATAGCCTTGACTTGATGGACCTTTGTTGACAAAGTAATGTCTCTGCTTTTTAATATGCTGTCTAGGTTGGTCATAATTTCCCTTCCAAGGAGCCAGCATCTCTTAATTTCATGGCTGCAATCACCATCTGCAGTGATTTTGGAGTCCCCAAAAATAAAGTCAGCCACTGTTTCCCCATCAATTTGTCATGAAGTGATGGGACCAGGTGCCATGATCTTAGTTTTCTGAATATTGAGCTTTAAGCCAACTTTCTCACTCTTCTCTTTCAATTTCATCAAGAGGCTCTTTAGTTCTTCTTCACTTTCTGCCATAAGGTGGTGTCATCTGCATATCTGAGGTTGTTGATATTTCTCCCGGCAATCTTGATTCCAGCTTGTGCTTCTTCCAGCCCAGCGTTTCTCATGATGTACTCTGCATATAAGTTAAATAAGCAGGGTGACAATATACAGCCTTGATGTAGTCCTTTTCCTATTTGGAACCAGTCTTTTGTTCCATGTCCAGTTCTAACTGTTGCTTCCTGACCTGCATACAGGTTTCTAAAGAGGCAGGTCAGGTGGTTACCTCTTCTTAGTATCTTATGCTTCTGTTAGGTCCATCCCATTTCTGTCCTTTATTAAGCCCATCTCCTTTGATATCTCTAATTTTCTTGAAGTGATCTCTAGTCTTTCCCATTCTGTTGTTTTCCTCTATTTCTTTGCATTGATCACTGAGGAAGGCTTTCTTATCTCTCCTTGCTATTCTTTGGAACTCTGCATTCAAATGGGTATATCTTGCCTTTTCTCCTTTGCTTTTCACTTCTCTTCTTTTCACAGTTATTTGTAATGCCTCTTTGGACAGCCATTTTGCTTTTCTCATTTCTTTTCCTTGGGGATGGTCTTTATCCCTGTCTCATGTACAATGTCATGAACCTCAGTCCCTAGTTCATCAGGCACTCTGTCTATCAGATCCAGTCCCTTAAATCTGTTTCTCACTTCCACTGTATAATCAAAAGGGATTGATTTAGGTCATGCCTGAATGGTCTAGTGTTTTTCCCCACTTTCTTCAGTTTAGGTCTGAATTTGCCACTAAGGAGTTCATGGTATGTTCCCTGTATTTACCTGGGGCCAAACTATGGTGGAGGTTATGAAGATAATGTGGAAGTCCTTCAAAAGGTCCCATGAAGGTACTGCTACACCTAGTTCCCCCAACCCTGCAACAGGCCACCACAGACCCACACCTCTGCCCTAGACTCCTGGACATTCACAGGGAAGTGTGGGTCAGTCTCTTGGAGCTACAGTCCATGGGGTCGCTAAGAATTGGGCACAACTGACTGACTTCACTTTTAATTTGGTAAAGAGCTCAAATACATTGTTACATGTATCTCTTGAGGCAGAACCAAGACCTTCCCTCAAGGCTGCACTGATGTTTCTTGGCTGCTCCTTCTTTGTCTCTGCATTCCCCTCCCTTCCCTTATTAGCCACTGTTTGGTTGTCTTCTATTCCAAGGATCCCTATAGGGTCCTGCTTGATTTCAGTACTAGTCTTAAAGGAGCTTCTTCTTGTCGTTCAGTTGCACAGTCATGTCCAATTCTTTGGGACATTATGGACTGCAGGACACCAGGCCTCCCTGTCCCTCACCATCTCACAAAGCCTTCCCAAGTTCACATCCATTGCATCAGTGATGCCATCCAGCCATCTCATCCTCTGATGCCCTATTCTCCTTCTGCCCTCAATCTTCCCTAGCATCAGTGACTTTTCCAATGGATCAGTTCTTTGCATTAGATGACCAAAATACTGGAGCTTCAGCTTCAACATCAGTCCTTCCAACAAATATTCAGGACTGATTTCCCTTAAGATAGACAGGTTTGATCTCCTTGCTGTTCAAGGGACTTTCAAGAGTCTTTTCCAGCACCACAGTTTGAAGACATCAATTCCTTGCCATTCTGCATTCTTTATGGTCCAGCTCTCACAAGCATTCATGACCACTGGGAAGACCATAGCCTTGACTATGAGGACCTTTGTTGGCAGAGTAATATCTCTGCTTTTCAACACACTAAGTCTGTCATAGCTTTCCTGCCAAAAAGCAATTGTCTTCTGATTCCATGGCTGCAGTCACCATCTGCAGTGATTTTAGAGCCCAAGAAGAGGAAATCTGTCACTATTTCCACCTTTTCCCCTTCTTTTTGCCACGAAGTAATCAGGCCAGATATCATAATTTTAGTTTTTTTTTTTTTTTTTCATTTTTTTTTTTAGTTTTAAGCCAGCTGTTTCACTTTCCGTCTTCACTCTCAAGAGGCTCTTTAGTTCCTCTTTGCTTTCTGCCATTAGAGTGGTATCACCCACATATATGAGGTTGTTGATGTTTCTTCCACCTATCTTGATTCCAGTTTGTAACTCATCCAGCCCGGTATTTCTCATGATGTGCTCAGTGTGTAGGTTAAACAAACAGGGTGACAGCAGACAGCCCTCTTGTACTTCTTTCTCAGTCTTGAGCCAGTCAGTTGTTCCATACAGGATGCTAACTGTTGCTTCTAGACCAGTATAGAGGATTCTCAAGAGACAAGTAAGATAGTCTGGTATTCCTATCTCTTTAAGAGCTTTCCACAGTTTATTATGATCCACACAGTGCAAGGCTTTAGCATAGTCAATGAAACAGAAGTAGATGTTTTTCTGCAATTCCCTTGCCTTCTTTATGATTTAGTGAATGTTGGCCATTTGATCTCTAGTTCCTCTTCCTTTTTCAAACCCAGCTTGGACATCTGAAAGTTCTAGGTTTTCATAATGCTGAAGCCTAGCATGCAGGATTTCAAACATGACCTTTCTAGCAAGGGAGATGAATGTAATTGGTAAAGGAGATTACATCTTCTAATCAAGCAGATGGTAAACCACATTGATTGTTGACTCCTGGTTCAAAGACAAAATTATTTGGGTTGCATCGAGTCACAACAGAAAGTGACAAGAATTGGCAAAAAAAAAAAAAAGATAGTTTGTATTTTTTTTTTTTAACTAAGGATGGTGATTTTCTAACTGATTAAAGGTTTATAATTGTTGTTCATTTTTAGGAGACAAACGTAGTATTTGGAAGATTTAAAAAAAAAAAAAAAGAATCAGACCTGCCTCACTATTGCTGTTGGAAAAATAGGAAGCTCAGAGAACATTCTGGAAGTGTTATAGTCTGAGTCTGGCAGCCTAGAGCTTTCAGTCACAAGTTTTTAATGGCATATTGGTGGAACCTCCAGAATTATTAACTGGCAACTCTCCAAAATACCACAGGGGGAAAAATGACTTTTCATGTAGCAAAATTAAGTTCACTGAATTTCTATAGTAAAGTTGAGTACCACCTTAACAGAACCATAATTTGGCTTCAAAATGAGAAATGTTCTAATATTTATCAGGCTTTAGGATTGAACTGAATAATTTTAAGCTTTCCCTGGTGGCTCAGTGGTAAAGAATCTGTCTGCAATGTAAGAGACACAAGAAAAGCGGGTTCATTAAGTGAGTCTTGCCACATGATGAGCTGGTTGACATGAAGAGAATCTAGGACAGAATTACTTTGAACTGAAGGACACGGTGAGGTGACAGTCTTAAAGTAAAACTTGATAACTAAGCTGTTTATGATTCCCTCAAGCCTTTCCTCAAGTAAGCAATGAAGTCATTTTGCTTGCTCTCAAAAAGAAGAAAAAAATACACTTCATCATAGAATTATTTAGCACAAGTATAAATTTGATTCCAGAATTATTTTAGTACAGGGATAGGAAAATATGCCTGTTTCCCAAGATGTTTAACACAGAAATAGGAAATTATTTTGGTTTCAGATTACAGACATACATGTTATGAAGGAAGATAAAGTAGGTCAGGAGATATTAGTAATTGTAAGGAGTATTATTTCAGTATCACCCAGAAAGGCCTTTTTTAGGGAAATGACATTTTAGCAGAAATTAGAATGAACTGATTGATTCGTTCTGTGGAGATGGCTCTGCGAAAAGGAAACAAAACCCAAAGACCCTGGTATGAGAATGTATTGGGGGAGAACAAGAAGGCTGAAGAGCTAGGGCATAGTGACTAAATGCCCAAAGCAGTAATGACAAGATCAAAGGGAGCATAGGGCACAGATCATGTAGGACCTTAGAAGGCATGGCAAAGAGTTTGGATTTCATTCTAAGCAAGAGGAGAAGTCACTGTAGAGTTTTAAGCTGATGATTGACATGGCCTGATACCATTTTTTTTTTTTTTTTTTTTAAGCTCATTTTGGCAAAGAATAAGAGGTTCTGAGAGGAGAGGCAGCAGGGAAGCCAATGCAGTGGGAACAGGAGAAACAATGGTTGTTTGGATGAGGGAGAAGCTTTGCAGATAAATATAATATTAAACATAGGAGAAAGAGAAGCATCTATATACAATTTTGGGGCTAAGCAACAGGATGAATGAATAGTAGTGCCATCTAAGCTGGAGCAACTGTTGAATAAATGAAAATGTCAGACACTCAGCTTCAGTGGTATTATTTTGATAGACTCAAAGATCTAAAGGTATCTTTAGAAAGAAAATAATTTTTAAAGTTTATTACAAATGCAATTAAGTAAGGATTGGAGGCAGGCATACTGGATAAATAAACCAAGAGATACATAAGTTAGTGAAGAAAATGATAGAAAATACAATAGAAACCCACTGGTGGTATTGCCTTTAAGTGAGGAAACCTCAAGAAGAACGTAACTTGTGAAGTTGGGGGAAGCACTCCAGACTGACCTGACTGACCAGGCAAAGACCTTGAGATGATGCCTTTAAAATATCTTCAGTTTTGTCAATCTCAATTACCAGTCAGGTTGCAGAAACAAACTCTAACAGCCAGGTCTATGTTTTTAACTGATTTTACTTCTACTTAATCTCCAAACGATCCAACCAGTCAATCCTAAAGGAAATCAGTCCTGACTATTCATTGGAAGGACTAATGCTGAAGCTGAAATTTCAACACTTTGGCCACCTGATGCGAAGAACATTGGAAAAGACTCTGATGCTGGGAAAGATTGAAGGTGGAAGGAGAAGGGGATGACAGAGGATGAGATGGCTGGATGGCATCATCAACTCGATGAACATGAGTTTGAGTAAGCTCTGGGAGTTGGTGATGGACAGGGAAGCCTGGCGTGTTGCAGTCCATGGGGTCGCAAAGAGTCGGACAGGACTGACCAGCTGAATTGAACTGAACTGAACTGAATCTCCAAACAGAAAAATGTGTGATAGAGTCTAGACTAGACTTCTTTTTATTTTCTTCCAGATATCCTAAGGCCAGTGTTTATGCCTGGTTTTTAATCTTCTTTTGAAAGGAAGCCATTGTTAGTCATGTCCAATCCCTCCAAAAGATTTAAGGACATAATGAGGAGGGAGCAGGAATTTGTGACAGGAAGTGATTGTTCCTGCAGGGGCTTTGAATTAAAGGTCATCAAACACCACCACATTTCACAAGTAGTCTCTCAAATAGGAGAAAAGTACTTTTGTTGTTCCAAAGTTTGAGTGAACTTAGGGGATTTCTAGACACAGAAGGATACATTCACACAGAATTTCAACTAAATGCCCAAATGTATATAGTCAGAGTGTACTAAGTCTAAAGAAAATCCTGTAAAATTTAATATTTATTAACTCTGGAATATTTTGGTAGGCAGTTCCATTCAGTTGTGTTATCAAAATCCCCTCAAATGTCCTGTTCTTTAAGTGACCTGGAAAAAGGGTGAACCAAAGAAAATGAGTTACAAGACTAAACAGAGGTAAAATTTCTATTAAAATTTCATGGTCCCTCACTCCCTGATATATTTTTCAAGTTGGCATCATTTAAGGTCTTCTGTGATATTGTTTCAACCTATTTTTCCATCTCTATCACCAGAAAATATCTTACATGTATTTCATTTCAGTCAGAGTCCCTGATATTTTTAATTTTCAAACAGAACCCACTCACTGTTTCACATACATTTTTATCTATCTTATACTTTCCTTTCCCTCTGCCTTCTCACCTCTCCCCCTATCATATATCCCTGTGAACTCCAACCCTCTTGTATCTTTGAAGGCTTACATTAGCCAGGTTGGCAGCTAAATCACAGAAATACAAGGATGATTGTGGATGAAACAAAACTCAGTTTATTAGACCTCCACAGTGAGAAAAAAATACTACCTTGACTGTTAACAGTGTTTCAGCATGTGAGATCAGAGGAGGATGTTTATAGGGTTTGGGGTGTTAAACACAAAAGTCATCAATAAATTAAGGAGACAGTTTTATTTAGGTGTTGCAATATGGATAACTTTTATTAACAAAGAATATGTTAAAGAAGAAGGAGAAAACCTGAGGTTTTTATAGCGGCAAATGAAGAGGGAATCATGAAGAAGGGTGGAGGCAGTGGGATTTCTGAATACCTGACTGCAGGGCAGTCCTTTGTGGTTAGTCCTTTCTCAGAGTGCAGTTCAGTTCAGTGGCTCTATTGTGTCCTACTCTTTGCAACCCTATGGACTGCAGCACACCATCATGAATTCCCGAAGCTTGTTCGAACCCATGTCCATCAAGTCAGTGATGCCATCCAACCATCTCATCCTCTGTCATCCCCTTCTCCTCCTGCCTTCTATCTTCACCAGCACCAGGGTCTTTTCCAATGAGTCATTTCTTCATATCAGCTGGCCAAAGTATTAGAGTTTCCGTTTCAACATCAGTCCTTCCAATGAATGAATAGTCAGGACTGATTTCCTTTAGGATGAACTGGTCGGATCTCCTTGCAGTCCAAGGGACTCTCAAGAGTCTTCTCCAATACCACAGTACAAAAGCATCAATTCTTCAGTGCCCAGCTTTCTTTATAGTTCAACTCTCACATCCATACATGACTACTGGAAAAACCATACCTTTGACTAGATGAACCTTTGTTGACAAAGTAATGTCTCTGCTTTTTAATATGTCTAGGTTTGCCATAGCTTTTCTTCCAAGGAGCAAGCTTCTTTTAATTTCATGGCTGCAATCACCATCTGCAGTGATTTTGGAGCCAAAGAAAGTAAAGTTTCTCACTCTTTCCATTGTTTCCCCATCTATTTGCCATGAAGTGATGGGGACAGAGACCATGATCTTCATTTTTTGAATGTCAAGTTTTAAGCCAACCTTTTCACTCTCCTCTGTCACTTTCATCAAGAGGCTCTTTAGTTCTTCTGCACTTTCTGCCACAAGGGTGGTGTCATCTGCATATCTGAGGTTATTGATATTTCTTCCAGCAATCTTGATTCCAGCTTGTGCTTCACTGAGGCCAGCATTTCACATGATGTACTCTGGATAAGTTAAATAAGCAGGGTGACAATATACAGCCTTGACATACTCCTTTCCCTATTTGGAACCAGTCTGTTTTTCCATGTCTGGTTCTAATTGTTGCTTCTTGACCTGCAATAGATTTCTCAGGAGGCAGGTCAGGTGGTCTGGTATTCCCATCTCTTGAAGAATTTTCTACAGTCTGTTGTGATCCACACAGTCAAAATCTTTGGCATAGTCAATAAAGCAGAAGTAGATTTATTCTGCAACTCTCTTGCTTTTTAGATGATCAATGGATGTGGGCAATTTGATCTCTGGTTCCTCTGCCTTTCCTAAATCCAGCTTGAACATCTGGAAGTTCACGATTCATGTACTGTTGAAGCCTGGCTTGGAGAATTTTGAGGATTACTTTGCTAGTGTGAGATGAGTACAATTGTGCAGTACTTTGAGCATTCTTTGGCATTGCCTTTCTTTGGGATTGGAATGAAAATTGACCTTTTCCAGTCCTGTAGCCACTGCTGAGTTCTCAAAATTTGATGACATATTGAGTGCAGCACTTTCACAGCATCATGTTTTAGGATTTGAAATAGCTCAACTGGAATTTCATTACCTCCACTAGCTTTGTTTCTAGTGATCCTTCCTAAGGTCCATTTGACTTTGTATACCAGGATTTCTGGCTCTAGGTGAGTGATCACACCATTGTGATTATCTGGGTGATAAAGATCTTTTTCTATACTTCTTCTGTGTATTCTTGCCACCTATTTTTAATTAAAAAATGGTCAGGGAGGATTTCCAGAAAAGATTGGGAAGATTTCCAGAAAAGATTGGGAGGATATTGTTTAGATAAAGTTCATCATTTTCAGTTTGGGCTCACGTGGTAAGAATAGGTCTTTCAAGTGCAGAAATGGTTGACATTGGATAAGCTGGAATAACTTGTGGATTTCTAGAAAAAAACAAGTGAAGGCATTAATAAACCTATGAATAGCTTATTTTTGCTGAACATGCTCTTTACCCTAATGAGCAATTATTTGTCTCAATAAATTGATTAGCAGAAAATTCCTGAAGCAAACAGTAATGTTAACTTACTGGCTTACAGCCTTATCTACCTGGTAAGAATTTTCTGTAGCCAATAGTTAAGCCACGTTGACACAAATGCTCTCAGTTCTGAGTTTTAATTGTTAGGATATGTGAACACAGGTGGACCTCAGTCTCAAAAATAACCTTCCCTTACCTTCTTCAAGGGATCTTTCTTATCTCCCTTTTCTAGCACACATAGACACTAAACTATTGAACCTCTACAATAATTACATGATATGTTATTACTTTCTTTCCATAGAAGCTATTTGTATACTGTCTTATTCTCCACTTGGAATTAGAAGGAATCAGAATTGTATTTCATGTTTCTCTATGATATACACTTCCAATACCCTCCTTTTCTTTGTTATCTCTTCCTCTTTTATCCCTTTTTTAAAATTTTTACACCCTCGAATACCTTTTTTATTCCCCTTTGTAATCATGTCCTACTCAACTCCAGTGTATCATCTATCCAGTGCTCATCTAGTCACGTCAGTTTTGCCTATTCTCTAGTCTGTCCATCTTCTGAAATAAGCTTTTTGCTTGGTCCCCATCCAAGACACTTATATGACTTAGTGTTCAGTCAAGTTATCTCTGGCAAGCCTTACTTCCAAACAAATTAATATCCAAGGACACACTTACAAGCAACGTGAAGATTATTTTAGGTAGAGTGATTTTCCTATTTCCAGTAATAGTAATAATGTCAATAATAATATTTTAAAATATCTGCATGGCAAATAAAAATATTTAAGAAGTTTCCATATGCCAACTAGATTCTTTAACACCATTATGAGAGAAGCCAAAGATGCATCATTATTCTGATTTGGCAGAAAACAGTTCAGAGGGCTTACATGACTCATATAATCTCACTCAGCTAGTAAGTAGCATAAGTTCAGAATTAAAAGGATATCCCCTAATCAAGTCCAATGATAAGAACAGTCCTAGAGAAGCCATTTACTGGTAGTACTTATTGGTCAAGTTCAAGTATTAGATTTGTATCCTGGATGTTACATATTTAATAGTGATGGGAAATTTCTTAATATTTCAGATACCTAAAGTGAAGACATTTCATTCTTGTCAAGACCTGAATGATTTCCACAGTTACTATGTTTGCTTTTCCTATTATATTTTTCTTATAAGTTATTCCACATTGTTGCTAGTGTTTGCAGATACTTTCCAGCTTGAATAATTTTGCGGCTTCTTTGGTTGTTTAATAAGAGATAAACTGCTAAAAGCATTGAATCTGGCATGCAAAACATTCTCTGTTACTGTAATGTTAAATATTTATTGTCATGCTGTCCTGATGCCAGCAAGCCTCAGTTTGTATTTTAACATGTATTTTGCATTCTAGGGCTTGTTAGCTTAATAAAAGTTGAACCAAGCTATTAAATGCCAACTTATATAAACAAGAATGTTAGTGTTCTGAATACATCAGAGTTCTGATAGATACGGACATAAAAGATTTACCTCTTTGATATTTAAGCGTAGTTATTTAGTTGTTGCATTTTCAAACCTTATTTCATGTATTAACTCTTACATTATATATTTACTGGTGAATTTAACAAAATCTGTACCATGCACCTACTGTCTGTAAGACAGCAATTTCTGCTGCATAGGATACAAACAGAAATAACACAGGCCTCTGCACTCAAGTGGATGGTACTTTGGTAAGGCAGATTACGAAAAGAAAGTGAAAGTGAAAGTCACTCAGTTGTGTCTGACTCTTTGCGACCCCATGGTCTATACAGTCCATGGAATTCTCCAGGGCAGAATACTGGAGTGGGTAGCCTCTCCCTTCTCCAGGGGTCTTCCCAAGCCAGGGATTGAACCCAGGTTTCCCGTATTGCAAGTAGATTTTTTACCAGCTGAGCTACAAGGGAAGCCCAAGGCAAATGAAACACAGATACAGTAATTGTAATAAGAGCACAGAGAGATTTAAGTGAAGGACACAGCTGGGTGGCAGTGACTGGTGGTTTAAGTCCTAAGGCACTGTGATCTGCTGAGTAATGCTTCCAGCTAGATGGATAGGGGAAGGCTTCACAGATGTCTTTGGAATATTTGAATAGCATGGCAAATGATTGTTATAAGTGCCTACTAAGGACAGTGCACAGTGCTAGACACTGGAGATTCAGATATGAATAGTCCTGGTTGTGGTTTTCAAGGCTAACGCTCCATAATGATTTGGTATTGGTACAATGTGGTGAGAAGTCTAAAGAAAGAATAAATGTACAAAGGAAGATGTGATTAATGCTCACTGAGGGGGTAATATTTTACTATAGTTTTAAAGGATAAGTTGGTAGTGACTCATAAATGGAAATTAATGGACTCAATGGCTCATAGGGTGATTTTAACATTTATACTGCTTGTTACTCCCAACACATCCTAGGCAAGGGAATACTTGCACTGTGTTCCCCCAAATTGCTAGCTATCTGGATTTCTAGCAATCTAGGAAAATTCAGTTCTGCTCTCCTTTTGAATTAATATCTTTTAAAAAAATTTACAGGAGAGCTTAAATGGATTTTTGGTATTCAATACATGAACATTTTGGAGATAGTTTTTTAACCCCCTTCCACATTGTAGATTTTTTTTTTTCCCCTGTATTCTGATGTGAATGTTCTACTTACACAACTAACCATTGGGTTATTTTCCTTTAACTGACATTATAATTTATTTATATTTAATTTATGCACTACTATAGGTATTAAATCTATTCCTGAAATTATTTTTAGCATTGTAAATATTCCATGTGTATGCTATTTCTATGTATGAATTTCTTATACATTTGTCCTTATACAATTTAATTGTTCACTATGACTCCTTATCTAATTTGTCTTAATAGCAGTAAATTCCTTTTCTGCTTTCAGTGACAGTACAGTTCTTTGCAGAGAATCAGAGAATATGAATTTGAAATCTCTAATGCACTATTAGCCATAATGCATAGAACATTTGATTTCTCATTCTTCTTGTAAACTAATATTCATAATTAGAGCCAATTATCTTTTCATACATTTATTGAATATCTATTTCATGTTAAGTGTTGACAATATAGAGACAGTCCTCAAAGAACTTAAGTTTTCAAGACTTATAGATTGTAAATTATTGTAACATTCAATAGAGATAATGCCATGAGCACATTTTGAGAAATGGAAGGTGCTAAATAAGCGATTGTCCTTATTTTCTGATTAATATAGGAAAACTAATGGGCTCTTTAACATTTTTGAACCCTTGAATACTTCCATTGATTACTATTACCCCATGAATCATCCTTTTTCTCTCCTAGTGTCTTTTAAGATGTGTAATGATTTCTCTGGAAAGTTATTAAATGTAGGGCAAAGTTTGATATGGAGCTTTGTGAACTACTAGGATCCATTTGAAGCTCTAAATTATGTCTCTGTGTGTGACAGAGATATGAATTTTTTTTTCATGAGAGAAATTATGTATCAGGTATTTGATTTTACTTTTGTTAACAATACCAATTATAATAGCTTACATTTGGAGGCTTCCTAGGTGGCTCTCTGGAGAAGGCAATGGCACCCCACTCCAGTACTCTTGCCTGGAAAATTCCATGGATGGAGGAGCCTGGTAGGCTGCAGTCCATGGGGTCGCTAAGAGTTGGACACAACTGAGCGACTTCACTTTCACTTTTTCACTTTCACGCATTGGAGAAGGAAATGGCAACCGACTCCAGTGTTCTTGCCTGGAGAATCCCAGGGGCAGGAGAGCCTGGTGGGTTGACGTCTATGGGGTCACACAGAGTCGGACACGACTGAAGTGACTTAGCAGCAGGTGGCGCTCAGATGGTAAAGCGTCTGTCTACAATGCGGGAGACCCAGGTTCCATCCCTGGGTCGGGAAGATCCTCTGAAGAAGGAAATGGCAATCCACTCCAGTACTATTGCCTGGAAAATCCCATGGACAGAGGAGCCTGGTAGGCTACAGTCCATGGGGTCGCAAAGAGTCAGACACGACTGAGCGACTTCACTCACTTCACTTAGGTGGCACTAGTGATAAAGAACCTGCCTGCCAATGCAGGAGATGAAAGAGAAGTGGGTTCAGTCCCTGGGTCAGGAATATCCCCTGGAGAAGGACATGGCAACCCGCTCCAGTATTCTTTCTTGTCTGGAGAATCCCATGGACAGACAAGGCTGGCGAGCTACAGTCCATGGGGTCACAGAGTCAGATAAGACTAAAGCAACTTAGCATGCATTTTTTATTGATATGAATTATAAATTATCTTCTTAGGATGCATTTTAATCTTGAAATTAATGCTAGGAAATATTTTTATTAATCTCATTTAGTGATCAAGAAAGATATAGTTAAAGCACTCCACCCAAAGATGCAGAGCTGGCAAATGACAGAGAAAGTTTTAAGTGGAAAAAACTTTTAAGAACACTCCCAAATGACCTAAACACAACCCTCTTGCCAAAATTAAGCATGTAATTTTCTTTCAGTGGAACATCATGTCCTATATACATTCCTTAGAGTAAATGAGATTGGGACTTTTTTTTAAACATGCTTCTAGTATGTTTTGAAATTTTAGAACTGTCATCTGTAAAGAAAATTTTATTTTACACTTTTGGGTTTTCTGAAGTAAATTATTATATTTGCTTCTACATAAATAGCTGGCATGAATTAGAGTATAGCTTCTTTTTGATACATTATAGCTATCTATTTTTCCCATGTTAGATAATATTTATTTTACACAGCTAATATGTCTAATTTGAAGAAGGTTTTATGGTAGAGCACATTTGATTTTTATTAAGTCTTTGACAAATGATTGTAGCTCTGTATCATTTAAATATATCCCAGCATTTTTAACTTCCCTCTTCCATTATAATGTAGATTTCTCTTTTGATTACTCTTTGTCTTCAATCTTCCTCCCAAATGGTACTTATTATTCCAGTTGAATTCATCAGTAATACTTAAAGATATAAATCATTAAATAACAAAGTTTCCTGTTAGCCACAGCACTCTGTTTAATACTATATTTCCCACAGCTATGGGGTCTATGTCAGTGACTTAAAACTGGAAGAAACTTACCAGCTTTAAAAGGTTTAATTAAAAGTACAGTAGGATGGACACTTTTAAGTCTACCTGTACTGTTCCTGTTCTTTCCCTCTGGAGATTTTGAAAAGCTTTCCCTTTGCCTAATGAGTTCTTGTTACTAATAAATATATTGGAGTTTGAAAATTAGTTGAGAATTACTGGTCTGGACCTAAGGCACTCTTGCATTTGGAGCCTTGAAAATCCATTAGACAGGCCTAAATTGTTTCTGTAAGAGCAGTTTCCCACTTTGACAGGGTAGTTCTGAGTAATGAAAGCAACTCTGGGGATTTCTGTTCCATTTTAATCTAGGTTCAGACTGAGCCAGTTCTCCCTGTTCATATACCATTTTAGAGACCGAGATATACTCTGAACAGCGCAGGTAATGTTTTAAGCAATTTAAATGTCTTCTTTTAAGCAATTTAAAATTCATATTTGTAAGATAAATTATTTTTCTTTCATTTAAAAGTTAAAAATGGAAGCAATAATAACGGAGCTACCAAGCCCATGATAAAATACTTTATACTGATAAAAATATTTTGTGCACTATATAACATTGGAATATTTCCCCCAAATTATATTCTCTTTTGATATAATTATTTAAAGGTAATATCACCAATATGGATTTAAATCCAAGTCTTCTTTTGATTTTATCATGCTATGAGCTTTTGTCAGAGGGGAGGTCAACAGATAGCCCTTGACAATTTGGGCAGAATGGCCAGAAACCATACTGTCAACATGATCTTGCAAAAGTATTCAGGAGGCTCTGCAAAACACAATAGGACATTTAGTATAAACTTAGTCTACAGTAACTGAATTGACTCCCCTGGAAATCTGTATATAAAAAGGCAAATAGAAATTGCCTTTAGGAAAAAGAGATACATGGGGAAAAGGGGCACCAGTTTTCTATTTCAAAATATATGGAAGTAGGTAGATTCTAAGACAAAATAAATAATGGTTTGGCTAGGTGTGACTAAACATGAAAGCAAATAGAATATGTTCATTGCTTATACGTCCTGTATATGGCAGTGAATATAACTAAGCATTTTTACTGATAAAAGAAACAAATCTTAAAGATACTCTAATTCTTTATGACAGGAAAATATGATTATAGGCCCTATACTGGGACAATTTAGGATAGATCTTTATTGTATTCTTAATCTTCTTGGACAGAGTAGATCGCTCTGATCTCAGAAACATATTTGGGATAAACAATAAGGTCAAAGAACAAGAATCTCTAGTCGTGAGTGGTTATTAATTTAGTCTCTCTGGAGCAGAAACTTCAAATAAGGCAACAAATACAGAAACATTCTGTTAAGCCTAACTCTCTGGGTACATGCCATTCTAGGGGAAGCTCTCATATTTCTAAAACATTTGACTGGTGCCACCTCCAAGCACCGGATTGGTTTAATAGCAATGGCTTTTCAAAACGGAGGAGAGTTGATATTAAAGCATTCCAGGCTTTCCTCAAATGGATTTTTTGGTGGAGCTTTCATTTGAAATAATTAGGAATTGAATCTGAAAAAAAAAAAAAATTGGACTTAGAATCCATTTGGAGAGATATTGTGTGTGTATGTATGTTTGTGTGTGTGTGTTCTTGTTACTTAATGGCGGATTTGGTGAGATGATGGTGAATTTTGCTTAACTGTGGGCAATACTTGGAAGTTTAATGATCTGAACCAGGCAACTCAGAAAAAGCGCTAATGATGAGTTTCTTCATCTACGGATGAAAAAGACACCGAAGGAGTGATTGTCCTGGGAGCAGAGACAACGAGGTCCGGGCAACCTAGGGTTTCACAGGAGGGTCAATGTTGTAGTGCAGGGAGGATTTAGCCTAAGTGAGAACAACAGCACCTAGAAACACACTGTCTTCTGTAATTCCTGGTCAGATCCCTTGTTTTTGGTTAATTGGAGATATAAAAGTGACAACATTTTCTGGCTTCATATTTTTCTTTAACAATTTGTCGTCTTTAAATCTTTACTCATAGGATTAAGGGTCTCATTGAAATTGGGAAGCATTATCTGTCTTCATGAATTATCTGCTGTACCACTGTACATATGCCAAAATCTGTATAGGATGGTATTCTTTTCCTAGATGTACCCTAGTGTACTAATTCTGTTTTGTGGTAAATATGGGATTTTTATGGCCATATATTGTTATGCTAGTGATTTTCATGGCATCATTTATTGGCTTAAAAGTATATGTATATATAAACTGTGCAAAATTTTTCAACTATATAAAAACAGTAATATACAATATATATTAGAATAATAGTTTATAACCAAACTTTTTGTAGGTGTAATGCAAAAGCAAGCATTATAATGATGGTTAAGAAAATTTTGTTAGGTAGAAATATGAAGTTCATTGGAAATGCAACAGGGTAAAAGTGTTGTCATTCCTTTCTTTGAAGTTTCTAGAGGAACAATATACTCACTAGTGCATGATTTCTTCATATTTCTTCATATTTTCTCCTTTCTTCTCTCTTCAATAAAGCCTCTAGTGAAAAAGAAAATAGAGTATTAAATTTTACATGCAAATTTTCAGGAGTTTGCAAATTGCTAGGGGCAATTCTGCCTATTAAATTACTTTATTCCCACTACTGCTATTTTAAAATGTTGAACATTCATTTTATGTTGAAATATACAGCTACGCTTTCATATTACTGAGATTTACTATATTATGTGCTTGTCAAAATCTGCATGTCTTTTTTATAAGTTGTTAAAGAAATGTTCTATTAATATGTGTGCTCTCAACATACAGTCTTATTGTGCTATGTCAGCAGCTAAATATTTAATAAAAGTATAATAAGATATGAAGCATGCATTACACAATATATTAAATTTTCCTTTTTTTCCACTTTATTGATTTAGAAACATACATTGATGAACATAATGCATTGTATCATTTTTCACAGGTGAGGATTCACATATATACTGATGGTATTTCAGAAATTCCTGGAATTAATTGCTTGATTCAGTGGGGAATATGGTTCAATATAATGTTATTTAATTTTAAATAGGTGCACTTTAAAATATATGGGCTAGTGACAAATTGGTTTTATTTATTATATATTTTATCATTATTTAAAGTTTTATGATCTGAATCAAATGGCACAAAATTAAATCTACTCTTAAAGATGTAAGCTTTCCTTTTACTTGCTTTTCAAAGCATTCAATGTATGGAACATCTTGGCAGCTTATGAAATATCCAGGTTTATGTCTGAATAATTACCTCCCATTTACGCTTATAGCTCAGTTTGCATTTGCTAAGGTTATTGAGGCCCCAGAAAGCAAATAGAAATATTAAAATCGTTGTTATTTAATGTAGCAGATGCTGAATAAATGTGCTAAAATCCTAAAAAGAATCTAATAAATTCTGGATATATCCTGACCAATTACATACCAGTTGGGGCTTTTCGAACTTCCAAAACGAATGTATATATAAGAATCTGAAGAGTAGAAATTTCCTTGCAATCCTGTATTATCTTGGCTCCAGGCCAAATGATTGAAATTAGGATATTTTAGTTAGAATGTCCTACAAAAGCAAGTCATGAGGGATGAAAACATTTTAAAGTTCCTTGAAAAAAAATTTCTCCCCAATGTTTCTGAGATCCTTTTTACTTTCCTTGAGTTCCAAATCCTTCTATCTGACCTTGAGTTGTGGCTTCTTCATGAAATCCTCCCAAACAGCTATCTCCCACATGTATCTTTTCTTTCTTTGTATAGCTGTTGTATTTACATAGAGAACCACATAGCTTATTTCCTAATTATATGCTGCTTAAAACTTAGCAGCAGCAGCAAGGCTTCCCTGATAGTTCAGTTAGTAAGGAATCTGCCTGCAATGCAGGATACCCTGGTTTGATTCCTGGATCCGGAAGATGCCCTGGAGAAGGGATAGGCTACCCACTCCAGTATTCTTGGGCTTCCCTTGTGGTTCAGCTGGTAAAGATTCACCCTGCAATGCGTGAGACCTGGGTTTGATCCCAGGGTTGGGACGATCCCCTGGATAAAGGAAAGGGTACCCACTCCAATATTTTTGGGCTTCTCTTGTGGTTCAGCTGGTAAAGAATCTGCCTGCAATGCGGGAGACCTGGGTTTGATCCCTGGGTTGGGAAGGGAAAGGCTACCCACTCCAGTATTCTGGCCTAGAGAATTCCGTGGACTGTATAGTCCATGGGGTCGCAAAGAGTCAGACATGACTAAGGGACTTTCACTTTAAGGTTTTTGTAAATGTTTGACATTGTAAAATTTTACTTGCATCAAAAAGCAAAACTCTAAAATATGATTCATTTCCTTGGGAACTCTTTATGTTTTAATGAGAAAAGTTGTTCCCCCGTGGTAATGGTACCTGATATTATAGCTGAAAAATTAGGCTCGTTCTGTAATCATATAAGGATTTTGCATAATCCTCTTTAAATATATCTAATTTTTCTTTTCAAGAATGTTTCTATTTAAAGAAATTAGTATCAACTGATCCATTTGTAGGAGGTGGGAAATAATCTTTTCTTCTACTCTTTCTTCTTCTACTACCTCACTCCCAGTGAGGTCCCAGGTTCCTCACTGGGACCCTGAAAATTAGACTGAACAAAATACAGATTAACAAGAGAAATACAAACAAAATGTATTAATGTGTGCATTGTACATACACCGGAGAGAACTTAGTGATGAGTAACTCAAAGGAGTGGTTAGGATTTGGGCTTATACAGCATCTTTACAGAGGACAATGAATTTGTACAAAAGTGGCAAGACAAAGGAAAGGAGTTTTAGACTTTCAAGGGTGGAAAATTGGAGAGGAAAATATACCACAGAAAAGAATGGAAGAGTTTTCTTCTTTGATTTTTATTTTTTAAGTTGTTCTAAGTCAGGACAAGGAAATGCATCACTATTTAACTCCATGTATTTGAAACAAAAACCCAAACTTCATTGACAAAGTGACCCTCTTAGCAATTTATCTATCCCCCACAGTGTTCAGTTATCAAAAAAGAATCTTGTAGCTAGTAGTATCTATAGTTGAAGACCCCTGCCTCTCTTTCAGATACCAGTGGGTGCATATTATTACATTATTTGCTAACCTCTCTTTGCAGTTCTTTGTGATTACTTACTCATCTTGTAGACGACCCTGAGAGATGAAAACTAATCATTCTTAATATTATTTGAAAGAGGAGTACCTCATTGCCTAATTTTTAGTGTCATGCTAGGTTTATAGTCTCTGAGCTCCAGGATGGTTAATGGAAAATTTCACCTTCTCATTAATATTTGAGATCTGAACTGAATTGACTTAAAAAAAAAAAAAAAACTCTCAGCTGTTTTTTTTTAATATCTTGTAAATTCTGAGTAATAATCTCTAAGAAAAGTTGTCCTGATGCAACTGAAGCCAATGGCAATGGACAGCAGAGCTAAGGGCACAGGCCCAGGTTAGCACCTTGGCATTTATTAACATGATCATAACAGAGCAGCATAAGTGTAAGTAGTGATAAAAGCTCATTTCCTGCTTCCTCCTTAACACACATTCACCAAAAAGCCCCCAAATTTTGATTAGGGCAAAACATTCTGAAGCTGCACCTGGGAAGAAAAATAAAAAATGAAGAAAACAAATAAAAATATTTTGTCAAGTCATGAAGAAGGGGGAAAAAAATACCAAAACAACTGGTAACAGGAATCGATTTCTACTCGAGTCTCTATTACTTATAACTTATATAATTCTTGGCAATTGCTTACTTCTTTGTATATCAATATATTTGTCGGATAGTTCTAATTCCCTAATTACCTCAAAACGGTATGAAAATATATGAAGAGCATATGGGTCAACATCTTGTATAAAGTATAAAGCCCTTAAAGCATAAGATTATATACTTTTAAAAATTAGCTCTTTAAAAAAAGAGCTAAAGAAAAAGAAAAGGATATACTTCTTTCTTTAAAAAAAAAAGAAAAGGATATACTTTCAATTTCAGTAGAAACTGTACTCCAGGTAGAAGGCTGTCAATTTCTTTATGAAATTATTTCATTCAGTTAGTCCATTTGAAATTTGCATCATTTCACTGAATGCCAAGCATATAATCAAAAAAGAAAAAAAATGTAGACTCTGGACTCTGGGAAGTAAAGTTTATTATTTTTGATCAACATTCTGTTCCTCTGAACTTTAAGAAATATCTTGTAAACTTTTTTTCATATTAAAAAAATCTGCTTTCATAATAGTAGTAATTTATTTTAATTCTTAAATATCTTATCCCACACTTCCCATCTATGCACATGTTCCTGATTTTTTCCTTCAGACAGGAGCCAAGGTTGAATACTTTTATTTTTTTAATTGAAATATAGTGATTTTAAGACATTGTGTTAGTTTTAGCTGTGCAGTAAAGTGATTCAGATACATATACAAACACACACATGTATACATACATAAATTCTTTTTTAAATTCTTTTTCATATTAAATATAGTTCCCTATGCTATACAGTAGGTTCTTGTTGATTATCTGTTTTATATATAGTGGTGTGCATCTGTTAATCCCAGGCTCCTAACTTTGCCCTCTCCTCCCTTTCCCCTTTGTAAACCATAAATTGATTTTCTGCGTCTGTGATATCTTATGGTATTTGTCTTTCTCCAGGGTTTTTTACATAGTATGATAATCTCTTGGTCCATCCATGCTGCAAATTATTTCATTTTTATGGCTGAGTAATATTCTCAGACCTACTAATTCATAAGTGTGGGGGTGGGGCCCACCAATCCATGTTGTAGCAAGCTCTCCAGGTGATCTCTTGCCTGCTAAAATTTGAGAGGCACTAGATTACATTTAAGGGACAAAGAAGATGTATAGTACAGAATAACCTAAAAATTTGATGTGAACAACTGGATGAATATTAGAACCATATTTGGAGATATGGAACACTGGGGAAAGAACTAATTTGAGAGGAAATTAATAGTTTTTTTTCTTTGATATATTAGTATTAAAATTTTAATTATATAGTGAGATACACTGCACATAATATTTAGCATATCAATTATTTTAGATGTATAGTTCAGTAGTGTTAAGTATATTCATATTGTTGTGCAACCAGTTTCCACAGCTTTTTACCCTACAAAACTGAAATTCTGTACCCATTAAACAACACCCCAATTCCCCGCCCCCCCCCCAGTCCCTGGCAACCACTGTCCTATTTTTTATCTCTATGAATTTGACTACCCTAGATCCTTCATTGTATTAATCTGGTTGTTCAGCTATAAACAAAATACTGTATACTGAGTGGTTTAAACAACACATATTTACTTCTCACTGTTCTGGAAACTGAAATGTCCAAGGTCAAGGTGCTGGTTCCTGGTGAGATCGCTCTTTCTATCTTGCAGCTAGCTACCTTCTTGCTGTGTCTTCCTATGGTGGAGAAAGTTCTCGTGTCTCTCTTCTCTTAAGGTCACCAAGTCTATTAGGGCCCCACCCTTATGACCTCATGTAACCTTTTGTCATTCCACACCAGCCCTATCTCTAAATACAGTCATATTTGGGGTTAGGGTTTCAACATGTGTTTGGGGGGACAATCTGGTCCATAGTGCTCATGTAAGTGGAATCATAAAATATTTGTCCATTTGTGACTAGCTTATTTCATTTAGCATAATGTAGAATTTAATCTTTGATCAGTTAAGTTTGAAGTACCTATTTGACATCCAAGTGGGATGTCAAGGTTACAGATGGCAGGAGGGCATGCTAAATAGTCTTTTGTGTGCTTTTTGTGTCTCTACAAAATGTCAACTCCGATACATTGTCTCCTATCAAGTCTCCATTTCTAAGTGCTTTTAGTTCCAGATGTGGGGAAAAGAGAGTTTTCAAGGTGAATTCTGAAAGCTGACTTCTTTGGAATCACAGCATTGGGATTACAAAATTGAGAATTAAGTATTGTACTTTTAAAGTATTTTTTCTTTCACAGACTTATCTTGATCCAATTTATATTTTAATATAAAGTATCACAAGTTTATGTAGGCTATAACTATAAGAAAAATTTGTCATTATATATTGTGAAGAATTATTCTTTAAGAAAATAATAGTTTTGTTAAGGGAAAATTTAAGAAAATTTAAAATGCTTAATAAAAAATACATGATACTAAATGAAAAAATGTGTAATGGTATTCTATCATTTCTCAGATATAGATAATCATGTTTTACATAGCCTTACCTCAAGTAAAAAAGCCTTTCATTGTTTGAAATATCAAAAGGGGAATATACTTTATAATATTTAATATTTGTAAAACATTTCCCATGGAAAAATTAAGCAATAAAAATCCTACTACACTGCATGAACTAACTCATAAAATTCAAATAAATTAACTTGAATGGGGAAAAGAAAACAAATAGTATGTAAAAAGCCTTCTTTAAAACCAAAGTCCACTAAAGTTCATTAGGAAAAAGTGAATTAAATAATTGTGAAAAGACTTAACTTTCTAAATATGAGCAATCCACATCTTAGAAGGCAGGAGAAATTACAGTTTTAAGTAGATTTGATAGGGGAGGCATTGCCAAAAATATAGGATATGTGGGCATTTGTATGTTACTTTAGTAGTGATGATAATTCATAATGGTAATAGTTATGTACTAAGTACTTTTGATGGACTAGGTGCTGAGTGATTTGCATGCATTATTTAATGTACTTCTGTCAACCACTTCACATAATACACATATTCCTTTCTTACATTTGAGAAATTCAAAGCATCGGGAAGTTAAGTAACTGCTCTAAAGTCATACTGCTGAAAAGTCATACTTTAAAATACAGTGTTTTTTAAAGGCAAATGCAAAATTGCCTGTCTACATACAATGTATTTATGGGTCATGCTTTGATCATTCTTTAATATGTATCTCAAGTACCTACTCAACACAATGTACTTTGCGATATTAGCACATACTTATTGATTTCCTGCAGGAGCTAATAGGATATATCATTTACTTGAAAGCAAATTTTGCCCATCAAGGGATTAAGAGACAGAATGTGCTGCAATGTAAGTGTGACTTATGGCATTACCTGAAGTCAACGTCAAACTTCTTGCAGCATATTTGGCATTCTGAGTCCAGTAATTTTCAGGTCCAACCCTAGGCTAAGCCAGATGGTGTTTGTGTAGCTCTTTTCTTCTCTCTTATGGTTCTATCCCATTGGAAAAGGTTGATATGAGAGGATTGACTTCATTTTTACTCATTTTACTGTGCTGATCAATATGGGATCAACAGAAAGATGGACTAAACAAATTCTATGCCTTCAAGAAAACATGTAGAAGGGGCAGAAAAAAATACAAAGAAGAATTAAAACAGTGATATAAGTATAAGACTTCCTGGTACATGCTGACCAAAACAATGGATCTATGTATGGTGCAAAGAAAATTCACACATAGGGATGGGCCTGGGGGTGACAGTCATGGCGGGTGTCTGGGTGCCCTATGCTCAGTGCTCCTTAGACATACAGTGGCTACTCTCTGATGGACTTATTCTAGCAAAAGCATCCCTAGGCTAGCAGATATTTTGGCCCAGGGCTTTAAGATTATGCCATGATGTTGCCGTCCTCAGTGTTAGACATAGTACTGTGGATGGTGTTATTTCCTTTCCCTGATTTCTCACACTCAGCACTTCACTTGCTTGAAATGGTAATATGTGATGGTTTGCCACCCACATCCTTTTGCCCTCCTGCTTGCCATGTCTGCGTTTTTCAGCTTTTTCTCCCTGTGTCCTCCTAAAATAAAATGAATTACCGTTAAAAAAACCAGAAAGCACCCTCCTGACTTACAGCTGCCCCATAACCCTGGTCATAGAGAGGACTGCAAACTTTCTCCTGCTGTCTACTGAATGATGCTAAATATATGCAGAGTATTTCCAACTGTTTTCTTGCTTTTGGCTGTACTTTTTTTGAAATGTCAGATTTTTTTTTTAATAAAGTTGCTAAATTGTTTCATTTGTGGATAATTTTGTTTAAATATTTCATTAAAAATATTTGCAGCCTGAGACAGTTAATGTTGAATTGAAAACTGGTTAGGTTTTTCAGTTATTTTTTTTAATGCCTGGCAGCTGGAATATATCACTAAAATGCTGACATTGGATTATTTAAAACAGCATTGCCTGTAAGGCTAGGAGAAGCTATTTAAGACAAACCTCAAGAAGGCTGGTGAAATAATAGCTGAAGTTATGTTATGTCAGCCAATTCCTCAGCATAGAACAGAACTGTGAAGCCAGAATTGTTATCCTTCACTGTGACATAAAATCTATATTTTGATCCTTTTGATCATTAATAGTCCTATAGGAATTGAACCCAAGAGGAGTGTGCTTTCATCCCGTGTTTTGGCCAAAGGTCAATTTGGATGGTTCTGCTTTACCTTTTCAATATGCGCACAGTTTCATTTAGATATAATTAGAGTACCTTGAAAGAGCTCTGAGGTTGTCATTCAGTATATAGTTTGTATTTCATGAAGAAATAGGCTTAGCTATTGCAGTGACCATCTGCAAACATATTACAGAAATTCCAAAGTGACTAAAGGATCTATGGAGTCTTTTAATCTGATACTTTTAAGTCGCTATTTCTCTTAAACTGAAAAGTGATTTTAATTTAGTTGATTAGTCAACAGGCCACCAGCATTTTATGTACAGATTCTGTACTCCTTCCTTATTGCCCTAGTTAAGCTGGAAGGAAAAGACACTGGACAAGAGATGGGAGTAGGTGGGGGAGGGAGGTAATATTAAAACTAAGTTAGAAATCCCTGAATGTTGTTCCATTTGCTATCCTTACATCTTAAGAGGATAGCAAAGCTTTTAGTCTGCAATATGGGATAATAATATTTATATTAACCATTTCACAGGGTTTCACTATAATATGTCTGTTTGTAAATGACAAATCCTTCTGTAAATGTCTCCTTGTAATAAGTGAGATGGTCTGTCTTTAACATATTTTGATCATTGTTTGATATGTGTCTAGAAAATATAAACACATGCAAACCACGTAAGCAAGAATTGTCCTTAAGGAAATCATAATTATTAAATGAAAGGAGTTTTTTCTGTTTTCCCTGCTGTCTTTTGTCTCTCTTTTCTCTCCCAGTATCCTCCTGGTTATTTAGAATGCCTACTTTGGTGACCCCCTACCACATCAAGGGCCTCATGTTATTGTATCTATTCCCAAATCCTCTATATTTGAACCTTTTCTTCCCTATTAAACTGAAATGGCAGTTACTGTCATATGTCTCCTCCCCAGTGCTTCATACATTTTTGATAATCCTAAATTGACCTTATATTAAATGGTTGCCAGCAATACAACTCTAAATATCCTATCTTGCTAGGCATGGACATTCTATAAAATGTTAACATTTCTGAAACTGTGAGCTGCCTGTTAGCAGTTTCTTTCTTTCCTATACTATTCAAGAAAATCTGTTTTAAAATTGGTATTTCTTACAATCAAAGGAATCTTAGAATTGGGAACATAGAACATAAGTTCAGAGGGGATTTGGAACATGTAATTTGGGCAGGGGGGCAGATGATTCAATCACGGATTGAAAATTCAGAAGTTATAAACAGGTAGACAATGAAAAGTCTTTCTCCTAAGCCTGTTTCTCCCACCAGTACCTCTCCCCAGAGGCAAATATTATTTGCATACGTAGTTTTCCCTAAGTATCTGCAGGGATGGGTTCCATGACAGCCTCCCCATCCTCATCCCATACCAAAATCTGAGGATGCTCAAATCCCTTATATGAAATGGCAAAGTACATCCACAGGTACAGAGAGTCAGCTGAAATAGAGCATATACATACACTTCTTTAAAATTTTACTTTCAAAAATAAAACACAAATGACAATGACATATAATCTTCTTTTAATCTTTTTATTAGAGATGTAAAATTTATCTTAGAGATTGTTTTCTTCATTTGCAAAAGTATCTTCATTTCCTCAAGGCAGCATGTTTTTCCTTTGAATAAATCTAATATCATTTATTTGGGCTTCCCTGGTGGCTCAGAGGTTAAAGTATCTGCCTGCCAAGCGGGAGACCTGGGTTCGATCCCTAGGTCGGGAAGATCCCCTGGAGAAGGAAATGGCAACCCACTCCAGTACTCTTGCCTGGAAAATTCCATGGATAGAGGAGCCTTGTAGGCTACAGTCCGTGGGATCGCAAAGAGTCAGACATGACTGAGCGACTTCACTCTTCACTCACTTTTATTGTTTAGATTCTTATATTTAAAAAATGGGTTCATCTGTAATATATTGTGGTATAAGATAGCGTAGAGTAGGTACTATTTTATTAGTTGAGATTTTTTTTAAATTTATTTATTTGGCCACCTTAGGTAATCTTAGTTGTGACCCTCATGATCTTTCATCACAGTGCGCAGACTCTCTAGTCATGTTGTGGGCTCAGTAGTTGGGACATGTGTGCTCCAGAGGGTGCAGGCTTCAGTAGTTGAAGCAAGCCAGCTCGCTAGTCATGGTCCACCAGTCTATTTACTACAGGGATGTGGGATCTTAATTCCCCCAGGGGTCGAACGCACATTCCCTGCATTCCAGGGCAGACTCTCAACCACTGGACCATGAGTGAAGTCTCCTATTGGCTGAGATCTTTATTTAAACCCAACAAAGTGGCTGAAGTGTTGATATCTTATAGTTTTAAAATAACATACTTGTTTTTATTGCATCAAAAAGCCTTAAATGGAGAGAAATAAAAGAGAAATAGGTCTTCTGCCTTATGTGTCTCTTGGTCAGGGAGCTGAAGTTGGTCAGGGAAGTGGAAGGAGAAAAGAAATAGAGTTTGACATGGATGAGGATACAAGTTAGAAGTTACACTAAAAACAAGGACAAATGTCTTTATTCTTTTCCATTTGCACCGTTACAGAGTGATTTTTAAAGCATTCATTAGTTCATAAATATATTTTAAATACAGTTTGAATTATTTCAAATGTAAAGTTATATTTTTCTACATTCAATAACAAGATTGTGGTTTAAAAATCTAACAGAATGGGGTTTAAAAACCTCACAGAAATAGAGTGTGTTTTTCAGTTTGCCAATTCTACTTGAGTATACTAGAGAATAGTAATAATTCACCTTTTAAGGCTGAAAATACTTTGTTAACACCATGGGAGTAGGTTTTAAAACCTTTGCAAAAACCTTGAGATATGGAAGATTTTCAAAGTTCCATTTTATGAGTTTTAAATTGCCATTTTAAACTAAAAAGCTATTTTCCCCTACTCAATTTAACATATTTAAAAGGTATGCCAATGTATCTATTGATTTTTTAAAAATAGGTTTGCCATCTTGAAAGCATATTTTATGTATAAAGAACTCAATATCAGATGCTGATGTTAAGAATAACTTAAGTTTTTAGTTTAAAATACTAAAGAAAGTTAGTAAACATAACTTCTTTTTTCCTCTCAAAGATTATTAGAGGAGTTCTGTAATTCATTATTAAGAATTACTTTCTAAATGGCAACTTAACATACTGGCATAAAAATACCAGCTAAATAAATAAAGAACACATGATACACACAATAGCTAAGCATTGAAGAGTTGCCACAGATACAGTTTGTTATAATTATATCCAATAATTGAATATGACTTAAAACAAAAATCCTAGAATCCTAGGAAGAACAAATTGAAGGTTAATATATTAATGTTAATACATTAATGTTTGTATTGATATAAACATGATAGAGAGGATAAAGCATTACATTTGGAGTGAGAAGACCGGGAATCAAATCCTGGCTCTGGTGATTTGTTGTTGTTGTTAGTCACTAAGTCATGTCTGACTCTTGCAACCCCATGGACTGCAACACACCGGTCTTCCCTGTCCTTCACTATCTCCCAGAGTTTGCGCAGTCATGTCCATTGAGTCAGTGATGCCATCCAACCATCTCATCCTCTGTTGATCCCTTTTCCCCCTACCTTCAATCTTTCCCAGTAACAGGGTCTTTTCCATTGAGTCAGCTCTCCATATCAGGTGGCCAAAGTATTGGAGCTTCGGCTTCAGCATCAGTCCTTCCAATGGACACTCAAGACTGATCTCCTTTAGGATGGATTGGTTGAATCTCCTTGCAGTTCAAGGGACTCTCAAGAGTCTTCTCTAGCACCACAGTTCGAAAGCATCAATTCTTCAGTGTTTACCCTTCTTTATGGCCCAACTCTCAACTCACATCTGTACATAACTACTGGAAAAACCATGGCTTTGATTCTATGGACCGTTGTCAGCAAAATGATGTCTTTGCTTTTTAATATGCTGTCTAGGTTTATCATAGCTTTCCTTCCAAGGAGCAAGTGTCTTTTAACTTCATGGCTGCAGTCACCATCCACAGTGATTTTGGAGCCTAAGATCTGTTGATTTGGAAGCCTCAGTTTTCTAATTTGTAAGATTAAACTGTTTTGCAAGGATATATCTCCCCTATGGAACATTGTGAGAGGCTGACAAGTCCTATATAGACTCATTCTCAGAAATAATATTATAAAATGCTTAGATTTAAATACACAGGATGAGAAAAGAAACCAATTGTATCAAAGTGCAGTTAACTAAATATTAAAGTACACATTTTAGTATTATACAAACATTTAAAAATTAAGACACATTCAACATCAAAATTCATCAAAGTATCTCATAACTTTCTTCTTTGAAAATTAGTGGTGAGCTAAATAACTGAAATGTGAAATGAAAATGCCTGATTTCGTTTAGTTCACAAAGTCACAGATAATGCTAATACTATTGGTTTTGTGGTATCGTTACATTTGAATGAAATATTAAATTTCAGTTAGAATTAAGTGAATATAAAAATGCTTTTTTTTTGGTCCATTAGTTTCATTGATCTAAATTCTTTCTGTGTCAGGATAATCACCTTGGGGCTTTAGGATTTTTAGATTCTTTCCAATTTCAAAATGTAGTCCTCTCTCTATGATTTCTCACCTGCTTATGTGTTCACATTGCCTGGGCTCATGTTTATAAATTCTGAAGTTAAAAAATAACAAAATTGTGTGAAACCACTTTTAGTTGATCAAACAACAACAACAAAATGTTCTCAGTATGATTAAAGTTTAATTTTTCACTGGTTCTGATTGAAATTTCTTATACAAATAGGTGACCAACCATCTAAGAGTGTCCATATAAATCAGAGTTCTCCAGGGTCCCGAGATCTGCATTTGGCCAGTTGGAGACCCAAGAGAACTGCTGGTATAAGTTCTGGCCCAAATACCAGAAGACTCGAGACCCAAGAAGAACTGATGTTTCAGCTGAATACAAAAAAAGAAAAGACCCATGTCCCACTTAAAGGCAGTCAGGGAGGAGGAGTTCTTCCTTACTGGTGGGAAGGTCTGCTTTTTGTTCTATTTAGACCTTAAATTGATTGAATTAGGCCCATCCACATTAGGGAGGGCAATCTGCTTTAATCAATCTACAAATTCAAATGAAAATTTCATCTAAAATCACCCTTAAAGTCATTCCAGAATAATATTGAGCAAATATGGGCACCTCATGTCCTAGACAAGTTAACACATAAAATTAACCATCCTAGTGCCTATAAAAAAATCATTTTAAAATATCATAGACATCATTATCACAATTTGAACATTTTATACTGTGTGAAAATCAGAATGATAAGTTGCTTCTGCCCAATGAAAATTACAAAATAATGCTGAATGAATATAAAGTGACTTAATTTTATTATACTATGTAGAATGCAGTACTTTAATTGTGAATGTAATGCTTTTTTTGCTGTTTGAGTAAGTGGTCGTCTTAGATTTCTTAAGTATGTAAGGTGAGTATGTAAGCAAGGGAAAGCAGAAATAAAATGTTTGAATTATTAAACATATTTTCAAATACTATAGACACCTGTCAAAGTGTCTTGGTATTGCTAGTCAACTAATGCAAATGTTGACTTCATGTCTTTATAGTTCACTTATATAATAATTTACCAAGAAGTTATTCCTTTCAGCTTAGAAGTATACTTGCAAAGAGCATACTGATTTAGGATTGAGATTATGATTTCATTTCAGGTCTTCAACAGACTAGTGATAGGAAATTAAATGTGACATAATCTTGGCTTTTGTCTGAACTTGCTTATTTTATAAACTGGAATGAACATGTCTGGTATCAAACATTGAGTGTGAAACATTTTGAACTCTTTGAATGAAATACTTAATTTGTATTTATTCAGCCTTGTAAATAAATTAAAAAAAATATTGATCTGTACAAATGTGTTACCAATCTTCTCTCACTTGTGGTGGCTAACTTCTAGAAAAGTGAAAAAAATAAATTTTCTACTTCCCTCTCAGATAATAGTGCTTTTAGAGGTTGAGCAGATCAGCATCTGTTACCTGATATGGATCCATTACAATCCACTTCACTGCTGTGAGGGAAAACAATTTATATTAAATTAGAATACAGATTTAGGATCACTTCAGGTCTCTGAGTTTGGCCTAGAATTTAAAGTAGTGAATAATAAGATTTAGAGGATAGGTTTTGTGTGCCAGGAATGTTTTCTTCTTAAGGGAAATCCCTAGATGATTCAATCTGAAAATTGGGTTCTTTTTAACCCTATTTTACTCTGAAGCTAGTTAGGAACAAAAGAACAAAATAAACTTAGGCTTGAGGATCCTATAGTTCTGCCTTTCATCCCTGGTTAAATCATAAGAGAGTGGGTGGTAGGAAATAAGGTGCTAGGGGAGACAGAGGGAGAGACAGAGAAGCACTGGCCAGATAAGCTCTCCACACGATTTTACAGGGAAACTCAGTAGGTAAAGGATAGGAGCCAGGAAGGCTCCTTAGGGAACTCTGTGTCACCCCTGATCTTCCAATCTTGGGTTGATTTTCTTGAATCTTTTACTTTTCATTTGGGCTTCACTTTGACAGGAGACTCAATAGTCCAGTGCCTTCAGCTTAGGGCCCAGCTACACCTTGGGCCGTGTAAGCCTATTATTCTGCACCCTGTTCTCCCTACCTAAATAGTCCATATTAGAACCAGAGATGTGATTTAAGAGATCTTAACTGTCAAAACATAATTTAAAAACAATTCTGATAATATTCACCCCGTTGACATCTTAGAATTGGTTTACAAAAGAGTTTATGTGTGACAGAGGTGGCAATACAAACATTTAGGGAAAAGATGTAGACTTTTCAATAGATGAGTGAAATAAAGCAAGCCAGAGTAGGGGAAAGGATGCAGAAGTATTTTAAGAAATGTGATCCTGAAGGCTGGATATTACTTGTTTTATTTGCCTGAAAAACACAAAACATGAAAGCAATGATGTAGCTAGAAGAGATGACAGAAATAGACTGCAATGAAAATATTAAAGCTATGCAATGGGATTAGCCATGGAAAAAACAGAAAGACTACAGAATCTGTTCTGGTTTTGGGATGAATGCTTGGGTTCAGTAAAAGACTGAGGCAAAATAAGAATTGTGCTTCAAGCAACTGTTAGATAAAACAAAGGACGTAAATATTGGTTGGAATTGATCATTTCTCCCATTTGGGGAACTTGCATATATGGGAAATTATTACTTTTTGTGAGAGGGAAACTATAACAATGATAACTGAGTAAAAGTGATATCAACATTTAAAACCACTATTATTTTTAAAACATTAATTAAAAACAATTTTACAGACAGCTCATGGAATTGAAAGATGTCAATTTTTATCCATGCCCGTTTAGAAAAAATTCTGTCTAAGGAGCATGGATAACGTTTAGAGTGGATGTAAGAATTATGTATACAAAATGAAACAAAGACCAAACCTATATTTTCATTGATGATGAGTAGGGTACATGTGCTATCTCAAAGAGATGTAGATGTTGCTGCAGAAAGGGAAAGTAGATCACTTAAAAAATAAATTTTAGTTTTATTAGCTAGAGTCTGGAAAGAGACTAGATTCCATCAAAGCCTATTAATAACATAAAAGGGTGCAACAACTTAGGTTTCACAAATTCAAATGCCTCCAGTCACCACTCAGGACATTTGAATGAGCAAAGCAGCCAAACTCTAAGACACTAGTCACGGGACACTGCTGAGTGTCTTGACCGCTCAGTACAATGAAATTCAATTAGAAAAAAGTCTATTCTGGTGCAACAATTACCTTAATAGTTACCTGGATATCTCAGAAATACTTGGGATTTCTTACATGATATTAAGTGGTCTCTTTGCTTTTCATGTTCCAGTACTTAAGGGTAGCTCTTCTTTAGATATTCCTTAAAGTCTCCTAGTTGGTATTAAAACTCAAGGAGTCTTGGCCCCAGGAGTGTATGGAGAAGTGAAAGAGGGTTAATTATCTTTTCAGAAAACTAAGCTTTTAAAGGAAAGACTCGGGGGGTGTGTGTGGTGGGGAGGTCACCATAAAAGCATTAGGTCTCTCATTACACCGTATACTAGAACACGCGTTACTTTTTATCCCCAAATATTTAGTTACCTAGTGCTTAGTGGTTAGCTGTTTTGCTCAGTCGTGTCCAACTCTTTGTAGCTGCCAGGCTCCTGTGGTTCCTCAGGAACCATGGGATTTTTGAGGCAAGAATACTGGAGTGGGTCACCGTTTCCTCCTGCAGAGGGATCCTCCCAACCCAGGGATGGAACCTGCCTCTCTCAGTTCTCATGCATTGGCAGGTGGATTCTTCACCCATAGCACCACCTGGTGCTATCTAATTACCCAAGATATTTGTAAATGAAGTGAATCTGAAACCTTGCCTAGTTTATAAATCCTTACACCAATTTTCCATTTTAATTGATCTAAAGTTTGTTGCAAATGTTTTTTGATATCTATTTATTTTTCATTGATTAGTTTATAATATTGGTATGATTTCTGTCATATATCAACATGAATTAACCATAGGTGTACATATGTCCCCTCCCTGTATTAGTACCTCAAAAAAATAGATAAGTATTGAAACATTATTATATGTTTGAAGGATCTAGCACTGTAGCTGAAAAAAGTTGGAATAACTCAGTTTCTGAATATTAAAATACATGCTTCTAAATCTTTTGATAGGTTATATTTAAGAGTGGTTCCGAAATTATATCATGCCAAAGAAACATAGGAAGGGATTGAGGAGTCTATGTGCTGATTCAATGGCAAATTTTCACCAAATACATACTTTTTGCCTCATTATATGTGATATTCTCACACTGTCATCTCACTCCCCTCATGATTCCTGGTGAAGAGACTGATATTCTTCCACATTTCATATTTGAGACAACAGCATCACATAAATATTCTAGATTTTTGGAAATTTTTTGAAGAAGACATTTTAGATCTTAATAGTTACAGGAACCCTTATTTAACTGGATTTTGATTTTTTTGTTTGTTTTATTTTTATAAAGTTACTGTCATTTATTTTACATGTTAGACAACTCTTAGTTTAAGAAATAATAGTCCATCATTTTTTATTTCCCTAGAGGTTGCACTCAGCTTTGTGATTCTCTTTGGTTTTGGTAATTGGCATATACTCATAAGACATGTTGGGATAATTTTTGAATAAGAAATGGAGGAACTTTATTTTCTGTGGTTTTCCAAAAAAGCATTTTAAAAATAGAATTATATCCTACCTGATGCTTTTGAACTGTGGTGTTGGAGAAGACTCTTGAGAGTCCCTTGGACTGCAAGGAGATCCAACCAGTCCATTCTGAAGGAGATCAGTCCTGGGTGCTCACTGGAGGGACTGATTTTGAAGCTGAAACTCCAATACTTTGGCCACCTGATGTGAAGAGCTGACTCATTGGAAAAGACCCTGATGCTGGGAAAGATTGAGGGCAGGAGGAGGAGGGGACAACAGAGGATGAGATGGCTGGATGGCATCACGGACACAATGGACATGAGTTTGGGTGAACTCCGGGAGTTGGTGATGGACAGGGAGGCCTGGTGTGCTGCAGTTCATGGGGTCGCAAAGAGCCGGACACAACTGAGCAACTGAACTGAATTGAACTGAGACCATCCTTTAAATTTTCTGAAAACTTTTTTAAAAAGACAAAATTAAACCTTTGAGGGATTCTACATTCTCTTTTAATGAGTCATTAAAGTTTATAATAAATCTATTCCCAGGTAAAAATGAAAGTTAATCAGTGGTATCCAATTCTTTGCCATCCCATGGACAGTAGCCTGCCAGGCTCCTCTGTCCATGGAATTCTCTAGGCAAGAATATCAGAGTGGGTAGCCATTCCCTTCTCCAGGAGATCTTCCCAATCCAGGGATCAAACCCAGCTATCCCACATTGCTGGCAGATTCTTTACTGTCTGAGCTACCAGGGAAGCCTGAGAGTACTGGAGTGGTTTCTCTATCCCTTCTTCAGGGTATCTTCCTGACCCAGGAATGGAACCAGAGTCTCCTGCATTACAGGCAATTCTTTACCAGCTGAGTTTCCAAGGAAGCCTGGTTGATACCAGTGTACAGAATTCGGCTACCAGTGCAGGAGACATAAGAGCTGTGGGTTCGATCCATGGGTCAAGATCCCCTGGAGGAGGGCATGGCAACCCATTTCAGTATTCTTGCCTGGAGAATCCCTTGGACAGAGGAGCCTGGCAGGACAGGGCATGGGGTCTTAAAGAGTTGGACATGACTGGAATGACTTAGCAGCAACAGCATAATTCAAATGCTTTTGCAGCAACAACAACAGGCAAAGCTTGATCTAGGCCAGTGCTAAAGTCACTCTCCAGTGAGCATGAACCTCATAGAAGAATGTTGGTACAAAGATTTCTGGTCTTCGTTCTCAAAGGTTCCCATTTGGGAGGGTATTGTTGTAGTCTAAGCATTTGTAGTTCATATTTCAAATAAGTTCCTGGGTGTCATTGATCCTGCTCATACTGGCCAGAGACACTGCTCATATTGGCCCATGTTTCAAATAGCATTGGTTTAGGAATGACCTAAGAAGTATAGTGTGTGCTAACAATTTAAATTATGTTTTTCAGAAAAATAAGTTCAATTGTCCCAGAAGAGATCAGTGCCCCAAAACCAATATCAGTTCTGAGCAGATACAGGATGATGCTGATTACTTCATCAACCATCTTGGAGTTCCCACCGTGAGGTTTACTTATGAGGACATCAAAACATTAGAGGTGAGTGCTTACAGAAATGCAAAACACACACCATATATAGCAGGCATGCAAGATTTTATTTTATCTTGGCTATTCATCTTGCTTACCAAGTAGGTTACTCTAAAAAGTAGCTTCATTTAGAAAATTATTCTTGTTGTTCAGAGGCTTTGTAAGAATATTTGAAAACATCAGCTCTTTTCAATAGTGCTGAATTCAATTTAAAAAGATTTATACTGTCACTCACATTTTCGCAGCTTGCTTCTCAACAAGAAATGTGCACTTGTTGGATTAACATCAAAACATAATTGTAATCTTCAGTATTCACAGAAACAGATGACATATGCAATAGATTCTCCTCTCCTTGCCCAAGGGAAAATACATTTCACCTGCTGTATGTAAATGTGAGTCTGTGGAGTAGCTTTCCAAAGTTTGTCAATAGTTTCCTTGACTAAAAAGATGCTACGTTTTTCTTATGAGGACATGAAGTTTTCTCCCAAAGGATGTCACAGAGGCCTGATTCACCTTAATTGTGTTCATTCTTATGTTGGACCTTAAGCCTTTTTATCTTTCTCAGAGTTATGTCACAGGAAACTGTTGCTCTGTAGATCCAAACCTACTGAAAGATTTTTCCTTCTTTTACAAGAGTATCTCTTCTTTGCTGGGAGGTATTTGAAAGCCTCTGGGGTGGCTTTCTTGAAGTAATTATTTCATTAACACAACAGTGGCTGGAAAATGAAACCTTGTTTGTTTTTCAGTTACAGATGTTCCTAAAAAATTGTATCTAAATTGTATTTTTATAGGCTCAGTATCAGATATGCAATCTCTTAATGTCTGATAGTTTTTCGCTAAAGTGATCTTTGTGTTTCTCTGCAGACCTCTACCCTCACCTTCATTTCCTCAGTGTGTGTCTGTGTGTGTATTAGGCCTCATTTTTGTTTGACTTTGCAACCCCATGGACTGTAGCCTATCAGGCGCCTCTGTCCATGGGATTCCCCAGGCAAGAATACTGGAGTGAATAGCTGTTCCCTTCTCCAGAGGGTTTTCCCAACCCAGGGATAGAATCCTGGGTGCCTGCATTTCAGGCGGATTCTTTACCATCTCACCCACCAGTAGACACTTACAAACAATCACTAACAACTTATATTCTTGGAGGGAGAAATTCTGGATGACTCCTATTGTATATGAATTCTTGGGTAGTAGAAAAGCAATCACTGTGATTTATGCTGTTTAAAATTAAATTTTCATGTGCTATTGCTATTTGAAAATGGGGTACATGTTTAGAGGTATCTTTTCTCATACCAAGCCTAGTATATATACTTTAATGAAATTGATGTATTAAGAAATTAACTCATTTTTAAATTTTCCTAGTTGACACATTTTAACATCTTTTTATCTTCCTCCATCCCATCCCAGCCCATCCAGCTCCTGTCATGTTAGCATGTTGAAAGAAAGCTTTTATTCAATATATGTTTAATTCATGTTGGTTGAGTTTAAGCCAAGAATTTAGAGAGGCAATATAGTATAGCCTTAGTAATGAGACTGTACTTGTCTTTGGGGGCTTCCCTGATAGCCCAGTTGGTAAAGAGTCTGCCTGCAATGCAGGAGACCATGGTTCCATCCCTGGGTTGAGAAGATCCCCTGGAGAAGAGGAAGCCTACCCACTCCAGTATTCTGGCTTGGAGAATTCCATGGACTGTATAGTGCATGGGGCTACAAAGAATCGGATACAACTGAGCAACTTTCACTTTGACTTTGGATTCAAGTTCTAGACATGATTTAACTTTTTTAAGAACTGTTTTTTATAGATGAGGGAACCTTAGTATATATACAGAATCTATAGTGCAATTGTTTAGTTGCAAAGTTGTGTCCAACTCTTTTGAAACCCCAGGGACTGTAGCCTACCAGGCTCCTCTGTTCACCGGCTTCTCCAGGCAGGAGTACTGGAGTGAGTTGCCATTTCCTTCTCCAAGGGATCTTTTTGACTCGAAGATGGAACTCACGTCTCCTGCTTGACAGGCAGATTCTTTACCACTGAGCCACGAGGGAAGCCTCTATAGAGCCCTGGTAAAGATTAAATGCTTACCATGCATGTAAGAGACTTGGCTAACATTAAGTATATAGTAAGGCTTCATTACCCATAGCTACCATCGGAATTATTATTATCTGACTTGCACATTATTGGGGGAGTTTCAAAACTTTTTTGATAAGATATTAGTGGGAGGGAGGAGTTTCCTAATCATTAAGAAAAGCATACTTCTAAGGCTGACTAGGTGGGTTATGATGAGTTGGAAGATTTGAGGGCGTAATGGGAGGAAATTTGGAAACAGGTCCCAGTGAAGTTCTCTGAGGTTAGGCGTTCGTCTCTCGGTCATGTCTGACTCTTTGCAACCCCATGGACTGTAGCCCATCAGGCTCCTCTCTCCATGGAGTTCTCCAGGCAAGAATATTGGATTGGGTTGCTATTCCCTTTTCCAGGAGATCTTCCCACCCCAGGGATTGAACTTGAGTCTTCCGTATTACAGGCAGATTCTTTACAATCCAAGCCACCGGGGAAGCCCAAGTTCTCTGAAGTTATGATTATAATGTGAAACTCCCCAGGATAATTCACAGGCTACATGGGGTGGCAAATGAGTCCAACAGGACTTAGGGACTAAACAACAAAAACCTCAGGCTAAAGTTTATCCCCTAGAACTGGATTAGTCTGAATGAGCTAATCAGTTTTTCAGATTATACACAGAATGTCTAACTCCCATCATCAAAATATTTTCTACTGTATTTGTCTCCAAAAAAAGTAATTAAAAGAGAATCTTCTGTGTTTTATAACTGATGACCTTGTTTATATTGCTTTAGTGTGAGAAAAAAATTTAATGGATTTGTCCCTTACAAAATGTGAAAGCTTGAGATGAGACAATTTTGTATGGTGAACTGTCCAAAGAACAGATAATAGCCTTTGCTTTCTGTGTTAACCTATAATAAATATTTGTATGCAGTTATTAAGAGGAATTATAAACATTGAAAGACTTTATCCATGCTTTAAAGAATATTTATCCTGTGTCAATTAGTAAAAGCAGATAAGGAAATTAGAGCTTTTCCCATGCAATGAAGATAAAATATATATTATGTTTATGTATTGCATAATATACTATATGTGTAATATAATATGTAATGTCTACCACTTATTGAATACTTGCTTTGCTAAATAGTTCTACATAGGAAATATTGTAAATTACCTTGTAGAAGGAAATGGCAATCCACTACACTATTTTTGCTTGGAAAATTCCATGGACAAAGGAGCTTGACAGGCTACTGTCCATGAGGTTGCAAAGAGTTGGATGCAACTTAGCAACTGAGGTATATTACTTTATCTCATTTATCATTTACAATATCCCTATGAGTCACCTTTTATTACTGGCTTTTTTTTTTTTTTTTGCTGAGGATGAAATGGAGCTTAAAATCAAGTAGCTTATCCAAGATCATAAAGCTAATAAATGGCCAGGATAGAAGTTTATCTAGATCTCTTTAACAGTAATCCTCAACTATTACAATAATCCTCAACTATTACATTAAAGTTTGCAAATTTGTAGCCCAAGGGAAAGATCTAGTCCACAGATATCTTTTGTTTGTTCTGAGCTTTATTGAAAACTTGAATTTCTGGAAGCAATGGATTCCTTTTTCCATGGAAACAATTGGCTAAATTGTGCATTACAATTACAATATTAAGCATATTTCTTCAACACATCTTTCTACCAAAATTTAGGAAATGAATGATCCAACAGCCTAAAGGGCCACATGTTTCACCAGACTCCTATCACCTCTATTACCTGTCTGGAGGCTGTAGAAACTGAGTTTGTTATCTTTGTGCTCAGTATCTTTGCATTTTAAGTAAAAGCAGTTAAAGCTATAGTCCCTTTCACTTTAAAATTGTATATGCATTCTAAGTATGCTAACATTATACTCATGTTTTTAAAGAAATTATTTATTTATAATTTATTTAGGTGATTATAATGCAAGTCTAGAATTTCTGACAGGATTTTTAATCTAGCAAGATTGACCATGAATCTATTATATTCAATTTCCACAAGTAAGTAGTGATAATAAGAGAAAAACTACCTGTAGAAAGTAGACTAGTGTGGTAGACCACTTTTGGGGAAGATATTGAACATTATTAGTTCTAACATTTTTTAACGAAATATAACATTTTATAATAAATACTCCCAATATTTCATACTATCCCTATTCCCACCAGTAAGTTTTCCCTGTAGTTTCTCTGGATGTTCATATATTTCATAGATTGCTTGAAATACCTTTCATCTTTCAGCTTTTCTTAACATCTATACTCTAATTTTACAATAGTTAAATTTCACAAATGAAAAGCAATCTGTGGCTTTGCCAAATGTTAGAATTATTCCACCTCATAAGCTATCACCTTGTTAATTGAAACGTCTCTAGTTGTAAACTTCATTTAAATAAGGTTTTCACTTTGTAAACATCGTTGCACCTGTTAGAAGAAGCATTTTGCACAGATTAAATACAATGCAGAGATTACTGAAAAGAAAATGAAAAGACAGATGCTTTCTGATTAAGAGTGCAATATTTATGACAAGCCAGTGGTCCAACGCACATTTCTTCTGTCACTTAACAGCTGTTTCATATAATTTTTGTTCCAGTTCAGTATATTTACTCTCTATAGGGCATGTCAGAGGGTCTGACTTTCTTAGTATATCAATAGATCAATCCATGCCCTAACAAGTTTTATACCACAATTTGAAGCTCTGGTTCCTCACTCTGTTTGACCTTACATTTTTTGCTCTTCTGCTTGAAAAATTCTATTTTAAACCCAATTTACCTCTATAATGGAGCATTTAACATTTAAATTATAATGAGCTAAGAGGGTATTACAGCTTTTATATAGCAGAGATTTTTGCACAATTGTTTCAATATCTCTTGGTACCCCAGCAAATGAAAATCAAGTAGCATAGGTATTTGGAAACTCTTACTAATTTATTTTAAGTTAGATGACTTTGATATAAATTCTGATTCTTAAACTGATACACAAAAGCATGAATGTGTGTATGTGTGAGAAAGAGAGAACTTTAAGGTATGGCATAAAAATAATTATTTGTGCAGATGCAATACAGATGCAATGGATACATACATATTTTGGAGCAAAATATCTCATAGTTTACATGGTGATTATGTTTTATTCTACTGTGCAAGTTGAGAAAAAAACTTACATTACTTAAATTAGAGATTGTTTTGTCTTTTTCATTTTTTCTTGGGAACTTAGTCACTGTCATTGTTATGTTAATAGGTAATAGCTTTTCAAAAGTCAATTAAAATCTTTTTACTTCAGAAACTGAAGAGTTATGCATAACTATGCAAAAACTGAACTTTTTTTTGTAGTGTCTGATAGAATCTGTTTCATACTGTAGCTACACAACAAATTAATGTCACTTAGAAATGAGATTTTACCTTTTCTATTTCAAAATGGACCAATTCCAAACAGGATAGAAAGGGGTTTTTCAGTGTTTTTTCAAGCTCATTTGTTTTCTTTGTAAGTTATTTTAGGAAAAGAAGACTGTCAGATAAAAATATATAGTATGATTATTTTCAGATCTTAGAGTAAATGTTTCAAAGTATTTTGTTCTAAAGACCTATTTGCATTTATTAGTACTGAACACTCCAAAGAAAAGAGCTTTTTGTTTATGTGAGTTGTTATTCATTCATCAAGTCATGTCTGACTGACTCGTTGCAACCCCATGGACTGCAGCACACCAGGGTTCCCTGACCTTCACTATCTTCAGGAACTTGCTCAAACTCATGTTCATTGAGTCGGTAATGCCATTCAACCATCTCATCGTCTGTCGTCCCTTCTCCCCCTACCCTCAATCTTTCCCAGCATCAGGGTCTTTTCCAATGAATCTGCTCTTTCCGTGAGGTAACCAAAGTATTGGTGCTTCAGCTTCAGCATCAATGCTACTAATGAATATTCAGAGTTGATTTCCTTAAGGATTGACTGGTTTGATCTCCTTGTTGTCCAAGGAACTCTCAAAAGTCTTCTCCAGCATCACAAATCAAAAGCATCAATTCCTCAGCACTCTTTATGGTCCAACAATCACATCTGTACGTGACTGCTTTGTCAGCAAAGTGATGTCTCTATTTTTTAATGTGCTGTCTAGGTTTGTCAGAGCTTTTCTTCCAAGAAGCAAATGTCTTTTAATTTCATGGTTGCAGTCACCGTTTGCAGTGACTTTGGAGCCCAAGAAAATAAAATCTGTCACTGCTTCCACTTTTTTCCCCTTCTATTTGTCATGAAGTAATTTGGAAGGACTGGTGTTAAAGCTGAAACTCCAATATTTTGGCCACCTGATGCGAAGAGCTGACTCATTTGAAAAGACCCTGATGCTAGGAAAGATTGAGGGCAGGAGGAGAAGGGGATGACAGAGGATGAGATGGTTGGATAGCATCAGGGACTCAATGGACATGAGTCTGAGTAAACTCTGGGAGTTAGTGATGGACATGGAGGCCTGGTGTACTGCGATTCATGTGGTCGCAAAGAGTCGGACCTGACTGAACGACTGAACTGAACTGAATGTGACCAGATGCCATGAACTTAGATTTTTGATTGTTGAGTTTTAAGTCAGCTTTTCTACTCTTTTTTCACAATCATCAAGAGGCTCTTTAGCTCTTCTTCACTTTTGTTATTAGGGTGCTACCTTCTGCATATGTGAGGTTGTTGATATTTCTTGTAGAAACTTTTATTCCAGCTTGTGCTTCATCCAGCCTGGCATTTCACGTAATGCACTCTGTATAAGTTAAATAAGCAGGGTGACAATATACAGCCTTGATGTACTCCTTTCCCAATTTGGAACCAGGCTATTGTTCCATGTCAGGTTCTAACTCTTGCTTCTTAATCTGCATACAGGTTTCTCAGAAGACCGATAAGGCGGTCTGGTATTCCCATATTTTGAAGGATTTTCCAGTTTGTTGTGATTCACACAGTTAAAAGCTTTAGTGTAGTCAGTGAAGCAGAAGTAGATGTTTTTCTGAATTCCCTTCTTTTTTCTGTGATCTAATGGATGTTGGCAATTTGATCTCTTGTTCCTTTGCCTTTTCTAAATCCAGCTTGTACATCTGTAAGTTCTCAGTTTACATACTGCTGGCACCTAGTTTGAAGGATTTTGAGCATTACATTAGTAGCATGTGAAATTAGTACAATTGTGCCATAGTTTGAACATTCTTTGGCATTGCCCTTCTTTGGGATCATAATGAAAACTGATCTTTTCCAGTCTTGTGGCCACTGCTGCATTTTCCAAATTTGCTGAGATATTGAGCACACTAATACATGCAGATATTAATATTAACCATGATAGAAGTGAAAACTGAAGAAAAATATATAGTATTTATTATTTTTTTAAAATATCAATACATTTAAATGAATATAAATTATTTTATAAAAGATAATTATCAATTTTTAAAATATCAATATCAATTTTTAATTTTTAAAAATATCAATACATTTAAATGAATATAACTTTTTAAAAATATCAAATCATTTAATGAATATAAATAACTTATTTTTATAAAAGGTAATTATATTTCCCAAGAGAAGAAAACACAAATGAGAAGAGTGCACTATTTTATATTTTGTCAGTCTTTTTAATGTGACTTAATACTATAACAGTTAGCTCAACTCTCATATCAGGTTTTGCATTCTGTTGTAACATATTGTTTTGCTAGAAATGGTCATATAATGACAGACATTTTTATTATATATATATATATATATATATACTGGAGAAGGCAATGACACCCTACTCCAGTACTCTTGTGTGGAAAATCCCATAGACGGAGGAGCCTGGTAGACTGCAGTCCATGGGATCGCAAAGAGCTGGACACGACTGAGCGACTTCACTTTCACTTTTCACTTTCATGCACTGGAGAAGGAAATGGCAACCCACTCCAGTGTTCTTGCCTGGAGAATCCCAGGGGTGGCAGAGCCTGGTGGGCTGCCATCTATGGGGTCGCACAGAGTCAGACACGACTGAAGCGGCTTAGCAGCAGCAGTAGCAGCAGCAGCAGCAGCAGGCAGGTATTAGTCTCCTGAAGGTTAGTTTGAGTGTGGAATCTGAAGCTCTATTAATAACTTTCTAAACCCTATATACTTGTGAATGTAGCGTGAAAATGAAAGTGAAAAAGGCATGTAATGTAACTATCATTATGAAAATAGATTAGTCTCAGTGTCACTTTCGGGCCTCTGAACCACATTTGGAGGGATACTGATTTGAGAGAATAGCCTTGATTAAACTATTCTACAGTTGGCCCTCTGTATCCACATGCGGAACCTGTGGATATGGAGAGTCAATATCCACTGAGTCATTTTATATAAGGGGCTTGAACATCTGTGCATTTTGGAATCCATGGGTAAGTGTGTCAACAGATCCTGAGGGATAACTGTGGTTTAGTTTTTATAATATTGACTAGCTGTATATCTTTGCCCTGTTCAAGGATTTGAACTATGATTTCATATTAACCTGTGTTTATCTTTTCTGATCATCTTTGAGTATTGCCATCACATCCACCTGATAAACAGCGTGAAGTAGGGAATGTAACACTCTCATAAACTGTGACTCTACAAAGAATTCTGCTTCTTGGAAGCCTTCTTTTAGAAGGGAAGGTTAAACCCCAATCAACAAATCAACAGTTATAGAACAGACTTAGAAAGCTTTGATTGTACAGTATATGAAATGCCTGTCACAGAAGGAGTGTATTAAAGTTGGTGTATGCTTCCAAGAGCCTGAGGAGTAAACACAAGAAATTGAAATATGAAACAGATATTGAAAAAACAAAGAATGGATAAATTGTTAAGACTCAAATGGATAATTCAAAAGATCATATTTCAAATTGCCTAATATTCTGAAATGACTGCTAGGAGGACAGATTTCCCCTAGCGATTGTCCTTGCTTGGATTTCTAAATAAGGACATTTATTCTGAATGCCTACAATCACTGGGCCAGAATATATCACATATGTACTATATTTCAACTCTAATACTGTTTTCAGAAATGGTCTTGTGATCATCCCTGTTATGAGGGGTTTTTTTTTAATGAAGTTTTTGATAATTTCAATGACACTACTTACAACAGGTTTTAAAATTTGGCAGCATGTGAGTTAAGAATATAGGGCAACTCCAAGAGGTGATTTATTCAGATACTGGCCCATTCTAACATGTTCATTAATTTAGCCAAAAGTTATTAAGCATTTGTAGTAATCCAGCACTATGTTAGACATGCAAAGATGAATTTTAAAAATAGCCTCCTTTCCTCACAGCAGCCATGGTTTAGATTGGGACTCAGACATACATGACAATCTATTCCTGTATTTGTGCCAGGAATATCTCATGAAGAGAGGAGTTTGGTGGGCTGCAGTCTATGGGGTCACAGTTGGACACCACTGAGCGGCTGAGCATGCATGCACACAGACGTATAAACTATCAAGTAAAGTCAGTATAGTAGAATTTGTCTTAACTGACTTCCAGTTAACAAATTTGTGGGACTAATTGACAGTTTGCATTCCCTTAAAACATAGTGATTAATGCTCAAGGATCCTTGAAGCTCATTGTAGGGAGGTCCTTCCTGAATTTTTGCACACCCTGTTGTTTTTTTCAATGCTATGCTTGCCTTTTGTCAGTTCTATTCTTAGATCTATATATGCCCTTTGCATTTGTTTTTAATAACTAGGTACTTTGTTATATAAAGTTATGAATCATGAGTATAAAAACAATTATTTCTTAGAAATTTGCAGTTGTATCATTCTAAAATGTATGTTGCTAATAAAGAATTGGTGTGGAGTGATCCAGACAGTTCTCAAGATTGGGGGAAACTTTAGTCATCTAAATGCATTCCATGCTCAGTATACTTCAAAAACATCTTTAATAATTCCACTTTAAATCAAAGGCAACATGAAAGGTATATAATATATGACACAAGAAAGAAATAATAGAACTTTATTCAACAGGTCGGTATTCAGAGACAAGGCCTTGGCTTTACATCAAAATATTGGCCAACAAACATACATATAGAGGTTTTAAATTAACATATAATATTTTACATGCACAGTTTTTTTGGTTTGTTTTACTGATTACATATTTGAACCATCTTCTGGATAATTAACCTGCCGATTTAGTGGGACAAATCATATTGACTAAGACGGCCCCTAATGTAGAGAGAAGTGATAGAGGCAGGGTGGTATCAAGCAAAGTTGTGTTTAACAAATACTGATGTAACATTTGTGGTAGACATTGTTTTGCTCTAAATCCTTTAAATATATTTATTTAATCTATGTCCTTATAACTAGCACTTCATTAAAGTATTGCTACTTTCATTAAAGATAAAACTGAAGTACAAAGTGGTCAAGTAACTTGGCCAACATCACACATATATCAAGTGATAGGATTCAAACCTGACACTCTAGCAACAGATTTCTGAACTCTTTTCCCTACTCTTACGCTCTTTCACAAGATTTTTTTTTTTTTTAAGATAAAGTGAGTTCTAAAATGCTTTCCATTTGTCACAACCAATTTGATCTGTGAGTCAGGAAGAACCCCTAGAGTAGGAAAGGGCAACCTACTACAGTATTCTTGCCTAGAAATCCCATGGGCTACAGTCCATGTGGTCAGAGAGAGTCTGACACAACTGAGTGACTGAGCACACTAGCACACATGCTATCTACTCCCACTACATTCAGAGTACAAAGCACTGCTGTGAAACTTCATTCTTATTTTTCAGTTTCCTTTGCAAAGATTCGAAGCATTTCAGATTTGAAAACTCTCAAAGTTAGGCAACTGCAAGTGGGTAATATTTCTTAACGAGATTTAAAAGACCCATAATTTGACTGTCATGACAAAACTAATATTAGTGTTCACTTAAAATAGTTTATATACTCTTTTTACAAAAGAGTCTAAAATTAGATTCTAAGCTATCCAAAGTTTACAATTCTAACAAATATAAGTGAATGGATTAAAAAGCAGTAGAGGAAAAATATGGTAAAATCAAACTACTCTAAACATGACCATTGTTTCCTAAATTTTAAAAGCAAAAACTGAATATGGTTTTTCTTGTCTGTTATTTCTTTGTAAAATGATATTTTAATTGTCCACTTAATGTGAAGGTCAAGAGCTTTAAACATGTTGTCCTATCTTCTGTTTCCTAATTTTATTTCCAAAGTAATTTTGGAAGATGAGGTGATGGACAGGTTTGTCTCTTCTAATTTTAATGATAGCATCACTTTCTTTAAGGAGAATGTTTGACATCTAAAAGCACTTGGGGAACTAATTAGGTGACTTTTTAAAATGAGTAATTAAAATGTTAAGAACAGTATTGGTACCCATATGCTGTAACTATAAATTTCAGAATGAAATGTCTAGAGCTCACATAGCTGTGGATGGTGAGTAGGGACATGAATCAATTTCCTTCTCCATTCTTTTTACACCTTCTTCATGCTATTCAGTGGCTAAAGTGTCTGAGTTTTTACATAAGATTTTACAGAAAAAAAATGAATGAAACTTTTGGCCAACCTCATATTTTATTTGCATCAGGAATTGTAGATCTTTTCTGTTTCATAGCTTATAATGTCTCACACAGAAGGTTATTGTTGTTGTTGTTTTTTTAAATAAGCACGTTTCTATAGAAACTACAAGTAAAGATACAACAGTGGCCTTGATGTCTCATAAATGTTAAAAAAATAAAAATATGATACGAAGTCAAGGCCACTTAGCTTATAAAGTTCGTTACTGCTTCCTTATGAAAGTTCTGGCTTTTATGTTAGTCTCAAGAGAGCTTTCAGTTGTCTTCTCTTTTCATGAGGCTTCTGTCCCTGAGACTGTAATTGAATGGAGAGAATTCTGAAAGAGAACAAAGTATTAATCAGTATTCTCATTGTGACAGCTTCTTGTCAATAGTTTTAGCACTGAAATTATCCTGACCCAGTTTTCTCATATCAGTGAAGAACATTTTAAGTCTAAATAGTGTAGTGTTTCTGTGGTACTGGTAAGTGGGCAAAAGTAGAGAAAGCATAAACTGTAGATTTACGCACAATGTCATTTTCAGTTTTTCTTTAAATTAGTATCTTGTCATTTATTTTTATTTATTGGTAATTCTTAACATTAGAAAATTTACACATGCTCCATGTTTAAAGATAATTTCTAACTTATGACTCATACATATCTATACACACACACATACACACATATATATGTATATAAGTGTATATATGAAAGTTGAATTAAAAGAAATGTGTGTTAATATTGCTGAGACCTAGTCTTTGAAACAATAGATTAGGATGTGGATAATGGCAGAATAGTGAGGTTCGGTTCAGGGCATGTCTTCCTGTACTGGCCACACAGCACAGGTTAGGAATGGTTGCTCCATTGACAGTCATTGGTTTGCAGACTCCCACAAATTCAGAGGTGATTTTGGACAATCCAAGTGGTCACAGTGAGATCAGAGGCCTCTTTGGTGAAAGGGTAGTCCCTAAGAGTGGTGGTTCTAGAGCTGTGCCTGGCCCTGACTTTCTCTGATGGACTGATGGAAAAGAAGTACTTATAGGTTCACGTACATTTAGAGCAAGAGTGGTCATTAAACCCAGTGGTATAATCCATTTCTCTGTAGTACAAGGAGGGAGGAGCTTAGAGGGGTATGGTACTTGACTGAGGAGTTGAAAAAAGTACAGACTTAATTTTTCCTATTCCCAGCAGGTCACTTCTATATACAGCTCCTCCTTCTCTTCTAATTTCCCTTTCTGTATGTTTTCTTCTTTCTTTCATCTATTTTCTTAACTTCTCTCTCCTTTTTAGTCTCTCTTCTTTCACCTTTTTCTGTACATATGGTCTTTCTCTTCATGTCCTTTCATTCCTCTTTCATCCCTTGCCTTTTATATAAAATTTTTACTCTTACTCTGTTTTCCCCCTCCCCATTTTCTTTATTTTCAGTATTTTAGTCAACTTTGAAATTTAGTGTAGTTCAACTGACTGATGCCTGTAACTTGCTTACAGATGAGGTCATGGCCTGGTTTTCCCCTAACATAAAGAAGCAATTGTATAAATAGACACCATTATGCTATAGGGTTAACACTAAATATTTAAATATTATAACTCAAACTGAAAAAATACTCTTAAATAAAAATGCTCTTTCCTCATGATTTGATAAATACATGTCTAAAGTTATCAGGAAGTTTTGGATATAGTGTTTTTAGACTCCTGAGAATCCTATGCCAAAATGAGATGACAGAGGAAGAAGTGGTTCTTCAGCCTCTGATCTTTGATCCTTGGCCTACTCTTCTTTCTCTGCCCACCCTGACTCTGTCCCATACCATGAAGGGCCTCATGGATATGTGTGTGAACACCCCAGTCTTCACTTTTGAGCACAGCCCACAACTACCATAAACAACTGATCCTCACTTACTCCCTGTGTCTGTGATCACACAGTGGAAGTACAGTCTTTCCTGGAGGTGAGGGATCTTAGGAAGAGGACTGCCAAATCACTGGAAGCAAATCTGGGGTCATCTGAGAAGGGAATTCAGAGATTCTAGAGTTCAGGGTAACTATTACTTGATCCAAAAAGGAAGTCATAGACAATGAGTGGACACATCAGTCTGCATTGATTTAAGACCTAAAGACCTTGGAAATGAAAATAACTAAAGTCTAGATCCTGAACTTTAGGTATGCAAACTACAGAAAGCCCTGGTGTAGGATAGGTAAGTATTCTTGAATAAACCTGCTCAAATGCCTTGAGTCTGTACCCTAAAATGAGTTGCTAAGAAACCTAAAGACTGAACCAAATATTATAAGATCATTGGCAGTATCAGCTTGGTGTTGGCCTAAACTAGCTTCTAAAAGGTGTAGCTATTCAGTGGTTGTGAGCTTGAGCCTATGCGGTACTCACTACAGCAATTTGATTCCACAATATGATTGAAAATACATTCCAAAGTTTCAAGCTTAAAGAGACATAAAAAGAAGTAAGAAGCTGTCAAAATGAAGAGTCTTCAGTTAAGGAGACAGTGTCTGGCAAGTGTGTTTTAAAACAAGCATTAATTTAAGAACACTTTTCTAAACAAAGGAATACATGATAGAACCTTGAACAAACTGAGCAAATTTCAAGTGCTAACTCTCTGCCATTTATTTCACTTTAAAGATTATGGCCATGTACTAAGAGAAGCTTGTAAGACTGTGTGTGTTATGAGCCCAAATGGTCTGTGTATGCATACCAAAATATTTTCAGTAATATTTAAAAAATTTTAAACTAATTTATTTTTATTGGAGAATAATTGCTTTGCAATGTTGTGTTGGCTCCTGGTGTACAGCTTTTACATTTTTGAGTTTGTCAAGTTTGTACTTATCAACTGGTCCTATATTAATCAACCAAAGAAGAGATAAACATTATTAGAGTATCTGCATTTTCTTATGTACTAAGGTAATTACTAGAGATAAAAAGAAGTATAGAACCTTTTATTCAAGGAATTTTATCTTTTGAGATAAAAACAAAGATGTGGGAGAGATTTGCAAAGCAAGACAAAGAAGAAATTTGCATTTGATTTGGCATTTTTATTATGTTTATAGACTAGACCATTTTCTGGTTGCCTAATAAATTTTATTTTGATTTCTGATTGTAAGTTATCTTTTCTAGTAAGTTACACACAGTCACAGAACATCTATTCTTTGCTTTTGACAATTTAAAAAATTATGTTTATTAGTTAATACTGTAGGTATTTGGGAATTAAATATCCATTTTTTAAATGATAAACATGTCTAAGAAGCTATGACAAGGAAAATTAGAAAATATTTATAACAGAATAAAAATGAAAAGAGGATTTTTTATAATTGTTGCATACAGCTGAAGCTTCTCAATGCAACTAAATACAATTTGGAATCTTGAATAAGGTATGAAAGCAAATAATGAGCATTAACATAAAACTCTGTGAAATTTGAAGAAAATCTGCCCTTTAGTTAATGAGACTCTGTATGTGTATGCTCAGTTATAGCCATCTCTTTGTAACCCCGTGGACTGTAGCTGCCAGTTTCCTCGGTCTATGGAATTTTTCAGGTAAGAACACTGGACTGGGTGGCCATTTCTGCCATAATAATGTGTCACATGTTAATTTCTTGTTCTTTTTTTTTAACCACATAGTATTTTTTTATATTCTCAGAATTGGGTTAAAATTTCAATCCTCATTCAAATTTTTTAAAAAATCACTAAAATAACAAGCTTTCCAGACATTTAACAGTAATACTAGGTACCAGAATGAATGGAACTATATCACAGTTTTGAGTAAATATGAATTAAAATCTAGGATTCTATTCATACTGAGTCAAACTAGTGGAACCAAAATATTATAAATTTTTTTGCTAAGCAAAAATTCATAAGCTTTCTAAATTGTATATATTATACATACTATATATTAAGTTTTTCTACTATGCTTGATAAAGGCTTGAGAAAGAACAACCAAAAAAAAAAGAGATGGATGAATTGAAAAACATAAACCAAATGAAATGAGAGCACTGAATATTAAATAGAGAAAGTGAAACAAACTCGATAAAAGATCATCATATAGTTCAGTTGTTTTTAAACATGGCTGCTCATCAAATTCACATCAGGAGCCTTGGAGAAAAAAAGCAATACCTGGGCATTTGTATTATTCAAATGATTACAGGATAATTCTAATGTATACCTGAATTTTAAAAAGTGGTTACAAGTTTTCGTATTATATGGTAGTTATAATAATATAGATATCTATTATATTTTGTTGAGCAATCATAATACAATGGTATTAAAACAGTTACATAATGACATTAGTAAATAGTACCAGTTTTCACAATCAATAGCCAGAAAAAAAAAAAGATAATTGCAATTGCAGGCCATAATGGAAACAAGATAACCTAACAGTATAAAATAATTATGTACAATTTGAGGTGTTAAGTAGAGTGATGTAGTAAGTGGAAGTGCATATATGGACATGGTTTTCATCCACCCAGCCAGTCTATGTATGTTGGTTGGTATGTTTAATTCTAACTTTGTGGGAGTTCCCTTCAATGCTATTTGTTATTTTTCCCTTCTTCCTTTCAATATTTTTTGCTGTTGTTGTCAGTTCGATTACTGTGTGTCTCAGTGTGTTCTTCCTTGAGTTTATCCTGCCTAGCTAGTAAAGTAATCCTCAAAATTCTCCAAGCCAGGCTTCAGCAATACGTGAACCATGAACTTCCAGATGTTCAAGCTAGTTTTAGAAAAGGTAGAGGAACCAGAGACCAAATTGCCAACATCTGCTGGATCATCGAAAAAGCAAGAGAGTTCCAGAAAAACCTCTATTACTGCTTTATTGACTATGCCAAAGCCTTTGACTGTGTGGATCACAATAAACTGTGGAAAATTCTAAAAGAGATGGAAATACTAGACCACCTGACCAGCCTCCTGAGAAACCTATATGCAGGTCAGGAAGCAACAGTTAGAACGGGACATGGAACAACAGACTGGTTCCAAATAGGAAAAGGAGTACGTCAAGGCTGTATATTGTCACCCTGCTTATTTAACTTATATGCAGAGTACATCATGAGAAACGCTGGGCTGGAAGAAGCACAAGCTGGACTCAAGATTGCCGGAAGAAACATCAATAACCTCAGATATGCAGATGACACCACCCTTATGGCAGAAAGTGAAGAGGAACTAAAGCCTCTTGATGAAGGTGAAAGAAGAGACTGAAAAAGTTGGCTTAAAACTCAGCATTCAGAAAATGAAGATCATGGCATCTGGTCCCATCACTTCATGGGAAATAGATCGGGAAACAGTGGAAACAGTGTTATTTTGGGGGGCTCCAAAATCACTGCAGATGGTGACTGCACCCATGAAATTAAAAGATGCTTACTCCTTAGAAGAAAAGTTATGACCAACCTAGATAGCATATTGAAAAGCAGAGACATTACTTTGCCAACAAAGGTCTGTCTAGTCAAGGCTATGGTTTTTCCAGTGGTCACGTATAGATGTGAGAGTTGGACTGTGAAGAAAGCTGAGTGCCGAAGAATTGATGCTTTTGAACTGTGGTGTTGGAGAAGACTCCTGAGAGTCCCTTGGACTGCAAGGAGATCCAACCAGTCCATTCTGAAGGAGATCAGCCCTGGGATTTCTTTGGAAGGAATGATGCTAAAGCTGAAACTCCAATACTTTGGCCACCTCATGCGAAGAGTTGACTCATTGGAAAAGACTCTGATGCTGGGAGGGATTGGGGGCAGGAAGAGAAGGGGACGACAGAGGATGAGATGGCTGGATGGCATCACTGACTTGATGGACGTGAGTCTGAGTGAACTCTGGAAGTTGGTGATGGACAGGGAGGCCTGGAGTGCTGCAATTCATGGAGTCGCAAAGAGTCAGACACAACTGAGTGACTTAACTGAACTGAGGACTCTCTGTGCTTCCTGGACTTGGTTGACTATTTCATTTCTAATGTCAAAAAACACCTGGAGTAATTGGCAAATTTGGCCTTGGAATAAAGAATGAGGCAGGGCAAAGGCTAATAGAGTTTTGCCAAGAGAACACACTGGCCAGAGCAAACACCCTCTTCCAACAACACAAGAGAAGTCTCTACACATGGACATCACCAGATGGTAAACACAAAAATCAGATTGATTATATTCTTTGCAGCCAAAGATGGAGAAGCTCTATATAGTCAGCAAAATCAAGACCAGGAGCTGACTGTGGCTCCGATCATGAACTCCTTAATGACAAATTCAGAATAAAATTGGAGAAAGTAGGGAAAACCACTAGACCATTCAGGTAGGACCTAAATCAAATCCCTTGTGATTATACAGTGGAAGTGAGAAATAGGTTTAAGGGACTAGATCTGATAGACAGAGTGCCTGATGAACTATGGACAGGGGTTTGTGACATTTTACAGGAGACAGGGATCAAGACCATCCCCATGGAAAAGAAATGCAAAAAAGCAAAATGGCTGTCTGGGGAGGCTTTACAAATAGCTATGAAAAGAAGAGAAGTGAAAAGCAAAGGAGAAAAGGAAAGATATAAGCATCTGAATGCAGAGTTCAAAAGAATAGCAAGGAGAGATAAGAAAGTCTTCTTCAGCAATCAGTGCAAAGAAATAGAGGAAAACAACAGAATGGAAAAGACTAGAGATCTCATCAAGAAAATTAGAGCTACCAAAGAAACATTTCATGCAAAGACGGGCTGGATAAAGGACAGAAATTGTATACAACTAACAGAAGCAGATATAGTAAGAAGAGGTGGCAAAAATATACAGAACTGTACAAAAAAGATCTTCATGACCCAGATAATAATGATGGTGTGATCACTCACCTAGAGCCAGACATCCTGGAATGTGAAGTCAAGTGGGCCTTAGAAAGTATCACTACAAACAAAGCTAGTGGAGGTGATGGAATTCCAGTTGAGCTAATTGAAATCCTGAAAGATGATGCTGTGAAAGTGCTGCACTCAATATGCCAGCAAATTTGGAAAACTCAGCAGTGGCCACAGGACTGGAAAAGGTCAGTTTTCATTCCAATCCCAAAGAAAGGCAATCCCAAAGAATGCTCAAACTAACACACAATTGCACTCATCTCACAAGCTAGTAAAGTATGCTTAAAATTCTCCAAGCCAGGCTTCAGCAGTACGTGAACTGTGAACTTCCAGATGTTCAAGCTAGTTTTAGAAAAGGCAGAGGAACCAGAGATTAAATTGCCAACATCTGCTGGTTCATCGAAAAAGCAAGAGAGTTCCAGAAAAACATCTATTTCTGCTTTATTGACTATGCCAAAACCTTTGACTGTGTGGATCACAATCAACTGTGGAAAATTCTGAAAGATATGGGAATACCAGACCACCTGACCAGCCTCCTGAGAAACCTATATGCAGGTCAGGAAGCAACAGTTAGAACGGGACATGGAACAACAGACTGGTTCCAAATAGGAAAAGGAGTACGTCAAGGCTGTATATTGTCACCCTGCTTATTTAACTTATATGCAGAGTACATCATGAGAAATGCTGGGCTGGAAGAAGCACAAGCTGGAATCAAGATTGTCAGGAGAATTATTAAGAACCTTAGATATGCAGATGACACCACCCTTATGGCAGAAAGTGAAGAGGACCTAAAAGTCTCTTGATTAAAGTTAAAATGGAGAGTTAAAAAGTTGGCTTAAAGCTCAACATTCAGAAAACTAAGGTCATGGCATCTGGTCCCATCACTTCATGGAAAATAGATGGGGAAACAGTGGAAACAGTATCAGGCTTTGTTTTTCTGGGCTCCTAAATCACTGCAGATGGTGACTGCAGCCATGAAATTAAAAGACACTTACTCCTTGGAAGGAAATTTATGACCAACCTAGACAGCATTTTAAAAAGCAGAGATATTACTTTGCCAACAAAGGTCCATCTAGTCAAGGCTATCGTTTATCCAGTGATCATATATGGATGTGAGAGTTGGATGTGAAGAAAGCTGAGCACCAAACAATTTATGCTTTTGAACTGTGGTGTTGGAGAAGACTCTTGAGAGTTCCTTGGACTGCAAGGGGATCCAACCAGTCCATTCTAAAGGAGATCGGTCCTGGGTGTTCATTGCAAGGAACAATGCTGAAGCTGAAGCTCCAATATTTTGGCCACCTCATGTGAAGAGTTGACTCATTGGAAAAGACTCTGATGCTGGGAGGGATTGGGGGCAGGAGGAGAAGGGGACGACAGAGGATGAGATGGCTGGATACCATCACTGACTCGATGTACATGAGTTTGAGTAAACTCCGGGGGTTATTGATGGGCAGGGAGGACTGGCGTGCTGCCATTCGCAAAGAGTTGACATGACTGAGTGACTGAACTGAAACTGGAATGTTAGGAAAGTTTTGAATTATCATCTCTTTAAATATTTTCTCAGGTCCTGTCTCTTGTCTCCTTCTGGGACCCCTATAACATAAATGCTGGTGTGTAATGTTGTCCCATAACTTAGGTTATCTTCTTTTTTTTTTTTTTAATTTTAAGTCTTGTTACTATAATCTCTTTTGCAGCAGTGATTTCCACCATTCTGACTTCCAAGTTACTTATCCATTCTTCTGCTTTAGTTGTTCTGCTATTGATTCATTCTACTGTATTGCTCATCTCTGTTCTTTGGTTCTTCTAGGTCTTTGGTAAACATCTCTTACATCTTCTCCATTCTTTTTTTGAGATCCGGGATCATCTTTAATATCACTATTATGAATTCTTTTTCTGGAATATTGCCTGTCTCCACTTCATTTAGTTGTTTTTCTGGGGTTTTATCTTGTCCCTTAATCTAAAACATAAGCCTCTGACTTTTCATTTAGATTAACTTTATGTGGTGTGGCTTTTTTCTGGCAGCTGAAGTTCTTCTTGCTTCTTTTATCTGCCCTCCAGTGGAAGAGGTTAAGAGTCTTGTGTAAGCTTCCTGATTGGAGAAACTGGTGGTGGGAAAAACTGAATTTTGCCCTGGTGGACAGAGTCATGCTCAGTAAAATTTTAATCCCATTGTCTGTGATAGGTAGGGCTGCACTCACTCCCTGTTAGTTATTTGTCCTGGTGTGACCCAGCCCTGGAGTCTATAGGCTCTATGGTAAGGTTAATAACAACCTCCAAGAGGGCTCACTCCAAGGAGCACCACCCCCATCCCCATAGCAAGCCACTGTTGACCCTTGCCTCCACAGGACATCTTCCAATACTAGCAGGTATGTCTGGTTCAGTATCCTATGGACTCACTGCTCAATTTCCTTTGGGCCCTGGTGCATACAAGAATTTGCTTTTGCCCTCTAAGAGTGGAGTTTCTGTTTCCCCTAGTCTTATGGAAGTCCTGTAATCAAATCCTGCTGGTCTTCAAAGTGAGATTCCCTGGGGATTCCTAGTCCTTTTGCCAGATACCCAGGCTGGGAAGATGCACTCCCTCCCTGTTAGCTATTTGCCCTGATATAACCCAGTGCTGGAGTCTATAGGCTCTATGGTAGGGTCTTGAGTTCAGACCCTACCTCTGGACATAAGGCCAAAACCTTCAGTTCTGTGGGAGAACAGTGGGAGAACTTCTTCAGTATTATTGTTGTCTAGCTTGTGATCTGCCCATCTGGCAGGGATGGGATTGATTTTATCTTGATTGTGCCCCTCCTACCATTGTGTTGCAGCTTCTCCTTTGTCTTTGGACAGGGGATATCTTTTTTTGGTGGGTTCCAGCATCTTCCTGTTGATGGTTGTTCAACAGCTAGTAGTAATTTTCTTGCTCTTGCAGAAGGAGATTTGAGCAATATTTTGGGCAAAAATATACTTGGATATTTTTAAACAGAGGATCATTAGAATTTCTGTGCTTGATTCTTATTGAGGCAAATATAAATTCTGAACTAAGATACAAGTCAGAAAACTGGAAAGAAACTAAGGGATGTTAGTTAATAATTTAGTCAGAATTAATTCAGTTTTCTTATATTTTCTTAGTAGTCACAATTCTTTTGGTTACATCTGACAAGAGAATCAAGATGTAGCATAATATAAATTATTATACTAGAAAGCAAAAATAGTTCTACTCTTTGCTTGAAGCATAATTATTGGTAATGTTACATTTGTGAATGGATACACTTTTCAAAATTAATATTTGGATAGTAGCTACTATGTGTTTACAAGGGGGCTTCCTATATGGGACTAGTGGTAGGTAAAGAATCCACTTGCCAGTGCAGGAGACACAGGAGACATGGGTTTGATCCCTGGGTTGGGAAGATCCCTTGGAGGATGAAATAGCAACCTGCTCCAGTGTTCTTGCCTGGAAAATTCCATGGACAGAGGAGCCTAGCAGGCTACAGGCAATGGGGCCACAAAGAGAGCAACTGAACAGGCACATATGCTTACAAACCATAATTCCTCTTCTTTTCTTCTTTCCTTCTTATCTCTAATCAAATGTTAATCATGCTATGTATATATTATTCTTAAGATAATATTAAATTTCTCAAATTGTTTTATAAAATAATAATCCATCAGAGAGAGCACTCCAAAACTCATTGTCAGTCAGTTCAGTTCCTCAGTAGTGTCCAACTCTTTGCAACCCCATGGACTGCAGCATGCCAGGCTTCCCTCTTCATCACTAACACCGGGAGCTTACTTAAACTCATGTCCGTCAAGTCAGCGATGCCAACCAACCATCTCATCCTCTGTCATCCCCTTCTCCTACCACCTTCAATCTTTCCCAGCATCAGGGTCTTTTCAAATGAGTCAGTTCTTCACATCAGGTGGCCAAAGTATTGGAGTTTCAGCTTAAGCATCAGTCCTTCCAATGAATATTCAGGACTGATTTCCTTTATGATTGACTGGTTGGATCTCCTTGCAGTCTAAAGGACTCAGTACAAGAGTCTTCTTCAACACCACAGTTCAAAAGCATTAATTCTTCAGCGTTCAGCTTTCTTTATAGTCCAACTCTCATATCCATACATGACTACTAGAAAAACCATAGCTTTGACTAGATGGACTTTACTGGCAAAGTAATGCCTCTGCTTTTTAATATGCTACCTAGGTTGGTTATAGCTTTTCTTCCAAGAAACAAGCATCTTTTAATTTTATGACTGCAGTCACCATCTGCAGTGATTTGGGAGCACAAGAAAATAAAGTCTGTCACTGTTTCCACTGTTCCCCATCTATTTGCCATGAAGTGATGGGACCAGATGCCATGATGTTAGTTTTCTGAATGCTGAGTTTTAAGCCAACTTTCTCACTCTCCTCTTTCACTTTCATCAAGAGGCTCTTTAGTTCCTCTTTCTTTCTGCCATAAGGTGGTGTCATCTGCATATCTGAGGTTATTGATATTTCTCCCAGCAGTCTTGATTCCAGCTTGTGCTTCATCCAGCCTGGCATTTCATGTGATGTACTCTGCATATAAGTTAAATAAGCAGGGTGACAATATACAGCCTTGATGTACTCTTTTCCCAATTTGGAACCAGTCTGTTGTTCCATTCATTGTAGAGATCATTTTAGAAATTAATTGTAGATGGTGTCATTATCCTGATACCAAAACCAGAAAAAGACACTAGAAAAAAAAAAGTTACAGGCTAATATATCTGGTGAATATAGACGTGAAAATCCTCAACCAAATATTAGCAAGCCAAAGTTAGTAATATATAAAAATGATAATAGAACCTAATAATCCATAATATAATTGTATTACAATTAATGCAACTGTTCCCCTATTATTGGATATATTTTTCTGCATTGTTTTGTTATAGGTAACATTTTATGGAACAATTTTAAACTCAATATTTGTTCCTGTTTCTAGTTCTTTTGGAATGTTATTTGTAGGCATAAAGTTTCAAAGTATGAATATTTTAAACTCCATATTTAAAAAAACCTTCCTAAATGGTTCAGTTCAGTTCAGCCCCTCAGTCATGTCCTACTCTTTGCGACCCCATGAATTGCAGCACGCCAGGCCTCCCTGTCCATCACCAACTCCTGGAGTTCACTCAAACTCACGTCCATCGAGTCGGTGATGCTATCCAGCCATCTCATCCTCTGTCATCCCCTTCCCTTCCTGCCCCCAATCCCTCCCAGCATCAGAGTCTTTTCCAATGAGTCAACTCTTCTCATGAGATGGCCAAAGTACTGGAGTTTCAGCTTCACCATCATTCTTTCCAAAGAACACCCAGGACTGATCTCCTTTATAATGGACTGGTTGGATCTCCTTGCAGTCCAAGGGACTCTCAAGAGTCTTCTCCAACACCACAGTTCAAAAGCATCAATTCTTTAGCACTCAGCTTTCTTCACAGTCCAACTCTCACATCCATACATGACCACTGGAAAAACCATAGCCTACGTGGTGGAACATTTCAAAACCGTTAATGAAAGAACATTAGCGTGTTTTTTAATCTCACCCTTGCTAACATTATGTGTTAAAAATATCTTTACCAATCTCTAGGTAAATTTGTTATCCCACTGTTTTGATTTCTCTTATGTTAACTTATTCAATATTAATTTACTGAGTGATGAAACTATTTTTAAGGATATCCAATGTAGAGTCCAATGTATTTGGAAATGAGTATGTTGGCATATATCAAGATAATTAAAAACCTTTTCTAAAAGGAATAATATGGCACAAGTGTTAACAAAGGAGCCAGTCCAAGACAGGATACATTTTATAATTCATTTAATAATCAGTCACAGGATGATATTTATAAAGGAGTGTGTGTTCAAGTTTGCTGAGACATGAATCTTTCTGCAAATCAACATACATTTGGAAGGATGAACTTCCAGAAGCTTTAAAGCACTTGGATTACTGAAGCTAGAAAATAGAAAATGTGTGACAACTTGGTTGACAGGTGTCAGAAATTGCCTTGTGCAATAGTTCCAATATGTTGTTTCAAACTAATGTAAGGAAGCAGTATATTTTGTTCCTTCAACAAGGTCATAGTAGTTCCTAAGAGGGTGGGAGAGAGAGGTCAATGAAAAGAAATGCAGGTAAACATAAACATAAATCAGCATTTAATGATTTCAGGGTCATAATCTTAAACTTATAGGTATTTGCTTTTAGTACTGAACAAAAGTATATGTGTGTGCTTAGCGATGGCAAGAGGGTGCAGGTTGTTAAGAGTCCCAGAGCATGATTAATATCTGTGTCTAGTGGGCACGCCACCCCTTCAAAATAGCTGGTGCTGTTACTACACTATGATTAACCTGTAAGGCAACAGAAAAATAGACTTGTACCACACTGCACTCTATCATTCCCTGATGTCATTTTTCAAGAAGTGCCATCGAAAAAATGACACTTCATAGAGGGTGAATGGGTGGGTGGGTAGGGGTTGGTGTGGGAGGTGGAAGATATAGTTTTCTGAATTTCTGTGCTATTCATGATATCTTTGTTTTGTCTGTTTTATTAATGGATTCTATCTATGCTTTCATATATAATATGTATAAAGCATTTCTCTGAAAATAAGGAATGGAATTTGGCTTATTTTAAATAGAAAATATAATTCTGATGCTAAAAGAAATACCAGATTTGTAAGTCTAGAAGTTTCCTAAAAACATGTTAAACCTGTTTATTCTAGTGAGAAATATTTCAGAGAAAGAGAATTACAGAAAGGGACAAATATATCATAGTATCAGGAAAGGAATTTGAGGCTTTGCTTCCTTAAAAATATTAATCATCACCATCAATTAAGTTTAATTGAGCACAAACTATGTACAGAACACCCTGCTATGCATTAAGAACTTGTAAAGCTATGCCACAAACCATAGTGCTTGAGGGATTCATAATCTCTTTTGAGCATCGAGGCTCATCCATGAGCGTAAACAAATGAATGACAATAAAAAGAAGCCAAGGCTCAGTGCCAAGTGATTTCTGTAGATAAGAGGGATATCTGAGCCATAGTAAACATTGTGATTCATTTAAAATTTTCATTAGTTTTACTTCCTTAGAGTTTACATATATATTTAATTTTTTTAACATCATCATAGATTCTTGGACACTTTAGGAAACACAGAGACACACACCATAGATAAAATAAATCTGAAGTGTACTATGGAGGAAAAATAAAATTGAGACTGTACCTGTCAAATGATAATGCAGAGAGAAAATTCAGCAGAGAGCAGGTCTTACAAGTCTACAAACCCCTGTGCCTCTGCAGAAGTCAAAGTAACAGCATCAGAAGTACAGGCTTTCCATAGTCATATTTAGGCTCAGTTTCAATCATCAGTTCATGAAGCCATCTGTAAATAATATCCTTTACATTTGGAATCCAGACTTCTAGTGATACCACCTACCCAGAACTTATAGTCATAAGCCCATCCACCTAGGCTCTAATTCTTATTTATTTCTAGTGGACCTGTCTTTTTTTTTTTAATTGAAATATAGTTGATTAGCAACATTGTGTTAGTTTCAGCTGTACAACAAAGTGATTCTGTTATACATATATATATATATTCTTTTTCAGATTATTTTCCATTATAAATTATTACAAATTATTTAGTGTAGTTCCCTGTCTACACCGTAGGTCCTCACTGATTATCTCCAAGCTCTAATTCTTGAAATTGTCTTTGACTATTTTCTTCTTTACACTCCTATCTATTCTCTCATTTTTGCCAGTCATTCTATTGCTGAACTCATTTTTTCTGTATTCTGAAATAATTTATTTCATTGCTATCATTTAATCTCATGACTGATGTCTAATTCAAATCATTCATTCATTATTCCAGCACATCTGGACTGTGGTCTCCTAGTTTGGAGCTTTTCCTCCCACCACTTCATTCTGCAAACTGCTCAAAAACTAACCTCCTAAAATTCTTCTTTGATTATGCTCCTCCTTCCCATTCCTCTCCCTGGCAAAACAACCTTCCGCATTTTCCAGTGAACAAATCTTAATGGTCCTGTAAGTAACGTAAACTTTCCATGAACCACAACTGTTGTTTTTATCATCCTCATGACATCTAACAGGGTAATGCCTTGAAGTTACTTATATTTTCTTATTTTCCTAGTAGTATATTATGCTAGTTAAGGGGACAGATATTTTCCTAAGCATCTTTGCATAGTGCATTTTTACCTAGGATATAGAACCGTAAAAATTGACTAATCCCTAATGACACAGAATGTTAGTTTCTTAGAGCTGCCATAACAAAGTGCCACCAATTAGATGGCTTAAACAATGGAAATGTTTTGTCTCAGTCCTGGATGTTAAAAATCATGATTGAGGTGTCAGTAGGCAGGGTTAGTTTATTCTGGGGGCTACGAAAAATAATGTTTCATGTTTCTGTCCTAGCTTCTCGGGTTTCTCTCCTAGCTTCTGTTGGTTTGCTGGCAGTCTTTATATTTCTTAGGCTTGTGGCAGCATAATTCCAATCTTTATATGGGGTTCTCCCTGTTTCTGCCACTGTGTTCAAATTTCCCCTTTTAATAATGACACAGTCATATTGGATTAGAGCTCAACCTGATGACCTCATTGTAACATGATCATTTGCAAAGACTGTTTCCCATAAGGTCACCTGCAAAAGAAGTCAGTTTGTAAATTCTCACTTGACTATGTTGCTATTTGTTTATTTCTGAAAGTGCTTAAATGCTGCTATGAATCACGTATAAAATGTCCACATTTCCATTCCTTCCCTTCCTCCTTTTATATCTTTCTGTGTAGACTCAGAATATCAAATTTGATATCAAATTTCACTCCTGTTTTTTTAAAATAACTTTAGCAGTTTCAGTCAGAAGGCTCTGATAAAAAACTGAGGTATTTCCAAGTGACACACTACATTTGTTTATGTTCCAGTTAGCTGGGTTCATTGGTCTGCATGATTATCTAATCACATTACTATACAATATTGCAAAGTAGAAGTCTGCATAAGCTTTCCCATGATTGGTCATCATAGAAAATAGAATCTTGATTTGCTATGGTTCCAGATGGTGGCTTGCTTATAATAGTTTAGATTTAATCATGATCATTATAAACTAAACGAAGCTAAATTATACTGTCTTAGAGAGAATTTTTGTGTTGTTTGCAATCACAGCCTCTTGCACAAGGGCTGAACTTATCCATTGTAGAAATAGGAATAGATTATTATCATGATGACATATTTTGAATGTTGCCATGTTCTTTACTGTAAAGAATTAATCTTTAAAATGAGTCCTTCCTAGTTTTGAATGTTATTTATTTGCTGTTTATCTTTTGAACACATCAAAGTAGAATAATTTTTTGATGTCAAGAAACTTGCTGTTCAGTAATATGACAGGTATATTGAGATTATTACTAACATTATCAATTTATTTTGAGAAAATATTTAATGTACATTAGTATAAAATGCCCCTAGTTTTTTAAATTATTTATTGGCAGTTATAAATTCAGCATGCAATATTTTATGCTACCTGTCCAGAACCTAGCTCAGTACAGCTAACAGAACATTTATTTTTACCACCTAAGTCATAAAAGTTGTTTTCCATATCTTCAGTCAAACTTAACTACAGGGAAGAAGAAGTGGAAAAATTATCTGTCACATTATTCACAGGCCAGAGCAAGACACTGTAAAACCATGGCCCACTAAGCTAATTTAGAAGAAAAAATGGAAAGAGGTTTTTAAAAGATGGCATTTATATGTAATATATGTAGAAGAGTTTAGGGTTTTGACAGTTTGAGATTGTATCCTCTTTAGAGAGAATGCATAATGACTTTTATTTCTTTTGAAATATGCATAACTTCTTGAAGGTAACTTTCAACTCTCATTAGCACTTTTCAAAGCCAGTTTCCTATCTCTATAAAAGTAAATGGTACAACATACTTGAACTTTGAATAGAGTGAATGTTTACTTATCAACAGTTCAGTCATTTCCCTTTTTGTTGGGATTTTGTCCCCATTTATCTTTGAGGAAAAATGCTACTATGGACATAAAAGTTGAGATTTTCTATTGTCTCATACCTAACCAGCAGTATAAACATATATCTCTAATGCTAGCTAAAGTAAAGAGCTAAAGTAAGCTCTTTTAGTGGGAATGAGTTTATATATTGAATATAACAGTGTGACTTTTGGAGTCAGGCTCTCTGGATTTGAATCCCAGTCTTCCTTCTAACTGACCTGTTACCATATGCAAGCTAATATTTTGTAGCTATAATCTTCTCATCTATAAAATATATGTTAAAATGATACCTGCCTCACAATGACATTGAATATTATATCAGAGTTTCTCAACCTCAATACCATGATATTTTGTGCAAATTCTTTGTCATGGAGGACTTTCCTGTGCTTTCAAGAATGTTTAGCACCGTCTCTGGCCTCTGTTTACTGGATGACAGTATAGTAAACCTCTTCTCAATGGTGACAACCAAAAATGTCTGCACATATTGCTAAACGTCCCCTGCAGGACAAAATAACCTGCACCTAAGAATCACTGCGTGGAATATCTATAATACATTTAAAGAAAGAGAGCTTTACATACTTCCTGGTGCCTAAATGCTCAGTACATTTTCAGTCTGATTATCACATAATAAACAGACATTCATAATCTCTTATTTGAAGAACCATACTATTCAAGAACATGAGCACCATCTCTGTTCTTTCTATGTGTATTTGTATATAAATAAATATATATATATGGAATATAAGCATGTATGTATTGATACATATATGTCTACCAGTACATTGCCTATTTCCCAGCTGTTGTGCAAAGTAGTGAGGCACATAGTAAAACAGCTAATATCTATCTGATAATTCCCTAGTGTCATTAGTTTTAGTGCTCTTTGATACTAAATAGTTTACAAATTACCCAAAAACTTGCAAAAGAAATGGACTTAAATTATCTCTCTCCTCTGTGGCCCTATAAGAATAAAATACATGAATAGCAAGAGGCCTATAGTAGACTGAAAAAATTGTTTTCCATTATACAACATTAAAGGATTGTGACCAAGAAAGGGTTTTTAACTTTAATACCACAGTTGGGTTAAAAAAAAAAAAAGTCTAAGATGGTTTTTAAAGGTATTGATTGTATTGATTCCTAAACGGAGAAGGCAATGGCACCCCACTCCAGTACTCTTGCCTGGAAAATCCCATGGATGGAGGAGCCTGGAAGGCTGCAGTCCATGGGGTTGCTGAGGGTCGGACATGACTGAGCGACTTCACGTTCACTTTTTACTTTCATGCATTGGAGAAGGAAATGGCAACCCACTCCAGTGTTCTTGCCTGGAGAATCCCAGGAACGGGGGAGCCTTGTGGGCTGCCATCTATGGGGTCGCACAAATGAAAAGCAGTGTGTGAAAACATAAAAATCGGTTCTGGTATTTACATTTTCTTAATGTTAATAATAACAATACTTGGTTTAGTTTTCTATAGAGTTCAAGGCCATTTTCCTGGTCTCATATAATTACCTCAGCTGTGCCATCTAGGTACAGATTATTTCAACCTTCTTATGGACACATTGACTGAGACAGAGGTCTCACTGCTTCAACTTAATCTTCACAGTGCACTCAAGGGTTAGTCCCCCTAACAGCCTTTGGCAATGCTTTACATGAATTGTACTCTTAAGTATTCCACTGGACACTCATTTAGCTGAGTTTGTAGTAAGAGCACACTGACATTATTAAGATTACTGACAATGTTTTATAAATTGAAACACATTTGAGGTTAAATTGATTGTTTGGATCATTTTGTTCAACAATGTGAAGGCATTGAGTGCAGATGTTGTTTACTACCTTGGAGGAACATCTTTGTTACCTCCTTAATGGTCTGGTATTGATAGTGATAACATAATAGCAAACCTAGTACTGCTCTAACAATGTTGCTGATATGTGAGTTATAAAAATTACTGCTAATGAAGTTACCCTGGCACATAAGTACTATGCAATAGCCAAAAATTTATAAAGAAATTTATATGCTACACAGAAAAGTTACAACTGACCTAGATAGCATATTGAAAAGCAGAGACATTACTTTGCCAACAAAGATCCATCTAGTCAAGGCTATGGTTTTTCCTGTCATCATGTATGAATGTGAGAGTTGGACTGTGAAGAAAGCTGAGCGCTGAAGAATTGATGCTTTTGAACTGTGGTGTTGGAGAAGACTCTTGCGAGTTCCTTGGACTGCAAGGAGATCCAACCAGCCCATTCTGAAGGAGATCAGCCCTGGGGTTTCTCTGGAAGGAATGATGCTAAAGCTGAAACTCCAGTACTTTGGCCACCTCATGTGAAGAGTTGACTCATTGGAAAAGACTCTGATGTTGGGAGGGATTGGGGGCAGGAGGAGAAGGGGACGATAGAGGATGAGATGGCTGGATGGCATCACCAACTCGATGGACGTGAGTTTGAGTGAACTCCGGGAGTTGGTGATGGTCAGGGAGGCCTGGCGTGCTGCGATTCATGGGGTTGCAGAGAGTCGGACATGACTGAGTGACTGAACTGAACTGAACTGATAGTCGCTTGAAATCTTGTCATATAGGAATCATTATTAATTCCACTGTTCCAATGACAGTATTGATGATCAAAGGTTCAATCTCTTGGTCAAGTCACACAGTTACTAACTAGCAGTGATGATGATTGGAGAAGGCAATGGCACCCCACTCCAGTACTCTTGCCTGGAAAATCCCATGGACAGAAGAGCCTGGTAGGCTGTGGTCCATGGGGTCCCTAAGCGTCGGACATGACTGAGGGTCTTCACTTTCACTTTTCACTTTCCTGCTTTGGAGAAGGAAATGGCAACCCACTCCAGTGTTCTTGCCTGGAGAATCCCAGGGACGGGGTAGCCTGGTGGGCTGCTGTCTATGGGGTCGCACAGAGTCGGACACGACTGAAGTGACTTAGCAGCAGCAGCAGTGATGATGATAATGGGTAATGTTTATAGAATGGCTACTATGTTTCATATGCTGTATTAAATATTTGGTCATCTATAAACCCACTGCTTTATTAGAAAGTTTCAGTAGCATTTTACAGCCATGCACAAATTAAGGAGGAATCTGAAGCCAGGCAGTCCGATTTCAGAATTAGTTTCCTTAACTTCTATCATACAGTTCTTCCTTATACTTCTGTCAAAGAGCTGCACCTTGAGTCAAGTCCTCCAGCTTTTCTGCATCTGGATGATTTGTCTGCCTTCATCATTCTGAGACCTTATGTTGATTGACCACTCTATACTAGTTTCTCAGAACCTTGGTAGATAAAAAAACAAATCGTGTATAAAATGTTCTAAGTTGCTTTTCATTGGGAAAAATATTTTTTTTTCACTTTTTATATTGTATTGGGGTATAGATGATTAAAATGTTGTAATAAAAAAAAAGCAATGTTGTGATAGTCTCAGTGAGCAGTGAAGGGCTTTATTCATTCATATACATGTACCTATTCTCCCCCAAACTCCCCTCCCATCCATGCTGCTACATAACATTGAGCAGAGCCCAATGTCCTTGTTGGGTATCAGTTTTAAATGTAGCAGTGTGTACATGTCCATCCTAAATTCCCTAACTATCCCTTTCCCTCCACCCCTCAACTACCATAAGTTTGTGATCTAAGTCTGTGAATCTGTTTTGCAAGTAAGTTTATTTGTATCATTACTTTAGATTCCACATAAAAAGGGATGTCATGTATTTCTCCTTCTGTCTGACTTACTTGACTCAGTATGACACTCTCTAGGTCCATCCATGTTGCTCTAAGTGGCACTATTTCATTCTTTTTAATGGTTGAGTAATATTTCATTGTTATATATGTGCCACTTTTTTTTTATCTGTTCTTCTGTCATGGACATTTAGGTTGCTTCCTTGCCTTGGCTATTGTAAACAGTGCTGTATGAACATCTGGGTGCATGTATCCTTTTGTATCATGTTTTTCCTCCAGATATATGCACAGGAGTGGGGTTTCAGGGTCAAGTGGTAGTTCTGTTTTTAATTTTTAAAGGAACCTTCATACTATTTTCCATAGTGACTGTACATTTCCGCCAACAGTGTAGGAGGGTTCCCTTCTCTCTACACCCTGTCTGGCATTTATTGTTTATGGATTATTTTGATGATAGCCATTCTGACTGGTGTGAGATGTTTTCTTATTGTAGTTTTGATTTGCATTTCTCTAATAACTAGCAATGTTTAATATCTTTTCATGTGCCCTTCAGCCATCTGTATGTCTTCTTTGGAGAAATGTCCATTTAGATCTTCTGCCTATTTTTCAATTGGGCTGTTGGTTTTGATGCTGTTAAGCATCATAAGCTGTTTGTAAATTTTAGAGGCTAATCCCTTGTCAGTCATGTCATTTGCAAATATGTTCTCCTATTCTGAGGGTTGTCTTTTCATTTTGTTTTGTTTGGGAAAGATGTTTTAAATTTAGTTGTGTATCTCCGGTGCTTAATACACTGGCTAAGGCACTGAGCAAATGTAGTAAATTAACCTAATCTTTTTTTTTTTCCCTTCAGGGATATTTAAAAAAAAAATTACTTAGGGTATTTTCAGGAACTTTAAAAAATACTTGTGTCCTTTTCCAAATAAATGACTTAGTTATGAGCATATTTATGTACCACGTTTGATCAGTACTGGAAATGGTTTTAAAAGGAGAAAATCATGCCAATCTTTAGGTGCCTCAGAAATTTCACAGTATAGGTAGTTTTCTTATCTTAATATCATGTAAACTGACCCTTCTCCAGTAATCTTATTTTAATATATTATATCTAATGTGTTGTTTTCACAAGAAACATAGGTAACCCCAAAACTTCCAAAGTTTAGAAATAAATGAACAAATAATGTAATTAAAAGCATAATCCCTACAAAAGGATGAACTTAAGGCTGTCATAGAATTCACATCAGCAACTTAGGAGAATAGTAGAAAATGGGAAAATACCTTTAAAGGTGTTAGAGAAAATTATTTTCAACCTAGAATACTAAACTCAGACCTTCTACCAATCAACTGGGCAAACAGAATCAAGACCTCTCCATTGCGTGAACTCACAAAGCTTATCTCTCATGTATATACATTCCTAGAGAATTACTTTTAAGATGTTATTCAACCAAATGAGGAGAAAAACAAGATAAAAGGTGATATAGAATCCAAAAGGGAAGAAAATAGTGGAAATGGAAGTTCGGCTCTGTAGCCATGCAAAAAACCCAAGTGGTACAATTAGAAGCAGAAGGACAGAGGCAGCTGGAAGGGTACAAAGAAATAGAGAAAGCAAGTATTTCCTAGAAACACTGGGAAAACCCGAAATTCATATGTGTAAGTTTTGGTTCAAATATGAAGCTTCACTTTAAAATAGAATATGAAATCTGTGGACTTTAAGAATGAAATCAATTTCAAGCAATGATTATGTAATAATCTGACAGATATTGGGAATATCATACAGACAGAAAATGTTTATTCACTCCATAAGAAGGAAAAATTCAGAAATTCTAGTTGGTAAAACAAAACTAAAACAAAAGCTAAAATATGATCAAAATATGAAGCTGGCTAAAGTGTATCTCAATTCTGATCAATAAGTCAGAAAAGAAAATCTATATGAAAAGTATTTTTAGAGGAATGGGGTTTTATGTCTTACTGGTCAGAACATGTGTAATTCTGACATCCAGTTTGGCTCTGTGGTGAACAAGTTACATAGTTAAAATGTTATACATGTTGTTGACTGGTTTTCAAGTTTTAGAGTAAGTCTATAAAATAATTATGATCATAGAATGTAAATAATAGAAATCTTGTCTGTGACAAATTTGGAGATGAAGAAAGCATAGATCCACTAAGATATTAATCTTGTAGGGGGAGGGATTAAGATATAATTAATTGTTTATGTAACTAAAAATAGAGATTTAAGTACTTTTGAGTTTTGAAGGTAAATATTTAGAGACATGCAGGAACTAAAAGTAGTATTTATAACTATGGTGTAATAGAGTGGGAAGTTGATATCTGTATGTGAATCCAGTTCATCTTTATAGCACAAGGTTAATAGATTTTTTTAATGTATAAATTAATGAAGAGTAGTATTAGCATATGGTTCAAAAAATACATAAAATTATCAGGATAACTAAATCAGAAGTTCAAAAGTGTAGTAAATAAAGCTAATTACTACTCTGATGTGTGATTAGAAAAAAGTATCAGAATTAGAATCAGAGGAGGAAAGGAGGAAGAAGAGAAGTTAATTCAGTAACTGAGAGAGCAGAAATGATTCAGTCAGGTCACAAAGCAAGAGTCAGAACCCAAGCAATAATTAAGGATGCCACTGTTCTAAACTTGTTTAGTTATTATATGCTTTAACTAGTTGATGATTGTAAATCAGGAGCTGAAATTATCTGTAAACACCATCATGCAAGACAGAAAATCTATAAATGTATTATTTAAATACACTCCTTCAATTAATGAAGGTAGAGCATATGTAACTTTATTCACTAGCAATGTTCTTTTTAGTAACCTAGGCTTTATTTGACCAAACCAGTACCTTTATTTTGATGACTACCCATGATTATGTGAACAAATCGACATCGTTAAAGAGTTTAATAAAATTGTCTTCACTTAATATCAAATGAATAACTGAAAGTGAAGTTTAAAATAAACAGTATTATTTAATTATTTTATGAATGCAAATCTTAGGCCCATATCAGTTGCATAAGAGCAGGCAAAGTCATATTCCATAGTTCCAAATATTTAATTTCAGTAAAAATAAATACCAGGTATAACATATGCAATTTAAAATATAAAAACTTAAATCAAGCTGTACATGCTTAAGGATTTACACCAATATTTCTAATTACTTTGAAGAATTATTTATAGGCTTCTCAGTTATATGTCCCTGGCTAGAAAGATAAGCTCAGAGAAATATGTATGTGTTTTTTATATATATATATATATATATATATATAGGTTCACAGAAATATAAATATATATATTTATCCCTTGTGTCTCAAGACATTCAATTTTGAATGTATGATATATGCACATATGTATGGATAATTTTGAATTCTGAAAGAATCACATCTCATTGCATAGCAGATGTTTCCTTTTTAAGGTAAAAACCATCACAGAACAGTATTAGATGAGCTCACGGAGATTTGAAAAGCCTTAATATTTTAGCTTCTGGAAATGTAAAACAAATTCATTTTTTCTGAGCATCCCTTACCAATATCTGTTCTTCATTTGCGTTTTGTCTCACAAATGCATTTTAGTCTTAACCAAGCTTGAGCCAACCAATCAGATCATGTGCCATTGTATTATATTCTGTGGCAAATGGACCTTATTTCGTTTCAAAGGATATGAACTTGAAATCACTCCCAACAGTTTTAAAGCAAATGTTTTTCCTCCTGTCAACCATTGCCTAATTTAAACTTCCCATCTGCATTTCTAATTATGATACAGAAAAATCTGTGTTGAACAAAGAGTTTTTTATTTTTCCTCTCAGGAAGGAAAAATTTAGGCATATGGCTACATGGAGGCAGCACTTTTATTTCACACCTTAAATTGCCTTCTAATATTTTTTATTGATTTTTTAGGTACGTGATGTTTACTTTTAAAATCCATATTAGTATTCTCATAAAAGTTTGCAAAACCATTTACTTATAATGTTTCAAAATAATTAAAATTGAAACAATAGGAAATTCTTTAATATCAATGTAAAATACATATTTTAAAATTACTTCTAAAGTCTTATCTATGTACTTGGCAAAGTAAAGGCTCTTCTTCACATTTTCTTATCAGTTCAGTTCAGTTTAGTCGCTCAGTCATGTCCAACTCTTTGCAACCCCATGAATTGCAACACGCCAGGCCTCCCTGTCCAACACCAACTCCTGGAGTTCACTCAGACTCATGCCCATCGAGTCGATGATGCTATCCAGCCATCTCATCCTCTGTCATCCCCTTCTCCTCCTGCCCCTAATCCCTCCCAGCATCAGAGTCTTTTCCAATGAGTCAGCTCTTCGCATGAGGTGGCCAAAGTACTAGAGTTTCAGCTTTAGCATCATTCCTTCCAAAGAAATCCCAGGGCTGATCTCCTTCAGAATGGACTGGTTGGATCTCCTTGCAGTCCAAGGGACTCTCAAGAGTCTTCTCCAACACCACAGTTCAAAAGCATCAATTCTTCAGCGCTTAGCTTTCTTCACAGTCCAACTTTCACATCCATACATGACCACTGGAAAAACCATAGCCTTGACTAGACGGACCTTTGTTGGCAAAGTAATGTCTCTGCTTTTGAATATGCTATCTAGGTTGGTCATAACTTTCCTTCCAAGGAGTAAGCGTCTTTTAATTCATTTTCTTATACCAAACGGTAAAAAGTTTTTTGTTATTTTTACTTCTGTGATGTTGGACACAATATAAAAAGTCACAGTTCATTTTGATACAGTGATTGAATATAATGCAAGTGTCAGGAGCACTGAATATCTGGTGACTGGGGGCAAGTTTTAAGTTCACAGCAATATACTCACATGAAGAATGTCAGATTCTAGCATTTTAGACTTGTTTACTCTTAAAATACCTTGCATAGATTGAACATAGTGAATAAATCATACTATCATCCTTAGAGATATTTACTGTTCTAGGTCAAATTGGGATTAGTTGATTAAATGGAAGTATCTGGTCCATTGGTTAAAATGAGGGCTTAATTCCTTAACACATAAATTTAATACCTTCCAGAAACACCAAACACCACAACTAAAAATCAGAGCATTGATAACATCTTTAACTATAAAATTATACTTTTAGTAAAAATATATAGCAATATATAGTTGTAAAGTACTTATAAGAACTAATTACTGATATAGAATTTTTGATTTAAAGAAGTTAAGATCAGTCTTTCTCAGAGAAATATTGCATTATATTTCTTATATAGAATCTTATATATAGAATAAGATCTTATTATAGGATTATATATATGGAAATTAATATATAGATTATTAGATTATATATAGAATATATATATTCACTTATATATAGAATCTTAAAAAAAAATGATACAAATGAATAAAACAGAAACAGACTCACAGACTGAGAGACCAAACTTATGGAGGTGGGAGGGAAGTGGGTAAAGAATAGATTGTGAGTTTAGGATTGACATGTACATACTACTATATTTAAAAAGGATAAACAATAAGGGCCTACTGTATAGCACAAGAACTTTTCTCAATATTATGTAGCAACCTAATTGGGAAAAGAATTTGAAAAAGAATTGATCCATGTAAAAGTACAATAAAGTAAGTTCTGAGTTTCCTCAAACTTTTCAGCATTTATATGAATTTCCATCAGTTGTAAAAATAAAATAAACGTGCAACTTTTATAATTCATGTTATTTGTATATATATATGTATATGTATCAATATATACATATACATACAAGAGAATATATGTTAATATGACCCAACAACAACAATATACATTAATGTGTACTTATGTAGATCTAAATTTTATTAGTATGTATATAAGGTGTTTCTGAATCTTAATAGTATGTAATCTTCTCTTCAGAAAAATGTGAATTTGGAAGCTTTCTTATCTATTTGCTATGGTTCAGTTGCTCAGTAAACTCTTACTCTTTGCAACCCCATGGACTGCAGCACACTAGGCTTCCCTGTCCTTCACCATCTCCAGGAGCTTGCTCAAACTCATGTCCATTGAGTCAGTAATGCCATCCAACCACCTCATCCTCTGTTGTCCACTTCTCCTCCTGCCTTCAGTCTTTCTCAGCATCAAGGTCTTTCCGAATGAGTCACTCTTCGCATCAGGTGGCCAAAGTATTAGTGCTTCAGTTTCAGCATCAGTCCCTTCAATGAATATTCAGAATTGATTTCCTGTAGGATTGACTAATTTGATCTCCCTGCAGTCCAGGGGTTTTCAAGGGTCTTCTCCAACCAGTTCAAAAGCATCAATTCTTAAGCTCTCAGCTTTCTTTATGGTCCACATTTCACATTGATACATGACTACAGGAAAAACCATAGCTTTGATTAGACAGACCTTTGTTGGCAAAGTAACGTCTCTGCTTTTTAATATGCTGTCTAGATTTGTCATATTTTTCTAGCAAAGAGCAAGCATCTTTTAGTTTCATGGCTGCAGTCACCATCTGTAGTGATTTTGGAGCCCGAGAAAATAATCTGTCACTGTTTCTATTGTTTCCCTATCCATTTGTCATGATGTGATGGAAGCAGATACCATGACCTTCATTTTTTGAATGTTGAGTTTTAGGCCAGCTTTTTCACTCTTTCACCTTCATGAAGAGGATCTTTAGTTCTTCTTTACTTTCTGCCATAAGGTGGTGTCATCTGCATATCTGAGGTTATTGATATTTCTCCTGGCAATCTTGATTCCAGTTTTTGCTTCATCCAGCCCTAAATGTTGCATGAGGTACTCTGTATATAAGTTAAACAGGCAGGGTGCCAATATACAGCCTTGATGTACTCCTTTGCCAATTTGGAACCAGTCTGTTGTTCCATGTCCAATTCTAACTGTTGCTTCTTGACCTGTATATAGGTTTTGCAGGAGGCAGGTAAGATGGTCTGATATTCCCATCTCATTAAGAATTTTCCAAAGTTTGTTGTGATATGAACAGTTAAAGGCTTTAGAACAGACAATGAAGCAGAAGTAGATGTTTTCCTGGAATCCCCTTGCTTCTTTTTATGATCCAACTGACGTCAATTTGATCTCTAGTTCCTTTGCTTTTTCTAAATTCAGCTTTTACATCTGGAATTTCTCAGTTCACATACTGTTGAAACTTAGCCTGGAGAATTTTGAGTATTACTTTCCTAGCATATGAAATTAGTGCAATTGTGCAGTAGTTTGAACATTCTTTGGCCTTGCCCTTCTTTAGGATTAGATTGAAAACTGACTTTTTCCAGTCCTGTGGCCACTTCTTAGTTTTCCAAATTTGCTCTCATATTGAGTACAACACTTTCACAGCATCATCTTTTAAGATTTGAAATAGCTCAACTGGAATTCCATCAACTCCACTAGCATTGTTCATAGTGATGCTTCCTAAGGCCCACTTGACTTCACATTCCAGGATGTCTGGCTCTAGGTGAGTGATCACACCTTCGTGATTATCTGGGTCATGAAGATCTTTTTTGTACAGTTCTTCTGTGTATTCTTGCCACCTCTTCTTAATATCTTCTGCTTCTGTTAGGTCCATACCATTTCTGTCCATTATTGAGCCCATCTTTGCATAAAATTCCACCTTGGTATCTCTAAATTTCTTGAATAGATCTCTAGTCTTTCCCATTCTATTGTTTTTCTCTATTTCTTTGCATTGTTCACTTAAAAAGACTTTCTTATCTCTCCTTGCTCTTCTCTGGAACTCTGCATTCAGATGGATATATCTTTCCTTTTCTACTTTGTTTTTACCTTCTCTTCAGTTATCATCTATGTGTAAGGCTTCCTCAGACAACCATTTTGCCTTTTTGCATTTTTTTTTTTCCTTAGGGATGGTCTTGATCACCGCCTGCTGTACAGTGTCATGAACCTCTGTCCATAGTTCTTCAGGCACTCTGTCTATCAGATCTATTTGTCAACTCCATTGTATAATCATAAGGGATTTGGTTTTGGTCATACCTGAATGTCCTAATGGTTTTCCCTACTTTCTTCAATTTAACTCTGAATCTGGCGATAAAGAGTTCATAATCTGAGCCATGGTCATCTCCAAGTCTTCTTATTGCTGACTTTATAGAGCTTCTCCATCTTCAGCTGCAAAGAATCAATCTAATTTCGATATTGACTATCTGGTGATGACCATGTGTAGAGTTGTCTCTTATAGTTGGAAGAGGGTATTTGCTATGAGTAGGTATCTCTTGACTCCCTGCTTTTGCATTCCAGTCCCCTATGATGAAAAGGACATCTTTTTTGTGTGTTAGTTCTAGAAGGTCTTGTAGGTCTTCATAGAACCATTCAGCTTCAGCTTCTTCAGCATTACTGGTTGAGGCATAGACTTGGATTACTGTGATACTAAAAGGTTTGCCTTGGAAATGAACCAAGATCATTCTGTTGTTTTTGAGATTGTACCCAAGTACTGCGATTCGGGCTCTTTGGTTGACTATGAGGGCTACTTCATTTCTTCTGAGAGATTCTTGTCCAGAGTAGTAGATATAATGGTCATCTGAATTAAATTCATCCATTTCAGTCCATTTTAGTTCACTGATTCCTAAAATGTTGATGTTCACTCTTGCCATCTCCTGTTTGACCACTTCCAATTTACCTTGATTCATGGACCTAACATTCTAGGTTCCTACTCAATATCATTCTTTATAGCATCAGAGTTTACTTTCACCACCAGTCATATCCACAACCAGTCTTGCTTCTGCTTTGACTCTGCCTCTTCATTCCTTCTGGAGCTATTTCTCTGCTCTTCTCCAGTAGCATATTGGATAGATAATCTTATCTATATATAATAACTATTGAAGTAGAGAGTAGACAGGAAAATAAAAGACAAAACAGAGAATATTAGTCCAGTTTAGTTCACATGCATATATATCCATTTCTGTTACCAATTTCTTACAGAACTAGAGTCACTTAGCATTAGTAATTTAATGTTCATCAATTAACCATGAATAATTAATTATTAACAATTATTAATTAATATCAACCTCTTATTGAAACATAGACATTGTCCATAATGTGAATTTATAAATATGGTAATAAGTACAATGGAACACCACCCTTATGGCAGAAAGTGAAGAGGAACTAAAAAGCCTCTTGGTGAAAGTGAAAGAGGAGAGTGAAAAAGTTGGCTTAAAGCTCAACATTCAGAAAACTAAGATCATGGCATCTGGTCCCATCACTTCATGGGAAATAGATGGGGAAACAGTGGAAACAGTGTCAGACTTTATTTTTCTGGGCTCCAAAATCACTGCAGATGGTGACTGCAGCCATGAAATTAAAAGACACTTACTCCTTGGAAGGAAAGTTATGACCAACCTAGATAGCATATTGGAAAGCAGAGACATTACTTTGCCAACAAAGGTCCATCTAGTCAAGGCTATGGTTTTTCCAGTAGTCATGTATGGATGTGAGTGTCAGACTGTGAAGAGAGCTGAGAGTCAAAGAGTTGATACTTTTGAACTGTGATGTTGGAGAAGACTCTTGAGAGTCCTTTGGACTGCAAGGAGATCCAACTAATCCATTCTAAAGGAGATCAGCCCTGGGTGTTCCTTGAAAGGAATGATGTTAAAGCTGAAACTCCAGTACTTTGGCCACCTCATGCAAAGAGTTGACTCATTGGAAAAGATTCTGATGCTGGGAGGGGTTGGGGGCAGGAGGAAAAGGGGACGACAGAGGATGAGATGGCTGGATGGTATCACCGACTCGATGGACGTGAGTTTGAGTGAACTCCGGGAGATGGTGATGGACAGGGAGCCCTGGCATGCTGTGATTCATGGGGTCTCAGAGAGTCAGACATGGCTGAGCGACTGAATTGAACAGAACTGAACAATATCTTTAGCTCTATTTCAGTAGAGACAAAGATGAACATTTAATTCTGACTGAAGTGTCTGGGCATGATAATTGGGTTGGGCTTTACAAGATCAGTAGACAATTATTATGAAAAGAATCGCCAACTTATAGGGCTTGATGAAAATTGGTGCTGTGATTCTGAAAGTATCGATTTTACGGAATTGAAAAGAGACTAGAGAAATAGACTAGGGCCAAACTGTGAAGGATCTCAAATTTCCCATACAGAATTTAGGACTTAATTCTACTAATTTTTTATTTCAAACTTACAGAAAAATTATAAGATAAGAATAAAATACAAATACTAATACAGAAACATGCTCTTTCCTCAGAATCACCTATTGTTAACACTTTTTCCTATTTATCATTTATTCTCTCTCTACTTCTCTATATGTAGATATTTATATAGATATATTGTTATCTATCTATCATTAAATACATATATTTCTATACATAGCTGAAATGTTTTAGAGTGAGCTACATATATCATGTCTTTTTACCTTAAATTTTCTTTGTGCTTTTCCCCAAAACAGGAATATTCTTTTACATGGCTTAATACAATATCAACTTCTGTAAATTTAACATTAATAAAATTATTTTTATCTGATCTCTTTTTCACACTCTAGTGTTTTTCAGTTAACCCAATAATATAGTTTATAGTTTTTATTTTTTTCTAGAACAAGGGCCAATCTAGATTCAGGGGCTATGTTTTGTTGTTATGCCTTTTAGTACCATCAGTCCATACCATTTACATAGTGTTTGTCTTTTTTAGAAGTTCTACATTGTTTTCAATTTTTCATGGTGGTAAAATACACATGACATAAAGTTCACCATCTTAACCATTTTTTTATGCAATTCAGTGATGTTATGCATCACACGGCTGTGTAACTGTCGCCACCGTGCGTCTCCATAAGTGCTTTCACCTTTTAAAACTGAAATTTTGTACCTATTAATCAGTAATTCCCTATTCCCTTTCCCCCTTCCCTTCTGGCAACCCATTCTGCTTTCTCTCTTATGATTGTGACTGCTCTAGGAACCTCACATAAGAGGAATCATATAATATTTTTCTTTTTGTGATTGGCTTATTTCATTTAGCATAGTGTCCTCAAGGTTTATCCATGTTGTAGTAAATCTCAGAATCTCCTGTCTTCTTGAAGCTGAATAATATTTTATTGTGCATATATATATATATATATATATATTGCTTTTCCATTCACATTCTAGCTATTATGAATAATGCTATGAACATAAGTGTATCTCTTTAAGACAAAACTTTGGACATATACCTAGAATTGAAATTGTTTGATCATATGGTTATTCTATTTTTAATTTTTTGAGGAAACGTCATACTGTTTTCTACAGCAACTGTACCATTTTATACCCCACAAACAGTGCACAAAAGTTTACTTTTTCCATAGCACATGCTGTTCACTTTCTTCATATCCTCACCAATAGCCATTACTTTTTATTTTTTTTGGTAGTTCCCATCCAAATGGATGTGACCCAGAATCAGCAGAGATCTGGTCAGTCACTTATTTGAGACTTCAGTGTCAACAGAAACTTTGTTCTTTTCTTCTTCTTCCCTCAGTGAGGACTCTTGAGTGTCTTGTCTAAGTTATGTTCAGGTTATCTGTATTCTATACAAAGTCTAAAGTCAAAAGCTAAAGCCTTTGACAGTGTGAATCACAACAAACTGGAATATTCTTAATGAAATGGGAATACCAGACCACCTTACCTGCCTCCTGATAAACCTGTATGCAGGTCAAGAGGCAACATTTAGAACCAGACTTGGACAACAGACCTGTTCAAAATTGGGAAAGGAGTACATCAAGGCTGATTTGTCACCCTGCTTATTTAGCTTATATGCAGAGTACATCATGTAAAATGCCAAGCTGGATCAAGCACAGGCTGGAATCAAGATTGCTAGGAGAAATATAAACAACCTCAAATATGCAGATGACACCACCCTTATGGCAGAAAGCAAAGAGGAACTAAAGAGCCTCTTGATGAAAGTGAAAGAGGAACATGAAAAAGTTGGCTTAAAACTCAAAATTCAAAAACCTAAGATCATGGCATCTGGTCCCATCACTTCATGGGAAATAGATGAAGAAACAATGGAAACAGTGACAAACTTTATTTTCTTGGGCTCCAAAATCACTGTAGTCATGAAATTAAAAGACACTTGTTCCTTGGGAGAAAAGCTATAACAAACCTAGACAGCATATTAAAAAGCAGAGGCATTACTTTATTAACAAATGTCCATATAGTCAAAGCTATGGTTTTTTCAGTAGTCATGTATGGTTGTGAGAGTTGGACCATAGAGAAAACTGAGCACCAAAGAATTGATGCTTTTGAACTATGGTGTTGGAGAAGACTCTTGAGACTATCTCAGACTGCAAGGAGATCAAACCAGTCAATCCTATAGGATATCAGTCCTGAATATTCATTGGAAGGACTGATGCTGAAACTGAAGCTCCAATACTTTGGCCACCTGATGGGAAGAACTGGCTCAATGGAAAAGACCCTGATGCTGGGAAAGATTGAAGGTGGGAGGAGAAGGGGACGACAGAGGATGAGATGGTTGTATGTCATCACCAACTCAATGGACATGAGTTTGAGCAAGGAGTTGGTGATGGACAGGGAAGCCTGGTGTGCTGCAGTCCATGGTTGCAAAGAGTCAGACACAACTGAGCAACTGAGAGTGACTGAACTGAAATGAAAAGATAGGCTGATGTGCCTTCTTTTCTAATACAAGGATAGGTCTGATCTCTGCTTCACCCAATATCGTTCTCTAACCATCATTTGCTTCTCAGCCTCAAAACACCTATGATGTATATTGCTTGTTATTCATCCATGTGTTTTAACCAACATTTAGTTATAATTTTGCAACACTGCCCATTGCTTCCCATTTTTGATGTTGTGGAATGATTACAGCCTGTATAATCTGTATGTTTCTTAACATATGTTTCAATAACATAGTATTGAATTACAAAGCATATCACTAGAGCATATCCTCAGGGTGAATAAAAGCATTTTACTTTACTATTGCTCAGTATCTCTTGGTGAAAGAGAATCCAAAAGAAAATTTGTCCTCACCAGGCTGACAGAAAAGAGCACTTAAATCCAGGACCGTGTTCTCCAAGTTTGGAGCTTAGCAATCCAATCCTGTTAGCAAGTTCTATCAACTGTTTCTTAAGTTGCCATTATATTTTCTGTATCCCAAAAGAACAGAAAGAAAAGGCTGAAGAGGAACAGAACCAAAAAAAGCCTTGCAGTTCCAAAGAGTGTTGAGTTACTTCTTTTTAAAATGTCAAAAATCTGATGAAGAACTCCTCAGAATATTTCACGTCCCCACACCTTGCTTAGAAATGAGTACTGTAACTAGGATTTTGGTAAGGGTTGCTTGAGAAGCAAAGCTAGAGGGAAGAAGTGTCTTACTGTTTGGAGGACAAGTGAGTAATGGTTTTCCTTTCTGATGCTCTAAGCAGGATTGGATTAATTGGAAAACTATTTTTTTTTTCCTGACAGGAAAACTACTTTGTTGCTGGCTCATCAGGAAAAAAAAAAAAATCAAAAATAAGGGGAAAGGCAATAACAAAATTCCTTTTTTGTCATATTCAGAGCAAAGATATTTTCCTTTCAAGTGAATTCAGCTAAAATCTTCATAATACTTGAAGAATGACATTCCAGAACTCATTCCTGCTGAAACCACTGTATGTTTCCTAAAAGGTCTTCCTGGTGGGGAGAGGTGCTGTGATGCTGTGACCCAACAGGTCAAGTGCTATTGTTTTTGAATCCCAGTCTACATTCAGCTAGGCCTTCCCAGGTGGCTCAGCAGTAAAAGAACCCACCTGCCAATGTAGGAGACTCAGGAGCCATGGATTTGATCCCTAGGTTGAGAAGATCCTCTGGGGGAGCAAATAGCAACCCTCTCCAGTATTCTTGCCCAGGAAATTCTATGGACAGAGGGGCCTAGTGGACTACAGTCCATGGGATCACAAAGAGTCAGACACAACTGAGTGACTGAGCACACACTACATTCAATTACATGAACTGACTGTGTTGAATTTGTTCTTAATCCTCATTACAGTTTGCTCTACTTGAGATAAATAGAACGGCATAGAAAAACCTAACATACTTCCGTTCCTTTTTCCTGGTTTGGTTCCTCTAGCTGAAGTGTCAGAGAAGAGCAGAGCAATTTCAGGTTGCTACTTGCTTTCTCTGTAAACAACAAGTAGAGGGGCAGGGATACTTCAATTTCAATAGCATTTCTGGCTGTCTATGGTGATTTTGCTGGATCAGTGCATATCCTTAACATAAAATTTAACAAGCAATTGAGTTGTTTATATTGTTTTCTTTTTTAATGTCTTTCATGCCACACCAAATGGGGAGAAGAGAGAAGAAGGCCACAAAAGCTATTGAATTGCAGCTCACTCCATGAATATAAAAAGAAATTACACAGAGGAGAGTAAGCAGGTGTATTGTGAAGTTAGGCTTCTTTTATGAGCCTGAGGAAAATTCTGGCTTTCCTCCAAATGTCTTTCAGCTGAGAGTTCCACAAAAACTTAGGCTATATACTTTTTTCAATTCAAGTGTCCTTATTTATAAAAATAGTGCATGTGTGTTGATGAAAATGGAAAGAAATAGTAGTGTAAGGATTCACCTATTATTCTGTTTCTGTTCTCAAATTTTGTTGTATTTTTCTCAGATGTTTTCTCAGTTTTCTGCATGGATGATAGCAGTATGGATTTAATTTCTAATCATACTTTTGACCTCCACTCTGCTAAATTAAAGTGTTTTTGTTGTTGAAAACTCTCTTCCACTCATACTTAGCAATAGAATCACATGTGTGTACTCCTTGATGGATTCACATGTACATACCAAATAGAGCCTCACCTCTATTTTGTTGACAATGGTAACGGAGGCTATAGAAGTAAAGGTCTTCCCTGGTGGCTCAGATGGTAAAGAATCTGCTTGGAATGTGGGAGACCCAGATTAAATTCCTGGGTCGGAAAGATCCTCTGGAGAAGGAAATGACAACCCATTCCAGTATTCTTGCCTGGAGAATCCCATGGACAGAGGAGCCTGGGCTACAGTCCATGAGGTCTCAAAGAGTTGGACACAAATGAGTGACTAACACTGTCTCTTTCAAGTAAAGGCAGGATAGGAAGTTCAACATATTATCTCATATTTTTATTATGTATTACTTCCCAAGATAAGAAAAAGTTGTTTTGAGGTGTTATAAAATCAGGTAACAGCTACCATGGAGTTCAAATTTGTTATAAGCTAGTACATATTAAAACCTGTAATTATGCCTTTCTTCCCAATCATGCCTCCACAAAGAGGGAAGAGGTTGATTCCCATTTAAAGATATTTTGTTAAAATATATTTTTAAGGTCAATCTTGTGATGCTGATTTAATTGTTCTGGATGGGGCCCAGGCATCAGAGAATTTTAGTAGCTCTCTGAATAATTCTAGCTATAATGATAACTCTACTGGTTAGAATCAGAAGAGCAGGTGAAATGTGTTTGGGGGGCAGTGGGCAGTGAGGAATGGGAATACCAAATCTAAAATCTGAGAAATTTAGAAAATAAAGGAAGCTAAGAGTCACACATTAATTGACAACTGAAGTGCAATAATGCTAAGTAAAGATTTTATCCAAGGTAACTATGCTAGAAGCAAAGCCTGGAAAAGAATTCTCTTTTCATCCCTAATGCTTCCAGAACAGGTAGACTCATGTGTCATGTCCTGCAAATACTTAATAAGTTTTTCTCTTTTTTTTTTGCTTGTCTATATGTTTTTCCTTTAATGAAAGATATGCTTTGTAATATCAGACTGTGGGCTATGAGGTACTTTACTAAAAATATTCTTTTTATTAAAATATTATTCTCCTTCTAATCTCTTAAACAAGATATATCAGTACCATTTTTCCTAAGTTTACATTTTCTATATATTTTTTTAATTCCAGAATGTATAATTTATTACAAGCAGTTCATCTGCAAAGTGAGTCTCTGCCCAGTGCTTTATTTATTGAAAGGGAAATCCATTCTACAAAGAAAGAGTGCTCCTGCAGTGCAGACACAAGAATTATTTTTGTTCTGCTTTTCTTTTTATCTTCTCTCTCAGTGTTTCTTTCTCCTTCATGCTTCCCCAGGCTTTGGCATACCACTTGAATGCAAAATGAGACAATCATTTAAGCATTTTTATAGCAGTCTTGTAGGGGAATGGAATTTGTCTTTTAAATAAGTCTTTTAAACATAGGTTGATTTAATAATACTATAGACTTTATAATGAATTCACGAAAATTCTAATGATCTTTTATTTTCTCATCACAGGTTTACTGGATGTCTGCTCTGTGCAAAGTGTAAATGGTTTCCAGAGTGGCATAATAGTAAAACTCACAAATACTGCCATTTTGCCATTATGCTTACTGAGAGTTTGTGCATGTCATTAACTCGTTATTTCTAAAATTATTACAAAGCAAAGTAAATTCTGATGTGCACTACAACTCTCTGTCATTGCCAAATCCATAGACAAAAAGATAATTCTATTAATCCAAGGCCTCATTTGACGTGGTTTTTCTAGGAGTGGTGATCATCTGTACTAAGCCATTTTCCTGTGTTGATTGAATTTCCCTTTTGGAGAGCAGTGCATATTTTAGAGATCTGCGATAACAATGGAAATGTTTTCAATGACAAGCCTGTTAGACCACATGGGGATTGAACCCTGACTTTGGCCTCATTGTGACAATCAGAGTTAGCCAGTGGGGGGAAAAAAGGGGTTTTCAAAGATTTTCAATTAACAAAAGACCTCTGTTTAAAATTTAGTGATTCCAGTAAAGGAAGCGTGGGAAATATTTCCATGAAGTTAATATGCATTGAAATTATATTAATTTTATTAAAGAAGTGGAGTGCATTCATATGCTTTCTTTTTTTTACCCTTGTCCTTCACTTACATGTACATGTGGGTATTTGCTTTTTGTGTGCATGTTTCTTCCGTTTGAGGGAATATCATTATACTAAATATATTGCTAGAGTTTTGTTTCTATTCTAAGCATTTTTTAAAATATCTCATTAAAGTACATGAACCTGGCCATGGACAGAAATCTAGATGCCATGTAGCATAGCTGTGAGAAAATTTACTTACATATTCTTTCACTCCCATCTTCTTTCTACTAAAAGTCACTGGGCATTTTTATGTTGTTAGTGACTGACAATTTTGATAGGCATTTAGAAAAGTTACATGATGGTATGATATGGCAATACAGTGACTCAAACAAGCATTTTTCTCTTAACAAGTCTATTTCCAGATGCCCCCCTACTGAGTTCTCTTTATACTGGGTAAATAAGTTACCATCTTTATGCTACAGATGTAAAAAGAAGGACTCTCCTGACTATTTCCTAATGTCCTTTCAAGTTCTGAAATACTAATTCTAAATTTGAGACTAAAAAATAATTTATAAAAATTGTTACTAAATATACATTGGTTGAAATTTTGCTATTGTTTATTTACCACATTAGTAATTTAAACTGACTTCTTTAATTTATAAACAGGAAAACATAGAAGATCATCCAGTGGAAGCAGATTTTTATCAGTGTTTCCTCTTTCTCAGTAAATGAGGAAGTGAGAGTTATTCTTCAAACAATATGCAATCTGATGGCATATCATTATAGAAGAGGGATAATTATAGTCATAAAGACTAAGATAATCATCATTGAACTGGATTACATGTTTTGGACATTACTAAATGCCCAAGCAAAGGTACAAGCAAAATTCTGTGACTGCAGTGAGGCTAACAGAAAAGGAGCTTTGTTTTGTAGAAAATGATCTATGATGACTTTTGCTATAAATGGATTTTATCTTCACTTTTTGTTGGTGATAGTTTACATTGTTGAAGTAAAATCATAAAAACATTGACTTTCATGGCTAGAACTGTTCTGTTTAACAAGTATCTTTTCCAGCATACACTCATAAATTGTAAAACATAATACTTAGATTTTAGCTTATAACCACATTATAGTCAAGACATAATTTATAAAAGTGGTAAATATATGTCTATGACTTTCTGTTATATTTATTTTTAAAGTAAATTTATACAAACAGTTTTGAAAAAATACTTCCTGTACTATGCCTCTGATACAATCATAAAATATAGTATTTGAACAGAGATGCCATTGAAATAATCTAGTCAAATGTCCTTACTCCCTGTTTAAAACTGTAAAGATGTCTCCTGATTATCTTCAAAATAGAATCTGAAGGCAATGGCACCCCACTCCAGTACTCTTGCCTGGAAAATCCCATGGACGGAGGAGCCTGGAAGGCTGCAGTCCATGGGGTTGCTAAGAGTTGGGCACAACAGAGCGACTTCTTTTTCACTTTTCACTTTCATGCATTGGAGAAAGAAATGGCAACCCACTCCAGTGTTCTTGCCTGGCGAATCCCAGGGATGGGGGAGCCTGGTGAGTCGCACAGAGTCCGACACGGCTGAAGCGACTTAGCAGCAGCAGCAGCAACCTTGGTATTGTATTAAGATCCTCAATGATCTTCCATTTCCTCATGTCCTTGCCACTTAGCCAATTAACACCAAACTAAGAGTATCCAGTCACAGGAGTTCTTCATCTGTCTGCTACGGAGCATTCTCTTCCCTTTGTGTGCAATATGCTAACCACCTTCCTTCCTGACTGTGTGGTATCTTTCAAGATTAAGCTAAGAAAGTACTTCTGCAGGATGCTTTCTCTGAAACCCCAATCCATTATTTGGAATTAGCATCCTGTGCATGACTCTATTTTGTCATTTAGTTTATTTAAGCAAAGTTTATTTCTTCATAAATGCATAACCAAACATGCCATATTTATATAACACATGTATATGTAAGCCTCCTGTTAGGGGAATATATGCATAGAGGTGTATATATCTTTCTATCTAGATTGTGTACTTAAGTAAACTTTATCTTCTATTTCTCTCTCCATACACAAATGCATGTATACACATTTAGACACATTTTTGTGTACTTATGTTGCAGAAACCAGTAATCAAGAAACCAAGCACCATGCAAAGAGAGCTGGAGAACTCAGGTTAGTTATGCGGGTGGACCCAGAGGAGTTAACACTCAAAGCCCTGAGCCCCAAACAAAGGGGTTACAGAGTTTTTATTTACCAACAGGCATGATTAAGCGGGTTTGTGGGTTTGCAGGGGACGGAGGAGCCTGGTAGGCTGCAATCCATGGGGTCGCAAAGAGTCGGACACGACTGAGCGACTTCACTTTCACTTTTCACTTTCATGCATTGGAGAAGGAAATGGCAACCCACTCCAGTGTTCATGCCTGGAGAATCCCAGGGACGGCCGAGCCTGGTGGGCTGCCGTCTATGGGGTCGCACATAGTCGGACACGACTGAAGCGACGCAGCAGCAGCAGCAGCAGGGCGATTGCAAAGAACAGGACAAGGGTGAGTGAGATAAGCTCGTGAGTCCCCACTTTCTGAGACCTACATGATCTAGACTTTGCAAAGAGCAAGCTGAGTTTCAGAGGCAGAAAGAGCAGGAGGTTATATAAATATTGAACTTTTCCTCTTCACTTATCACCTTTTTGTCTCTTCTCTTATTTGCTTCTCAGTATTAATGACTCTCTTTTATTCTTAGTGCATGAATGTAACCTAATAAATATTTGTTAAACTGTTACAATGAGGGAAGAAAGCATGAAAATATGTATGGTATATGTCCATGGCCATAGGGGTAACTATGATAGCCTTTGTCTTCTAGCTATCTGTCTTAGAATCAAGTAGTAGTATTTGCTAACTTGAATTTTTAATTCTCAAATGGTGTATAAAAATCCTCCAAAATAGTCTGGACATTTTTGAGGATTTAAAAACTCCAAATTTTCCCTTTTGTATGAAATATTTGGTCATTTATGATTCTAATAAAGATAAAAAGCTCAAATAAACATGTGTTAGTGTGTGTAAAGTCATACTAAGCAATGGAGATACAGAGTTTAATAGGACACACTAATAAAATAATAATTACCAGAATTTATTTAGCAGCTGCTATCTTTCAGCTACCATTCTAAGACTTTTGCTTATTGTAATATCTAGGTTAATAATGCTGAATAGTGAATGAAAGTGAAAGTGGTAGTTGCTCAGTCGTGTCTGACTCTTTGTGATCCTATAAACTATAGCCCACCAGGCTCCTCTGTCCATTGAATTCTCCAGGCAGGAATATTGGAGTGGGTTGCCGTTTCCTTCTCCAGGGGATATTCCTGACCCAGGGATTGAACCTGGATCTCCCACATTTCAGGTGTATTCTCTACCATCTGAGCCACCAGGGAATCTCCAGAATAATAATATATAATTATTATTAATATATGTGTTAAAGTATGCTATTAATCAGTTCAGGTCAGTCGCACAGTTGTGTCGGACTCAATGCGACCCCATGGACTGCAGTGCACCAGGCTTGCCGGTCCATCACCAACTCTGGGAGCCTACTCAAACTCATGTCCATTGCATCAGTGATGGCATCCAACCATCTCATCCTCTGTCATCCCCTTCTCCTTCTACTTTCAATCCTTCCCAACACAAGAGTCTTTTCAAATGAGTCAGTTCTTCACATCAGGTGGCCAAAGTATTGGAGTTTCAGCCTCAGCAGAATATTCAGGAATGATTTCCTGTAGGATTGACTGGTTGGACCTCCTTGTAGTCCAAGGGACTCTCAAGAGTCTTCTCCAACACCACAGTTCAAAAGCATCAATTCTTTGGTGTTCAGCTTTCTTTATAATCCAACTCTCACATCCATATAGTGACTACTCTGGAAAAACCATAGCTTTCACTAGATGGACTTTTGTTGGAAAAGTATTGTCTCTGCTTTTTAATATGCTCTCCAGGTTTGTCATAGATTTTCTCCCAAGGAGCAAGTGTGTTTTAATGTCATGGCTGCACTCACCATTGGCACTGATTTTGGAGATCAAAAAAATAAACTCTCTCACTATTTCCATTGTTTCCCCATCTACTTGCCATGAAGTGATGGGACTGGATGCCATGATCTTACTTTTCTGAATGTTGAGCTTTTATCAAGAGGCTCTTTAGTTCCTCTTTGCTTTCTAACATAAGGGTGGTGTCATCTTCATATATGAGGTTATTGATATTTCTCCCAGCAATCTTGATTCCAGCTTGTGCTTCATTCAGCCCAGTGTTTGTCATGATATACTCTGCATATATGCTAAATAAGCAGGCTGACAATATACAACCTTGACGTACACCTTTCCCTGTTTGGAACCAGTCTGTTGTTCCATGTCCAGTTCTAACTGTTGCTTCTTGACCTGCATAGAGATTTCTCAGAAGACAAGTTGGGTGGTCTGGTCCCCATCTCTTTAAGAATTTCCACAGTTTGTGGTGATCCACACAGTTAAAGTCTTTGGCATAGTCAATAAAACAAAAGTAGATGTTTTTCTGAAACTATAGCTTTTTTGATGATCCAGAGGATGTTGGCAATTTGATCTCTGGTTCCTCTGCCTTTTCTAAATCAGGCTTCAATAACTGGAAGTTCACAGTTCACGTACTGTTGAAGAATTGGAGAATTTTGAGCATTACTTTGCTAGTGTGTGAGATGATTGCAATTGTGTGATAGTTTGAGCTTTCTTTGGCGTTGCCTTTCTTTGGGATTGGAATGAAAACTGATATTTTCCCGTCCTGTGGCCAGCATTGAAGTTTCAGCTTCAACATCTGTCCTTCCAATGAACACCCAGAACTGATCTCCTTTAGGATGGACTGGTTGAACCTCCTTGCAGTCCAAGGGACTCTCAAGAGTCTTTTCCAACACCACAGTTCAAGAGCATCAATTCTTCGGTGCTCAGCTTTCTTTATAGTCCACTCTCACATCCATACATGACTACCAGAAAAACCATAGCCTTGACTAGGCGGACCTTTGTTGGCAAAGTGATGTCTCTGCTTTTTAATACGCTGTCTAGGTTGATCATAACTTTCCTTCCAAGAAGTAAGTATCTTTTAATTTCATGGCTGCAATCACCATCTGCAGTGATTTTGGAGCCTAGAAAAATAAAGTCAGCCACTATTTCCACTGTTTCCCCATCTGTTTGCCATGAAGTGATGAGACCGGATGCCATGATCTTAGTTTTCTGAATGTTGAGCTTTAAGCCAACTTTTTCACTCTCCTCTTTCACTTTCATCAAGAGGCTCTTTAGTTCTTCTTCACTTTCTGCCATAAGGGTGGTGTCATCATTCTGTGTGCATTATATTAATTCCCAAATACTCATAAGAAGCATTGTCAAAGAACTAAAGTGCCTGTTCAAAGTCACCATAGTAAGTAACAGAGTCAAAATTCAAACCTATGTTCAAAATTTCTATGTAGCCTAGTTTACCACTCTGCCTGTATTGAGAGGTTGGTGAGAATTACTGCAGCCCTTCACATTCAGTTATCTATCAAATCACAGTGGAATAACTTAATAATTATTTAGTGTGTGTGTACTTTGATTAAAACTCTTACCCCAAGGCAAATAATAAATAATCTAAAATAAAAATTAAATTTGAACATTCAACTTCTCCAAAAATAACTTACAAATGTGAACTATGCTTAATTATGGATATAAAAACTTAGAATTGTGTCATTTAAAAAATGCTGGTCATAAATTTAAAGAAAACCAGTTTCTCTCCCTCTCTCTCTTTTTTTGCAATCTGAATTCCTCTTCAGTTGATTCATAAATCAATTAATTACCATCGAGCGACCTGAGGGCAGCTGAAAATTGGGTCCAAAATAATAAGAAAGGAGGTAATTAGTCTTAAGTCTGGAATTTTAATATTCAATAGAATCTGAATCAGAAGTGATCCATTTTTTGAAAAGGAGAACATCAATGTCTTTTTAATTTCACTGTCTTTGAATGAGGATGAAGGAGGAAGGGAATCAAGATAACTGATTATTCTCAAATGAAAATTAAGAAAAGATGTTATCGGAAATTAACCAAAAGCATATTTTCTTTCTCTATACTTTAATCACAAAGGAAAAGGTCTGTTTTGTGTTGAAGGTTGGATATATTTTGAATTCAAGCTTAGAATCATTCAGAGACTTTTATTAAGAGACAAATGTAGCATACATGTTTAATCCACTAGGGCTAAAATAGTAGCTCTTTTCTTTAACATTTATTTATTCAATTAAATGGGATTTTTCCTTTAGTGAATTAACAGAATTAATCTAGTGTCTTTATTGATTTCCAAATGAATAAATGAGTTGAATGATTAAAATGAATATGTTTAGCTAAAGAGAAACATTGCCTCAAACTAAAGATATTCCAAAAATCATTTTCAGTCCTTGAAATTAAATCTACCTGTGCTCCCTGGGATACATAGGGAAATACAGACTTTCATTAAGCCTTTAGTAAGTAGTAACAGGAATAGAAATACACAATTTGCCCAGGGTTATCTGACTGTATTAATATGTAGTCATTCATATGTTAAATGAAAGACCAAAGATGTGAGCTAGAAGAAGGGGAAGTAGGGAGGCAGACTTGGAGAGCTTTAAATAGCTAATCATTTCCTGAATTGAGCCTCTCTGGTCTCTCCACTATTTAACCTACATTGGGCTTAGTATTTGACACACACACGGAAAGATTTTAAACTAATAATAAGAGAAATAGAACGAATGGCAAAATTTCAGATAGGCTGATGTTCCAGGTTTAATTTCCCCAGGTGTTTTCACCCAGATTATGGAACATGAGGTCATGACTATAAAGGTAATCTCTTCCTGTTTCTAGCAAAGGGACTTTGAAGGACTACAGTATCTCTCCCAGGATTTGAATAATGTATTTGTTTCTTCTTAACCTGATGTTTAGATTCGTTTGCCCTTAACTCTAAGACCTTTAAATCCCTCATTTCTTTCACAGTGCATTAAGGAACAGCCCTGAGAAAAGCACTGACTGACTGTTCAACAGAAAACTTTTCAGGAGGCTAACAGGCTCTGACCTCCAAGAAATTATGTTGTTAAATTGACTCAAGACCTTACCAGGGAGACCAGGTTTTACTAAAGACCATATTAAAGTTTAGATTCTTCACTATTGTGAAAACGTCTTTTCCTCCAAGATCTGCCAATACCAGTTTTTCTTTTTCTATCTTGCAATTCAGTTTTTGTTCGTCTTAAATTCTCAGTGATACCCCGAATGTTAATTGTGTTACAGTGCCATTGGCTGCTGTACCCTACCCCCAGATGTAATCAGTTTGCACAAGTAGAGCTGAACCCGTTAGATCTGAAATAAATGTTAGAAGAGTTGATAAATAGTTGCTGTTCTGAGTCCTGTGTGTGCCTTTCCTTCATCCATAGCAGCTCCTCCTGGAACTTGCTCCAGGACCCCAGCTAAGTGACTATGAAATTTATAATCACCTACAAGTGCAAATGATGTTTAAGAGAACCATCTATATCTGCAAGCTGAAAAGAACAGAGTGCGCAGCTAAACATTCAATTACTTGAAGTTATGATATTGCCTCTTTTACTCTGAGGTTATTTAAACTTCATGCAAAAATGGAGACAACATTTTTAGTGTCTAACAGTATAAGGATCCAAAATATTTAGGAAAGTTTTAGTTTCACATATCCTATCTAAAAATTAAAATATGATAGAATAGTATATAAATTGAAAATTACTTAAGAGATGAATTTACAGGATAAGAGAAGTTCAGGGCATGGAAAGATTTAAATTACATTACACACATATGTATATTTTATTCATTTGTGAAATGTATACAAGATGAACATGGATTTCATTTCTTCTTATCTGTAAAGGCTCTCAAAACCATATAAGTCAATACTATATTATATTTTATAGGCAGCGTATTTGATAATGCCTATAGAGAAAAGATAAGAGAACGGATATTGTCTGGGTTCATTTCTCAGCTTTACTCCTCGGATAAGAGATTTTTCTTCATCTATTAAGTGGAATAATGATAGTATCTACTTGATAGGAATTTTATGAGAACTGTGCTGTGCTGTGCTCAGTCAGTCAGTCATGTCTAACTTTTCATGGCTTCATGGACTATAGCCCACCAGGCTTCTCTGTACATGGAATTTTTCAGGCAAGGGATATGGGTGGTGGTGATTTAGTCGCTAAGTTGTGTCCTACTCTTGCGACTCCATGGACTATAGCCTGTTGGTCTCCTCTGTACATGGAGTTCTCCAGGAAAGAATACGGAGTGGGCTGCCATTTCCTTCTCCAGGGGATCTTACTCACCAAGGGATTGAACCCAGGTCTCCTGTATTGTAGGCAGATTCTTTACTGACTGAGCTAGTGGAGTAGGTGCCATTTCCTCCTCCAGGTGATCTTCCAGACCCCACATCTCTTGCCTCTCCTGCATTGGCAGGCAGATTCTTTACCACCAGCTCCACCTGGGAAGCCCTAGCTGAAATATTTGCTCTGTCCTCTACTACAATTCGGAGAAGGCAATGGCACCCCACTCCAGTACTCTTGCCTGGAAAATCTCATGGGCTGAGTAGCCTGGTAGGCTGCAGTCCATGGGGTCGCTAAGAGTCAGACACGACTGGGCGACTTCACTTTCACTTTTCACTTTCATGCATTGGAGAAGGAAATGGCAACCCACTCCAGTGTTCTTGCCTGGAGAATCCCAGGGACGGCGGAGCCTGGTGGGCTGCCGTCTATGGGGTCACAGAGTCGGACACGACTGAAGCGACTTAGCAGCAGCAGCAGCAGCTACTAGGATTATTCATAATACATAAAACATTTTTTTCAATGTCTATTATAGAACTCAAGGATTGACATAACTTCCTATATTTTATAGTGTAACTATCTATAGATTTTTTTTTCACTTTGAGTAAAAACCTAAGTATAAGCATGTATCTTTTGCTTACCAGTGATTCTCAAGGGTAGTGTAACTTCTCCACATCTCTCCTTAATACTTGACCCACAGAGAGAAGGCATGCCAGAATCTTTGAAACAGTCAAGATATTTAATAATTATTTTTAAGGAGTACTTGGTTTTAAAATGTTTTGAAACTCTGGCTTAAATTAGAAGTCCTCTTTCATGATCAGATTATATTCAAATGCCGAGGGTATTCTGACCTTCTGCTAAGCAGTATTTAGCATATATATTGAAAATTCTAGTAAGCGTCCTACCAATCTGGAAATCTGTATTATCTTGACATTTTGCTGTGTAGGTATTACTTCTGCAGAAAAGTGTTTCACATAAGTAGTTTAATTATTGTTTTGAAGTAGTGAATGTGCCTACTAAGCTTCTTAGACTGTATATTATTGAAATAGTAGAATTGTCTGATCTGATATAGTGTTTTAAATATAAGTGCATGTTTAAGAGTCAGTTGACCAAAGTGAGATTTCAGTTCTCACACAAGGTACTCAAACAGAAAAACTGAATAAATGTACTGAAAATCTACATTTTAATCTCTAAAACTCACATGATGAAAGAGCCCATAACATATAATCAGTATTTCTTAGATTAAAATATTTTTAGGATCAGTCAGTCAGTTCAGTTGCTAATTCATGTCCGACTCTTTGCGACCCCATGAATCGCAGTACGCCAGACCTCCCTGTCCATCACCATCTCCCGGAGTTCACTCAAACTCACGTCCATTTGAGTCGGTAATGCTATCCAGCCATCTCATCCTCTGTCGTCCCCTTCTCCTCCTGCCCCCAATCCCTCCCAGCATCAGAGTCTTTTCCAATGAGTCAACTCTTTGCATGAGGTGGCCAAAGTACTGGAGTTTCAGCTTTAGCATCATTCCTTCCAAAGAAATCCCAGGGCTGATCTCCTTTAGAATGGACTGGTTGGATCTCCTTGCAGTCCAAGGGACTCTCAAGAGTTTTCTCCAACACCACAGTTCAAAAGCATCAACTCTTCGGCGCTCAGCTATCTTCATAGTCCAACTCTCATATCCATACATGACCACTGGAAAAACCATAGCCTTGACTAAACAGACCTTTGTTGGCAAAGTAATGTCTCTGCTTTTCAATATGCTATCTAGGTTGGTCATAACTTTTCTTCCAAGGAGTAAGCGTCTTTTAATCTCATGGCTGCAGTCACCATCTGCAGTGATTTTGGAGCCCCCAAAAATAAAGTCTGCCACTGTTTCCACTGTTTCCCCATCTATTTCCCATGAAGTGATGGGACCAGATGCCATGGTCTTAGTTTTCTGAATGTTGAGCTTTAAGCCAACTTTTACTCTCCTCTTTCACTTTCATCAAGAGGCTTTTTAGTTCCTCTTCACTTTCTGCCATAAGGGGGGTGTCATGTGGATATCCACGAACATATCACTGCCAATGTTTATTATTCATTTTATCAAATCTAGAAATACTTGGAATCTTGACTCCTTTTTAAGATTTCTAATCCAATTAACTGAAAAGTATTACCAATTTTATCTCAAACATTTATCAAACATATCTTCTCCTCTCTATTTCTCTTTCCACTGTCCTGGCTTAACCTCTGACTCTTTCTCACTTTATTACAGCAATAGCCTTCTGTCTGTACTTCCTGTTTCCACAATTTCTCTTTTAAATTTATCCCCCACATATGTATCAGTGTGTCCCTATCCTGAATACACACTTGAAAATATCACTCACTCTCTACAATACCCTCTAAGGCTTTCCTATCACCTACAGAAACGGTTTTCAAACTTTAGCCACTGTAGACTTTAAAAGAGAAGTTTCACGTATTTGTTGTTTTGTTGTTGTTCAGTCATTAATTCATGCCCAACTCATGACCCCATGGACTACAGTATACCAGGCTCCTTTGTCCTTCACTATCTTCATAAAAGGAAGAAAACAAGAAAGGGAAGTCTAGTCACGAGAATATCTAGTCACAAGTATATCAATGGCTCTTTTGTTGCACTATGTTTCAGGCATTGGGCTGTGCATCTTGTTTAATGCCAGTAAAAATCTCAGTGGTACTGCTTAACCTATTTGCATGGCAGAAATAGAGACATAGACAAGGAGAATGAACTTGTGGACACCGCTGGAGAAGCAGGGTCGGGGATGAGTTAAGAAAGTAACATTGACATTTACTACCATGTGTAAAACAGATAACTAGTGGGAATCTGATGTATAACAGAGGGAGGTCAGCTCAGTACTCTGTAATGGCCTAGAGAGCTGGGATGGGGCCATGGGAGGGAGGCTCAAAAAGGAGGGAATATATGTATGTTGTCACTAAGTCATGTCCGATTCTTTGCAACCCCATGGACTGCAGTATACCAGGCTCCTTTGTCCTTCACTCTCTCCCAGAGTTTGCTCAAATTCATGTTCATTGAGTCCGTGATGCTATTTAGTATTCAAATACAAAATTTTAGTAATTTAAATTTCAAAATCCTGACTCTTGGTTATATAGAAAAGCGATTCCTGGCAAGTGTGATAAAAATAAAAAATCATCCAGTATTAGTGTAGCCCTTTTCTCCTTACTGAGTATTTATATGATTTGTTATTTTGCTTGATCCTGACCTGAACTTTCTGGGGTTAGGAGGGCAAATATATTTATATTTCAAGTTTGTAGAGGAAAATTCTGAGAGATTAATTACTCAAGTTTGCCTGGCAGTTTTAGACTATTTTAATAAGAAAAAAATCTCTAGTCTTAAAAGGCTCATGTCATAGTGATAAAAACAGAAATATAACAAAGATATAATAAATGATAAGTAAAAATCACATACAAAATGATAGGAAAAGATGACCAGAAAAATATGAATTCTGATGGCTTTTCGGATTGAGAAAAACAATTATAGAAAGAAGCCTGATAAACAAATAAAGAAAAAGAAAGAAAAATCTTTCCAGGCAGAATAAATGGCATAAAGGGACAGAGATAGTGAAGGTAAGGATAGATTTAAGGTTTGATAAATCGACTGCTGTGACTTAACCAGTAGTTATATGGAGATCATCCAAATGAGCTTATGGGAAAGAGAGACTTGTTTAAAGATGGAAGAAGATATGTTGGGGCTTGTTTGTGAAATATACTAATAAATTTGGACTTGCATCTACAGACAGTAAGGACCATAATTTGGGTAAAAGTAATAAGTAACTGTATTATGGCAACAAATAAGAACTTATAGAGAATTGTCTAAACATATGGATTAGAAGGAAATTGGCTAGTGTAGTTCTGAGGTACTAAGGGTGAAACAAACTGGAGTCAGGTATAATATAAAATTTCACATTTGGGCAAAATGTGGGTATTATGGTATTATCCAAGATAAGAAATGAAGGTGACAGTGGAGGAACATATGCTCATGATTTGGACTATGAGTTGATGTGTCTGAAAAATCTTGCAGAAAAAATGGTGAACTAAAAACAAGAATTTAGCTAAAGCTTTAGGAACTGTCAATCTGAGATTGGTTGTTGAAGCCAGAAAAGTAGACCAAACCACCTAGGTAGTCTGTGAAAATAGAAGACTGTACAGTCCACCTAGAAACATTAAAAGCTCAAAAATTAAAAGAGGATCCAGTTATAAGTAGAAAATTATACATAGAGAACTAGCAGAGTCAAATCATGGACTTTGGGCAAAAGAGTTGAAAGAAGGAAGGTATGTTAAATATTGTTAAATGTTACAGAAAGGACATGTAAGTTAGAGACTAGGGAGAAAAACTGAATTTCAAATGAGATCCTGGATAGATTTTTCTTATCACTATCCCTTTTTATGTAATATTTTTACTATGATCCCCACGTGGCATACATACACAATTAAGTTTTGCATATCTTGGTTTACTCCTTCATTTCTATCAATGAATTTTTCTAAATAGAAGTGCTCTCTAAATGGTTAAGGGTGTTTTACTTCCTTCTCTTCATCAACAGATGGGAGCTATTATCAAACAGCGATCACTCATAGTTAATGTGATAGCAGTGAAAAACTTTCACAATGAATATATCCCTTAAAAAAAAATCTTTTCATTACTTTTTTATGTCAGGATATGCAAAAACTTGTTCATAAATGATGACTATTATATTCATATATACATGAAAAAGAATGGTAGTGTCTTAATATTTTCAAAGACAGTGATTTTTGATCTATTATGGACTCAAATCCCATTAAATTAAACTCCATGAGGTTAAGCACTATATTCTGTATTTAGTGTAGCACTTGACATATAGTAAGTGTTGATGCTGCTGCTGCTGCTGCTTCTAAGTCGCTTCAGTCGTGTCCTACTCTGTGCAACCCCATAGATGGCAGCCCACCAGGCTCCCCTGTCCCTGGGATTCTCCAGGCAAGAACATTGGAGTGGGTTGCCATTTCCTTCTCCAATGCATGAAAGTGAAAAGTCAAAGTGAAGTCGCTCAGTCATGTCCGACCCTTAGCGACCCCATGGACTGTAGCCCACCAGGCTCCTCAGTCCATGGGATTTTCCAGGCAAAAGTACTGGAGTGGGGTGCCATTGCCTTCTCCGATAGTAAGTGTTAGGAGTATATTTTTTTAATGATTTTAAAAATGCACTAGAAAGAAAAAATGATATGAATCATATGTAAGAGGCAAGTGAAGGAACAAGATAGAGAAGGGGTTTATATTAGAGAATAAGACACATATGGATGATTTAAATCAAAATGTTCTGCTTTTGAATAATTGAAAGTTCAATAAAACCTCATTAATTATAATTCCCAATTTATATTCTTATGGGATCTTTCAGTTTGAGGCTTGCTGGTATTTTAATTTTGCACTATTTATGAAGTCTTAAATATACTAATAAGATAAAATTAATTTAAGAAGTTTATTTACAACTACTCTTGCAGCAAACTTTTAAGGACTTCAAGTTAAATTATTAAATGACAATGAATGCCACAAATTGTCCATGTCATACTTTCACTAAAATCAATTCAAAGATATATCCATGCAAATTGTACACTTTCTCTGAGGATCATAAATAGAGTCTTTGGATTTCCTTTAGCTCAGCAGCCTACCATAATCACTACCACAACATTAACACTCTCGTCATTATTATTATGATATGTATTGTTTTTAGGAACATCATCAGTGCTTTTAACATAGTGTCCTATTAGCAGGCTTTGACTGTTCATAACATCTCTGTGAAGTATGTAAATCTCCAAAATTTCTTAACTGCTGTAACTAATCCTTTAGAGATTAAGATGCCACAGAACTATGGCAAATCAAAATTTTAATCTGATTCTATATTGACTGCCCAAAATACCAAAACAAAACCCAATTGATAGACAAAATTAAATGTATTATACTTATTGCAGTAAAGAAGAATACCACCTTGACTGAGTGTATTGGTTTCCTAGGCCTGAATAATAAAGCATTAGAGATTGAGTGACTTAAACAACAGAAATATGTTGTCTTGACAGTTCAAGGTGTTATCAGTGTTGGTTTCTTCTGAGGTCCATGACAGAGAATCAGTTCCAAGCCTCTTGCCTAGCTTCTGGTGGTTTTGGGGCACTCTTTGTACTCCTTTGATGGGCAGACACATTGCTCCAATCTCTGCCTTCATGTTCACATGGCTTACTCCCTGTGTAAAAATTTGTCTCTAAATTTCCTTTTTTATATAATGACACTAATCACATTGTGGTAGGGACCCACTTTACTCCAATATGACCTCATTCTAACTTAATTATATATGCAGTGACTTATTTCCCAATCAGACCATGTTCTGAAGTACTAAAGTCTAGGACTTCACCATATGAGTTATTCAACCCATAACAGAGAATCTTAGTAGTCTCTTAGAATGGGGAGAAATTAGGAGAGGGCATTTATGATTTATTTTAAGCCTTAGTTGTATGGTTTTATGGCAGGTCTTAAAAAGTGGAATGCTGGTTGGAACTGGGCAGTTTCTAAAATTAGTTTTAGAATGGTAAGCAAAATGAGGAGAGGAACATAAACAAGTTTTGATAAATAAGCTATAAGTCTTGATAGGTAAGTTCTTTGGTTGATTTGTGGTCTTATCCAAAAATGCACATATGCTAGAGCAAACAACTAAATAACTTTAAAAAAAATCATAGTATTGGTCAAAATAAAGAGTGAAGAATATGTTTGATCACAGAATTATTTAACATATAGAGACTTATAATTATGTTCGTTTCATTTCTCATCTATATGGTTTCTGAGTCTATCAGCTATATCATCCTAACTTTCTTTCTCACCATTGATAGATTCCAAAGTAATTTGTTCTACTGCTGGATTGATCTAATAAATAGTTCTAAAAGAATTCAAATAAAATGTGTTACCCTTTGTGGTCATTGTTGACTAGATTTAATCTCATTCCCATGATAAAATTAGAAAAACTTACCTATCTACCATCTTGCTTTTTTTCTATCATCTCCATAATTACTTATATCCTGTACCAAGACATATTTTTTCTAGACAAATAACTCTTACTTAAGGTTTTCAAATAAAAGTTATATGTAGATAATAATAATTTCATAGTATATTTACAAGCTTAATACTACAAGAGCATTGTTTGAGGTAGTGTCCTAGTCCATTTCAGCTGCTATAACAAACTATCAGAGATTGAGTGGCTTATAAACAACAGAAATTTATTTCTCAAGTTCTGGAGGCTGGAAGTTCAAGATTAGAGTGCCAGCATGGTGAGGTAGCATCATTATGAACAAAACTAGTGGAAGTGATGGAATTCCAGTTGAGCTATTTCAAATCCTGAAAGATGATGCTGTGAAAGTGCTGCACTCAATATGCCAGCAAATTTGGAAAGCTCAGTAGTGGCCACAGGACTGGAAAAGGTCAGTTTTCATTCCAATCCCTAAGAAAGACAATGCCAAAGAATGCTCAGACTATCACAAAATTGCACTCATCTCACACGCTAATAAAGTAATACTCAAAATTCTCCAAGACAGGCTTCAACAATATGTGAACTGTGAACATCCAGATTTTCAACCTGGTTTTAGAAAATGCAGAGAAACCAGAGATCAAGTTGCCAACATCTGTTGGATCATCAAAAAAGCAAGGGGGTTCCAGAAAAACATCTATTTCTGCTTCATTGACTATGCCAAAGACTTTGAGTGTGTGTATCACCACAAACTGGAAAATTCTTAAAGAGATGGGAATACCAGACCACCTGACCTGCATCTTGAAAAATCTGTATGCAGATCAGGAAGTAACAGAACTGGACATGGAAAAACAGACTGGTTCCAAATAGGGAATGCATCAAGGCTGTATATACTCATCATGCTTATTTAACATATATGCAGAGTACACTGTGAGAAACGCTGGGCTGGATGAAGCACAAGCTGGAATAAAGATTGCTGGGAGAAATATCAATAACCTCAGATATACAGATGACACCACCCTTATGGCAGAAAGTGAAGAGGAACTAAAGAGCCTCTTGATAAAGTGAAAGAGGAGAGTGAAAAAGTTGACTTAAAGCTCAACATTCAGAAAACAAAGATCATGGCATCTGGTCCCATCACTTCATAGCAAATAGATGGGGAAACAGTGGAAACAGTGGCAGACTTTATTTTTTTGGGCTCCAAAATCACTACAGATGGTGATTAAAGACATGAAATTAAAAGATGCTTACTCCTTGGAAGGAAAGTTATGACCAACCTAGATGGCAATTCAAAAGCAGAGACATTACTTTGCCAACAAAGGTCTGTCTAGTCAAGGCTATGGTTTTTCCAGTAGTCAGGTATGGATGTGAGAGTTGGAGTATAAAGACAGCTGAGTGCCAAAGAATTGATGCTTTTGAACTATGGTGTTGGAGAAGACTCTTGAGAGTCCCTTGGACTGCAAGGAAATCCAAACAGACCATTCTAAAGGAGATCAGTCCTGAATGTTCATTGGAAGGACTGATGTTGAAGCTGAAACTCCAGTTCTTTGTTCACCTGATGTGAAGAGCTGACTCATTGGAAAAGACCCTGATGCTGGGAAAGATTGAAGGCGGAAGGGGATGACAGAGGATGAAATGGTTGGATGGCATCACCTACTCAATGGACATGAGTTTGAGTAAACTCCGGGAGTTGTTGATGTACAGGAAGTCCTGGTGTGCTGAAGACCATGGGGTCGCAAAGAGTCAGACACAACTGAACTGAACTGAACTGAACTGATGGTCAGGTAAAGGCCCTCCGCCAGGTGGCAGAATTCTTGTTTTATCTCATATAAGGGACTAGGGAGCTCTGTGAGATCTCTTTTATAAGGACACTAATCCCAATGAGAACAGAACCCTCATCATCTAATCACATCCTTAAGGCCCCATCTCCTAATACTGTTACTTTGGAGATCAGTATTTCAGCATGTGAATTGGAGGAGGGCAATAAATATTTAGACCATAATGAATTATCAGCACCCCATGACTTCTTGCAATCTGAATTTTTTCTATACCTGCAAGTACAAAATTATTAATTACAATATCTTGATTTATTTCAACCATCTTAACTCTTAGTGTCTCATACAATATCTTTTACGTTATCGGCAGCACATAACCTCATGAGTTCATTCTATCTAAAATATATCTTACTATAGTTTTGAAATTTAACAAAATTTATAATATTATGTACCTTGTTGCCAAGACTTTGTTTTATTCAAAAGCATTCCATTCTATCATCCTTTAAGCATAGAAATTAATGCTTGCTTAAAGAATTACATTGCAAAATCATATCTGAAAAGGGTTTCAGATATGGTTTTGCAGCCAATGTATCTTACTCTGTAATAACTTTGCAATTTGTCATCCCCCCTTTTTTGAAATGCAAATAATGATCTTTTCTGACAAAGAAAACACCCTGTGATAAATACAGATAATGTCAAGTTATAGAATCTACTTATTTTAGTTTATGAATGTCTCATGATTAATTAGATCAGTAGAATGAAACCCAACAATCAACAGAAACCTTGATGCAATTTAGAGTCTTTTTGTAGCTTTAAAGAATATCCAGTAAGCACTTGAAAAACAAAATCAATGAAGAGTTTAAAATGGTAATTTTCTGGTTTTCCACAGGGTCCAAGTTTTCTCTCTGAGGCTCTTTTTCCTAAACATGCAACAAAAATTGAAGAAATGGATCCATTTTTCAATCTTCATGAGACCATTACCAAGGTAAGAGAGGAATGTATTCATGAAAAAGTTAAGGTTTTGTTCTTTCAGTTAGTAAATGGAGGAAAGAAAAATAGCCACTCAAGAGAAATCTATATATATATATTTGTTTTTAGAGTATACTAGAGAGGATTTTAAGTACCTCCTATTATTTTACTATAGAGTAAAGATAATAAGCAATTCTATCAAGATCAAACAGACTAATAGCTGATGATTATATTAAAAAATCAATTCTTTTTTTAATTGAAGTATAGTTGATGCAGTATCATGTAAGTTACAAGTATACAATAGTAATTCAAAATTTTAAAGATTTTACTCCATTTATAGTTATAAAATATGGGTTATATTCCTTGTCCTATACAATACATCCTTGTAGCTTATTTTATACATTAGAATTTGTATCTTGTACTTCCCTGCCCTTTTATCTCTCTTCCCAGTTCCCTCTCCCCACTGGTAATCACGAGTTTGTTCTCTATCTGTGAGTCTACTTCTTTTTTGAATTCACTAGCTTGGTGTATTTTTTTTTTCAATTCCACATATAAATGATATAAAGTGTTCATCTTTTCCTGTCTGACATATCTCACTTAGCACAATGTCCTCTAAGTCTAGCCATGTTGATGCAAATAGCAAAATTTTATTCTTTGTGTATGGTTGAGTAGTATCCCATTTTATATATACTACCAAAATAGATTCTTAATAAAATTCTTAATTTGAAAATAGACTTGTGGTATATTCTCAAGTATACTTCCTTTACCTCAGATTAAGGACAATACAAAATGAGTCTTTGAATTTCTGTATCTTCAAAGATTTGTTCCAATATTTAAGTTGCATGGTTCATTGTACTTCATTGCAGAAAAAAAGGACCCTTTTTCTTAAAGAAAAAGTTAGACTGCATTTATATTAATTGATTTATTTCTATGATGCTTATATCTATGTTTATGATAAATCCTTGACTTTGAGTTTATAGAATAAGGAAAATTAAATTCTACAGTGTAGAGCAAATTAGTTTAATGTTCCGAGAACATATGACATCATGTGAATTTTTACATTTGCCAACTATTGATTTAACCAATTATAGCCTGCCTTTGGGGGATAGAGTTTGAACAGAATATTGATATTTCAGTACTCTTAAAACAATCCATATTTATATATGCTTAGATAAAATACTGAGTCTTTTTTACATCTTCTTAGTGAAATTTTACATGGCTCTTTTTATGCTTTAGAAAGAGAAATTGTGGTATAATAACTGAACTCAACGAGTGGCAATAGAATGAATTCAGAATACTAAAACTAAAATTCTAGGTACTCTGGCATTTAAGAGATGTGTACATTTATTTTTTTCTTAACTTTTAAAATAAATAAAATTTTGACCACAGTTTATGTAAAATTCTCCTAAGATCAAGATTTCTAAATTTAACTACATTTATAATTCTTTCCTTTCCAGTCTAATCTATTTCCTTGGCTTAGTTTTGAATATATCCATCCTCTGATCATCATTGTTACTTGGATACAATAAGATAGAAGGGGCCCCCAAATAATAAGTCCTTAGCATTTAAAATCTTAATTGTATTCCTGATATGCAAAGAGAGAAAGAAAAATACATATCTGTTATCTATATATAAGTATATCTATGTAAATATTTATATCTATATGTATTTGGGTGAGGGTGTGTGTGTGTGTTTATATGTATGTGTATATTTGTTCAAATGTTATGGGTACTTGGGCTTCCCTTGTGGCTCATCTGGTAAAGAATCCACCTGCAATGTGGGAGACCTGGGTTTGATCCCTGGGTTGGGAAGATCCACTGGAGAAGGGAAAGGCTACCCACTCCAGTATTCTGACCTAGAGAATTCCATGGACTATGTAGTCCATGAGGTCGCAAAGAGTCGGACATGACTGAGCGACTTTCATCATCATCATCATCATCATCATCATCATATGGTTACTTAGAGCCTAAGTTTATTTACTTATTTTTAAGTAAAGCATTAGAGGATTTTTAGGGCAATGAAACAATAATATTTTCTCCATTTTTTCTGCTTTTCTCTGGATCAGGAAATTCATAAACTTTTATAGAAGGGGAAATTTGAGACCATATTGATATCAGATATATAATGAGATGATTTCACATCTAACATGTGAAATCCCCAGTAATAGAAAATTCTAAGGTTTAGATTTTAGATGTAAAAACACACATTGATTATTGTCATGTGAGATCTTAGCCATCCTTCATCTCCTGAGAGAATGTTAGGAAGCAAGAATGACTGGGTGAGAAAGGGAGTAGGGGAGCATAGAGCATGGCCTGAGCATATAAATATGAGATCAGTACTCAGTTTGAAACAGAGAATAAGAGACTATTTGAGTGAACACACAAATTTATACACATATATGGTACATGTTCTACAGTTATTTTTAAATGTACTTCTTGTGCACACTAATGTTTAACCTATTAGATGGATGATGAAAAGAATTCTGTCGAAAAATTGAAACCTACTTAAAGTGCAAAATCAGGTATTCTGTGACACTTTTTAAGGACCACACATATTTACTTAATGTTGATACAGTTTCCTCAGTCACAATTACCTGCGGTAACCCCTAGTGTTGTAGACATAGGCCGAGGGAAGAATTGTGCTTTGGAAGTTCAGTCTTATCTCACCATTAGAAGAACTTGTAGAGCCATAAAACAAAGCATTTAATAGATACTTTTTAAAAATCATATTTTCTTTGATCAACAACAAAATGAAAGTACAAATATAGAGGGATTGACTAGAGTGCAAAACTAGGAAATATAGATTTTAATTCTGCTTTGCTTCCCAATTTGTTACGTTGTTTAGTAAAACTTTATTGTCTACATCAAAAAGAAGTATACTCATAATGATTTCCTCACTAGGATTCTGTGAAATTGAAAAGATGTTGTGTACATTTCTCTGGAAATGCAATACATATATAATTGAGTATAATTATTGGCATTAAAAAATAATAGTATTAATGTCTTCTAAGTAGTACCTTACCTGCATTTTTTGCATTTAGCTTTTCCTTTAAATATGAAAATAAACAATAAATTAGACATGAAAACATATAACTAAATTAATTAAATGCTGAGAATATATTAATTAGTTAATGTGTACAAATGGAGTATAAAATTTCATTTGTGAAAGGTTGAGGTCTTTAGAATATTTTGTTTTAGTGGGGATAATAGTGGTATTATCAGAGTATATCACATGTTTGGTATACTCCTATTTCACATGCTGCTGCTGCTGCTAAGTTGCTTCAGTCGTGTCCGACTCTGTGCGACCCCATAGACGGCAGCCCACCAGGCTCCACCGCCCCTGGATTCTCCAGGCAAGAACACTGGAGTGGGTTGCTATTTCTTTCTCCAATGCATGAAAATGAAAAGTGAAAGTGAAGTCGCTCAGTCGTGTCCGAATCTTCGCGACCCCATGGACTGTAACCCACCAGGCTCCTCCATCATGGGATTTTCCAGGCAAGAGAACTGGAGGGGGTGCCATTGCCTTCTCTGCTATTTCACATAGTAGTGTATTATTATAATAGCACTGGATTTTTAACAAAAAAGATATAGATAGGTATCAATTCTGTTACTGCCAATTATGAAAATAATATGAAATATGAAGAACACTTTATAAAATGATAAAGCACAGCTATTACTGATGTTATATCACTGCTAAGTTGCTTCAGTCGTGTCTGACTCTGTGCCACCCCATAGACAGCAGCCCACCAGGCTCCCCTGTCCCTGGGATTTTCCATGCAAGAACACTGGAGTGGGTTGCCATTTCCAATTTTAAAAAATCAGAAGTAATGGAAATATTGAAGATACTAGTCCTTATTCTCCCAGCAAAAGTTTTAACTTAATACACAACACTATAACACAACCATGTATTTCAGTTCAGTTCAGTTCAGTCGATCAGTCGTGTCCGACTCTTTGAGACCCCATGAATCGCAGCACACCAGGCCTCCCTGTCCATCACCAACTCCCAGAGTTCACTCAGACTCACGTCCATCGAGTCAGTGATGCCATCCAACCATCTCATCCTCTGTCGTCCCCTTCTCCTCCTGCCCCCAATCCCTTCTAGCATCAGAGTCTTTTCCAATGAATCAACTCTTCTCATGAGATGGCCAAAGTACTGGAGTTTCAGCTTCAGCATTATTCCTTCCAAAGAAATCCCAGGGCTGATCTCCTTTAGAATGGACTGGTTGGATCTCCTTGCAGTCCAAGGGACTCTCAAGAGTCTTCTCCAACACCACAGTTCAAAAGCATCAATTCTTTGGCGCTCAGTTTTCTTCACAGTCCAACTTTCACATCCATACATGACCATTGGTAAAACCATAGCCTTGACTAGACGTACCTTTGTTGGCAAAGAAAACTCTGCTTTTGAATATGCTATCTAGGTTGGTCATAACTTTCCTTCCAAGGAGTAAGCATCTTTTAATCTCATGGCTGCAGTCACCATCTGCAGTGATTTTGGAGCCCAAAAAGGTAAAGTCCTACACTGTTTCCACTGTTTCCCCATCTATTTCCCATGAAGTGATGGGACCAGATGCCATGATCTTCTTCTTCTGAATGTTGAGCTTTAAGACAACTTTTTCACTCTCCAATTTCACTTTCATCAAGAGGCTTTTGAGTTCCTCTTCACTTTCTGCCATAAGGGTGGTGTCATCTGCATCTCTGAGGTTATTGATATTTCTCCCGGCAATCTTGATTCCAGCTTGTACTTCTTCCAGCCCAGCATTTCTCATGATGTACTCTGCATAGAAGTTAAGTAAGCAGGGTGACAATATACAGCCTTGATGTGCTCCTTTTCCTATTTGGAACCAGTCTGTTGTTCCAGTTCTAACTGTTGCTTCCTGACCTGCATATAGGTTTCTCAAGAAGCAGGTCAGGTGGTTTGGTATTCCCATATCTTCCAGAATTTTCCACAGTTTATTGGGATCCACACAGTCAAAGGCTTTGGCATAGTCAATAAACCATTTATTTAATGTTACCTAATTAAACAAATACAATAAATACATACATCTTAAATAAGTGTTCATGTAATACAGTCTGTTATTTTTTCCAAATTAAGAACTGCATTCTAGACCTTTCTTTTCACAAATATAATTTATGTCAAATTAAATTAAAATTTCTAAGTATTAAAAAGTTAACAATTTATCATTGGTGCTTTTTTGAATTGAAACAAATTATAAATAAATAAATGACACTTATGCATGGGATGTGAGCTGTGAGTTGAATCCGAGTTTTCCAGTGTATCCTGTAGTGCTTTTTTAAAAAAAGAAATGTTTTACAAAGTTTAAATTTATCTTGGAATTTTTCTTTTTGTTATAAAGACTAAAACCTAAGAAAATAATGAATGGGCCTCACTATTGATGCCAAAATATATAATTTATCATGGCTTCAATGATAGTCAAGTGGTACAGTATAAAACTGCCTACGGGCAACATCTTACATCAATGTTGAAGATGTTTTTCTTATCCTCTATAATTACCTTAAAAATAACATTTGTTGTTTCAACTTATCATAGAAGCCAAACTAATTCTTCCAAAGACTAAACATAAATGAAATGCCAATATAAATCTTAGCTGCTTAATCTTTTAATAAATGAATAAAAATCACCATGGATTTATGTTTTGAAATAGGCTTATTTCTCCTTCTACACTTAGGAATTTTCTCATTATATTTCTAAATCTTTAACATTTAGCTCATAAATCGCTATTAGTTATCTAAGCATTCTATTAATTGTAGCCTATTATAAGCCAAGGATGAAACAAAACACTTAAAATGTAAAACAATTTACATACCTGAGTGGGTCCAATGTAAGCAAAATATTTCAATATAATTACTAAACAATATGATAGTAATATGAACAAAGAATGGGAGAGGAGAGAGTGGCACTTTTACCTCAGGAGATTTTACCTCTGACAGAGATTCAGGCTTCCCTGGTGTCTCAGACAGGAAAGAATCCGCCTGCAAATGCAAGAGACCTGAATTTGATTCCTGGGTTGGGAAGATCAACTGGAGGGGAGGGTATGGCAACCCACTCCAGTGTTCTCGCTTGGAGAATCCTTAAGGACAGAGGAGCCTCACAGGCTACAGTCCATGAGACTGCAAAGAGTCAGACATGACTGAGTGACTAGGCACAGCACAAGAAATTTGAAGAATTCACCAGAGAATTGATGTTTGAGGAATTTAAGAATTCCAATTTTATCTTAATATCAATGAATTTCCACCAAGAGTTCTTTAAAGAACTGGTTGTTGTTAGTAATATGTGAGAAATGATGTTATGTATTTTAGAAAACAGAAGGTAGATCTGAAAGTGATTTCTAAGACTAAATGACAGGATACATGATTTACTAGATATGAAACATGAAGCAGAATGAATAGTAAAAGATCATTTGAATAGTTCTATCTTGGACAAAGTTAGTATTATTGAACTAACTAAATTGTGCACTGGCCTGAAAAAAGTGATAATGAGTTTGATGTTGGATATATGGAATTTTGGATGCTATAAGGCATTCAAAGGAGGCAGTGGGACATGTGAGGTTTGAGTTCAGGAAGAAGTAGGATCTAGAAATGCATTATCTGATATAATCACCACTAGTCACAGGTTGATTTAAATTAAATTAAAATAAATTATATTAGATTAGGCTTTTGTTTTTTCCATCTCATTAACCACAATTCTCATGTTTAGTGATCACATATGGCTAGTGACTATGGCATTGAGTAGCATATGTTATGGAACGTTTTGATCATCACTGATGATTCAGATGTTGTTACCCAGACAGTACTCATAATGCGGACCAACTGCAAAATGGAGAGGACTAATGACCCAAGGTAGAATGTTTCATGGAATCTATAGAGAGACAATACTATCAGATCAGATCAGTCGCTCAGTTGTGTCCAACTCTTTGCGACCCCATGAATCGCAGCATGCCAGGCCTCCCTGTCCATCACCAACTCCCAGAGTTCACTCAGATTCACGATCATCGAGTCAATGATGCCATCCAGCCATCTCATCCTCTGCCGTCCCCTTCTCCTCTTGCCCCCAATTCCTCCCAGCAAAAGAGTCTTTTCCAATGAGTCAACTCTTCGCATGAGATGGCCAAAGTACTGGAGTTTCAGCTTCAGCATCATTCCTTCCAAAGAAATCCCAGGGCTGATCTCCTTCAGAATGGACTGGTTGGATCTCCTTGCAGTCCAAGGGACTCTCAAGAGTCTTCTCCAACACCACAGTTCAAAAGCACCAATTCTTCGGCGCTCAGCCTTCTTCACAGTCCAACTCTCACATCCATACATGACCACAGGAAAAACCATAGCCTTGACTAGAGGAACCTTTGTTGGCAAAGTAATGTCTCTGCTTTTGAATATGCTGTCTAGGTTGATCATAACTTTCCTTCCAAGGAGTAAGCATCTTTTAATTTCATGGCTGCAGTCACCATCTGTCGTGATTTTGGAGCCCCCCAAAATAAAGTCTGACACTGTTTCCACTGTTTCCCCATCTATTTGCTATGAAGTGATGGGACCAGATGCCATGATCTTCATTTTCTGAATGTTGAGCTTTAAGCCAACTTAGGAAGAAATGTTCAAAAGCATATCCACCCACCACCTTGCACCCATTCAAAGGACTAATATCATGAGACAAAACAAAGCAGAAAATAACAAATGTTGGTGAAGATCTGGATTAATCAGAACCCCTGTGAACTATTGGTGGCAATGCAAAATAGTAATGCTCCTGTGGAAAACTCAAAAATTTAAAAATAGAGTTACTATGTGATCCACCAATTCCACTTCCTGGTATATACCCCAAGGAATTGAAAGTGGCATCTTAAAGAGATATTTGTTTACTCCATATTGATAGTATCAATAGCATTATTTACGTTAACTAAAATATGGCGTTCCTCTTTCAGTATCCTATCATTTTGCCTTTTCATACTGTTCATGGGGTTCTCAAGGCAAGAATACTGAAGTGGATTGCCATTCCCTTCTCCAGTGGACCACATTCTGTCAGACCTCTCCACCATGACCCGCCTGTCTTGGGTTGCCCCACAGAGCATGGCTTAGTTTCATTGAGTTAGACAAGGCTGTGGTCCGTGTGATTAGATTGACTAGTTTTCTGTGATTATGGTTTGAGTGTGTCTGCCCTCTGATGCCCTCTTGCAACACCTACCATCTTACTTGGGTTTCTCTTACCTTGGACGTGGGGTATCTCTTCACGGCTGCTCCAGCAAAGTGCAGCCACTGCTCTTTACCTTGGACAAGGGGTATCTCCTCACCACCGCCCCTCCTGACCTTAAATGTGGAGTAGCTCCTCTAGGCCCTCCTGCTCCAGCGCAGCCACTGCTCCTTGGACATGGGGTTGCTCTTCTAGGCCGCCGCCCCTGACCTCGGGCATGGGGTAGCTCCTCCCAGCCAATGCCCTTGGCCTTGGGTGAGGGGTAGCTCCTCCTGGCCACCACCCCTGACCTCGGACATGGAGTAGCTCCTCTTGGCAGCAGCCCCTCAGAAGCACAAGCTGAAATCAAGATTGCTGGGAGAAATATCAATAACCTCAGATATGCAGATGACACCACCCTTATGGCAGAAAGTAAAGAGGAACTAAAAAATCTCTTGATGAAAGTGAAAGAGGAGAGTGAAAAAGTTGGTTTAAAGCTCAACATTCAGAAAATGAAGATCATGGCATCTGGTCTCATCACTTCATGGGAAATAGATGGGGAAACAGTGGAAACAGTGTCAGACTTTATTTTGGGGGGGCTCCAAAATCATTGCAGATGGTGACTGCAGCCATGAAATTAAAGACTCTTACTCCTTGGAAGAAAAGATATGACCAACCTAGATAGCATATTCAAAAGCAGAGACATTACTTTGCCAACAAAGGTCCATCTAGTCAAGGCTATGGTTTTTCCAGTGGTCATGTATGGATGTGAGTTGGACTGTGAAGAGAGCTGAGCACTAAAGAGTTGATGCTTTTGAACTGTGGTGTTGGAGAAGACTCTTGAGAGTCCCTTGGACTGCAAGGAGATCCAACCAGTCCATTCTGAAGGAGATCAGCCCTGGGTATTCTTTGGAAGGACTGATGCTGAAGCTGAAACTCCAGTACTTTGGCCACCTCATGAGAAGAGTTGATTCCCTGGAAAAGATTCTGATGCCGGGAGGGATTGGGGGCAGTAGGAAAAGGGGGCGACAGAGGATGAGATGGCTGGATGGCATCACCAACTCGATGGACATGAGTCTCAGTGAACTCCAGGAGTTGGTGATGGACAGGGAGGCCTGGCGTGCTGCGATTCATGGGGTAACAAAGAGTCGGACATGACTGAGTGACTGAACTGAACTGAAAATATGGACTCGACCTAAGTGCTCATAGACAGATGAGTGGATAAGCAACCTGTGGTGTGTTCATACAATAGAATATTATTCAACTTCTAAAGATAGGAAACTCTGGCATTTGTTACAAAATGAATAATCCTTGAGGGCACCTGTTAAGTGAAATAAGTCAGTCACAAAAAGAAAATTACTGTATGATTCCATTTACATGAGACTCCTAGAATACATCATAATCAGAGAGACAGAAGACACAATGGTTTTTCCAGAAGCAAGAGGAGAAATGGAGTGGAAGTTACTGTTTAATTGGGTATAGAGTTTCACTTTCCAAAGGTGAAAAGAGATATGTAGATGGATAGTGGTGATGATTATACATCATGAATATATTTAATACCACTGAACTATATACCTAAAAGCAGTTAAGATGGTAAATTTCATTATGTGTGTTTTTACTACAATTTTTTTTTCTTTACTGGAGAAGAAGTATATTCCCTCATTCACTATAACTTTTGAATCAATAATTTGAACATTTAAAATTGTTTTTCACTTCATTTATGCCTGGTCCTCTGTTCTCTCCTATTACCCACAAATAGGTTCCATAAATAGCTCCACACATCTTGATATCCCTTACTTTTAATTGATATAACACCCTCTAGGAAATGACTGCTGCTGCTGCTAAGTCGCTTCAGTCGTGTCCGACTCTGTGTGACCCCATAGATGGCAGCCCACCAGGCTCCCCCATCCCTGGGATTCTCCAGGCAAGAACACTGGAGTGGGTTGCCATTTCCTTCTCCAGTGCATGAAAGTGAAAGTCAAAGTGAAGCCACCCAGTCGTGTCCGACTCTTAGCGACCCCATGTTCTGCAACATACTAGGCTCCTCCATCCATGGGATTTTCCAGGCAAGAATACTGGAGTGGGGTGCCATTGCCTTCTCCACTAGGAAATGACAACCCACTCCAATCTTTGCCTGGAGAATCCTGTGGACAGAGGAGCCTGCCAGGCTACAGTCCATGGTGTCACAAAGAATCAGACACGACTGAGCAACAAATCACATTTATTTTATATTTTGGGATATAATATATTGTTATCATTTTATTGCTAAAATTTTGCCATAATAGACATTCATAAATTTTGAATGATAACTTGTATTTTAAACAAAGCAAAAACACTATAGCTATGTTTACAAGAAAAGAGCTTTAAAATCAAATGTGAATATAGAGCATTTGGGTGTCAGAGAAAATGTACTACCTATAATATTATTGAATTAACAGTGTTTTTCTTCTGGAACCCTAAATTTTCTGTGTTATATTTTAAAACTTCTGAGTATGAATGGTGCATCCAATAAAACAAAAAAAATACTTGATACATGTGGTACCATGGAAACCAGCAAATGACCTAATTCCACTTATGAGCTTCCTCCAGAAATATCAGCTTACTAGTTCTTTTATGTTTTTCCCATCTTATTTCAGTAAAAAATAAAAGTTCTTTTATTCTTAATTAGTATACATTATGTAATATTAATATATTATTATTAGTATGTGGTTTCAAAATATTCTTAAATGGATATACATTTCTTCTTTTTTATTGATGTCAAAATAGAGATCTTTTACTGAAATTATTTGGACAATATCCCAAAGAGAAAACAGTAGGAGTCATATAGTATTTATTTCCATTATATGTGGAGAAAGTGTCATAGTGAGATTGCATTGCAAAGCAAGGCAGTTTTTGTGTAAATCCTAGAAATCAAGGCAATAATTCTTTATAGTTTATATTCTATCAATATAGTTGCATTTGCTCTTACTTAGAGCTATAAATTTAAACTCAGTTTTGCAGTTGTATGAATAAAGACTAATGGTTGTGTCCTCAGTGATGAAAAACATTTAAATAATTCAAAATTTTAACCATTTCAGTTAATGTTAATTACATTTGGCTGTTTGTCTTCATTTAGAAATGATTAACCAGAATGACTGATTAATGGAGTCATAGTCTGCTAACTGGGGCTTCCCTGATGGCTTAGCAGGCAAAGAATCCACCTGCAATACTGGAGACATAGGTTCAATCTCTGGCATGGGAAGACACCCTGGAGAACAGAATGGCAACCCACTCCATTATTCTTGCCTGAAAAGTTCCATGGTTTAATTTTAAAAACATGATTTGAAAATAGGAATCTACAGGTATCTTTAAATGTCATTATTAAACTATAGCTGTACCAGTTGTTATAATATAAAGATTCTTTTAGCATGGTAGCTGAAAACTTAAAAAACCCTATTTGTAACTAAAGAATATAGAGGCAGACTAAAATACAAAATGATTTTATTTCTCTTGAGATATAATTTTCAGCTATAGCTTAAAAATTTAGCTCCATAGTCTTGTATAAAGTAAGAGGAAAAGGATAAGACCAAATATTTTTTATTCATTTTCTTGAATTTCAAAGGCATGTTGTATTCATGAGCTAATAGAATTCCTGGTGTAGTTCTTTAAATGATTAGAAAACCTGACTTTGATTTCTAATCCAAATGAGCAAATCTGATTGTCTTCCAAGTACCTTTAATGTTTTGATATATTGTTTGGATAAAATATGAGATTATCATATCCTACTTAGTAAAACAAACAAAATGATATTCATTAATCCTGTTTATATGTATATCTGAGGTTATTTTGAGGCTGTGTGTTTAAAGCTTTTGTTTTTACCTTCAAAAACACTCTGGAATTTTTTTCTGCTATCTAAGATTATTGTTACTAGATGCCAAATGTCTCCATAGAGATCTATACTCTATGTGTTTAAGACATGAGCTAAACAAGAAAATATCCCAAATAAGTATTTTCAATGCAGAAATTGTACTTTGTAATAAAGAATTCTGGTTGGACCTACTCAAGGGAGATGATGGGATATTAAACCAACTTCTTATACTTTGAAAGGAAAATATTACAGGTGTGTATTTTCTTCATAAATGTGTAATTAAACTCAATATCTTCATTTACTAAAGTTGGAGAGTGTACTCTCTATATTTCCTCTTGCCTAGAGAGGTTTGGTTTATCATTTTCCATTATACTGTGCAAATATTATAGTTTCTAAAGTCATGCCTTATATTTACTATCAGTTTTTCTTTTTCACTTTTATTACTCCAAAGCAAATTATTACAAAATATGTTTGCCAAAATTTGACTCCTTTTATAAAAAGAAGTTATTCATCAAAGTATAGGTATTCTGCTCCAACATATTAGAAGTTATTACTGCATATGAAGATAGAAATAACTGGAAAAACTGCTATTCTCTGAATATATATATATATATATATATAAATACATAAAAACTGATTTTGGCATGTATTTGTTACAGAATATAAATATGCTATAAGTCAGAACAGGAAGCACTGTGATCACCTGTGTACTATAAGTCTTTTAAAGGCAGTGAGCCTACTTCAGGAAGTGTCCTGCAATACTGGAGACATATATTCATGAGTTAATAGATTTGCAAAAGCAGTAGTCTAATAAAGTAACTTTTTTGGTGATAACTGAATGTTGTATGGTTTAAATACAAGCCCTTCTTATTTCAGAAATCTGTTACTATCTAGATAGTGAATTTTAATGTTAGTTTCTGCATTTTTCCTCACTTTGTCTTGTCATACCATTCTCGGATAACATCATTTTCAAAGGACTGTAGAATTACAGAGGCAAAGGGAAGAGCAGTTGATGCACAACAAATCAGCTCTGGTAGACAGGTCAAAAGTCCTTCCAAAAAGTGCTATTGACACAGAGACTCTGTACAACAAAAAAGGTAAAATCCCTAGGCAATGATCACTTACTAAAAAACATCTAATATAACACAACAAACAAGAAGACTCTGAGCAGTGTATTGGAGTCTGTTATAATGAACTTTGTTCATAATACTTAAATGTTCTGGGGACAGTACCCACTGCCCCTTTGGATGACTATAATAAAAGATACCCTCATACCTGCACACACACACACATACATACAATGTGGTATTAATTTATCAATGATACAGTCTCTCAGTGCTAATTTCTCTCAATGTTATTCCTTAGAAAATAGTGAGCTACATATGTATGTATGCATACCTTCTTCTCCAGGGAAGCCTGAATATCTACTGTATTTTTAAAAAAATAATCTTTGGACCTGTAAATTCTGCTGCTGTTGGTGTGATATAGAAAATATTAAAAATTGCTATCGTTTTTTATCTTCTAATGTAGTCATAATTTCAGTTATCCAACATCTGTCTTTTAAAGAGTTCATAGTAACTGGTTTTTTAGGGTAGAATGAATGTATTCCACAAATATGAAAATTTTTATGACATTGAATTGAATTTAAGTAACATAGCAAAGAATTAGATTTAAAGAAATCAAACATTTTTTTGTTTGAAGGGCATTATGATAGATAAACAATGTTTATTTTGACAATATTTCAATTAAAAAATCAAGATTTGGGACTTCATTACATTTGAAATTATAGTGGCCTTGAGTGGAGGCTCTAGTGGTTCTAGTGAACCTAGTGGAGGTTCAAATAGTCATATTTCTGTATTCAAAAATAAAATAATAATGAACAATCACAATTATTTTCCTGAGTCATCAAGAAACAGAAGTGTGGTTCATATATTTACTGACTTTAAAGAAAACAGGAGAGAGGGTAATCCATTTTAAAGACATTTTCATCAAAACTTAAAAAGGTACATATCAGAAAGTTTTCATTTACTATTAATAAATACCCATGTGTAAATGTTTAATAAAAATAAAATAATTCTATTTTTCTCATGCAATTGAAAAGTCTAGGAGAGGCATTCTTCAGGCAGAAAACAGATATACTCCTGTTATCCTCTCAGCTCTGTCCTTCTCTACACTGTACTTCTTACCAGTGCAGTTTTTATTGTTCAGTCACTAAGTCATGTCCTACTCTTTGTGACCCCATGGACAGCAGTATGCCAGGCTTCTGTGTCACTATCTCCAAAAGTTTGTTCAAACTCATATCCATTGAGTTGGTGATGCCATCCAACCACCTCATCCTCTTTCATCTCTTTCTGCTCCTGCCTTCTATCTTTCCCAGCATCAGAGTCTTTTCCAACGAGTCAGTTCTTTGCATCAGGTGGCCAAAGTATTGGAGCTTCAGCTTCAGCATCGGTCCTTCCAATGAATATTCAGGGTTGATTTCCTTCAGGTTTGATCTCCTTGCTGTCCAAGGGATTCTCAAGAGTCTTCTCCAGCACCACAGTTCGAAAGCATCAATTCTTCAGCACTCAGCCTTCTTTATGGTCCAAATCTCACATCCGTACATGACTACTGGAAAAACAATAGCTTTGACTATATGGACCTTTGTTGGCAAAATAATGTCTCTGCTTTTTAACACACTGTCTAGGTTTGTGATAGGTTTTCTTCCAAAGAGCATGTGTATTTTAATTTCATGGCTGCAGTCACTGTCTTCAGTGATTTTGGAGCCCAAGAAAATAAAGTCTGTCACTGTTTCCATTTTCTCCCTATTTGCCATTAAGTGATGGGACCAGATGCCATGATCTTTGCTTTTTGAATGATGGGTTTTAAGCCATCTTTTTTACAGTCTCCTCTTTCACATTCATCAAGAGGCTCTTTAGTTCCTCTTCACTTTCTAAGAGTGGTGTCATCTGAATATCTGAGGTTATTGATATTTCTCCCAGAAATCTTGATTCCAGATCAAGATTGGATCTGGAATGTGCTTCATCCAGCCCAGCATTTCATATAATGTACTCTGCATATAGGACTTCCCTGGTGGCTCAGACGGTAAAGCGTCTGTCTACAATGTGAGAGACCTGGGTTCGATCCCAGGGTTGGGAAGATTCCCTGGAGAAGAAAATGGCAACCCACTCCAGTACTCTTGCATTGAAAATCCCATGGACGGAGGAGCTTGGTGCAAGCTACTATCCATGGGGTCGCAAAGAGTTGGGCACGACTGAGCAACTTCACTTTTCACTTTCACTCTGCATATAAGGTAAATAAGGTAAATAAGCAGGATGACAATATACAGCCTTGACATACTCCTTTTCCAATTTTAAACCAGTCTGTTGTTCCATGTCTGGTTCTAACAATTGCTTCTTGACCTGCATACAGGTTTCTCAGGAGATAGGTAAGGTGGTCTTATACTCCCAGCTTGTTAAGAATTTTTCACAGCTTGTTATTATCCACACAGTCAAAGGGTTTAGCCATAGTACAATAATCCTGATAGCAGTTTTTAGTATCATATCTGCTCATAATTCTGTCAGAGTAGGAGAGGATTTCTTTTCTGGTGACTTTTTCAGGACAGCAATGATGCTACTTTCTAGAAAACCCTGGAGTGGTGATGGAGGGGGAAATCTTATTATTCTAAATTGGTCTTACACTTGTGAATAGGGTAATTAGTATGCTGACTGGATTAGGCCAGGTTTATATGAACTGATGACAATGGAAAAGAGGTTAAAGTTACCCTGAAGCTTAGAACAATCTTTCTTTCCCTTGAAACTGAAGTCAATCCCATTCATAATACGTGGCTGATACAAAACAGTATAAATTGCATAGTAGCAATAATGTTGCAAAGACAGCCATCATATCTGTTATCAATTATAGCAATGTTTTTTGTCTACAAATGAGTAAGAATTAGTATTTCAGAAAAGGCAAGATCAGTGCTAAGCCATGGAAGCATTTTTGTTAAGTTGCTATTACTTTGATATGTCAGAGTCGGACACGACTGAAGCGACTTAGCAGCAGCAGCAGCAGCAGTCATTGTAACCACCTGAAAGGCAACAGGAGATGGGGAAAAAAAAAAAAGAAAAGAAAACAAACAAACAAACAAAAAAACAGTGAAATGCAGGTGAGAAATATTCACAAGATGAGTTTGGCTAATGCATTTACTCCCAGTTTCACTGCATCTGATGAAGTATTAATGGAGTTAAGAAAATAAGAGATTCACTGTATTTATGAAGTAAATCTCTTTTCCTGTCCCATGGGTAGACATCCTAAGGTAATCTTGGGCAGCCAGTATGTATTGATTGGATTCGACATATGAGGCAAACCTATTGGCCAACCTGGATCTAAAATGCTTATCAGTTAGGACCCTCTACTTTTAAAGAGTTGACTAGACCCTTAGAAGCTTCAAGGAATCACTGATTTTAGAAGCCCCGTGGTGAGAAGCTCTGTAAGTAAACACACAAATTGAAGTACCCCCAAAACAACTAAATTTTTTAGAAGGTAACATATATTTATGATATGAGACAGTCTTAAAAATATTAACTATTTTAAGTTACAACCCCTTCCTTCCCTTAAAGAGTTGTTATTCTTGTCAATGATAGAAACATCTAAATGTATTCTTCTGTATATAGCAGGGTATTTCTATTTCATTTTATTGCTTACCCAAGAACTTCATCTTTGAAAGACTTTGTTTACTAAACAAGTGGTAATTAATTCATCTAGACTTATTATTACTTCAGCATTTCAATATTGATGCAGACTTCAACCAATACTCTGTGATTGCCAATGAAATAAAATAACCATATAAATATTGAGACAATATTCGCTCTAACAGTTGTTCATTTTGCCTGTTGGCATTTATTCACTTCTTGATGTGATTTCTTATATCTCAGTCTAAGAGATATTTGATATAAGGCATGGCTATCAGTGATCAGTATACTGAATAAAACTATAGAATTCCAGTTTTAGCAGTAGTTTATAAAGCCTAACATTTTTCCTTGTCATTTTTGGCCAAAGGAAAAATACTAATATTCAATATACCAGTTAACTATACATTTTTATTAAGTGCTTGAAATATTAGTAATAATGTATATTATAGACTTAGAGATTGAAATATTAGAGATGCATATTTAGGAGCCTATAGAGATATGACTGGAGAAGGCAATGGCACCCCACTCCAGTACTCCTGCCTGGAAAATCCCATGGACGGAGGAGCCTGGTAGGCTGCAGTCCATGGGGTTGCTGAGGGTCGGACACGACTGAGCAACTTCACTTTCACTTTTCACTTTCATGCATTGGAGAAGGAAATGGCAACCCACTCCAGTGTTCTACCTGAAGAATCCCAGGGATGGGGGAGCCTGGTGGGCTGCCGTCTATGGGGTCATGCAGAGTCAGACATGACTGAAGTGACTTAGCAGCAGCAGCAGAGATATGACATTAATTGTTATTTGTTCAGGTTGTATTAACAAGTTTAGTGCATAAAGGAAAGAGGAGGTGTATAAGAGAAACGTGTGACATGGAATAAAGAGTTACATTGTGAAGGTGGTAAAGTGTATCAGACAACTTCAGAAGTCATGGCAAATGTAAAAAATATTGTAAAATGCATTGGGCTTCCCTCAGCTCAGTTGGTAAAGATTCTGCTAATGAAAAAAGTATTTAATTAGTGTATCTTTCATTATTAACTCAAATCATGAAAAATTTCATCTAAATACAAGAAACTTATTAGCAAAATATTCATCACAACTCCTAAGTGCCACCTAATTTATATGCCATAAAGATATTTATTTGATCTAAGTAACTAATTCCAAAATCAATGAAAAGGGAAGATAGAATGTGCTATTTCTTTTCACATTTTTCACCCTGTTTACTTCCTCAGCAAAGATCCAGATAGAAGATTCAGATACCCTTAATGAAATGGTTCACATTTATTTTATTCATGTCCTTCAGAACACCCTAGGGACAAGCAAGCTGCCACTTTCAGATTTTCCTTATTTCGATGAGTTAATTATGAAATCAAGCTGTTTGGCTCCCAGTTGTGTTTGGAAATGTGGCCACTGTGCCTTGGGATCTTGTGTCTAAAGTTTTAAGGGTTGACATGAGATGGCTGTATTTGCTCAATTGGGAAGAGGAATCACAGAGACACAGATTGTCTAGGTATTAACTTTGGGATCCAAGTGTGTTAGCTTTGTACATAGCTACTTCTACAATTACATTCAAACCATTTTACTTTCCAAATAAATTATGTAACGATTTTCAAGAAACCTAAACAGATTAATAAAAATATATTTTTTGAAGAAATTTAACAAGAATGAGAATCTAAGTATATGCATGGCATTCGGTTATTTTACAAAGGAGACCATCAAACCCCTAAACTGAAAATATGATAAAATATCCACTATGTCAGTCATTAACATATAGGCAGCTTTGTAGTGAATTACAATTGTTCATAAATGTACCTTATATTCTATAATAGACTATAATGATTTTTGAAATGTAATTTATTGCTTCTGCCCCATCTTTGAATGTACCATAACACCTAACCTATGGCTTTCACTAATCAGTTATATTAATGAGTTCTTAAAAGTTTGACTAAATAACTAGAATCTCTTTTTCTCTGAAGGTCCATTTATTAGCAGGTACACTACACCCTGCTTCAGCTACACTACACCCTGCTTCAGCTACAGCAAAAAGCCTCATGTTTGCACTAATACAGTGGAGGTTGGGGGCCGCAGTTAAGCAAGAGGGTTAAGAATTGCATGGAGCTTCTCTCATATAGTTGGACCTATAGACTCCTTCACCTGCTCAAACTGACTTATCAAACTAGTATTGCCTATAGCAGTTTTTGCAAGTGATACTCTTAAAAGTGATCTTTTCTTTAAAATTTATTTTAAGTATAGTTGATTTACAATGTGATGTTAATTTCAGATGTACAGAAAAGTGATTCAATATATATACACATATATCTACACATTATTCATGTTCTTTTCCATTATGTTTTAGCATAGGATATTGAAAAAAGTGATCTGTTTTAAACATGGAAAGAGTGGAGAACATTTTTTGTGTTTGATAAACTTAATAGTTCTCTTCATGCATAATTAGTGTTTGTTTGTTTGTTTTTTAATATTTCACTTTTGGATATTTTTAAGTTCCCTCCAATATCAACATTTTCTGAGACTTACAGTGGATGTTTTAAAAACCCCTGGTTTGGAATAATGAAACTAAGGAAGACCAAGTAGTGATGGTTCATCATATCTGCTTTTATTAATAATTTTGGCTAATCTAGAGTAGAGATAATTCAGTGGAAGCAGGGTATAAAGGCAGATGGGTATCCAAGAATGACCACACTAAATGTCTGGGAATATGAGACCAAGTAATAAATGCATGAATAAGAGATTGATGAGAATCTTAGAAAGCAGAGCTATTTCAGAATAGAAAAAAAAATGTAATTTTTATGTCAGATGACTTGGGGAAATAATAAAACCATTTTCAAACAAGGAAAGAAAGTTATTGGTTTTTGCAACAATATGGGCTTTACTGAACCTCTCTAGGTAACATTTCTTCTTTCTGTCAACTGATAAGAATCATTTTTCATGTAGATTACCCATAGATACACAATAAAAAATGATTAATATATTATTATCAAAAAAGAGACAGGCTGTAAATGATGTGGAAAAGTGATATCAGGATGAGAGAAAATTCCAATTATGTTAATTTATCAGCACTCTTAATTGTGGAGAAATGCAACTATTCAGTGTTGCTCTATACTTATGTTAAAGCTTCAAATGAGGAGAATAAGATTATTATTTGTTCATTATACATGTGCTCTCTTTTTATCTTATAATAAGCTTACAGGTAGATAGGCTTCTCATTCTTCTCGTCTTCATTCACTCTGCATTAAATGCTATTTTCATTGTACAGAGAAGAAATCTGAGTTTAAGAGAGACTGAGGAACTTGGTGAAATATGCATAGACCACATGTGGTTGATTCAGATTTCTAGAGAGCATCATCATTTCAATGCTTTTTTCATAAATAGCCTCAGTGAATAAGAAAAGTTTCTCTATTCATAATAGTGTTCAGTATCTTACCCATAGTTTATTTGAAGAATATATTTGCCCTCTCATGCATTCAGTATTTATTAAGCATGTATGCATATTTTGCTCTAATGATAATGCAATGGTCAGTAAGATAAGATACATGTGTGTGCATGTATAGATATATGGTTTTTGTTATCACAGAACTTAAAATCTAGTGGGAAATATAGACAATCAGAAAAACATTACAAAAAGATTTAATTAGTGATATGATAGAGGATGTGAAAGTTTTGGCAGTGCATTAAAAGACCTTAAGCAAGAGCAGAAAGAGAGCCAACATATAGATGCATCCAGTTGGCCATTTTAATAGGCAGCAGATTTCCTATTTCCATGGAACTGACAGAAAAGTCATATGAAAGTTAGGTGAAGAAGGGGGAAGCATTTACCCCCTTATTGATCAAAAATTTAAGCCCAAGACTTTTCTGACTTCATCTCCCTCATCTTCTCAAGCTCCACTGGACTCTAATGTTCTTCAAAGAAAGCAGTATGTTTCTTCTTCGAGGCTACCTTTGTCTAAAGGGCTTCCCAGGTTGCTAGTGGTAAAGAATCTGCTTGCCAGTGAAGGAGACATAAGAGTTGTTTCGATCCCTGGGTCAGAAGATCCTCTGGAAGAGGGCATGGCAACTGACTCCAATATTCTTGCCTGGAGAGTCCCCATAGACAGAGGAACCTGATGGGCTACGAACCATGGCGTTGCAAAGAGGCACCACTGACGTGACTTAGCACACACACACTTTTGTTTGGAGGACTCGCCTCTTGAATATCCATGTGGCTCATTCCTATGCTTCCTTCAGGAGCTCAAGGTCTCCATTTAAGTATCTCTTTGTTTCTGAGACTTTTCCCAAGTAGCTTATATAAAATAGCATCCTTTCTCATTCCCTGGAGGAGGAAAATGGCAACCACAGTCCAGTATTCTTGCCTGAAAAATTCCATGGACAGAGGAGCCTGGCAAGCTATAGTCCAGGGGGTTACAAAGAGTCAGACGTGACTGACTGAGAATGCATGCATGCTCATCCCTGCCTTCTCACCCAGCTTTTTCTTCAAAGTCCTTACTTTTTTTTGACTTAAAATTCTTTCTTTCTTTCTCTTTTTATCTACATCCCTAATTTAGCCTTTATTATTTTATTTGTCTTCCCTCCACTAGAATGTAGTTCCCGGAGGGCAGGGCCTAGGTTTGTTTTGTTTCCTGCTTTATCTCTGGGTCTGTTTGATCATTTTTTTGAACAAATGACTAAAAAAGCAATTTACAGCACAACAGGGACATAAACTAAAACAATACGGTTGCTTTCTCTCTGTTCAAGGCTTCTCATCCACACCAATAGGACAATTTCATATGAAAGGTGGGCATAGGTAACAGGTCACTTCCTCACCAGTTTCCAATTTATCTTCTAAAGTATACAGATATACATTCTGATGCTGCACCTGCCATAAGCACTCTTCTCCCAAGCTAAACCTCTCTACTGATATCTATAGGTATCACTGTAGTTTATTTTCATAACTGTAAAACTTTCCATTGTGTAAATACGCTAGATCTGTCTATGCATTGCTATACTATTGATAGGCATTTGGATTGTTTCCAACAACTGTTAAGAATATTTTTTGCACATGTCTCATTCTATGATTTTCTCTAGTATATATACCCAGGAATGGAGTTACTGGTACATAAGTGTATTAATATTTTAGCTTTGTTGATGATGCTAAATTACTAGTGTGTGTTAGTTGCGCGGTCATGTGCGACTCTTTGTGACCCTGTGGACTGTAGCCTGCCAGGATCCACTGTCCATGGATTCTCCAGGCAAGAGAGCTGGAGTGGCTTGCTGTTTCCTTCTCCAGTGAATCTCCCAGACCCAGGGATTGAACTCAGGTCTCCTGCATTGCAGACAGATGCCTTACCATCTGAGCTACTAGCGAAGCACATTACTAGAATAGTTGACTGCCGAATCCCCCAAAGACCACTAGAATAGTCTACTGATGAAGCAAAGTTTATTACACTAATTTTATAAAGGAAGAACACCACCTTGAGTGAATCTTAGTGTTAAAAGTATCTCAAGAAAGAGTATTCTGAGGAAAATATTTGTATTAATAGAAGACTTGAGTGTCCAGGCTTGAGTTCTAAACTAAGGGTTTTAATTGAGAGAAATAACTACTAATGGGAAAAATGGCAATAGTTTAGGATTGATTGGTAGACACAGTGATGAAAGAATTGTTTGATTAATAAGCTGTTTGTCTAAGTGAGCAACACATTGTACAGAGAGGAGAGGTGTCTGCATAGACAAGCACGCTCTTTGTCTATATGTGTTGGTTCACAGAAATTTCTTGGAGCAAAGTGGTTTATCAGCTTAAAGCCTTATCTTCATAAACAAATATCTCTTGGAATAGTTATTATGACACCAGTCACCTTAGTTTTCAGTGCTGATAGCTAAGTGGACTAAGGATATCTCAGTTTTTACAACCATGTGTGACCTTGCTCTTTTAATACATTCTTCTGCCAGACTCATTTTTTTCTTTATTTTTGCTAATCTGATATATGTAAGTGCTGCCTAATTTTGATTTAAATTATATACATTTCTCTGATTTCCAAGAAGTTGAACACTTTTATATATGTTTATTGACAATTTCAGTTGTCTCAATGCTTTTAAGTATGTTTTCTAAGTGCTTGTTACAATCATTGCCTTTTATAAAAAAAAGTGTTGTCTATTTATTGATTCTTAGGAGATATTTATATATCTTGGCCATGAGCTTGTTGTCAGTTATATTGTGTTGCAAGCATTTTCTCCCAGATTTTAGCTTTTATTTCCTTTTTATTTATTTATTTATTTTTGATGAACAGTTCGTTTCACTATAATCTACTTTAGCAATCTCTTCCTTTAAATTTAGTGTTTATAGGGTCTTAAGAAATTATTCACTACCCTGAGAAAATATTCTTATACGACCTTAGAAATCGTTGCAATTTTTCTTTAACTTTTAAACATTTAATATACTATAATCATGATGATGATAATAATTTTGATAATTTAGATAGTGTCACAATTTCCATTCTATATGTAATTTATTGAGAATTCCATCCTTTCCTAATCATATAAGATAAAACTCTGTCATATATCAGGTTTCAGTATTTGTATAGGTTTGTTTTTCAAATGTATTCCAAGTCTGTTTGTCCATCTGGTTACAAACTCAATACTGTTTTAGTTTTATGTCTTTAAATAAGACTTTCTGTCTTATATTTTGTATGACATGCTTAATTCTTCTGTAAAACATCTTGACTTTTCTTACCCTTGTTCTTCCATCCACGTATCACACATTTGTCCTAGCACAATGACAATCTAGGTTGAGTGAGATAAGTCACTTCAGTCGTGTCTGACTCCTTGTGACCTCATGGAATGTAGCCTGCCAGGCTTCTCTGTCCATGGGACTCTCCAGGCAAGAATACTGGAGTGGGCTGCCATGCCCTGCTCCAGGGCATCTTCCTGACCCAGGGATCAAACCCACGTCTTGCATTGGCAGGTAGGTTCTTTACCACTAGTGACACCTGGTAAGCCCATATTTAAAAAAAAAATAGCTTGTTATATTCTACAAATGCTTTTCTGGGATGTTTAAATTTTTCTGAAATTAAAAGCAATATATACTTGTCCAATAAATATTGGCTTGATTCAATACTATTGATTGTCCTCAGAAGATTATCATATTACTAGCACCAAATGTAGTAATGACAATAGCAAATAATTGAATATCCTTGTTTGAAAGATTTCTAGTGCTAATATAAAAGTCATCCTTTAAATAATTAATTTTATAGAATTTATGCAACTCATAGATGTAATGATCAAGACTGTAACAGATGTGTAGCTGAAACTGGACTCAGTCAAGCTCCAATCCCATTCATTCCTTCAAAAATTCTGACTCAGCATTTATATACATCCAGGGAGAAATCCATAAGAAAATGTGTTTTCCCAGTGTTTTTCTGTATCGTACTATTTTTTATGCCAAAAGTAAACAAAAATTTACAGAAATCTTTGTTAAAATGCATCATATGAATCTATTAAACCCAAAACATGCTAGTAGAGTTGCAAAGGATACAACAGTAAGTAAAAGAGGAATGATTGCTCTCATACTGCTGAGAGCCTATGGGAGACACATCTTAAAAACATAGGTCTAAATATACACTTGGCTGAGACTCACAGAAAGCATGGAGTATTATTACAATTAGAATGAAAGCGGGACTGTGCAGGAGTACTGACCTAGTCTGGGGTATCTGGAAATTTTTTTCTGGAAAAGTAATTTTTGAGTTTTTGACCTAAAGTATCTGGAAGAATTCCCTGGTTTAATAGAGAGAAGTAAAAGAGTGAGGCAGAAGGAAGCCAGAGAGAGGGTAATGGTGGGAATCAGACTGAAAGAAGGAAGCCAGAGAGCAGGGTAATGGTGGGAATCAGACTGAAGGATGAGGGTCAGTTGATAGATAAGACTTTGTGATGCATCATATTGCCTGTAAGAGGAAGGGAGTTCCCAAGACAGTATGAGCCATATTCGAAAACTAGTAGAATGGGGGTTTTCAAAATCAATACTCACATTCTTCAGAATAGATAATGATGGGTGGTTCTATTGATTTTCACTTGGCAGTAAGCAGCACCAGACAGTGGAGCTGACTCCTCTGAGTAGTAATTGGATCAATGGTCTGACAGTGATTAAGTGAAGAAAACAGGAGAAGAATGTGCAAAAAGAGAATCCACTCTAACATAATTAATATATTTTAAATTTGTAGAATGTTAAATTAGAAGTCTAGCTTAAAATTAATTTACATGTAATTATAAACATAAATCAGAGAAGGCAATGGCACCTCACTCCAGTACTCTTGCCTGGAAAATCCCATGGACAGAGGAGCCTGGTAGGCTGCAGTCCATGGGGTCGCTAAGAGTCGGACACGACTGAGTGACTTCACTTTCACTTTTCACTTGCATGCATTGGAGAAGGAAATGGCAACCCACTGCAGTATTCTTGCCTGGAGAATCCCAGGGACAGCGGAGCCTGGTGAGCTGGTGTCTATGGGATCGCACAGAGTCGGACACGACTAAAGTGACTTAGCAGCAGCAGCAGCATAAACGTAAATATAAGTTAGCTATGTAATTTTTTGGTTTTGCCTTTTAAACTTTGTTTTAGTTCACTTTATTTTTTTTGTTCCGAATCTTTAAAATGATGCTTATATCCCCAAGTGTCAAAATTGTATTAATTAATTTTAAAGATATTTTAAATATGTTGGCATATTTAAAAGTGATTTCATTTTGAAATACTTCAGAATTAATATTTTTAAAATAACATGTCTGTAAGTACTCAAGATAATGTCATATGTAACAGAATTACTAAAATTCCTTCAGTGTCATTTAATACTATTACATAATCAAATATCCCTAATTATTTTCCATATATATTCTACAAATACTTTGTCTAAACCTTGATTCAGTTTGGGACTACATGTTGCAGTAGATTAAATCTCTTTATATACAGTTGTCTTTTTTTTTTAAATAATACTTACATGGTGAATACCCAAATCATTAGTTTACCTTCTAGATTTGTAGTATCATTTAGCACATTCTTCTGTCCTCTGGAATCCTGTAAACTGGGAGTTACAGTCTGATTACACATTAATATTAATCATTTGGGGCTATATTACATCCTATATGATATATATATATTATGTATATATATATATATATGTGTATATATATATCATAATGCATTCAGAGGTACACCTTACCGTGTTGCTATATCATCAGTAATTCCAAGAATAATCACTGATGAGAGTAATAATATTCTGATCTCTCTATTATATAGTTATGTTTTCCCTTTTTACCAGAAAATCATATCTGTGATGATACTTTAGCACAATCAAATGTTCAATTCAATGTTATAATAGACCTGAAAGACTAGATTCACAGTAACAAAGAATTCTAAAATCTCAGTGATTTCAGTTCGGTAGCTCAGTCATGTCCAACTCTTTGGGACCTCATGAACAGCACCACACCAGGCTTCCCAGTCCATCACCAACACCCAGAGCTTGCTCAAACTCATCTCCATCGAGTCGATGATGCCATCCAACCATCTCATCCTCTGTCGACCCCTTTTCCTCTTGCCTTCTATATTTCCCAACATCAGGGTCTTTTCCAGTGAGTCAGTTCTTCGCAACAGGTGAGCAAAGCACTGGAGTTTCAGCTACAGCATCAGTCCTTCCAATGAATATTCAGGACTGATTTCCTTCAGGATTGACTGGTTAGCTCTCCTTGCTGTTCAAGGGACTCTCAAGATTATCTTCTCCAACACCACAGTTCAAAAGCATCAATTCTTTGGCACCCAGCTTTCTTTATAGTTCAACTTTCACATCCATACATGCTATTGAAAAACAATAGCTTTGACTAGGCGGACCTTTGTTGGCAAAGTTATGTCGCTGCTTTTTAATATGCTGTTTAGGTTGGTCATAGCTTTTATTCTAAGGAGCAAACATCTTTTAATTTCTTGGCCGCAGTCACCATCTGTAGTGATTTTGGAACCCAAGAAAATGAAGTCTGTCACTGTTTCCATTGTTCCCTATCTATTTACCATGAAGTGAAGGCACTCAATGCCATGATCTTTGTTTTTTGAAAGCTGAGTTTTAAGCCAGATTTTTCACTCTCATTTTTCACTTTCATAAAGAGGCTCCTCAGTTCCTCTTCGCTTTCTGACATAAGGGTAGTATCATCTCCATATCTGAGGTTATTGATATTTCTCCCAGCAATCTTGATTCCAGCTTGTGCTTCCTCCAGCCTGGCATTTTGCATGATATATTCTTCATAGAAGTTAAATAAGCAGGGTGACAATATACAGTCCTGACATACTCCTTTCCCAATTTGGAACCACTTTGTTTTTCCATGCCTGGTTCTAACTGTTGCTTCCTGACCACCATGCAGATTTCTCAGGAGGCAGGTAAGGTGTTCTGGTATCCCCATCTCTTGAAGAATTTTCCAGAGTTTGTAGTGATCTACACAGTTAAAGGCATTGGCATAGTCAATAAAGTAGATTTTTTTTGGAATTCTTTTACTTTTTCTGTGATCAAATGGATGTTGGTAATTTGATCTCTGTTTCCTCTGCCTTTTCTAAATCCAGCTGAAATATCTGCAAGTTCATAGTTCATGTACTGTTGAAGCCTGGCTTGGAGAATTTTCATCATTACTTTGGTAGTGTGTGACATGAGTGCAATTGTGCTTTACTTTGAGCATCCCTTGACATTGCCTTCTTTGTAATTGAAATGAACTAACCTTTTCCAATCCTGTGGCCACTGCTTGAGTTTTCCAGATCTGCTGGCATATTGAGTGCAGCACTTGCACAGCATCATCTTTTAGGATTTGAAATAGTGTAACTGGAATTCCAACACCTCTACTAGCTTTGTTTGTAGTGATGCTTCCTAAGGCCCACTTGACTTTGCATTCCTGGTTGTCTGTCTCTAGGTGAGTGGTCTCACCATCGTGGTCATCTGAGTTGTGAAGATCTTTATTGTGTAGTTCCTCTGTGTATTCTTGCCACCTCTTCTTAATATCTTCTGCTTTTGTTAGGTCCATACTGTTTCTGTCTTTTATTGTGCCCAAGGCTGCATGAAATGTTCCCTTGGTATCACTAATTTTTCTGAAGTGATCTCTAGTCTTTCTTATCTTTTGTTTTCCTCTATTTCTTTTCATTGATAACTGAGGAAAGCTTTCTCATCTCTCCTTGCTATTCTTTGGAACTCTGCATTCAAATGGGTATATCTTTCCTTTTCTCCTTTGCCTTTCATGTCTCTTCCTTTCTCAGCTGTTTGTAAGGCCTCTTTTGAAAAACCATTTTGCATTTTTGCATTTATTTTTATTGAGGATGGTCTTGATCTCTGATTCCTATACAGTGTCATGAACCTCCATCCATAGTTCTTCAGGCACTCTATCAGATCTAATCCCTTGAATCTATTTGTCAGTTCCACTGTATAATCATAAAGGATTTGATTTTAGGTCATCCCTGAATGGTCTAGTGGATTTCCTTACTTTCTTCAATTTAAGTCTGAATTTGGCAATAAGGAGTTCATGATCTGTGCCACAGTCAGCTCCCAGTCTTGTTTCTGCTGACTGTATAGAGCTTCTCCATCTTTGGCTGCAAAGAATATAATCAATCTGATCTCAGTATTGACCATCTGGTGATGTCCATGTGTAGCATCTTCTCTTGTGTTGTTGGAAGAGGGTGTTTGCTATGACCAGCGCATTCTCTTTGAAAAACTCTTTTAGCCTTAGTCCTGCTTCATTTTTTACTCCAAGGCCAAATTTGCCTGTTACTCCAGGTAGCTCTTCACCTCCTACTTTTGCATTCCAGTCCCCTACGATAAAAGGACATCTGTTTTGGGTGTTAGTTCTAGAAGGTCTTATAGGTCTTCATAGAACTGTTCAGCTTCTTCAGCATTACTGGCTGTGGCATAGACTTGGATTACTGTGATATTGACTGGTTTACCTTGGAAACGAACAGAGATCATTCTGTCATTTTTAATATTGCCCCAAATACTGCTTGTCAGACTCTTTTGTTGACTTTGAAGGCTACTCCATTCCTTCTAAGGGATTCTTGGCCCGTGCAGTATATATAATAGTCATCTGAATTAACTTTGCCCATTCCAGTCCATTTTAGTTCACTGATTCCTAAAATGTTGATATTCCTTCTTGCAACTCCTCAGTGACTTAAAATGGCCAAAAAAAAAAAAAGTGAAATGACCAGAATGCTGTAGGTCTTAAATATTTCTACCCATCTCACTGCTATTCATTTATCATTGACTAGCAAATCACGTGCTTCATATAGTTTCAAGGAGATAGAGAAAGGCATTATTACTGTGTATCTTGACAGAAGAAAACAGAAATAGTGATGATCAGTACAAATTATATTTGCTAACATTTATCTATGTGTTTTAATAATAATCGATACTTCCTGAGTCATTCATTTTACTAAATCTTGTAAAATGTGATTTTCTATCATTTATTTTACCTTTATTAGCTGATATTCTTTTGTAAAATCAAACTATTTAGCTATCCTGAAATACAGATTTTGTGGAAGGCCTGCTTCTTTTTCTCTAATTACTGATATTTATGAACTTGCCTCATATAGTAGTAATAAATGTTTTTTATTTTCTTCCCTTTAAATTTTTATATTACCAACCAATTTTCTTAGAATCAATATATCTCCATCAATTAAAGTTATTTGTACTAGAAGCTCAGATTTTCATGATGGTGATAGCAGGAGACTCTTTCAAGTTTTGGCCTAAAATTTTTTGACATGGTCCCATTTCTTTTGACAGCTTGCTTGCTTTTTTCACCAATTTTTCCAGACTTACCTTGTACTTTCCCTACCAAGACCTAGAAAGACTCATTTCTCTAATGATTCCTGGTTCTTTTTAGCGGAGAATGGTAGTATAGAGCAGTACCTGGCCACTAATGTGCTCATTGCTAATGGGGTAATATTACTTTTAGAATTTAAATAAGTAGATCTAGAAAATGTGTATTAAAAAAAATCATATAGCCAGCTCTATTTCAACATTATCAAAGTGGATCCTGTAGCACAGTAGTCAGTTTAGACACTGAGAGAAGAAAGTAAATCTAGAATCAGTTAATTTTTGAAAAAGCTACATATTATAAACTATATTGTTAAGATAGTCATAAAACATTATTAAATTAGAGACTGAAAAGCTGTGACATAAACATGTCTGTTTAACTTTGTTGAGACTAGTATTTCAAAAATGGAACTAGTTTTTATGGAACATATTTTGAGAAATATAGCGTAAAGTAAGGTTTAAGGATAAGCTCCTTTTTCACAATTCATTCCATACACTGGAGTTAAGATCTTCTATTATTATACATAATCTCAGATGTCTTGTAAACACATAAGAATGAAATCCCCTACCATAATGATTTTCAGGAACTTTATTCCAGAAAAAAATGCAATAAAAATTCTATTAGATTGAATGAGGTAATATAAAATATAAAATGAGGCCTTTTTGAACTTGCAGTGAAAGAACACTATAAATAGATGCTAATATTGTCTTCTGTATCTCTGAACTTTTTTTCAGAAGATAACTCAAATTAATTTATAATTTTATCTATGGAAAAGTTCTTATAGTATAATAAACTTCTAATCCATAGCTATGGATTAATCTTATATGAAATAATTTGGTTTCCTGTGTTTCTAATAATATTTGATGGTACTCTCTTATTAAAGACATTTTTTTCCGAAGAAGGTCAAAATATAGTGGTACACATAAACGCGTACATATCCATGTAAAATGAAAACATGTTCCTCCACTCAGTCTCTTTAAAAAACCATAATTATTACATTACTTATATCTTTATATTATACAACAGTTAAAATGAAAGTAGTTCTATAAAATGTTCATTACAAATCTTCAAAATTTATGTTAATATGTTTTGCTTTTTAAGGCAATTGGCACTTAAATTTGAGTAGAAATTTAGCAGAGTCAAAATATGTTATTTTGAGTATGAATATGAATTTTACATACCATTTATTAAAAATTCAAAAGGGCAGACTCACAAACATGTTATTATTATATGTGATATAGTGTGTGCACCTTGAAAATTGTTTCTATAAGTCTGACACGTATAATAAAAGGGAAAGGGGATACTTTTCTTTGGTATCATTTGAGCTCTCAAAAATAAACACTATGCAGAAATACAGTGATACTGGTTGTTGTTCAGTCAATAAGTCATTTCTGACTCTTAGCGACCACATGGATTGCAACACACCAGGCCCCTCTGTCCTCCACTATCTTTCGGAGTTTGCTCAAATTCATGTCCATTGAGTCAGTAATGCTATTTACCATCTCGTCCTCTGCAGCCCCCTTCTCCTTTTGCCTTTGGTCTTTCCCAGCATCAGGATATTTTCCAATCAGTCAGCTCTTCTCATCAGGTGTCCAAAGTGTTGCAGATTCAGCTTCAGCATCAGTCCTTCCAATGAATATTCAGGACTGATTTCCTTTAGGATTGACTCGTTTGATCTCCTTGCAGTCCAAGGTACTCTGAAGAGTTTTCTCTAGCACCATACTTTGAAAGCATTAATTATTCAGTGCCCAGCCTTCTTTATGGTCCAACTCTCATATCTGTATATGACAACTGAAAAATCCATAGCTTTAACTATGTAGACCTTTGTTGGCAAAGTGATATCTTTGCTTTTTAATACACTCTGGGTTTGTCATAGCTTTCCTTCCAAGGAGCAAGGGTCCTTTAATTTCATGGCTGCAGTCACCATATGCAGTCATTTTGGAGCCCAAGAAAATAAAATCTGTCAGTTAAGAGTTCCTTGCTAGATACGGATGTCTTTAATTTTTCCTGTGAACTTCCCTGGTGACTCAGATGGTAAGGACTGTAACAACTATATGCAGATTATTTTCCCACTATTTTGTCGTGGCAATACTTAAATTCACTTTAAATCTCTGATTACAGAATTTTATGTTGCAGTTTTAAAAAGCATTGCCATACAAAGAGGACTGGAGAGTATAACCATGAATGGTTTGTGACAATTTAGATCTGATAGGCAACTTTTGGTTGCTGTATTTACTACTTAGGCTTCAGAAAGAAGCACAATTCACTGAGAAGCACAATGATTCCACGTGATGTTCGTGAAGGGCTGGAGAAGGAAATGGCAACCCACTTCAGTACTCTTGCCTGGAGAATTCCATGGACAGAGCACCCTGGGAGGCTATAGTCCATGGGATAGCAAAGAGGTAGACATGACTGTGTAACTTTCAACTTAACTTGCACCTGGAGCTCTGTATAAATGTAAGAAGTGTCTGAGTGATATGAGCCTTAGCAGCACTTAGATTACCATCCAGAAGACTTCTCTGACAGTTACTATAGCATCATGTCAAAAAGAAAGTCTCTAGGCAGCAGCTCTCCTTTCTTGCACTTGTTAGTGCTGTGTATTTTATTGTCTATGGATTTCCCTTAGAGCAATCATAGACAAGCAGTTACTTTTATAATGTTGATCTGGTCTAGATCCACTGTACCCCCAGCGGAGCTTTGTAATAACATTCAGCACAAAGTGGTGAACCCTAAAGTCATGTTTTGTCTTTCTGTTCTGTCTCGTCCTGGGTTGTCATATCCCAATTCACATGACTAGAGGTGTAGCATATTTGCTTTAGGTACTTTTCTGAGAGCACAATTAAAGCATGGAGGGCATGGGTGAGGCAGCATGATTACTAACATTTATAATAGGCTCTGTTTTTTCTTCATTCCACATTCACTGTATTATCACTAGAAAATTGTTGTAGTTTCTCTTGTTTTCCTTTTTGCTCTTGATTTTCTCATCTGTGAAAAATGGGTAAAGAATACATATATTGTAGAATCCTTAGGGAGGATCTATTACATGAAAAATTAGGTAATATATGTAAAAGTTCATGGTATGAGTGAGCCCAACTTAAAATCTCAATATTATTCATATTTAAAATAAACAGCTGAAAGAGTTTGGAACCATAGTACTCTTTTTCGCAACAATTCAAATGAGGAATTCTAAAATTCGATAATTTTCTTTTCCTCACATTCTTCTGTACATTAATCATTATGAATTATAAAGAATACTTTACTTTTGAAGATATGCCAATGTCACATATATTTTAAACTTTCATATTTTGCTGGCAAATGTTTTCAAACAAAACAGTCACTTCAACTGACTCTTAATTCTACTCTTGGACATCTAGTCCAATCCACATGTACTCCAGAGAACTTTCCTTAGATCCAAACACTTTCTATTTCAAAACATCATTGCTAAGTCATTGTATCTCATGAAAGCACTGCAACTTAAATAAAAGTATTCTTTTTTTTTCTTTCGGAGAAGGCAATGGCACCCCACTCCAGTACTCTTGCCTGGCAAATCCCATGGACGGAGGAGCCTGAGGTTAAGCTTTATTTTCTAATAATAAGGATCAAATTCTTTGCCTAGGGTTACTTGTCTTCTGTCTTTGTATCTTTAGTTGTCCCTTTTGGAAACTAGTTACAAGGATTTAATTCAGGAATAAAAAAGTTAAGTGTTTTTAATGCTAGTGAATACATCTGTCGTGCCAAAGTAAGTTGCTGTTGGCTACAGAGCTAATTCTTTTGGCAGAAGTTTGATTCTTATTGTTTGCATATAATTAGTGAGTTGGATGCCTATGAAAACAAGATAATTTCTAAAAGGAAAAAACTACAGATGGACCACAACTGAGGATATAGCATCAGCAATTTATTTTATAATCTCTTAACTCTCTGTATTCTGTCCTCCAACCTTGGTACCATCATCTCTTCAATTCAAAGACTGTCTGCAATTATTTATATTTAAGACAGCTCTGTGAAAGAAAGGAAACATATGATATAGTCCAGTTACTCACGTTTCTGAAGAATTCCCAGACTCCAAATCTCACTGGTTGTTTCAGAGGCCTTCAGTGAAGGATTCTTCCCTGGACTTCAGATACCTGCCAAGCTCTCAGCTATCCCTTTAGTGCCCATGAATAAATGGTTGGTATATGTATTCATTTCCCAGGCTGCAATAACACAATACCAAAGGCTGGGTGGCTTAAATAACAGATACTTGCTCACAGCTTTGGTGGCTTAGAAGAAGAAGATCAAGGGGCCAGCAAAAACTTTCTCCCTTGGTTTGGGTTTCCCCATCTCATTGTGACCTCAAATGGCCTTTCCTCAGTACATGCCTGTTGAGAAAGAAAGGCAGTGAGTCTCTCTCTCTCTTTTTAAATTAAAGTATAGTTGGTAAAACATATTCATTTCAGGTGTACAATATAATGATTCAATATTCATTATTTCATACTTAATATTTGATATTTTAATGTTGTTAAATGATTACCACAGTAAGTTCAGTTAGCATCCATTACCATATATAGTTTTTTCCCAAGATCCGTTCTCCTAGCTACTCTCAAATACACAATATAATGTTGCTAACCATAAGTTACCATGCTTTATATTACATTCCCATGATTTATTCACTTTTTAACTAGAAATGAGTACCTTGTGACTTCCTTCGCCCATTTTGCCACCCTAGCCCCTGCCTCAAGCTTCCTCCAATCTGTTCCCTCTATCCATGGACTCATTTTGTGTGTATATGTTTGTTTGTTTGTTTGTTTTTTAGATTCTGCATATAAGTGAGATCATACAATATTTATTATTCTTTTCTGACTTCTTTAATTTAGCATGATGCCCTCAAAATCCATTTATGGTATTAAAAATGGCAGGATTTCATTCTCTTTTGTGGCCAAATAATATTCCACAGTGTATATATCACATCTTCTTTATCTATTCATCCATTGATGGATACTTAGATAGTTTCTGTGTTTGGCTACTGTAAATAATGCTGCCAGGAAGGTGAGGGTGCATGCATCTTTTCAGATCAGTGGGTTTTTTCCCTTTAGGTAAATACCTGGAAGTAGGATTGCTGAATCATAAGGTAGTTCTAATTTAATTTTTTGAGGAACCTCCGTACTGTTTTCCATAGTATCCACACTAATTTATAGTCTTACTAGAAGTCCACAAGAGTTTTCTTTTATCCACATCCTCACTAACACTTAAAAAAAAAAAAAAACTTTTTATTATGTACTAGAGTATAGCTAATTAGGCTTCCCTGGTGGTTCAGACAGTAAAGAATCTGCCTGCAATGCGGCAGACCTGGGTTTGATACCTGAGTTGGGAAGAACCCACGAAGGAGGGCATGGCAACCCCCTTCAGTATTCTTGCCTGGAGAATCCCCATGGACAACGAAGCCTGGCAGGCTACAGTTCATGGCATTGCAAAAAGTTAGATACAAGTGAGTGACTAAGCACACACATAGTCAATTAACTGTTGTGACAGTTTCAGGTGAACAGCGAAGGGACTCAGTCTTCCGTATACACATACCCACTCTCCCCCAGACTCCCCTCCCATCCATGTTACCATATAACAAGGGGCAGAGTTCTATGTGCTATATAGTTTGTCATTGGTTATCCATTTTAAATATAGCAGTGTGAACATGTCCGTTCCAAACTCTCTAACTATCCATAAATTCTAAGTAACTAAGTCTGTGAGTCTATTTCAGGTTTTTAAATAAGTTAATTTGTCCCATTTATTTTTAGATTCCACATATAAGGTATATCATGCAATATTTCTCTTTCTCTGACTTGCTTCACTCAGTATGACAATTCTAGGTCCATCTGTGTTGCTGCAAATGTCATTATTTCATTTTTTGATGACTGAATAATATTCCATTGCATACAACATCTTCTTTATCTATTCTTCTGTGGATGGCCATTTAGGTTGCTTCCATGTCTTGGCTATTTTAAACATTGCTGCAGTTAATTTTGGGGTGCATATATCCTTACAGATAATGTTCTTTTCCAGATATATGCCCAGAAATGGAATTGCAGGGTCATATATTAGTTCTGTTTTTATTTTTTAAGGAACCTCCATACTATTCTCCATTGTGGTTGTCAGTTCAGTTCAGTTGCTCAGTCATGCCCAACTCTTTGCGACCCCATGGACTGCAGCACTCCAGGCTTCCCTGTCCATAACCAACTCCTGGGGCTTGTTCAAACTCATGTCTATTGAGTCAGTGATGCCATCCAACCATCTCATCCCCTGTCATCCCCTTTTCCTCCTGCCTTCCATCTTTCCCAACATCAGGGTCTTTTCCAAGGAGTCAGTTCTTTGCATCAGGTGGCCAAAGTATTGGAGTTTCAACTTCAGCATCAGTCCTTCCAATGAATATTCAGGACTGATTTCCTTTAGGGTTGACTAGTTTGATCTCCTTGCAATTCAAGGGACTCTCAAGAGTCTAACATCACAGTTCAAAAGCATAGTGATTGTACCAATTTATATTCTCACCGATAGAGTAGGAAGGCTCCCTTCTCTCCACACCTTCTTCAGCATTTATTGTTTATGGAGTTTTTGATGATAGCCATTTTGGCTGGTGGGAGGTGATATATCTTATCATAGTATTGATTTGCATTTCTCTTGCTATTTTTTATCTTTTTGATAATAGCCACTCTAATAGATGTGATGTGACAATCTAATTGTGGTCTTGATTTGCATTTCCCTGGTGATTGGTGTTATTGAGCACATTTTCATGCACCCATTGGCCATCTATATATTTTCTTTGAAAGTTTTTTGGACTTTTTGTTATTGAGTTGTATGAGTTCTTTATATATTTTGGTTATTATCCCTTTATCAAAAAATGATTTTAAAATATTTTCTCCCATTCAGTAGGTTGTGTTTTCATTTTCTTGGTGGTTTCGTATCTTTTCTTAGGACACTAATCCCATCTAATCAGGACCCCAAGCTTGTGACCTCATTTAACCTGATTAATTCCTTACAAGCCCTATCTTCAAATATAGACCCACCATGGGTTAAGGTTTTAATGTATAAATTTTGGGTGGATAAATCATTTAGTCCATAATAGTCTGTGTATCACTTTAATTTTAGATACTCAAATGAAAGCTATTACTAATTTTAGCACACAACTTTTAAATATTTAATTAAGGAGAAAAGAAGTCCTCTCAATGCACAATAATATAGCTATTTTGGAAGGCAGTTTGGTAGTTTCTTGACAAGTTACACATAAGCTTACCTTATGACATAATAATTTCACTATTAGGGATCTACTCCTCTAAATGAAAACTATGTTCACAGAAAGACATGTACATGAATGTTCTTAGCAGCATTATTCAGAATAACCTGACACTGTGAATAATCTAGATTTCCATCAGTCTGGCAAGTGGATAAATAAAAGCAGTATATCCATGCAAGTAAACAGTATTCAGTATAAAAAGAATGAAACTCTAGTATATGACTTCAACGTGGATGAACCTCAAAAACATTATGCTAAATGAGAGAAACCAGATGCCAAAGGTTACGTATTGCATGATTTTATATATATGAAGTGTTTAGATGAAACATCTTTATAGAGAAAGAAAGCAGAGTTTTCCTATGGCTGGTGTGGGATTGGGACTGATTACCAGTGAGACTCCAGGGGACTATGGGAAAAGGGGACATGTTGGAAATATTCTAAAACTGAATTGTGGAGATAGATGTATAACTCTATACATTTAGTGTCCCTCTATCATTTCAGTAGTATCAAGTCAAATTCTTGCCAGTTTTCAGTGAGATTTAATCCTGTTGTCCCCTTGAAATGATCTTTGATTTCTGGAACTCATTTCTGTGTTGTCTCTAACCCTTCTGCTTGCAGGGAAAAATTCTCTGTAAATATTATTTTACCCTAGAGGGCTTATATTTCTTAGTTTTTCTTTGTGTGAAACCTTTATCTCTTCTCTTTTCAAAGAAAAAAGATCTAGATCACCTAACAGAAGCACTCATCTCATTTATGAGAGAGTGGGTGTTGCATCATGGTATAGATGAAAATGCCTGAACTATTGGAAAAAATGAGAAAATACTCTATTCAAAAAAAAAAGGTGGGGGGGTGTTATTTGCTCAGTCATGTCCTGTATTCAAATCCTAGCTCGTTTACATGCTAGCTTAGTGATGCTATCTAGGTTACCTAATTTTTCTGAATTTATCTCATCTCTAAAATATGAATGACATCAACCACATTGCTGGGAATATGTTTCCAAAGTAGTGGTAGAAGTTTTACAATGGTTGTAGCATTATAGCATTATTTATTTGATCTTTCATTCCTGGAAAGTATTTCTTTAACATATTGTTTAATTCATACATGTAAATAATTTAAAATTACACTGACTTTAGTTAAATATAATTTTCTTTCATAAATGAAGAAAATTATTGAATCAGTGGCTAAGCATAGTGACAGAACCAACAACAAAACTGTTATTTTGAGTATAATGAGCACATCAAAATAAGTTTCAAGGGCGATATAAGAAGGCAGCTCATGTCAACTATTTGTTATATGATTTAAGTCTTTTTATTCAATGTTATGGACTTGAACAAACTTATAGAACTTAATGATTAAATGATAGAATCTGCCAGCATGAACCTTTGTGGGAAGTGACTGGTTGGTTTCATTCTAATTCATTTTAGAGAGGTTCTTATCACAGCTAAGCCAGAGGGGGAAAAAAGAGTTTAGAGGATTCCTATTATTTAAAGATAGGACAGCAATAGTCACTTTGGATTTATAGTAACAGTATAACAGAAACGGGTCCACATATTGTTAAGGATTTATATAAATCCTTTACCACAACACACTAGATTTTTTAAGGTATAAATATGTTTTTAACTCTTCAATAATGGAAATTCACCTTGCCATAATGCATGTATTTGAAATGTTTCCAGTCCATTTCTTAGCATCCAGTTATAGCTCTCTGATAGTTTCAGGTTCTTTTTCTTATCACAGTCTTTCCTTTGTATTAAATATTAGTATGAGTCCTTCAGCAAGTTAATAGTCAAATGACTGTACAACCAACACATGCAATTAATTTTCTATTCAATAGATTTTTTAATGTGTTATACAAAGCAAAGCAAACAAACAAAACAAAAAGAGAAGCTTGCTCTTGAGAAGCAAAACATTTTTCTGGGTTTGATTGCCATGTTTATTCATGACATGAAAGCTTTATGGCTCATGGACAAAAACAATAAGATGGACGTCATATCTCAAATTTCAATGTGGTGCCAGCCTGTTTGTCTTTTTTCATTTTAATAATTGAATAGCTCACTAAGATGAAAATAATTATACAAAATGCCTAAGAGCATTTTGAAAGAGTTAGTTATCTCAATGAGTTTCCACTCTCGTGAACAGTAAAGCCTGCTGCCGCTTCTAAGTCGCTTCAGTCGTGTCCAACTCTGTGAGACCCCATAGACGGCAGCCCACCAGGCTCCTCCATCCATGAGGTTCTCCAGGCAAGAGTACTGGAGTGGGTTGCCATTGCCTTCTCCAACAGTAAAGCCTAGGCAATCTAAAATCACTGTTTCAGACATCAACATGGCCTGTCATTGATATGGGGTGGCAATGAAGCAAAAATGCCATGCAAGTATTGATGAAATAGTTAAGATAGTCTTTATTTTGCATATTAGATTAAACTGAGGAGGATTTTTAAATTGGTTGGCAGCAACTCCTTCCCTTCTCTCCACCCCAGTAGAGAGCATGTGAGAGCTTTGGATTCCACAAATGAAATGAGCTGTTAAAATGTGACACAGTAATAATATATTATTGCTCACATTTTTTCATCTTTGAAAAGGAAAAAAAATCACCTCTAGACTATGACTTTTTATGTGATTGTAAGGATGTGATGCATATGATATATATATATATATGTGTGTGTGTGTTGTGTGTATATGTATATAATATATATGATTTTTATGATGTTGTACACTTAAAAATGTGAATTTTTTATTCCTGGAATACTTGTCAGCAATAAATATGGGAAAAATATTTTTACCACAAACTTTTAGAGTTGTAATCTTAGCTCAAGTGGACATAGAGAATTGCAGTCTAGTATCAAGTTGCCTAATCATTGGTATCAAAACTGGCAAGGAAGCTGATAGTCAAACTCATGCCATTCTTGCTATTGGGAAACAGAAGAAAGAAAAAAAATGTCACTTTATTGGAAAAAAGACCATTATTTTAATATATGATGCTATTTTTTATTGGATCATATATATTGATAAATATTATATAGTAGTATAGTATATATTATATATAGTATAGTATTTATTATTCTATGCTATCATTATAGCTATGTATATGCACTAATATCTTTGTTTTCTAGAATTAAACAGTGCAAAATCATTATAATGTTTATGTGTGTTTCTTCCTAGATAGTGAGAAACATATACTATTGTAATTTTGGGTTTTATGCTATGTTCTTTGTGAGTGCTGAAAAAAAATCTGTTTTTAAACATCACTTTTAGAGATCCCTGAAACATGAGCAAGGGAGATTTCCTCTTACCCAATGATATATAGCAGTATTTCAGAGTTCAGTATTATGAAACAAACGACATTTCAGTGGTACGTTAAAAAAAAAATTAAAAGCCCTTTTAAATTACCTTAAAGTGTCAGATCACATTAACATATTGCTTTAGACTATCGTTATTTTCCTATTTTCTCTTTTTGAGGTTTGGCTAATGACTTCTCAGTTCAGTTCAGTAGCTCAGTCGTGTCTGACTCTTTGCGACCCCATGAATCGCAGCACGCCAGGCCTCCCTATCCATCACCAACTCCTGGAGTTCATTCAAACTCACGTCCATCGAGTCAGTGATGCCATCCAGCCATCTCATCCTCTGCCGTCCCCTTCTCCTCCTGCCCCCAATCCTTCTCAAAATCAGAGTCTTTTCCAATGAGTCAACTGTTTGCATGAGGTGGCCAAAGTACTGGGGTTTCAGCTTTAGCATCATTCCTTCCAGAGAACACCCAGGGCTGATCTCCTTTAGAATGGACTGGTTGGATGTCCTTGCAGTCCAACGGACTCTCAAGAGTCTTCAACACCACAGTTCAAAAGCATCAATTCTTTGGTACTCAGCTTTCTTCACAGTCCAACTCTCACGTCCATACATGACCACTGGAAAAACCATATCCTTGACTAGATGGACCTTTGTTGGCAAAGTAATGTCTCTGCTTTTCAATATGCTATCTAGGTTGAACATAACTTTCCTTGCAAGGAGTAAGCGTCTTTTAATTTCATGGCTGCAGTCACCATCTGCAGTGATTTTAGAGCCCCCCAAAATAAAGTCTGACACCGTTTCCATTGTTTCCCCATCTATTTCCCATGAAGTGATGAGACCAGATGCCATGATCTTCATTTTCTGAATGTTGAGCTTTAAACCAACTTTTTCACTCTCCAATTTCACTTTCATCAAGAGGCTTTTGAGTTCCTCTTCCTTTTCTGCCATAAAGATGGTGTCATCTGCATATCTGAGGTTATTGATATTTGTCCTGGCAATCTTGAGTCCAGCTCGTGCTTCTTCCAGCCCAGCGTTTCTCGTGATGTACTCTGCATAGAAGTCAAATAAGCAGGGTGACAATATACAGCCTTGACAAACTACTTTTCCTATTTGGAACCAGCCTGTTGTTCCATGTTTAAACTTATAGCTGGTCTTGCTATATAGTCTTGCTACTGATGTTCTTATGTCCATTGAAAGGGGCTTTAGAAATTGTCCATTCCAACTACCTAATTTACCTATGTGCATGAGTGCTATGTCACTTCAGTTGTGTCCGACCCTGCAACCCCATGGACTGTAGCCCGCCAGGCTCCTCTATCCATAGGAGTTTCCTGGCAAGAATACTGGAGTGGGTTGCTATGACCTTCTCCAGGGGATCTTTTAGACCCAGGGATTGAACCTGTGTCTCTGTCTCCTGCATTGACAGGAGGCTGAAATACAGGGTTTTGAAAAGGCTCATCTAAAGTCATTTGGCTAATGTTGCAAGGCCAGTTAATTCTCCATCTGAGTTTGAACTTCCAAAGCACTCACTTTTACTCTGGCATGCTATTAATTGTGGTATATACCATGCCTTCTCATCCAAAAATATCACATAAGGGTATTTTCTTTAGAGGTAATAGCCATCTGAGAGTTTGACTACCATCTGTTTTGTTTCCTGCCAAAATTAGTTGCTAGTGATAATCTAATAATTAATTTGATTAATCCAAAATTAGATTATGCCATTCTCTGATGTCCTGCCAAAATCAGAGACTGGCATAATTTCATTATTCAAAGGTATATGGATAGAAGTTCAAAGATATCTACCTCAGAATGCTAGCAATTCCACTTGAAGTGGAATTCAAGTCCCTTTTAATTTCGTCATTCTAACTCGCATAAGATTTCCAAAACTCTGTGTATTTGTTAAAGGACACTGTATTTATGAACATGGGGCTTCCTAGGTGGCTCAGTTAAAGAACCCGCCTCCCAATGCAGGAGCTACAAGAGACGCTGGTTTGATCCTGGGTAGGGAAGATCCCCTAGAGAAGGAAATGGCAACCCACTCCAGTATTCTTACCTGAGAAATCTCATGGACAGAAGAGCCTGACGAGCTACAGCCCATGGGGTCGCAAAAGAGTCTGACAAGACTTAGTGACTGAACAACAACGTTTTATGAACATGCTATTTATATAGCTATTTAACTGAATAAATAATAATGGAATCCTAACAAACTATTTGATATTTAACCACTGTAGATTATGAACTCAAGTCAACTGTAGGTCTTCAAATATAAGAAAAATGTCAGAGAAATGTATAAATAGCATTCCATTTTTGGTAAATCATAGAATTTTTATTTTACTATGTTTTTTTTTAATAATATTTGCCTAGTTTTCAGAATGAAGGTATTAAAATAAATTATCAGAATTTCCTCTAAACAGAGTAATGTTTCCTAAGTTTCTACTGATTGAGGTTTGGATGAAAAGAGAAAGTGATGTCAGAAAGGAATATTCATTTACTTATTGTAATTAGTGCTTTAGAATTTTCTTTTTTTTTTTTATAATAAATGAAGAACTTTAATGACCACTTGCACCATTCTCTTATTTAGTTCTTCATACAATCATATGAGGTATATATTATTAATCTCACTGTTCTTTAACAGTGTTGCCAGGTTCAAATCTCTGCCAGAGAATTCAGTAAGTATTGAGGAGGAAAACAATCATAATTTTTAAAAGTATGTATATTTTTATTTGAAAGATACAATATGATTTGTATATTTATATGTAAGTGATTAATTATAAACATTTCAGGATTCTGGATTTTAAAATTACTCTCTGCAGTTGGACTGCTCAGTTGAATGAAATTAACTTTTATCATGTCACGATAACCTCAGAGATGTTTTTCATATATGCATTCTATACTTGCTGCTGTTGCTATAGATTATATAATCCAAATACATGAGTTGCTGTGGGTTATATGACTTAATGAGAGGACCCCTTAATGCGTCTCTTCAGATTTTCATAGGACTTCCGAAAATGCAGCTAATTACTCTAAAGGAAAAAAAAAAATATTGATTTGAGGGGAAGCAATCTGATAAGCTTACTTACTAGTCCTTAAGAATGATACATAACTTTTTAGATTGAAACTCTGGTACTCCCTTATCTTGATTTCTTCTGTTCAAGTAGAGATTGTGGTTAGTTGGTACTGAGAAAAACTAGAAAGTGTTGGAGATTAATAGGTAAAATATGCAGCAGTATAGTAGCTGAGTATGATATTTTTGCTTTCTCTTTGCAAAGCAGGGAGCAGCAATCAGAAGTTTTCTAAACTCAGAAATGGTTCTTATGATTTCATAATTCATTTAGATATATATCATTTCAAGTACGCAAAAATAGAATATAGACATTAGAAAATGTATGAATATGTGATTTTGAAAATTCATTGTAATCTGAATTAAACATATTATTTTTAAAGTAGTGTTGCATTTCTGCCTTATTTTAACTACAAAATTGCCAAAGCGATATTTCCAAGAATATCTTACAATAATTATTTTTCAAAGGGATTATCATTCTGTAAGCCCTTATTCTGTAAGGGCTTCTCTGGTGGCTCAGTGATAAAGAATCCACCAGCCAATGCAGGAGATGCAGGTTCAATCTCTGAGTCATTTCCTGGAGGAGGAAATGGCAACCTATTCCAGTATTCTTGCCTGGAGAATCCCATGGACAGAGGAGCCTGGCGGGCTACAGTCCATAGGGTCACAGAGTTTGACATGTCTGAGCATGCAGGCATGTGCTTTAAACAGATTCTATTCCTCCACACCCAACACACACACACACACACACACACACACACACACACACACACAATTTTATTTGCTACAGTCTAGATTTACAAAGCTAAGGCTGAAGAGTGTGGATTATAATGCTCTGGATGCAGATTGATTTTTAATCCTAGGTCCACTATTAAGTAATTGTGCCACTTTGAGAAATTTAGTTAAACTCTCAAATTCCTTGTTGCTTTATCTGTAAGTTGATAATAATAATATCTAACAAGTATGGTTGTTTTGAAGATCATATGCCTCACACATAATAAACAATAAATATTACAATATTTATAGCTTCCCAGGTGGCGCTAGTGGTAAAGAACTTGCCTACCAATGCAGGAGACATAAGAGATGCTGTTTCAATCCCTGGGTCAGGATGATACCCTGGAGAAGGGCATGGTGAACCACTCCAGTATTTTTACCTGAAGAATCCCATGAACAGAGGAGCGTGGCTGGACACAGTCAATAGGGCTGCAGAGAGTTGAACATGACTGTAGCGACTTAGCATGAATGCACGTATATTTACTTAGAGAGACTTTAATATTTTTATTCCCCCAAAGTTTGACCATGAAAAGAAAAGCCAATGGAAAAATTAATATTTCTCAGTGAGTATGTGACTTTTCTTTATGGGTTATCAGATCATAATAGCAGTTTAAGGAAAATTCAGTGTTTTGTTTAGATTTTTAAAAGCAGACCATCTTACCCCTTACATATGGTACAAGTATACTTAATAAGGTATTAATTCTTGATTATTAGCAACAGGTAATCTATTTCATACTTTCTCAAATTTCTCTGATTTCCCATTGCTTATTTTTGTAGTTATTGGAATGTTGAATCACTATAGAGAAAATTGTATAGACATCAGTAGATCTCACTGATAAGTTCAATATGTTGTGATTAATACAATAGCAGACATTCAATTGTGTACAATTGAATTGATTAAATTCACTCCAATTTATTCAGTTAATAAAGTTTTGCTTAGACGCTTAAGACACTTAAAAATAGAATAATTCATTATAAACTTTTAAACAATTTTAGTTGTTTTATTGACTCTGCTGGATCGTCATTGCTGTGGAGGCTTTCCTCTAGTTGCATTAATCCTCAGTGCCTGGGGCAGTGCCTTACTCCTAAGGCATAGATGATACATCTGCTGAAAGGATTCTGAATAAAATATTAATTTTTTCTAACATCTCATTAATAGAGCTAATTAATCAATAATTTTTCTTTGTATTAAACACAAAGCAATAAAACAGTTTTTAGTTTGAATGAATGGTCAAAGTTTATTGAATTAAAATTATAAACATTTTACCTACTCCTTCCCACTTAAAACATCCTAAATTATTGTCATGTTCACTTTCATTTGTATTAGGTAAAACTAAATTTGAATGGAGATGAAAAAGTAGAATTACTTATACTTGACTAAGTGGTTTGAATTTTTTCCCCTATCAAAACCTACCAAAGGTTCTACCTCGTTATATTTCTAGTTTAAGGTGATGGTTCTTTTACTAATTTCCTGTGACATAGTGAATTTCTCCCCCTTCATTCTGATGGTCCCTTAACTTGTATTTTCATCACCTGGGTAATGCAACTGACAAGTGTGTGTATGAACACTGACACATCTCATCGATATATATTGTAGTCAAGGAGAGTAATTTGCCCAAAGATCATAGCCTGCCCAGCAATTTATCTCACACCTGCCCAGACAGACACAGCAGTCTAGCTCATCCATCAAAGTTCATGATATAAACTCAGTGGAATTTGAAACTTACAATAAGAAAGTGAAAAGGGTGTAATCAAGATTACATGCAAAGTGTCATAGAGCATACAGGTCCATATTTTAAATCAACTATTTGTCAACACTCAAGTTAATTTGAAAGTATATATCCTTTTGAATACATATGTAGTTCATGAATTCAGGTTAACTTTTTATAGATTTAAATTATAATTTCCTATCATTAAAATGTAAATTTATAGAAATTCTTAAAAATCTTGGAAATCTTTTAAGTTAGAATTATAAACTAGGGTTAAGTCTTAAATGTCCAGAAACACAGATTACAAATAGAAACCTTTGTTCCTGTGTTTCACATTTTCATTGTCTCAGAAAATTCAAATGCTAGAATAAATTCTGACATTAGTCAATCAATCCTAACACAATAAACATAATCCTTTCCAGCTCATTATGGTGGCATCTTAACATTTTTTTTTTATGTTTTAACATATTATTTTCACAATCTTGTTCACCAGAATGAGCACTCCACATGGATACAGTTGCTGGTATCCCTACTTTACAGATAAGAACATTGAAATTTAGAAATGTTAAGAAATTTGTTCAAAGTCATAAAACTGGCTACTACAAATACTAAGAACAGCATCCAGATCATGTGAAACCAGAACTTCCCCCCCAACACACAATTCAAAATTGCCTTTTCCTGTATTTATGTGTTTCAGAAAGAGTTGGAATGACACTTGGAGGCCATCTGGTCTAAGCTATCTGACTTTATAGATTGAAAACACAAAATGAAGTTCAGAGTGAGGGGATAGAGCTAAGATGAGGACTCAGGTTCCTACATAGAAATCTGAGTACCATATGTTCAAGGTACTGTTTCTGGAAAATTCTCAAGTATTTGGTGTGGTTATTGGTCATATTTAGAGCATGTGAATTTATTGTCTCTATCTTAGTGCTTATAATATAGAGGCAACATTTTCTGAACAGTTCTAACCAGGAGATGAGAGGTGGTTCTTTAAAGTGCCAGGCACCAATCTAGCCGAAAACCTGGTTTCAAATTTAAATGAAAGGCATCATTTTCATGTACCATCAGTTCAGTCACTCAGTCGTGTCTGACTCTTTGTGACCCCATGGATTGCAGCACGCCAGGCTTCCCTGTCCATCACTAACTCCTGGAGCTTGCTCAAACTCATGTTCATTGAGTTGGTGATGCCATCCAACCATCTCATTATCTGTTGCCCCCTTCTCCTCCTGCCCTCAATCTTTCCTGGCATCAGGGTCTTTTCAAATGAGTCAGTTCTTCGTATCAGGTGGCCAAAGTATTGGAGCTTCAGTTTCAGCTTCAATCCTTCCAATGAATATTCAGGACTGATCTCCTTCAGGATTGAATGGTTTCATCTCCTTGCAGTCCAAGGGACTCTCAAGAGTCTTTTCCAACACCACAGTTCAAAAGCATCAATTCTTCTGTGCTCAGCTTTCTTTATGGTCCAACTCTCACATCCATACATGACTACAAGAAAAACCATAGCTTTAACACTAGGGACCTTTGTCGGCAAAGTAATGTCTCTGCTCTTTAACACTCTGTCTAGGTTGGTCATAGTTTTTCTTCCAAGGAGCAAGTGTCTCTTAATTTCATGGCTGCAGTCACCATCTGCAGTGATTTTGGAGCCCAAGAAAATAAAGTTTGTCACTGTTTCCATTGTTTCTTCATCTGTTTGTCATGACGTTATGGGACCAGATTCCATGATCTTAGTTTTTTGAATGTTGAGTTTTAAGCCAGTTTTTCACTCTTCTCTTTCACTTTCATCAAGAAGCTCTTTAGTTCCTCTTCACTTTCCGCCATAAGGGTGGTGTCCTCTGCGTATCTGAGGTTATTGATATTTCCCATGACCCTGCGGACTGTAGCCTACCAGGCTTCTCTGACCATGAGATTCTCTAGGCAAGAATGGTGGAATGGGTTGCCACTTCCTTCTCCAGGGGATCTTCCCAACCCAGGGATCGAACCAGCATCTCTCTTGTCTCCTTCATTGGCAGTGGATTCTTTACCCCTAGCACCACCTGGGAAGTCCCAATATTACTAATAAGTTCTGAAATGTATTAGCATCTAATTAAAATGAAAGTGATTGAGTTAATTGATCTATTTTCCAACTCCTAACCCTAATTTTTCAAAAATTTTCCAATGTATGTAAACGTTTTCAAATGTACATAAAGATTTGTGAAACTTATGTCTGTGTTGGCAAGTAAGAGGGGGGATATCTGAAGGGTTTAAATTAATTTAATTTCTCTGAGTCAGATACTTCAAAATCCAATACTTCAGAGAATGAAAATATGAAGAAAGGCCCAATTTGTCACATTGTTTAGCAGTTCAATAGATGTTCTTATCTGTGATCTAGAGAACTATTTATTGTTTGCCTGAGTTCGGAGATGAGACAGAAAGTATGGGGTTGTGCCCTATTGCTGCGGTATCAAGCTCTTAATTTCCTAGAGCATCACTGCTATTGTTATGGATGCAAGCACAGAGACTGTAGGTCACAAAGATCCAATATCATAAATTTTGTCTAAGTAGTTTCAGATTTAGCATCCAGAACAATACTGCACTTCAGTTAGAAAATGTACGACTTGGTTTTCACTTACGGTGTCCTTAGTGCTCACATAACCCCAAATATCTGTTTTTTCAGTTACAAAAGATTGAAGTTAGACTTGAGGATGTATTTTTCCTTCTACCTGTGAGCCTGTCATGAGGCAGCACTAGAGGATCTATTTGAAGTGTTGGATTTATTGGTTTTGATAACCTTGAAATCTACCTTGATGTCTATTTAAAGATGATTCCTATTAGCACAGCTCATTTGTGCTTTGACTAATTGTTGGGCATTCACTGCATACTGGAATGTCCAGCTTGCGCTGTGGAAAGACCACCCATCATTTCACAGCATCATGAGACTGCAGTAATTGCATTGGTTTAATACTATGCCATCCTTCAACTGGTAAAAATTACCCTCTCTTCAGATCAACTACTTCTTTAGGCAATACATGACTTCTGGTTGGAGCATATTATTCTAATATTTGCCCAGAGAGATAGAAAAAACTGATTAGTCGTTTTAGCACCTTTATTCTTATAATGAACTTTTGTTGCTGCTAGAGTTACTAAAATCCTATAATATCTGTTAAGTTTGGCTTATGTAGCTATCAGAGAACCATTGTGGCATTTGGTAAGTTTTATGCCATGGCCACAAATCTTTTTTTATGAGCTATTGTTTTCTCTATTATGATAGCCTTAAGAATAGCATTGTGATTTTACTTTAGTATGCTATGGTTTTTCCTGTGGTCATGTATGGATGTGAGAGTTGGACTGTGAAGAAGGCTGAGCGCCGAAGAATTGATGCTTTTGAACTGTGGTGCTGGAGAAGACTCTTGAGAGTCCCTTGGACTGCAAGGAGATCCAACCAGTCCATTCTGAAGGAGATCAGCCCTGGGATTTCTTTGGAAGGAATGATGCTAAAGCTGAAACTCCAGTACTTTGGCCACCTCATGCAAAGAGTTGACTCATTGGAAAAGACTCTGATGCTGGGAGGGATTGGGGGCAGGAGGAGAAGGGGACGACAGAGGATGAGATGGCTGGATGGCATCACTGACTCGATGGACGTGAGTCTGAGTGAACTCCTGGAGTTGGTGATGGACAGGGAGGCCTGGCCTGCTGCGATTCATGGGGTCGCAAAGAGTTGGACATGACTGAGCGATTGCTCTGATCTGATCTGATCTGATTGCAGACTGTTTTTACTGTGTTTTCAGATATTTTCATTTTCAAGCACAAAAATGAGACTGTCTAGCAGCTGTCACTATACTACATGTGAATGACTTTTGGTCTTGTTTAAGTGACCAAAGAATAAATAACAGCCATCATCCAAACAAGGAGACTTTAGTGAGGGCAGAAAATGTTACTTCAAGCCATTCCTATAATTTTATGTTGTTTATTTCTATATACAAATCTTAAGATTTCTTTTTCTCGCCACTGCTGTCTTCTCTGCAACAACTGATTTTTCCTCATCAGGTTTTGCCTTGATAGCAATGAGAGTAGCATTTGTACACAAGGATGATATTTTTTTTCTTCTGACAAAACTTCTACATTGCCTCAGTTTTCCACTTGGAATAATGAATAAAGACCAAGAAGGTCTTGAATGCAGTAAAACAACAACAACAAAACAAAACAATCTTACACCTTTGTTTTTTGATATTCTTTTTTTCAGATGCAAATTTTATGACCATTAATAGCCAACATTTATCAATAGCATTTAGTATATATTATGATGTACTAGGCAGGGCGTACTATGTTTTATATTCATTATTTTTGGTGAGTATCATCTCCATTTAACCAATGGGTAACAGAGACTTACATTTTTTACTTTGGGAGACTTAACCAAAGATTTAAGAGAGCAGATTATTATAGTCCACTGAGAGTCATTAGAACCAAAGCATATCTTATTGCCAAATATTCCCTCATGCTTTTCTAAATCCCTGAAGCAATTAAATAAGATAAGTGTAGCCTAAACTAAGTATGAGTTATTTTTGTTTTTTATTCATTGCTAGTTAGGAATTTCTTGCTAATTAAAAATACTTAATGACTGATGACTTTGAAATCATGTGACAATCTATTTTAACCAAAATATGATAATATGTGCCATCCAGAGAGTTATGCCTTTCTTAGCCCCAGTGGTCACCTTGATATGAGTTGTATCATAATGCAAAACCTTTTGTGGCTTTTTATGTTGAAATCACCTTCAAAGCTTTCAGAATGTCCATTTTGGACATTTTTCAGAATGTCCACAATGATGTGCTCCTGTATTCAATGAGGATGAAACTTTTTTTTTTTTTTTCAAATTGGTCAAAATTAATCAAATGAAACTATAACTGGAACATACTTGGCAAATAAAATATTCAGTAAACTTGAGTTTTGTTATTGTTTTTAACATTAATATTTTAAGTTCATGTCTGATAACTATGTTGGATGATCAGTTTAGGAGATACTGTTTGCAGCACTAGCAGTATGAGATAATTTTCTTACTTGTATTTGGAATGACTCCAACAGTACCTCCAAAGTAGAAAATATAAAATGTTTTTTTGATTAGTGGTGGTATGAGATAAATGCATAATTTCTCAAGTGATAATAATAAAGCACACCATTCATTTGAACAATGGAGACTATCAAAAATCCTTCTCAGTGCTTGATGATAATTTCATAATCAATAATATATAAAAATGAAATAATAAAATTAAACACTTATGTAGAGCCTACCATGAACTAGGCACTGTTCACTGTGTATCAGTTCATTTCCTTTAACAATTTTGTGAAGTAAGCTCTCTTATTGTCACCTCCATTTTATAGATGAAGAAAGAGAGGCATAGTATGGAAGGTAGAAACTTGACCAGGATGACAGAGCCAGCAAGTGGCAAAGCTAGGATTTAAACCCAGATAGTCTGACCCCAAAGTCTATGCTCATAATCAAATCTGGGTACAATCAGCAACAACCACTTCAAAGTAAAAAGTATAAGTCAGTCATTTACTGACTTATAAAGATTAGGACATGAAATTTAAGGATAACTAAATTAACCTCATTAAATTGACTTTAAAAAGTATATTTTTTTGTTTTAATCAAAACTAGCAACACATTCAAGGAGATTTTATATTCATATATTTGTTTTCCATTAATAAAATTTTAAAAATCTTGCAAAACATAAAAGTTTTGTTTAATGGAAAAATGGAAACACCTCTGATGATTCTTGACCCATGGCACTTTAGAATATACATACAAAGTTGTCCAGCATTTTTGGAAAATGTTGTTTCTTCATAAACATTGCTATTTTAAAGTCTAATGCTTTAAGAACATTACAAATAAAAATATACTTAAAAGGCATATTAATTTCAGATAACTGGGGGCATTAAATGCAATTAAAGAGCAATTTTGAATATTTCTCATTCATATGAAAACTAGCTTATTTTGATCTCGTGAGAAATGAGTAGTCTCTAGTTGCAAAAAAAAATTAAAAATTAAAATATAGGAAAATGTTTTAAATATGTCTCCTGGGAAAGCATTATATTTTTGTTTTAAAGAAAAGAATCAATTTTTAACAGTGACTCACATTTTAATACCTGTGAATTTTAAGTTTTATTTAAGAAATGAAAATAATAATTTGAGCATTTTTTCCCCTTCATTTATAAGTTTCTGGAAAATATTAATTCCATTTTTTGAAAGGTAAATTTGCTCTGAACTATTTTCTGAAATCCATGAAATATGGGTATATGCATAAGCTTTTAAACTAATTGAAGAAAAAAGCTTATGCTTGCTCAATAGTACTATTTTTTGTATGAATTTATTTAATGGTTTTTAGTTTAAATTGTTAGCATCTGCTATCTAATGTCTTAATGATAATTTCAGATATCCTGGAATTTGTTGTCAAAGTAATATTAACATGAGATATCTATTGTTTTACATTGAGATAATGAAGAAGTATCACATATATTTAGATTCCATTTTGAGATAATCTTAGCTATTTTGGTTTGGTTTCTTGTTTGTCCAAAGGAGTTAATCTCTTGGAATCTTACTTGAGCCTATCCTTGGAGATTTGTATCCCAATTTTACAAACCATTTTAGAGAAGACTGAAAGGTGGTGAGTGTGCTAGGAATAAATAGCTAAATTATTTTACAATTACTTAGAGAATTTCTTGCTATAAAAATTCAAATTATATAAAGTCCGTATAGTCAAGGCTATGGTTTTTCCAGTAGTCATGTATGGATGTGAGAGTTGGACTGTGAAGAAAGCTGAGTGCTGAAGAATTGATGCTCTTGAACTGTGGTGTTGGAGAAGACTCTTGAGAGTCTCTTGGACTGCAAGGAGATCCAACCAGTCCATTCTAAAGCAGATCAGTCCTGGGATTTCTTTGAAAGCAATGATGCTAAAGCTGAAACTCCAGTACTTTGGCCACCTCATGCGAAGAGTTGACTCATTGGAAAAGACTCTGATGCTGGGAGGAATTGGGGGCAGAAGGAGAAGGGGACGACAGAGGATGAGATGGTTAGATGGCGTCACCGACTTGATGAACATGAGTTTGGGTGAACTCCGGGAGTTGGTGATGGACAGGGAGGCCTGGAGTGCTGTGATTCATGGGGTCGCAAAGAATTGGAGATGACTGAGTGACTGAACTGACTGACTGACTATTTTTTTTATTTTTAAAGAGAAAATTGTGTCTCCAAAATTCAATCTACTTTAAGATTTCAACCAGAATGGGGATGATTTTGCTAATTTTTAAAAAATGTTTTTCTCTCATTTTTTTGAAAGAATCATTAAAAATATTAATGATTAGGGAGATTAAATTATTTCAGTTTATTATTGTGTTATAATAGTGTTACAATGCAAAAATTTATTCTTAGATCATTTCTCATGAAATTGTAAATTTTTTTCATTTCTAGTACAATGTCTAGTAATGCTAAGGTTTTAATCTATGACTTCTTTTATTAAAATGTTACTGAAAGAGATCACATTTTTCCATGCTTAGAACACTGATATTTTAGAATTTAGACATGACTTTAATTACTGAAGCTGGGGAACAGAAATAGCTGAGGGAGGGAAATGTTGCTGAATTAGAACTTGAACATGAGTTGTGTTAAATCATTTTTAGAAATTGTGCCGGCTTCTTTATAGTGCTTGCTTGAAACTGCCAGAAACATGTTTCCTTCTTAACTCCATTCATGAACATTAGAAAGTGAAAACGCTCAGTCGTATCCGACTCTTTGCGACCCCATGGACTGTAGCCTGCCAGGCTCCTCTGTCCATGGGAATTTCCAGGCAAGAATACTGGAGTGGGTTACCATTTCCTTCTCCAGGGGATCTTCCCAACCCAGGGATCAAACCCAGGTCTCCCTCATTGCAGGAAGACTCTTTACCACCTGAGACACCTGACTAAATTATAAGCACCAGGTAGTAGGTACGATGCATAAATACAGATTCTGCCTTTTTTTTTTCTTCTGTAGAAATATCTTTCCAGTAATGGGAAGCCCCCCTTTATCCTGTGGGTTCTATGGAGAAAAATAATCTATTGGTGCTTTTAAATGAAAATCTTGCTGAACAGGACTGCTTAGTCTTGGCACCTGAGCAAAAGAAGTAGAGTGGATTTGTTTTTCTTTTTCTTCGGAATATAGATAGGGAAAATATTGCATAACCTCTTATTTAGCTCATAATAAAATCTGAACTTCAAAAGACTGAACTAGCAATAGATGAAAGAACCAGTTAGGATTCATAAATCAGAACTTTGAACTGAAATGAGAGAGTAGGGCTTATCAACTCAATCAAAATGGCTTGTGTCCAAAAAATACTGATGTATGAATATGTCACTTTTATCCTTAAAGTGCACATGAAATATTTGTAAGTCAAAACTATTTCTAATTTAGGATTTATTGCCATGGTTCATAAATGAACTAGATTTTATAAATCTGCTAATGGGCTTGTAATTGTAGCATTTTTTAAAAAAATTATATAAAATGTAGTGTATAAAGCTATTCTGGGATATATAAACTATTTTATTTATATATTATTTTCTTAAAATTCTAAGATTTAAACTTAGAGAGTCATCCTCCTTAGATCTCAGTTACGTGTTATTTTGGTACTTCAAGCCATGGTTGTTTTATGAGTAAAGCTGAAATCAAGATTGCTGGGAGAAATATCAATAACCTCAGATATGCAGATGACACCACCCTTATGGCAGAAAGTGAAGAAGAACTAAACAGCCTCTTGATGAAAGTAAAAGTGGAGAGTGAAAAAGTTGGCTTAAAGCTTAACATTCAGAAAACTAAGATCATGGCATCCAGTCCCATCACTTCATGGGAAATAGATAGGGCAACAGTGGCTGACTTTATTTTTCTGGGCTCCAAAATCACTGCAGATGGAGATTGTACCCATGGAATTAAAAGACGCTTACTCTTTGGAAGGAAAGTTATGACCAACCTAAACAGCATATCCAAAAACAGAGACATTACTTTGCCAACAAAGGTCCATCTAGTCAAGGCTATGGTTTTTCCAGTAGTTATATATGGATGTGAAAGTTGGACTATAAAGAAAGCTGAGCGCCAAAGAACTGATGCTTTCAAAAACTGTGGTGTTGGAGAAGACTCTTGAGAGTCCCTTGGACTGCAAGGAGGTCCAACCAGTCCATCCTAAGGGAGATCAGTCCTGGGTGTTCATTGGAAGGACTGATGCTAAAGCTGAAACTCCAATACTCTGGCCACCTGATGAGAAGAGCTGACTCATTTGAAAAGACCCTGATGCTGGGAAAGATTGAGGGCAGGAGGAGAAGGGGACAACAGAGGATGAGATGGTTGGATGGCATCACCGACTCAATGCACATGGGTTTGGGTGGACTCCGGGTGTTGTTGATGGACAGGGAGGCCTGGCGTGCTGCAGTTCATGGGGTCACAAAGAGTCAGACACAACTGAGCAACTGAACTGAACTGAATGAGTCTTATGGGAATATGTTTAATTTTTTATATTGAACATGAATATCTTATATAGTTGCTTTTCTTATAATACTTCTTTATTGTCTATTCTGTGTTCAGCTGACTTACTTCTGTCATCATCTTCTAACTCTGTGTTGCCCAAAACAAGTATCCCTTTAGCAGGCAGACTCAATTATATTTCTTCTAAGAATAAAACTTTTACATAGTTCTTTAAACAATTTACATCATCTTCATGCTACAAAAGCATTATATTTTGAACTGGAAGTTGTCTTGCCTCCTGAGTAAAAGGGAAATCAGAGCATAATCTTCAAAGTGGTTGGAGATGGATAACTATAAGAATTGATGCTTTTGAACTGCGGTGTTGCAGGAGACTCTTGAGAGTCCCTTGGACTGCAAGGAGATCCAACCAGTCCATTCTGAAGATCAGCCCTGGGATTTCTTTGGAAGGAATGATGCTAAAGCTGAAACTCCGGTACTTTGGCCACCTCATGTGAAGAGTTGACTCATTGGAAAAGACTCTGATGCTGGGAGGGATTGGGGGCAGGAGGAAAGGGGACAACAGAGGATGAGATGGCTGATGGCATCGCTGACTCAATGGACATGAGTCTCAGTGAACTCCAGGAGTTGGTGATGGACAGGGAGGCCTGGTGTGCTGCGATTCATGGGGTCGCAAAGAGTCAGACATGACTGAGCAACTGAACTGATCTGATCTGATCTGATTCTTGGAAAAACAAACTCTCTCCACGTTTCTCGGTCTTGAGGATTTATGTTATCCTAAGTTTTGCTGAGGGCTTTATGTTTAACTTTTTAAATCCTCTGTCTGTATAAATTTGATAAAATCACTAAAATAAGATTAACTTAATTTGTTTTTATCAATTACTAAGATATTCCAAAGATGCAAATCTAACGTTATGAAGGGGTAGATTGTGAATAGTCTCCTTGTATCCATGTTCCCCCATCACCCAGTTCGTCTTCTCATGGAAACCAGTGTTGCAAAAATACCTTCTGAAAGATTCTTACTACAGTTGACATTGAACAACATGGGTTTGAACTGTGTGGGTACACTTGTACACGGATTTTTTTTTTTCAATAGTAAATACTACAGTATTACATGATTCCAGTTTGGTTAAACTAAGAACAAAATGGATGCAGACCCATGGATGCAGAGCAACCTCAGATACAGAGGAAGCATACATGTGAAGGGCTGACTACAAGTTGTACACAAACTTTGAACTGCTCAGAGGGTTGGCGTCTGTAATCCTCAGGTTATTCAAGAGTCAATTGTATAATAATTTGAATCAATACAGAGAGGTATAAAGATTAAAATTGTTAAAAGTTAACCCAAATCCCACCTTCCCAATAACCATCATTAATATCTAATAAATATTATTTTAATAGTTTCTCAATGCATATATACAGTTGGAAGACAGAGCTGGATGAATGGAGGTGAATAGATGTATTTTAATTAAATAATTATTTAATTGCAATATTAAGAAAAGTATTACATTTAATTTTGCTTCAAGATAATATATACTGGGGCTTCCCTGGTGGCTCAGCTGGTAAAGAATCTGCCTGCAATGTGGGAGACCCCACTTCTATTCCTGAGTTGGGAAGATCTCCTAGAGAAGGGAAACGCTACCCACTCCAGTATTCTGGCCTGGAGAATTCCATGGACTGGATAGTCCTTGGGGTTGCAGAGTTGGACACAACAGAGTGACTGTTACTCACTCACTCACTCACAATATATATTAGATTCTGAAGAAGCTCTACTATGTATGGAGGAAAAAAAAAAGATTCTGAAAAAATTTGAGATCTTGGATTCTTTGTGCTCTTTTTACTACCTGTTTCAACTTAAGATGACATCCAATAAATTTCTGCTTATAAACTACACCTTACTGATGAGTCCTGAACCTTGATTGCTAATACTTATTTATTTTTTGTTATTTATATTATCAAGACTACATTTTATTTTATAATAGTAATTTCTAGCTTTTTTTAATTGAAATGGTTAAGCATTGAATCCATTTAAATTTAAAAAAAAGCAATCAAGGTTAATGTTTAACACCAGTTTTATCACCACAGTTGCTTTATTTCTGAGTGTTTTTGAGTATTTTGAGTATTCTTATTTAGTTGAATGTTTATTTTATAGTTTAAATGTAGGTAATTTAAATATAAATACATTTGACATGATATTTTACTATATATATATTATATATACATATATCACACTCAAGTCAGTCTTAATTTTTTTTTATTTGGTATTACATTGAATTCTTATATTTTAAAATACTATACACTAACTTTTGTAGAAATACAACCTGTATTTTCTCGTACAAAGAGCCCACTATATGTGTTTCAGGAATGTAGAGATATTTCCCACTTAAACAGCAAAAAAGTGAATTAAAATACTGCTTGTTGCAGTAATTTCTGCTTTTAAAAAATAAATATTTTATATGACAACAGCCAATATATAAAGAGCAGTTATGAACAACAGACATCTACATATACTTTCTTTTTTTTTTTTTTTTAATTTGCATATACTTTCAAAGCCTTATTGAAACTATCCTATTGGCACTAGATACCAATCAAGGTGCAGCCATAGTTAGTAGCAGCCATAGTTAGTAGCATATGCATATGCCTATTGGCTATAATGTGCATGTTTGAAATATTCCATTTTGCCGTTGGTCCCATTCCTCTGTCCTTAGAATGACCTTCACCTCTGTCTTTGATCAGCTGAAGCAACTTGGGATCAGTTGCGTGTCTGGCTTCATAAAGCAGATATAAGGTTACTTAGTTCCTTTATATGATTAGCTGTGAAGAAAGTGTTTTAATACTGAGTCACTCTTCCAGTTAGAGGAATATAACCCTCTGAGGAGTTAGGTAGTCATTATTGATGAAAACTTTCACATTTTCCAGATCCAATCCTCTGAATCCTATCTGGACCAATCAGAATAGGAACTTCTCCATGTTTGAAAATTTAGGACCCAGTTATGTTCATTGGAAGTCTTGTCATCATGCATACTCAAGACAGGCCACTCTTCTCCCATTTGTCACATAAGCTCATCACATTTTTGGTTTCCAAAAAAACAATAGTTTTACCTTCTTTCTCCCTCAAGTTCTTTTCCATTAGTTTCCATTAAGATTTTCTTCCTTGCATGTGTCATTATATACATCCACAATCTGAAGAATATTGTGGTTTTTATTCTAGTGGACTAGTATTTATATGAATAAAATGTTTCAGGCAGTCTTCAGGAAGCAGTCTTACTTTTTTGGCCAAATTGGATCCTACACTAGGGCTTGCCTATCAGATCCTAACAATATATAATCTTATATGGGGTAAAAGCCCATATCAGGCATTCCATATGCTTCATCAAGAAAAATGTAGGTTGTTGTCCTTAGTTTGATTTTTTCTCACACACTAAATATCAGTTAGTTTTCTTGGAGTTGCAATACAGTTTTCCAGACTTCTCTCCAAATGCCCTTGTGAGAATCACCAAAGATGCAAGTAGACTATAAGCAATAGGTTTATAGTATTCACCAGCTGCTTGGTTTACTGTTGGCTAGTTTCTGATTTGATGCAGTACTAAGATGATGATCAATGAGGATGATGGTAGGCAGTATGTAAGACGTTTGCTTGAATCTATTTGAGCTAATCCAATTATATCCAACCTATTCAGAGCAACTGGAGACCCCTGAGTTTGAACGAGAGGGGGTTCAGTAAAGTTCTGTCTTATAATTCCATCTAAGACATGTACAGGGTAGTTTGCTTCAAAGAAATTCAGAATTGGCTTTGGACAGTTATTGGGTTTCTCTGTTGGCTCAGATGATGAAGAATCCACCTTCCAATGCAGGCTGCTGCTGCTGCTGCTAAGTTGCTTCAGTCAGGTCCGATGCAGGAGACCCCAGTTAAATCCCTGGATTGGGGAGATCCCCTGGGGAAGGGAATGGCAACCTACTCCACTGTTCTTGCCTGGGAAATCCCTTAGACAGAGGATACAGCCCATGGGGTCACAAAAAGTCGGACACGACTAAACAACTAACACTTTGACTTGGACAGTTATACCTCTAACTGCAATTTCCTTGCTTCTGCAGTATGCTTCCACCTATTGTGCTATTTGTGGCCAAATTCATATGTTCTTGATCACAATTCATCTCAAATTTAGGCATCTCATCAAAATTCCTGTTCTTTTTAATCAGTTTCTCTCCAGAGTTTTTATAATTATTTCCAGATAGATTCTCTCCCTCAGTTCAGTTCAGTTGTTCAGTCATGTCTGAATCTTTGCGACCCCATGAACCACAGAACGCCAAGCCTCCCTGTCCAACACCAAAACACAGTTCACCCAAACCCATGTCCATTGAGTAGGTGATGCCATCCAACCATCTCATCTTCTGTCGTCCCTTCTCCTCCTACCTTCAATCTTTCCCAGCATCAGGGTCTTTTCAAATGAGTCAGCTCTTTGCATCAGGTGGTCAAAGTATTGGAGTTTCAGCTTCAACATCAGTCCTTCCAATGAACACCCAGGCCTGATCTCGTTTAGGACGGACTGGCTGGATCTCCTTGCAGTTGAAGGACTCTCAAGAGTCTTTTCCAACACCACAGTTCAAAAGCATCAATTCTTCAGTGCTCAGCTTTCTTTATAGTCCAACTATCACATCTATACATGACTACTGGAAAAACCATAGCCTTGACTGGACGGACCTTTGTTGGCAAAGTAATGTCTCTGCTTTTTAATATGCTGTCTAGGTTGGTCATAACTTTCCTTTCAAGGAGTAAGCATCTTTTGATATCATGACTGCAATCATGATTTACAGTGATTTTGGAGCCCCCAAAAATATAGTCAGCCACTGTTCCCACTGTTTCCCCATCTATTTGCCATGAAGTGATGGGACCAGATGCTATGATCTTATTTTTCTGAATGTTGAGCTTAAAGCAAACTTTTCACTCTTCTCTTTCACTTTCATCAAGAGGCTCTTTAGTTCTTCTTCACTTTCTTCCATAAGGGTGGTGTCATCTGCATATTTGAGGTTATTGATATTTCTCTCGGTAATCTTGATTACAGCTTGTGCTTCATCCAGCCCAACATTTCTCATGATGTACTCTGAATATAAGTTAAATAAGCAGGGTGACAATATACAGCCTTGACGTACTCCTTTTCTTATTTGGAACCAGTCTGTTGTTCCATGTCCAGTTCTAACTGTTTGTTCCTGACCTGCATACAAATTTATGAAGAGGCAGTCAGATGGTCTGGTATTCCCATCTCTTGAAGAATTTTCCACAGTTTATTGTGATCCACATAGTCAAAGGCTTTGGGATAGTCAATAAAGCAGAAATAGATGTTTTCCTGGAACTCTCTTGCTTTTTCAATGAACCAGCAGATGTTGGCAATTTGATCTCTTGTTCCTCTGCCTTTTCTAAAACTAGTTTGAACATCTGGAAGTTCACGGTTCACATATTGCTGAAGCCTGGCTTGGAGAATTTTGAGCGTTACTTTACTCATGTGTGAGATGAGTACAATCGTGTGGTATTTTGAGCATTCTTAGGCAATGCCTTTCTTGGGATTGGAATGGAAACTGCCCTTTTCCTGTCCTGTGACTTCTGCTGAGTTTTCCAAATTTGCTGGCATATTGAGTACAGCACTTTTACAGCATCATCTTTGAGGATTTGAAATAGCTCAACTGGAATTCCATCACCTCCACTAGCTTTGTTCGTAGTGATGCTTTCTAAGGCCCACTTGGCTTCACATTCCAGAATGTCTGGCTCTAGGTGAGTGTGAGTGATCACACCATTGTGATTATATGGGTCATGAAGTTTTTTTTTTGTACAGTTCTTTGGTGTATTCTTGCCACCTCTTCTTAATATCTTCTACTTCAGTTAAATCCATACCATTTCTGTCCTTTATTGAGCCCATCTTTGCATGAAATGTTCCCTTAGTATCTCTCATTTTCTAGAAGAGAACTCTAGTCTTTCCCATTCTGTTGTTTTCCTCCATTTCTTTGCATTGATCGCTGAGGAAGGCTTTCTTATCTCTCCTTGCTATTCTGTTGAACTCTGCATTCAGATGCTTATATCTTTCCTTTTCTCCTTTGCTCTAACTTCTTTTCACAGCCTGGCCTCCTCAGACAGTCATTTTGCCCTTTTGCATTTCTTTTTCTTGGGGATGGTCGTGATCCCTTGTCTCCTGGACAATGTCATGAACCTTCATCCATAGTTCACCAGGCACTCTGGTCTATCAAATTTAGTCCCTTAAATCTATTTCTAACTTCCACTGTATAATCATAAGGGATTTTATCTAGGTAATACCTGAATGGTCTAGTGGTTTTCCCCGCTTTCTTCAATTTAAGTCTGAATTTGGCAATAAGGAGTTCATGAGCTGAGCCACAGTCAGCTCCCGGTCTTGTTTTTGCTGACTGTATACAGCTTCTCCATCTTTGGCTGCAAAGAATATAATCAGTCTGATTTCTGTATTGGCCATCTGATGATGTCCATGTGTGGAATTTTCTCTTATGTTGTTGGAAGAGGGTGTTTGCTATGACCAGTGCGTTCTCTTGGCAAAACTCTATTAGCTTTTGCCCTGCTTTATTCTGTACTCCAAGGCCAAATTTGCCTGTTACTCCAGGTGTTTCTTGACTTCGTACTTTTGCATTCCAGTCCCCTATAATGAAAAGAACATCTTTTTTTGGGTGTTAGTTTTAGAAGATCTAGTAGGTCTTCATAGAACCATTCAACTTCAGCTTCTTCAGCGTTACTGGTCAGGGCATAGACTTGGGTTACCATGATATGGAATGGCCTGCCTTGGGAATGAACAGAGATCGTTCTGTCATTTTTGAGATTGCATCCAAGTACTGCCTTTCAGACTCCTATTGACTATGGTGGCTACTCCATTTCTTCTAAGGGATTCCTGCCCACAGTAGTAGATATAATGGTCATCTGAGTTAAATTCACCCATTCTAGTCCATTTTAGTTTTCTGATTCCTAGAATGTTGACATTCACTCTTGCCATCTCCTGTTTGACCACTTCCAATTTGCCTTGATTCATGGACCTAACATTCCAGGTTCTTATGCAATATTGCTCTTTACAGCATTGGACCTTGCTTCTATCACCAGTCACATCCATAGCTGGGTGTTGTTTTTGCTTTGGCTCCATCCGTTCATTCTTTCTGGAGTTATTTCTCCACTGATCTCTGGTAGCATATTGGGCACCTTCCAACCTGGGGATTTCATCTTTCAGTGTCCCATCTTTTTGCCTTTTCATACTGTTCATAGGATTCTCAAGGCAAGAATAGTGAAGTGGTTTGCCATTCCCTTCTCCAGTGGACCACATTCTGTCAGACATCTCCACCATGATCTGTCTGGCTGGAGTGGCCCCACACCGCATGGCTTAATTTCAATGAGTTAGACAAGGCTGTGGTCCATGTGGTCAGATTGGCTAGTTGTCTGTGATTGTGGTTTGAGTCTGTTTGCCCTCTCATGACTTCTCTCAGTGTCTACTCTCTTATTTGGGTTTCTGTTACCTTGGACGTGGGGTATCCCCTCACTTTTTTTTTTTTAAGCTCTTCCTAACTGCCTCCTAATGAAGGTTCTTCAAACCATACATACTGCCTGCAGTCTTGGTCATCTGAGTAGGCAAACACGTTGGTCATCTGAGTAGGCAAACAGGTTATCATTGGTTTGATTGGTGAGGAAGAAGCTGGAGAGAACTGAGTGCAATAACTCCCTGGGAGTGGCTTTGGTAACACTGAAGCCTTGAGGGGGTTTGGGGATAGCCTTAGCTGAACAATAGCAAGACAAGAATTAGAGATACTAGATTAGAAACTAGTGGAAATAAATAAGGTCCTTTTATTGTTTTAGAAAGTGTTTATCGGTACTTTGGTCTGTAAATTCTTTTACGTTTGAAGAAGCCTGCTCATTGCCTTTAAAGTTGAAGTATCACTGACTTTATTATCATAATTATTAAATCATTAAAATGTGTTAAAGTTTGAATACGTATTTCTGGTAGCTGATGAATGGTATAATAGTGAGTGAGTTAGTGTGTGTGTGTGTGTGTGTGTGTGTGTGTGTTTAAGTAAAAGCTTCACCTATAGCAGGTTGCTAAGATAGGGGTATAGATCTTAGAAAATCAGAAAAGGTATTGTTATGGTTTATTCTTCTTTCTCCCATCTTTACTGCGCCATCTGGGAACTCCCTCATCTAATTCTCTGTGAATTATAGTTCATTAAACTTGTGTACTTATTTACAAGTAATCAAGGAAGTGTTTTGCAAACTCACTTAAAAGTATTTGAGATGCTTTGTGTGTATATTTTTAATAGCAATAAGATGGTGTCTTCCTAGGCAAAGTGAAGGAGTTAATTAATTTAATTATTATAGATGGCCAATCTGAATAGTTCAAGCAAATATTATCTCTTCCTCAGTAGGAAATTTTTCTGCTTGAATTAATCTGATAATTGCCTCAGGTCTCTACCTGAGTAGGCAAGCCAGTCTTCAGTTGTCTCTATATATTCATAGTTAAATTAGACTCCACTGAAAAACAGCCTCATAGGCATTTCCTGGGGAATTTGAAAGGTTCAGAGGGTTAAAACCTGGTAGCCCAGCCCCTAATCAGCAAAGTGACAGCATTGTTGCAATTTCAGTTAAGCTGTGTCTCTTATCTAGATAAGTTAGCTTTTGTGTTTGTTTTTTGATCCTTTCAAAATGTATATTTTTTTTTATCTTTGGAAGTATAAACAATAGTTTCTTTTAGTGGGGAACACAATATTCAGCTAACACTTAATATTTGACAATTCTGAGAGATGTGTGCTATGTCTACTCTATAGGTCTGAGTAGTTGCTTTTGGAGGAATGCACATGATAAAACACATTTCTTTTAGAAAAAAGGGTAAGATTTGAGGTAGGCTAATGCCCACTCCAGTGTTCTTGCCTGGAGAATCCCAGGGATGGAGCCTGGTGGGCTGCTGTCTGTGGGGTTGCAGAGTCAGACATGACTGAAGCGACTTAGCAGCAGCAATGCCTGATGACCTTTCTTAAAGTCCACTTTCTTTCCTCTAGATAGTCTTATTGAGAATGAACTAGAAACATTGTCCATACTGTGGATTTGCTTGTGAATTTTAGAAGAATATACATATCTGTATGCCGTTTCATCACTGCTTGTTTTAACTCAGGGTTTAATTCTATAGTTCTTTTTAGCAATCTTAATTAGAATACCATATTCTGAGACAAACCAATCAATACAAAACCCATTTTACCCATGATAAGCAAAACTAACTCCATTAACTTCAGCAACTGTCTCACCTAAGAAGTGAGGGAAGGCTGTATTTACTAGCAATTTTCTTACCCTGAAAATTGCCTATGTCATGCATTTCAGAGACTCAATTTGAGCAAAGATTTTTCAGTGAAGAGTATAACAAATAAGCAGAAGTAGAATTTGGAACTTGAGTTCAGACAATTCAAGATTGTACAGTATAGCCAATTGATAGAGAGAAGGTGACAAAAACAGGATAATTTCACACAAATCTTCACCTGCCTGAAAAAGGAAAAGAACATGGTGAGGAGAAAGGATTCTCCTTACCTTTGGAAAAAATTATCATCACTTGTACCAAATCTTTGAGCACTTTGCAGAGTCCAGAAGTAACCTGAGGTTTATAGTAATTGCTTTGACATATTATTGGTTCAAAGGAGCACCTCATTTCAGGAAAGCCATGATCTTTTGATAGTTGGGTATCTTTAAAATACCTTTCACTGTTACACTAAAAAAGTGTGCTATGGTAGTTTTGACTGCATAGAAAATGTCAATGTTTTGTGAATACATTTTGTTTTCTGTTTGGGGGCTCTCTAAAGAAATGTGCTTTCTCTTCATTTATTTACCTGTTCTAGACTCTGGGGCCATGGAGATTCAAAAATCTCCTTTTCTTGAAGAGCTCCTGGTCTAGTGCCAGTGATAGAGGGATTATGCATATTAACACTCAGAAATGTAAATGTAATTAGAGGTTTCCACCATGTTAAAGGAAAGCAGATTGTATATTAATTTACTTCATTTATCAAAATAATATTTTATCTAATCTTATGCCCGTGTTCTGTGTTTTACACACTTGATCCTGTTTAGACCTTATAATACTCATGTAAGTAGATATAACCAGTATCCCCATATTACAAATAAGGAAACTCAGATTAAAAATTGCCACATTTCTGAGCCAAGGCCACACATCTACTGAATATCAAAGCCTGGATTCACATCCAGGACTTTTGGATTCCAGAACTAAGTTTTTACATATTAGCTTAAACTTCTTCTCTATGCAAGAATCATATAATATGCATGCATCAGAGACTGTTCAATAAAGAACATACCTTATAATCTTTATCTAAATTTATTCTTATTCTCAGTTTTATCATCTGCTTTACACTGTTAGTATGTTATATCTCAATAGATTTGAGAATTATGAATAATATTTTTAAATGGATAACAAATATTTACAAAATAAGTATAAGTTACTCTGGATATATAAAGTCACAATCTTTCAGTTTAAAGCTTAGAAATATGTCATGACTCAGACATCTCCTTTATACATTCTTCAGAGTATTTCTAATTTTGGTGGAAAATTAGTTCAAATCATTATTATACTTTCTAAATATTAGAATTTAAATATATTTAATACTATAATAAATTAAGTAATCCATAAGAAGATATTTTCTTGTTCAAAATATGTATGAGCTTTTATTATAAAGTTTCAAGGCTATGTCATGTATTTGTCTGTTTTCTTCAGTTCAGTTCAGTTCAGTCACTCAGTCGTGTCCAACTCTTTGCAACCGCATGAATGGCAGCACGCCAGGCCTCCCTGTCCATCACCAACTCCAGGAGTTCACTCAGACTCACGTCCATCGAGTCAGTGATGCCATCCAGCCATCTCGTCCTCTGTCGTCCCCTTCTCCTCCTGCCCCCAATCCCTCCCAGCATCAGAGTCTTTTCCAATGAGTCAACTCTTCGCATGAGGTGGCCAAAGTACTGGAGTTTCAGCTTTAGCATCAGTCCTTCCAAAGAAATCCCAGGGCTGATCTCCTTCAGAATGGACTGGTTGGATCTCCTTGCAGTCCAAGGGACTCTCAAGAGTCTTCTCCAACACCACAGTTCAAAAGCATCAATTCTTCGGTGCTCAGCCTTCTTCACAGTCCAACTCTCACATCCATACATGACCACAGGAAAAACCATAGCCTTGACTAGACGGACCTTTGTTGGCAAAGTAATGTCTCTGCTTTTCAATATGCTATCTAGGTTGAACATAACTTTCCTTCCAAGGAGTAAGCGTCTTTTAATTTCATGGCTGCAGTCAACATCTGCAGTGATTTTGGAGCCCAAAAAAATAAAGTCTGACACTGTTTCCCCATCTATTTCCCATGAAGTGATGGGACCAGATGCCATGATCTTCGTTTTCTGAATGTTGAGCTTTAAGCCAACTTTTTCACTCTCCACTTTCACTTTCATCAAGAGGCTTTTTAGTTCCTCTTCACTTTCTGCCATCAGAGTGGTGTTATCTGCATATCTGAGTTTATTGATATTTCTCCTGGCAGTCTTGATTCCAGTTTGTGTTTCTTCCAGTCCAGCGTTTCTCATGATGTACTCTGCATAGAAGTTAAATAAACAGGGTGACAATATACAGCCTTGACGTACTCCTTTTCTGTTGTTCCATGTCCAGTTCTAACTGTTGCTTCCTGACCTGCATACAGGTTTCTCAAGAGGCAGGTCAGGTGGTCTGGTGTTCCCATCTCTTGAAGAATTTTCACAGTTTATTGTGATCCACACAGTCAAAGGCTTTGGCAGGTCAATAAAGCAGAAATAGATGTTTTTCTGGAACTCTCTTGCTTTTTCCATGATCCAGAGGACGCTGGCAATTTGATATCTTGTTCCTCTGCCTTTTCTAAAACCAGCTTGAACATCGGGAAGTTCACGGTTCACATATTGCTGAAGCCTGGCTTGGAGAATTTTGAGCATTACTTTACTAGCATGTGAGATGAGTGCAATTGTGCGGTAGTTTGAGCATTCTTTGGCATTGCCTTTCTTTGGGATTGAAGTGAAAACTGACCTTTTCCAGTCCTGTGGCCACTGCTGAGTTTTCCAAATTTGCTGGCATATTGAGTGCGGCACTTTCACAGCATCATCTTTCAGGATTTCAAATAGCTCAACTGGAATTCCATCATCTCCACTAGCTTTGTTCGTAGTGATGCTTTCTAAGGCCCACTTGACTTCACATTCCAGGATGTCTGGCTCTAGGTGAGTGATCACACCATCGTGATTATCTGGGTCATGAAGATCTTTTTTGTAAACATAGATCCTTCTAAATTATATTTCTTTCTGAGTGTGTTCCACTTACCCTGTAGATGCATTATAAGGAAATGTTGATGGTGAAGATAATAGTGCAGTGATCAATATTGGAGCATGGTGAGCTATGTTCTATTCAGTATTCCAAGTGCTACCTATGTAGTAGCATTTTTTTCTTTTTTAAAATTATTTATTTTAATTGAAGGCTAATTACTTTATAATATTGTGGTAGTTTTTGCCATACATTGACATGAATCAGCCATGGGTGTACATATGTTCCCCCAACCTGAACCCCCCACCCACTTTCATCCCTTTCCCATCCCTCTGGGTTGTCCCAGTGCACTGGCTTTGAGTACCCTGTTTCATGCCTCAGCTTGGACTGGTGATCTAGTCCACATATGGTAATATACATGTTTCAGTGCTGTTCTCTCAAATCATCCCACTCTGGCCTTCTTCCACAAAGTCGAAAAGACTGTTCTTTACATCTGTGTCTCTTTTGCTGTCTTGCATATAAGGTCATCATTGCCATCTTTCTAAATTCCATATATATGCGTTAATATACTGTCTTGGTATTTTTCTTTCTGATGTACTTCACTCTGTATAATAGGCTCCAGTTTCATCCCCCTCATTAGAACTGACTAAAATGTGTTCTTTTTCATAGCTGAATAATATCCCATCATGTATATGTACCACTGCTTTCTTATCCATTCATCTGCCAATAGACATCTAGGTTGCTTCCATGTCCTAGTTATTGTAAACAGTGCTGCAGTGAACACTGGGGTACATGTGTCTCTTTCAATTCTGATTTCCTCAATGTATATGCCCAGCAGTGGGATTGCTGGGTTGTATGGCAGTTCTGTTTCCAGTTTTTTAAGGAATCTCCACACTGTTCACCATAGTGGCTGTTCTAGTTTGCATTCCACCAACAATGTAAGAGGGTTCCCTTTTTTCCACACCCTCTCCAGCATTTATTGTTTGAAGACTTTTTGATGGCAGCCATTCTGACTGTTGTGAGATGGTACCTCATTGTGGTTTTGATTTGCATTTCTCTGATAACGAGTGATGTTGAGTATCTTTTCATGTGTTTGTTAGCCATATGTATGTCTTCTTTGGATAAATATTGGCCCATTTTTGGATACATTTGGCTCATTGTTTGATTGGGACATTTATTTTTCTGGTATTGAGTTGCATGAGCTGTTTGTATATTTTTGAGATTAATACTTTGTTAGTTGTTTCATTTGCTATTACTTTCTCCCATTCTGAAGCTGTCTTTTCACCTTATAGTTTCCTTCATTGTGCAAAAACTTTTAAGTTTAATTAGATCTCATTTGTTTATTTTTGCTTTTATTTCCATTACTCTGAGATGTGGGTCATAGAGGATCTTGCTGTGATTTATGTCAGAGAGTGTTCTGCCTATGTTTTCCTCTAGGAGTTTTATAGTTTCTGATCTTACATTTAGATGTTTAATTTATTTGGAGTTTATTGCATTAGCATTTTAATCTGATAAAACATCTATGAGGTAGATATTATGCCATTGTGGCCAAGTGACATTAAATGTACTGTTGCTAATATCCATTAAATCTGTTATTGTTTATGCACATCTTAATGAATATTAGAAATTCTGATGAGAACATGTAGCAGTTTACAGAGTAGCTCCACCTGATCTTCCTAGGAATCTTTGATATAAAAGAGGTGTGATTACTGGCTGGTCCTAGATTACGGGTCTAACAAATAAATAGGGTCAGAACATTGAGTCCAAAGCTGATAGTCTTTACATGCACCAAACTCCCTCAGTATTTGTCATATATAGCTTTGGAAAGCAACACATAGTATCAAAGTACAAATTAGTGTTCTGTGTGTTTAGGAGTCCTAAGGTTATGATCCTATATAAAAGTTTTGCTATGAAGAATGAAATAAACTATCATTATGAAGACTCTATGGGTTCCCTAGGATGAGAAATTAATGAAAACTTTTTCTTGAAGTTGTAAAATTAACCCAAACAATGTTTTTTACTAGTATTTATTTTCTCAATATGTGTTCCTTTTTCTGCAAGAAATTAGACATCATTTTTAGAGGTTAACTGTATTTTTGTGTTGAATGAAAAGCAAGATTATTGAGTAGTATTATAGACTTTTATGATAACATATTGCCAGGAGCTTAACTGAGATGGGAGGGACAGAGATGAATTGTTAAGTATTGGAGAAGACAATTAAGGAAACAAGCTAAAAAATTAAAGACAAGCATTTAATCACTTATTATGGTGATAAAAGTATGAGTCTAAAACCAGATAGAGTGCTGACTCCTTTGTCCCGTTTTCCTCCATGGAATGGGGGCATTGGTCAAGGGTCAAGTGGATTAGCACAGGTGTAAGAGGGTCTCTCTGTTGAGGGAGCCCAGAAGAAATGGCTTGGGAATTCTTATGGACCTTGTGGTCCAGAAGAGGGAAAGGAGGAAGAGCTGAGAGTGAGAAATACTGCTCACTTAGAGAGGAATAGTGTCTTCAGGTTCTCTCTTTTCTTTCCCCCTATTCCATATTCTACCCCACCCAACCAGTAGATCTCAGCCAAGGCTCTTGAAGAAGACCTGTATTCAGAGCCTCAGATTCAGAGGCCTAGGAGTAAAGGCACCTGGGCTGAGCATGCAAATATGCAAAGAGAGTGACTGGTAAGGGTGCCTGCGGCCTAGAGTACAACTTCCTTCAGGAGAGCAGCACGCTGGCTGTACACCATGCCTCCAGTGGGGAGATCAGCCTTCTCCCATGAGGCCTACCAGGGAAAGCCTTTGTAATTGCCAAGGGTTGGGCCTGAAAAATAATACAAAAGTTTTTAACCAGACTCCTCACATAAGATTTCAACTATATCCTTGGCCAAACCATACTTATCACATGGTTATCTGCTAAATACAAAATCCTTCTTCCCACCGACTGCAAACATTCCTAATGAATCCTGCTGCTACTTAATGCAATTTACAGGATAAATGGACTTAAACTTTCTTTTTTTCTTGATGAGGAAAGTTGTAATGATTCCTGATATTTAGAGAATTGTTGTGACATTCATGTTCTTTACTGTGGCCTTTGTCAAAATCTCCATATGCTTCAGACTAAAAGGACCTGCAACTTTGAGATGACTTTTTATCCAATAGACATTATACTCTCTTCCATCACTTTGACCTCCTTTTTATTTTTTAAATTGTACTTCTATCTTTGGAGTTATTACTAACTGAATATAATTGCATTGTTAAGCAAATACATTATATGCCCTTCAGAATGCCTTGGGGCTTTAGTAATACTTCCTATACTAACAATTATGATTGGGAGGAATTTTAGTATGTACACAAAATACATAGAGAATATAGATAAATATACATAGAAAGCTTGATTCTGTTAGTCTTTCATGAGATCTGGGGGAGTTTTAATTCAGAATTTCTATAGTCACTCATATTGGGCCAACTTAAAACTTTGGCTGTGAATATGAAAGGTAAAATACAGTATTGAGTCTCTACAGAAATTAAGGAAGAGGAGGGTCAATATACAGGGCCTTTGAGCTATATTTCAATATCTGTTAAGAATTGAGGGAATAAGTTGTAAAAGGATAATAAAGCATGCATCATGGCTATAAACTTATTATCATGTAGCAAACTTGAGAAAAATCTATTAGTTATACCAAAGATGTTTATTAAAAATCACCCCAGATTGTTACTGTTACTGTTTCTGTGTTTTGTTTCATCTTAACTGTTCAAATTACATTGCTTCCTGGATTGTGATAAGACCTAGGAGACAGGATTCAAGAACCCTGAGCTATGAAATCAGAATGATAGTGAAAATTTGGATAGCCAAATATGGGAGTAGCTGGGGGTCTCAATATGCACAACATCTGCTGAAATTAAGAAAATGAATGTTTAAAAATCTCTTTGGAATTACAGAAGGAAGAGATTGAGAAAAGAGTCTATCAACTGAATGATGATAAATGACAATTAATTACATTAATAATTCAGGGTGTCTAAAAGCATTATTCATAGTGTTCTGCCTAACAAGCTGTCTTGTTTTATTTTAGTGAAAAAATGGTGATAAGGGTTTTTATGGATTTTCTGATTATCATAGTTCTCAAACTCTATTTTCTCTATAAGATCTTAAATATTTCCATGTCGATTCTTCTTTGTTAGTAATTTTTCAGGTTCTCATATTTGAAAAACTCATTATTGATCCATGAGTTACCTTTGAAATATGCCTTTATGCTTGTGCTTGAATCACTTGTAATATTAATAATTACATTTATTGAGTTACTGCTATGAATTACCCACTTTACATACATTATTTTATCTTTAGACATTTCTATAATAAATATTATTACCTACATTTAACAAATGAGGAAATTGAGGGTCAGAGGAGTTAAGGTGCTTGCCCACATTTTGCACATAAATTGTGTGACAGGATTCATGCTCAAGCCAAAGTGACTCTAAAACTTATACACCACGGTATGGCTCCCTTCTTCCAACTACAACTCAGAATAACTAGATAAGCAACATAAAGGGGGTAAAAATGCATGTTATGGACTCAAATCATATGGTTTATTTGGAAAATCTCTACCTTATAAACGACTTTCAATGAGTGAATCCCAAGACTTTATTGCCTTTAATGTGCTTCTGTGTTTCCTTTTTTGGCATGGTGATTTTAATGTTGCCTTTCCTCATACCAGTGGTTGCAGATAAAAATGACAAATCTTGAGGGAAAATGATCTAATAACTATAAGGCAAACAACAAATTGAAGGCTGAGTATTTTAACTTGCTGAAAATGTGAAATAGAAAACATGAGATCCTGAGATGCATAAGATTGTATAGCTGTATAACTTCAAATACTTTAACCCACAGTATGAACTCGGTCAGAGATAGGGAACTCAGAACATGAGCATTATTTTTCTGAGTTATTTAACTGTACCTTACAGATACGACTGAGCGATTTCACTTTCACTTTTCACTTTCATGCATTGGAGAAGGAAATGGCAACCCACTCCAGTGTTCTTGCCTGGAGAATCCCAGGGACGGGGGAGCCTGGTGGGCTGCCGTCTATGGGGTCGCACAGGGTCGGACACAACTGAAGTGACTTTAACAGATTTAGACACTTTCATTTATCTAGAGAAAAGAATACTAGGAAGTAGGGGGAAAAGAAAGACGCCTTGTTGACTTTGGTATATAAAGTTTAAGACATTACATTGGATTAAGGCACTACCTTTATCTTTTACAAAGATTGTGTGGATGTCTAAAAATATAAAACTTTCTGAATTTTTAGTTTTCATCTAATTAAAATTTTAGAATATGGAGTGTTGATAATAGATTTTAATATCTAGTAAAAATAGTCTCTATATCGCCTTCATTTTCAGTGTTTTTCTGGCTAGTATGCTTTTTTTTTAACAAATTCGAAAATCATATATAGTTATATAAAAGCAAAACCAGAACCAAACTTATTAGTTTTATTGGTGGCACCCAAAACCTGTTGTTACCTTAAATTGAAAGGATGCCTTTATGATGCTAATCTTTTTTTTTTTTTTTTTTTTTCACAAGAACCTGTCAAATCTTTCATGTGTACAAATCTTCTTTTGTGTCTTCAGTACCATGATAAGTTTTCTTCTCATAAATACTGCACATTTCTTATTAAATTTATCCTTAGGCACTTTTTCTTTCCTTTAGTAGGTAGTCATTGCTTTCATTGTATATTGTAATTGGTTGTATTTTATGTGTGTGTACATATGTAGAGTTGCTATTTTATGCATATATATATTGTTATATATATTTATGTATATTTAGAGAGAGCTTCCGGAGAAGACAATGGCACCCCACTCCAGCACTCTTGCCTGGAAAATCCCATGGACGGAGGAGCCTGGTGGGCCACAGTCCATGGGGTCACTAAGAGTCGGACACGACTGAGTGACTTCACTTTCACTTTTCACTTTGATGCACTGGAGAAGGAAATGGCAACCCACTCCAGTGTTCTTGCCTGGAGAATCCTAGGGACTGGGGAGCCTGGTGGGCTGCTGTCTATGGGGTCGCACAGAGTTGGAAACGACTGAAGTGACTTAGCAGCAGCAGCAGCAGAGAGAGCTTCATATCATATGAATGTATTAATTTCATAACTAAAGGTGTTACTGAGATTTTTATCTGTTATAGTATTTTTTAATTGATACTAGGTTTTGCAATTTAAAACCTTATCCTCTATTTTCTTCTTATCAGTTTTTATGTTACTAATTTACATCCCTTTCCTAATTGTATAGGTTTATACCTACAGGAAACAAAAATAATAGTGCTGATATGATTCCTTGGTTGGGAAAATCCACTGAAGAAGGGATAGTCTACTCACTGTAGTATTCTTAGGCTTTCTTTGCATCTCAGATGGTAAAGAATCTGCCTGCAATGCGGGAAACCTGGATTTGATCCCTGGGTTGGGAAGATCCCCCGGAGAAGGGAAAGGCTACCCACTCCACTATTCTAGCCTGGAGAATTCCATGGACTACAGTCTATGGGGTCACAAAGAGTTGGACAGGACTGAGTGACTCTTACTTCAAGTAAGTTTAAGAAATCACAGAAAAGTAGTAATGACGGAAAACAATCAAGCACACAGAAAAATCTGAAATAAAATAATAAAGAAACATCCTTAGCAAAGTGAAAAATGTTTTTCACAAAAAACTTTTGAGTACTTTCCTTTTCAAGAAATGTTTTTAATCTTAATTTATCTAATTTGTCACCACATTATACTTTATCTTCTCTCGTGACTTCAACAGACATTCATATTTTGAGAAGAAAGGGAGAAATAATTTAAAAATGATCAATATTGCTTTGTAGGATTCAATATAGAGGCTTGGATAAATTCTTGATATTGAGCAGTAGGCACATTTTAATGGAGTGGTAAATAGAGGCAATCCTAGAAAAAAATTTTCAAAATACACCTTTTCAAAAAAATGTATCCAAATATCAAAATGAATCCGCCACAATTTGGCAAAACTAATACAATTATGTAAAGTTTAAAACCTGTGGCGGATTCATTTTGATATTTGGCAAAACTAATACAATTATGTAAAGTTTAAAAAATAAAATTAAAAAAAATAAATAAAATTAAATTAAAAAAAAAATGTATCCAAATCATTGTCTTACTTACATAGCATTAGATTGGATTGCTAAAGGAAAATAAACAGAAAACAATGATGCTGAACCCCAAAACAAAGCAGCCCTTTAGAGTTTTGTGTTTTAAAAATAGGATATGGATAACCTGTAAGTTTTGAAATCAAGTTAACAAAGTAACATGCCCTTGGCAAGCACAGTCACTGCATCATTTTTATTGCCTGCTTCAAGATTTTCTATACTAAATACCAAATTAAGAACTGAAAACAATAAGATATTCTCTACATTTCCCAGAAATAGTAAAACGTTATTTTATATGTACAATGCAAAAAGATGAAAGGACTCTGTCTTCCATAGTAGGAGGCGAGTCACCTTACAGGTCTATGTACAACCTGGATGCAGCACCTGTGAAAAGAGGTTTTGGCAGCCATCTCCCAAAATATCATCTACCTCAATATTTGATGCATGAAGCAATTTGAATGAAACTTGCCTAAACCAGATTTTATTAATAATAATGAAATCTATCCATATGTTGATAACGGTTTTATGGAAGGTTTCCAGACCCCTTAAATCAAGTGGATTAAACTATTTCATTGAAAAAAAATAAATAAATAAAGTTAGGAAAGAATGGGCATGGAATGGTAAAAAAAAAAAAAAGAAACAATTAAGAAAGTTAAATCAAAGCCAGATGTTAAATTAGTATATGCAATGCATGCTGTGATTCCCCATCACTTAGAGTTGTTTAGTCAATTGACTAGGAAAGAATAGAAGAGGAAAAATGATGGTTATTGGCAATTAATTCTGGGCATTTAATTCTGTTTTTAATGTTTTTCCTTTCCATGATGAACTTCAAAACGCTGAATTATTTAAAGTTCATTGAATTAAATATCTTTTCCAACAAAATTGTAAATATATAAAGGTAAATAAAAGTTTAAATTGAAATGTAGACAGTATGATACACAAAACATACCTATAACTATTGAATAAAGAATCTCAGGTAGATTTAAGAATGAAGGTTTTGGGGAAACTGTAATGCTTTTTTTTGCTTTTTTTTTTCCTTTTTCCTTCTCTGCATTTTCTAAGTTTACTTTAGTGTGCTTATCTTTGTAAGAAAAAAATAAAATAGCTTATAAAAGTAGGTTTATTGTCCAACTAAAATATATATTGGATATAGCAATCTATGATAATTTTATGAATAAGACCTATGCCGAATTATATACATATTACCTATTTGTATTCTTTTTTAAATTAATTAATTAAATTTTGAAGGATAATTGCTTTACAGAATTTTGCTGTTCTCTGTCAAAGCACAACATGAATCAGCCATAGGTGATTCACCCCTCCCTTTTGAAACTCCCGTATTTGTATTCTTAAGCCAACAAATTGATATGATTTATTACCTTCACTAAAAAAGAATATTACATAGATTATCAGTTTTCTCTATATCATCTTATAGAATTTAATCTTCTGCCTATGACATAAACTTTTTCATAAATTTCAGCAATTTTATGAAGCTATAATAATATCACTTATTTAATATCTGTGTTGTAAAAACCAATATTTTAATCAGGTTATTCTGCTTTTAGGAGAAATAACTGATGCCATAATAGCAAATATTGGTCATATAAAAATATTACTGTGGACAAATATGTTTTATATAGGGATTTGTAGAAATTAAAAAAAAAAAACCTTTTAAGAAATATGTCATAGCCCAATAAGTGTGGGAAATGTTAAATAAAGTTAAACTGATTCTAAAAAAAAAAAAAAGAAAAAAAAGAAATATGTCTAGAAGTTCTTTTGGTAAGTCAAAGAAAATAAATTCAAATAAATCTATCATGAATAAATAATAAAGCTCTTAGTTCATATTCTATAAATTTTCACTTGTTCCAATAGACATAGCAAATATAGCCCAATGTAAAGTTAAAACTTAATCCACTTTAAGAGTGTATTTAATTCTTCATTCTAAAAAAATATCAGTTTCTTTTTTTAATAGAGAAAGTATTTTACTTCCAGCACTGAAAGTATGTCTAAGAAGTCAAAAAGTGACTCATAAATAAATTATAAAATGTAAAATGGTGTATATACAAGACACGTTCTTGAGAGCACTAACAAATCCTTGGTGTGAACATATTTCTGAAAAGTGGTAGAAGAATACAGTATATAGGCTGTAGTGATTTGTTATTATTTTTCTCTTGGCAAAATAAGTTTTAGTGCATTTTAGGATATTCATAGTAAATTAATTCTTTGGGAATTCCAACACTTTGTCTTGGTGTATCTATTTTGTATGCTATAGTGACTTTCTGGAGATAAGGAAGGAATTAACATTGCAGAGGGAGGGTTACCAACCTTTAAGATAGCTCTGTAAAATGTCCATATTTAAAACAAAAAGTGACTTCAGGGGCTTTTGTTTGTTTTTTGAGTCCTTTGTCCTTTGTCATTAATCAATAAATGAATTTAGTCCTCTTCAATCTCCCATTTCATCTATCAGATTTTTAAGGATATAGAAACAGGAATTCAGGTAAATAATTTAATCCAATGGTAGGTCTTTCCTAGTAATATGGCAGTGAAGATTTTGGGGCCTTTCAACACTGTAATTGGTAAACATAAAATTAGATTTAGAACTCTGTTTTTAATGAGCATTTTCGACCTCACTGCTCTTAGACTTTCAGGAGCGTGCTGTGTTTGCATTGCCTAATTTGACATGCTTATGGTGAGACCCATATAGATGCCTTAAAAAGAATCCAGTCTCTAGAATAATTGGGCATTTTTGTACAATGCATGCTTGCAATTTTATCTAGAGTGCTTTTTTTTAAAATTATGCATAAATCATAGATTCCAACAAGATCGCTTCAGATTTTGAATAGTGATTTTTTTCTGTTTTCCTACTTCTTCCATCAAAATACTCTCAAATTGTGGACTCCACGTTGCAATTTTGTTGTTGAAATTTACTTTCCAGCATCTGTTGTTATCTTCATAATGATGTTTAAAAGAATGCTTGCTGAAACAAATGCACGGCATTTTTAGTCTAGGGACATATGCCTTGCTTCTGTAGGCATAGTTATTACCTTCTTTAATCTGTGCAGGTACAATTTGTGCTGTTTTTCCTTTCAATATCAAAGCTACTCTAATGAGCAGACACCATCTTTTCAGCAATAGCTCTGAGAAAAAATAGATAAAATAATTTTCAAAAATGATTCCTTAGAATAGTACAGTTGTTCCCAAAACAGATTTAAATGTATGGGAGATAATTTTAGAATATCCTTTGAGTAATAAACAATGATATATGTCTCAAATTTATAATCATTAAACATAATAATATTTAGTATTCCATTAGAGGCTGATACATTTTATTGGTCATCATTTCCCTGTGGAAATTAAAATGGTAATATAATGGTCTACTTAAAAAAAAAAATTTAAAAAGGGCGAGGCTAATAACTGACCATCACACTAGGTTTGCAAAAATAGAAAATAAATGGCATTACTCATGTTATTACCTGATCTTGATCTTTGTAAGTCTGCCTCTGAAGAGAATGTTGGAACATTTTCTAGTTTAGCAATTAGTTTTTATAGAAAGAGTGAGAAATATTCAGATTAATCCCCAAATTCTCAGAAAACTATTCTGCTCCAGTGTTCTCAGGGACATATATCAACATTTATTTAATAGGTCTACTGAGCATCTGGCATATACAGAGTGCATTGCTAGAAGCTATGCAGAGGTGTATATTCTTGCAGGGAGCTGAGACATACATACAAAACTGTAATAAAGTTAGAAATGAATCAGTGTTACAAAGCAAGTATAAATTAATGAGAATTCAGGGCAGGAAGTCTTCCTCTCACCCCAGGTTGGGGGATCATTTGGAAGTGATGGATCTTGAGAGAAAAGATTTAGGGAATAATTAAGGTAACTGGCACTCCAGATAAAGGAAAGAGAGTTAGCAAAGCCTAGAGATGTGGATAGGATAAGGCAAGGGCAACCCACTCCAGGACTCTTGCCTGGAGAATCCCATGGATGGATAAGCGTGGTAGGCTGTGGTCCATGGGGTTGTAAAGAGTCTGACACAACTGAGCGACTTCGCTTTCACTTTTCACTTTCGCACATTGGAGAAGGAAATGGCAACCCACTCCAGTACTCTTGCCTGGAGAATCCCAGGGACGGGGGATCCTGGTGGGCTGCCGTCTATGGGGTTGCACAGAGTCAGACACGACTGAAGCGATTTAGCAGCAGCAGCAGCAGCAGAGATGTGGATACACAGGATGGGTTTGTGGGCCACACAAATGGGTAGTTTCACTAGACTGTAATGGATATAAAGGGGAAAAATAAGGAAGGGGAGGTCAAATTGGAAAAGTATGTTGGCCAGGGCTCAATGATGAACTTGAGATATTCTTTTAAGGACGTGGCCCACTGGTCTCATTGATGGATTCCATCCTGCCCAGGAGCATTTGGGATCCATCAGTCAATCTTGAGACTGCACTAGCACCACAAATGCTACAGAATTTAGATATTATGAGGAGGCTCCAACTAGGTCTCTGTAGTTTATGCCCTCTGGAGCTTGCGCAGCTGACCCATAGGAGCGGCAGAACACTCACAGATGTGATTCCTCCCATACCTTGGAGGAGGATATGGAGGATCCTATTTTCACAAAATGTGTGTTTTATGGATAGGACTTACTAGCCACTTTCTGCTGAACAACTGGTTACAGTGTGCTGGTGTTAAAGTTGTGCAAAAAATTGCATGTGAAAGTGTATTGTTCTTTTTGTTTTTCAGATGTAGAAATTGACTTTGAGTTGTGGGCTAACTCTGGAATCGAAAGTAAAATTTGACTCCAAAACTAACCTGTCCACCATTTTTAATCTCGTAATACTGTAAATCATAATTGTCTCCAAGATAAATTCTCAACTGATTTTGAAAAAGAACAGAAAATCTCACTGATGGGGGGGTGGGGTGGGGAAGGCAGAATTTTATATATATACATACACATCAAGAAAGAATCTATGAAAGTAGAATGTAAGAAAATTGATTCTGATGATTCTAATGATTCTGATGACCAGATGCCTGACAAGAGTAGTATGAGTTGTACATCCTGTAAGAGTAAAATCGAGACAGCTTTTCTGATATCATATATTTAGACAAATTGATTAAAAATTAAAATATGTGGATTTTGGAAATATTTGGTGACATCTTCCATGAGTTACTTTCATGAGTTCCATGGCAGTTACTTAAGAGACAGACATAACCATTTATCCACATGAAAATGTGATCCTTTAGTTCCATAATCTCCATGAGAATAGAGCATTCAGTCAAATAATATTTGGCCTCAAAGACCATATAGCACTAGATTTTCATTAATTCAAATATTACTTGAAATATGTGCATATAATACTTCAAAAAATGTTAAAAAGAGAACTAAACACACACAATGAGCAATTCAGAAATATACAACATGTGAAGCTCAAACTTTGAATTGTTAAAGTTTCTGGTTTCTGGAAACCAAAACGATTCTGTAGAAAAATGTTCTGTAAAATCTTCCCCCAAATATAAATTTTTTCATTTTCAAATTTTGTTTTTATTATTAAAATGTATGGCTAAAGAGCAGGATCATTTCAAGAAAGAAATATTGTGGCAAAATGCCCCAAGCTCCAGCTGTGCAAATTCTTGCTAGAAGGATCTGATTTGAATCCACTAGTTACAAACTCAGGAAATTAAGACTTCCCTGGTGGCTCAGTCAGCAAAGAATCTGCCTGCAATGCAGGAGACCTGGGTTCAATCCCTGGGTCAGGAAGATCCTCTGGAGAAGGAAATGGCTACACATTCCAGTATTCTTGCCTAGATAATCTCGTGGACAGAGAAACCTGGTGGGTTACAGTCCATGGGATCACAAGAGTTGGACATGACTTAGAGACAACCAGAGGGCCCATATATTCTTCATTCACATAAAGAAATATGTGTGTTTATGTATACATCCATATATTTGCATGGAGTGGGTTGCCATTTCCTTCTCCAATGCATGAAAGTGAAAAGTGAAAGTGAAGTCGCTCAGTCATGTCCGACTCTTCATGACCCCATGGACTGTAGCCTACGAGGCTCCTCCGTCCATGGGATTTTCCAGGCAAGAGTACTGGAGTGGGGTGCCATTGCCTTCTCCAGTATGTATGTGTATATGCATATTATTGTTCTGAATAGAGTCTTTGAGGGTTTTTTTTTTCTATAACCTTATAGAAAACAGGCAAAAAAGGAGTAAAAGTAGTTTTCTTGAGTAGTTCTATGCCTCAGTGTGCTAGCTGTGTAGTTACTCAGTCATGTCTGCCTCTTTGCCACCCCATGAACTGGAGCCTGCCAGGGTTCTCTGTCCATGGGATTTCCCAGGCAAGAATACTGGAGTTCTTAGGTGTGCTAATATACATGAGATACATTCACTAACTTTTATCTTTCTCCAGGAGTAATGCAGGATATTAGTTCTTTATTTGAGAGTATAGCTGTAATCTCCCATTGAAAGCGTGTAAGTTGCTCCTGCCCCTTATGGCTCTGTCCTCCATGTCTTGAGAGGGTATAAATCCATATAATATAATTATTTGCCAGGAGATTAATACTCTTAAACTTTGATCTATCACAAATCATTTTTACTCAATAAGTGTTTATTAAATACATATCCTTTGCCCTTTCTGGAATTAGATAAATTAAGTACAGGATTGTGATAAACACACAGACACACACATCAGATCAGATCAGATCAGATCAGTCGCTCAGTCGTGTCCGACTCTTTGCGACCCCATGAATCGCAGCACTCCAGGCCTCCCTGTCCATCACCAACTCCTGGAGTTCACTGAGACTCACGTCCATCGAGTCAGTGATGCCAGCCAGCCATCTCATCCTCTGTCGTCCCCTTCTCCTCTTGCCCCCAATCCCTCCCAGCATCAGAGTCTTTTCCAATGAGTTAACTCTTTGCATGAGGTGGCCAGAGTACTGGAGTTTCAGCTTTAGCATCATTCCTTCCTAAGATATCCCAGGGCTGATCTCCTTCAGAATGGACTGGTTAGATCTCCCTGCAGTCCAAGGGCCTCTCAAGAGTCTTCTACAACACCACAGTTCAAAAGCATTAATTCTTTGGTGCTCAGCTTTCTTCACAGTCCAACTCTCATATCCATTCATGACCACAGGAAAAACCATAGCCTTGACTAGATGGACCTTTGTTCGCAAAGTAATGTCTCTGCTTTTGAATATGCTACATGTGTACATATCCATATGTTCATTGAGTGCCACCGAGTGACAATTAGAAAGATATTTTTATATCCTATGGTGCCTATCATAGGATTTTTCCCAGCATACTCACTATTGTAATAGATCCTTTTAAATAATTGATAAATTCCAAATCCTTTGATACTTAGTTTTAAGACATTTTAAACAATGTTGTCCTTGTAATATCAGAGGACAGGAGATTCAAAGACTTAGCAGAAGAGCACTTTCTATAGTCCAGTTAGAATACCATAGATACTAAAGTTTTATGATTTTTAAGTTGCATTTGGGGATTGTGTTTCTAAAGATAAAATCTATCAAAAGTTTTCCAGAAACAGATTGATTATATTTGCAATCAACATTGTGAACTATAGTATTATTTTGAGAGCATAAATGATAGTGTCTGTGAAGGTTTTGTTTCATTATAAATATTATAGATTGGATTATGTTTATTCAAATGTTGAAAGTGAAAGTGAAGTCACTCAGTCGTATCCAACTCTTTGTGACCCTATGGACTGTAGCCCACCAGGTTCCTCCATCCATTGGATTCTCCAGGCAAGAATACTGGAGTGGGTTGCCATTTCTTTTTCTAGGGGATCTTCCCAACCTAGGGATCGAACCCAGGTCTCCCGCATTGCAGGCGTAGGCTTTAACCTCTGAGCCACCAGGGAAGCCATTCAAACATTTTCAGTTCAGTTCAGTTCAGTCGCTCAGACATGTCTGACTCTTTGCGACCCCATGAATCACAGGATGCCAGGCCTCCCTGTCCATCACCAACTCTGGGAGTTCACTCAAACTCATGTCCATTGGGTCGGTGATGCCATCCAGCCATCTCATCCTCTGTCATCCCCTTCTCCTCCTGCCCCCAATCCCTCCCAGGATCAGGGACTTTTCCAAAGAGTCAATTCTTCGCATGAGGTGGCCATGTTAGTTGTGTCTAAAAATAAGAATGTTTTTTTTTAAATGCTAACTGATAAGTTTTCCCTTGGCTTCAACTGAGGTAGTTGATTGAAATAAATTTAAGAAAGATGAATATTGTTATCTGGCCAGTAGAAGATGAGTTCAGAAAAAGCTCAGGAAACTTCCATGAAAGTGATTTAAGAGAATAAAATCTTATGTGTTCGGAGGAAAAAGCTAGAAAATTTAAAGACTGATTTTCCTTTAGAAAATGAATCACCAAAGTTGTTCTAACAAAGGTAGCTAGCTGTTCTAAAACTCAGGGAAGAATCAGATAAGTATTCAAGATCTAGCTGCTGTTTATGAGCTTTGCAATATATATGACATTTTAAAAGTCAGAAACTTTACTACCTAAAGTTGCGTACAGGAGGCTATATGGAAGTATTAAGAAAATGTAAGGAATCATAGGGTTTTAGAGGAACCTTAAACAAATCTCATCAATTTTCCTGACTTCCTGGATGAAGACATTATAAAGTAAGTTCCAGTTTGTGTTTCATCATTCTTCCTAACTCATTCTTGTTTGTATTTAATTAATGACAGAGGATGACTCAATGGACATGCGTTTGAGCAAATTCTGGAAGACAGTGAAGGACAGGAAAGCCTGGCATGCTACAGTCCATGGGGTCACAAAGAGTAGGACACAACATAGTGATGGGACAATGTTGGTTGATAAGTGTTCTTTTTTTAATATGAAATACACATTCATCTTGAAAGATATGTAAAAGTAATAGAGTAGTTGTTGAGTCTTAATCTGTGGTGTTGGCTATGTCTTTGAACATGCAATACTGTTTTGCTTGCTGGAGTGGAAAGGCAAAGAGGAGTATGTAAGAGGAGCCATCCTGAGGACTTTAGGGTGCTCCAGACTAAGCAGTGTGGATCATGGATGATTACTACTGTGGAAATAAGTGAAGACCACTCAAATGAGAATGAGTAAAGACTATTTGTTCAGAGCTTACTAGAGCAAGGGAATGAAACTTCATCACTTGTCTTTGGCAGAAGCTCTAAGGCAGCCAAAAGAGTAGCAAAGGTCTGTAGTGGGGAAAAGGGAAGACTTTACACATGCTCTAATTGGAAGCTGTAAGCATGGGAAATTGCAGAAAGGCTAGCTAGAAGCAGGGCATCCTAAACAGGTGAGTGAAGAATATTTGACTTTCTCTGATAGGTTCTGTGTTGGAAATGGGGGGGGGGGGGAAATTAGAGAATCTATCAGTTTTGGTAAAATTTGGCTGTTCTGATGTTGTGTGTTATAGAACTTGTAGGTTGACATCCTGTCTAGTTGTTACAGATTGTGGATTAGTTATCTTTTTTATATATAGCCCAGCCATTATTTGTATATTCAGTTTCTCGTTACAGATATGTCTCTACTATCCCTTGTGTGCCTGTAATCAGCAGATGCTTTCACATATTTCTTTACCAGAAATACCATGTATTCCATTGAAAAACTGTGCTTGTAGACTTAGGAAAAACTGCAATTGGCTAATTCACTATGATTCTACTGTATTAGGTGTATCAAGCAGAAAGAAACAGCAAAAGAAGCCAACACCAGTGGAACCCTATTAGGAACAATTATAATGTTAATATCATGATTGTATTTGTAGAAAAGAAACAAAAATTGTCTTTGAAATCCAATTTTTCTGGTAAATAGTTTTTCCATTTGCATGTCAAATTTCCAAAAATGTACTTAATGCGATAGAATTATTATAATTGAATTAACATCTACATTTAGGTAATCACTTCAGTTCAGTTCAGTTCAGTCCCAGAGGTGTGTCCAACTCTTTGAGACCCCATGAATCACAGCACGCCAGGCCTCCCTGTCCATCACCAACTCCCGAAGTTCACTCAAACTCACACCATCGAGTCAGTGATGCCATCCAGCCATCTCATCCTCTGTCATCCCCTTCTCCTCCTGCCCCTGTCCCTACCAGCATCAGAGTCTTTTCCAGTGAGTCAACTCTTCACAGGAGGTGGCCAAAGTACTAGAGTTTCAGCTTTAGCATCATTCCCTCCAAAGAAATCCCAGGGCTGATCTCCTTCAGAATGGACTGGTTGGATCTCCTTGCAGTTGAAAGGACTCTCAAGAGTCTTCTCCAACACCACAGTTCAAAAGCATCAATTCTTCGGCACTCAGCCTTCTTCACAGTCCAACTCTCACATCCATACATGACCACTGGAAAAACCATAGCCTTGACTAGCCAGACCTTTGTTGGCAAAGTAATGTCTCTGCTTTTCAATATGCCATCTAGGTTGGTCATAACTTTCCTTCCATGGAGTAAGCATCTTTTAATTTCATGGCTGCGGTCACCATCTGCAGTGAGTTTGGAGCCCCAAAAAATAAAGTCTGACACTGTTTCCATTGTTTCCCCATCTATTTCCCATTAAGTGATGAGACCAGAAGCCATGATCTTTGTTTTCTGAATGTTGAGCTTTAAGCCAACTTTTTCACTCTCCTCTTTCACTTTCATCAAGAGGCTTTTGAGTTCCTCTTCACTTTCTGCCATAAGGCTGGTGTCATCTGCATATCTGAGGTTATTGATATTTCTCCCGGCAATCTTGATTCCAGCTTGTGCTTCTTCCAGCCCAGTGTTTCTCATGATGTACTCTGCATATAAGTTAAACAAGCAGGGTGACCATATACAGCCTTGACGTATTCCTTTTCCTATTTGGAACCAGTCTGTTGTTCCATGTCCAATTCTAACTGTTGCTTCCTGACCTGCATACAGATTTCTCAAGAGGCAAGTCAGGTGGTCTGGTATTCCCATCTCTCAGAACTTTCCACAGTTTATTGTAATCCACACAGTCAAAGGCTTTGACATAGTCAATAAAGCAGAAATAGATGTTTTTCTGGAACTCTCTTGCTTTTTCCATGATCCCGCAGATGTTGGCAATTTGATCTCTGGTTCCTCTGCCTTTTCTAAAACCAGCTTGAACATCAGGAAGTTCACGGTTCACATATTGCTGAAGCCTGGCTTGGAGAATTTTGAGCATTACTTTACTAGCTTGTGAGATGAGTGCAATTGTGCGGTGGTTTGAGCATTCTTTGGCAATGCCTTTCTTTGGGATTGGAATGAAAACTGACCTTTTCCAGTCATGTGGCCACTGCTGAGTTTTCGAAATTTGCTGCCATATTGAGTGCATCACGTTCACAGCATCATGTTTCAGGATTTGAAATAGCTCAACTGGAATTCCATCACCTCCACTAGCTTTGTTTGTAGTTATGCTTTCTAAGGCCCACTTGACTTCACATTCCAGGATGTCTGGCTCTGGGTCAGTGATCACACCATCATGATTATCTTGGTCATGAAGATCTTTTTTGTACAGTTCTTCTGTGTATTCTTGCCTCCTCTTCTTAATATCTTCTGCATTTCTGTCCTTTATCGAGCCTATCTTTGCATGAAATGTTCCCTTGATATCTCTAATTTTCTTGAAGAGATCTCTAGTCTTTCCCATTCTGTTGTTTTCCTCTATTTCTTTGCATTGATCGCTGAAGAAGGCTTTCTTATCTCTTCTTGCTATTCTTTGGAACTCTGCATTCAGATGCTTATATCTTTCCTTTTCTCCTTTGTTTTTTGCTTCTCTTCTTTTCACAGCTGTTTGTAAGGCCTCCCCAGACAGCCATTTTGCTTTTTTGCATTTCTTTTCCATGGGGATGGTCTTGATCCCTGTCTCCTGTACAATGTCATGAACCTCATTCCATAGTTCATCAGGCACTCTATGTATCAGATCTAGGCCCTTAAATCTATTTCTCACTTCCACTGTATAATCATAAGGGATTTGATTTAGGTCCTCATTCCATATTTCATCTATCTATCAGATTTAGGCCCTGAAATCTATTTCTCACTTCCACTGTATAATCGTAAGGGATTTGATTTAGGTAATACCTGAATGGTCTAGTGGTTTTCCCTACTTTCTTCAATTTAAGATTGGATTTGGTAATAAGGAGTTCATGATCTGAGCCACAGTCAGCTCCTGGCCTTATTTTTGTTGACTGTATAGAGCTTCTCCATCTTTGGTTGCAAAGAATATAATCAATCTGATTCCTGTTGGCCATCTGGTGATGTCCATGTATAGAGTCTTCTCTTGTGTTGTTGGAAGAGGGTGTTTGCTATGACCAGTGCATTTTCTTGACAAAACTCTACTCGCCTTTTCCCTGCTTCATTCCGTATTCCAAGGCCAAATTTGCCTGTTACTCCAGGTGTTTCTTGACTTCCTACTTTTGCATTCCAGTCCCCTATAATGAAAAGGACATCTTTTTTGGGTGTTAGTTCTAAAAGGTCTTGTAGGTCTTCATAGAACCGTTCAACTTCAGCTTCTTCAGTGTTACTTTTAGGTAATATTAACTATATATTAGATCTTCCCTGGTGGCTTAGATGGTAAGGCGTCCACCCACAATGCGAGAGACCTGGGTTCTATCCCTGGGTTGGGAAGATCTCCTGGAGAAGGAAATGGCAACCCACTCCAGTATTCTTGCGTGGAGAATCCCATGGACAGAGGACCCTGATAGGCTACAGTTCATGGGGTTGCAAAGAGTCGGACACAATTGAGCGACTTCACTTTCACTTTCAACTATATATTAAAATTCTCTTTTTGTTTGAAAATTGCATGTTCTTCAATTTTATTATATGCTTCTGTTTTTAAAAACTAACTGAACACCACACTAATTTATCCAAATTTCAATTTCCTGAATAATGGACTTTAACTGTCACCAGAGCTAATATATTCAGCTAAATTTATTAGACCCTCCAAATCTCCAATATTTATTTACAGTTTCCTCTGAGGTTCTTTTCCTTGAGAAATTAAATTATGAATATGTCAAATATGCTAGTTCTAACATTTAACAAGATAATAAATGGTCTTATAAAATGGCACTAAAAAAAAAGAAATACAAAGCTAATCTTGTAATTCTGTTCTAGCAGTACTTTATAGAGGTCTGGTGTCAAAGCTTTAATGTTCTTTATCTGCAGGTCACAAAGCACAAAAGATGCTGTTATTCACAAATGACAATCTGTGACAATCCCATATATCACCTGGGGCTTCCCAGGTGGTGCTAGTGGTAAAGAATCCTTCTGCCAATGCAGGAAGGAGATGCCAGAGACATGGATTTGATCTGTGGGTCGGGAAGATTCCCTGGAGAAAGAAAGATAACTCACTTTAGGATTCTTGCCTGGGAAATCCCATGGACAGAGTCTAGCAGGCTATAGTCCACAGGGTTGCAAAGAGTCAGACACAACTGAGCACGCACTCACTTACTCATATATCTTACATGAAGTCCTCAGTAAAAAATTTGGAAGATAGAGTTAATGTTAGCATTTCTTTCAAAGTAGCTTAAGTGTGCTGATTTTATTTTGTTGCCAAATTGCTCAATAAGAATATCTTTACAGAGGACTTATTATGTTGAAAGTTTCCTAGGCCTCATGATAGACAGGAAAAAACATAAAAACATAATCACTACCCACAAAGATACAGAATAACAAAAAATACCTGACTAAAAGTACTACATTAAACATATCAAATACATGTGGCCTTTGAGTTTCAGTTATAGTTCACTGTAAGATACATAATAGAATTTGTCATCTATTCCATGAAAGATCCTGATAAATGTTATCAAAATGTTACTAATTTTAAAACCCCAGACTTCTAAGAGCTAAACTTTTCTCAGTGGTCAAAGGATGAATCTAAAAAAAAAAAGAAAAACAGCAGCAATTTTTTCTATTTCAAGTACTTAAGCTCTCTTACTAGCTAAGTACGTATTGTAAATTAAATTGTCAGCACATGAAAAAGAAAAATCTCCAGAAGAATATATTGTTATGGGTAGGAAGAGTAGATCTTTAGATTGTGAATTTAAATCTAAAAAAGAGTACACTGAAGAAAAGAAAATAACAAAATATAAGTGGGTATGAGACGTTTCTCATAACTAGAAGAGGATAGTGTTCTGAAATGCTATGAAATATCCTATGCAATATGCTTACTATGTTTTATCTGCTGTATAAATTATCTTAATTAAATTTAATTTCATGATTGACTGTCTTCTGAAAAATTAGAAAGATGTTCCATTGGAGATCTAATTTAGGGTTAGAATAATACTCAATCAAAATGCACTAGCACTCACAGAATTTTTCTTGTAAATAACCCCTGAATTTAAAGCATTCTTGGAATCCTATTTTCTCAGCTCATGAACAGGTTTTTTTAATGTGAAGAGAAATTTATTTTGCAAGTGAATCATTAAAACTTGGGAACAAGCAGCATAATTATAAAATAATTCAGGAAGTCCATCAAACTGTCTAGAGATTCTCCAAGGTGTTATAAGTCGACAGCTTTGGCATTTTCTACTAGTCTAGGGAGAAACTGGACAGTCCTCAATATCTGTACTATAATTAATGCTTTCTTTAAGAACCTTCTTTTCCTTATTATTTAACCTAAGTTGCTGAGAGCTAAATAAATCAACTCATATACATCTTTTTTTTTCCTTTTTTCATCTCTCTACTTGATGGGATGAACACATTTTATATCATTTTCTTAAAAGGTGTCCATTCATAATACTCTATACGAGTTCATCTAAATAATTAATTGACTCTTGAGTTTCCTTTGGAGCTTCAGGACCAGGCTTGAATGAGATTCTGATCCTGTTATAACTGAAAAAATAAAACTAAATGAGTTTGGATTCTTGAATTAAGGAAGAAAAACATTTTGATGGCTAGTAGCTCTGTGAAGAGAAAACACCTTCCTTTTCTAAATGCTTTTTCCCTAAGAGTCTCTGAAACTAATTCCAGTCTTTTATAAAATACCATCTGGTCCAATTTTAGCCCCTAATTATGTTAATTTCTCAGGTCCTCAAGGGGCCCAGAAAGAACTCATTAAGTGCTGTTGTGGGTCATAAGGTTATTCTGGTCATAAAGTGCATGCCAAGACCACACAAATCCTAACAAAGGATTTATTTTTTAATGTGTTTCATGTACTACGTGCTCACTATACTCATGTATTCTTTATTCTACATGCTAAACTTACTAGGTGCTGTTACTGATGAGGATACTGAGATGTAGAGAAGATAAGTTATTTATCCTAGGTTAGTTATAGAGCTTGGGAGTTAGAAAATGGGGAATGTGGGAATTTGCCCTCAATAGCTGTCTCCAAAGCCCATGTTCTTCAACAATATAATTTGTGGTCTCTTTCCCCCATATGTAAGATTTGGAAGTCAGACAATATGAGATCCTCAAACAAACAAGGATTTCACAGAGTTGAAATCCGATTGACTTTATAGTCCAGCTCTAGCCAATTGTCATATCTGTGACCTTACAAATGTTTATTTCTTTCAGGCTTCCATTTTTCTCATGAGCAAAATGGATTAAAAATACCCAACTTTGCACAGTTGTGAGGATTATGTTTAATAATATATGTTAAAATTTTCTGTAAATTTTAACTTATGCTCTGAGTCTCAGAGTGAAATGAATGTTTTTAAATATTAATTTTTACAATTAGCAGTATCTGAGGTTCTTGGATTAGTGGGGTTATGTATAATGTTTTAGGGAGTGGAATCATGATTCCACTTTCTTCCATGAAAAAATGTTTCACAGAATCATGTAACTTAGTGGAAATGATTCTTTCTTCTTAGTGGAAATGTCATATTCTAGAAATGACTAGTTGATTCTGGAAGCAAGTAAACCTGGTTGGATGTTGTCCATCTTTTTGGAAGAAGCTTCTGCAATACAATGATTATTACCACATAGTAGGAATGAGAAAAGGACCAAAATACAGTGAAGAAAAAAATTCTTTATGAATAAATGGAATACTGGCTTAAAATGAGGCAGTGGTCTTAAGGGTTCCAAATTATTGTCTGAGAACCAGCAGCATCAGCATTATCAGGAAATACCTTAGACACAAATTATGGAACTCAACCCCAGACTAAATCTAAAGCTCTAGGTAATGCCAGAAATTTGTGCTTTAGTAAGACCTCTGGGGACTCCCACTGGTATGGAGTTTAAGAGCACTGATTTCAAACCAAATTGTCAATTCTTGAATAATGACTCAACATGTCTCAGTGGTAAGACATATGCAAGATATTTTCTTTCTCTGCATGTCTCTTTCCTTCTACAAAATGGGGATAGAATCATATTTGCCTCTTAGAATTGTTTTGAGGATTAAACTCACTAATAAGTTCAATGTAAAATTCTTAGCACAGTCCTTGCAATAAACTAAGTACTCCATAAATATAAGATATTGTTACTTGAAAGAGAGCTCTATGCTGTGAGGAAGGGGTTCCTCTATCCTCTGTACAAAATTTGTTTGTTGTTGTTGTCCAAACTCATGACTAACATTTTATGACTCCAGTTGCTCTTCACATCAGGTGGCCAAAGTATTGGAGCTTTAGCTTCAGCAACAGTCCTTCCAATGAACCAGCTCAGTTCAGTTCAGTAGCTCAGTCGTGTCCGAGTCTTAGCGACCGCATGAACTGCAGCATGCCAGGCCTCCCTGTCCATCACCAACTCCAGGAGTTCACTCAGACTCACGTCCATCGAGTCAGTGATGCCATCCAGCCGTCTCATCCTCTGTCATCCCCTTCTTAATATTCAGGGTTGATTTCCTTTAGAATTGACTGGTTTGATTTCCTTGTAATTCAGGGGACTCTCAAGAGTCTTCTTCAGCACCACAGTTCAAAGGCATCAATTCTTTGGTACTCAGCCTGCTTTATGGTCTAACTCTCACAGCCATACATGACTATTGGAAAAACTGTAGCTTTGACTATACAGACTTTTGTTGGCAAAATGATGTTTTTGCTTTTTAATATGCTGTCTAGGTTTATCATAGCTTTTCTTCAAAGGAGCAAGAATCTTTTAATTTTCACGGCTGCAATCACTGTCTTCAGTGATTTTGGAAGACAAGAAAATAAAGCCTGTCACTGTTTCCATTGTTTCCCCATCTATTTGCCATGAAGTGATGGGACCTGATGCCATGATCTTAGTTTTTTGAATGTTGAGTCTCAAGCCAAATTTTCACTCTCTTTTACCCTCAACAAGACACTCTTTAGTTCTCTCTCTCTCTCTTTTTTTTCCATTAGGCTGACCTCTGCATATCTGGGGTCATTAATATTTCTCCTGGAAATCTTGATTCCAGCTTGTGATTCATCCAGATTGACATTTCTTATGATGTACTCTGCATATAAGTTAAATAAGCAGGGTGACAACATGCACCCTTGATGTACTCCTTTCCCAATTTTTAACCAGTCCATTGTTCCATGTCCAGTTCTAATTGTTGCTTCTTTACCCACCCACAAGTTTCTCAGCAGACAGATAAGGTGGGCAGCTATTCCCAACTCTTTAAGAACTTTCCACAGTTTGTTGTGGTCTATACAAAGGCTTTAACATAGTCAATGAAGCAGAACTTGATGTTTTTCTGGAACTTCCCTGCTATCTCCATAGTCCAACCAGGGTTGGCAATTTGATCTCTGATCCCTCTGCCTCTTTGAAACCCAGCTTGTAAATATGGAAGTTCTTGGTTCACATATTACTTAAGACTTGCTTGAAGGATTTTGAGCATTACCTTACTAGCATATGAAATGAGTGTAACTGTATGGTATTTTGAACATTCTTTGGCACTGTCCTTCTTTGGAATTAAAATGAAAACTGACTTTTCCAGTCCTATGGCCACTCCTGAGTTTTCCAAGTTTGCTGACATGTGAAACATCAAGTATAGTACTTTAATAGCATCATCGTTTAGAATATTTTAAATAGCTCAGCTGAAATTCCATCAGCTCCCCTAGCTTTGTTCATAGTATTGCTTCCTAAGGCCCACTTGACTTCACACTCCAGGATGTGAGTGACCACACCGTCATTGTTATCTGGTTATTAAGACTTTTTTTTTTTTAATAGTTCTTCTCTGTATTCTTACCACCTCTTTTTAATCTCTTCTGTTTCTGTAGGTCCTTACTGTTTCCATCCTTTATCATGCCCATTCTTGCATGAAATACTCTCTTGATATTTCCAGTTTTCTTGAAGAGATCTCTAGTCTTTCCCATGCTATTGTTTTCCTCTAATTCTTTTCACTGTTCATTTGAGAAGGCTTCCTTATCTCTCTTTGCTATTCTCTGGAGCTCTGCATTCTGTGCAACATTAGATGCAAACATTTACAAGGGCCTGGAAGATATAATTTCTAAAATTTGCTCCTATCCTATGAATTCCTGAAACAGTCCTTTCTATGCCATGCTTAAAATAGTACTTCTGACAAAACCTCCCCACCCCCAGAGCTATTTAACTGATCTTTATGACATACAAATAGGCTAAAATATTTTTTTCACAGGTAGCTTTTTCCCAATACAATAAAAAGTATGAAACAAGCATCTATATGCCATTTTTCCCCCTTCACTTTCTTAATTCCTTTTCTTTTCTGGCCTCTGTTCTTCATCTAAATCCCAGATGTATCCTAACTATTCACAGATTTTCAATACAAAATCTTCCCCATACAGTCATTTGCTCTGCATTGATCTGTGTTTTTGTTTCCCCAATTCTTTAAAGGTAGGAATTGTAATGACTTTAAAGATTAATAATCATGCTCGTATATCCCCATCTTACTTAGACAGATCTGTGTGCTAATATTCTCCTTGATATCCAAGTGTCAAAGCTGAATGAGGATCCCTGGATAAGACTTTGCTTCCACTTCAGGTGGCCAGGTTCCATCCCTGATCAGGCAACTAAGATCTCACATACTACATGACATGGCCGGAAAAGGAAAAAAAAAAGCTGATTGAGCCCTAGAATTTTTTTTGAAATCTGGACTCTGTGTGTAATCAAAACTTTCATTTAACTCTGATGAAATATGTGAATGTTTTATGCAGCAAAGAAGGGAGGAGGAACTCAGGGTCAGAGGGTTAGCACTAAGACCATCTTCTGGATGAGGAATATGTGAAAAGCAAAGCAGAGCTTGAGGTAGAAAGAAATTCCAGATGGAAGAAACAAAACTATTTAGGGATGTTTGCTCATGAACCTCACTAATCTTTAGAACTATGTCTTGTACAGCTAGAGAGGAGCAGTGAGAGAAAAGCTGGAAAGGAGGAAAGAGATGGGAACCATAAAAGGATGTTACATCAACCTATGAGGCCTGTGTGGTTTATTTTATCCAATTTTTTGAGGTGAGGAAAATGAGGCCCATTGAATATAAATGGTATAGAAAATAAATAGCAGAGCCCAAACTTGAGACCAGGTCTTCTCCCAACTCCTATCGGGTACATTTTATACTGTATTATATATCTATTTAGCATTTCTTTAAGTAGAAAATTTCTAATTTAGATACAAGGCTTTATACTTTGGTGTTACATATGTTGCAGGGATTTTGGGGGGAGGGCAGAATTCCTTTAACATGTGACCCAATATTCTATTTACTCATAAAGAAGTTTTTTCTGGTTGTATTTTTGTGCTTTTCCCATCCTAAAGCAATCAGAAATGAAGATAAAGGGAAGAAAGGAAAGAAACTAATACTGATTGATTGTCTACTGTGAGCCAGGGACTATGCTAGATATTTTCTATATGTTATTTGAATGTTCACAAGAATGCTTTAAGTTAAATATTATTATTTAGTTTTTATAAGTGAAGACTTTAAGACTGAGCTGTATGAAAATTGCCTAAGTAACTTGACCAAGATCATGCAGCCAGTTGAGTGACAAGCTGAAATTTGAATCTGGGTCTGTTTGACCTAGGCCCAAATCATCTCTTCAACTTATCTAACTCTGCTTCTTAGGAAGGAGTTCAACATTAAGCTCAAAACAAGATGAGTCAGTAATCTAAAAATGTTGATGGAGGAAAGGTTTTAGGATAATGTCTTTAAGAAAGGACATAGGCAAGGAAAGTAATGGGACATTTTCAATTCAGTCATGTAAATAGCCTTCATTTTGAATAGCTTTTGGGCTCCACATGTCCAGAAAGACTGAGGCCAGGGGAACAGAGGATTGCAAAATAGGTCATGAGGCAGCATGAAGAAGAAACAACGAGTGAGTGGGAAGAGATGCACTGTATAACAAGGGGGTGGGTGTAGAATCTCTGGCTCACAGGAGTTTTATTTGCCAGCTCAAATTATGTTTTGTGGTATGCGTACCCAACGGCCATTACTCCATATTTCCCAAAGGATCAGTGTTCCAAATGGTTTGATTTTGTCCCAGAATCCCAAATAGTTAAATATTTATAAATTGCCATTGTTGAGCAAACTAAGTTCCAGAATACACTGATACTTCATGAGAGAATGCTGTTAGTTCAAACTTCTACACTAGAACCCCTTCGTGTCTGAGAGAGTGCTCATCATTAAAGGAAGAGGGCTTCAGTAACTGGTTGAGACTAGTCCCAACTTCTTTACACATCTTGGATGCTCAATTTAACCTTTCAGTGTTGGTGTACATACCCTGATCTTAGAGGGATATCTTTGATAAATATTTATTATATTATTGTACAAAGGTAGAAAGTAAGGTGAGTTCTGAAAAATTGAGTTCCACCTCCAGAGTACCTTAAGTATTATATTTAGTTCTTTGTATTTATATCATTAAGTGGTTTAACTCATTGAAACCAAAACAATATGTGATTACTTGACTCTACTTGGAATAACGACGGAGGAACTTATCATTATAGCTTTTTATTACTCAGAAATTTTCCTGTTAGATGAGGTATAAGTCATTTATACTTATATACTTCCTTATATATATATATATATATATAAGTATCAGTTCAGTTCAGTTCAGTCGCTCAGTCGTGTCTGACTCTTTGCAACCCCATGAATCAAAGCACGCCAGGCCTCCCTGTCCATCACCAACTCCTGGAGTTCTCTGAGACTCACGTACATCGAGTCAGTGATGCCATCCAGCCACCTCATCCTCTGTCGTCCCCTTCTCTCCCTGCCCCCAATCCCTCCCAGCATCAGAGTCTTTTCCAATGAGTCAGCTCTTCGCATGAGGTAGCCAAAGTACTAGAGTTTCAGCTTTAGCATCATTCCCTCCAAAGAAATCCCAGGGCTGATCTCCTTCAGAATGGACTGGTTGGATCTCCTTGCAGTCCAAGGGATTCTCAAGAGTCTTCTCCAACACCACAGTTCAAAAGCATCAATTCTTCAGCACTCAGCCTTCTTCACAGTCCAACTCTCACATCCACACATGACCACTGGAAAAACCATAGCCTGTACCAGATGAACCTTTGTTGGCAAAGTAATGTCTCTGCTTTTCAATATGCTATCTAGGTTGGTCATAACTTTCCTTCCAAGGAGTAAGCGTCTTTTTTTTTCATGGCTGCAGTCAACATCTGCAGTGATTTTGGAGCCCCAAAAAATAAAGTCTGACACTGTTTCCACTGTTTCCCCATCTATTTACCATGAAGTGATGGGACCAGATGCCATGATCTTTGTTTTCTGAATGTTGAGCTTTAAGCCAACTTTTTCACTCTCCACTTTCACTTTCATAAAGAGGCTTTTTAGTTCCTCTTCACTTTCTGCCATAAGGGTGGTGTCATCTGCATATCTGAAGTTATTGATATTTCTCCCGGCAATCTTGATTCCAGCCTGTGTTTCTTCCAGTCCAGCATTTCTCATGATGTACTCTGCATATAAGTTAAATAAGCAGGGTGACAATATACAGCCTTGACGTACTCCTTTTCCTATTTGGAACCAGTCTTTTGTTCCATGTCCGGTTCTAACTCTTGCTTCCTGACCTGCATACATATTTCTCAAGAGGCAGATCAGGTGGTCTGTTAATCCCATCTCTTTCAGAATTTTCCACAGTATATTGTGATCCACACAGTCAAAGGCTTTGGCATGGTCAATAAAGCAGAAATAGATGTTTTTCTGGAACTCTCTTGCTTTTTCCATGATCCACCGGATGTTGGCAATTTGATCTCTGGTTCCTCTGCCTTTTCTAAAACCAGCTTGAACATCAGGAAGTTTACGGTTTACGTATTGCTGAAGCCTGGCTTGGAGAATTTTGAGCATTACTTTACTAGCGTGTGAGATGAGTGCAATTGTGCAGTAGTTTGAGCATTCTTTGGCATTGCCTTTCTTTGAGATTGGAATGAAAACTGACCTTTTCCAGTCCTGTGGCCACTGCTGAGTTTTCCAAATTTGCTGGCATATTGAGTGCAGCACTTTTACAGCATCATGTTTCAGGATTTGAAATAGCTCCACTGGAATTCCATCACCTCCAACTATCTTTGTTCATAGTGATGCTTTCTAAGGCCCACTTGACTTCACATTCCAGGATGTCTGGCTCTAGGTCAGTGATCACACCATCGTGATTATCTGGGTTGTGAAGCTCTTTTTTGTAGAGTTTTTCTGTGTATTCTTGCCATCTCTTCTTAATATCTTCTGCTTCTGTTAGGTCCATACCATTTCTGTCCTTTGTCAAGCCCTTCTTTGCATGAAATGTTTCCTTGGTATCTCTAATTTTCTTGAAGAGATCTCTAGTCTTTCCCATTCTGTTGTTTTCCTCTATTTCTTTGCATTGATCACTGAAGAAGGCTTTCTTATCTCTTCTTGCTATTCTTTGGAACTCTGCATTCAGATGCTTATATCTTTCCTTTTCTCCTTTGCTTTTCACTTCTCTTCTTTTCAAAGCTATTTGTAAGGCCTCCCCAGACAGCCATTTTGCTTTTTTGCATTTCTTTTCCATGGAGATCGTCTTGATCCCTGTCTTATACTTCCTAGTATATACTTATACTAGGAAGTCACTTGTCTCTTTATTATTAAAAACAATATTAAAAATTATAGGCACATAATTGAGTGCCTACAGGCATTTTTCTAGACAGAAAGTAAAGTCAGAAAGTAAATATTTTGTCTTTGTGAGCCACATAGATCTGTTGTAACTATCAAAGTCTGTTGGCACTAAAGCAAAGTACAATGTGTAAGTGAGTAAATGTAGTAGTGTTCCAATGAAACTCCATTTATGGAGAGAGTGAAATTTAAATATTGCATGATTTTTTATATATTAGGAAATTCTTCTTTAAAAATTTTTAGGCCATTCTTAGCTCACAGTTCATATAAAAACAGGGAGTAGACTGGATTTACCTGTGGACCATTGTTCTAGACATTTACCTGTTTCATTTCAAATTCTGTCATCCATGTCAAGGCAAGGCTTATTTGGTTCTAGTGTATTGATGACAAAACTAAGTATCAAGAACACTAAACTGACTTGAATATCACATAGCAAGTAATTGACACATCTTTGAAATTTTTTGATTTCTGGTTTGAGTCCTGGTTTCTTTATATGTAGACTAGAGAGAAACATATATTTATGGTGGTATTATAGGGATGAAATGAAATAATTCATCTATTCATGTACTGTTTAAAATTTTTCTAATAGCAGAGATTTCCTGAAATACTAAAGTTCAGGAGATGTACAATGGAAACAGCAGATGCTGCCATGAAGCTCACAATTAAGTTTATAAGATATACAATGAATTAAAAATTATAGCAAGTATGCTGATTACTTTGATAGAAAAAACATAGGCCTAAGAGAGAATCTAGAACAGGTGCCTAGGTTTTAGGAAACACTTTCTAGAAAACAGTGGTGTCAAATGGAGCCATGAATTGATGTCCTAAAGTGAAAAAAAAGGGAAAAAAATAGTATTCAAGGCAAGTGCAAGATTGTGGGTAATTCCAGAGGTGAGAGAGAGTTAGCCCACTAAGAAAAACAAAAGAAGTTCAATATGTCTAGGAATAGAGATCAAGACATAAAACAGATTTAAGAGCTATTGCTAAAGAAGTAAGAAGACATATCAAGACATGTTAATAGGTTTAGACATTATCCTAAACCTAAACCTAAACTTGTCAGGAAACCCTGACAAGTTTTAAAGAATGATGAAATAATATTAGACTTGCATTTAGAAAAGGTTATCCTACTGCAATATAAAGAATGGATTGGAAAGTGAGGAGAATCAGTCCAGGTTAGAAAGTAGATACTGTGGTCAGATGAATGGTAGCAGTGGCTTGAAATAGATTAATGACAGAAGAAATTAAGAGAAATGGCCAAATTCAAGAAACATTAAGTAATGGACTTATTTTAAAATATTTATTTTATATCTGCTTATTCTATCCACTGTTTGAGGTGCTGGGGACATAACAATAAACAAAATAGGTCAATATCTCCATCCTATTTTAAGAATTATGGACAGCATAGAGTCAACATTTCTAGGTTTTGCCTCTAACAACTAGGTAGATGGTGTGTTCCTGAGTTAAGAAAAAAAATAGGAGAAACAGATTTGATATACATTGATTAAAAACTCTGACTAAAATTCTTTATAGTTCTTCCTTACTGCATTTCTCCTAAGGCTATTTAGGACCAGAGCAAAAGCAAAAGCTAAACAGTAGGTTTATGGCTCTCTAAAACAGATTCACTATTTTTTTTCAGCTTTTTCCTACCTTTTGTACCTAGAGAATTAAAAAAAAAAATCTTTGGAGGAGAAGAACTGTATGACTGGAGTTATAGCACAAGAGCATGCAAGGTAGGATATAAGCAGATATCAGAGGAAGAGTACTTCCCCACCCACCAAAATTGTTTTTTCCCCAAGGTAGGAGCTGCTTTACTTTAAATGGCTTATCTGGAGCTTTTATACACTAATTTAATACATAATTGACAGTCAGAAGCATGGGTTCTCAAGGTGACTCTCTTCATTCAAGGTTTTTCCTTTCAAGATCTCCATCAGTCCTACAAGGACCTCCATACATCTTTTTTATATGCTCTATGACCCCTCAACAATTGTTAGTACCAAGATAATTTGCTTCAGAATTTATTACTCATTAGTATAGATCAACTTTAGAATGTTTTCAGATAGTGATTATTCTACCAGCAGTGTAAGGGTTTACAGAGGTAATCATGGTGGGTGTATATGTGTGTATAATTGGACTAACATAAATAGCTTTATATTTTATATTTATAAATATATTTTATATTTATAAGGTCTTTACATATACTAAACTATAACTAAACTATATCCATAAGTGGTATTTTAAAAATACCCCAGAGTTGGAGGTAGGTAGGATCATTACAAGGTATCCTAGTTAGGTAAACAGGGAAACTTAGCAATTGGACATCTTCATTTTTAAATAAAAAGTTATGCAGTGTAAGTTTAGATCTCGACATAGTGTTTGATGTCCCTGTGAAGTCTGCAGTGGATATGTCCAGTATACTATTGTACATATTCATCTGAACCTCAAGATAGAACTTTGAGCTGGAGATAATAGACTTGGTAGTTATTCTCTTTGTAATTTACATGTTAAAACATGGCAGTGAAATTACCTAGTGAATTTGTCTAGAAGAATTATTAACATTATTATTAATAATATTAATTATTAACATTGGGTAGATGTGAAAACAAAGACCTCAGCAAAAGGGATTTAAGAAGAGTATCTAAGAGGTAGAAGGTAAGTCCAGAGCTAGCAGTCACAGAAACCAAGAAAAACTCATTTCAGGAAGGTGAAGTGAAAGTCAAGTTGCTCAGTTGTGTCTGACTCTTTGCTACCCTGTGGACTATGGCCTACCAGGCTCCTTCATCGATGGGATTTTCTAGGCAAGAATACTGGAGTGGGTTGCCATTTTCTTTTCAAGAAAGGTATATTGTACCAAAAGCTACATAAAGGGTCATTGGATTTATCAGAGTCAGCAGTGACCTTGACCAAAATGGTATCAGTAGTAAGGCTGGAAATCTGATGATGTGAGTAAAGGAATAAGTGAAGTGAGGAAATCAAGGCTGTGAGTTTAATAGTTCGTTTGAGACGGAGACAGGGAGGGGACCAATGAATTATTGCTTATTTTTCTGTTATTGTTTAAAAATTGTTGTTGTTTAAGTTGGGAAATATTTGAACACATTCCAAAAGTGATAGAAAAGATTCTGTAGGAAGAGATGTTGACAATTCAAAGAGATCACTGGTAAAGCAGGAGGGGAAGGAATCTAGGAAGTAGATAGATGAAATATTTTCCGAATGATATCCTCTGTTTATGTTGAAGTTACAGGGAAGTCAGAAAGTATGAATGCCTAGTAATAAAAACCATTGCAAGGTGAGATACTTCCCTCTGAATATTTTTGTTTTGAAGTGGATAAAAGTAAGGGGAATGAAATAGGATGGTCAAGGTTGTAGTACTTAGTATTTAGATAATCATTTTAAAGAAGAGGATAGTATGATGTGGGACAAGAGAAGAAGCCAGATGGACGCTGGTGATCAACTTAATATTGATATTAAACCCACTTATTTCTAAGATTATGATGTCCCTGCATAAATACATTGCAAATATATTCTCAAGAAATATTTCTATTGGAAAAGTCAGTAGCCTCTAGTATATATATGTATTACCAATATGTGTGTATGTGTAAATATACTTATATAGATATATACATGTAAAAATAATGAAATATATACATATTCTTCTGTATCGGCACCATTTTTAAAATTTATTTTTAAATTGGAGGATGATTGCCTTACAATGCTGTATTGGTTTCTGCCATAACATAATGTGAATCAGCCATAGTTTTATATCCCTCCCTTTGGAGCCTCCCTCCCACCTCTCTAGGTCATCACAGAGCACCAGGCTGGGCTCCCTGTGTTTTATAACAGCTTCCCACTAGCTAGCTCTTTTACACATAATGGTGTATATATGTCAATGCTACTTTAGCAATTCCTCCTACCCTCTCCTTCCCCGACTGTGTTCAAAAGTCTGTCTTTACGTCTGCATCTCCATTCCTTCCCAGCAAATAGGTTCAACAGTACTATTTTTCTAGGTTCCATATATATGCATTAAGACACAATATTTATTTTTCTCTTTTTGACTTACTTCACTCTGTATAACAGGCTCTAGGTTCATCCACCTCGCTACCAAATTTATTGGTAGTGACTCAGATTTATTCCTTTTATGGCTTAGTAATATTCCACTGTGTATATGTACCACATCTTCTCTGTTCATTTGTCTGTAAATGGACATCTAGGTTGCTTCCATGTCTTGGCTATTGTAAATAGAGCTGCTATGAACATTGAGGTGCATGTATCTTTTTGAATTAGAGTTTTTGTTGGATATGTGCCCAGGAATGAGATTGCAGAATAATATGGCAACTTTATTTTTGGTTTTATTTTTTAATTTATTTGTTTTTATTGGAGACTAATTACAGTATTGTGGGTTTCGCCATACGTGACATGAGTCAGCCATAGGTGTACATGTGCAGTCACCAATTTACATTCCAAGCAGCAGTGTAAAAGGGTTCCCTTTTCTCCATAGTATCTCAAGCATTTATTATTTGTATACTTTTTAATTTGGACATTCTGACTAGTGTGAGGTGATACCTCATTTGATTTGCATTTTTCTATTAATTAGAGAAATTGAACATCTTTTCATGTGTATTGGCCATCTGTATGTCTTCTTTGGAGAAATGTCTATTTAAGTCTTCGGCTCACTTTTAGATTGGGTTGTTTTTCTGTTGTTGAGTTGTATGAGCTCTTTGTATATTTTGGAGATTAAGCTCTTGTTGGTCACATTATTTGCAAATATTTTCTCCCAGTCTGTAGGTTGTCTTTTTTTGTTGTTGTTTTTTATGGTTTCCTTTGCTGTATAAAACTTGTAAGTTTGATTAGGTTCCATTTGTTTATTTTGGCTTTTATTTCTATTGCCTTAGGAGACTGACCCAAGAAAATGTTGCTATGTTTTGTATCAGAGAATGTTTTGCCTATGTTTTCTTCTAGTTTTAAGGTGTTATGTCTTATATTAAAGTATTTAAGTCATTTTAAGTTTATTTTTGTGTGCAATCTAACTTTGTTGATCTACATGTGACTGTCCAGCTTTTCCAACACCACCTGCTGAAGAGACTGTCTTTTCTCCATTGTATGTTCATGCCTTCTTTGTTGAGTAATCAATAGTAGCATATCCTCACAATTCTTTTAAAGTATCTTATTTATTATGTTCTTTGTACAGTTGTACCCTTTATAAAAAGGTTTTATATGCATGGAGTTGATAGGGTAATATTATTTCATAATTTTATTACTTTTATTGCTCAAGAATGAAATAGCTCAGAATTATTCTTGATGTTTCTATGAATTTCTGTGCCTACATATTATTTCACTCTGATAGAATTTTAATTTTACCTCTAATATATGAACATATTAGTCAAGTGATTATCAGTATAGATATTAATTTCAATAGAATTACTTTCAAATTTCTCTGTTCTCAATGCTAATGTAAAATATTGACTATTGAAAACATAGAAAGGTCATAATCACTTGAGAATAACTATAAAGGGGGAAGATGTCTAAGATTATATGCATTATTTTTATTAAGGGTGCTCAAAAATACATATGGCTTCTTTCCTTTGAATAAGAAGCATCTACAGATGAGTATGATTAGAAAATTAAATCTCTTTTACAGGTTAAATTAAATCAACTTCATTTCAATAATGGTGAGTGATTAGGGAAATGCTATCAGAATCATACTTTGAGTCATCATTTAAAGAATCTTTTTTTTTTTTTTAATTCTGCAATATGGTTTACTAGATAATGACCACAGGGCTTAAAATTAATGGAAGAAGTTTGAGTGATTAAATTACATGTCTTAATAAGGCTATGATTTAATGTTACTGGTGGATTTAAAATTTTTTCATTTATTCAAAAAAGACAACCATCTCTGCCAGTCAGACTTATACTTAGTGGGAGATGAGCTTCAGAAGTTAGGGTGTCTCATATGCAGAGAGAACTTACAAATAATCCATAACCCACTGACCTTAATATTTTCTTTTTTCATAAAATTTATCTTTATTTAAAGCATTTGACTAGATAATATTTTGATGAGGTAAATTGTTGCTTCTTTTTTCATTGTTGTTCCAGACAAAATCAGAATCATTAGAGTTATGAGAAATATTACAAGGTAAAATGTTATATTCTTACTTGTCATCAAGTAAACAAAGCTTTCAGTATTTTTTAAATAGAGGTTAGCATTTATTTTAAAGTTTATTTCAAATGCAATTTCAATGTGCATTTATCTCCAGGCAGCTAAGATACAGCATTCAACTTTAACCAAGTGTCTTTCAATATAAAAGAATATACATTCACAAAAGATTTGCTTTTTTTAAGTTGCACTACATGTTTTTCTTTAGGAAAAGCATATAATATGATCCATTTGTCATAATGATAAGGTATCCTAAATATGCCTTGATACACAGTTTGAATTTGTAGAGAAATGTTCATTTTTTCTAGTAAAAATATAAAAATGCATTATGCCTACATCAGATGTTACAGTCAAGAAATGAAAACAATATTTACAGAACTTTATCAAATAATTTATTATATGCATATGTAAAAGCTAGTTAAAAGATTTAACTTAAATCATTTTTTCCCTTCCATGTTGATTGACAGTTCATTAAAATCAATGACTTACATGTGTATCATCAATCTGCAAGGCAACATTGAAATACACTTTCCATCTCTCATGCAATCCATATAAAAAGAAAACATAAAACATTAAATTGCAATTTCTGTCTCTTTCTTGCTGTGGCGAAGTCAGAGTATAAACGTAGGAAATCTTAAGAGTGAGGCAAATGAAAGTTTAAAGAGGTGGTAAGAAACAGATTTCTTTGCTTCCATTCAGAAGTCAATATGGGAGATCCTAGTACCTTTAATAAAGGAAAAAGTACCATTTGGTTTCTGGACTCAACAGGAAAGAGGCTGCTCACAGATATTTATTTTTCTAATATGGTTTTATATCTGCATTTGTGACCAATATGGTTACTTTACATAATCAGTGATATTTGTCAATCATGTTTTTTAAGGTACAAACCTTTAAGTCTAATAAAGGTCTGCTGAAAAGTTATTACAGTAAGTACTATAGTAAGTACATATATAGTAAGTACTATACAGTAGATACAGAAAGCTAACTTCTAAGGAAACAAGAAAAGGTATAGAAAAGACATGGTCCTGTATTTCTGTTGTTCAGTTGCTAAGTCCTGTCTGACTCTGCATGGACCGCATGCAGTCCCATGTCTGCATGACTCTCCCATGGACTGCAGCACACCAGGCTTCACTTTCACCATATCTTGGAATTTGTTCAAGCTCATGTCAATTGAGTTGGTGATGCCATCCAACCCTCTCATCGTTTGTCACCCCCTTTTCCTCCTGCCCTCAATCTTTCAGCATCAGGGTCTTTTCCAATGAGTTGGCTCTTTGCATCAGGTGGCCAAAGTATTGGAGCTTCACCTTCAACATCAGTCCTTCCAATGAATATTTAGAGTTGATTTCCTTTAGGACTGACTGATTTGATCTCTTTGCTGTCCAAGGGACTCTCAAGAGTATTGTGTGTATGCACACACATACACACACGCACACACACACACATACATATAAAGAAAAGTGAAAGTTGATCAGTCGTGTCCGACGCTTTGCGACCCCACAGACTACAGTCCATGGGATTCTCCAGGCCAGTGTACTGGAGTGGACAGCTGTTCCCTTCTCCAGGGGACCTTCCTAACCCAGGGATCAAACCCAGGTTTCCCACATTGCAGGCAGATGCTTTACCAGCTGAGCCACCAGGGTAGCCCATACACACACACATACACACACACATAACAGAATGGGAAAGACTAGAGATCTCTTCAAGAAAATTAGAGATACCAAGGGAACATTTCATGCAAAGATGGGCTCGATAAAGGACAGAAATGGTAGGGACCTAACAGAAGCAGAAAATACTAAAAAGCGGTGGCAAGAATACACAGAAGAACTGTACAAAAAACGATCTTCACAACCCATATAATCACTATACTATGGTGTGATCACTCACACTCACCTAGAGCCAGACATCCTGGAATGTGAAGTTAAGTGGGCCTTAGAAAGCATCACTGTGAACAAAGCTAGTGGAGGTGATAGAATTCCAGTTGAGCTATTTCAAATCCTGGAAGATGATGCTGTGAAAGTGCTACACTCAATATGACAGCAAATTTGGAAAACTCAGCACTGGCCACAGAACTGGAAAAGGTCAGTTTTCATTCCAATTCCAAAGAAAGGCAATGCCAAAGAATGCTCAAACTACTGCACAATTGGACTCATCTCACATGCTAGTAAGGTAATGCTCAAAATTCTCCAAGCCAGGCTTCAGCAATACGTGAATCGTGAACTTCCAGATGTTCAAGCTGGTTTTAGAAAAGGCAGAGGAACCAGAGATCAAATTGCCAACATCTGCTGGATCATGGAAAAAGCAAGAGAGTTCCAGAAAAACATCTATTTCTGCTTTCTTGACTATGCCAAAGCCTTTGACTGTGTGGATCACAATAAACTGTGGAATTTTCTAAAAGAGATGGGAATACCAGACCACCTGACCTGCCTCTTGAGAAGCCTATATGAAGGTCAGGAAGCAACAGTTAGAACTGAACATGGAACAACAGACTGGTTCCAAATAGGAAAAGGAGTACGTCAAGGCTGTATATTGTTACCCTGCTTATTTAACTTATATGCAGAGTACATCATGAGAAACGCTGGGCTGGAAGAAGCACAAGATGGAATCAAGATTGCCAGGAGAAATATCAATAACCTAAGATATGCAGATGTCACCACCCTTATGGCAGAAAGTGAAGAGGAACTAAAAAGCCTCTTGATGAAAAGTTGGCTTAAAACTCAACATTCAGAAAACGAAGATCATGGCATCCAGTCCCATCACTTCATGGGAAATAGATGGAGAAACAGTGGAAACAGTGTCAGACTTTATTTTTTTTTGGGCTCCAAAATCACTGCAGGGGTGACTGCAACCATGAAATTAAAATACACTTACTCCTTGGAAGAAAAGTTATAACCAACCTAGATAGCATATTGAAAAGCAGAGACATTACTTTGCCGACAAAGGTCTGTCTAGTCAAGGCCATGGTTTTTCTAGTGGTCATATATGGATGCGAGAGTTGGACTGTGAAGAAAGCTGAGCACTGAAGAATTGATGCTTTTGAACTGTGGTGTTGGAGAAGACTCTTGAGAGTCCCTTGGACTGCAAGGAGATCCAACCAGTCCATTCTAAAGGAAATTAGTCCTGAATATTCACTGGAAGGACTGATGCTGAAGCTGAAACTCCAGTACTTTGGTCACCTCATGAGAAGAGTTGACTCATTGGAAAAGACTCTGATGCTGGAAGGGATTGGGGGCAGCAGGAGAATAGGATGACAAAGGATTAGATGGCTGGATGGCATAACCAACTCGATGGACATGAGTTTGAGTGAACTCTGGGAGTTGTGATGGACAGGGAGGCCTGGCGTGCTGTAGTTCAGGGGGTTGCAAAGAGTTGGACACGACTGAGCAACTGAACTGACTTAACTGATACACACATAAATTTGTCATGAATATTACTAGGCTCTGACACTGTTCAAAACCCATATTGACTCCTGAACTCATGAGTCACCCTTTGGAAGCAAAAAAGCATTTTTTTTCTGTTTTAACTGTATCTTTCTTCTGCTTCCTTAGTATCTATTTTTCTACTTTTTAACATTTTAGGGAAACATGTATCACATCATCACATCTCTCCAAAATGCTAAAACAATACTAAGTATAAAATAAGCACGTGGTATATACTGTCTCATTTAACTTTTAAAAACAAGAAGTATATTCTAATTATGAATGACAATGTTGGAGCTTGAAGAGGTTATATAATTGTTGAAATTATCTAAGTTTTTCATAGCTGAGAATTAGCGTAGCTGGTGCTCAAACACAGGTCTGACTGGTAAGGCCTTTTACTGCTCACCATCCATTTGTGTGCTTCCCCACATCTCATAGACATTTTGCAGTCAGATGGAGGTAATGTGACTAGCTCTAACTAATGTACAATAAATAGATGACATAGGTCAGTTTTGAGCCATAGCACTTAACAGTCAGTGAGTGGTACTCCACTCTTTCACTTCACCTGTCATGTCAGCCAGCAATGTTCCCAAGGGAAGATTCAAGTGTCCTAAGGACAGGTGACCATATGAGGTAGAAACCCCACTGACCAATATTGTGCTAAACCACTGAGATTTACAGGTTAATTTGTTACTGCAGCATAACCTAGTCCATGACTGTAGCTTGTGAGGTAATTAATAAAGTCTCAAAATCATTGGTCTTAATCTAAAAGCTGTACGAATTGTGATTCAATAGGAAAACAAATGTAACTTAATATATGAGTTTATTTCTCCTATAGTCTGAAATTAGAAGTCAAACATTGGTTTCATTTTCATATATAAACTGAATTGGTAGATTTCCTGTAAGGTGATAATGACAATGTTAAGATTCACAGATAAGTAATCTTACTGTTGTGATTTGGCAAAATGCTTAATAGGCTCCCAACTACAACAATTTAAAGTAAGATAGCTTTTCAAGTTTTTACTTGTCCACCTGATATATCTTTCATCAATGATTTTGAATTTAATTCATTTTAAGAATAAATATTGTTTTTGTTTAGAAGAATAGAATAAAATATTCCTGGCAGCTTGTGATTTTATTCACAGACTTTGGTTGCTTAAAAATAAGTAACTCCATTTATTCTTGAAAATGTCTTCTACTGTCTTGAAATAAAAAATTCTATAATTGTATGCATATGGAATTGGCTGCTAAAATGTATTTAACATGATTTCATGGCTTCTAGTACAGAGATTTTTTTGAGGAAGGTTAGATGGAGAAGGAAATGGCAACCCACTCCAGTGTTCTTGCCTGGAGAATCCCATGGACGGAGAAGCCTGCTAGGCTGTAGTCCATGGGGTTGCACAGAGTCGGACACGACTGAAGTGACTTAGCAGCAGCAACAGCAGCAGCATTTTAGAACTCACTCCAGTGTTCTTGCCTGGAGAATCCCAGGGACGGGGGAGCCTGGTGGGCTGCTGTCTATGGGGTTGCACAGAGTCGGACATGACTGAAGCGACTTAGCAGCCGGAGCAGCAGCAGCATTTTAGATGTATTTATGATGTTATTTAATCAATGGTAAAGGAGTTCCTAAACAACTTTGGCATTCTGTTTAAATCAGGCTTTTAAAACAATCAGCATTTTCTCTTGTGTCAATTATCTATTCATATTAAAAGTAGTTACAAATATTTAAGATTGATCAGATTTACTCCAATATTCTTTATATTATTGTTAATAGTAACAGTGCCTTAAGTATTTATAAATCCTTTCCTTGGTATTAGATAAATTACTCTCACATCATCCTGCATGAAGTTAAAAATAAAACAAAAACCCAAAAACAAGGCCTGGAGAATTAATTTTAAGGACACATGGGTAATGACAGAACCACATTAGAATCCATTTTCACTGACAGACACCCCAGTGTTTGTTCTGTTCTGTTTTGTTGAATCACATATGAATTCCCTTTAGGTGATGTTTAAAATACTTAATATAAAAGCAATATCTTCAAAACCTCATATTTTTCCTTGATTTATCTCTAATTGTTACCTATATGAATGGTACTATTTTTTTTGCATAGACATTTCAAAATAATCTTATAATGATTTTATATGTTTTTCCTTTGCAATATGGTGGTAATTGATCAAAGAACATTGGAGTCAAAAATTTCATTACCATATGTAAAATAGATGACCAGTGCAAGTTTGATAGAAGCAGGGCACTCAAAGCTGGTGCTCTGGGACAACCCAGAGGGAGGGGCATTCAAGATGGGAGGACACATGTACACCCATGGCTAACTCATGTTGCTGTATGGCAAAAGCTGCCACAATATTGTAAAGTAATGCTAAGTCACTTCAGTGTGTCAGTCGGACACACTTCAGTCATGTCTGACTCTGTGCGACCCCAGAGACGGCAGCCCACCAGGCTCCCCCGTCCCTGGGATTCTCCAGGCAAGAACACTGGAGTGGGTTGCCATTTCCTTCTCCAATGCATGAAAGTGAAAAGAGAAAGTGAAGTTGCTCAGTCATGTCCGACTCCTAGCAACCGCATGGACTGCAGCTCACCAGGCTCCTCCATCCATGGGATTTCCCAGGCAAGTGTACTGGAGTGGGGTGCCATTGCCTTCTCTGATTGTAGAGTAATAGCCTCCAATTAAAATAAATTAATTAAGTAAAAAAATTTCAACATACAACTATACAATGGTATTGAGATATTTGGGGATATAGACATGACTCGTTTTACAAATCCTTTATTCATTAAATGAATGTTCCTTTATCATTTACTGTAAAGAGTGAAGTGTAGAAGGTACTGGTATATACTGGACAGCTCCCTTTAAAGAACTGATAGATATTTCTAACACCATAAACAAAAATAAAATCAAAATGGATTGAAGATCTAAATGTAAGACCAGAAACTGTAAAACTCCTAGAGGAAACAATAGGCAGAACACTTTCTGGCATAAATCACAGCAAGATCCTCTATGACCCACATCCCTGGGAAATAAAAGCAAAAATAAACAAATGGTACCTAATTAAACTTAAAAGCTTTTGTGCAATGAAGGAAACTATGAGCCAGGTGAAAAGACAGCCTCCAGAATGGGAGATAATAATAGCAAACAAAGTAACTGATAAAGAGTTAATTTCAAAAATATACAAGCATCTCATGCAGGTCAATACCAGAAAAATACATGGCCCAATCAAAAAATGGGCCAAAGAACTAAATAAACATTTCTCCAAAGAAGACATACAGATGGTAAACAAACATGAAAAGATGCTCAACATCACTTATTATCAGAGAAATGCAAATCAAAACCACAATGAGGTACCATCTCACGCCGGTCAGACTGGCTGCCATCAAAAAGTCTACAAACAATAAATGCTGGAGAGGGTGTGGAGAAAGGGGAACCCTCTTACACTGTTGGTGGGAATGCAAACTAGTACAGCCACTATGGAGAACAGTGTGGAGATTCCTTAAAAAACTGGAAATAGAACTGCCATACGACCCAGCAATCCCACTGCTGGGCATACACACTGAGGAAACCAGAATTGAAAGAGACACGTGTACCCCAATGTTCATCGCAGCACTGTTTATAATAGCCAGGACATGGAAGCAACCTAGATGTCCATCAGCAGATGAATGGATAAGAAAGCTGTGGTGCATATACACAATGCAGTATTACTCAGCTATTAAAAAGAATGCATTTGAATCAATTCTAATAAGGTGGATGAAATTGGAGCCTATTATACACAGTGAAGTAAGTCAGAAAGAAAAACACCAATACAGTATATTAACACACGTATATGGAATTTAGAAAGATGGTAATGATTACCCTATATGTGAAACAGCAAAAGAGACACAGATATAAAGAATAGACTTTTGGACTCTGTGGGAGAAGGTGAGGGTGGGATGATTTGAGAGAATAGCACTGAAACATGTATATTACCATATGTGAAATAGATCCAGTCCAGATTCAATGCCTGAGGCAAGGCACTCAGGGCTGGTGCACTGGGATGACCCTGAGGGATGGGATGGGGAGGGAGGCGAGACGGGGGTTCAGGATGGGGGACACATGTACACCCATGGCTGATTCATGTCAATGTGTGGCAAAACCACTACAATATTGTAAAGTAATTAGCCTCCAATTAAAATAAATAAATACATTTTTTAAAAAAGAACTGATATATAATTAATGATGACAAAGATAAATAACTATATGCATATACTAATATGAAGTTCTATATATGTAATAAACAGAGAACTCAGAAGAATTTGGAGGAAAGAAACAAGAATTATACATGGAAGCTTGACTAAGAAGCTCAAAATTAAACCGAGGCTTAAAGGATGAAAAGGAGTCAGCTCAGCAAATAATTGGAAATAGAGAACTTTCATTAGTGGGAGAATCATAGGCAAATTTGTAAAGACAGGGAAGACCTTAGAATGTTCTGGGAAATGAAAGTGACTTAAAGTGAGACTGTTTCAAAGTGAATTTGAGGACCACATGGTCACGGGCCTCAAGGATGATGGCTGGTAGTATGAGTGTAAATAAGAAGCCAGATTTTAATACAGAAAGAAGAGATAGGAAAGAGAACAAAGAAAACTCAGTCAAAATTATGTCTGGAAAACACAGAATGAGACAATAAAGTGAAAGTGAAGTCGCTCAGTCATGTCCGACTCTTTGCGACCCCATGGACTGTAGCCTACAACGCTCCTTCGTCCATGGGATTTTCCAGGCAAGAGTACTGGAGTGGGTTGCCATTTCCTTCTCCAGAGGATCTTCCCAACCCAGGGATTGAACCTGGATCTCCCGCATTGTAGGCAGATGCTTTACCATCTAAGCCACCAGGGATGAGACAATAGAAAAAAATGCAAATATGTTTGTAGTTATAATAACTATATACAGGTTAAATCAGTTAAAATTTGTCAGATATGATTTTTTTAATCTTAAGAAATGCAATTATTTGCTAATTTCAAGTTAGACAAAATATTGAGACAGAAAACCTGAAAGTAAAGAGATTTTTAAAATAAAAATGGTATATCAAACAAATATTAAACAAAGAAAATTTATGTAGGATTATCAGCACAAGATCAAATAGAATTTACAGCTCAAATGTAGAGGTTTATATAATGAGGATTATCACATAAAGAAAGAAAGAAAGAATTATTTGGAAAGATACAGTACTCCATATATGTTAGTGAAAGGTTGTTGCTTAACCAAGAAAGACATGGGGGTTCTTGGCCTCCAGAGGAGATGAATTCAATCCGGGGCCAGTGATGAGGCTTGATCGCGCAGAGCTTTTGTGGAATAAAGTTTTATTAAAGTATAAAAGAGATAGAGAAAGTTTCTGACATAGGCATCAGAAGGGGGCAGAACGAGTGTCCCCCTGCTATTTTTTAGCCAGATGTTATATAGGTACTTGCAGTCTGCTAATTAGAGAAAGGAAATGTCTCAAAACTCAGAGAATGGCACCAGGCCCCACACCTACAACATGCATTTTGAGATAACATTGGCACTAGGTGAGTGTTGAGGGCCATAAAAGGATTAACATGAATCTTGAAGAAAGGCAGATTTCCAAGCAAATACAAGTCTCATTAACATACCTTAAAGAGAACATTTGCATGAGTAAAACATACTGGTTTGTCAAGTGAGTTCTGAGTCTTAGGCAGAACTCACTTGAAGACAGAGTCTAGGGTAAATACATAGTTCTTTAACTTAGCTTAAAACAAACATTTCCATAAGAAAAATGCATGGGTTAGCTTAAGGTTTGAGAAAAGTTAAGTTCTGGTGGAGCAGATGTCGTCATGGCATCACAGAATTTTAAGAGAAACCTCTTTTTAAATTTGTATAGAAAAGGGGAAAAAAATCTTAACACTTGTAATTTGTTTCCACCTGCCACTTAAGAGAGAGAGAAAAAAAAAAGTCTGACACTTGCAGCCTATTTCCTCCCTTTCCAGACCCCTGGCGTTCCTGCCTGTTAACCTCTCATTAGTACCAATCAGTATATATACTAAATAAAAATTATCAGACTCTTAGATGGAAACAATACATCCAAAACCACAATGTAGGATTTTTAACACACTTTTTGCAGAAATTGAGAGATTGGAGATTATCTAAAGATACAGAGAAACAGGATAAATTGGTATAGGACAAAAATTAGCATGGGAGTTGGGGTGACTAGATAGGAGAGTAGATGAGAGAGGACTGTCAAACATTTACTTCTAAAGGACTTAGAGAATAATGGATTCAGTTCAGTTCAGTTCAGTCACTCAGTTGTGTCAGACTCTTTGAACCCCATGAATTACAGCACACCAGGCCTCCCTGTACATCACCGACTTCTGGAGTTCACTCAAACTCAAGTCCATCGAGTCGATGATGCCATCCAGCCATATCATCTTCTGTCGTCCCCTTCTCTTCCTGCCCCCAGTAGCTCCCAGCATCAGAGTCTTTTCCAATGAGTCAATTCTTCGCATGAGGTGGGCAAAGTACAGGAGTTTCAGCTTCAGCATCACTACTTCCAAAGAAATCCCAGGGCTAATCTCCTTCAGAATTGACTGGTTGGATCTCCTTGCAGTCCAAGGGATGCTCAAGAGCCTTCTCCAACACTGCAGTTCAAAAGCATCAGTTCTTCAGCACTCAGCTTTCTTCACAGTCCAACTCTCACATCCATACATGACCACTGAAAAAACCACAGCCTTGACTAGATGGACCTTTGTTGGCAAAGTAATGTCTCTGCTTTTCAATATGCCATCTAGGTTGGTCATAACTTTTCTTCCAAGGAGTAAGCGTCTTTTAATTTCATGGCTGTGATCACCATCTGCAGTGATTTTGGAGCCCAAAAAAATAAAGTCTGACACTGTTTCCACTGTTTCCCCATCTATTTCACATGAAGTGATGGGAACAGATGCCATGATCTTTGTTTTCTGAATGTTGAACTTTAAGCCAACGTTTTCACTCTCCTCTTTCACTTTCATCAAGAAGCTTTTTAGTTCCTCTTCATTTTCTGCCATAAGGGTGGTGTCATCTGCATATCTGAGGTTATTGATATTTCTTCTGGCAATCTTGATTCCATCTTGTGCTTCTTCCAGCCCAGCATTTCTCATGATGTACTCTGCATATAAGTTAAATAAGCAGGGTGACAATATACAGCCTTGACGTACTCCTTTTCCTATTTGGAACCAGTCTGTTGTTCCATGTCCAGTTCTAACTGTTGCTTCTTGACCTGCATACAGGTTTCTCAAGAGGCAGGTCAGGTGGTCTGGTATTCCCATCTCTTTCAGAATTTTCCACAGTTTATTGTGATCCACACAGTCAAAGGTTTTGGTATAGTCAATAAAGCAGAAATAGATGTTTTTCTGGAACTCTCTTGCTTTTTCCATGATCCAGCGGATGTTGGCAATTTGATCTCTGGTTCCTCTGCCTTTTCTAAAACCAGCTTGAACATCTGGAATTTCATGGTTCACATATTGCTGAAGCCTGGCTTGGAGAATTTTGAGCATTTCTTTACTAGTGTGTGAGATGAGTGCAATTGTGTGGTAGTTTGAACATTCTTTGGCACTGCCTTTCTTTGGGATTGGAATGAAAACTGACCTTTTCCAGTCCTGTGGCCACTGCTGAGTTTTCCAAATTTGCTGTCATATTGAGTGCAGCACTTTCACAGCATCATCTTTCAGGATTTGAAATAGCTCAACTGGAATTCCATCACCTCCACTAGATTTGTTCGTAGTGATGCTTTCTAAGGCCCACTTGATTTCACATTCTGGGATGTCTGTTCTTTTCTTATCACAACACAAATTGGAATGGTGGACTAATGTTTGTTTAAAACAACAGACAAGTTATAGCTCAGTTCAGTCAAGCAGACAGATGTTTTATAAGACAGACACTCCCGAGACAAGGGATCAGGCCAACCCCAAAGAATTCATCACATTCCTTCTTGGTTTCCCTCTCTTTATACTTTCCATCCCCTCCTTTTGGTTATGCTCTGTGCATAACCCACCATCAGTCAATGAAAGGGAATGCAAGAGGGCATACGCTCAAGGCCGATTGACATTGTGAGTTATATAACAGCAGGCTCTTTGTTTATGTCTTCCTATAATTCAGTCTGTTATAGTCAGATATATATATATATATATATATATATATATATATCATTAATATTCATTAACCCTTAATGGGCTCCTAGCTGCCCAAGGTTACTTGGGGAAGCCCCTCTGGTTAGTTTGTATCCACTGTGTACCTAGGGTGCATGTGCAAGAGTTGGAAAAGTCACTGTGGTTATTTTTGTAGCATATCTGTGAACTATTCTGGGTACATCTGGGATGGGGTTTAGAGATCAGCTTTTATCCTTTTCGATGCACCCCTTAATTTTGTTGTTGTTCAGTTGCACAGTAATGTCAGACTCTGCAAATCCAGAGATGGTAGCACACCAGGCTTCCCTATCCTTCACTATTTTTGTACAGTTCTTCTGTGTATTCTTGCCATCTCTTCTTAATATCTTCTGCTTCTATTAGGTCCATACCATTTCTGTCCTTCATTGAGCCCATCTTTGCATTAAATGTTCCTTTGGTATTTCTGATTTTCTTGAAGAGATCTCTAGTCTTTCCCATTCTGTTGTTTTCCTCTATTTCTTTGCATTGATTGCTGAATAAGGCTTTCTGATCTCTTCTTGCTATTCTTTGGAACTCTGCATTCAGATGCTTATATCTTTCCTTTTCTCCTTTGCTTTTCACTTCTCTTCTTTTCACAGCTATTTGTAAGGCCTCCCCAGACAGCCATTTTGCTTTTTTGCAAAATGACTCTTGAGAGTCCCTTGGACTGCAAGGAGATCCAACCAGTCCATTCTAAAGGAGATCAGCCCTGGGTGTTCTTTGGAAGAAATGATGCTAAAGCTGGAACTCCAGTACTCTGGCCACCTCATGTGAAGAGTTGACTCATTGGAAAAGACTCTGATGCTGGGAGGGATTGGGGACAAGAGGAGAAGGGGAGGACAGAGCATGAGATGGCTGGATGGCATCACTGACTTGATGGACATGAGTCTGAATGAACTCCAGGAGTAGGTGATGGACAGGGAGGCATGGCGTGCTGCAATTCATGGGGTCCCAAAGAGTTGGACACAACTGAGCGACTGATCTGATCTGATCTGATCCTTCACTATCTCCTGGAGTTTGCTTAAACTCATGTCCATTGAATCAGTGATACCATACAAGCATCTCATCACCTGTTGTCCCCTTCTTCTCCTGCCTTCAATCTTTCCCAGCATCAGGGTCTTTTCTAATGAGTCAGCTCTTTGCTTCAGGTGGGCAATGTATGGGAGTTTCAGATTCAGCCCTTCCAATGAACATTAAGGGTTGATTTCCTTTAAGATTGACTGGTTTGACCGCCTTACAGTAAAAGGGACTCACAAGAATCTTCTTCAGTACCACAGTTCAAAAGCATCAATTCTATGGATTTCAGCATTCTTTATGGTCCAACTCTCACATCTGTACATGACTACTGGGAAAACCACAGCTTTGACTATATGAACCTTTATTGGCAAAGTGATGTCTCTGTTTTTTAATATGCTGTCTAGATTTGCCATAGCTTTTCTTCCAAGGAGCAAGCATCGTTTAATTTCATGGCTATAGTCACTGTCCATAGTGATGTTGGAGCCCAAGAAAATAAAGTCTGTCACTGTTTCCATTTTGTCCCCATCTACTTTGGCCACCTCATGCAAAGAGTTGACTCATTGGAAAAGAATATGATGCTGGGAGGGGTTGGGGGCAGGAGGAGAAGGGGACTACAGAGGATGAGATGGCTGGATGGCATCACTGACTCGATGGATGTGAGTTTGAGTGAACTCCGGGAGATGGTGATGGACAGAGAAGCCTGGCGTGCTGCAATTTATGGGGTCACAAAGAGTCGGACATGACTGAGCGACTGAACTGAACTGAACTGATTGGTCATGAAATGATAGGACAGGATGCCATGATCTTAGTTTTCTGAATGTTGAGTTTTAAGCCAATTTTTCACTCTCCTCTTTCACTTTCATCAAGAGGTTCTTTAGTTACTTTCCACTTTCTGCCATAAAGTGGTATCATCTACGTATATGAGGTTATTTATATTTTCTCCAGCAATCTTGATTCCAACTTCAGCATCATCCAGCCTGGCATTTCGCATAATGTAATCTTGTGTATAAGTTAAATAAGCAGGGTGACAATAGAGCCTTGATGTACTTCTTTCACAATTTGGAACTAGCCTGTTGTTCCACGTCTGGTTCTAACACTTGCTTTTTGACTGGAATACAGGTTTCTCAGGAGGCAGGTAAGGTGGTCTGGTATTCCTATCTCTTTAAGAATCTTCCACAGTTTGTTGTGATTCACATAGTCAAAGGCTTTAGCATAATCATTGAAGCAGAAGTAGATATTTGTCTGGAATTCCCTTGTTTCTTCTATGATCCAACAGATGTTGGCAATTTAATCTCTGGTTCCTCTGCCTTTTACAAATCCAGCTAGAATATCTGGAAGTTCTCAGTTCACATACTGTTGAAGCCTAGCTGGAAGGATTTTGAGCATTACCTTGCTAGCATGTGAAATGAGTATAATTGTACAGTAGTTTGAGCATTCTTTGGCATAGCCCTTCTTTGCAATTGCAATGGAAACTGACCTTTCTAGCCCTGTGGCCACTGCTAAATTTTCCAAATTTGCTGGTGTATTGAGTACAGTACTTTAACAACATCATCTTTTAGGATTTGAAATAGCTCAGCTGGAATTCCATCACCTCCACTAGCTTAGTTGGTAGTGATGCTTTGCTAAGGCTCACTTGATTTCACACTCCAGGATGTCTGACTCTAGGTGAGTGTTCACAGCATCGTGGTCATCCAGATATAGTTTTTGTATAGTCCTTCCATGTAGTGGGGAAACAGTGGAAACAGTGTCAGACTTTATTTTTCTGGGCTCCAAAATCACTACAGATGGTGACTGCAGCCATGAAATTAAAAGACGCTTGCTCCTTGGAAGGAAAGTTATGACCAACCTAGATAGCATATTCAAAAGCAGAGACATTACTTTGCCAACAAAGGTTTGTCTAATCAAGGTTATGGTTTTTCCTGTGGTCATGTATGGATGTGAGAGTTGAACTGTGAAGAAGGCTGAGTGCCGAAGAATTGATGCTTTTGAACTGTGGTGTTGGAGAAGACTTTTGAGAGTCCCTTGGACTGCAAGGAGATCCAACCAGTCCATTCTGAAGGAGATCAGCCCTGGGATTTCTTTGGAAGGAATGATGCTAAAGCTGAAACTCCAGTACTTTGGCTGCCTCATGCGAAGAGTTGACTCATTGGAAAAGACTCTGATGCTGGGAGGAATTGGGGGCAGGAGGAGAAGGGGATGACAGAGGATGAGATGGGTGGATGGCATCACTGACTCGATGGACGTGAGTCTGAGTGAACTCCGGGAGTTGGTGATGGACAGAGAGGCCTGGCGTGCTGCAATTCATGGAGTCGCAAAGAGTCGGACACGACTGAGCGACTGATCTGATCTGATCTGATCCATGTAGTCTTGTCATCTCTTCTCAATATCTTCTGCTTCTTAGGTCCATACCTTTTCCATCCTTTATTGTGCCCATCTTTGCATGAAATTTTCCCTTGGTATCTCCAATTTTCCTAAAGAGATCTTTAGTCTTTCCCATTCTATTGTTTCCCTCTAATTATTTGCACTGTTCACTTAGGAAGGCTTTCTTATCTCTCCTATTCTCTAGAACTGTTGGGTTGAGTATAACTATCCTTTTATTCTTTGCCTTTTGCTTCTTTTCTCAGCAATTTGTGAGGCCTCCTTAGATAATCACTTTTCCTCTTGCACTACTTTTTCTTGGGAATGCTTTTAGTCTTCTGTACAATGGTAGGAACCTCTGTCCATAGTTCTTCAGGCACTCTGTCTACGAGATCTAGTTCCTTGAATCTATTTGTCACTTCCACTGTATAATCCTAATGGATTTGATTTAGGTTACACCTGAATGTCCTAGTGGTTTTCCCTGCTTTGTTCAATTTAAGGCTGAATTTGCAATAAGGAGTTCATGATCTGAGCCACAGTGAGCTCCCAGTCTTGTTTTTGCTGATTGTAGAGAGTGTCTCCATCTTTGGCTACAAAGAATATAATCAATCTGATAAGAAATAGAGGAAAACAACAGAATGAGAAAGACTAGACATCTCTTCAAGAAAATTAGAGATACCAAGGGAACATTTCATGCAAAGATGGGATTGATAAAGGACAGAAATGGTAGGGACCTAACAGAAGCAGAAAATACTAAGAAGAGGTGGCAAGAATACACAGAGGAACTATACAAAAAAGATCTTCATGACCCAGATAATCATGATGGTGTGATCACTCACACTCATCTAGAGCCAGACATCCTGGAATGTGAAGTCCAGTGGGCCTTAGAAAGCATCACTATGAACAAAGCTAGTGGAGGTGATGGAATTCCAGTTGAGCTATTTCAAATCCTCAAAGATGATGCTGTGAATGTGCTGCACTCAATATGACAGCAAATTTGGAAAACTCAGCAGTGGCCACAGGACTGGAAAAGGTCAGTTTTCCTTACAATCCCAAAGAAGGGCAATGCCAAAGAATGCTCAAACTACCACACAATTGCACTCATCTCACACACTAGTAAAGTAATGCTCAAAATTCTCCAAGCCAGGCTTCAGCAATATGTGAACCGTGAACTTCCACATGTTCAAGCTGGTTTTAGAAAAGGCAGAGGAACCAGAGATCAAATTGCCAACATCCGCTGGATCATAGAAAAAGCAAGAGAGTTCCAGAAAAACATCTATTTCTGCTTTATTGACTATGCCAAAGCCTTTGACTGTGTGGATCACAATATACTGTGGAAAATTCTTCAAGAGATGGGAATACCAGACCACCTGACCTGCCTCTTGAGAAACCTGTATGCAGGTCAAGAAGCAACAGTTAGAACTGGACATGGAACTACAGACTGGTTCCAAATAGGAAAAGGAGTACATCAAGGCTGTATATTGTCACCCTGCTTATTTAACTTCTATGCAGAGTATATCATGAGAAACACTGGGCTGGAAGAAGCACAGGCTGGAATCAAGATTGCCAAGAGAAATATCAATAACCTCAGATATGCAGATGACACCACCCTTATGGCAGAAAATGAAGAGGAACTAAAAAGCTTGATGAAAGTGAAAGCGGAGAGTGAAAAAGTTGACTTAAAACTCAACATTCAGAAAACGAAGATCATGGCATCTGGTCCCATCACTTCATGGGAAATAGATGAGGAAACAGTGGAAACAGTGTCAGACTTTATTTTTTTGGGCTCCAAAATCACTGCAGATGGTAACTGCAGCCATGAAATTAAAAGACGCTTACTCCTTGGAAGAAAAGTTATGACCAACCTAGATAGCATATTGAAAAGCAGAGACATTACTTTGCCAACAAAGGTCCATCTAGTCAAGGCTATGGTTTTTCCAGTGGTCATGTATGGATGTGAGAATTGGACTGTGAAGAAAGCTGCACGCTGAAGAATTGATGCTTTTGAACTGTGGTTTTGGAGAAGGCTCTTGAGAGTCCCTTGGACTGCAAGGAGATCCAACTATTCCATCCTAAAGGAGATCAGTCCTGGGTGTTCATTGGAAGAACTGATGCTGAAGCTGAATCTCCCGTACTTTGGCCACCTCATGCGAAGTGTTGACTCTTTGGAAAAGACCCTGATGCCTGGAGTGATTGATCTTTGGAAAAGACCCTGATGCTGGGAAGGATTGGGGGCAGGAGGATAAGGGGGCGACAGAGGATGAGATGGCTGGATGTCATCACCAAGTTGATGCACATGAGTTTGGGTCAACTCCAGGAGTTGGTGATGGACTGGGAGCCCTGGCGTGCTGCGATTCATGGGGTCGCAAATAATCGGACAGGACTGAGCAACTGAACTAAACTGATACTGTTATTGACCCTCTGATGACATCCATGGATAGAGTCATCACTTGTTTTGTTGGAAGAAGGTGTTTGCTATGACCAGTACATTAGCTTGGCAAAACTGTTAGCCTTTTCCCTACTTCATTTTATAACCCAATGCCAAACTTGGTTGTTACTTCAGATATCTCTTGACTTCCTACTTTTGCGTTCTAGTCCCCTATGTTGAAAAGGACATCTTTTTTTGCTGTTAGTTCCAGAAGGTCTGTAGGTCTTTGTAGAACCATTCAACTTCAGCTCTTTCAGCATTAGTGATTGTGGCATGGACTTGAATTACTGTGATGTTGAATGGTTTGCCTTGGAATTGAACAGAGATCATTTTGTCATTTTTGAGATTGCACCCAAGTACTGCATTTTGGACTCTTTTGTTGACTATAAGGACTAATCCATTCTTTCTAAGGGTTTCTTGCCCACAGTGGTTGATATAATGGTTGTCTGAATTAAATTCACCCATTCCCATCCATTTCTGTTGAATGATTCCTAAAATGTTGATGTCACTCTTGCCATCTTATTCCTAAACATAAATGTTAACCTAACAATACCATTTAATTTGTCCTTTTGTTGGTTAAACTTGCTGGGTATATCAAGAGTATGTCTTTGCTTCCTCTCCCCTGTTGGCACCCCAGCCCTAGAAAGGAGTTCTGGGGACTGGAAGTTCTGCTTATCTCCAGGGAGATCCTCTGAGTCCCCTTGCTTATGGCCATCTGCCCTGAAGTGTTTTTTTTTATCCACAGGACATTCATTGTTAAATAGGGGGACTTTCCATTATATTAGAAAGGAATATAAATAAGTCATGCCACTTCAGTTGAACATAGCAGCCTGAAGGGCACCATGCAGCACAAAATTGCTCTATGAAGACTCTCAGCAGGCCATAATTGATCAGATGATGCCTCTGCTTTGAAAGACGAGGGAAGGGGGAAGGATTCCCTTCAGATCACTGAATCGTGACCATGTGCCTTGGTTGAGTTTTAGGGTTTTCAAACTCTCCATTCCAATTGTATTGTATCCCATATACAAACTTCCTTCCCACTAACCAACAACTCCACTTCATTCATGCTTCTTGTTTCATGCTTCTCTAAAAAGTCTATGCTTCTTTCTACACCAGGGGTTTTTGCCCATTTTTTTTCCCCTTGTCTGGAATATCTTTCCCCTTTTACACTTAAGATGCTTAAACCCCATAAATATACATAGGGGATAAGCCCATGGTGTCTTAAAAGTGGAGTAGACAAGATTGGGCACATTCAGGGTGGTATAGGTTCAAAAGGGAGGGCTATATGTATACCTATGGCTGATTCATGTTGAGGTTTGACAGAAAACAACAAAAGTCTCTATTGCAATTATCCTTTAATAAAAAAATAAATTTTAAAAAGAGTAGAAAATGGTGTTTTCTAGGGGAAAAGAGATTCATGTGTGATAATTTTTATATTGTTCATTTCTTTTTTCACATTTTGTAAAAGTGGTAAGACTTGTCTCTAACAGTAAATTAAGTCTTAAGGGGAGAAACTGTCTTACATTCCTCTTTCCTCCTTCATAGCACAGAAATGATTATACAATCAAGGCTCAATAACTAGTAGTGGGATGGTTCATGTTTCATCTACTGTTTGTCATATTATGTCACACCATGCCGTAACAACCCAGTCTCTCTCAATTTCTTTCTCACACTAACCTATAAAACAGTTGTGAGGATTATCTCACAGCATTCCCTTTCAGAGTGTGGTGATACTGCATTTTAAGTCTGATTGAAGACATAAAACCAATCTCACAATGATAGTTTAAATAATGATTTAGGGATGAAGTATAAACAATGGTTACTTTAATTTAAAATTATATAAATGGAACAAACCACACGTTTACTGAGTGTCTTAGCTTGTAACTAAAGAGAAATTATATTATGAAACCATGGTATTCTATGGTAATTATTTTAGTGAACCTATTTATGTCTAATTGCATTATTCATGTACTAAGTAGTAAATTCATTTAAAATATTCATTGTCAATACAGTTATCATACTGGTCTATGAGATACAATATGTGAGTAGGGTTAGGGGGAGAGTGACCCTAGTCTATATATTTGAAAGTGAAAGTGAAGTCGCTCAGTTGTGTCCAACTCTTTGCGACCCTGTGGACTGTAGCCTACCAGGCTTCTACGTCCATGGGATTCTCCAGGCAAGAATACTGGAGTGGGTTACCATTTCCTTCTCCAAGTCTATATATTTAGAGTTTAGCAAATAAATATCTTTTTCTGTCTCTCTAGACTGATGAGAAATGGAAAGATTTGTGACAAAGTCAGAAACTATAAACATACATTCCAATAAGGCAACTGTTTGTTATTTACAAAGTTTAAGAAAAAAGAAGGTGTGTGTATACATATATTTTCCTTTATTAAGTTTTAAAAACACTGTTTTGGACCTTAAAATACAACCGAAAGTATTTCAAGCTGAAGGAGAAATTTTTATCAGGATAACTGTTATTTTCCATTATTACCTTTATAATCTAAGAGATGGAGAAGGAAATGGCAACCCACTCCAGTATTCTTCCTGGAGAATCCCATGGACAGAGGAGCCTTGTGGGTTACAGTCTATGGGGTCTCAAAGAGTCAGACATGACTGAGTAATTAACATAACAACACAATCTAAGAGAAGGCTTTATAAGTAATTATTTTCTTTCAACCACCTGATCTTGCCTAAAATCAATGAAACCACTAACTATAGAAATGTCAATAGTATTTCATAAGACAGGAAAACTTTTGCAACATGGTGTTCATTAACTCATTTCTTAGTACAATCTTTTTATTTGTTTGAACACTTTTACTTCCATAATTTTCTTTTCAGTCTAATGTATTCTTCTTTTAATCTCTGGTCAGATGTTGGACGATCTGGAGTGAAGAAAGAAGGACACAGGGATCTTGAGGCAGATGGTGTGCCTGTGAACTTATTTATAATGCACTGTCAGGGAGTTCAGGGGAATGCTGTCAAGAAGATGGCAGGGTAGGAGATACCAACCTCCATCTTCCCACAAAGACAACAATTAGACAATTTAATGCAAGAATGAAAATAGCTCTGGGAAACCTCAGGAGTCTTTAAGAAGCTTTAGCACATAGCAGAGCAAAATAATCTGAGAATAACCACACTCAAATAACATATTTTGCCTGTACAGTATCATTCCATCCACCAGACCAGCACTGTTCAGAGCCAACAGACAACTTCCTGGCTGGAGAGAGTTTGTTGGTAGGAAAATAGAGAACAGAGTGAGTGACCAGCTTCCCTAGCCTTTCAGGGCACTGCCCAAAGGACCTGACCCCAACTCCTGTCACTGGCCTGCCCCTTAACTCATTTAAGCAGCTAGCCCATGTGTAGCCATGAACTCACACACCACTGGCTCGAACTCCCAGTATCTTTCTCCAGTGTCATGTACCCACCCATGGCTGGCCCTACAGCTGTATGAGTACATGCTGACAACCAAGGGCCCCACTGCTGCTCCTGTATTGGAAGCCAGTCCTGACTCCTAACCCAGATCTCTATCACTATCTAGGCTTTTAAGTAGCCCCTATCATTTAAACATGCATACTATGACTTAGATTTTCTGTCACTGACCCCCACTATGGTGCACAAGACTTCAACTAGTCTTTATAACCACATGAGTCCTGTAGCTGCTCATCACCCAGAGTTGCCCCTGGCCACTGCTCAGGGCCCTTGCCAGTGTGGGTGTACCTGTAGATAGTCCCTGCCATCATGTAGACACCTGCAGCCAGCTCTGCAATTGAGCATATATATACCACAGATTTTAGCTCTCACGACCACCCTGGTCTTTTCTTGCTGAGATACCAATAGTCCTTGCAGCTACTAAGGAACCCCCCCACCCACCCCCAAACACACACACACATGCACACACAGATCTTGCTGTCAAGGATCACACAGTTGCCCATGTCACAGACATTAGTTGCCTGGGCCAAAGAGACGCTTCACCATCCCAAATCTTGACATATTTGTGAACTTTTCAGTTTTCTCCATGTCATTGAATTCTAGTTTCATATCTTTGTGGCTGAAAAAGTTGCTGAATAGGATTTCAGTCTTCTCTAATTCATTAAGATTTGTTTTGTGGCCTAACATATGATCTGTCCTGGAAAATGTGCACTTGAAAAGAAAGTATATTCTGCTGCTGTTGGATAGAATGTTCTATAAATGTGTATTAGGTACATCTTGTCCAATGCGTAGTTTCAGTCCAATGTTTTCTTATGGAGTTTTGATCTGAACAATATATTCATTGTTAAAAGTAGGATAGAGACCCCCCACCTACACCTTGTCTTTAAATCTGACAATTTAATTTTAATGTGTTTCCATGTAGGTCTGTTTGGATTCATCTCATTTGGAACTGCCTAGGATTTGTAGATCTGGATGTCTGTTTCCTTCCCCAGGAGAGGAAACTTTTCTCTTTCTTTTTTCTTTTTCGTATTTTTTTTTTTTTTTTTACTTTTCTTTTTTTGAAAGTGATCTAGTTCTATTTCTATTCTTTTTTTGTTTGTTTGTTTAGTTGAAGTATAGTTGATTTATAATATTGTATTACTTTCAGGTATAGCCATTATTTCTTTGAATCAGCCTTTCTCACTTTATTCTTCTCTAGGACCTATATAATGCAAATATTGATGTGTTTGGTGGTATCCCATATGTACTTAAACTATTTTAACTCTTTTTCATATTTTTTTTTTCCTTTTTGGTCCTCTAATTGGATAAATTCCACTGTTCTGTCTCCATGTTCATTGATTCTTTGTTCCTCTTGATCTAGTGTTCTGCTGAACCCTCTACTGAGTTTTTCTGTTCAGCTATTGTATTCAGTTCTGTGATTACTATTTGGATTTCCTTATATTTTCTCTCTCTCTTTATTGAAATTCTCACTCTGTTAATGTACTGTTCTGACCTTGGTGAGGAAATTTATGATATTACTTTGAATACTTCTCAAGTAAATCACTTATCTTCATTTCCTTAATGTCTGTAAATAAAGTTTTATCTTGTTCTATTTTGGAACTTCTTTTTTTTGTTGTTTCTTCAATTTCTTTGACTCTATTGGTTTCTGTGCATTAGATAAAACAGCCACTCTTATTCTTAAGGAATGGTCTCATGTTGGACATAAAACTTTTCATCTAGCCTAGCTTTACCTCTTGGTTGTATCAAAAACCTTTGTGATTGTCCAAGCCTCTTTCTTTCTTTTTTTTTTTTTTTAAGTGACTTTCAGTAGTTGAGGATATGCTAATACTTGTTAGTGTCCCAGAGGGGAATATCTCAGTCAGTACCTAGGTGCAGGCTAGTTAGAAGTCAGACTCTCAGACAGAAGATTTTGCATTATGCAAATAAACCTCTTCCAGGGAAAAACTAAGTGATGGACATTTCAGTCTTCTTCTGTGCTGAGCACTGTTAAAAAGTGTTTCTCTGTTTGTTTCAGTCCTGTGAGACCTATAAATGTAAGTCCAGCTGGTAACAGCCAAATGATTGAGGCGTGTGTCCCCTGAGTGGCAGTTGCAAAAGCCATGGTGCCGATGTGTGTCTGTAAGCTGCTTCTAGAGAGGTCTCAGCAGTTTGTGAGGGCTAAAAGGAGAATGCTGAGATGGAATCTATTGTTGTTGTTGTTCAGTTACTCAGTCATGTCAAATTCTGTGTGACTCCATGGATTGCAGGATTCCAGGCTTCCCTGTCCTTCACCATCTCCAGTCTTTGCTCAAACTCATGTCCATTGAGTCAGTGATGCCATCCAATTATCTCATCCCCTGTGGTCCCCTTCTCCTCCTGTCCTCAATCTTTCCCAGTATCAGTGTCTTTTCCAATGAGTCAGTTATTTGCATAAGGTGGCCAAAGTATTGGAGCTTCATCTTCAGCATTAGTCCTTCCAGTGAACAGTCAGGGTTAATTTCCTTTGGGATTGACAGGTTTGATATCTTTGCATTCCAAGGAACTCTCAAGTCTTCTCCAACACCACAGTCAAAGGCAACAATTCTTCAGTGTTCAGCCTTTTATATTGTCCAGCACTCACATCCATACACGACTAATGGAAAAGTCATAGCTTTGACTATACAGACCTTAGTTGGCAAAGTAATGACTCTGTTTTTTAATATGCTATCTAGGTTTGTCATTGCTTTTCTTCCAAGGAGCAAGTGTCTTTTAATTTCATGACTGTAGTCACAGCCCACAGTGATTTTGGATCCCAAGAAAATAAAGCCTGTTACTGATTCCATTATTTCCCCAACTAGTTGCCATGAAGTGATGGGATCAGATGCCATGATCTTGGTTTTCTGAATGTTGAATTTTAAGCCAACTTTTTCACACTCCTCTTTTACCTTCTTCAAGAGACTCTTTAATTTCCTTTTCACTTTCTGCCATAAAGGTGGCATCATCTGCATATCTGTGGTTATTGATATTTGTCCAGCAATCTTGATTCCAGCTTGAGCTTCATCCAGTCCAACATTTTGCATGATGTACTTTGCATATAAGTTAAATAGTCAGGGTCACAATATAGAGCCCTTAAAATAATCCTTTCCCAATTTTGAATCTGCCCATTTTGCATGTCTGATTCTAACTGTTGCTTCTTTACCTGCATACGGATTTCTCAGGAGGCAGGTATGGTGATGGTATTCCCATCTCTAAGAATTTTCCACAGTTTGCTGTGATCTATACATTTAAAGGCTTGAGCATAGTCAATGAAGCAGAAGTAAATGTTTTTTCTGGAATTCTCTTGCTTTTTGTATGATCCAATGAATGTAGGCAATTTGATCTCTGGTTCCTCTGCCTTTTCTAAATCCAGCTTGCATATCTGGAAGTTCTAGGTTCATGTACTGTAGAAGTCTAGCTAGAAGGATGTTGAGCATTACCTTGCTAAAGTGTGAAATGATTGCAATGGTGTAGTAGTTTGAACCTTCTCTGACATTACCCTTCTTTGGGATTGTAATGGAAACTTACTTTTTCTAGTCCTGTAGCCACTGCTGAGTTTTCCAAATTTGCTGGCATATTGAGTGCAGCACTTTCACAGCATCATCTTTTAGGATTTGAAATAGCTCAGTTGGTATTTTGTTACTTCCCCTAGCTTTGTTCATAGTGATGCTTCCCAAGGCACACTTGACTTCACACTCTAGGATGTCTGATTCTAGATGAGTAAGCACATCATTGTGGTTATCCAGGTCATTAAGATCTTTTTGTACAGTTCTTCTGTGTGTTCTTGCCAACTTTTCTTAATATCTTCCTCTTCTGTTAGGTCCAAACTCTTTCTGTCCTTTATTGTGCCTATCATTGCAGGAAACGTTCCCTTGATATCTCTAATTTTCTTGAAGAGATCTCTAGTCTTTCCCAATCTATTGGTTTTTTTATTTTATTTTATTTACCTCCACTTTTCACTTAAAAAGGTTTTCTTATCTCTCCTTGCTATTCTCTGGAATCCTGCATTCAGGTGGGTGTATCTTTCAATTGGCTACCCTGTTCTCCACTGATGATTGAGTTGTGTCCCCAGGGCTAAATTAGAGATGTGACCTGCAGGCAGCAACTTTTAAAGTATTCAATAAGACCTCTTCAGGTAAAGGCTGGATGGTGGGCATTTTTCCTCTGTACTGAGCCTGAGGTGGGGAACTGCAGTGAGTCCTCTTGAGTCCATTAGGGACTGTTTCTTTGTTGGCTGTAGTGTTGTATACCATGTGGACAGAGGCCTTTTGTCCTTCAGGGCTTGATATTTTATCCCTTGGTTGGAAGTCTTAAAAGTTGAGCCTTTAGATGTTGGGTCTTAACATTTCCTCTTCAAGGAGAAATTGAGACTTCTGAGTTCCTTTCCTATTGTATATCACTGTGATGGGGTGGAGTTTATAGCATGAACATGTCTCAGGCCTTGTTATTCATTTCCATGTGTTTTTTTTATTATTGTTCCCCCAGTGTGCCAGGGTCATTTCATCTGATTTCTGGATTTTATTTTTCAATGGGGAATGGTTTCATGTATAGCTGTAGACTCAATGTATCTGTGGGAGGAGGGGAGTTCAGGAACCTCCTATGTTACTGTCTTAACTGCAACTTAGTAAGGCTTATACTCACTGTTTTCAATATAGGATTAATTCCTCCACTATCTGAGAAGGCCTGACAAATAGCTAAGGAAAGAAGAGAAGTGAAAGGTGAAGGAGAAAAGGAAATATATATCTATCTGAATGCAGAATTCCAAAGAATATCTAGGAGGAATAAGAAAGACTTCCTAAGTGACCAGTTGCAAAGAAATAGAGGAAAACAATAGAATGGGAAAGACTAGAGATTTCTTTAAGAAAATTGGAGATACCAAGGGAACTTTTCATGCAAAGATGGGCATAATAAAGGATAGGAATGGTATGGACCTAACAGAAACAGAAGACATAAAGAAGAGGTGGCAAGAATATACAGAAGAACTATGAAAAAAAGATCTTAAATACCCAGATAACCATGATGGTGTGATCATTCACCTAGAGCCAGACATCTTGTGTGGAATCAAGTTGACCTTAGGAAGCATTACTATTAACAAAGCTAGTGGAAGTGATGGAATTTCAGTTGAGCTATTTCAAATCCTAAAAGATGATGCTGTGAAAGTGCTGCACTCAATATGCCAGCAAATTTGGAAACCTCAGCAGTGGCTACAGGACTAGAAAAGGTCAGTTTTCATTCCAATTCCAAAGAAGAGTAATGTCAAAGAAGGTTCAAACTATGGCATAATTGGACTCATATCACATGATACCAAAGTAATGCTCAAAATTCCCCAAGCTAAGTCTCAACAATATGTGTACCAAGAACTCCCAGATATGCAAGCTGGACTTAGAAAAGGCAGAGGAACCAGAGATCAAATTGCCAACATTCATTGGATCATACAAAAAGCAAGAGAATTCCAGAAAAAAAATCTACTTCTGCTTCATTGACTATGCTAAAGCCTTTGACTGTGTAGATCACAACAAACTGTGGAAAATTCTTAAAGAGATAAAAATACCATACCACCTGACCTGCCTCTTGAGAAATCTGTATGCAGGTCAGGAAGCAATGGTTAGAATTGGACATGGAACCATGGACTGGTGCAAAATTGGTAAAGGAGGATGTCAAGGCTGTATGTTGTCACCTTGTTTATTTAATTTATATCCAAAGTACTTCATGTGAAATGCTAGATTGGATGAAGCACAAGATGGAATCAAGATTGCCAGGAGAAATATCAACAACCTCAGATATGACTATAACACGACACTTATGGCAGAAAATGAAGAGGAACTTAAGAGCCTTTTGATGAAAGTGAAAGAAAAGAGTGAAAAAAAAAAAAAAACTGACTTAAAACTCAACATTCAAAAAACCAAGATCATGGCATCCAGTCCCATAACTTCATGGCAAACAGATGGGGAAAAATTGGAACCGGTGACAAGACTTTATTTTTTTGGTCCCCAAAATTACTGCAGATGATGACTGCAGCCATGAAATTAAGACACTTGCTCCTTGGAAAAAACAGCTAAGACAAACCTAGACAGCATATTAAAAAGCAGAGACATTACTTTGCCAACAAAAGTCCACATACTCAAAGCTATGGTTTTTCCAATAGTCATGTATGGATTAGAGAGTTGCAGCATAAAGAAAGCTCAGCCTCAAAGTATTGGTGCTTTTGAGCTGTGGTGTTGGAGAACTCTTGAGAGTCCCTTGGACAGCAAGGAGATCAAACCAGTCAATCCTAAAGGACATCAGTTCTGAATATTCATTGGAAGGCCTGATGCTGAAGCTGAAGCTCCAATACTTTTGGCCACCTGATGTGAAGAACTGACTCATTGGAAAAGACCCTGATGCTGGTAAAGATTGAAGGCATAAGGAGAAGGGGACGACAGAGGATGAGACGGTTGGATGGCATCACCGACTTGATGGACATGAGTTTGAGCAAGCTCCATGTGTTGGTGATGGACTGGGAAGCCTGGCATGCTTCAGTCCATACCGTTGCAAAGAGTTGGATACATTGAGCAACTGAACTGAACTGAACTGATCTGCCTCTAGGCCTGGCAAGATACTTAAATGAGATAACAAAATGTGTATAAAGCACTTTGAAAAGAAAGGAGCCTTATTTAAATGCAAAGGAAAGTTACTTTGTCATGCCTCAATAAAAATGAATTCCAGAATCCACAAAAAGGGTATGCAGTATGGTTTGTTTCTTCTCACTGCATGGCACAGCATATACAAATCTCCCTCATGTGATTGAAGATGCAAATAAAGCCTATTTACTTGAAGCATTCCATTGTGGGCCAGGTGCCTTGGAAGTCCCAGGATTTGTTACCAGCTTCTTTTTGAAACATAGCAAGGTGGCTGGTTTATATTCTAGTTGTTCTAGCTGCCAAATGACTCAAAAGACCCAAAACAAAACAACTTCTCCAGCAGCACAAGAAGAAGCTGCCTTTCTCCTGCCTTCCAATTCTTTTATTTTAATCTTTTGTAATGTGTGGTTTCCAGATTCCAAAAATGTAAACAAAACATGTCTGTTCTGTAGTTTCTATTCTCCAATGCAAATTGGAAAAAAGAAACCATAATGCCTCTTAATCTTCTTTAAACATTCCTTTTACAAATAATTTATTTCCAAATACTGGTTTTCCATACATGGTTTAGAAGGGGTGGAGTGGGCTAGAAACAGGATTCATATCAACATGTTGCATATAATGCTTTTCCTCCTGAATAGCTAACAGCATAGTCAAAGTAGGCAGTTTCCTAGAATTTTTGTGATCATATGCTGAGGATAAAATACTGCAAAATACTTGAGGCATTTGGGGAGCAGTGGTTGTTACATTGGGAGAAAAATATCTCAAAGAAATAAAGGGATCTCAAAGGTGTTTTCTTTTCCTGTTCCTAAGAAATACATTTCCTCAAGCTGTACTTTCATTATGATTTAAATTGTGTAAACAACTGGGAAATATAACTTTTAAATATTAAATGGAATTTGACCCTTGTTAAATGTGTGGATTTGAATATTTAACATCACATTCTCCTTGTAAGTTGCTTCTTTTATATGTTCTTTATGGTCTCAAATTAGTGTGTTCATTTCCCCTGTGTAGTTTCACAAGACAACATTTTCATTCATTAACATCAACATTAATAACATCAACACAGTCAAATTTCCCTATGTGCCAGCTCAGGGTTAAAAGAGATGTAGGGACATTTGTTAAGCCAAGGTAAATATTAAATATCACTTGAGGGGCTGGGGAGTAACAATGGCATTTGCCCCCAGCCCTAAGTTCCTTAGAGATGTATAAAAAGGCATATGACTTGTTCAGTCTATTAAGCAGATGCTAGTTCAGCTGTAGTGCATATGTTGGTTTTCAGACCCAGTTTTGGAGTGCAGTGGTAGAAACATATGCATGTGTGAAAATTCCAGGTGTGAGTTTAGAGAATGCCCTTTAAATTTTTATATTTTTATAATTTAATTTAAACATTGATCTCAGAGACATATAAATGGGTATTAGTTTTGATAAAGTTTGGAAAATTGATTATGAATATAGCAAAGCATAAAGTATGTGGAAACAGTGTCAGACTTTATTTTTTGGGCTCCAAAATCACTGCAGATGGTGACTGCAGCCCTGAAATTAAAAGACGCTTACTCCTTGGAAGGAAAGTTATGACCAACCTAGATAGCATATTGAAAAGCAGAGACATTATTTTGCCAACAAAGATCCATCTAGTCAAGGCTATGGTTTTTCCAGTGGTCATGTATGGATGTGAGAGTTGGACTGTGAAGAAAGCTGAGCACTGAAGAATTGATGCTTTTGAACTGTGGTGTTGGAGAAGACTCTTGAGAGTCCCTTGGACTGCAAGGAGATCCAACCAGTCCATTCTGAAGGAGATCAGCCCTGGGGTTTCTTTGGAGAGAATGATGCTGAAGCTGAAACTCCAGTACTTTGGCTGCCTCATGCGAAGAGTTGACTCATTGGAAAAGACTCTGATGCTGGGAGGAATTGGGGGCAGGAGGAGAAGGGGACGATAGAGGATGAGGTGGCTGGATGGCATCACTGACTCGATGGACTTGAGTTTGAGTGAACTCCGGGAGTTGGTGATGGACAGGGAGGCCTGGCGTGCTGCGATTCATGGGGTTGCAAAGAATCGGACACAACTGAGTGACTGAACTGAACTGAACTGATGTGAATTTTAAAGGATTTTAAAAATTATATCTTACATGAAATTAACTGATCATTAATTTTGTCTGGAATTTTCCTAGCTCCTATAACCAGCTATTGATTTGCAGTTGTTCCTCTTGATGGTTTTATCATGTGACATTCTGAACTGTTTTATAAGGAATTGTTTTAAAGTTTATGTTTAACAACTCCTTCAACTAGGGAAACTATTTCTTAATATTTTAGCCCCAAAGAAAGAAAATATTTTATCTCCTTATACTAATCTAAGACATGGAAAATATACTGAGGACTTTTTTTTTTTTTTCTTTACAGAAAGACAAAGATTTTTTTAAAGGTTTTTAAGAAAAGAAATATTATAAAAATAAATTTGCCCTCTTTTTTTTTTTACTCTAGATAAGAGTATAAAATTGCATGAAATAATGAAAAACAAACAAAAACCCTTAATACTAAATTCTAGTATTTTTTTTTCTTTCAGCTCTCAGGAGAAGTGATTTTGCAAATTGCCAACGAACCAGTTCTGCCCTTTAATGCTCTTGATATAGCTTTAGAAGTTCAAAACAGCCTTAAAGGTAATTTTTCTTTGGATTATAGTAATTTTAGCAAATGAAAATGTTCGACTAATTTTCAACAGGTATAAAGTCAACAACTATTTCACTAGGAATGGTAATGTGGCACTTTCCTTCATATAGAGGATTATGTTGAGAAGAGCTTAGAAGAATGTTGGCTGCCGTGTCAATAAGAATAAGGTTGGTAAAGAATCTGCCTGCGGTGCAGGAGACCTGGGTTTGATCTCTGAGTTGGGAAGATCCCCTGGAGGAGGGCATGGCAACCAACTCCAGTATCCTTTCCTGGAAAATCTTATGGACAGAAGAGCCTGGTGGGCTACAGTTCATGGGGTTGAAAGAGTTGGACACGACTTAGCGTTTAAACCACCACATGCCTAATAGTCAGTCAGTTCAAACAATATTGGCTGCAAGTTTGTGCTTTGAGATTGGTTTCTGTGAGGTATGAGCTGGGGCCATTTGACTGAAGTGTTGGCTCATTCTAGATTAAGGCTGACAAGGAGGAAACCAAGAAATTATTTCCATAGTCTCTATTTCAGTTGCTTCATGTTTGTATATATCTCTTTCTAAAATTTTTAATATCACCCTAATAATTACCTTTATTTTCCATTTTTCTATATATAAACCTTTCAACCAAACTTTTAGTTTATCTCTATTCCCCAAATACAAAGGGCAGTGTTGTAAATAATTTAAAAGTGCACCCTCCTTATCTTTGAGCCACACATCTTACTACCATATCATTTGTAAACATGTATTTCTCAATATAAAAGCAAATATTTTCACTATAGTACTTAAACAGTAATTCTTGGGAAATGGGTCAGTCTAAAGAGCCAAACAGTTCTAGTATCTAAAGCTTTAATACTTTGAAAATTTTGACTACCTGGATTCATCCTTAATCCAGAGAGTACTACAATAAAATATTTTTTCCCCTCAGTGATTCTTATGACTTTTATTATATTGGCTGTAAAACTGTGACCTTGGGAGCAATTGAGCTGTTTAGGGCCTTTTACTCCTATACTAAATGGACTCATATTATTCTACTCTGGGGATATTTAAGCTTGTCTCTATTTTTTTCTATTTTGTCAAGCTTCATTTTATTGTTGTCAGTATGACTACCTGTAGCAGTCACTCTGTCCTCCATTTAAAATTTTCTATTTCTAGAATATTTTGTAGAGACTGAGTAACCAAGTATATGGTATTTTATAAAATAAGAATAGTGTAAGCATAAATAAATGGTTAAAAACTTCTGTGAATAATACATTCTTTGCAAGGATTTCTTTTAGCCATCTATTTTGTTCTGTAGACTGTTTTGCTTTTACTTTAGTTCTCATTTTCATACTTTAAAAATTTCAGTTGGTACTTCATATTATACTTAAAACTTGCAGAGAACAAATGGAGAAGACTTATTTGTATTACAAGAAGATTTGTCCATCTATAAAGAATAACTCTCATGCATAGAAATGAGCCTGAAGGAGTATACTGTGAAATAGTAACACTGTACAATAGAATTATAAATGATTTACAGGTCACTTTTCTGAGTTCAGATCTATGGTAAATGTTTAATACCTTTGTAATAAAGATATCAAGATATATTTTTAAAATTAAGCAAACCCAGCAAAACCAAAAGCAGTAGCAATACTGTCATTTTGAGTTCCAAATTCTATTATTTTTTAAACAATTGGGTGTACTTTTTAAATCTATAAGTAATACTTTAGCATTATTATTTCTATATGAGTGTTTTAATTAACGTAGTCTACTTCTGAGGGTCAGAAAAAAGTCCTAATGAGTCATTGTTAGAATTATATCATTACTGTTTTTTTTTTTTTTTTCCTTTGTGTGTATGTGGGCAGGTAGTTAGGAATCTCTTTGAAAATACAGGGAAGTACTCTCTCTTTCTTCAGAAAATTGCACTTGTACAAAACAGTTTGCGTATATCTCTCAGACTTTACGAGATCTCCTGAACTCATTTATTCATTCATTTAACAAATATTTATTGACTGTCCATGGTATTCCTGGTATGGTTATATGATCAGAAAACCAAAACATAAAACCAAGCCTGTAGGTAAATAAATAAAACAAAATTAAAATTTCTACTGCTAAGAAACATATGTACATGGTAGAACAAAATTGCCATAAGACAAAGCAATTTTTAAATTAGCTTTATGCTCAAATAGTTCCCTAATATCAATCACTTTGGAATAAATTTGTATTAAGTGTTACAGAGCACAACTGACCGTGGTTGTACCCAGGGCACAGTGGAGAGATCTGGTCTGGGAATATATATGTGAGAGTTGTCCCAGATGAGATTTCTAGTTCAGTGCAGACAGAGGACAGAAAGGGCTTCCTAGGTGGCATAGTGGTGAAGAATCCACCTGCCAATGCAGGAGATGTAAGAGTTGGAGCCTGGTGTTGGGAAGATCCCCTGGGGGTGGGCACAGCACCCAACTCCAAAATTCTTGCCTGGAGAACTCCATGGACAGAGGAGCCTGGTGGGCTACAGTCCATGGGGTCACAGAGAATCAGACAGGACCGAGCACAGCACAGCAGCAGCAGCAAAGGACAGAAAAGGCTTATGATTTCTGGGCATGTCTACGTTTAGAAATAGGAACAGAAGAGGAATCTGAGAAAGAGACTGAGAAGACAAAGGATAAGAGACAAACTAGGTGAATGTGATATCTTGAAGCCAAGGAAATAAAAGCTTTGAAAGAGGAAGGAGGGATCCACTCCATCAAATACTACTACAGGTTAAGAAACGTGAGGACCAAGTATTGACAGCTAGATTGAGCAATTTGGAGGTCACCGATGATCTCAATGAAAGCAGTTTTAGTAGAGTGGTATACAAAATTGTCTCATTAGAGGGGTTCAAAAGAAAATGAGAAGTGATAAATTGGGGACTGGTGCTGTTAGATGTGGAGAAGGCAATGGCAACACACTCCAGTACTCTGGAAAATTCCATGGGTGGAGGAGCCTGGTAGGCTGCAGTCCATGGGGTCACTAAGAGTCGGACACGACTGAGCGACTTCACTTTCACCTTTCACTTTCACGCATTGGAGAAGGAAATGGCAACCCACTCCAGTGTTCTTGCCTGGAGAATCCCAGGGACAGGGTGGGCTGCTGTCTATGGGGTTGTACAAAGTCGGACACAACTGAAGCGACTTAGCAGCAGCAGCAGCAGCAGCAGCTGTTAGATGGAAAGCTTGGAGTTGAGGACTGTTCAGTTCAGTTCAGTCGCTCAGTGGTCTCCAACTCTTTGTGACCCCATGAACCACAGTACACCAGGCCTCCCTGTCAATCACCAACTCCTGGAGTCCACCCAAACCTATGTCCATCAAGTCGGTGATATCATCTCATCCTCTGTCATCCCCTTCTCCTCCTGCCCTCAATCTTTCCCAGCATCAGGGTCTTTTCCAATGAGTCAACTCTTCTCATCATATGGCCAAAGTATTGGAGTTTCAGCTTCAACATCAGTCCCTCCAATGAACACCCAGGACTGATCTCCCTTAGGATGGACTAGTTGGATCTCCTTGCAGTCCAGGGGACTCTCAAGAGTCTTCTCCAACACCACAGTTCAAAAGCATCAATTCTTCGGCTTTCTTCACAGTCCAGTTCTCACATCCATACATGACCAGTGGAAAAACCAGAGCCTTGACTAGACGGACCTTTGTTGGCAAAGTAATGTCTCTGCTTTTTAATATGCTGTCTAGGTTGGTCATAACTTTCCTTCCAAGGAGTAAGCATCTTTTAATTTCATGGCTGCAATCACCATCTGCAGTGATTCTGAAGCCCAGAAAAATAAAGTCAGACACTGTGTCCACTGTTTCCCCATCTATTTCCCATGAAGTGATGGGACCAGATGCCATGATCTTAGTTTTCTGAATGTTGAGCTTTAAGCCAACTTTTTCACTCTCCTCTTTCACTTTCATCAAGAGGGCTTTAGTTCTTCCTCACTTTCTGCCATAAGGGTGGTGTTATCTGCATACAGTTAGCATGTTTCTATTTTGATGAGAATGATCTGATGGAGAGTGAGGATTTGATTCAGATGAAAGGAGAATTTAAAAAAGCCATTTTTTTTTTTAATTTTTGAAGAAAGTGAAAGGAATTGCTGGAATGTTTTTCTTCAAGAAGCAGCATAAGATGGAGAATGTTGCCTTAGTTATACTGCTACTGCTAAGTCACTTCAGTTGTGTCCGACTCTGTGTGACCCCATAGCTGGCAGCCCACCAGGCTCCCCCGTCCCTGGGTTACTCCAGGCAAGAACACTGGAGTGGGTTGCCATTTCCTTCTTCAATGCATGAAAGTGAAAAGTGAAAGTGAAGTCGCTCAGTCATGTCTGACTCTTAGCGACCCCATGGACTGCAGCCTACCAGGCTCCTCCATCCACGGGATTTTCCAGGCAAGAATACTGGAGTTGGGTGCCATTGCCTTCTCTGTGCCTTAGTTATAAACATCCATAAAAATATGAAGGAACACAGAGCATATTGTATGGGGTAAGTAAGTGTGGTTGTGGGAACTCTTGTCAACCTCTTTGATTGTAATAAACAATATAATAGTTGCTTGGGAAGGTGAAAGAAGGATTGGTCGTTTGGGCACCATTAATCATTCAGAAGAAATGTTTTAAGTGAGATATGCTGTGTGCTGTGCTTGCTCTCTCAGTCATGTCCAACTCTTTGTGAGCCCATGGACTGTAGCCCACTAGGCTCCTCTGTCTATGAGGATTCTCCAGGCACGAATACTGGAGTGTGTTGCCATGCCCTCCTCCAGGGGATCTTCCCAATCCAGGGATTGAACCCAGGTCTCCTACAGTGCAGGTAGTTTCTTTACCATCTGAGTCATCAGGGAAGTCTTTAAGTGAGATAATTCAACATAATTGTATATTTTTTTCCAGCCTTCAGCTGGGGATTCAGGCATAGAACAGGCAGATTTGGATTTAATCAGAGCTAGGGCTTTGCTGGGAGGGAGAAAATGAGCTAGATAAGGTTAGGGAAAATGAGAGTGAGAGTGAAAGTGTCTGAAAAGGAGTGCTCATACGGATGGACTGACATACCTAAACTGGGTGTGGAATAAAGTAAGGATACAAAGGGAATGAGAGCAAGCACAAAGAACAGAGGATCAATAGACTTCATTTATTGTCAATCCAAATAATTAGAAAAAGTAAGCAGAAAAGACCCGCAATTGGAATTGTTGAAAATCTGATCATAAAAAGAGTGCAGATATTGGTAATGACAGTGTCAGGGTTGAGGCAGGACCATGGAAGTGTGGTAGCTGGTCAACAGAGGAAAAGAGCTATGGAAAAAGAGGCCAGACTATGTCTATGTGGATACTGATATTGTCAAGAGCTAAGACAGGAGTACTTCTTATAAGAAACAGTGATTGAACCAGGAGGTAAAATCTTCAGAGAATGATCAGGGACTTAAAGACACTTCATATTGTTCTCCTATGGCTAGTGGTATAGAGGGCCTGGGAGAAAAGAGAGCTACTGCTGAAAAGTGATGTGACGGGAGCATTGTCAATAGTGGAGATCCAGGTTTCAGTTGAGGCAAACAGTTATAGAAAACAGTCTGAGAACAGGCCAGGTTACTAATCCTTTCTTTGATAACTATATCTAAAAGCATGTCAGTACAGGGGAGACAACAAGACAAGATGAAACGGCAGTCATTCCACAGTGATTTCCACTGCAGGCCAGACATGACAAAGTTTAGATGAAACCCCCTTGAAAATCTCAGGTTCTCAGTTGGATGAGCCAGGAGCATTTTGGCTTCTTGCTGTTATATTGGACTGTTTCTTCTTTGGTGGTTGGTTATTTTTGAGTTTTGCTTCTTTTGATGTTAAAATCCTTGGGTCTCCCTGTCATTTTCACTCAGAAAGATGTAGCCAGACGTGAGATACGCCCATACTAAAAAGACAAAGCAAAGCAAAACAAAATGTAACCCCCAAAATAGGCAAAAATTATTCCTTTACCATGACCTGGCTATAACTATTTGATCAAAGGGATATGAGTAGTCACCTTTAAGCTATACATTTTTCTAGTCATCAAGATTTAAAACTATTTGAATTATCTGAATCATAGTAAAAGATTATTTAAATGTTTGCTAAATTGTGGGCAATTTTGTTTACTTATTCTGTTTTGACTACTTTGGTTATAACCTTAGTTTTAAAATAGGATATCTTAATGTTCTAATGCATGAATAATGGACATCACTTATCAACAACTAAGTAAATATTTGTTTTAATTTTAGCTACAATGGTAGATGATTTCACTAGCTAAACAGAGTTCCTATACCATGTTAAATGAAACATATAGTTTTATTGCTTGATACAGCTTTGTTGATATATTTTCTTATATTTCTATGACAGTTAATGGTGATTAGTCTTAAGTTCTCAATTACAGTTTAAAAAAATGACCTTCAAGGCTGAACTATAAAATACTGTTTCTCCTTATTGCAAAGAGTTTAAGTATGAAGGTCTCTGAAACCTGATTGCATTTTCAATGGTGTAATTTTTACCCCTTGACAACCAGCCATCTTGTTTATTTATTACACTAGTTTACGGTAGCAGCAGACCATTCTCTATCCTTCTCACAACCCCCAGAAAGAAGGATAATTTACCAGTGAATAATTTGTTTGAGTTGATTTATTAGATGGTTCTTGAAAGCTCATTTTGACTGAGTGACCTTGGCTCTTAATATTTGGTCAATGCCAAGCACATAATAGAGGATGAATATTTATAACATGGTTGGTACATGGGGATATAGTATAAACAGTGACTGATAAGATAACTGACATGCATCAGATGTATTTATGACAAATAAAAGTATGTCCAAAAAATGCACACACAAGCCAATGGTACTAGTTTATGGGGGCAAAGAAGAGTGTCAGGAATAAGTAAAGTTGCACTTACCACACCCTTGAACCTGGAAGCCAATTAAGGAGTAAGCACTTGATGACCTTACTAAATTTGCAATTTCTCACTTTATCCACTTTTTAATGCAAAAACAGCACTTCAAAATAATTAACAACTATATAATTCTGATACTTTTTGTTTAAGTTTATAGTTTCTCACTTTATCTACTTTGTAATGCAAAAATAGCACTTCAAAAGAATTAACAACTGTGTAATTCTGATGCTTTTTGTTTTCTTTGCCAGAATCCTGAATGTTAATTATTTAGCATGATTATAAAAACTACAAATGACCAAATAAAGTAAAAATAATTTTCATCTGATCTGGCTATGTACACATTTAGTGCAATCCAGACCCAACAGGAAACACAATTTCGAACTGTGTGGCTTGTTGCCACCTCTGATTGTCTCACTCAATGTGAAATGGTTGTTGGCAGCTTTTCCACTGTTTTTTGAAATGCTAACAATGCTGATTTGATCTGACTTTTTTCTTTGTTTCTTTATAAGCTTTGATAATTCATTAGCATCAATCACTTCATTTTAGGAGGAGGGATAGTGTTTCAATGTGATGATGCCACTGAGGCAAGCTCTATGATTTCTTTAAGATTTGTAGTTTCATATTTTCACTTGTCATGTTGGTTCTTTACTACAATCCCAAGTGATTGGGACCTGTATAGTGTCTTTTTTTCCCCCCTTTCTGAGTAATGTAAGACGAATTTCCCAATTTGCAAGTAAGTATGCACTTTATAAATTGCATGATCACATCCTCAGTCTCTCTGTATCCAGTCTTGGTTTTAATGACTACCAATTCAAACTCTGGACCAGCCTATAGATAGTAAAGGGTAGATATCTGGTTCTGTGTTCTCCCTGAGAAATCTGAAGCAGATCATCTAAAATCCAAATATTTCCAGGGAAAGATTGTGTTTCCAAGGGAATTCTGAACCATGCCAGATTAGTAGTGGTCTAAACTAGCATTTCTGGAACTGAGTTTTTGGTGTGACGAGGACTTAACAACATTCTCTGAGAAGTGTCTTATATTGCTTACCCAAATTGGTAGAGAATTTTGATAAGAGATTAACCATTCATTGGATGTAAATTCCTAAAAAAAAATATGTTTAGTTTCAGTCTCCATTATATTTCTGTATGGATTCTGATTATATAACTATATTACAGATTGCATGTCATTTATTAATATTCCACACCTCATCCAAAAAGGAATGTGAGACAGCTGGGTCTGCAACAAATCTGATCATTTCTAAAATGTCAGTGTGTGTCTCCTGAAATTAGATTTTCTTTCTCCTCATTTCTCTTTGAACTCATATTTTTATTGCATAATGTTCCTTAATTATTATCCTAAATATGGTGTCTCCTTTGTTTTCCTCAGAGTTATACTTTCTTTGCTCCATTTTACCCATCTCAGAATTTGTTGCTATTCATTCAGCTTTCTTTTGTGATCATTTTCTTCCCTGCTCTGAATACTTCATCCAAATCTGCTGGAAGGTTTCTTTTCACATGTGTCACTACATTGATTGAAATATATTAATGACTTAGTATCATTTTTACTATCACAATAATGAACTATTATATTATGAATTTGTTTTCCCTAAGAGTAGTATTAGGATAAAACCCTGTATCCATGACAGGATAGCACTACAATTCATTAGGCTTTAAGTGTTGCTTCACTGGCAACACTTACAAAGTCACTTTTTTTTAAAGATACTTTTAATTATAGCTTGTAATAGAGCATAAAGTGCCCTGCCCTCATGTTGATTAATTGTATTAAAGCCTTTTCTTTTTCAGTTTCTTGGTTTAGTCAAAGCATAATTAAACTCACATGTTTTATTAAATATAAAACTCCAACTTTCTGCCTCAGGAAGAGTGATAAAAAATAACCACACATTAATTTAATTCATTCAAGAAAGCTTGTGCTCACTCTTCCAGAGCCACCAATAACCAGATCATGTAGTTGCAAACAGAATACAGTGGCCACATCTGTGAGCCATGAAAAGAGCCTCTGGATCAATTTCTGTACTAGGCAGAAAGACACTGTTGGGAGAACCCATTCAATGCAATATATGAAAAGTCTTGCTAGATTTCCATCTGCCGTGGCTACCTGGATTTTTTGGATAATATTTGAATGCAAGATAATCTTTAGAGGACAGGAGGAGAAGGGAACGACAGAGGATGAGATGGTTGGATGGCATCACTGACTCAATGGACATGAGTTTGGGTAAACTCCAGGAGTTGGTGACGGACAAGGAGGCCTGGCATGCTGCGGTTCATGGGGTCTCAAAGAATCGGACATGACTGAGCGACTGAACTGAACTGAACTGAATCTTTAGAACGTGTTGCCTCTGTTTTTTAAAAGTGGCCCACCTGATTCTTCTAAACATGCCACTTTGGCATCTTTGCAAAATGAATTTCTACTGTGTTCAGTTTAGAAATAATTATTCACTGTCTTCTGGCATATTGCATTTTGAAAATAATATCCTTTTATTTATGCATTGTAGAATCAATGTTAGATTATTTGAGTATCAGCAGTGCAGTAGCTCTCACACTTCTTTCTCTACCTGCATTTTTGTTTGTTTAACTTCTTTAAATAACCAGCTGAGATGATTCATTGTGATTCATACTAAAGAAGGCAGCATGAAGAATAGAAAATGCAGGATAATAAAGGACTGTTGTTTCCCCTGGCTGAAATCATATTGGACATTTCTTTTCTTCTCTTTAGTGATGCCACAAGATATTTTTAAGACAACATTAAGTAGCACGCATTCCCGTCCCCCCCACCAAATAATCTTCTATTCTGCTTTTAACTGCTGTGTTATGCAGAACATAAATCATACTTTTTCTTAGCACTATAAATCAGTGAAATCTAAGCTGTGATTGCGCAATTGTTAGCACCTTTAAAATTGTGATAAGCTCAATCTGTAGAAGAAGAGATACTGGGAAATACTATTAAAGTAAAAGGCTATGTTAGTTTGATACAAAAATATAGTTTTAGAGTATGACCAGTACATTTCATTCTTAATTCAAAATGAAATTGAGTGAGTTTTTAAAAAGTACAGCCAGAAAGCAGAACCAAAAAATAGAAATAAACTAAAACTTTTTGAAGTATGAAACTCGAGAGGCCACAATAGTAGGCAGTAAAATCGTTATTTAAAATGAGACAGTTATAAATTTGTTCAGGTGACTGCAGAACAGACATAATACACATGGGTTTCTGCCAAGCAGAAACTCATCAATGTATGAAGTGCTGCAGGATAAGAGGTTGTTTGTGCTGGTCTCAGACTCTGTAGTTACTGTTCATACCCAGATGCCTTAGAGGCCTTGTGGGTAGGACGTGTATTAAATAACTTTAAGTGTCTGATCTATTGTTGGAAGGTATTTTAGGGTCCTATACCAAGGGTACTCAAGAACACATTTTCTGGGAAGCACCTTGGCACTTTAGGGGTTACTGCCCAAAACCCAGGTAATGTGCTAAAAGCCTTATGTTCTTTGTGACATTTAACCTTACTCTAACCTCATGGGCTGAACTGAGTATTATGACCAATTTAGAAATTAAGAAATTGCCTAGGAAGGGTTTTGAGTCTTACTTGGGTGTATACATTTATGTGGTAGATTTAGGACTGGAATATAGGGCCATCAGATTCCAAGGCCTCTGCCCTCCCACTACCATATTCTGCCTTCTGAATGGGGAGAAGAGCACAGGGTGATTGTTGGCTAGAAGGCAGGGGACTCTGAGGAGTAGGGATCTGCTTCCTCTAGTATATTTTAGTTTCTCCTGAAGTGACTTGTCTAGATCTCAGTATCCATCTCTATATCCACTGACTGGTAATTCCTCCTTCCTTCTCTCTTCCCTCTTCCTCTTCACTTAATATTAATACTGATTATAATATCCAGCCCTGTCCTTTCTACAGAAACCTGGAAAAATGGAAGGGTGTAAGTTAGACATGGGTTCATCCTCTAGAAGGATGAGGACTGGGGGAAATGAGGGAAGACTAATCAATATTGTTATTTCTAGATGGAACACCCTACCTCAACTGCTTTAATATAGGTAGTTTCCAGACTTTTAAGAGTTCCATTAGAGGTCAGTTTCTGTGTAATTTCATGATCACTCAAGTTTCACTTCTTCCCTGGGATCTAATTAGGATATTGCTATACCCGATGATGTATTCCTTCATCTTTAAGAGCATTTATTTCACTTCATACTTATTTATTCCCTGTTTTTGGATTATTTCTAACTAGATTAGAAATTTATTACGATGAGATATTTAATTTTTTGTGTCTTACAGAACCAGTACTTATAAAACAGTACACAAAATAGGACTCAATAAGTAGTTGGTGAAAATATATTTGTATTTTGCATAGAAATGGAGGAAAAAATGCAAACTGTTTTCATTTGAAATTTAGAAGTACATTGCAATTGCCTGTTGAATGTCAAGATAATTTTAATAGGTAGTCTCAATAATTTTATATTATATTAAGGTTTGTACTCAATATTTATCACAAATCATTATGTTCTGCCATGCTGTAAAAACTTATAATGGTTGGCTTTTCACCAAGAGCAAAGATATAAAAGGGTCAATTTTAAAGGTTGACTGTATTATACAGAGTGAAGTAAGTCAAGAAGAGAAACACCAATACGGTATATTAATGCATATATGTGGAATTTAGAAAGATGGTTAATGATGACCCTATATGCAAGACAGCAAAAGAGACACAAATATAAAGAACAGACTTTTGGACTCTGTGGGAGAAGGTGAGGGTGGGATGATTTGATGAATAGCATTGAAACATGTATATTGCCATATGTAAAACAGATGACCAGTGCAAGTTCCATGCATGAAGCAGGGAACTCAAAGCCAGTGCTCTGGGACAACCCAGAGTGGGGAGGGAGGTGGGTGGGGGCTTCAGGATGAGGGGACACATATACATCCATGGCCGATTCATGTCAATGTGGGCAAAAGCCACCACAATACTGTAGAGTAACTAGCCTCCAATTAAATTAATTAAAAAATAATAGTCAAGAAGTAGAAAGAAAAAAAAATAAAGGTTGATTGTCTAGTTCTGTATTTTTTTTATAGAAATGTAGATTTACAATGTTGTATTAATTACTGCTATACGGCAGTGACCCAGTTATACATACACACACACACATACACATGAACACACACACACACACACACACACGTGCACGCGCGCGCGCACACACACACACACATAGTTGTTTTCCTATCATTTTCCATTATGGTTTATCAGTATATTCAATAATGTTCCCTATACTATGGAGTAGGGCATGGTTGTTTATCCATTCTATGTATATTAGGTTGCATATGTTAATCTCAAACTCCCAATCCATCACTCTTCTACCCCCCACCCCCCTGGCAAGCACTAGTCTATTCTCTATGTTTGTGATTCTGATTCTGTTTCATAATGATTTTCATTTGTGTCATATTTTAGATTTCACATATAAGTGATATCATATGATACATGAGTTTCTCTTTCTGACTAGGTCCATCCATGTTGCTGTGAATGGCACCATTTTGTTCTTTTTATGGCTAAGTGGTATTCCATTCTACACATATAAAGCATTTTCAATATCCATTCATCTGTCTGCAGACATTTACGTTGTTTCCATGTTTGGCTATTGTGAGTAACACTGCTATGAAGATAGGAGTGCATATACCTTTCCAAATTTTATTTTTGTCTAGGTATATGCTCAGGAGTGGGACTGCTGTATCATATTGCAACTCTATTTTTTAGTTATCTGAGAAACCTTCAAACCACTTTCCACAGTGGCTGCCCAATTTATGTTTACACACACAGTGTAGCATGGTTCCCTTTTCTCCACACCCTCTCTAGCACTCGTTATTTGTATAATTTTTAATCATGGCCATTCCGACAAGTGTGAGGTGATACTTCATTGTAGTTTTGATTTGCATTTCTTTCATAACTGATGATATTGAGCTTTTATCATATACCTTTTGACCATTTGTATTTCTTTGGTTGTTGCTGTTGTTGTTCAATGCTCAAATAGTTGTGTCAACTATTTGCAACTGCATGGACTGCATCATGCCAGGCTCCTCTGTCCTTCACTATCATGCAGAGTTTGCTCAAACTCATGTCCATTGAGTCAATGATGCCATCCAACCATCTCATCTTCCAATGCCCCCTTCTCCTTCTACCCTCAATCTTTCCCAGCATCAGGGTATTCTCCAATGAGTAGGTTCTTTGTATCAGTTTTGGAGCTTCAGCTTCAGCATCAGCCCTTCCAATGAATATTCAGAGTTGATTTCCTTTAGGATTGACGGGTTTGATCTCCTTGCTATCCAAGGGACTCTCAAGAGTCTTCTCCAGCACCACACACAGTTTCAAAGCATCAACTCTTTGACCCTCAGTATCTTTATGGTCCTACTATCACATTGGTACATGACTACTGGAAAAATCTTAGCTTTGACTAGATGGAACTTTGTCTAAAAGTGATGTCTCTGCATTTTAAATGATGTCTAGGTTTGTCATAGTTTTTCTTCTAAGGACTAAGCATCTATTAAATTTTTGGCTGCAGTCACCATCTGTAGTGATTTTCAGTTCATTTCAGTCGCTTAGTCATGTCTGACTTTTTGCAACCCAATAGACTGCAGCATGCCAGTCTTCCCTGTCCATTATCAACTTCCAGACCTTGCCCAAACTCACATCCATTGAGTTGCTGATGCCATACAACCATCTCATCCTCTGTCATCCCCTTCTCCTCCTGTTTTTAGCCTTTCCCAGCATCAGGGTCTTTTCAAATGAGTCAGTTCTTTGCATCAGGTGGCCAAAGTATTGGAGCTTCAGCTTCAGTGTCAGTCCTTCCAATGAATATCCAGGACTGATTTCCTTTAGGATTGACTGGTTGGATCTCTGAAGTCTAAGGGACTCTCAAGAGTCTTCTCCAACACCACAGTTCAAAAGCACCAATTCTTTGGTGCTCAACTTTCTTTATGGTCCAACTCTCACACCCAAACATGAGTACTTGAAAAACCATAGATTAGACTAGATGGACCTTTATTGGCAAAGTAACGTTTCTGCTTTTTAACATGATGTCTAGGTTTGTAATAGCTTTTCTTCCAAGGAGCAAATGTCTTTTAATTTCATGGCAGCAGTCATGATCTGCAGTGATTTAGGAGACTATGAAAATAAAGTCTCTCACTGTTTCCATTGTCTCCCCGTCTATTGACCATGAAGTGATGGGACCAAATGCCATGATCTTAGTCTTTTCAGTGTTGATTTTTAAGCCAGCTTTTTCACTCTTCTCTTTCACTTTCATCAAGAAGATCTTTAGCTTCTATTTTGTTACTGACATACCAGTGGTATCATCTGCATATCTGAGGTTATTGATATTTCTCCCTGCAATCTTGATTCTAGCTTGTGCTTCATCCAGTCCAGCATTTTGTATGATGTACTCTGCATAAAAGTTAAATAGACAAGGTGACAATATACAGTGTTTATGAACTCCTTTCCCAATTTTGAACCAGTCTATTGGCCGAGAGGAGCTAGCCCATGGCCAAGGTAAGGAGCAGTGGCTGCACTTTGCTGGAACAGCCATGAAGAGATATCCCACGTCCAAGGTAAGAGAAACCAAGTAAGAAGGTAGGCACTGAGAGAGGGCAACAGAAGGCAGACAGACTGAAACCACAATCACAGACAACTAGCCAATCTGATCACATGGACAACAGCCTTGTCTAACTCAGTGAAACTAAGCCATGCTGTGTGGGGCCACCCAAGATGGACGGGTCATGGTGGAGAGGTCTGACAGAATGTGGTCCACTGGAGAAGGGAATGGCGAACCACTTCACTATTCTTGCCTTGAGAACCCCATGAACAGTATGAAAAGGTAAAAAGATGGGACACTGAAAGATGAACTTCCCAGGTCAGTAGGTGCCCAATATGCTACTAGAGGTCAGTGGAGAAATAACTCCAGAAAGAATGAAGGGATGGAGCCAAAGCAAAAACAACACCCAGTTGTGGATGTGACTGGTGATAGAAGCAAGATCCGATGCTGTAAAGAGCAATATTACGTAGGAACCTGGAATGTTAGGTCTATGAATCAAGGCAAATTGGAAGTGGTCAAACAGGGGATGGCAAGAGTGAACGTCAATATTCTAGGAATTAGTGCTCTAAGATGGACTGGAATGGGTGAATTTAACTCAGATGACCATTACATCTACTACTGTGGGCAGGAATCCCTTAGAAGAAATGGAGTAACCATCATAGTCAAAAAGAGTCCAAAATGCAGTACTTGGATGCAATCTCAAAAATGACAGAATGATCTCTGTTCGTTTCCAAGACAAACCATTCAATATCACGGTAATCCAAGTCTATGCCCTGACCAGTAATGCTGAAGAAGCCGAAGTTGAACGGTTCTATGAAGACCTACAAGACCTTCTAGAACTAACACCCCAAAAAGATGTCCTTTTCGTTATAGTGGATTGAAATGCAAAAGTAGGAAGTCAAGAAATACCTGGAGTAACAGGCAACTTTGGCCTTGGAGTACAGAATGAAGCAGGGCAAAGGCTAATAGAGTTTTGCCAAGAGAATGCACTGGTCATAACAAACACCCTCTTCCAACAACACAAGAGAAGACGCTACACATGGACAACACTAGATGGTCAACACCAAAATCAGATTGATTATATTCTTTGCAGCCAAAGATGGAGAGCTCTATACAGTCAGCAAAAACAAGACCAGGAGCTGACTGTGGCTCAGATCATGAACCCTTATTGCCAAATTCAGACTTAAATTGAAGAAAGTGGGGAAAACCACTAGACCATTCAGGTATGACCTAAATCAAATTCCTTATGACTCTACAGTGAAGGGAGAAATAGATTTAAGGGACTAGATCTGATAGACAGAGTGCCTGAAGAACTATGGACAGAGGTTCGTGACATTGTACAGAGACAGGAATCAAAACCATTCCCAAGAAAAAGAAATGCAAAAAGGCAAAATGGCTGTCTGAGGAGGCTTTACAAATAGCCATGAAAGAAGAGAAGCAAAATGCAAAGGAAAAAAGGGAAGATATACCCATTTGAATTCAGAGGTCCAAAGAATAAAAGGAGAGATAAGAAAGCCTTCCTCAGTTATCAGTACAAAGAAATGGAGGAAAACAACAGAATGGGAAAGACTAGAGATCTCTTCAAGAAAATTAGAGATACCAAGGGAACATTTCATGCAACGATGGTCTGGATAAAGGACAGAAATGGTATGGACCTAACAGAAGCAGAAGATATTAAGAAGAGGTGGCAAGAATACACAGAAGAACTGTACAGAAAAAATCTTCACAACTTAGATAACCATGATGGTGTGATCACTCACACTCACCTAGAGCCAGACATCCTGGAATGTGAAATCAAATTGGCCTTAGGAAGCATCACTATGAACAAAGCTAGTGGAGGTGATGGAATATCAGTTGAGGTATTTCAAATCCTAAAAGATGATCTGTTAAAGTGCTGTACTCAATATGTCAGCAAATTTGGAAAATTCAGCAATGGCCACAAGACTGGAAAAGGTCAGTTTCCATTCCAATCCCAAAGAAAGGCAATGCCAAAGATTGCTCAAAATTCTCCAAGCCAGACTTCAGTAATATGTGAACCGTGAACTTGTAGATGTTCAAGCCGGTTTTAGAAAAGGCAGAGGAACCAGAGATCAAATTGCCAAAATCTAGTGGATCATCGAAAAAGCAAGAGAGTTACAGAAAAACTTCTATTTCTGCCTTATTGATTATGCCAAAGCCTTTGACTGTGTAGATCAAAATAAACTGAGGAAAATTCTGAAAGAGATGGAAATACCAGACCACCAGACCTGCCTCTTGAGAAACCTGTATGCAGGTCAGGAAGCAACAGTTAGAACTGGACATCGAACAACAAACTGGTTCCAAATAGGAAAAGGAGTACATCAAGGCTGTATATTGTCACCCAGTTTATTTAGCTTATATAGAGTACATCATGAAAAAAGCTGGGCTGGAGGAAGCACAAGTTGGCATCAAGATTGCTGGGAGAAATATCAATAACCTCAGATATGCAGATGACACCACCCTTATGGCAGAAAATGAAGAGGAACTAAAAAGCCTCTTGATGAAAGTGAAAGAGGAGAATGAAAACGTTGGCTTAAAGCTCAACATTCAGAAAACTATGATCATGGCATCCAGTCCCATCACTTCATGGCAAATAGGTGGGGAAACAGTGAAAACAGTGGCAGTCTTTATTTTCGGGGCTCCAAAATCACTGCAGATGGTGATTCCAGCCATGAAATTAAAAGACACTTGCTCCTTGGAAGGAGAGTTATGACCAACCTAGATAGCATATTAAAAAGCAGAGACATTACGTTGTCAACAAAGGTCCATCTAGTCAATGCTATGGCTTTTCTAGTAGTCATGTATGAATGTGAGAGTTGGACTATAAAGAAAACTGAACACCAAAGAATTGATGCTTTTGAACTGTGGTGTTGGAGAAGACTCTTGAGAGTCCCTTGGATTGCAAAGATATCCAAGCAGTCTGTTCTAAAGGAGATAAGGCCTGGGTGTTCATTGATAGGACTGATGTTGAAGCCGAAACTCTAATACTTTGACCACCTGATGCGAAGTGCTGACTCACTTGAAAAGACCCTGATGCTCGGAAAGATTGCGGGAAGGAAGAGAAGGGCACAACAGAGGATGAGATGGTTGGATGGCATCACTGACTCAATGCACCTGAGTTTGGGTAGACTCCAGGAGTTGGTGATGAACAGGGAGACGTGGTGTGCTGTGGTTCATGGGGTTGCAGAGTCGGACATGACTGAGCGATAAACTGAACTGATTGTTTCATGTCCATTTCTAACTGTTGCTTCTTGACCTGCCTACATATTTTCAAGGAGGCAGGTAAGGTGGCCTAGTTTTCCCATCTTTTTAAGGATTTTCCACAGTTTGTTGTGATCCACACAGTCAAAGGCTTTAATATTGTCAGTGAAGCAGAAGCAGATACTTTTCTGGAATTCCCTTATTTTTCCATGATCCAATGGATGTAGGCAATTTAGTCTCTTGTTTTTCTGTCTTTTCTAAATCCAGATTGAACATCTGAAAGTTCTCAGTTCAAGTACTGTTAAAGCCTAGGTTGGAGAATTTTGAGCATTACTTTACTAGCATGTGAGAAGAGGGCAATTGTGTGGTAGTTTGAACATTTTTGACATTGCCTTTCTTTGTTATTGGAATGAAAACTGACTTTTTCCCATCCTGTGACCACTGCTGTGTTTTCCAAATTTGCTGGCATATTGAGTGAAGCGCTTTCATAGCATCATCTTTTAGGATTTGAAATAGCTCAACTGGAATTCTATCACCTCTACTAGCTTTGTTCATAGTAGTGCTTCCTAAGGCCCACTTGATTCTGCATTCCAAGATGTCTGGCTCTAGGTGAGTAATCATACCATCATGGTTATCTGGATATTTAAGATCTTTTTTTGTATAGTTCTTCTCAGTATTCTTGCCATCTCTTCTTAATGTCTTCTGTTTCTGTAGGTCCATAGCATTCCTGTCCTTTATTGTGCCCATCTTTGCATGAAAATTTCCCTTGGTATCTCTAATTTTCTTGAAGAGATCGCTTGTCTTTCCCATTCTATTGTTTTCACCTGTTTCTTTCATCAATCACTTAGGAAGGCTTTCTTATCTCTCCTTGCTATGCTTTGGAATTCTGGTTTCAAATAGGTATATATTTCCTTTTCTCCTCTGCCTTTCACTTCTATTCTTTTCTCAGATATTTGTAAAGCTTTCTCAGACAACCATTTTGCCTTTTTGCATTTCTTCTTCTTGGGGATGGTTTTGATCACCCACTGCCACACAGTGTTAAGAACCTCTATCCATAGTTCTTCAGGCACTCTAGCTATCAGATCTAATGCCTTGAACCTATTTCTCACTTCCACTGATACACATAAGGGATTTGATTTAGGTCATACCTGGATGGTCGAGTGGTTTTCCCTACTTTCTTCAGTATAAGTCTAAATTTTGCAATCATGTGTTCATGGTCTGATCCATAGTCAGATTCTGGTCTTCTTTTTGCTGACTGTACAGAGCTTCTCTATCTTTGGCTGCAAAGAATATAGTCAATCTGATTTCGGTATTGACCATCTGGTGATGTCCACGTGTAGAGTCTTTTCTTGTGTTATTGAAAGAGTGTGTTTGCTATGACCAGTGCACCCTCTTGGCAAAACTCTGTTACCCTGCCCTGCTTCATTTTCATACTCCAAGGCCAAACTTGCCTGTTATTCCAGGTAGCACTTGACTTCCTACTTTTGCATTTCATCCCCTATGATGAAAAGGACAGTTTTTGTTTTTGTTTTTGTTTTTTTGGTGTTAGTTCTAGAAGGTCTTGTGGGTCTTCATAGAACCATTCAACTTCAGCTTCTTTGGCATTAGTGGTTGGGGCATAGACTTTGATTGCTGTGATATTGAATGGTTTTCCTTGGAAATGAACAGAGATCATTCTGTCATTTTTGAGACTGCACCCAAGTACTGCATTTCAGACTCATTTGTTCACAATGAGGGCTATTCCATTTCTTTTAAGGGGTCTGTGCCCACAGTAGTAAATATATTGTCATCTGAATTAAATTTGCCCATTCTGGTCCATCTTAGTTTACTTATTCCCAAAATGTTGATGTACAATCTTGCCATCTCTTGTTTGACCACTTCCAATTTACCTTGATTCATGGACCTAAAATTCCAGGTTCCTATGCAATACTGTTTACAGCTTTGGAGTTTATTTCCATTACCAATCACATCCACAACTGGGTGTTGTTTTTGTTTTGGCTCAGCCTCTTCATTCTTTCTGGAGCTATTTCTCACTCTTCTCCAGTAACATATTGGGCACCTACCAACCTGGGGAGTTCATCTTTCAGTGTCACATCTTTTTGCCTTTTCATACTCTTCATGGGGTTCTCAAGGCAAGAATACTAAAGTGTTTGCCATTCCCTTCTCCAGTGGACTACATTTTATCAGAACTCTCCACCATGACCCATCCATCTTGGCTGACCCTATACCACATGGCTCATAGTTTCACTGAGTTATACAAGGCTGTGATCCAAGGGATCAGTTTGGTTAGTTTTCTGTAATTGTGTATCTGGGTCTTGCTCTGATGGGTGGAGACATACTCAGCAAATCTTAATCCAATTTTATGTTGATTGGCAGGGCTGTGTCTCCTTCCTGTAGTTAGATCTGAGGCCAAACTGTGGTAGAGATAATGGTTACCTCCTTCAAAAAGACTTATGTGAGGACTGTTGTATTCAGTGCCCCTGATCCCACATCAGGCCACTGTCAACCATGCCTTAGCCAGAGAATCCTAGACGCTCACAAGCAAGTCTGGCTCAGTCTCTTGTGGGATCACTGCGCCTTTGTCCTGGGTCCTGGTATGCACAAGGTTTTTCTGTGCCCTCCAAGAGTCTATTTCCCCAGCCCTATGGAAGTTCTGTAATCAAATCCCAGTGGCCTTTGAAGTCAAATTTCCTATGGGTTCTCAGTCTCTTTGCTGGATCTCCAGCTTGGGAAATCTGATGTGGGCTCTAGAACTTTTGCAACAGTGGGAGAACAGTGATTTTGGAGCCCAGAAAATAAAGTCTGTCTCTGCTTCCGTATTTTCCCCCTCTATTTGTCATGAAGTAATGGGATCAGATTCCATGATCTTAGTTTTTTAATGTTGAGTTTTAAGCCAGCTTTTTCACCCTCCTCTTTCACTTTCATCAAAAAGCTCTTTAGTTCTTCTTCACTTTCTGCCATAAGGATGGTGTCATCTATATATTTGAGGTTACTGATATTTCTCCCAGAAATCTTGATTCCAGCTTGTGCTTCATCCAATCCAGGGTTTCACATGAAGTACTCTGCAGATAAATTAAATAAACAGGGTGACAATATACAGCCTTGACATACTCCTTTCCCAATTTTGAAACAGTCCATTGTTCCATGTCTGATTCTAACTGTTGCTTCATGAGCTGTATACAGGTTTCTCAGGGGCAGGTTAGGTGGTCTAGTATTTACATCTCTTCAAGAATTTTCCACAGTTTGTTGTGATCCACATAGTCAAAGGCTTTAGCGTAGTTAATGAATCAGATGTTTTTTTCTGGATTTCCCTTGCTTCTTCTATGATCTAATGTGAAGTGAAAGTTGCTCAATCGTGTCCGACTCTGCGATCCCATGGACTATACATTCTATGGAATTCTTCAGGGGATTCTCCCTTTTCCGGGGGATCTTCCCAATCCAGAGATTGAACCCAGGTGTCCTGCATTGCAGGCGAAGTCTTTACTAGCTGAGCCACCAGGGAAGCCCTGTGATCTAATGGATGTTGGCAATTTGATCTCTGGTTTCTCCGCTTTTCCTAAATCCAGGTTGAACATCTGGAAGTTCTTGGTTCACTTGTTACTGAAGCCTAACTGGAAGCATTTTGAGCATTAACTTGCCAATATGTGAAACAGGAGCAATTGTGTGGTAGTTTGAACATTCTTTGGCATTGCCTTTTGGATTGGTATGAAAACTGACCTTTTTCAGTCCTGTGGCCAGTGCTGAGAAATGTCTATTTATGTCTTCTGCCCATTTTCAGTTGAGTTGTTTTCTTTTGTTGTTGAGTTGTATGAACTGTTTGTATACTGGTAAATTAAACCCTTTTCAGTCTCATCATTTGCAAATATAGTCTGTAGGATGGGCTTCCCTGGCAGCTCAGTGGTAAAGAATCTGCCTACTAATGCAGGAGTTATGGGTTCAATCCCTGGGTTGGGAAAATCTGCTGGAGAGGGAAATGGCAACCCACCTCAGTGTTCTTGCCTGGATAATCCCATGGACAGAGGAGCCTGGCACACTACAATCCATGGGGTCAAAAAGAGTCAGACAACTAAACAGTAATAACTGTCTCTAGAATGTCTTTTCATTTTGTTTATGGTTTTCCTGCTGTGAAAAAGCTTGTAACTTTGATTAAGTCCCATTTGTTTATTTTTATTGCTTTGGGGACTGACCTTAAAAAAAAAAAAAAAAACACACACACATTGGTAAGATTTACATCAGACAATGTTTTGCCTATGTTCTCTTTCTAGGAGTCTTAAGTTCAGGTCCTTAAGTCATTTTGAGTTTATTTTTGTGTATGGTGAGAGTGTATGTTTTAACTTTATTGATTTACATGTGGCTATCCAACTTTCCCAACACTACTTGCTGAAGAGATACTCTTTTCCCTGTTGTATACTCTTGCCCTCATTTGTCAAAGATTAATTGACCATAGCGGTATGGGTTTATTTCTGGGCTCTCTATTCTGTTTCATTGATCCATATGTCTGTTCTTGCACCACTATTTTGATTATGGTAGCTTTGTAGTATTGTCTGAAGTCTGGGAGGGTTATGCCTCTTGTTTTTTTTTTTTTCTTTTTCAACATTGTGTTGGCAATTCTGGTTTTTTATGTTTCCATATAAATTTTAGGATTGTTTGTTCTAGCTCTGTGAAAACTGTCATGGGTAATTTGAAAGGGATCATGTTAAACCTGAAGGGCTTACCTTGTGGCTCAGATGGTAAAAAAATCTGCCTACAATAAAGGAGACCTGAGTTTGATCCCTGGATCAGTAAGATCCCCTGAAGAAAGGAATGGCAACCCACTCCAGTGTTCTTGCCTGGAGAGTTCCATGGACAGAGCAGCCCATGGACTGTAGTCCATGGAAGTGTAAAGAGTTGGACAGAAACACACACATATTAAGTCTATAGATTGCTTTGGGTGGTATGGTCATTTTAACAATATTGCAATATTATTTCTTATAATCATGGGATATATTTCCATTTCTTTGAATCATCTTAAATTTCCTTTGTAAATGTTTTATAGTTCTCTGCATAGAAGTCTTTCTCCTCCTTGGTGAGGTTTATTAAGTGTGTTTTGTTTTTTTTTGTTTTTTTTTTTTTTTTTACATTTTCTGATATTTCATTGTTACTGTAAAGAAATGAATTGATTTCTGTATGTTTATCTTGTATCCTGCTACCTTTTTGAATTTGTTGATCAGTTCTACTAGTTTTTGCATGGAGTCTTTAGGGTTTTCTGTATATAATATTATATCATCTACTTATAGTGATGATTTTACCACTTCCCTTCCAATTTGGACGTATTTATTTATTCATTTTTCTGACTGTTGTGGCTGTCTTTCAATACTACATTGATAGAAGAAGTGAGAATGGGCCTTCTTGTCTCATTCCAGATTTTAGTGAGAATCTGGAATTTTCATCATTTAGTATTATATTGGCTGTGGATTTGTCATAAGTAGCTTTTACTATCTTGAGATGCATTCCCTCCATATCCACTTTGTTAAGGGTTTTTGTCATGAATGGATATTGAATTTTTTCAAAGGCTTTTTCAGCATCTATTGAGGTGATCATGTGATTTTTGTTTATGTAGTGTATCACACTGATTTATTTGTGGATGTTTAATCCTCCTATGAATGTGGAATGTATCTTACTTTGTTTTTTTTATATGATCTTTTTAATGTGCTGTTGGATTCAGTTTGCTAATATTTTGCTGAGAATTTTTGCATCTATATTTATCAAAGATATTGGCCTGTTTTTTAAATTTTTTTGGTGATGTCTTTGGTTTTGGTATCCTTAGGAGTGTTCCTTCCTCTTCAATATTTTGGAAGAGTTTGAGAAGGATTAGTATCAGTTCTTTGAATGTTTGGCAGAATTTGCCTGTAAAGTCATCTGGTCCTGGACTTTTATTTATAGGGAGTTTTTTTTGTTTTTTGTTTTTTTAAATTGAAGGGTATTTGCTTTACAGAATTGTCTTGGTTTCTGCCAAACATCAACATGAATCAGCCATAGATATACATATGTCCCCTCCCTCTTGAACTTCCCCCTCCCTATCTCACCCCTCTAGGTTGTTATAGAATTCCTGTTTGAGTTCCCTGAGTCATACAGCAAATTGCCAGTGGGAGTTTTTAAATTACAGATTCTATTTGACTTTTAATGATAAGTCTGTTCAAATTATGTAATTCCTGATTCAGTTTTGGTAAGCTGTGTATTTCTAGAAACTTGCCCATTTCTTCTAGCTTGTCAGATTTTTTTTATATATAACTGTTCATAATATTTCCTTATTTATTTATTTATTTTTTGTATTTCTGCAGTATCAATTGTTATGTCTCCTTCATATTTTATTTTGTTTATCTGAATTCTCTTAACTTCTTGGTAAGCCTGGCCAGAGACTTGTCAATCTTGTTTATCCTTATAGATAACCAGGTCTTGGTTTTATTGATTTTTTTTTCTATTTTTAATCTTAATTTATTTTCTCTCTGATCTTTATTATTTCCTTCATTCTGCAACTTGTGTTTTTGCTTATTCTTTTTCAAATTATTTTAAGTGGTAGGTTTGTTCATTTGAGATTTTTCCTGTTTTTTTTATGAAAAGCCTGTATCACTATGAATTTCCCTCTAAGAACAGTTTTTGCTGCACACCATAGATTTTGTCAGAGAAGGCAATGGCAGCCCACTCCAGTACTCTTGCCTGGAAAATCCCATGGAAGGAGGAGCCTGGTAGGCTGCAGTCCATGGGGTAACGAAGAGTCGGACACAACTGAGCGACTTCACTTTCACTTTTCACTTTCCTGCATTGGAGAAGGAAATGGCAACCCACTCCAGTGTTCTTGCCTGGAGAGTCCCAGGGACGGCGGGGCCTGGTGGGCTGCCGTCTATGGGGTCGCACAGAGTCGGACACGACTGAAGCGACTTAGCAGCAGCAGCAGCAGCATAGATTTTGTATGGCTGTGTTTTCATTGTCATACGTCTCAAAGTGTTTTAAATTTTCTCTTTGATTTCATCATTGACTTGTTAGTTTTTAGCATGATGTTTTTAGTCTTCATGTAATTTTTTTTTCTCATTTCTTTTTCTGTGGTTGATTTCTATTTTCATACCATTGTGATCTGAAAAGATGCTCGAAATAATGTCTATGCTCTTAATTTGTTGATGATTGTTTTGTACACTAGTAAGCAGTCAATCCTAGAGAATCTTCCATGTGCACTTGAAAAGAATGTGTATTCTGCGTTTTTGGATGTAATGTCCTGAAAATATAATTAGGTCTAACTGTTCTATTGTATCATTTAGGATCTGTTGCCTCACTGAATCTCTGTCTCTAAGGTCTGTCCATTGATGTAAGTGAGGTGCTATGATTTCCTACTATTTATTGTGTTGCTTTCAGTTTCTCCCTTTATGTTTATTGGTATTGTTTTATATATTTGGGTACTCTTATATTAGGTTTATATTAATTAGCATAAAATCCTCTTCTTGTATTGATGCTTTTATCATTATATAGTGTCCTTCTTTATCTTTCCTTATGGGCTTTGTTTCAAAGTCTATTTTGTCTAATATGAGTACTGAAACCCCTGATCTCATGTCATTTCTGTTTGAAACATCTTTTTCCATTCCGTCACTTTTAATCTATGTGTGTCCTTTGCCCTAAAGTGGATCTCTTGTAGGCAGCATATTGTAAACTTTTGCTTTTTCTTTCTTTCTTTTTTTAAAATCTAATATGACACTCTGTGTGTTTTGATTGGAGCATTTAGTACATTGACATTTAAGGTAATTATTGATAGGTATGTATTTATTGCCATTTTGAGCTTTGTTTTTCCATTGGCTTTACATTTCTTCTCTGTCCCCCTTTGTGGTTTAATGATTTTCTTTTGTATTATACGTATGTTCTTTTTGGCTTTAGTGAATTTATTGTATATTTTTGATTTGTGGTTACCCTGTTTTTCCAGTATGTTAAACCCTTCCTATATCTACTTGCCCTAGACTGTTAGTCATATAGTCTCAAACACATTCTGGGGGGAAATACCCTGCATTTTCTTACTCTCCTCCCCCATATTTTATGATTTTGATGTCCTCTTTTATATCTTTATGTTTGTCCTTCTGCTGTTCATTGTGATTATCATTACTTTCACGGAAAATTTGATTTTTTTTAATCTTTGTACTGACATAAGTGATTTATTTTCCAATTGTAGTTTTCTCTTCCCTGTATATTCTTACTTATTTTAAATTTAGAGAAAAACCTTTCAGTATTTCCTTTAGAATAGTTTTGCTTGTCTGAGAAATTCTTTATCTCTCCTCCTATTCTAAATGATAATCTTGCTGGTAGAGTATCCTAGGTTGCAGATTGTCCCCTTTCAGGGTTTTGAGTGTATCTTTCCCATTCCATTCTGGCCTGCAACATTTCTGAGGAGAAGTCACCTGATAGTCTTATGGGGGTTCCCTTGTAATAAACTCTTTTGTTCTTCTCTTTTTGCCTTTAGAATACTCTCTTTAACTTTTCCAAACTTTAATTATAATATGTCTTGTTGTAGGTCTGTTTGGGACCTTCTATGCTTCCTCAATATTTGTTTCCTTCTTTAGGTTTGGGAAGTGTTCAGTCATAATTTATTTAAATACATTTTTTATCTCTTTTTCTCTTTTCCTTCTGGAATCTCTATTAAGCATAGGTTAGCATGCTTTATATTATCTCATAGATCTTTCATATTGCTTTAATTTTCTTTTTATTAATTTGGCTTTCTATCTTCTGTCCTTATTGGGTGATTGCCATTATTCTATCTTTCAGGTCAATTGTTCGTTCTTTTGCATTATTCATTCTGCTATCCATTGCCTTCAGCTCGGCTTCTGTCTCTCCAAATGAATTTTCTAATTTTTCTTGGTTCCTATTTATAGTTTCTAGTTCCTTTTTTTTTTTTTTTTTTTTTTTACAGTAATCTGAATTTCTCTTGATAGGCTTTCTTAACTCCTTCAGTATTCTCATTGTCTCCTTTTAGAAACCAGTGTATTAGGCTGAAGAGGTCTGTTTCATCATTTGTTCTCTCAGGGGATCTCTCTTGGGCTTTTAACTGGAGTGGTGCTTTTGCTTCTTCATTTTCCTTACATTTCTCCTACTCTGTGAGTTTAGGAGAAATAATTATCTACTATGGTTTTGGAGGGCTATTTATGTGTGGGGCTGTTCCCGTGTAGCTTATTTGGGTTTAGTATATTTGATGCAAGGGCTGTGTTTAGTACAGTTGCCTGTCTTCTCTTTCCTCAGCATGTGCTGGTCGTTATCCCCTTGGTAGGAGTTAAGCAGATGCAGTGACTAGTGCCCACTCCTGGGGTTCTCAGTGGTGGCAGTTCAGGCACACCCCTGAGCATGCATTGGGAATGGGTATAGCTTGTGACCACTCCTGGTGACTAGGAAGGAGACAGTGGTGGCCTGTGACCACTCTTGGCATCCACCTCTGGAGCCAATGAAGGCAGTGCCCTGCCCTCTGTAGGCATGGAGGGAAAGGCTACAATCTGTACCTCATTCTTCCCATGCCCTCCATACGATGGTGACTGGCCTATAAGGTGGTCCAGGTTTCCTCTTAGTATAACCACCAGCCACAGTTTCATAGGATCCCCACTCCCTCCATCTGTCTCAGCACAGTCAACCTCAGTCCTTTCCCCAGGTCTGATCCCTGAAGCCCAAGTTCCAGCATCCATCCCCCTCCAGCACTGGCAGACACGCATGTCAGGCTGGGGAGTGCAGGGCAGCGGCATCATCTGTGCAGTTTTCCGTCTGCTGTGGCTGCCACAAACAGGCTGCCGTGCTCTCCTCTGAGGCTCAGAAGCTCCCCTTCTGTCCCAGCCAATCTTCCTGATGGTGAGGGGGCTTCTCTAGGTTTGTTTGAAAGAGGAACCTTTCCTCTTTCACAGCTGTTTCGCAGGGGCACAGCTTCTGACCCGACTCCTCTTTTTTTTTTTTTTTAATGTTTTCTTATACCCAGTTACATGGAGATTTTCTTGGTCTTTTCATAGTCTGAGGTCTTCTTCCAGTGCTGAGTAGATATTCTGTGAGGATTGTTCTACATATAGATGTATTTTTGATATATTTCTGGGAGAAGGTGAGCTTCATGTCCTACTACTCTGCCATCTTGATCACTCTCTAATTCTTTTACCCTTTAAATTACCCCTTTCCTTGTTCTTCAGAGGTTTGAGATGCCAGCCCATGGAAAGTAAAACTAGCTCCAGATTCATAAGCACTGCAAAATAAAATTGGGAATCCTTATGAAAGTATATATGGGGAGAAGTGTGAGACAGTAGCAGGGAGGGGAGGCATGAGTTGGGGGAAGTGATAAGAAATAATGTCTATGAGAATAAAATCATTAGCAAAGCTGTTTAAGTATTTTGTGCTTGCCTTGAGCAAATGAGTTGGTACTAATTTGTATTTAGTTTGTGTGCTCTGATAATACCAATAATAACTTGTATTTATATAGTGACTTAAATACTTAGAAAGTAAAATGACCATTCATTTCCCCAAGGAAGCTGGAGAACATCAATATTAAGTAATCTGTTCATGTCCATATTGATGGTAATTAAATAAACCAGGCTTTTATATTTTCTTTATACCAAGTCCTGGTCTTCAGATGCCATGTTTATGTGAAACTTCAGGATAATTGTATCTATCCTTATAGAAATCTCTAGCTCCCAGTTCATTTTGTTTGGTCAAATGGATTATTAAACCTTAACTGTTAAGAACCTCAATTAGTTCTCTGGCATTCACTGTGCCTTAAATGAAGTTTTTTGTTTTTTTTTTTTTCTTTTTAATAGTCTTAGTTTGGGGGGGTAGATATCAGTAGAATTTTAATTCTATTTAGTTTAATTTAACCTATATTTACCCTAAAATAGCTTTTTAATTTTTTTCCCTTTTTTATGCAACTATTATTGATATTTAGTAAGAAAGTAAAAGAAATAGCACTTGTTGATGTTCATCATGTACTAACTATCTTTCTGAATGATTTTGTAGACATAATTTAATACTGTATCTCAAATAAGACATTATCTTATAATTCAATATAAACTCAACAAGATTTTAATAAATTTTTAATAAATAATTTTAATAAATTTTTAATAAATGGCATTTTTTATAAATGCCATATATCAGGTATTGTGCTAGGGTACAGAGATACAAAGAGAGAATATATACTTGCTGTTTGTGTGGTGTTCTTTTCAGTCAAGGAAAAGAGAGACAATGAAGGTAAAGCTAAAATATTACAGATGCTATGATCACAGTATATAATTCATACATTCATTCATTATGGTTTGTCAGGCACAGTTTTAAGTGCTGGGAAATGACACCTAATGACAGTGAATGAAACAGATAAAAATCTCTTCCCTTACAGAGCTGGCATTCTAGTATTCATCCTAAGGATCACAAGGGAAAATCATTTGGGATCATAGAAATGGCTATTAGGAATCATTGGAACATCAGTTATATATCAAAATGATTGAGTGAACCTCTGGGAGTAAAGCTACTTTTCAATCTGTAACCTCATATCCTTGAAGTAATGCACAAGGTATGCTGTGGTGGCAGGTTTCTACTATCAGGGTCCTTTCTGAAACCAACCAGTTCCTAAAGCTGTCAATTTTCTCCACCTGCACCATCATGAAAGATAAATTCATTTAAGGCCAAATAAGGTAGAATGGTACAATTTGTCTCACTTGATTCAGTGGTAATGTCTTCAATTCTGTGGTGTATGTTATCAGAAGAGATTTTTCTTTCTTAAATGGAAGACTCTTAAGGATGTCGAACTAGTTTTCTCTGTTGTTCAGTCTTTCAATTCTAATATAATCCAAATGTGCCTTTATCCTTCTTTTTCTTGCCTTGTGCAAAAAGATATCACCTATAGGTTTTCCATGTTAATATTATGATAATTTAATAATTTAAGAGAAACCATATCTTCATAAATTGTCATTATTAATATTGTTTCTTAAGAGGCTGGATATTCTCAATGAGCAAAAACATCTCTGCTTGCATCCTCAAGTTTTGTTTGAAATCAAACAAGATTACTAATAAATGTGGAACACACATTGAAAATATCAAATGCCGAAACCCTGTGAACTCCTATAATTGATTTTATTCATATTGTTAATTTTAGTGAACAGAGAGCTACAAAGAAAGCTCTTTCTTTGTAGCCTTCATTAAAACCATTTATTTATTTACATAGTTGTCATTTTTTACTAGATGTTTTTCTAAAAATATTGAGTCTATTTAGTCAGTAAACAATTACTGAGTGTCAGAACTATGCTGGGCTATAATGAAATTGACATATAAAATAATTCACATCAAATGAAGGTGAGAGGAAATAAAGATCACTATGTTAAAGGTTGGTATAAATAATTCTGTGGCAGACATATTTTATACTACAGTTATGATTCTAATCTACTTTTCATTTTCTTAGCACATAACCTCTCTACAGTGCTTCTTAAACATTAAAATATAAGGAATAGTCTGAGTAACATGCTGAAATTTTGATTCCTGGGCCCTAGAGAAATTCAGAAGGTCTAGGAATCTGCATTTTCACAAAACCCAGATGCTTTGGAAGCTGGTGATCCTTACCCTTAGACTTCACTTGGAGAAAGAGTCCCTTTGCAACCTTTCCTTTTGCAGAGGCTTTCCCAGGCGAAGGTTCCATGAGGTCTCTTTTCAGTCTTCCACCTACTTATCTGAATGCCATGCTCTCAGGATTGTCAGTTGAGATTTACCAGGTTCATTTCAGTATGTTGACTTGAAGTAATCCTCTGTAGGGCAGTGCTGCCCTTGTTGGAGTCAGTTGTAGCTAGGCTGAGAGTGGGTGAGGCAATAGTCAGGGGTGTCAAAAACTGCCTCTAATGGTGGGGCTATCTGGAAGATGATGGAAGGCCCCCCATGGCATGATAAAAGAAAGCTTTTTAAACAAGTTTAAGCACCAGCTAGGAACTGCTTCGGAGAAGGCAATGGCACCCCACTTCAGTACTCTTGCCTGGAAAATCCCATGGACAGAGGAGCCTGGTAGGCTGCAGTCCATGGGGTCACTAGGAGTCGGACACAACTGAGCGACTTCACTTTCACTTTTCACTTTCCTGCATTGGAGAAGGAAATGGCAACCCACTCCAGTGTTCTTGCCTGGAGAATCCCAGGGACGGGGGAGCCTGGTGGGCTGCCGTCTATGGGATCGCACAGAGTCGGACACTACTGAAGCGACTTAGCAGTAGCAGCATTAGGAACTGCTTACCTGTAGGGGAGTACTGTACAAGTATTAATTATTTAACTCTTGTTTAAAAAGATCTATAAAGCAAGTACTACTATATGTTCATTTCACATGAGGACATTGAGGCAAAATAACCCAGCATCACAAAACCATTATACTATGTGGTAGAGCAAGGATTTGAACTCAAGTGGTCTGATTCTAGGATTTGGCAGCGTAATTACTATATGATGCAGCCCTTCCCTTAGTCAAAGGAACATTCTTTGATCCTTTTGCTACCACCATTCATATCAGAATGACTTCCAGTAAGTTACACAAACAGATGGAAAAACAAACAAACAAAAATCATCTCAAATGGAAAACAATATAAACATTACATAGGATAGTTTTTACTGTGTTTTCAGATCAAAGGTATATTTCAGCTTCAAATTACAGGAATACTCTAGTAAAGCAAAAAGACCCCAGTAGACACACAACATAGGGTAACATATTCTCAGAAGAGAAGATAATTCCTTTTACAGTTTGTTTTTTTTTTCCTTGAAACACAGGATATTCCATTAAGAGCATGAATTTTTGAGTCAGAAAGATCAGTCTTCTAAATCTTACCTATCACTTACTTGCTTGATGATCTATGGCAGTTTGCTTACCTTAACTCTCAGCTTCTATGAAAAAACATGCCAATACAATGTTTGGTGAATATTAAATGAGATAATTGTGTGAAGTGTCCTGTGTCAAATGGCTTGACAATGTCGAGAATGTTGCATTATTTCAACAATCAGTTTCTATTTACTGGTGATATTATTATTAGCAGTGGGTTTCCTTGGTGGCTCAGATGGTAAAGAATCTGCTTACAATGCAGGAGACCTGGGTTTGATCCCTAGGTTGGGAAAATCCCTTGGAAAAGGAAATGGCAACCCACTCCTGTTTTCTTGCCTGGAGAATCTTATGGACAGAGGAGCTTGGTGGGCTATAGTCCATGGGTTCCCAAAGAGGCAGACATGACTGAGTGACTAACACACAGTAGTAATAAATTTAATACTCTTAGTAGAATGTATTAGAATATTTTTGGTGGAAAGATTTTAAAAATTGAATTGATGGTAAATCTTCCTTTTGACATCATAATTATAAAATGTTTATATTGTGCCTTTGAGATGCTCTGATCTATGATTGACCTACTTACCTTTACCAGGTGATCAAACCACCACCCCTCAACTGCTAGCCCTGGCCTCACGCCTGCGGGAGTGTGCTGAACTCTTTCAGTCAGATGAGATGCGTCCTGCTAATGACCCCAAGGAAAGAGATCCCACACGTGTGCGGATGCTGAATGACCTTCTCCAGGACATGGAGAAGAGCTTCCTAGTGCAGCATGCACCCCCAGGGTTTTACAGGTAGGAAGTGTGCTCAAATTTGGTATTTTCATGCCTCTCAATGAAATATTTGTGTTTAACTTTCAGAATTTGATATGTACCTTCTGTGAACATAAGACTTGTTTTTTAATGTGAAATAGTTATTTTATCTACAATTTGAGGCTCATTCTCCTACCTTCAAAGCAAAGTTCAACTGCATACATGGTGAATAAAGAAAACTTTAGTTTTCTTTATATCTGTAGATGATATTGATATTTTTTATAGATATGGATATTGTCTATATCTATGATACTAGTTGGGCTTCCCAGATGACACTAGTGATAAAGAACCTGCCTGCCAATGCAGGAGACATAAGAGACAAGGGTTTGATCCCTAGGTTGGGAAGACTCGCTGGAGAGAGAATGGCTGCTCACTTCAGTATTCTTGCCTGGAGGATTCCATGGACAGAGGAGTCTGGTGGGCAGTCCATGGGGTCGCGAAGAGTCAGACATGATTGAAGCGACTTTAACAGAGCATAGCACATGATACTAGTTAGCTGTATCATTTAAAAAATGACTAAGAATTTTTACATTAAATTCAATGTGAATCAAATGTGATATAGCTACTGAAAAACTAAATGTGTTGTAGGTTGTATTGGTAGAAATACTGAATCAGTAGATAAGCCTATGTTTTTATCCTAGTAAGTCTATGTTTACAACTTTGTGTTTAATTCTAGAAACTATTTACATTTTAAGAGGGAATTAAATATGTTCAATAACTGACTCAATGGCATGAATTTGTGCAAAGTCCCAGAGATAGTGGAGGACAAAGGAGCTTGGTGTGCTATAGCCCATGGGGTTGCACAGAGTTGGACATGACTTAGTGACTGAACAACAACAGCAAAATATTCAGGGGGGAGAGGAATTTATAGGAAAGTTGAAACAACCAGGTTATGAGACATATTTGGTTAAAGGGCCACAATAGAGTGATTTCTGAAAATATTTTCACAACTTTAACAAATACTTTAATGAAATATTGTCATATTCAATTTAATCTCTTAGAGGATCACACAAGCACATACTTGTTTTTCTGGTTCTCAGAAATAGTAGAAATGAAACAAAGAGGGCAAGTAGAGTTTCAAAAAATAAAACATTTTAATTTTTTTAAATTGGTAACATTCATTGACTACTTAATATGTCTTGGATACTATGTTAAACCCATTCCATGCATTAATTAATTTAATCCTAGCAAAAGGGTCAATGGATCAGATATTCTTAGGGTCTCCATTTTACAGATGAGGAAACTGGACTCAAAAATGCTAAATATCATGCTAAATGATTTGCCAAAATAGTAAAGCAGACGAGAATATCCTGTCTCTCACTTTACTAATAAAATGTATTTTTTTTTATTTTACTTTATATTGGAGAATAGTTGATTAACAAAGTGTTAGTTTCAGGTGTACATCAAATTGATTCAATCATATTTCAGTCACATCTTTTCCAAACTCTTTCGCACTTAGGTTGTTAGAGAGTATTGAGCATCATGACCTAGGCTATAGAGTTTGTTTTGTAAATAAGTTAATTTGTACCATTTTTTTTAGATCCCACATTTAAGTGATATCATAGATATATGTCTTTGTCTGACATTTCAGTGAGTATGATAATCTTCAGGTACATCCATGTTGCTACAAATGGCATTATTTCATTCTTTTTAATGGCTAAGAAATATTCTATTGTACATATGAACCACATCTTTTTCTATCCCTGTCAATGGACATTTAGGTGGCTTCCATGTCTTGGCTATTGTAAACAACACTGCGATGAACATGGGGTGCATGTATCCTTTCAAATCATGGTTTCTTCCAGATACATATGTTCAGGAGTCGGACTGCTGGATCATATGCTGGATGTATTTTCAGTTTCCTAAGGAACCTTCATATGGTTCTCTATAGTGTCTGAACCTATTTTCATTCCCACCAAGAATGCAGGAGGGCTCCCTTTTCTCCACATCTTCTCCAGCATTGACTGTTTGTAGATGTTTTTGATGATGGCCATTCTGACCCGTGTGAGGTGATATCTCATTGTAGTTTTGATCTGCAGATCTCATTATAGTTTCGATTTGTGGATAAATTGAAAAAGCCCTGCAACCCTGGAATCCCACTTGATCATGGTGTGTAACAATTTTAACATATTGTTGGATTCAGTTTGCTAGTATTTTGTTGAGGATTTTTACATGTATATTCATCAGTGATATTAACCTGTACTTTTCTGTGGCATCTTTGTCTGGCTTTGGTATCAGAGTGATGGTAGCCTCACAAAATGTGTTTGGAAGTGTTCCTTCCTCTGAAATATTTTGAAATATGTCAGAAAATTAGGTGTTAGCTTCAGAAGGATAGGTGCTAACTCTCCTCTAAGTGTTTGGCAGGACTTACCTGTGAAGCCCTCTGATCCTGGACTTCTGTTTCTTGGGAGATTTTTTTTTTTTTTTTTTGTAATGCTCCCTGAACTCTATTATGATAACTTCTTTACAAATGTTTATCCCCGAACTTTCTCCTTGAAACACATGAGTTATGAGTATGAAAACATACATTTATACCAAGTCCAGTTGTGGGGCTTTTGGTTTTGAGCTGTTGTTGTTCAGTCACTGCAAGTTGTGTCACTGTCTGCAACCCCACGGACTGTAGCACAGCACGCCTCCCTGTCCTTCTCATCCTCAATCACCTGTTCTCTTTCTGCCTTCAGTCTTTCCAAGCATCAGGGTCTTTTCCCATGAATCAGCTCTTCACATCAGGCGGCCAAAGTATTGGAGCTTCAGCTTTAGCATCAAACATTCCAATGAATATTCAGGGTTGATTTCCTTTAGCATTGACTGATTTGATCTCCTTGCAGTCTTAGGGACTCTCGAGAATCTTCTCCAGCACCAGAGTTTGAAGGCATCAGTTCTTTGGTGCTCTGCTTTCCTTATGATCCAACTCTCACATCTGTACATGACTACTGGAAAGACCATGGCCTTGGCTATATGGACCTTTGTTGGCACAGTGATTTTTTTTTTTTTATTTTTAATATGCTATCTATGTTTGTCATAGCTTTTCTTCCCAGGAGCAGGTGTCTTTTAATTTCATGGCTGTAGTCATTTCTACAGTGATTTTAGAGCCCAAAAGAGGAAATACGTTACTGCTTCCACCTTTTCCCCTTCTGTTTGCCATGAAGTGATAGGGCTGGATGCCATGATCTTAGTTTTTTGTTTTTTGTTTTTTTTTTTTTTTTAATACTGAGTTTTAAGCCAATGTTTTCACTCATCTTTCACCCTCATCAAGGGGCTCCTAGTTCCCCTTTGTTTTTTGCCATTAAACTGATATTATCTGCATATCTGAGGTTGTTTATACTTCTCCCAGCAATCTTGATTCCAAATTGTAACTCATCCATCCTGGCATTTCCCATGATGTGCTCCCATAAGTTCAATAAACAGGGTGACAATGAACAGCCTTGTCATACTCCTTTCTCAATTTTGAACCAATCAGTTATTCCAAATACGGTTCTAACTGTTGCTTCTTGACTCATATACAGGATTCTCAGGAGACAGGTAAGACGGTCTGGTATTCCCATCTCTTTGAGCTGTACATTATATATTTTGGAATCAGTGACTCTTTGCTTGTAATAAAATGCTAGCAAGTTGATCTTTAAAATTTTTGGCATCTTGAAATTGAAAATGGACTAATTGTGTCTACCTGGACCTCAAGGGAAAAAGCAGAAGAAACGCTGGTGCTTGTTTCAGTTTTTTCACAGTACAGTATATACTCCAGTGTACACTCCAGTACTCATCTGCTGTACAGTCCAAGTACACATCTGGAGCACATCTGTATCACCTGTACATTGTATACAGTCCCATGTCCAGTAGTGTACAGCCAGTGTACATTGTGTACAGTCCATGCACATCCAATGTATACTGTATACAGTCAGTGTAGAGTACAGTGTACAGCCAGTGTACATTGTGCATTCTAGTGTACAGTCCAGTGTACAGTCCGGCAAACACTCCAGTGCACATCTGTACAGTCCAAGTGCACAGTGGGACATAGCTGGAACACAGCTGGAACACATCTGGACAATCAGATATATAGCGGCACCACAGCTGGAAAATATCTGGAGCATAGCTGGACACATTTGGAGAATGATATTCAGGCCAAATGCATAGCTGGGCGCATCTGGGACACATGTGGGCACGTCTGGTGTACAGTCCACCGTATGTCCAGTATACAGTTCTGTGTACACCAGTGTGCAGTGCTATATACTCCAGTGTATGGCCAGAGTACACAGTGCAGTGTAATGTGCCATGTACACTCCAGTGTACATCCAGTGTACATTCCACTGTATGTTCAACATACGCTGCAATGTATGTCCAGTGTCTGTCTCTTCTCCAGGTCCATAAAATCCTATGAATGGCTTTAGAGTCATTCTTAGAAGAAATGGCAAGGAAACAGATAGTCAATAGATTCAAAGAAGGAAGGATAAAAGGAATAAAATTTAAGTGAACTGAAAACTGGATTGCTTGACACTGAATTCGGGTCAGTAATGTGCCAGAGCTCTCTTGTTCTGGCCCACACAAGCAACATTAAAAATATCAGGAATTTTGCCAGCTGATTGTCAAGCCCTTTGTAGCTTGAAATTAGCAAGCACTACACATCAGGACTTTTGGCTATCAGGAAGTCTATGTTTGAGTGGACAGTTGACATCCCTGATTACAGTATAGTCAGTCCAAGCTCATGTCAATGCAACAGGTGATGCCACTGAAACTCCTGCATGCCAGTGTCTGGCAGTTCATGTCCTAACTATCTCCCTGGTGTGTTCCTTTTCTCTCATCCTGCCATCTCTGTCTTAGTTCCTATCTTGATGGTCTCTGTACTAGATGACTGCTGTTGCCTCCTGGCCAACTCCACCACTGGAACAATATTATTTTAAAATCTACCATTAGAAGGACTTCCCTGGAGGTCCAGTGGCTAAGACTCCACACTCCCACTGCAGGCATGCAGGTTCGACTCCTGGTCAGGAAACTAAGATCCTACATGCCTCAGTGTGTCTCATGTTTTCCTAAAGTTCATCAGGGTGGACTGGGCTCCCCTGGGATGCATGGAGCCTCTGCGGCTCATTCTGCATCTTGTTCCCGGGTAGCAGGATCAGAAGCCGTCACTGGGCCATTGGGTCACCATGAGCACAAGTGGGGAGGCTCTTTAATCTACTCTTTGCCTCTCAGTTGCCATGAACAGAGAGCAGTGATACTCTAATGTGTGCTTCCTGATTTCTGAGGCCTCAGAACCATATCCAGTTTTTCCTGCCTGATGCTCTCAGAGGTTCTTCAGGATTGTTGTAGACTGAGGTCCCAAAACCTGTCTGTGCTCTACTGGAGTTCCTTATACCTCTAGGAGCTCCACTAGCTTCCCACGGTAACTAGAGGAGAAAACTGGCAGTATAAGATCTCTACCTTCAAGGAGTTTAATTCAAGAGGTAAAATATATAAATCATAATAAATTTCCAGAATACTTATTCAAAGTACTCAATGAATGCTACAGGTAAGGTGTGCTGTTGGGATTCACAGAGGAGAGAAATTACCTTGTGGCAGTCAGAAACTTTACAGAGGAAGGGAAAAATTTATCTGGTCTTTAGAGAATGGTAGGATACCCAATAAATTTGGGAGTGCTATAGACTGAATGTTTGTGTCCTCCCAAAATTTGTATGTTAAGACCTAATGATAATGTTTGGAGATGGGGTCTTTAGGAGATAATTAGGTCACAAGGACACTCATAAGTGGGATTAGCATCCTTACAAAAGAAACCTCCTTCACCCATACTGCTATGTGAAGACAGAGTCATCTATAGTTCACCAAGCAACCCCTAACCAGACATGGAATCTGCCGGCACCTTGATCTTGGACTTCTCAGCTTCCAGAACTGTGGGAAATAATATTTGTAGTGTTTATAACTCACTCAGTATATAGTGTTCTGTTGTAGCAGTCCAAACTAACAAAGGGAGCATTACCAGGGAAGGATAACGTGAATAGAGAGACACAAAGGAGAAGCTGTGTGTGGTGTGCTGGGGAGTGAAGCACAGAAAGTGGAGTCTTCTGAATTGTTATTGGTTTCATGATTATGGAAAGGTAGGAAGGAACCAAGTGATAGAGTCCCACGCATGCTCTATTCAGAGCTTTGGGTTTTATTTTTTTACACAAAAGACGCTAGTAACAAACCTGAGTTAACTTATCTGGTCTTCCAAATAGGGTGCCCTGGAGCTGGGAAGTCAGGGAAACTGTGGATTTAAGAAACACATGAAATGGTGAGAATATGATTTGGCATGTTGTTGTCAGGAATGAAAAGCAAATCCAATTTGGGAGATGGTTTTAAGGAAGAATGGGAAAATTTAACCATCTAGTGGCTGTGGGAATTTTATTTTAGGGTTCACATGGAGCTAGGCAGATGAACCAGGGTTGAGTATTAGAAAGTCTCCTCTCTGCCCATTTCTCCAGCCAGTTAGTTAAGACACTCAATATCTTTGCTCTCCATGTAATTGTATGGAAATCTGTTAAGCAAAGTAACTTCCAAAGTCCTTTTCCTCTAAAAATCTGATTTAATGCACATTCACTGCATTAACCCTCCCAAACTCTACAGTCAAGGGGAATCCTACTAATCCTGGGGAAGAGATATAAGAAAGAGCACAATGATAGGCTGTAGTGGTGTAATGAAAAGGTGCTAAGAGCTCCAGAGCTACTGAGATTGGTGGGCAATGGGGAGCAGACACAATGATGTATACGATCAGGGACTATCTAAGGAAAGTGTGTTGAAAACTACAAAACATTGCAAAAATATTACTACTATCAAAATTCAGCAATTCAAGATCTAACTTGTTGCCCCTGAGTAGGGAGGAGATTATGTATTTTCTTAAGAACTCTGAATCTTCTCTCTCCCTCCTTCTTTTATTATAGTTTTAATATGGACTGCTTTCCTGCTCCAGGGAACTGGCATATCTGCAGATGATATATTGTGGCATCTGTGTTTTGTCATTGGATTCCTTTTAGCTCCCTGTAGTTCTCAGCAAAGGTGGACTAAGCAGTATGATCCAGTAATCTATTCATTCTCCAATAAAATATATATTTATTAAAAATAGAGCGGTTTTAGGTTTAGAGGAAAATTGAGCAGAAAGGACAGAGTTCTGATACAATCCTTCATAGGCACAAACAGTTCCCTCAGCTCCCAACACATAGTTCCCTATTATTAACATCTTACAGCAGGATAGTACAATTGTTACAGTTGATGAGCCAATGTTGATGTATTATTAACTAAAGTTCATAGTTTATATTAGGACTCATTTTTGTTTGTTCTTTACATTCTATGGATTTTGACAAATGTTTAATGGCACACAGCCACCATTTCAGTATCATACAGAATAGTTTCTTTGCCCTAAAAAAATCTGTGTTCCACCTATCCCTCCCTCCACCTCTGGCCATCAATGATCTTTTTACTGTCTCCAAGTCATATAGTTAGAATCATACAGCATGTAACCTTCTCATTTAGGCCTCATCACTAAGCAATTTGAATTTGTTTCTTCCATATTAATTTCTCTTTATCACTGAACAATATTCCATTGCACAGATGTACTAGTTTATTTATCCATACACCAATTGGAGGACATTTCAGTTGCTTTCAAATTTTCACAGTTATAAACTAGGCTGTAATGTACATCTGTGGGCAGGTTCTTGTGCAGATGTACATTTTCAACTCATCTGGGTAAATACCAAGAAGCAAAACTGCTGGATCATAAGATATGCCTATGTATAGTTTTGCAAGAAACTGCCAAACTGCCTTCCAAACTGGCTGTACCATTTTGCATTCCCACTAGCAATAAGGATGACTTTTGGTTGCTCCACTTCCTCATTAACATTTGCTGTTGTCAATATTGTGACGTTCATTCATTTCAAGAGATGGGTAATGTTATCCCATTGTTTTCAACTGAAATTCTCTAATGACATATGATGTTGAGCATCATTTTATATATTTACTTTCTATCTGTATACCTTCTTTGGTGAGGTGTTTGTTCATATCTTTTCCCTATCTCTTGACTTATATGTTTCCTTACTGTTGAGTTTTTAAGATTTCTTTTTATATTTTAGATGCCAAAACTTTATCAAGTATGAATGCTGCAAATATTTTTTTAAGAGTGACTGTTGCAGAGCAGAAGTTTTAAATTTTAATGAAATCTAATGTATCAATTTTTTTTTCATAGATTATTCTTTGGGTATCATATCTAACAGCCCATCATCAAACTCAGGGTCAGACCTAAATTTTTCTCCTATGTTGTCTTCTAGGTATTTTATAGTTTTATATTTAAATGGTGTTTTATATTTAAATGGACCTATATTTAAAGTGACCTAAATGGATTTCCAATTAATTTTTGTGAAAGATATAAGGTCACTGTCTAGATTCATTATTTTTGCACGTGGATATCTTGTGCCAGCACTATTTGTAGAAAAAAAAACTATTCTTTCCCATTGAATTGCCTTTCTTCTTTTGTCATACAATTTTGGATTATCTCTTGGGTAAAGACATAGGAGTGAAATTGCTAATCCTATGATGAAACAGGAAGGCTCAAGAGGGGTGAAATTCCCTTCCCCAAGTTGCAATAATATCACAGTAATTACCCTTTGACAAAATCTTGCACCCTGACAAACTTTTTTGTCTGGAGATTAGCGCTTTTTGATAGAGAAGATTCTGGAGGCTTTCCTGATATTTAACTTTTTCCTGCCACAACCATCAGGGGATTTTTCTCAACTTCTTACATGATTTAGAATACCTCTACTGGAGATGGAGAAAATATGATGGGGTAGAAAGACAAGAGCTCACCTCATTTTTGTGGAAACAGAAGAATCACTAACTGCTGAACAACCATCAGGAAAATAAAGGTTGGAACCTACCAAAAAGATATCCCATATCCAACAACAGGCAGCCATAACAAGTCAGTAGGAGAGGAGTAACTGCAATAAAATCAAATCTCATACTCACCAGGTGGGTGATGAACAAACTGGAAAATAATTATACCACAGAAGTTCTCCCACAGAAGTGAAAGTTCTGAGCTCCAAGTCAGGTTCCATGGCTTAGGGTCTGGCAATGGGAAAAGAAGCCCCCAGAGAATTTGGCTTTGAATACCAGTGGTATTTGATCACAGGAACTCCCAGGACTGGGGGAAGCAGAAACTCCACTTTTGGAGGGTCCACACAAAGTCTCATGCACATAAGAATCCAGGGAAAAAGAAGTAACCTCATATGAGCATGGGCCAGACCTACCTGCTAGTACTGGAGGATCTCCTGCAGAGGCACAGGATGTTAAATCTCACCAACTTTGCATTATAGGGGTCCCAAAGGAGAAAGGACCTGAGAAAATATTTGAAGAGATTATAACTGAAAAGTCCCCAACATGGGATGGGAAATAGTCAACTAAATCCAGGAAGGACAGAGTCCCAGCCAGGATAAATACAAGAAGGAACATGCCTAGATGCACAGTAATCAAACTGGCAAAAACTAAAGGCAGGGCTACTGCCTTAGTCCCCATGAGGCTGACCAACATCCAACAACTGGTCAACAAGGATCAGTAGTGGGACAACCAGGCACTGGGCATGTCATCCAGCTGTGTGGAATGGCTGAAGGGCATGTCCCTGCTAGTTAGGACCTGGCAAAATGTAGGCCACTGGAGAAAGGAATGGCAAACCAATTCACTATTCTTGCCTTGAGAACCCCTTGTACAGTATGAAAAGGCAAAAAGATATGACACTGAAAAAAGAACCACCCTCTCGCCCCCCAGGTCAGTAGGCGTCTGATATGCTACAGAGTAAGAGCAGAAAAATAGCTTCAGAAGGAATGAAAAGGCTGAGCCAAAGCAGAAAGGATGCCCACCTGTGGATATGTCTGGTGGTGAAAGTACAGTTTGATACTGTAAAGAACAGTATTGTATAGGAACCTGGAATGTTAGGTCCATGAATCAAGCTAAACTGGATGTGGTCAAACAGATAGTAAGAGTGAACATTGATATTTTAGGAATCAGTAAACTAAAATGGACAGGAATGGGTGAGTTTAATTCAGAAGACCATTATATCCACTACTGTGGGAAAGAATCCCTTAGAAGAAATGGAGTAGCCCTCATAGTCAATGAAAGAGTCTGAAATACAGTACTTGGGTGCAATTTGAAAAATGAGAGAATGATCTCTGTTCATTTCCAAGGCAAACCATTCAATATCACAGTAATCCAAGTCTATGCCTCAACCACTAATGCCAAAGAAGCTAAAGATGAATGATTCCATAAAGACTTACAAGACCTCCTAGAATTAACACCAAAATAAATATGTCTTTTTCATTATAGGGGATTGAAATACAAAAGAAGGGAGTCAAGAGATACTTGGAGTAACAGGAAACGTTGACCTTGGAGTACAAAATGAAGCAGGGTAAAGGCTAACAGATTTTTGGTCATAGCACTCATAGCACTGGTCATAGCAATCATCCTCTTCCAACAACACAAGAGAAGACTCTACACATAGACATCACCAGATGGTCAATATCAGAATCAGACTGATTATATGTTTTGCAGCTAACGATGAAGAAACCCTCTACAGTCAGCAAAAACAAGACTTGGAGCTGACTCACATCATCTGCTCCTTATTGCAAAATTCAGGCTCAAATTGAAGAAAGTAGGGAAAACCACTAGTCCATCAGGTATGACCTAAATCAAATCCCATATGATTATACAGTGGAAGTGACAAATTGATTCAAGGGACTAGATAAGGTAGACAGAGTGCCTGAAGACCTATGGACAGAGGTACATACCATTGTACAGGAGGCAATGACTAAAATCCTACCCAAGAAAAAGAAATGCAAGAAAGCAAAGTGGTTTTCTAGGAGGCCTTTCAAATATCCAAGAAAATAAGAGAAGTGAAAGGCAAAGGTGAAAAGGAACTACATAACCAATTGAATGCAAAATTCCAAAGAATGGTAAGGAGAGATAACAAAGGCTTCTTAAGTGAACAATGCAAAGAAATAGAAGAAAACAATAGAATGGGAAAGACTAGAGATCACTTTAAGAAAATTAGAGATGCTAAGGGAACATTTCATGCAAAGTTGTGCACAAAAAAGAACAGAAGCTGTGTGGACCTAACAAGCAGCAGAGATTAAGAAGAGGTGGCAAGAATACACAGAAGAACTGTACAAAAAAAGGTCTTAATGACCCACATAACCATGATGGTGTGATCATTCACCTAGAGCCAGACATCCTGGAATGTGAAGTCAGATAGGCCTTAGGAAGCATCACTATGAACAAAGCTAGTGGTGGTGATGGAATTGCAGTTGAGCTATTCCAAATCCTAAAAGATGATGTTGTGAAAGTGCTGCACTCAATATGCCAGCAAATTTGGAAAACTCAGCAGTGGCCACTGAACTGGAAAAAGACAGTTTTCATTCCAATCTCAAAGAAGGACAATTCCAATGAATGTCCAAAGTACCACACAAATGTACTCATTTCATATCCTAGCAAGCTAATGCTCAGAATCCTTCAGGTTAGGCTTCAACAATATGTGAACCAAGAACTTTCAGATGTACAGGGTGTGTTTAGAAAAGGCAGAAGAACCAGAGATCAAATTGCCAACATCCATTGGATCAGATAAAAAGCAAGAGAATTTAAAAAAAAAAAAAAAAAAAGACCCACTTCTTCACTGACTATGCTAAAGCCTTTGACTGTGTGGATCACAACAAACTGGAAAATTCTTCAAGAGATGAGAATACCAGACCACTTTACCTGTCTCCTGAGAAACCTGTATGCAGGTCAAGAAGCAACAGTTAGAACCATATGTGGAACGACAGACTGGTTCAAAATTTGGATAGCAGTATGTCAAGGCTGTATTTTGTCACCTTGCTTATTTAACTTCTATGCAGAGCACATCATGAGGAATGCAGGGCTGGATGATGCACAAGCAGGAATCAAGATTGCCAGGAGAAATATCAATAACCTCAGATATGCAGATGACACCACCCTAATGGCAGAAAGAGAAGAGGAACAGTAGAAACTCTTGATGCAAGTGAAAAGGAGAGTGAAAAGGCTGGCTTAAAACTCAACATTCAAAAAACTAAGATCATGGCATCTGGTCCCATCACTTCAAATAGAGGGGCAAATAGAAGGGGAAAGTGGAAACATTGACTAATTTTATTTTTTGGGCTCCAAAATCACAGTGGAGGGTGACTACAGCCATGAAATTAAAAGACACTTGCTCCTTGGAAAAAAGGTATGACAAACCTAGGCAGAGTATTAGAGAGCAGAAGCATCACTTAGTCAAAGCTATGGTTTTTCCAGTAGTCATGTATGGATATTAGAGTTGGACTATAAAGAAAGCTGGGCATCGAAGAGTTGATGCTTTTGAACTGTGGTGTTGGAGAAAACTCTTGAGAGTCTCTTGGACTGCAAAGAGATCCAACCAGTCCATCCTAAAGGAAATCAGTCCTGAATATTCATTGGAAGGACTGATGCTGAAGCTGAAACTCCAATACTTTGGCCATGTGACGTGAAGAAATGACTCATTTGAAAAGACCCTGATGCTGGGAAAGATTGAAGGTGGGAGGAGAAGGGGACGACAGAGGATGAGATGGTTGGATGGCATCACCAACTCAATGGACATGAGTTTGGGTAAACTCTGGGAGTTGGTGATGGACAGGGAGGCCTGGCGTGCTGCAGTCCATGGGGTCACAAAGAGTTAAACACGATAGAGTGACTGAACTGAGTGAACATTGCTCCCAGCAAAAATATAATTGGCAAACATTTTCTATTAATTGGCAATTCCAATATATGAGTACAAAATATATCATTGTGACCTTACATTCCATTATCCTAATTCATACACTGGATAAATCATCTGCATAAAATTCCATGTTTAGTCTTTCTACACATTTAAGGAGACAGCACTTAAGTAGTAAAGTTACTAAAGGTTTCCCTCTCTCCCTCCCCATTATGTGTTACACACACACACAGACATACACACACACACACTCTTGACTGCACTACTAATAGGGATTAGGTGGTATTATCAGGTTATTTTACCAAAGGATAGGAAATTTGGTGTTGCTCTGGGGAGGAGAAGCAGAGATCCCCCACTGCATTTGTACTGCACTGGTTTTGATTTGAGGGTATGGGGAACTGAGAAGGAAGCCAACAGGAGCCAGTGTTTAATGCTGGCTGCTAAACAGAAATAGGATTCTAGGAAAGTGAACATCCTCAAGCACCACCATTCAAAATAAATTAAAGGCTAATTATTACCTTTAAAGCAAAACTATTGGTTTGCTGCAGTATTGTCCTATTGTTCTTTCTAAATACATGGTATTTCAGTTACACCCTGGTGAAGTAATCCGTTGCTGTTCAGTTGCTAAGTCATGTCCAACTCTTTGCAACCCCCTGGATTATAGCCCACCAGGCTCCTCTGTCCATAGGGTTTTTCCAGTATAGAATACTGGAGTGGGTTGTCATTTCCTTTTCCAGAGGATCCTCCCACACCAGGGATTGAACGTGTGTCTCCTGCATTGGCAGGTGGATTCTTTATCACTGAGGCACCTGGGAAGCCCCTATATAGTCTCTTAGGAGCTATCTAAGCAACTACCTTTATAATAATGCTTTAAGAAGATGCCTCTGAGTTCCAAACAATGGTTTTAATCAGGAGTTTTGGGAACGCACCCATTTGAAATTTGAATGACAGCCTGTGCATGTGTGTAGGTCTCTGGCTTTGTGTCCTTCTGAAAGCAGCTACATAATAAAAGAAATCCTTTCCAAGCTAGCCAGAATGGTCTTGTGGAAAGTTCAGAGGACAGTTTCAAGTCAATCCATGCCAAGATAATTTTTGTTAGCATCCTTGAAAGCGGGAAAACAGCAATGTAAATGTCAAGATGCTTCTGTCTTGAGCCAAGAATAAACAGAGCAATCAATCCATTAAAAGTACTTTTCAAACACATAAGCTCCCAAAACTTTGCTTTTGAAAGATAGTAGAATTAGCCTACACTTAGGCAATCAATGACAGTAGACAAAACTATTAAAACACAGTTTTTCAGGGACTCTATGATCAGGTTTTCAGCTACATGCTCCAGACATACATTTGATTTTAGGAATTTTAAGATACCGAGACCCAACCCCATCTGCCCTCAAATATTTCAGGATAACAGTGATCTCATTACACAGTTTTCATGGTGTTTTAATTAGAGCTATACAAGTACTAACAGAACCTCATGTTCAGTGTTTGGGATAATAACTACTTTGTTCCAGTTGTACTTTTTCTTTCAGCAAGGTGTGGGTGGTATGAATGGAGCTAAAATCCCACTATTGTTTCTCTTGTCATTAATTCTATCAGCAATTCCTCTGATTTTTTTAGACTATGAGAAAAATAACTAGTGATTAAGAATTACCATAATGCTTTTAAAATATTTATAATAGCAACTACATGCACACAGAATCTATATATGAATACACTTTTATAATCTACACAATGTAAAATTACCAAAAGAGGGTTGAAGACCTGATCATTATATACATCCCCTTTTACCCTTTCATGAATAAATATATGTTCTAGTTTGGTAATTATGTATCCTTTTCATATTTTTAAAGTTTCTACTGAAAGGAGTAAAAAAATTAAAAAAAGACTCCCAAATTTTAAAAGAACCAAATTAACATACTGAAATGACAGCCTTTTTTTAAAGAGCATATCCCATTGTGACAGATAATGTTCACTACAATTTGATTAGCCATTGAAACATTGCTTAAAAAATTTCAATTGACAATGACTACGTTATCAGGCTAATTAGTCTGAGATCCAGCCTACTAGTTTCAAAATAGAAATCTATGTGTGCTCAACTGTTGGGATTTTATACAAATATCTCTTTCAGGTTTGAGGTTTTATTCCATGTAAAGTGAGAAAAATTTACTGGTGTCATATTTTACAAGTCAAGACACATTGCCTTAGGTGTCTCAGGCTGAGCTGTGACTTTATGGTGTATTTAATAACATTAAGACTAGTAGTAATTATAGTACTTTTCACAGAGAAGGATTTACTTTGTACCAGGCACTATGCTGAACATTTTCATATATTTATCTGTAACACTTCTAACAAAATTGCAAGATTGGTCTCATTGTCCCCTTTATATGGTTAAGAAAGCTGAAGCATAGGAAAAGTTAATGTGTGGCAGAAAAGGGATTTGAACCCGGCTTTTTTTGTCAAAAAGCATTGCTCTGTCTACTAGATAGTACTGCATATATTTGATCCAAATTATACCTGGTGTGCTCAGAAGTCACTAATAAATTTAGTTAGATTCTAGTGCAAATGTAGCCGTGTATGAAATAGGTCCAATTTGCATAAAGACTTAAGTTTCATTTGTTCTACATTTGCAGAATTATATCCTCTAACCCTGATGGTTGTCAAAGGACAATTGTTAAGCACCAAATTTATCCCTAGTTCTGGGGGTGGGGGGTGGGGAAGATGCCCTATTGTCCAAGTAAATCAAGTTATCTTGACCCAAAATATTGACTAAACTTTCATGTTTTCATAAACCTTAGATGCAATTAAAAGAGGGACTTCTCTCTGCTCATGTCATAGTTAGAAATGTTTTTATATAAATAATAGTATAAAATAGAGGAGGAATCACTAGAATAGGAATTTAGAGATATGGGTTTTGATCTAAAAGGTCTGCTAATCAAATAATCCTATAAGTCACTTAAATTTCCATGACATTCATTTTTTAATCAATTAAGTAAGAAAAAAAAACTATCTAAGATAATGGAAATATTAGTTGAGAAAGTATAACATTCTGATTAAAAAAATAATTTTTGAAACAATTATTTGACTGAGGGAAAAAACAAAATCTAGATTCTTCAAGAAACCCTGTTAAATGTTTTGACACTTTCTTCTCTCTCCTTAATCGTATCACATATTTTATCTATCATCAGTACAACATATCTTAACATTCATAAGTATACATTTCTTGCTGATTTAATATGATTCAAGGAAAATAATGATTCAATAAAAGGTAGAGGAACCAGAGATCAACATCCTTTGGATCACAATGAAAGCAAGAGAATTACAGAAAAAAGAGTCTACTTCTGCTTCATTGACTAAGCTAAAGCCTTTGACTATGTGGATTACAACAAACTGTAGAAAATTCTTAAAGAGATGGGAATACTAGACCACCTTACCCGTCTCCTGAGAACCTGTATGCAGGTCAAGAAGCAACAATTAAAACCAGATGGAAAAATGGACTGGTTCCAAATTGGTAAAGGAGTATGTCAAGGCTGTATATTGTCACCCTGCTTATGTAACTGATATGCAGAGTACATCATGTGAAGTGCCAGGCTGCATGGATCATAATCTGGAATCAGGATGGCCAGGAGAAATATCAATAACCTCAGGTATGCAGATGATACCATCCTAATGGCAGAAAGTGAAGAGGAGCTAAAGAGCCTCTTGATGAAGGTGAAAGAGGAGAGAGAAAAAGTTGGCTTAAAACTTAACATTAAAAAAACTAAGATCATGGCATCTGGTCCCAACACTTCATGGCAAATAGATGGGTAAACAATGGTAACAGTGACAGACTTTATTTTCTTGAGCTCCAAAATCACTACAGATGGTGACTGCAGCCATAAAATTAAAAGATACTTGCTCCTTGGAAGAAAAGCTATGACAATCCTAGACAGAGTATTAAAAAGCAAATACATGAGTTCACCAACAAAGGTCCATCTAGTCAAAGCTATGGTTTTTCCAGTAGTCATATATGGATGTGAGAGTTGGACCAAAGAAGGCTGAGCACTAAAGAATTGATGCCTTTGAACTGTGGTGCTAGAGAAGACTCTTGAGAGTCCCTTGAGTAGCAAGGAGATCAAACCAGTCAATCCTAAAGGAAATCAACCCTGAATATTTGTTGGAAGGACTGATTGTGAAGCTTCAAAACTTTGGTCACCTGATGCGAAGAGCCATCACTGTAAAAGACCTGATGCTGGGAAAGATTGAGGGCAGGAGGAGGAGGGGGTGACAGGATGAGATGGTTGGATGGCATCATCAACTCAATGGACATGAGTTTGAGCAAACTCTGGGAGACAGTGAAGGACAGTGAAACCTGATGTGCTGCAGTCCATGGTGTCACAGATATTTGGACACAACTGAGGAAGTGAACAACAATAAGGAAAATTAAGAGAGAGGATTGTGGTTGATATTTTCTTTGTACCCACTGAAACACTAAACACTTTATTTTGCTACATAATGAAACTAAAATACTTGATTGCTCTATAGATCATTTTTTAGTAGGTCAAATGCTCAGGGATCATATTGCCAATAACTAGATTATTAGTAACAACATTTATTTTTTTATAACAAGTATATCTTTATATCACACATACACACAAAATATGGAGCAGGTACAGCATAATGAGAAGCACACATAGAAACAAGTGAGAGCCTATTGACATGATTCTGTAAAGCACATATTTATTCCTGTATGCAATTCCAGTGGCATCTTTTGTTCAAATGAAAGCCTACATGAGTTACTCTAGTTGAGGTTGGGGAGAGACACAAAAGATCCCCCTTCCCCATGATCACCTCAAGTGTCTTCATGAGTTTGCCAACCACTACCTTTAGTGGGCTGCTTACCCAGTTTGCTCACTAAGGTTGCCAAACTACAACATTTTTAACTAAAGAGAAAAAAAGGCGGGGGAAAATTGTGAATTTATAGCCATACTGAGATGACATCAACTTGAAAATATATAAGATTTTTAAGGATAAAATGAGAATTACTTATCCTAGCGTTTCCAATGAGAACTAAATATAATATGTAATTTGATAGATGATTGGTGTAACCCTAATTAGACAATACAACAAACCCTCAGATTACATATGGTGGGATTCTAGCATTTCCTTCCAGTCTATATTTATTAGACAAGTTTCACTGAGGAAACTGGAAGGCAATGTAGGGATTCAAAGTAGGAATAGTCTGAATAGAGAGAATTTGAGGTTTGTGTGTCCATTGGAAGTGTTAGAGATATAAAGGTCAAGGAAGTTTCTGTTGTGACGTATGAAATCAGGAATTATCAGAACTGAAAGAAAACCATCAATGACAGTCCAGGCGCTTGCAGCTTTCAAGCAGGTGGTTTTAGGAGCTCTCTGGGAAACTCTGTGAATCTTATATCTGCCATCTGCCTGCCTGCAACCATTGTTAGAAAGTATAGTTTCACTTCATCTTCTGCCTTCCAAACCCTGTGATGATGGACTTAACTGTATATCCTTTTCTGTGCCATGAGAGCATTTGTTGACCCCTTTATTCAGAAAAATCAACTTGGTCCTTTATGCTGTTCTCTCCAGATCGTAAGCGAGCTGGGATCTGGGTTATTCTGCAATTGGTGATGATGGTCACGATGGAGGTATAGCCCAGATTTTATGGGGAGTGTTCAATGTATAATACATTTTTCTGTCAAGTAGAGAGTATAAAGACTCAAGGATACTGCCTATAAGTATTGTAAAAATTAAAGTCAGGCATTAAATATACTTGGTGCCTATCTCTGATCTTCAAAACAACACACATAATAACTGTTGGAACTAGGAATTTTACCCAAGACTTTCTGGCTTTAAGACACTTCCTCTTTTACTCTGACATACTCTCCCAGAGCATTTATAGAAAATTCAGTTTCACCTCTGTCTGTCTTTTATTTTTAAATTAAATTCATGACCATATTTGTAGTAGCCTCACAGAAAATAAAATGGAGATTAAAGAAAAAAAAGTCCAAGTGAATAAAATAATCCTGTCTCAACCCAATAAAGAGAAGCAAAAACAGAATATATATTATCTCATGAAAAATAGACAATCCTTTGTCACTACTCAGACCTCGGTTGTAAGACTGATGCCTATGGGTTTGGTGAAAACTTGTTTCTTGTATTTCATTTGATTCTTGTGTTAATTTTACTGTACTTACCTAGGATTACTGCTGGTTTCATTGCATTTATTAATTCAGCAAATGCTTAGTGTCCACCCAATGGCAGAACTCTGCCAGGTACTCAGAATACAAGGCTCAGAAATGTAAATATTGACCTTACCTTGTGGACTTTGCCCTTTAGTGGGGAGAAAGAAATTAAGCAAACAACAAAATAAATATGTAATTATAAACTTTATAAGTGTTTAGCAGAAACACAAAGTTTTATAAGTGTCTAGCAGAAACAGTACTTTTTCTCTTAAGGTATCCAAATGGCTTGGGAGAGAGAAACTTGGGTTTAGATTAGAAATAGACAAGGGCCTAGAATCATGAAGAAGGAAGTTAGATGTTATTTTCAGTATACTTTAATCTGATTCTAAGCAGAGGGTAATAATTTTATCTATTTATTCATTCATCCATCCATTTGTTCATCCATCCATCCTTGTCTGCTATGTGAAAAAGGAACTGTAGAAGTAATGAAAGAGTGGGGAGATTTAAAATGATGTAATACAAAAATAAACTCGAAATGGCTTAAAAGCTTAAATATAAGACATGACAATATAAAACTCCTAGAAAAAAACATAGGCAATTATTCCAATTCAATAGAAATAAAAGCAAAATAAGTATAAGGGGCCTAACTAAGTTCAAAAACCTTTGTTCAGCAAGAGAAAACATAAACAAAACCAAAAAACAACCCATAGACGGGTAGAAAATATTTGCAAATGACACAACTAGCAAGGGATTAATTTCCAAAATTTAAAACCAGCTCATGCAGCTCAATATCAAAACAAACAGACAAATAAACAAATAGAAGACGGGCAGAATAGAGCACATACAGATGGCCAAGAGGCACATTAAAAGATGCTCAGCATCGCTAATTATTATAGAAATGCAAATCAAAGCTACACTGAAGTTGTTAGCTCATACTTGTCAGAATGGCCATCATCAAACATCTACAAATTCTGGATAGAGTATAGAGAAAAGGGACTCCTCCTATACTGTTGTTGGGAATGTCAACTGGTACAGCTACAATGGAAAATGGTATGGAGGTTCCTCGAACAACTAAATGTAGAGCTACCATATGATCCAGCAATCCCATTCCTGGGAGTACATCTGGACAAACCTATAATTAACCTCCAATAACTTTGTTTGTAGTAATGCTTACTAAGGCCCACTTGACTTCATATTCCAGGATGTCTGGCTCTAGATTGAGTGTTCACACCATTGTGGTTATCTGGATCATTAAGACCTTTTTTTGTATGGTTCTTCTATGTATTCTTGCCACCTCTTCTTAATATCTTCTGCTTAAGTCCGTACCTTTTATGTCCTTTATTGAGCCCATTTTGCATGAAATATTCCCTTGATAGCTCTAATTTTCTTAAAGAGATCTCTAGTCTTCCCCATTGTATTTTCTTCTTGTTCTTTGTATTGTTCACTTATTACAAGGCTTTCTCATCTCTCCTCTCTATTCTTTGGAACTCTGCAATCAGATGGGTATATATTTCCTTTTATCCTTTACCTTTTGCTTCTCTTCCTTTCTTAGCTCTTTTTGAGGCCTCTTCAGACGATCATTTTGCCTTTTTGCATTTCTTTTTCTTGGTGATGGTTTTGTCACCGCCTCCTGAGAGTGTTACAAACCTTCGTCCATAGTTCTTCACACACTCTATCAGATCAAATCCTTTAAGTCTATTTCTCATTCCATTGTATAATCATAAGGCATTTGATTTAGGTCATGCCTGAATGGCCTAGTGGTGTTTCCTACTTTCTTCAATATAAACCTGAATTTTGCAGTAAGGAGCTCATGATTTGAGCCACAGTCAGGTCCTGGTCTTGTTTCTGCTAACTGTATAGACCTTCTCCATCTTCAACTGTAAAGAGTATAATCAATCTGATTTCAGTATCTGGTGATGTGCATATATAAAGTCAACCGACCTTGGTTATATTACTATCATGCAAATATAGATGCATTTTATATAAGGGACTCAAGTGACTTGTTGGTACTTGTGAGGGATACTGGATATCCCATGGATATCCAGGGATGACCGTACATAAATAGAGAAAGTCACCAAAATTTATGAGATGAATGAATTAAATGATAATCACACAATTTTTAATTAAGTAGAGGAAATTTCATTAATTTAGAAATATCTCAAATATAAAACACTAATGAGTTGAGGTCATTGAAATCTGACAAAACCTACTCTAAATTTGATGCAAAATTAATCAAAGGTTTGAAGAAATCTGACTTTAAGGGTTATCAAAACTTTCACTTGTGACTTATAGTAATAAGTATATAGACAGGAAAGCAAACATTTTCTGAAATAAACTGAAAGAAAAGTATTCATCTATCTCCAGAAATTAATCTAGAAAAGCATTTTCATATTTTTATAAATCCTTAATGTTAATTCTGGAATAATTTTCTCTTTATCCATTCAATATGCTAAGTTATGACCAACCTGGATAACATATTAAAAAGCAGAGATATTACTTTGCCAACAAAGGTCCATCTAGTCAAGGCTATGGTTTTTCCAGTGGTCATGTATGGATGTAAGAGTTGGACTGTGAAGAAAGATGAGTGCCAAAGAATTGATGCTTTTGAACTGTGGTGCTGGAGAAGACTCTTGCGAGTCCCTTGGACTGCAAGGAGATCCAACCAGTCCATTCTAAAGGAGACCAGGCCTGGGTGTTCATTGGAAAGACTGATGCTGAGGCTGAAACTCCAGTACTTTGGCCACCTCATGAGAAGAGTTGACCCATTAGAAAAGACCCTGATGCTGGGACAGATTGGGGGCAGGAGGATAAGGGGACAACAGAGGATGAGATGGCTGGAGGGCATCACCGACTCGATGCACGTGAGTTTGAATGAACTCCGGGAGTTGGTGATGGATAGGGATGCCTGGCATGCTGCAATTCATGGGGTCGCAAAGAGTCGGACATGACTGAGTGACTGAACTGAACTGAACTAATTCTACTTTAGAAAGGAAAAACTGGCACTATGAACCAGCTTTTTGAAAATGTCTACCATTTTTTCAGAACTTTCTATTTAATTTCACAGTTAATAGTTAAGAAAAGGGGATAATTGAGAACAAAGAGAATTTCCAGCAACTTGCAGACAAGATACTTAATATTTAGAGCATATATTATTTTCTTTGCTCCTTAACTTTTGTATTTGACAAGGTTGTATTTTATTGGATTTGAATGATACTATGTAAAGCTAGATTGAGACAGCATATCTTCCAAACTCCCTGGTGGAGCATATGTAAGCTTTGATTAGAAAATAAGACCTACTATAATTAGGAATTAAAAAAAAAACAAATTGGAGACACTTTAACTGGCACATATGAAGGCTGTTCCTTCCAAAAATATTTGGCCCTGCTTCCTTCCATTTCACATTATTGTATAAAGAGCAGAATATTATTTACATGTAATTATTTCTGGGTGAGGAAGAGAAGGTAAGGTGAATTTTTATTCTATATTAGGATTAGCCAAATATAAACAGGCAGATACAAACATAATTTATTCCCAATATTAATTAATCATTTAAAGTGCTTACCACAAGTATTCTTACCTTGTCAGTCATAGTATTTGAGCTGAAATCAGCACAACCTCTATTAAAAAACAGAAACTCATCTAGTCCACATCATAATGGTTAAAACCTTTTGTTCATATGAGAAGCCTATAATTCTTGATTTCTTCCCTCTTATATACCCTTGCTTTAAGTCCATTGGCAAGTTCTATAGATTCTACCTACAAATTGTTACAAATTCATCTTCTTCTCTCCATTCATACTTCTACTGATGTGATCTCCAGTGATAAATTTTATATATCAACTTGTCTAGTCTATGCTGCCCAGTTGTTTGGTCAAATACTAAAGTTTAAATATGTTGTTATGCAGGCACTATGTGATTAAAATTTACAATCAGTTGACTTTCATTAAAGGATATTATTCTTGTTAATGTGAATGGGATTCATTAAATCAGTTGAGGTCCTTAAGAGCAAAAACATGTTCTAGGGACAAAGAAGGAATTCTGCCTCAATACCATAGAATAGAAGTCTATCCTAATTCCCAGCCTACTGCTGGGCTTACAAACTTCAGATTTAAGACTGCAGTGTCAACCCTTGCCTGATATCCAGTCTTCCTACCCTACAGATTTTGGACTTCCGAGACTTCACAACCACAGGAATCAATTTTTTTTAAGTCTATCTATCTTCTACCTTCCTATCTATCTTAGTTCAGTCACCTGCTACTGCTGCTGCTAAGTCACTTCAGTCATGTCCAACTGTGTGCGACCCCATAGATGGCAGCCCACCAGGCTCCACTGTCCCTGGGAGTCTCCAGGCAAGAATACTGGAGTGGATTGCCATTTCCTTCTCCAATGCATGAAAGAGAAAAGTGAAAGTGAAGTCACTCAGTCGTGTCTGACTCTTCGCGACCCCATGGACTGCAACCTACCAGGCTCCTCCGTCCATGGATTTTCCAGGCAAGAGTACTGGAGTGGGGTGCCATTGCCTTCTCCAAGTTCAGTCACCAGTGGTGTCCAACTCTTTGTGACCCCATGGGTTGTGGCATGTCAAGCTTACCTGCCCATAACCAACTCCCAGAGCCTACTCAAACTCATATCCATTGAGTCGGTGATGCCATCTGACCATCTCATACTTTGTCATCCCCTTCTCCTCCCACCTTCAATTTTTCCCAGCATCAGGGTCTTTTCCAAAGAGTCAGTTCTTCACATCAGGTGGCCAAAGTATTGGAGTTTAAACTTCAGCATCAGTCCTTTCAATGAATATTCAGCACTGATTTCCTTTAGGATTGACTGGCTGGATCTCCTTGCAGTCAAATAAAACAGAAGTAGATGTTTTTCTGGAACTCTCTTGCTTTTTCAATGATCCAATGAATATTTGCAATTTGATCTCTGGTTCTTCTGCCTTTTCTAAATCCAGCTTGAACATCTGAAAGATCTTGGTTCATGTACTGTTGAAGCCTTACTTGGAGAATTTTGAGCATTACTTTGCTAGCATGTGAAATGAGTGCAATTGTGCGGTAGTTTGAACATTCTTTGGTATTGCCTTTCTTTGGGATTGGAATGAAAACTGAGCTTTTCCAGTCCAGTGGCCACTGCTGAGTTTTTGAAATTTGCTGGCAAAATGAGTGCAGCACTTTCATAGCATCATCTTTTAGGATTTGAAATAGCTCAACTGGAATTCCATCACCTCCACTAGCTTTGTTTGTAGTGATGCTTCCTCAGGCCAACTTGACTACACATTTCAGGATGTCTGGCTCTAGCTGAGTCATCACACCATCATGGTTATCTGAGTCATGAAGATCTTTTCTGTATAGTTCTTCTGTGTATTCTTACCACCTCTTCTTAATACCTTCTGCTTCTGTTAGGTCCATACCATTTCCATCTGTTATTGTGCCCATCTTTGCATGAAATGTTCCCTTAGTGTCTATAATTTTCTTGAAGAGATCTCTAGTCTTTCCCATTCTATTGTTTTTCTCTATTTCTTTGCATTGATCACTAAGGAAGGCTTTCTTATCTCTCCTTGCTATTCACTGAAATTCTGCATTCAAATGGGTATACCTTTTCTTTTCTCCTTTGCCTTTAGCTTCTCATCTTTTCTCAGCTATTTGTAAGGCCTCCTCAGTCAACCATTTTGCTTTTCTGCATTTCTTTTTCTTGGGGATGGTCTTTATTCCTGCCTACTATACAATGTCATGAACCTCCATTCATAGTTCTTCAGGCATCTGTCTATCAGATCTAATCCCTTGAATCTATTTGCCACTTCTACTGTATAATTGTAAAAGATTTGATTTAGGTCATACCTTAATGGTCTAGTGTTTTCCCCTACTTTCTTCAATTTAAGTCATTATATTGCCAAAATTATTTGGCAATAATGAGTTCATGATCTGAGCTACAATCAGGTCCTGGTCTTAATTTTTTCTGACTGTATATAGCTTCTCCATCTTTGGCTGCAAATAATATAATCAATCTGATTTTAGTATTGACCATCTGGTGATGGCCTTGTGTAGAGTCTTCTCTTGTGTTGTTGGAAGAGGGTGTTTGCTATAACCAGTGCATTCTCTTGGCAAAACTCTGTTAGCATTTGACCTGCTTCATTTTGTACTCCAAGTCCAAATTTGCCTGTTACTCCAGGTAGCTCTTGACTTCCTACGTTTGCATTCCAGTCCTCTAGAATGAAGAGGACATCTTTTTCCTATCTATCTACCTATCTACTTATCTATCCATCCATTCATCCATCCTGTTGGTTCTTCTCTGGGGAATCCTGATATATTTAGATCATTAAACTATCATCATTTTTTCAAATATTTTTGTGTTGTATAGTTGATTTACCATGTTGTGTTTATTTCTGCTGTACAGCAAAGTGATTCAGTTATACATATATATACACAATCTTTTACATGTTCTTTTCATTGTGATTTATCACAGGATATTGCATATTGTTCCCTGTACTATACAATAAGACCTTATTGTTTATCCATTCTTTATATGCCAGCTTGAATCTACTAATCCCAAACTCCCAATCCATTCCTCTTCTAATCCCTCAGACTTCGCTATCACCAGTCTGGGTCTCTGTGTCTGTGAGTCTGTTTCTGTTTTATAGATAGGTTCTTTTGTGTCATATTTTAGGTTCTGCATATAGGTGATATTATAAAATATTTGTCTTTATCTGACTTACTTCACTTAGTATGATAATCTCTAGGTCCCTCCATGTTGCTCCAAATGACATTATTTCATTCTTTCTTATGGCTAAGAAATATTCCATTGCATATATGTACCACATCTTCTTTAGCCATTCTACTGTCAATGGACATTTAGGTTGTTTGCGTGTCTTGACTATTGTGAAAAGTGCTGCTATGAATATACAGGTGCTTCTTCCTGTTTGCATTTTCTTCCTGTGTCTATTTGCTTTTCCTGTCATTGTCACTCTTGCAACACTTCACTCTGGTAGTGACAGTTCATTTGGTAGCAGTAGTTAATTCTGATTTACACTTTTTCCAACATTAAATAAACCAACGTCATAATACTCAGGGACACCAGCACTGGTTGAGTAGAATCCCTTTCTCATAGATCTGGGCCCCTGTGTCACAGGATTGTATCATCTCACTCAGAAATATTAATAACAGCCAAGCAGTAATCCCTATTCACAGGTCTGTGTTTCAGCTTTGTAGGACACCTCCTTCAAACTTCTAAGTTTTAATAGTTCCAACTTTTCCACTTCCTAGTCATATGGATAGTATTCTCTGCCTGCTATTATTACCACTATGGTACTTTTAGTGTTTCTTCTGTCCTTATAATCTTATATAGATACAAAATATCTCCAAAAATAAATATCGAATAAGGCTAAAAGTAATATATCCTGGGAAAGGACCAGATTCTTAATTATGAGGAGTGAGAGGTTTTGTTTTGCTCTCTTTAGCTGGGTAGGATCTGGGTAGGCATCACAAGGGAAGTGATACTTCAGTAGAGTCTATAAACTAGGCAAGAGTTTGATTCATTTGCGATGAGAATGGAAGGGAATTTCTCAAGAAAACCTTTCTAAAAGGTATCACTTTATGTTTCTCAAAATCATTTTAACAATGTTTAGCATTCTCTTGCCAATTGAAAGTCATCAAAATTATGCGTTCTCTCCTAATATAACAAAGCCCTTAAAGACTAGTGAGTCATTTGCCCCATGACTAAATAACTGTCATGTATGGATGTGAGAATTGTACTATAAGAAAGTTGAGCACCAAAAAAGTGATGCTTTTGAACTGTGGTGTTGGAAAATACTCTTGAGAGTCACTTGGACAGCAAGGAGATCCAACAAGTCCATCCTAAAGGAAATCAGTCCTGAATATTCTTTGGAAGGATAGATGCTGAAGCTGAAACTCCAATACTTTGGCCACCTGATGCGAAGAGTTGTCTCATTAGAAAAGACCCTGATGCTGGGAAATATTGAAGGCGGGAAGAGAAGGGGACAACAGAGGATGAGATGGTTGGATGGCATCACCGACTCAATGGACATGAGTTTGAGTAAACTCCAGGAGTTGGTGATGGACAGGGCTGGTGTGCTGCAGCCCATGGGTCACAAAGAGTTGGACATGACTGAATGACAGAACTGAGCTAAATTGAAATAACTGTAGATGATTTGCTGCTGAAAATGAATGAACAGTTCAGTGTTATGGTAGTTCCTTTTTTACTCCTTTGTTTTTATTGGTTACTTCTAATTGATGTCATTGTGTCTAGTTGCTGGTGACTGCCTCAGTTATTCAGTATCATCTCCTCCTATAGGCAGTCTTCTGGGCTTTTTGGTAATTATTTGCCTGTGCAGGTGCTATTTTAGTTTATTTCAGCTTAATTGCTATGTTCTAGAAGCACAGCCTCAGAGTATTACTATACATAAACAAACTTATCCTTGTCTCAGCTTTCTCTTTCTGGAAAAAGAGGGTAAATTTTTGCTTTTGTGTAGGCCAGGGGTGTTCATCCTACAGTGACAATAATCAGAAAAATGTTTGCTGAGAAAACTTGGAGACCTAAAGATTCACCAGGCCAATGTCTGAAGTTCTCTAAAATTAGCCTGTGTTATAGGATCGTAAATAATACACCTAAGAATAAACATTAGCCATTGGACACTGACTAAAAAGTGACATGTTAACATCAGTGAATTTTCTGTGTAAGGTTGGCTGAATTTGTGGCTATGAGACCAACTGTACATTAATATCTCCCTTTTCCCCATGTAACATATATGTGGTTCATTGTGTCCACATAGTCTCTTTTCACAGATTGTAAATTATATTATTTACAGGCTCTTGATGGTCAAAACACAATTGGAGCTTGAAGGTCAAGGGAGAAAACTGCATCCTAAATTGCTATTTATCAATGATATATGGTACATGGAGCAGCACACTTTGTGCTGCTACAATTAAAGATCTGTCAACATTTCTAACATACCCCATTATTTCAGGGTTTTATAATATGGTCATTTATCCTTACTCTTTCTTGAATTATGTGATGCCAAGGCCTTACCTGTAGAAAAGTGAAGTGAATGTGTTAGTTGCTCAGTTGTGTCCAACTCTGAGACCCCATGGAATGTAGCCCGCGACACTCTTCAGTTCATAGAATTCTCCAGGAAAGAATACTGGAGTGGGTAGACATTTCCTTCTCCAGAGGATCTTCCTGACCCAGGGACTGAACCCAGGTCTCCTGCATGGCAGGCAGATTCTTTACCATCTGAGCCACCAGGGAAGCCCCAGCTGTCAAAGGATATCTTCAAAATTCTTTTTAACATGATTGTAAAGAATTTGTCAGTCTCTCTTTTTTTTTTTTTTTTCCTTGTTAAAATGCTAGCTAGTGAAAGTTAGGGTAAGCTAACTGTTAGCAGTCTCATAACTCAAAAAAGACATCCATATATACACCACATAGCTTTTAGGCCCAAATACTTGACTTTATGAATGGTAAAAAATTAACTATTAAGCACAGGAATATCTTTTAACCATCATTTAAAAAAAATGTCTTGCTTCTTCCTACTGTCTTATCAAATATCTATAAAGAAACTAACAACACAGTAAAATAGAAATGACTTTGAATCACTGGTTTGTTCATAGGGAAATAAAAAGGATCTTAAATAAAGTTTTTTTTTTAATTTTAACAATTAGCCATTTTACTTAAAGATAATTCATAATTATGTTATCTAAACCTCCTTATCTATGCTGTTCAATATGGTTCAGTTCAGTTCAGTTGCTCAGTTGTGCCCGACTCTTTGTGACCCCATGAATTGCAGCATGCCAGGCCTCTCTGTCCATCACCAACTTCTGCAGTCTACTCAAACTCATGTCCATCAAGTCGGTGATGCCATCCAGACATCTCATCCTCTGTCGTCCCCTTCTCCTCCTGCCCCCAATCCCTCCCAGCATCAGGGTCTTTTCTAATGAGTCAACTCTTCTCATGAGGTGGCCAAAGTATTATAGTTTCAGCTTTAGCATCAGTCCTTCCAGTGAACACCCAGGACTGATCTCCTTTAGGATGGACTGGTTGGATCTCCTTGCAGTCCAAGGGACTCTCAAGAGTCTTCTCCAACACCACAGTTCAAAAGCATCAATTCTTTGTCTCTCAGCTTTCTTCACAGTCCAACTCTCACATCCATATATGACCACTGGAAAAACCATAGCCTTGACTAGATAGACCTTTGTTGACAAAGTAATGTCTCTGCTTTTTAATATGCTCTCTAGGTTGGTCATAACTTTCCTTCCAAGGAGTAAGTGTCTTTTAATTTCATGGCTTCAGTCACCATCTGCACCATCTGCAGTCACCATCTGCACCAAAAAATAAAGTTAGCCACTGTTTCCACTGTTTCCCCATCTATTTCCCATGAAGTAATGGGACCAGATGCCATGATCTTCATTTTCTGAATGTTGAGCTTTAAGCCAACTTTTTCACTCTCCACTTTCACTTTCATCAAGAGGCTTTTTAGTTCCTCTTCAGTTTCTGCCCTAAGGGTGGTGTCATCTGCATATCTGAGGTTATTGATATTTCTCCCAGCAATGTTGATTCCAGCTTATGCTTCTTCCAGCTCAAACTACCTCACAATTGTACTCATCTCACACAAAAGTAAAGTAATCCTGAAAACTCTCCAAGCCAGGCTTCAGCAATATGTGAACCGTGAACTTCCAGATGTTCAAGCTGGTTTTAGAAAAGGCAGAGGAACCAGAGATCAAATTGCCAACATCCACTGCATCATTGAAAAAGCAAGAGAGTTCCAGAAAAACATCTATTTCTGCTTTATTGACTATGCCGAAGCCTTTGACTGTGTGGATCACAATAAACTGTGGAAAGTTCTGAAAGAGATGGGAATACCAGACCACCTGAAATGCCTCTTGAGAAACCTGTATGCAGGTCGGGAAGCAACAGTTAGAACTGGACATGGAACAACAGACTGGTTCCAAATAGGAAAAGGAGTACGTCAAGGCTGTATATTGTCACCCTGCTTATTTAACTTCTATGCAGAGTACATCATGAGAAACACTGGGCTGGAAGAAGCACAAGCTGAAATCAAGATTTCCAGGAGAAATATCAATAGTCACTAGCAACTGTGGCAGATGTAATCTGAAATCCTCTTAGTTCAAACTGAGATATAAAACGTATAAAATATACACTGGATTTTAAGACTTTATGAAAAAAATGAAGTGAAATATATCACATTAGTAATTTTATACTGATTCATGTTGAAATGAAGTGAAAAGTATCACATTAGTAATTTTATAGTGAGTCATATTGAAATGTTATTAAATAGAGTAAAATTAATTCACCTGTTTTTTCCTTTAATGGAGCTAAATTAAAAATTACATATATCTATTCATTATTTGATTGAACATGTTACACTAGACGTTCCCAGGGATCCTACATCTTGTAGATGAAATATCTAATTTATTTGAATTGGCTCACAGCAGGGTAGTCTTATAAAACTTCTGAAAGAGTAGTCAGATCTCTTTTTCTTTTTTTAAAAAGAAATTCTCTCTATGTTGAATTATTTTCATGATGCTATTTTTGGTGCCTGTGACAGTAAATGACAAATATAGAAAAAGCAAAAATTAAGAATAAAAGTTACATACTAGAAACCATTGGAAACAACTTCACTGGGGAATTCTACCAAACATACAAAGAAGAATTGATACCTAATATTCTCAAACTATTCCAAACAACTGAAGATTTGGAAACACTCTGACATTCGTTATATGAGGCTATCATCATCCAGATACTAAAGCAGACAAAGATACTACCAAATAAAGAAAATTACAAGCTCATATTTTTGATCAGTATAGATGCAAAAATCTTCAACAAAATATTAGCAAAGTGAATCCAACAATATATTAAAGGATAATATACCATGTCCAAGTTGGATTGATTCCAGGATCTCAAAGGTAGTTAAACATATGTAAATTAATATAATACACTACATTAACATAACCAGAAACCACGTGATCATCTCAGTAGCCACAGAAAAATCATTTGACAAAATTCAACATCCTTTCATGACAAAAATTCTCATCAAAGTCGGTTTAAAAGAAACACATTATAAAACTATAAAAGCCATTTACAACATCCCAAAGTCAACATAATACTCAATGGTACTTCTACTAAATTGAGGAACAAGACAAAGATGTACATTCTCACCACTTCTACTCAACATGATATTGGAAGTCCTAGGCACAGAAAACATTGAAGAAGAATAAATGATACAGAGGAATGATCAGTGAGCTGGAAGATAAGAGTAGTGTAAATCATTGCTACTGAACAGGAAATTAAAAAAAAAGAATAAAAAGAAATAAGGATGGTTTAAGAGATACCTCTGGGACAATATCTTGTGCACTAACATTAATCTCAAAAATTAACAATAATGTGATAACATTAAAAGCAGCAAGGGAAAAGCAACAAGCAGCACACAAAGGAACTTCCAAAGGCTATCCATTGATTATTTTACAGCAGAAATTCTGTAGGTCAGAAGACAGTGCCACAATATACTTAAGGTTATGAGACACAAAAGCCTACAACCAAATATATTCTACCAAATATATTCTATTCAAGTCTCTCCTTCAGATTTCATGAAAAGGTAAAAATATTTACAGTCAAGCAAAGGATAAAATAGTTCAGCACCACCAATCCAGCTTTATAACAAATGTTAAAGGAACTCTTCCAGGCAAAAAAAGAAGAGGCCACAACTAGAAACATAAAAATTACAAAGTTAAAAAGCTAATGAATAAAGACAACCCTAAAGTTTGGAAACCATTTACACCCAAAGCTAGTAGGAAAGTTAAAAGGCAAAAGTAGTAAAATCATCTATGTCTACAATAAGCACTTAGGAGATACACAAAACAATTAGATGTAATATATGATACCTAAAATAGGAATCATGAGGGCAGAATACAAATGCAAGGTTATTAAAACACATTTGAAAGTAAGAGATCAACAACTTAGAACAATCATATATCTATATAGACTGCTATACAAAAACCTCATGGTAACCACAAACTATAATAGATACACAAATAAAAGAGAAAAAGGAATCCAAACATAACATTAAATATGGTTATCAAATCACAAGAGAGCAAAAGATGAAGAAAGGAAGAAAAATACCTATGAAAATAGCCTCAAAATAATTAATAAAAATGGGAAGAACACACACATCATTACCATAAATGAACTAAATGACCCAATCAAAAGACATAGAGTGGCTGAATGGATACAAAATTAAGACCCACATACATGGAGTCAAGCAAGTCTGTAAGACTTATTTCAGATCCAATGACACACACAGACTGAAAGTGGTAGCATGGTAAAAACCAGTCCATACAAATGGAAATCCAGAGAAGATATGGTAGCAATACTCATATCAAACTAAATAGACTTTAAAGACTGTTACAAGAGATAAAGGAGACATTATATAATGATTGAGGAATCCAAGAAGAATATATAACATTGTAAATATATTTACATCCAACATAGGAGCACCTAAATACACAAAGCAAATAAACAAAAGGGGATAAACTGACAATAAGATACTAATAATAGGGAACTATAACACCCCACCTACCTCAATGGACATATCATCCAGACGGAAAGTCAATAAAGAAGCACTGCCCTTAAATGATATATTACATCAAATTAATGTAATACACATACACACATAGAACATTACATCTGAAAGCAGCAGAATACATATTCTTTTCAAGTGCAAATGTAACATTCTCCAGGAGAGATCACATACAGGGCCACAAAAAATTATTTGGTAAATTTCTGTTAAGTCATATGAAACATCATTTCCAACTGCAATGCTATGAGACTAAAAATAAACTACAAGGGAAAAAAAAACTGCAAAAAAACACAAACTTGTGGAGGCTAAACAATATGCTACTAAATAATCAACAGGTTCGATGCATGATACTGGATGCTTGGGGCTGGTGCACTGGGACGACCCAGAGGGATGGAATGGGGAGGGAGGAGGGAGGAGGGTTCAGGATGGGGAACACATGTATACCTGTGGCGGATTCATTTTGATATTTGGCAAAACTAATACAGTTATGTAAAGTTTAAAAATAAAATAAAATTTAAAATTAAAAAAATAATAATAAATAAATAAAACTGCCAGAAAGATTTCAAAAAAAAAAAAGAATCAATAGATCACTGAAGAAATCAAAGAGGAAATGAAAAAAATGCATATGTTGTGGAACATTTTGGTCATCACTGATGATTCAGATGTTGTTACCCAGACAGTACTCATAATGCGGACCAACTGCAAAATGGAGAGGACTAATGACCCAAGGTAGAATATTTCATGGAATCTATAGGGAAACAATACTATCAGATCAGATCAGTTGCTCAGTCATGTCTGATTATTTGCGACCCCATGAATCGCAGCACGCCAGGCCTCCCTGTCCATCACCAACTCCTGGAGTTCACTCAGACTCATGTCTATCGAGTCAGTGATGCCATCCAGTCATCTCATCCTCTGTCGTCCCCTTCTCCTCCTGCCCCCAATCCCTCCCAGCATCAGAGTCTTTTCCAATGAGTCAACTCTTCGCATGAGGTGGCCAAAGTACTGGAGTTTCAGCTTTGGCATCATTCCTTCCAAAGAAATCCCAGGGCTGATCTCCTTCAGAATGGACTGGTTGGATCTCCTTGCAGTCCAAGGGACTCTCGGGAGTCTTTTCCAACACCACACTTCAAAAACATCAATTCTTCAGCGCTCAGCTTTCTTCTCAGTCCAACTCTCATATCCATACATGACCACTGGAAAAACCATAGCCTTGACTAGACTGACCTTTGTTGGCAAAGTAATGTCTCTGCTTTTCAATATGCTATCTAGGTTGGTCATAACTTTTCTTCCAAGGAGTAAGCATCTTTTAATTTCATGGCTGCAGTCACCATCTGCAGTGATTTTGGAGCCCAAAACAATAAAGTCTGACAGTGTTTCCACTGTTTCCCCATCTATTTCCCATGAAGTGACGGGACCAGATGCCATGATCTTCGTTTTTCGAATGTTGAGTTTTAAGCCAACTTTTTCACTCTCCTCTTTCACTTTCATCAAGAGGCCCTTTAGTTCTTCTTCACTTTCTGCCATAAGGGTGGTGTCATCTGCATATCTGAGGTTATTGATATTTCTCCCGGCAGTCTTGATTCCAGCTTGTGCTTCTTCCAGCCCAGCGTTTCTCATGATGTACTCTGCATATAAGTTAAATAAGCAGGGTGACAATATACAGCCTTGACGTACTCCTTTTCCTGTGTGTATGCGTAGTGTATATATATATATATATTATATACACTACACATACACATATGTACAATGGAATACTACAGAGCCATAAAAAGAATGAAATTTTGCCATTGCAAAGGTATGGTTGAACTGAAAATGTATTATGCTAAATAAAATAAGTCAGAGAAGACAATACTGTATGATATCACTTATAGGCAGAATCTAAAAATTAAAACAGACTAGTGAAATTTAACAGAAAGGAAACAGACTCACAGATACAGATAAAAATCTAGTGGGTACCAGTGGTGGGGGCATGATAGGGTCAGAGATTAAGTGGTACAGCCTATTATTAATCAAATAAGCTACAAGAATATGTTGTATAACATAGGATATATAGCCAATATTTTATAATAACTATAAATGTAGTATAACCTTTAAAAGTTCTGAATCACCATGTTGCATACCTGTAATTTATATAATGTTACTGTTTAGTCGCTAAGTTGTGTCTGACCCTTTTATGACTTCATGGACTTGTACCCACCAGGCTCCTCTGTTCATGGGATTTTCCAGGCAAGAATACTGGAGTGGATTGCCATTTCCTTCTACAAGGGATCTTCCCTCCCCAGGGATGAAATCCACGTCTCCTACATTAGCAGGCAGATTCTTTACCACTGAGCCACCTGGGAAGTCCCAACTTTTTATAATATTATACATTAATTATATCACAATTTAAAAATAATAATAACAGCAAAAAAGACCCAAAGGAAAATTATTAGAACTAATAAATTCATTCAGTAATATAATAGGATACAATATTAATTTACAGACATGTGTTGTGTTTCTTTACACTAATAATAAAATATCAGAAAGAGAAAGGTAAAAAGCAATTTCATTTAGGAAAAAACCAGAATAAAATTATAGACAAAATGTTCTCAGACAAATTGTAGCAATATTTTCTTAGATGATTCTTCCAACTCAAAGGAAATAAAAACAAAAATAAACTAATGGTACCTAGACAAATGTAAAAGCTTTTGCACAGCAAAGAAAACCTTCAACAAAATGAGAAGACAGTCCACAGAAAGGGAGAATATATTTGCAAATGGTGTGAACAATAAGGGGTTAATATCCAATATATATAAACAGCTCAGAAAATTTAATACTGAAAAAACCAAAAAGCTCAATCCCCAAATGGGCAGAAGTCCTAAATAGACACTTTTCCAAGGAAGATATACAGATGGCCAACAGACACATAAAGTAATGCTCAACATTGCTCATTATTAGAGAAATGCAAATTAAAGCCACAATGAAGTACTGCCTCTCATTGGTCAGAATAGCTATCATGAAAATGTCTACACATAATAAATGCTGGACAGGATGTATAGAAAAAGGAACCATCATACACTGCTGGTGGGAATGTAAATTGGTACAGCCACTATGGAAAATGGTATGGAGGTTCCTTGAAAAACTAAAAGTACGACTATCATATGTATGATCCAGCAAACTTGCTTGTGGGTGTATATGTGGGAAAAACAAAAAGTGAAAGTGAAGTCGCTCAGTCGTGTCCGACTCTTAGCGACCCCATGGACTACAGCCCACCAGGCCCTCCGTCCATGGGATTTTCCAGGCAAGATGCCTGTACCCCAATGTTCCCAGCAGCACTCTTTGCTATAGCCAAGACAAGGAAACAACCCAAGTTCCCATCAGCAGATGATTGGCTTAATAAGTTGTGGCATATGTATACAGTGAAATATTACTCAGTCATATAAAAAAAAAAAAGTTGTCATTTGCGGCAATATGGATGGACCTAGAGAATATTACGTGTCAAAGACAAATATAGATTCTACTTCTATGTGAAATCTAAAAAGTAATACAAATAAAATAATATCAAAACATAAACACACTCACTGATACAGAAAAAAAACATATTTATCAAAGCAGATAGATGGGGCAGGGACAAATTAGGAGTATAGGATTAATAGATGCAAATTATTAAACATAAAATAGATAAGTAACAAGGAATTAGTGTATAGCACAGGAAATTATATTCAGTATCTTTTAGTAACCTACAATGGAATAAGAAAAAAATTATAACTGAATCAGTATACCATACCTGAAACTAACACAATATTGTAAGTCAACTGTAGTTCAATAAAAAAAGAAAACACTCATGAAAAATGAGTACAGGTCTCATAGTTGAAGTATATGTAACTATACTATAACATTTAGTTATAGTATTTATTTAAATGTTATAATATGTTAGATAAAATTTGATAATTAAAAAAAGACACAAATTTTAAGTGTTCACAGAGGGTGGAGAAGTACTTAGTAATATGTGATCACCTCTCTCTTTTGTTAGAAAACATCCTCAGGCAAGTATTTCTTACCACTTGATATTTTTTAAAGGAAATCATTATCAGAGTAGGGAGAAAATTTTATTTACTATTTTCTTATTGCCAGTGCCATGAATTATTGTAATTTTGGGGTTTTCTCTTTTATGGCAGTTTGGAAAAATTCATTTCATTATTTCTTTGGAACTTTTCTGTCTACCAGTCCTAGTTTCAAGTTTAGTACTAGCTGAAATATGATTTTGATATAAGTCCCAAAATAGAGATTGATACTCAAAACCCTTTCAACCATTTGCTTTTCTAAATATTGCCCCTCCTGCTTAAGTGCTATGTGATGTTAGACTGCTGTATCTCTCTATGCCTTTTCCTTTCACTGTAAAATGGGTATTACTAATGGTATTTGAGAAGGAAATGGCAACCCACTCCAGTATTCTTGCCTAGGAAATCCCATGGACAAAGTCTGAGCCTGGTGGGCTACAGTTCATGAGGTTGCAAAGAGTCAGACATGACTTGGCAGCTGAGCACTAATGGTATATGTTGCATTAAGTTGTTTTAAGGATTAAATGTGCTAGAGTATTCAAAATGCTTAGAATATTGCTCAGTATATTGTAGGGAGGGGAAAAAGCAACTTTTCTTCCGTCTCCCTAGGTTCACTAGTTGGAACCTGCAAACTAGACATATAAAGATAGATTAACAAGTGAAAAACAAACAGTTGATTAACACATGAAGCACGTGTCCACAGAAGAGAAACTCAGTGATGAGTAACTCAAAGGGGTGGTCAGAACTTGTATTTTTATAGCATCTTAAAGAAGAGCAATGGGTGGATTGTAATCAAGACGGTGAAGTAGTACAATGTCAAACTACTTCTCACAAATGCATCAATAATACATCTACAAATTTAACAGTTTTCACAGAGCACCCTCAGAACACTAGCAGAAGACTTCAGACACCTGAGAGGACAAGAAAGGTCTCCACATAACTAATTAGGACCAGAGAGAGAGAGAGGAAAAAAAATAATGCAGAATGAGTCCTGTGTTCTTGGGAGGGAGCTGAAGGAGAGGAGAGGTTCCCACACCCTGGGAAGCCCCTCACTGAGGATATCAGTAAGGAGAGAAAACAAACTTCAGAGGCTCAGAGGAGAGTGCAACTACTGGTTTGTGGTAGGCAGGACAGAGAGAGAGACCTACCCAGAGGGTCCGTGCCACTGCCGTTCAGGTCCCAGCCTGAGACACGTGTCTGCTGGTACAGGCAGGGGCTGGGTGCTGGAACAGGGATTTAGAGGACATATCTAGGAAGAGAACTAGTATTGGCTGCATGGAGACAGCCTGAAGGTGCTGGACTCTAGGGTGCTGCAATCAAGAGTATCTGTGGAAGTCCAGGCTGCCACAGAAGCTAAGCACCATTGTCAAGTGGCATTTGAAGAGAAGGACAAGGCTGCCATTACAGTCTCCTTAAGCAACCTCCAGCCCCTGCCTCTGCAGGTTCCAGGAGGGGCTCCCTCCCAGTCTGGCTTGCTTGCCACAGCCACCACCTCTGCAATGCTGGGAGCAGCTGCCAGTGGGTTGCCTGCATGCAGAAGTGGGGGTGAAATCACAGCTGAGTTCCTAGGGGTCATGTGACTCAGGAAGCAGAGCTGAAACCTCTCCTCATGGTGGCCTGAACCACAGATTTACAACTCAGCTACCAGTTTTGTAAATTCAGTGCTTGTGAAGTATCTGAAAGGACAATGGATGGTCCTGTGGCAGGGATAGGTCTAGCCTTGGTATCTGTGGGCTTTGTGGGCACGTACACTTTGGGACTGGGTCGGGTTAGTGTTGGAGCCACCTCCCCAGCTCCCACAGTGCGGCCTGGATATATGACTACTACTATGGTCCAGAGACCTGAGTTCAGTGGACCTGAGTTTGTGGCCTTGTGAAAATAAAGCCTGAACAGCACTAGGGTCAATTGCCAGTGTTCAATTGAGGCAGTTGAGGTAGGGCCAAGGGCAGTGCCAACAAGAGTGTACTTTGTGAGCCTGCACAATAGATAAAGGTGACACAACAGATCACACTTATAGGTGAACAGCTCCAGTGCAGAAATATCCAGTGGTTCTTCTCCCAGTCAGAGTGCTCCAATCCTGCCTACCTCACATGCCAGATTAGAAACACACCTCTGAAAATAATTTGGGGGTTTCTATTCCAACTAGGGGGCATATCCTACTCCTAACAGAGCTGTTGACAACCACAGAACAAAGAGGAAGCCCAACTCAATATCCAGTGCAGGCTCTGGTCCCCACATCAGTCATACCTCCTATCAAGGGGATAGGAGTATACACCAGGAATGAGGTGGCAAGTATCCATTCTCAAACAGCCCTTGCACCAAAAAATATTAAATCCATCTGGGTACACATGGGTTTAGCCACATAAAAATAGCCTTCTAATACCACAGTAGATAAATATTTCTCCTAAACTCATAGAGCAAGAGAAATATAAGTAAAAGAGTAGAAGCAACAGAGGAAACATTTCTGATTATGAGAAAAGAATATAAAAAGAATATAAAAATATTGAATATATGTATATGTACTGTTTAACTAAATAACTTTGCTGAAACTAATAATATTGTAAAAATTAAAAAATTTTAAATGTATGTGAACAACAAAAAGAAGATTAAGAGAATACCCCTAAAAGAACAACAATGAAATAAACCTCTTCAATATAATAGACACAAAGTTCCAAAAGGAGATAATGTAAATACTGAAGGAATAAAGGAAAACTATCAACAGAAATGCAGAATACCATAAAAAAGAACTAGAAACTAGGAGGGACCAAGAAAAATTAGAAAATTCACTTGATGAGATGAAAGTTGAACTAAAGGCTATGAATAGCAGGATGAACAATGTAGAAGAATAAGTGATCTAGAAGATAAATAATGAAAATCACCTATTTAGAAGAGCAGGTAGAAACTTAAAGGAGAAAAAAATGAAAGCAATATGAGACTTATTGGATAACATAAAGCATGCCAAATGGAAAACTTGCCATACCTAAAGAAGAAAACATATCCAGATACAGGAAGCACAGAGAGTTCAGGACAAGATACCCACAAACAGATCTACACCAAGATATATAATAAAAATAGCAAAAGATTCTAAAGGCAGCAAAAGAAAAACAAAGAACTACAAGGGAATTCCCATGAGACTATCAGTTGATTTTTTTTCTACTGAAACATTGCAGTCCAGATAGAAGTGGAAAGATTTATTCAAAGTCCTGCTGAAAGGGAAAAATCTGCAAACGAGGATACTCAGCCCAGCAAGAAAATCATTTAGAATAGGAGAGATAAAGAATTACTTAGACAAGCAAAAACTAAAAGAATACAGCAATACTAAACCTATCCTAAAGGAAATATTGACAGATCTCCTCTAAATAAAAAATAAAAATCTATAGGAAAGCAAAAATTACAATTGGAAAGTAAATCCCTTAAATAAGCCAGTGCATGCGTGTGTGCATGCTCAGTAACGTCCAACTCTCTGCAACCCCATGGACTATATAACCTAGTAGGCTCCTCTGTCCACGAGATTTGCCAGGCAAGAATACTGGAGTGGGTTGCTCCAGTATTTCCTACTCCAGGGGATCTTCCAGACCCAGGGATAAAAGCCATGTCTCTGGCATCTCCTGCATTGGCAGGTGGATTCTTTACCAGTGTGCCGCTTGGGAAGCTCAAATAAGCAAGTACACAGATTAAAAAAATATTCTGTGAAGGTGATGATAACCAAAATGAACAGTATAAGAATGAATATGAAGATGCAAAAGAGGATATCAAAATTATAAAATGTGATGAAAGAGAATAAGAAAATGTAGATAATTTCCCGCTAGAATGAGTTTGAGTTTATAAGACTATTAGTCTAAGGCAAGTAGATATATGAAGGAGTTAACATATTTGAAATACAGGGTAACCACAAATCAAAAACATACAATAGATTCATTACAACCAAAATGAAGAGAACATAAATATAGCAGAAGGAAAACCATTAAACCACAAAAGGAAAAACAGAAAGGGATAGAGAAGAAATAAAAAATCAATGGGGACAATAAATACATAGCTATCAATAATTATTTTAAATATCAATGGACTGAATGCTCCAATCAAAAGACACAGAGTGGCATATTGGATTAAAAAAAAAAAAACAGATTCTACAATATGATACCTATAAAAGACCCACTTTAGGATAAAGGAAACACATAGATTGAAGTGGAAGGGGGTGCACAGATATTTTAGGCAAATGGAAATGATAATAATGCCTGGGTCAAAATGCTCATATCAGACAAAATAGGCTTTAACTCAAAGGCTATAGAGAAATATAAAGAATGACAGTGCATAGTTGCTTGTTTAGTCACTTCAGTCATTTCCCAACGCTTTGTGACCACATGGACCATAGCCCGCCAGGCTCCTCTGTCCATGGGATTTCCCAGGCAAGAATATTGGAGTAGGATGTCATTTCCTTCTCCATGGAAATATAGTGATAAAAGGATCAATACAAGGAGAGGATATCATACTCATCAGTGTATATGCACCCGATATAGGAGCACCCAAAAACATAAAAATAAATAACTAATGGACAGAAAGGGAGAAACTGACAGAAATACAATAATAGTAGGAGATATTTACACCTCACTCATGTCAATGGACAGTTCTTCCAGACAATCAATAAGGTAACAGAGACTTTAAATAATACATTAGAACAGTTAAACTAATTGATATTTTCAGGACATTACATCCAAAAACAGAAGAATACACATTCTTTTCAAGAGCCCATGGAACATTCTTTAGGACTGACCACTTACTAGGGTGCAAAATAAGCCTGAACAAATTTAAGAGTACAGAAATTATTTCAAGAATCTTTTCTGGTCACAATGGAGTGAAATTAGAAATAAATCACACACACACACACACAAAAGAAATAAGAAAAAAATTACACAGAGACTAAACAACATGCTTCATGTTGTTGTTATCATTTAATCTCTAAGTCATGTCCAACTGCAGCCCCATGCATTGTAATCCACCAGGCTCCTCTGTCCATGAGGCAAGAATACTGGAGTGGTTTGCCATTTCCTTCTCCAGGGGATATCCCCAACTGTAGTATTGAGCCTGTGTCCCCTACCTTGGCAGTCAAATTCTTGACCACTGAGCCACCAAACAATATGCTACTAAAAACCAATGGGTAAATGATGGAATCAAAGAAGAAAGTAAAAAATACATTGAGGCAAATGACAATTAAAGCACAACCATAAAATATCTGTGGGATGGAACAAAGCAGTTCTTAGGAGGGAGTTCATAGTGATACAGATCTTCTTCAAAAAATATGAAAAATCTCAAATAAACAACCTAACTTATCACGTAAAAGAATTAGAAAAAGAAGAGAAAACAAAATTAGAAAGGGACAAAGTGTCAGCAGAAAAAAGGAGATAATAAAGATCTGAGAGGAAATAAGAGATTTAAAAAGTCATAGGAAAAAAAATCAATAAAAACAAGCACTGATTCTTTGAAAAGATTAACAGAATTGATAAATCTCTGGCTAGGCTCACTATGAAGAAAATAGAAAAGACCCAAATAAACAAAATAAAAAATGAAAGAGAAGAAAACATTATATATATATATATATATATATGTATATATATATAAAGAGATATATATATATATAATGATTATATATATATATATAAACACATATATGTGCAGTCTAAAAAATTGTACAGATGAACCCATTTGTAATGCAGGAATAGAGACATGGATCACTGCCTTGTGATTGTGAAGGGGCTTTGTGGAACTCAATGTGTAACTCAGTGAAGCTATGAGAAATGCTGTGTAAGGCCACCCAAGATGGATGGGTCACAGTGGAGAGTTCTGATAAAATGTGATCCACCAGAGGAGAGAATGGCAAACCACTCCAGTATACTAGCCATGATAACCCCATAAACTATATAAACAGGCAAAAAGCTAAGACACCAAAAGATGAGCCCCCCAGGTTGGAAGGTGTCCAATATGCTACTGGGGAAGAGCAGAGGACAACTACTAATAGCTCCAGAAAAAAATGTAGTGGCTGGACCAAAGCAGAAATGACAGTCAGTTATGGATGTATCTGGTGATGAAAGCAAAATCTGATGCAGTAATGAACAGTATTGCGTAGGGATCTGGAATGTTAGGTCCATGAATCAAGGTAAATTAGAGTGGGCAAGTAGGAGATGGCAAGAATAAACATTGCCATCTTAGGAATCAGTGAACTAAAATGTACAGAAATGGGTGAATTTAATTCAGATGACCATTATATTTACTACTGGAGGCAAGAATCCCATAGAACAAATGGAGTACCCTCATAATCAACTAGAGTCCAAAATGAAGTAGTTGGGTGCAACCTTAAAAATGACAATGATCTCAGTTCATTTCCAAGGCAAGCCGTTCAATATCACAGTAATTCAAGTCTATGCCCCAATCACTGATGCCGAAGAAGCCAAAGTTGAATGGTCTTATGAAGACCTAGACCTCCTAGAACTAACAACAAAACAAAGATATCATTTTCATCATAGGGGATTGGAATGCAAATTAGGAAGTCAAGAGATACCTGATGTAACAGACAAGTTTGCCCTTGCAGTACAAAATGAAGCAGGGCAAAGGCTAACAGAATTCTTCCAAGAGAATGCCCTGGTCCAAGCAAACACTCTTTGGCAACAATGGAAGTGATGACTTTACACATGGACATCACCAAATGGTCAGTACTGAAATCAGATTGATTATATTCTTTGTAGCTGAAGATGGAGAAGCTGTATACAGTCAATATAAATAAGACCTAGAGCTGACTGTGGCTCAGATCATCAGCTCCCCATAGCAAAATTCAATCTTAATCTAAAGAAAGCAGGGAAAACCACTAGGCCAGTCAGGTATGACTTAAATTAAATCCCCTATGAATATACAGTGGAAGTGATGAATAGATTCAAGACATTAGATATAGTAAACAGAGTGCCTGAAGAACTATGGACAGAGGTCCATAATATTGGACAGAAGGCAGTGAACAAAACCATCCCAAAGTAAAAGAAATGCAAGAAGGAAAAGTGATTATCTGAAGAGGCTTTACAAATAGCAGAGGAAAGAAGGGAGGCAAAAAGCAAAGGAGAAAGGGAAAGGTACACCCAACTAAATCCAGAGTTCCAGGGAATAGCAGGGAAAGTCAAGAAGGCACTTTTCAATGAACAGTGCAAAGAAATAGAGGAAAACAACAGAAAGGGTAAGGCCAGAGATTTCTTCATTAAAATTGGAAATATCAAAGGAACATTTCATCCTAAGAAGGGCACAATAAAGGACAGAAATGGTAAAGACATAACAGGAGCAGAAAAGATCAAGAGGAGATGGAAAGAATACACAGAAGAATTGTACAAAAAAGAACTTTAATGATCCAGATAGCCATGATAGTATAGTCACTCACTCAGAGCCAGACATTCTGTGAAGTCAAGTGTGCTTTAAGAAAAACTTCTGCCAATGAAGCCAGTGGAGGTGATGGAATTTCAGCAGAGCTATTTAAAATCCTAAAAGATGATGCTATTAATGTGCTGCACTCAATAATGTAAGCAAATCTGGGAAAACCCAGCAGTAGCCATAGGAATGGAAAAGGCCAATCCTCATTTCAATTCCCAAGAAGGGAGTACTTAAGAAAGTGTTCAAATCATTGAACAATTGCATTCATCTCCCATGCTAGTTCAGTTCAGTTCAGTTCAGTCACTCAGTCGTGTCCAACTCTTTGCGACCCCATGAATCAAAGCATGCCAGGCCTCCCTGTCCATCACCAACTCCTGGGTTCACTCAAACTCACGTCCATCAAGTCGGTGATGCCATCCAGCCATCTCATCCTCTGTCGTCTCCTTCTCCTCCTGCCCCCAATCCCTCCCAGCATCAGGGTCTTTTCCAGTGGGTCAACTCTTTGCATGAGGTGGCCAAAGTACTGGAGTTTCAGCTTTAGCATCAGTCCTTCCAAAGAACACCCAGGGCTGATCTCCTTCAGAATGGACTGGTTGGATCTCCTTGCAGTCCAAGGGACTCTCAAAAGTCTTCTCCAACACCACAGTTCAAAAGCATCAATTCTTCGGCAATCAGCTCTCTTCACAGTCCAACTCTCACATCCATACATGACCACAGGAAAAACCATAGCCTTGACTAGATGGACCTTTGTTGGCAAAGTAATGTCTCTGCTTTTGAATATGCTGTCTAGGTTGGTCATAACTTTCCTTCCAAGGAGTAAGCGTCTTTTAATTTCATGGCTGCAGTCACCATCTGCAGTGATTTTGGAGCCCAAAAAAATAAAGTCTGACACTGTTTCCACTGTTTCCCCATCTATTTGCCATGAAGTGATGGGACCAGATGCCATGATCTTCATTTTCTGAATGTTGAGTTTTAAGCCAACTTTTTCACTAGTAATTTGATCTCTGGTTTCTCTGCTCTTTCTAAACCAAGCTTGAACATCTGGAAGTTCTCTGTTCACATAATACTGAAGCCAGCAGAGAAACCAAAGATCAAATTGCCAACATTTTCTGGATCACAGAAAAAGCAAGAGCATTCCAGAAAAACATCTATCTCTGTTTCATTGACTACACTAAAGCCTCTGACAGTATGGATCATAACAAAGTGTGGAAAAGTCTTAAAGAGATGGGAATACCATATCATCTTACCTGTCTCCTGTGAAACCTAAATACAGGTCAAGAAGCAACAGTTAGAACATTGTATGGAACAACTGACTGGTTCAGAATTGAGAAAGGAGTACAAGGCTGTTCATTGTCACTGTCTTTATTTAACTTATATGCAGAGCACATCATGTGAAATGCTGTGCTAGATGAGTTAGAAGCTGGAATCAAGATTGACAGGTGAAATATCAACAACCTCAGATATGGGGATGATACCACTCTAATGGCAGACAGCAAAGAAGAACTAAAGAGTCTCTTGATGAAGGTGAAGGAGGAGAATGAAAAAGTCAGCTTAAAACTCAATATTTCAAAAACAAAGGTCATGGCATCTGGTCCCATCACTTCATGACAAATAAATGGGGAACAGGTGAAAGCAGTGACAGATTTCCTCTTCTTGGGCTCTAAAATCACTGTGGAAGGTGACTGCAGCCATGAAACTAGAAGATGATTGCTTCTTGGCAGGGAAGCTATGACAAACCTAGACAGTGTGTTAAAATGCAAAGACATCGCTTTGCTCACAAAGATCCATATAGTCAAGGTTATTGTCTTTCCAGTAATCATGTATAGATGTGAGGGGGCTGGCCCATTGACTGAGTGGTGAGAAATGATGCTTTCAAACTGTGCTGTTGGAGAAGACTCTTGAGAGTCTCTTGGACAGCAAGGAGATCAAACTAGTCAATCCTAAAGGAAATCAATCCTGAATGCTCCTGGGAGGGGCTGATGCTGAAGCTGAAGCTTCAGTACTTTGCCCATCTGATGTGAACAGCTGAACTCAACGGAAAAGACCCTGGGAAAAATAGAAGGTAGAAGGAGAAAGGGGCAACAAAGGATGAGATGGTTGGATCGCATCACGGATTCATTGGATGTGAACTTGGGCAAACTCTGGGAGATGGTGAGGACAGAGAAACCTGGCATACTGTAGTCCTTGGGATGGTGAAGAGTCGGACACAACTTGGTGACTGAACCAAAATGGAGACACAGATCTACAGGAAAGACATGTAGATACAGGCAGAGAAGGGGAACATGGTATGAATTGATTGATTAGGATTGGCATAACAAGCTATCATATGTAAAATTGATAACTAGCAGGAACCTGATTTATAGCATATAGAGCTCAGCTCCATGCTCTGTGGGCATTGGATGGGTGGAATTAGGTGGGGAATGGGAGGGAGGTCTCAGAGGGAGGGGATATATATCTACATATAGCTGATTCACTTTGTTGTACAGCAGGAACTAACACAAAAGTGTAAAGCAATCATACTCTAATAAAAGTAAAAATAAAAAGAAATGAAAGAGGATAAATCACAATAGATAATGCAGAAATCAAAAAAAAATAAGAGAATATTATGAACAATTACATACCAACAAATTTGTAAACCTTGAAGAAATGGACAAGTTTCTAGAAACATGCTGCTGCTGCTGCCAAGTCGCTTTAGTCATGTCCAACTCTGTGCAACCCCATAGGCGGCAGCCCACCTGGCTCCCCTGTCCCTGGGATTCTCCAGGCAAGAACACTGGAGTGGTTTGCCATTTCCTTCTCCAATGCATGAAAGTGAAAAGTGAAAGTGAAGTCACTCAGTCGCGACCCCATGGACTGCAGCCCACCAGGCTCCTCCGTCCATGGGATTTTCCAGGCAAGAGTACTAGAGTGGGGTGCCATTGCCTTCTCCATCTAGAAACACAGAGCCCACCAAATTTGAATCAAGAAGAAATAAATAATTTGAAAAGATCAATTACCAGAAATGAAATAGACTCTGTAATGAAAAAAAAAGCTTCCTACAAACAAAAGTCTAAGACCAGATGGCTTTACAGAGGATATCTAGCACACATACAAAGAACTCAATCTCTTCCAAAAGGCTAAAGACTAAGGAACACTTCTAAAGACACCCTATAAAATACGCATCACCCTGATACCCTCAGACAAAAGGTTTACTACCAAAAATTTACAGGTCAATATCTTTGATGAATATAGATGCAAAAATTCTCAACAAATTATTCACAAAACAAATCCAACAGCACATAAAAAATCTTATATACCACAACCTAGTTGGATTCATCCTAGGATCACAAGGATGATTCAACATACACAAATCAATCAATGTGATACAAAGCTATTTATGACAAAATGCACATACAATATAATACTCAATGGTGAAAAGCTGAACACCTTCCCTCTAAAATTGGGAATAAGAATGCCCATTCTCACCACTACTCTTCAGCATAGCATTGGAAGTTCTAAGCATAGCAAACAGAGAAGAAATTATAGGAATTTAAAATGATGAGGTGAGGTGAAGTCACTGAGTCGTGTCCAACTCTTTGCAACCCCATGGACTATAGCCTACCACGCTCTTCCATCCATGGGATTTTCCAGGCAAGAGTAGTGGAGTGGGTTGTCATTTCCTTCTCCAGAGGATCTTCCCGACCCAGGGATCGAACCCAGGTCTCCCGCATTATAGGCAGATGCTTTACCATCTGAGCCACCAGGGAAGTCAAAATGGTAGGGAGAGGTAAAATTATCATTACAAACAGGTGATGTGATAATATATCTATAGAAAACTCTAAAACTCCACACAAAAACTACTAGAACTGATCAAAAAATTCAACAAGGTAACAAGATACAAGACTGACATACAGAAATTGGTTGCATTTCTTTACACTAACCACAAAATATCAGAAAAAGTGAAAGTCGCTTGGTTGTGTCTGACTCTTTGGGACCCCATGTATAAATAGTGCATGGAATTCTCCAGGCAAGAATACTGGAGTGGGTAGTCATTCCCTTCTGCAAGGGATCTTCCCAACCCAGGAACTGAACCAGGGTCTCCTGTGTTGCAGGCAGATTCTTTACCAGCTGAGCTATAAGGTATCAGAAAGGGAATGTAAACAAATGATCCCTTTTAAAATCACATCAAATAAACTTCACCAAGGAGGATTTACATGCTGAGCACTACAAAACATTAATAAAGAAAATTAAAGATGATAAAAAAATTAAAATATATTCCATACTCTTGAATTGGAAGAATTAATGTTGTTAAAATGGCCATACTGCCAAAGCAATCTGCATATTTAATGCAATCCCTATTAAATTACCAATGACATTTTTTACAGAAAAAGAATTTATATATAACTGTGAAAGACCTAGAATTGCCACAGCAATGCTGAAAAAAAAAAAAAAAGAACAAATCAGGAGTCATAACATTCCCAGACTTCAGGCATTACTAGAATGCTACAGTAATCAAAATAGCATGGTATTGGCACAAAGACATATGCAGCAATAGAATAGAATAGAGAGCCAAGAAATGAACCCATACACCTATGGACAATTAATTTCAACAAATGAGACAAGAATATACAATGGGGAGAAAACAGTCTCCTCAGCAAATGGTGTTTGGAAAGTTAGTTGCATGTAAATCAATGAAGTTAGAACACACCATCACACCATAAACAAAAACAAACTCAAAATGGCTTAAAGACCTAAATATAAGATACTATAAACCTCCTATAAAAGCATACAGGCAAAACATTCCCTAACATAAATTCTACCAATGTTTTCTTATGTGAGTCACCAAGGCAATAGAAATAAAATAAAATAAAAAAATGGGACCTAACTAAACACAAGCTTTTGCACAGCAAAGGAAACCATTAAAAAATGAAAAGACAACCTATAAACTGGGAGAAAATATTTGCAAATGATGCTAAGACTTAATTTGCAAAATATACAAATAACTTATACAACACAACAATAATAAACAACCCTATCAAAAAATGGGTGGAATACCTAAATGGACATTTCTCCAAAAAAGACATCCAGATGGTCAACAGGCACATGGAAAGATGCTCAATATCACTAGTTATTAGAGAAATGCAAATCAAAACTGCAGTGAGGTTCCACCTCACATAGGTTGGAATGGCCATCAAAAAAACTCTACAAATAACAGATTCTGGAGAGGGTGTGAAGAAAAGAGAACCCTCTTCTGCTGTTGTTGAGAATACAAATTAGTGCAGCCACCCTGGAAAACTGTGTGAAATTTCCATATAAAACTAGAGTTGCCAAATGATCCAGCATTCCCACTCCTGGGCATATACTCAGACAAACCTATAATTTTAAAAGATACTTGCACCCCTATGTTCATAGCAGCACTATTAAGGTAAGACATAAAAGGAACCCAAATGTTCATCAACAGATGAATGGATAAGGAAGATGTGGTACACATATTCAATGGAATACTAGTCACTCATAAAAAGGAATGAAATTATGCCATTTGCAACAACATGGGTACAACTGGAGATTATCATACTAAGTGAAATAAGAAAAAGACAAATACCATATAATACCACTTATATATGGCATCTAAAAAAAGGCAAAAATGAACACATCCACAAAGCAGAAACAGACTCACAGACTAGAGAACAGACTTGTGGTTGCCAGGTAGTAGGTGGGTAGGGGAGGGAAATACTGGTAGTTTAGGATTATCAGAGGCAAACTATTTTATATAGGATAAATAATAAAGTATAGCACAGGTAACTACATTCAATATCTTGTTACAAACTGTAATGGAAAAGAATATTAAAAAAAAATGTACTTATACATGTCAATGGGGGGTGTAACTGAGTCATTCTCCTGGACAGAAGAAACTAACACAACATTATCAACTATTCTTCTATAAAATTGAAAAAAAAAAAAAGAGCAATGAATTTACAGAGAAGTGACAAGCCCCACAAGAGAGTTATAGCCTTCCGAGGGCAGCACACTGTGGGAAAGGATATATTTAGAGGAATGGAAATATGTGGGGGAAGCTAAAAATTGATGAGGGCTATTTTAGTAAGATTTGTTATATACATTCCTCTTGATGGTGTCTCTGGGTTGATGAGAATATAAATTCATCTCTAGTGATAAACAGTTAGGGGGGGATACGCAGCTTTTCTGTCTATAGTTTCTCAATTGTTTTCAGATCAAAATAATTCTTATGCTAAATTGGAAGCATATACACTACCATATGTAAAGTAGCCAGTGGAAATTTGCTGTATGACTCAGGGAACTCAAACCAGGACTCTGTAACAGCCTAGAGGAGTGGGAAAGGGTGGAAGGAGGGAGGAAGGTTCAAGAGGGAGGGGGCATATGCACACCTATGGCTAATTCATGTTGAAAAATGGCAGAAATCAAACCAATATTGTAAAGGAATCATCAATCAATTATAAATAAATAAATATAATTTTAAAAACTCCTATAACATTTCTAAGACAATTAAAAAATAATTCTTATGCTGAAGTGGCATGTTTGGGTGGCATATTTCCTACAATATGTTAAATTGTCTACAAATATTAGCAAGTATTTTCACCATTATAAATTTATACCATCAAATTTATTCCATATCTACTTGTTAGAAGCCTGGTGATATCCACAGTGAACAAGAAACTCTGTTCTTGAGGAGGTCTGACTAAGAGACAAGTATCCATCAAAGAGTACAATGGTGTTTGATCAGTAACATGATGAAACCATGCCATGTTGCGCTGAGGTAAATCAACAAAGTTTGCCTTCAGTTGTTGACAAAACATAAGGGTTGTGTTCCTTTCTGAAATTCATCAAATTTGTGTTCTGGTTCCTCCAGATCATGAGAAACCTGTGTTCTCATTAGTACCTCACAGATTTAGTAGCTGGATTTCCTTCCATATATCAAGTTAGAGAATATAGAACTTTTATTCATTGATTTACCATAATCCTTTAAGCATTACAAGTAAAAAGAACCTGCTTTTTAATCTACCAATGGACCAAGATACATTTTTTTCTAATAGTCTAAAATACAGGTTAGCAAAACATTTTCACATATACGTGTGTATCCATGTATTGTCCCTGCCAGCCATCTGAAAACAGGTTATTCTGACCTGAAAAACACCTTTTAAAATAGTCATTCATATACATATATGTTGTATGTATACAGCAAAGTGAACGGGTGCTATTTTCGATAATTAAAAGGCAGATGGTTTACTGGTACAGAAACTGGCAAGAGGTGATATATTCTTGGCAAACCCTTAGAAGCTGTCTTTCTCTTGTTCCCTGAAACTTCCTTTTGGACGAACTCTATTGGGTATGAAAAGTTATCTGATGATCTCACAGCTCTGTTGCACTAAGGACAGAGTTAGATGAGAATTAAGGGGAGGAGGTAATATGTGTCCAAGGAAGGAAAACCCAGAAATGTAAAGTAATAACAATAGCTACCATTTGAAAAAAAATTGAAAAGTAACAGGTATCTACATATATATGTATAACTGAATCACTTTGCTATATGCCTGAAACTAACATAACATCATAAGTCAACTACACTCCAATATAAAATTTAAAAAGTTAATAAGAATAGCTACTATTTATAAAGTATTTATTGTATATGCCAGGCCCAAACTAAGCACTTTAGATACTTTAGCTAATTACTGCAAAAACTCTAGACTATAAATAATACTTCCCGTCTTACTAGTAAGGAAGAAGAATCTCAAAGGAGTTAAATAACTTTAATGTGCCATGTATCACAGAGCTATGCAGTGGTGATGATAGGAAAGAAGACTAGTATCCTGAGAAAGAGCATGGATTTTAGACCCAGACAAGATTTTTATACTGATCATTTAGTAATACTTCATATTTTTTCATTTTTCTTTGTTGTTGAAATTACTTTTTATAGTTTCTTTTTTTACTGTTTATTAAATCAGAGTTGACATGCTGGGCTGGATATTTTTTTGGGGGGCGGGGGGGTGGACAGAGACACGTGGCATGTAGGATCTTAGTTTCCTCTACCAAGGATCTAACCCACACCCCCTGCAATGGCAGCATAGTCTTAACCACTAGACCACCAGGGAAGTTCCTATAATCTCTTCTTAAATGTGATTCATGTTTTCTTTTCAAGCATTTAGCTTCTTTAAATTGCTCTTCCTCACTCAGTAGGGCAAAGAAGCAGTAAGCATATAAACTTAGGTATCCAAGTTAACATCACACTATGCAAGTAGGATGAATACTGATGCAATCAGAATTTTGTAAATAAAGTCCTATTTTGATTAAAAAAATATGATAAGGGTTAAGATTTGGAGATTACCCTTTAATTGCAGAAAAGAGTGTGATTTAAGAACAGATACCAAGACAGGCTGTTATGGAAATCTTCCACAGCCTGTAAATAACATGGGAATTTCTATCTTCACATAATTACCCAGGTGTCCATAAAACAACATAATTACCCTTTTATCTCTTAGAACACAATACATTTGTTTAGTTTTCATTGTCTTTTATCCTTATTGATTTATATTACTAATAAATGTAATATTTTATAGTATAACAACCAGCTTACTATTCAGTTATATGATATAGGAGGTAGATATAAAATTTAGATTTTTTTCTTCATAGTCCAGTGTGGCACAAATTACATATCTATCTACGCACATACATTTATGAATACACACATATGTATTTATATGCACACATATATTCTTGCATTTCAAAAATGTATAGACAAGTGATAAATACTTAAAGAGCAAGAATAAAAAGAAATGTTTCCACATTATCGTCAGATGTAGGATTTTCTCTGAGTTGATACTTCATGCATTAATAAAACCACAGGAGGGCAAAACTAGTGTGGTTTAATCCTCAAAGTCTTCATTTCTCTACAGCTGCTCAATACTACCAATAATAATTGTTATCACTATAACTTATCTTCATTAGAAAGTTAATAATTTTTAAATTCCATTGAAGAGGAAAAGCAAAGTTTACTGGCTGTATGGGGGTGGGCCTGTGGGCTGTCACTTCAGTCTTGTCCGACTCTTGGCAGCCCTGTGGACCGTAGCCCGTCAGTCTCCTCTGCCCATGGGATTCTCCAGGCACAGATCCTGGTGTGGGTTGTCATGCCCATCTTCAGGGGATCTTCCCGACCCAGGGATTGAACCCAGGTTTCCTGCATTGCAGACAGACTCTTTAGTGTCTGAGCCACCAGGGGAATATAAAATATACAGTTATTAAAATTTTTTCATTTGAGGTCTTCATGGGCAAGAAAATTGGTAGACTTTTTGAATATCAGGGTTTGTTTTGTTAGCCTCATATGCAAAAGACAATAGCTCTGAAACTCTCCTCTTCCCACTTAACTCAAAATTCAAAATCTCTTTGGAACTGAGACCACTCTTGTATTCCATATAGTTCTTGGTGCTTAATAAATATTTCATAAATTGAGCTCTCAAGGTAATTATTGTTCCTTAATTTCTATCAACTTATACATAAAAATTCTTAGATTTTCTGATGTATGATGAGATTAGTATAGTAATTGCTATATTCTTTCTTCTATTTTCCATCCAAATGTAGACTGTTTTGAATCTGCCTTATCTAAGTATTAAAAATATCAAAACTCTTTAAAATCATGTGATTTAATCATCTTAATGTACTTTATGAAATTAAACAATCACCTCACAGAATAACTGACATTTGCATAATTTAGACATACCTACTACTAAATGTCTTGCTTTTATATGGGTCAGGATTCACTTAGTGATGTTGTTTTTTAAAATATTGGATTAATATTTCTGTCTGCCAGAACATTCATTAAGGATAGAACAAAATTTCAAGATGACTCATATCCAGATGTGCAGTGCAAATAACCAATTACTTTTCTTCTATATTTAGGGCCATAGCTCCCCAAAAGGTTCAGTTAAAAACTGAATGTACTATTTTTTGCATATACTAAATATTAGTCTTCAAGAAAGGTAACTACAGATTAACATTATTCACTGAATAAAGTCAATTACTTTAAAAAGTAATTTGTACTTCAGACATTGACACTTACTAACATATCTTGCAAAAGAACTAAATATCCAGCAACAGAGTTATTTATGAAAAATGCCCATAAATTCTAATTTTTTAGTACAATTTAATTGATTATTTATGGATTGGGTCATTGTTCAGAGACCACACAGTCTAGAGCAGCAAGTAAAAGGAAAACTTAATTTTTAAAAAAAATTTGATCCATAAACAGGAAAACTAGAGAATTTAGAATATACAATTTAGAAGGGATTACTTGAGTTGATTATACTCTAATTAGCAAAGCCAAATAATTATGACTTTCTCCTTTGATTTTGTTTTATACATCCACTGATTAATTCAAGAAACTTATACATTTTTACCAAGAGAATGGGCTAAAAAATCTTAAGTGAGGTCTACACATAGAAATCTAAATCATGAAAAACCTTTTATTTTAGATCCTGAAATAGCCCAATCCATTGTTACCTTATACTTTAAGTCACAATGGCCAGTCCATGATAGTTGGAACTCAAGATGATATCTATGTCTTTCTAGTTCTTAACACTGAAGTTCTGACTAATACCCAAAGGGCAAACATTCCTTCATCTGACACGGTCAGAACCAGTAAATGGTCAAGTGATAGAAAAAGCAGTTTATTTTTAACTCAAAAATTCATCACTGATCTTTTGATATAGGACCAAGGACTTTTCTTTGAGTTCTGTTATGCAAATTGGAATTCGAATTTACTTTCCTGTTTAAGCCACACTAAGGATACATCATCTGAGATTTCCAATTTCAGCTTTCTCATTTTGGAGAAATAAATAGGCATTTGCAAAACAATCTAAATGCAGATTCTTTCTCCATTGTCACTATAGATCCCTGCTCCCCTTGCTAATGATCTATTCAGTTATCTCTTTACATATAATTCACCAACACTCCCATTGTGTCACTTAATCTTTGTGAATCTTTCCAACACATTCAGGTTCAGTTTCACAGGAATGATTCTTTTACACTCAATATGTCATTATTTATCATAATGTTAAATAAATCACGTAATTCTGTAGATAATAATATATCACTGGATGAAGCTAGTTTGAGGCCAAACCACGACCTCTTGGTAAATATAAAACTCACGGGAGGGAATTGCTGAGTATGCTTGGGTGTCACCCATTAGGTTTAAGGGAGCACAGGAAAAAAACGTGTACTCCTATGAGATATCCCAGACTCATTGCATCTGAATCCCTTGAGCTGTTTTAAAAATGCCTCAGCTTATTCTTGTACATATTCAATTTGATAAACACTGCTGCCATATTATCGGAGTACTTGCAAACATTTAACATGAACGGGAAAACTACAATATAGTAGAACAGCAATTTGCAGCGTAATTCCAAGAGAACCCTGTGGAAATACACTCTCCCTTCCCATCACTAACATAGTAGATATTAAGTTGTGGTTTCAAGTTTTTGTTTTTTGTTTTTTTTTTTTATGGGTTTTACATTTTTTTTCTTTTTTTTTCTTTTTTTTTTTTCTTTTTTTTTTAAATTTTATTTTATTTTTAAACTTAACTGTATTAGATTTTTAAATTAAGTTTTTTAAATTAAAAAAAAAATCTTTCTGGTATCAGAATTCTTTCCTATAAATGGGAAATTCCTTATAATGAGCTTGGTGGAAAGTAGGGCTTAGCTCCTCCACAGGTGACTGAATCTAGGTATTTTCTTCCTAGATTACAGGCATATGACCTAAGTTCAGCCAGTTGGATGAGCTCTCCCAGGACTTCATATCTGAAAGAAGTGAGGCAAAGATGTAGGAACAGTTCAAGATTATTCATGCTACTTGTGGATCAGGATTCTGGCAATGGCAAAGCAAATGTTAAGAGACAGCAAAGTTGCAGTGGTTGTGAAGTATTCTTAAGGAAGTGGTGGCAGTAGGAGTATCTGAAATGTCAATGTCCTAAATATGCTGCTATAGAAGAATCTTGATGGTGCTCTGTGATACTCAGCTTCCCTTGGTTACTGTCTCATTCTCAATGTTTTTCTGTAAACCATTACATTTACATGTGTGGTAGTATATTTATGTTGGAGAAGGCAATAGCACCCCACTCCAGTACTCTTGCCTGGAAAATCCCATGGATGGAGGAGCCTGGTAGGCTTCAGTCCATGGGGTTGCGAAGAGTCAGACACGACTGAGCGACTTCACTTTTACTTTTCACTTTCATGCATTGGAGAAGGAAATGGCAACCCACTCCAATGTTCTTGCCTGGAGAATCCCAGGGATGGCAGAGCCTGGTGGGCTGCCATCTATGGGGTCACACAGAGTCAGACACGACTGAAGTGACTTAGCAGCAGCAGTATATTTATGTATGTACCCACTATCAAAAAATGTATATTTTTTCTCAAATTAGATATAAGTAACTTTGACTGGTATAACCAAATGTATACCTTCTTTGAGTTAGATACCTGGGGACCCTCTTCAACCCTTTGACACCCATACCTGAGAGCACAGGTGAATGCATATTCTTTTTGAATTCCCAAAGCAAAGAACTGACATTTCTACTATTTACTCACAATCTAAATTTTTTTAATTGTCAGTTTCAACATAAACAATAGGAATTTGCCTATCTGGTACTTGTATTCTGAAAAATTTAATAGTATTTAAAAAGATCATTTTATTTTTAAAATATTTTCATAGAAAATTGTATTGGATCCATTTATTTACTGGTAGAAACACAGCATTCCTATTTCCTTAGACTAGAGAGAAGGCAATGGCCACCCACTCCAGTACTCTTGCCTAGAAAATCCCATGGACAGAGGAGCCCGGTAGGCTGCAGTCCATGGGGTCGCAAAGAGTCGGACATGACTGAGCGACTTCACTTTCACTTTTCACTTTCATGCTTTCGAGAAGGAAATGGCAACCCACTCCAGTGTTCTTGCTTGAAGAATCCCAGGGATGGCGGAGCCTGGTGGGCTGCCGTCTCTGGGGTCGCACAGAGTCGGACACGACTGAAGTGACTTAGCAGCAGCAGCAGCAATAATATAGATAGTAATACAAAAATAAATTGTGAGCAAATTTACACAGTTAAGGAACAGAGTTCCTTTAAAATGTTATTTTTTGTTACACTTTCAAAGTGGATGTTTAATAACATGTATAACAATTCTATAAAATGTGAAAGGTAATCTTTCAAGTGTTTATGACTAATTTTACATTAGTACATTCCTTCATTAAATACCTTCAACATCTGTGATCAACATTCAGAGCTTCAATAGATCAGGTATTCTACTTGGTCCTTATTTTTTTCTTTTAGCTAAAATTTAGCAAACATTTAATGTTCTATTGACTTTTTAAGTTTTCAAATCATACTGAATAATAATGTACTTTCTATTCAAGAGGAATAATGCATTTCTTACCTTAATACAGTCTATTTCAAATGTCAACTGAATGAATTATCTAAAGCCTTTCAGTCAAATAAAATTGTATCTATGGTTATAAAGGAATATATGGTCTTTTTTTAATAGCTATATAATCAATAAGATTATTTAGGATACATTTGATTGGAGGCTAATTACTTTACAATATTGTAGTGGTTTTTGCCATACATTGACATGAATCAGCCATGGGTGTACATGTGTCCCTCATTTTGAACCTCCTTCCTGCCTCCCTCCCCACACCATCCCTCAGGGTTATCCCAGTGCACTGGCCCTGAGCACCCTGTCTCATGCATCAAACCTGGACTGATGCTATTTCACATATGGTAATATACATGTTTCAATGCTATTCTCTCAAATCATCCCACCCTCACCTTCTGCCACAGATTCCAAAAGTCTGTTCTTTACATCTCTCTGTGTCTCTTTTGCTGTCTCACATATAGGGTCATTGTTATCATCTTTCTAAATTCCATATATATGAGTTAATATACTGTATTGATGTTTTTCTTTCTGACTTACTTCGCTCTGTATAATAAGCTCCAGTTTCATCCACCTCATTAGAACTGATTCAAATGGATTCTTTTTAATAACTGAATAATATTCCATCATGTGTATGTACCACTATCCATTCGTCTACCAACAGAAATCTAGGTTGTTTCCATGTCCTGGCTATTATAAACAGTGCTGCAATGAACACTGGGGTACATGTGTCTCTTTCAATTCTGGTTTCCTTGGTGTATATGGCCAGCAGTGGGATTGCTGGGTCGTATGGCAGTTCTATTTCCAGTTTTTTAAGGAATCTCCACACTGTTCTCCATAGTGGCTGTACTAGTTTGCATTCTACCAACAGTGTAAGAGGTTTCCCTTTTCTCCACACCATCTCCAGCATTTATTATTTGTAGACTTTTTGATAGCAGCCATTCTGACTGGCATGAGATGGTACCTCATTGTGGTTTTGATTTGCATATCTCTGATAATGAATGATGTTGACCATTTTTTCATGTGTTTGTTAGCCATCTGTATGTCTTCTTTGGTGAAATGTGTGTTTAGTTCTTTGGCCCATTTTTTGATTGTAGATGCCACCTCTTGTTGGAAAGAACTGCAGTCATATTTTGAAGTGGCCTGCATATAAGGAGAATAACTATAGCCATTTTTGCAAACAAACAATCTATCACACATGTGTTTCTGCCTCAGTTGTCTGCAAAGTGAATTTATGGCTTGACAGTATCAACAATGGTCTTAATTCTCATTGATGCTTTTGCTAGTATAGACCATATTTAAATTTAGCTGAATGGACATTTGTACTATAAATAATATAGCCAGGTATTTTGTGACTTCTCATGGATAGGGTATCCAAGTCACATAATATTTTCTAATGTTGATATAAATATAGTAATCCACTGTTAACTATGGAGTACAACTCGTATAATCCCTAAAAAGAGTGAGCAACAGTTGTGAGGTACTGAACTGACCTTTTCTTTCTGCATTCCACATGCATACCCAGTCAATTTTAAAAGACGTGACTTATTATTTAGTGTAGTTTCATTTAGGACTTTCTCGACATGGGGTCTAATGAATATTAATTCACATTTAGAATGGGTGGCATCCTTTGCACATTTATGAATATAAAAGGAACATTTGAAAGAGAGTCATCATTTCCATCATTAATTTGCTAATTCACACACAAGGAAATGACTCATGAAGACTTTAGATGCCTTTGTTTCAAAATTCATTTTCTTCAGTTTTCCTTTGCTTTAGCTGAATGGATAAGATTTGTCAGTTGAGTAAAGATGCTTCATCTCCTTCACTGATGCTGCCGGGAGTTATTAATTAGGTTTCTGAGTTTGGCACTGCTCTTTCCTGGTCACCGTGATGTGTCATTGAAACAGACCCATTAAAATGAGTGATGTGTGTTGTAATTTCATTAGTGTCATCAATAATGTATTACACTTTCCTTTTAGTAGTCTCTTTGTGTTGTGTGTGGGTCAGGATGACTGTATGAATTACATTTATAAGATCCAAATTGTTACAGATGAGAGAAGATAGGCATGAGGGTGGAATTAATGTTATTTTAAACATGATAACTACTAAAATGATTTCAATTAAGTAATATTTTAATTAGGTTTGATGTCTCTACATGCCATACTGAAATGCATGTTATGTGTATGCAAATAGGATGGTGATTTATTGAATTAATAACACAGTCCATTCTTTCTGCCAGGAAACTTCTGAATTGAACTAAAGTAGGTGTAAGAGCAGGAATGGTTCAATAAGGCATGTAATTCCTTGTGGTTATAAAGAACAGACTGTTGACATTGAAACTCTTCAAGGGTATTTGCTCACTTTCTTTCCACTCTATTTTCCTACAAGACATGCGCCTTTTGACTGGCTATTGGTTAATTCCAAGTCTTTCCTAATCTGAAAAATATGATTCTATACATGAGAAGGAGAAACATATTTGAATATTCTGATGCATACTGCTGACATCTTTTAACTTCATTTAACTGAGGTTCAGTTTTGGTCATACAATATGAGAATATAAAGACCTTTTGGCTTAGATGCTTCCATAACAAACACTGATCTAATTGAAATACTTTCAAAGGTAATAATTTGCATACTAAAAACATGGTACAGTAGCAGTTTTGCTCCCTGGGGGTACTTAACAAATGAATGAATATGTAAGAAATTTCTCAGAACTAACAAGTATATAGACACAGAAATGGATAGGCTTTGTGTTTTTTTGTCTTCCATTCAAATAATACAACTAAAATAATATGATGATACTTTTTGGAAAAAGGTCTACAAATACTGAACTTAATTTTCTGTTAGCAGGAAGCTAAATGGTTTTTAGTATGCAAAAGAGAAATAGTAAAAAGATAAGCTGCTTCTGAAGATCAATAGGTGAATTTATCCTCATAAAAGTTTAAAGAAGGTACTTTTGTTTTCCTCGACTTGTTTTTAAGGTAAAACAATCTATCAAGGTAAAAGATAAATAAATTCTACTATAATAAAGATCAATTGTCTTAAGTCAGCAGCTACCCTGAATGAAGTTTCCCTCTTAAACTATGATGAAAGAATACTAGTCACTTATCTTCAACCAGAATTTAAGCATCTGTAGTTTTAAGCTGATTTGTATCCAATTTGGGTCGAAATGGATATGAGTGTTTATCTTACATAATAGCTTGCCACAGCCTACTACTTGAATCATGTAGCATATGGAAAGTGTGTTTAGCTCCTTGTAGAAATTTCACAAACCAAAAAGGACCCATTTCTATGCACATGGCTTGTTTATAGTCATTATAAAAGTATTACTGAGTTGCTTACAAGTTAGAAAAAAGCAAATGTTGGCACATTGCAGATTCCATTGCATTGGTCTTTAAGAATTATATGTATTGCTTTCCAGTTTTTTAAAAAACCACAGTGATTGTATGTGTTGTGCTTAGACCTAAACATTTTTTCTAGGATGCATTTTTATTCTTCCACATTATCTCTCTTCTCAATATTTTATACTAGTTATGGCTGAAGTTTTATGTAAATATATTAGAGATTGTGCTCATGCTTAAATGAACTGTCATTGAGGGATTAATCCTATAACCTTTATGAGCATGTTTTATTAATATCTTATCATTATACTGAATATTAATAACATTTAACATTTAATAACCATAGAATGTGTATTTAGGAATATATTTCATGCTAGTGAGCTTTGAATATGTGGAATAGTCACTATAACAGCCCCCAAATCATTAAAGATATTTCCCATAATGTATTAATTGCAATGGTACAACTCATTTAAAGGGCAGCTCTGAATAACAATGATTACAATATCTTTGTCAGCATGCTGAATAGTATACCCTCAAGGAATGGAAGTATATGGTACAGCTTTTGAAAATATTTTTGCACTCTTAATTCCAGAAATATATTTGCCATTAAATGATTTATAATTAAACATGAAGCTAATAAAGTAGAGGAAGAGAATTCAAAACTATGAATATTAATAAGATGATAAAATATTTTCTTATACTATTTAGTAACCCTTAGTAGTAAAGCAGTATAAGTTGTCTACAATGAATACTTTTTAAAATGATTAATTAACATATATTTTAAACTACTTTTATTCTCAAAATACTAAACCCATTTTTATCTATCAATCTATCTAAATGGTTTACTGTGAATTTAAAAATGTTTGATAGGTATCCTGACACTAAAACCCATTCCTTTTTTTTAATGGCAATTAAGGATTATGTTAACATGAAAATGTGACTTGTGTATAGTCTCTGTCATGTAGGAGAACACATATGAGTATCCAAAGCAGTTTCATCTTCATCTGGGAAATTTCCATGGTTGTATCAAGGTTCCTCTGTATTAGTGGGGTTTTTTGCCACCCCACCCCACCAATTTAATAATGTAAAACTAATATTTAGGGAAACTTCCATTAGGTGTTTTGCTAATTTTCATTATTTTGTCAGTTTTATATAGTAGAAACCTTTACACATAAAACACATGTATACATATGTCTATGTATATACATATTCTTACGTGATTATTTTAACACAGCACAGTGGCTTCTTCTGAAAAGTTCTTTAATTTTATGAAGGTTGTGGAAATAGCAAGATGGAAATCTCTATTTCAAGGAGTATTCTCCTTGTAAACTGAATCCACATTTTTCTCAGGGTATAGCTCATAGCTAAAGCATTGCTCATGACCAACTTGCCTCTCTCCATTTGGAAGATGTTTTTTTTCCCTCCCATATCTAGAGAGAATATATGTTCCTTAACACAAAGTTTTATGACTACAAATTTCCTTAATACAAAGTGGTATCATCTGCATACTTCTGAAATGCGGATGATACCACTCTAATGGCAGAAAGTGAAGAGGAACTAAAGAGCCTCTTGATGAGGGTGAAAGAGAAGAGTGAAAGAGTCAACTGTTCGCATCAGGTGGCCAAAGTATTGGAATTTCAGCTTCAGCATCAGTCCTTCCAATGAATATTCAGGACTGATTTCCTTTAGGATGGATTGGTTGAATCTTCTTGAAGTCCAAGGGACTCTCAAGAGTCTTCTTCAACACCACAGTTCAAAAGCATAATTCTTCAGTGCTCAACTTTCTTTATAGTTCAACTCTCATATCCATACATGACTACTGGAAAAACCATAACTTTGACTAGACAGACCTTTGCTGGCAAAGTAATGTCTCTGTTTTTTAATATGCTGTCTAGGTTGGTCTTGATAAACTAACATATGTAGACTTGATAAAGTAACATATTTCTCAACTCAAACATGTAAAGCAAGAATATCATAATCTATCCTTGAAAATATTGGGATCAAGGCCCAATAACAGAAACAAAAAGACATGAAAAAGATGGAAGAGTGAGTATCTTCAGAGACCAGTTGAATATTTAAGGAAAAGAGATAACTTGCAGGGTTCTGTCATGAGTGATGAAGCAGATTTCAATGTCCATTCACCACCAGAGTACAGGGAATACAAAATAACCTAACTGATGTAATTTACACTGACGTTACAGGCTTCATTATTGAGCTTACAAAGTTCAGGAGAGGGCTCAAGTAGTGGAGTCTTGATCAGCTAGGAAACAATGATCCAGAATTCTATTTAAAACTGAGGTCAGTCCTAGTGAGTGAAAGTCACTCAGTCACGTCTGACTCTTTGTGACCCCATGGACTATACAGTCCATGGAATTCTCCAGGCCAGAATACTGGAGTGGATAGCCTTTCCCTTCTCTAGGGGATCTCCCCAACCTAGGGATTGAACCCAGGTCTCCTACATTGCAGGAGGATTCTTTACCTGCTGAGCCACAAGGGACACCCAAGAATACTGGAGTGAGTAGCCTATCCCTTCTCCACTAAGTCAGTACTAGGGATAATTATAAATTAACTAAATCTTATGCTGTGGCCCTTGCTCCATCTTCTCAAACTTAACTATGCATCCTTGCTCCATTTGATCAATCATGTCTGACTCTTTGCGACCCCATGGACTGTAGTCCACCTGGCTTCTCTGACCATGGAATTTCTCAGGCAAGAATACTGGAGTGGGTTGCCATGTCCTTCTCCAGGGCATCTTCCTGACCCATGGATTGAACCTGCATCCCTTGTGTCTCCTTCACTGGCAGGTGCATTCTTTAGCACTAGTGTCACTGACATCTTTGTTCACTTCTCATCTGGAATAAGTGGTTCTCCGGGTTTTGTATTACAACCAAAGTAACTATACCAAAATAAAGTCAAATAATCTTTCCTTCTTACTTAAAAGCTTTCATTCATTTCCTACTGCCCATAAGAAAAAGTATAACCTCCTTAGCTTAATATGGAAGGCCTTGTATGATGTGGCCAATGGCTTGCTCTCCCAACTCTTCTATAGCTGCCCACCCTGGCCTTGTGCTCTGATCATACAGCAACACTGGCACTGATCCACTAAGAATAGTAAGCTGTTTATAAATCCATACCTCTGCATATGCTAATTCCTCCTGCATAGGGTATTGTATCCACTTTCTAGCTCATTTCCTTTCTTTTGCCCTTATAGCTGGTAGTTCCCATCATCCTTCAGGATGAAATATTCTCCATGATAAACTTTGCCAGTGGCAAACCTTCATCTGTTATCACTAGACCTTACATTTCTAGCATGACAATTAATGACCTTATTTTAATTATTTATATATTTGCCTCTCATTAGAGCATGGAATTTCAGCTAGCTCAGATAGTTTGGGTTGGAAATAAGTCAAATGATGCAATAATCCATTCCTTTCTACCAAAATGCATCTCTTTCTACTTATCAACTAATAAAAGGAATCTCTTTAGACTTGCCCAAGGCCAAATACCTCTTTCTCAGATATTTGGATAAATTTCAAAGCACCATCATACTACATACTCTACACTTATATTCTAAATGTCAAACACAAAGAAAGAGAACAGGATAATGAATACATTACTGATTTCAACAATTATTAGCTAATGGTCAATCTTATTCTACCTGCAATGTCCATAGCTCCACTCTCCTTTTTTCCTTCCAAATATTTAGAAGCAAATTTTAAAGGTAGTAACTTTTCATTCACAAATATTACTGTATGTGTTTCTAGATTAAGAACACTTTGAAAATATACTGATAATACCATTTTCATACCTAAAATATTGTTTCTTAATAGTAACAAATCCTTATTAGTATTAACTTTTATACTACTTCTCATTTTTAAAATTGTTTGAATAAAGACCTAGAAAATCTGTACTTTACTACATAGGTTGATGTTTCTTTTAATCTAAAGCAGCAGCTTTCAACTGGTTGCACTTTTGCCTCGTAAGGGACAATTTTGGCAGTCTGGAGACATTTTTGGTTTGTACAACAGCTCTGAACTGAATGTTTGTATTCTCCCAATATAAAGACATGCATTAAAACCCTAACCTCAATGGGACTATATTTTGGAGATGGGCCTTTGGGGAGTAATTCAGCTTAGGTTCAGTTATACAGGTGGGGCCCTCATTATGGGATTAAAGCCCTTACAAAAAGAAGAGAAGACATGGGATCCCTCTGTGTGCATGCAGTAGGCCATGGAAGAATATAACTAGGAAGAGGCCCCTCACTGACAATCTGTTCATACTGGCATGCTGATCTTGGGATTAGCTTTCAGAGCTGTGAAAAATAAATGCTTATTGTTTAACGCACCCAGTCGATGGTATTCTGGTATAGTAGTTCAAACTAACTGGGACAACTACAGGAGGGGTGTTCCTGGTACCCAGTAGGTAGAGGTCAGGGATACTGCTAAATATCCTTCAATGCACAGGACCGCTGCCACAATAAAGAATTATCTACCTCAGCCCCTGCCCCCAACAAATGTCAGTAGTGAAAGGCTGAGAAACCCTGGTCCAGCAGTTCCTCTGTCACCCATTTCTTGTTATAATTTGGTCATTGAATAAACTGGGCCATTTGTCCTACAGAATTTCTCACAGTATTTTGCTGATGACACACGACGGTATTATTTTTATGTTTTCTGTCCCTTGTGTTTATGAGCAATTAGAAACTTCATCAGATTCAGTGTTGTTGTTGTTGTTGTTTCTGTTTTTCTTTTTTAGCAAAAATAGTTTATTTCACTGATAGTATTATGTACTTCCATCAGGAGGTACATACTGTCTAGTTCTATATCTCGCATCACTAGAGGGAACTTTTGATGATCAATGTCTAAATCCATTCATTCAATAGTGGCCTCAAAATGATAATATTGTATTCTTATAATTATATCATTTATTTAAAACATCACTGTTTCTTGAAAATATTTTTTACAATGTTTGATACAAAATAGCATGGTGCCTAAAACATTTACTCATTCTGTGTTGTTTGTTTGTTTGTTTTGTTTTGTTTTTTCAGAAATATCCTGTATCACCTTGATGGGAAGACAAGCCAGTTTTCAATACTCCTGGAGGCTTGGGAGCACTGCAAGTCACTTGCATCAAATGAGACCCTTCAAGAAGCCCTGTCAGAGGTGTTGAACAGCATTAATGCAGCTCAGGTTTACTTCAAAGCGGGACTTGATGTGTTCGAGAGTGTCTTAGTTGGAAAGAACTGAGAAAACTCTCAGCATTTTAAAAAGTTTGTTTACAATTCCTCAAGCTAAAGCTCTAATCTCACCAGATTTTCTGACATGGAAGACTTTTTCCCCTCAATGGCTTTTTATATAAGTATAAAACTATTCTTCCTTTGTATTTTTTGATGTATGTGTAAAAAGAGCATTTTGCACATTTAATATTTTTCTTATATCTAGATTTCTGATTATGTAAGAGCAAGTTATTGGGAATAATACTTAAGATTTATCTATTAAAAAGAAATCTGCTGTATTTTTCTATATATATATATATATATATATATATATAAAATATTTGGGGAAAAAATTTCCAAGAAGTTCTGGACAATCTTTGTTCCTATGGATAAAACATGTAGGAATAGAAATCATTTCCCTATGTTAGAGATTTAATGACCTACCTTCTGTAATAGAAATGGACAGTTGATATGGTTTCAGATTAACTTTTACTATCAAATATTCAATATGAACAACAAGTATTCTGACTGAGTGATTGGTTGATGAAAACCACTTTGAATGTGTCTATTTTATGAAATGAAGTGCCTGTTATAACACAACTAGATGTAGTAATACACTGGTTATGAAAATGTATTTTTTTAAGTATTAATTTAAAAAAAAAAAAGAGCCATAAACATTCCAGGGGAAAATCACAAGGTAGCTGCACAGAGCAATTTAATTGTAAATTTTTTTCCTAACCACTTATAAGGTGACTAGCTTTGAAACCCCTCATTTGTATCAGTTGATTTTGTAAAAATTTCAGGAGTGATGTATGTATTATGAGGGAGAAAATATGTATTTCTTCCTGTGTTGTTTCTGTTGGAAGCACTGAAATAGAGCTACTCTAAAATGAAAGCATCTCACTTTGCTCCTCATTCATGTATCTTTTCTGGAACTCCTTGCTGAAAGGCAGTTTTCTCAGAATACCATATAATATCCACAGGAAAGTAGCAAAGTTTCTCTTTGAAAACTCAAAATATCTTAAAAAGTATCAAATTGCTATTTCTGCCACTAACAAAAAGGACTTCTGATGAATGAAATAGTTGTTTTGATCAACAAAAAAGCTCCTTAATTCTATGAAAAAACTTTTTTTTTCCTTCTCTATCCTTACTTGTGATTGAGATGACAACACATAATATATTCATGCTTCTACTTCTAGGCAGAAAATACTGTATTACTTTAAGAGTATATCTTTCCCATGCTTCAGTTCTTCTCTCATGTTGTAAATGAAGCTTTTCACACTAAGGCCAATGAATGGCCTTAGTATCCACTATTCCCCTAACCACAGAATTCCATTAAGTGTTTAAACTCTGAGCCTACCTTTAGAAATTGATTTGGTATTGGATAAAGCAATTTCTCTTAGGAAGCATATCTTCAGAATATTTTATGTGGATTATTTTTCTCTAACACAACATTCAAACACATGTCCCTATCACACACCTCCAGAGAAACTTCACAAATAGTGCCCATAAGTCTAAATCTTTGCTGTGTATGAATGAAGATACACCTAATCTTAGTTTAAAGGAAAACTGAAGTTAAAGGGAATTAGTCAGCATTGATTAACTGATTTATAAGGGTCAGCTGTTCTTACCATCAGTAATGTTTATATGCTTAAGGCAAAGAAGAGAATTGAAGCAATTAGCTAGATAATTCAAGCAGAAACTCAATTTCAGTGAATTGCTTGTGTGCACATATTTTACATAAGAAAGGAAACTACCTTACAACATATATTTCTAACCAATGCACGTGTCTGTCTGAAAGTATTTGCTATGTTGAGAAGTGGCTACAGGAAGAGGCTAAAGAACCAAACTCCCACATGCCTTGGTGTCAGTGCCCTCTCTCCTTCCACAGAAAAGAAGAGAAAAGAGGCAGGAGGAATACACATACGGATTTGTGTCAGGTCAAATAATAGAATCCCTATACCAAAGGATCAGAAATAGTGAATCAAGTTTCAGTGTGTTCATTTTAATTCTTCCTTTGGAGCTGGATTTAAAACAGACAAAGACAAATAGTTATTGATTTGGTAGTTTATCATTTTAGAACAAAATCCTAAGTAAATTCACTCCTTTAGACTCCAATAGTGTTGAGAACATGAATATTTGTGTTTGCACATTTTTGTTGAAAGATTGTGTATTTAACTAACCCACACTGCAGAGATCAAAGTCTCAATATTCTGTAATTATTATTTCTAAATCATATGATATTTGATACTTAGAAACTGAAGTTAACTATGAACTAACATGTTTTTATTAGCCTATTTAAAAGATGATGTGAAGAAACTGAATTATAATTGAAAAAGACATCCACCAATTCTATAAATGCTGCTCATCTTTGACTGAAACGAACCTCTTAACCAGGAACATTACTGCAATAGTCTGATTACCTCAGGATTCCTTGAAATTTATATCATTTAAAATTTTCCTTAATGATCCAAGTAAATAAAATCCTATGCAAATTATTAACAAGTATTTTCAATGAACTGGTAGTTAGGTTAAATCATTGCTGAAATATCTGGGTGCCTGGTACTTCTCACCAACCTTCACACATAGCATTGTGCCAGTCCATAATGAATCATAAATGATTATTCCCCCAAGAAAAGGTGGCAGATGTGGACCACTGCAATTTGGGTTCAGGCAGGGTACACCTGGAATACCGCTCTTTGTGAAAAAGTACAGATTCCAGAGTCAAAAGAAAGCCTAAGACATTCTGATTCAAGCCTGAGAATATTACCTTCGGTCAGGGAAAGCATCAGCACCCCATCAGATACAGTAACTGCAGACAAAGTGGTCAAGGAATTGGGATCGAGTCACAGTTTCAGTAGCAGAAGGGCTGCTAAAATTTAAGCTTGTTTGTTTTCTCATATAACAGAGTTCTAAATGGTCTTTTCCAGTATATTCTAGGTAACTAGTCACTATATCAGATGCTGGATGGGCTGGAAGCACTGCTTTTCAATTAGGGACTAGTTAATTCTCTTAATATATCTAACAAGTAGAACTGTCCCAGGGAGTTCATGCAAAGGGCACAAGCCTGTGTACTTGTGGGGAGGTAGAGAGAGTCTCCACATGATACCAGTGCTCTGGAAGGAGGGTATTAAGCAAAATACTTTTATAAGAGAGCATTTTCCCCAATATTAAATTGGCAGTTTAAATCTGTATTTCTCAAAATGTGGTTTTTGGGGAAGGGAGCCTTGGAATCTATATTTTTAGCAAGATTTGCCAAATGATCCTTATGCTTAATGATTTCTCATCTACATTAATAATCCTGGGTCCTCCTGAGAAAATATCATGTGGCAACATACTAAAAATTTGAAGGGTCACAATAATAGGAGATACCTCTAGCTTTGCTAATAATGGCATTTTAAATAAAGAGTGAGTAACCATTGTATTTCTCAAAAAAGGACCCAGATGCAGCTAAGTCTGTGCCTGCTACAAGTCAGGTATGTTTCTCAATTTAATGTGTTTTGTTTTTTTTTTTTTCTAATTGACTCCTCATGCCAACTTATTTTAAAAGATAGGGAAATTTAGTTGAGTGACTGCACAAATTTCCATAGCTAATAAAGATGATTGATGTATGTGTCTCTGCTGGGCCCCCTGGGGTCCAGACCTGTGTTATTCATGCTGGGTGCCACAGAAAGTTAAGAATCAGTTACAGAATGACATTATTGAAATTTTTAATATATTACTGCACAACTGATCCGGAGAAGGCAATGGCACCCTACTCCAGTACTCTTGCCTGGAAAATCCCATAGATGGAGGAGCCTGGTGGGCTGCAATCCATGGGGTCGCTAAGAGTCAGACACGACTGAGCGACTTCACTTTCACTTTTCACTTTCATGCATTGGAGAAGGAAATGGCAACCCACTCCAGTGTTCTTGCTTGGAGAATCCTGGGGATGGGGAAGCCTGGTGGGGTGCCGTCTATGGGGTCGCACAGAGTCGGACACGACTGAAGTGACTTAGCAGCAGCGCAACTGATCAGACTATGTCATCTGCCACTTCACTGGGTGAACTAAGGAGCCTGAAGAAATCAACAACATTATTCCTCATGATGGTAGCCCACCCCAACAATTGTGGACATATGTAGGTAAATTAGAAGATAAGTAAATAAGAGCACAAAAATAAGTCTACCATTGTAGAATATCATAACAACTAGATGAAAAATTATCTCATAATTTCCTCCTCAAAATGTATATATACCTTCACTGGGGAGTGGGGGGGGGACCAAGTGCTGGGACTTACAACCTCAGTTTTATATTATACTTAAAACTCAGAAAAACTGACTTTTTAAATTACATGTATTTTAAATTACATGTACTTTCAAATGTATAGCATACAATAGGTTTCTCCATTGCAAAGACAGGTGTTACAAAAATAAAATGATTTGTTGCCATGTTCCAGTGATGAATCAGCATCTTTGCCTCAAATGAAAAACTATTTTCATAATTGGTAGACCTAGCCAAAAGTGTTCTCATGAGACATTCTGTGGTATGTGTGATTAATTACTCCAAAAACTAAACTTTTTCCTTGATATTGCATTGTCATCTCATTGGTTTAAAGGACCATTTAAATGTGCCTTAACTACAAGTTCCCTCGATAGAATTATATTTTAAACTGCCCATCCATGTGTTGAGTGGAAGACAAATGGGGCTATACATTACAAAAGATAGGTCAGTAACCTAACAGTTCCATTACAGGAGCATGGATGCAACACAGGAGAAAAAATAGACGTGATATTTGAGCAAAGAAATATTCTGCCTAGGTACACTAGTAAATTTGTATTTCTTGCATGAGTTTATATTCCTAGCTTAAAAAGACTCATTAGAATTGCTGTTTAGAAAGAACTTAAACTTCCAAGAGTTTTAAGCTCCCCATCAAGTGTAAATACTTTTCAGTTAAGTGGGTTTATTTTATGCAGTTTAGAATTTCAAGTGAGGTAAATGTAAAAAAGGAGTTGCAAAAGAAAATTCTTAAACTTAGCCTATTTTGGTCACCACAATGTTCACTCAGTTCTGTTTTCCCTTTTTAGATATACTCTAGGAATGGGATTAGGCTTTTTTTTTTTTTTTTTTTAACTATGAGAAAGTAATTTTAGTCTTTTCAATGTACATTTATCTGTTAATCAGCCAGAATTTTATTTCCGTAATACCTTTCCATTATCCTTCAAAGATGTACACTGAAGTGCCTTGAGCATTCCTGGGACCATCAAGAATCTTCAGAGCTGGCTGATTGTGAGATGGCATATTTCTTAAAGACATTTAGACTCTCATACTCAGATGATATCTGAATTTACAAGGCAAAGGATTAAATTGAGGCACTTTCAGGTAGGATTCAAGAAAAAGCTACTTCAAATTTTAATATGTTCTGGTTAGATTATTTTGTATTTGAATTAAAATAGTTACGCAGTTTTTTGTAACCAAAATGGCAATTTTGATTTTTTTTTTTAGACAAAATACAATCAAGGCCAAAGAAATGTATGACTACTCTAATTTCTTAAGCAGACTCTGTCAAGAATTAACTCAGCTAATTGCAGTTGATTCTAGATGCAGAACCTACATCTAGACAAAGCTCTAACAAGTGTAGGCAGAACCTAACAACATTCTTTCAAATCCCTTTGATGTCTTAAGCCAATAAGCACTGAAGTAGCTTTTCTCAGAAGAAAGCAGACTTTATTTTCCAGGGGCTAATTAATATGTACGACCTCAGTCCCCAAAGGATCACACAGGTGCCTGTACCATGCCATATGTCATGTGCTATATTCCAGCAAGCTCAAGAGATTAATATACAATCATTATCATGAATTATTATGTTGTATTGAAGTTAATGTTGGTCTTTTGTTCTAATTAAAGTACAAACTTGGCATTGGAACAGAAGCTTAGCTAGAGAAATGAAGTTAGAGTCTCTATTTTAATGAACTACATATTTTTTCAATCAAAATGTGTAATTATTTAATTATCTGGCCTGCTCAGTAAGTTTAACTCTCTAATTTGTTCAAAGACTATTTATTCAACATAATAATAACACAGGTGGACACTCCTTGAAGTGTTTTATCTTTTGAAATTGTTAGCCATTGTTAAATCATGCTTTCAGTATATGTGATAGTATTTTATTAATGTTGACTTGTCCACCTTTATATCAAGCTGCTGCAAGTGACTACCTTATTCTGAAAGTCAGAGAAAATGCTATTGGTCTATAAAGACAAGTTTGTCATACCTGTTTAATAAGAAACAACATATTTTACTACACATTGCAATTAGTCTGCAGGACAAAGTGCCAAGATGGTTAAGTGTAGCTCACATTATTATATTCCAAAGATGTTATACATAATTCCATTTAGAAGCTGAGCTAGGACTCTGTTAGGTGATTTTGTATTTACATTTCACATAGGAAGGTTTAATGGCAAATATTTCCCACATATTCAGACTTGCTACTTTTAGAATATGAATGCAGTTGTATTCAGAAAAGAAAAAAAGCTTTCTAAGACTCTTTGAAGGGCTAATTTGCTTTTATAGACATCTAGAAAAATCAACACATCACTGACGATAGCTTCATATGTGTTTGGAATGTTAATATGGAACATGAAATAGTTTTAGCCATGTCAGCAGCATAGCAACATTTAGATATATGAAATTTTATGAGTAAAATTTAATTGTATAATAACAAATAATAAAAGCAAATAAAAAATATAGCCCTAAAAAATGGTGATAAGCAGAGGATTTATAAAGATTTAGAAATTAACTTCTGGTAAAATTGGAGCACAGTTTCTTCATTTAAATTTGTTTGATTAAAAAATAAATCTCTCTCAAGGGGTGTCCCAATTATTAAATTGCACCGAACTGTTACAGTGTTGAATATTGTTCAAAATAGATTACATCTGTGATTTGGAAATGTTTTCATTGTAAATTAATTCATTATTAGTGTCTTTGTTGTTACTGATTTTGAATGATTGATTTAGAGGCATGTGTCTCTAGTTTCTTAATTACTATATAGGGTTGAAGGCCTAATTTCTATAATATGTGGATGTCCACCAAAAATCTAGTGCTTTTTATATTTAACCCAATTGTGATTTTATTTTACAACATTTTATGTACTATTCACATGACTTGATATATGGTTTACTTAGAAAAGTATGTTGTGATTTGGAGTGACAAAAAAAAAAAAAGATTGGTACATCATGTCCATTAAGAATACAAGTGAATATTTTATATTTTAGTTTAAATATTTGCACATAGTTGAATACTATGAAATGAAGGCATCTTTTAAGGAATATTTTCTGATTCATAAATGTAATGTGTATGTGCAGTGACACAGTAATATTTAAAATGCCCATGTACAAATATTAAATACAGGTAAAAATCATTGTTTTACTGTGTTTTGTTATAAACATACAAAATGAATTAGTTGTTAGTCTATATTAGTAATAAATTATCTTTCAGTTCAGTTGCTCAGTGTGTTCAACTCTTTGCAGCCCTGTGGATTGTAGAACACCCGGCCTCCCTGTATATCACCAACTCCCACAGTTGACTCAAACTCATGTTTATTGAGTCGGTGATGCCATCCAACCATCTGTCCTCTGTCATCCCCTTCTCTTCGTGCCTTCAATCTTTCCCAGCATCAGAGTCTTTTCAAATGAGTCGGTTCTTTGCATCAGGTGGCCAAAGTATTGGAGTTTCAGCTTCAGTATCAGTCCTTCCAATGAATATTCAGGACTGATTTCCTTTAGGATGGACTGGTTGGATCTCCTTGCAGTACAAGGGACTCTCAACAGTCTTCTCCAACATCACTGTTCAAAAGCATCAATTCTTTGGTGCTCAGCTTTCTTCACAGTCCAACTCTCACATCCATACATGACTACTAGAAAAATCATAGCTTTGACCAGACAGACCTTTGTTGGCAAAGTAATGTCTCTTCTTTTCAATATGCTGTCTAGGTTGGTCATAACTTTCCTTCCAAGAGAAAGTGTCTTTTAATTTCATGGCTGCAGTCACCATCTGCAGTGATTTTGGAGCCCCCCAAAATAAAGTCTGCCACTGTTTCCACTGTTTTCCCATCTATTTGCCATAAAGTGATGGGACCTGATGTCATGATCTTAGTTTTCTCAATGTTGAGCTTTAAGCCAACTTTTCCAGTCTCCTCTTTCACTTTATCAAGAGACTCCTTAAGTCTTCTTCACTTTCTGTCATAAGGGTGGTGTTATCTGCATATCTGAGATCATTGATATTTCTCCTGGCAATCTTGATTCCAGCTTGTGCTTCATGCAGCCCAGCATTACTCATGATGTACTCTGCATATAAGTTAAATGAGCAGGGTGACGATATACAGCCTTGATTTACTCCTTTTCCTATTTGGAACCAGTATGTTATTCCATGTCCAGTTCTAACTGTTGCTTCCTGACCTGCATACAAATTTCTGAAGAGGTAGGTCAGGAGGTCTGGTATTCCCATCTCTTTCAGAATTTTCCACAGTTTATTGTGATCCACACAGTCAAAGCCTTTGGCATAGTCAAGAAAGCAGAAGTAGATGTTTTTCTGGAACTCTTGCTTTTTCAATGATCCAGCAGATGTTGCCAAGTTGATCTCTGGTTCCTCTGCCTTTTCTAAATCCATATTGAACATCTGGAAGTTCACAGTTCATGTATTGTTGAAGCCTGGCTTGGAATATTTTGAGCATTACTTGATGTGTGAGATGAGTGCAATTGTGTGATTTATTTTTATGTATTTATCTGTATTGTATATTACACCCAAACAGAAATAAGCCTTGCTCAGGAACATAGTGTAAGATTTTATCATCTTTTTCTTTTTTGCCTTCCATTCTTTTCTCAAACATGCAGACCTCGTTTTAGGCCATTTAGCTTTAAAATCTGTGCCAACCTCTAATACCAAGTAACAGCATTTGTGTCAACTCTAATGCTAAGGAGTTTTGTTCCCTCAAATATATACTAGAAAATGCCAATTCTTTATTCCTAACGGATCTCTATTGCATGATTAGTAGATTTCACTCATTTACTTATTCGGCAAACATTGACAGCCTATTCTAGGCAATATACTGCATTAAGGGCTGGAGGTATAAAGATGATTAACACAGTTTTACTTTCTAGAACAGGGGTCTCAAAACCCTGGTAGTGGTCCATGGCCAGGAACCTGGCAGCACACAAGGAGGTGAGCAGCAGACAAGCTAGTGAAGCTTCATCTGCAGCTCCCCATTGCTTGCAATACCATATGAACCATCCCTCAACCCCAGCCCTAGTTCGTGGAAAAATTATCTTCCATGAGAGCAGTTCCTGGTAACAAAAAGGTTGGGGATCACTCTTCTAGGATTTCATAGCCAAATAAAATATAACATTTCAGATTAACTATTGGCAATACTAGATTCAGAGGGACTCTCAATAGTGTAATTTGTCACAAGGATACTGATAGAGCAGAGATGGCTTAAAGGCATCAAATGTTCAGGCTACATAGCTAATGCACTGGGCCTTCCTTCAGCTCTTTAAGGCTAAAGCAGAGTGTTCTTGTTGTACCCACGCATTCTGGGAAACAAACTCACTCAGAAGGAAAATGTAGATAGTGGAGTGCAGTTTATTACACCGGAGGGCCCAAGGCAGATTCCCCTCTTAGCCAAGGACCCTGACCAGGTTTTGTGAAAATCTTATATACCCTATGTGTACATGCCCAAACCCAAATTCCCTGAAACTAGTCTGAACAAAGGAAAAGAAACATACAATCAAAGTTAACCTGTGATTCATACACCTTAAGCCTAGGTAGTTAACAGTGGACAATTATCAATAGGCCTGTGGTCATACCCCAATAAGCATAATAGAATGTATGATTCTATTCTGTTACACAGATATTTAGGGTATTCTTTTAGGAGATGAAGAGTCTAGGTACAAGCCCTGGGGTACTTTCTTCCAGGGGCCTGGTTTTCCAGTTTGTATGTCGTTTCCATAGATACTGGGCATATAGCTCAAAGTCCGGAGTACAGCCCAAGATGGAGTCCTGCTTTCAAGATAGAGCCTGTTCTGTCTGTTTCCTCCTTCATTCTTATCTCCAACATCATTGCCGTATGACAGCTAACATTTTTCAGGAGCTTACCATTGTGCCAGGTATACCTATGCTACACACAAAAATTTTGAAAAAATAATATGTATTTTGCATATGTATATTCTGCAGAATAATATGTATATGATTCTAACCATAAAGTAAAATAAATGTACAAAATTATATACCTATGACTAACATGTGTATTCAAAGTATAAAAATACAGACTGAAAAGTAAATAATTTGATTCATGGTAGGAGGGAAACAGTGGTAAGGATAGGGGTACAGAGAACACTATAGCTGTTTTGTTTATTACCTTTTTTTTTTTTTAACAGAAAAAGGAATTGAAGCACATACACTAAAATGGAAGAGAGTTATATCAGATTTTCTTTTCATTTCTTTACACCCTCCCTAGTCAGTTTGGGTGGTGGATACATATGTGTTTATTGTGGAATTCACACTTTTGTGTGTGTGTGTGTTTATTGTGGTTTTCTAAATAAAATTTCTGAAGTAACAAATTTCTAATAAGGTGGTCTGATCCTGGAACCCACACTTATAGCCAGTGCCCTAATATGTCTTTCTAAAGAACACAATTTTTTAAACCCAATTCATTTGTTCTTTCCTCCTTCAACTCTACTAATCTTATAAAGGAAGAGGCATTATTAGAAGGAATTCTATGACATCCTAAGTGCTTACAGATAAAATTTCACCACAGTTATATTTTTTGTCCAATTTGCTCTTCTTCAAAATTCTTCCTTGTGTTAGTAAATACTCTGGATTCTCTTACTAAAAACAGGAATCTTCTTTGATCCTTTTATTTCCCTTACTTCCTATATCCGATCTATCAGCCAGTTGAATTGGCTTTGTTGCAAAATACAGCCCCAAACTGGCACTTCTCCATCTCCACTGCCACAATCTTATTTAATGCCAACATTCTTTCTGCCATGCATTACAGTAGACACAAGTATTTAAAGCAAAGGGAATTTTAAAGCATAAAAATTATTCCAAAATTATTGAAAGGGCTACTATACAAAAAAAGTGAAGCTACGGTTTTTCAGAGATCAGTAACTGTAGGAAACCACTACTGACCTTAGGGTGGGAGAAACATAAAGGAGGCACCTGTGAGGACCCAGGAGCCAACCTTCTACGCACTCTTGGAGACTTTATTGCTGCTGCTTTAAGCACCACTCACAGGGCTTAAAGAACCATGACAGAATTGATCAGAAGTCTGGGAGCCTGTATTTCCTCTACCTCCCCTACTAGAAGCACAAAAATCTTCCACACTTCCTTGACTTTCTTCTGAGTCCCTCTCCTTGGCAGATCAAACTGGAATCCTGATGGCATGAGAGGCTCTGAAATAAATTTCTGCTTCCAGCCCCAGCCCAATGGGAGGATGTAGGTGGGCAGATATGGGACCAAGTCCACACACATCATGGCTACTGCAATCTCTAAATGGCTCTCTGTTCTTCTTTGAATGAATGAATGAACATACCTAACTTATTTATACACATGTATTAAGATCCTTTTTTTCCCCCGAATCAATGGATGTCACTTAATCTATAATAAAACAGTCCGAAGTGACTTGAGTAATTTCCTTACACCACTTCATAACCAAAAAAATGAGTAGCTCCAAGGCAGAGCTAAGAAAGCAAAAGACATAAACACATAGCTGTGGTAAAGCCTTAAGTCTTATAATGGAGGCCTAAATAAGGTGAAAAGTGAGCAGAGGGTCAAAACAATTAAATCTTTTAGAAGCCAAGAAGGTTTTCTCGGGAGTCTGAAGAATGAATAGAAGTCCTTCAGGGGGGATAAAGAGAATAGCATTCCAGAAAAAAAAAAAAAAGCAGATTATGCAAATTTTGTCAGAGACAAAAGCCAGGACATTCCCATACTTTTCTGCTTTGAAGTCTATATCTTTTATCTCACTTCAGCAAAATTACAATTTAATATTGTGTTTTTTGTGAGAGGAGCAACTTCTAGACTGCTTATTTACTAGTTTAGATGCTACTTGGTATAAATATTATAAAATACTTAAAATGATTAATAAAGTACATGCTGAGCATGTAGTAGTACATACTGAACAGATTCCCCTCACAGTAGAGAGTCAAAGAGGTTTTCCCATCATCTTCAGCATAAAATCCAAATGTCTTATGATGATATTCAGGATCCTTCACAAGTGAGTCCCACCCTACCTCTCCCTCAGGGTTTGCCTCTTCTCTGTCTCACATTTTCTACTCCAGCCAAATTGAAGGGCCTGAATTTTCCAACTGGTAACACGCATTCTCAAGTTTCAATATCTGTGTGACTGCTTTCATTCTTGCAGTAAGACAACTTCCAGCCCCCAATTCCCATATGATATACATCTTTCTTTTCTGAAATAAATCTTATGAAGTCATCTCAAAGTTACTCAAACCTGCCTTATGACACGAAAGAAAAAAAAAAAAAAACTCACACTTATCTTTACATATAGAGAAATAAAGAAGTACCAAACAGTTGAAGTCTAAAAGAGAATTGAAAAAAAAAAAAAAAAATCAATAAACACCTAAGAAAAGAGATCATTCAAAGAAAAGAGAACCTCTTTAAATTGTTAATGTGTATGATAATTTGAGAAGATACTATTTTCACAAAAAATAATAAACATAATAATAAAGCAAGGAAAGTTCTTTAAAAATGAAAAATAAGATAGGCCATTAAATGAATGTAAGAAGTCACTTTTCCCAGAAAAAAATATACATATGTAGTTGGAAAGCCAATATAGCAGAGAAGGAAAAAAACAAATATCAATCCAGGAAGACCAACAACAATAATAAATGAATCAACCACTTCTCATATTTTTAAAATATTAACTTTGCTTTACATCTGAAACTAAACTCAATATTGTAAATTATCTATACTTCACTAATAAATAATAAAATGTAAAAAAAAAAAAAAAAAAAAGAGTCAACTGTTTTGAAAATTACCCTCCTACTATAAACTAGAAAACAGGGCAAGCTGTATGAAACAAAGGTTTTCCTGGACATTAGACAATAGGCAATCTAAAAATAAGATTCCTGAAGGAAGACAAACAAACAAGGTGAGCCCTATAATTGCCCTGCTTACTGCCCAAAGGCAGTAAGTTGATCAAATACAAAGAACAGAATAATAGAGAGTGGATATTGGAGAAAGAGAGCTTTCTTTATCTGAAGATAGGAACCTTTACTTGAATATGTAGGGTGGGCTATTAGGAAGCTGCTCAAAGAACAAACAGTAAACAGAAGTCTGAATAAGCTCTGGGTTGGGACTAGCAGAGCGAAGCTGTATAATAATATCCTTTCAAGTACTTTGCCCAAGTCCTTGGATATCTCCTTAATAGTAAGCAAAACTATTCCTAGGTCAAAGGCTGCTCTTGACACTTCTGAATCAAGCTAAAATCCACTAATAATTAGTAATTGAACTATATGACTGAACAAAGCACAACACACACATAATGGCATGCTGCAGTCCGTGGAGTTGCAAAGAGTCAGACACAACTGAGTGACTGAAGAACAAGAACAAAATGTCCCTTCCTCCAGGAAGCTTACACATCTCTTACTTTCATCCATCAGAGGACAGACCGAAGAAGCAAGACCCACAATCCCACAGTCACTAAAACAAAAGCACATTAGAGACAATCAGCATGAAAAAAGCAGAAAGTTATATTCCAGATGAAAGAACAAGATAAAGCCTCAGAAAAACAACTAAGTGAAGTAGAGACAGGAAACCCTTCAGAAAAGACTTCAGAATAATGATAGTGAAGATGAATCAGAATTCAGATAAAGAATGGAGGGAAAGATTGAGAAGATGCAAGAAATGTTTACTAAACACCTAGAAGAAATAAAAAGCAAACAAACAGAGATGAATAACGCACTAGAAGGAATCCATAGCAGAATAACTGAGGCAGAAGAAAGGATAAATCACCTGGAGGGCAGAACGGTGGAAATCACGGCCACAGAACAGAATATAGAAAAAAGAATGAAAAAAAAAATGAAGACCACCTAAGAGACCTCTGAGACAACATTAAACAAATAAATATTTGCATTATAGGGTTCCTAGAAGGAGAAGAAAGAGAGAAAGGTCCTAAGAAAATACTTGACGAGATAATAGCTGAAACATTTTCTAACATGGGAAAGGAAATAATCAACCAAGTCAAAGAAGCATGGAGAGTCCCAGGCAGGATAAACCCAAGGAGGAACACATCAAGACACATAGTAGTCAAACTGACAAAAATTAAAGGCAGAGATAAACTATTAAAAGCAACCAGGGAAAAATGACAAATAACATACAAGGGAACTCCTATCAGGATACCAGCTGATTTTGCAACAGAAAATCTACAAGCCAGAAAGGAATGGCATAATATGTTCAAAGTGATGATAAAGAAGCTACAACCAAGAATACTCTACCCAGCAAGACTCTTCTTCAGATTTGATGGAGAAATCAAAATCTTTCCAGACAAGCAAAGTTAAGAGAATTCAGCACTACCAAACCAGCCTTACCATAAATGCTAAAAGCATTTCTCTAGGCAGGAAAAAGAGAAGGGAATAAATGATTTGGCTACAGAAAATAAACCCAAAACCATTAAGAAAAGTGATAGTATCATTCATGTCGATAATTAACTTAAATGTAAATGGATTAAATGCACCAACCAAAGGACATAGACTGGCTGAGAAGATGAAAACATGTGCTTGTATGCACTTCCACTTACCACATCACTCTGCCTGACCCCTGAAACTGTATGTAATAATTTTATATTGTTAGGTTAATTATGTTCCCATTATAGCTTGTAATTATCTTTTTTTTTTTGTCTAGCTATTGATTGTGAAAACTGATAAACATCTTTTATTATTGTGATTATGTAACTATTAGTCACTTAATACCATTGTATCATAATTGTTCAACAGAAAAATAATAGAATTCTATATCACCAAAACTACCATTTAATAGAAAAACCTGTAATCACTTTTTAAAATCCACATGCATATCATAATTATCTTGGAATTTTTTTGAAAAATACAAATGGCCAGATACTATTTTTGCCTGAGTTCCAGATATGTTTCTAATGAGCAGCCAGGTTTTAAAACATTGGATTATATGAGGAACTTTTATTATCTAGTTTGTTTCACTTTTTCTATTTCATATTCAGTTGGTTTTGAATTTCTCCATCTCTTTTTTCTGATGTATTTTCTCAAGCCCTCATCAAGTGTAATAGAAAAGCTTTTGTATACATGTATACATAATATGTATAAACATATATATTTTAGAAAACTTATGAATTTTTGCCCAACTACAAAATTTATGACATTTTGGTTCCATTTGTTTGACTTAGTATGTATAGAATGCTAGATTTCTAATTAAAAAAAAATAGATATGCAACAAGCAACAAAGATTAATGTATAGCACAGGGAACTATGGTCAATATCTTGTAATCTATAATGGAAAATAATTTTAAAAATAATTTCTGTGTGTATAGATAACTGAATCACACACAAAAAAGAATTCTACCTTTTGAAATTTAGTAATGTTTATCTTTTTGCCAGTTTTTTTTAAATGTGCTATTGACATCTAATAACAATGTATGAGATACAAAATTTTAAATATATTTCTGTAGGATATGAGTAATATAAATTAATATAAATATATTTATTTAAATTATTAATGACATCTTTCAAGATGCTCCTATCTTATTTTTTTCTTCAGTTGATAAAATATTCTCAGAGAAATAATATGTCTCACTATGATTATATATTTTCTTTTCTCCTATATTTCTTCTGATTTTTGTTTTAGGTGTCTAATGGTTTATAAATGTCTAATGGTTTATGATGTCTATCTTCTTTGTGAATTGTACTTTTTATCATTAAAAATATTCATCTTTGTTTCATTTAAAAGAAGAAAGAAAGAATAAGGAAAAAATAATGAAAAGAATTGAAGACAGTCTCAGGAAACTCTAAGACAATGCTAAATGCACTACTGTTTGAGTCATAAGAGTCCTATAAGAAGAAGAGAAAAAGAAAGGGACTAAGAAAATATCCAAAGGGATTATAGTCAAAAACTTCCCTAACATGGGAAAGGAAATAGCCACCCAAGTCCAGGAGGCACAGAGAATCCCATAAAGAATAAACCCTAGGAGAAACACATTGCTGCTAAGTCACTTCAGTTGTGTCCGACTCTGTGTGACCCCCATAGACAGCAGCCCACCAGGCTCCCCTGTCCCTGGGATTCTCCAGGCAAGAACACTGGAGTGGGTTCCCATTTCCTTCTCCAATGCATGAAAGTGAAAAGTAAAAGTGAAGTTGCTCAGTCATGTCTGACTCTTCGCGACCCCATGTACTGCAGCCTTCCAGGCTCCTCCATCCATGGGATTTTCCAGGCAAGAATACTGGAGTGGGGTGCCATTGCCTTCTCTGCACAGCTGGTATAGAGGAAACATATTTCAACATAATAAAGGCCATTGTGACAAACCCACAGCTCACATCATACTCTGTGGTGAAAAGCTAAAAGCCTTTCCTTTAAAATCAGGAATAAGACAAGGATGCCCACTCTTGCCATTTCTATTTAACATAATATTAGAAGACCTGGCCACAGAGATCAGATAAGAAAAAGAAATAAAATGGTATCCATATTTAAAGAGAAGTAAATCTGTCACTCTTTGCAGACAGCATGTTATTACATATAGAAAACCATAAAATTTCCACCAGAAAACTATTAGAATACATGAATTCAGTAAAATTTATGGATATAAGAATTCTAAACAGAAATGTGTTGCTTTTCTATACAATAATAATGAACCATTATAGAAAACAAACAAGGAAAGTCACTTAAAATTGCATCAAAAGGAATAAAATACCTAGAAATAAAGCTAAGAAAGTATGTGAAAGACCTGTAAGTTAAAAACTATAAAACTGAAGACAATAGAAAGAGATGGAAAGATATCTCATGCTTTTGGAGTAGAATAATTAATATTGTTAAAATGTCCATACTACCAAAAGGAATCACAAATTTAATACACTCCCAATCAAAACACCCATGCCATCTTCCACAGAACTAAAACAAGTAACCCTAAAATTTATACAGAACCACAAAATATTCCAAATAGACAAAGCAAACTTCAGGAAAAAAAAAAAATAATAAAGCTGTAGGTATCGCACTTCCTGACTTCTGCTGCTGCTGCTGCTGCTGCTAAGTCACGTCAGTCATGTCCAACTCTGTGCAACCCCATAGACAGCAGCCTACCAGGCTCTGCATTTCCTGGGATTCTCCAGGCAAGAACACTGGAGTGGGTTCCATTTCCTTCTCCAATGCATGAAAATGAAAAGTGAAAGTGAAGTCGCTCAGTCATGTCCGACTCAGTGACCCCATGGACTGAAGCCTACCAGGCTCCTCTGTCCATGGGATTTTCCAGGCAAGAGTACTAGAGTGGGGTGCCATTGCCTTCTCCGCTTCCTGACTTGAGACCATACTAAAAAAGCTACATTACTCAAAATGGTATGGTACTGGCAGAAAAACAAACATATAGACCAATGGAACAGAATATACAGCCCAGGAAAAAAAAAAAAAAATCTCATACATCTATGGTCAATTAATTTACAACAAAGGCAAAAATATACAATTGAAAAAAGACAGTCTCTTCAAGAAGTAGTGCTATGGAAACTGAACAGTTGTATTTAAAAGAATGAGATGGCAATGTCACGTTATACAAAGATGAACTCAAAATGGATTATAGACCTAAATGTATGACGTAAAACCATAAAAAAAAAACAGAGACAGAACACCCTAATACGAATTTTGGTAACATTTTTATTTATTTATTTGATTGATCTCCTAAGGCAAAGGAAACCAAAGCAAAAATAAACAGGACCTAGTTAAACTTACAGAGAAGGCAATGGCACCCCACTCCAGTACTCTTGCCTGGAAAATCCCATGGACGGAGGAGCCTGGTGGGCTGCAGTCCATGGGGTCGCGAAGAGTCGGACACGACTGAGCGACCTCACTTTCACCTTTCATTTTCATGCATTGGAGAAGGAAATGGCAACCCACTCCAGTGTTCTTGCCTGGAGAATCCCAGGGATGGAGGAGCCTGGTGGTCTGCCATCTATGGGGTCGCACAGAGTTGGACATGACTGAAGCGACTTAGCAGCAGCAGCAGGAGTTAAACTTAAAAGCTTTTCCATAGCAAAGGAAACTGTCAATAAAACAAAAAGATAACTTTGTGAGTTAGAGAAAATATTTGCAACTAAAATGACTGATAACAGGTTAAGATTCAAAATATATAAACAGCTGATACAACTCAATATCAAAAACAAAAAAAACCCAATTTTTTTTAAAAAGGCGGAAGATTTGAATAACATTTTCCCCCCAAAAAAGCATTACAGATGGCTAACAAGCACAGGGAAAGATGCTCAATATTGCTTATTATTAGAGAGATGAAAATCAAATCTACAGTGAGTTATCACTCACACCTGTCATAATGGCTATCACCAAGAAGTCTACAAATAAACATGCTGGCAAGGATGCAGAGAAAAGAGACCCCCTGTATACTGTTGGTGGGACTGTAAATTGGTTACTATGACAATCAGTATAGAGGTTCCTAAAAAAATTAAAAACAAAGAATAACCTTATGCAAAGAAAATGAAAACCACTAATTCAAAAAGATACACGCATCCCAATTTTCATAGCAGCACTATTTACACTAGCTATAATATGCTAGCTATATAATATAATATTCACAGATAAAGACATGTTATATATACATATACACATATATATACATATATGTACACACACACACATATACACATTGTAATATTACTCAATGCTAAACAGAATAAAATTCTGTCATTTACAACAACATGGATGGTCCTAAAGACTATTATGCTTAGTGAAATAAGGCAGAAAAAGACTAATATTAAAACTATGTGCTATCAATTTTACATGGAATTTAAAAAATAAAAACTAATGTGAATAACAAAGCAGAAACAGACTGAAATATGAAAAACAAACCAGTGGTTACCAGTGATTATAGTATAGGAAAATGTAGTCATTATTTTTAATAACTTTAAATGGAATACAATCTATAAAAATATTGAACCACTATGTTGTATACCTCAAATGAATGTAATATTGTAAATTAACCATACTTAAATAATAAAAAAGGCATTTCAAAGTGATAAAGTGGTAATCTCATCAAGAAGATATAATATTCCTTAAAAATGCATCAACTTGACCTAATTGACACTTATGGAATATTCCACTCAACAATAGCTGAATCATATTCTTTAAAAACATGCCTATAGATAGGAAAAAGAAATTTTGTTTTAATGATTTTTAAAAGTTAGATGAAATAGAAATGTCCTTTGAAAGACATAAAATACCATTCTTTCCTCAAGAAAAACATAAGTAACCTAAATCCTCTTAAAGAAGTTTATTATTATTTTTTTAATTTCACAAAGAAACACCAGAACCACCTGAATTCACATATGAATTTTAGGAAAACATTTAGGGAAGAAATTATACACATTTTAGACAATCCTTTTAGAAACCACAGAGGAAACACTAACCTACACTATGAGGCCCACACTTCCTCAGCAACAGAAACAAACAAAAATATAACCCAGAACAAAAGCTAGGTAATGAATATATATTCAAAAGCCTTTAAGAGGAGCAACTAAAAACTTTCAGAAGAAAACATGGACAATCTTTGTGACCATAAAATAAGCAGTGATTTACTTGATAAAAAACAGAAAACACAAACCATAACTTTAAAAAAATTGAACTTACCAGTATTTAAAACTTTGCTTTTCAAAAGATGTTTTTAAGAAAGAGAAAAGGCAAGCCAAATATTGGGAGAAATTATTTGCAAAGACTATCTGATAAAGAAATTCATTCAGAATATATAAACACCTCATATCTCAATAATAAAAACAAAACCAACAATTAAAGCAGTGGGTAAAAAATTTGAGCAGATATGTCACCAAAGAAGAATTATGAATGCAAAATCAGTTCAAATAAGCCATAATGTGTTACCTCTGCACAAAGAATAACAATACAAAAATTCACAAGGATATGAAATGACTTAAACTCTCACACACTACTGGTAGAAAGACAAAATGCTATAGCCACTTTGTGAAATGACTCAACAATTTTTTATAACTATACATACCATGTGACCCCAAAATCTTGTCCCAGTGTAATTATTTAAGAGGCATAAAAACTTATTCCTTGGCAAAGACATTTACTTCTGTTCATAAAATAATTTTTCATAAACTGAAAACAACACAAATGTCCATGAACTGTTGAAACGATACAACACACTATGGAATAACTCTACAATGAATTACTATCCAGGAATAAAAAGTAGCAAATTATTGATCTATTACATAATCGTGGATGGCTCTCAAGAACATTATGGCTAAGTGAAATAGTCCTATTTAGAAATCCAGTGTTGGGAGAATGTTCTCCATGGCATTTCAACACATTTTGTGATTGTTTTTGTTGAGGACTCTCTTTTCAAGAATATTTACTATTTAAGGTCTTTAGAAGCAAGAGATGGTGTCTTTGTACATGTTCATGTTAAATTGTTATTTCTTATATAAGATTTATGTTCCAGCTCAATCAGTTGGGCAGAAAGTAAACTCACCCACCCTCTACATTTCTGTTCTATTCAGATTCTCCAGAAATTGGATAATGCCCACTCACATTGGAAAGGGCCATTTACTTTATTCAGCCCATTAATTCAAATGTTAATTTCTTCCAGAAACACTGTCACAGACACACCCAGAAATAAAGTTTAACCACATACCTGAGCATCCTGTGGACCAGTCAAGGTGACACATAAAATTAAGCAACACACATGTCTTACGTTACCCTATACATGTTGGCCTTATTCACATGTCTAATCTCACTGGCTTTTTATTATAATCTTGGACTTTCACAGCACCTTCCTGGCACAGTGCATTATGCAGACTGTTGTCACTACTGGGAATGCTCTTACCTTAGTTAGCTCCTCTTGTACATCCTCCAGGCTACAGTTAGATTTTCACCTTTTTATGAAATTGTTTCAGAACATATCAAATACTCCTATTGTTCCCATACCAACATAGAAATTCCCATTTCTGTCATGGAATTTAGCAATTTTATATTTTCTGTGTTTGTGTGTGTGTAATTGATTCCCCCTGTTAGAATGTAGATTTCATGAAGACAGCGTCAATGTTTTATTTACTCACCATTTTATGCCAAATGCCTCATGTATCTGGCAACAAGTAGGCATCCAATATGTATTTCTTCAGTGAATGATTAGAAGAAAAAAGAAGCTGCTTAGAACAGTCTGGACGGTCTTCCTGCCTGGAAAAGGGAAGACAATCACACTTCTATGTGCTTGAACATTTCAAGAGGTGTAGGGAAAGTTCTGTCCCACATGACTGGTTAAGTTGTTAGTTAAACTGAGTTTTATAGTGCTCCTCATGGGAGAGGTGGAAAGAGAGGAATGTCTATATTCCTTTAAAATCAGCACAAAAGGTGCCTCCAATCTTAGAGGCAGATGTTTCTGCACCTTTTCCTTAGGAAGAAAAAAAAAAAAAAAAAAAAAAAAACACTCCTCCATTTTGTACTTTAGGGAAGTGTGTGGAAAACCATTATTCAGGAATGCATTAGCCCTATCATATTCATTTCTATAAAATTTTGCTGCTTTTATGCTTCTGGTATGTTTTTGTCATTCTTACGGGGCTTTAAAATGGTAAGGGGAAAAAAAGTTATGTTCAATTTGCCATTTTGAAATGGAAGATCTCCATGAACCCTAAATTTCAACAATTATTTTCAAGTTGCTCTATAAAGAAACATCAGTTTCTACAATTGACAGTGAATAAAAATACATATTTTTCCCAAGATTAGATAATGAATAAAAATTATGGAAGGTAAGGGATGTTACAGAAACATTAAGATGGAAAAAATATAAATTTAAAAGAATAATGTTGTAAGTAAAGGATCTGAAGCAAAGACCATCTGTGAACAATTCTAGAGTAACAATTTGAAACAACACTAGAACTTGAGGCAAGTGGGAAGTATATAGATTTGAAGCTATAAAGTCAATTTTTGCTAAAGCAATTATTTTCAGGAAAAAACACCTACATCTATCTATCTATATTACTGCCTCAATTTCCCTAAGATGAAACTTTTTAGATCATTTAAGGTAAAACAGGAAATATTTTGATCATAATCAAAATAAGCATAAAATTTATGATACATATAACATCATCAGCTCATTTGGGAACTGTAATTCTCACCTCCTTAGGTTACCTAGCAGCTCAACTGGCTAGGGATCCTTGGTGAATTTTTATTTTGAAGCCTTAGTCTTTTTCGGACACCCTGGTGGATGAAAGGCTGCAGCTAAAAATTGTTCAGGAACTTTTTTCAAGTGTCATGTGCCTGAGGCCATGTTCTTATATCCAACACTGCCCTTAACACAAAAAATTATTTATCAGGAACAGCAAATCTAAAGTAGCCACTTCATTACTGTCTCTCAAATCATCTTATTTATTTCTTGGCAAAACAATAATCTTCCACTGTTATGGTTCTGAAATGCATGTTTGTTGGTATCAATAGTCCTTTCCTCTCACCAAAAAATTCTGTGAGGGTCTATTTGATTTTGTCTGTCTCTAATATCTTAAGTTTGACTTGGTACTCAATAAATATTCATTGAATGAATAGTTCCTCTACAAAAGTACTTAAACTAATAACATTTTTTAAAATATCCCTAAAATTATTTAGTATGTGAATTGTACATTCAAGAAAAAAATACAGTGGTTGTTTGAAAAAGTTATTTTTAGCTTTGGTCATATTGATCATAATTTACATGAAAGCAGGAAGTGCTAGGTAATAAATTGGGAAACAAATCAAATTAAAAAAGACAGGGATAAAGAAGTGAAATAGATCAAAAATTCAACTGCATGAGTATAAGACAGATTGTTTAACTTAACATCAATATTATCTACAAAAATAACATTTTAAAAGAACTTCTGGTGTTAATTGATTTAATTTCTATTAGAGCAAATATGATGACTCTCAAAATGTGCTAATTTTATCCTGAATTCATAGGAATTTAATGGCCAAGGGAGGTGATGGCTCACATATTTTTCATGACAGAGCAAATAGAATATTTTATTCAGTACTGTGCAGCAATTTAAAAGAACACTGATAAACCAGACTTTATCCAGAGGAATGTGACCAAAATGTCAAAAAGTGAAGAAAACATTGATTTCCAGCTAAAGGCAGAGATTTAAAAATACATGATAGTCTTTCTGATCCACCTTGTATCCCCCCAAAATGGCAGAAATGTATAACAAGAAAAAAAAAAAGCTAAACTGGAAGAGATTTCCTGAATGGACCAGCAAGCATGAGAAATCCAAGAATGCACAGGAAAAAAAATTATCAAAACAGGTGGCCATTAAAGCCTCATTAAGGAAAATCAGAGCTAGAGGGGAGCCAGGAGCAACTAAACGGGTGAAAATGGAGGACCACCACATCTGCATACATTTCCTCATCTTTGTCCACACAGCCTCACTATGGTATCTGTTTCTACCTTTAAGCAGCGAGTAGAGGAACTTAGGTCAGAGAGACCAAAAATCATTCTAGAGGATTGCCCATTCCAGAGACACACGGAAAGCAGCCATGCTCAGACCAAGATGGTCTATACCTGCACACCATGGAGTTCCATCATTTTTACAAACTCACCTTCCTGTCTGTTCCTGGACAACAGGTCTACTGTGATGGAACCCAGATTCATTTGCACAACATGCAGCAAGTCAAAATGCTAAGACACCATGGTTTGCAGCAAGGAGAATGCTTATTCACAAGGCAGCCAACCGAGGCGACAAGACCAATCTCAGGACTGTCTCCTCAAAGGCAAGGGATTATTTCTAAGATAGCCAATAAAGAAGCAGGGCAGTCCAAGGCATGGTGAGCATAGGGAAAGGTAATTGGAAAAAGGTTTGGTAATTGTAGTTCTGCACAAGTGTAGCTAGGCTACAGGCCTCTGCATGGTCTAGAATGAAGGCACATAGAAGATCTGAGGCTGGAGTTTTTGACTCTCTTATGTCAAAATATCACAGAGTGAACACTTTTGCTTGCCTAGTTGGAGGCTTGGTGACCTTATTCAGTTTTAACCAGCTCAGCTTCAACTTGATGAAGATGACTCGAAACTCCTGAAAAACAACTCTGGCAAACATTTCATTGTTTAGGTTACTTCCAGGTAGAGAACATGCAAGTCTTTCATAGGAGCAATTAAAACAACTTTGATTGGTGAAAGCAGGTAAAATGGATTTGACTAATAATTACCAAGTGTTTCACTACCCAAGTCTTCAAAAATTAGAGGCATCAAGGTCTTAAAGAGGATTTAAACTACCAAAAGTAAGCATATTGAGTGTTATATTAAATATGTCTAAAAACTTGAGACCTATAGGAGAATGTTGCAGTCATAAAACTTGGTGAAAACAAGTGCTTCCATTAGAAAAAATGTACCAGATTAGATTTGAATATTCTCACATTCTTCTGAAAAAAAAAAAAAATAGCAAGCACACATAATCTTAGGTTTATTTCAACTTCAAGAAAACTTCAGATCAGTTCAGTCACTTAGTCATGTGTAAGTATTGGGTTAGAATATAGATTCAGTTCAGTCGTGTCTGACTCTTTGCAACCCCATGGACTGTAGCATGCCAGGCCTCCGTGTCCATCACCAACTCCCAGAGTTTACTCAAACTCATGTCCATTGAGTTGGCGATGCCATCCAACCATCTCATCACCTGTCGTCCCCTTCTCCTGCCTTCCATCTTTCCCAGCATCAGAGTCTTTTCCAATGGGTCAGTTCTTTGCATCAAATGGCCAAAGTACTGGAGGTTCAGCTTCTTTATATTACTCATGGTACATAGTACATTATTTTGCACCTAGTAAGTATTCAAATTTGTTTAAATTAAATAATACATATAGGGATTTCCCTGGTGGTCTTGTGGTTAAGATGCTGCTTTGCAATGCAGGAGGTGTGGGTTCAGCTGAACCCCCTGGTTGGGAAATTAAGATCCCATATGCCATGGGGTGTGGCCAAAAAAAATTTTTTAAATAACACATGTAGTATTTTTTAATGCTTTGAAGAATAGAGAAGAGCGCCTAACCTTGGTTTGACCCACAGACACTTATGCCCAATATTAGTTATTCAGTAATTTGTTTCTTTGAAGCAATGAATGAGCATTGTATTAAAAAATATTAAGGATAGAAAACCTAAAATAAATATTAATATAAAAAAGAATGGAATAAACTATTAGAGCTGCAGACAAACTTTTAAATTTCTCATTCATCTTATGCCATGCATTGAATTTTATCTTAAAGCAGATCTACAGGAAATGTCTAGTATTTACATAAAGTTATCCCTTTTGTTATCTCTTGTAAGGATTAATTTATGTGTCAATTTAACTGGGACATGGGGTGCAGATATTTAGTTTAACAATATTCTAGTTGTGTCTGTGAAGGTGTGTCTAGATTAACTTTTGAATTGAAAGACTGAGTAAAGCACTCCTCAATTTGAGTGGCTTCATCCAATCTGTTGGAAGCACAAATAGAATAAAAACAATTAAGAGAGAAATTCCTCTCTTTGTTTGACTATCTCTAAGTGAGATATCAATCTTCTACCTCTCTCTTGCGTGCGTGCACTCTCTCTCTCTTTCACTCTCTTTCTCTCTCCCACTCTCTCACTCTCTCCCTCCCCTGCACGCTCCTCCACTCTCTTCTCTTCCAGTCTTGGATTCTCCTGATATCTTCTAAATGAAATAGAGCTGTAACACTGATTTGCCTAAGAGCTGTAGCACGGTTTGTCCAAGACCCAAGAGCTGTGATGCTCTGAGGGCTTTAATGTCCGTCACTCCAAATCTTTGTTGTGACTAGACAAGAACCGAGGAACATACACTCGCGTGACATCTATGGTGCCATGGCTCAGATTTAACCTGGCTGAAACAACCTCCGCGCGGAAGAGGCCAAGCACAGCAGGAACCCAACTCAGCAAAGCTCCCACGCTAGAAGAGGAAGGTGAAGAAACCCAAGGCAGGGGAAGGTCCATTGTGCTGGAAACCGGGACAGTGAAAAACGAACTCAGCAGAAAGCTCACGCGGCCCAGTCTCAGATTCCAGAAGACCTCCAGTTAAGATGGGAAATAACCAATCCACTTCCCCGCAGATGCCTTTGAGATGCATCCTTGATAACTGGAAGCTGTTCGACCCTCTAGCTCTAAGGAGAAGTCGTTTGAAATTCTTTTGTGCCACTGCGTGGCCACACTATCCACTGGGGGACGAAGAACACTGGCCTGAAGATGGAACTTTAAATTACAATACCATCCTGCAATTAGAATTATTCTGCAAAAGACAATGGAAATGGACAGAGATCCCTTATGTCCAAATTTTCTTCCGAATAAGAGATATGACAGAGAAGGCAATGGCACCCCACTCCAGTACTCTTGCCTGGAAAATCCCATGGGCGGAGGAGCCTGGTAGGCTGCAGGCCATGGGGTCGCAAAGAGTCAGACACGACTGAGCGACTTGACTTGACTTTGACCTTTAAACTCAGACCTGTACTAGAACTTACACTATCAGTAATCTTGGGTCTCCATCTGCAAATCTTAGATCTCTCAGGCTTCAAATTGCATGAGCCAATTCCTTATAATAAATCTATTTATAGCTATATACAGTTATCTACAGAGATTGGTCAGTTGGTAAAGAATCTGCCTCAATTCAGGAGACCCTGGTTAGATTCCTGGGTTGGGAAGATCCACTGGAAGAAGCAATAGGCTATCCACTCCAATATTCTTGCCTGGAGAATTCCATGGACTGTATAGTCCATGGAGTCACAAAGAGTCTGACACAACTGAATGACTTTCACTTCTCACTTTCACAGAGATTGTTATTGATGCTGATGTAACTATACACATTCCTTATATCCTTTAGTAAGTTTTCTACAGATATAAGCAAATCACAACAAATTTTGCAGCTTAAAACAACAATGTATCATCTCATAGTTTCTGTAGGTCAGTAGTCCAGCTACAACTTTGTTGTTATTGTTTAGTCACTAAGTTGTGTCTCTTTTGTGACCCCATGGACTGTAGCCCACAAAGCTCCTCTATCCATGGGATTCTCCAAGCAAGAATATTGGAGTGGGCTGCCATTTCCTTCTCTAGGGGATTTTTCCAACCCCGGGATTGAACCAGGTCTCCTGCATTAGCAGGCAGACTCTTTACCTCTTAGTTACCAGGGAAGCCCCAGATACAACTTACATTACAACTCCATTGCACAGGGTCTCACACAGCTGCAATAAGATGTCAGCCAGGTCTACAGTGTCATTTGCAGTGTGGGGTCCTCTTCCAAGCCCATGTGATTATTGGCAGAATTCACTTTCTTGCAGCTGTATAACTCAGGGTAGTTTGTTTTTGCAAGGCCTGCATGAAAATGTCTCTGAACTCAAGGAAAGACTAATCTGTCTTTCAAAGGTAAAGAACTCACTTGATTTCTTAAGATCTCCTTTTGATTAAATCAAGGTAAAACTGATCAGAGACCTTAATTACATTTCCAAAATCCCTTCACCTTTGCTATGTAAGTAAACTAATCATGAGAGTGACCTCCATCATACTCACAGGTAGTGCCTACATTCAAGGGATGTGTTTGAAAAAGTGAAAGTTTCTCAGTCATGTCCGACCCTTTGGACCCCAAGGACTATACAGTCCGTGGAGTTCTCCAGGCCAGAATACTTGAGTGGAGGGGATCTTCCCAACCCAAAGATTTAACCCAGGTCTGCCACATTGCAGGCAGATTATTTACCAGCTGAGCCACAAGGGAAGCCCAAGAATACTGGAATGGGTAGCCTATCCCTTCTCCAGTGGATCTTTCTGATCCAGGAATCCATCTGGGGTCTCCTGCATTGCAGGCAGATTCTTACCAACTGAGCTATGAGGGAAGCCCAGGGGTGTGTTTATTAGGGGGCAAGAATATTTGAAGTCAGAATTTTGCTTACTTAACCCAGTTTATTAGGCTTCCAACATGGCTTAGTGGGTAACTAGCCTCCCTGCCATGCAGGAGATACAGAAGACACAGGTCCGATCCCTGGGTTTGGAAGATCCCCTGGAGAAAGGCACCACAACCCACTCTAGTGTTCTTGCCTGGAGAATTCCATGGACAGAGGAGCTTCTCGGGTTTATGGTGCATAGGGTCACAAATAGACAGACACGACTGAAGTGACTGAGCACAACCCTGTTAATTATTTTAGATTGTTTTTGATATATTCTTTGCATCTTCCTTGCTGATATGAATATTTTAAAGAGCCTGAGAACTTCAAAATGAAATGGTCCTCAAAAGTCAGAAATTCATTTAAGTGCCCAGAATGGAACTTGAAATATGAGAATATCAAAAAGAAAATAAGCCTCAGAAAAGACTGCCGAAAACAAACAAGCAAACAAACTGTACTTATTATTCTGCAGAGTAAAGTATATTTCTATGATCTGCATAAAGTGAGGTCAAATGTTCTCCTTTGGAACAGGCTAGAAATATCCCCAGTGCTCTTTCTTATGACATCTCTGAATTTCATCAATATAATGTGCTTTCTTAAGCCCCTCTGCATCTACCTTTGCCTGGATATTTTTTGTTCTCTTAGGGTGTACAGCATAGAATACATTTAACATACTCTGTCAAATTAATTCACCCAATAGAAATTATAAAGGTGTGGTTAATACATTAAAAACACTTTTTATTGTTTGATTCTTTATAATACTGCATAAACTTTGCATAGTATATGGATTTCTATTTTACACTGACTACTGCTCACATATTTTTTAAGATCAAGAAAGATGATTTTACAGGATACTCAGATTGCCAAGCACATAATTCAAACCGTCACCATTATTTCTACTTTGTTGATGACAGCAAATTCATGGCAGATAGTGCTTTTCATTATGTAATAACATTTATGAAGAATTATAGTCATTTCAATTACCAGAGAAAGCAAAATATTTCCCATCTCAAACCTCTGCTTCCAACACACTGTGTGTGACATACATTCCCAATTTCAGAGTAGTCATTCATCAATCAACTCCCAATTTATTCTTCTAAAAGGCTCACATGAAAAATTATGCAATACAAGTTGGTAAATCAGATGGATCATCTTTAGGAGGTGTTAGCCTGAAAAGCTGAATTAGCCTTGCTTTCTTGGGGTGCCTTGAAATCTCCTTCCCATAGCCTTGTTATCTCCTTTCCATCCCTCCCTCCTCATCTCAGAAATACCTGGCATATGAGAACTTATCCAGAGGAAATTCAATCATTTATCTCTTAGTTCATCACTGACTATAGTAAATGTATTATTAGTTTATTGCTGGTCAAAGACTGTAGAGAATTTTCCAGAAATTTGAGTTAGTAGATCAGTAAGAAAGATCCATTACCAATGCATATATGTGGAATCTAGAAAAATGGAATAGAAAAGCTTATTTGCAAAATGGAAATAGAGACATGGATTTAGAGGGGAAACATATGGATACCAAGGTGGGGTATAGGCGGTGGAATGAATTGGGAGATTGGGATGGACATAAATACACTATTGATACTATGTATAAATAGATGACTAATGAGAACCTACTGTATAGCTCAGGGAACTCAGTGCTCTGTAGTGACCTAAATAGAAAGGAAATCCCAAAAAGAGATGATATATGCATACATATATCTGATTCACTTTACTGTACGGCATAAACTAACACAACACTGTTAAGCAACTATACTCCAATAAAAATTAAAAAGAAAGATCCATTACCAAACTGATTTGGAATTATTGGTATTATATTATTGATGCTGAATTATTGATGTTGAATTATGGCTAAAAAGGAAAAAAAAAAGGAGAAAGGGCAAAACTAAGGAAGAATGCATTCATTACTTTTAAAAAAAGTTTTATTGAACTGATCACTTGGAATAACTTTTAAAGTGTTACATAGGATTATATCCTTGGAGAAAACTCAGTTTTTTTCTTCAGTCCGCAGTCACTTGTATATTATATAAATCTTTATACACAGTAATAGTCAGGAACCCAAGCGATCTATCATATTTGATCAAGCCAAGCATAAATCATTTATTCATGATTTACTATTTCTTACTTGATTCATTGATTCATCTCCAGACAAGACAAGGTCAGTATGAAAAAAAAAAAAAAATGATTGAGTTCCCCGCCCTTAGGAGAGAGCAGCTTCACCAACAAATTTATCTTTACATCTGACCTCATGAATCTTGACACTGGGAGTACTGTAAGATGGAAAAAAAAAAAAAAACCTTATAGATGGCCCTTCAAATGTAAATGTATGTGTAAGAGTGAAAATAGTGGAAAGATCAACAACTAAAGTGTGAGGGTCACAGCTATACTGGTCCTCACCATAAGACAATCTGGCTCACCTAACATGCATTTACCTAATTTGATTGGTACTTATATTCTATATTTTTCTACTTTAATTCATATTTTCCCAGTTTTACTTCCCAATTCCCTTTCTGTGGCACCCTAATTTTTCACATATACATTTAGCTCATTCAAGTCACAGTGTTTAGCTATGAATTAGACAAGCTGAGGGATGGAAAATTACAGTACCTTTCAAGTCTCTTGATATAATGCTGCAACAACCTATAATCATATAGGCTGCAAAAATAGGCTTCTAAACCTGACTTCTAAGTTCAAGGCAGTCTTTGGCTTTCTGAATTCTTCCTCTGGCTTCTCCCCTGCCCTACCATCTGTACATATTTCCAACACACAGAAATGTAAACAGAGTGGATTTGTACCTTGTTTTAGCTTGATTTGCCATAACAAGCCATAAACTGGTTGGCTTAAACAATAGATATTCATTTCTCATGGTTCTGGGTAGTCCAAGATCAAAGGGCTAGGCAGGTGTTAGCTCTTTTACTGGCCTAGAGATCACCACCTTCTCCATGAGTTTGTACCCACTTTGCAGAGAAACGGGGAGCTCTGGTCTCTCTTATAAAGCCACTCATACTATCTTGGGGGCCACAATCTCATCTAAACCCAATTATCTATCAAAGACCTAACTTCCAAACCCCATCACATTGATGGTTAGAGTGTCGTATCATTTTGTTGCATTCAATTAGTAGCATATACTGAAAGCATATAGTGCATGCATGCATGCATGCTAAGTCACTTCAGTCACGTCTGATTTTTGTGACCCTATGGACTATAGCCTTCTGTCCACAGGATTTTCCAGGAAAGAATACTGGAATGGGTTTCCATGCCCTCCTTCAGGAGATCTTCCCAACCTGGGGATTGAACCCTTATCTCTTATGTCTCCTGTATAGGCAAGCAGGTTCTTTACCACTAGCACCACCATATGGGAAATCCCCATATGGTGCATGTGCTGTATTAAATGTAGAAAGTGTTTTTAAAAATAAAATTGATAGTTATTTTTCTGTTAAAAAAAAGATGCCTAGATGGCTGAATTGAATCTTCATAGAAGTTTGGATAATTTCCAGATTTCTTAGAGTAAGAGTATTATATACTTTTACTGCTGCTACTGCTAAGTCACTTCAGTCGTGTTCAACTCTGTGCGACCCCATAGAAGGCAGCCCACCAAGCTCCCCCGTCCCTGGTATTCTCCAGGCAAGAACACTGGAGTGGGTTGCCATCTCCTTCTCCAATGCATCAAAGTGAAAAGTGAAAGTGAAGTCTCTCAGTCGTGTCCGACCCTCAGTGACCCCCATGGACTGCAGCCTTCCAGGCTCCTCCATCCATGGGATTTTCCAGGCAAGAGTGCTGGAGTGGGGTGCTCCTTTTACTACTTGACCCTAATTTCCTTGGTTTCTGCACGCCTCTCCTCCCTGGACTCTACTCTGTAGCCATAATTGGTTTCATTAGCCTTCACTCAAAATGTCTGATTCTTTAAATGGCTTTTCATATACTTGTCCCCTCTGCTTGAGATGCCATGGGTCAACTCTTACTTATCCTTCAAGATTAAGTTTCACTAACATCTTTCATGACTTCTCCTTTTCCCATAAAATGTTAATGATTCCCTTTTCTACTTCCCTCTCATTTTGTTTGCACTTCTATCACAACATCAAAACTATGAGGTTGTTTAATTACTGTTTGCATATCTATTTCTCTTATTAGACTGTGACACACTTGGAGATGGGGTAATTTATAATAAATCTTTTAGTTCAGCAAACCCAGATTGGTGCCTGATCCACATTAAGACTCAGTATATGAAGAATGACTGAATTAATCATTAACTTAGGTCACACAGAAAAGTATGAGATCAGTTGTTTCTCAAGTACACCTTGGACTATAAAAACTTGCCCTTTGTTTCACACAATCCCCTCTTTCTAATCTGTTCAGTTTTGCCTGTGATTTTGCTGCTGCTTAGTTATACCCTCCCTTGCTGCCTGCTGCAGGAGATCTAGATGTTCTAACTCCTACATCACTCAAGCAGTGTTTCCCAAATTTGCTTAACTGTAAAGCTCAGTGAGGATACTTGTTACAAATACAAATTCCTGATTTCAATCTCAGAATATTAAATAGAAGCTGCAGGGGGTTGAGTTTACCAATCTGCATTTTAAAACACATCCCCCAGATGATTCTGAAGAAGACAACCGTGAACAGAGGGTAAGCTCTGTTTTCAAACAACTGTTTCCTCCAGTGGCCACTTGTCTTAGCTTAGGACTTCATTAAACAGTAGTTTGGTTTCCTCAGACATAGAAAGAAACTCTCAATTGAATGTCCTTTCTGAAGTACTGGAAACCCCTTTAATGGACTCCAGAAATCTCCATACTACCTTCTCCATGCAAAATTCACTGCAGAAACTTCAGCCTGCTGACTCTGTTCTTGGATGCTCACTGAGTTTCAAAAGTGTTGCCCCAGCTGCTGCTGCTACCCCTAGAACAGCTTTGTGTATTGCAGTCTGCAAACTGATTCTGATGAGTTGTGACAGCTTGTGCTCTGTGGGTTTACCTTTAATCAAACTAGACCCTGAGGATGTATGGATTCCCTGTAGAACGTACAGATTGGGTGTCACTGAGGGTTAAAAATGAGTATGAAGACTACGTACTTACATAGAGCCTGGCTCAGGGTAAGCACTCAATAAATATTACCACTTCCTAATATTTCTGTTGTCAGATGGACTGCATCAATTCTTCTTTTGATCCTGACTCAAGAAGACCTATACTCTCTCTTTCTCTCTCTCTCTCTCTATATATATTTAAATTTAATCACTGAAATATAAAAGTATCTTAATCCTCTAAACTAATTCCACTACTTCAATTATTTTTGATTAATTATAATCTTACAGAAACAGATTTTTTCATAGAATGCCAAAATTCAATGTATTTGAGTAATAGAGTCAATGTATTTAATTCACAACATTCAGATTGCAGAGGCCATAAACTTGCTTTGTTGATTCAATAAGCATAATAGTATTTTAAAGCCTTCTTGAATACTAAATATTACTTGTATTAGTTAACTATTACTGGGTAAGAAGTCACTCCAAAACTTAGTGGCTTAAAACAACTACCACTCATTATTTCTCATGAATTTGTGAGTTGGCTAAGTGCTCTGAACTCGCTTGGTCTATGCTGGGCTCACTTATATATTTCTGGTTAGGTGGAAGGGTGCTGGGGGATAGTCTACCTGTTCTTGTGTTGCCTCAAATTTGTTCAAATGATGATCACCCCATCTAAGGGAGAAAAGATAGGTGCAAAGTCTCTTGACTAAGGTTTCGTTAAGATTAATTACTTAATTAAAATGACTAATGAGTTGACTAAAACAGCTAATGAATGTTATTTTTGCCACATTTTATGGATCAGAAAAATATATAAGTTAATCCTTGATCTAAGGGATGTGAAATAGACTTCATCTTTTGATGGAAGTTGCTGAAAAGCATTATTTCAAAGCACATACAGAGACTACTATTGGGATAGTTAATGCAATCAGTCTGCCACATTAGTCATGCAGCAAAATATTTCATTTTGGGAGTCTTATGAAATTTTCAATTAAAAAAAGGCAGATTCTGAACTAAGGTCAAAATCATGCCCCTGATTCCGTTATCACCCAGAAAGCCATAAGAAGTCACAAAACTATCAAATGATCATTTGCTTGTCTTTAAAATAGTGATAGCATGAACCTCATGTAGTTATCATGACTACATGACTACATGACCATTATATAAGATATCATAACAATAAACACCTAGCAGGGTGACTGGAAAAAGGTAAATACAAAGATATATTGAGTTAAGTTAAAATAATGAATTGTTTTTAATTTTCTTTCTTTAATTTATTAACTAGAATCTCAATTTTTTTATTTGCTTTCCTTCATGTATCATCTTTATACCAGATTTTTATAATCTTAACATTAATTTTATAATTTTAACATTATTTCTAAAGAAAGTAGTCTTTAGCAATATTCATCCTTCTAAAACATGTTTTCCAAATGATCCTTTCATCCTGACTAAATGAGTAAACATTTTGTTGTTGTTGTTGTTTGGTGGTGGTGTTTTTTAATGATGCTTTGTATTTTTAAGAAACAAAAACTATATCTGACCAATTTAAACAGAAAGGAAACATATATAAGGAATACTTTAGCATTCACAGAATTGACAAAAGCATTGGGAAACCAATGTCAGAAAATGAGGAAAGAAATGTACAGCAAAATCATATCAGAATTAGTCTCTAATAGCTTTAGTTCAACTCACAGGCTCTTAACCATACCAAAGATCCTCACTGAATACATATTTTTTAATTGAGGTAATACCAATTTATAACATTATATGAGTTTCATGTGTACACATCATACCTCTTAATCTGTATACCCTACAGTGTGAATAATTTTTGTCTCCTCTGATTCTCATGTCAAACCTCCAAGATCCAAAATTCTATGCTAGAGCATCTGGTAGACTGAGCCGAGGTCACATAGCCCCACCACAAGTATTAGAAAACTGTAAAAGAGACTCTCTGCCCCATCTGTCTTACACTGTGGAAAGAAAGACCTTGACATTGCATTTTCTTGAGGTCCAATCAAATAAGGATGTTTGGGATGCTAGGAAGACCAAAACAAATGTTCACTGCAATCTACCCCCTTAGTTGTTCAATATCCACAGTTGTCTTTTTCTCACATTGTATTTCATAAAAGAATTCTAAAGTTTAGTATAGGGCAATTTTGTCTTCTGTATACTCAGTCTCTTGACAAAGGAGGCACCCAACAGTTCAGCTCTGATTAATATCCATTATTCTCTCAATCTTTTGTGATTCTCATCTCAATATTCTGAAACCTGTGGAGGAGAAACAAAATTGTAACCACCAACCTCCCAGGGGTAGGTATTCTGTTAGTTCACAGTTGGTGATCAATAATTTGTACACCTATGGCTGATTCATGTTGATGTTTGATGGAAAACAACAAAATTCTGTAAGGCAATTATCCTTCAATTTAAAAAATTAATTAATTAAAATTTTTTTTCCAAAAGACTTAGATATTTCCCATTTCCCAGTATAGTACAGTTACTTTGTAAATAGTGACTGATCTCTGAGAAAAGATGGGAGAAATATTCACCAAGCATATATTTGATGTGATTTCAGAATGTTTCCCAATGAGTCTGGCTCCCTCAAAGTGTAGTAGACTCGGGTCTTGACAACATTTTCAATATGAGAATTGGGATGAATGGCTGTAACAGTAACATTATGATTCCATTAGCTTCTCTCATATAGCTTTTATTTAAAAAAATAAATAAATAAACTGCTAGCTGTTCACTAAAATAGGCATCCTTTTCTCCCCTGGACCACAGCAAGTTTATAGTTTTGCTTCCTGCAACTGCATGTGGCCACATGACAGAATTCTAGTCAACTGAATGTTACTTTAAATGCTGTCTACCACTTCTAGATCTGGTCATAAAAACCTCTTACTCCTTCATATCCTTTTTCCTTCCAGAGTATCCCAAGATCCCACATTGAAGCTGCATGTTGAGGCTGGCAGAGGCACCATCATCCTGGATTACTGAACAGCTCTGTAGTGTCTATGTCCTCCTTCCTCAACTTCTATCCTGGAACCATTTGTAATTGTTATTTGGGAAAGAAATACAATTTTTGAGTGTTGAGGATTATATATTTGTGCATATATTTGGTGTGAGTGTGTGTTTGTACTTGGTACATATTTTCACAGTCTGTCCTACCCTAAGTAATAAAAGCTTTAGTGTACTGTACATATATTGTGATTCTATGAAACCCTATAACCAGTTAGCAACTATCAAAAATCTATGACCATTTTAATTATCACAAATACTCTCATCATCTCATCATAACCTGCCCCTTTGCCTCAGATTTCTATCAGGAAGCTCATTTCAACTTTATATTCTCCCATGAATATATCGTGTTTATAAAAAAAACTAAAGGGAAAACAAAATGAAAAACGGGTATCAAAGCACTTTTCAAAGCTTTGGCATGCACCTCATCACTTTTTGTGGACTTTCATGGGGTATATAGTAAAAACAAACAGAACAAAATAGTAGGTCACAAATGATACATATTTTCTAGCATTTCTAATTATAGAATCTTTGAATTCTGTTATACCAAGAAAAATATCTTAATTCAAGAACGATATCTTATTTCAACTTCATTTGGTGTGTATTTTCATTGAGTTCAGGTTTTAGTCAGCAAGCTATATGATTAAATATCTCCAGCTGTTAGAACTAGCAATAATTATTTCAGAACATTAAATGTCTTATCATGCATATATATAGGTAAAAGTTAAAAATCTAGAAATAATAAAATGTAAGAGATAAGCAATGAAGATTTTTTTTGAAGAAATAACTTATTTAGATTAAGGACTTGCAGCATCTATAAGCAAGGAAAAAGAGTCACAACCAAGGGAAGAAGGACTCAAATAGCAGGGGTAAGGGGGCCCTGTGGGCTTGGGGGTCAGGTTAAACAGGGTACTCTGAATCTTTCCTATTTTGGCTTAACACCAGTTCTTAGATTTCTGCTTAACTCTAACCAAAGCTCTAATTTTCCCAAAAGAGATTTGATGATTAACTGAAATCAATGGGTGGTACGATTTGGCAAACTATAGATTCAAATTTTGCATTTGATTCTTGGCTCCTGCAGGCCTGCAACTATAGCTGTAATATGATCATAGAAAATGTGGGGATTTAGAATGTGCATTAAGAATTTAGGATTTTTGAGCTTGCCATTCTCTTTTATTAGGACACTCAAAAAATGTCCTAAAAAATAGTCAATGGACTCCATCATTCCTGAATTCTATTTTTGCTGTTCCAAAGCAGAAGCAACTCATTATTTTACAGCTTTGCTTTCAAAGGACAATTTATTTTGGGAGTACACAGTTGATAATTTAATTAGAAAATCCATCCTTTCAAGTTATAGTCTGCCAGAATTATATTCCTGAAACCCAGCAGGATTATGTTTATTTTCAGGCCCAAATAGGCAAGATAACTAATTTCAAATTCTTTGAACATCCATTACCTCTCCTGTACTTAATAGTACCATTCAGTGTTCTTGTTTCTAAACAACAGAAACATCTCTGGTTAACCTGCTCAGAGAGTAAATTCATCTAGTGATTATGGACTGGGAAAGATATCAACAAGAGGTCTGGAGAACCAGCTTTCAGAATGGGCAGAGAAAACAGGAGAAAAGCACAGCCTAAATAAACTCTTGCTGCTGCTGCTAAGTCACTTCAGTTATGTCCAACTCTTTGAGACCCCATAGACGGCAGCCCACCAGGCTCCCCCATCCCTGGGATTCTCCAGGCAAGAACACTGGAGTGGATTGCCATTTCCTTTTAGGTCTGTCTCATTAGGCCTACTGGGCCTGTCTGACCTGTTTTCGGCATCACTACCACGAGACATTGCCTGAGTTCCTAAAAGGCTCCACTGAACTCTGCTTAAGAATGATATTTCTGTACCCTGCTCTTCCATGCAGATCCTTTAAGTATTTTGATTACTCCTTGTATGATGTAATACTCCCAGATGATAAGACATTTGGAGGAGGAGAAGTGCTGAATTACAAGTACGCACTACAGTAATTGAGTAATGAAAGAGTAATTAGGCCTTAGATGTTTTAATCCTTCTTATGTAATTTTGTCTAACTGATGCAAAATGCTCTGATCGTAAGTGAAAATTTTGGTCAAATTATTCCAAATGTGATTGTCAAGAACCAAACAACTTTACAGGAACTCTCACCTGAACTATGCCCTAGTTTTTCCCCCATTGTCAAGTAGCTATTTATTTATTTAATTTTCATTTTATATTGGAGCATTGTTGAATAACACTGTTGTGTTAGTTTCTGGTGTATGGCAAAGTGATTCAATTATCCATACACATGTATATTTTCTTTATCAAATTATTTTCCCATTACAGTTCTCAAAAAATATGGAGCAGAATTCCCTATGCTATGCAGTATGTCTCTGTTGGTTATCTATTTTAAATAAAGCCGTGTGTACATGATAGGTGGCTATTCAAGTCTTGAACCAGACATCAGTCAAGTTTACTGGAAGCAGGATCACTATTCATTTAAAGATCATGGTCATGCTGTCTTCACCCTGTCTCCTCTCTTCAGGAGTTCACAGTTCCTTGTGTATACTCATCATTGCTTTAGGGTTTAACTAAAATGATAATGATCTCAGAATCTAATTTAAGGATTAAGAGAGAGGCCCCATTTGGTAAGCCTCCTCCTAATCTATATTCAAGAAAATTAGAGATACCAAGGGAACATTTCATGCAAAGATAGGCTTGATAAAGGACACAAATGGTATGGACCTAACAGAAGCAGAAGATGTTAAGAAGAGGTGGCAGGAATACACAGAAGAACTGTACAAAAAAGATCTTCATGACCCAGATAATCACAATGGTGTGATCACTCACCTAGAGCCAGACATCCTGGAATGTGAAGTCAAGTGGGCCTTAGAAAGCATCACTAGGAAAAAAGCTAGTGGAGGAGATGGAATTCCAGTTGAGCTATTCCAAATCCTGAAAGATGATGCTGTGAAAGTGCTGCACTCAATATGCCAGCAAATTTGGAAAACTCAGCAGTGGCCACAGGACTGGAAAAGGTCAGTTTTCATTCCAATCCCAAAGAAAGGCAATGCCAAAGAATGCTCAAACTACCACACAATTGCACTCATCTCACACACTAGTAAAGTAATGCTCAAAATTCTCCAAGCCAGGCTTCAGCAATACATGAACTGTGAACTTCCTGATGTTCAAGCTGGTTTTAGAAAAGGCAGAGGAACCAGAGATCAAATTGCCAACATCCGCTGGATCATGGAAAAAGCAAGAGAGTTCCAGAAAAACATCTATTTCTGCTTTATTGACTATGCCAAAACCTTTGACTGTGTGAATCACAAGAAACTGCGGAAAATTCTGAAAGAGATGGGAATACCAGACCACCTGACCTGTCTCTTGAGAAACGTATATGCAGGTCAGGAAGCAAAAGTTAGAACTGGATGTGGAACAACAGACTGGTTGCAAATAGGAAAAGAAGTACGTCAAGGCTGTATATTGTCACCCTGCTTATTTAACTTTTATACAGAGTACATCATGAGAAACACTGGGCTGGAAGAAGCACAAGCTGGAATCAAGATTGCCGGGAGAAATATCAGTAACCTCAGATATGCAGATGATACCACCCTTATGGCAGAAAGTGAAGAGGAACTAAAAAGCCTCTTGATGAAAGTGAAAGAGGAGAGTGAAAAAGTTAGCTTAAAGCTCAACATTCAGAAGACGAAGATCATGGCATCTGGTCCCATCACTTCATGGGAAATAGATGGGGAAACAGTGGAAACAGTGTCAGACTATTTTTGGGGGCTCCAAAATCACTGAAGATAGTGATTGCAGCCATGAAATTAAAAGATGCTTACTCCTTGGAAGGCAAATCATGACCAACCTAGATAGCATATTGAAAAGCAGAGACATTACTTTGCCAACAGAGGTTCGTCTAGTTAAGGTGATGGTTTTTCCTGTGGTCATGAATGGATATGAGAGTTGGACTGTGAAGAAAGCTGAGCGCCAAAGAATTAATGCTTTTGAACTGTGGTGTTGTAGAAGACTCTTGAGAGGCCCTTGGACTGCAGGGAGATCCAACCAGTCCATTCTGAAGGAGATCAGCCCTGGGATATCTTAGGAAGGAATGATGCTAAAGCTGAAACTCCAGTACTTTGGCCACCTCATGTGAAGAGTTGACTCATTGGAAAAGACCCTGATGCTGGGAGGGATTGGGGGCAGGAGGAGAAGGGAACAACAGAGGATGAGATGGCTGGATGGCATTACCGACTCAATGGACGTGAGTCTCAGTGAACTCCGGGGGTTGGTGATGGACAGGGAGCCCTGGCGTACTGCGATTCATGGGGTCGCAAAGAGTCAGACACCACTGAGTGACTAAACTGAACTGAACTGAACTGAATCTATATTCTCCTTCCTAAATTTACCTGAGCTCAGGATTGGGAGGTATTAAGCTACTTTGCCCGTGGGTAAAATGGTATCTTTGCCCTGTGTTTTCTATGTGTAGGTAGTTCCTTTGGAAATTCAGTGGGGATATGGAGTGATTATCTAAACAGAATTTGGGAATACCTCGATCCTCTCATCAAATAATATCTTCAAATCATCACTCAACCACTGAAAACTTGCTTTACTAATCAATGATTTTCATCTGGAATTCTGGCATAATGCAGAGGGAATCTTACTTTAAGAAACTCATACTTACACCTTTTGATTCCCTTACAGTTTGTCAGTGGCTGAAAGAACTAACAGTATTGTCTTAAGCAAAATGATATTTTGAGATAGTTATAGACTCACCTGCAATTTTAAGAAATAATACAAAGAACTTCCATGTACCTTTTACCCAGTTTCCCCAACAATAACTTTTTTCTTTTTTTTAATTTATTTTTTTATTGAAAGATAATTGCTTTACAGAATGTTGTTGTTTTCTGTCAAACCTCAACATGAATTAGCCATAGGTATACATATATCCCCTCCCTTTTGAACCTAAAAATATGGAACATTTCACGAATTTGCATGTCATCCTTGTGCAGGGGCCATGCTAATCTTATCTGTATCATTCTAATTTTAGTATATGTGCTGCTGAAGTGAACACCAACAATAACATTTTAAAACTACAGTTTGCACATGAACAACCCAAGAGAACTAGAGCTACCCACCACCTGCAGAGTCAAAAATCCATGTATGAATCTAGAATTGGCCCTCCTTATCTGAGGTTCTATATTCCAGGATTCAACCAACCATGGATATATACTAAACATTTATTGAATAAATCTACATACAAGTGGAGCCATGCAGTTCAAACTCGTACAGAACAATACCACAATCAAGATACTGACATTGAATTGTCAAGGTACAGAATTTTCCATCATCACAAGGATCTTGCATATTGCCATTTACAGTTTCCTCAGGTCTTAAATTTTGTTAACCAGAAATCTGTTTATTATTTCTACAATTTTAATCATTTTAAAAGTGTTCTATAAATTGCATCATATAGTATATAACCTATACGTAGGGGCTTTTTTTTTTTAACTCAGCGTATTACTCAGTGTGGAGATTTGTCCAAGTTGTTATATGTACCAATAGTTCATTGCTTTTTATTGCTGAGCTAGATTATGTGGTTTGAATGTGCTAGAGTTTGTTTAACCATTCACCAGTTGAAGCACTTCTGTGTTTTACTAATGTTGGCCTTGTACAAATACAGCTACTGTAAACATTCATGTCCAGATTTTGTGTGAACAAAAGTTTTCTTATCTCTGGAGTAAAGGCAAAGAAGTGGAATTGCTGGGTTGGATGGTAGTTGAATGTTTAATTTATTAAGAAACTGCTGAATTGTTTTCCAGAGTGGCTGTAAAATTTTTTACTCCCACCAGAAATGTATGAGTGATCTAGTTTCTCAGTATCCTTGCTTTGGGTTCATTTTGCCTTTCTTTTTATAGGTTTTCAAGGAAGGGCTTAATTATCAGTTTGAGACTCTTTGTCGTCTCTAACACATGCATTTAGTGCTATAAATCTCCCTCTCAGCACCATTTTAGCTGTATTCCAAAATACTTATATGTTCTATTTGTTAACTGAGTCTAGTCACTGAATTTTAATTATTATATTTTATGGTTCTAAAATTTATATTTGGATTTTCATATCTTCTATTTAATGGTTAAAATGTTCTAGTTCTTTGCTGAGACTTTCTATATTTGCATTTGTTTGTATCCTGTTCATAACCGCTTCTAGAAGCATTTTTATGATGGTTGCTTCAAGATATTTATAATCCTAACATTACTTTTACCATGTTGTTAATGTCTATTGATTATCTGTTTTGATTCAGTTGGAGCCCGAAAAGGGTATAAGTTCAGTTCAATCACTCAGTCATGTCCGACTCTTTGCGACCCCATGGACTGCAGCACAGCAGGCCTCCCTGTCCATCACCAATTCACGGAGCCTACTCAAACACATATCCATTGAGTTGGTGATGCCATCCAACCACCTCATCCTATGTAGTCCCCTTCTCCTCCTGCACTCAATCTTTCCCAGCATCAGTGTCTTTTCAAATGAGTCACCTCTTTGCATCAGGTAGCCAAAGTATTGGAGTTTCAGCTTCTACATCAGTCCTTCCAATGAACATCCAGGACCGATTTCCTTTAGGATGGACTGGCTGGATCTCCTTGCAGTCCAAGGGACTCTCAAGAGTCTTCTCCAACACCACAGTTCAAAAGCAACAATTCTTCTGCACTCAGCTTTCTTTATAATTCAACTCTCACATCCATACCTGACTACTGGAAACACCATAGCCTTGACTAGATGTACCTTTGTTGACAAAGTAATATCTCTGCTTTTTAATATGCTGTCTAGGTTGGTCATAGCTTTTCTTCCAAGGAGTAAGTGTCTTTTTATTTCATGGCCTCAGTCACCATCTTCAGCAATTTTGGAACCTCAAAAAATAACATCTGCCACTGTTTCCACTGTTTCTCCATCTATTTATCTATTTCCCATGACGTGATGGGACCAGATGCCATGATCTTCGTTTTCTGAATGTGGAGTTTTTTTGGGGTGTTTTTTTTTTTTTTTTTGAGTTTTTTTTTAAATTTTATTTTATTTTTAAACTTTACAAAATTGTATTAGTTTTGCCAAATATCTAAATGAATCCACCACAGGCATACATGTGTTCCCCATCCTGAACCCTCCTCCCGTACATATATACAATGGAGTATTACTCAGCCATTAAAAAGAATACATTTGAATCAGTTCTAATGAGGTGGATGAAACTGGAGCCTATTACACAGAGTGAAGTAAGCCAGAATGAATGTGGAGTTTTAAGCCAACTTTTTCACTCTCCTCTTTCATCAAGAGGCTCTTTAGTTCTTCTTCACTTTTTGCCATAAGGGTGGTGTCATCTGCATATCTGAGGTTATTGATATTTCTCCCAGCAATCTTGACTCTAGCTTGTGCTTCATCCAGCCCAACGTTTCTCATGATGTACTCTGCATATAAGTTAAATAAGCAGAGTGACAATATACTGCCTTGACATATTCCCTTTCCTATTTGGAACCAGTCTGTTGTTCCATGTCCAATTCTAACTGTTGCTTCTTGACCTGCATACAGGTTTCTCAAGAGGCATGTCAGGTGGTCTGGTATTCCCATCTCTTTCAGAATTTTCTACAGTTTATTGTGATCCACACAGTCAAAGGCTTTGGCATAGTCAATAAAGCAGAAATAGAGTTTTTTCTGGAACTCTCTTGCTTTTTCTACAATCTGGCGGATGTTTGCAATTTTATCTCTGGTTCCTCTGCCTTTCTAAAACCAGTTGAACATCTGGAAGTTCATCGTTCATGTATTGCTGAAGCCTGGCTTGGAGAATTTTGAGCATTCCTTTGCTAGTGTGTGAGATGAGTGCAATTGTGTGGTAGTTTGAGCATTCTTTGGCATTGCCTTTCTTAGGAATTGGAATGAAAACTAACCTTTTCCAGTCCTGTGGCCACTGCTGAGTTTTCCAAATTGCTGGCATATTGAGTGCAGCACTTTCATAGCATCATTTTTAGGATCTGAAATAGCCCAACTGGAATTTTATCACCTCCACTAGCTTTGTTCATAGTGATGCTTCCTAAGGCCCACTTGACTTCACATTCCAGGTTGTCTGGCTCTAGGTGAGCCAGACAATCACACCATCATGATTATCTGGGTTGTGAAGATCTTTTTTGTACAGTTCTTCTGTGTATTCTTGCCATCTCTTCTTAATATCTTCTGCTTGTGCTTCTGTTAGGTCTGGTTCTGTTAGGTCTTTACAGTAGGTCTGTTAGGTCTGCTAGGATTTTATAGTACATGTGGTCACAAAGAGTCAGACATGACTGAGAGATTTTCACTTTCACGTGTTCATTTTCTGCCAAAAACTCAGCAGTGGCCAGAGGATTGGAAAAGGTCAGTTTTCATTCCAATCCCTAGAAAAGGCAATACCAAAGAATGCTCAAACTACCACACAATTGCATTCATCTCACACACTAGCAAAGGAATGCTCAAAATTCTCCAAGCCAGGCTTCAACAATACCTGAACCGTGAACTTCCAGATGTTAAACTGAGTTTTAGAAAGGCAGAGGAACCAGAAATAAAATTGCCAACATCTGCTGGATTGTAGAAAAAGCAAGAGAGTTCCAGAAAAACATCTATTTCTGCTATTGACTATGCCAAAGCCTTTGACTGTGTGGATCACAATAAACTGTGGAAAATTCTTCAAGAGATGGGAATACCAGACCACCTGACATGCCTCTTGAGAAATCTGTATGCATGTCAGGAAGCAACAGTTAGAACTGGACATGGTTCCAAATAGGAAAGGGAATATGTCAAGGCAGTATATTGTCACTCTGCTTAATAAACTTATATGCAGAGTACATCATGAGAAACGTTGGGCTGGATGAAGCACAAGCTAGAGTCAAGATTGCTGGGAGAAATATCAATAACCTCAGGTATGCAGATGACACCACCCTTATGGCAGAAAGCGAAGAAGAACTAAAAAGCCTCTTGATGAAAGTGAAAGAGGAGAATGAACAAGTTGGCTTAAAACTCCACATTCAGAAAACGAAGATCATGGCATCTGGTCCCATCACTTCATGGGAAATAGATGGAGAAACAGTGGAAACAGTGGCAGATGTTATTTTTTGAGGTTCCAAAATTGCTGAAGATGGTGACTGAGGCCTTGAAATAAAAAGACACTTACTCCTTGGAAGAAAAGCTATGACCAACCTAGACAGCATATTAAAAAGCAGAGACATTACTTTGCCAACAAAGGTCTATCTAGTCAAGGCTATGGTGTTTCCAGTAGTCATGTATGGATGTGAGAGTTGGACTATAAAGAAAGCTGAACGCAGAAGAATTGATGCTTTTGAACTGTGGTGTTGGAGAAGACTCTTGAGAGTCCCTTGGACTGCAAGGAGACAGTTCATCCTAAAGGAGATCAATCCTGAGTGTTCATTGGAAGGACTGATGTTGAAGCTGAAACTCCAATAGTTTGGCCGCCTGATGGGAAGAACTGATTCTTCTGAGAAAACCCTGATGCTGGGAAAGATTGAATGCAGGAGGAGAAGGGGACTACATAGGATGAGGTGGTTGGATGGCATCACCAACTCAATGGATATGAGTTTGAATAAACTCTGGGAGTTGGTGATGCACAAGGAGGCCTGGAGTGCTGCGGTCCATAGGATCACAAAGAGTTGCACTCGACTGAGTGATTGAAGAGAACTGAACTGAACTTATAAAACAGAAATAGATTTACAGACATATAAATCAAACATGTTATCAAAAAAGATAGTGGGGGGACAGGAAGAAAGAAATTAGGAGTTTGGGATTAGCATATTCATGTTACTATATATAAAATAGATAAACAAGAACCTACTATATAGCACATGGAACTATATTCATTATCATGTAATAAGCTATAACCGAAAACAATCTGGAAAAGACTATACGCACACACATCCAACTTACTTTGCCTTACTCCTAAAGCTAACATGACGCTGATAATTAACTATACTTAAATTTTTTAAATGCTTAAAAAATAGAGGCACAAGTGTAAGTGTGTCTAAACCAAAATTTTAATTTTCAAACAGTGAAAGGTTAATTCTTTTTAAAGTTTTATCAAGGTGTTTCTTCACTAGAGTGGGAGCTGAGTTATACAGTAGTGTATGGGTTTTAAAATTTGACAGGTTAATATACAAATCTCTATCCTGTTACTAACATATGACTGTGTCTTTTCTTTAAATTAGGGACCCTGTATCTGTGTTGTTGGTTGGATAGATATGCAAAGTATGAGGCATATTATAAGATTCAATCAATGATTATTGTATACTGCCAATGAAAAAATACTCCACTGAGTCTATTTTGTGCCATGTCACAGAAAAGTAGGTTCCAAAATACAAAAACCCTTATCTTAAAAAAAAAGATTTCCATTCAATGAGAAAGTCATAAAGCATATAAAGAACTATTGCATATGATAACAGACAATAAGCACTATAAGAAAACAGAAAAACATGCTGTAAAAGACAAGAGCGTGTAAACACTTTCTTGCTGTTAAGTTTAAGGAGACTTCAAGAAAAATACAACATATGAGTCAGATCTTTGAAAATGTTAAAATTTTGAAATACAGTGATGAAGGAAGCTAATCCTGAGAGAGAAAACAGAATGAGCAGTTACGTATATCAATATTTTTAGGAACCAAGGTTGCATTGAATAGATTAGAATACAAGTAACCGGAATTGGCATGCTGATCTATAAAGGTAAAATGGGACCAGGTTATTTCACCTGAATTTGGTAATTAGGAGGAATATTTTGTGCCTTTGAAGCAGGGCAATATCTTGATGATTTGTGATACTTCATCTAAATGTGTCTGTACTATATATTAGAATGGTAAGAAAATGGAGACTGGGAGCTAAATTAATATAAAAAAAATTCAATACAGAAGCATATAGGTTGTGGGTAAAAATGATCAAAGTTAATTGTAGTATTAGCCCTAATTTATATGTACAAACAAACCCACCTTCATGGATGTATCTCAAGTCTGTATTTTTAGCACTAACATCTTCTGGACTGTTCTTTCTACATTTCCAAATGTTTTTGAAAATTATGACCTAAGAAAGTATCTTACCTTTGCAAGCTTTGTTTCAGTGTTCTGTACATCAGATTACTCATTAGTCAGTCTCTTATTTTATTCAATAAATAACTAATAATTTCCTTGTTCTAGGTATTTTATTTGGTGCTAAGAAGACAAAGATGAATAATACATAGACCTTGCCCCAAATAATAATATAATCTATTATATATACATATATATATATATACACACTCCTAGATTATATTATATATTATATACACAAAGTATAAGTCCCAAAACTGTATAAGGAGGTTAATCAAAATATAAATTATAAAACAGTGTGAGGGTGTTAATGAATTTTTGCAGATTAGTTGATGACTATACACTGCTTCTCTCTCACTGTAACATAACAAGTCCCTAAATAATTTATAGCATAATAATTTTATAATTCTTGTTCTCCAATGATTATTTTACAAAGAGATCTGTTTTTCATGTTTATATTCTCCATTGGAAATACAAACTAACCTAACAAGCTACAAAAGTAGTTTTAAAGGGTATGACTTTTCTTATTTCAAGAGGAAGTTTTTCTTTTATTAAAGATGTACAATTACATTGTCATTTAATGTTAGAATTGGAGAGAGTTTGAAGGAAAACCAAAGCTTAGAGTATGAATAAGATCTTTTTTTTCTGAATCACAATACAACACTTATTCCTTTTGTTAATACATTAAACACATACTTATTCAGTCCTTAGTCACAAAAAATTAATTTGAATAATATGCATGCTGCATGCAAGCATGCTAAGTCACCTCAGTCATGTCTGACTCTGTTGAGGATATAATCAATTTTTGGATATTATGCATTTGAAGTTTCTGGGGTCACACAGTTGTATGATGCTCTCCAGCTGTCTTGGGGTAGCCAGATTTCTAAGCTAGACTCTGAGATTCCTATCTTCTAATTTATATGCCCTTTAAAATTCCAGAAGAGTGAATATGATGAGATACCATTCCCCTTATTAGGTTAAAGATCAGTTGACTTTGATTTAAAACCTTGATTTAAATCATATCTTTGGCTTAATCTAAACAGGTCAGCCCTCTAAAAGAAGATGAAGTGACAGAGAGATTCTTCTGTCGGCATCAAAGATGAAGTAAACTGATATGATAAAGAGAAAGAGGCCACAAGGCAAAGAACTGAAGGAAGGCCTTCAGAGGCTGAGAACAGGCCCTAGTTTATAGCTAGCAAGAACAAGCAATAACTTCAGTCAGAACAGCAAGGAAATTAATTTTTCCCTCCCTTAATGAGTTTGCAAGAGAATGCTAAGCCTTAGAAGAGATTGCAGGTCTAGGCTTCCCAGATGGTGCTAGTGGTAAAGGACCTTCCTGCCAATGCAGGAGGCGTAAGAGACACGAGTTCGATCTCTGGGCGGGAAAGATGCCCTGGAGGAGGGCGTGGCAACCCACTCTGATACTCTTATCTGGAGAATCTGATGGACAGAGGCACTTGGCGGGATCCAGTCCATAGGGTCAAAAAGAGTCAGACACAATTGAAGCGACTTAGCATGCATACAGGCACGAACACCTTAATTTCAACCTTGTGAGACCCCAGAAGAGGATACAGTTAACTCTCACATGGACTACAGACCCATGAAAGCTCTAAACTCATAATTTTTGATTTGTGTACTAAATTTGTGGTAACCTGTTATGCAGTAGTAGAAAATACACATACTCAACAGTTACATGTGGAAGAAGAGATAAGAAATTTTTGTCTGATTTATGTTTTCCTCTGGTTTGAAGACAAATTAATGGCTCAGTAGAGAAGAAATTAAAAGAAGGGGATTTATTTTGTAAGAAAAAGAGTTAAAAAGAATCACAATGAAGGTTGATAATAGGTGTGGTAAGTACAAAGTTTGAGAGAATTAAAAGAGTGGGAAGCCTTGGTAACACAGTAGGCACTGAAATATAAGACTGCAATGGTGAAATGGATATAAATGCTACCATTAGGTATAGGAGAGAGGCCTACTAAAAGGCCTGACAAAAAAATAAACAATCTTACTGAGAGGACAGAATTCCAATATGTGACTCCTGAAGGAATCCAAGAAGGAACAAAAAACATCTTGAAAGCACGATATATGCCTGGGGATGGGAAACCATCAACAGACTGTTCCTATCTTTGGCACCTGGGAGGCACATAAAGATTAACTGTGTCTTTGTACTTGAGGCAGAAAAACAGGGATACTAAAATGTTAAATGTTAATGGCACAGGATTATCACTGAAGGCCACTTGGCCGGCTATGCTCATATAAACTTGTACAAGTAAGTCTCAAAAAGTATAAATAAGTAGACTTGAGATCAGCTTGGGCACCTTCACCTCATGGGGGTGTTGGTGGTAACTTTTTTGAGTGTTTCTCATTCTTTCCCTGTACCACACTTTCAGGAACCTGTGCTGTCGAGCTGGACTCGACAATTAGAGGTTGATAATAGAAGTGAACTACTTATGTGAAGTATGTAGATGATGGTTGAGATAGAGCCATTGTCTACCTGAATCTTGAAGATATTCCAGTAACCTGTGGATGAGAATGTATTTGGCAGTAAGGTCTGTAAAGGGGTAATTAGCTTAAAACAAGATCTAAAGGGTGGGTACTAACCCAATATGATCAGTGTTGTTATAAGAAGAGGTTAGGACAAAAGAAAGACAAAGAGGGAAAACCAAGAAAAGACACAAGGAAAAGAGAAAAGAAACCTCAGAAGAAGCCAACCTGCTGGCATCTCAGTCTCAAACTTCTGATCTTGAAAACATGAGAATGTAAATTGTGGTGATTTAAGCCACTAAGTCTGGGTACTTATTACAAAAGCCTTTGAAAACTATTAAAATTATTAGATGGAGTAAAAGATGCCTATTGATGTGCCAACATATTCTGATACAGCCTTTGGCCCTGAGTAAGTTGTGGGTCAATACATCAGTTCTTGATTTGCTCATACTTCCACATAAGCAGAATTGATTGTAGGGATAATCATGAAATAAATACAGTGGCTCTCATGGGTCCCAATTTCTTCTGAAATTTTTTTTGTCCATTGCTAGTAAGATGTTTCTTTATACAATCCTTCACAGGTCACATTTATTGTATTATTGGATTAGACGTTTCCCTTCTCCCTAGAAAAATGTACCATGATATCTTAGCAAAATACTTAAGCAGAATTTACATGGTTGGGGATAAAAGAATAATTCTTCCAAAGGTAGATGTTTAAGATGTACAACAGCTATCATTTCAGGTTAACTCCCTGGGTTGGGAAGATCCCCTGGAGAAGGGAACAGCTACTCACTCCACTATTCTGACCTGGAGAATAGTCCATGGACTGCATAGTCATGGGTCACAAAGAGTCAGACACGACTGAACGACTTTCATTTTCACTTTCTCCCAAAATCCACTCTTCTAAATACTGTTTTCAGGCTGCCTCCTAGACTATAAGGTCTCTCATAACTCTGAAAGGAAAGATTAATTTTCCCCTAAAATCCTCTATTATATTGGTAATTATGATTTGGTCAAAGATGGGGAAATTTTTTCTGATTTATTTATTTATTTATTTTTACTGTGGCTTGAAGCTGAAATAATGGCTCACTGTAGAGGGATAAATGAGAAATATTTTTTGTTAAGAAGAAAAATAAACAGTTGAGAAATAAAAAATCACAATAAGGGCTAAGAAAAAATGTGATAAGAATAAAGTTTGAGAGAAGTAGAAGATTTTGAGAAACTTTTGGGGGTGTGTATAAATTCATAAATATTTATGTTTATGCACATATTGGGTCATAATGCTAAGTGTACTTCTTATATGTAACACCATAAGAAATTTAATGTTAAAAGGCTCTTTCATGTTGCAAAGAAAAGCAGATTTCTTCAATTAAAGGGAGCTCATTACCAGGATGTGCAACAGGGCCTTAAATTGGAAAGTTTCAACTAAGGCATCAATCTAAAATAGATGCTTCACTCCAAAAGAGGTGTGTGTTTTTTCTTTTTCTTTTTTTTCTAAGTTTTAAATTAAATTGCCAGAAATTAGTTATATGACTTTGAACCCTATTACTATTAGCAGTAGTAAATAAGGTCCAATACTTTGGCCACCTGATGCAAAGAACAGACTCATTGGAAAAGACCCTGATGCTGGGGAAGACTGATGGCAGGAGGAGAAGGGGGTGACAGAGGATGAGATAGTTGGATGGCATCATTGACTCAATGGACATGAGTTTGAGCAAGAGAGTAAGTTGGTGAAGGAGAGGAAAGCCTGGCATACTGAAGACCATGGAGTCAAAGAGTTGGACACAACTGAGTGACTGAACAACAACAAAAAAAGGTCAAAAGAGTAAAGATGATTTCTTTGAAAGTAGTCATTGCAATTTTGGCAATATACACGCACACAGCATATCTGAAGCCTTTCATCACAGCAGCTTGTAACTGTACTTTGATGACAGGAGACTAGACATGAACTGTGGCATAAATTTCAATCTGAAGTAACCTCAGGGACCTTGGTCAGCTTTTGGATGGACTCTTGGGAGCAGAAGTGGAGAAAGTAATTGTATGGCCAATTTAAGATGCTCTGTGTACATGAAGGGGCTTCCCTGGTGGCTCGGATGGTAAAGAATCCACCTGCAATGGAAGATACCTGGGTTCGATTCCTGGATTGGGAAGATCCCCTGGAGGAGGGCATGGAAACACACTCCAGTGTTCTTGCCTGGAGAATCCTCATGGACAGAGGAGCCTGGGAGGCTACAGTCTTTGGGGTTCCAAAGAGTCAGGCAAGAATGAGTGACTAAATGCAGCATGGTATACATGAAGAAAGTCAGAATTAGAGAGACTCAGCCAGAAAATCTCCAGAAAATCCACAAAAAATGCCTCCACATGAATCAGCTGTCAATATTTGCCAGGCTCAGAGAAGATAAAATCCCTTAACACTAGAACCTCTGCAGCAGCAATGGAGAGAGAAAAGGCAGGCATTTGCCTGCATAGCAAGGAGGCACCCTAATGGGTGGGTAAGGAGAGAAAGAGCCCAACGCCTGTCCCAAGAAGCTGCTCCAAGGTCTCCAGTTGGCAAAAAACGGAGGGAAGAGGTGATTTACCTCCAAATCTAGTTGGAGTTCTGGTCATTATATGTAACTAGGTTTTATCTTTGTCAGCCATGTCATTGAGACTATGTTTGCTGTTCAAAGCGATTCCAAGACTTCCTCTTCCTCAAGAGTGATCAGAAAAGTCATAGAACTGCCTGTTTGTAATGACTTTCTTCAAATCCTCCTTCAGTTTGCAGATACATAAGAAAATAAGAAAGAGCTGGAGATAGTGTCAGTGTAGTGGCCATACATTCAGACATCCCTGTACACGGGATTGTCTCAAGGGAACATAGAAGCTCATTTTCACTCCAGATACTCCATAATGGGAAGGGTGTGGCCACTGCGCACTGACCCAGGGATCCTGTCTGTTCTGGTGTTGCTCCGGGTCTGCTTTCCTTCTAGTCTTTCTACTCATGCCCTTGATACATTTCTGGTCTATTATTGCCCGCTATGTGCTAAGTTGCTTCAGTTGTGTCTAACATTTTTGTCACCCTATAGACTGTCACCAGGCTCCTCTGTCCATGGGATTCTCCAGGCAAGAATGCTGGAATGGGTAGCTGTGCCCTTCTCCAAGGGATCTTCCCAACTCATGGATTGAACCTGCATCTCTTAGTCTCCTGCATTGCCAGGCAGGTTCTTTACCACTAGCACTACCTGGGAAGAATTCTTGCCCACATGGTCCTCATTTATTTCTTCTCTGTGTACACCTCAGTCGTCTGTGTTCTGCATTGTTATGTTAGTTGGCCTCTCTCAAACCCTTCAAAGCCAGGAACTTCAGGGTAACCAGTCACTATTCAGTACAAGACCTTCTCATGCCCAGAACTCTTACTCTAAGTCACTTTATGGATAATTGTTTAGTCTAGAGGGTCCCAAAATGTTTTTTCTCAAGAACTCTTTATACTGTTACAAATTATTGAGAATCCCAAAGATATTTTGTTAATATGGTTTGCATCTATTGGTGGTTATTATATTAGATACTAAAACAGTTTAAATATTTACTTATTTATTTTAAGCTAAATAAAACATATTTCATGTTCATATAACTAGTATATTGCTACAAAAAACACTAAACTTTCCAAAATAACATATTTAATAAAGGTAGTGGTTTTATAGTTTTGCAAATCTCTTTGGATTCTCATACCTGCTTCTGAATTCAACCTGTTGTGTATGTTGTTTTTAATTGATGTACATGAAGAAAACCTAACCTTACACAGATGTGAGGTTGGAAACAGAAAGACCTCGTGGAACCCTTGAAACTGTCTTATGTCCTATATACACACATATACACACACACATATATACAGGCACACACGTGTATAGCTATGTATATATATATATATATATATATATATATATATATATGAGTAGATAGATTTAAAAAACCCCAAAGTACATTGTATTAAAATGTTAGTTATATATGATATATAACCACATATATAGCTTTACATATATAATACCAACAGATACTCATAATATGATATATTAACTATAGGCAACATTTCTCTTTACATATGAGTCTCAAAATGCAGAGAGAAACTGCTTTAGAAGGCTGAAGTTGAACATTTGACTACAAGCATGAAAGTGGCTGTGGACACTATCCTTAGGGCAGGAATTTCAGTTTGCTTTCTCTCCTGTCATTTCAAGTCTAGTCCTCAATTTTTTCATCTTCTTCCAAAAAAAGTGATAGGATTGGAGTCTAGAATCCCTCCGGCCCTCATCTGTTCTAACATATAATCATTCTCATAGATCAAGTAAATGAAGCTTGTACCTCCCAGAACTGACAATCTGGTATTAGGTTAATTTAACAGTTCCTTCTCCTTGTTCAGATCCCTACCCTAGTGATGACGCATGATAATGGATTAACTCAAAAGCTCCTTCAATTAAGGTTTACATAAAACATGTAATTTTGGATAAAATGTAGATATCTCTGGAAAAACTAAAATTGCATTCACGCCTAAAGTATTTTATGACTCTTAAGTCTTCTAAAAATTTTTCCTTGAGTATTCCTTCAGGCCCCAGTTTCCTTGACAAAGCATAAAATGGCCTTGGTCCATCTGATGTGCAGGTAATTCCAGTCCGTGTTTGAAGACAGCTCACCACCCAACTGTGAGACCTGCCTACAGCCATGTGTCTTATTTTCAAGCAGTGATTTCTGGTTCTGCAAAATGCTGTTTTCAGTTCTGTTTGTACTTGACAGCTTTGCTTCCTTATTACATGCAACTCTTCGAGTACATTTTTTCTTTTTTTTTTTTCCTGTCCTTAGCAAGTGACCCAGGCAATAGAGCTGCCATTCCATACTGCAGGTTTGAGGCAGTAAAGCCTGATCCTGTCTGGCTTCAGGGATCTTGCAGGTAACTGTGGTATTAAGTGCCGCTTCCCATATTTTTTTCAGAAGCTGACAGCCACTAAGGATGTGGTTTAGAGGGAAAAGCTGACATTCTGTGGAAAAATCAATTGAAGAGTAAAAGAAAGAACTTCAAAGTAATTCCCAGGACAACTTACATTGGCAGACTAGAGCCAGATGCCAAGAAAGGAGTTCGTGTTTAGTATCTTCCACGTGTTATACAGAACCCTGTACTTAGGGGGGGAAAGAAAAAAAGAAAGATATTATGTAAGAAAAATGAAAAAAATTATATAGGGTAAAGTAGTACATGCATGCTCAGTCGTGTCCAATTCCTTTGTAACCCCATGCATGTAGCCCACCAGTCTCCTCTGTCCATGGGATTCTCCAGGCAAGAATACTGGAGTGGATTTCCTCCTCCAGGGGATCTTCCCAACCCAGGGATCGAACCCAAGTCACTAGCTTATCCTGCATCAACAGGCAGATTCTTTACCACTGGCACAACCTGGGGCGCTTATATGGATAAAGGGTGACATATAAATCAGTGCTTGGCAAATAAAAACAGAACACACCACTGGGTAATATTCTTGGTAAATGTAGAGAGAAAAACAGGGACAAATAGCAAACTAACTCTAAATTACTATGCCGATGATTGCTTAATTAGGTCAAGGGGATTCTTACTTTTCCCATCTGAAAATTTTTCTTATATGATTGGACTTCATAAATGATTTTCAGTTTAATGCAGTTGCAAAATTATACTTCATACTGCCATTATTATTTTATTTTCTTGACACTTGAAAAATTAGAGGTACTGGTATCATTTAAAATAAAAAATAGAAAATATCCATTTACTCCTCTGCTATGCAGATTTTTCTTATACATTCTGAACCAGTGTTATGTACAAAACTTCTGTTGACATCCTGGAAAGACCCATGCTCAGCATATACAATATAGGTCAGCACCGCTTATAAGCCATTCAAGGTGCAGATCAGACAGTTGTGCTCCTTGGGAGTACATCTGAAACGAATTTTGAAAGGTCTAGAGGTTTCGTTTGGCAAAGAATTGAGCAAGAAGTCTCTTGGGCTTCTTCTCAAGAATTTTCCTGAAGGAAATTTTTTTGCGTGTGTATTTGTGATATTTAGAAAAGAAAGTCAAGCACTACACCTTTGGTCAGGTCTACACTCTTCTCTATCTGGATTAGTTCATATTCAGAACATCTGAAGAACAGTGTGAGCATAATGTACAATATATTTTAGAAAAAGATCAATAGCAGGAGGCCAGCTCCTTAACACAATAAAAGTATGCTTTCAACAACATGATAGCTAAAGTTCTAATTTATTACTAATACAAATAATAGCTACTATTTATTGAATTTTCTCTATGCTCCAACAGTCCTTTACAACAAAACTTACAGTCCATTTTTACAGCTCTAACCTAGGAGACTAAGTAACAACAAAAACAACAGAGTGCCCTTCATTTTTCTGTTCAACCATATGAAATTGTTGTTTTTATAGGTAAATGTGACCAAGTATCATAATCTCATATAGTTCAATTTAAATTATGTGTGGTTCAACAAATTGGGTTTCCCCTATACCTATATTTTTGCTTTTAGCCTAAATGTATCATTATTTAACTGCAGGCTACTATTCTTATTAAGACCACATATCACATCAAATTAGTGATTGTAATGATCTTAATAAAAAGAAAATTGTCCCTGTTTTTCTATATTTCTTCTTTAGTTTAATTCTTTGATCATTTAAATACTACTTATTTATGACAGCTACCTTAGGTGAAGATCTTATGATCTAAATAAATTACAATATAGTGAAAAGAACTAGAAATAGAGATGAGAAGTTTTATTTTTACTAGTGAACATTAGGAGAAGGCAATGGCACCCCACTCCAGTACTCTTGCCTGGAAAATCCCATGGACGGAGGAGCCTGGTGGGCTGCAATCCATGGGGTCGCTAAGAGTCGGACACGACTGAGTGACTTCACTTTCACTTTTCACTTTCATGCATTGGAGAAGGAAATGGCAATCCACTCCAGTGTTCTTGCCTGGAGAATCCCAGGGACTGGGGAGCCTGGTGGGCTGCCGTCTCTGGGGTCGCACAGAGTCGGACATGACTGAAGTGACTTAGCATAGCATAGCATAGCATAGTGAACATTAAGCAGTACACAATTTTTGCTTATTTATATTAGTCGTTGTTAATATACAATTATATTGAGACTTTCTGCAGTGTAAGTAGAAACATATGCTGCACATTTGCATCCAAAAATATCTATACAATGTCCCAAATGTGAAATTCATCACTATTCTTACTTGCCTCTCTAACACACATATAAATCTTTTCATTGACTCAAGAAACATTCATTGAAATTCCAGTCACTATGGTTGGAAAAACAAAGCAAAATGAGACATGTTTCCTATCCTAAGGGAGCAAAAAAGAAATTTCATTGTACTAATTTACTTTAGTCCATTATCCAATGTCAGAAAGTTTTGAACATTTAAAATTATAAGAACGTGGAAATAAATGCCTTTTAGGCAGTGAGCTTTTTGTCACTGAAATTCATTGTTTCATTTTGTTCTTTTGACAGAAATCCAAATGAGTACATGTAATTTGTTAAAGCACTGTCTTAGATGACAGTAAAACAAAGAAAAACAGAAATCGAGGTGTGATATTTGCCCAGCTGGTACTCACTTTCCAGGAAAGGCAGCATGATGCTGTGGAAAGAGCATAGATTTTTTTCAAACAGGTTTCAGTTTAAATCCTGGTGGCTCCATATATAACCCATGTATCACTAGATAATTTCTTTCTTGAGCTTTTGTATCTTTTGTAGTATGATGGGAATAATAGCACTTTGTAGGATTAATAGTTTTTAAAGAGTTTGAATGCCTGCTTCTAACAATAAAACAAACAGGATTTATATATATGTGTGTGTGTGTGTGTGTGTGTATGTGTGTGTGTGTATATAGCTAAAAGCTATTTAGTTAGGAGTCTGCCTACTTGTAACAAAAAATTAACTAGGACTGTGACTACATGTACTTTCTTTTCATCTTTAACTCCTCTCCCTACTACCTTCTTTCTCAAAAACACTAATTTGAATGCATGCAATTTAAAGCATTATTTTAAAATCTTTCCCTTTCATAGTTAGACACATCTTTTATATGTTACAGATCACACAATCCATATTTGATGACATCCTTCTAGTTTATCATATTTTAGTCTATATATAGGTAATATCTATATTTCTTACCCTGACCTTTCCTGGATATAAATTCTTTCTTTGGTGAACTCAATGCAGCAACTAATGTTTAATTATAGATTAAATTTCTATGGAATCTTGAGGTCATAAGAAAAATTAGAGGTCACTTTCACCATTGTGCCTGTAGCATGTGAATTCCATGCCATTTTTTATGTATCAAATTTGTATTTATTAAGACAGACATTTAAAAAGTGAGACAATGAAATAGTATGGGTAAACTACACAACTATTCAACCAGTGTTTTGCACATACTATCTTTAAAAACTGTTGATAACTGAAAAACTATATTAAGTGCTTACCATGTACCAGGTAATATATTTTTGGCTTTATATGCATTATCTTATTAATCAGCTTACATGCATTATATCAGTCATTACAACAATTATATGAGGTCTTATTTAAAAACCCATTGCATCTGTGCCATTTTTCTAGATTCCACATATATGATAATATATAATATTTGTTTTTCTTTTTCTCTTACTTTACTCTGTATGATAAACTCTAAGTTCATCCATACTTCTACAGATGATCCAGCTTCATTTCATTTTATGACTGAGTAATATTTCATTATGGGCTTCCCAGGCAGTGAGAGTGATAAAGAATCTGCCTGCCAGTGCAGAGACATAAGAGATGTGAGTTTGATCCTTGGTTTGGGAAGATCTCCTGGAGTAGGAAATAGTGCCCCAATCCAGCATTCTTAACTGGAAAAATTGTATAGATAGAGGAGCCTAGCAAGCTGCAGTCCACGGAGTCACAAAGAGTCAGACAAGACTGAACAACTGAGCACATATGCAATATTCCATTATATATATTTACCACATTTATGCGGGAAGAGACATGCAGACATAGAAAATGGATGTGTGGACACAGTGGGTTAATGGGAGGGTGGAATGAATTGGGAGATTAAGTTTGACATAAATACATTACCACATGTAAAGTGGATAGCTAATGGGAACCTGATGTATAGCACAGTGAGTTACACTTGGTGCTCTAGAGGGGTGACCTAGACGGGTGGGGTGGGAGGGGGGGAGGTCCAAGAGGGAGGGGATATATGTTATATATATATATATATATATATATATATGTATATATAGCTGATTCACTTCATTATACAGCAGAAATGAATACAACATTGTAAAGCAGTTATCCTCTAATTAAAAAAAAAAATTATAGAGATTAGGAAACTGAAACTAACAAAGATTAAGACAACAGAAGTAAGACAGAGGGTAAATAGGACCAAACAATTAAATGCAGAATCCATCTTAAAAAGTGAGCATATTCTGTTTAGATCAACTACTTTTAGGCATTTTGAAAAGCTTCATATTGATCTTTTGGCTTCAATTATTTAAAAAATGACATTCAGTCTTGAAGTTGTAAAGAAATCTGGTCTTAATAGAAGTACACTGTGTTCAAGAGTGCTCATAAAATGTTCAAAATGTTTTCACAGCCCCTAAACCATCTAAAATTAACACATTGGGGAACTTATTCACAGACCTAAACTTACTTATAGGATCTATAGCTTGGTGAAATCATTCCTGCTTCCATATCACTGAAACTTTGTGTCTCTTTACTGTTACCTGGCAAGGTTGTAAAATAGCCTTGTATGCAGCTTTTATGATAAAGCTGTCCAGAAGGCCTCTTAATTTAACCAAAATCTGGGAAAGTTTGTAGAATGTGAAACTCCATCATAAATTTTCAAAGTGTAAGCTCTACTGGAGAAGGCTCTCCATAAAATAATCAAAACTTTCCCAGCAGGGTAAATAACACATCCATAAAGTAGATATCCTGCTTTCTGGCACTTTTTACAACTTCAAAACTTTTACTTCAAATGAAATCATGCATACAGTAGGATCGTTATTAAAATGGATTATGGGAATTATTAATATATCAAGTTGCAATCTGCAATCATCATATTTAATGCCTTTCAAGTCAAATGTCATACAAGAACAGAAACATGTGTGTGTAGATTTATATACATATATGTATGTACACACACATATATATGTATACACATACACACATATATATATTTATATGCCTATCTATCTCTATGATCTATGATCAGGATCAACAATGGACTAACAGATAATGGAATAATGGAATTGATTGGGCCCACTCTTTCTTCCTCTCCCCCAACAAATTCTGAAGTGCTAAAATGGAGATGGATTATGAATTGGAAAAACACAGACTCATAATATACTAAGACCATCACCACTATAGACATAGGACTTTGCCCTTGGTAACTTAAAATACCAAATAAGAATTTACAGGAAAAATACTCCTAGTGTTTCTATTGTTTCTATTCTCTATGAATACAAGGAGATTGCATTTGGGATCTGTGATATTGAACAACACAATTAGGTCAACACTGTGTCAACCGCAAGTGTGACAAGAAATCTCTCTGATACCAAATAATTCAGGAAAGCTAAAATTTAAAAGCCAGCTCTTAGAACTGGACCCATGATTCCATACTTTAAAGGATGCTACATGTTAAGAGTACCCACCAATCCTGCTGAGTATTAAGTATTAGGTCATAGAAACCTCAATATATCTTGTGTTCTGTGCTCTCAAAAGTCATGTCTGAATGCCTATACACAGTGTAATTTGTGTGTGCCAGTGACAGACTCTTTTTTGAAGTGAGGTAAGGATTTAAGCTATAAAATCACTTGGGTAACAGATAAGAAAAAAAACAATATTATGTCAATTCTAGCTCTCAGATATCATGAATGTAATAGTTGCTGCTGCTGCTGCTGCTAAGTCGCTTCAGTCGTGTCTGACTCTGTGCGACCCCAGAGACGGCAGCCCACCATGTTCCCCCGACCCTGGGATTCTCCAGGCAAGAACACTGGAGTGGGTTGCCATTTCCTTCTCCAATGCGTGAAAGTGAAGTCGCTCAGTCGTGTACGATTCTTAGGGACCCCATGGACTGCAGCCTACCAGGCTCCTCCGTCCATGGGATTTCCCAGGCAAGAGTACTGGAGGGGGGTGCCATTGCCTTCTCCGAATGTAAGAAAATCTTACATAATAAAAGTACACTGCCAAGTGCACTTTTTGTTGCTTCTCTTTCTGTTTTAACTTGTGGTTCTAAAGGTATTTAAAATATCTGTGGCTGTGAAATGTTTTCTTATGTTACTCATATATTTGTATATATTTTGGTCTGACTCTAATATTGTAAGGCCAATATTAATTCTTTATATTGGCAATTTGCTAGACATTGAGTGCCAAAATGTTGAAGTTTTATATTTATAAAAATAATTAACATTGAATCAGTTCAGTTCAGTTCAGTCGCTCAGTCATGTCCAGCTTTTTGCGACCCCATGAATCGCAGTACGCCAGGCCTCCCTGTCCATCACCAACTCCTGGAGTTTACCCAAACTCATGTCCATTGAGTCAGTGATGCCATCCAACCATCTCATCCTCTGTTGTCCCCTTATCCTCCTGCCCTCAATCTTTCCCAGCATCAGGATCTTTTCAAACAAATCAGCTCTCCACATTAGGTGGCCAAAGTATTGGAGTTTCAGCTTCAACATCAGTCCTTCCAAAGACCACCCAGGACTGATCTCCTTTAGGATGGACTGGTTGGATCTCCTTGCAGTCCAGGGGACTCTCAAGAGTCTTCTCCAACACTACAGTTCAAAAGCATCAATTCTTTGGCGCTCGGCTTTCTTTATAGTCCATCTCTCACATCCATACATGACCACTGGAAAAACCATAGCCTTGACTAGACGGACCTTTGTTGGCAAAGTAATGTTTCTGCTTTTGAATATGCTATCTAGGTTGGTCATAACTTTCCTTGCAAGGAGTAAGCATCTTTTAATTTCATGGCTGCAATCACCATCTGCAGTGATTTTGGAGCCCCCCAAAGTAGATTTCATTAAAGTGAATATTTCTGCTATAATTAAATAGTTTTGATTTAAAATTTTGATATCTATTTAAGATATTTGTTTTCTACTCCTTAATTATAAGAAATAATCTTATGTTTTTCATATTGAAAATGGCTTTTATGAAAATAAGTAGAATGGCTGTTATAAAAATAAGTCAGGATCTTAGAAATTATGACTATGATCATCAATATTAAAAAATACTAAGTGGACTCAAAATACCATGGCTCTTCAAAATCTGTTTTCATTGTTTCAATTCCCTAATGCCATTTATTCAATGCTTTTTATAATACATTGTTACACATGACACTGCAATATCCCTACCGTTGTCCATGAATATTGACTTCCAGGGACTCTCCCCAAACTGATTGCTATCATAAATGGAACTTGTTTATGATAACCACAAGTGCAAGTCTCAACCAAAGTATACAGGAAAATGATATTTAATATTTGGTCTCATTAAATTTACCATTTGGATTTTTTTTAATTTTATTTTATTTTTAAACTTTACAAAATTGTATTAGTTTTGCCAAATATCAAAATGAATTCACCACAGGTATACATGTGAAGAAAAAACAAAGAACAGCTCATTGTCCAACCGTATCTTCTCAAGACTTCTTGCTTTTCACAAACTGATAACAGCAAGGAGGATAGGTAAGGCCCTGGGGTGAATTGAGGTGAAGGCTTTCATTCACATAGAGTTTCTGTCCATTACCTGTTAGTTCTTAGCACTGATCTAAGAAAATATGACACAGCCACAGCAACTGAAGGCAACAGAAGATATCAATCAGAAAGGCCCATTGGCATTGCAAGACAATGGTGTTGATAATTTGTGAATATCACAGGTATAAATACTCTGGAAAAAATACCTTGTATGTGGTGTGGAACCTGTGGAAGGTAAGGGTGACCATGTTGAGTGTCACTATTAGAAGTGCACAGGAATAAGGACTCGCTGCTATTGTCAATGAAACAGTCAAGAGAGAGCACTGTAGTCGATATATGCCCAAGTGAGAGTTGACACATGGACCCAAGATGTGGTTCATCCCAAGGGTCAGTGAAGGAATGTGGATAGCCCAGAGCCCTAAATTTGTTCTATGTCCAACATGAGTGAGTATAGTACAAATTCAGGATGTCAATACCATTCAGCTGGTGCAACTTCACACAAAACAGTGAACTGTAAATTAACTACTGTTCTAGCCAGGGAAAGTGATCAGATTACACCTGTATGGAATAGAAGCCCAGATACAGAGCTTAGGGTGGATCCCTACATGAAGTAAAAGTTTGGCCATCATCCCAAATGGTAAAAACCAGAACTAGGACCCATGAAGATCCTAGATTAGGTTTGGAGTGCTCTGCCTAATATCCCTCCCTGTCCTTAATAGCATAAGACAGTTCTAGAAACTGAAGGAATACTTAGAAAAAATTGTACATGTAGCATGAGAAACCCATATAGGATAACTGTATTCTGGGGAAAACCAGTAATTTTTAAATAAGGTATACCAATTTGTGGAATCTCTGAGATGCAGGGCCCAAGGGAAGGGCCCCAGTTGCTTGGGTCTAAGTATATTGCTTTAAGGAAGGTTTTAAACTTCTTCTGATTACTTATGCAGTGTTTTGTTTTTGTTTTTTTTTTTTTTTTTGAAGACATTTAAAGCTCTGAAATCATAATTCATCATTTTTTTTCTTCAAATTGTCCTAAAGAAACCAATTAAGTCCACTTTCACTACCAATATCTGTATCAGTGAAGGAAGCAGAGCCAGTATGAATACCATACAAATAAGATATAAGATTTTATAGAATTAAACTTAACAGAAATATGGGAGAAGCTGGGGAATTGATGGTCTGAAATGGAGTTTAGGCTTGAAGCACTGCATAGTTGAACAAGTAAGAATTTTCAGGGAAAAGCTGATAATCCAAGCACATTCAGTAATCACAATGGAACCATAAAGGGAGAACAGTGAAGAGGTCTATGAGAACCTGGAGTCCCTGGGTAGCTACCGCCTCTATAGATTTGAGTCCAAGGATCTGGATTAGGGCTCCTATTAATCATCAGAGCTACAATTCAGGAAGACTACCTGTATACTGAGTGGAGAAGAAGGACAAGCTGGGACTGACTGACCTGTGAGGCGATGTAGTGTCATGTCTGACCACATACTTCTGACAGTTGCTGCTTCATTTATTTCTTCAAAATGCTGTGTAAATTCCTTTTTTTACCAGCTCTAACCCAGCACCATAAAGGAAGAATATTTTGAGAAATGTGCTTGGCTTATTAAAGTCGATACAGCACAATCCAGCATAATCAGTTCAGGACTAAAGCAATGGTGCTGCTGCTAAATTGCATCAGTCATGTCCAGCTCTTCGTGACCCCATGTGACTGTAGCCCACCAGGCTTTTCTGTCCATGGAATTCTCCAGGCAAGAATACTGGAATGGGTTGCCATTTCCTCCTCCAGAAATCAATGCATTTATGGTATTTTTCTTCACTTCCTCTAGGTGTTCTCCTTTGCTGACTTTTTGGAGACCTTGAGCAGCTTCAAGCTGGTATTATACTTCTATACGACAAGAGAGAGTTGATCTCACCTAAAAAATATCACATCTTATTGTCTCTGATTGGCTTGAAAATCTATCTTTGAATAAGTCACTCTGTCTAGTAAGTTGATAAGTTCTGCTTGGTCTGAGACAATCAGCACCCCGCCACTGGAGTTGGTAATGAAGTCAATCCTGTCCAAACATCAGGATTATCAGAATGCATGTGCAGGTAACTCCATATTGTCTGTGTGAAAGGTACCCTGCACAGATTGGCTGAGAGTGTAGGAAAAGTGGTACAATGATTTGAAGAAAAAATTTCAGTGCAGATAAAATACATTTCTTCATATTTAAAGGATGAATTTAGTCACATGCAAAATTAATGCAAACAAAAAACCAAGTATATGGCTAAAATAAACTCCCTTAATCTAGCTCTGTTATGCAGTGGTTACCCACTTGCTGGTTAAAAAATTATGGTAACTGAGAGGCTGTAGAGTGGATTTGTACACAGAAGAGCTCTGTAGTTTTCTATAAGTACTTTATTCCTTCTTAATTCATTAGTAATCAGTTAGCATTTTGTTAGATAGTGTATGTTCCTTTCAGTTTCCTATAGTTAAGTACTGCTAGGATTTAGAGTAGAATTAACTTGGATAGTTTTATTCCAATAAAGGATTGGCCTTTTCCTCCATTTTATTTTTATTATTATCTAATAAAACAAAGTTTACAAGCAAGTAGAAACGTATAGTATGTATTGGGAAATGAGAAATAAAAATACAAAGCCAGGCGTGAAAGCAGTTAAGAGAATGTTACTGAGTCTGTTACAGAGATGAGCACTTGCAAATTGTAGTTACAGCTCTCTTTATTCTCAGTATTAACATTCAAGATTTGTGAGTCTTAGCAAGTGTGGACTTTACAAGTGTTTTCAGGACTGGGATAGAATAGATATTAGTCACTTCACCCCCTTCCTGCTCTCTGTGAACACTTACACAAGATACGTTCTTGCATCTAAAATGGGCAGCACTGACTTACTTCTGTATTAATAAGTTCTGTATCCCCCATATCCTTTGTCTTCATTAGGTCACAGTAACTTTCAAGTTGTCTTAAACAAGGCCTTTGCCATGATATATTGTCGCTGCAATAAAAGCAGGAAAAGTCTTCTATGTCTAATTTAAGAATATGTATTTTATGTCTGCAGTTAGTGTTCCCTATGGTATATTCAATAAAACTAGCCAAGCGTCTGACTACTTAAAAAGAAAAAAAGAAAAGAAAACACATACAAATGAAAGACCATCCATTTGTATAAATGTCTTCTATAAAAATCTTTCATATGGAGGCAGAAAGAATAACAATTAAATAGTTGAAATCTCTGTAAATATTCATAGTTAAATATGTGTCTTGGGGATAGTATGTAGGTGACATTCTTTCTTCTATTGAAAAATTACTACAGATTCATCCCTTTTTAATGAAATATTTTTTAAAATGGGACATTATCCATAGCTGATACACTTACATTGAGTAAAGCATATGAAAGCATATAAGTGGATTTTTTCAATTCTGTACACAAAAATGCATGCAGTACCATGGCCCCTATGCTTTTGGCTAAAATTATATTAAAATAACATTAAGTGCTGGGTCATAGCACAAGTCAGTGTAAAATGGAATTATTTTATTATCTTATTCAGACAAATTACACTACACAAAAATTAACTTAAATAAGCAACCTTAGGTTTTACTTTATGTACCAGGAGTATCACCATTTGTGGCATGCTGTATTAAAGAAGTTAGTGAACCACACAAAAGAAGAAAATGTCAGATTTAAAACCGAGGAGAGAGGGAAACCGAAGCATACATTTTCTGAAGGGACAGCAAACTCTAGGGGAGTTATAGCAAGATATTTCTGTTTATCTCAATACTGCCAAGGAGGTAGCTAATATAATTAACACTCAGACAAGTTAAACAACAACAACAACAAAAACTTATTCACACAGTTTTAGTGTTTCTCTTATGTTACCTAGTGTGTTGTTGTTCAGTCACTAAGTCGTGTCTGACTCTTTGTGACCCCACGAACCAGGCTTCCTTATCCTCCACTATCTCTTGGAGTTTGCTCATGTTCATGTCCTTTGAGTCGGTGATGCTATCTAACCATCTCATCCTCTGTTCACCCTCTTTTCCTTTTGCTTTCAATCCTTCCTAGCATTGGGGTCTTTTCCAAACCAGTCAATCCTAAGTGAGATCAACCTTGAATATTCATTGGAAGGATGGATGCTGAAGCTCCAATACTTTGGTCATCTGATGCAAAGAGCTGACTCATTGGAAAAGACCCTGTTACCTATTATATAATAAATCCATCCAAAACTGATCTTTAAAACAATGATGATTTATTGTTTTTCATAAGTCTTTGGGTTGGATAAGTGCTCAACTGGGTGGTTCTTCTGATAATTTCTCTTCATGTAGCCCTTCACCTGTAGACATCCAGAGGGCTGACCAGGGCTGGTGGATTTAAGACACACCCATTCAATATCCAGAACCCTGTTGCTGGCTATTGGTTGACCTCTCTCTCTTTCTTCATTATTAGATTTAGTCCTTATCATCCAAGTGTCTAGTCAAGGCTTTGCAAAGGAAGCATCCTTACAGTAGGAGGAAGCTGGAGAATCCATTGAGGCCTAGAATGAACATCTCAGATGGTATCACCTGCCACATTCTCCTAGTCAAAACAGATTGCAATTTTGGTCCAGGTTCAAGGGGTGGAAAATAGACCCCATCTGTTGATGGAAGGACCTACAAAATATATGGCAATGTGTTTTAGTTCAACCCATAGTCTGTCCATCTGTCTGTCTCTCTTTTTCAATGTCATTTGCATATTAACAAAAAGAAGGATGATTTTAGTCTAATGCAGGAGTCAGAAAACTTTTTGTACAAAAGATTAGATATTAAATATATAGATTTTCAGGAGGCTTAAGTTCTTTATCACAATTATTCAACTCTACCAATGCAGCATGAAAGCAGTCATAGACAACTATAAAATAATTGGTAGGCTGTGTTACAATACAATTTTATTTATAAAAATAGTGGCTGTGTTTGGCCCATGGATAGTTTGCTGAACTCAGATACTATGGATTGAATTCTATACTTTTCCCCATCTCAGAAGAAATCCGAATTCCCCAATACCTCAGAATGTGACATTTAGAAATAGAGTAATGACTGATATAATAGTTAAGATGAGCTCATACTGAAATAGGGTGGGTTATCTAATTCAACATGACTGGCAGCCTTACAAGTAGATGGCCATGTAAAGATACAGACATAAAAGATCATTATGTGATGCTGAAGTCAAAAATTGGAGTTACGCAGCTGCTAGCCAAGGAATGCCGAAGACTTCTAGCAAACCACCAAAAGCTAGGAAGAGTCAAGGACATCTGAATCCCCTACAGATGTCAGAGGAACCATGGCCTTGCTCACACCCTGGTTCAGACTTGTAGCTAAGAGTATGAGAAACAAGTTTCCGTTGTTTTAATCCACCCAGTTTATGACACTGTGTTTTGACAGCCCTAGGAAACTAATCTACTAATATGTAAATTTTATACGTTATTTTCCTGCTTCTTTTCTCTTTCTCTATTTTATCTCCCGGCTGTTTATGATTCCTAAGTAAAAGTCACACTCCTGATAATGGGGTGGTTGAAAAACTTTGAACCTTTCTTGCTGCTGCTGCTAAGTCGCTTTAGTTGTGTCCGACTCTGTGCGACCCCAGAGATGGCAGCCCACCAGGCTCCCCCGTTCCTGGGATTCTCCAGGCAAGAACACTGGAGTGGGTTGCCATTTCCTTCTCCAATGCATGAAAGTGAAAAGTGAAAGTGAAGTCGCTCAGTCGTGTCCGACTCTTAGCGACCCCATGGACTATAGCCTACCAGGCTCCTCCATCCATGGGATTTTCCAGGCAAGAGTACTGGAATGGGGTGCCTTTCTTAGCCTGAAAAGAAAAATGACAGTCTGTGTCAAGTCTTTGCTAGTCGATGGTATCCAATGTGATCAAATTATTCCTGTTAAGAGGTTCTTAAGTGATATTCAACAGGATATCATGTCCTTCCTACCTAACATTTGCCTTTCAATAGAAATCTTGAGTGTGTTTATTTTAAAATGTTTCTCAGGTTATTTAATTTTCAGCTCATTATAAATATTTTTTAAAGCTATAACATAATTTTGTATGAAACCTCAATACACACAAAAATTAGCCAAGCATTTTTGAAACTAGTATGGGAAGTCTGGGGTTTTACTTCTTAATTTTCTCCCTGAATTGTGTCTTCTCATCTCTTGATGACTCATCAACGAATCCCAGAATCTTATAGAAGAGAGTTAAACATAGTGTTGTAAAAGGAGAATTACTGTGGGTATTATAGGCAATAAGGAGAAGATTTAGGGAGAAAGGTCTGATTGATCAGATTTCATCAGTTTGATGCATGGTTATCAGACTCAAGTATGAAAGATGAGAAAATTTAACCAAATGTTTTACTGAATATATGAAAGTATATTAAATTAAATCAGAGGAGTGTAAAGAAAAAAAAATTTTTTTCTCCCCACAATAAACTGGATGTCATTTTTATCTGTCCTTTTATCTTACAAGAGATTCTAATTCAACAGTGACTCTCCATGTGCCAAGAGGCAGAATTGGGAAAGGTTCTCCAGCATTGGGCATGTTCCTGGCAGCAGGAATGTAGCAATGTGAATAGTTGAAAACCTAATTCGTTGTTTCAGCTGCAGGCAATATGCATTCCTTTGGAATGTGCTCAACTGGTAAGCAGTTTTTAAAAATGTAGACATGCTTTTTTAAATCAAGGCCCTAGAGAATATCATACAGAGCCACAAATATGATGCATTTAAAATACATAAATCTATTCTGCTTAATTATATTAGAACAAATTCAGCCAGATAAGTAAATACTAATGATGTCACACATTTTTATCTACAGATAAAGACATTTTTTGTATTATGTATTCATCCATGAAATACATAATTACCTTTTAATTTGCCCTAAGCAAGAAGGGAAGGAATGTAGGTAATTACAAAACAGCTTAATATTTAAAAATATATACATATTGTATGTTTGCTTTAGTCTTTATTAGTTTTTTGATGGAGGGAAAAGACAAGTATTTATATTATCTTCTTTTTAAAATATGAGTTAAGTTTGTATATAGTATGGCTGCTTTATGACTGAAGTCATGCCTTATTTCACAAAGATCTATTACTCCCTGACTGTCACTCTGATTCCTTTTTGTCACTCATTTACCTAACTTTACCACTGTCTTTCTTGCCTTCCTTCTGCTTCTCTAGTGTCTTGTTTTGCACATTTATTTTCCATTCTTTTATTGAGCAGGAGCTTAGGAAATCATGGAAAGCACTGCTAATGTGAGAAGAGTTGGACATGGACATAAGTGTACACATAGAAACATCTGTAAAACATCTTCTAAGGCAAGAATCCACACCCTCAGGACACGGATCAGTACTGGTCCATGGCCTGTTAGGAACCACTCTGCACAGTGGGAGGTGAGTGGCAGGTGAACAAGTGAAGCTTTATCTGTATTTATAGCTGCTTCCTATCACTCTCCCATCACTCTCAGATGGGGCCATCTATTGCAGGAAAACAAGTTCAGGATTCCTACTGATTTACATTATGGTGAGTTGTATAATTATTTCCTTATATATGACAGTGTAATAATAATAGAAACAAAGTGCACAATAAATATAATGCACTTGAACCATCCCTAAGGCGCCCCACTCCCCTTATCTGTGGAAAAATTGTCTTCCATGAAACTGGTCCCTGATACCAAAAAGTTTGGGAATCGCCGTTCTAACACATGTTAATTGAGTGAAACCAACTCTGTTTTAAGCAGGATAACTGAATAGGAGGGGGAGTAGAAGAAGAGAGCATAGATAAATTCAATTTATATTATAATTATACATCAAATAGTCTATAAATTAGATTTTATTAAAATAATTCTATGATGCCTAATAAAGTTGCAAAAATACATTTGTATTTGTTTAGACTTACTCTTGCCTGGAAAATCCCATGGATGGAGGAGCCTGGTAGGCTGCAGTCCATGGGGTGGCTAAGAATTGGACATGACTGAGCGACTTCACTTTCACTTTTCACTTTCATGCATTGGAGAAGGAAATAGAAACCCACTCCAGTGTTCTTGCCTGGAGAATCCCAGGGACGGGGGAGCCTGGTGGGCTGCCGTCTCTGGGGTCACACAGAGTCGGACATGACTGAAGCAACTTAGCAGAAGCAGCAGCAGCAGACTTAAAAAGGTTCATATAGTGAAGCTATGGTTTTTCCAGTAGTCGTTTATGGATATAAAAGTTGGACTATAAAGAAAAGCTGAGCACTGATGAATTAATGCTTTTGAACTGTGGTGTTGGAGAAGATTTTTGAGAGTCCCTTGTACTGCAAGGAGATCAAACCAGTCAGTCTTAAAAGAAATCAGTCCTGAATATTCATTGGAAGGACTGATGCTGAAGCTGAAGCTCCAATACTTTGGCCACCTGATGGGAAGAACTGACTCATTAGAAGACTGATGCTGGGAAAGATTGAAGGCCGGAGGAGAAGGGGACAACAGAGAATGAGATGGTTTGATGGCATCACGGACTCAATGAACATGAGTTTGAGCAAGCTCTGGGAGTTGGTGATGGACAGGGAAGCCTGGCGTGCTACAGCCCGGGGGTGATGGAGAGTCGGACATAACTGAGTGACTGAACTGAACTGAGATTTACAAAAGTCATACAAATTTCCTTGTTATATTAATAACAGTCTGATTTTTCTATTTCTTATCTGAATTTTCCTTTTTAAATTAATGTAGCAAAATCCCACAAAATCTTCTACTAGCTCCTAAGCTCAGTGCCCTTATTGTAGGCATTCCTGGCTTTCCACATAGTAAACCCACCATGCTCTCAGGACTCACTGTGCCAAACTGAGGTGTGAGGGGCAGTTGGGATAATAAGACACCCATATATTTCATCTTTCTTCCCAATTTTGTCCTGTCCATTTCTAAGTGTACCCTTGAGCATCCCTCAAGACAAATATTTATACTGATCTAGTGTCAAAGATTTGAAAACTCTCTGCTCCAAATCCAGTGGATTTTGATGCCCACTGCTCGTTTTAAAGTGGCCTACAGCCCTTGTTTTCCTCCTACTCTCTGTTCGTTAGCAAAATACCTTGGGAGCCCTCAGGACAAAGAAATCTTTTATTCTCTGACTGCCCTAGAAAACATTTTTAATTCCTATAGGGATGAGGTTACTATTACACAGGACTCTGACAGAAATCAAATTGTGCATTTTTGAAATTCAGGACATGGGACATAAGAATATGAGTCTTTCCTATACTGATTATCATAGAATGGTACTTTATATCTATTCATATGTATTTGCTAGTTTTTAGATAATTGAGGTTTCTAAAGCCCATAGTCAATCATTCTAATATCTTCTTAAAGCAAACTCAATGTGACTTCTTTCCAACAATATTGTACATGAGACCTCCCCTCCCCTCATTCATCTCCAAATTGAATTCACAGATGATTGTAAGCATTCAATTTTATTTGGGCCTGGATAATGCAACCCCATGTTGTGATAGGTATAATTTGGACTCGTTTGTTCCTGTATTTTCAGCGCTAATGTAAATATTTAGGATCAAATTTTATAAAATATTAACAGACAAGGTATGCCATTGTCATTGCCATTCACAGATGTTATAACATTTTCTATTGTAAAATGCTAAATAGAATGTAAATATGTTTACAAAGTTAAATCACAGCAAAATATTTGCAAATAGTCTTAAACCCATTTCACCTGCCTGTCTTCACTCAAAATATAAACACGCTATAAAAGATTTCATTTTTTAATTTAAAAATAACACATCATCTGGAATATACAAAAAGCAAATTGAGTTGAAATTGACTTTTTATCCTCTCCTAGATATAAGAACAGTAGCAAAGACCATTCTCAAAATTAATTTGCAGTAATGTGGCTCTTTGATGCTATAAATGCATGAAATACATTAAAGAAAGCTAATTGAATTTTTAAAGATCACTTGCTAGGCTCAGATCAGGTATTTTTTCATATCAAATAAACAAGGAGCATCTGAAGTAGAAAAGAAATCAGAATGAGACACAACAATACAAATCTTACAGATTTAAAGATTTAAAGATAAAAGATTTCTTTTAAAGAAGAAAGAAAAAGATTCTGAAACATAGTTAATTAGAGTCTATACAAATCCTATCAAAAGGAGTACAATACTAAAAATTTCAAAGTAAAAATATTCACTCCTGGAATTCTTGAAATAGAACATGAAGGAATGAGTACATTCTACAGATCATTGTAATATTATCCTTCACAGTCTGTACTGGAAACTATTCTTTAATCTTCTCAAACTCCTCTAAGTGACTTATTTCTAGAATTAGGTGAAACATGATAACTGACCCATTGAAAATAACCAAGGATGGATTTTAAAAAATAACACAATTTTTTTAAATTAAATCTTTAGAAATGAATCCTCTGGAGCTATAAAGTGAAGAAGATACACCTTTTTTCTGTATGTATGGAGTTGGGCCTATGGATCTCTGTAATTTGCTAACCTTGAAATTCAGTTTTGATGGATAGGCAAGGGTGTTAGGAAGAAGCAAACAAGCCTATGCCCAATACAAAGATAAAAACAGATAAGCAATCTCCTTCCAAAACTGGAACCTCAAAAAGCTATATCTCAGTAGAAGACTAAGCTAGAATGAAAACCACTCTGAAGAGGAAAAGCCAGGAAATTGCAGAAAGAAGTAAGTTTACTATTTAATTTCCAAATGAGTGATACAAATAAAACTCCAGTCTAAAGGAAAACAAGTAGGCTTGGAGACAAAATGGCAGAGAAGAAATACATAAACTCACCTTATGGAAACAATAAAATCACAACTAACTGCTGAACAGCCGTTGAACAACAACAACAAAAAAAAAAAACACCCAAAACCACTGTGGAACCTACCAGAAAAGATACCCTACATACAAAAACAAAGAAAAAGCCACAGTGAGATGGTAGGAGGGGCATAATCAAAACTCATGCATGCCGAGTAGGTGACCCACAAACTAGTAAACAACTACACAACAGAAATTCTCCCACAGGAGTGAAAATTTTGAGCCCCACATTAGGCTGCCCAGCTTGGGTGGGGATGTTCAGGCAATATGAGGAAGAGCTCCCAGAGAATCTGGCTTTGAAGGTCTGTGGAACTTGCAGGAATTCCACAGGACTTGAATAAAGTATGGAAAACCACTAGACCATTCAGGTATGACCTAAATCAAATCCGTTATGATTATACAGTGGAAGTGAGAAATAGATTTAAGGGCCTAGATCTGATAGATAGAGTGCCTGATGAACTATGGAATGAGGTTCATGACATTGTACAGGAGACAGGAATCAAGACAATCCCCATGGAAAAGAAATGCAAAAAAGCAAAATGGCTGTTTGGGAGGCCTTACAAATAGCTGTGAAAAGAAGAGAAGTGAAAAGCAAAGGAGAAAAGGAAAAGATATAAACATCTGAATGCAGAGTTCCAAAGAATAGCAAGAAGGGATAAGAAAGCCTTCTTCAGCGATCAATGCAAAGAAGTAGAGGAAAACAACAGAGTGGGAAAGACGAGAGATCTCTTCAAGAAAATCAGAGATACCAAAGGAACATTTCATGCAAAGATGGGCTCGATAAAGGATAGAAATGGTATAGACCTAACAGAAGTAGAAGATATTAAGAAGAGATGGCAAGAATACACAGAAGAACTGTACAAAAAAGATCTTCACGACCCAGATAATCACGATGGTGTGATCACTGACCTAGACCCAGACATCCTGGAATGTGAAGTCAAGTGGGCCTTAGAAAGCATCACTACGAACAAAGCTAGTGGAGGTGATGGAATTCCAGTGGAGCTCTTTCAAATCCTGAAAGATGATGCTGTGAAAGTGCTGCACTCAATACGCCAGCAAATTTGGAAAACTCAGCAGTGGCCACAGGACTGGAAAAGGTCAGTTTTCATTCCAATCCCAAAGAAAGGCAATGCCAAAGAATGCTCAAACTACCGCACAATTGCACTCATCTCACACGCTAGTAGAGTAATGCTCAAAATTCTCCAAGCCAGGCTTCAGCAATATGTGAACCATGAACTTCCTGATGTTCAAGCTGGTTTTAGAAAAGGCAGGGGAACCAGAGATCAAATTGCCAACATCTGCTGGATCATGGAAAAAGCAAGAGAGTTCCAGAAAAACATCTCTTTCTGCTTTCTTGACTATGCCAAAGCCTTTGACTGTGTGGATCACAATAAACTGTAGAAAATTCTTCAAGAGATGGGAATACCAGACCACCTGATCTGCCTCTTGAGAAATTTGTATGCAGGTCAGGAAGCAACAGTTAGAACTGGACATGGAACAACAACTGGTTCCAAATAGGAAAAGAAGTACGTCAAGGCTGTATATTGTCACCCTGCTTATTTAACTTCTATGCAGAGTACATCATGAGAAACTCTGGACTGGAAAAAGCACAAGCTGGAATCAAGATTGCCGGGAGAAATATCGATAACCTCAGATATGCAGATGACACCACCCTTATGGCAGAAAGTGAAGAGGAACTAAAAAGCCTCTTGATGAAAGTGATGGCTTAAAACTCCACATTCAGAAAACGAAGATCATGGCATCCAGTTCCATCACTTCATGGGAAATAGATGGGGAAAACAGTGGAAACAGTGTCAGACTTTATCTTTCTGGGCTCCAAACTCACTGCAGATGATGACTGCAGCCATGAAATTAAAAGATGCTTACTCCTTGGAAGGAAAGTTATGACCAAGCTAGATAGCATATTGAAAAGCAGAGACATTACTTTGCCAACAAAGGTCTGTCTAGTCAAGGCTATGGTTTTTCCTGTGGTCATGTATAGATGTGAGAGTTGGACTGTGGAGAAGCTGAGCACCGAAGAATTGATGCTTTTGAACTGTGGTGTTGGAGAAGACTCTTGAGAGTCCCTTGGACTGCAAGGAGATCCAACCAGTCCATTCTGAAGGAGATCAGCCCTGGGATTTCTTTGGAGGAATGATGCTAAAGCTTAAACTCCAGTACTTTGGCCACCTCATGCGAAGAATTGACTCATTGGAAAAGACTCTGATGCTGGGAGGGATTGGGGGCAAGAGGAGAAGGGGACGACAGAGGATGAGATGGCTGGATGACATCACTGACCCGATGGACGTGAGTCTGAGTGAACTCCGGGAGTTGGTGATGGACAGGGAGGCCTGGTGTGCTGCGATTCATGGGGTCTCAAAGAGTCGGACACGACTGAGTCACTGATCTGATCTGACCTGGGGGAAACAGAAATTCTACTCTTGGAGGGCACCACAGTCTTGTGATAACCAGGTCCCAGGGAAAAAAGTTGTGACCTCCTAAAAAACCTGTGCCAGAATGACCTGCTAGTCCAGGAGGGCCTCTTGTAAAGGTAGAGGGACAGCTATGGCTCACTTCAGGGACAAAGACACTGTTGGTAGTAATTCTAGGTAGTACTCATTGGCATGAGCCATCCTATGAGGCCTCCATTTTTCACCAAGACGTGGCTCTACCCAACAGCCTGTCGAGTTCAGTGTTGGGATGCCTCAGGCCAAACAACCAACAGAGTGGGAACACAGCCCCACCCATCAGCAGATAGGATACTTGAAGTCTTACTGAGCAAACAGCAGCCCCTTAAACAAGCCCCTACAAAAACATTTCCAACATATGGAGGCTGAACAACACGCTGCTGAATAACCAACAAATCACAGAAGAAATCAAAAAAGAAATCAAAATTTGCATAGAAATGAATGAAAATGAAAACACAACAACCCAAAACCTGTGGGACACTGTAAAAGCCATCCTAAGGGGAAAGTTCATAGCAATACAGGCATAACTCAAGAAACAAGAAAAAAGTCAAATAAATAACCTAACTCTACACCTAAAGCAACTAGAAAAGGAAGAAATGAAGAACCCCAGGGTTAGTAGAAGGAAAGAAATCTTAAAAATTAGAGCAGAAATAAATGCAAAAGAAACAAAAGAGACCATAGCAAAAATCAACAAAGCCAAAAGCTGGTTCTTTGAAAGGATAAATAAAATTGACAAACCATTAGCCAGACTCATCAAGAAACAAAGGGAGAAAAATCAAATCAATAAAATTAGAAATGAAAATGGAGAGATCACAACAGACAACACAGAAATACAAAGGATCATAAGAGACTACTATCAACAATTATATGCCAATAAAATGGACAACGTGGAAGAAATGGACAAATTCTTAGAAAAGTACAACTTTCCAAAACTCGACCAGGAAGAAATAGAAAATCTTAACAGACCCATCACAAGCACGGAAATTGAAACTGTAATAAAAAATCTTCCAGCAAACAAAAGCCCAGGTCCAGACGGCTTCACAGCTGAATTCTACCAAAAATCTAGAGAAGAGCTAACACCTATCCTGTTCAAACTCTTCCAGAAAATTGCAGAGGAAGGGAAACTTCCAAACTCATTCTATGAGGCCACCATCACCCTAATACCAAAACCTGACAAAGATCCCACAAAAAAAGAAAACTACAGGTCAATATCACTGATGAACATAGATGCAAAAATCCTTAACAAAATTCTAGCAATCAGAATCCAACAATACATTAAAAAGATCATACACCATGACCAAGTGGGCTTTATCCCAGGGATGCAAGGATTCTTCAATATCCACAAATCAATCAATGTAATACACCACATTAACAAATTGAAAAATAAAAACCATACGATTATCTCAATAGATGCAGAGAAAGCCTTTGACAAAGTTCAACATCCATTTATGATAAAAACTCTCCAGAAAGCAGGAATAGAAGGAACATACCTCAACATAATAAAAGCTATATATGACAAACCCACAGCAAACATTATCCTCAATGGTGAAAAATTGAAAGCATTTCCTCTAAAGTCAGGAACAAGACAAGGGTGCCCACTTTCACCATTACTATTCAACATAGTTTTGGAAGTTTTGGCCACAGCAATCAGAGCAGAAAAAGAAATAAAGGGAATCCAAATTGGAAAAGAAGAAGTAAAACTCTCACTACTTGCAGATGACATGATCCTCTACATAGAAAACCCAAAAGACTCCACCAGAAAATTACTAGAATTAATCAATGATTATAGTAAAGTTGCAGGATATAAAATCAACACACAGAAATCCCTTGCATTCCTATACACTAATAATAAGAAAACAGAAAGAGAAATTAAGGAAACAATTCCATTCACCATTGCAATGGAAAGAATAAAATACTTAGGAATATATCTACCTAAAAAAACTAAAGACCTATATATAGAAAACTATAAAACACTGGTGAAAGAAATCAAAGAGGACACTAACAGATGGAGAAATATACCGTGTTCATGTATTGGAAGAATCAATATAGTGAAAATGAGTATACTACCCAAAGCAATTTATAGATTCAATGCAATCCCTATCAAGCTACCAACGGTATTCTTCACAGAGCTAGAACAAATAATTTCACAATTTGTATGGAAATACAAAAAACCTCGAATAGCCAAAGTGATCTTGAGAAAGAAGAATGGAACTGGAGGAATCAACCTACCTGACTTCAGGCTCTACTACAAAGCCACAGTTATCAAGACAGTATGGTACTGACACAAAGACAGAAATATAGATCAATGGAACAAAATAGAAAGCCCAGAGATAAATCCACACACATATGGACACCTTATCTTTGACAAAGGAGGCAAGAATATACAATGGATTAAAGACAATCTCTTTAACAAGTGGTGCTGGGAAATCTGGTCAACCACTTGTAAAAGAATGAAACTAGAACACTTTCTAACACCATACACAAAAATAAACTCAAAATGGATTAAAGACCTAAACATAAGACCAGAAACTATAAAACTCCTAGAGGAGAACATAGGCAAAACACTCTCCAACATACATCACAGAAGGATCCTCTATGACCCACCTCACAGAATATTGGAAATAAAAGCAAAAATAAACAAATGGGGCCTAATTAAACTTAAAAGCTTCTGCACATCAAAGGAAACTATTAGCAAGGTGAAAAAGCAGCCTTCAGAATGGGAGAAAATAATAGCAAATGAAGCAACTGACAAACAACTAATCTCAAAAATATACAAGCAACTCCTACAGCTCAACTCCAGAAAAATAAATGACCCAATCAAAAAATGGGCCAAAGAACCAAATAGACATTTCTCCAAAGAAGACATACAGATGGCTAACAAACACATGAAAAGATGCTCAACATCACTCATTATCAGAGAAATGCAAATCAAAGTCACAATGAGGTACCATTTCACACCAGTCAGAATGGCTGCGATCCAAAAGTCTACAAGCAATAAATGCTGGAGAGGGTGTGGAGAAAAGGGAACCCTCTTCCACTGTTGGTGGGAATGCAAACTAGTACAGCCACTATGGAGAACAGTGTGGAGATTCCTTAAAAAACTGAAAATAGAACTGCCTTATGATCCAGCAATCCCACTGCTGGGCATACACACTGAGGAAACCAGAAGGGAAAGAGACACGTGTACCCCGATGTTCATCGCAGCACTATTTATAATAGCCAGGACATGGAAGCTACCTAGATATCCATCAGCAGATGAATGGATAAGGAAGCAGTGGTACATATACACAATGGAGTACTACTCAGCTATTAAAAAGAACACATTTGAATCAGTTCTAATGAGGTGGATGAAACTGGAGCCTATTATACAGAGTGAAGTAAGCCAGAAAGAAAAACACCAATACATTATACTAACGCATATATATGGAATTTAGAAAGATGGTAACAATAACCCTGTGTACAAGACAGCAAAAGAGACACTGATGTATAGAACAGTCTTAGGGACTCTGTGGGAGAGGGAGAGGGTGGGAAGATTTGGGAGAATGGCATTGAAACACGTGTAATATCATGTATGAAATGAGTTGCCAGTCCAGGTTCGATGCACGATACTAGATGCTTGGGGCTGGTGCACTGGGACGACCTAGAGGGATGGTGTGGGGAGGGAGGAGGGAGGAGGGTTCAGGATGGGGAACCCGTGTATACCAGTGGCGGATTTGTTTTGATGTTTGGCAAAACTAATACAGTGTTTGAGGTTTAAAAATAAAATAAAATTTTAAAAAAATAATAAAAAAAAAAGAAATTTTAAGTCCATATACTGTAAAAATAAAAAAATAAAAAAAAATAAAACAAGTAAGAAAATGATGATAGAAACATACATATCAAAATTACCTTAAATGCAAATGGATTAAGTGCTCCAACCAAAGACCAAGACAGACTTAGGAACATGTACAGATCTAGGAACACATACAGACTGGAAGTGAGGGGATTGGGAAAAAAATCCACAAAAATGAAAATCAAAAGAAAGCTGGAGTAGGAATACTCATATCAGACAAAATAGACTTTGAAATAAACTGTTACAAGAGACAAAGAAGGATACTACATTATGATCAATCCAAGAAGAAGATATGATGATTATAAATGTAATATAAACAAAATTGATAAACCTTTAGCCAGACTCATCAAGAAAAAGAGGGAGAGGACTCAAATTAATAAAATTAAAAATGAGAAGTTGCAGTGGATACTGCAGAAATACAAATGATCATGAGAGACTACTACAAGCAACTCTATGCCAACAAAATGGACAGCCTCGAAGAAATGGTCAAATTCTTAGAAAGGTACAATCTCCCAAGAATCCACCAGAAAGAAATAGGAAATACGAACAGACCTATCATAAGTACAGAAATTGAAACTGTGATTTAAAAACTCCCAACAAACAAAAAAGTCCAGGACCAGATGACTTCACAGGCAAATTCTATCAAGCATTTAGAGAAGAGTGAACACCTATTCTTCTGAAACTCTTCCAGAAAATTGCAGAGGAAGAAACACTCTCAAACTCATGCTATGATGTCACCATCACCCTGATACCAAAATCAGACAAAGATACTGAAAAAAAAAAAAAAAAGTCAATTACAAGTCCACATCACTGATGAACATAGACACAAAAATCCTCAACAAAATACTAGCAAGCCATGATCAAGTTGGATTAATCCCGGGGATGCAAAGATTTTTCAATATTCACAAATCAATCAATGTGATATACCACATCAATAAGCTGAAGAGTAAAGACCCAAATATAAGATCAGGTACTATAAAGCTCTTAGAGAAAAATATAGCCTGAATGTTCTTTGATGTAAATCACAACAAGATCTTTTTCAACCTGTCTTCTAGAGTAATGGAAATAAAAATAAACAAATGGGACCTAATTAAACTAAAAAGATTTTTCACAGCAAAGAAAATCGTCAACAAAATGAAAAGACAACCCACAGAGTGGGAGAAAATATTTGCAAATGATGCAACCAACAAGGGATTAAACTGCAAAATTTACAAACAACTCATGCAACTCAACATTAAAAAAAAGAAAAAAACACTAACAACCCAATCAGAAAATAGGCAGAAGACCTAAGGTGACATTTCTCCACAAAGATGGCCAAAAAGCACATGAAAAGATGCTCAACATTGCTAATTATTAGATAAATGCAAATAAAAACTAAAATGAGATATCCTTTCATGGCAGTCAGAGTGGCCATCATCAAAATGTCTGCAAAGAATAAATGCTGTAGATGGTGTGGTGAAAAGGGAAGCTTCCTACACTGTTGGTGGGAATGTAAATTGTTACAGCCACCTTGGAGAATAGAATGAAGTGTCCTTAAAAAACTAAAAACAGAACTATCATATGATCCAGAAATACCACTCCTGGGCATATACCTAGAAAAGAACATGGTTTGAAAGGATATATGCACCCTAATGTTCATTGTAGTGTTTTTACAATAGCAAAGACATGGAAGCAACCTAAATGTCCATCGACAAAGGAATGGATAAAGATGCGATACATATATACTATGGAATATTTCTCAACCATTAAAAAGAAAGAAATAATATCATCTGCAACAACATGGAAGGACTTAGAGATTATCATACTGAGTGATGTAAGTCAGACAGAGAAAAACAAAAATATAGCTTTTATGCAGAATCTAAAATATATATATATATATAAATGAAATTATTTATAAAACAGACTCACAGACTTTGAAAATGAACTTGTGGTTACCAGTAGGGAAGAGTGGAGTTGAGGAATAGATTGGGAGTTTTTAACTGACATGTACAAAGTGCTATATTTAAAATAGATAACCAACAAAAGTCTACTGTATAGCACATGGAACTCTGCTCAATGTTCTGTAATAACCCAAATGGGAAAAGAATTTGAGAAAGAATATATATATATATATATATATATGTATAACTGAATGAATTCCTATACATCTGAAACCAACATAACATTGTCAATCAACAATGTTCCAATATAAAATAAAAATTAAAAACCTCCAAATAAACTGAAGGAATTCCCAATAAGGGCAATAAAAAACAAATAGGTTTATAAAGAGTCCATTGAGTTAATTTTCAAAGAATCTGTACCGTCAAAATAATGGAAACTATTCATTAAAGGCATAGTCTTCATGAAAGTTGTAAAAACTGAGGAAAGGACAGAAATGAGTTATACTTTATAGCATGTCTTAAAAGATGTTGTACTGTAATAGTTGGATGAAGATAAGTTTTGTAACTTTTTTTATTTTTTGGAATCTCATTTAGGAAGCAGAAATCCAGATTCCTTAATATTAATGAAACATTTCATTAGAAAAACTGTCTGTTAATTTGTCAAACAAGAAGGTAGGGTTTATAACTCATTTGCTTTAAGAATCAAGAAATGGATGATTCACATTGTATCATCTTAAAATTAACTTAATCGTGGTAGTGATTATTAGCACTGTGATACTACTTGAAAAAATCATTTTTAGTATCAAATAAGTACTTTGAGAATTCTAAAATTACCTGTGTAGAGCATTTTTTGATATTAATCATCATATTTTTGTATTATGGATACAAAAAGGATCTGAGTTTTTCATCAGAGTTGGTTCACACTTTTGTTCAGCATGCAATCAGAGTTAAAAATAATGAGCACAACTGTAAATCTACTATACTAAAATAATTTTTTTTTTTAAAAAGAAGGAAAGCAAGTAGAACAAAAATCACAAAAATGCTAAGCAAATAGAAAGCCCCAAATTGATGATAGGAATGAACCATATATACTTGAAATCACAACAAATATAAAGAGATAAAAACTACAAGTAGAGATGAAAATTGTCAAAAAGGATTTAAAATAGTGCTATATCCTGTTTATAAGAGTGATACCTAATTTACAGGGGTAAAAAAATTGTGTAAGAAACAGACATAAATGGGAAATATGCAAAGTAGAACTAACCAAATGACAGTTGTAGCCATGTTAATATCAGGCAAAATGAATTTTATGGGTAAAACATTGTATGACATTAAAAGCATAAATACATAATGACAAAAGCTTTGGATCAGAATGATATATAAGCAGAAATAAACTTTGTGTAGTCTAAGGAAAAATTAACAAGACTGTAAGGAAATAACCAGAAATTTGCCATAATATTAACAGATTTAATTTAATGAAAACATAAAAGATATAAATCTATATCTATGTGTATATAAACATACATATTATATATTATACATGTACATTTACAAATATACACACAATATGTGATATATATATGGTGATAAACATATAATATATAGTTGTAAGTATATAGTTATAAAATGTCTCATTAAACTTTAAAAAAATTTGTTACATAAAATTTTCATTTGATTAGCATACAATTAAGTTAAAAATTACTTTGCCAGCAAAGGTCTGTCTAGTCAAGGCTATGATTTTTCAGTGCTCATGTATGGATGCGAGAGTTGGACTGTGAAGAAAGCTGAGCGCCGAAGAATCGATGCTTTTGAACTGTGATGTTGGAGAAGCTTCTTGAGAGTCCCTTGGACTGCAAGGAGATCCAACCAGTCCATTCTGAAGGAGATCAGTCCTGGATGTTCTTTGGAAGGAATAATGCTAAAGCTGAAACTCCAGTACTTTGGCCACCTCATGCGAAGAGTTGACTCATTGGAAAAGACCCTGATGCTGGGAGGCATTGGGGGCAGGAGGAGAAGGGGACGACAGAGGATGAGATGGCTGGATGGCATCACCGACTTGATGGACATGAGTTTGAGTGAACTCTGGGTGTTAGTGATGGACAGAGAGGCCTGGCGTGCTGCGATTCATAGGGTCGCAAAGAATCAGACACAACTGAGCAACTGAACTGAACTGAACTGAACTGAGGTTAAAAATAAATAACAACAACAACAACAACAACAAAAAAAAAAAAAAAGAAAAAGAAAAAATCATCCACTTAGGGGAAAAACACCTTTAAATAATTTATGGGTCAAACAAGAAATAATAATCAAGATTAGAAAAATATTTAGAACTGGAGACCATAACAAAATTGCTATACTGAAAAGTATCTGATTTATACCTTCAGCTATTGTTTTTTCCAGCTTCATTTCACATAATAGTCAATTCTTTCAGACTACATTGTTGTCAGAGTATTCCCCTAAACCCCAAATTCCTACATGTACAGTGCTTTCTCTACCATTTTATTAAACATTTCAAGTAGCCATGAAAAATGTATATGCAAACACACACACACTAACCCATGTAAAGTATAAGAGAGATACTATACTGTACACATATATTATGCTATAGTGTATTATGTTTGTAGGGCTTCCCAGGTGCCTCTAGTGATAAAGAATCTGCCTGCAAATGTGGGACACATAAGAGATGCTGGTTCAATCCCTGGGTTAGGAAGATCCCCTGGAAGAGGAAATGGCAAGCCACTCCAGTGCTCTTGTCTAGAAAATCCCATGGACAGAGGAGCCTGGTGGGCTACAGTCCATAGCGTCACAAGACATCAGACTTGACTGAAGCGATTTAGCACACACATACATATATGTATTATATATTATGGACTATATATTACCATGTATTATGATCATATATTATTTATTGTATATTACACATAACTATACATTGTATACAAGTATATATGTTCAGTTATATATGTATGTTACATTTTCTGTGTTTTATATCATATACATATGTCATGTAGCATATATTTTTCCTGAGAATTTTCAAATAAATAACATTTTAATAATAAGAACTACTTTATTTAGTTGTTTAGTCACTAAGTCGTGTCTGACTTTTTTGTAATCCCATGGACTGCCATGTACCAGGTTCCTCTGTCCGTGAGATTTCCCAGGCAAGAATGCTGGAGTGGATTGCTGTTTCCTTCAATGGGGTATCTTCCTGACCCAAGGACTGAACCTGTGTCTCCTGCTTGGCAGGCGAATTCTTTACCACTGAGCCACCTGGGAATCCCAGTAAGAACTATTATTATGTGTCATTAATAAGTAAGGTATACTTATAATTCCTTAGAACTTCTCACCTCAATTACTATAATAGAAATTATGTTTTCATTTGTGGTCTGCAATCATGGTTATCATCTCTCTTTCACTCCCTGTTTTCTATCTTCCATAAAAGTTATGTAATTTATAAAAAATAAGTGTAATACTAAAGGATAAACTAAGTTAAAAAAAAGGATCTGAGTAATGGATGGAACATAGATAATCCGTGGGCAAACAATATGCGGAAATGTTTTCATAATGCTTAACAGTAGAATGCCAGAGTTTGATCACAAATTCCCATCTTTATTTTACTTACACATTGCAAAAGCAAACAGAGGAAACCAGTGTTCATAAGATAAAAACAAATCCGTTCAGGGAAAGTACAGGTTTCCCCTGATTTTAAGAACGGAAAAAAAAATCTACTAATTCTATTATGATATGCTCAAAATACAATAATTATATTCACAGCTCAGTCTAATGTGACAGCTAATCAACTATGTTTGTGCTTTTATGCAGAGGATAGACTATAAGAGTGGCTCTCATAAAATCATGGCTATTTCTAAGAGTGATATCCCCAGGTACTTAAGGCTGTGATACAGGAAGAGAGCACAGTCCACCTTCTCCCCAAGTGCTCTGCAGGTCATGGGTCCACACAGTGTGATGGTGGATAAAATTCAGGAGGACAATATTATTTATGTAGAAATCTAAAAATTCTAAATTTAGGTAAATGTTAAGACTTTGCTAATATTTAAGATAAGGACTATCAGTGACTCCCTCACACTAATCATATTTTATGTGGTTTTATATATATATATATATATATATATATATATATATATATATATACACACTTATGGACTATAGCCTGCCAGGCTCCTCTGTCTATGGAACTTTCCAGGTAAGAATACTGAAGTTCAGTTCAGTTCAGTTCAGTTGCTCACTCGTGTCCGACTCTGTGACCCCATGAACCGCAGCACACCAGGCCTCCCTGTCCATCACCATCTCCTGGAGTTCACTCAGACTCACGTCCATCGAGTCAGTGATGCCATCCAGCCATCTCATCCTCTGTCGTCCCCTTCTCCTCCTGCCCTCAATCTTTCCCAGCATCAGGGTCTTTTCAAATGAGTCAGCTCTTCGCATGAGGTGGCCAAAGTATTGGAGTTTCAGCTTCAACATCATTCCTTCCAATGAACAGCCAGGACTGATCTCCTTTAGGATGGACTGGTTGGATCTCCTTGCAGTCCAAGGGACCATCAAGAGTCTTCTCCAACATCAGAGTTTGAAAGCATCTCAATCCTGTCAGCTAAAACAAAAACTATCTTTCTCAGCTTTGTGATATCTGAAATATCTACTAGCAAGTTTATTATCCAAGTTGGAAATATATATTGATAGGTCAGAACTGAGGACATATTGTATAATGTGCAGTGAAAGTCGCTTTCTAGTCAGCCATCTGTTCACTATTTAGCACTACTTGAATGCAGGCATTAGGCATTTACAAATTTACCTACTAACATGCTCATTCTACCACATTTACCCATGTTATTCAGAAGTATGAAAGGAGGTAATCTGGTAATTATGTTTCTAGAGCCCACATTCAGAACCTTAAAGACTTGTTACTAAAATTAAGTAGAAGAGGGTGACATGATTATATTGTTGGGAAAATTTAGATAATTAACTTGAAAAAATATTGCAGACAATGGTGTAAAGAGTATCGTCTTGTATGAAAAGTTCAGATCAGTAATAATGATATAGTATATATTGTTAGAGAATTAGCTCTCTTATCCTACCTAAAATCTCTGTAATATAATCTTTTCCTATTTATATCTGCATAGTACCTCACATATTTTATTCAACAAACATTTTGTCTCATATATTCCTTTTATTCCCAATAAAAGGAACTGTTTTAGGATGTCTGACCTGCACACAAAACTATACTTTCTTTACACTTTTAAGAAGATTAGTCAGTAATCTTTTTGACTCTGCCACATTACAAAATTATTTCTCCATTAGAGAACTTGACTGACAGAAGTGTATGTGTGTGTGTTTCGTGGCTCTCCGGTTTTCTCTTCTTCCCAATTTGGTATAGTAAAATTTCAGGGTTTCTTAAGTACTCAACCTCATACCCTTTGGGAATCTTATCCTTGGAATCATAGAAACATTTATTTTTAAAAATGCCTGTTACTCTACAGCATGTAGATAATATTTTGCAGAGGATCACCAGAAGCAGTGTGCTATAGTTAAATGCAGCAAATTCACATCATCTTTCTTACATTATCAAGTATCTCTTCTAGGGTAGTTAATTGCATCTTTTAGTTGGTATGAGCAACCAAGAGACTAGGTTACAAACATGTTAGACTATGCCAGAGGAGAAGATGGTGGAATCAATTTGCCTGGTTGAACATTCTGCTTTTAAAGCTGCTATTTTAGACATCCATAAAATTATTGTTTCCCTACTCATTCTCATTTTAGATCTTGATGCTATTTCAGTTTCATCAAAGTGAATGCACTTTTTTTTTTCTTTAACAGAGTTAAAGAAAGTGCATTGTTCATAAAATCTCTGATGTGCTAGAGAAATTGTTATGTTGTATTGTGGGGAATGGATAAAGCTTAAGTAAATGTTCTATGTTTGGCATGCTTTTGGTTTCATTTAAATAAAAGAGAATAAATTCAATAAAGTTATTATCCTCTGCAAATTCAGGATATGTTTCTTTGTGCTACCTGTATATTTAATACCAGGAAATACCAGAAATACTTAGCATGAACACTCATTAATTAAAACTATAAAAATAACAGAGAAGTAAATATCTTAGTTGTAATGATGAAGGAAAAAATGGTAACCAAGCTATATTAATGAGATAAACAATAATTCATGTATGGGAAAGAATGAATTTTCATTTCCAGCAAATGAGTATTTGGCGACTGAGAACACAAATAAGAAAAATCAAATATCCAAAATTGAATGTGAAGAATATTTGTTCTTATCAGATAATGAACTAGATCTTGGTGAGAAGAATAATGATGACTCTATTACTGATGCAAGGAAAACAAAAGTCGAGTTGAAAAATGGGCCCATCAAATGACTTCTCTGTGAAAGGAGGAATCTATCAACTCTCAAGGAGAAAAATAAGAACATCTAAGGACAAAGTAAATGAATGGAACCTACAAAAATGTCCTGAGAAAAAGATTAATATTTTGAAAAGTATTAGTGCTATTATTGGCATCAGATATAGAACTAGTATGATTAAGGAATTTCTTTTCAATTTTATTTCAAATCTGTAATACTAATCTCAAATACAGACTATAGTAATAAATCATAAGAGCTTCAAAAAAGCTTATTAAATGAACCAATTGCTAATATTTTATTCTTCAATGTACCTACTAATCTTCTTGAAAAATTTATTGGCTATATGTCTAATTTACCTGAACTGACTATTCTTAAATCTAAGAAAGGATTCTAAGTTAACACATTTTAAAGTGAACATATGGTATCTAAAAAGAAAATACAAATTCAAAACAAGAATGTATGTATAAATATGAATAAAACAAATGTCAAGTATGTGCAGATATAGAAAAGACACACAAATTTTCCTTGTCTCCTTGAGAAAAATAGGAGAAATGATTTCTATTTTTATGCACTGAAATTATATGTTTGTTTACCTTTTTGTTTATGAAGAATAGCTACTGGGATTTTATTCATTTTTATGGCTGAGTACTATTTCATTACAGATATGTGCCATGTCTTCTTTATCCATTCATCCATTGATAGACACTTAAGTTTTTCCATAACTTTAATACTATAAAAAATGCTGTAATAAACATACAAGTGTATACATATATTTTCAAATTATTGCTTTTATTTTATTAGAATAAATTCTCAGAAGTAAAATTGCTGGATCATATGATAGCTCTATTTTTACATTTGTTAGGAACAACCATACTGCTTTCTGTAGTGGCTGCAACCAATTTACATCCTACCAGCAGTTCATGAGGGTAACTTTTTATCTACATTTTTGCCAGCACTTGTTATTTCTTGTCTCTTTTATTAAAAAAATATAGCCATTCTAAATCTATGAAGTGATTTCTTATTGTGGTTTAATTTTGAAATCTTGCCATTTTAATGACATAAATAGACCTTGAGAATATCATGCAAAGAAAAAGACAGATACCACATGATATCACTTATTTGTGGAATCTAAAAACCAAATCAAAATAAACAAGTAAAACAAAACAAAATAAACCCAGAAATTAAGAGAACAAATTGATGGTTGCCAGAGAAGAAGGGGGCTGGTGGATGGGCAAAATTGGATGGGGGTGGTCAAGGGGTACAGACTTCAAGTTATTGAATAAATAAATCAAAAAGATGTAATGTATACCATGGTGAATATAGTCAATAACTTTGTATTGCATACTGGAAAGTTGCTAAAACAGTAAATATTAAAAGTTCTCATCACAAGAAAAAATTTTGTAATTTTATATGGTGACAGATGGTATCTAGACTTATTGTGGTGATCATTTCTCAGTGTATACAAACATTGAATGTCTAAATCTAATATAAATGTCAATTATACCTCTATAAAAATAGCTACAGAGAAAATAAACCAAACATTGTCCTAAATTTTAGGAAGGTGGACATTAAAAAAGTTTAGCAAAGAGGTAGGTAATATTTAAAGGGTAATGTCATACTCAAAATATTGAAGAGTATATGAAGATCAAAACTAGTCCTACAGGGCTCAATTTTGATTAGTTCTGGAACAGCTTTCAGTCCCAGTTCAAATATTACCCTATGTTTTAGAAAAGGCAGAGGAACCAGAGATCAAATTGCCAACATCCACTGGATCATCGAAAAAGCAAGAGAGTGCCAGAAAAGCATCTATTTCTGCCTTATTGACTATGCCAAAGCCTTTGACTGTGTGGAACACAAGAAACTGTGGAAAATTCTTCAAGAGATGGGAATACCAGAACACCTTACCTGCCTCTTGAGAAACCTATATGCAGGTCAGGAAGCAACAGTTAGAACTGGACATGGAACAATAGACTGGTTCCAAATAGGAAAATAAGTTCATCAAGGCTGTATATTGTCACCCTGCTTATTTAACTTCTATGCAGAGTACATCATGAGAAACGCTGGGCTAGAAGAAGCATAAGCTAGAATCAAGTTTGCCAGGAGAAATATCAATAACCTCAGATATGCAATGACACCACCCTTATGGCACAAAGTGAAAAAGAACTAAAGAGCCTCTTGATGAAAGTGAAAGAGGAGAGTGAAAAAGTTGGCTTAAAGCTCAACATTCAGAAAACTAAGATCATGGCATCCAGTCCCATCACTTCATGGCAAATAGATGGGGAGACAATGGTAACAGTGGCTGACTTTATTTTTCTGGGCTCCAAAATCACTGCAGATGGTGATTGCAGCCATGAAATTAAAAGACACTCGCTCCTTGGAAGAAAAGTTATGACCAACCTAGACAGCATATTAAAAAGCAGAGATATTACTTTGCCAAAAAAGGTCCATCTAGTCAAGGCTATGGTTTTTCCTGTGGTCATGTATGGATGTGAGAGTTGGACTAGAAAGAAAGCTGAGGGCAGAAAAATTTATGTTTTTGACTGTGGTGTTGGAGAAGACTCTTCAGAGTCCCTTGGACTGCAAGGAGATCCAACCAGTCCATCCTAAAGGAGATCATCCTGGGTGTTCATTGGAAGGACTGATGTTTAAGCTGAAACTCCAATACTTGGCCACCTGATGCAAAGAGCTGACTCATTTGAAAAGATCCTAATGCTGGGAAAGATTGAGGGCAGGAAGAGAAGGGGACAACAGAGGATGAGATGGCTGGATGCATCATCGACTCGATGGACATGGGTTTGGGTGAACTCCGGGAGTTGGTGATGGACAGGGAGGCCTGGCGTGCTGTGGTTCATGGGGTCACAAAGAGTTGGACATGACTGAACTAGTGAACTGAACTGAACTGAACCTCAAGAAAGAGCTGACTGAGTGACTGAACTGAACTGAAGAGCTGAAAGACCACTGTCTAAGCTTTTGAAGAGCAATGTGTATTTGTTGTAACATTCAAGGAGTATGGCCCATCCAATTGGCCTGCTCCCTTACTCAAAGCAATGTCCAAAGTCAATGCATAAATCCTCCCATTGAAGCAGAGCTCCAGATCAGAGCTCTCATTTAAGGAAGAGGTAGCATTGGGGAAAATACCTAAACAAATTTACCCCATACAATGAGAAAGAAAATTCATTGCAGATATCAATATCAATCGATCTAGAGATTCATTTTAAAGCAATAAATTGACAAAACTTTTTATTTGAGGAAAGCCCACAAAACAAATGAGAATAACTGTTATGACCAAAAGAACCACCATAGTTAAGAGTAAAGATATGGATGAAAGGAAATTTAAAATAAAATATTTAAATTAATGTTGTCAGTAAGGTAATTCTTTTAGAAATTAAAAATATTGATGAATTGAAAAACCAAAAAGAAAGCCTGAAAGATGAAATTGAGATAGTCTCCAGATGACAGATTAAAAAGAAAACAAACTAAAAATATAAGAATTAAAGATTCAGAGGCATAGAGGATGTATTCAGAGGGTATTTAACTTTTATGCGAAGTACATCATGCGAAATGCCAGGCTGGATGAAGCACAAACTGGGATCGAGATTGCTGGGAGAAATATCAATAAGCTCAGATATGCAGATGACACCACCCTTATGGCAGAAAGTGAAGAGGAGCTAAAGAGCCTCTTGAGGAAAGTGAAAGAGGAGAGTGAAAAAGTTGGCTTAAAACTCAACATTCAAAAACGTAAGATCATGGCATCTGGTCCGATCACTTCATGGCAAATAGACAGGGAAACAGTGGAAACAATGGAAACAGTAAGAGACATATTTTCTTGGGCTCCAAAATCATTGCAGATGGTGTCTGCAGCCATGAAATTAAAAGACTCTTGCACCTTTGGAATAAAAGCTGTGACCAACCTAGACAACATATTAAAAAGCAGAGGCATTACTTTACCGACAAAGGTCTGTCTAGTCAAAGCCACCCAACCCAGGGACTGAACTAGTGTCTTTCATGTCTCCTGCATTGGAGGAGGTTCTTTACCACTAGTGCCACTGAATTCTAGCAAACTTGAGAACACATGATTGTTGCCTTTTAATCAGGGGAACTTAGAAAGGTGTAAATTTCTTTAGTATTTTCTATTTTGCCTTAAAATTTCTTAAACAATGGTTCAACAACAAGGTATATCTCTTGTTCTTTTCTGTTTCTCACTTGACTAATGACAGGATTCTTTATTCCTGAAGTTCAGTTTAATTTCACTAAGATACATCTTATATTTGGTTACTATGTGAATCTTTTTGCCCCTCAAATTTAAGTATTTCAGGAAAATTTTCATTTATTCCATTTAAGTATAGATTTTATTGTTTAATTTTTCTATTTTCTTTTTCAGGAACATAATTGTGCATGTGTTAGAATCCATTTGTGTTATCTTTCAGTTATCATTGTCTGCTTTTTTAAAAAAATCTGTGTTCTTTGTCTTTTAATACTTTGATGATTTCCTCAGGCTGATTCTTTATTTCTCTAATATTTGCATTATTTTGTGTAGTTTTGTTGCTTTTATTATTATTATTATTATATTTTGGGGGGCTGCAACTCTAAGCTTGGAGGATCATAGTTTCCCAAACAGGGACTGAACCTTGGCCTCAGCATGAGTGCTGTCTTAACCACTGGACCTCCAGAGAATTGCCATAACTATTTTTTCATTCCTTTTTCAGACTACTGAGTCCTGCCAGCTTATTTTCCACCTTTTTTATCTTTTATGTCTTATTCAGCTGTTTTTTTTTTTATATTTTTTTAGTTTCTGTGATATTTTGAAGAACTTTTTTTATTTCTTTTCTATTTTTCAACACCATTGTTCAGCCACTAAGTCATGTCCACTCTTTGTGACCGTGTGAACTGCAATATGCCAGGCTTCCCTGTCCTTCATCTCCCTGAGTTTGCTCAAACTCACGTCCATTGAGTCAATGATGTCATCCAACCATCTCATCCTCTGCCACCCCCTTCTCCTCCTGCCTTCGATCTTTCCCAGCATCAGGGTCTTTTCCAATGAGTCGGGTCTTTTCCAATGATTCAGGTCTTTGCATCAGGTGGCCAAAGTATTGGAGCTTCAGATTCAGCATCAGTCCTTTCTATGTATATTCAGGACTGATTTCCTTTAGAATTGAGTGGTCTGATCTCCTTGCTGTCCAAGGGACTCACAAGAGTCTTCTCTAGCACCACAGATCAAAGGAATCAATTCTTCTTTATGCTCCAGCTCTCACATTCATACATGACTACTGGAAAAACCATAGCTTTGACTAGATGGACCTTTGTCCATAAAGTGATGTCTCTGCTTTTTAGTATGCTGTCTAGTTTTGTCATAGCTTTTCTTCCAAGGAGTAATCATCTTTTAATTTTGTAGCTGCAGTCACTGTCTGCATTGATTTTGGAGCCCAAGAATATGAAATCTAACACTGTTTCCACTTTTCCCCCATCTATTTGCCATGAAGTGATAGGACTGGATGCCATGACCTTCGTTTTTGAATGTTGAGTTTTAAGCCAGTTTTTTTTATTCTCTTTCACTTTCATCAAGAGGCTCTTTAGTTCCTCTTCACTTTCTGCCATTGAAGTGGTATCATCTACACATCTGAGGTTGTTGATATTTCTCCTGGCAATCTTGATTCCAGCTTGTGAGTCACCCAGCCTAGAACTCCATGTGATGTACTCTGCATATAAGTTAAAGTCGGATGACAATATACAGCCTTGATGTACTCTTTTCCCAATTTTGAACTAGTCTATTGTTCCATGTCCAGTTCTACCTGTTGCTTCTTATCCCGTATATACATGTTTCTTAGGAGGCAGATAATGTGGTCTGGTATTCCCATGTCTTTAAGAATATTCCACAGTTTGATGTGATACATAAAGTCAAAAGCAAGAATACTTAGTGGGCTGCCTTTCTCTTCTCCAAGGGATCTTCCAGACACGGGGATTGAACCTAGTGTCTGTGTTGCAGGCAGATTCTTTACCATCTAAGTCACCAGGGAAGCCTCTCCTGTTTTCTATGGTAGTAAATAATTCACATTTATTGAACTCTCATGATGTTCCAGAAACAGTGATGTTCAAATCATTTCATATTCATTTTGTAGTTAATATTCAGAATAAAATTATGAGAGTAGATGCTATTATTAACTATTTTTACAGATAAGTAAACAGAAATAGTTCACAGTTTATAGTTATGAAGGCATTTCTATTGAATGAAACACTTGCTTAAGGACATTAAGGAAAGAAAAGTATAGAGTTAGCATAGGTCAGAGCTTTGATTTAGGCACAGTGACACAAACATTCTTTCATCGACTATCATTTGCCCTGAAGGTGTATCTCTAGTTTTCCTTTTTAGTATCTAAAAGTGAACACATAGAGACTCCCAATGTTTCTGCTTGCTGACTGTTCCTTCTTATTTCTTCATCCCAACTTTGTTGTTTTCATACGACAGTATAAAAAAAAAATGAACTGTCAGCTTGATTCAAATATACAAAGCAAAATCAGTAAAACTAAAAGGCACAGGGACAAATTTCAAATGAAATCAGACTGAAGCTTCTAAAAGTGCTGTCCCAGTGACTCACAAGAGACATGCTTAATTCCTCCAGCAATGAATGTATGAACATGTGTGAACTATAGTTACCAGAGAAGCTCATTAAAGATTAATTGCCTAGGGTTTTTATTGGCGATTGGTAACATAAGCACCCTTGGCCTAGAATGTACTGAATTTCCAGCTTCCCGGAAGGAAAGCAGGTGGTCAGCATAAACTATAGTTTTTACACAAACAGTTTAAACACAGTGAACTAGTATATAGTTCTAGGAATGGTGGGAGCACTCCCAAAATCCATCTTCCCCGATGCCAGCCACACAAGCAGTTTCCTGAAGTCAGCAGTCTCAACTCTACCATCTTAACTCTTTCCTCATGGTGAAAAATAGTATGTGTTCGTATTACCTTATTACGATGATCATAATTAATTCAATGATTTGAATTCCATATATTACCTTCCTTTCTTGAATACAATGTGTTTGAATGCATTGTTGAGTTGTAAACAATTTCTATCATAGTGACTTATATTTGGTAGAGATCCAATAAGATTTTTTTGAGTAAGTGAATAAATAAATAAGAAAATGAACTGATTAATATTAGTGTTAAGATAGGTTTGCATTTTTCAGTTTTAAAAGGAAGGGTCGATTTTTTTTTTTAAGAGACTAGACTTGTTCTATATGGCTACCCTCAAAACATAAGCTCAATTGAAAGGGTCAAACACTTAATATAAAAGAAGATTTTCTGACATTTATAGCTGTCTGCAGACAGAAGCCTGTTCTTTGGATACTGTGAGTTCAAATACAGTCGATGAGTGATGAAATGGATGTTCTAGTTTATGCATTGGTTAGTTAATTGGTAGGCTGGATTAGTTTGCCCTTTAAGGTCATTCTGATGCTATAAGTCTATGACAACTTTTTGAATTCTCTCCAGTTCATCAGCAGTACAGATGTGTTTGAGGCAGGACAAGCAAAGGTCCTATTGCTGTATGTATATGCTAGAGATTTTCTTTATACACAGAATGTAGAAAATAATTCTGGAAAAAAAAATTCTGTACAAGCATTCAGTCAGCTAATTTATTTATCAAAATTCAGAATAAGTAATTAGAGAGTGGTAGAAATCAGTGGAAGGAATGAATTCTTGAAGATGATATTATCTATTACTACATGAAAAGTTGCCCATGAATTTAGCAGTTTAAAACAGCTACCATTTATGATCTCATAGTGCATATGGTTAAAAAATGTGTAAGTGGCTTAGTGAACTGGTTCTTAGCTAGAGATCTCTTGCGAAATTGCAGTTAAGATGCCCTTAGGTTGCATCTGTAGGTTTGACTGAGGCTGGACCATCCACTTGTAGAATGGTTCATTCATGTAGCTATTAGTGAGAAGCTTCATTTCTCTATCAGCTACTGGCAGGAAGCGGCAGTTCTGTACTATGTGGCTCTCTCCATAGGCCTGATTTAAGTATCCTTATGACAATGCATGTGGATCCACCCAGAAGTAACAATCTAAGAGAAAGAGCAATGGGGTAGCCACAGTGCTTTTTAGAACTTGGTCTCAGAAATCACATACTGTCACTTATGATAGATTAGATTTATTAGAACCGGGGCACAAAAATCCAACTCATTCTCAAGCAAAAGAGATTCTTTTTTAATTCTGATAAAAATTATGATATTTCTATTTACAGTTCCTGTGAAAATACCCTGATTTAATAGAAGAAATGTATTTTAAAATCTAATTATCTACCAGTTTTGAAATAATCTAAACATGACTGAGTGACTGAACTGAACTGAACTGAATTCTTAAGTACTTTCAGATTTGAGGAATTTATATCCCTTCAAAGACTTAATAGTATTTATTATTTAAATATTTCCTACATTGAATTCAAATAAAATGTGACAAAATGTACCATTTACCAAGGTAAAATGTATAACAACATTTATTTTTATTCAAAAGGTGTTATTACTCTAAGCCTCTAGAGTGCAAATCTAAAGTGGAATTGATTCAATTTACCTAAATTTCCAAATTTGTTATTCTTGACTTTCAAAGGTAGGAATTCATTGAAAGTAACTAGCATAGCCTGACCAAGACCCTTAAAAACAATCCCACAAGGAAAGGAGAGTGTAAACCAGTAATTAGGCTAATGTATTTACCCTAACATTCTGTTGAGAGAGGCTTAGGTCTTCAGAACTCAACCCACCTAGCACTGTGTCTGTAAATCACAAACTAAGAGAATTGTGAATGCAATTCCAAATCTGGGGCACCCTTGAGCTTAGACACTGAAGTCAATCATCAAGGGCTCATCACAGATTATGAAAATGCCCAAAGAACTAGGCTGTTCCAAATTAATACTATCTCACTGTGAGATCATGAGAAAAACATAAGCAGTGAACTTTCTCGCTGGTTTTTAGAAGCAAGATTCTGCCTTCTTGTTTTTTGTTTAAGCCTCAGATTCTTAAACAGTTGTGGGAGGGGTGGGTAACATCAACAATGGGCATTTTTCAAATAATGCCAGTGGACTCTTAAGAATGAAAGAAATGTGAGCATACATATAATCTCAATTTATGTAGTAGATAGCTATAAAATTATATTTTAACAGTTTTGTCAGGTACTGTGATGTGTAAAATCTAGGATGAGTACTGTTTTAAAATGTGTGAAAAACATTTTTTCAAGATAGAAATAAAAATTTACCAAAAAAAGTATGAGGAAAAACAGGGCTTAGGGAGCACAGCTGATTTTATTTTTTCATGTATTGTCCTTATTTGTATTTTAGGTGAGGAAGAGATTTAACATCTGCTTTCTTCTTTATATTTACTTCAAGGTCAGCATGAGACCTGTCATGAAGAGTTTAAGGAAGGTAGTCAGTTATAATTTAAGACTCAAGTATAATGAAAAATGGAGAAATTACAATTAAGAAAGTCACTTCAAGTCACTATGGAGCCTGCTCCTAACGACTATATAACTAGTGTAACCTCTGGATTCCCTTATTTATTCTTTTCCAGGGTATTGTAGGAGATCTGCAACATTAGGCAAACCCACACCTGAGTGAAACTGCTGAATCAGTTATGCTGTTTTAATAGCACATCTAGTGAATTGAACAACTGCCAAGACACACTAGTTCCAAAGAAAACCATAAATATTTATCTTAGACTGAGTCTTTGCACACAAACTAAATTGCAGGATTTAAGTTATTATCTGGTATTTCAGATCAGAGGCAAATTAATTATAATTTTCCATCTGTGATGTCCAGATAGTATAAACCAAAAGATATGTTTTCTCTTGAAATATATTGGTATTTTTTTTACAATTTATTTCAAATGCAGGTCAGTTCAACAAATCTATCTATTATACAAGGCATTTAACTAGACATTGTTGAGATGTGGAAATAAATCATATTCAGTCATTGTACAGGAAAATATAGGGGCAGAGTTGGAATGGAAATGGCTACCATTTCTTGGGCACACACTACACATCTGTTGCTGTATTAGTCATTTTTTAGCCTGTTAACCAATGTCTACTGCTGGCTAAAAGTTCACAAGCATTTATTTTCCTATTATCAACTGCAGAAATCTGAGAACCTGAGAATTTATGAAACTTAACAGGACTGGAAAAGGTCAGTTTTCATTCCAATCCCAAAGAAAGGCAATGCCAAAGAATGTTCTAACTACTGCACAATTGCACTCATTTCACATACTAACAAAGTAATGCTCAAAATTCTCACCAAGCTAGGCTTCACCGGTATGTGAACTGAGAACTTCCAGATGTTCAATCTGGATTTAGAAAAGACAGAGAAACCAGAAATCAAATTGCCAACACCTGTTGAATCATATAAAAAGGAGAATAATTCCAGGAAAAAAAATTTACTTCTGCTTCATTGACTCCACTAAAGCCTTTGACTCTGTGGATCACAGTGTGGAATATTTGACTGTGTGGAAAATTCTTAAAGAGATGGGGATACCTGCCTCCTGGGAAGTCTCTATGCAGGTCAAGAAACAACAGTTAGAATCAGATATGGAACAACAGACTGGTTCCATGTTGGGAAAGGACTACATCAAGGCTGTATATTGTCATCCTGCTTATTTAACTAATACGCAGAGTACATCATGCAAAATGCCAGGCTGGATGAAGCACAAGCTGAAATCAAGATTGCCAGGAGAAATATCAATAACTTCAGATATGCAGATGAAACCATCCTGTGGTAAAAAGTGAAGAGGAACTAAGGAGCCTCTTGATGAAAGTGAAAGAGAAGAGAGAAAAAGTCAGCTTAAAACTCAGCATTCAAAAAACTAAGGTCATGGAATCCAGTTGCTTCACTTTATAGCAAATGGATAGGGAAACAATGGAAAACAGTGAGAAACTTTATTTTCTAAGGCTCCAAAATCACTGCAAATGGTGGCTGCAGCAATGAAATTAAAAGATGCTTGCTCCTTGAAAGAAAAGTTATGACAAACTTAGACAGCATATTAAAAAGCAGTGACATTACTTTGCTGACAAAGTTCTGTCTAGTCAAAGCTATGGTTTTTCCAGTAGTCATGTAGGGATGTGAGAGCTGGACCATAAAGAAAGCTGAGCACTGAAGAATTTATGCTTTTGAACTGTGGTGTTGGAGAAGACTCTTGAGAGTCCCTTCTTCAGTAAGGAGATCAAACCAGTTAATCCTAAAGGAAATCATTCCTAAATATTCATTGGAAGGACTGTTGCTGAAACTGAAGCTCCAATACTTTGGCCACCTGATGCAAAGACCTGACTCATTGGAAAAGACCCTGATGCTGGTAAAGATTGAAGGCAGGAGGAGAAGGGGGCTGCAGAGGATGAGATGGTTGGATGGCATCACTGACTCAATAAACATGAGTTTAAGCAAGCTCTAGTTGTTGGTGATGGACAAGGAAGCCTGGTGTGCTGCAGCCCATGGGGTTGCAAAGAGTTGGACACTACTGAGCGACTGAACTTAACTAAGAAACCCATATAACATATAAGTGACTAAGCTTGGATTCAAATTCAAATCACTCAGATTCCAGAATTTTGAACAGTTAATATCCATAGATGAACAAGTCAGTCATATGTGAATGCATCTTTAAGAATCAACCTTAATTGGACAAATATTTACTTAGAATTCATTATCCCAGATCTTCTAATTTATAAAATCTATGAGCAATGTGGACAATAATCAACCATTTTATGACAATATTGTTGATACTCTTTATATTTCAAAGATACATTTTCTGTAGAAGTAATGTATAATCCCAGAATTACATAGAATTCCCTGATTATGATATGCACTTTGATGTACCCATTTCTCTTATGTGCCATATGGATATTGAACAATGTAAAAAATAAAATCAGTTATTTTTGATAAGGAAATTTTAGAGAATTTAAAGTAGGGCTCATGGGCCAAATGACAAATTCTGGAGTCTCCTATCTGAGTTATATTCCAAATGTTTGTTCCAGCTGATATATATATATATATATATATATATATATATATATATGTATATGAAGGAATGAGCCAAATGGATCTAACTGCATTTTGTCTTCTGCCATTGTGTAACCGTATATAACACAACAAGCAACAGCTTTTGTGCTAGAAGTTTTAGATCTATTTGTTACAGTTATAGAAGTCAAATGCAAATAATTGTCTAACTTTGAACTTCTTAAATTTAATTCTATTTTATTGTAAAATCAAGGCATCATATAGAATCACTGTTACAAAATAATAAAGGTATGAATAAAGCAGTCTTCTGATTTTGATTCCTGATGGGTCTTAATCCAAGTGTGGATAACCTACCTCACCACGGTTACCACTGAACTTTCTCTTGCAACCCTCATGAAAGGATTCCTCATCTTGTAGTCTGTAACTCAAAAATTCTGATGTTACTAAAGGTACAGACACTTGAATACCTTTATTATCTACCTCAATTCAAAAGTCTCTGACTAAATAATAAGTATATGTTCTTTGTATGTGTGCACCTTTATTACAATTAAAAAAGTCAGCACTCATGTCTCCCTGCCACATCAACTGACTGGAAGTTATAGAACAGTTTTGACAAACACAGTATTTTTTATTCTCCTAAGTTGCAATAGGAAACAAATAGCACTAGTACAACAGCTATATGTAAGTAAGACAATAATAGTAGACAAATAGCCTGTAAAACATTAGCATTATATATTTACTCAACATAAAGTAGTGCAAATGATTTTGGCAGTATAAGTCTTCCATCTACATTTTCTATGTGTCCTGGTGGGACCTGCAGGTGTTCACCAAAGTCCAGCTTCCCTGTTACCATAGTGCCCAAACTCGCCCTAGGGCTGCCCGCATAGAATGCACTCTGTAGACTCATCTGCAGTCAGGTATGACTCTCTGATTAAACTTACCCACAGACTACAAGTGGATGTGTCATGTGTCCCTTTGGATCTTGGCTTTTAGATAGAACACTTCTGCCACTTCTCTTTCCTTTTTCCCGTCGGTAGATGTGCCAAGGCAGTGTCTCGGCCTCTATCATGCACAATATGAAAATACTATAGGAGAGTTGAGAGCAACAAAGAAAAAAAAATCTGGCTCTCTGACAAGCAGAGCAGAGATTCCCTGATGATCTTGGCCTTTCACATAAGGGCTTCCACAAAAAAGAGAGAAGGAAAAGTGATGTTTTTGTAGTTCCTGTATTTTTGAATCTCTATCGCAATAGCTTATCTGTCAGCCTAAATAAGGTACATGGGTAAGACCCCTCTTTAAGCTCCGGTTCATCATTGACAAAATATATGGGACTGAGCGTCTCTAAACTCTTATCCAAATCCAGTATTCTGTGAAATTGACCATTTTATTCTATGACAAGTTCTTGTTAAGAAGTTGGAAAATAAAACCTGGAAGACATTCATATTAATGAAGCAATTGCTATACAAATATAATGAAAAGCAATTGCAATTTTAAAAATCCATTTTAGATTAAGATTTGTATGGTGTTGACAGACTCCAGTCTATTTACATTTCTTTAACTGAACAGAAAAAGAAAAGAAAAAAAAAAAAAAAGAACTCTATAGAGATTCCACAGGGAGACAGGCTTCAAATATTACTAATCACCACCCTTCTCCCTAATGCTATAGAAAACTGAACATGGAACACATGGTGCTATGTGGAACTGACTGGACAGAAGTACAGAAATAAGAATGAAGAGTTCATGCGATAAGAATGTGAAGCTCTGGGGCTGTGAGGAAGATAGAGGTGCGTTGTGCTTTTGGGCCAGGCAGCCCCTATCGGCCCACCAAAGACAATGATGATAACGACGCTTACTGGTAGTTATGTAATCTTGAGAAAGTCACTCCACTCTCCCATTTTTCACTTCCTTCATTGTAAGATAATGTGAAAATAGGTTCTATTTCAGAATATTATATGGATTTAAAAAGACAATGAATGTAAAAGTGCTACAGTTGCAAGCATAAGAATTTAATGAATGCTAGCTATTTTTGTTATGATAATAACTACTGCTTCTGTAATTTGTAGGGTATTATTTTAAATTATCAAGGATGTTGTGTGGCCAAACATTGTATAATGCCAACCAGCTAACAGATGGATTCTCTTCAAGGGGATTGCAATTGCCTTGATGCAACAAGACTCACTAAAAGAAATGAATTCATGATTAAGTAACAGATTATATGCCACCACATAGGAATCCAGTAAGTATTCATCAGAAGGAAAGGGCAGTGTAAAAAGGTGCAGACTCTGGTGAAAAGAACAATGAAAGCCTGTGCTAAGGGTAATAAAGGCTTGAAGCTTGCTGTATATAAATGCTTTATGGATAGAAACTCAAGTAATTTGCCCAAAGTTACAGGTGGTGCATGGAAGCTATATGTGAACTGACAAACTAAAATCAAACTAGGGCCAGAGCAGAAGCATAAAGTGATGAAGTTCTTAAAAAGATAAATTGATGAATGAAAATGCCATGTCATTCCAAGTAGGGAAGACAATAAAGGCAATCAAGGAAGTAGAGTTTGAATATGACTTATATCTGAATCAGAGAGGAAACAGATCTTAATCAGAGCAGTGGCTAAAATAATTTTAACTATGTGCTTACTGTGCTCAGTTGCTCAGTTGTGTGTGACTCTCTGCAACCCCATGAAATATTGCTCACCAGGCTCCTCTGTCCATGGGATTTTCCAGGCAAGAATACTGGAATCGTTATTTCCTTCTCCAGGGGATATGCTTATTAAATCCTATGAATTTTCATATAGAAATGTTATTTAAATAAGAAGCAATGGGATTTATATATAAGGCCTGAAATTATATTGCAGTAATTAACCATTTTTTTTTTTGTTTAGGTAATTACATAAAGTCTAATCTTTGGCAGACCTAATAATAAAGAAAATTTAGTCCTCTCTTCGAGTTCTGAGACTTTCTGAATGTGTAAAGAATCAGGTCAGGAAACTGATAAGCATCTTTCTATACTTTAATAGAAATGACATTAAAATATTTCCCTCTTTCAGTGCATTTTAAAAGACATTTTCTACATAGATACCATGACTGAAAAATGTAAGAATTTTACCTGAAGCATTGATAAGTGCAAAAAATATTACACAAGTTTGATGTGAAGTATCTGCTTGTCTAATGAAATTCTGGCAAAAATATGCCTCACTTTTAACTCAATTTAATTTTATAAATCAAACATACAAGAGAAGGGAAATAGCACTGTGTCATTTTCTGGCAATCGTTTTAAAGCTGAATATTTAAACAGTGAATCTTGGCACCCATAAAAGAGTTTAAACATCAACACTATTCTTAAAAAAGCTGACTAAATGGCAGTTGAGCTTGTGGAAATTCTGCTGACTTTTCATGTAAGAAATATCGTGAACAGACAGAGATTTACATCCCTTTATGCCCTTTATATGCTACATTAATAATTTGAAAGATATATCTTGTATAAAAATTTTCTCAAAGACTAAGTCTGCTTATTGGAAAAATGTAAATTAGTATTTGGTAACTAGATTAAAAGTGCAGTCATTTTGAAAGTACTTCTGTAGTATAGTCTGATGACAGGTAGCCTGATTCCTCCAGCTCTGTTCTTTCTCAAGATGGCTTTGGTTATTCGGGGTCTCAAAGCTACAGTAATCAAACCAGTTTGGTAATGGCACAAAAACATAAATATAGATCAATGAACCAGGACAGAAAGCCCAGAGATAAATCCATGCAATTATGATCCACTAATCTATGACAAAGGAGGCAAGAACATACAATGGAGAAAAGACAGTTTCTTCAGTAAATGGTGCTGGGAGAACTGAACAGCTACATGAAAAGAATGAAATTAAAACACTCTCGAACACCATACACACACATAAGAAAAAAAAAAAAAGAAGACATTTTCTGTGGTGACCTAAATGAGAAGGAAATCTGCAAAAGAGTGGATACATATATAATTGATTCACTTTACTGTACACCTGAAACTAACACATCATAAATCAACTATACTCCAATTTTTTTTAAAAGAAGAAAAAAGTAATTTTGGCTCTGTTGGTATGATAGAAGTCTTTTATTTTATAAACATATAAAAAGTATACTCTGATATTTTCAAAGTAGATCTTATTCTATATTAGTAAACTTCTGCTAAATTAAAATAACCACAAAATAGTGAAATGTTGAAACTAATAATGCTTATTTTCCTGCTGGATTCGTTTTCACAAACATCAAATTGAAATATCAACATTCCTCTGTTTTCCAAGTTTAAATAAACATATCTATTTGTTCTTTACTCCTATTATTGTATTTAAATTTAAGTTTTCAAGGGAGTATTGTTATAATACTACCGTTGTGTTATTTAACAAGCAAATCTATATTTTCAATAAAGATGGATTCATCCATTCAGGAATTGGTTGATCTCTAGTCCATAAAGCTGAACAAGACAGCTACGATGCCTTCCCAAATGAAGTTTCCATTTGACTATGAAATGTTCTTTTAACAAAAATAATTTTAAAAATCAGTAACCTAAAAAGACGGACTATGTCACAAATGGTATATTTTGATAAGCTTCAACAGTAATTCTTCTAAATCAGTTTTATAGCTACACTTTGAAGAGTTTAATAGGAAACTATGGTTGGGACTTATTTCTTCATGTTTATTTATTTTTTTTAATTTTTTGATCAGAACATTAGGGTTTTTAATCTCTTACTCTGATTTCCTTTTATGTAAAGTACCTGAATACAAAGGTGCCTAGAGAGACAGACAAAGTGAGGGGGTTTCTATTTGAGTTCAGTGCAGAATTCTTTAAAGTTACTGAGATTTATGAAATGAACATACAAATGTTGAATTCTCATAACCAAGTGTAAGAGCTCAAGAAAGTGTTTAGGTCTTAGAAAAGATGTCAATCATGTGCTTTGTTGCTTATAGATATGTTTCTATACACATTATTCCAAACAATGGAGAAACAGAGACAAACTAAACTTAAGCTGTGAGTGAATTTCAATAATTCTGGGTTGTTCTAGTCTAAACTGTATATGCCTTCCTATAAACACCTATTTTTTTAATTCAAATTTAATCCAGCTTTTTTGATGTATCAAAAATAATGTCTATTTTCTTCTTCTAGATACACTATTTAAGAAGACTTATTTTATTCATGGAAAAAGTTTATTTACTCTCTGCATAAAAGAAAGGATGGTTGATACTTCTCAAGATATAGGAAATTCAGAGGAGGCATCAAGAGTGGGAAGGGAAATATTAGCTATGCACTTTCCTTGATTACTTACACAATTATTGGTAAAACCTCCTAACAGTATACATTCTGCTTTCTTTATTCCAGGTTTCACATTTTCTTGTGGTCCTCTCTTTCTATCATTCTATATGTTATCCACATAGCCATCCTAAAATTTAATGACCTTTATCATTCTCCAATTAAGTTATGTGAGATGAGACTCTAGCTCAATTAACATATATCATGTGGAGAGCATTTTATATAGTTCAAATGCTGCTAGCATGCTCCATTTCCAAGTTGATTCATAGCAGAGAAGTCAGCAAGGTTTAAGGACTACTCTCCTGAGATCTATCTATCTTTTTTCTCTCTTTTTCAAATCAAAGATGCTACAATTTTTTTTTCACTTGCCTACTTAAACTATAAAACTATAGTATATTTACTTTACAAAAACTGCTTTTGTATAAAGAAACAGAGGGGTTTTTTGGTTAGTATCTGGTCTTCCTGATTTGGGGAGAATATATAGATTTTAGAAGAATTTAATAAACTTTTCTCCTTAACCTAACATAAAAATCTTAATTATTAGAATGAGGAAATGTATTTCATATGCAGGTAAAAATATTGAACTTTAATATCTTCAAATACAAAATATTAGAAATCAGTAGATGAACTAGTGAAAATAAATAGATAAAAATAGACAAAAATTTAATTCTCATGGCATTGAATTCCTTAGTTGTTAAATGATCATGATGAAAAGTAACTCTTGTTCAGGTTTATCTGTTATAATGTACTTCAGTATTAGCAATAAATGACTTAATAAATCGTAATAACTTCAAGATGTAAAGAATACTAGAACAATTCTATTTACAACTTAAAGGCCAAAAAGAAATTTCTGAATTAAATAAAATTAAATGCATCACTTTTCAAAGGAATCTTGAAAAGAAAGTAAAAGAAAGCAATTTTTCTAGTTTTAGAATTGTTGTTCTTAACTTGTTTTTCTTAGTAAGGTTTCTTTTCTGTAAACAGATTTGTAAATGTTATATAACTTCAGGGGGTGCCATTCAAGTGCTGTTCATTTAACGTACTGTGTGAATGGCAACCTCATGGCTGAACCTGAAGGTAGGCCCTGCTGTCTACACCTGGATCTCATTTGGTTATTATGAGGTAGGTGGACACAGAACCTGCTGTTTCCCATTGGATGACTTTAGGTGCTATTCAAATAATTACTGAGGCCAGATACATGATTTCTAGTGACCATTGCCAATGTAAATGTTAGGCTCATTAAAAAAAAAAACAAAAACAAAAACAGAAAAGATAGTTTTGCCTTTCTTATATGGTTTCTTTATTTATGTCATATGTTTTCGAATTTTTCTATTTCATATCATAACCATTTTCTCCTGGGGACAGAGAAATCCATAAGTGTAGACTCTTACAGGTGTTTAGGGTGTTGTCCTAAAACTTGTTGAGCTAGACTTCAAGCATCCCTGTCTCTGGGCCCAACCCTGGCCAGGATGGAATATGACCATGGATGCTGGGCAGAAACAGGAAGCAGGTGGTCCAAAACTCAAACCAGAAAGTCAAAGATTGGTTTGGCTCAAAAGTTTGGCTTTAATGATCCCTGTCCCATTTCTGTATGGTTCTCCTCACTCTGCTCCTCTTCATATCCTTTCATCTCAAGTTAGTTACAGTTATTATAGTAACTCCAGATCTTGCTGCTGCTAAGTCGCTTCAGTCGTGTCCAGACGGCAACCCACCAGGCTCCCCTGTCCCGAGGATTCTCCAGGCAAGAACACTGGAGTGGGTTGCCATTTCCTTCTCCAATGCAGGAAAGTGAAAAGTGAAAGTGAAGTTGCTCAGTCGTATCCGACTCTTCATGATGTCATGGACTGCAGCCCACCAGGCTCCTCCATCCATGGGATTTTCCAGGCAAGAGTAATAGAGTAGGGTGCCATCGCCTTCCCCGAACTCCAGGTCTTAAATTTGGTTAAAACAAAATTCAGAAGAAGAACAAAGTTCTCTACCATCCATACACTAGGTAATTCCAGAACAGAAAATTCCCTTCTAGAAGGAAATTTTTTCAGTTGCATTAACCTAAATTGAATCAATGTTCATTTTTTAACCAATTATTGTCTAAAAAGACAACTGATTTTAAGCCTATAAGAATGATCTTATTTTAGATCTGATTAGATCTGATGGAGTGACTAAAGAAATATGGACAGAGGTTTGTGACATTGTACAGAAGGCAGTGATCAACACCATCCCCAAGAAAAAGAAATGCAAAAAGGCAAAACCGCTGTTTGGAGGAGGCCTTACAAATAGCTGAGAAAAGAAAAGATGTGAAAGGCAAAGGAAAAAAGGAAAGATACACCCATTTAAATGCAGAGTTCCAAAGAATAACAAGGAGAGATGAGAAAGCCTTTCTCAGTGATCAATGCAAAGAAACAGTAGAAAAAAATAGAATGGGAAAGACTAGAGGTCTTTTCATGCAAATTAGAGATACCAAGAGAACATTTCATGCAAAATTGAGCACAATAAAGGACCAAAATTGTATGCACCTCGACTTCACTTTCACTTTTCACTTTCATGCATTGAAGAAGGAAATTGCAACCCACTGCAGTATTCTTGCCTGGAGAATCCCAGGGACAGGGGAGCCTGGAGGGCTGCCATCTATGGGGTTGCAGAGTTGGACACGACTGAAGTGACTTAGCAGCAGCAGCAGCAGCAGAAACAGAAGCAGAAGATATTAAGAAGAGGTGGCAAGAATACACAAAAGAATTATATAAAAAAGAACTTCATGACCCAGATAATCACGATGGTGTGATCATTCACCTAGAGCCAGACATCCTGGAATGCAAAGTCAAGTGGGCCTTAGGAAGCATCACTACAAACAAATCTAGTGGAGATGATGGAATTCCAGTTGAGGTTTTTTAAATCCTAAAAGATGATTCTGTAAAAGTGCTGCACCCAATATGCCAGGAAATCTGGAAAACTCAGCAGTGACCACAGGATTGGAAAAGATCAGTTCATTACACTTCCAAAGAAGGGCAATGCCAAAGAGTGTTTAAACTACTGCACAGCTGTACTCATTTCACATGCTAGGAAGGTAATGCTGAAAGTTCTCCAAGCCAGGCTTCAACAGTACGTGAACTGAGAACTTTCAGGTGTTCAAGCTGGATTTAAAAAAGGCAGAGGAACAAGAGATCAAATTGCCAACATCCACTGGATCATCAATAAGGCAAGAGAGTTCCAGAAAAATATCTGCTTTATTGGCTATACCAAAGCCTTTGACTGTGTGGATCACAACAAACTACTGAAAATTCTTCAAGCAATGGGAATACCAGACCACCTGCTCTGCCTCCTGAGAAATCTGTATGCAGGTCAAGAAGCAACAGTTAGAACTGGACATGGAACAACAGACTGGTTCCAAATAGGAAAAGGAGTATATCAAGGCTATATAACTTATAACCCTGCTTATTTAACCTATATGCAGAGGACATCATGAGAAATGTTGGACTGAGTGAAGCACAAGCTGAAATCAAGATTGCTGGGAGAGATATCAATAACCTCAGATATGCAGATGACACCACCCTTATGGCAGAAAGTGAAGAAGAAATAAAGAGCCTCTTGATGAAAGTGAAAGTGGAGAGTGAAAAAGTTGGCTTAAAGCTCAACATTCAGAAATCAAAGAACATGGCATCTGGTCCCATCACTTCATGGCAAATAGATTGGGAAACAATGGAAAGAGTGACAGACTTTATTTTGGGGGGGCTCTAAAATTGCTGCAGATGGTGACTACAGCCATGAAATTAAAAAACACTTGCCCCTTGGAAGAAAAGTTATGACCAACGTAGATATCATATTAAAATCCAGAGACATTACTTTGCTAACAAATGTCCATCTAGTCAAAGCTATGGTTTTGCCGGTAGTCATGTATGGATGTGAGAGTTGGACTATAAAGAAATCTGAGTGCAATTGATGCTTTTGAACTATGGTGTTGGAGAAGACTCTTGAGAGTCCCTTGGACTGCAAGGAGATCCAACCAGTCCATTGTAAAGAAATATTTCCTGAATATGAATCGGAAGGACTGATGCTGAAGCTGAAACTCCAATACTTTGGCCACGTGATGCGAAGAACTGACTCTTTGGTTAAGATGCCAGGAAAGATTGAAGGTGGGAGGAGAAGGGGATGACAGAGGATGAAATGGTTGGATGGCATTACCAACTCTATGGACTTGAGTTTGAGTAAGTTCTGGAAGTTGGTGACGGATAGGGAAGTTTGGTGTGTTGTAGTCCATTGGGTCACAAAGATTCGGACATGATTGAGAGACTGAACTGAACTGAAGAATGACCTTTGGAAATGAGAGTGAGAACAGTACATGAGCTCTATTGAATATTGTGAATCTTAAAGGAAATCTGGTTTTGTTAAGAAAATTCCTATTATGAAAGTGGAAATGATACAATGCAGAAAAGTCATCTAATAATATTGAACAGATTTGGGGAATAAACAGAGAAGACTCAGTGAAATGAGCTCTGATCACATCTGCAGTGGCAGGTTATGTAGGCACAGCCAAGCCAGACAAGAACAGTTTTCATGCAAGATTGGTCTTCCTAACAAGGCTATTAGGGCCTCTTATGATTTTGATTCCTGAAAATATTTTTCACTACTGCAGGAGAGGCAATATCTTACCTTTAATCTCTTAGAGTTTTTTTTTTTTCTTGATGGAGTCTGAGATTAAACTGGGCAATGGCACCCCACTCCGGTACTCTTGCCTGGAAAATCCCATGGATGGAGGAGCCTGGTGGGCTGCAGTCCATGGGGTCACTAAGAGTCGGACACAACTGATCAACTTCACTTTCACTTTTCACTTTTATGCATTGGAGAAGGAAATGGCAATCCACTCCAGTGTTCTTGCCTGGAGACTCCCAGGGACGGGGGAGCCTTGTGGGCTGCCGTCTATGGGGTCGCACAGAGTGGGACACGACTGAAGCGACTTAGCAGCAGGAGCAGCAAGCCATCAACAGGAGAAAGGCATACACATTTATTTAAGGTAGGTTTATGTGATATGGGATCTTTCACAAGGAATGAAGACCCCAAAGAAATGGTGAAACCAGGATGATTTTATATTAGGTTGAACAGAGGCAATTGTGGAAAAGTAAGTAAACCATGCTTTTTTTGTTTAGTCACAGTCATGTCTGACTCTTTGTGACCCCATGGACTGTGTAGCCTGCCAGGCTCCTCTGTCCTTGGGATTTGCCAGTCAAGAATACTGGAGTGGGTTACCATTTCTTTCTTCAGGGTATCTTCCCAACCCAGGGATTGAATTTGTGTCTCCTGCATTGGCGGGAGGACTCTTTACCACTGAGCCACTAGGGAAGCCTGAGTAAACTGTATGGGGAGGCTAAAGGAAGATAAGAAAGGAATTATTTTAACAAAGTCTGGTTTGTATAGAAGTCTCTTAGTCTCAACTTCTCCTTCTTAATGATAAGAATGTTACTTTTCTAGTATAGGGAGGGCATATTTCACACAGGAATTCCATCTCCTGCTTTTCAAAAAAAGGAAAAAGATCAGAATGTTTTTCTTATATTTTTTTTCTCAATTGCCTTTAAATCAAAACAATCAATCTGCCAGAGCAGCATATCTTGAAGTGATGTGTGCTGAACTCCTTTGCTACATGCCCAGCAAACAAAGGAATCATCCCCAAAGAAACTCCTGAAATGGGCCAAATGTGTGATGTTTTATTACCTTATTTTGCATCTCAAATTCCTAGTATTTACTGAACACTTAATACATATGCATTAAATTAACTAAGGACAAAAGCATTATTAGGGCTAAAAATCATCATTACATGTTGACAAATTCAAGAAAATATAATCATTTCAAACTCAGATGAATCTAATAAATTAGCTACTGTATATAAAGAAAATTTGATAAAAGTTCAAGGAGAAGTTAACATATCTATCATAGTGACAATAAAGTCTCCCAAAATCTATCTATAAATTCAATGTAAATCAAATAAAATTTTCTGAAATATTTTTCTACACATGGCAAAGCAACATACTAAGAATAGACAAGATAATCTTGAAAAAGAGCAAGATGGGATTACTTTCCCTACCCAGTGTCAATAACATCAACATTTACCTTCATTTGAGGAAGAAAATGACAGAAAGATTATCCAACAAAATTTGTTAGAGGGGCTTCGAGGTGGTACAGTAGTAAAAGTATCTTCCTGCCAATGAAGGAGATGCTAGACACAGGGTTTGATCTTAAGGTGGGGTAAGTCCCCTGAAGGAGGAAATGACAATTCACTCCAATACTTTTGCACGGAAAATTCCACGGACAGAGGAGTTTGGCGAAGAGTCAGACACAGTTGAGTGACTGAACACACACACAATTTATTAGAATCTTGAGATTCAAAAAGGATGATTTTAAAATTTCCTGGGGATGGCATAAATCATTTTGTTAAATAATATTGAAATAATTCATATCTACATGGAAAAATAAAATAAAATGTTCACACATCTACTTCTACTTAATGACTACGCTAAAACTTTTGACTTTGTGGATCACAAAAATTCTTAAAGAGAAAATTTTTAGAGATACCAGACCACCTTACCTGTCTCCTGAAAGCCCTATATGCAGGTCGAGAAGCAACAATTAGAACCAGACATGGAACAACAGACTGGTTCAAAAGTGGGGAAGGAGTACATCAAGGCTGTATATTGTCACCCTGCTTATTTAACTTATATGCAGAGTACACCATGAAACATGCCAGGCTGGATGAAGCACAAGCTGGAATCAAGATTGCTGGGAGAAATATCAATAACCTCAGATATGCAGATGACACCACCTGTATGACAGAAAGCAAAGAAGAACTAAAGAGCCTCTTCATGAAGATGAAAGAGGAGAATGAAAAAGCTGCCTTAAAACCCAACATTCAAAAAACTAAGATCATGGCATCTGGTCCCATCACCTCATGGCAAATAGATGGGGAAACAGTGGAAACAACAACAGACATTATTTTCTTGAGCTCCATAACCGCTGCAGATGATGACTGCAGCCATGATATTAAAAGATGTTTGCTCCTTGGAAGAACAAATATGACAAACCTAGACAGTGTATCAAAAAGCAGAAATATTACTTTGCCAGTAAAAGTCCATATAGACAAAGCTATGGTTTTTCAGTAGTCATACATGGATGTGAGAGTTGGACTATAAAGAAGGCACCAAAGAATTGATGCTTTTGAACTATGGTGTTGGAGAAGACTCTTGAGAGTCCTTTGGACTGCAAGGAGATCAAACCAGTCCATCCTAAAGGAAATAAATGCTGAATATTCATTGGAAGGACTGAAGCTGAAGCTGAAAGTCCAATACTTTGGCCACTTGATACGAAGAGCTGACTCATTAGAAAAGACCCTGATGCTGGGAAAGATTTAAGGCAGGAGGAGAAGGGGATGACAGAGGACAAGATGGTTGGATGGCATCACCGACTCAATGGACATGAGTTCAAGCAGTCTCCAGGAGATCGTGAAGTACAGGGCAGCCTGGTGTGCTGCAGTCCACGAGGTTGCAATGAGTCAGACAGGGCTGAGGAACTGAACAACAACAACTCTGCATACAAAAATCTATTACAGATGGAATAAGGGCATTGAGACAAAACTTTGAAATATTTAAACAAATAAATTAAAGAATATCTTTATAACTTTTGAATTGGGAAGGATTTCCTTAACAACTTACAAAGAAACCTATCCTAAAATCTTGACCAATTTGTCTACTTAAAAATTAAGACCTTCTGTTTACCAAAAGATTTCATAAAAAAATTAGACTATATTTTCAAAAAAGAATTGTTACCTAGAAATGCATAAGGGACTCTCACAAATCAACATTAAGAAGACAATAGGAAAAGAGGGTTAAGACACAAACAGGTTTCAAAAAAAAATATGAGTAATGAGTAAGCATAAAAAGGTTGTTCAACCTCACCCATAATTAAAAAATAAAAACTGAAATTTACTACTATTTTTCAGCCTTAGATGAAAGATGTTTACAGCTTGGCATTACCAAAATTTGTAGAGGATGCTGATTATTATTACTACTGATTGAAATTAAATTGTCTTAGCCACAGGTAAAGTATTTTAATATTAATAAAATATTAATATTTTATATTGTATTATAAAATAGAATATTTGGATAATGGTTCCACAAATTTCACAAATAAGGATGTTTATCCTTATTAGAATATAAACTCCATGAGGATCAGGGAACTGTGTATGTGTGTTTTCTACTGAAAGAGTAGCTAGCAGCTAGTAGGTGTTCAATAAATATGTGCTAAATGAAAGAAGAAAGAATTAGGAAAGCCAAAAAATATATTTGCTCAGAAGGCAAGATAAAATATTTCAAAAACAAAATATATTTCAAAATAAGAAGTAATATACTATAGATAGTGTTGTGTTAAAAAAATAATTTGACTGAAAACAGGTCTCAGAAAATTACATATAGTGTATTACTTTTCTGGAAGTAAAAGCAAGAAAAATAACTTTTAGGGATATAAAGATCTATTATAAGACTATTTTAAAAACAACAGAAAGATAAACATGGAGGAGTCAAAGCAAAGAGCTAGGGGTGGGGGACACATATGAGAATGAATGAGCATTTGAAATGCTCTAGTTATTGAGTTAGGGGGTATTTAAGGAAATTAATATTATCATTATGTATTTTAAATATAAATGATATATTTCCTTTGTACATATTAATTTTATTAGAATAAATAAATACAATTTTAAAAAGCAAATGAAAATGCTTTAAAAATATATAGATAACCCTGTATGCGAGACAGCAAAAGAGACACAGATGTATAGAACAGTCTTTTGGGCTCTGTGGGAGACGGAGAGGGTGGGATGATTTGGGAGAATGGCATTGAAACATGTATAATATCATATAAGAAATGAATCACCAGTCCAGGTTCGATGCAGGATACAGGATGCTTTAGGCTGGTGCACTGGGATGACCCAGGGGGATGGTACGGGGAGGGAGGTGGAAGGGGGGTTCAGGATAGGGAGCATGTGTACATCCGTGGCGGATTCATGTTGATGTATGGCAAAACCAATACAATATTGTAAATTAATTAACCTCCAATTAGAATAAGTAATTTTTATTAAAATATATATATAGATAATTCTGCATTTAGAATATTTAGATAAAAGCTATGTATTATGTTTGAAATTGTACAGTGAGCCAACTGCAGATTTGGCACAGGGACAAAGTTTCCCATGAGCTAATTTCATACATTTCCAAAAGTACATACCTGCTAATTTGTAGTATTAATAATTAGAACCTTGTGAGTTGTTTTTTTTTTTAAACAGAATTAAAAATTTTAAGAGTTTAGAGCCCACTAATATGGATTTGGCAATAATTCAGAGTGAATCAGGCTAACGTTTACCTTTGCACTATTTCAAAAGAATTGGTAGTTTAAGTAAATTAACTGTTTAAGGTTGAAAGTTTAAAAGAGGATTATCTTTTTAATTGTCCACATTTTTCATGAATATAAAAAATACTGACTGAATTCAACATAATCACTCTTCTAATCCCAAAGGAATGAGGCTTAGCTATTCATTTAAGCAGTATCTGAGAACTTTGTCCTTCAAGAGATGATTTTTCTCCAGAAACTTAAATGTATGAAACCCTTCTTGTTAATAAAATATTCACAAGTTTTATTTTGCAAAAATTCTAGTCATCTTTCTTCATGGTAGGAAAATGAGTGTTTTTTATGCACAATTCTCCTTTTAAAATATTAGGAATTTATGTATATGTGTGTGTGTGTATATATATATATATATATATATATATTCTTGGCTATTCAGAAGACAGACACAAAACATTGCCTTACCCTAAATTCTATAAGCTGGCCTGACTGGGATTCAATATACTTTGTGTTGACCTAACCCAAAATTTGCTATAGAAAGGACAAATGGAAATGTTCCAGAAGAATAAGACTGGTAGTAAGAGGGGAGTAATTAGGCTAATATGTTTAATGTTCTGAGAAGAAAACACATGGAGAAGGATCCCTCCTATTCCCAGGACCATAAGTAACCTCAATGTTAAAAAATTATTGAAAGAAATGGTGAATAATCTAACTCAGTGAAAAAAATATATCATTTATGTTTAAGGTACTTAAAGGACAGAATACTAAATGAAGTGTATTTAGAGTATATTGATTACAGCCATAAATTTATATACTTCTTGTGTAGAGAAATTCATTAACATGATCCATTCAGAATTACCATTTTAGATGATATGGCTCTACATAGAATGCTGGCAAACTCGAGTGAAATTGATTTATTCAAGAGAATTATTCATTTAATTTCCACCATTTAGTATTTATGTTCCCTTTTCATTCATTTATTCATTTCATCTTTATTCATTTATGCATTTATCAAATATTCATTTAAATGAGTTTCATTCTAACTACAGAAACTGTAAGGATGAGATTTGCAGTAAATTTATTCTTTTAATAGGTTTATTCTTGCAAAATCCTCTGAGCAGATAAAGACTGCTTGACCCATTATGTTCACACCTCTTTAAATTTTTCATGACTTTTCCTTTACCATTTCTTTTCTTAATTTGGATGCTTTCCTTGAATTTCTCTGAATTTCCTGGAATCAACCTCACTAATCTATTTAATATTTGACATACTCAATATTTTTATTCAATGAATGCATTATATATTGTGCTGTAGATTTTATATAGTAGTCATTGATGAAACTTTACTATTCAACAGTCAAACTTGTTTCACACTAGGTAATAAAATGATGCTTTGAGACTAGTTTAAAACTTGTTTAAAACTATTTATACATCACAACATTGTTCATGGACATTTGAGACATTTTTGGCTTCTTGATTTTTTTTTTTTTTGGTTGTTATTTCACTGAAATTAACTTGCTATTTACAAAGGGCTTCCCCAGTGGCTCACCTGGTAAAGAATCTGCCTGCTAAAGCAGGAGATGCAAGAGACATAGGTTTGATCCTGGAGTCAGGAAAATCCCCTGGAGAAGGAAATGGCAACCCTCTCCAGTATTATCACCTGGAAAATTCCATGGACAGAGGAGCCTGGTGAACTATAGACCATGGGGTCACAAAGAGTCGGACACAACTGAGTGCACACACTAAATTTTACACTGCTAGTAGAACTGATTTATTTGATGATAATTGTGCATCTAGTCTTGCTAGTCCAGTGGAGCCTGAAATCCTGTTTTCTCTGAGCTTTGACTAGGTCACATGGTAAAGAGCATCATCCCTTATATATCCAATCTGGAACAGGGACAGAGACAAAGACAGAGATGTACAGAGAATGGAGCAATTTTTCTTAACTTTTCATATTTGAATTAGATGCTCAGTTTTTTAACGTTTGTTACTTGATGGATAACTCTTTTTTTCTTTCTTTATCTCCCAATTTTATCATTGTTGTATTCCTGTTCTTCATATTTATTTGTTCCCAACCACTTTATTTTGGTTTGGTTATTCATTTCTGCTCCCTTCTATGAGTTACTAATTTTGGCTTCTAACCTAGCTTTAGTTTTTCATGCTTAGTTTCATTGTCTCTGTAAACTTAGGATCAGAATCCCTCACTCAGACAATTCTAGTCCTAGAGAATAATGACCAGGGGGTCTACTTTCAGCCCAGCCTAATTCCTTCTCCCAACTCCTTTTGTAATAATGTCCGATAATCATGCAATAAAATATGTTTGAAATCATTATATGGAATTGCTTTCCGATTCAAACTGGTGACAATGGAGAGTGAATGAATGGGCTTCCCTGGTAACTCAGACAGTAAAGAATCTGCCTGCAATGCAGGAGACCTGGGTTTGATCCCTGGGTTGGGAAGATCCCCTGGAGGAGGGCTTGGCAACCCACTCTAGTATTCTTGCCTGGAGAAAGGAGGCTCGTGGGGTCACAGAGAGTCAGACACAGCTGAACGACTAAACACATGGAAAGTGAATGAGTTAGCTACCATCCTAGCTAGCCTAGATTTTAAACACCAGAAGGTAGGAGCACCAATATTTACTATTTAATTATTTAAACAATTACCTTCCTTTAAGTTGTTTGTTTGTTTGTTCTATTGGTTGGTTGCTTGGTTGGCTTTTTATGTATTATATTTCTTGATTAAGGGTGGCAGAATAAAGGTTACAATTGTCTTTCACTTTTAATTTTTGAAGTAAGCGTGGATACATAGATAAATGCTATAATGTTAATAGGAACGAGTAAGAACATCATGGAAAAAAATGAATATCAATACAGTGGTCAGCTGATAAAGAATTGAACACAAAGTTCCATTTGCCATAAATTGTTCTACTGAAAAGTAGTTTAGAACATTGCTAAGGGGTGCGCAGTTTCAAAACTCAGAGAACTTAGAGAAAAAGGTAAAGACAAATTCCACCTTACATGCATCGTTGTGGTTATCCTAAGTCATATTCAAAACAAGAGTGTGTGGGTGAAAGAAGATGCCTTAAAAGTGCACTGCCTATTGTTTGTTTAAATTGCTTTTGCTGGAATTATAACTATGTTCAACCATTTTTCTATAGGAATATTTTGAGACTTTGATACCCGTTTTTTTTTTTTTTTTTAATTACAAGTATGGTTTTAGTAACAGGACCTGTTTTTATAAAAATAATAATAATGTGAACTTCCCTGGTGGTGCAGTAGATGATGCATGTGGCCTGCTAATGCAGGGAACATGGGTTTGATCCCTGGTCTGGAAAGATCCCACACACCACAGGCAACTAAAGCCCGTGCACTGTCACTGCTGGAGCCAGTGCACTCTAGGCTCTTCTAGCCACAACTTACGAGCCCCTGTGTCACACCTACTGTAGCCCGAGTGCGGCAACTACTGAAGCCTGTGTGCCTGGAGCCTGTGCTCCAAGACAGGAGAAGTTACCACAATGAGAAGCCTGTGCACCACAACAAAGCGTAGCCCCCACTCAACTGCAACTAGAAAAACCTGTATGCAGCAACGAAGACCCAGCACAGCCAAAAATAAATATATAAATTAATTCTTTTTAAAATTACTTAAAAATAATAATTATGTGATGTAAGTATTAAACAGTAGCATTACATGAATTCAAATCCCTGTGATGTCAGTATTCACAATATGGGTAAAATGTCTCATGAAGCCCATCTACCCTAGGTGCCGTATACTGATGAGAACTCTATTTTTATTTTTTATTTAAATTTAATTTTTATTTTACATTGAAGAATAGTTGGGTTTCTCTGGTGGCTCAATGGTAAAGAATCTGCCTGCAATGCAGGAGGCATGAGTTCAATCTCTGGGTCAGGAAGATCCCCTGGAGAAGGAAGTGGACATCCACTCCAGTATTCTTGCCTGGGAAATGACATGGACAGAGAAGTCTGGCAGGCTAAAGTCCCTGGGACTGCAAAAGAGTAGGACACAACTTAGCAGCTAAACAACAACAACAATGGTTGGTTTATACCATCATGTTAGTTTCAGGTGTACAGCAAACTGATTCAGTTATACATAAACATATGTCCAGTCTTTTTCAGATTCTTTTCCCATATAGGTTATTACAGAATACTGAGTTGAGTTCCTGTGCTGTACAGTAGGTCCATGTTGATTATTTATTTTACTTATTGTAGTGTGTTTATGTTAATCCCAAACTCCTAATTCATCCCTCCTCCCACTTTGGTATCCATAAATTTGTTTTCAAAGTCTCTGAGTCTATTTTTGATTTGGAAATAAGTTCACCTACCTTAGGTGCTGTGTACTGATGAGAACTTTAATTAGCAACAGAGAGAGCTTGGGGAGATTTCAATTGGCCTCTTGAGAGATTGTGGTTTGCTATTTTTGTTTTATCCAAAATTAATCAAACATTGCATATAAGCTATCAAGTATGTAAACACATCCCTTGTGTTTTATTCTTGACTCAGTTAAAGTCTCTTTACTAAATTCTTGCTACTATCTCTTACCTCCTATGGGCCATCTTTCTAGTGAATCCTTCATTTTAAAAGACTTCATTTTTTGTCAGTTATAAATTCCATGCACAGCCCTGAGAACTGTCCTTCACAAAAGCAAGATCTGTCCCCAGATTTATCAGTGTCCTGAACATATATCCTCTACTTCAGTAACTGAATCTGAACAGATGACATTCTTTTCAATGTCTCTATGCCTTTATACATGTTGTTCCTTTGCCTAGAAGTTCCCACCCTCCATGTCTGGCAAATTCCTCATTTTCTGCAGTAACTCATGTTACCTCATTCATAAGGCTGTCCTTTATAGAGTTAATTCCTAAAGATAATTACTCCCATATGTTGTTCCAACATGATTTTATTCACATCTTTAATATTTTTATGTAATATAGAGAGAGTACACCATAGTGGTTAAGATCATGCCTTTGACTCAGTAATTCTCAGAGCATAACCTTGGGCAAGTTATGTGAGCTCTTTAATTTCACCACCTGTAAAAAGGAGGTGATAATATGAGGTCAAAGGTCCTTCCTGTTTCAACTTTGACATGTAAAGAGCTGAGTCCACATGCCTGTCCTCACAACTAGAAAAAGTTAAACAGACTGAAAACTGATTACTTTTCTTGTACCCATCATGGATCTAAAGTTGCAGGGCAAACCAGTGTACTAAAATCTGGAGAGACACATTCATCTGGAGAGCCAGAGATCAGAGCTGCTTACCTGGAGCAAAAGTTATTGACGCAAACAACTGAGAGGAACACTTAAATGATACTGTGGGTGAATTAGGAGTGGCTGCATATGGACTAGTATGAGAACTGAGGAGGAGGAGAAGGGGACGACAGAGGATGAGATGGCTGGATGGCATCACTGACTCAATGGATGTGAGTCTGAGTGAACTCCAGGAGTTGGTGATGGACAGGGAGGCCTGGCGTGCTGTGATTCATGGGGTCGCAAAGAGTCAGACACGGCTGAGCGACTGAACTGAACTGATATATATCACTGTCTGTCGTCCCTTTCTCCTCTGCCCCCAATCCCTCCCAGCATCAGAGTTTTTCCAATGAATCAACTCTTCGCAAGAGGTGGCCAAAGTACTGGAGTTTCAGCTTTAGCATCATTCCTTCCAAAGAAATCCCAGGGCTGATCTCCTTCAGAATGGACTGGTTGGATCTCCGTGCAGTCCAAGGGACTCTGAAGAGGCTTCTCCAACACCACAGTTTAAAAGCATCAATCCTTCGGCACTCAGCCTTCTTCACAGTCCAACTCTCACATCCATACATGACCACAGGAAAAACCATAGCCTTGACTAGACGGACCTTTGTTGGCAAAGTAATGTCTCTGCTTTTGAATATGCTATCTAGGTTGGTCATAACTTTTCTTCCATGGAGTAAGCTCTTTTTAATTTCATGGCTGCAGTCACCATCTGCAGTGATTTTTGAGCCCCAAAAAATAAAGTCAGCCACTGTTTCCACTGTTTCCCCATCTATTTCTCATGAAGTGATGGGACCAGATGTCATGATCTTCGTTTTCTGAATGTTGAGCTTTAAGCCAACTTTTTCACTCTCCACTTTCACTTTCATCAAGAGGCTCTTTAGTTCTTAGTCACTTTCTGCCATAAGGGTGGTGTCATCTGCATATCTGAGGTTATTGATATTTCTCCCAGCAATCTTGATTCCAGCTTGTGCTTCTTCCAGCCCACCGTTTCTCATGATGTACTCTGCATAGAAGTTAAATAAGCAGGGTGACAATATACAGCCTTGATGTACTTTTCCTATTTGGAGCCAGTCTGTTGTTCCATGTCCAGTTCTAACTGTTGCTTCCTGACCTGCATATAGGTTTCTCAAGAGGCAGGTCAGGTGGTCTGGTACTCCCATCTCTTTCAGAATTGTCCACAGTTTATTGTGATCCACACAGTCAAAGGCTTTGGCATAGTCAATAAAGCAGAAATAGATGTTTTCCTGGAACTCTCTTGCTTTTTCCATGATCCAGCAGATGTTGGCAATTTGATCTCTGGTTTCTCTGACTTCTAAAACCAGCTTGAACATCAGGAAGTTCACGGTTCATGTATTGCTGAAGCCTGGCTTAGAGAATTTTGAGCATTAATTTACTAGTGTGTGAGATGAGTGCAATTGTGCGGTAGTTTGAGCATTCTTTGTCATTGCCTTTCTTTGGGATTGGAATGAAAACTGACCTTTTCCAGTCCTATGGCCACTGCTGAGTTTTCCAAATTTGCTGGCATATTGAGTGTAGCACTTTCATAGCATCATCTTTCAGGATTTGAAATAGCTCAACTGGAATGCCATCACCTGCACTAGTTTTGTTTGTAGTGATGCTTTCTAAGGCACAAAGTAAAGGTCAATAAATGCTTACTATTATTATTAATGTATCATACAGGTTTATTTTATCAGGTTTTCATTATTTTTCAATCTTCTCCCTGAGTCTTATTTTTATTTATTTAGGTAATCACTGGAGATTGATTTTATCAGTTCTATATATGGAAGCCTTTAGAAATTTAATAAGAATGACTAGTATAATTTATTTAATGAAGTTTTATGAAAGATTTAATGTTTTATCTTTTTATCATTTATCTTGATATTATCTACTTTGAACTATTTTTAACTCAGTCTTTCTCCAAAATGGAGCTAGGGTAATAAATATATGAGTTAATTTAGGAATAAGTAGAAAGATATGGAAGTAATAACATAATATTTATCATGTAAATAACTCTCCCAATTACACAAATTCCCTCCAGCCACACATGTTGAAGAACTGAGTGATCCAAAGTCAAACAGACATTCATTTGATTTCAAGCCCTTGCAAATTGTGTGCTTTTACTGTGTCTTAACCTCTTTGTTTCAGTCTGTTCTATGAATGTGTGTATATGTTCAGTTGCTTAGTTGTGTCTGACTCTTTGAGACTGCAGCCCACAAGGCTCCTCCATCCATGGGATTTCCTAAGCAAGAATAATGGAGTAGGTTGCCATTTCCTTCTCCAGGGATCTTCTGGACCCAAAGATCGAACCAGTGTCTCCTACTTTGGCAAGCAGATTCTTTACCACTGAGCCATCAGGGAAGCAAGTAATGTATGCTCAGTAAACAACCACTATAATCCCTGGTGGCTTGGATGGTAGAGAATCTGATTGCAATGTGAGAGACCAGGGTTCGATCCCTGGGTTGGGAAGATAGGTCCCCTGGAGAAGGAACTGGCAACCCACTCCAGTATTTTTGCCTGGAGAATCCCATGGACAGGGGAGCCTGGCAGACCATGGGGTTGCAAAAAGTTGGACATGACTGGGCAACTACATGATGTGATGATGATAATTTATACAGTAATCTCAGCAAGAAAAATGTCTTTTTATTTCTTAATCTTGAACCTTGCAGAAAAGTGTATCACTTTTGTGCATTTCAATGTTATTTAGAATATTCTATAATATCTGATACTGACATTGTATCCAATCAGTTCAATTCAGTTCAGTTGCTCAGTCCTGACAGACTCTTTGTGACCCCATGGACTGCAGCACACCAGACCTCCCTGTCCATCACCAACTCTCAGAGTTTACTCAAACTCGTGTCCATTGAGTTGGTGATGCCATCCAACCACCTCATTCTCTGTCATCCCCTTCTCCTCCCACCTTCAATCTTTCCCAACATCAGGGTCTTTTCAAATGAGTCAGTTCTTCACATCAGGTGGCCAAAGTATTGGAGTTTCAGCTTCAACATCACTCCTTCCAATGAACACTCAGGACTGATCTCCTTCAGAATAGACTGGTTGGATCTCCTTGCAGTCCAAGGGACTCTCAAGAGCCTTCTCCAACACCACAGTTCAAAAGCATCAATTCTTCAGTGCTCAGACTTCTTTATAGTCCAACTCTCGTATCCAATAAGTAACACCAAATTACTTTGTCATTAAGGGAATTTCAGTTGTCTTTTGCCTTCATTCCCATCTTTAAAATAGAATTAAAGTTTTTTTACCTAGGCTAACTCTTAAGTCCTTACATTATATTACTCTTTTTTAACTGCATTTGATACCTGAGGTTAAAATGGAAAATGTTCTGAATACCAGTACATTTATTTATGAACTCTTTTTCACCTTCATTATTAATTTCGTTTCTCACTGATGCATTATTCCTTTGTCATTAATTTTCTCCATCCCATCTTTAGTGTCTTATTTTTATTTTCACTCCTATTTCTCCTTTATTTACCTATTACTATATATATGCTAGACTTGTTATCTTTCTTTGCCAACTCTTTTTGTATTTGCAGACTACATATTATTTTCTTCCACAGGTCTGATGACATGCTTAGGCACAGAAATAATTTTCTGTGTCTCTTGGCCACATTCCTGAAAGCACATAACTTTCATATTTTCACTGGGCCTCTTGCTCATCATTTTCTTTCTCTCTTATTCCAATACTGATGATAAAATGTCCCCTGACAAACTTAGTTGCCACTGAACGTATACTATCTTTCCTTCTTACCTGACAATTTTTTAATAAAATTATTATCAAAAACATTGTAATTTTATTTATAGAAGAGTACTGATATTAAACTGCAAGTACCAACAGCAAGTTGCTATGCTCTTAAAGGAACAACTCTATTTTATTGCATGAGTCAGTGTCAAGAAATTTTTGGCCTCCAATAACTGCATTCACAAAGATTAGAGACAACTTAGTGACTGAACAACAAAAAAAACCATTTCTCACTTTGAAGATGATCACCTATCAGATCCCATACATATACACCCAGTTTCTTTTCATGTGGCTTCAGTTGCCTGCAATCAACTACAGTCTGAAAATATTAAATGGAAAATCCTAGAAATAAATCATAAATATTAAATTGTGTACACCACCATTCTGAGTAGAGTGATGAAATCTCCCACTGTGCCACTCCATTCTGCTGGATCCCCAGCCATCAACATCATCTGTTACTAACATCCAACCATCAACATCATCATGCTGGGTGATCCAGAACCACCCCAAGCAGATGATCCCCCTTCAGATGCATGGTCAGAAGGTCAACAGTAGCCTAACACTGCATCACAATGCCTATGTCATTCACTTGATTTCATCTCACCGTGTAGGCATCTCATCACAAAAAGAAGAAAAGTGAATACTGCTGCTGCTGCTGCTGCTAAGTCGCTTCAGCCGTGTCCGACTCTGTGCGACCCTGTAGACGGCAGCCCACCAGGCTCCCCTGTCCCTGGGATTCTCCAGGCAAGAACACTGGAGTGGGTTGCCATTTCCATCTCCAATGCAGGAAAGTGCAAAGTGAAAGTGAAGTCTCTGAGTCGTACCCGACTCTTCGCGACCCCATGGACTGCAGCCTACCAGCCTCCTCCTTCCATGGGATTTTCCAGGCAAGAGTACTGGAGTGAGGTGCCATTGCCTTCTCCAAAAGTGAGTACAATCCTATAATAATATTTTGAGAGAAATAAAGGTAACATTCACATCATTCTTACTATAGTTTATTGTTGTAAGTGCTCTGTTTTGTTATTATTATTTTATTATCAATTTTGCTGTTAATCTTGGACTGTATTCCCTGTGAAAAAGGGGGAACTACTGTAATAAAGTCTGTGATACCTTTACATTGTTTGGATGGAGTTGAAATGACTTAAAATAATGATTATTTGCCTTGATGTGGGAATGAAGATTCAAGTGTTAAGACTGTTTCCTCACACACTGTTAACAAGTTTAAGGCAGAGTATTTTGCAGGGGATTCTCCACTAGTTCAGTAACACATGAAAACTCAGCAACAATAAAAATACCTCCAGTTCACTTCTAAGTGGAAAAGAAAATGGATACTCTTTCACAGGTTAGAAAGGCACTTATCACGTTGAAAGTACCAATTTAGCACTGAAGATTGCTAATAGGTGCTATGAGATAAGTCACAATTTATAAGCATTGTTGGCAGAGGTTGAAGGTTTTATAGTTTAGAGAACTGGGGGCTGTGAGGGCTGTGTCTTAACTTAAGTGGAACTAGCAAAGATTTAACATCATTCCACTTTCCTTGTCAAAAAGCAAAGTTTTACTTTTTTCCCCATGGAGTGTTGTGTGTGCATGTCTAGCTCAGCTTGGTGACATCAAAAATTCTAGAGGCCTCAGAAATGTCCCTGAGGTGGGTATCTACCCTGAGGGAGCTAACATTGATCTCATATGTGTCATGGAGTTGAACCCATCCTGACATGTCGTTGCTGAGCCCCAGTCCACAGCAGGTCTCATGTGGCTACTCAAACTCCAGGGAAAAGAAACATAGTCTTCACTGAAGAAATTCTGAGAGGCTTTGGAATTCTAAATTGAGATCTTTCTTTCCTCTGTTCTCTTCCTTTTAATTAGAACTTTAAAAGTTTATACAAGTTCCTGCCATTACGACATAAAATTTGAAAAGCTACTATTGATTGTCTGCTGTGAGTTAGGGACTCTTTCTGATGTTTTACCATCATTGTTCTATTTATTCTAGTAGGGCATGTTGTGTTTATTTTATGGATGGTGTAGGCAAGGTTTTCACAGGTCAACTGTGTAACTGAGAGGACTCATCTAGTAAGCAGCAGGGACTAGATTTGAACCCATATTCCAATTCTAAAGCTTGCATCCTTAGCCAGGTTTTCGATTTATCACTAAAATACAAATTCAGAATAGTTAGGTCTGCTCAAAAGTGCATGGCTCTCTGTTATGCAGAGTGAAAAGTCAGAAAGAGAAAAACAAATATCATATATTAATTCATATATATGGAATCAAGAAAAATGGTACTCATGAACCTATTTCCATGGAAGGAATGGAGACTTAGATATAGAGAATGGACTTGTGGACACATTGGCAGAAGAAGAGAGTGGGCAAATGGAGAAAGTAGCATTGACATATGTACACTGCTGCTGCTGCTGCTACTAAGTCGCTTCAGTCGTGTCTGACTCTGTGCAACCCCATAGACGGCAGCCCACCAGGCTCCCCCATCCCTGGGATTCTCAAGGCAAGAACACTGGAGTGGGTTGCCATTTCCTTCTCCAAAGAATGAAAGTGAAAAGTGAAAGTGAATTCGCTCATTCGTGTCCAACCCAGAGCGACCCCGTGGACTGCAGCCTACCAGGCTCCTCCTTCCATGGGATTTTCCAGGCAAGAGTACAGAGTGGGGTGCCTATCATGTGTAAAATAGATAGCTGGCAAGAAGTTGTTTTTAAACACAAGGAGCCCAGCCTAGTGCTCTGTGATGACCTAGAGGGGTAGGGTGAGGGGAAGGGAGGGAGGTTCAAGAGGGAGGTGGTATATGTATAATTATGGGTGAGTTGCATTGTTGTATGGCAGAAACCAACACAACATTGTAAAGCAATTTTCCCCCCAATCAAAAATAAATTTAAAAAATAAATTAAAAAAAAGATTTTTTAAAAAGTTCTTATGTAAACTATTACATATAGAATGGATAAACAACAGGTCTTACTATATTGTACTGGGAATATATTCAACATCCTGTGATAAAACATAATGAAAAAGAATTTGAAAAAGAATCTATATATCTATATAGATAGATAGATAGATATGTATAACTAAATCATTTTGCTATATAGCAAAAATTAACATAGCATTGTATTACGTTGGTGCAAAAGTAATTGTGCTTTTGCATTGTTGAACTTTCCCACTTGATATTGGGATACATTCTTAAATAAATGTGATTATGCTATACATCATTTTAATATGCATTCTCATTTTATGTATTGTTGTTAATGACTATTAGTTGCTTGAGTATTTTATATTTACTTTAGACTATGCAAATGATGTTAGACAAAAAGCATATTTAGCAATTATTTTATTCGAGTTCAAAACCGGCCGTAAAATAGTGGAGACAACTCGCAACATCAACAACACATTTGGCCCAGGAACTGCTAAGGAACATAAGGAACTTGGTGGTTCAGGAAGTTTTGCAAAGGAGATGAGAGCCTTGAAGATGAGGAGTGTAGTGACCAGCCATCAGAAGTTGACAGTGAAAATTGAGAGCCATCATCGAAGCTGATCTTCTTACAGCTACATGAGAAGTTGCCAAAGAACTCAATGTCAACCATTCTACGGTCACTCGGCATTTGAAGCAAATTGGAAAGGTGAAAAAGCTTGATAAATGGGTGCCTCATGAGATGACCAAAAAATAAAAGAAAAATTGGTGTTTTGAAGTGTCATCTTTTCTTATTGTATGCAATGACAACAGACCATTTCTCAATCAGATTGTGGTGTGCCATGAAAAGTGAATTTTATATGACAACTGGTGATGACCAGCTCAGTGATTGGAGCAAAAAGAAGCTTCAAGCACTTTCCAAAGCCAAACTAGCACAAAAAAAGATCATGGTCACTGTTTGGTGGTCTGCTGCCAGTCTGATCCACTACAACTCTCTGAATTTCAGTGAAACCATTACACCTGAGATGTATGCTCAGCAAATTGATGAGATGAACCAAAAACTGCGATGCCTGTAGCTGGCATTGATTAACAGAATGGGCCCAATTTTTTTTCATGACAACACCCAACTGCCCATTGCATAACCAATGTTTCAAACGTTGAATGAGTGGGCCTATAAACTTTTGCCTCATCTGCTATATCCACCTCGCCTCTTGCCAACTCATTACTGCTTCTTCAAGCATCTCAACAACTTTTTGCAGGGAAAATGCTTCCACAATAAGCAGGAGGCAGAAAATGCTTTCCAAGAGTTCATCCACAGATTTTTATGCTACAGGAGTAAATAAATTTATTTCTTGTTGGCAAAATTTTGTTGATTGTGATGGTTCCTGTTTTGCTTAATAAAGATGTGTTTGAGCCTAGTTATAATGATTTAAAATTCAAGGCTTTAAACCGCAATTACGTTTGCACCAACCTAATAAATCAATTATACTTCAATAAAATCTTTTTTAAAAGCCAATGGCTCTTAAACTTTAGCCCCTATAGCATAATTTTTTTTAATTCTCTTTACATGCCAAAATATTCTCCAGTAAGACTTAAATGGGAAAATCATTCTTCTTCCTGATTCTCTTTGCCTTGTAGAAACAGTTGTACAATCTAAGAAATTAACATGGTCACTGCCTCACACAGACGTTGTTCAGAAAAAAACTGAGACCATCAGATATGTATTTCATCACTCCTTTTAGAGTCTGTGACAGAGTCCTACAACATATACAGGTTTGGATTTCTGGCACTACTGAGAAATACCCAAAATAGATAAATTCATATTTATTTTTTTCTTGGATTTAATAACATTCTGCATCCACTCTGAAGCACATGCTGAAGACAAGTACAAACAGAACGCAGTCATTGTTTTTTCTTAAAAAAAAAAATTCTGATTTTATCCTTCTCCTGTTTATAATCCAGATCTGCTTAAGATACAATGGAACACCTGCAAATTGTCACTAAAAATATCTTTTCTCTATCCTGCTCCAGCCTTTGAGTCATGTTTCTCATCCCTACCTGTCTCAGCTGTTTCTTTCTCACTTAAAGGTCATACTCCCCTTCCTTCCTCTTGCTGCCTCCTTGAAGGATCCTAACCAGCTCCTCTATTAGTGATTCCTGTATTCTCTAGCAGAGACTGAAGATTTTCCAGAGCTTTATAAAGTGATCTGTATAGTTGAAACAAATAGAGACTATTGTAGAGAGAAAAAGGTTCAGTGCTGGAGCTCACCATCAGCTCATCATCAAGGACAAAAGGGTGAAGCTTTGTGGATAAACTAAACAACGTGGAGTAGCTCTGAAGGTGGGGAATGTAGAAGGTCCATATTGAAAGAGTGTGGTAATTTGGTTATAGAGGGGCTTGTCATTGTGTCAGGAAGAGTGGGCTTAAAGCCAGCTCTACACTGTCTGATGTGATGTTTTCTTATTTATAAAATGATGATCAAATACCTACATCCATCGGTTGTTGTGAGCATTGAGTGTATTAATCATCATAAACAATGAACAGTGTGAAGTGCCCCATAGTAATAGATATATGGAGTTAGCAAAGATCCCTGTGAAAACACATGCTTCATAATTTACTGATCTGTGTACCTGGCACATAGTCGGAACTCAGGAGATGCTGGCTTAATGATGGAATCATGCATTTAGCAGAATGAAACAGGGAATAGAAATAGGAGATAAGAAACAAAAAATCAGCTGGGTATGAAGAACATGTTAAAAGCAAAATCTAATTCTTTGGTGGTTTTACTTCAGGTGTGAAAATGAGATCACTTCTATCCATTAATTGCTAATAGTAATTTTGTTGCCCCAAACAGCCTGCACATTCTTTGAGATTTTTCTCTGAGCTCCTAGGAATGACTTGGTATCTGAGTGAACTTCATGTTAGGCTCAAGTGATTTCAGTGGGAACAGCCTGCTGCTGCTGCTGCTGCTGCTAAGTCGCTTCAGTTATGTCCGACTCTGTGCGACCCCATAGACAGCAGCCCACCAGGCTCCCCCGTCCCCGGGATTCTCCAGGCAAGAACACTGGAGTGGGTTGCCATTTCCTTCTCCAATGCATGAAAGTGAAAAGTGAAAGTGAAGTCCCTCAGTCATGTCTGACTCTTAGCGACCCCATGGACAGCAGCCTACCAGGCTCCTCCATCCATGGGATTTTCCAGGCAAGAGTACTGGAGTGGGGTGCCATTGCCTTCTCCGGGATTTCTCTAATTCATTATACTACTTATGATGTCTACTAAATGACTTTGCCCAATGAAAATGGATATTTTTAACTTTGGTGCACTTTTAAGCTGTCTCATTGGATAGTTAAGATACTCCATAGCAGAAAGTATTGATATTTGCAGGGTAGAAGGAACAGGCCAATTTCTACTGTTAGCTCAACTGCTAATATCTGGGAACTAAAATTTTTGTTTTTAAAAATGAGCTCTTACACAGGGCACTTTTCATAGTCAGTGCTGCTTCTGAGGGAAGATAAGTTTTAGGTCTTATCTTGCTCACAACGACAGTGAAGGTTGGATTGCATTTCAAGTATTGCATCAATTCAACCAAAAACTCCATATAATTTAAGGTATGAATTACTACTCTCTAATTATGAGTCTAATTATTTTTTTATACTCTGGGTCAGTTCATTAAAGCTGTGCTACTTAGTGACTACTCTTTTATCTTCTTCAGTACATCGGTTGTCACAGTGTTTCTTTTCACATACTAAATTGAGGTTTGCCTACAGCCAGGAGTTGACTCTTTTATACATTTTGATGTCTCTGTAGCCTAAGTGCATTTGCTATAGTTTGGGAAATCTTTAAAGACTTTAAGAAAATAATTGGTAAGCTACTATGAGCAATATAAAATTGTATTCTAACGCTATCAAAAAAATATAAATCTTCAAGGACTAAAAGCTTTCTCTTTTTTTTACTAAAGAGAAAACTACATGGCTTTGGATATTTATCTATCCTAAAGTAATTTTGAAGGTAAGAAATACCATGAGTAGGTCTGTCTGGTCTTGATATATACATAAAAGTAGAAACAAGAAAAGAGAGAAGGTGCAAAGTAATAAAGTGATTTGAAAAAAGAATGTCTACTTTTATCATTAGTGGTTGATTTGAATTGCGGCTTTCAAAAGTCACATCCTAGGCTTTTAGGTTAGCTGAAAGCTGTACCCTAACCTGGGCTTTCCAGGCGGTTCAGATGGTAAAGCATGTGCCTGCAATGCAGGAGACCCAAGTTCAATCCCTCGTCAGGAAGATTCCCCTAGAGGAGGGCATGGCAACCCACTCCAGTATTCTTGCCTGGAGAATTTCATGGACAGAGGTGCCTGAGGGGTTACAGTCCATGGACTCGCAAAGAGTCAGACATGACTGAGCGACTAATGACACTTTCACATATGAACACACATCCTAATGTAGGGGTTAGGTACACATCATAACCCCTAGAACCAGCAAACATGCTCTTATTTGGAATGAAATTCTTACTGGCCATATTCTTCTCTTGAAGGATAACTTCATTTCATATACACTCGATTAAAATATGATTTTCAATATTTGAAAGTGAATAGTGTTTGGAAAAGTCTTTAAAGACTGAGCTATTAATTTTAGTCTTTTGCATTATGTCATCCACCTCCATGAGACATATTTTTGGTCTAAAGATAAAATAATGAATAAGCTATTTCAGAAGATTACATTCATAGCTGTTGAGGAATATACTACTATCACTCATTTGTTCAATGTTTTGTATCTTACAAAGAACATTTGTTTTATCTGGAAAGAAAGCTCAGGCATAAATCATTCTATGTTACTGAGGTTGAAACTGAGATTGTTCATTTATGCAGTGATTAAATATTTACTGAGCACCTACTGTGTACTATTTTGCATGGTAGAGAGACAATAGGGAATACATAAACAATCCTCATTAATCTTACATTCTATTGCAGGTAAAGGAAGGACTTTCAATAAACATGTCAAATACAATATTATTATTTTGTTAGAGCATATATTGTTAGTTTAAGGAGCACAAAGCACTGTGTTAGAAGCTCTGAAAATTAAAATGGAATGGCCATAACTCTGATAAGTTCTTTAGGAAGGTGATGAAAGGAGTCATGAAGATACATGGGAGAAATCCTTTTGAAAAGTAATAAGCAATTAGTCTTAAGACCTGTGCCTGATACATTCAAGGAACAGCAAAAAGGCCAGTGAGAGCAAAGAGAGTACAGTAGTTGATGAAGTCAAAGAGATATTAAGTTGAGGATACATATGGTTTTTATGCCATTTGATGATTTCTGATTTTTTTTCTAAATGAAATCGAGAACTATTGGAAGGTTTAACTAAAAGTGATACAATCTAACTTATAATTTAAAAGAAATGATTTCTGTACAGTGTAGAAACAGGTGGTAGGTGTGAAAGGTAGGCTCAGGAAAATCAGGAGGCTCTTGGCATAATGTAAGTTCTGGTAATTTCCACTAGAATAGTAAATGGTAAAAAAGGTTAAAATCAAACATGATTTACTGATGAGTAGGATTTGGGGTGTGAGAAAAAGAGAAGATTCAAACATGACTTCAAGTTTTTTGACTTGTCTAACTAGAAATATGAAGCTGATAATAACTGGAATCATAATGGCATTAGATAAAGTGGGCTTGGAGGAGTAATAAAATGGACATGCTAGCTTTCAGAGATCTATTTGATATCTAAAATATTAGGTAGGCAGTCAGTGATATACTGGACTGAAATTCAAAGGAAAGGTCCTGGCCAGAGATATATCTTTGGGAATGATTAGCATATGGATAATATTTAAGTACATACAGCTGAATGAGAACATCTATAGAGTGATGCAAATATAGAAAAGAAGGGCCTGAAGGATTGAATATGGGCACCCCCAAAGTTTGACTTTAGGAATGACACTGGATGAAAGCCATAATTTTGTAGTTTTGGGAACCCAGTCCAAAAAAAAGAAAAAAGTTCTTAAGGGTGAAGGTAGATTGACTTGATTGCTAACAGGTCAAGTATTACAATAGCTATTAATTGAGTATTGGATTTAGCAATGTAGAGGTTACTGCTGACATGACAAGAAGAAGTTTAATGGAGCGCTAGGTGCAAAATCAATATTGGAGTGGATTCAATGGACAATGGTCAGAGGAAAGGAAAAATATTGACAATACTTTCAAAGGATTTAGCCGTAAAGTGGAGCAGAAAAATAGACAAGTGTCTGTGTCAACATGATTTTTTAAGGCAAATTAGCAAGACAATGTCTCATAACAAGGATGCAGCAGAGAGAGAAAACAATGATACAGGAATGAAATGGGAAAGTTGAATGATGCACTAGAGAGGTAAGAAGAAATGAATTTTATACTATGAGAGAAGTGTTTGGCATTAAATAGGATCATAATCAGTCCAACTTTAGTAACAAAAAAGCAGCCACCGTATGAGACCAGATGATACCAGGTGCCAAGGTGAACATTGGGAGTTTCTTTCTGGTTACTTTGATTTCCTAGTGAAATAACCTCTGTGTGTGCTAAGTCGCTTCAGTCATGTCTGACTCTTTGCAACCCTATGGACTGTAGCCCACCAGGCTCCTCTGTTCAAGGGATTCTCCAGGCAAGAATACTGGAGTGGGTTGCCACGCCCTCCTCCAGGGGATCTTCCCGACCCAAGGATTAAACCTGAGTAGCTTACATCTCTTGCACTGGAAGGTGGGCTCTTTACCACTTGAACCAGCTGGGACAAGATGATAAAATGAGAATAAAGAGGAAGAGGAAGTAGAGTATGTTAGATGAGGAGAGAATAAAGTGAAATGTTCATTGAGGCGGGTGAGGAAGTAAATGAATGATGGAACATGGTATGATTATTGCACAGTATTCGAAGTACACCTGAGGTTCCTGGTCTTGAATCTTAAAAGGAGAGTAGTCAGAGTACTTCTTCAGTCAGGTTCAGCCCTATGGGAGCACATACCAAGAATGTGAAGAGGCTCCAATGCAGGATCCCACCTTGCATTTAGTTGTCATGTCCTGTTAGTCTCCTACGGTCTACCTCAGTTCCATAATGCTTGTTTTGTTTGTCTTATACAACTTTGATGCTACTGGACATTTATTTTGTACAGGGTCTCTGAATTTGAATCTGTCTGGTGTTTTCTAAGGATCAGATTAAAGTTATGTATTTTTGCCAAAAATACCATATGAATGAAGTTGCACCCTTTTCAGGCCATCATATGAGGGGGTATATGATATCAACATCACTTACTAGTTGTGGTGCTGACTTTAATTTCTTGTTTTAACTGGTGTCTGCCAGATTTCTCCACTATAGCATTGTTATTTCCATCCTTGCAGAAAGAACCATGTGTGGGGATATTTTGAGTCTAAGCATAGATCCCATATACCATTATAATTTTGCCCACTAACTTTAGCATCATCTTTCAATGATTCTTGCCTCTAATTCCCACATTTATTTAGTCAATTATTTATATCTGAAGGATATAAACCTGAAGGATATAGAATGCACATAATATATAAAATAAATAGTATATAGAATATATTCTATGGAATACAATGATGCATTTGAACTGTGGTGTTGGAGAAGACTCTTGAGAGTCCCTTGGACTGCAAGGAGATCCAACCAGTCCATCCTAAAGGAGATCAGTCCTGGGTGTTCATTGAAAGGACTGATGTTGATGCTGAAACTCCAATACTTTGGCCACCTGATGGGAAGAGCTGACTTATTTGAAAAGACCCTGATGCTGGGAAAGATTAAAGGCGGGAGGAGAAGGGGACAACAGAGGATGAGATGGCTGGATGGCATCACCGACTCAATGGACATGCGTTTGTGCAAACTCCAGGAACTGGTGATGGACAGGAAGGTCTGGCATGTTGCAATTCATGGGGTCTCAAAGAGTCAGACACAACTGAGCGACTGAACTGAACTGAATACAATGAAATATTATATTAACGAAATACTATATCTATACTGCTGATCAAACTGTTCCATTTTTGGCTATTGGCTCCTCAGGTTATCCCAACATGCCTCAATCCTTTCTTGAGCACTTATTCACTTTTTGGAATCACAACATATTTCAGACTCATGTATTTTCCCTGCCTCATCTCTGGAATCAGTCATTTTTCCAATTATCCCTTCTTCCTTTTATTAATAAATGATATTTAGAAACCAAAATCTGCTTGTTAGTTGTACACACTACTTGAAGGCCCAGTCAATGGACAGAGCTAGGAAACTTATTATTTATTTCTATATCATATGTTTTGTGTATGTATACAGCCATGAGTTCATACCGACACCTCTGATTCTGATTTAATGCTCCAGGTTTGATTTTATCATTCTTGCTTTCAATATGTGTCACTTATTTCCCCCATAGTGAAAGATTTACCTCTCATTGTTCAAAATGGATTTACTTAATCTTTTTAAGTCATAAAGTAGTTTCAGAATTGCTATTTCACATCCCCTATGGTGGGGGGTGGGTACTAACTAGAGCATATTTGTATATAGTACCCTTGTATTTAGCTTTACACTGTACAGCTGAAATTCCGTTTTCCAAAGTTAGTTTAGTTGTTTTCTTCCCACCTACTTAGTTTTGTTTATGTTATTCATTTATGATACAAATAAATTGACATGCTATTCTTTGTAGTGCATTTAGGTTTCTCCCACCTCCTAGCTGACTTAGAATATTTATTATTGTGAAATGTGAACCATTTCAATGGTTCTAAATGTCAGAGTGATAAACAAATACAGAAGATCCATTTTCCCTTCATCCCTATTGAAACATTATCATTTCGTTAATACTTTCTAACCTATACCCACCTACATCTTCAGATAATCAATATAATTAGTTATGGCTTATCAGTCTCACATTTCTTTTGCACAGATAAGTGAATGAATGAATACTTTCTTATATTCCTTTTTTCTTATATAACAGATACTGTACAGGAGATACACTTTAGTATTTTCTTTTCACAATATACAGCTTGCTTTGTTTTCACAATATATGAAATGATTTCAGATATATCAGTTCATAGATATTCTCCTCATTCTTTCTAATACTTCCTAACACTCTTTTATTAGAAGGAATCATAGTTCATCAATCATTGTATGTATGAAAATTTAGAGATAAATTAATTTTTAGTTAGTGTTACAATTTTGCTAGGTAAGATAGTTTATGTGGCTCACACTTTTGTGGTTATATATTTGTTCCCCTTCCTAGTAGAAGGATTATGTTTCCTGGCCCCTTTGATGTAAGGAGAGGTGTTGTGGTACTTTGCTTAATGACATGTATGTAAAGTAAAATGTGTGATTTCTGAGTAGAAGTTTTAGGAGCCAGCTCATGGTCCACCCTGCCTTTTTATTCCTTTGCCACAACATGGGCTTGCTAGGGTTTACTCTGTCAGCCTGGATTCTAGAATAAAGATAGCATGGAGCAAAGCTGCATCCTAGACATGGCAGTTGTGAAAAGTGACAAAAAAATAAAATAAAATAAACCATTGGGGCTATATCCCATTGAGATTTGGGGATCATACATTACTACAATGTAAACTTGTACGTTAAATGTTCACATGAGCATTTTAAATAATGGGGAAAAAAATGAAAACTATGCAAATGTCTATCAATGGTGAATGGGATGGACAAAATATGATGCATCCACACAAGAGAATATAATTCATCAGTCAAACAGAAAGGCTACTGAAACATAATGTAACATGAATGAATTTCAAAATGTTATGCTAAGTGAAAGAAGCCAGATGAAAGGTAACATATATGGTAACATATATGATATGATTGCATTTATATGAAATGTTCATATAAAAATAGTTAAACTTGTCCATTTCTAAAATAGATGAACAACTTACACAACTCAGTGATAAAAAACCAAGCAACCCAATCAAAAAATGGACAGAAGACCTAAACAGGTATTTCTCCAAAGAAGACATACAGATATCAACAGACACATGAAGAGATAGATACTCAACATCACTAATTATTAGAGAAATGAAAATCAAGACTCTAGTGAGGTATCACCTCACATCAGTCAGAATGGCTATCATCAAAAAGTCTACAAATAACATATGCTGGAGAGAGTGTGGAGAAAAGGGAACTCTCATACACTGTTGGTGGGAATGTACACTGGTGTTGCCGCTACAGAAAACAGTATGGCGCTTTCTCAAAAAAACTAAAAGTTACCATATGATCCTGCAATCCCACCCTTGGACATATATCTAGACAAAACTATGATTCAAAGTTTCACCTCTATGTTCATAGCAGCACTAGTCACAATAGACAAGACATGGAAACAACCCAAATGTCCATTGTTAGATGAGTAGATGAAGAAGTGTAAATATATACAGTGGAGCACTACTCATCCATAAAAAAGAATGAAATAATGCCACTTGCAGCCACATAAATGCAAATAGAGATTGTCACACTAAGTGAAGCATGTCAGAAAGAGAAAGACAAATACCATATAATTTCACTTATATGTGGAATCTAAAGAATGACACAAATGAACTTGTCTATGTCTATGAAACCTAAGCAGACTTACAGATGTAGAGAACAGACTTGTTGCCAAGGGAGAGGTGTGTAGAATAGGTTGGGAGTATGGTAGTAGCAGATACAAACTATTATATATAGAATAAGTAAATAACAAGGTCCTACTTATAGCATGGGGAAGTATATTCAATATCTTGAGATAAACCATAACAGAAAAGAACATGAAAAAGAATATATATATACACATATATAACTGAATCACTTTGCTGTACTGCAGAAATTAAAACAACATTGTAAACTTTATTGCATACTTCAATAAAATAAATTTTAAAAATAAACATCTAAATCTGTAGTGAAAGAAGTAGATTAGTATTTGATAGTGTCTGGCACTGGAGGCAGGGAAAAAGAATAACTGCAAACTGGCATATAGTTTCTTCTTGGAGTAAAGGAAATGTTCTAATTAAATTGTGCTTATTGTTGTACAACTCAAATTTACTTAAACTCATGGAATTTCACACTCAAAATGAGTTAATCATATAATATACAAATCATACTACATGTGCTAGATAAAATAATGACCCACAGAGATATCCAGATTTTAAGCCCTGGAAACTGTGAATGTTATCATGTATGACAAGTGGAACTTTGCAAAGAAGTTCACTATCTTGAGATGGGAAGATTCTCCTGAATTACTCAAGTGGTCCCTAAATGTAAGCACAAGTATCTTAACAAGATGAATACAGAGAAAATTTTGATGACAGAAGCACAGAGAGCAAGGTGACAATGAATGCAGAGACTGGAGTACTGCGGCCACAAACCAAGGAATGCTAGCAGCCACCAGAAGTTGAAAGAAGTGAGAGACACACCCTCCCGTCGACCCTCTGGAAGAAGCCAGCCCTGCAGAAGCCTTGACTTTGTGGTATTGGTAGAGAACTAGATATACAGGTCAAGAGAACACAGAGTACCCAGAAACAGACCCCCATAAAAATTCAAATGGTTTTTACAAAGTTAAAAGCAATTCAGTGAAGGAAAGATCACTTTTTCAACAAAAGATACTGAAGCAGCTGGACATCCATAGGGGAAGAAATATCATTCCCTGAACAAAAAGATCTTGGACTTAAAATTATAACATAAAACTATAAAACTTTCGGGAAAAAGGAGGAATATCTTTAAAATTTAGGACTAGGCAAAGAGTCCTTGGAATTGGTACCAAAGCATCATTCATATGTAGAAATACTAATAAGCTGCCCCTTGTCAAAATTGTAAAATTTTGCTCTGCAATAGATCCTGTTAATAGGATGAGAAAGTAGCTTTAGAATGGGAAAAGACATTGTCAAACCACATACCTGATTAGGACCATTATCTCAAATATAAAAATTCTCAAAACTCAGGAGTAAAATATATATATATATATACACACACACACACACACACACATATATATATATATACACATACACACACACACACATAAAAAATGAGCAAAAGATGTGAAGATATTTTACTAAAGGTATTAATAGCATACAAAGGTTAAATACATTAAAACGTGCTCAAAATTATTAGCCATTAGGGAAATGCAAATTAAAACCACAATTAGATATTATTATATATCTATCAGAAAGACTAGAGAATACTGACCAAATATACAATGTTAGCAAGGACGCAGATAAACTAGATCACTCATGCATTGTTGTAGGAATGCAATATGTAAAACAGTATTTAGCCACACTGGAAAATTATTTAGCAATTTCCTTAAAAAAATGAAATATGTAACTACACATAACCCAGTAATTCACCCCTGGGTATTTATCTCAGAGAAATGAATACTTACTATCCCCTCAAACAAACAAAACCTGTATAGGGATACAAATAGTAGCTTTGTTTTTAGTATCTCCAAACTGGAAACAACCACAGATATCTTTCAATGGGCTAATGATTTAAAAAACAAAACTGTGGTACAAATATACCATGAAATGCCACTCAGCAATAAAATTAAGTGAACTATTGGCACCTAAATGAATATTCAGAAAAATGTACCATATGAAAAAAGCCAAATTCAAAATATGATGTATGATCCAACTTTCAGAACATTCATGAAATGACAAAATTATAAAAATGGAGAAAAGATTAGTTGTTGTCCTTAGTTAAAGAGGGGCTAAAGGGAGGGGAAGTGGGTGTGGCTATATAAGGAAAACATTAAAGATCCTTGTGGCAATGGAAATGTTCTGTATTTTGATTGTGTCTATGGTAATATCCAGATGTGTTATTATTCTATAGTTCTTCAAAGCATTACCAAAGGGGAAACTGAGTATGGAGTACATGGGATACTGTATTATTTCTTAGAACTTCATGGGAATATGTACAATTATTTCAAAATAAAAAGGTTTAATTAAAAAGCTATTACAAAGAAGAAAAGAAACCAATCAGAAAATAAGAGAAGCTACTTGCAGTTTATGTATCTAATGATGTTTCTGCCGGGAATAAACAGCAAACTGCTACCCATTAGTGAAGAAAGACTGTCAATTCAGTACAAAATTAGGGAACAAACTTGAACACATCCTCCACAATAAGTATATCCACATAGTTAATAAAACTATGAAAAGGTTCTCAACATCATGGATAAGAAGGAAAAAGCAAATGAAGCCCACAGTTTTATACATCTACATGCTACTACAATGGCTAAAATTAAGATTGACAATATTGATATTGTTGAGGATAAGGAGCAAGAGGAATGCATACATTGCTATGAGAACAAAAATAACTATTTTGTAAAGCTGTTTGAGATAATCAACTATAATTGGACATTGTCACCTAGAAAGTTCACTTCTAAATATTAATTTAAAAGGATGAATGCACATGAGTACCAAAATACACATATAAAATTATTTAGAAGATCACTTTTGTAATCATTCTAAGCTGGGGAAAAAAACAAACATCCATCTATACTAGAAAGGATAATAAACTGGGATATATTCCAACCGCAAAACCCTATATATTTCAACAGTAATAATGAATAAGCTTCAATAGCATAAAACAGCATGGATTAATCTAATATAATAAATATGAGGGAATAATCATTAAGAAAGATATACTGTCTCCTTTTAATATCAAGGTCAAAGTCAGGCAAAACTAAATTATGATATAGAAGCCAGGTTAATAGTTACCTCTGGCATTTAGGGTGGAGATTTGAGGTAGCTCAAAGGCAACTTCTGGATTGCTGCCTTGAGCTGTATTGTTACCTATCACCCAGGAGGCCTTCGAGCCTTGTAGTTACCCAGCCTCAAGACAGAAGAAAGAGCCTAGACAATGAGAGAGACATCAATGACTTATTGTAAAGGGGGAAATCTTACACAAAGTGTCCTGGAGTAACACCATACCATATGGGGCAGACAGTGACCAAGACATGGCAGCAGTCTTTACTACTAGGCGAGAAAGAAGCTAGCATTTATAGGAGGAAATGATGGTCAGGTTTACTTGTCAATTTCCAGGGAAATTAGCAGCTGCAGCAGAGGGCAAAGGCCTGTGGGGCAGTTACTGATTGAGCCCTATAATTAAGAAGACTGGATGATCAGGTGAGTGAGGCAGGAACTCATCGAGCAGGGGAAGTACAGACAGCAAGAGAATAGCCATCTGAAATGGCTGACCATACAGTATTAATAATTTGTGCATTTTCATATATATCAGATCAGATCAGATCAGTCGCTCAGTCATGTCTGACTCTTTGCGACCCCATGAATTGCAGCACGCCAGGCCTCCCTGTCCATCACCAACTCCATAAGTCAATCATGTATTTGGATTAAAAAATATCTTACCAAGCCAAAAAAATAAAAAAGATCATTATATAACTTTTATTTTCTGATGATAGTCAAGTACAATTAAATATAACTTCTGAACTACTGGAAATGAAGCATTTCATCACATGCAGTTTAGATTAAAATAGAAATAAAGATTATAATCCTTTGAAAGAAATGAAAATTGTCATTTATGATACCATAATTGTGGTTCACAGTGAAATTTGTACTCATAGGAAAGTGTTAAAAGATTTATTTCACTTATTTTTAAAAAAAAAAAGGAAAGGAAAATATATACACAAAGCTGAAACTAATAAGGTAGGAAATAAAAAATTCATACAAAATTTGGTTAATGTAATTTTTTTAAAAAGATAAAGAAAACAGATAAATCACAGATGATCTCACGATGAAAGGAAGGGTAGAGAAACTATACAGTCATACAAAAGAAGATGCACCAAAAACTACACTGGAAACACCATGCTTAACTCTCTCAACACAAATTTGAAAGTCCAAAGAAAAGGAGTGGCTTTCTAGCTAAATTTAAATTACTAAAATAAACTCAATAAGATGTAAAAAAACTCAAAAAGGCCTTAACAAATGAAAAAATGACTAACTGCTGCTACTGCTGCTAAGTCGCTTCAGTCGTGTCCGACTCTGTGCGACCCCAGAGACGGCAGCCCACCAGGCTCCCCCTCCCTGGGATTCTCCAGGCAAGAACAGTGGAGTGGGTTGCCATTTCCTTCTCCAATGAATGAAAGTGAAAAGTGAAAGGGAAGTCGCTCAGTCGTGTCCCACTCTAGTGACCCCATGAACTGCAGCCTACCAGGCTCCTCCGTCCATGGGATTTTCCAGGCAAGAGTACTGGAGTGGGGTGCCATTGCCTTCTCCGGAAAATGACTAAAGATCAACCTTAAAACAAGCATGGGCACCTGACAGTTTCACAGCTGAATCCTATCTCATATTTAATTGATTCGTAGATCTTTAACTACTGTTTAAGCTATATTTAACAGTAGAAAAGATGGAAATCTGATTAATTTCAATTTTATGGGACTAGAAAAGAAATCAGAGAAGGCGATGGCACCCCATTCCAGTACTCTTGCCTGGAAAATCCCATGGATGGAGGAGCCTGGTAGGCTGCAGTTCATGGGGTCGCTAAGAGTCTGACACGACTGAGCGACTTCACTTTCACTTTTCACTTTCATGCATTGGAAAAGGAAATGGCAACCCACTCCAGTGTTCTTGCCTGGAGAATCCCAGGATGGGGGAGCCTGGTGGGCTGCCCTCTATGGGGTCGCACAGCGTCAGACACAACTGAAGCGACTTAGTAGTAGTAGTAAAGAAATAGTATGATCTCACATATGTAAACATAGATATAGAAAGAATATAATTGTTAAGTGTGATTTTTGCAAACAGGAACCCCCAAAACCTACAGAATAAAAATATAGGAGAATATTGTAATATGGATTAATTAATAATTAATATTAAAAAACAGTATATTTGTTTTGTGCTGATAATAAACTCTAGGAATTAAATTTGGAAAAGATGGTATTTTAATCAAAAGAATAAATAAAAAATAATTAGTAAAACATTAAAGTTGTAAGGTAATCCTGCAAATTAAACACATATCAACATTTATAATACATCAATCTACAAATATTTGAAAGACATAGGGAACTAAATATTACCAGGCATCCAAAAGGAGTTTTTGAGTTAGATGAACAATAAATTCAGTACAGACTATCATAGCAGATGCCATAAAAAAAGGGGGTAATATTTTGAGTTAACATATTTCTTGTTTTTAGTGTAAGAAAGCAGTGTGTCTGGTCTGGCATTGAATTTAGGTGGGAACCTACTGAATGCTGCTGCTGCTGCTGCTGCTGCTAAGTCGCTTCAGTCATGTCCGACTCTGTGCAACCCCATAGATGGCAGCCCACCAGGCTCCCCCGCCCCTGGGATTCTCCAGGCAAGAACACTGGAGTGGGTTGCCATCTCCTTCTCCAATGCATGAAAGTGAAAGTGAATGAGTCTATGTTGTATAATTATTGAAGAACATTAATATGGCATTGTTAACATATCTTTGAAAAGATAGAAAAGTTTTCAAAATGATAGGTTGCCTATTTGAAAGTCTTATGATTACGTTTGTTTCTTCTTTTTGGGTCACACAGAAGCTCATGTGGTATAGCTTGCCATTCAAATGACCACATAAGGTTTTTTATTTTACTTTAAGAACATATTCCTTTAAACCGTCAAAGAATTCAAAGTGACTTAAATGTTTAAAATTTAAAACCAATTTTGGTTCTTATATTTATAATGGTAGTTATACCAACTTTTAGAAATGGAAATTTTCTATTGATGTGAAAGAAATCTAATTAAATATGAGTCTGTTTGCTTATTAATGTTGGTTCATAAATTCCTAAATTGTTACCTAATCCTGGTTTGTGCTGAGTATTTTTTCTATTCTGAAAAATCTGTAGATTATTTTTAAGGTTCTTTCCTTTTATTCTTGCAATTTTACTTTTAATTATTTGTTAATATTCAATATCATGGTTTACTATCTGAATTCTTAAACTCAATCACTAAAATATGCACCACTAAATACTTTATTAATATTCAATGTAACTTCAGACCTATTTTCTATTTGACAAAATATACAAAACCTTTCCAAAGTTTGATTTTTTTTAATTCAGTAACAGACTTAAAACCTGTCTTTTTCCCTGGCAGTTATTGACCTTTGTTGCAAGAGATTATTAGTTAAAGGTCATCGCCTTTTTATTTTGTTACCTTAAAGCTAAAGAATGTATTATCTCATCCTTAATACTATGGCAGATCATTTTCTTCATGGGCTGTGTAGTACATAAATAATGCATGATTTAAAGTCTTAGAATTCCTTTATCAGCAGAAAGCAATGTACTTTAAAAAATCCTTTTCTGGCTTAAGGTAATGGTCTACTTTTATGCTGAATCCACCCAAGGATTGGTGAACTGCTTATGTGTAAGAGACAAACCTAGATACTGGACAGGTCTGAGCATCAGCCTACCACAGATAGAATCCACCCTCCTTAAAATCACATGAAAAATGAATTGATGGAAATGCAATTATCATTTTTTAGAATTATAATTTGGATGAAATAACTTCTTTTATTTCCATTCCTGGTTTTCTGGCATGCCTACCAGAACACGAAAGAAAGAAATTTAAAAAATGGAAATGAAACTATTCAATAAGAATGAAAAAAGTAGCTGCATAACCATGGTAGAAATGTTTTTGTAATTGGAAACAGAATGGCCACATTTATTTTCCTTAGTAGAGTTGAAATAAAATAGAGACAAGAAGGTCCTGACTGACAAAAATGTAACACATTTCTCAAATGCTACAAGTTCTATTACCACCCAGAGGAGGAGATATAAGAGTCAATTTTACACTTTTCCAAAATGCATGTATAGGAATACTGCCAAATAATTACATGGCAAATTTTGACCTGCTTCAAGACGCTTATCAACAAACAGTTCAAAAGATCAGCAGTTCTGCCTCTAGAAATTCAGAGGCCTAATTAAACTTATTTATGCATTCTAAAAAATACACTTTTATTTTTAAAGCACTATTGAATATTGGTTTATGCATTTAATTCCTAAGCCTCCCTAATTGTGACAGATGTTACTGTAACTCAGAAAAAAAACAAAAGACATAAAAATCTTCAAGCGACTGGATCATTTTCTGCGTTAAATGTTTGAATGCCAAAATAATTCCGTTAGCTGATATTGAAAAATAATAAGAGGAATAAAATTTCAGTATAAAATAGTATAAATGAAATTTCCTATATATATAATGATTTAGGTGTTCAAATACAAATAAATATTTTTACTATGAAAAATGTTAAGAAACGTTTTTCTGGCCTTATCTTTATTTCATGTCTTACTATGGATCCAACTCATAACACAATAAAGAGAACTGCTGATATATTTCAAAAATCTTCAACAGATTTTAAAAAGCAAACAGTCAACCTTTTCAGTGAACTATGATTTAAAGAAAAAAATTCAGCAAGAAAATACACTGTGTTGTGTGGCCCTTTCCTAGAGCTTTATAGAACATACGGAGTCACCAAAATCCCATCCAAAATAAAGAATAATTTACATCTTTTAACTGGTCAAACTAATTTAACATTCTCATTTAAAAATAAAAGAAGGTAAAATCTTCTCTCTCCATATTTATTATTACCTGCAAAAACAAAATATGTAGTTCTACATTTTCTACCACAAAGTGTCAGGTTGGCATTTTGAATAATTTAATACAAGAAAATTAAATTGATATTATGGGGACAATTGTTGGTAATTTACTAAAAGCATTTTAATATAACAAAAAGATATAGCAAATAATTATTTATCATTTAGTGTAGGAAGATAGGGCCTGGCAAACAAATAAGGCAGATGTCGGATTAAAGAAACAATCTAATGGTGACAAAGAAATATTTATAACATAAATCATAATTAAATATTAGATAAATAAACATAAAAATAATGTCCCAAAAGGATTTCCAAGAAAGACAATTTGATGGACAAAGGCAGGGATATATATGAATGCTTAAATAGTTTCATGAATATTGATTAGCTGGATTTTTTTTTAGTGTAGGAGTGAAGGAGTAGTATGCTGAGGGACAAAAGTGATGGACCCAAATCTGAGTTTAATGTTTTCTCAGATAAATATGCATTTTTGTTTATTTACACAGAGAGATATTGTCCTACTAATATGATATCTCCACCAGGCCCATTAAAACTTACTGTGCTAACCTGTTTCACACATTAACGACAAACAGGACTTAACGCTTCTGCAGGAAAGGAAACACACACTGAGAGTTGTTTGAAACAAAAAAAAAAAAAAAAGGAAGAAGGAAAAACCTGATCTTTTGTAAATATTCTCTTAAGCATTTTGAAGAAACAGATCATTGATTTGTTGTAAAAGCTTTTCCAGTCTATCATGTAAATATGTATTTAACAATTTAGTAAATTTCATGTCAATGGTCCAATAAACTAAAAAGTCTTAGAGCTATTATAGTGTATCATGTAAATGCATATTTAGAAAACTTAAAAATTATAGATTATTGAATTTTGATGCAAAATAGCCATTACAGTTTATCAGGTAATTAAATATACTATTATGTGCTTAGTCGCTCCGTCGTGTCCGACTGTTTGTGACCCCATGGATTGCAGCCCGCCAGGCTCCTCAATTTATGGGGACTCTCCAGGCAAGAATACTGGAGTGGGTTGCCATGCCCTTCTCCAGGGAATCTTCCCAACCCAGGTATCGAACCCAGGTCTCCCACATTGCCAGCGGATTCTTTACCATCTGAGCTACCAGGGAAGCCCAAATATCCTATTATAAGAAGCATTAATATATTTATAGGATGTAGTAATAATTTATGACCAAAATTAAATGTAACATTATTTGCAAAACTGTTTGGTTAATTTTGGTATTCTTTTTTGGTACATTTTCTTCTCCTCTTCCCCATTATACATGTTTCTTTATGTGCAGGGCAGGAAATTTTTTCTCAATCCTTTTAGTGTCAAATTAACAGAAGAAAAACCTACAAACTTATTTAACATAAGTTTTACATGACCCAGGAGCCTTCACGAGGAAATAAAACTCTCTTTAGAAACAGTTGCTACTGCTGCTGCTAAGTCTCTTCAGTCCTGTCTGACTGTGCGACCCCATAGATGGCAACCCACCAGGCTCCCCCGTCCCTGGGATTCTCCAGGCAAGAACACTGGAATGGGTTGCCATTTCCAATGCACGAAAGTGAAAAGTGAAAGTGAAGTCGCTCAGTCGTGTCCAACTCTAGCGACCCCATGGACTGCAGCCTACCAGGCTCCTCCGTCCATGGGATTTTCTAGGCAAAAATACTGGAGTGGGGTGCCATTGCCTTCTCCTGTGTATTTTTATGCTGTTTGTGTATTTTTATGCTGTTTGATGAAGAGTGAAAGTGAACGTGTTTGTCACTGTCAGGCTCCTCTCCATGGAATTCTTCAGGCAAGAATACTGGAGTGGGTAGCCACTTCCTTCTCCAGGGATTTTCCTGACCCAGCAATCAAACTTCAGTCTCCTGTATTGTAGGCAGATTCTTCACCATCTGAGCCACCAGGGAAACCCTTGATGAAGAGCGGGCAGTAGTAAATATGGCAGGTTAAGGAGTAAGAAGTAAATGCAGTAAACTGGGGGAAATTTACAAAGTCCTGTTTGTAGGATTTTCCTTTCTGTCTGTCTTCAGAGACAAGGATGCTCCTTTCCTTGGTATAGGCAGGCTTTCTCTCATAGGAGAGTTTTATGACGTGTTTCAGTGAAAAAGGGTACAGGGGGAAGAAGTCAAAACCTGCTTCCTGCTTCTCAAACTCCTTCAACTTTAAATTCAATATGGGAAAGTGCCAAATATGGGGGTAACATGCCTTTAACTCCATCACATGTATAAATATACTTGACTCTAATAACTTTGTAGATCTTTGCAAATGTTTGGAAAATTTCCATTAAACTACAAAATTAAATACTGTCAAAATTTTTCATTACATGTGACTTCATCAATTATAATCCAGGTAGTGATTTTGTATATACTCCTTTAATATGGAATAGTTTAAAATATTTCCTTTAAAATCTTTCTTCAAAAGACATTCCTGTGTTAAAGTGTATTTCCTCTCCTATTGGTTAAGATTTTGGTATATTTTTATCTTTATGTCACTGATGACTTTTATTTAACTTTTATTTAACTCTAGATAGACTCATTTTTTCAGCTATTATTTTGCAATTATTTATGTTAAAAGAGATATATTACTTGGACAAAAAATAGTCATTTAATTAAAAACCACATTATTTACCAGAAAGCCTATACTAGTAAAAGTAAAATAAAGGTATAATGTTCTTCTAAAATATCTTTTTAGGATGATATATGCCCTAGGTGTCGGTTTTCTTTTGAATCCACATTTAGCTTTAAGACAAGAATATACAAGCTCTGAATCAGACCATATTTAATATATTTGTTGTTCAAACAACTACAACAAACAATTTCAGTGAAAAATTTGGCTTAAATATGATACATAAAAATGTTGCATGTTATTTAAATAACTGCACAAAAGGAAAATGTTGGCATTTCCAAATAGAGAACATTTTAAACATACTTATTAAACTACCTTCTTAAGCTCTACAAGACAATACTCAATATTTCCACAAATTCTTCTTGGGTCAATACTTGATAGATAAGTGATCCTCTTTTTTTTTTTTTTCACACTTAAACTATAAAATCTTTCTATCAAAAAGAGATAACTGAAGTGTTTTGTTGCTTTGTGTTATTTTCAGGAAGAACCTCAAGTCATACAGAGGTCATGGTCATCTGAATTACTTCACACCTAGTTTCCAACTTACCTTTCCTATCTAATCTCTTTACAGGCTCCATAAAACCTGCACAGAACCAGCAGGTCCTTTGCTCTCTCTTGGCAACATATATCTGCCTGAATCATTCTTTATTCTGTGTTTCAGGTGAAAAACTGTTCTCAGATGTGCTAGACACTGATAATGCAAAATGAATGAGAAACAATATCCCTTTTTAAAGGGCTTTAGTGTTCTTTCAGGGCTCTGTTCACTCATGAAATCGTTCTTCACATCTCAAGATAAAGTTAAGTACATTTTCTGAATCCTACATCTTCTTCCCTACATCTCCACTGCAAGGTAAACTCTCTTATTCTGTAATGCAATAATCTATTTATATTGTATCTACCCATTCTTTTGTGAGTTCCTTAAAGAAAAGGATTCATTTTTCCTTCTATATCTTAGTCTGGCTCATTGTACTTACTTAAGTTTTGGCAAATGGCTCATAAATGACAAATTTAAAGCTTAAAAGCTAAAACAATCTAAAATGGAAAATATATAGTAGGTCTGTTTATAAAACATTTTTTCCTATATTTATATTTACTGAGAGATGACTGTTAAAACTCTTCAATTTTTGTGTTTATCTATTTCCCCTTATGGTTCTTTTAATTCTTGCATTATGTATTTTGAGACTATGATAGCAGTAATACATAAATTAAAAACTGTTAAATATTCTTAGTGGACTGATCCTTTTGTTACTATAATATGTTCTCTTTGTCTCCAGTAATACTTTCTGCTTGAAAGCTTACCTTACCTAATGGGCTTCCCTGGTGGGTCAGACAGTAAAGAACCTGCCTGCTATGCAGGAAACCCCAGTTGGATTCCTGGGTCAGGAATATCACATGGGGAAGGGAATGGCTACCCACTCCAGTATTCTTGCCTAAAGAATTCCATGGACAGGAGCCTGGCAGGCTACAGTCCATGGGGGTCACAGAGAGTTGACACAACTGAGCAACTGACACTTTTCACTTACCTGATACCACTACAGTGAAACCAGTTATTTTTTGGTTAGTGCTGGCTTGCATATATGTCTATTTTCAATTTTCACATTTCCTTAGTATTTAAGAATTTTCTTTTAAAGCAGAAAATAGGATTTTTTTTAAAAATTCATCTGCAAAATCTTTATCTTTCAATTGGAATATTTAAAATGTTTACATTTAACATAATTACTGAAATGTTTGAGTTTAACTCTACAGACTTGCTTCCTATTTTTATTTGTCCCAAATATTCAAGATTACTCTTTGACTCCTTTTATTCTTTCTTTTGGGTTAAGTATTATTATAACCTTTTGGATTTTTTGTTTTATTATCTTCTTAGTGAAACATTTTACTTTCATTATAGGGAAAACCAAAGATAATACAAAATGTTATACAGAACTATTAAAGACTTAAAAATTATACTTTTACCATTTCCATGATAACATACAGACTTTTGAATACTTTACTTTCAATGACTACCATCCATCTTTATGCTAATGTAATATATACATGTATGTATATATTATTTAAAAACCAAAATTATCATTACTATTATTTTAGACAGTCATTATTTATTTGGTAGTTCAGATGATAAGGAATCTATCTGCAATGAAGGATACTGGGTTTGATCCCTGGTTGGGAAGATCCCCTGAAGAAAGGACTAGCTACCCACTCCAGTATGCTTTCCTGAAGAATTCCATGAACAGAGGAGTCTGGAAGGCTATAGTCCATGTGGTTGTAAAGAGTCGGACACGACTGAGCAACTAACACATATATTTGACCTTTCTTTGTTCTTTTGTAATCATATTTTCCTGCCTTTAATCTATGATGACTTGTCTGTTAGTGTATACCCTTCAAATAAAATCTGCTTATGACAACTTCTTTCCATTTTTATTTATCTTAATGTCTGTGTGTGTGTTAGTCACCCAGTTGTGTCCAACTCTTTGCGACCCCATGGACTATAGCCCACCAGGCTTCTCTGTCCATGGAATTCTCCAGGCAAGAATACTGGAGTGGATTGCCATTCCCTTCTCCAGAGTAACTTCCCAACCCAGGGTCAAACCCTGGTCTCCTGCATTGCAGGCAAGTTCTTTACCATTTGAGCTACAGGGAAGTCCATGTCTTAATTTAACTTTATATAGATATATGTATAAACTGAAGCTCCAATACTTTGGCCACCTGATGAGAACAACTGACTCATTTGAAAAGACCCTGATGCTGGGAAAGATTGAAGGCAGGAGGGGAAGGGGATGACAGAGGATGAAATGGTTAGATGGCATCACTGAATGAGTGATAAGTCAAAAACTCATCACTGGAGTCCAAAACTCAATGGACATGAGTTTGAGTGAACTCCAGAAGTTGGTGATGGACAGGGTGGCCTGGCATGCTGCAGTCCATGGGATTGCAAAGAGTCAAACATGACTGAGCAACTGAACTGAACTGAACTGTATAAAATTATGCACACACATATATAACATTCCAGGTGGATTATTTACTTGCTGAGCCAACAGGAAAGCCTCCACATATATAACGGTATATGCTGCTGCTGCTGCTAAGTCGCTTCAGTTATGTCTGACTCTGTGAGACCCCATATGTGGCAGCCCACCAGGCTCCTCAGTCCCTGGGATTCTCCAGGCAAGAATACTGGAGAGGGTTGCCATTTCCTTCTCCAATGCATGCATGCATGCTAAGTCGCTTCAGTCATGTCCAACTCTGGGCGACCCTATGGACAGCAGCTCACCAGGCTCCTCTGTCCACGGGATTCTCTAGGCAAGAATACTGGAGTGGGTTGCCATTTCCTTCTCCAATAACAGTATATAAATATTAATAAATCTTAACAATTATAGTTTCTGATTTGCTTAGTGTAGCATTATCACTTCTTTAGACAGAATAATGATATATACTAAAACCACAATCCAAAGTACATTTTCACTCATTTGGCTTCCTAATTATTAAGAATAATTTATTTTCTCCAGTATGGACCTGCTTCTTCAACAACTTTTTTTTTTAATGGTAAATAATTTTATCTTAAGTATTGAGATTTTAACTAAATTTCCAGTATTTTTTACAATATTGTCAGGTGTTACAGGTGAAAATTAATTTATAGAAATTTTATTTTGATTCTTTATTACTTGATGGAAAAATATCAAACTCTTCTCAGAATTAATTTGTCTTTTTAAAATATCTGATGACACTTAACAAAAGTAAAAATGATGTAATTTGACTTTTTAGAAGTTCTTTCTCATAATGGAACCAAATTGTTAAAAACAATTGCTTCACTTTTCTAGGTTCAAAAGAAAGCTTGGAAGAGAAATTGATTAAATGTATTTCCCAAATCAAAAACCATGGTTTAATGTAAATGACATTTTCCACAGGACTGTAAAAGATCAGTTTTCATTCCAATCTCAAAGAAGGGCAATGCCAAAGAATGTTCAAACTGCTGCACAATTGTACTCATCTCACACGCTAGCAAAGTAATGCTCAAAATTCTCCAAGCCAGGCTTCAACAATACGGGAACCGTGAACTTCCAGATATTCAAGTCGGATTTAGAAAAGGCAGAGGATCAAGAGCTCAAGTTGCCAACACCCACTGGATCATCGAAAAAAGCAAGAGAGTTCCAGAAAAATATCTACTTCTGCTTTATTGACTACACCAAAGCCTTTTACTGTGAGGATCACAACAAACTGGAAAATTCTTCAAAAGATGGGAATACCAGACCACCTGACCTTCCTCCTGAGAAACATGTGTGCAGGTCAAGAAACAACAGTGAGAACTGGACATGTAACAATAGACTGGCTCCAAATAGAGAAAGGAGTACGTCAAGGTTGTATATTGTCACCCTGCTAATTTAACTTACGTGCAGAGTATATCATACGAAATGCCGGGATGGATGAGCACAAGGTGGAAATCAAGATTGCTGGGAAAAATGTCAATAACCTCAGATATGCAGATGACATCACCCTTATGGAAAAAAGCAAAGAAAGACTAAAGAGCCTCTTGATGAAAGTGAAAGAAGAGAGTGAAAAAGTTGGCTTAAAACTCAACATTCAGAAAACTAAGATCATGGCATCCAGTCCCATCACTTCATGGCAAATAGATGGGGAAACAGTGGAAACAGTGACAGGTTTTATTTTGGGCTGCTCCAAAATCACTGCAGATGGTGACTGCAGCCATGAAATTAAAAGGCACTTGCTCCTTGGAAGAAAAGCTATGACCAACCTAGACAGCTTATTAAAAAGCAGAGATAATACTTTGCCAACAAAGGTCCATCTAGTCAAAGCTATTGTTTTTCCAGTAGTCATGTATGGATGTGAGAATTAGATTATAAAGAAAGCTGAGCACTGAAGAACTGATGCTTTTGAACTGTGGTGTTGGAGAAGACTCTTGAGAGTCCCTTGACTGCAAGGAGATCAAACCAGTAAATCCTAAAGAAAATCAGTTCTAAGTATTCATTGGAAGGAATGATGCTGAAGCTGAAACTCCAATACTTTGCCTACCTGATGCGAAGAACAGACTCATTGGAAAAGACCCTGATGCTGGGAAAGAATGAAGGCAGGAGGAGAAGGGGACGACAGAGAATGAGACAGTTGGATGGCATCACTGACTCAATGGACATGAGTTTTGACAAGCTCTGGGAGGTGGTAATAGACTGGGAAGCCTGGTGTGCTGCAGTCCATGGAGTCACAAAGAGTCGTACATGTGTGAGCGATTGAACTGAATTGAATGTAAATGAAAAATGCTTCATAAAGAAATATGTAAATACATTTTTTAAAGCTACAGGTATTAAACTGTCATTTCAGTTATCATTTTAATATAATTTTTGTATAGAATATGATGACAGTTGTTAACCAAATTTTCTTCTGCTGTTACAGTTTGTATAGCATTACTAATACCATGAAAAGAAACTGAAAGTGTTAGTTGCTTGGGTGTTTCTGACTGTTGACCACCAGGCTCCTCTGTCCATGGAATTCTCCAGGCAAGATACTGGAGTGGCAGCCATTCCCTTTTCTAGAGGATCTTGCCAACCTGGGGATCAAACCTGCATCTCCTGAGGCTGCTGCATTGGAGGCAGATTCTTTACTGTCTGAGCTACCAAGGAAGATATGAAATCATCCTGATAAATATAAAATTCTGACATCTAGTTTTTGTTAAACATTCATCATCAAATTTGCAAAATGAAAAGCTGGTACTTTTTTTCAGTGAAACACATATTTTCATTTTTTTTAAATGAGTTTCTACCAAAAGGGTTTATTGCAATTAAAAAAATGTATTCATAAAAAATGAGGTTTTAAGTTACAGTTTATAATGTGCACTGTATAATTAATAGCACCTCTATTAGTTAACAGCATTCTGACTATTCTCCCTAAAAACTATTTTTGACCCCTCCTATCTCTATTTTTTAAAATACATTTTATGTACATCTATTCACATTTTCCTCTGACTTCATCAATCAACAGCCTAGCAACTTTTTATCTGGCAATATTTGCCCAGAATTCCAGAATGACTTTTGACCAGTGATTGATTGCTGTATCTGTTTCATACTTTTTTTCACTTACAAACCTCCTGATCAAAAGAAACCTTACACAATCCTGAATTTTAAAATGATGGATGAAGGTCTGGGGATGGGTGAATGTATTTTACATGTGGAAGGAATGAGAATAATTATGCTGGAGTGTGAATTGTGGTAGATTGCAAAAACAATTCCCAATTCTTCCCCCTTCCCTATACCCATGAACTCTGTCATATAACTTCATAGTGGTCTTCCATTTGACTTAAGGCTTGTAAAGCACTGGCATGTACTCCCACTCTTTCTCATCTTCCTTGAGAAGATGCTTCAGCTAGCCTGCCAGAGATAATGGAGAAGAGTGTGGAACAGAGCTCTGCTGTTTCCGCCTATAGTCAGATGCCCCCGCCTTATAGTCATCTGATTCTCAGACATGTGAGCAAACCTAGTTGAAACCTGAACCACCTACCTGAAATCTCTGAACTTCAAAATCATTATCTTAATAAATCATTGTTGTATGCCACTAAGGTTCTGTGGTTGTTTACCATGTAGTACAACTATGACAACAGATCACTGATCTTGAAATAAGGAATGCCTGACAGAATTTTTCAGATCAAGAAGCATGTACAAGATTTTTCAAATCTGTCTAGTGCATAAGAGGCAGGACTGGAAATAAATTAACATGTTCTTACTACAGATGGTGACTGCAGCCATGAAATTAAAAGATGCTTACTCCTTGAAAGGAAAGTTATATCCAACCTAGATAGCATATTCAAAAGCAGAGACATTTTGCCAACAAAGGTTCGTCTAGTCAAGTCTATGGTTTTTCCTGTAGTCATGTATGGATGTGAGAGTTGGACTGTGAAGAAGGCTGAGCGCCGAAGAATTGATGCTTTTGAACTGTGGTGTTGGAGAAGACTCTTGAGAGTCCCTTGGACTGCAAGCAGATCCAACCAGTCCATTCTGAAGGAGATCAGCCCTGGGATTTCTTTGGAAGGAATGATGCTAAAGCTGAAACTCCAATACTTTGGCCACCTCATGTGAAGAGTTGACTCATTGGAAAAGACTCTGATGCTGGGAGGGATTGGGGGCAGGAGGAGAACGGGGACGACAGAGATTGAGATGGCTGGATGGCCTCACTGACTCGATGGACGTGAGACTCAGTGAACTCTGGGAGTTGGTGATGGACAGGGAGGCCTGGCGTGCTGCGATTCATGGGGTCGGAAAGAGTCGGACACGACTGAGCGACTGATCTGATCTACCCCCAGAATAGTGCTTTCATCACTACATATATAAGCAATCTCTTAAAATCTTTTCTGTATTTCAAATGGTTAATTATTTCTTAGATATTCTAAAGGTAAATTTTCTAGAGGGGATCTCAAATCATAGCTTAATTTCTTTTCCAATGTGAATCCCCTTTAAGTTCATTCAATTTTCACATTATTTCTTACTTTCTTATTTCATCTTCTAGTATCACATAAAGAAGAAAAAAAAAAGAAGCTTTGGAAAAATTTCTTTAAAATCTTATCTACCCTCCTCTTTAGATATGATGTATCTTTATTTTAAGTTTAAAGATTCTAAAAAGAGATATTTGAACTTAATGTAAATTGACTGATGTATTTGATGTCAGAAACAAGAAATATTTCTTTGACTCCCCAAGGTGCCTATTTTTGTATAGAATGTTTGGATTTTCTTGGAAAAAAATCTAGGGGGATGGATGCACATAGGCACTAATGTTAGCAACATGAAAATATTGTGACTAAAGGCTAACCATTTGTTAATATCTCACTGCAGAGAATGTCAATAATCAGATTCAGTAGTTAAGGTCGTTTATGCCACTCTAGTACTCTTGCCTGGAAAATCCCATGGAGGGAGGAGCCTGGTGAACTGCAACCCATGGGGTCGCTACGAGTCGGACACAACTGAGCAACTTCACTTTGACTTTTCACTTTCACGCATTGGAGAAGGAAATAGAAACCCACTCCATGTTCTTGCCTGGAGAATCCCAGGGCCGGGGAAGCCTGGTGGGCCGCCGTCTATGGGGTCGCACAGAGTCAGACACAACTGAAGCGAATTAGCAGCAGCAGCAGCAGCAGCAACAGCATGCTATTTAAATAAGATAATCAACATTAGTGAATGATTCTTCACTTTGGCTTGCATTGGAATCACCTGGGAAACAGTGTTACAACCCCAAATTCCTAATGTAATTGGCTTTGTGTGGAACTAAGTCAAGCTCTCCAGGTGATTTTAATGTGTACTAAGCATGGGTAAAAACTATTCACTTATTTGTTATTGTGTATAAGTTAAAATTCGGAGAAGGCAATGGCAACCCACTGCAGTACTCTTGCCTGGAAAATCCCATGGACGGAGGAGCCTGGTAGGCTTCAGTCTTCGGGGTCTCGAAGAGTCGGACAAGACTGAGCGAATTCACTTTCACTTTTCACTTTCATGCGTTGGAGAAGGAAATGGCAACCCACTCCAGTGTTCTTGCCTGGAGAATCCCAGGGACGGGGGAGCCTGGTGGGCTGCTGTCTATGGGCTCGCACAGAGTCGGACATGACTGAAGTGACTTAGCAGCAGCAGCAGTAGCAGCAGCAAAACTTAAAATTACTTGTTACTACTAATTTGAGTATGTGGCATTTCATACCCGTTACTGTTTTTTTTTCTCTGCTGTGTCCTAAGCACAAAAAATAATGTTATCTTGTATATGCTGAGTACTTAAGAGTGACTGAGTTTAACAGTATATAGATGATAAAGAATGAATGGATAAATGAAACACATGCACAAGCTATAGCTCTGGCAATTATTCTAGCAAAGGCAGTATCTTGTAAAACATTAACAGAACCATTGTTTTATGAGTTTATAAATCAAGCTTTTTGTGTTCTTCCTTTAATAATTCTCAAATTTTAGTGCATATAAGAATCATTTGGAGATTTATTGCTAAAATAATACAGATTGCTGGGCTTCAACCCCAGAGTTTCTGATTCCCTAAGTCTGGGCTGAAGCTAGAGAATTTGCATTTGTAACAAGTTCTCAGAAGACATCAAAAATGCTGCTTATTCCGGGCAACACTTTAAGAACTGTTGCTCGGACATCTGCGTGTCTGTGAAATCTCTGCAGTTATACAAAGATATTCATGAAGATCTGATATATCCCACCTGCCTGATGTTCTGGTATCACTTGGATCTCATCGTATTGCCCAGAGAGAACTGGAATGCCAGGAAATTCACAATACTCTGGCTCTGGCTATGCAGTGACTAATGCCATCCGTTTTGTCTCTGACCTAGGGGTCTCAAGTCTTCTGCCAGTATTCATTAAATTATGAATTTGTAAGTAAGGCAAAATCTCTGCTCAGTCACCATTCCTGACAGGACATATTAAAATATCAAATCAATTTCAGGAGTTTTTTACAGCTTGGTGAACAGCAGTTTTCCCGGCATGTTGTAACACTGACATTGAAAAGATCTATAGCATTTTTAATTAGAAGTTCTGAATAGTTGCTTTTCTTCAGAGATTCTCAGTCTCCATTTAAGTGGGATTCTTAGTGCTTATAGCTTGTAAAAAAAAAAAAAAAAAATGGAAAAGAAATGCTGAATTTTGTCCCAGGTGAGCCAGAAAGAACTCTCTCTGTCTGACTTTCCTAGAGGCTTATTATTCATTTATTTCAGACCTGATGCTACAAACAAATGGCAACAATAAAAATAGATCAAAATGGTTTAAAAAATCTCAGCAAGTGGATTGGTATCCCATGAGAGTTAATGGCTGGCCTTTGACATCAACTCAGCACAGAACATGTGGATTAATATCTATCAAGATTTAGAGCAAGACTGGTATAAATCTTTCTCCACATTTTTTCCCCTAATTTTATTGAGATACAATTGACATATACCAATTTAAGTTTAAAGCAAACAACACAAGGTTTATGTAAATATGTAAGGTTTAACTTACATATTTGTGAAATTATCACTTCAATACTACTAAGTCACTTCAGTCGTGTCCGACTCTGTGCGACCCCATGGATGGCAGCCTACCAGGTTCCCCCGTCCCTGGGATTCTCCAGGCAAGAACACTGGAGTGGGGTGCCATTGCCTTCTCCATCACTTCAATAAGCTCCCCTAATTTTAACTAGACTATTTTAAAGTAATTTTAGGTTCATACAGTATTAAGAGAGTAGTAGAGACATTTCCCATATTCTTCTTGCCCCCACACATGCCATTATCAATATTCTCCACTAGAGCAGTACATTTGTTAAAATCCAATCTACATTGACACATCATTATCACCTAGAGACCGTAGTTCACATTAGGGCTTCCTCTTGGTGTTGTACATTCTATGGATTTTGATAAATTTATAATGAAATGTAGCCACCATACAGTATCATACAAAGTAGCTTCACTACCATTAAAAAAACAACTTTGAGTTTCACCTATTTGTCCCTCTTTCTTCCTAACCACTTGTAACCACTTTTTTTTTTTTTTAATTGTCTTCCATAGTTTTGTCTTTCCAGAATGTAGTATACTTGGAATGATACAGTATGTGGTCTTTTAAGGTTAGCTTCTTTGAGTAAAATGTATTTAAGTATCCTCTACACCTTTTAATCAGAGAAGGCAATGGCACCCCACTCCAGTACTCTTGCCTGGAAAATCCCATGGATGGAGGAGGCTGGTAGGCTGCAGACCATGGGGTTGCTAAGAGTCAGAAATGACTGAGCGACTTCACTTTCACTTTTCACTGTCATGCATTGGGGAAGGCAATGGCAACCCACTCCAGTGTTCTTGCCTGGAGAATCCCAGGGATGGGGGAGCCTGGTGGGCTGCCGTCTATGGGGTCGCACAGAGTTAGACATGACTGAAGCGACTTAGCAGCAGCAGCAGCAGCAGCAGCTACACCTTTTAATCGGAGAAGGCAATGGCACCCCACTCCAGCACTCTTGCCTGGAAAATCCAATGGATGGAGGAGGCTGGTAGGCTGCAGACCATGGGGTTGCTAATAGTCAGACATGAATGAGCGACTTCATTTTCACTTTTCACTGTCATGCATTGGGGAAGGAAATGGCAAGCCATTCCAGTGTTCTTGCCTGGAGAATCCCAGAGATGGCAGAGCCTGGTGGGCTGCTGTCTATGGGGTCACACAGAGTCGGACATGACTGAAGAGACTTAGCAGCAGCAGCAGCATACCTTTTAATGGATTGACAGCTCATTTCTTTTTGGCACTTAATAATATTCTATTGTTTGGATGTACCACAGTTTATTGATTCATTCACCTACTAAAATATACCTGATTGACTCCAAGTTTGGGAAATTATAATAAAGTTGTTGAAAATATCCCTTTAGTAGTTATTACTATGGACATAAACCTTCAACTTCTTTGGGTAAATACCAAGGACAATTACTGAATAGCACGGTAAGAGTATGATTAGTTTTATAAGAAACTGTCAGACTGTTTCAAAGTGTCTGTACCATTTTTCATTTCAACCAGCAATGAAGAAAAGATTCTGTTGCTCTATGAGACTGCTAAAATTTGATGTTGTCAGTGTTATGGATTTTGGCCATTCTTATAGGTATATGGCAAAATCTCATTGTTTTATTTTGCATTTCCTTGATGATATATATAGTATCTTTTCATAGGAATATTTGAAATCTGTGTATCTTCTTTGAATAGGTTTCTGTTCAGATATTTGGCCCAGTTGTAATCAAGTTGTTTACTTTCTTCGTTGAGTTTGAGAATTCTTTCCATATGTTGGCTACAAGTCATTTATTAGATATGTGTTTTTGCATATGTTTTCTTCCAGTCTGTGGCCTGTTATTCTCTTAACAATCTTACACAAAACATAAGATTTCTATAAAGCCCAGCTTATCCATTTTTCTATCATGGATTATGCCTTTGATATTATATCTAAAAAGTCATCACCAAACCCAAAGTTATGTAGATGTTCTCTTATGTCATCTTCTAGGAGTTTTATAGTTTTCTGTTTTATATTTACTTCTGTGATCTATTTTGAGTTTTTGTTTTTTTTTTTTAAGGATGTGAAGTCTGTGATTAGTTTTTCTGTATGTGGGTATACAGTTGTTTCAGGACCATTTGTTGAAGAGACTATATTTGCTCCATTGTATTGCCTTTGCTACTTCTTCAATGATCAGCCAATTACATACCTAGCTTTAGACTCTCTACTCTATTCCCTTAATCTGTCTCTTTCTCCAATACCATGTTCTCTTGATTACTGTAGCTTTATAATATGGTTTGAGTAGTATCAGTTGGGTAGTATCAGTCCTCCAGCTTTCTTATCCTTCAATATTGTGTTGACTATTCTGGGCCTTTTGCCTCTCAAAAACCTTTATAATCACTATGTCAATATCCACAAAGTAACTTTTTAGGATTTTGCTTGGGATTTCACTGAATCTAGAAATCAAGTGGGAAGAACAGACATCTTTACAATATTGAATCTTTATACCCATGAACATGGACTATCTCCCCATTTATGTAGTTCTCCTATTTTGTTCACCATGGTTCTATAGTTTTCCTCATATAGATCTCATATTTTCCTATAAAGTATATTCTTAATTTCACTTGTTTGTTTTTGGTATATAGGAGAGCAACTGAATTTTGTATATTAACCATATATTCCAATTTGCTATAATAGATTATTAGTTTCAGGAGTTTTTCTGCCATTCTTTCAGATTTTATACATAAATCACCACCTTATCTCCACAGTTTTACTTTTTTTTCCTTGGTTTTTAATCCCTTTGTTTCCTTTTCTTATCTTACTGCATTAGCCAGGATTTGTGATACAATATGGAAAAGAAGTGGTGGGTGGGGATATCTTTACAATGTTTTTAACCTTCGTGGAAAAGCTTCAAATTTTTAACCAATAATATGGAGTGAGCTGTAGAGTTTTATAGGTATTCTTTAAGAAGATGTGGAAGTTTCCATATGGCTAAATTTTCTCTTTTCTTAGTATATCAGTTATACTTTTTCAGTTGTCACTCTAGAGTTTGTAATAAACACTTACAACTAATCCAGATCAATTTGGAAATAATACTATACCACTTCACTTCACAGATAGTGTATTTATGTTATAATAACAAAATAGTCCTAATTTCTTCCTTCTATCCTTTGCATCATTTTGGTCCTCCACTTGGAACACATGTATACCTGTGGCGGATTCATTTTGATATTTGGCAAAACTAATACAATTTTGTAAAGTTTAAAAATAAAATAAAATTAAAATAAATAAATAAATAAAAGCATATATGAGTGTGTATACTTAAATACAGTTAGCTACTGTGTATATATACATTGTTGATATTTTTTAACAAACTGTTATCTGTTAGATCAATTAAGATAAAAAAACAAACACTTTATGTTACCTTCACTTATTACCTCTCCAGTGCTCTTCCTTTCTTTATGTAGACAAATGTTTCTCATCTTCATTATTTTCCTTCTCCTTAAAGAAGTTCTTTTAGAATTTCTCAAAAGACAGGTCTACTGGCAATAAAATACCTCAATTTTTGTGTATCTAAAGAAAGTTTTTACTTCTTCTCTACTTTTGAAGGATAATTTTTCAGGGTACAGAATTCTAGGCTGGTGGGTTTTATTTCTCTTACATCTTAAATATTTCATTCCACTCTCTTCTTGCTTGCACAGTAGTTTCTGAATTGAAGTTAGATACAATTCTTATCTTTGTTCTTTTTATCTTATACAATTCTTATTTTTGTTCTTTGCAGGTAAGATGTTTTTCTTCCCACTCTGGCTTCTCTTAGAAAGTTTTTTCTTTTTCTTTTATTTTCTATAGTTTGAAAAGTATACATCAAGTTACAAATTTTTTGACATTTATCCTGCTTGGCATTCTCTGAGTTTCCTGGGTCTGTGAACTGGTGTCATTAATTTGGGAAAATTATGAGTCATTATTATTTCAAATATTTCTCCTGCTTCTTCCTCTCTGTCTTCTCCCCTGGTACTTCCAATATGTGCATGTTATAACTTTTATAGTTATCCCATACTTCTTGGATATTCCAGGATCTTCATTTATTGGTCTGTTTGTTTCTTGATCTTGGAGAATTCTATTGAGATGTTATTAAGCTCAATATCAAGATGTTATCATAGAATCTTTCCTCAGTTGTTTCAGTTTATTCAGAAGCCATTAAAATCAGTATTTGTATCTGTTATGCTGTTTTTGATCTATCGTATTTATTTTGGTTCTTGAAATTTCCATCTTTTTTTTTTTCACTTAAATTATCCATCTGTTCTTGCATGTTGTTTACTTTATCCATTACTTAGTATATTAATTACTGCTTTTTAAAAAATTTCCTGGTCTGATACTTCTAACATCTCTGTAATATCTGAAGTGGTACTGATCCCTGTTTTGTCTCTTTGGACTGAGTGTCTTTTGCCTTTTGATATGTCTTATGATTTTTTTCTTGATAGGCAGGCATGGCTTACTAGGGAAAAGGAAATGTAAATTGACCTTAGTAATGTGGTGATAATCTGTGGGGAACAGGAAGCATTCATAGCCCTAAAATTAGGTCTCAGTCTCTTAGTGAGCCTCTGTCTTTACACTAAGTGTGAACCTCACATTTGCATCTCAGTCTCTCCAATCTGCCCAAATAACCTCCTTGCCTACAACCTACTCAAGAGGACAGGAGACAGGGTGGCTAGAGTACACAGGAAGTGGGTATTTCTCTTCTTTGCTACATGGGCCACCAAGAGGGATGGGCCATGGTGGAGAGTTCTGACAAAATGTGGTCCACTGGAGAAAGGAATGGCAAACCATTTCATTATTCTTGCTTTGAGAACCCCATGAACAGTATGAAAAGGCAAAAACACAATACACTGAAAGACATGTCCTATCCCAGGTCAATATGTGTCTTATCCCAGGTGCCCAATATGTTACTGGAGATCAGTGCAGAAATAACACCAGAAAGAATGAAGAGATGGAGCCAAAGCAAAAACAACACCCAGTTGTGGTTGTGACTGGTGATAGAAGTAAATTCCAATGCTGTAAAGGGCAATATTGCATAGGAACCTGGAATATTAGGCCCATGAATCATGGCATATTGGAAGTGGTCAAACAGGAGCTGGCTAGAGTGAACATCGACATTCTAGGAATCAGTGAACTAAAATGGACTGGAATGGGTGAATTTAATTCAGATGACCATTATATCTACTACCGTGGACAAGAATACCTTACAAGAAATGGAGTAGCCATCATTGTCAACAAAAGAGTCCAAAATGCAATACTTGGATTAAATCTCAAAAACAACAGAATGATCTCTGTTCATTTCCAAGGTAAACCATTCAATATCACAGTAATCCAAGTACATTCCCCAACCAGCAATGTTGAAGAAGCTGATGTTGAACAGTTCTATGGAGACCTACAAGACCTTCTAGAACTGATACCCAAAAAAGATGTCCTTTTCATTAGAGGGAACTGGAATGAAAAAGCAGGAAGTCAAAAGATACCTGGAGTAACAGGCAAATTTGGTATTTGAGTACAAAACGAGTCAAAGGCTAACAGAGTTTTGCCAAGAGAACACACTGATCATAGCAATCACCCTCTTCCAACAACACAAGAAAAGACTCTACACATGGACATCACCAGATGGTCAATACCAAAATCAAATTGATTGTATTCTTTGCAGCCAAAGATGGAGAAACTCTATACAGTCAGCAAAAACAAGACCAGAAGCTGACTGTGGCTCCTTATTGAACTCTTTATATGAACTCGTTATTGCCAAATTGAGACTTAAATTGAAAGTAAGGAAAACCTCTAGACCATTGAAGTATGACCTAAATCAAATTCTGTATGATTATACAGTGGACGAGACACATAGACCAAGGGATTAGATCTGATAGACAGAGTGCCTGAAGAACTATGGGCAGATGTTCATGACATTGTACAAGAAAAAGTAATCAAGATCATCTCCAAGAAATAGAAATGTAAGAAGGCAAAATGGTTGTCTGAGGAGGCATACAAATAGCTGAGAAAAGAAGAGAAGCTAAAGGCAAAGAAAAAGGAAATATATACCCATTTCAATGCAGAGTTCCAAAGAATGGTAAGGAGAGATAAGAAAGCCTTCCTCGGTGATCAATGCAAAGAAATAGAACAAAATAATAGAATGGGAAAGACTAGAGATCTCTTCAAGAAAATTAGAGATACCAAGGGAAGATTTCATGCAATGATGGGGATAATAAAGGACAAAAATGGTATGGCCCTAACAGAAGCAGAAGATATTAAGAAGAGGTGGCAAGAATACACTGAAGAACTATACACAAAAAATATTCATGACCCAGATAACCACAATGGTGTGATCACTCACTTAGAGCCAGACATCCTGGAATGGGAAGTCTTAGGAAGCCTTAAGAAGCATCACTATGAACAAAGCTAGTGGAGGTGATGGAATTCCAGTTGAGCTATTTCAAATCATTAAAGATGATACTGTGCAAGTCCTGTTCTCAATATGCCAGCAAATTTGGAAAACTCAGCAGTGGCCACAGGACTGAAAAAGGTCAGTTTTCATTCCAATCCCAAAGAAAGGCAATGTCAAGGAATGCTCAAACTACCACACATTTACTCTCATCTCACACACTAGCAAAGCAATGCTCAAAATTCTCCAAGTCACGCTTCAATAGTACATTGACTGTGAACTTCCAGATGTTCAAGCTGGATTTTGAAAAGGCAGAGGAACCAGAGATCAAATTGCCAGCATCCACTGGCTTGTCGAAGCAGCAAGAGTTTTCCAGAAAAACACCTTCTTCTGCTTTATTGACTACAGCAAAGCCTTTGACAGTGTGGATCACAACAAACTGTGGAAAATCTTCAAGAGATGGGAATATCAGACCCCCTGACCTGCCTCCTAAGAAATCTGTATGCAGGTCAAGAAGCAACAGTTAGACCTGAACATGGAACAACAGACTGGTTTCAAATCAGGAAAGAAGTAAGTCAAGGCTGTATATTGTCACCCTGCTTATTTAACTTATATGCAGAGTACATCATGAGCAATGCTGGGCTGGATGAAGCACAAGGTGGCATCAAGATTGCTGGGAGAAATAGCAATAACCTCAGATATGCAGATGATACCACCCTTTGGGCATAAAGGGAAGAGGAACTAAAAAGCCTCTTGATGAAAGTGAAAGTGGAGAGTGAAAAAGTTGGCTTAAAACTCAACATTCAGAAATAAAAGATCATGGCATCTGGTTCTATCCTTTCATGGCAAATAGATGGGGAAACAATGGAAACAGTGACAGACTTCATTTTGGGGGGATCCAAAATCACTGAAGATGGTGACTGCAGCCATGAAATTAAAAGACACTTGTTCCTTGGAAGAAAAGTTATGACTAACCTTGACAGCATATTAAAAAGAAGAGACTTTACTTTGCCAACAAAGGTACATCTAATCAAAGCTATGGTTTTTCCAGTAGTCATGTATGGATGTAGAGTTAGAATATAAAGAAAGCTGAGTGCCGAAGAATTGATGCTTTTGAACTGTGGTGTTGGAGAAGACTCTTGAGAGTCCCTTGAACTGCACTGAGATCCAACCAGTCCATTCTAAAGGAAATGAGTCCTGAATATTCACTGGAAGGACTGATGCTGAAGCTGAAACTCCACTACCGTGGCCACCGGATATGAAGAACTGACTCATTTGAAAACACCCTCATGCTGGGAAAGATTGAAGGTGGGAGGAGAAGGGGATGACAAAGGATGAAGCGTTTGGATGGCATCACCAACTCAATGGACATGAGTTTGAGTAAGCTCTGGGTGTTGGTGATGGACAGGGAAGCCTGGCATGCTGCAGTCATGGTGTTGCAAAGACTGGGACAGGACTGAGCGACTGAACTGAATTGAACGTATTATGTGGAGTTGGGTATTTCAGTAGCCCCAGGTCAGTGAGGCTCTGATAAAACTTCATCAGGTTACCCTCAGGTTAAATCATTTCCCTGAGGTCAGACCTTGTTAAGAAATACAGAATGTTCTGCAGTATTTCAACATGATTTCGTTTTTCTATCTATGGCAAAGGCGGCTCAGAGGTTAAAGCGTCTGCCTGGAATGTGAGGAGACTGGGGTTCGATCCCTGGGTCAGGGAAGATCCCCTGGAGAAGGCAATGGCACCCCACTCCAGTACTCTTGCCTGGAGAATCCCATGGAGGGAGGAGCTGGTAGGCTACAGTCCATGGGGTCACTAAGAGTCAGACAGGACTGAGAGACTTCACTTTCACTTTCACCTATGGCAAAAGTATAAGAGGATTTTTAATCTGGTATTCACTGTGAGAACCTAGTAGGCTCCAAAACTCAGAAAAGTGGATGGCTTCCCACTGCCTGGGTATCGTTGAAGATTTTACTCTCAGAGTTTTCCACACTGAGCCTCCAGCAATTCATCAAATACAGTTGTTTTCCCTACCCCAGCACTGTCTCCCCAGGAGGTTTTAGTGCATGGCTTTTTTCTTCAGTAGGCTGTGATTCTCTGTTTTTGCCCATCAGTCTGTCTAAATTTGGGGGCACCTCTTTTACTCTGACCTAACTTTCTTACACCTCTAACATGAGTTGATTTTTCAGTTTTTGGTTGTTAAGATAGAGTGGTGACTTCCAAACTTCTAACAAGCCAGAACTTTGTAATTTCTTTTTGAAGTAACAAATCATTTGAAGCTAAAAAGATGTTAAATCTCATTTCTCCTCTATTTTTATATTCCCATGGTACATTCTAATGAAAAGGAGACAAACCTCTTACATTTTTTTTTCCCCTAGCACTTCTATCTTCATTTTCTTCTCATTAGCCATCCATAGGAGCCAGCTTGATCAGCAGGAAATGTTGTATATGACAAATAAAAATGTTTAGACATATTTTCTTCATTATTTCCTTACTGATTCCACCCCCTTTCCTTTTCCTCATGATGAATGAATACCAGAGGAGCAAGTTGTTCACTCATGTTTAAATATTCTTCTTGTGCTGTCTAGCTGACATTAAGACATTTTGACTTTGCTGATGTTGCCTTTTTCATTTAATGATTACTCCAATATTTTCCATCCAGAAGTATAAACGTTTTAACATTTTTTTTATTTTAGGAGTTTTGAAGAAATCACTCATAGAAAGAGTGCCTTGGCACTTAGATAAAGTGAAAACCTTTGAAATCTGAATGTATAGCATATATTTATTCTCCTTCAAATTGAAACTTACAGAAGAAAGCCTGTTCTCTCACTGAGAGAGCTGTTGATCCTCTCAGAGGCAGTAGAAAATATAAACATATAATCATATTGTATTAAAAAATAAATGTCTGTGTTATCCAGTCTAATGGAGGCCTCTCCTATTTCAGTTTGATTGATATTTTACAAATATGGGTTTTAAAAAGTGAAATTGAATTGTACTTCTCCCTGAGGTAATTTTTTTTTTCTTTTTATCCAGAAGTTAAAAGGAAATCCAGACTTCCTCTTTCCCTTTAAAATGAATATTTTTTCCCCTAACAGTAAAGTTGGTGGTGTACTTACTTGACAATGATATAAAATTCTATGCACAATTCTTATTGTTACTTGGGTGTTAGGCAGAAAGATAATCAAAATATTCTGAGTGCATATCTTTATTTTCAGGGATAGGACATGAACAGATGTTATGTGGCCAAACACTGACTTGTCTTTCACCTCAATCCCATTTCCTTCCCCTATCAATATAGCTTCTCTTTTATATACAACTATATCTACTTCTCTCTGTCTCTCTTTTCTTTTTCTTTTTTTCTTACTAGATTACTTCCAAGACCCCTTATTCAGGATTTTAAATACTTTAATTGAGTTATCTAGGCTTTTGCTTTATAATCTTTCCCTGAGAGTTTTTCCCCCTACATTTTGAGCAATGAAAACAAAACAGGGGACTGGCAAATAAGCTTCCATCAATAATAAATGCGTTTGGATAAAATCCTAGATTTTGTTTGTTACCATTAATGCTATGATGCAGACCCTTACAACATGTCTACCAATATGGTCATGTAAATTTGCATCTTTAATGATTCTGTTGCTACAGGTTGATGAATATTTCACAGTAAAAAGTTTGTTTGCTTTATAACAAAATTATAAACAGGCAGGATAAGAGCCTCTAGGGCAATAATTGCTTCACAGTATGAGGCATCTACATCTCAAATTGCTCTGCATCTGGCTTCTAAATCATCTGTACAGAAGATGGTACCGCCAGCCAAAAAGCAGGAAAAGCAAGGTCTATTTATCAACACACAGAGCACAGTATATTTGAAGTATCTATAATTTATTCCTATTTTTCAAACAGAAAACCAAGGAAAACCAAGACAGGCTTGATAGTTTTTAAAATGGAATAAAGTTTAAAAACTGGGGACTATGCTAGAAAAGTCAGCATGCTATTGTTATCACAAATAAACATTACAGTCTTAAAATTTTTCTAGATCAAGTAGCATCATATCAAAAATGAATAGAAATAAGAGATAACACTCTACCCCACCTGCTATCAAAAACAGAAGAGATAACTCATATTTTTGTTGTCCTATGCTGGGTATTCAGTTATTTGTTTTTGGTTAGATATTACATTTTATTCTGATTCCAAATCTATGACACAGATTGCTCACAGGATTGCTCTAATTTATAGGTGAGGTAACTGAGGCTCCAAGAAGTAAGTACATTTGCTCAAATTCAAAGCTAGCCTCCAGCCACTCTGAAAATAAAAAATTTTTGTTTTTCTTTTCTGATACCAAAATCTATTGTCTTAATGACTGGGATATTTACCTTTATTTCTGGGTATGTGTAAATTTTATATTTATTCCAACATCTGAAATAGTTCTCAGGAATAGTAAGCAAACAAATATAATGCAAATTCAGCTCCAATTTGATGTTCTGGAGTTATCTGCTGCTAGTCAAGGATGAGTGACTGTTCCAGAATCAGGGTAAGGTGTGCCACTAGCCAACGTGCTTGTGCATTTGCATGAGCCAAAAGTAAGACAGAACTGGCCAAGTTATCTTCAAGGCATGCAAAGATATGCCACTTTTCTCCTACATACAACCCCATTTCACTTTCTACATAGCTTTATCACTATGTGAAATTATTGTATGTATTGAATTGAATTTTGCCATCTCTTTGCCTCCCCTTACACTAAGGTAAGCATGACAAGAATATGGTCCTGGTAATGTTGTTTTCAGTCAAATACTCAGAGTTTAGAACAGTGATGAAATATATGTGCAGAGTGAATGGATGAAAGAAACATTTTTGGAGGAGTTGTAAAGTAATGTGTATATGGAAGTGAAGAGAAGTAAGGAATCATTTCCAAATAGCTCTTGGCTTTATGTAAACTTTTTCCTACTGTCTGAGAAACTCCAATAGAAAGTTCCATAAATGGAAGTTGGACATACTACTTGGACAAAAAAAAAAGCAAGTGACCTGGTTAAACAATCACTTAGCATCAATGTAGTTAGAGAGGATAGAGAAATAATTGTAATAGAAAGTTTTTAATAAAAAAGATACCCAAAGGGTTGACAAAATCAAAGTTTCAAAATATTGACAAAAGAGAAAAATCTAACAGATTTCTGTTAATCATTTGAGTTCTATGGCATCTGAAGATGTAGCAAGAGTAAATTCAGCAGCTTTTTCAAATAACTAATACTCCATATCTGACATAACAATGCAAAAATCTAGAAAATTAGCCCAATTCGAATGGTACTTGTAAGACATTAAATATAAAGACAGATGATTTCTCTTCAAAGGGCAATAGAGTCGTGGCTTATCAGTTGTTCAGGTGCTAGGCTCTCATTTTGGAATCTGTGAATAAGATGTGAGAGAGTTTTCCCCCACACTTAAGAACAAAAAATTTCATTAACCTTTCACCCAGTTGGGCTGAACACATGGGATTAATACTGGAGTCAAAAAATAAGCAAACAGCAACAAACCTTGAGTCCCTCATAACACTTTTCAAATATTATGTAAGGAACTGAAGGGCATGGAGTCCAGGTGGTGTTTAAATCTTTTCCCCCAACTTGAAGGCCATACCTTTGGAAGAGAAAATAGATATGAAAAATGAACAGCTGGTTGCATCAGTGGAATCAAAGAACAGGATTTGGTTTTTTGGACCAGGATTATGTGAACAAAACCATTTTCTCCTGCAGTGCAAAGTACATCTTCTAGGTTTATAGAGGGCATATTTTTCAGGACATTCACTGACAAATCAAGAAGATTCTTAAATCTCAAAAGGGATAGCAAATGCATGAAGAAAGGTCAATGATAAATAATACAATGCATATCAATTAAAATACAGAGAAGAAAAACAGTGGTGTAGATACTATTCTAAGGAAAATTTAATGTGTGTTTAATGTGAAACTAAATGTCTTTATGACCAACCTAGATAGCATATTCAAAAGCAGAGACATTACTTTGCCGAGAAAGGTCCGTCTAGTCAAGGCTCTGGTTTTTCCAGTGGTCATGTATGGATGTGAGAGTTGGACTGTGAAGAAAGCTGAGCACCAAAGAATTGATGCTTTTGAACTGTGGTGTTGGAGAAGACTCTTGAGAGTCCCTTGGACTTCAAGGAGATCCAACCAGTCCATTCTGAAGGAGATCAGTCCTGGATGTTCTTTGGAAGGAAATATGCTAAAGCTGAAACTCCAGTACTTTGGCCACCTCATGCGAAGAGTTGACTCATTGGAAAAGACTCTGATGCTGGGAGGGATTGGGTGCAGGAGGAGAAGGGGACGACAGAGGATGAGATGGCTGGATGGCATCACCAACTTGATGGACATGAGTTTGGGTGAACTCAGGGAGTTGGTGATGGACAGGGAGGCCTGGTGAGCTGCAATTCATTGGGTCGCAAAGAGTCGGAGACGACTGAGCAACTGAACTGAACTGAAATGTCTTTACACTTTTAAACAATAATGCTGAGATTAAGTGTAATAAGATGAAAAAATATTAACATGAAGGCAGATGTGGGGTGAAACACAGATCTAAATTGCTATAATGAGAATTTTAACATGTTTAGGAGGAAAAATCTGAAAAAATGAGTCAGATTTTATGTCAAGATTATAAATAATTATTTGTAAATTAGCTTGATTAGTGAAGAAAGAGATAGCAAAGGCATTTTGTTTTAAAGATATGCTACTTTTGCCTAACCAACCACAATGATTTCCTATTAAAAGTCACAAAACAGGAAAAATGGCAAGGGTCTTAGTGATAGAGTTTTTCTATGAATTCCATCTGAAGAAAGGCCCATATATTATAAATTCCTGAATTATTTGGTCATGATAGTAATTTTCTCTTTCAAATATTTTAGAAAGAAATAAGAAGATCTTTTCATGTCATATGGAGAAAAGAGTGGAGAAAGTGATTTGTAAATGATAACTTTAAAACTTTTCTTATGCCTTCTAAAAGTCTATAACTGCCCAAGAACAGAATTGAGCTACTCTAAAACTAAGAATTTAGGAGCATAGAAAATTACTTTAGGGAAAGAAAAAAGATATGATCCTGTGACCCAAACTTCCAGAGCAATTGTTCTTATCCAGGGGCAGTTTTGCCTGCCACCTCCACGATATCTGCCTGTGTCTGAACACATTTTCAGTGTCACAACTTTCGGATACTACCAGCATCTACTGGGTAGAGGCCAAGGATGCTGCTCAGCATCCTACAGCCTCCTGCTCCAACAAATAGCTATCTAGCATAAAGTGGCAATGCAATTAAAGCTGAAAAATTCTGCTCTAGTTAGTAATATAGCTTTATGAATACATGAGATTAAAAAAAAATCATGAATTACTATAATGAGAAAAAAGAAAACATCAAAGCAAGTTACTGTGGCTATACGTGAAACTCCCTGTTGAAGTTGAGAATCAATGGGTATACTTTTAAGAATGCAGGCCTGGAAGATGGTTATTTTGAGGTGCTATTCTGTTATCTTCTCTGTCTGCTGGCTTCCCAATTAAAGTCTTTTCCTTGCCTCAACACCTCATCTCTGATTCATTGGCCTGTTGTGTGGCAAGCATAATGAGCTCGGTTGTATTCAGTTATCCAACAGACCCAAAACATGGTGTCTACTCATGGACTCTTCCCATAGTGCTTCTTCATCCCATATGGACTACTTCAGTGGCAATGAGCATCACAACATCCTTTAAATTTGATCTGGAGATCAATCCCTGAGCCTTTGGAGTGGGAGCACTGACCCCAAGACCCTAGACTACCAGAAAATAAACCCTAGTGAAGTGAAGTCGTTCAGTCGTATCCGACTCTTTGCGACCCCATGGACTAGAGCCTACCAGGTTCCTCCATCCATGGGGTTTTCCAGGCAAGAATACTGGAGTGGGTTGCCATTAGGGAGTATCAAATAGTGAAATCTCACAGAAAGAAAACCACTTGAATACAAGACCCAGCATCGCCCAACCACCAGTAGCATCCTGTGTATCTAAACAACAAACAAAACAAAAATACAAATCCAATCATCAACAGACAGGATTATCACCTCACTCAGCATTGCCCATCTGAGGAAAACAAACAAGCAAAAACTCAGCACAAATCTTATCCTATAGGAAGTTTACATAAACCACTGGACCAACCTTAGGAGAGCAGAAACCAGAACAAAGAAAGAATTCAACATTGAAGCCTGGGGAAAGGAGACCTTAAACACAATAAGTTAAAAAAATAATAATGATGATGAAAAGGCAGAAAAATGCTACACCATTAAAGGAATAAACTAGAAACACAAAAGTCCAAATAAATGAAGAGGAAATAGGCAAACTACCTGAAAAAGAATTCAGAATAATGATAGTAAAGATGATCAAAAACCTTGAAATAAAAATGGAAAAAATGCAAGAATCAATTAACAAAGTTCTAGAAGAATTAAAGAATAAACATACAGAAAAAAACAACACAATTAGTGAAATTAAAAATACTCTAGAAGCAATCAATAGCAGAATATCTGAAGCAGAAGAATGAATCAGTGAGCTGGAAGATAAAATGGTGGAAATAACTTCTGAAGAGCAGAATAAAGTAAAAAGAATGAAAAGAACTGAACATAGTCTCAGAGACCTCTAGAACAATATCAAATGCACCAACATTCAAATTATAGGGGTCCCAGAAGAAGAAGAGAAAAAGAAAGGGTACCTGAAATTTTTTGAAGAGATTATAGTTGAAAATTTTCCCAACATGGAAAAGGAAATAGTCAATCAAGTCCAAGAGGCAGAAAGAGTCCCATACAGGATAAACACAAGGAGAAACACACCAAGACACATATTAATCAAACTAACAAAGAGTAAACACAAAGAAAGAATATTAAAAGCGGCAAGGGAGAAGCAACACATAACATACAAGGGAAACCTCATATACTTAGCTGATTTTCAGCAGAAACTCTGCAGGCCAGAAGGGAATGGCAGGATATATTTAAGGTACTAAAAGGGAAAAGTCTACAACCAAAATTACTGTACCCAGCAAGGATCTCATTCAAAATTGGTGGAGAGATATAAAAACTTTTCAGAAAAGCAAAAGTTAAGAAAATTCAGAACCACCAAACCAGCTTTACAACAAATCTTAAAATGACTTAAATAGTTAATAAATACAAGAGAAGAAAAAAAGATCTACAAAATAAACCCAAAACAATTATGCAAATAGCAATAGGAACATATATATCAATAATTACTTTAAATGTAAATAGATTAACGCTCCAACCAAAAGACACAGACTGGCTGAATGGATACAAAAAGAACACCAATATACATGCTGTCTACAAGAAACCCATTTCAGAACTAAAGACACATATAGACTGAAAGTGAGAGGATGGAAAAATATATTCCATGCAAATGGGAAGCAAAAGAAAGCTGGAGTAGCAATCCTCATATCTGACAAAATAGACCTTAAAATAAAGAAGATTACAAGAGATAAGGAAGGACACTACATAATGATCAAGGGATCAATACACGAGGAAGATATAACAATTGTAAATATCTATGCATCCAACATAGGAGCACCTCAATACGTAAGACAAAAACTAACATTCGTAAAAGGAGAAATTGACAGTAACATAATAATAGTAGGAGACTTTAACACCCTACTCACCAATGGACAGATCATCAAACCAGAAAATTAATAAGGAAACATAAATCTTAAATGATACATTAGATGAGATGGATCTCATTGATATCTTCAGGACATTCTATCCAAATGCAGAAGAATACACCTTCTTCTCAAGTGCACATGGAACATTCTCCAGGATAGACCATGTCTTGGGTCACAAATCAAATCTCAATGAATTTAAGAAAATTGAAATTATTTCAAGCATCTTCTCTGACCACAATGATATGAGACTAGTTATCAATAATAATAAAAAAAACTGTAAGAAACACAAACACATGGAGATTAAACAACAACAAAAAGAATGCAGGCATGGTATATAGTTTTCTAGTTCTGTTTCATCCACATTATTTTATAATACTCAGGTGGAAGCAACTCTAGTAATATGAGTTGGAGTTACAGAATAACACAGGATATACATAATAAATCTGAAAACTAATAGCTGATAACCATTGCAGATTCTCTTCATAAGCTTCTTTTTTTTTTTTTGTATTTTCACCCACAGAATGGAAAGAAAATAATATCTGTTGGGAGCCGCATCAGGCATTACTGACAAAATGGAGGCACGGACCCAACCCCCTCTTCTCATCTCGCAGGCACAGCCCTGGGATGAAGGAGTTAGGCCTTGTGATTATGACTTGTTCTTTCCTTTCTTCGGTTGAGTTGGCTGGAAAGAATGTTAAGGTGCTTGAGAGAAGCATGAGAAAGCACAAAGCCTTCTACAGCTGTGCCCAGAAAATAATCTATAAAATAACCATTGACATTTGTTCAAGGATCTTTACAAAGAATTTCCTAGGATAAGCACATAGGCCACAGCTTGAGGCCATTGGAAGGGTTGTTATCTGAGACCTGTTTGTGAGGGAAATATTTATGGCTAAAGAAGATTGCTGAGTTTAGGGTTTAGGAATAATTAAGAATAGCTAGAAGCCTTTTTAGGAGATAGTGGTCTTAAGATGCTAGGGGCAAACAGGATTTAGAAAGATAAGAAATAAACTGAGGAATGTAGCATGAGTTACAATGTAATCACAAGTTAAGTACAGTAAATCTGGGTGGGGGAAACTAAAAACCTCTGACCTAATGCTTTTGTCAAAGTATAAAAGAGAACCTGAAGCTTGAAACAAACATGTTGTTCCGGACTATGAGTCAGAGGCTACATCATCATCTGCTGACACCGCTCACCCCTTCAGGCTGATTCCCTGGCTGCTGGAGCTAGACTCCGGCAAATATCTACCTCTTAGCTTTTTGATTTTTTTATCTTTTCTCTTTTTGGATATTAGGTGCAATAACAAAGCACTTAGTAATGCTTGTCATAGTGTGGGGCATATCAGTTCAGTTTAGTTACACAGTCATGTCCAACTCTTTGCGAACCCATGAACCACAGCACGCCAGGCCTCCCTGTCCATCATCAACTCTCAGAGCCTACTCAAACTCATGCCCATTGAGTTGGTGATGCCGTCAAATCATCTCATCCTCTGTCATCCCCTTCTCCTCATGCCCTCAGCTTTCCCAGCATCAGGGTCTTTTCAAATGAGTCAGTTCTTCTTATTAGGAGGCCAAAGTATTGGAGTTTCAGCTTCAACATCAGTCTTTCCAATGAACACATATGATTGATTTCCTTTAGGTTGGACTGGTTGGATCTCCTTGCAGTCCAAGGGACTCTCAAGAGTCTTCTCCAACACCACAGTTCACAAGTATCAATTCTTCGGTGCTCAGCTTTCTTTATAGTCCAACTCTCACATCCATACATGACTACTGAAAAACCATAGCCTTGACTAGACGGACCTTTGTTGGCAAAGTAATGTCTCTGCTTTTTAATATGCTATCTAGGTTGGTCATCGGAGAAGGTGATGGCACCCGACTCCTGTGCTCTTGCCTGGAAAACCCCATGGACGAAGGACTGAAGCGACTTAGCAGCAGCAGCAGCAGCAGGTTGGTCATAACTTTCCTTCCAAGGAATAAGCTCCTTTTAATTTCTTGGCTGCAATTACCATCTGCAGTGATTTTGGAGCCCCACAAAATAAAGTAAGCCACTGTTTCCACTGTTTCCCCATCTTATTGCCATAGAGTGATGGAACCGGATGCCATGATCTTTGTTTTCTGAATGTTGAGCTTTAAACCAACTTTTTCACTCTCCACTTTCACTTTCATCAAGAGGCTCTTTAGTTCCTCTTCACTTTCTGCCATAAGGGTGGTGTCATCTGAATATCTGACGTTATTGATATTTCTCCCGGCAATCTTGATTCCAGCTTGTGCTTCCTCCAGCCCAGTGTTTCTCATGATGTACTCTGCATATAAGTTAAATAAGCAGAGTGACAATATACAGCCTTGGCATACTCCTTTTCCTATTTGGAACCAGTCTGTGAGCATCTTTTAATTTCGTGGCTGCAGTCACAATCTGCAGTGATTTTGGAGCCCAAAAAATAAAGTCTGCCACTGTTTCCACTGTTTCTCCATCTACTTGCCATGAAGGGATGGGACCGGATGCCATGATCTTTGTTTTCTGAATGTTGAGCTTTAGGCCAACTTTTTCACTTTCCTCTGGGGCATATAGCTTGCTTTTTAATTAGTAGATCCTGTGCTCTCATTTTCTTAATCTATAAATTAAGAATACTTGCTAGAATGATCTCCAAGATAAGATTTAAGATCTGAAATTTCCTTTAATTTAATAGACTGTATGAAAAAAATTTTTAAAAAAACCTAAAACTAAAACAGAAAAAAAAATACGTGATATATTTAAGCAATCCTATTTAAAATAGTGGCATAGCCCTATAGTATCCTAAATTCTAAAATATAGTAAATTTTAAAAATAATACTAAAAAGTACCAGAGAACTTTTACATTCAGTGCTAGAGTGAACACAAGAAAGCACAAACTTGCAAGATAAGAAAGATACAGAAGACAAAGTAGAATTATGCGATTTCCACTTTTATTTAACAATGGCAAAAAAAAAAAAGAAAAAATTCAAACATGATTAAGAAGCTCATTGAGTTGGGACAACACAGAATCAATATTAGATTTGTGGAGCTAAAATCTGATGACCAAAGACATTGTAAACCAACACAGAACATAAGCTGCTAAGCAAGAACCAGGATCTTTTCAAAAGACTTGTCTCCAGCCCTGCATGGTGAATGACTTACAAGTTTACTAAGTAGTACTTAGAAAATATTCAGAGTGCAATTTTGAGAAATCCTAAAGAGAGAAGAGATGAAAAATATCATTGTAACATTTCTAAAAGAATAGGTAATTGAGTAGATTCTAAAAAGTTTAAACTACTATTTCCTCACTCTTAGTCCATTTCATAACTTTGTCATGATCATTTCTGCATACCATCAATATTAGGATTTGTTGTTTTTTAAAAATATAACTGTACTTTATTTATTTCTGACTGTGCTAGGTCTTTGTTGCTGTGCAGGCTTTTCTCTAATTGTGGCAAGTGGGGGCTACTCTCTAGTTGCAGTGCTGAGGTGTCTCATTGTTGTGGCTTCTATTGTGGGGCACGTGTTCTAGGGCTCATGGGCTCCAGCAGTTGTGGCTCCTGGTCTGTAGAGCACAGGCTCAGTAGGTGTGGTGCATGGGCTTAGTTACTGCACAGCATGTGAGATCATCTCAGATCAGGGATCGAACTTGCGACTCCTGCATTGGCAGGTGGATACTTCACCACTGAGCTACAAGGGAAGCCCCAATAGGATTTGTTTTTAAAAAGAATGTTTTGATTACTTCTATAAATGGAAACCATATATATCCCTTACTACTAATAGAAATGTCATGATGAATATAATGAACTCAAACCCATGTTTTAAAATTCTTTCTAGATGCTCCTGCCTGCCAAAATGCTACATCATGATCCTTTGTTTTATTAAAGGGAATATTTGTGTTACTGAAACACATTAATAAATTCTATTACCAAACTGAGGCATCCTTCTTGATGATTATAAGTTTATAATTGAAAAGGGAATGATTTGACATCATTTAATTAACATCATATAATTATTCAATTAATAATGATTTAAGTCAGTGTATCACATGAAATGAAGTTCAGCTAAAGTCAACTTGAACAACTGAGTATTATGTCTTGCTTGAGGTAGGCGTGCCATAAAAACTACCAGAAGCACCTGCGGATTTTTTATAAATTGACCCATTCTCAGGGTCCCCTAGCAGAGCTGCAGATTCAGTTGATCTGGGTGGGGCCTGGGTATCGGCATTCACCCCAGATTCCCAGGTGATTCTAATGTGTAGCCTAGACTGAGAACTCTGCTCCAGAATGACACATGTAATGGAGTAGATTATTTAGCAAATTGTTTGAGGGCTCTTCAAAAATGAACTATTTAATACTAAGACTGAACTTCATTTTCTGATACAATTGGTACACTAATCATTGATGCAAGATCACAGATATGCTGAATACTGATTTCATCAAGGCATTTAACCATGATAATAAAAGTATTAATAATTTGATTTTGATCTGGTTAAACTACTATCCAAAGTATATCTAAAGTGTATGTGAAATGTATCTGTGTATATGAGAGAGAGAAAGTGTATCCTATATAAAGGCTAATCCTCTAATTTGACAATTGAAAAATCTCTACCAATGATGTGAATAGGACACTGACTTGTAAGAGCTATGATGACGTAATATTATGAACAACATATAACATTCAGCACAACAAAGGTCTACTTTCAAAACAGCCTTATACTGAAGTAGTGATGATAATGTTTAATACCGGGAAAAAGTTGACTCCTGGATTCTGAGTTAAGATTTGGCTATGAAAGGACAGGGTAACAGTCTTGCAATTTAGCAATGTATGTATTAAAAGATGTAGGAATTTAGCAGCTTGCATGTTCAATATGATACATTGGAGTATTATGGTTATTAAAACAAAACAACCCTCCATAATGTGAGTTTAGCTGCATCAGAAGACATGCTCAGTCTCTCAGTTGTGTCCACTCTGCAACTGTATGAACTGTAGCCCACCAGGCTCCTCTGTTCGTGGAATTCATGGCAAGAATACTGGAACAGGTTTCCATTCCCTACTCCAGGTGATCTTCCTGACCCAAGGATTAAACCCAACTCTTGAATCTCCTGCACTGGCATGTGGATTCATTACCACTAGCACCACCTGGGAAGCCCCAGTCAGAAGAGTAGTCACCGTATCAGGATATATCTTGCTCTTGCTCTGTTCAAGTCATACAGGATTTGAGATTCTGGATGTTAATTTTTTTTAAGGTTGTGATAAACAAGTCTGTCCAAAAAGAATGAATAAGATAAAAAAGGTATTTAACTTGGAAATTAAGTGTGTATGTTAAACACAAGTAGAAAAAAACATTGTTGTCAAGATCTAACCTCAAATCAAACCTCAAACTACTGCCATGCAATGATGACTTGTCCTTAAGGTAAGGACATCTCTTGCAACTGAAATTTTCCAACCAAAGAGAATGACTTCATTTAAGAAACAATGAAGTTTGGGTGCTGACAATGTGGTAAAACTTCGGGCAGTGTTTCCCCTAGCTTCCTTACAGGTCTACCATTCATTTAACACACACTTCAGGGGACCAAGCAATCTGTTTAAGATTAGGAAAGTACTTAATATCAGAAATGGAATTAGAGTAGGGGCTCGTTTTATTTTTTGTTTTTCCATCATTAAGTTGTGTCCAACTCTTTGTGATCCCATGGACTGCAGCACGCCAGGCTTCCCTGTATTCCACTGTCTCCTGGAGTTTGCTCAAATTAATGTCCATAGAGTTGGTGATGCGATCTAATCATCTCATCTTCTGCTACCTCTTTCTCCTTTTGCATTCAATCTTTCCCAGCATCAAGATCTTTTCCAATGAGTCAGCTCTTCATTGGAAGTGGTGGCCAAAGGACAGAACTTCAGCTACAGCATTGGTCCTTCCAATGAATACTCAATGTTGATTTCTTTAAGGATTGACTGGCTTGATCTCCTTGCTGTCCAAAGAACTCACAAGAGTCTTCTCCAGCACCACAGTTTGAAAGTATCCATTGTTTAGTGTTCAGCCTTCTTTGTGGTCCAACTATCACATCCATACATGACTTCTGGAAAAAACCACAGCTTTGACACTACAGACTTTTGTCAACAAAAGTGATGTCTCTGCCTTTACTATGTTAGCCTTTGTCCTGCTTCATTTTGTACTCAGCATGTACAAAGCCAAACTTGCCTATTATTCTGGGTATCTCTTCAGTTCAGTTCAGTTCAGTTCAGTTGCTCAGTCATGTCCGGCTCTTTGCAACCCCATGAATCGCAGCACGCCAGGCCTCCCTGTCCATTACCAACTCCAGGACTTCACTCAGACTCACGTCCATCAAATCAGTGATGCCATCCAGCCATCTCATCCTCTGTTGTTCCCTTCTCCTCCTGCCCTCAATCCCTCCCAGCATCAGAGTCTTTTCCAATGAGTCAACTCTTCACATGAGGTGGCCAAAGTACTGGAGTTTCAGCTTTAGCATCATTCCCTCCAAAGAAATCCCAGGGCTGATCTCCTTCAGAATGGACTGGTTGGATCTCCTTGCAGTCCAAGGGACTCTCAAGAGTCTTCTCCAACACCACAGTTCAAAAGCATCAATTCTTCAGCGCTCAGCCTTCTTCACAGTCCAACTCTCACATCCATACACGGCCGCAGGAAAAACCAGAGCCTTGACTAGACGGACCTTTGTTGGCAAAGTAATGTCTCTGCTTTTGAATATGCTATCTAGGTTGGTCATAACTTTCCTTCCAAGGATTAAGTGTCTTTTAATTTCATGGCTGCAGTCACCATCTGCAGTGATTTTGGAGCCCCAAAAAATAAAGTCTGACACTGTTTCCACTGTTTCCCCATCTATTTCCCATGAAGTGGTGGGACTGGATGCCATGAACTTTGTTTTCTGAATGTTGAGCTTTAAGCCAACTTTTTCACTCTCCACTTTCACTTTCATGAAGAGGCTTTTTAGTTCCTCTTCACTTTCTTCCATAAAGGTGGTGTCATCTGCATATCTGAGGGATATCTCTTAACTTCCTATTTTTGTATTCCATTCTGCTATGATGAAAAGGACATACTTTTTTGGTGTGAATTTTGGAAGGTGTTGTAGATCTTCATAGAACCAATCAACTTCATTCAGCTTCTTCAGCATTAGTTGTTGGGGCATAGACTTGGATTGCTGTGATGTTGAATGATTTGCCTTGGAAACAAACCAAGATCATTCTGTCGATTTTGAGGTCATACCCAAGTACTGGATGTCAAACTCGTTTGTTGTCTATGGTGGCTACTCCATTTCTTCTAAGGGATTCTTGCCCACAGTAGTAGACATAATGGTCATCTGAATTAAATTTACCCATTCCCATTTTATTTTAGTTCACTGATTCCTAAGATGTCAATGTTCACTCTTGCCATCTCCTGCTTGACCACATCCAATTTACCTTGATTCATGGACCTAACATTCAAGGCTCCTATGCAATATTGTTCTTCACAGCACTGGACGTTACTTTCACCACCAGACACATCCACACCTCAGTGTTGTTTCCTCTTTGGACCAGCCACTTTATTCTTTCTGGAACTATTAGTAATGACCCTCTGTTCTTCCCCAGTAGCATATTGGACACCTTTTGACCTGGGGAGCTCGTATTCAGATGTTTTATATTTTTGCCCTTTCATACTGTTCATGGGGTTCTTGCAGCAAAAATACTGGAATGGGTTGCCATTTCCTCCTTCAGTGGGCCATGTTTTGTAAGAACTCTTCTCTGTGACCCATCTGTCCTGGGTGGCCTTACACAGCATAGCTCATAGCTTCATTGAGTTGTACAAGCCCTTTCACCACAAGGCTGCGATGCATGAAGAGGAGGAACTTCTAGTCTTCTCCTAATATGGACAATTGCTTTTTCTTGAAGAAAATAGTTATATATTCCCAACTTATCTTTTTATCACATTCCCCATCTCTATTATATTTCAAATGGTCACAGAGAGTATGAGAGATGTGGAAATGTGTTTTCTGGCTTGCAGTATGAATTTAATATGTATTGTCAACTTTCAAACATAAGAAATTCAGTCTTAACTACATGACTCAAGTAGGAGTCATGTATGTGTGCATATAAAAAGTAAAAAGTTTTTAAAAAGTAAAAAAAAAAAGTAAAAAGTATATTTTCTACTATCTTACAACAATTTATATTTGCCATCTAGCAGAGTGCTTTAAGTCTATTAGAGTGTATTAGTCTATCACAAAAATAGCTTTAGAAGTTATGGCCTTAAGCAAGTTTTTCTTTCTTTGAATGAATAAATGAAATATGATTGTTGAAAATAACTTCTTAACAACTTTATTTATTTTTGAAGCCTGTAAATACACTGTGAAAGAGAAGTAAGCTTTGGCATTTCCGTTCAAAAACTCTTCAAATTGTGGATAACTATGTATAAATATTGCCTTAGTAAACTAAGCAGGGAAAAACTGTTCTTTGAATGGCTCAGAACCTCCTGACCATAATCAAATTGAATGAGTGAAAGATCTATATCCCACATCAGATTTATAGTCATCCAACTCTCATAAAAATGCCTGAGATGTAATTATAAAATAAATTAACCATAATCTTTACAGAGGTGTCAGTAGCACATATTTAATTTTGCATGTTTTTAAGGGCTAATAAATCAGGTGAAAAGAAGTATATGCCAAAAGCCATAACAATTTTTACACTCAGATGAGGTGTTTGTTTTTTTTTTTTTTTCTGTTACTTTGGTAAATAGCCAAAGTTTCTGCCACGAAACTCAACAGTTAAACAAACACTTTAAGCAGAATAGTAATGTTTAAGTGTTTTAAAGTATTTGTACATTTCAGTAAGTGTTCACAATACATTATTTAAATAAATGAGAACATATGAACAATGAAATAAGGTATTTTTATACACACACAAAAATAAAGCCCTTCTGTTATTCTCTATTTTATTAGTCAAGTGATTGGGCATGCTACTTTTTTGTTTCTATTTTCCCACCTATAAAATTAGAACATGAATAACAATATTGGATTGTTGTGATAATTAAATAAAATAATGAATGTATAGTGGAGAAGGCAATGGCACCCCACTCCAGTACTCTTGCCTGGAAAATCCCATGGATGGAGGAGCCTGGTAGGTAGGCTGCAATCCATGGGGTCGCTGAGAATCAGACACGACTGAGCGACTTCACTTTCACTTTTCACTGTCATGCATTGGGGAAGGCAATGGCAACCCACTCCAGTGTTCTTGCCTGGAGAATCCCGGGGACGGGGGAGCCTGGTGGGCTGCCGTCTATGGAGTCGCACAGAGTTGGACACGACTGAAGCGATTTAGCAGCAGCAGCATAGTGTTTAACATAGACCTAGCACTCAGAAAAGATTCATAAATCTTAATTACTGCTCCTGCCATTGTTAAAACTATCTCTCCTTTTGAATCTCTATTCAACAAGTGTGGAAGATACATATTAGATTAGTGCAAAAGTAATTGTGATTTTTGGATTGTTGAAATTTGCCATTTGATATTGGAATACATCCTTAATATGTGTGGTTATGTTATACATCACTTTAATGCACATTTCTTACTTTATGTTTCCTTCCTAATAACATTACTTGCTATTTATTTTATACTTATTTTAGGCCAAGAAAATTATGTTAGACAAAAAGCAAATTTGAGTGATTTTCTTATCTGAGTTCAAAATGGGTCTTAAAACAGCCAAGACAACTCACAGCATCAACATACATTTGACCCAGGAACTGCTAAGGAAAATACAGTGCAGTGGTGGTTCAAAAAGTTTTGCAAAGGAGATGAGAGCCTTCAGGATGAGAAGCACAGTGGACAGTCATTGGAAGTTGAGTACGACCAATTGAGAGGATCATTGAAGCTGATCCTCTCACAACTACATGAGAAGTCGCTGAAGAACTCAACATCAACCATTCTATGGTCATATGGCATTTGAAGCAAATTGGAAAGGTGAAAAAGCTCGATAAGTGGATGGCTCATGAGCTCACTGAAAATCGAAAAAATTGTCATTTTGAAATGTCATCTTCTCTTACTCTATGCAACAAGGAACAGAGAATCCTCTGGGATTGTGATGTGCCAAAAAAGTGGATTTTATACAAAAAATGGCGATGACTAGTTAGCTCAGTGCTTGGACTGAGAAGGAGCTCAAAAGCACTTCCCAAAGCCAAACTGCACCAGAAAAGGTCATGGTCATTGTTTGGTGATTTGCTGCCAGTCTGATCCACTACAGCTTTCTGAATTCCAGAGAAACCATTGTATCTGAGAAGTATGTTCAGCAAATCAATGAGATACCCTGAAAACTGCAATGCCTGCAGTCACCACTGGTCAACAGAAGGTCCAATTCTTCACCAGGACAATTGCACAACCAACACTTTAAAAGTTGAACGAATTGGGCTACAATGTTTTTGCCTCATCTGCCATATTCACCTGACCTCTTGCCAAGTGACTACCATTTTTTTAAGCATCTCAACAACTTTTTGCAGTGAAACACTTCCATGAGCAACAAGAGGCTGAAAATGCTTTCTAAGAGTCCACTGAATCCCAAAGCACAAATGTTTATGCTACAGGAGTAAACACTTCTCATTGGCAAAATTGTGTTGATTGCAATGGTTCATATTCTGATTAATAAAGATTTGTTTGATCCTACTTATAATGATTTAAAATTAACGGTCTGGAACTGCAGTTATGTTTGCACCAACCTGCTGCTGCTGCTAAGTCTCTTCAGTCGCGTCCGACTCTGTGTGACCCCATAGACGGCAGCCTACCAGGCTCCTCCATCCATGGGATTTCCCAGGCAAGAGTACTGGAGTGGGTTGCCATTTCCTTCTCCATTGCACCAATCTAATATTTGGTAAAAAGTCCTATAAGATGGAATTTCTTTCCTTTTTCACATAATAATCTAGAATATTTTTATTAGGGAATGAATGCCTCTGTCTCCCTCAAAACTCTTATCTTGAAACCCTAACCTGCAATGTTATAGTATTTGTAGATGAGGTCTTTGGGAGATAGATTTAGATGAGGTAATGTGGATGGTGTCTTCATGATGGAATTGGTGCCCTTATAAAAATAGAAAGAGACCTGAGAGCTTTCTCTCCCTCCCGCTCACTCCCCTAATGTTTGGGCACTGAGGAAAGAAAATGTAAGGACATAGTAAGGAAGTAGTTGTTTATGAGACAGAATGCAAGACCTAACCAGATATCAAAGCTGCCAGCACCTTGGTCCTGGACTTCTTGCCTCCATAACTGTGACAAAATCAGTGGTTTAATCCACCCAGGCTATAGTATTTTGTTATAATAACTGGAGCAGAATAAGACAATTTTACTCTCTGACTTACTTGCACTTGCACGTAATTATGCATAAAACATAGTATCCAAAACACTTAAAAGATCTTTTATAAAAACAGCACTGAGTCATATCCAGTAAATAAATGTCCTCTACTAACAATGTAGTCTGATCACTGGTGCTCTGCTTGTAAGTCTGGCTTCCCACAGGCTGGATCCTAAAACATTATTTGTTACATTGATGTTCTGAAAGAAAAAAAAAAAAAAATATATATATATATATATAAAACCTCACAAAGTGTCAAAGTCAAATAAACTTTGGAAACAATAGATATAAAAATATTCTTGGGAATCCTGCATTGTAGTGAGTTTTATTATATCTTGTGGTTATCAAGAGTTACCTTTCTTTGGAAAATAGTACCTTGATCTCTTCCCTGAAGTTACTTCTCCTTGATTATGTGTACTCCTGGTGGAATTATAAACCAAAGGAGCCCTTTATGTATAAAAACACCACATGTAACCTAAACTAGCCAACTGAATTCTATCTCCTATGGTTTTTCCATCTTAACTTTGAATGAATGTTTCAAGGGCTGAAACAATTGACCTAAAGACAGTTGGAGCTCATGCAATCCATGGTGGTTCCCCAGCAGGATTCTTAATAAGTTCTTACTGTCTAGATCCTAGCTTCTGTATTTTTCAAGTCTATTCTCCATCTTTGTCAAGGCTGTGAGATACAAGATATACAATAATTATATCCCAACTCTGTTCAACTTAAGCAATGTCTTTCTTCTGCTTGCTGGGAGAGTAACTTAAATGATAAACATAGACAAAACAAAAAAAATACACATACAACCTGCCAACCAACCATGAAGGAAATATGTGTGTGTATATACATATGTATCTGTACATCTCTCTCTCTTTCTCCCTTTCTCTCCTTATCTACATCTACGTTTTACCCAATATTCCTCAACCTCACCTAACCAAACAGTTCCTTCCTTCTGCTTCACCCCCTTATCCTCTGCTGCTGCTGCTGCTGCTAAGTCACTTCAGTCGTGTCCGACTCTGTGCGACCCCATAGACGGCAGCCCTAGAAATGTATTATCTCCAGCTAACATTCTTGAGCAATGTGTTCTGTTGAATTATATGTGTCCGTGAGGAATGTGTTCAGTCTGGACATGGACTCTGGCATTCCATTAGTGATTCCATTACTGCTTCCAGTCCATTCACTTCCTACATTTCTGCATATCATTTTCATTGCATCTAAGTGACTGCATCACATTGATCAAGGATTGAAAAATTCATAGTTATACAAGAAAACTAATTTTGAACTGCATCATCTGAGCTTTTTGCACAGGAATATAAAGAAGTGCCATCTTCCATTAGGTTAGAAAAGGAGATCAGAAACTCACCTAGATTACTGTTCCCCCCCTTGCTTGCATCTGTATTGGCTTAAAGCAATTAATCATAAGCGAGGACAAGGGGTGAAAGCATATGGTCTCTGATATTTAATAAATGAATTAGTGGTGCCCCTTGTTTAAGCATATAAATTAATAAGCATTAGGTCCTTTACTTAATGAGGAATTTCCCTTTTAAAACCTGAATGAATTATGTAAAAGACCATGGTATAAATTCAAAGGCATTTTCTGACCTTCTAATATTCTGGCCAGCATGAATTTTTAACAAGATGCTGTATATCTGTTAGGTCTATTAGAAATTGTTCATTGGAAACTTTTGCATTAAAAAAAAAAGCAAAACTAGTGAAGCAAATAAAGTACCTAAGATAACAAGAGAAAATGTAACTTGGGTAATGCTGAAGTTTTGAAAAAAGCTTTTATGATCTCACATTTGTTCTAAAATAATAAGGAATAATAAAAATCTTTATTTTTATTGATTTTATCTCATATTTTACAACGTTCAAAACTATATGAAATAATAAGAATGTAACCATTAATATTTATTTTTGAGAGTAAAAATCATAGGTAAAACTAAAATTTTCTATGTTCTTTATCATATATTGTCTTACAAGATTTTTTCTATAAACTGTTTACCAAGATCTTTAAAATCAAAAGAAAAAGCCTTAAAAAGGTTCAATGCACAATACTGGATGCTTGGGGCTAGCGCACTGGGACGACCCAGAGGGATGGTATGGGGAGCGAGGAGGGAGGAGGGTTCAGGATGGGGAACACATGTATACCTGTGATGGATTCATTCTGATATTTGGCAAAACTAATACAATTTTGTAAAGTTTAAAAATAAAATAAAAATTTTTTAAAAATTTATAATAAAATATATTTTAATCTTGAGATATAATTTAATTTCAAAAATGTAAAAAGGCTCAGCATTGTCTCCTAACACTATTCTAAACTTAGTTGCTTGTATCTCTGTGAAGATATTATGACCCTATTTTAACTCAGGGAGAAGACTGGTTGACAAACCATTCTCCTTGGGAAGTACCTAGAAATGGAATGACTCGGCTATATGGTAGGTATGTGTTTAACTTATATTCTAACCAAAAAGCTTACCAAAGTGATGGTACCACTTTATACTCCATCCAGTGTATATGAGAGTTCTAGTTGCTACCCATCTTCATCAACACTTATTATTAGATTTAAATATGCAATTATTCTAATGGATATACTCATTGTGGTATAAATTTGCATTTTTCTGATGACTAATGGTGCTGAACATCTTTTCAAGTGCCTATTTGTCATAAACATACATTCTTTTGTGAAGTGTCTGTTTTAATATTTTATATTTAAATTGGGCTATTCACATTCTTGTGTTGCAAGATTGTTTATGCATTTTGGATACAAGTATTTGACAAATATTTGTATCGCAATTTTTTCCCATTTCTTTGTTGCTATTTTTTTTTTCATCCTTTGTTTTGTTTTCAAAATCTTTTAAAGGGAAATTGTTCTTATTTGTGATAAAGTTCAATTCATTAATTTTCTTGGTGTGGTTTCCTGTGTATCTAATACAAGAAATGTTTGCTTATTTGAATGTTGCAAGGATTTTCTCCTATGATTCCTTTCAAGAATATTACATCTTCAGTTTTCACAACAAGGTCAATGATACATCTCAATTTTTATATATAACAATGAGGCAAGAGTCAAAATTTATTTTCTCCATATAAATATATAGTTTTCCTAGCTCCAAATACATGAGAATCTATCTCTGAATCACCACTTCTCTCTCATTGATCTAAATATCTTTTTGATAATTCCATATTCTCTTAATCACAGTGGCTTTAGAGAGAGGTTCTTTAAATCTGCTAATTAAAGTCCTCCAATTTTGTTCTTTTTAAAAATTATTTTGTCTATCCTACAAGAAAAAAAAATAATAATAAATTAAAAATAAAAAAATAAAATAACAACACATCAAAAAAAAAATTACAACAAGAACAACAACAAAAAATTATTTTGTCTATCCTAGATAATTTATATTTTTAATTTTGGAAAAAATGATGTCTTAAATTTGAATCTTCCAGTCTGGGAATATATCTATTTATTTAGGTCTTCTTCAATTTTTCTGGGTAATGTTTTATAGTTTGCAGTATCATGGTATCACAGATAATTTTAGATATTTGCCACATTTCCATTTGTCCTTTTCTTTTACAGTTTTCTTTATTCCTTTTCTTAGAATTTCTTATCTTTCATTTAAGGGCATATATTTTATCTAGTGAAGCATGATTAAAATAGCTGCTTTAAAGTTTCTCTCTGATATCTCCACCATATGGAATATCCTCGCATTGGCATCTGTTGACAATCCTTTCCCTTAAGAATTTTCCTGGTTCATTCATGTGGATGAATTTTGGATTGTGTCTCAGACAATTTTAGTATGTTGTGAAGACTCTGGGTCCTATTAAAATCTTCTGATCACCCACCAATCTCTTTAGCAATTTGCATGATTAGGTTTAGATTGAGAGTTCTGTCTCAGTTGCTGGGGCAGTGATTCTAATATCAGAATATATTCCAAGGTTTTTGCTATGCTGCTTTGAATCTGTCTCATATATGCTCAACTCAGGGGTAAACTGAACTTGTGTGGTTCATACACTGAATTAGGAGACCTGCTTTGCCCACACTGTCTGCCTTCCAGGGAGTGCTTTTCCTGGTTTGC